>NC_143264.1:1815000-4356498 GCF_984573655.1 Nuphar pumila | reverse complement strand
GACACACTAGATTATCAGACCCCTAAATCTAATGAAACTATAATAACAGGAAATCGGCATGTAAACTTTTAAAATCTAGGAAAGAAAGAACTCTAAATCCTAAATCCCGAAACTTTGAGAAATGACAAAGGACATCATGATGATCAATTCCTCTTTTGACAGACTGAACATATGACTTACAGGCTATGAGCCACGATCGACCTAAGTTGATCAAAGGCTCTGACAACCTGTAACATACATGATGCAATGGTCTGTAAAACCAGATTTTTGAAAGATTGCAATTTTTATCAGAAAAATCCAGAAAAATACTAGATCTCTCCATGAATCCACTGTATTTTGCAGATCATGAATCGGATCTCCCCTGAGAAAGATCTCAGATAGGGTTCATGTTGTTGTATTTTTTAACGAGACCTACAAACATTCTGTCATCTTGTGTTTTCTATTTATATGTTCTTTTTAGATTGTTAGCTTCTTTGGTTGGTTTTATGGAATGGTCTCTGAATTTGGTCTTTGCTGTCATGCGTTCTAAACATAAACATAAATAGGTTCTGTTCATGTCTTATAGATTCTAGTTTTAGACTACTATTCCAAATTGCTACCCATTCTAGTGCTTTTGACCTTCATTGAATTATGGGGGATTATGTTTGTATCCAAGTGTACTGGTTCTCAAGTCTTCTAGCTATGCATAGATCTTCGTGGTCCAGACTTGGAAATGCTTATTTGATGAAAAGCAATGATATCTTGTAGATGTGCCTAGAAAACGAATATGCAACTGCACTGTTAGATTTGTGAAGTAGTAGGCCCCAACCACTGCCTGAGGTTTGAAAGATTTTTCCCAAAATCTACCCCATCCTTTTCAGATTTCTAAAATAAGTCGTTTCATGCAAGTTGCATCATGTCAATGTGCTTGATTTTAAGTTCTGGTTGTTCATCCTATTGCTAAATGTGCTGTTAGGATGATCATTGTTGGATAGTACTGTCCCTCTAGCTGCTTTTGAGCGGCATCTTTAGATGCAATCATAGTGAAGATCCTTCAAATTATTTGAATCACAAGATTCGATGGTATCTGCGACTTCCATTCTTTTGTTGTTTCTCTAGTCATGAACCTATTTATCTCGATTCTTTTTGCTGGTGATGCTATTATTTCCGGGGCAAACGTCCCATGTGCATTTTCTTTGGTGATTTGTTTAGGCAATCTAGGTAATTGGCGGAGACTGCCTCACTTATTGAGTTCATTGGCATAAACAATAGGTCCCCTTGTCCACCGGTGAGTACACCCAACTTTGGTCTTGTGGCAGAAGATGCCCGTCCGGGTGGGTTTCAAACCGGTGATGTGCCATCAACTCCGTGGCATTCATGAGTTGTCCCTACTGAAAACTATTGCCTTTCTGTCTCCTATTTGGATATTGTTCCTTGAGCTATGATTGAGTTTTCTTTGGTTATTAGTGTTTAGTCTTCTTAGCACTCTCACATCGCATTCTTTCATACTGAAGATTCTGCGTGAAGCAATGTATTTCCAAATTTTGCTAGGCAGTCTTTGAAATCCTCTTGTCAATGTCACAAGCTTTGTTATTAGGAAAATCTGGGCGAGGCAAAATCTTGGGCATAAATAATATAAAATGTTTCTTATTGCATTGATATAATGGTAAGAATTTGATATTTTCAGAATAGGTAATATCACCTGTTTTGAAAATATCGCCTTTTTTAAAGCATTATATCGTCCATTGAAGTATCCACAGATATTTGTTGCATCGCCTTGTGTTGCAATTCTACTCGTGTTTCATGCGTTGTGTTTGGCTGTATGGTGTTGTGAATCTTCTCAAGTTTATCTGCAAGATGCCACATGGGGGGCACTGTAACCCGGCTTCTGTTGCATAGGCATTTGAGCGCCAATTGGCATTGAAAGGATCAGTTGTTGCTGGCGTAGTGACAAACGTTTTTATCGGCAATTTCTTGTTTTTCAAAAACTTGCAAGAAATTGAAAAAAATCCATAAATCTCGCATTTTTTTTTTGCAAAATCTTGGCAATAAAAAAATTAATTTAAAATATAAAAAATATTTTTTATAAGAAAATATTAATAAAAATTATTTAAAAATAAAGATACATAAATTTTTTTTGCGATAAATAGCCCTTTAAAACATAAATATCGTGTTTAAATTGTGGTATTTATGTTTTTTTATAAATCTCACGATATTTTGTAAATCTTGCAAGAAATTGCTGTTTTAAACTTTCAGGCAATTTTTTTGCGAGAGATTTTCATAAATCTCGTGATATTTGTCACTGGTTGCCGGTAGTATTTCCATACATGTTAAAGGCTCTGTTTAGGAGCTTGATTTGAGAGAGACTTGGGGATTCACTTAATACGCTTATCCCTGCTGCTGGTTGGGAACTCGGATTTGGGTGATGGTAGTGGAAATTGCTTTTGATTTTCCCTCTTCAACTACGGCACTGTTTGGTAATGCAATAGATAGAAAAACCTTGGTGGTGGACGTTTGACAGCTGTTAGCCGGGATGGGTGTTTATGGATTTGGGATGGGAAGTGAGGTCCTCTCTCTTTTGTATTTACACAAAAGAATGGAGTTTGGTAGCTGCTGCCACTTTTTCAAATCCATAATTTTCATCCGACTGCCAGTTTCCAAACGGAGCTTCCATCTTGACGGGGACTCTTCACGGGGACGTAGCTGTCAACTCCACTCTCATCACCCATTTTCATTCCCATTTCCTATCTCATCTCCGCTCAAAGAGTCAGGATCAGGTGCAATATGATTGCACAAAAATGGTGCATTAAGCACCCGATCGCCCTCCATCAGGTCTTGGGCCCCCACACCTGACAGGCCTGTCCCCAAAATTGAAGGGGTGATCAGGTGATTAATGCACAAATATTTATGCAATCATATTGCAACTCATCTGCCAGGGGAGGGTTATAAATATGCTGCTGCATCAATATCCATGTCTTTTGTCAGCGTTGTCTACTTGTAGGGGTGCATATATAGGAGTCCAATAATCTCAAGAAATTTAAAACATCATTATATATATAGGTGTCCAAATCCCAGATCATCATCATAAAATAATTCTAAAACAAACCACGAATGGGCTTCCATGTCTAATGAGCTAACCTTCTGATACCTCCACATTACACTTTCAGAGACAGAATCAGAGAGCAGTGAAATCTTACAGGCTAACCTTCTGAGAATCAGGCAGATGGATGGAATCTCCTGCTGTGGACTGGTGTCGAACCTTCTGAGGACCTGTAGCAATTGAAAAATAAGTTTAGAATAAGGATCGGAGCCTGTCCCTGGATTTAGTAGCAAGAAAAAAGAAAAGGGAAAGCCAAGCTTATGGTTACTACCCTTCACTGTAGTAGGGAGTTGATGATTGTCCTCAAAGCACTCCAGAGTGATGCTCTACAGACCTTAAAAATGAAACAAAAATGCAGATTTGTTAGAGGTGTATTATGTAGGGTGGGACTGGGCTGTGTAAACCTGAATCCAACCAAGAAACCAAATTGATTAGACCTGATCCGACCTTTTTATAATTAAAACACCCATGAGTTAGGTTGGATACTAGACATGGACAGGTAGTTGGTTAGATATTGTGCATGAAAATTTAAGATCTGATGAGTCATCCATTGTGGGGAGAGTGTCCTCACGTTGTCTGAATCGATCCATGGATCAATTCCTATAAGGTTTCTCTATTCTCTTTCTAATAGTAGTTTTTTTTTTGACAGAGAAAGCTGGGGTTAGTCCGACCCATACCAGTTATACAATTATACCATTTGGATTCCAACTTGCAACATCCCAACACAAGGTGACATGCACTAACTGCTCTTACTAGTCATGCGGAGCCGATGTTGGTTCTAATAGTAGGCTTGCAAAGAAAGAGAGGGCGTAGCTCGCCCTCCCCAGGTTCCTTGGCTAGAAACTGATATCATATTGGTTCTTCAAGATAAACACTCGAACTGTCCCCAAACCAATTTCTACCGAGACATGTATATATCCGAATTCAATTTAGGAGTTTATTTATTGGCAAAATTTTACTAAGCTACCACCGAGGTGGTATCCCATGTGGTAAGCGGGGTCCTGTTCCAAGCTGAAGGCCGAGGTTCGAATCCCTCTGCCACATGGGGGCTTAAGAGATATCTGGTAGGAGTCTCAACTTGCCTTTAAAAAGATTTTTTTTTACTAAGCTACCAGTCTCCCCGTTTGTATTTGCACTAAAATCTTACGGCCTCCTACAGTTATTAGCTGTCAATTCCAGAAGTTGGCAGCTACCACTTTTTCAAATTCATAAACTCCCTGTGACCACCAGTTCCCAAACAAAACCTTATGTCCGATTTGTACGTGAACCGACAAGGACTCGACTAATTCATACTTGAATTGAATGATTAAAAAAATTAATCGATTATATTAGGGCTGTCAATGGGTTGGGTTTATACCGGGTACCCCCGAACGTGAATCTTCAGGTATGGTAATGAAAAGTGCTGATCCTAAAAATATTGGGGTCAACCCAAACCTGACCCAACTAATATATGGGCCGGGTTTGGTTTATGATTTTTTGCTAGGTACCTGACCTGACTCAAGTGTTTTATATGTATTTTCAGTAAAAATCAATTTCTGAAATTATGCCGCTTCCGGTTTGGGATTCCATTTTGTGACCTGACAAAACCCAAACCCGGCAATATGTTATTTGGAAGGGGTTTGATTATACGCTGTGGGTCGGGTACCCAACCCGTTGACAGCCTTATACCTGAACCGATTTAAACTTTTATGAATTCATTCGTATTCCTACTAATTGTATGAATTTATCTATACGATACTTTTCTAATTCTGTTAATAAACACTAAAGTTTTGTTAGGTTTCATCTCAATTTTCACCTATCGGACTGGTTGTGAACCCATGCCACTTGGCAACCTACTCGCTTCATTCCCGATCAAACCAAAAAACTCAACAGCTATAGACCCAGATTTATTTGTATACAATTCCAAACTGATCTATGATCATATCTGGCCATGGAATGGTTGACCTGATGTCGACCAGACCCATAATGCATGACCATATATATATATATACCCAACCCAATTCCAAACTGATCTATGATCCTATCCGGCCATGGAATGGTTGACTTGATGTAGACCGGACCCATATGTTCAGTTCTCTCGCTCTATATTTATATAAAGAGAGAGAACTGAACATAATAGGCCCTCAATCAAGAGAAGATACAAGAAATACCTGAGTCTTACGTAATGCGAAGATGGAAGAGACGCGCGAAGATTGAAAAGCTCGTTATGGACAATGCGAGTAAATCTGGTGTTGACGAGAAGTGCCACATAGCCTCCCGTTACCAACAATTGTGTAGGTCATTCATGCATGTTGCTGATTTGGCATCGAGAAGTGAAGAAGGCTATGCATGTGTGAAAAAAGCTGCAACGGAGTTACTTGAAAACGTGGAGTTAATTCACATTAAGTCCGTTGCAGCCAATGAATACCAGCCGAAGATAATGGGATCGAACAACGTAGGTCAAAATCATGTTTCGCTTGACACTCCCGAGAAGTTGCGCCAAAGCGTAAACATTATCTTCAACAAGTCAATAGTGAATGTTGTTGATTATGATGGACATATTCATGAAGCGAAGGGTATCAAAAGAAAACCTGCCTCTGATCGCAGTCGTCGGAGGGCAAAGGGTGTAGTAGAATTGGTTGGCAAGAACAGGACTAAGAAACAACCAACCTGTAATAAAAGACAATAAAGCCCCTCGAATGAACAGGTATGTAAAACATTATATTGCTTCCCATTGCGTGAAGCTTGTCAAATAGCTAACTCGTGTAATGTCCATCATGCAGCAATACCCTGCAGAAGTACCACCAAACGTTCAAACCTACATTCCTCCCTACCAAGTTTCTGGCAACGATCGCTACAGTTTTACAAGTCTTTTGGTATGTAATCAATGTTGCGAGGAGGTATGCATTTCTTGTGAAACTTAATTCAGTGTCTAATATTTTATCTTTCATGACAGGCTCTGATGCATTCGACAGATAGGTATGGGACGCATGAATCTCGTGTGGGCTATTAATTTAGTTGTCATGCCTCTTTGCATGACCCGATCTCCACAATGCCTCTTGCGGTTCGTGGTTGGATTTGCTTAAATCGATAGATAGCGATTTTTTGCTTCTGCAGGAAGTCGATTGATGACATCACTGTATGGCAATTTGTGGTTATCGTTGATTAGCGATATGTGGCATCGCATCGTAGTGATTTGAGTGTATTGTTCGAATGTCAATCAAAGCGGGATGATAAAGGTTGTTCAAGTAAGCTTTTTTCGGGCAATGAGCAAGGTTGCAGTTCATCTTATGATCTAAGTATTCTATCACCTGCGCAGTTGAAAGCCTACTTAGATCATAAAATGAAGCACAACCTTGCTCAATGCCCCAAAAAAGCTTACTTGACCAACCTTTCTCATCTCGCTTAGATTCACAGTCGAACAATACCCTCAAATCAATATGCTGCGATGCCACAGATCGCTATTCAACGATAACCACAAATCGCCATACAGAGATGTCATCAATCGACTTCCTGCAGAAGCAAAAAATCGCTAACAGCCGCTACTCATAAATTGCTGTCTGACTCACAACACAAAGTATCCAGCGATGGCAACAAATCCTTGTCCAGCTGACAGCACATTCGCTTTCCCGCGATAACCACAACTGGCTACGCAGGGAATACGAACTCTACTTACGCAGCTCCAAGCGATAAGCACTAATTGAAGCTTACACAACATCGGTGCCATGCCTGGACGAAGAGAGATCAATCATGGAACAAAAAAGGAATTCCGTTCAATTTACCAACTTTAGTTGGCAAAGCTATGACGTAGCGTCGATTCAACTTCTTCTCCAGCAAATCTTTCGTGTTCCCGACACCTCCAATTGCCTTTTAAAATCATTATTGTTACCTTGTGAAAAGTTTTATCCATATATTATAAATAAAAGGCTACTCAATGTGTCTTTTCTCTTCCCCACCTCATTTCTTAAGAGGTAAGTAAACCTCTTCATCTGGTACAGGGGGGAACTTTGCTCGCTTTAACAGTGGAAGTGCAAGTGTGAGTGATACTCCACAATTTCTCACAATCGCTATGTAGTTCAACCCGTGGGATCTTTCCGATTCGTCGGGTTTTTATCAACAAACGTTTATTATCGCGTTATACTAGTATCGTTTAACACCGCAATTCGGTGTTGACTAACACCCTTTACAAAGGCCGAGTATTGCTGCACAAATCGCTTTACCGCGATAACCACAACTCGCTATGCAGCGAATATGAAGTCGAATTACGCAGTTCCAACAGATAACCATAAATGTTTGATTTGTCGTACAGTATTCATCGATCATGTTGGTTGAGCAGTACATCTTTTAGGTCATAAATAGTCGCACAAGTATTGGAAGGTGTGTTTGTCTTCTACTTCGTGAACCAGCAACAATCAAACCGACGGTTCCTTCATAAACCTGGAGATCCGCCCTCGAACATAGAAAATTGTAGTGGGTGAGGCAGACGAAGACAACTACACGACCAACGATGGCGAATCATGGGTATATTGTCTACACATCGTCTACATGTTCAGCAAAATCCGTCTCTTTCATGTCGTTTTTGCGATTTGTTTTTGTGTACTATATAATGTAATTTCAGTATCGTTCGTTGCAATGTCTGCATTCATTTCAGTCGAACATCCACCGACGAAGTTGGGCGAAAACTTAGTCAATCACTCCTGGAGGACATCAACCGAATGCGCAGTGAATTCGCACAATACAACATGATCAATAATTTTGTTAGTATGAAACTAGTAGCAGTTGTCTATATACGTAAGCCATGTGTACGTGCGTTAACAACACCATATTTGCTGCAAACAGACTATATCTGATTTCGTCAGTTATATTAAAAGCAACGCACCAAGCCAGACTGTAAGCGTCGTCAGCCCGTATTTCATGGTATATCGGTTGTATTTTATGTTACTTTTCATTATTGATTTAGTCCAATTGATTCGTATGTTAACGTTGGTGTTAGCAATGTTTCGGTTTGCAGACTATCTTACGCCGTTTGCCATACTTCTGTGGATTTCAAGACGGCATACCTTATTGGGTTAACGGTAATCACTACAGAGACCTTTTGTCAAGTGAAAAGGTAAGCAAACAAACCTACAGTGCAATATTACAGCATAACAGTGCTAACAACATTTTTTTGATCTATTTGCAGATATTGATTCCTACACTCTGGCAATCTGAAAAGCATTGGGTCTTATACGTGATGGATTTACACGAAAAACAACTATGGTGTTACAATTCGTTGGAAGTTGACAGTGGTTTACGGCTAGACATTTCCCATCTCGTAAGATTCCATCTATATGAGTATCGTGTCGTGTACTGGGGTCATGAATTTACTGTCGGCCGCATTATTCTCAGATCGGTTTCCTCAAAGCCATTTTGGGAGTCGATGTTAGCGAGTGGATCTATCGCACGGCATACCATGCTCCTTTACAAGATAATGGCGTTGATTGCGGCGTATTTGTAATGAAGTACATTGAAGCGATATACAATGGTGCAGAACCCTGTTTCGACGCTGTATGCCATTTCTTGGCCTTTGTTATTAGGGATTAAGTGCATGTCTATTGCTTCTACTTTACAATCTGTTTTTGCAGGTTGATATACCCGGATTCTGCGAAGAACTCTGCAAAAAATTGACATCCTTTCTAATTGCGGAGGAGAAACTGACGGAGGCGTCGCGAGGATCTAAAAGGCTTGTAATTGATAAAAGATGTGCGTTGAACCCGCGTGATTGACAGTCGTAGAGTGAGACTGCGATGTATGCAATGAACAAAGACTTGTAATGTTCGAAATGATAATATTCAACATCGCTATGAAATGTTGTATGCTTAAACATCACTTTATAGCTGACATATGAAAAAAGTGGTGAATAACAGCCATTAATGTCACTTTCGTAATTTACGAATAGTACAAAGCGATACGCTTGGTGGTCTAACGTCAACTACACTGCTACCACCATGAAAACTTGTGTAAGAATTTGAAAATTTCTTGAATTTTAAACGACGTTTTCTTCAATTATGATCTTGCAGACATATGAAAAAAGTATAGACGGATACGACAACTGCGTCGAAGCCGCCTATATACTCGATTCAAGAACAAGTCGTTTATGCAGAAATTGTTGATTTGTCGGTTCCTTATTCGCGAAGCAAAGTGGAACTATGTGTTGTGTCATTCAAATATTAATGAAACGTTCTATCACCCTCCGTCAGTTTTCGAGTATATACGTCAGTTTCATTAAACCAAAAGCAAATCTTAAGTAAAAATGCACTCCGCATTAATGAAATTGAACAATGTCATGCCAGAGGGCTATTCTCAATCGTAATCAATGCGATTGGACCAAGTTTTTGGATCTCAAATAAATCCACAAGTACGTCCACACGCGTCCCAAGAAATCGCCTTAGGTGTACATTATCGTCGGTTCAGCAATACACGGAATGCGATATTTAGAAATATCTTTCGCCGTACAGTATTTTTCATTGCTGAAGAACAACTTTACCAGCATTGGTTATGCGTATACAACACAAAACTATTTCTGAATACGATTTACTTTTCATAGAACACCCGTCACCGGAACGAGATGAACACCCGTCATCGGAACGACAGCTCCGCTGAGACCTCCTCGCTAGGGAAAGGAAGAGGACGTGGTGGAGCTCCTGCTGGCCACCCTCAGCGCGACTGCACCGACTGGGTTGCTGTCGAGGAGGAGGGCGAGAACGGTGATGGCGGGGCTCGTTAGGTTGTATAGACATCAATCAATAGGTTTCACTTTACATATTTTGTCTGCCGTTCTTTTTAAACTCAATCAATTTTCCGCATATTTCGTCGCGTATTACCGGCATATGTTCCTGCAACAAAACAGGTAATGTGAAACCAATATATAACAGGAATACCCAATAACATCGGATACAAAGCTCATACAGCGTGGAAACAAGGTTCTTCTCCATTGTATATTGCTTCAATATGCTTCATTACGAATATGCCACAATCGACCCCATTACTTTGTAACGGAGCATCGTCAGCACAGAGCAACATCCACTCGGCAATGTCGACACCCATAAGCCCGTTAAGGAATCCCGCCTGTGATAAAGGGATAATATATTACAGTCTGATCCACCTCGAATAGCTATGATTCACCTTTGGGCACAAGCTTACCAAATGCATAGCGTCGCGTTCTACGCCACTGTGGCAGTCCAATGAGTTGTAGCACCATAGTTGTTTTTCCTGAAAATTCATCTCGTATAGGACCCAATGGTCAGGATTTTGCCAGAGTGTAGGAAGTAAAATCTGCGAATCGATAAAATAATTTTTCATTCCAGAGATATATCGTGATGGGGATGTTACGACTAAACCTTGGAGAAGAGGTTTGTTCACTTACCTTTCCAAATTTCGAAATGTCTACGCACTCATCATCGCTGTTCCAACAAGGTAGTGCATCTGCGAATCCAATGTCGTATGGCTTTCGCCGGACGTACATCTGTTGCACGAAATAGTAAGGTTTAACCACCAAGAAACGTGAGTACGTCATAAAAGCAAACAAAACAACAGCGGCCCAGACATACCATGAAATAAGGGCTGATGATGCGTACTGTATTGCTCGTTGGGTTGCTCTGAATGTAATTGACAAAATCACACATTGTCTGGTTGCACAAATTTACGAACTTCAAAACATACAAACCGATGACCTAGAAATTGATAGTGGACAAATACTTACAAAATTACTGATAGTGTTCCCATCTGCAAATTCATCTTGCATCTGCTCGATGTCATCTACGAACTCGTCAGGGCGTTGTCGCCCACCCTTGCCTATGGATGTTGCATTGAGTGCACCATGAGCGTGGTATTTAGGATTCGACATTGAAATTATTATCTACAGTAAACAACACTAGTCCAAATACGACATGAAAAGGCAAATGTTCACTAAATCGCTCAGGCGTTTCAAAAAATATACGTCTTAAGCGCTAGTCTTGGTACTGTGGATGTGGTTGTCTTCTTGTTCGGCACCGTGCCTGGCCGTTTTGCTCCCATCATCCTCTCCGTTTGCTCCGTGCCTGGTCGTTTTTCTCCCATCGTCCACTCCTGTGGCGTCGTGCTTGGTCGTTTTGCCCCCATCGTCCTCTCCGTTGCCGCCGTGCCTGGTCGTAGTGCTCTCATCATCTTTGGCGTCGTGCCGGGTCGTATTGCTCCCATCGTCCTCTTCTTGGCCGCCATGGCTGGTCGTACTGCTCCGATTGTCCCCTTCTTCGGCGCCATGCCTGGACGGAGATATCGATGGCACCTTTGCAACGCAGATACGGAAACGCCGTCCTCAGTCAAATACAAAGGTAAAGTCCTTTAACGTGCCGCCCTTTTTCGAAAACAGCCCGCTAATTAAATGATTGCGTTTTAAATAAATAAAAATACGTCTTTTCGCATGCCACCTTTTTTTGATAACCGCCGCCAAATTAAATGATTAAGTTTTAAATACGTCTTTCGAAGCCGCTCATTAAGTTTTAAATATTTAAAAATACGTCGTTTCCCATAGCGGCCTTTTTCGGAAACACCCCACAAATTAAATGATTGAAATTTAAATAATTAAAAAAATCTGTCGTTTGTCGGTCGCATTATACAAATCTTTCAGTGGGAGATTGACACGACCCGAACAAACCCGTTTTCCAGGTATGAATACTCTTTCACGATTATTCTATTGATTATCGTATATGGATACATCGATATATTTATGCAACATACTTTCCTTATCGATTTTTTAACAACAAACGTTCATTATCGCAGTTTGAATTGAAGGTATCTCTGCCAGATGAACAATTGCTGACCGGGAACCGTATCGTACAGATTTTGGAGCATCAACCTTTTCTTATCGCTATTGACTGTTATCATTTACGCCGTCAGAACTCGTTAAATTATTGTTCATGGCTTACAGTGCCAATCCTTTTTGCGATATTCTTTCGAGGCGAAGACAAATACAGCGATTGCTAAACAGAAATGCTATATCTTAGCGATGCCAAAGAGGTTAGGCAATGCCACGATTTCTGAACAAATATCTATTTTCGATTAAAGTTTATTTATTACCGAGATCCACAGACGAAAAGATGTAATAATAAAAAATTAAACAATAAAAGAATTTCACGTTACTACAACTCATTATACAATTACAACAAAAACCTAGCGTGATAAAAATGAAAATCAAGGATTTATTCCGAGGCACTGGACGAATCAGATGAAATATCATAGACTTGTCTCTCACTTTTTATTGGTGGACTGTCTATCCTGCGTGGCTTCTTGGTTGCGAAACCTTTCTTAAGAAAACTGGTCATCATCTCTACCACTGCGTTCAATTGAATTCTCATAGTGCTTACTTCTGTCTTTAATTTCTTATTCTCCCTCTCCATAAGTTCGAACCTTGCGGCAGAGACAATGTTCTCTTTTGGAGCAAGTGTTTGCTCTTCCTCGGGCTTTGTTACTGAGGGACTAGTCGTAGTAACCAGAGCGAGACGACGTTTTGGCTGTAGTGGCTGGGCTGCAACATGAGAAGGGGCAGTTGGGAGGCATGGGTTCACAATTTTCTCAATCTTCCAATTTCGCCGCATTGGTTCCCAATAGCTTTCGAAGTAGAAGGGATCAAATTATCGTCCTTCATGATCATACGATACGGCAGGGAAACCACCTCAGTTTCAATTTAATAATTCGTCCCTGTAGCGATCGCGCCAATTCACGTTCCTGCCCCTATCACTATTCATCTTCCTTCTCACTTCCAAAGGCTTATTTGGGATAGACTGCCCCAAGCCAGATTGTAGGAGAACTCGACTACCTTGCTGCAACTCGGCTTCAAAATTGCAGAATAGCCACAAATCGCGGTCAGACAATCTGGCAGCCTCCGCAACAACGTCTTCATCGTCGTCCTCCCCATCTCGATAAGGTCTCCACAAAACCTGTACATTGGTAATTCTTTTTAATAACGAATGACAAATATATTAAAATTTATTTACGCATGATATGGCAACAACGATATGTACTACGGAAGACAATCCTGTAGTGATGGATACTTAAGAATACTAAACATTACAACGATTTATAATACTCAATGGTAAATGCTGACGCTATTGTAAACAATTTTAGAACGTTTACCTCGTTTAGTTGCAGCCCATCTAAAATGGACTTAGCATTATAAACTGTGACGTTTATTCTAGCCCAGCGACTGATCTTTGGAAAACCACAAATCGGAGGGCCACAACGTGGACGCAATGGGATAATATGTTCCAACGCCCAGGCCTAACAAAAACAATATTATTAGCTACACCACAACCTGCAATGAGATTTGTCTACAATTACTAAGTATGTAATCAACAAATACCTAAACAAATGGCCAAAATCCCCCAACTGTTTTCGTACCATTACTCGCACGGTGGAGTTGACTGTACAAGTGTGCGAGCATAGCGGCACCCCAGGCATAGTTGTCGACTTCGTCTAAGTCTGTCAGGTACTGCAGCCACATGAAACTTATTCTCGAACCAGAACAATCGGAAAATAATGTAAGACCAAAAAAATATAGAAGGAAGCCGCGCAACTCTTGGTCAGCTATTTCAGATGCACAAGTAGCGGAGTGGCCTTCCCATTTATTACAAAAAAATGAGACTTTCATTGATGTGGAATTGATTCCACCTGAAATACATTGACTCCATTCGTCCATCGACATTCCTAAAAGGGCCGTGCATTTTTCCCTTGCGTTATAGTTTGAATGCCGTAATAGGACAACACTGCCATAGCACTTAAGACCAGTGATCCTCGCCACATCTTCTAGAGTCATGGTGATCTCAAAAGAATCAAACTGGAATGTGTTCGTCTTATCATTCCACTTATTTACCAGGTGGGTCATGGTATTCCAGCAAGTTTCAAAATATTGCTGGTCCAAAAGGCCACCGAAGTGCATATTTCGCAATCGGTTCTTCTGATATGCACTCAGCTGACCATACCACGACAGAACTACATGCCATTGACACCGACCTTCGAGCTTTTCACCTGGTGCTCTACTTCTTCTTTGACCTCCCTGTAACACAAAATAACATATTATTCCTACCAATTGTAAATTAGTTCTATTTGTACTTATAAAGACTATTCTACTAACCGCTATAAATAATATTGGTTGCAGACAGACTATCACAGTAATCGCTATACATATTAATACCTAACACAGTAATCGCTATACCAAAATCGCTAAACATATTATTAAATCTTCACAGACAGGACAGATATATTTACCTTGGTCGCTATTTTCTCCTGTTCTCCCTCCAACCTGGGACTTTCTGGTGGGTCCACTGCCTCCAACTGTCTTTCAATCTCCATCTCTACCGGCTCCACCATCGCATGCCTTTCTCTCGCCCTCCTTCTCCATCCTTTCTCTATCCTTCCTTTTCTCATCCTCCTTCTCCTTCCTTTCTCTCTCCCGTTTCTCCTCCTCCTTCTGCTTCCTTTCTCTCTCCTTTTTCGCCTGCTCCTTCTGCTTCCTTTCTCTCTCTCGTTTCTCCTCCTCCTTCTCCTTCCTTTCTCTCTGCCGTTTCTCCTCCTCCTTCTCCTTCCTTTCTCTTTGCCGTTTCTCCTCCTCCTTCTCCTTCCTTTCTCTCTCCCTTTTCTCCTCCTCCTTCTTCTGCTTCCTTTCTCTCTCCCTTTTCTCCTCCTCCTTCTGCTTCCTTTCTCTCTCCCTTTTCTCCTCCTGCATCCTTTTTCGCCTCCTCCTCCTTCTCCTTCCTTTCTCTCTCCTTTTTTTCCTCCTCCTTCTGCTTCCTTTCTCTCTCCCTTTCCGCCTCTTCCTCCTGCTTCTTCCTTTCCCTTTCCTGCACTTCCTCCTCCTGCTTCTTCCTTTCTCTCTCCCTTTTCTCCTCCAGCATCCTTTCTCTCTCCTTTTTTGCCTCCTCCTCCTTCTCCTTCCTTTCTCTCTCCTTTTTCTCCTCCTCCTTCTGCTTCCTTTCTCTCTCCCTTTTCGCCTCTTCCTCCTGCTTCTTCCTTTCCCTTTCCTGCACTTCCTCCTCCTGCTTCTTCCTTTCCCTTTCCTTTTCTTCCTCCTCCTTCTCCTTCCGCCGCCTTTTTTTCTCTTCCAGTTGTTTCCTTCTTTCCTGCAATTCTTCCTCCTGCTTCTTCCTTTCCCTTTCCTTTTCTTCCTCCTCCTTCTGCAGCCTTTCTTTCTCTTCCAGTTCTTGTTTCCTTCTTTCCTGCAATTCTTCCTCCTGCTTCTTCCTTTCTCTTTCCTTTTCTTCCTCCTCCTCCTCCTTCTCCTTCCGTTGTCTTTCCTTCTTTTCCTCATTCTCCTTCTCCTGCCTTTGCATTTCCTTAGCTTCCTCAAACTCCTTCTCCCTCCTTCGCCTTTCCTTTTCTTCCTCATACTGAGGAATATTCTGTTCCTTCTCTTCCTCCTCCTTATTCATTTGCCTTCGCCTCTCCTCCGACTCCTTGAGTAGCCTTGCCTTGTTTCGCATTGCTCTACGCTCCAAGTCGCTCCTCTGAGCTTCCGCCTTAGTCTCCTCCACTATATTGCTAAAATACCTTTCCCACTCCTCCACATTCTTCTTCCTCCTTTCTATCTGTTGTGCGTTAATCCTCCGCCTTCTATTTATATTCTCATCAATATTTCTTGCCTTTGCCTTCTTTTCGTCATCCTTGTTCTGCATCTTTCGTTCTTCAGAGTTCTTCCTTTGGTCCGCAGCCTCGATATCTGATGGATAATCCTCCGCATAATACGATTCCAAGGCTTTTTCCCTGTCTTCATCGTTCTCAATCTTAAGTATATTTTGGTATCTTTCAAAAACCTTAGATAGATGGGACTGGCAGATCACTTCTCTAATAGACAACCCATAGAACGACGGGGTATCTCTAATCTGATGAGGCGCAGACATTGCTAACCTGCATAACACATTACACGATCATCATGATTAGAAATCGTCGGAATATTTGGGTTCATAAGTACAAATCGTTGTATAAGAAGCAATCTTCAGATTGAAGAAAGAAACCTTACACGAAACTCACCGAAACGATGGGATTTTGGATATTCAAACTGTAGAGTAAGCAACAGTAACAACTAATACGCAAACGAAGGTGGCAACGATGCTGCGACTGCGCATAAGACGAAAACCGATGCTCTGAAACAAAGGAAAGGATGCTCCAGCGACTCCAGATGAAAGCAAAGAATCTCCGGTAGAGTGCTTAGAGCGAGAATGGATTGTTTTGAACTATTTGAATCCTACAACATAACGCTTGCTACATACGCAAACTCTGCGAAACGTTTTGGTGCGATAACGATGGAGGGAAGTTTTGTCATTTTCACGAACCGACGATTCAGTTTTCTAGAAGGAGGGCATTTATGTCCGTTCGAGGAAGAGGATGCGAATGGCGGTAAAGGGTACTTAAGTCTTTGCTGCGGCACCAAATTACGATGCAATATGATGCGGTCACACATGCTGGTCTGCATCTTATACGTGGCGCTATTTGGAACCCCCGAACATGAGATCTCAGTACCGGCCCTGTTCGGGGGGGGGAACATATAACCTGCTTTGACTTTTTTGGCCCCGATGTCACCCAAAACCAGGTCTTTGCCAAAAAATCAAGTTTGGTGCCTGTTTCAAAATGAAAACTAGATTTGGCAAAACCTTCTTTAAAGTATGTTTTGAAAAAACTGGGTAGATGTAGTTTTCTCATATGGCTAATTAACTCGGTTTATAGGTTACCCCTGTTCCACAAAACTTCTGTATTTCCTCTCATCCTCGTTATACTTTGTCAAAGTAACACAACCACCATTTTAGACTAGTGGTTAGCTGGAAATTCCTTTTTTTTTTTCATTTTTGAATTGGCCATTCATTTTCCAGCCAACTACTGGTAGGAAAAGGACTAATTTGATGCCTATAGAGAAGGAAAGCACTAGTCAAACTATTTTTTTGTCGGTGGTTGGCCAGAAAATGAGGCCTATAAACCAAGTTTACCAAAAAGCAAAGTTTTAAGGCATAACTAGGTCTTTGAGAAACTTGGTCTTACCTATCCAAACAGGGCCTTAATTTTGATATTTGAAATGTTCTGTAATTTTGATATATATAAAAATATAAACAAACAAACAAATAAATAAATTATATATATATATATATATTTAAAATGAGATCTGAACATATTAGGCCCTATAGTTTGAAGTGTTTTATGCTATGTCACATGGGTGCGGGTGCGGGTGCGGGTGCGGGGATTCGGCACTTCCAAAAAACCCGGGTGCGGGGGTGCGGCAGGGGCAAAAATGTAAATATATATATATATATATATATATATATATATATATATATATATATATATATATATATATATATATATATATATATATATATAAAAGGGAGAGAGAAAATCCTTTACGAAAAAAGGATTTGAAAAGCAGCAGCTGACAGGAGCTGACAGCTCCTGTCAACAGAGAAAACCCTTTACGAAAAAAAGGAGCTGACATCAGCAAAAAGGAGTTGTCAGCAGTTGACAGTAGAATTTTTTTTTTTAAAAATTTCGAAGCTCAGCTGACAGTAGCTGTCAGCAAAGAAAACCTTTTACGAAAAAAAAGAGCTGACAGCAGCAAAAAGGAGCTGTCAGCAGAATTTTTTTTTTTTAAATTTCGCAGCTCAGCAGCTGACAGAAGCTGTTGTCAGCAGCTGTCAGCAAATTTTTTTTTAAAAAAATTTCGCAGCTCATTTCATAGGGCAAATTTAAAAAAAAAAAAATCCAAAAAAGAAAATGGACCTAAATGATCCTGGGTGCGCTCAACGCACCCAGGATCGGGTTGACCGCACCCGGTGCCGCACCCGCACCCGCGTCGAGTCGCGTCGACGCGGGTGCGGCACCCTGCTAGCCGAATCCCTGTGACATAGGTTTTATGATATATCTGAACCATTAGATGTGTTTAACATGCTCTATTTAGTGGGAATCAACGCTTGAATCATTTTTTTTACAGAAAAATATATTTTTATGAGCCAGAAAAAATGGATGCCTTCCGTAGCCGTTGATATTGGATCACCGAAAAACCTATATACAGGTTAGATTCCAAAAACCTATGAATCACATCTGTGGTGTTAGATGTGAGAAAAATTCCAAAAACTGTGCTTTTTGAAGGGGCTTAACGGGGCAGAACGAGAATTCGGCAGAACCAGCACATACTCTCTCTCTCTCTCTCACACACACACACATTATATATATAGGGGAATGAAAACCTCCCAAATGGAATTTTTTTGTTGTTTTTTTTCAAAATTCTGAAAATTGACACATGAATTTTGGATAGAAAAAATGGTCTTTGGAGCCTAAAAAATTTAACAAAATTTTATACCATTGATTTTGAAACTTATAAAACCTATCCATGCATCATAATCAAATGCTCCAAGATTCCTACGAAAACAAACATATAGATCACATCTGTACGGTCAATATTTTGAAAATGACAAAAAACCAATAAAATGTCCATTGAGAAGCTTTGGGAGGGTTTTCCATTGGGTAGGTTTTCATTTCCCTATATATATTATATTACAGATGATGGACTAAATTAAGTAGCCATTTTAGATGACACCAAAAGCCTGGAAAGCTTGTTTAAGATCATAAATCATGTTACCCTGTTTGGGTGACACAACATTTGGTTTTCATAAACTAGGTTTATCTCAAGATCTGATTTCTGAAAACCAAAGTGAGCATAGACTTTTCAACAACGTTTCTTAGGGGTACATCCCTCCTGGCCCCACATCCACAGTGTTATGCACGATCATCACAACCCCCTCCACACCACACATTCTAGAGATTTTTTGCTACTACTGTCAGGAAAAAACAAAGGTATCTGTCGGTCATTTTGCATCCTATAGATGTTTGGCCAAGAATGAATTAAACAGTTTGATTTTTTCTCTTGAAAAAAGTACCCTATGTCTAACCGTTAACCTTGTTATTTTTTGGCCACCCACTAACCAAAAATTAGCTGTGTATTACCCAATGTTGTCAGTATCGGTATCGGCCCTGAATCCTTGGGCTGAAGATTAATTCAGCTACTCAGCTAAATCGTTCTGTATCAGCTCAAAATTAATAAAAAACTATTACGTGTCAATCATAATGTAACACGTGTTAAAACCATTAAAATAATTAAAAATAATATTTTTATATTTTTATATTTATTAAAAAATAGCTGAATCGGCCCTGAATTGTATCAAAATTCTTTCCATATATGATACAGGCCGATACACACCAATACTGATAACATTGGTAGTACCATTGTTACCCAACGGTACTAGTTTGGGCATTTTTATGTTTGTGTCTTACCAAAACTAGGCTAAATATGTCCTCTTTTTTGGAAAAACCAGACTAGCTAAATAATGCTGGCCTGGTGCTCAGGGATGGAAGGTACTGACCGGTGAATGGTTATCACATGCTCCCGGAGCACCTACACCCACCTACCCAAAAGCAAATTTGTTCTTAATCGCTTATATGTTTTTTGTACATACATTTCTTAGTAAAAAATAAGTTTTGGATCATATAATTATGTTGTTCATGTAGGTTTTTTAAGATCTTCAAATTTCAATGACTTACAATATAACAAAATTCCATGGCTTGAAAAATCATATTTTAATTCAAAAGGCATGATCTATCAAACAAACTATGCTGAGTAAATTCATGATGTCTCATTGAGAAGATGCAGCCTCCACCCATAATTTCTATGATGTGGGTGTTGGCACTTCCACAGTAGTACCATAGCAATTGCTGTATGCATGGCTTGAAAAATCATATTTTATATTAAAAAACATGATCGATTCCTATCAAACAAACTATATTGAGTACATTCATGTGGTCTGATTAAGAGGGTGCATCCTCCACCCGTAGTTTCTACGATGTGGGTGTCAGCACTCCCCGAGCACCATAATTTCTACGATATGGGTCAGACCGCATGAATGCCTGCTACCCTGGTGGGTAAGAAACCCCTAGTTGGAACACATAGGGAAGTTGTTTTAACCAAATTCGACCTCAGTCAAAATAGTAGGATTCAACCTTTAGATCATAGTTTTTGACATAAAAATATATTTTTTTGAGGTTTAAAATTTTGGTATCAACTCTAGTAAAATCTGACATATACTAAAAAAAAGATGATCCAAAAGTCAGTTTATACTAAATATATAGATCACATCATAAGGGTCAGATGTAAAAAAAAAAAAAAACTAAAAGAACATGATCCAAAAGGTCAGTTTTTTCACAAGGAGGTTTCTCACTACGCGCAGAGAGAGAGAGAGAGAGAGAGAGAGAGAGAGAGAGAGAGAGAGAGAGAGAGAGAGAGACTATTGCTGGACTGGTTGAAGGTCATAATATTGTAACATACCCTTTCACAGATGAGAAGAACCCACTCTTGTTCCAGCTCGCCATCTTCAAGACGAAATTATCGATAGCATCCTCAGCATCGAAGGCTACCTGTCGTATCTCATCCACCCAATTCTTCACTTGTTCGTCCTTACTCTTGCCCTCTGCATCTCTCAGAAATCCCTTCATCAGCTTCAGCTCTCTTTGAATCCATCTGACATCCTTGTCTACCTCACTTAGGTAGACAGCCTCCTCTTGAAGAAGGCGGACAAGCTTGCACAACAGAAGCTCGATCACAAACTCGGCCATCCTGCAGAGGGTCTGTTCCTCGGCTTCACATAAATAGGTATGCCTCTTGGTTGTGTGCCTACTCCTCGTCTTTTGTTTCCTCTCAGCTTCTTTACAAAGAAAGAAGCCGCAGGCAGTGGGCTCCGCCATTTGCAAGTTGATCACTCCCTCTTCCTCCTGTCTTTGTCATACGACAGCTCGTTCGTTTTTCATTTTCATTTTTTTTCATTTTTTATTAGTTATTTCTTAAAATTTATAACCTGAATACACAACACGCGGCAGAAGATCTGGTCGTGCTGTTTCAGCCAGACATACATACGGTCGTCATGCCGAAACGTATTACTTCGAGCCTAGGACCCCTGCCGCCAGGGCCTATGCTATGCATTGACTTGCGCGTAGGGGTGACACCCATGAAAATAAAACCTTGACTGCGCTCATAAAAAAAAGTGCAATACCCGGACTTCTCAACATATTTTTTTTGTGTTGATAAAATTAGGTTACACTGATACGCCTAAAGGATTTAGGGACATGCTGTTTTTTATGTGTAAAAAAATAGAAGCTTTATAACTTTTTCTTAATAGATACTATTGCCATGTGAGTTGAAAATGTGATTAAAAATTTGTAAAGGAATTTTCATAGAGTTTCAACAAAAAAAAACAAAGAGTTACATGGTACATTGTATTTTTTTTCAAAAATTAATGTGTTACTGTTTATAAATGCTCTCTCTCTCTCTCTCTCTTTTCTCTCTCTCTCCGAAATGTTTTGCTCCTCCTTAATATATAGCCATAAAATAAAAGTATTTTGTAATGTTGTCAATATGATTACCTTTTTTTTTTTTTACTTTCAAGATTGACAAATTTAAATGATGAAAACTTTTTTTGTTTCCAGACTGAATCATCAAGCCCTTTTTTAATGGTAAAAAATGGCTATGTTGTTTTCAATTGTTTCAGCACAGAGCTTCACTAATTCCTTAGACAGGTAGCGGGGACATGCATGTGAGGTAATTTGAAAAGCCTTAATATATATATATATATATATATATATATATATATATATATATATATAGAGAGAGAGAGAGAGAGAGAGAGAGAGAGAGAGAGAGAGAGGATCCAAGAAGAAGAAGAAAAAAGAGAGAGATGCATGAAGGGGGACAACCATCCTACCCCGATTAGTTTTTTTTTTCAATTCACATGAATCCCATCCCGTAGCGTAGCTAGGATTCTAACCTAGGGTGAGCACAAATGCAAAATAAAAAATAATTACTAATAAATTATACTAATTCATGATATTTAAAAAAAAAAAATCAAAACTCTAATCCTACAAGCTTCATAAATTTAAACCATAACCAAATATTATGTCATTCTAAAAATATAAATCAAAATGTCAATTCCAACAGACATCAATAATTATGATTTATGCTAATTAATAAAAAAACCTAATATTCTAACCAAAATCAAATCACACAAATTTCATCAAGTTGTGCATAATGGTAATTAAAACACACACAAAAACTCTAGAACCATAAACTATTTGTTTATGTTAATATAAAAACAGTAAATCAAAAATTTACTAGCAATTTTATGATTTTAGGTTTAATGTTTGGAGAGAAATGTGGAGGATCGGACCGAGTCTCAGTTTTAATTGTGTTTGTTACTTGAATTGGGGATAGTGCATGCAATTCAACTAGCAATTCGTATTGTAAGAAATTTTTAATCTTGGTTTGACTTTTGTTTAGAGTTTTTGTGTCTTTGATCAAATTAGGAGCAATGCACTTTTTTTTATGTCAATTTGCTATAGTAAAATGCGGGACATGTTACTAATTTTTTGTTGAAATTTTCTATTTTGTTAAATATGGGAAATTGTAAGTGAAACTGTGTTTGTTTTTCTAGTAGGTTTAATTATGTTTGTTTTTTGAATTAGTAAAATTGCAAGTACTTTTTTAATTCAATGACTTGTGCTGTAAATTTATTTTCACTTTAATTTTTTTAAATTTTTATTTGTTTTGAGTTTGTTTTGCTTAAGTTAGTTATAATGAAATATTTATTTTATTTTTTCATTTTTATTTTGCATTGATCTCCTAGGTTGAAAATTGTAAACCTTTAGGATCCCCTCCTCGCCCCCCATGGATCCGCCCGTGACCCATCTATTCTGGGTGAAAAAGTGTTTCACTGTTCTTGGGATGCCACCACATCCACTATTTTATTGTGATAGCGTCTCACGCATCCGCCGCACCCCGCACGATGTGGGGGATGCACAATCAAACATGTAGGTTGAATAGATGCTAAACCCAGGCTAGCTACTGGGTTTAATCTTAGTCTGACCTTCGAAACTCCTATGAATTTGGTCCAGTCATGCCATAGAAGCTAGGTTAATGAGACAAGGCATTTTGGATGCGCGTTCATATATAGTGGACATGCGTAGACATACAAACATTGGCATGTATTGCTATTATTTTAATATTTGTAATATGTTTTCATATTATTTCAATAAAAATGTTTTTTAATATTAAATAATCAAAAAACATTTTTAATTAAATTGTTAAAAAATTTGTGTCCTCTTCCCCTATTTTCCTAAATAAAATTTAAAGTTGCAAGTGGAACTCACATAGTACAAGGGCTGAATGCTTGACCAGGAAATATCCAATACAAGGTTTCTGGCTACCCTGACATTTTTACTATATATTAAAAAATAATGTGTGGGATTATTTACAAGTGTGTGAATGGTCATGTGGTTATATAAGCTAGTTAGAGGTGCATTTTTTACCTCATGTCCCAAGTTCAAACCTCTTTAGTGTCAAGTGTTTGAAATATGTGATTTTTCAATCGAATTTAAATGTTTTTACCAAACCCGACTTAACAGGTTAAGGTCAGTCGGATATCTGACTTAAACTTGTACCATATACATCGGTAGCGTCTATGCCAAGGTATGTCAAGGGTCGGATCCCAACCCAGATTGGATCTAGTAGAATCAGGGTTTGGTTACAAAGGGGTCTAATTAACTTATTTTGATCCGAGCCATTAGGTCCATTATTAAATGGGACGGACATGGTTTATGAAATTTTATACCAAACGCGGATCTAACCCAAGTTCTGATTAAGATTCACAATTTCTTAATGTAAAAAACTAAAAAAACTTTACTAGGCATGGACTGGGTTTTGTTTGTGTAATTTTTGTCTGATTTGCATATGTTTTTTTTTTTAAGAAAAGTATTTTCTAAAATACAATTTTTCATACTGTAAACATTTCTATAAAAAAGTATGTGCTTTTGCAATTTTTTCAAAACATTTTTTTTTAGAGTTTTCTAGAAAAAGACGTGTTTTAAATAGAAATTTCTAACCATTATCCAGCACTTGTTGGCATCATAGCTAGCTGGTTCTGTATTCAATCACTAAAAGGAAGATGCAAGCTTGTTGAAACTTCTTGATAAGACTAAGCAATTGATGCACTTTTCTTCTTTAGGTTTCTCAAAAAAAAAATAGCACTTTCCAAACTGTATGGATGAGGTAAAATCTTGGTCAAGCTACCTTGGTGATCTTGTTTGGAATCGGGCTCTTGGGTGGGCGTTTATGCATTTGGGATGGGAAGTAAGACTCTTTCTCCTTTGTATTTACGCTAAGTCATGGATCTGGTATCTACCAAATCCACGATTTTTGCAGCTGCGACTTCTTCAAATGCATAAACTCCATAAATGCCCATCGCAGCTACAGATTCCAAACAGGCCCTACATTGTTAGGTGGCAGTTGGATCATTTAATCTCATTATTATAATGCCCAATTTGGACATTAATGACTTCTTGGCCCCAGGCATGTAAGAGTTGAACTTTTCAAATCTTATTATTCTGGATAATATATATTTATATTTATATATTATACTTAAAATAAATTTTTTTTATATATTACACCTAATAGTTCATATTTTATGTATATATCTTGTCCATCTTTCTATTTGAATATATATTTTATGCAAGCTGCTTTTTAATTATATATTACACTTAAATATATATATGGATTGCTCTGGCTTGGTTCCTTCACATCCAGGTACTGCTTGCGTTCATGTGAACTGAGCGCAGAGCTCGAGCTTGTACGAGTCTGAGCCACGCTTCATTTGGCCCATTTAAATTATCAAAAAAGGAGAAAACTTTAGCTAAAGGGTCCATAGTGAGAATGGAAACCCAGATCATCTCTTGCTTATAATAAAGCTCATCCGACTATACCGCTAGATGGCTTTCTACTTAACCATATATATATATATATATACACGTTTCCTTGTAGTCCGATTTCAAGCAACTTAAATGGATTTTTTTCCTATCTGCTGATTTGGTTTGCTCTCTCTCTCTCTCTCTCTCTCTCTCACACGGGCCAGTAAACAAGCCAAATGAACCCATCGGGCTAAACTCGTCCAGCTGGTGCGAGCCCAACCTGAGCTGGCTTGTAAAAAGAAAAAAAAGAGAACCTCTCTTTTTTTATATGTTCAGTGTTCACACTAGAACCAAACTCATTGATATCCAGTTGAGCTATCCCCCTCAGACTCTCTAAGCAAAGCCTAGATGAGCCACTAGCCACATTCAATATGATAGGTGAAGTGTCCTTATTAAGAGTCAAGTCAAGGATAACTGATTTTAGGTCAGTTGGTGAACCAGTGGTATTCAAGCTGTAACCACTAATTACTGACAACCGGTGGATTCATTGGATCTTCTGTCACTGCTGCTCCTTTGGGGAGCCAAGACTTAAGCTCATAGCCCATCTTCATCTCCACTCTTATCACCTCTCCCATCTCTAATATCCAACACCAGCTCCCAAGTTGAGACCAATAGTTACCGTTGGTCTGATATAAGGAAAGGAAGGGTCTCCCCCTTCCATGGTCCAAATGTTAAAGTTTATCAGAAGTGATGATTATGATAACATGCACAATGTATCTCGTTGGGCGTTAAAATATTTTCAGTTTAACCAAAGGATATGGTTGATTCCTCTCAATCTTTTATAACCAATAAAGTAAAAATTCTTTCATGGCTAAGACGACGGAAGAATGACCAAGTTGGTCCCAAAGATCACCCTAGTTGGGTTCACGGGTTGGTTGTTGTTTCTTGCAAGTAGGATTATTCTTAATTCGAGTATGAGTATGGTTAAGTCGAAGTCAAATCACTCCCTATTCAAGTCAAGCTTCATAGGATCTTTCTATCCATGTGGTAGTCTAAATCTTCACGGACATGTCTGTTTCACTGAGCCTCTCTCCGCAACAGTGTCCGGATCATTATGCCTTTTGTGCTGATATAAACTTACCAGACAAGGAATTTCGCTACCTTAAGACGGTTATAGTAGCAGCTGTCGACATTCACTCGGGGGCTTCGGTCGCTAGCTGTCAATCATGCTCAACTATATTTAAATTTCGACTTAATCAATTCGTAGTTGTCCGAACGAGTAAGTGATGAGAGAAGTGTACAAGAGCCAAGTCAAGCCCCATTATAGGGTTTTAAGGCTAACTCTGATCATATTTAACTGTTTAATGATATTCACGACACAAAGTAGATATTAATTCTCCTGACATGCACTTGGACATAAAACCTTGACTGCCCGTTAAAAAAAAAAAGTGCAACACCCGGACTTCTCAAGATATTTTTTTGTGTTGATAAAATTAGGTTACACGGATACGCCAAAGGGATTTAGGGACATGCTGTTTTTTATGTGTAAAAAACTAGAAGCTTTATAACTTTTTCTTAATAGATACTATTGCCATGTGAGTTGAAAATGTGATTAAAAATTAGGAATTTTCATAGTGTTTCAACAAAAAAACAAAGAGTTACATGGCACCTTGTATTTTTTTTCAAAAATTAATGTGTTACTATTTAGAAATGCTTTCTCTCTCTACCCCTTCTCTCTTTTCCCTCTCTCCAAAATGTTTTGCTCCTCCTTAATAGCCATAAAATGAAAGTATTTTGTAATGTTTTAAAATTATCAATATGATTACCCTTTTTTTCTTACTTTCAAGATTGACAAATTTATATGATGAAAACTTTTTGTTTCGTGACTGAATCATCAAGCCATTTTTATTGGTAAAAATGGCTCTGTTGTTTTCCATTGTTTCAGCACAGAGCTTCATTAATTCCTTAGACAGGTAGCGGGGACATGCATGTGAGGTATTTTAGTAGAAGGGCCATGGTTGTTACTTGGTGTCCTTGTTTTTTTATGACGGAACTGTCCGCGAAGGGTTGCCAAGCCCCACCCCACTACGCCAACCCGAACTGATCAGGTCAGCTTGTACATATATATATATATATATATATATATATATATATATATATATATATATATATATATATATATATATATATATATATATGAAGTTACATTCCATAGTCACCACACATCCCAATCTATTTTTTTTAATGACAATGGAAAACCCTTATTCAAACTGGGTCACTTAATCGGCCCACTTCCTCGCAAGGTAAAACCCCGGGTTGAGAACGCGTAAATCCCTGGGTTGAGAACACGACCACCCAACCTTACGTATCTCAACCGTGATAAAGCTTCAGCAGTTCCCATGCGCCAACGGGATCCTGAGCCTTCAGTTTGACACAACACATCTCTATTTGGATAGAGGTGTGTGTGGGCCTCACTCTCACATGTCTCAAGTCTGGGGAAGTAGATCAGGTCATGTTGAACATGAGCGTTTTTGCTCATGCCGACATCGTGGCCATCCGATTTGCATTTCAAAAAGCTCAAAAGTCAACAAAACCACATGACATTCATCCAAAATGCAAACAGACCGCCACAATGTCGCCATGAGCAAAAATGCTCATGTTCAGCATGACCTGATCTGCTTCCCAAGTCTGGTGTACAAAAACAGGTGAGATATACATTGGGGATTGAATACATCTACGGGTGTCAATGGGTCGATTTTAGTTTGGACCTTGGTGGAACCAGACTTAGATCAGCGGGTATGGTATCGGGTTCGGATTTGGGTTTAATTGGGTACTTCACTACAAGAAAAACCATACTTGGACCATATAAGAACTACATGAATCAAACCTGTACCATACCTTGTAAAACCATATTTTTTATCATTTTTGCAGTGAAAAATTGTGGGTCTTAATTGGAATTTGGGTCTCTTTTAAAATTTCACAAATTATACCTGGGCCCATGTATTAATCGGACCTTCGGGTTTAGACCCAGGTCTTAATCGAGTCTTCTTATTTATCACCATACCCGAAGCCTATAGGGCCCATTGACACCCGTAAATACATCCCATGATCTATTATATAATGAAAGAAAGAAAAACTCACTTTAAATCAATGTTATCATTGCAATTTTTTTTCTCCCTCTACGAGAGAGAGAAACTATTCTGCGAGTCAAACTCGACCAAAGTTTGAAAATTATTTTTGAAAATAACTCGCCTCCATTTTTGAAATTTGCGAGAAAATTTTATAGAATAAGACTCGTTTGTCGGTACGAGATTCAACTGTTCCGGACGCCTTTACCAGAGGTAATTGAACCAATGATCAAAAGTGTGCTCAACTAGGCTTAAATATCTAAATCACGCTCTATTTTCTAATTACACAAAGAATCAGGCATGTGCTATAAAGTTTTTGAAAAATGCACATTTTGAAAAGATGATGTTTGATTTTGATGTTTGAAAAAGGAATTCCTTAGAAATCATGGATCACTTTGAAGCTTGCCTGTTGAAATGAAAATTGATCTCTAACGAAGATTTGAGAATTCTGAGAAATCCAATTTCAGAGGTAATTCAAAGATTTTTGAGAAAATCAATTTTTGGAATAACCAGAATATTCTTTCTGAGAAAATCAATTTCTTATTGAAATAAATCAATAAAAGAGGTTTTGGCTCTTTGAAATGCTTTTATGATGCAAATTAGCCAATATGAATGAATGGATGAATGAATGTAAATTCAAAGAATATTTTCTGAAGAATTTGAGAAATGTAGTAGATTTCAAAATAGCCTAAGAGTGTGGGCTGAATGTGGCTAATACGAAGATGACAAATCTGGGTCTCATTAGTATTCTGACTATGACCATAAATACGAGTTCCACCAAGTTTGTCGACTCCCTAAAATATCGTGCGCGTGCCATTCGTGTCAATCATACTGGATTTAGAAAATGCATAAATTGTCATTCATCAGATATCAGAATTTACGAAAGCAAACTATATGCAATACATCTTATTCTACGCAGAAATGTAACTCTTATTCCAATATTACATTTGCTTTTACATCAATAAAATAAAAGAAAAATAAGTAAAATCTTCCTTCTGACTATCCCTGCAAAACTAGAAAATGAGTTAGCACAAATATGTAGGTTTTTCTAGATTTATCCGACAATATCGGGAAATTATCATATTTTATCCAGATATAAACCATGATTCATACCTCCCTGATATAAATATGAGAAATAAAAGATGTCAATGTATAAAAATATGAAAATAAAGTTTGAAAAATCGAAATTGAGGTAAAAGTGACCAAAATGCCCCTGATAACAAGACTATGACTTTGAAATTAGGGTTTTTAGAAAGAAATTTTGTAAAAATGAGAATTTTGAAATTCAAATGAATGCAAATGAGATTAAAATCAAACATAAGATGATATGATATGATTATATGCATGCTAAAACCTTAAAATTGCAAAAATATCGCCAAGACATTAAATTTCGCATGAATTTTGCCTTTCTTTTAACAGTTTAACTAACACACATGACAATTGAACTCAAAATCACACCAAATTTGGCTTGAACAATCATATTGACCCTAAAAATGAAAGAGAATAATGAAATCACTTTTTTTGTATTATTTAAAAAAAAACCTTCTTTTCTTTTGGTATTATTTAAAATCATATTGATCATTTTATTTTTTTTGATATAATAAAATCAAATTAATAAAAAAACTCTAAAAATGTTTGATTTTGCCTATAAGTATGTACCCGCTCTAATGACAACCTGATTTTGGGTACTAACCTATCATAGAAATTCACCAAATTTTACAAGGTGACAGTAGACAGTTAGACAATGAGTTTTGCCTTTTATGGATTTAGGATTCAACCTATGGTCGAAGAATTACAACTCCGACAATATCGATTAGAATCCGATGAGTTTAAAATTGATGGCAAACTAACAAGCTTTCATAAAAATTAGGGAAAAAATAGTAAACACTAACCAAAATTCTTAAAATTTTAAAAGAGAATTGCAGACAAACAGAGAAGCATATCCACTTTTTATAGTTTTGCCATTGGACCTATGGTTGCAGAGGACACACTAGATTATCAGACCCCTAAATCTAATGAAACTATAATAACAGGAAATCGGCATGTAAACTTTTAAAATCTAGGAAAGAAAGAACTCTAAATCCTAAATCCCGAAACTTTGAGAAATGACAAAGGACATCATGATGATCAATTCCTCTTTTGACAGACTGAACATATGACTTACAGGCTATGAGCCACGATCGACCTAAGTTGATCAAAGGCTCTGACAACCTGTAACATACATGATGCAATGGTCTGTAAAACCAGATTTTTGAAAGATTGCAATTTTTATCAGAAAAATCCAGAAAAATACTAGATCTCTCCATGAATCCACTGTATTTTGCAGATCATGAATCGGATCTCCCCTGAGAAAGATCTCAGATAGGGTTCATGTTGTTGTATTTTTTAACGAGACCTACAAACATTCTGTCATCTTGTGTTTTCTATTTATATGTTCTTTTTAGATTGTTAGCTTCTTTGGTTGGTTTTATGGAATGGTCTCTGAATTTGGTCTTTGCTGTCATGCGTTCTAAACATAAACATAAATAGGTTCTGTTCATGTCTTATAGATTCTAGTTTTAGACTACTATTCCAAATTGCTACCCATTCTAGTGCTTTTGACCTTCATTGAATTATGGGGGATTATGTTTGTATCCAAGTGTACTGGTTCTCAAGTCTTCTAGCTATGCATAGATCTTCGTGGTCCAGACTTGGAAATGCTTATTTGATGAAAAGCAATGATATCTTGTAGATGTGCCTAGAAAACGAATATGCAACTGCACTGTTAGATTTGTGAAGTAGTAGGCCCCAACCACTGCCTGAGGTTTGAAAGATTTTTCCCAAAATCTACCCCATCCTTTTCAGATTTCTAAAATAAGTCGTTTCATGCAAGTTGCATCATGTCAATGTGCTTGATTTTAAGTTCTGGTTGTTCATCCTATTGCTAAATGTGCTGTTAGGATGATCATTGTTGGATAGTACTGTCCCTCTAGCTGCTTTTGAGCGGCATCTTTAGATGCAATCATAGTGAAGATCCTTCAAATTATTTGAATCACAAGATTCGATGGTATCTGCGACTTCCATTCTTTTGTTGTTTCTCTAGTCATGAACCTATTTATCTCGATTCTTTTTGCTGGTGATGCTATTATTTCCGGGGCAAACGTCCCATGTGCATTTTCTTTGGTGATTTGTTTAGGCAATCTAGGTAATTGGCGGAGACTGCCTCACTTATTGAGTTCATTGGCATAAACAATAGGTCCCCTTGTCCACCGGTGAGTACACCCAACTTTGGTCTTGTGGCAGAAGATGCCCGTCCGGGTGGGTTTCAAACCGGTGATGTGCCATCAACTCCGTGGCATTCATGAGTTGTCCCTACTGAAAACTATTGCCTTTCTGTCTCCTATTTGGATATTGTTCCTTGAGCTATGATTGAGTTTTCTTTGGTTATTAGTGTTTAGTCTTCTTAGCACTCTCACATCGCATTCTTTCATACTGAAGATTCTGCGTGAAGCAATGTATTTCCAAATTTTGCTAGGCAGTCTTTGAAATCCTCTTGTCAATGTCACAAGCTTTGTTATTAGGAAAATCTGGGCGAGGCAAAATCTTGGGCATAAATAATATAAAATGTTTCTTATTGCATTGATATAATGGTAAGAATTTGATATTTTCAGAATAGGTAATATCACCTGTTTTGAAAATATCGCCTTTTTTAAAGCATTATATCGTCCATTGAAGTATCCACAGATATTTGTTGCATCGCCTTGTGTTGCAATTCTACTCGTGTTTCATGCGTTGTGTTTGGCTGTATGGTGTTGTGAATCTTCTCAAGTTTATCTGCAAGATGCCACATGGGGGGCACTGTAACCCGGCTTCTGTTGCATAGGCATTTGAGCGCCAATTGGCATTGAAAGGATCAGTTGTTGCTGGCGTAGTGACAAACGTTTTTATCGGCAATTTCTTGTTTTTCAAAAACTTGCAAGAAATTGAAAAAAATCCATAAATCTCGCATTTTTTTTTTGCAAAATCTTGGCAATAAAAAAATTAATTTAAAATATAAAAAATATTTTTTATAAGAAAATATTAATAAAAATTATTTAAAAATAAAGATACATAAATTTTTTTTGCGATAAATAGCCCTTTAAAACATAAATATCGTGTTTAAATTGTGGTATTTATGTTTTTTTATAAATCTCACGATATTTTGTAAATCTTGCAAGAAATTGCTGTTTTAAACTTTCAGGCAATTTTTTTGCGAGAGATTTTCATAAATCTCGTGATATTTGTCACTGGTTGCCGGTAGTATTTCCATACATGTTAAAGGCTCTGTTTAGGAGCTTGATTTGAGAGAGACTTGGGGATTCACTTAATACGCTTATCCCTGCTGCTGGTTGGGAACTCGGATTTGGGTGATGGTAGTGGAAATTGCTTTTGATTTTCCCTCTTCAACTACGGCACTGTTTGGTAATGCAATAGATAGAAAAACCTTGGTGGTGGACGTTTGACAGCTGTTAGCCGGGATGGGTGTTTATGGATTTGGGATGGGAAGTGAGGTCCTCTCTCTTTTGTATTTACACAAAAGAATGGAGTTTGGTAGCTGCTGCCACTTTTTCAAATCCATAATTTTCATCCGACTGCCAGTTTCCAAACGGAGCTTCCATCTTGACGGGGACTCTTCACGGGGACGTAGCTGTCAACTCCACTCTCATCACCCATTTTCATTCCCATTTCCTATCTCATCTCCGCTCAAAGAGTCAGGATCAGGTGCAATATGATTGCACAAAAATGGTGCATTAAGCACCCGATCGCCCTCCATCAGGTCTTGGGCCCCCACACCTGACAGGCCTGTCCCCAAAATTGAAGGGGTGATCAGGTGATTAATGCACAAATATTTATGCAATCATATTGCAACTCATCTGCCAGGGGAGGGTTATAAATATGCTGCTGCATCAATATCCATGTCTTTTGTCAGCGTTGTCTACTTGTAGGGGTGCATATATAGGAGTCCAATAATCTCAAGAAATTTAAAACATCATTATATATATAGGTGTCCAAATCCCAGATCATCATCATAAAATAATTCTAAAACAAACCACGAATGGGCTTCCATGTCTAATGAGCTAACCTTCTGATACCTCCACATTACACTTTCAGAGACAGAATCAGAGAGCAGTGAAATCTTACAGGCTAACCTTCTGAGAATCAGGCAGATGGATGGAATCTCCTGCTGTGGACTGGTGTCGAACCTTCTGAGGACCTGTAGCAATTGAAAAATAAGTTTAGAATAAGGATCGGAGCCTGTCCCTGGATTTAGTAGCAAGAAAAAAGAAAAGGGAAAGCCAAGCTTATGGTTACTACCCTTCACTGTAGTAGGGAGTTGATGATTGTCCTCAAAGCACTCCAGAGTGATGCTCTACAGACCTTAAAAATGAAACAAAAATGCAGATTTGTTAGAGGTGTATTATGTAGGGTGGGACTGGGCTGTGTAAACCTGAATCCAACCAAGAAACCAAATTGATTAGACCTGATCCGACCTTTTTATAATTAAAACACCCATGAGTTAGGTTGGATACTAGACATGGACAGGTAGTTGGTTAGATATTGTGCATGAAAATTTAAGATCTGATGAGTCATCCATTGTGGGGAGAGTGTCCTCACGTTGTCTGAATCGATCCATGGATCAATTCCTATAAGGTTTCTCTATTCTCTTTCTAATAGTAGTTTTTTTTTTGACAGAGAAAGCTGGGGTTAGTCCGACCCATACCAGTTATACAATTATACCATTTGGATTCCAACTTGCAACATCCCAACACAAGGTGACATGCACTAACTGCTCTTACTAGTCATGCGGAGCCGATGTTGGTTCTAATAGTAGGCTTGCAAAGAAAGAGAGGGCGTAGCTCGCCCTCCCCAGGTTCCTTGGCTAGAAACTGATATCATATTGGTTCTTCAAGATAAACACTCGAACTGTCCCCAAACCAATTTCTACCGAGACATGTATATATCCGAATTCAATTTAGGAGTTTATTTATTGGCAAAATTTTACTAAGCTACCACCGAGGTGGTATCCCATGTGGTAAGCGGGGTCCTGTTCCAAGCTGAAGGCCGAGGTTCGAATCCCTCTGCCACATGGGGGCTTAAGAGATATCTGGTAGGAGTCTCAACTTGCCTTTAAAAAGATTTTTTTTTACTAAGCTACCAGTCTCCCCGTTTGTATTTGCACTAAAATCTTACGGCCTCCTACAGTTATTAGCTGTCAATTCCAGAAGTTGGCAGCTACCACTTTTTCAAATTCATAAACTCCCTGTGACCACCAGTTCCCAAACAAAACCTTATGTCCGATTTGTACGTGAACCGACAAGGACTCGACTAATTCATACTTGAATTGAATGATTAAAAAAATTAATCGATTATATTAGGGCTGTCAATGGGTTGGGTTTATACCGGGTACCCCCGAACGTGAATCTTCAGGTATGGTAATGAAAAGTGCTGATCCTAAAAATATTGGGGTCAACCCAAACCTGACCCAACTAATATATGGGCCGGGTTTGGTTTATGATTTTTTGCTAGGTACCTGACCTGACTCAAGTGTTTTATATGTATTTTCAGTAAAAATCAATTTCTGAAATTATGCCGCTTCCGGTTTGGGATTCCATTTTGTGACCTGACAAAACCCAAACCCGGCAATATGTTATTTGGAAGGGGTTTGATTATACGCTGTGGGTCGGGTACCCAACCCGTTGACAGCCTTATACCTGAACCGATTTAAACTTTTATGAATTCATTCGTATTCCTACTAATTGTATGAATTTATCTATACGATACTTTTCTAATTCTGTTAATAAACACTAAAGTTTTGTTAGGTTTCATCTCAATTTTCACCTATCGGACTGGTTGTGAACCCATGCCACTTGGCAACCTACTCGCTTCATTCCCGATCAAACCAAAAAACTCAACAGCTATAGACCCAGATTTATTTGTATACAATTCCAAACTGATCTATGATCATATCTGGCCATGGAATGGTTGACCTGATGTCGACCAGACCCATAATGCATGACCATATATATATATATACCCAACCCAATTCCAAACTGATCTATGATCCTATCCGGCCATGGAATGGTTGACTTGATGTAGACCGGACCCATATGTTCAGTTCTCTCGCTCTATATTTATATAAAGAGAGAGAACTGAACATAATAGGCCCCATTTCCCGTTCTGCTCCATAGGTTTTAAGTGTTTTATAATAGATCTGATAGCATGCTCAATTTAGTGGGAATAGACTCTTTGATCATGTTTTTTTGATGAAAAAACATGTTTTTCTGAGCCTCATAATCATTGATTTTAGATCACTGAAAAAACCTGTATATAAGTCAGATTCCGACGATCCAATCCAAAATCCCGTTCCCACTAAACAAAACCTATAGATCATATGTACGGTTTTAGACATGAGAAAAAAATACTTAAAACTGCGATATTTTTCAAGGGGCTAACAAGACCTAACAAAAAAGTAGCACAAGGAACACATTATAGATATATGTATATATGGTTCCGTGCTAAACCCATTTGGTGCTAAACCACGTGCTGAATGGGTTGGTGGGGCTTCTTCATAAATGTGTTGGGCATGGTCGATTTACTAAGAATCCACACCTGGATCATGTGTTTTTTTTGAAAAAAATGATGTTTGGAGCCTCTAAAATTTGCAAATATTTTGAACCGTTTATTTTTTGAACTTTATAAAAACCCACTCATGTGTTGGAATCAGTGTGACAAATATCGTGAGATTTATGAAAATCTTGCGATAATATCGCGAGAAATTGCCTAAAAGTTTAAAACGGCAATTTCTCGTGAGATTTTCAAAATATCGCAAGATTTATGAAAAAACATAAATGCCGCGATTTAAACACAATATTTATGTTTTAAACGGCTATTTCTCGCAAAAAAATCCTATATTTTTATTTTGAAATCATTTTTATTAATATTTTCTTATAAAAATAAATTTTATATTTTTAATTAATTTTTTATTGCCGAGATTTTGCCCAAAAAAATGAGAGATTTATTATTTTTTTTCAATTTCTCACGAGTTTTTTGAAAAACAAGAAATTACCGATAAAAACTTTTGTCACTATGGTTGGAATCAAACGCCCCTATAAAATCATGTACAAAGATCAGAGCTGACCCAGAAAAACTCATTTAGTACGCGGTTTAGCACGGACCCATTTTCATATATATATATATATATATATATATTACGGTGTTAGACATGAGAAAATACCCATCGGAGAGAGAGAGAGAGCTTGCGGTTTGTTGATCACTTACGTGGTAACGAAGATGGAGGGAATGTGCGCGACTTTCCTCCATTGATCGCACTTCTTATCCATCAACCTTCTAGTGAACATTGTGGGCATGTTAACCAGCTTCAGTTGGCAAAGGGTTGTGATGCCGCTCAGCTGCTCGGGCAACGTCTGCAGGGACTCGCAATCCTCGATGATCAAATGCCGAAGGCAGGGGAAGCACCCACGGTCCATGCTCCATATCTTCCAGGATGGTAAGCATATCTCCAACACCTCGAGCTTGGGGAATCCTCCTCTCGAGCATCTCATCTCCTCACCAATGAACGCATCCCTCCACAATCGTAGGATCCGAAGCCTCTCCAACCCTTGAAGTGCAAACAAGGGGTCCTCTTCCAAGAAGGAGCCTTCAAGAGTGAGCTTGGAAAGGCTTCCAAAGAATGCGATCGGAAGCTTCTGCAGTCTTCCTTGCAGGTAGACCTTGGCAACTGCCTGATGGCTGGGCATCTCTGAAGGCAGCATCTCCCCTTGCAGGTATAAGGAGCGCAGGTGCTCCAGTTTCACGATGGAGTTCAAAATATCATCCTCGTGGGCACTCGTCACGCCTTTTATCGCCAATTTCCTCAGGGTTTTCAACTTGGCCAAGCCCTCTTCGATCCACCCACCAGCTTTGATGAAGGCTAGAGTCTGCAGATTTTCCTTGGCCCCCTCTCCCAAGAAGCAACGTGGAACCTCCACAGCTGCGCCCATCCTGCGTCCGAAGTACAGGTGCCTCAGTTGCTGCATCCTTCCCAAATCCTTTGCTTGGAACCTAACCCATGACCTCGAGAAATGGATTTCGTCGAAGGTTCTCATATCCAGCGTCTGCAGGTTGTAGAGGTGCCTCACAGACTTGGGCAGCGTCCTGACGCAGGTGCCCTTCAAGCCCAAGTATCTGAGATAGCCCAACTCTCCGATCTCCTTCGGCAATTTTTTTAGGAAGGAGACGCCTTCAAGGTCCAACACCCTCAAAAGCTTGAACCCTTTGATGAGATTCCCCCAGTCCGCCATGGGGCTCCGAAAGAAAGCCACGAAGGAGCGGAGGAGCTTCAGTGGGAAGCTACTGGGGTTTTTAAAGTCAGCGTGGACAGCGACTCGACGGCTTCCTGGTGGCTCACTACTGTGATTGTTGTTGTTGTAAACCTCCAAAAACCGTTGCTCTTTTGCCTTGTCCAACAAGGCCTCACGAAGAAGGTGATGAATCATACAAGATTTAATGGGTCTTACGGCTCCCTTCTTAACCAGTTGGATCATGCTCCTATCGATCAGCTCCTCCAGGTATTCCTCCGAGACTTCTTCTAATGTCTTTCTCCGTCTCTCTTGCACAAAGCCTTCTGCAACCCATAGGCGAACCAACCTCTTGGTGGGGATCTCAAAGTCTTCAGGGAAGGCGCAACAGTAGAGAATGCATGGTTTAAGGTAGTTTGGCAGGTTATCGAAGCTCAAACACAGGATGTCCGCGATCTTGTAGCTACCATGGTTGAGCTGCCAGTTGAGTCTCTCTAGCTCCCTCTTCCATGTGTACGCGTTCTTCTCTTTCCGTGATAGGATCCCTGCAACGAGAACGATCGCTAGCGGCAGGCGATTGCATTTCCCCAAGATGGGATCCACCAATGGCTTCAACTCGTCTGGAAATGCTTGCTCTGTTTCGAATGCCTTGTTGTAGAACAACGTCTGACTGTCTGCTTTACTGAGAAAGGAAATGCGTAGCGGTTCGTTCTGCGAATCTACGTGTTTGGCAACCTCTTCACTGCGAGTGGTTATCAGAATTCTGCTTCCGGAGATTCTGGGGAAGAGCTTTTCGAGAAGATCCCACGCTTCAGGTTTCCATAAGTCATCGAGGACGATCAGGTATCTGTCCCCCGACGACTTCAAAAGGCGCTGCAACTCTTTCTCCCGTGCTAAATCAGATTCCAAGGCCGGTCTTTTAACGCCTGCGGCATCATTTAATATTAGAACCTGTACGATCTCGTCCACCCTGCAGTCCGGGGACACGTACGCCCACCCGCAGAAGCCGAAATGCTGCTTGACACGGTCATGGTTGAAGGCTTTTCTTGCAAGGGTGGTCTTGCCGATCCCAGGGTCTCCCACTATCGAAATAACCCGACGATCGGCTTGTCCTTCCACCAACAACTCAACCAAATTATTTATGTCATTATCCCTGCCAACCACCAGATGGGAGTCCTCCTCGTGGCCCCAAGTCCTTCGCTGCCCTCGTAATATATCGTTAACTTGACTCCCCTCACCTCTTCCACTTGTAGTAATGTCGATCCCGTACGTCTCACTACTCTTGTTTAGCAGATCGATCCTGTCTTTTATCTTTCCGATCCGAGACCGCACCTTGTAAAGTTCTATCCACTCCATTGGAAAACCCCTGTACCTGTATTGAAAAAGAAAAAAACAAGATTACACCAAACAGAAAACTTTTTGCTTTTTGGATTTATAATCCGAAGAAACCATACCCACCACTATGACCTGATAATGCTGGCTTAGCCTGCCATACCTATGGTCGCCGTACAGGCAGCATAAAACTTTGAAGCTTGGACCCTTACTCCCAGGATCTATGCTATGCCTTGGCTTGCGCAGACAAATGAAGCTCAACAGAATCGAACCTTGACTGCCCGTCTAGCAGCTAAGGCTTCACCCCCACTACGACAACCCCCCTTTTGTCTCGACAGCACACTTAAAGTGTGCACTCGCATTACATGAGATAGCGGTTATTTTAGTCAATGGATGGAGAGTGAGATAGCATATTAGAGAATACATGTGGCAACATTTTAAAAGTTTTATAACCCAATGACTGTCATTGAATGGAGAGAGAGAGAGAGAGAGAGAGAGAGAGAGAGAGAGAGAGAGAGAGAGAGACGAATAAAAAATATCAACATTACAACAGGTTCAACAAACAATGAAACCGGCAACCAAAACACACAGGTCCATACCGACAAAGAAGACATAAGCCAAAAAAGCACAAAATACAAATAAAAAACAAGGCGATCAGTCCGGATCCGGGGGAGGCCTTAGCGGCAATTGGCACTGAAGATCAGGAAGAAAGATGTGTAACGAGGCGTATACATCCGCCAGAATATAATTTACTAACTTTTTGAAATTAACCGGGGTCTGCCTGAAAATAGCATTGTTGCTCGACATCCAAACAACCCACTAGGAAGAAAGCAACCAAGTTCTCCAAATGATCCGCCAGCTTTTACATCTGCAAACTGGCTGGGGACCCCACAAGAGGTCCACAATGAAAGACTCCTGACACACACACACTACCGGCTTATTCCAGGTAACCTTAAAGATATTCTGAAAGACTTGACATTCCCAGAATAGGTGCAGCGCAGATTCATCAGCCCCCTCGCAGAGAGCACATCTACTCACAATACAGAAACCTATAGACTTGAGGAAGCTATCTGTCTGCACTCGGTCTTGCAGAATAAGCCAAGAAAGGAAGCGCGCTCTCGCAGGAGGACCTTTGCCCCAGATAATCCTCGTATGGAACCGATTCATACATGCCGGAAGGAGAGAAAGGTAGGTGTCTCTAGTACGGAAGGAGTCATTCTAGGAGATCGCTCTACACAAAAACTGGCTCTGAGCGACTTCGTCGCCCTCACCACCCCACACCGCAGACCAAGCTTGAATCCATAATCTCCGCAGATGCGAAAGGGGTGACCTAATCGCACGCTGACCCCCCAACAAAGACTCCATCGATCCATATTTAGCCTGAAGGAGATTTGCACAAGGGGACCCCAGTTGGTGTGCAAGCTAACTTTGCTTAACAACAAGAACAATACTTCTTAACCTGGAGTCTGAAATCCCCAACCTCCCTCTATTCTGCGACAACCTTATAGTGTCCCAATTCACAAGGTGACGCTTGGTATTATTACCTTGCCCAAACCATAGAAACCTGGTCAATAACTCAGAGAGCTTCTTATTGATCCCCATAGGCATAAGAAACATAGACATAAGAAATTCTGGCATCGCATTTAAAACATGTTTAATGAGGGTAAGTCTGTCGACAATCGAAAGGTAGGAGGCTTGCCAGGTTGAGATCTTAGTATGAACCTTTTGCAGAGTGGCGTTTCAAGCAACTGATGGAATCCGTGAGAGCTGAAGCGGCATACCAAGGTAGGGGAAAAACTTATCCGAGGAGGCACACTGAAAGATCTTCTGACCGATGGCCTGCATAAGTGGAGTAACATTAATCATGGAAATGCAACACTTATCATTGTTTAGCGAGAGACCTGACATCGATAGGAAAAAGAGGATGATGAGTTTGACTCTTAAAATTTGTGGGATGAATCCAATGCCAAAAACAATCATGTTATCGACGTAAGTAAGAATATTGCTCTGAAGCCCCTGAACTCTGAGTGGCTTAATAAAACCACACCCCACGACCCTCTTGAGCAAGACCACAATGCCTTCAGAAACAACGTTAAAAAGCAAAGGGGACAAGAGGCATCCTTGCCGAATACCACGCCCAACCTTGAACTCACAGTCCCGTTAATATAAACTTGAGATTGTGCATTTGTGACAAACTCACACACCCAATTAGAAAAGCGTCGACCAAATCCAAAGTTCTCCAACATGTGAAAGAGGAAAGGCCAGTGCATCGAGTCATACACTTTGTGAAAGTCAAGTTTAAGAGTAAAAAAAGGCCTCCCGCTGGACTTCAGAGAGTGAACCACCTCCGTGGCCAGAATAAATAAATGTTGCAGCCGTCTATGGGGAATGAAAGCAAATTGAGCATCTGAAAAAATCTGATTAGCGACAGAGCGCATCCTGGTAGCCAATACCTTGGCGATGATCCGATAGATTCCCCCTAAGACAGAGATAGGACGGTACCGCGCTATGTCCACCGACGTAGCGTCTTTCAGAATAAGAGATACAATGACCAGGTGATAGATAGATGGTAATCAGTTATTACGGTGAAACTCAACAAACATACTCAGAATATCACCCTTAACACATGTCCAAAAGGTGCGATAAAAGTCCACAGAATAACCATCAAAACCAGAGGCTTTCCATCCGAACAAAGTTGTTACTGCCGCAAAGATTTCCTCTTTAGAAAAGGCCACCTGCAAAGACTTTGATAACACATGGTTGATGCAACGAATGGAGTCCGTGCCCATCGACCCACCGGCAGAGGGGTTTCTGGCATAAAGCTTGATGAAGAAGTCAGTCACCGCTGGTAGGACCTGATCTCCCGAATGGTAGACACCTTCAATGCAGATGGAAGGAATGACATGCCTTCGATGCCTATGAGAGGCAACAAAATAAAAAAGCGAGTATTTTTGTCACCCGCTTTAAGCCAAGTAGCACGAGACTGCTGCCTCCAGCGAATCTCCTCTTTCATGCGCCACGACCGTAATAGCAGAGTCAGCTCTATGGATCTAGCATTCAGACTCGAAATACCGGAGTTCGACAGGGAGGCCGAGTCTGAGAGAGACTGGTGGATCAACGACAGCTCGCGCTCCCAATCCTCCATATGTTGAAATTTACTAATATGCCTCGAAATAAGCCATGATTTAATTGCTCGAGACAAGCGACGATACTTAACCACACAACGATTAACTGCCCTATTTGCGGTGCACGAGCCACACCAAGATAGACGGACTACAAACTCAAAGTCTGGCTCCGTGATCCACCATTGCTCAAATCGGAATTTGATGTGGCGAGAAAATCCATGCCCCCATCGGATGACCAACTAACTATGGTCAGAGACAGATGGAGGGAGAAGACAAACAGAGAGGTCATGTAGCGAGGCCATCAGATCCGGGGAGACGAGCACGCGGTCAAGCAAGCGATAGCACGGTCGAGATCGACGATTAGACCAAGAGAAAGCTTCCCCACGATGCGAAACAGAATACAACTGGTTCGATTGAATGAAGTTTTGGAACCCAAGCATAAAAGCCGAGCAAGAGATAGGATTACTCGAGTCGGAGGAGGACAACAGGCAGTTGAAATCGCCCATGATGAGGTGTTGGTCCCCGAAAGACAGAAGGATCCTATTCATGTCCTCCCAAAAATCCTCCCGATGGCTTGGGCGGTGCGGACCGTACACCATGGTGACCATTGCTGGCATCGGCTTATCCGAAAGATGAATGACGACGGATATGGAAAACGTGCTTTCATCAGGCTGGTAGACTCCAAGAGACAACCTCCCAAGGACAAGGATACCGCCCGTAAAGAGCAACGATGGCTTGAAGAAAGAAACTGTGCCACGCCAGACCTCAGAAACTATATATATATATATATATATATATATATATATATATATATATATATATATATATATATATATATATATATATATATATATATATATAGAGAGAGAGAGAGAGAGAGAGAGAGAGAGAGGTTATTTCAGTCAATGGATGGAGAGTGAGAGCATATTAGAGAATACATGGGGCAACATTCAAAAGGCTTATGACCCAACGACTGAATCTATATTTGGTGTAGGTCTATGTTGGTGTGCTCACTTTTGGCCCCGATGTCACCCAAAACCAGGTCTTCACAAAAAAATCAAAGTTTGGTGCCTGTTTCAAAATGAAAACTAGATTTGGCAAAACCTTCTTTAAAGTATGTTTTGAAAAAACTGGGTAGATGTAATTTTCTCATATGGCTAACTCGGTTTATAGGTTACCCCCGTTCCACAAAACAAGTATATTTCCTCTCATCCCCGTTATACTTTGTCAAAGTAACACACAACCACCATTTTAGACTAGTTGTTAAGCTGGATTTTTTATTTTTATTTTTGAATTGGCCATTCATTTTCCAGCCAACTACTGGTAGGAAAGGGACCAATTTGATGCCTATAGAGAAGGAAAACACTAGTCAAACTATTTTTTTGTCGGTGGTTGGCCAGAAAAAAAGCAAAGTTTTAAGGCATGACTAGGTCTTTGAGAAACTTGGTCTTACCTATCCAAACAGGGCCTTAATTTTGATATTTGAAATGTTTTGTAATTTTGATATATATATATATATAAACAAATAAATAAATTATATATATATAATTTATTTATTTGTTTATATATATATATATATATATATATCAGATCTGAACATATTAGGCCCTCTTTTCTCGTTCTACCCTGTTAGGCCCTATAGTTTGAAGTGTTTTATGATATATCTGAACCATTAGATGTGTTTAACATGCCCTATTTAGTGGGAATCAATGCTTGAATCATTTTTTTTACAGAAAAATATATTTTTATGACCCAGAAAAAAATGATGCCTTCGTAGCCATTGATTTTGGATCACAGGAAAACCTATAGACAGGTCAGATTCCCAAAACCTATAAATCACATCTGTTGTGTTAGATGTGAGAAGAATTCCAAAAACTGTGCTTTTTGAAGGGGCTTAAGGGGGCAGAACTAGAAAATGCGGCAGAACCAGCACACTCTCTCTCTGCGCCCCCCCCCCCCCCCCCCCACACACACACACACACACATATATATATATATATATATAGGGAATGAAAACCTCCCAAATGGAATTTTTTTGTTTTTTTTTTCAAAATTCTGAAAATTGATACTTGGATCATGAATTTTGGATAGAAAAAATGGTCTTTGGAGCCTAAAAAATTTAACAAAAATTTATACCATTGATTTTGAAACTTATAAAACCCTATCCATGCATCAGAATCAAATGCTCCAAGAACTGATTCCTACTAAAACAAGCATATAGATCACATCTGTACGGTCAATATTTTGAAAATGATACCAAAAAACCAATAAAATGTCCATTGAGAAGGTTTGGGAGGGTTTTCCATTGGGTAGGTTTCATTTCCCTATACATATTATATTACAGATGATGGACTAAATTAAGTAGCCATTTTAGATGACACCAAAAGCCTGGAAAGCTTGTTTAAAATCATAAGTCATGTTACCCCGTTTTTGGTGACACAACATTAGGTTTTGATAAACTAGGTTTATCTCAAGATCTGATTTCTGAAAACCAAAGTGAGCATAGACTTTTCAACAACGTTTCTTAGGGTTACATCCCTCCTGGCCCCACATCCATAGTGTTATGCACGATCATCCCAACCCCCTCCACACCACACATTCTAGAGATTTTTTGCTACTACTGTCAGGGAAAAAACAAAGGTATCTGTCGGTCATTTTGGACCCTATATATGTTTGGCCAAGAATGACTTAAACAGTTTCATTTTTTCCTTTGAAAAAAGTACCCTATGTCTAACCGTTAACCTTGTTATTTTTTGGCCACCCACTAACCAAAAATTAGCTGTGTATATTACACATTGTTGTCAGTATCGGTATCGGCCCTGAAGCGTTGGGCTGCAGATTCAACTGTATCGGCCGATACCAATACTCAGCTAAATCGTTCTGTATCAGCTAAAAAATAATAAAAAACTATTACGTGTCAATCATAATGTGACACATGTTAAAACCATTAAAATAATTAAAAAACAGTATTTGATATTTTTATATTTATTAAAAACTAGCTGAATCGGCCCTGAATTGTATCAAAATTCTGCCCATGATACATGCCGATACACACCAATACTGATAACATTGGTAGTACCATCCTTACCCAACGGTACTAATTTGTTCTTAATCGTTTATATGTTTTTTGTACATACATTTCTTAGTAAAAAATAAGTTTTTGGATCATATAATTATGTCGTTTATGTTGGTTTTTTAAGATCTTCAAATTTCAATGACTTACAATATACCAAAATTCCATGGCATGAAAAATCATATTTTAATTCAAAAGGCACGATCTATCAAACAAACTCTGCTGAGTAAATTCATGCTGTCTCATTGAGAAGATGCAGCCTTCACCCATAATTTCATTGATGTGGGTGTTGGCACGTCCACAGTACCATAGCAATTGCTGTGTACATGGATTGAAAAATCATATTTTATATTAAAATACATGATCGATTCCTATCAAACAAACTATGATGAGTACATTCATGTGATCTGATTAAGAGGGTGCATCCTCCACCCTTAGTTTCTACGATATGGGTGTCAGCGCTCCCCAAGCACCATAATTTCTACGATGACCGCATGAATGCTGCTACCCTGGTGAGTAAGGAACCCCTAGTTGGAACACATAGGGAAGTTGTTTTAACCAAATTCGACCTCAGTCAAAATAGTAGGATTCAACCTTTAGATCATAGTTTTTGACATAAAAATATATTTTTTTGAGGTTTAAAATTTTGGTATCAACTCTCGCAAAATCTGACATATACTCGAAAAACATGATCCAAAACTCAGTTTATATTAAATATCACATAATAAGGGTCAGATGTAAAAAAAAAAACTAAAAGAACATGATCCAAAAGGTCAGTTTTTTCACAAGGAGGTTTCTCACCACGCGCACAGAGAGAGAGAGAGAGAGAGAGAGAGAGAGAGAGAGAGAGAGAGAGAGTATTGCTGGACTGCTTGAGGCTCATAATATTGTAACATACCTTTCCAAAGATGAAAAGAACCCACTCTTGTTCCAGCTCGCCATCTTCAAGACGAAATTATCGATAACATCCTCGGCATCGAAGGCTACCTGCCGTATCTCACCCACCCATTTCTTCCCTTGTTCGTCCTTGCCCTCTGCATCTCTCAGAAATCCCTTCATCAGGTTCAACTCGGTTTGAATCCATGTGACCTCCCTGCGTACCTCACTTTGGTAGACAGCCCCCTCTAGAAGAAGGCGGCCAAGCTTGCACACCAGAAGCTCGATCACAAACTCGGCCATCCTGCAGAGGGTCTGTTCCTCGGCTTCACCTAAATAGGTAGGCCTCTTGGTTGTGTGCCTACTCCTCGTCTTTTGTTTCCTCTCAGCTTCTTTACAAAGAAAGAAGCCGCAGGCAGTGGGCTCCGCCATTTGCAAGTTGATCACTCCCTCTTCCTCCTGTCTTTGTCATACGACAGCTCGTTCGTTTTTCATTTTCATTTTTTATTTGTTTTTAAAAAAAAATTGTAACCCGAAGAAACCACACCGGGCAGGAAGACCTGGTCGCGCTGGCTGAGCCTGCCATACATACGGTCATCGGACTTCTCAATATATTTTTTTGTGTTGATAAAATTAGGTTACACTGATACGCCTAAAGGGATTTAGGCAGGGGCGTAGCTAGGATTCATGTGACGTATTTTGTAATGTTATGAATGTGATTACTTTTTTTTTTTTACTTTCAAGATTGACAAATTTATATCCAGACTGAATCATCAAGCCCATTTTATTGGTAAAAAATAGCTCTGTTGTTTTCCATTGTTTCAGCACAGAGCTTCAATAATTCCTTAGACAGGTAGCGGGGACATGCATGTGAGGTATTTTAGTAGAAGGGCCCATGGTTGTTACTTGGTGTCTTTTTTTTATGACGAAACTGTCGGCAAAGGGTACCCAAGCCCCACCCCACTACGCCAACCCATCAGGTCAGCTTGTACATATATTAACTTACATTCCATAGTCACCACACATCTCAATCTAATTTTTTATAATGACAATGGAAAACCCTTACTGAGAACTGGGTCACTTAATGGGCCCACTTCTTCGCAAGGCAAAACCCCGCGTTGATAACGCGTAAAACCCCGGGTTGAGAACACGACCACCCAACCTTACGTGTCTCAACCATGATAAAACTTCAGCAATCCCCACACGTCAGCGGATCCTGGGCCTTCAGTTTGACACGACACATCTCTATTTTGATAGAGGTGTGTGTGTGGGCCCACTCTCACATATCTCAAGTCTGGTGTACAAAAACAGGTGAGATGTGCATTGGGGAATGAATACATCTAGGAGTGTCAAAGGGTCGGGTTTGGTTTCGACTTTGGTGGAACAAGACTTAGATCAGCGGGTATGGTATAGTCCACTATAAGAAAAACCATACCCGGACTAGATAAGAACTACATGAATCAAACTCGGGCCATACCCAGTAAAACCATAATTTTTATCATTTTTACATTGAAAAATTGTGGGTCTTAATCGGAACTCGGGTCAGGTCCGGGTCTGGCATAAAATTTCACATACTATACCCGAGCCCATGTATTAATCAGACCTTCGGGTTCAGACCAAGGTCTTAATCGGGTCTTCTTATTTGTCACTATACCCAGATCCTATAGGGTTTGGTTTGGGTCAGGTCCGGAGAAAAAAGGCCCGTTGACACCCGACCCAGGTCTTAATCGGGCCTTCTTATTTGTCACTATACCCAGATCCTATAGGGTTTGGTTTGGGTCAGGTCCGGGTAAAAAAGGCCCGTTGACACCCGACCCAGGTCTTTATCAGGTCTTCTTATTTGTCACTATACCCAGATCCTATAGGGTTTGGTTTGGGTCAGGTCCGTGTAAAAAAGGCCCGTTGACACCCTTAAATCCATCCCATGATCTGTTATATACAATATGACAGTGATCGCTCGTATGGAGGGTTGATCAGGCCATATTGAAATCCCTTCATCAGGTTTACGCGTTCGTCCTTACTCTTGCCCCTCTGCATCTCTCAGAAATCCCTTCATCAGGTTCAGCTCGGTTTGAATCCATGTGACCTCCGTGCCTACCTCACTTAGGTAGACAGCCTCCTATATTGAAGAAGGCGGCCAAGCTTGCACACCAGAAGATCGATTACAAACTCGGCCATCCTGCAGTGGGCTGCTCCTCGGCTTCACATAAATAGGTAGGCCTCTTGGTTGTGTGCCTACTCCTCGTCTTTTGTTTCCTCGCAGCTTCTTTACAAAGAAAGAAGCCACAGGCAGTGGGCTCCACCATTTGCAAGTTGATCACTCCCTCTTCCTCCTGTCTTTGTCATAGCCTTAGTCATACGACAGAATTCAGTTCGGTTGTTTGTCAATTTCATTTTTATGTTTTTTATTAGTTTTTAAAAAAAAATTGTAACCTGAAGAAACCACACAGGGCAGGAAAACCTGGTTGCGCTGGCTCAGCCTGCCATACATACGGTCATCGTACTGAAACGTAAAACTTTGAGGCTGCCCCAAGGGCCTATGCTATGCATTGACTTGCGCATAGGAGTGACACCCACGAGAATTGAACCTTGACTGCCCGTTCATAAAAAAAAGTGCCCCAAGCCCGCGTTGAGAACGCGTGAAACCCCGGGTTGAGAACACGAACACCCAACCTTACATGTCTCAACCTTCAGCAGACCCCACCCGCCAGCGGGATCCTGGGCCTTCAGTTTGACACAACGTATCACTATTTTGATAGTGGCGTGTGTGAGCCCCACTCTCACATATCTCAAGTCTGGTGCACAAAAAACCAGGTGAGATGTGCCTGTGAAAAGATCAGGCAATATGATTGCACAAATATTTGTGCATTAAGCATCTGATCACCCTCCATCTCAGGGACGTGGCCCGAACCCAAGACCCGATGGAGGGCGATCTAGTGCTTACTGCACATATTTTTGTGCAATCATATTGCACCCGGTCCAGACTCGATCTGCATTGGGGCATCGCTCTTCTCAAGATTTGATCAGATCATATCTCAATCTCACGTCTCACTAGTAGGGCTCCTGCAAATCTCCGTCATCAGCCTGAAAATATCAGGTGCAACATGATTGCACAAGTATTTGTGCACACCCTCTATCTTGGGGACAGGGCTGTGTGGGGCCCAAGACATGATGGAGGGCTATCAAGTGCTTAATGCACATTTTTTTTGCAATCATGTTGTACCCGATTCTGACTCGCATCAAGCGGGATGTGCACTGAAGATTGAATATGATCGAAGAATTGATTATATAAAATACTGAAAAATCTGCTCTCCTCAGTGTGGGTGGACAAAATGGATTCCATCCATTGACATAAAATACAAGTCACCCTATGCATGGTTGATGGTTTGGATAAGTCCACGTCAAGGGAAGAATGTGGAGTAATCATAGCCATTGGTTGAAGCACTAGGATTGGGTGAATATGTCAAATGAAGAGATGCTTACTCAGATCAGGTGATTTGTAACACAATTATTTTGTATTTTGAAATCATCATGGTTCACTTTGAATAATGATGACATCAGCATCTCCATAGGCCCAAGGCCCATGGTGATGCCAAGTAGGTTATATGTTTCCTCCTGAAACACGTAGGTGCATGTTCTCAGGTTTGAATAAGCGCCACATATGTAAGCACATGGGTCTCGTTTCCCGATGTGTGTCAGCATCACTTAGCATCAGAGTTCAGTGCGTTTGCAAAGACTTAAGTACCCTTTCATGCCATTAGCGCCATGAAACGATGTTTTAAGTAAAGGACAAAAATATCCTCCCGCCAGAGTTTGCAAATACTCAAGTGCTCTTTCCCACCATTGGTGTCATAAAGCGACATTTCGAGTAAAGGACAAAAAAGTCCTCCTGTCAGAAAGGGTAAAAATCATCATCGTTTTCGCCTTAAGGAGTAAACTTTTCTGCCTTAACAGGGACTCCTCGCAATATGTCTCCCTAAACGTTCTGGATCACCCTTTGACAATGCACCATTTGCTGTAATAGGAGCTTCCTTTGACGACACAACCTTTGCCGTCGTCTGCTGCCGTTAGAGCACCCTTTGCTTTCATCTGCTGCCGCCAGATCACCTTTAGTCATTGTCTGTTGCCGCCGGCGCATAGTCGGAGAATCGTTGCCACCATCGACTGCATCTACCTTCTAGGTGTTTCTCCTCCACTATCGGATTAACAAAACTTGTGTCCTAGAAGGTGAGTTTTATGTAAGTTTTCATTATGTAAACAAATCGATTTGTAAATCCGAATGCTAAATCTTACAAGTTGTAATATACATGCTAAATAACACTTATTTTCATACTAAAATAAGAGTCATGAAAGACAACAATATGTACTTATGAAGGTTAAATTTCTACAACGATTTGTAAGTTTAAAATTAACAAAGAGTTATACATTTAATACAATAGCGATTTGTTTGATGCAACAACGATTTATACGTTTGAAGCAGTAGCGATTTATGATTCATAATTTATACGTTTAAAGCAGCAACGATTTATACATTTAATATAGTGGCAATTTATGATTTACAACGATATATACTTATGAAGGGTTCAATTTCTACAACGATTTGTACGTTTGAAGAAGCGCTTTGTAAGTTTGATGCAACAACGATTTATACGTTTAAAGCAGTAGTCATTTGTATTTATGATTTATGAAGTTACCACGATTTGTACTTAAGTTTGCTAAATCATATTACGATGTTTACTTAGGAATCCAAAATGTTATAACGATATGTACATATGAAAGGTGCGATTTGTACAACGATTTATACGTTTGAAGCAACAACGATTTATACGTTTGATGCAGTAGCGATGTATAATTATGAAGTTACCTCGATTTGTACTTAATTTTGCTAAATCGTACTATGATGTTTATTTATGAAGCAAAATATTACGATGGCTTATAATGTTGGTAATTGTGTAACGAATATGATAATTTGTAATAATATATACTTGGAAAAATGGTTGTAACATACAATGATGTGGTTAAATTTATGTGTTGTGCAAGTTATTGTGCAAGTTAGCAATGACTACAATTCGTGAGACAAGAAAGCCTTCGCCGTTTGAGGGGATGGCTCTTGGAGAAATCATCTGCCAACCGATATATATAAGGGTTATGTAATGAACATTGAGAATGAAAAAGACAGAAACAAATTGTTGGATATTTATTATGTGGAGCCTGATCCATCAGATATTGAAGATGAAAAGCAAACGAAAGAAAGATGAGGAACAACTAAAGATGAAGAGGAATAACGATGATGAAGAGAAGAAAAAGCAAAGGAAGAAGGATGAGAAGAATAACAACTACGCACACTTATGAGTCAAAAGGATTTCTTCCTGCCGACCATGCAAAATTAAATCTAGATGCACATCATTCTTCATGTTATCTGTCATGATTGTCAGTTGCATCACACTATACTATGCATCAAGTTGTTATTTACTGTGCTAATTAAAGAAATGACTTATCGTATATGTGTGTTGACAATAGCAATTCAAGAGACAATGATTTAGTGACATCTACAACACTGCGAAGCGATTTCAATTTTAATCGCTAAATAAATAGTGTTTTGAATACGCACATCACCACCATAATCGTGCAACAATGTAAATATCGCACACACACATTTCAATATCACAATACAAATATCATACAAATCGTCACTAGCAAACACATAATATGTTACAAATCGATATACATATCTCATAATATATTATAAATCAATACAAAAATTCAGCATAATAGCTTACAAATCGATGTTAACAAACAAAATAATATCTCGTAAATCGATAGTATGTTACTACAACCACGATTTGCATTATACTATTCAAATATTTTCCATACAAAGGCAAATTGTTGTTGCATACATAGATGTCATTGCTTAAATCGCAAACATCATAACCGAAATCCAGGTCTCACAAGAAATATTGATTTTTGATAATGAGTGACATGTGAAACAACATTTTTTTTATAAATAAATGACACATATTTTCGTAACAAAGGCAAATCATTATGGCAATTTATGATTTATGATTTATATAGTTAAAACAACAATGATATATACATTTAATGCAGTAGAGACTTATGATTTATAAAGTTACCAAGATTTGTAATCAAGTTTGCTAAATCGTACAACGATGTTTAATGTTGAAGTCCAAACATTACAACTATATATACTTATGAAGGGTACAATTTCTACATTGATTTATATGCTTAAAGCATCGATTTGTACGTTTAAAGCAAGAACCCTAAAACCCTTAATGGCTAAATCCTAACCCTAAACCTAAAACCTAAATCCTATACCCTAAACCTAAACTCTAAACCCTAAAACTTGAAACCCTAAACCCTTAACCTAAACCCTAGACCCTTAATATCTTACTAAACCCTAACCCTAAACCCTTAACATAAACCCTAAACCCTTGATATCTTACTAAACCCTAAACTCTAACCCTAAACCCTTAATATCTTACTAAACCATAATGTTAAACAATAAACCATTAATATATTACTAAACCCTAAACCCTTAATATCTTACTAAACCCTAACCCTAAACCCTTAATATCTTACTAAACCGTAATGCTAAACCATAAACCCTTAATATATTACTAAACCCTAAACCTTAAACCCTAAACCCTTAATATTACTAAACCCTAACCCTAAACACTAAACCCTAAACCCTTAATATCTTACTAAACCGTAATGCTAAACCATAAACCCATAATATATTACTAAACCCTAGACCCTAAACCCTTAACCAAAACCCTAAACCCTAAACCCTAAACCCTTTAACAAAACCCTAAACCCTTTAACAAAACCCTAAACCCTTAATATATTACTAAACCCTAGACCCTAAACCCTTAACCAAAACCCTAAACCCTTAATATTTTACTAAACCCTAACCCCAAACCCTAAACCCTTAATATCTGACTAAACCGTAATGCTAAATCATAAACCCTTAATATATTACTAAGCCCTAAACCATAAACCCTAAACCCTAAACCCTAAACCCTAAGCCCTAACCCTAAAACCTAACCCTAAAACCTATACACTAAACACTATACCTAAACCCTTGTTTATGATGATGATTCGATATTTCAATTTATAAGCTATAAACAACAATTTCATATCAATTTGTATGATATTTGATCATCGATTTGCGTTATACTATGACAATATTTTAGTAACAAAGGCAAATTGACTAAACATTACAATGATTTTTAAGATATCAATAGGAAATGCCATATCGATTTAAGATATTGTTTTGATTCTTAATATCGATTTAAGATATTGTTTTGATTCTAAATATCTATTTTTAAGATATCAAAAAAAATTTACAAATCGATTTAAGATATTGTTCTGAATCTTAATATCGATTTTTATGCTGATTCTAGATATTGATTTAAGATATTGTTTTAATTCTTAATATCGATTTATATGCTATTGTTATGATTCTAAATATTGAGTTATATGCTGATTCTGTATATCGATTTAAAAGCTATCAACAAGAATTTTCATATCGATTTGTATGATGTTTGATCATCGAATTGCGTTATACTATGACAATATTTTTGTAACAAAGGCAAATTGACTAAACCGTTGTCACTGAACAAATCGTTGTAATGATCGGTGTTCATAAATAAAAATCAAACAATCGTTGATTTGCAATAGCTCGTAAATGAAAATTTTCTTTTACGAGATGTTCCTATCGCTATTTGCACAGTTGATTTAATAAATGTCTAAAACGGTGACTTATGAAGCATAAAAGCAATATACTAGTAATGAATCGCTTTGCATAAATTTTGATAAACGGCTGAAACGATTTGCACAAACACGATTTATACTCATGCACCATGATTTTTATCCAGATGTGGCCGACATAGATGTCATTGTGTAAATTGTTATACCATCACAATTTACACAATAACGTCTGTCTTTTAGACAATGAGCTTTGTCTAAGTGAATGACACGTACCATCGCGATTTACACAATGACGTATGAAGGCCACATGCTATCGCAATTTGCTTTTACAGGCTATATCTATGTCAACGATATTTTCTAATCGCTTTTACGGGCGATTTGGGTTTAGGTTTTAGGTTTTAGGTTTAAGGATTTTGGGTTTTACTTCAACGATGCAGATCGATTTCATTCATAAATACATATCGTTTTCGCCATAATTTCGTAACTACAAATCCACATGATTTAAAACCACATTCACATAAAAAAATATTAGTATTTAGATACAATACATTATGACCAATGGCTTGGCTTAGAGACAATACATGACCATCATCAAGAAAGAAAACAAATATCATCACAAGTATGAAACCCACGTCCAAAATAGTGATGTACTTCTAATGCAATCCAGGTGCGTGAATGTGGAAAGCTATTTATGGGGGGACATTTCCGTAAAACACATATCTATCTTTTTGAGACTCCCATTTTTATAGAAGAAATCACCAAAACATCCGTATCGTTCAGCGTTGAGTTCATTTCTTGCTGCAAAGCGATTGTATGTGTAACTGCAAATACATCCTCTCCAAGAAAACAAACTCATTAGTAATGGTAGGCCATTGTACCATTTTCCTCGGGCTGAGGCTGATAGAGACTCTAGCAATGGTGCACCTTGAGAATATGCTTCACAAACTTTAGCATGGTAGATGGTTTGGATAAGTCCACATCAAGGGAAGAATGTGGAGTAATCATAGCCATTGGTTGGAGCACTAGGATTGGGTGAATATGTCAAATGATGAGATGCTTACTCTCTTTATGGGAGGTCAGATCAGGTGATTTATTAAAACACAATTATTTTGTATTTTGAAATCATGACTGTTCACTTTGAATAATGATGACATCAACATCTCTGGTGGGCCCATGGTGATGAAAAGGCCATGAACGGTGAGGACTTCAAAGCACAAAAAATTTGTTTTTTGACCGATCAGATGTGGTGCTTTCCTTTTCCACATAAAGTCTTGAAACGATTCTCTTTAATACATACTACAAAGACGATAGGACGGTTGGTAAAGGAAATTGATGGATGTAACATATGTCAGGAGGAACACACCATTTTGATTGTCTCCTAGGTGACATGAGCTGACACACCGACATGAACATTAACACATACAACATTATTTTAATAATTTTAAATAATATGTTATTATATTTACATTTTATTTAATTAAAAAGTTATTTTTAATGTTAAACTATTCGAAAAACAGTTTTGTATTGATTACAAAACTAATTTTTTTTGTGTCCGCATGTCCCATTTTTGAAATAAAAAAACTCCAACTCTCGAGTAGAATCTGAATCCCGTGTCCTTGAGTCCACCAATCATTGTGATCTAGGCTAGCTGTAACCCTCCATGACTAGGGGTGTCAATGGGTCAGGTTTGGTTCAGACCTCAGTCGATCTAGACCTGACCTTGATTTTTGGGTATGTTATCGGGTAAGAACTCGAGTCTAATCTGACCCACCATAAGAGAAACCATACATAGACCCAATAAAAACTACATGAACCATACTTGGGCCATAGCCGGTAAAATAATATTTTTTATTATTTTTACATTGAAAATTTGTGGTCTTAATCAAAACTTGGGTCACAACTAGCTAAGTCTGGTATAAAATTTCGCAAACTATGCTCAGCTCTATGTATTAGACCCATGTCTTAATCGGGTCTTATTATTAATCATCATACTCCAACCTTATAGGGTTTGATACTAGTCGGGTCCGTGTAAACCCGACATGTTGACATCCCTATCCATGACAAACAAGTTTGCTTGGCCCTTCCATGCAATGGGTCAAATTGACATTTATATTTAAATGAGATTTTTGTATTTGCAAATTTGTGAAAATTGGCTCATATGAACCATATGAGTAAAACATTCACATTTGAATGGGATTTATAGTACACAAAGGAATGTGAATGTGAATAAGATGCAGGAGCGAAGAAGAAGACATGGATCAATAAAGATTTATTGGGATCTAATTTATATTTTAGTTTTTTTATTATTTGAATCTTTGTATTTTGATCATTTTAGTATTTTTTCATTTTTAATAGATATTGAATTATGTATTGGATTCAATGTCTAGGTTTTATTAGATTATGATAAGTTTATCTTTTAAAAGGTTATCATTCTTATCTATTTATAGATGAAGGAGCACTGTAGATAGACACTTCAATACAATTCTTATTCTTTTTTTTCAAACATTTACACAATACTTTTTTCATTTCCAATTGTTCCTGTTTTTTTACCATAAATTTGGTAGGAATGATGTAACATATAGATATTTTTTTTTTCGTGAATGGATAAGTCATTTTTTCATCCAAGTGGAGTAGAAGACTTGAGTTTATAAGGATTCATTTAGATCTAGTTTAGATTTTTTTTTTTTGGATATTTTTGTGTATGAATATTAAAATATTATCTTTGATCCATATCTTTTAAAATAAGTATTATCTTTTTAAAAGGCTATCAGATTAAGTAATTTCTTTTATTTAGATTTAGGTAAAATCTCATTTGTTTGTAGATGAGAGATTTATGTAAATGAAGAGTAGAATGAGATGAATAAGTTATTTTATTTTCTTTAATTTTCAGTTTTTTATAATTTTATTAATTGTATTTGTTTTTCTTGAATAATTTAATAGTTGGGTAGATTTTTTCTTTAATCGGGTCTCATTTTACCTTAATTGGGTATCAAAGTCACATCATCCATCACTCAAAGTTCGAGAAAAGATCCCGTCAAGGTAAAAGTGTCGTTCGGTCTAACAATTCCAAAGAACAATTTAGCCAAATTCCAAATTCACTACTCATTTTTCTCATTCTTCGATCATCCTCCTCCTTTCTCCAGTCACTTGGGAACCAACACACAAGAACACGATAGCCAAAATTGGACCAAGTACTAGCTACCAACCACCAATGACCAGCTGCAATCCTGGTTGGTCGACAGTGCCATCGCAAACCATTGGCCCAATCATCGATTGAGCGACATGTTGTCGATCATCCACTACAAGAAAAATGTTAATTAGCGACAAAAATTTGAGATGAAAATAATCCATCACAAATTTATGACGGATTAGCTAGATAAAATTAGTCATCCCTAAAATAAGAATTAGTTGCGGAATTAGCGACAGAAAAATTTGGTCTCAAAATAAATCGCTAATTAGCGAAGAAAATGTTCCATCTCAAACTTCGTTGCAACTTCGCGACAGATTTTTGCCATCGCTAATCTGTCGCTATTTAGCGATAGATTTTGAGACGAAAATTTTTTGTCGCTAATTTTTTATGTAAATGGCCCATCTAGGGCACAAAATTAACTCCCCCTTGCTCTCTCTCTCTCTCTCTCTCTCTCTCTCTCTCTCTCTCTCTCTCTCCCCTCTTCCACCGCCCGCCCCCGCGCTGCTCGCCTTCTTCGCCCCCGCTCTTCTGCAACCCACTATCGGACAACTCCCTTCGGAGACCTTGCCGCCCACCTGCCATTCTCCTCCCTTGGTTGTTCCCCCACCATCGCCCCTTTACCTCGAGTGAGCCCTCTCTCATGCTCGTCGTATTCCAGCCACCAAACATTAGCAACCCCCACTCTGTGTTCGGCCTTCTCAGGTGATCTCTTCTCTCCTCTGCGTTTTCTTCTTCTTCATCTTTTTTCTTCTTGTCTCTCATCTCTCTTCTCCAACCTTTGTCCCCTGCAGCTCGTCGGCAACCCCACCCTGCGTCTGGCCACCTACCACCACCGACGACCTTATCCAGAGCACCTCCCGACCTCCTGTCTCCACTGCCATCACCCTCTCTCCAGTTTTGGTTCATTGGGCACCCAACCATTTCCCTCTCCAGCAACCTCGTCGAGCATCTGACCCCGACCGACACCCTCTATTTCCACTCTCTTTTTCTTCCCTCGCTCATCCTTGCCCCCTTCTTACCTTCCATGGTCCCGCCCTCTGGTGACGACGCCGACAGACCCTTCACCGACCCCGCTCAGATGACTTGCTCTACCTCTCTCACTGGCATCGCGGGAGGGGCACAAACCCCTCTCCACCTTCTTCTTTGTCGACAGTCTGGGCCTGCCAACACTTCCTTTTTTGCTGACAGGTTGGGCCTGTCGACTCTCCATTTCGGAGAGGCAGGGGGCTTGTCGCCTCTACCTTCCTTGCAAGGGGCTTCGCCCCTATCGCCTTTGGTTTTGACGGTAGGGGCGATGCCCTTGCCCCTCTCAGTTTCCCTCTTTTGTTTTGGTCGGCAGGGGTGATGCCCCTACCACCGTTGGGGTTCCTTCGGTAGGGGCTTTGCCTTTTCACATCTTTTTTCCTTGACAAACAGGGGTGCACCCCCTATCTCTGCCCCTTTCCTCCTCTTTGGGCTCCAAATAGCAGGGGCTTTGCCCCTGCCATTTGGGTCATTCGACATACAGGGCAGTCTCCCTGCCTCTCTGTTCGTGCCAGGCACGGCAGCCATCCTGCCTCTCAGTTATCATTTAAAATCTATGTTGTATGATAGGAATCTAAATGTTAGAAATTACATTGTATTGACTATATAAATGTGCATTACAGGTCCGCAACAGAGCAAAATGTGTGATGCTTAATGCTAAGCATCGCATGCAAATTAAAATGCCATGCGAAAAAAACAAGAAAAATGCAAATTCAAAAGCATGCAAATCGGGTAAATACCCGTGGTGAGTACGTGATGCAAGCGTAACATATGTTATTTACTTTCTTGGATGCAACACTTTCTTGCTTACACACTCACTTAGTTGTGGATATCTAGGACTATTTTGCTGGAGTTTGAAAATCATGCTAAACATGATTTGAATGTATGAGAATAGAAGTGCTCTTATTTTTTTAGTTCAGATTTCATGTTTGTCATGGTAGTTGTTAGCGGGATATTTGAGTGTGTTTGCTGCAGGTACATGTTTGACATTGTTGTGATATGAATGATTGAATCTATTGCAATATTTGACATGACTATCCATGCTTGCATGAAGTTATTTTCGATTTGATTATGGATTCCATATAAATATATATCATGAAAACATGCTTAAATTGAATATATCGTGTTTATGAATATGATTTCATCTTTCTAAATATCCTCGTGATGTGTGTAAATATGATGTGATGGTGTTACACAAAAAAATATTGAATTACCAATGCATGCATAATAGTTCATAAAATTGCATTTTATGTTAAGCATGTTTGTGGTAGAGAGGAGAAGAAAATTTCTGCATTAACTGAAACAAAAAAATTTCTCACCAACAATCACTAAACAAGAATTTCTAACAGATTTGTAAACCACAACAAAGTGTTAACCAACTCAATACACGCATGATTTCATCATTATGAAAGTTTGTTGACTACCTTATAACACATATATGCATAATTGTGATACATAACAAATTTATTTAACAACCTTAAAAACCATATATGCATGCTTGAATCACTATGATATTTTTTTGACAACCTTAGAACACATATATGCATGATTGAATCACTATGATTTTTTTTTTCGCCTTAGAATAAATATATAATTGATTGAATCAGTATGAAATTTTTTTGACAGCCTTAGAACACATATATGCATGATTGAATCACTATAATTTTTTTTGACAACCTTAGAACACATATATGTATGATTGAATCACTAAATTTTTTTAACTGCCTTATAACACATATATGCATGATTGAATCATTATGAAAGTTTTTTGACAACCTCTGAATTCTATTAATGTCCTTCACTTTATTGCTAGTCTATGTGTCATTCAACCATGTTACTTTGATTGCCTTAGATTAGGTGCATTGCATATAATTTATTTCATTATATTTTGTTTATCAATACTAACATTTTGGTTCTCTTGTAGGATGCTGGAGATGATCAGCGTAGAGGAGCTAATGGAGGCATGAATGAAGGGGCAGATTCAGACAATGAAAAGGATGATGCTCTGAATCTTGGCGAGAATTAGATTCATGTGTTGAATTTGTTTCATGTACTTATTGTTTCAAACAAAACTCTTTTTATATGTTCACTTGTAACTAATTAGAACTTGGTGATGATTATACTGGGTTGTTAAATTTGTTTCACTTATAACTTGTGTTAAATTTGTTTCACCTGCTTTGTATATATTTTTTATATGTACTTTATTTTTTATACACAAGTTATATAAATTGTATAACATGAATTTTTTTCTCGATATTTATATTTTAAATAAATTTATAGACTAGTAGATTCCTTTCTACGATATGAGTTCAACGTACCAAACCTCACTCGATTCTGAGTTTGTTGTACAAAGATATACCTATTTTACCAAAATAGATCTCGGGTATCCTAAAGGATATTTAGGTCCTTTCAGATTTGGACCGTTCTAGGATTTCCTGATCCATCTATGATCTGGATCCAAGATTGATCATCTGGGTCCAGATCCGCTACTCACCTAGATCCAAGACTGCTGGCCTGGATCCAAACCTGTCTAACTGGATCCAGAACAGTCTGATTGGATTCAGGCCAGTCTGACTGGGTTCAGACTTGTCTGACTGGGTCTAGACCTGAGACTGATCCAATCGGATCCAGAACAGGTCTGGTTCAGATCAACTGGATCTAAACCAAGAACCCTGATCTAGTCAGACTGAACCGATTTAGTCAGACCTGGTTTGGTTCAACTGGTTCGGTTCAAATTGGTTTGACTCAGACGTTGTTTGGTCTGAACCGACCTTCATAAACCGGTTCGACCAGAACCGTTTCCTATTATTATTTTTTTTCTTTGTTTATGATCCAGACTCGGGTTCTGGTCAAGTCGGACCCAAATCAATTCGATCTAGTCTGGGTTGGACCTAGACCAAACCCAGTCCTTTTTTATTAACCTTCCCCGGTCTAGGCGTGACCCAAACCGACCTGGTTCGGTCTGGGTCACACCCAGATTGAGCCCAATCTCAATAAATGGGTCGAAAGGGGCAAAGCCCCCTTCATTCACATAGAGTGGCAGCGGTCATCGGTCGACCCCTACTCTGTACCCACCGGATCCGGGCCGGCCGATTCCCCCCTGCGATGAGGGATCGGCACCGACGTCGGTCTATTGACCGACCGTTCTCACTCCCTCTCTCTCTCTCTCGCGCTACCTCTTTGATTTATTTTTTTTCTTGACAGGTGCTCGTCGACAACTATGGCTGCCGACCACCTTTGCTCTGATAGAAACGAAATGAAGAAGAAGAGAATGGGAGAGGACTCACCTGCTGTTGGGGGCAGATTCTGGTAACCACCCCTGCAACTCTCTCTCTCTCTCTCTCTTGCTCAATCTCCCTCTCTCTTTTCTCTTTCTGCGCTCTCTTCCTTCTCGAATGCGGGGGAGGGCACACCATGAGGGCTACTTATAGCTCTCACGGTGGGGTGAGGATAACCCTCACACCCCGCCGATCGTGGGGGGTGAGGTTTATCCTCCCCCCCCCCCCTCATCGCAGATCAGGGAAAGGGGGTTCTCTGATTTTTTGAAAAACAGCCTTTTCCTCCCCCCCCTCCTTTTTTTTTTCTTCATCTTTATCCCCTTCGGAGGGGGTTTTAGGATGCTTTCAACACTTACTCAATGCTCACATACACGTCTTTAACATTAAACAGCATTTGAGCGGCATATTTAGATGCAATCATAGTCAAGATCCTTTAAAATATTTGAATCGCAAGATTTGATGGTATCTGCCACTTCCACATTCTTTTGTTGTTTCTTTCGTCATGAACCTATTTGTCTCGATTCTTTTTGCTGGTGATGCTATTATTTCCGGGGCAAACAACCCATGTGCATTTTCTTTGGTGATTTGTCTAGGCAATTGGCGGAGACTGCCTCACTTATTGAGTGAATTGGCACAAACAATAGGTCCCCTTGTACACCGGTGAGTGCACCCAACTTCGGCCTTGTGGCAGAGGGTGTGCGTCCGGGTGGGTTTCAAACCGGTGATGTGCCATCAACTCCGTGGCATTCATGAGTTGTTCCAACTGAAAACTATAGCCCTTCTCTGTCTCCTATTTGGATATTGTTCCTTGAGCTATGATTGAGTTTTCTTTGGTTATTAGTGTTTAGTCTTCTTTGCACTCTCACATCGCAATCATTCAGACCATGAAGATTCTGAGTGATGCGATATATTTCCAAATTTTGCTAGGTCAGTCTTTGAAATCCTCTTGTCAATGTCACAAGCTTTGTTATTAGGAAAATCTCGGCGAGGCAAAATCTTGGGCATAAATAATATAAAATGTTTCCTATTGCATTGATATAATGGTAAGAATTTGATATTTTTAGAATAGGTGATATCACCTGTTTTGAAAATATCGCCTTTTTTAAAGCATTATATCGTCCATTGAAGTATCCACAGATATTTGTTGCATAGCCTTATGTTGCAATTCAACTCGTGTCTCATGCATTGTGTTTGGCTGTATGGTGTTGTGAATCTTCTCAAGTTTATCTGCAAGATGCCACATGGGGGACACTGTAACCCGGCTTCTGTTGCATTGAAAGGATCGGTTGTTGCCGATAGTATTTCCATACATGTGAAAGGCTCTGTTTATGAGCTGGATTTGAGAGGGAGTCGGGGATTCACTTAATACGCTTATCCCTGCTGCTAGTTGGGAACTCGGATTTGGGGTTTGGCAGCTGTTAGCCGGGATGGATTTGGGATGGGAAATGTGGTCCTCTCTCTTTTGTATTTACACATGGAGGTGGTAGCTGTTGCCACTTTTTCAAATCCATAATTTTCATCCGACTGCCAGTTTCCAAACGAAGCTTACATCTTCACGGGGATGTAGCTGCCAACTCCACTTCCATCACCCATTTTCATTTTCATTCCCATTACCCTTCTCATCTCCGGGTGCAATATGATTGCACAAAAATTGTGCATTAAGCACCCGATCACCCTCCATCAGGTCTTGGGTCCCACACCTGACAGGCCTGTGACGCCTGTCCCCCAAGATTGAGGGTGATCAGGTGCTTAATGCACAAATATTTATTCCATCGTATTGCACCCGATCTCCGAGGGGAGGGTTATAAATATGCTGCTGCATCAATATCCATGTGTTTTTTTCCTTGTAGGTGTGCTTATATAGGTGTCCCTTGTCCAATAATCTCAATTACTTTAAACCATCATTATATGCATAGGTGTCCAACTACCAGATCATCATCATAAAAAAAATTCTAAAACAAACCATGAATGTCTAATGGGCTAAAGGAAGCCTTTTAGTTGCTACCTAATCATTACATTTTCAGAGAGCAGTGAAATCTTACAGGCTAACCTTCTGAGAATCAGGCAGATGGATGGAATCTCATGCTGTGGCCTGGTGATCAATATTCTGCGAACCTGTAGCAATAGAAAATTAAGTTTAGAATAAGGGGCGGAGTCTCTGTCCCTGGATTTAGTAGCAGTAAAAAAGAAAAGGGAAGGCTAAGCTTATGCTTACTACCATTCACTGTAGGGAGTTGATGATTGTCGTCCAATCACTCAAGCGTGATGCTCTACAGACCTTAAAAATGAAACCAAAATGCAGATGTGTTAGAGGTGTATTATGTAGGCTGGGACTGGGCTTTGTAAACCTGACCTGATCCCACTTTTTTTTAATTAAAACACCCATGAAACTAGACTTGGACAGGTATTTGGTTAGTTATTGGGCATGAAAATTTAAGATCTGATGAGTCATCCATTGTGGGGAGAGTGACCACATGTTGTCTGAATCGATCCATGGATCAATTCCTTTAAGGTTTCTCTATTCTCTTTCTAATAGTAGTTTTTGTTTTTGACAGAGAAAGGTAAACCATTAGGATTCGAACTTGCAACATCCCAACACAAGGTGACATGCACTAACTGCTCTTACTAGACAAGCGGAGTTGATGTTGGTTCTAATAGTAGGCTTGCAAAGAAAGAGTTGCGTAGCTCGCCCGCCCCGGGCTCCTTGGGTAGAAACTGATATCACTTCTACATGAACCATATCATATTGGTTCCTCAAGATAAGCACTCGAACTGCCCCAAACCAATTTGTACCCAGACATGTATATACCCGAATTCAATTTAGGAGTTTATGTATTGGCAAAAATTTACTAAGCTACCACCGAGGTGGTATCCCATGTGGTAAGCGGGGTCCTATGCCAAGCTGGAAGGCCGAGGTTCGAATCCCTCTGCCACATGGGGGCTAAAGAGATATCTGGTAGGAGTCTCAACTTGCCTTTAAAAAGATTTTTTTTTACTAAGCAACCAGTCTCCCCGTTTGTATTTGCACTAAAATCTTACGGCCTCCTACAGTTATTAGCTGTCAATTCCAGAAGTTGGCAGCTACCACTTTTTCAAATGCATAAACTCCCTGTGACCACCAGTTCCCAAACAAAGCCTTATGTCCGATTTGTACCTGAACCGACAAGGACTCGACTAATTCATACTTGAATTGAATGATTAAAAAAATTAATCCATTATATTAGGGCTGTCAATGGGTTGGGTTTATACCGGGTACCCCCGAACGTGAATATTTAGGTATGGTCATGAAAAGTGCTGATCCGAAAAATATTGGGGTCAACCCAAACCTGACCCAACTAATATATGGGCCGGGTTTGGTTTATGATTTTTTGCTTGGTACCTGACCTGACTCAAGTGTTTTATGTGTATTTTCAGTAAAAATAAATTTCTGAAATTATGCCGCTTTGGGTTTGTGACCTGACAAAACCCAAACCCGGCAATGTGTTGTTATTTGGGTGGGTTTGATTATACGCTGTGGGTCGGGTACCCAACCCGTTGACAGCCTTATACCTGAACCGATTTAAACTTTTAGGAATTCATTCGTATTCCTACTAATTGTATGAATTTATCTATACGATACTTTTCTAATTCTGTTAATAAACACTAAAGTTTTTGTTAGGTTTCATCTCAATTTTCACCTATGGGACTGGTTGTGAACTGAACATAATAGGCCCTATTTCTCGTTCTGCTCCATAGGTTTTAAGTGTTTTATAATAGATCTGAACCTTTAGATGTGTTTAGCATGCTCAATTTAGTGGGAATCGACTCTTTGATCATGTTTTTTTTTATGGAAAACATGTTTTTTCTGAGCCTCATAACCATTGATTTTAGATTACTGGAAAAACCTGTATACAAGTCAGATTCCGATGATCCAATCCAAAAGCCCGTTCCCACTAAACATAACCTATAGATCATATGTACGCTTTTAGACACGAGAAAAAATACTTAAAGCTGCGATTTTTTCAAGGGGCTAAGACCTAATAAAAAAGTAGCATAAGAAACGTATATATATAGTAATGGTTCTGTGCTAAACCCATTTGGTGCTGAACCCCTTGCTAAATGGTTTTTTCGGGCTTCTTCATAAATGTGTTGGGCATGGTCGATTTACTAAGAATCCACCTGGATCATGTGTTTTTGATGAAAAAAACGATGTTCGGAGCTTCTAAAATTTGCAAATATTTTGGACCGTTGATTTTTCAAACTTTAAAAATTCACTCATGTGTTGGAATCAAACGCCCCTATAAAATCAAGTACAAAGATCAGAGCCGAACCAGAAAAAACTCATTTATTACGCGGTTTAGCACGGACCCATTTTCCTGTATATATAACTACGGTGTTAGACATGAAAAAATACCCGTCGGAGAGAGAGAGAGAGAGAGAGAGAGAGAGAGAGAGAGAGAGAGAGAGAGAGAGAGAGAGAGAGCATGCGATTTGTTGATCACTTACGTGATAACTTCGATGGAGGGAATGTGCGCGACTTTCATCCATTGATCGCACGCCCTATCCATCAACCTTATAGTGAACATTCTGGGCATGCTAACCAGCTTCAGTTGGCAAAGGGTTGTGATGCCGCTCAGTTCCCGGGGCAACGTCTGCAGGGACTTGCAATCCTCGATGATCAAATGCCGAAGGCAGGGGAAGCACCCACGCTCCATGCTCCATATCTTCCAGGATGGTAAGCATATCTCCAACACCTCGAGCTTGGGGAATCCTCCTCTCGAGCATCTCATCTCCTCACCAATGAACGCATCCCTCCACAATCGTAGGATCCGAAGTCTCTCCAACCGTTGAAGTGCAAACAAGGGGTCCTCTTCCAAGAAGGAGCCTTCAAGAGTGAGCTTGTAAAGGTTTCGAAAGAATGCAATCGGCAGCTTCTGCAGTTTTCCTTGCAGGTAAACCTTGGCAACAGCCTGATGGCTGAGCATCTCTGAAGGCAGCATCTCCCCTTGCAGGTATAAGGAGCGCAGGTGCTCCAGTTTCACAATGGACTTCAAAATATCATACTTGTGGGCACTCGTCACGCCTTTTATCGCCAATTTCCTCAGGTTTTTCAACTTGGCCAAGACCTCTTTGATCCACCCACCAGCTTTGATGAAGGCTAGAGTCTGCAGATTTGCCGTGTTCCCCTCTCCCAAGAAGCAACGCGGAACCTCCACAGCTGCGCCCATCCTGCGTCCGAAGTACAGGTGCCTCAGTTGCTGCATCCTTCCCAAATCCTTTGCTTGGAACCTGATCCACGACCACGAGAAATGGATTTCGATGAGGGTTCTCATATCCAGCGTCTGCAGGTTGTGGAGGTGCCTCACAGACTTGGGCAGCTTCCTGACGCAGGTGCCCTTCAAGCCCAAGTATCTGAGATAGCCCAACTCTCCGATCTCCTTCGGCAATTTTTTTAGGAAGGAGACGCCTTCAAGGTCCAACACCCTCAAAAGCTTGAACCCTTTGATGAGATTCCCCCAGTCCGCCATGCGGCACCGAAAGAAAGCCACGAAGGAGCGGAGGAGCTTCAGTGGGAAGCTACTGGGGTTTTTAAAGTCAGCGTGGACAGCGACTCGACGGCTTCCTGGTGGCTCACTACTGTGATTGTTATTGTTGCCAGTATCTTCTCCGGCATAAACCTTCAAAAACCGTTGCTCTTTTGCCTTGACCAACAAAGCCTCACGAAGAATATAATCAATCCTACAAGATTTAATGGTTCTAACAGCTCCCTTCTTAACCAGTTGGATCATGCTCCTACTGATCAGTTCCTCCAGGTATTCCTCCGAGACTTCTTCTAATGTCTTTCTCTCTCTCTCTTGCACAAAGCCTTCGGCAACCCATAGGCGAACCAACCTCTTGGTGGGGATCTCAAAGTCTTCAGGGAAGGCGCAACAGTAGAGAATGCATGGTTTAAGGTAGTTTGGCAGGTTATCGAAGCTCAAACACAGGATGTCCGCGATCTGGTACATACCATGGATGAGATGCCACGTGAGGCTCTCTAGCTCCCTCTTCCATGTGTACGCTTCCTTCTCTTTCCTTGATAGGATCCCTGCAACGACAAGGATCGCTAGCGGCAGGCCTTGGCATTTCTTCAAGAAGAGATCCACCAATGGGTTCAACTCGCCGGTTGGTTGCCCTGTTTCGAATGCCTTGTTGTCGAACAACGTCCGACTGTCTGCTTCACTGAGAAAGGAAATGCGTAGCGGTTCGTTCTGCGAATCTACGTGTTTGGCAACCTCTTCACTGCGAGTGGTTATCAGAATTCTGCTTCCGGAGATTCTGGGGAAGAGCTTTTCGAGAAGATCCCACGCTTCAGGTTTCCATAAGTCATCGAGGACGATCAGGTATCTGTGCCCCGACGACTTCAAAAGGCGCTGCAACTCTTTCTCCCGTGCTAAATCAGATTCCAAGGCCGGTCTTTTAACGCCTGCGGCATCATTTAATATTAGAACCTGTACGATCTCGTTCACCCTGCAGTCCGGGGACACGTATGCCCACCCACAGAAGCCGAAATGCTGCTTGACACGGTCATGGTTGAAGGCTTTTCTTGCAAGGGTGGTCTTGCCGAGCCCAGGGGCTCCCACTATCGAAATCACCCGACGATCGGCTTGTCCTTCCACCAACAATTCAACCAAATTATTTATGTCATTATCCCTGCCAACCACCAGATGGGAGTCCTCCTCGTGTCCCGAAGTCCTTCGCTGCTCTCGTAAGCTATCGTTAACTTGACTCCCCTCACCTCTTCCACCTGTAGTAATGTTGATCCCGTACGTGTCCCTACACTTGTTTAGATGATCGATCCTGTCTTTTATCTTTCCGATCCGAGACCGCACCTTGTGAAGTTTTTTCCCCACCATTGGAAAAGTCGAGTACCTGTTTTGAAAAAAAAAAAAACAAGATTACACCAAACAGAAAACTTTTTGCTTTTTGGATTTATAATCCGAAGAAACCATACCCACCACTATGACCTGATAATGCTGGCTTAGCCTGCCATACCTATGGTCGTCGTACAGGCACCATAAAACTTTGAAGGTAGGACCCTTACTCCCAGGATCTATGCTATGCCTTGGCTTGCGCAGACAAATGAAGCTCAACAGAATCGAACCTTGACTGCCCGTCTAGCAGCTAAGGCTTCACCCCACTAAGCCAACCCCCCTTTTGTCTCGACAGCACACTTAAAGTGTGCACTCGCATTACATGAGATAGTGGTTATTTTAGTCAATGGATGGAGAGTGAGATAGCATATTAGAGAATATACGTGGCAACATTTTAAAAGTTTTATAACCCAATGACTGTCATTGAATGGAGAGAGAGAGAGAGAAAGAGAGAGAGAGAGACGAAAGTAATTCAACATTACCACTCATAAAGATCAACAAAATGTTGAACCCATGAACTGAACAAGAGCAAAAGCCAAAACAAATAAAGAAAGCACAAGAGAAAAGAACATCAGACAGATAAAATGGGCTCACGTCGTAGCCGCTTGCCCAGATTGCGACAAAGGATAGGTAGCATCAGCAGAAGGGAGTGGAAGATCACTAAGATGCATACGCAAGATCGCATAAACATCTACCAAGATTTTATGCACCAGGTTTTGAATGTTAACTGGAATATGACGAAAATGAGCATCGTTTCGCGCCATCCAAACAAACCATCAAGAAGTAAGCAACCACGTTCGCCACGCCAGATGAACCTCCACCTCTTGCTGCGCCTAATACAAACCGGCCTCAAGATCAGATCTAGCGCAAAGGACTCCTCCTTAACAAATACTTCAGGATGCCTCCAGGTCCTGCTAAAGATTTCCACAAATATTGGGCAAGACCAGAACAAGTGAAACGTAGATTCTTCTGCAGCTTGACAAAGCACGCTCCAACTCGGGAGCTGAATGCCCCACTTCTTTAAATTACTGTGGGTCTGGATCCTATCATGCAAAATTAACCAAGCCAGGACTCGAGAACGGGGAGAAGGACCCTTCGCCCAAAGTACATCCTCAGGCAACCAATCAGCCCCCGACGGTAGGAACGATCTATAGACTTTTTTTGTGAGAAACTCTCCGCTTGGTGCCAACGCCCACTGCAACCACTGACCAAAATTTTCGGAGTTCTCAAAATGGTCTCTAAAGTAGGCTAAAGCCCTCAACCACGATTTACGCAAGTGCGAGAGCACCAAACCTCGGGTTCCCAGACGAACCAGGATAAGAGCTAGATCCCCATATTTAGCAAGAAGCAAACTAGCACAAGGGTTATCCGGTTGGTGGGTCAACCAACATTGCTTGGCGACAAGAACAATGCTTCGCAGTCTGGGCGCAGGAATGCCTAAACCAGCCATATGCCGAGGTAAGACCACCGAACGCCAACCAATCAAGTGACACTTACCCTTGAGTTGACACCCAGACCATAGAAAGCCTGCCAGCAAGCGTGTCAGCTGCTTCTCTACTCCCACAGGCATCACAAACATAGACATGAAAAATTCTGGAATAGTTGAAAGAACATGTCTGACTAAGGTTAGACGGCCAACACTGGAGAGCTAAGACGACTGCCACGAAAGCAATTTGCGCTTCACTTTTTGAAGTCTCGGAGCCCAAGCAGTTGAAGAGAGGTGCTTCACTTGTAACGGCAAGCCAAGGTACATAATAGGCAAGTCAGAAATAGTGCAATTAAAAATTCTCTTTCCAGCTGCAAGCATATTGGCATTAACATTGAACATGGTAATAGAGCATTTGGTCTCATTTAGAGAAAGCTCGGATAGGGAGAGAAAGAACTGAATGATAAGCTTGAACCTAAGCATCTGTTGAACATTTACACGACCAAAAATGATCATATCATCAGCATAAGTAAGAATATGACCCGGGAAGTAGGAAACCTGCAAAGGATCAATGAAACTCGATACAGCAGCCCGCTTAAGCAAGACCACAAGACCCTCAGCAACTGCATTGAACAACAAAGGTGATAGGGGGCACCCTTTCCGCAAACCCCACCCCAGCTTGAACCAGTCTCCTCTAATACCATTGATATTTAACATGGCCTGGGCATTTGAGACCAGCTCTGTAAGACCCATAAATTTTTTTGAGAAATTCACTGTTTGCTTTGAATTGATATGTACGCTTTTGGGTGTTTATGAGGTTGAATCGTGTAATTAGCTATAATTTGATTATGCCTTGTGTTTTAGCTTTGTGCACGCGACCCGAAAATCGCGTAAGTACACTGTGTAAGTAAGAAGAGCCCAATTCTGGACGAATTAACCTTTGAAAATTTAAGGGTAAGTTTGTAATATATTTGTATAGTTTGTCCCCAAATTTGGTACCTATACGACGTAAAAACCTCGTCAGTGCATGTGAATTACGAGATTTGCTTAACGATAGTACGCGAGTCGTAGTGAGCATAATTCTTGCAAACGAAGGAGAATTTCTCAAAGAAGCATTGAACATTCCATGTCAAACGAGGTTTTGAAAATAAATGAATGATTTATTGAAGTCGAATTTCACTTTAAAAAGCATTAATTGAGCATTGTTTAAATAGTGCATTATGGATTTGGATCCGGATCGACTAGAGGTGGCCCAAACCTAAGTGGCGCCCCTCTAGGAGGACGTTTTTAAGCCTTGGTGGACCAGCTGGTCAAGGGTTGACCAGCTGGATGGCATTCTTACAAAAGAGTGCATGGATTTGGAAAAGAGGGCCACGAGTGGCCATAGTCTTATTTCAAAGCTCATGATGAAGCTTAAGGCTTCATCATGAGGGACGGTTTTTCCTAGGAGAAGGCATGGGGCTGGCACCCCATGGCCTTTTCGTAAATATTTTGAAGCTTTTTAAATGCTAAAAAATCGGTTGGGTATATGGGGCGGCAAGCCTTGGACATCCCATGTAATTTTTACAAACAATAAAGGCTTTTATGAAACCCCTCAATGGCATTTTTGAAAGAGTTTCAAAGGTTTTCAAATAAGAGACATGCATTGGAGGTATGGGCGGCTATGGGGGGCGTGGAGCACCCCAGCCCTTCATCTCTTCTCCTTTAATCTCCACCATCCATTCTCTTTAACCTAGATATTTAAACCTTCAAGAAAGAGAGAGAGGGAACTTGGACGATTTTCCCTCTCTCCTCTCTTGCTCTTCTCTCCCTCCCCTTCCCTTCTTCTCCAAAACCGTGAGAGGGTGTTAGAGATTGTGTGTGGGTGCTAAGCACCCCGTTGAAAGAAGCTCCAGCCCTAGCTTCCATTTCCACCGTTGAGAAAGCCTCGAAGGTGAGCTTCCCTTTTCACATACCTTATTGTGGGTTCGATTGAGCAAGTGTATCGGTGTTCTTGCATTTTCGTGAGCTACCACTACATGTTTTATTTCAAATTTATGGATTTTTTTAACGTGTATGCTTGCATGCATCATGTTTGTGGCTTGTTGAGCATGCTTGCATGCATTTGCGTTGTGCAACCTAGTCGTAATGTCGTGAAATCATTTTGGTTACAGTTTGCCCTTGTTCCTCGTTTCATTGCATGCACCGTTCATCTTTGATGGCTTGATCTATAGCAGCCATGGTTTTGCCCTGTTATGGCAGTGAAACCGTGTTGCCAAGGCACTGATCGTTGGCTAGAAAGCCTTAGACCGACCCTATGTCCAGGAGCCATACCTAGCTGGGTCGACCCTCTTGGGTTCGGACAATGCTGGCCTGGGTTGGTCGGGCTGAGCCCCTTTCTCTTTTTTTTTCAACTCTTTGTTATCCTGCTCGGCATCCAGAAATTTCTGGACGCATTTTGCACTTGGGTGACCCCCAGGCCGACCACAACGGGTCAGCCTGGGTGCCTTTCTTTTCCCCTATTGAGCTGGTGAAACCCTTGAGCCGAGCCCATTCGATGGCTATGGGGTTTGGTTACCCCTTTTAGGCTTGACATGGTCTGGACCGAATATGGTCCAGACCTATCAAAGGCCTGTCCCACGCATGTTCAGTTGGGCGTCAGCCCTTCACGCCCTCCTATTTGGGTTCTCGGACCTGATGTGGCTGTTGTAGCGGTTGGGCTGCAACCAGGTGCAGGCTGGAGGGCCTGCACCCCTCCTTTGGCAGTTGGCTGAAGCCAACTTGGGTCTGGACCAGTCGGTCCAGACATGGGCCGTTGTTAGGTGGGCCTGCTGCAACCGAGTTGCAGCAGGTGGGTCGCCTCCGGGTGCAAGCTGCAAAGCCTGCACCCTCTGTGTTTCGATGGGGACCGAGCCTCACTTGGGTATGGGCACCCAGTCCAGACTGTGCTTATAGCCGAGGAAGCCCAGCATGGTCTGGACCAGTCGGTCCAGACCTGGGCTATTCCCTTTGTAGCTGCAATCGGTGTGTGTGTGTGTGCGGGCTCTTTCCTCGGACCCGGCACACCTAGTCCAGGTGTTTCGGCCCTTACAACAGGGTCACTTTGGCGCCGTGTGACAGCATAACATGCTGTCTTCTTTTTTGTGGTTCAGCAGTGCCACCCATACTGGGTCCTGCTGTGTGCGCTTGGTGCCCCATGGCACCAGCGTGGCAGGTTGGGTTGTGGGTCCGTTTTGGACAACTCCAGCCCAGCTGTTGGAAGTTTCCTCCTTTCCGCCACGCTTTTTGCCTCGTTAGCAAACTCCGGACTGCAGCCTTTGGGGTTGCATGTAAGCATACTGCACGGGTCCAGTTACCCAGTTAACTCCATAGTTTGTTTCTTCATGTCATGGTCGTTGTGTGCGCGGTTGTCCAAAACAACCTATACAAATATAGATAGGTGTGCCCGTCGATAGGAGTGGTGTGGTTTCACATGGTTGAACATGTGTCCGTTGTTACATAGAATGCGAAAATGCTTACTTAGGACACCTTATCGAATGCCTTCAAAATAAGGTTTTAGCGGAATTGAGAAATCTATGGCGCATGTCAAAAGAAATAAATGAATATGGCACTTTCCTTGTCATACGTAATTGGGCACCTTGACACGTCACAAATCATCTGTTTAGCGTATCATTATGTGTTACGCGATGTAGTGTTATGAAGAAGTGTGGCACTGCCACACACCTTAGCACGAAACCTATCACACAAATGAAGGTAATCACATACTTATATTCGTGGTATTTGGCTGTACGAATCACTTCGGCAAATTGAATGTTTTTCTTTAAGTACGAAGGGAGTTTGAGGCACACGTATGAAAATTATTAGTCTTTTGAGACTTGTGTAATTATTGGAACTCCTTGGCAAGTTTTGTTGTGGGCAATGGACCCACTTCGCGAGACGAGCTCGCTTATGGTCGAGATACATGGTTTATGTACTTCTACACAACTCGTGAGTCACGCCTTACCGTGGCAAAATGTTTCTAACTGTCTCATCGTAATGTTTAATGGTTTATATCGTTACATTGCTAGTTCCCGTACTTATGGCACGATGTACAAGCATGTCCACTTGTAGCTATGCACATTTCACGATAACTTATATGTTCTGTATCACATGCTCTCTTGTGTTATTTCATTAGTTGATCATGTTCTGTGTAGCTATGTCACTCTTGTACACCTGCTCATGCTATACTTGTTCAGTTATTATAATTGAGCATGATATGTGTTTCATATTAAGCCATGCTCTCGCTTTCCACACTTTTGGTATATTGTGACTGGTTTGTCTCACCAGCTCGAAAGAGTACTGACCCCGTTTTATGAGGATACAGGTGTTTGCTTAGGTGTGCGATGGAGCTCGATGTGCGGCGGAGGACATGAACCCACACTTCTAGCACTTCGAGATCTTGGCAGTTGTTGTTTTTGTAAAAAGGGAATGGTTGTACTATTTGTAAATGTACTAAATAAAGCTGTTTCAAATCAGTGTTGTTTCACTCCTGTGACCCGCCCAGAGTTTTCCGCTTGTTTTCCTTTTTGGTATTTCCGCACTTGCGCAATTGTTTAAAAAAAAAGTTTATCCAAAAATCCAAAGGATTTTCAAAGTCGGGAATTCTATGGCGCCACAAGCTCTCTCACCCAACCATAAAAACGACGACCAATACCGAAATTTGCTAACATTTAAAATAAGAATGGCCAATGCACAGAGTCAAAAGCTTTATGAAAGTCTAATTTAAGGACAAAGTAAGGTTGACCGCTATGCTGCAAGGAATGGACAACCTCGGACGCCATGATGAACGAGTGTTGGACCCTCTTATTACGGATAAAGGCGAACTGAGAGTCTGAAAAAATCTGGTTAGGCACCGATTTCAGCCTATTCGCCAAAACCTTGGCAAACATCCAATATAGAGCACTCATAACTGAGATTGGTAGGAATCGAGTAATATCAGTGGCCTCATCATCTTTCGGAATGAGCGAAATAATAGCAACATGAAAATAATAAGGCAGTCTGGAGTTACGATGGAACTCATCAAACATGCTCACCACGTCTGATTTAACACAGTCCCAAAAGATTCTAAAAAAGTCGACATGAAACTCGTCAATGCCAGGCGCTTTCCAACCCGACAGATCCTTAATGGTCGTAAAAATCTCATCGTCAAAAAACCTTCTTTGCATAGATCTGGCTTGCTCAGGCTGAATTGAGCCAACTAGGATATTACCAATGACACCCTCCGCAGTTAACGAAGCAGAATATAAGTCCTTAAAGTATAGCAAGACTGCCAGATTAACGTGTTGATTGAGATAAGAAACACCTTCAATGGAGATAGAAGGAACAACCTTCCTCCTATGACGATGGGAAGCATATGAGTGAAAAAATTTAGTGTTGCCATCACCAGCCGCAAGCCATTTCACCCTAGACCTTTGCTTCCAACGAATTTCCTCTTTGATCCTCCAACTTTTCAAGAGCATAGTTAATTCTAAGGACCTGGCCTGGAGACTGAGAAGTTGCAAATCAGAAAGAGAGTCAGGAGAAGACATAGACTGATACAACTCATAAATCTCTTGATTCCATGCGGCTATCTGCTGAAATTTCTCCACCTTACGACTATGAAGCCAAGCTTTGATATCCTTAGCTAGACGAGAAAGCTTATTTTGAACCCGAAGCGCGGCCCAATGCTCATCAACAGTTTTGTTTCAAGAATTAGTAATAACCGAGAGAAAATTTGGCTCCTGAAGCCACCATTCTTCAAACGCAAAGCTCCTAGTGGGTTGAAAGTCATCCCGCCAATGAGTGATGATCTGTCCATGATCCGAGATAGAGGGAGCAAACAACACACACTTAACATCAGGAATGAGGTCCAATAAATTAGGGGTGACAAAGACCCTATCAAGGACCCTACAACACGGACGAGACCGCATATTCGACCAAGAGAAGTGCTCCCCGGTTAAAGGAATAGGGTAGAGAAAATGTCGATGAATAAAGTCTTGGAAACCTCGCATAGAGGGATTAGGAATTACGAGGTTATTAGAGTCATGGATAGATAACAAACTATTGAAATCCCTCATAAGAAGGTGACAATCCGCGTTGCAAACGACAACCCTATCCAAATCATCCCAAAAAGCGGGCCTCATGGCGGCGAGATTAGGTCTATAAACAACAGAAACCACTACTCTTCTATCAACTGCCTGCAAATTGAAAGCAACAAACAGAGAGAAAAGACACACATCCAGCTGAGATAAATTTAAAGACTGATTTCCCAAGATAAGGATACCTCCTGCATGATTTACCGCTAGCTTAAAGAAATAGTCAGCTCCCTGCTAGATGCTAGAGACAACCACGAGCGAGATGACCTCCATTTTAGTTTCACATAAAGCAAGAAGGTCAGGCTTTTGCTCCCTAACCCAATTAGCCAGAAATAGGCATTTAGTGGGACAATTTAAGCCCCTAACATTCCAACAAACATTCTTCATGGAACAAAATTTAGAAAAACCCGTGGTTGGTGGCACCAAGATGACCTTCTTGGGGACCTAGCATCGGTAGCCGAAACAATTAACGAAGGCCTCCTTATTCTTCGTTGACCACCAGCACTGACAGACGACCTCAAGTGACCATCGAAAATGCCCAATTGCTCGCAGTCTGCTCCACCAGAGTTGCAGAGAGAGTCCCCAATAATCGCAGAAATTGCTGAAATCGTAGAATCCATATCAACAGCTATAGCTTGCAACTGCGAAGAGGAGAGAGAGATATCCAACAACTTAGCTGCATCGACAACCGTGACACCCAGGGGTTGTGGACTAGGATGCTGCTGAATCAATGGCATAAGCAGGTGGCTACCCTGACCCTGTGCTGGACTACTGGAAGAGACCCCGTTTGGAGGAATACCAAAAGATTTGGTAGAAGAAAAAACCTCAGAGACATAATGCGATACAGGAAGAGGACGAGGAACCGAGGAGCCAAGCACCATGTATCTGATTGCAAGATTGGTTCTAACATTAAACGCAATAAGATTGATAACCAGATAGTCAGAGCGTCTGGAGGGAAAAATAATAAGGGACGCTTGCAGATTCGTCCTTTGTCCATCACGTGCAAGCCTGCCCAACCGCGCCTCCAAGCTGAAATGGCAATTGGTACAAAGAGAAGCATATACCAAGCCCCGAGCTTGAGAAAAAGCTAACAACTGAACTCCATTAGAGAAAGCATTGCTATCATGGTCAAATTTTTGTGGGCTCACCCTAGACAGAGCTTGTGATGGCGAGGATGGCAAAAATTTTCTCTGCTTCCCACGAGCATGCCTACCCAACCGCACCACCAGTCCGTCATGAGAATTAGCGCAAAAAGAATCAGACGTCGAGCTTCATCAATTATAAATAGTGAGCGGCAAATCTCCAAGTGAGTAAACATTGATGGCAGAGCCAAATTTTTTGGGGCCCACCCCTGGCAGAACTTGCAACGGTTGGGAGATGCCATCAAATGCTGGCGAAGAGTCTAACATAGCTGGAGCAATAGACGGAAAAGAAAGACCAAAGTGTTGCGGCCGGACCGGGACCCAGATAGACCCAATCTTGACAGCATTGAATGAATTCGCCGGGTTATGAAGATTGCCAATCTGCACCCATGGCGAGAAGGATAATTTTTGGGAAGGCCGTTCAGAATTCCGACTTGCCGGATGACGCACCACCCCAGAAAAATCTTTAGAGACTAGATTCATCCTCGATGAATGGGAATGTGAGGGGTTAGATCGTCTTCGCTTCCAGACTGGGTGCCGACGAGAGAGAAAAGATAAGCCGCACTGATGACAATCACAGCGTTTGTGGAAGTTCAGAGAAAAACAATTAGCACACCACCAATCCCCCGGTCTGGCATGACTCAACTGAGATCTATAGCGAACAACATGGAAAAAGCTTTGCCAAGTAGATGAGACCTGCTTCCATCCTCGATCAGCAACCCATTCTGGAAGCTCACGAATGAAGAAAGGAGAAACAAGCAAAGCCTTAACAGAGCACACTTCGAGAGGCTCTCGTCTAATAGCTCACAGGAAAAACCTAATGTCCGAAATACGAAGAGAGCCCACATCTAGGCATGATCGGAGGGACTCTGAAGGCTTAGAGAAGAACCAACGATTGAGTCTGAAAGGCAAGACAACATCCAATCCCCATCGATGAAGCACAAAGGCTTCACCCCAGTCATTCACAGCTTCCTTGATGAAATGTAGGGCTCGCAGGTTGACGCTCAATGGGAGATCAGGAGCAAGGCCCCAAAAATGGCTAGAAGAGGGGCGCATAACCAAATGACGAAAGGCACCGATGAAGGAGCCTACGAAACTCTAAAAAAGGGAATAAACAAGATAGAGGCACACCTGCGAGGGTCGGGGACTCCGGCGGTGATCGGCACGACCAACCAACGCAGCACAAGCTAGGGCAACCTACGTTCGAGCCTGCCGCTTGAAATGCAGACTTTGACGCCTTCGTCAGACATCGACCGAGACTGCCACCGGAAGCCAGTAACTGAAGCTTGGCTGTTGCAGACTTGCAGTCAGATTGCCAACGACTTCCAAAGAGGTGAACCGCAGAGGAGAGGAACGGATTTTAGGGGAGCTGAGCTGCTAGAGAGAGAGAGAGAGAGAGAGAGAGAGAGAGAGAGAGAGAGAGAGATTAAATGAAGTCACAGTCGCATTGAGAGAGAGCAACTTGTATCTTCTATTAGTGACCTGACAACGGATTTCAGGGGAGGGGGTTGGGATGATCGTGCATAACACTGTGGATGTGGGGCCAGGAGGGATGTAACCCTAAGAAACGTTGTTGAAAAGTCTATGCTCACTTTGGTTTTCAGAAATCAGATCTTGAGATAAACCTAGTTTATCAAAACCAAATGTTGTGTCACCAAAAACGGGGTAACATGATTTATGATCTTAAACAAGCTTTCCAGGCTTTTGGTGACATCTAAAATGGCTACTTAAAACCCTCCCATCTCAATGGACATTTTATTGGTTTTTTGGTATCATTTTCAAAATATTGACCGTACAGATGTGATCTATATTTTTAATTTAGTAGGAATCAACTCTTACATTTGATTCTGATGCATGGATAGGGTTTTATAAGTATCAAAATCAATGGTATAAAATTTTGTTAAATTTTTTAGGCTCCAAAGACCATTTTTTCTATCCAAAATTCATGATCCAAGTATCAATTTTCAGAATTTTGAAAAAAAAAACAAAAAATTTCCATTTGGGAGGTTTTCATTCCCCTATATATATATATATATATATATATATAATTGTGTGTGTGTGTGTATGTGTGTGTGTGTGTGTGTGTGTGAGAGAGAGAGAGAGAGAGAGAGAGAGAGAGAGTATGTGCTGGTTCTGCCGCATTTTCTAGTTCTGCCCCGTTAAGCCCCTTCAAAAAGCACAGTTTTTGGAATTTTTGTCACATCTAACACCACAGATGTGATTTATAGGTTTTTCGAATCTGACCTGTATATAGGTTTTCCTGTGATCCAAAATCAATGGCTATGAAGGCATCAATTTTTTCTGGGTCATAAAAAAATATTTTTCTGTAAAAAAAAATGATTCAAGCATTGATTCCCACTAAATAGGGCATGTTAAACACATCTAATGGTTCAGATATATCATAAAACACTTCAAACTATAGGGCCTAACAGGGTAGAACGAGAAAAGAGGGCCTAATATGTCCAGATCTGATATATATATATATATATATATATATATATATATATATATATATATATATATATATATATATATATATATATATATATCAAAATTACAAAAAATGGTATTTGATGGAGAAAAGACGGCCTAATATGTCCAGATCTGATATATATTACAAAACATTTTGATATATATATATATATCAAAATTATATATATATATATATATATGGCTAACTCGGTTTATAGGTTACCCCCGTTCCACAAAACATCTATATTTCCTCTCATCCCCGTTATACTTTGTCAAAGTAACACACAACCACACCATTTTAGACTAGTGGTTAAGCTGGATTTTTTTTTTCATTTTTGAATTGGCCATTCATTTTCCAGCCAACTACTGGTAGGAAAGGGACCAATTTGATGCCTATAGAGAAGGAAAACACTAGTCAAACTGTTTTTTTGTCGGTGGTTGGCCAGAAAAAACCCAAAGTTTTAAGGCATGACTAGGTCTTTGAGAAACTTGGTCTTACCTATCCAAACAGGGCCTTAATTTTGATATTTGAAATGTTTTGTAATTTTGATATATATATATATATATATATATATATATATATATATATATATATAGGGGAATGAAAACCTCCCAAATGGGAATTTTTTGTTTTTTGTTTTTAATTCTGAAAATTGATACTTGGATCATGAATTTTGGATAGAAAAAATGGTCTTTGGAGCCTAAAAAATTTAACAAAATTTTATACCATTGATTTTGAAACTTATAAAACCCTATCCATGCATCAGAATCAAATGCAAGAGTTGATTCCTACTAAAATAAAAATATAGATCACAGCTGTACGGTCAATATTTTGAAAATGATACCAAAAAACCAATAAAATGTCCATTGAGATGGGAGGGTTTTAAGTAGCCATTTTAGATGACCCCAAAAGCCTGGAAAGCTTGTTTAAGATCATAAATCACGTTACCCCGTTTGGGTGACACAACATTTGGTTTATCTCAAGATCTGATTTCTGAAAACCAAAGTGAGCATAGACTTTTCAACAAGGTTTCTTAGGGGTACATCCCTCCTGGCCCCACATCCACAGTGTTATTCACGACCATCCCAACCCCCTCCACACCACATACATTCTATAGATTTTTTGCTACTACTGTCAGGAAAAAACAAAGGTATCTGTCGGTCATTTTGCACCCTATAGATGTTTGGCCAAGAATGACTTAAACAGTTTGATTTTTTCTCTTGAAAAAAGTACCCTATGTCTAACCGTTAACCTTGTTATTTTTTGGCCACCCACTAACCAAAAATTAGCAGTGTATATTACACATTGTTGTCAGTATCGGTATCTGCCCTGAAGCGTTGGGCTGCAGATTCAACTGTATCGGCCGATACCAATACTCAGCTAAATCGTTCTGTATAAGCTAAAAAATAGTAAAAAACTATTACGTGTCAATCATAATGTGACACATGTTAAAACCATTAAAATAATTAAAAAATAATATTTTTATATTTTTATATTTTTATATTTATTAAAAATTAGCTGAATCGGCCCTGAATTGTATCGAAATTCTGCCCATATGATACAGGCCGATACACACCAATACTGATAACATTGATAGTACCATCCTTACCCATCAGTACTAATTTGTTCTTAATCGTTTATATGTTTTTTGTACATACATTTCTTAGTAAAAAATAAGTTTTTGGATCATATAATTATGTTGTTTATGTAGGTTTTTAAAGATCTTCAAACTTCAATGACTTACAATATACCAATTTTTCATGGCATGAAAAATCATATTTTAATTCAAAAGGCATGATCTATCAAACAAACTATGCTGAGTAAATTCATGCTGTCTCATTTAGAAGATGCAGCCTTCACCCATAATTTCTATGATGTGGGTGTTGGCACTTCCACAGTACCATAGCAATTGCTGTGTACATGGCTTGAAAAATCATATTTTATATTAAAAACATGATCGATTCCTATCAAACAAACTATGATGAATACATTCATGTGATCTGATTAAGAGGGTGCATCCTCCACCCTTAGTTTCTACGATATGGGTGTCAGCGCTCCCCGAGCACCATAATTTCTACGATGACCGCATGAATGCTGCTACCCTGGTGAGTAAGGAACCCCTAGTTGGAACACATAGGGAAGTTGTTTTAACCAAATTCGATCTCAGTCAAAATAGTAGGATTCAACCTTTAGATCATAGTTTTTGACATAAAAATATATTTTTTTGAGGTTTAAAATTTTGGTATCATCTCTCGTAAAATCTGACATATACTCGAAAAACATGATCCAAAGGTCAGTTTATACTAAATATCACATCATAAGGGTCAGATGTAAAAAAAAAAAAACTAAAAGAACATGATCCAAAAGGTCAGTTTTTTCACAAGGAGGTTTCTCACCACGCGCACAGAGAGAGAGAGAGAGAGAGAGAGAGACTATTGCTGGACTGCTTGAGGCTCATAATATTGTAACATACCTTTTCAAAGATGAAAATAACCCACTCTTGTTCCAGCTCGCCATCTTCAAGACGAAATTATCGATAACATCCTCGGCATCGAAGGCTTCCTGCCGTATGTCAACCACCCATTTCTTCACTTGTTCGGTACTATTTCCCTCTGCGTCTTTCAGAAGTTCCTGCATATGCTTCAACTCGGTTTCAATCATTTTGACATCCTGGTCTACCCCACGTAGGTAGGCAACCTCCTCTGCAAGAAGGCGGCCAAGCTTGAACACCAGAAGCTCGATCACAAACTCGGCCATCCTGCTGAGGGTCTGTTCCTCGGCTTCACATAAATAGGTAGGCCTCTTGGTTGTGTGCCTACTCCTCGTCTTTTGTTTCCTCACAGTTTCTTTTCAAAGAAAGAAGCCGCAGGCAGTGGGCTCCGCCATTTGCAAGTTGATCACTCCCTCTTCCTCCTGTCTTTGTCATACGACTGCTCGTTCGTTTTTCATTTTCATTTTTTATTTGTTTTTAAAAAAAATTTGTACCACTAAGAAACCACACCGGGCAGGAAGACCTGGTCGCGCTGGCTCAGCCTGCCATACGTACGGTCATCGTGCTGAAACTAAAACTTTGAGGCTCGGACCCCTGCCCCAAGAGCCTATGATTTGCATTGACTTGGGCATAGGGGTGACACCCAGGAAAATAAAACCTTGACTGCGCTCATAAAAAAAAGTGCAACACCCGGACTTCTCAATATATTTTTTTGTGAAATTAGGTTCCACTGATACGCCTAAAGGATTTAGGGACATGCTGTTTTTTATGTGTTAAAAATTAGAAGCTTTATAACTTTTTCTTAATAGATACTATTGCCATGTGAGTTGAAAATGTGATTAAAATTTGTAAAGGAATTTTCATAGAGTTTCAACAAAAAACAAAGTGTTACATTGCACGTTGTATTTTTTTTCAAAAACTAATGTGTTACTATTTATAAATGCTTTCTCTCTCTCTCTCTCTCTCTCTCTCTTTTCTCTCTCTCCAGAATGTTTTGCTCCTCCTTAATAGCCATAAAATAAAAGTATTTTGTAATGTTATCAATATGATTACCTTTTTTTTTTACTTTCAAGATTGACAAATTTATATGATGAAAACTTTTTTGTTTCCAGACTGAATCATCAAGCCCTTTTTATTGGTAAAAAATGGCTCTGTTGTTTTCCATTGTTTCAGCACAGAGCTTCAATAATTCCTTAGACAGGTAGCGGGGACATGCATGTGAGGTATTTTAGTAGAAGGGCCATGGTTGTTACTTGGTGTCCCTTTTTCTTTATGACGGAACTGTCGGCGAAGGGTAGCCAAGCCCAACACCCCACTACGCCAACCCGAACTGATCAGGTCAGCTTGTACATATATTAACTTACATTCCATAGTCACCACACATCTCAATCTAATTTTTTATAATGACAATGGAAAACCCTTACTGAGAACTGGGTCACTTAATGGACCCACTTCCTCGCAAGGCAAAGCCCCACGTTGAGAACACGTAAAACCCCAGGTTGAGAACACGACCACCCAACCTTACGTGTCTCAACCGTGATAAAGCTTCAGCAATCCCCATGCGCCAGAGGATCCTGGGCCTTCAGTTTGACACGACACATCTCTATTTTGATAGAGGTGTGCGTGGGCCCCACTCTCACATATCTCAAGGCTGGTGTACAAAAACTGGTGAGATGTGCATTGGGGATTGAATACATCTAGGAGTATCAATGGGTCGGGTTTAGTTTCGACTTTGGTGGAACCAGACTTAGATCAACGGGTATGGTATTGGTTCTGAAGCTGGGCTTAATCTAGTCCACTATAAGAAAAACCATACCCGGACTAGATAAGAACTACATGAATCAAACTCGGGCCATACCCAGTAAAACCATAATTTTTATCATTTTTACATTGAAAAATTGTGGGTTTTAATCGGAACTCGAGTCAGGTCAAAGTTTGGTATAAAATTTCACAAACTATACCCGAGCCCATGTATTAATCAGACATTCGAGTTCAAACCCAGGTCTTAATCGAGTCTTCTTATCACTAGAAGAAAAACTTTAATTAGCGACGAGCATTTACGATGGGTTATTTTCGTCGCAAAGTTACGATAGATTAGCTAAAGAAAACTAACTGTCCTTAAAATCGAAATTAGCGATGAAAAAAATCTGTCTCAAAATTCGTTGCTAATTAGTGACGGATTAGCGATGAAAACATTCAGTGTCAAAATCCGGCGCAACTTAGCGACAATTTTTTTTTCGTTAATCCATCACTAATTAGCGACGGATTTTGACACGGAATGTTTCCATCGCTAATTCATTGCTACTTTTCGATTTAAACAGAGGGTGCAAAATTTTTTTCACCAGCTTCGCAGTTTTCCCCCCTTTCACTGTACGCAGTCGCCCCCCAAGCCTTCTCCTTTTCTCCTTTCTCTACCTCATCCACGAAAGGTCTCTATCTCTATCTCTCTTCCCCCTTCTTCTTTTTGTTTGTTCTTTCCCCTTCTTTTTTTTCGTTCTTCCCCCTTCCCCCTTTCTTCTTCGTTCTTCCCTTCTTTTGCAAAGGCTGCATTCTTCTCTCTCTCTCTCTGTTCTATCTCTTCTGGTAATACCTTCAAACAATCTCTCTTTCCTCTATTTCCATCGAATTCTTCTTCTCCTTTTTTTTGCTTGCATTTTGATGTATGATGGTCCATGTTTTGCTGCAAATTTTGGGAGTCGCTCTTTGCAGAACCTCTGTCCCAATCTACTTCGCTCAAGAGCCCTAGAAAACCCTAAAATGATGTGGAGGATTGTTCCCAAAACCTTTGGCCCAATCTATTGTGCAACCATTTTTACAGAGGCTGCAACTAGGGGTGGCAATCGGGTTGGGTTGGCGGGTCGTGTCAGTGGGTTGGTGGGTCAGCATACCTCAACACGAACCTGATCCATTTATTAAACGGGTCGGTTGTGGCAAACACGAACCCGACCCATTTATTAAACAGGTAACCCGACACGACACAGTTAACCTGTTTAATAAATGGGTTGGGTTGGGTAAGCAGGTTGGCGGATTAGCGGGTGGGTTGGCGGGTCGGGTTCAGGGTTTTACATTTAAAACTTTATGGGTTGGCGGGTTAGCGGGAGGGTTGGCGGGTCGGGTTCAGGTAAACGGCTTGACCCGCCTGTCTAACCTGTTTATTAAATGGGTTGGCGGGTTGGCATACCCCTAACATGAACCCGATCCGTTTAATAAACGGGTTAGGCGGGTTTACCCGTTTACGACACAAACCCGTTTAAGCCAAACCCGAACCCGCCTAAGAAGCGGGTTGGCGGGTCGTGTCAGAAATTGCCACTCCTAGCTACAACCCCTGTGAACACCCAAATTTTTTAAAATGTTCAAAAATCCCCTTTTTTCCCCTAGCATTCACCTTCTGAGATATTCAGAAGGGCAATTGTCTCAATTTTCATTCATTTCTTGGATTCACTGGTTGAAGATCCGAAATCCAATTTCATTTCATATATTTGACCTAATTTTGAATCCAGATTAAATATCCAAATCCGATTCTAAGCTCGATTCTCATGTTTTTAATTCAAAATTTAAAAAAAAAAAAAAAATTTGAACAAGCTCAAATATTTTCATCCAGTATCCATTTGGATTCACTCGTTTCATTTCCCCAATTCGATATCCAAACTCATTTTTTTTCTCAAAAACCCGAATCCAGATCCATTTTGAAACTCAATTTCTGAAATTGACCATATATTTTTCCAAACACTTCATTTCGAAAAATCCTTAAATTTCAAAAAAGCAAATATTTTATAAAAACCTTTCAAAAACCTCGTTTGGTTCCCATTTCTTAAATCCCTCGTACTCCCCTCAGACTCTTAGGATTTCCTTCAAAAATATAAAATAAGAAAAAAAAGAATCTTAGAGAAAAAAGTTTTTCCCCTTTTATGAAAAATTCTTGTAGTTAAGATCTTGTTTTGGAATTTTAAAAAGATTAAGGGACCCCTGTTGAAATAGGCCTAACGACCTTTTGTTATAAAAACAAGCTGCAGGAGGTCGATCCCATCACCGCTCTTCACCCCTCCACCTTCAATCACACATCCCTACTCTTCTCTTTCCCCCTTTTCCTTCTTCTCTCCCATCACCTTCTTCTTCCCCTTTCCCCTTTCTTTTCTCCTTTTTCTGATTTTCTTTTTTCAAGTGGTGAAGGAATCTCATCTTGTAAGCAACATACAAAGGCAATGCCTCCTCCCTCTCAAGTTGAAGCCCAGCCACGATAAGAGCCTCTCCTTTTACTCTATTCCTTCTTCCTCTCTGTTCTCTTTCATGAATTTCTGTTGTTTGTTCTTCATTGTTTAAAGATGAGCATCGTTGTAGAGCCGATCTGCATATAGCAGCATCGGCCTACGCATTGCAAGATTATCAGAATATTTCATTCCAACATTTTTTCTGTATTTTGCCATTTATTGCTGAATCTTTTTTTTGGAGCACACATGTTTGAATTAGGTCGATCATCATCACAGCTGCATATCTTTTATTGCATCTCATCATCTTTTCATCTCATTGGTTTGCTGTGTCTGCCAACTCTATTCGTTATTCCTATTTTGTATCTTGTTTCTGACCCGTAAGCTTCAGATTTCAATTCATTGAAATCCCATTTCCTGTGTTTATAATAAGTTATATCTCTTTAGATTCCACATATTTTAGTGAAATTTGTTCAGATCATCACATTCATTGTCCAGAATGCTTCTATTCATGTATTTAGATCATTACCATATTAAGCATTTTTGTATTTTCTGGATACGGCATCTCCTGCATTTCAACATCTTTCTTCTGTGTTGCATCTTCTTTTCTCCTTCATGTTCTTTCGTGTCTCACATTGATTCGCTGTAAAATTGGTTATCGATCTGGTCTGATACAATATTTGTGTCAGTCTGTTTTACCACTTGCATCTACTCTGCTAGATGCATCCCCTGCACTTTCTGTCTTCATAAACACAGGCGTTAATTTCATTTCTCCATTGTTGGGTTCATGGCATCAATCTCTTGTTCATCCAGTATTATGCATCACATTTCCTGTTCATCACACCTATTATCTCTGTAGCATCTCATTCACAAAGCATGTTCAGTGCACTTTCAAGTAATACATTGCAAACTCAACATCTGTGTATGCCGATCCAACATGTTGCTCGTATTTTCATTCAGTTTCTTATAATTGGAACAACGATCACAAAGGCATGTGCTAAGTATTGATGACATTTGATGACATCTGCACCACAATTCAATGACATTTGCATATGCACTGTCAAGTGAAAATGGAACTCAATACAACATCATAGATATGCTAGTTCTGAAAACCAAAGAATCTCACTCAACTGTCACACAATCCTGTGATGCAGGCTTCACATTCATATGTTCGGTTATAGAGAATCATTTGCATTATGTAGTATTTCTGAAACTATTGATTAGCATTTTCCAAATCTATGATTTCTTTTCTTATTACATTTTAGCATTTGATTAACCATTTGTTTTAGCATTGTTAACATTGTTGCATTCTGTATACATTAGCATGGTTACATTAATATTTTTTGTTGCATGCATCTGCATTGCGCTCTGTCAATCTGATGCACACACACATTGTGCATACACTCACTGGGATCATCCCTGTAGCATCATTACACCCATATATCGTTCATCTGCATTACTGTGCAATGCATCGATCTGTTATATCTATGATTGAACACCAGTTGGGTGAAGTCAGTCTACAACAACAATTGTTGTGCTTGCTAAGGGTAATTGTTAGTACATGTTCCTCTTCCCTCATTCACGATCATATTATTGGCTATCTACGCAGGTAGGTGTCGCCTAGTGAGGGGTTAGGCATTTCCCAATTTAGTAGTTAAATCTCATACATTTAGATGTCATGTGCTTCATAACAATTAGGTAATAGGCATTTGAGAATTAGACATTAGGGTGTTAGTCATTAGCAAATTCATTTACATAAGTTTTGTTGTAGAAAGTCATTCCATCATACACTTCTCCTAAAAACATTTGCATTTTCAACTGCTATGAAATCCCCTGGTTCAGGGTTAATATACTACTTTGCTTCGTCACCTTGTATTAGACTTCCTTTGTGATTCTATCACCTTCTAAATTCTGTCCATAATCTATGTTTGCATATCCTAAGTCCAAGCATCATATTGCATCACATATTGTCATGCATTTCGCCTCAGCATGAAGGTATGTATCTCATGACACATATCGGCTATACATATAAGAGTTTATTGAGTATGTGTGAAGATACATATAGTGCATTGATTAAAGAGGTAAGTTGGACCTTGTTCATCAGTGCTCAAAGTCCAGCTTTGCCTCTTTCGGTTTCTGACAACACCTTTATCTCCTTATATTCAGTTACATTCACTCTTCACTCATTCACCTCGACTTGAGCTACAATTCTTTTACAGATCCCATCCCAAGTCAGGTTGGAAATATCAAGGCTTTGGTAATGAGCTGTAACTCAATAACATATGTTATTCCCTCTATACTTGTGGAAATTGTCTCCTTGCAGAAGCTGGATTTGAGCTCCAATGCCCTCAGTGGTATCCTTCCTGAATTTGAGAATCTCATCAACTTATCCTTCATTGCATTGTGCAATAACTCACTTAAATGAGGTTTTCCTAAAGAGTTAAGGAACATGCAGAGCTTTGAGTATTTCATTATGGAGAATAACCCCATGTTCATGCCATTGTCCGATACGTTTGGGGGAGTTGGTGAAGCTCCAAGAGCTCAGACTCGCAAATTCAGGCTATTCTGGAGTTATACCCAAGCCCTTCACTCATCTCTAGAAACTAAGCAGTTCACCCTGAGAGAACAACATGTTGACTGACAGAATACCTCCAGGTTTAGTAGGGCTTTCACGCATTTATCATTCGAATTCGAGCAAGAACTTGTTGGATGTTGTAGCTTCACTAGATGCATTTTTAGCTAAACATTTCACAACACTCCTTATCTCCTGCATTCTGTCAACACTTGTGTTCATGTCCAGCACACCACCTGTTGTGCCTCTGTATCATAACCCTTCATCCAATACATTCACAGCATGCCAGTATTTCCTCATACCCTTTTCTTTTATAGATGTTTGCATCAATTTTTCGTGTTGCTTAATTGCATGATTCATAGCATCAGTCAATCACATACACAATATCACCACCCTCCTTCACTTGCTATACCTCGTCACCTGTTTCTGCATCATCACCTTCAGCACCCCATTTCAGCACCACATGGCACCTTCCCCTTCACCACCTCACTGCATTACAACAGCAAACTTCTAGCCATACCCTCTGCACTTTCACTACACTTCCTCTTGCACCTTTACTGTCCAGCCACTTCACCTTCAGCACTCTTGCTTGCACAACCTTTCACCTATCACTGCACCTTCACATCCCTGTACTAATCACCTGCAACATTGGCCATTCCATCTTCTTTCACTTCCACACCTTCACTTCCATACAAACTACACATTTTTCACCATATCACAGTATCACACATATCAACACCTTCAACTACCTGTACACTATCTGCATAGTGCTTAGGGCATACTCAAATGCCAGTTCTGAAGAAGATGGTGTGGCCTTTGGCGATAGTGACCATGATTTGCTGAGTGATATGATTATGATGTTAAGGAAGTGAATAATGAGAATTTCCAACGAACCTTCAAGGCAGTGGCACTGTCTAGTATGCCAGAGTGGATTGAGAGTTGTTGATTAGCCCAAGGGAATGCAACCTCTAATGATCTTATTTTAAAATGGCATATGTTGCCTGTTCTGTAATGATGTTATTGGATGTATGATCGTCAGGCCATGGGCATTCCACTGTGAATCCCCACTTTTCTCAAGATCGGATCCTTCATCACCTTCCCAAGGCACTGTCATGGCTTTACTTAGGAATCTTCATTGTTGACAACAACATTCCTGTTTTTGCGAATACCCTTGCATGTCTGTAATAAGATTTGTTGGCTTTCTTGCACCTTATCTAGATACACTGTCAAGTACACTTCATCATATTCATAATACATCCTGCATTTTCATTTCAGTAAATGCATTCTTATATACATTTTAGCAGAAATAGTCTCATTCATGCATAGATATTACACATAGTGCATCATATATGCATTCTAATATCCATTTTTTTCATTAGCCTATTTCATCATTATATCCATTTTCTCATCAGCTTAGTGCATTATATAGACATTCTAATATCCCTTTTTTCAATAGCTTTGAGCATCACATTGTAGATTCTCACAGGAATGATCATATATGTAGCTTTAACACGACATTTTCAGTTTCCTCCTACATTTTTGCATTTTGCCTTGTGTTAACTCAGTTTTGCAAGGAAGATGTGGAAATGTTGATTTCCTTCCTAGATTAGGAATTTTAATGTCAATTTCAATTGAAGACTGTAATAATTAGATGTTAATGAGAATCTTTTATCTTCTCAGCTTAGAATAAAATGTAAGAGCATATAGTTCTCATAATTGCCCATGACATTTCATTTTATTCTTATTTTTATTTCAAAAATCTACAATGGTGAAACACGAATGACACATACACCTTTCTAATGAGAGGTAAATAATTCTAAGTAAATGATTCACATTTATGACCATAGTCAAAATGTGAACAGTACTTAGGATTTTTATATTTTATGGAATAACATTTGATTTTCATCATATTTTTCTGAAATATTCTTTTCTTTCTTTATTAGAATTTAATATGTGAATTAACTTAAGATATATTTGTGCCTATAGTTATGGATATACTAAAAGTTAATTTCATTTTAAATCCTATAAAAGCACAAAAATTTATTTTATTCTTTATTAAAATTTAAATAAAAATTATATTATAATATAATTGTGACTATAGTCATGAATGTATTATAATTTTAATCTTATTTCAATTCTATTAAAGAATAAAATATGCTTTTAAATTACAATCTTTAAATAAATTTCAAAGCATTCATCATTTAGGATAGAACTGCATTCTTTTTCAATTATTTCAAATCATCTTTGAAATTTCATGTGATTTTGAAATATCTCAAAAACTCAGTTTTCATTTTCTGAATTCAAAATCATTTTCAACTTCCATTTTCAAATTCAAAATCATTTTCAACTTTTATTTATAAATTCAGATTTATTCTTTTTCTCTCAAATCCATTCAGTTTTAAATTTCCAACTTTCAATTCTTATTCATGAATTTCACCTTTTTGAATTTCATATTTTTCATTCAAATTCATTATTTCCATTTTTGAATTCTATTTGAAATCTTGAGTTTTAAATCAAAGTTTTGAAATCCATTTTTGATATTCCAAATCGAATTTTGAGATTTACTTTGAAATTCAATCCAATTTTCAAATTCCCTTCAGATATCAAATTTCAAATTCAAATTCTATTCTCAAGTTCAAGATCCAAAGTTTATTCCAAATTTTCAATTTCTAAATTCATACTTATGTTCCAGTTTCAACTTCAATTGTCCTAACTTTAATTTCAAGTTTCAAATTCTAAATGCAATTTCAGATTCCAATTTGAATCCAATTTCCATTCTAACTTTAAATTCCAGATTTCCAACTCCTAAATTCAATTTTAAATTCCAATTTCAAAACCAGATTTCAATTAGACTTCAAGGCTAAATCTCAAAATTTTCAAATTCAAGATTCTATTTCGATTTCAAAATTCTGATTTATCAACTTCAAAGCTCCAAATTCATTCTCTATTCTTCAAATTTCACTCTTTTCTAAAATTCATTTCAAATCTTCTTCTTCAATTCAAATTTCAAACTCAGAAACTCTCAAAAATCTCAAAATTTTGTTTCAACTCAAGATTTCGATTGAACTTCAATTCCAAATCTCATATTTAAATTCTTCCAACTTCAAATTCCATTTCCAAATTCCAATTCCAAATCCAACCTTTATTTTCTAATTTCATTCTTTTCCAAATTCCATTTTCAACTTCAAATCTTCCTTCTTTCATTCAAATTTTAATCTATTCCAAATCCTTGATCTCAGTTATGATTTCAATTTCAGAATTTCAAGCTTTCCTTTTCAAAAATCTCAAATCCACTTCAAATTCCAAGTCTAAATTCACATTTTAGTTTTTAAATCAAGTTCAACTTTTTAACCACTTCTTCGAGGATATTTTCAAAATTATTTCAAAATCACTTGAAAAAACCCAAATCTTCTGAAATACTTCTCAAAAGCATACATCTTTGCATTTTCATAAGCACAAGCATGATTCGATGTCCATTTAGGATTTTCAGAATAATCAATTAGACAAATTTAGGCAAGGCAAAAGGCATTGATTCAATCTTTGGTTTAATTATCCTTGGTAAAGGTGCCAGGAACGGTTGAACCTCGTACCAACGAGCGAATCCCGTCTCTTTATTTTTATGCAAAATTTTCAAAATACAGACGAGTAAATTTTCAAAATCTTTTTTTTTTCAAATAAAGGTCAAGTGAGACCTTGCAAAAGAGTTTCCTTCCTTCTTTCTTTCTCTTCTTTCTTTCTTTTTCTCTTCAAAAGGGAGAAAATGCTAAAAGGAAAAGAAAGAGGAAAAGGAAAATTTTTGCAATGATCACAACCCCCAAGTTTTATCAGGGAGATGGCATGGAATCAGGATCGCTATCTTCACCTTCTTCTACCAAGATTCGCTGAATGGGGCTTGTATGTTTTTGCATTTCATAAATATGCTGAACGGGGCTTTTATTTTTTTATGTTTCTCTACTGCATGCATTTTCTTTAGTGCCAAAAATATGGTTTATTTGATATAAATAAGCTCTCAGAAGAAGAAAACTGGTGTTATTGCTCCAAAATGTTTCACGCAGAGAGTGAAGAAATAACATGCGCTTTTAAGTAACATGCATCAGGTATGGTGGCCATCTTAGATGTCTCTACAAACTTTGCTCATCTCTTTTTAGAAGGTAACTCAGTTTTTTTTTTCCCTTTTTTGGGGTGTAGGATGCACATGAATTCTTGAATTTCTTATTAAATGAGCTTGTTGATATCCTTGAGAAAGAATCAAATACTGCAAATGATTCTCCAAAAAATTCATCTCTATCAGAAAAGACTGCAAATGCGCATCACAATGTTCAAGCAAATGGCATCCAAAAAGAGCCTGTGTCTATATGGGTTCACAAAATTTTCCAAGTACTCCCCATTGTTTGTTAATCTAGCACCTTAGTGAGTAATTTACAGTATGTGCATCCAGGTACTCACAATTCTGTTAATCTAGCACCTTATTGAGTAATTTGCAGAATGGACATCATTTCAGATGGTATTATTCTGCTCTTTGTCCGATTAATTTGGCACTTCTGAGGCTAGAACTTTCTTGTCCAATTAATTTGTGTTATGAAACATTTTTCAGTTGTTCAAGATGTTTGTTTCCTTTGTCATTTTTCTGCAGTATATTAAAAACCCAAAAAAAATCAGTGCTTCTGAAAAAGAGGATTACCACACCAAACTGGATCAAGGTAACTGAAATCCTTCAACTTGCGTTTATCTAGTCAAAGCATGAAAAGTTGGCATTTTTTACTTTGTAATGGCCAATTTCACAGCATAAGGTGCCCAAAGAAGTGCATATGTTTGTGGATTTGCTTCTTCAAGCGGTAAATTTAATTGTATGCTCTTTTAGTTTAAGTTACTTAGCTGGATTAATAATATTTTGTTGTATTAATATTTTATAATATAGTTGTATTAATATTTTGAGAAATGAAATGCATTCAAGTTTTCAGGCACTGCAGTATCATTATGAAGATTAAAGATGGGTTACCAAGTCATTTATCATATAGCTTATATAAATTGTATAACGAGAATTTTTTTCTCAAAAGTTATATTTCAAACATTTTTTTTATTTTTTATTTTTATTTTGTGATGGATTTACGATGGATAATATCTGTCGCTAATATTTGGTTTTGCGATGGATTACATTCCGTCGCAAAACCAAAACCGTGGTTGTTTAGCGACAAATTACATTTGTCGCTAACCCATCGCTAATTAGCGACAGATCAGTTCTGTCGATATTTAACGACCAGGATTATGCGGTGGATGCTATCCTTCGCTAAGCTGTCGCCAATCCGTCACTAAACATATTTAGCGACGGATAGCATCCGTCGCTAATCCGCATTTTTCTTGTAGTGTATTTATCACTATATCCAGATCCTATAGGGTTTGGTTCAGGTCAGGTCCGGGTAAAAAAGGCCTGTTGACACCCTTAAATACATCCCACGATCTGTTATATACAATATGACAATGATTGCTCGTATGGAGGGTTGATCAGGTCATATTGAAATCCCTTCATCAGGTTCACGCGTTCATCCTTACTCTTGCCCTCTGCATCTCTCAGAAATCCCTTCATCAAGTTCAACTCGGTTTGAATCCATGTGACCTCCGTGTCTACCTCACTTAGGTAGACCACCTCCTCTTGAAGAAGGTGGCCAAGCTTACACACGAGAAGATCGATCACAAACTTGGCCATCCTGCAGAGGGTCTGCTCCTCAGCTTCACCTATATAGGTAGGCCTCTTGATTATGTGCCTACTTCTGGTCATTTGTTTCCTCGCAGCTTCTTTACAAAGAAAGAAGCCGCAGGCAGTGGGCTCCGTCATTTGCAAGTTGATCACTCCATCTTCCTCATGTCTTTGTCATAGCCTTTGTCATACAACAAAATTCAGCTCGTTTGTTTTTCAATTTAAAATTTTTTGTTTCTTATTAGTTTTTTTTTTAATTTGTAACCCAAAGAAACCACACCGGGCAGGAAGACCTGGTCGCACTGGCTCAGCCTGCCATACATACGGTCATCGTACTGAAACGTAAAACTTTGAGGCTGCCCCAAGGGCCTATGCTTTGCATTGACTTGCGCATAGGGGTGACACCCACAAGAATGTTAGAAAAGTTTTAAAAATTGTGATTTTGTTCCTACCAAAAGTGCTTTAATAAGTTTAGTCCCATATCTAAGAGAAATAAGTTTTTCGAGTGGTTTAAATAGAGGGTTTGTTCTCTATTCTTTACTTCGGTAATCCATGTGTCTTGGGGTGGCTTGCGGACGTTGTTGCGCATCGTGCAGGAACGAACATGCCATTCGCGCACACGCGCGCGTGTGTGTGTGAGCAAGGGCGCTTGAGGTGCAATATGGCATTTTGATGGCGCACTTTGCACTTCACACGCTCGCAGCGGTCCGAGGTGCGTATGAGATGCAAAGGCCCGTTTTGACCTTTTGGTTTTCGGATTGTCTGGCCTTTTAAAAGGTTTTAATATGCTTTTATGGTGTATTGTGACTGTTGGACGGTTTTGAAGGCCTTTGAGCACAGTCAAAGGTGGGTGACCGTTTAGGACCTTTTTCGTCCTTATTTCAAACCGTCGGATTTATGGCCATTAATCTCATTTATCGTAAAACGTTTTGATCTTTCTAAGAAATCTATAAATCTCTTCCTTCTTCCGTCTTTTGGAGATACGAATTCCTGACTCTCGAGTTTTCTCCTTTATCTCTTCTCGATTTTGGCTTGCAGAGTTCTGGTGTGGGAGAGGTCATCTGTTCTTGCGAAGCAGTGACTATCTTGAGGTTCAAGCCTAGTTGTATCCTGGGAACTCAGTTGAAACCAACCCCTTTTTCGCATCTTCGAAATTCCTGAAGTAGGGTGATTGAAGTTCTAAAGATAGCGATCTTAAGAACGTGCCTCTAGGCTTGAGATCACTTTTCTTAAATCCATTTTATCACAAGGTTAGAATAACAATTTTAGAACTTCAATATGGCCTCTGATTCAACATCCAACTCCATGAATCTGCTTAGCCGTGACCATGAAAAACTAGATCGATTTGGTGGGTCAAACTTCAAGCGGTGGCCATCAAAGATCTCTTTCTTGTTGTCCGAGCTGCATATCGACTATGTCCTCAAAAAGGCTTGTCCCACCGTCGCTGCTGGAGAAGTTGAGACAGAAGAACAAAAGAAAGAGCGAGAGAAGTGGCATACTGACAACTACCGATGTAAAGGGCATATCCTGAACACTTTAGCTGATTCTCTCTTTGACTTATATTCTCCATTGGAGTCGGCTAGAGAGTTGTGGAATGCTCTCAAGATCAAGTACAATGCAGAAGATGCTGGTAACAAAAGGTTTATCGTAGATCAGTATGTTAATTTTACTATTATTGATGATAAGCCTATACTTGCTCAAATTCATGAGATACAAATTTTGGCATATAAGATCAAAAGAGAAGGTATATATCTTGATGATGACTTCCAAGTTACTGTCATCATTGGGAAACTACCGAATTCCTGGAAAGAATATAGGAATCACCTAAAACATAAAAATGAGAAAATCACTTTAGATTATCTTCTTAAGGACATCCGAATTGAGGAGGAGACACGTCTTTGTGACAAAAAGAATTCGAGTCCTAAAGAGGGTTATCCTAAAGTGAATTTTGTTAATAACAAGGGTGGCAAAATCATGAAAACCCAGAAAATCAAAAAGAATTTCGTGAAAGGAAAAAAATCAACTAATAAAAAGAAAATTAGTTGCTATGTTTGTGGCAAGTTTGGCCATTTTGCTAGAGAATGTAGAGAAAAGAAGATGACTGGTCCTAAGCCAAATGAGATAGAGGAGAGGCTTGTTGCTGTAATCTCTGAAACCTTCATGGTGGCTGCTAATAAGGACTGATACCTGGATACTAGAAGCACTGTTCATGTGTCTAACGACATGAACTTGTTCAAGTCGTATGAAGCAGTGGGGGAGGGATGCAATCTCTTTATGGTAAACTCTTCCTCAACTAAAGTGCTAGAAAAAAGGAGTGTGGAAATTAAGTTCACCTCCGGGAAAGTCCTAACACTTGAGAATGTCCACTATGCTCCAGAAGTTCGAAAAAATTTAATCTCTATAGATCTACTGTCACGAAATGGTTTTAAGATTGTTATTGAGTCTGAGATTGTAACTGTGACCAAAGGAAAAATCTTTGTAGGAAAAGGGTTTGCCACTGGTGCTATGTTCAAGATGAGCATAAATGAAGCTACTACTTCTGTTTATATGGTTGACTCCTATTTTCTTTGGCATTCATGATTAGGATATATAAATTCTCGTTGCATTCATAATATGAATAACTTTGGTCTTCTTCATTGTCATGTTAGAATAGAACATAATCATAAGTGTGAGACATGCATTCAAACAAAGCTAACTAGACTCCTGTTTCCTAGTGTAGAAAAGAATTATAAATTGCTTGAATTAGTGCATTCTGACATGTGTACGATGGATAATGTTTTGAGTCATGGCGGCAATAGGTACTTTATTACTTTTATAGATGATTACTCGAAATTCTATTATGTTTATTTGATAAAACATAAATCTGAAGCATTTTCCAAATTTCTTTTTTATCTAGCTGAAGTACAAGATAGGTTTAAAACAAAAATTGTACATTTAAGAACAGATAGAGGAGGTGAATACTTAGGTGGAGAATTTGATAAATTCTATGGAGATAATGGTATTATCCATCAAACTTCAGCGCCTAGAACTCCTGAACAAAATGGAGTAGCAGAAAGAAAAAACAGAACACTTGTAGAAATGATGAATGCTATGCTTCTTAATACGGGTTTGCATTCCAACTTGTCGGGCGATGCTATACTTACTGCTTGCTATATTCTTAACCGAGTTTCTTATTCCAAATCTAAAAAATCACCTTATGAATTGTGCTTTGGTAAGAAACCTAATCTTAGTTATTTTTGTGTTTGGGGTTGTTTAGCATATGTTAAAATTCCAGAAAATAAAAGAAAGATGGTTGGACCTAAAGCATTTAAATGTGCATTTGTTGGATATGCTGAACATAGTAAAGCATATAGATTTCTAGACATTGTTAATGATGTTATTGTTGATTCTAGAGATGCATCTTTCATAGAACATAAAAATGCATTTGATTCGCTTCTTGATGACAGTCGTATTATAGTAGATGAATATCCCGTTAATGACATGATTGAATATTCTAATGATTATGCTGCTGAACCAGAAACTGAAGTTAGACACAGTAAACGCATTAGAAAATCAACCAATTTTAGTTCTGACTTTTATACATTTCTAATTGAGAATGATCCTGTGTCTTTTCAAGAGGCGATGTCTTCTCAAGATGCTGCCTTTTGGAGAGAAGCTATTAATGATGAAATAGAATCAATTATGTCTAATAATGTTTGGAAATTAGTGGATTTACTTGTTGATTGCAAAACTATTGGCTGCAAATGGATTTTCAAAAAGAAATTAAAAGCTTATGGTACAATCGATAAATTTAAAGCTCGTTTGGTTGCAAAAGGTTTTAAACAAAAAGAAGGTATTGATTATTTTGATACTTTTGCTCCTGTAATCAGAATATCTACTATTAGAATTCTGATTGCCATGACTGCCATATATAAGCTTCAAATCCATCAAATGGACGTGAAAACAGCCTTTTTGAATGGAGAATTAGATGAAGAGATATATATAAAGCAACATGAAGGTTTTGTAGTGCTAGGGCAGGAGCGCAAAGTTTGCAAACTTGAGAAATCCTTATATGAATTAAAGCAAGCCCCTAAGCAATGACATCAAAAAATTGATAGTTCTCTAGTACATAATGGTTTTAAAATTCATGATGCTGACAAATGTGTCTACAGTATAGTAGATATTAGCTCAATTATTATTATTTGTTTATATGTTGATGATATAGTTATTTTGGGTAATAATAGTGAATGCATAAATCAAACAAAAAGATTTTTATCTTTCTTGTTTTGTATGAAAGACTTGGGTGTTACAGATGTTATTTTAGGAATCAAAATTGTAAGAAATAATAATGGCATTGTATTATGTCAATCACATTATATTGAGAAAATTCTTACAAAGTATGGATATCTTAATAGTTCACCAGCATGCACCCCATATGATCCAAATATGAAATTGACTCCTAATGTTGGTGCAAGTGTTCAACAATTAAAATATGCCAGTGTTGTAGGTAGCCTTATGTATGCAATGAACTGCACAAGGCCTCATATTGCCTATGCAATGAGTAAAGTGTGTAGATACACTAATAATCCTGGTCATCAACACTGGAATGCAGTGAACAGGATTCTTAGATATCTTAAGCATACTTTAGATTATGGAATTCACTATACCGAGTTTCCTGCTATTATTGAAGGGTATATTGATTCAAGTTAGAATACCGACTTTAAAGATTTTAAGTCTACGAGTGGTTGGGTTTTTACCCTTGGTGGAGGAGCAATTGCATGGGGGTCTAAGAAACAAACCTGTATAACTCATTCTACAATGGAATTTGAGTTTATTGCTTTGGCTTCTGCCTGTAGAGAAGTTGAATGGCTTAAGAATATGCTAGTGGATATTCCACTAGGTGAGAAGCCTATACCTGCTATTTCAATGTTTTGTGATAGACAATCAGCTATATGTAAAGCAGGTAATATGAAATACAATGGAAAGTCTAGATATATTAGTCTAAGACATAGTTTTATAAGACAAATGATTAATGACAATATTATATCATTGAAATATGTGAAGTGTCAAAATTTGGCAGACCCATTTACGAAAGGCCTTTCGAGAGATGTCATCAATAAAACATTGAGGGGAATAGAAATTAAGCCAATTAAGTCATCACCTAAGGATACCCAACCTAGAGCGCTGGAGATCCCACATGCCTAGGTTCAATGGGAAATGAATTGGTGAATGACAGATATTGAACATATTTATGTAAGCCCATTACTGATGTGTGCTCATGAGCTGTAATCATGTGAGGGTTGAGCTAATAACTCTTAATGAGTTTGTAGGCCTTAAGACTAGGGTGTGTGTTATAGTACACCTAGACAAACTCACCTATGTGAGTGTAGAAGTGTGAGCCGCTTTTTATGAGAATTGGCAATTCTCTAGAGCACTCATGAATCCATGAAAGCACATGGATCTAAATGTGCCAACATGAAATCCACACAATTGAACTTTTGAAGACCTATGTATGATTGAAAACTCCGTTAGCAATATAAGAAGCTAAGTTCAAGGTAAATCCACTTAGCACCTTGGTTAATTTAGTTTTTCTTTCAATAAGTGGGGGTTCAAGTCTTGCAGACACTCTCACTAATGCATAAGTTTCTATGCAAGCCAAATATATTTTAAAACTAGTGGAAAATTGTTAGAAAAGTTTTAAAATTGGTGATTTTGTTCCTACCAAAAGTGCTTTAATAAGTTTAGTCCCATATCTAAGAGAAATAAGTTTTTTGAGTGGTTTAAATAGAGGGTTTGTTCTTTATTCTTTACTTTGGTAATCCATGTGTCTTGGGGTGGCTTGCGGACGTTGCTGCGCATCGTGCAGGAATGGACGCGCCGTTCGCGCACACGCATGTGCGCGTGTGTGCGCAAGAGCGCTTGAGGTGCAATGTGGCATTTTGATGGCGCACTTTGCACGCTCGCAGCGGTGCGAGGTGCGTATGAGGTGCAAAGGCCCATTTTGACCTTTCGATTTTCGGATTGTCTGGCCTTTTAAAAGGTTTTAATATGTTTTTATGGTGCATTGTGACTGTTGGACGGTTTTGAAGGCCTTTGAGCATAGTCAAAGGTGGGTGACCGTTTAGGACCTTTTTCGTCCTTATTTCAAACCGTCGAATTTATGGCCATTAATCTCATTTATCGTAAAACGTTTTGATCTTTCTAAAAAATCTATAAATCTCTTCCTTCTTCCGTCTTTTGGAGATACGAATTTTTGACTCTCCAGTTTTCTCCTTTATCTCTTCTCGATTTTGGCTTGCAGAGTTCTGGTGTGGGAGAGGTCATCTGTTCTTGCAAAGCAGTGACTATCTTGAGGTTCAAGCCTAGTTGTATCTTGGGAACTAAGTTGAAACCAACCCCTTTTTCGCATCTTCAGAATTCCCGGAGTGGGGCGATTGAAGTTCTAAAGATAGCAATCTTAAGAACGTGCCTCTAGGCTTGAGATATCTTTTCTTAAATCCATTTTATCACAAGGTTGGAATAACAAATTGAACCTTGACTGCCCGTTCATAAAAAAAAAGTGCAACAAGAGCACTTCGCAGGATGTTTTTTGTGTGGATAAAATTAGGTTACACTGACACGCCTAAATGATTTAGGGACATGCTGTTTTTTATGTGAAAAAATTAGAAGCTTTATAACATTTTCTTAATAGATACTATTGCCATGTGAGTTGAAAATGTGATTAAAAATTTGTAACGGAATTTTCACAGAGTTTCAACAAAAAATAAAGTGTTACATGGCACCTTGTATTATTTTTTCAAAAATTAATGTGTTACTATTTGTAAATGCTCTCTCTCTATATCCCTTCTCTCTTTTCTCTCTCTCCAAAATGTTTTGCTCCTCCTTAATAGCCATAAAATAAAAGTATTTTGTAATGTTTTAAAATTATCAATATGATTACCTTTTTTTTGTACTTTCAAGATTGACAAATTTATATGGTGAAAACTTTTTTGTTTCCAGACTGAATCATCAAGCCCTTTTTATTGGTAAAAAATGGCTTTGTTGTTTTCCTTTGTTTCAGCACAGAGCTTCAATAATTCCTTAGACAGGTAGCGGGGACATGCATGTGAGGTAATTTGAAAAGCCTTAATCAAGAGAGAGAGAGAGAGAGAGAGAGAGATGCATGAGGGGGGACAACCATCCTCTACCGTGATAAGTTTTTTTTTTCAATTCACATGAATCCCATCCCGTAGCGTAGCAAGGATTCTAACCTAGGGTGAGCACAAATGCAAAATAAAAAAATAATTACTAATAAATTATACTAATTCATGATATTTTAAAAGAAATCAAAACTCTAATCCTACAAGCTTCATAAATTTAAACCATAACGAAATATTATGTCATTCTAAAAAAATAAATCAAAATGTCAATTCCAACAAACATCAATAATTATGATATATGCTAATTAATAAAAAAACCTAATATTCTAACCAAAATCAAATCACACAATTTTCATCAATTTGTGCCTAATGGTAATTAAAAAACACACAAAAACTCTAGAACCATAAACTATTTGTTTATGTTAATATAAAAACACTAAATCAAAATTTTACTAGCAATTTTATGATTTTAGGTTTAGTTTTTGGAGAGAAATGTGGATGATCGGACCGAGCCTCAGTTTTAATTGTGTTTGTTACTTGATTTGGGGATAGTGCATGCAATTCAACTAGCAATTCATATTGTAAGAAATTTTTAATCTTGGTTTGACTTTTGTTTGGAGTTTGTTTGTCTTTGATCAAATTAGGAGTAATGCACTTTTTTTTTATGTCAATTTGCCATAGTTAAATGCGGGACATGTTGCTATTTTTTTGTTGAAATTTTCTATTTTGTTAAATATGGGAAATTGTACGTGAAATTTAGTTGTAGGTTTAATTATGTTTGTTTTTTGAATTAGTAAAATCGCAAGTACTTTTTTTCAATGACTTGTGCTGTAAATTTATTTTCACTTTAATTTTTTTAAATTTTTATTTGTTTTGCTTAAATTAGTTATAATGAAATATTTATTTTATTTATTTTATTTTTATTTTGCATTGATCTCCTAGGTTGAAAATTTTAAAACTTTAGGATCCCCTCCTCGCCCCCCATGGATTCGCCCTTGACCTATCCATTTTAGGTGAAAAAGTGTTTCACTGTTCTTGGGATGCCACCATATCCACTATTTTGTTGTGATAGTGTCTCACGCATCCGCCGCACCCAGCACGATTTGGGGGATGCACAATCAAACATGTAGGTTGAATAGATGCTAAACCCAGGCTAGCTACTGGGTTCAATCTTAGTCTGACCTTCGAAACTCCTATGAATTTGGTCCAGTCATGCCATAGAAGCTAGGTTAATGAGACAAGGCATTTTGGATGCGTGTTCATATATAGTCGACATCCGTAGACATACAAACATTGGCATGTATAATTGCTATCATTTTAATAATTTTAATATGTTTTCATATTATTTCAATAAAAATGTTTTTTAAAATTAAATAATCAAAAAACATTTTTAATTAAATTGTTAAAAAATTTGTGTCCTCTTCCCTTATTTTCCTAAATAAAATTTAAAGTTGCAAGTGGAACTCACATAGTACAAGGGCTGAATGCCTGACCAGGAAATATCTAATACAAGGTTTCAGGCTACCCTGAAATTATTACTATATATTAAATAATAATGTGTAAGATTATTTACAAGTGTGTGAATGGTCATGTGGTTATATAAGCTAGTTAGAGGTGCATTTTTTACCTCATGTCCCAAGTTCAAACCTCTTTAGTGTCAAGTGTTTGAAATATGTGATTTTTCAATCGAATTTAAATGTTTTTACCAAACCCGACTTAACAGGTTAAGGTCAGTCGGATATCTGACTTAAACTTGTACCATATACATCGGTAGCGTCTATGCCAAGGTATGTCAAGGGTCGGATCCCAACCCAGATTGGATCTAGTAGAATCAGGGTTTGGTTACAAAGGGGTCTAATTAACTTATTTTGATCCGAGCCATTAGGTCCATTATTAAATGGGACGGACATGGTTTATGAAATTTTATACCAAACGCGGATCTAACCCAAGTTCTGATTTAGATTCACAATTTCTTAATGTAAAAAACTAAAAAAACTTTACTAGGCATGGACTGGGTTTTGTTTGTGTAATTTTTGTCTGATTTGCATATGTTTTTTTTTTTAAGAAAAGTATTTTCTAAAATACAATTTTTCATACTGTAAACATTTCTATAAAAAAGAATGTGCTTTTGCAATTTTTTCAAAACATTTTTTTTCAAAGTTTTCTAGAAAAAGACGTGTTTTAAACAGAAAAAGCGTTGAGAACACGGCCACCCAACCTTACGTGTCTCAACCGTGATAGAGCTTCAGCAGTCCTCACGCGCCAGCGGGATCCCGGGCCTTCAGTTTGACACAATGCATCACTATTTTGATAGAGGCGTGTGTGGGCCCCACTCTTGCATATCTCAAGTCTGGTGTACAAAAACAGGTGAGATGTGCATTGAGGATTGAAGACATCTAGGGCTGTCAAAGGGTCGGGTTTGGTTTTGACTTTGGTGGAACCTGACTTAGATCAGCGGGTATGGTATCGGGTCCGGACCTGGGTTTAATCGAATTCACTATAAGAAAAAACATACCCGGACCAGATAAGAACTACATGAATCAAACCTGGACCATACCTGATAAAACCATATTTTTTTATCATTTTTGCTGTGAAAATTTGCTGGTCTTAAATGGAACTCGTGTCTGTTATAAAATTTCACAAATTCTACCAGGGCCCATGTATTAATGGGAGCTTTGGGTTCAGACCCAGGTCATAATCGAGTCTTCTTATTTATCACCATACCCGTACCCTATAGGGTTTGGTTCTGGTCAGGTCCGGGTAAACCAGACCCGTTGACACCCTTAAATACATCCCATGGTGACTCCCTCAGGGCAAGGGGTAAACCCACCGAGTTTTATGCTGATAGGATAACGACTGTAATTTCATCAGACAACCACTGTGGCTAGGTCTCTGATTCTTGGGGTTGGGGTTGGTTTCTCTGTGCAATATAAAAAAGGGCAATATACACATGTTAGACCAATGGGGCTCCCCTTGTCTGGTAGGAGTAGCTAGTTCACATCACCTTCACTTGGGAAGTTGCAAGTTCGAATCTCATTGGTATCATTGTATAATTGGTAGGGGTCTGCCTAACCCCAGCTTGCCTTTCAAAAAAGAAAAAGAAAAAAAGAAACGCATGTTAGACTAAAAGCTTGATAGGCAAACGTTTCGTAACTTCATGGTATTCTAATTAATGATCTAGTGCACGTTTGCTTGCACCGTTCTTCTTCAGACAGAACGATTCTTAGGATAACCATTTTCTCATGTGATTGTAAAGAATCAACCATGAGATTTGTGTGTGTGTAACAAGTTTTTGGTGTACTTATGAATGCCGATTTTTGCATCGCTGCAAAATCATGCTCTCACGTTAACCTACCACTAATGAGATCAGTTCATAGGTTTGTTAACAGCCTCTCATTTATCAAACCGAGCCAGATATGTCAATTTTAATATAATGAATGAGACAATTGGATTCAACTTGGATTGGGTTTTGGTCTTGGATAGGAGTGGACATCGGTACGGGCAGGGCAGGCCCAATTACAGCCAGATAATGGCCCGACTCAGCTACAATCGGGCTTTGGTTGGACCAAGTGAAGCCGTGAAGAACTTGGTTAGGGATGGCAGTGGACCGGGGCGGAGGCGGGTCTCCACCCCCGCCCCATTTCAAAATCCGAACCTCCACCCCTGCCTCCATCCGTGCATGGGGATGGATTTAAACCTCCACCCACACCTCCATCCCCGTTTCATGTCCTCCATCTTCTGTCCAAATGGGGGCGAGGCAGGGCGGGGATTGGGACGGGGACGTGGCGGGGTGGGCGAGACTAGGGCCCCGTTTCCCCTTAGTCTATAGTCATTCTTTAAAGGATTGGGGGCGGGGCTAGGCGGGGATTGGGACGGGGACGTGGCGGGGTGGGGAAAAGCATAAGTCCATCCCTAGTCGATAAGCTTGTTGAAACTTTTTGATAAGACTAAGCAATTGATGCACTTTTCTTCTTTAGGTTTCTCAAAAAAAAAAAGAAAGAAAAAATTAGCACTTTCCACACTTTATGGATGAGGTAAAATCTTGGTCAAGCTACCTTGGTGATCTTGTTTGGAATCGGGCTCTTGGGTGGGCGTTTATGCATTTGGGATGGGAAGTAAGACTCTTTCCCATTTGTATTTACGCTAAGTCATGGATCTGGTATCTACCAAATCCACGATTTTTGCAGCTGCGACTTCTTCAAATGCATAAACTCCATAAATGCCCATCGCAGCTACAGATTCCAAACAGGCCCTACATTGTTAGGTGGCAGTTGGATCATTTCATCTCATTATTATAATGCCCAATTTGGACATTAATGACTTCTTGGCCCCAGGCATGTACTTTTCAAATCTTATTATTCTCGATAATATATATTTATATTTATATATTATACTTAAAATATTTTTTTATATATTACACCTAATAGTTCATATTTTATGTATATATTTTGTGCATCTTTCTATTTGAATATATATTTTATGCAAGCTGCTTTTTAATTGTATATTACACTTAAAATATATATATGGATTGTTCTGGCTTGGTTCCTTTACATCCAGGTACTGCTTGCGTTCATGTGAACTGAGCAGAGCTCGAGCTTGTACGAGTCTGAGCCAAGCTTCATTTGGCTCATTTAAATTATCAAAAAAAGAGAGAAAACTTTAGCTAAAGGGTCCATAGTGAGAATGAAACCCAGATGATCTCTTGTTTATAATAAAGCTCATCCGACTATACTGCTAGATGGCTTTCTACTTAACCATATATATATACGTTTCCTTGTAGTCCGATTTCAAGCAACTTAAATGGATTTTTTTTCCTATCTGCTGATGCTGATTTGGTTCTCTCTCTCTCTCTCTCTCTCGGGCCAGTAAACAAGCCAAATGAACCCAGCAGCACTGCTCGGACTAGGCTCGTCCAGCTGGTGCAAGTCCAACCTGAGCTGGCTTGTAAAAAAGAAAAGAAAAAAGAGAACCTCTCTTTTTTTATATGTTCAGTGTTCACACTAGAACCAAACTCATTGATATTTGCACACCCATCTATCCAGTTGAGCTATCCCCCTCAGACTCTCTAAGCAAAGCCTAGATGAGCCACTTGCCACATTCAATATGATAGGTGAAGTGTCCTTATTAAGAGTCAAGTCAAGGATAACTGATTTTAGGGCAGTTGGTGAACCGGTGGTATTCAAGCTGTATCCACTAATTACTGACAACCATTTCTACCACTAGTAAAGACAAACACTGATGACATTGAAAATTATTAAAAAGAGTGTCCCCGTTGGTGTCTCTATTTAAAGAAGAGTGTCACTTTAAAAAAAAAAGTGTTTTGCCTAAATAAGATTGTTGCTTAAAAAAATGTTTTAACTGAGAGTGTGGTTGTTGAAAGAAAGAGTGAAAGAAGTACATGTAGTTTTCTGCTTCTAGCAAGCTTGAAAAGGTTTTAAGAAGTTTCTAGTAACCATGACTCACATATTATAAATTAATTCACTTAAGCATAAAGTAGAGTTAAATAAAGGTTTAAGAGAAGTTTTTTGGCTGCCTAAAAGGGAATAGAAGCAATTTGAGGGTGGATTTGATGGTGAGATGTGGATTCATTGGATCTTCTATCAGTGCTGCTCCTTGAGGGAGCCACAACTTACTGATAGCCCATCTTCATCTCCACTCTTATCACCTCTCTCATCTCTAATATCCAACACCAGCTCCCAAGTTGAGACCAATAGTTACCGTTGGTCTGATATAAGGAAAGGAAGAGTCTCCCCCTTCCATGGTCCAAATGTTAAAGTCTATCAGAACTGATGATTATGAGAACATGCACAACGTATCTAGTTGGGGGGTAAAATATTTTCAGTTTAACCAAATGATATGGTTGATTCCTCTCAATCTTTTTTAACCAATAAAATAAAAATTCCTTCATGGCTAAGAGGACGAAAGAATGACCAAGTTGGTCCCAAAGATCACCCTAATTGGGTTCACCGGGTTGGTTGTTGTTTCTTGCAAGTAGGACTATTCTTAATTCGAGCATGAGATCTTTCTATCCATGTGGTAGTCTAAATCTTCACGGACATGTCTATTTCACTGAGCCTCTCTCCGCGACAGTGCCCAGATGCCTTTTGTGCGAATATAAACTTACCAGACAAGGAATTTTACTACTTTAAGACGGTTATATTTACGGCTGTAGACATTCACTGGGGGCTTTGGTAGCCAGCTCCCCTGTCATCATTCTCAAGGTTAGGTTTTCATGTCAATCTCACCCACCATCAATGCTTGGCCCCTGTGAAGTGTCAATCATGCCCAACTATTTTTAAATTTTGACTTAATCAATTCGCAGTTGTCCGGACGAGAAGGTGATGAGAGAAGTGTATAAGAGCCAAGTCAAGCCCCATTATAAGGTTTTAAGGCTAACTTTGATCATATTTAACTGTTTAATGATATTCACGACACAAAGTAATTCTCCGGAAATGCACTTGGACATAAAACCTTGACTGCCCGTTCAGAAAAAAAAGTGCAACACCCGAACTTCTCAAGATATTTTTTTGTGTTGATAAAATTAGGTTACACGGATACACCTAAAGGATTTAGGGACATGCTGTTTTTTATGTCTAAAAAATTAGAAGCTTTATAACTTTTTCTTAATAGATAGTATTGCCATGTGAGTTGAAAATGTGATTAAAAATTTGTAAAGGAATCTTCATAGAGTTTCAACAAAAAACAAAGTGTTACATGGCACCTTGTATTTTTTTTCAAAAATTAATGTGTTACTGTTTATAAATGCTCTCTCTCTCTCTCTCTCTCTCTCTCTCTCTCTCTCTCTCTCTCTCTCTCTCCAAATTGTTTTGCTCCTCCTTAATAGCCATAAAATAAAATTATTTTGTAATGTTATCAATATGATTACCTTTTTTTTTTACTTTCAAGATTGACAAATTCATATGATGAAAACTTTTTGTTTCGAGACTAAACCATCAAGCCATTTTTATTGGTAAAAATGGCTTTGTTGTTTTCCATTGTTTCAGCACAAAGCTTCATTAATTCCTTAGACAGGTAGCGAGGACATGCATGCCAGGTATTTTAGTAGAAGGGCCCATGGTTGTTACTTGGTGTCCCTTTTTTTATTTTTTTTTTATGACGGGAACTGTCAACCAAGGGTAGAACTAGCACTACAAGAAAAATGTTAATTAGCGACGAAAATTTGTGATGGATTTTTGCCGTCGCAAATTTACGACGCATTAACGAGAGAAAACTATTTGTCGTTAACATTCGAAATATTTGCAAAATTAGCGACAGAAATATCTTCCTCGCTAAATCCGTCGTTATATAGCGATGGATTAGCGACAACATTTTTTCGTCGCCAAAACACTACAAAAAAATGCTAATTAGCAACTGAATTAGCGAGGGAATTTTTTCGTCGCTAATTAGCGACGGAAAATTCCCTCGCTAATTTCGTCGCTAATTTTCGATTAAAACTATCCCACCTGAGACACAAAATTTTCTCTCCCCCCGTTCGAAATTTTCCCTCCCCCCATTCTATTTAAACCATCTCAGGACGCCAGAAGCCCCGCCCTTCCTCTGACGACGCGTAGCGGTCACCTCTCGCACCCTCCGAGCGCGACAATGGTGTCGGCCCCCGGAGGCCAAAGGCTCGCGAGATCAACTCCTGCTACCTCTCCCTTACGCCGTTCTCCTCCTCCCGGCGGTGCCCCTCGCTAGTCTCCACCACCCGTCCCGCCTCTCCCTCGCCGGATCCCGTCTCCACTACGACCCCGAAAAGGTTGCAGTCGGTCGATCGACGCCGCTCCTCTACCCCCGCCCGCGCGTCCACTCCTTCGCCGACAGTTTATTCCGTGAAGCGGGCACCGGAGGTCCTCTGGCCGTCGACACGGAGCTTGTCGGTCTCCTTCTAGGAGGAGTCGTTCTCCCTCCCGATCGGCTGCCGCGAGAGGCCGCCTGCGTCCCTTCTCCCGCCGTGACTGGCTCGCTGCGAAAGAGCATCCCGACGCTGGAACGTGTCGGTTCTGTGCAAAAGACCACGTCGAAAGATGCTCCGATTCTGTGCAAAAGAACATGCTGGAGAACATGTCGGAAAATGCACCGGTTCTATGCAAAAAAAAATTGCTCCCTGCCGGAGAATGCGTCGGCAGAGAGCAATTTTAAATTTTTTTTTTAAAAATTTAACGACGGATTAGCGACGGATATTATCCATCGCTAATTTAAAATAGCGAAGGACTCATGATAGATCATGTCTGTCGCTAATCCATCGCAAATTAGCGACGAAAGTAGCGACGGATAAGTTTTGTCACTACTTAGCGTCAAAAAATTTACGATAAAAGTTATCTGTCTCTAATCCGACGCTAATCCGTCGCTAAACTATTTAGCAACGGATTTAGGTCGTCGCTAATCCACAGGTTTCTTGTAGTGTAGGGTTGTCCACATGTGAGATGTGCATTGAGGATTGAATACACCTAGGGCTCTCCACGGGTCTGATTTGGTTTGGACTTTGGTGAAACCAGACTTAGATCAGCGAGAATGGTATCGGGTCCGGACTTGGGTTTAATCGAGTTCACTATAAGAAAAATCGTACCCGGACCCGATAAGAACTACATGAATCAAACCTGAACCATACTTGGTAAAACCATATTTTTTATCATTTTTGCAGTGAAAAATTGCGGGTCTTAATCGAAACTCACGTTTGGTATAAAATTTCACAAACTATTCCTGGGACCATGTATTAATCGAACCTTCGGGTTCAGACCCAGATCTTAATGAGGCTTCGTATTTATCACCATACCCAAACTCTATAGGGTTTGGTTCTCATAAGGTCCGGGTAAACCAGACCCATTGACACCCTTAAATACATCCCATGATCTGTTATATACAATATGACAGTGAGGGTTGATCAGGTCATATTGAAAATAACTGCTCAATATTCAGCCTCCTTTGCCGCTCTTAGTAGGGCACCTACATATTTCCATCAGCATCAAGTGGGATGTGCAGTGAAGATTGAATATGATTGAAGAATTGATTACATAAAAGACTAGCTGATCTGCTCTCCTCGGTGTCGTTGAGCAAAAAGATTCCATCCTTACATAGAATACAAGTTATCCTAGCTGTGCAGCTGATGCATCTGGATGGTTTGGATAAGTCCACATCCAGGGAAGAATGTGGACCAATCGTAACCATTGGTTGAAGCACTGGGATTGAGTGTATTATGCCAAATGTGATACTTACTCGTTGGTGGGAGGTCAGATCAGGTGATATGTCAAAACACAAGTATTTTGTATCTTAAAATCATCACTGTCAACGGCCTGCATCTATGATGTGGGTCAGACCACATGAATGTACTCGTCTACCTTACCTTGGTGGGTATGGAACCCTTTAGTTGGAACACATTGGAGTACGTTGTTTTAGCCAAATTTGATTTCATAAACATGGTCAAAATAAAAATATGTTTTTCCGAGGTTTTAAATTTTGGTACGTTGTAAGCTGCTGTTGATTTTTCAACCATCATAAAATCTGTCTTAAGAGTTAGATGTGCAAAAAATAAGAAAAAAATTATTAAAAAATAAAAAATTTACATTTTTTCACAAAGTGTGTGGTGTAAATGTGTACCTTGGGAAGTCCATGGCATAAATGATGAGGTTGTACCCTGGCCTATGCAGATTAAGGGCCCAGATAACGCGGAACGGCTGGCCTAATTAGGGGAGTTTTGTGTAGTGGGGTGGGGGCCTTGATTGCTATTCGGGCTGTGAATGTTTGATTCTCATAGGCGTCGCCCCCCCTGTGTAAGCCAATGCCTAGCATAACCTCCTGGAGAAGGTGTCCTAATGTCGGAGTTTTTCGCTGCCAGCATGACTACTGTAGGTATGGCAGGTTGAGCTAGCGCGACCAGGTTGTCGTACCAGGTGCAGTTTCTTCGAGTTATAAATAAAAAAAAAATTGACTGTTGATTCGACTTGGATGCAAAGTGCCTCTGTCATCTATTTTTTTTTCTTTTAATAATTTAAATTCTAAACTTGGCCACAGACCATGTTTGATTTTGTAAGAATTGATTCTTGGATCATCCAATTACAACACCTGAGTATGCTCCTTTAAAAAAAATAATTCCTTTTTCATTGAAAAAAAACAGTTTAAATGGAGCGAGTCTAATACATCTGCTGGGTCAGATTTATACAAAAGTGCAGGAAATACCCTGGTCATCAAGCCCTTTTATTTGTTAGAAATGGCTCTGTTGTCTTCCATTGTTTCACCATAGAGCTTCATTAATTCCTTAAGACAGGTAGTGGGGACATACATGAGGTGTCCTTTTTTTTATGACGAGGAACCCTCGGCGAAGCATAGCCAAGGCCCAACCCCACTACGCCAACCCGAGCTGATAAGGTCTGCTTGTAATATATGAAACATTCCATTGTCACCACACTTCTCAATCTATTTTTTTTAATTATGAGTGAAAACACTTAATGAGAACTGTGTCACCTAATCAGCCAACGTAAAACCCCGGGTTGGGACCACCGAGTTTGTATCCCATGTGGTAAGCGGGTCCTTGTGCCAAGCTAAAGGCCCACGTTCGAATCTCTCTGCTACATGGGGTTTAAGAGATATCTGGTAGGGGTCTGCCTTTCAGACAAAGAAACCCGGGTTGAGAACACTACCACCCAACCTTATGTCTCTCAACCATGATAAAGCTTGGTCTATCCCAATGGGCCAGCAGGATCCTGGGCATTGAGCTTGACACAACACATCTTTACTTTGATAGCCCCCCCACTCTGAATATCTCAGGTCAGGTGCACAAAAACCAGGTGAGATGTGCATGTGAAAAGATCAGGCAATAAGATGGCACAAATATTTGTGCATTAAGCACCTGATCAACCTCCATCTTGGGGACAGGGCCTGACAGGTGTGGGACCCAAGACCTGATGGAGGGCGATCTGATGCTTAATGCACATATTTTTGTGACTCAATGTGCTTTGGGATTGAATACATCCCATGATTTGTTATACACAATATGACAGTGATTGCTCTTCTCGAGATTTGATCAGATCATATTATAAACAACCGCTCAATATTCATTCTCACATCTCCTTAGTAGGGCTCCTGCAAATCTCCGTCATCAGCCTCAAAAGATCAGGTGCAATATAATGAAACAAATATTTGTGCACACTCTTTTTTTGGGGGACAAGGCCTTATGGGGCCCAAGACCTGATGGAGGGTTATTAGGTGCTTAATGCACAATTTTTTTCAATCATATTGTACCTCGTTCGTCTCTTTAGTTCCGTCAAAGAGCCAAACTTTTGCTTCTGAGATTCCTATCAACATCAGCAATTTTTGCCTACGACACAACTACATCCACCGTCTGCATAAACGTAAAACAAACACCAATAAGAGGGGACATTCTTCTTCTTTATCTCAACAATTTAAAATCTTTATAAATATTCAAGGCTTAAAAAATCACATTTTGTGGAGAGTGGGCCACATATAATGGGGGTGTTAGTAAGTGGGAGTTATGTGAATGTAGAGAGTCTACATTCACGTAGTTGCTTCTTCCCTCCATTATATAAGGGGTTAGGATGCTATTAAGATGATGAGAGATTTATAGCAATAGTCTACTCAAATGCCACATTTAGTTTATAGGGTCCTGCTCACCGTCGACCTAAGGCCTGGGCTCATCGTGGTCATCGATCAAATGAGGAGAACGCCAAAAACCCCTGCCTGCACGTGCACTCTATGGCTAGAACCCTTAACCCCATGCCTATGCTATGCATTGACTTGTGCAAAAGAGCGAAGCCTATCAGAATCGAACCTTAATTGCCCGTCTAGCAGCTAAGGCTATACCCTACTACAACCACCCCTTCAGGCACAACAACACACTTAAAGTATGCAATCACATTACATGAGAGAAAGAGGTTATTTTAGTCAATGGATGGAGAGTGAGATAGCATATTAGAGAATAAATGTGGCAACATTGAAAAGGCTTATGAACCAATCACTGAACCTATATTTGGAGAGAGAGAGAGGTTAAGTGAGATCACATATTAGACAATACATGTGGCAACATTCAAAAGGCTTATGACACTACAAGAAAAATGTTAATTAGCGACGAAAATTGGTGACAGATTAGCGAGAGAAAAGTAGTCGTCGCTAAAATTGAAATTTGTTGTAAAATTAACGATGAAAATATTCCATCTCAAACTCCATCGCTGATTAGCAACAAAAAAGTTTCGTATCAAACTCCGTTGTAACTTAGCGATGGATTAACGATAGAATTTTTTCGTCGCTACGAAAGTTTCTACTTAGCGATAGATTTTGACACGAAACTTTTTCATCGCTAATCCGTCACTATTTTTTGGTATAATCCCATCTAATCGGGTTCTCTCTCCTCCTCTTTGATTTCCCCCAAATCGGGTTCTCAGTCAGAGAACCCTAACCCTCTGCCTTTGCCTTCGCTGACCAGCCCCTTAGCAGATGACAGCCCCTTTGCCTCCACCGGCCCTCCCTGCATCTGGCTACTTGCAACCGGTAGCCCAGACAGAATCCACTACAAGAAAATAGGTTATTAGAGACGAAATTTAGCGACGGAATAATTCCGTCGCTAGTTAGCGAAGGATTAACGAGAGAAACACATTCGTCGCTATAATCAATGAAATTTACGAAAATAGCGACGGAATATATCCCCTCGCAAAATTTGTCGCTAATTAGCGACGGATTTTGCGAGGTAATATTTTGTCGCGATTTAGCGACGGAATTGGCGACAGAATATATTCCGTCACCATTTTTGTGTTTTGATTTACGGCGGCTTAGTGACGGAATTAATCTGTCGCTAAGCCGTCACTAAATGTCGCATAACCCCTAATCCCAGCCCTCTTTTTCTTTTCTTCTTTCGCTGCTCCCGCTCCCGCCCGCCGCCCTCTCCCTCCCGCCGCTCTCTCCCTCCCGCCGCCCTATCTGTCGGCCTCTCTTCGGCCCCCATCGTCCACCGTCGCCGGCTGCCGATCCCCGTCAGCCTTTCGCCGCCGCCGCCAGGTAAATTTTAAAACTGCTTTTTCGGCAGTGGGGTCGACCCCCTGCTGTTCCTCCGATTGATTTTTCCAGCCTCGTGAGTAGTAGTCGTGGAGAGCGTTGTTGCACGAGAAGACGAGCGGAGATTGCCCCCACAAGGAGGCTTGTCCGTGTGCTGTGGGAATGAGAATCTGTTTGAGATCTTCGAATGTTAACAGTTGAAATTAAATGTCATATTTTGTTGGTTAAAACTGAAATATCGCTGCTTAGAAATCTGTACTGAATCGTGCTTAATGCGTGAAAGTGGTGTTTCTGACAGAATCCTCTTTGATACAGTGTGTGTGGGGTTTCAGTTCATAAGACCCTGTTGTAGGAGTCTTATATACGTTTGATATTGCTTATTCATATGGGACTGATATGCTTATGACTGTTTATTTCATTATTGATGGATTAAATCAGAAAACTGCATGTTAATTGTTCAGTATTTGTTTTATATGATATATCTTGTTGTTTTCATGATTTATCATGTTGAGAATTGCAAGAAAATTCATGCCAAAATTCTGTTTCGAGGCACACACCACGTGTTTGATGAAATGGCTCAATGAACTAAAATTTGTCTTGTTGGTATGAATTTTGCCGTGTGTTTGCAGATTCATATTCATATATGTTGCATGCATTCAGGGATTAAAATTTTGTGCTCGATTATATGCTTAATTAATTTGTTTCCAAAACTCCCACGTATAGTTAATTTATGATTGATAGTGCTTCTTGTTGGGATGGTAGTTTGTTAAGTGTGCGTTTGTGAGTATTCATTGTTTGGGAACAAGGTCATTTAGTGTAAGGTCTTCACAATAGGATCGTTTCTTCAATGATATCATAATCCACTAGAGTTCGGTAATAGGGCCAACATACCCACTTTGTCACATTCTTACATAGTTTAATTTAGGTATTGCTTGCATGTTTTAGCATAGACTGTTTACATTTACTGATTTAGGACAGGTGGGCTTTATTGACTTCGGTATTAATCTCTAGTTCTGGGTATAGTTAGTATACATTTGTCTAATTAGGCATCGTTAGTTTAGGGCATATATGTTATTTACGTACACTTGTGTCGTTTAGCTTTCATGTTTTGTGTCTTATAGATTTTGTTGCCATCACTCACTCTCTCTCATCTCTTGCCGACAGGTACTCTCTCTCGTTTGTCTCTCTCTATGTCTCTCATCTCTCTCTTTGTCCATACTTGATGCGAATTATTTGAATGTATTGTATGACATATGTTATTTGTTAGAATATGGTTCGTGAAGGTTACAGTGGTCGTTCATCCAGTAATAGCCAGGCCCAACCTTCATCTTCACGGGAACCTGTGATAGGTATATCATTTAACTAATTGGATGCTTGATTAGTTGAAATGCGCATTCTGAGAATTTCTAACGTATTTTTTTACAGATGATGTTTCGCCTGTACACGACCCACCTACACCAGTTGATCACACAAGTCAGGAGTCAACACAGGAAGCAGGGTCTTCTCAGTCTGGCACAAGAAGACTCATTCAAACAGTGTATATCGATAATCGACCGTAAGTATTTTGTTTTCAATTATTGCATATCTTATAAATATTTTATATTGATATTTACTGTGTACCAATTCATGTGCAACACGAGGTTTGAGCCACAAGAAGTAGTACACGAGATTAGGAATTCACTTCTTCAACATCTATCAGGACCACCAGTCGCTCAATGGAAAGAGTATCCAAAAGATGTGATAGATAGATTGTGGTCCTCATTCACGGTATACAGTTGTTTCTCATAGTTAATGTGTTTCCTATTTAAATTTTTTTTAGTCATGTCTACTAACTTTCTGAAAATATTTGTAGGCTTCGAATCGCTTCACAACTACGATAGAGGAAAATGATGCAAGGAAGGTGTGGCAGAAGGTGGTTGTCAATCGATTTGCAGACATGCTGCACAATATGAAGACTGCAGCAAAAAAAGTATCTGGCGGACTAGATGATCAACTACAGTGGAAGGGCCATGACCCTATTACTATCAGGAAAGATTATTGGGATGGAATGTGCGATAAGTGGGCAGGGGATGCATTTCAAAATTGCTCTGCGAAGGCTGCACAAAATCAAGCGAAAATGCCCGAAGACCATCTAAACACAGGTGAATCTAAGACATTTGGGAGCCACCTAAAGAAAATGGTAACTCATCAATATATACTATTAATTTTATAAGTATTGTTGCAAACTTGCTAACTAAATCTTTTATCATTTAACTTCGCAGAAAGCAGAAAAAGGAGGCATTGTACCATATAAGGATGTGTTTGTTGAAACACATAAACGGAAGACCACGGGAGACTTCGTATCAGAGAAGGCGAGAACAACAACGGTATGTATTTATTCTATTAATAATCATTGCAATATTCAAGTTATCATAATGTTATAATTAATTATTAATGCATACTTTAAACATTATTTTGTAGGAGGCATATGAGCAACAGATGGTAGAGCGATATGGCGATGACGCTACTCAGCATCCATCATTTGATCCTGCAGCATCGATGACTGCAGCAGGTGAACCCAAAAAGGGTCGTGTGTTCGGGTTTAGGAGTAATATGAACACTTCACCTGTTATTGCTTCTTCAAGTTACGGCTCACAGACTTCCTCCGTCGACATAAGCTCCAAGCAGCAGCCTATTTTTTCCGGTGAAGATGTACGCCAGATTGTTAAAGACACAATGCATGACTACTTCCATGAAACCGTCGCCGACGTTCTCCGAGCTGAGTTCAACAGTTTTTTGCTGAACAGGGGAACTTCGATTGCAGGTCCCTCTCAGGTATGAAAGTTTCATGCAATATATTGCATGTCGTTAGATTTCATGTAACTTTGATTGCCTTAACATATTCAGTTTTTTGACTGCCTTAGAACACATATGAGCATGCTATAATCACATATTCAGTTTTTTGACTGTCGTAGAACACATATGAGCATGCTAGAATCACATATACAACTTTTTAACTGCCTTAGAGCACATATGAGCATGGTAGAATCACATATAGAGTTTTTTTTACTGCCTTAGAACACATATGAGCATGCTATAATCACATATTCAGTTTTTTGACTGCCTTAGAACACATATGAGCATGATCAAATCACATATATAACTTTTTGCCTGCCTTAGAGCACATATGAGCATAGTAGAATCACATATAGAGTTTTTTGCCTGCCTTAGAGCACATATGAGCATGCTATAATCACATATAAAGTTTTTTGCCTGCCTTAGAGCACATATGAGCATGATAGAATCACATATAAAGTTTTTTTGACTGCCTTAGAACACATATGAGCATGCTATAATCACGTATTCAGTTTTTTAACTGCCTTAGAACACATATGATCATGCTATAATCACATATTCAGTTTTTTGACTGCCTTAAAACACATATGAGCATGCTAGAATCACATATAGAGTTTTTTTACTGCCTTAGAACACATATCATTCATGATAGAATCACATATAAAGTTTTTTGCTTTGCCTGCCTTAGAGCACATATGAGCATGATAGAATCACATATAGAGTTTTTCTGACTGCCTTAGAACACATATGTGCATGCTATAATCACATAATCAATTTTTTGACTGCCTTAGAACACATATGAGCATGATCGAATCACATATATAGCTTTTTGTCTGCCTTAGAGCACATATGAGCATGGTAGAATCACATATAGAGTTTTTCTGGCTGCCTTAGAACACATATGAGCATGATATAATCACATATAGAGTTTTTTTACTACCTTAGAACACATATCATTCATGATAGAATCACATATAGAGTTTTTTGCCTGCCTTAGAGCACATATGAGCATGATAGAATCACATATAGATTTTTTTTACTGCCTTAGAACACATATGAGCACATGATAGAATCACATATAGTGTATAATTTATTTCAATATTGACTGTTCTTTTCTTGTGTAGGTTGCTAGCGATAATCAGCGTAGCGGAGCTGAAGGGACAGATCAAGGCAATGAACAAGAAGACGCACAAAATCTTGGCGATGATTAGATTAATGTGTTGAAGAAGTTCTATTTTTTTTTGTTTCGAAAATGTAATTGTTGAATTGTAAATAATTAAACTTGTTAATTTTAAAGTGGAACGATTAATTGTTTTAGATTCCTTTTATATGAAATTTTATGTGTACTTTGTTTTTTATTTACAGGAAATATAAATTGTAGCGTTCTCGATATTTAATTTTCAAATAGTTTTTTTTATTTTTTTTCAAGTTTGCGACGGATTAGCAACAGATATATCTGTCGCTATACATATAATTTAGCGACGGCTTAGCGACAGATGTAAATCTGTCGCCAAGCTGAGGTCGCCGTTTAGTACCGGCGGATTTGCGACGGAATCTGTCGTTCGTTATTCCGTCGCAATTAGCGACGAAACTGGCGACGGATTTATTCCGTCGCCAGTTAGCATCGAAAAATTTGTGACGTAAGTTGTTCGTCGCCTCTTCGTCGCTAAGCCGATTAGCGACGGAATGAGGTCGTCGCTAATCCACTGCTTTGTTGTAGTGATCCACCCCGTTGTTGCTCCCTTCCTTGAGCCCCAATCCTTGCCTCACTGGAGGTCACCACGCCACTGCTCCCTTCCCTTACCTGAGCCCCATCCCTGCTCCCTTTCATCTGCAGCTGGCGACACCCTTCGCCTTCCGGCCCCCCTCACATCTCTCTCTCTCTCTCTCTCTCTCTCTCTCTCTCTCTCTCTCTCTCTCTCTCTCTCTCTCTCTCTCTCTCTCTCAGTATCCCGTTGTCTTCCTCTTCGTCTCCGCCACCTTTGCCCCCACCATTCAGCCCCTTAGCAGACGGCGGCCCCTTTGCCTCCGTCGGCCCTCCCTGCATTCGGCTACCTACCATTGACCGAAAGGCACAACCCCTTCCTCTTCGTCTCCTTCTGTTTTTCAGCCGACAGGCAGAGGATGTCTGTCCTCTATTTTTTTTTTGGCCGACAGGCAGGGGCTGTGCCCAAGCTTGTCTCCCTTTTTTGATTGGCAAGCAGGAGCACCCCTACCATTTTCTTCGATCAGTAGGGGAGACACCCCCTGCCGCCTTTGACAAAGCACGAGGCAAGGAATTTTGGCACCTCCCTCGTTCCTTCCGTCCGACAGGGGCTTTGCCCCTACTGCCCGGGTGTTTCTAGCATGCGGGGGCAAGGCCCTTGCCCCACCTATTCCTTCTTTTTCGCCAGGGAGGGGTCGATTTCCTTCCTTGTCTTCTTTTTCTTGGGTTTTGAGGGAAGGGCTCAGCCCCCTCCCATTTCTCCTTCTTCGTAAGGGAGGGGCTGAGACCCCCTCCCTGTTGCTTGGGTTACGAGGGAGGGGTTTAGCTCGGACTGCGCCTCCCCTCTCACCGCCCCCCGCGTCTCTCTTTGTTGTATATAAATGTGAATTGCATGTACGTAGATGAGCTAATTGCGCGATGCTTAGTGCTAAGCATAACTTGCGGCTAAAAATGCAATGCAAAAATAAATAAGAAAAAAATACAAAGGCAAAAGCAATGCAATTCGGGTAAATACCCATGGTGAGTAAGTGATACAAGCGTGGCACATGTTATTTACTTTCGTGGATGCAATATTTTTTTGTTCACACACTCACTTAGTTGTGGATATCTGGGACTGCTTTGCTGGAGTTCGGAGATCATGCTGAGTATGATTTGAATGTATAGAAATAGAAGTGCTCTTATTTTCGTAGTTCGGAGTTCATGCTAGTCATGGTAGTACTTAGGGGGATATTGGAGTTTGTTTGCTGCAGGTACATGTTTGACATTATTGTGATATGAATGATTGAATGTATTGCAATGTTAGACATGACTGCATCCTTGCTTGCATGAAGTTATTTTTGAATTAATTATACCCTCCATATGAAATTGTATTATGAAAATATGCTTAAATTGAATGTATCGTATTTATGAATATGATTTCATCTTTCTAAATATCTTAAATATCTTTGTGATATATATATATATATATATATATATATATATATATATTTGTGTGTGTATTGTGTATCGTGTATTCATGCTTGCATGAAGTTATTTTCAAATTAAATATGCCCTCCATGTGAAATTATATTATGAAAACATGCTTAAATTGAATGTATCGTGTTTTTGAAGGGGCTTAACGGGGCAGAACGAGAAAATGAAGCAAAACCAGCGCATACTCTCTCGCTCTCTCTCTCTCTCTCTCTCTCTCATACACACACACACACATATACATATGAGGGAATGAAAACCTCCCAATGGAACCCCTCCCAAACCTCCCCCATGGAAAATTTTTGTTGTTTTTTTTTCAAAATTCTGAAAATCTACACTTCAATCATGAATTTTGGATCCTAAAAAATTTAACAAAACTGTATACAATTGATTTTGAAACTTATAAAACCTTATCCATGCATCAGAATCAAATGCTCCAAGAACTGATGATTCCTAAAAAAACAAATATATAGATCTATGGTAAATATTTTCAAAATAATACCAAAAAACCAATAAAATGTCCATTGAGAAGGTTTGGGAGGGTTTTCTATTGGAAAGGTGTTCATTTCCCTCTATATTATATTATAGATGATGAACTAAATTAAGTAGCCATTTTAGATGACACCAAAAGCCTGGAAAGCTTGTTTAAGATCATAAATCATGTTACCCGGTTTGGGTGACATATGTTACAAAAAATAAACAACGAGAAACACAAAACACACAACAATGGTTTACGCGGTTCGGCTGAAATGCCTACATCCACAGAGAGAAACTACTCTCTCATATATTGCTTATATCTTAATACATGGCAAAACAGACTATTTATAAGGAGGAGGATGCAATACAATGAGGGATAAACCTCTATCGTTAAGATAGACTTCCCTTAACCACCAGAAGATCTTGCCTATAACAGACTTGCCAAAAAAGCAGAGATCCCCATCCTAACAGATCCACACCCAAACTTAACAGATTCTCACAATCCAAAAAAAATGGGAAAGAGGGAAGCGGATCTCCAACATACTCCCCCTCAAGTTGGTGCACAGATGTTGGTCTGCCCCAACTTGTCACACATTATGAAGTGTTCTTCTCGGTGTAAAGCTTTGGTTAAAATATTTGCAAGTTGTTCATGGTTTCCAACATGAGTAGTGTATATCTCCCTTTTTTGAATCTTTTCACGAATGAAGTGACAATCAACTTTAATGTGTTTAGTATGTTCATGAAACACTGGGTTAGCTTTGATATAAATAGCTGACATGTTGTCACATCTCAGTTTCATCGGTGATTCAAACTTGAATCCCAGGTCATACAGTAAGGCATTTGTCCAAATCAGTTCGCATGTACATGTGCCCATAGCATGATATTATAGCTCTGCATTCGATCGAGCTATCACTCCCTGTTTTTTGTTTTTCCAAGAAACAAGATTTCCTCCAACAAATGTGCACAACCTTATAGTAGATTTTCTGTCATCAGAATTACCGGCCCAATCTACGTCTGCATATCCTATCACCTTTAAGTGACCATTTCTTTTCATAAGAATCCCTTCTCCTGAACTTCTTTTTAGGTATCAAAGAATTCTGTGAGTGGCTTCAACATGGGTGGATCTTGGACAATGCATATACTGACTGATCACACTCACTGCATAAGCTATATCGGGTCGAGTAATGGTTAAGTAAATTAACTTCCCTACTAACCTTTGAAAACTCTCAATGTTGTCTACCGGTTTGCCCTCCTCCCTGTTTAGCTTAGTTTTTGTGTCAAGAGGAGTTTCAGCAGGTTTGACTCCGAGCATTCCAGTATCTTTAAGAAGATCAAGGGTATACTTTATTTGACATAAGAAGACTCCATCACTTGAACGAGCCACTTCAATTCCTAGGAAGTATCTTAATTTCCCTAGATCTTTGATCTCAAACTTTGCATGGAGAAGGATTTTGACATCTTGCATCATTTTTTTATTGTTCTCAGTCATTATGATATCATCTACATACACCAATAAAATTACAACTCCTTGAGCACAATTAGAGACAAACATAGTGTAATTTGCATTACCTTGTGTGAAACCAAAGTCAAGTAAGGTTTTACTTAATTTTGAGAACCAATCATGGGGAGACTGCTTTAACCCATAGATAGATTTTTTCAATTTGCACACCAACCCTGGTTTGTGATTGTATCCTTGAGGTGGGCTCATATAAACTTCTTCTTCCAGATCACCATACAGAAAAGCATTTTTTATGTCCAGTTGGCCAATTTCCCAGTTTTGGTTTGCGGCTACTGATAGCAGAATACAAACGTAACTCATTTTTGCTACAGAAGCAAAAGTTTCAAAAAAATCAATTCCCTCCTTTTGAGTATATCCTTTTGCGATGAATCTAGCTTTATATCTCTCTATAGAACCATCACTATTATGCATAATCTTATAGATCCATCGACATCCAACCGTAGTTTTTTCGGGTGGAAGATACACCATGATCCATGTCTGATTCTTAAGAAGCGCCTCCAATTCATCTTTCATGGCTGCCTGCCATTGAGGTATTTTCGATGCTTCATCAAAGGAGGTCAGTTCTTGATCAGAATACACCTAGCAGAGATAGGTAAGATAAGTTTACGATAGTTTTGCGAGATCGAATTGATCTTCTATCGAGTGGGCTTTGGGATTTTGACTAGAGCAACAGAAGTAAAAATCTCTCAACTTTACCGAGGGACGAGTCACTAGTGTAGATTTCCTTACTGGTATGACATCACGGATCTCACTAGATTGGTCCTCAAGAACAGTCACCTAGTTTGTGTCAGCTGAAGTGTGATTATCTATCATGCTGGGTAAATCAGCAAGATTATCATTGTACCCACTATCTTTAAATTGATAATTTGGCATTGGCAGGATAGTATTCAATTCCTTGGATTGACTTTGATGACATATTTCGAGAAAGTAAGGTTCTTTTTCAAAAAACTTTACATCACGTGAAACATGGAGTCTTCTGGAGATGGGATCAAAACACTTGAATCCCCTTTTTTTAACAGAGTATCTAACAAATACACACTTCACAGCTCATCGTTCAAGTTTGTTTCAAAATTTTTCTTGAAGATATACAAAGCATTTACAACAAAAAACTTTCAAGTGGTTGATAAATTTTTTTTGTTTCTCAATATCTCCATAGGAATTTGGTTTCCTAAGCTTGAACTGGGAATCCGATTGATCAGATAACACGCAACTGATATAGCTTCAACCCAAAAATCAACTGAAATGTTCATGTGAAACATAAGAGACCGTGCAAGATTTAGAAGGTGTCGGTTTTTTCTTTCAGCAATTTCATTTTGTTGAGGAGTGCCAACACATGTATTTTGAGGTAAGATCCCATGTTCTTCAAAAAAGGTAGCTAAGCACTCGTTTATATACTCGCCCCCATTATCAGAACGAAGTTGCTTAATCTTATAATTGTATTGAGTGTTCACCATGTTATAAAAAACTCTGAATACTCTAGCTACTTCACTTTTGTGCTTTAAAAAATATATCCAAGTAACACGAATCTTATCTTCAATGAAAGTGACATAATACTTGTACCCAAATAAAGAATCGATAGGTGTTGGTCCCCATACATCGGAATGAACTAATTCAAATAATTCATCTATTCTAGTGGAAGAACTTTGAAAAGGGGTTCTAGTGGACTTAGAAAATTTACATGCATCACAGGAAGTGTTATCATATGATAAGCTAGGTAGCATAAACTTAAGAATCTTATATGGGGGCATGACCCAAGCGAGAATGCCAAAGAGAATACTCATTATTGAAAGTTCTCTGACTTAAAAAAACTTGAGACGACTCATTGATGAAGTACAAACCATTTTTTTCCATGCCTCTACCAATCACCTTCTTCGATGTCATGTCCTGAAAAACATCTTTAGAAGAGAATATAACTCTGCAGTTATAAGTTTTAGTAATCTTGCTAACAGAAACCAGATTTGCCGCCAATTTGGGAATAACAAGAACTTCTGATTTGTTGTCATGATCCAAGAGTTTAAGATGACTCGTTCCTTTAACCATCATGACTGATCCATCGGCCGTGTACACTGGTTTTTGAGATTCACCAGACTTGGAGGTTATGGGTCGACTAGTCATGTGGTCAGATGCGCCAGAATCAACAATCCAATCAACGTTCAAACTATGAGAAGTATAAGCATAAGAACTGTTACCTTTGGAATCAGAAGCTTCTGTCATGGGAGTTGTAGTCACCAGATTTGTTTTTGATATTTGTTGAAAGAATCGTGCAAGATCTTCTTTAGTAACAAAGTGAGTTGAATCACCTTTTTCAATAGTTTCTTTTTCTTTGTCGCGAGTTGGCCGGCCAACAAGATCCCAACATCAATCATTGGTATGACCTGATTTCTTATAGTAAGTGCATTTATATTTTGATCGGTTCTTGAACCTGTCTTGTCCAGTTCCTGTCTGATCTGAGGAACTCCATGATTTTTTTGAGTTAACCTGCATAACCATATGTTGAGGAGCTTCATCTTTGGTTTTAAGAGAGGAATTCATTACCTTCCTTCGGGTTTCTTCCTGTTGAATCATTGCACAAACCATATTGAACGAAGGTACAGGGTTCACCATGAGAATTTGACTACAAAATTGTTCTTAGTCGAAGTTGAGGCCAACGAGAATTTTAAAAATTTTGTCTCCTTCAAACCTTTTTTGATTGATAGCGATGTCTCCAGTGGGTGGACGATATTGCAACAATTCATCCTACATACCCCGTAGAGTTTCAACATATGAGTTAAAGGACTTATCTTCTCTAGTGAATTTGGATATCTCCATCTGCAGCTCATAAACTCGAGCAAGATTAAATTGCTCACCATAGATTTCAGTTACAACATTTCATATTTCATGGGCTGTATTCATGAAAAGAAATTTTTTTGCAATTTCAGGTTCCATCGAATTAAGTAACCAACACATGATGGTATCATTTTCTGATTCCCACTTATCATATGTAGGATCAGATGAATCTGGTTTTTTAATTTTTCAGTAATATAACCAAGTTTAGATTTACCACTGAGGAAGAGCTTTACCGATTTCGACCAACTTATGTAATCCTTGCTTGAGAATGGTGTGGTGGTAATTCTGCGAAGGTGACTTTGATCAGGATGTCCAAACTTTGGTTCTGCCATGGCTACACTTGACGAACTTGTCAAGGAAGGAGTTGAAGATGACTGATCAATGTCAGGCATGACGAATCAACAGAACTCAAATTGGTTGCTGCCATAGACCACCCGCTTTGATACCATGTTACGAAAAATAAACAACAAGAAACACAAAGCACACAATAATGGTTTACGTGGTTCGGCTGAAATGGCTACATCCACGGAGAGAAACTACTATCTCATATATTGCTTATATCTTCATACATGGCAGAATAGACTATTTATAAGGAGGAGGATGCAATACAACGAGGGATAAACCTCTATCGTTAAGATAGACTTCCCTTAACTACCAGAAGATCTTTGCCTATAACAGACTTGCCAAAAAAGCAGAGATCCCCATCCTAACAGATCCACACCCAAACTTAACAGATTCCCACAATCCAGAAAAAACTGGAAAGAGGGAAGCGGATCTCCAACAACATAACATTTTGTTTTCATAAACTAGGTTTATCTCAAGATCATCAAAGTGAGCATAGACTTTTCAACAACGTTTCTTAGGGGTACATCCCTCCTTGCCCCACATCCACAGTGTTATGCACGATCATCCCAAACCCCTCATTCTAGAGATTTTTTGCTAGTACTGTCAGGAAAGAACAAAGGTATATCTGTCGGTCATTTTGCACCCTATAGATGTTTGGCCAAGAATGACTTAAACAGTTTGATTTTTTCTCTTGAAAAGAGTGCCCTATGTCTAACCGTTAACCTTGTTATTTTTTGGCTACCCACTAACCAAAAATTAGCTGTGTATTATGTTGTCAGTATCGGTATCGGCCCTGAATCGTTGGGCTGCAGATTCAGCTGTATCGGGCCGATACCGATACTCAGTTAAATAATTCTGTATCAGCTCAAAAATAATAAAAAACTATTTGTGTCAGTCGTGACACGTGTTAAAATCATTAAAACAATTAAAAATGATATTCCGGTATTTTTATATTTATTAAAAATTAGCTGAATCGGTCCTGAATTGTATCGAAGTTCTGACATTGGTAGTACCATCCTTACCCAACGGTACTAGTTTGGGCATTTTTATGTTTGTGACTTATCAAAACATGGCTAAATAGGTCCTCTTTTTTGGAAAAACCAGACTAGCTAAATAATGCTGGCATGCATGGTGCTCAGGGATGGAAGGTACTGACCGGTGAATGGTTATCACATGCTCCCAGAGCACCTACACCCACCTACCAAAAAGCAAATTTGTTCTTAATCGTTTATATGTTTTTTGTTGATATGATCTTCATACATTGTAAAAAATAAGTTTTGGATAATATAATTATGTCGTTTATGTAGGTCTTTTAAGATCTTCAAATTTCAATGACTTATAATATACCAAAATTCCATGGCATGAAAAATCATATTTTAATTCAAAAGGCATGATCTATCAAACAAACTATGCTGAGTAAATTCATGCTGTCTCATTATGAAGATGCAGCGTCCACCCATAATTTCTATGATGTGAGCGTTGGCACTTCCACAATACCATAGCAATTGCTGTATACATGGTTTGAAAAATCATATTTTATATTAAAAAACATGATCGATTCCTATCAAACAAACTATGTTGATTACATCCATGTGGTCTGATTACGAGGATGCTTCTTCCACCCATAGTTTCTATGATGTAGGTGTTAGCGCTCCCCGAGCACCACCATAATTTCTACGACGACCGCGTGAATGCTGCAAACCTGGTGGGTAAGGAACCCCTAGTTGGAACACATAGGGAAGTTGTTTTAACCAAATTCGACCTCAGACAAAACAGTAGGATTCAACCTTTAGATCATAGTTTTTGACATAAAAATATATTTTTTTGAGGTTTAAAGTTTTGGTATCAACTCTAGTAAAATCTGACATATACTAGAAAATACATTATCCAAAGGTCAGTTTATACTAAATATATAGATCACATCATAAGGGTCAGATGTAAAAAGAAAAAAAAAACTGAAAGAACATGATCCAAAAGGTCACTTTTTTCACAAAGAGGTTTCTCACCACGCTCGCGCACACACACACAAAGAGATAGAGATAGATAGACAGAGAGCCGAATCAAAGATATCAACATTACGACAGGTTCAACATACGTTGAAACTGGCAAACAAAACACACAGGACCCAACAAAAAACACATAAGCCAAAAAAAGAGCATAAAATATAGATCAGGCGATCAGTCCGGATCTGGGGGAGGCCTTAGGGGCAAGTGGCACTGAAGATCAGGAAGACAGATGAGTAACGAGGCGTATACATCTGCCAGAATATAATTTACTAATTTGTTGAGAGAGAGAGAGAGAGAGAGAGAGAGAGAGAGAGTATTGCTGGACTGGTTGAGGCTCATAATATTGTAACATACCTTTTCAAAGATGAGAAGAACCCACTCTTGTTCCAGCTCGCCATCTTCAAGACAAAATTATCGATAACATCCTCGGCATCGAAGGCCACCTGCCGTATCTCACCCACCCAGCGCTTCACGCGTTCGTCCTTACTCTTGCCCTCTGCATCTCTCAGAAATCCCTGCATCAGGTTCATCTGGCTTAGAATCCATCTGACCTCCTTGTCTACCTCACTTAGGTAGGCAGCCTCCTCTTGAAGAAGGCTGCCAAGCTTGCACACCAGAAGCTTGATCACAAACTCGGCCATCCTGCAGAGGGTCTGCTCCTCGGCTTCACCTAAATAAGTAGGCCTCTTGATTGGGAAGCAGATCAGGTTATTCTGAACATGAGCTTTTTTTTGCTCATGCCAACATCGTCGTGGCCGTTCGTTTTGTATTTTGAAAAGTTAAAAAGTCAACGGAAGATAGGCTCTACCATTTGCAAGTTGATCACTTTCTCTTCCTCCTGTCTTTGTCATTCGACAGAAGCGCTCATTTGTTTTTTTTTTTTTAATTAGTTTTTTTGTCTTGAATTTATAAGCCGAACGCTGCAGGAAGACCTAATCGCACTAGGCCTTCTTGGACCTAATCGCACTGTCTTGAATTGAACCTTGACTGCCCGTCTAGCAACCAAGGCCCCCACCCCCATTACTGCAACCCACCTTAAGGCATAAAAAAAAGAAGACTTCTCTGGATAATTTTTTTTTTTTAGATAAAATCAGGTTACACGGATACGCCTAAAGGATTTAGGGACATGCTGTTTTTTATGTGTAAAAAATTAGAAGCTTTATAACTTTTTTTAATAGATACTATTGTCATTATTGTCATGTGAGTTGAAAATGTGATTAAAATTTGTAAAGGAATTTTCATAGAGTTTCAACAAATTAAAAACAAAGTGTTACATGGCACCTTGTGTTTTTTTCAAACTCTCTCTCTCTCTCTCTCTCTCTCTCTCTCTCTCTCTCTCTCTCTTAACAGGCCCAAACTGATGAATCTCTCTCTCTCTCTCAAATGTTTTGCTCCTCCTTAATAGCCATAAAATAAAAGTATTTTGTAATGTTTTAAAATTATCGATATGATTACCCCCCTTTTTTTGTACGTTCAAGATTGACAAATTTATATGATGAAAACGAGACTGAATCATCAAGACCCTTTTATTGGTAAAAAAAAATGTTTTTGTTGTTTAATTCCATTGTTTCATCACAGAGCTTTATTAATTCCTTAGACAGGTAGCGGGGACATGGATGGATGTGAGATATTTTAGTAGAAGGGCCATGGTTGTTACTTGGTGTCTTTTTTTATGACGGAACTGTGGGCGAAGGGTAGCCAAGCCCACCACCACCCCCACTACGCCAACCCGAACTGATCAGGTCAGCTTGTACCACACGTCTTAACGACAATGGAAAACCCTTATTGAGAACTGGGTTATTTAATGGCCCCACTTGTCAAACTCCGCGTTGAGAACACGACCACCCAACCTTACGTGTCTCAACCGTGCTAAAGCTTCAGCAGTCCCCACGCGCCAGCGGTAGGGATGGCAGTGGGGCGGGGCGGGGGACAAGGTCTCCACCCCCGCCCCGCCTCAAGATTTTATCCTCCATCCCCGGCCGGGAATGGATTTTATCCTCCATCCCCGCCTTCATCCCCGTTTCATGTCCTCCATCCCCGGTTCAAACGGGGATGAGGCGGTGCAGGGATATTGCGGGGAAAAGTGGTCGGGGCAGGGTTGGGGCGGGGATCGTGGCGGGGACGGGGCGGGCCGGGGAAAAGTGCACGTCCATCCCCGCCTCCACCCCCGGATGGGGATGGATTTTAACCTTCACCCCCGCCTCCATCCCCGTTTCATACCCTTCATCCCCGGTCCAAACGGGGCGAGGCGGGGCGGGGCCCCGCTTTCCCCCGTCCACTGCCATCCCTAGCCAGCGGGATCCCGGGCCTTCAGTTTGACACGATGCATCTCTATGTGTGTGGGCCCCACTCTGGCATATCTCAAGTCTGGACTCTGGTGTAAAAAAACAGGTGAGATGTGCATTGAGGATTGAATACATCTAGGGGTGTCAACGGGTCGGGTTTGGTTTTGACTTTGGTGAAACCAGACTTAGATCAGCGGGTATGCATCGTATCTGTTCTGGACCTGGGCTTAATCGAGTCCACTATAAGAAAAACCATACTTGTACCAGATAATAACTACATGAATCAAACCCGGTAAAACCATATATTTTTTTTAATCATTTTTGCATTGAAAAATTGTGGGTCTTAATCGGAACTTGGGTCTGGTATAAAATTTCACAAAATATACCCGGGCCCATGTATTAATCGGACCTTTGGGTTCAGACCCAGGTCTTAATCGAGTCTTCTTATTTATGACCACACCCGGACCCTATAAGGTTTGATTCTGGTCAGTTCCGGGTAAACCAGGCCCGTTGACACCCTTAAATACATCCCATGATCTGTTATATACAACATGACTTATGGAGGGTTGATCAGGTCATATTGAAAATAAATGCTCAATATTTAACCTCTTTTGCCCATCTTAGTAGGTCACCTACATATTTCCATCAGCATCAAGTGGGATCTGCAGTGATGATTGAATATGATTGAAGAATTGATTATATAAAATACTAACTGATCTGCTCTCCTTGGTGTCGTTGGGCAAAAAGATTCCATTCTACAGGTCATCCTATACATGGTAGCTGTGCAGCTGATGCATCTGGATGGTTTGGATAAGTCCACATCCAGGGAAGAATGTGGACCAATCATAACCATTGGTTGAAAGCACTGGGATTGAGTGTATTATGCGAGATCAGGTGATTTGTCAAAACACAAGTATTTTCTGTCCACGGCCTGCATCTATGATGTGGGTCATACCACATGAATGTACTCATCTACCTTGGTGGTAAGGAACCCTTTAGTTGGAACACACAGGAGAATGTTGTTTTAACCAAATTTGACTTCATAAGCATGCATGGTCAAAATAAAAATATGTTTTTTTTTAGGTTTAAAATTTTGGTACACTGTAAGCTTCAACCATCATAAAATCTGTTTTAAAGGTTAGATGTGCAAAAAATATGAAAAAACTAAAAATATTACATTTTTTCACAAGGAGGTTCCTCACCAGAGAGAGAGAGAGAGAGAGAGAGAGAGAGAGAGAGAGAGAGAGAGAGAGAGAGAGAGACTATGGAGGCAAGAAATTAGATAAGCCCAAAGTGTGTGGTGTAAATGTACCTTGGTCTGTCCCAATGGGACTGCAGGATCCTGGGTATTCAGCTGGAAACAACACATTTTTATTTTGATAGAGATGTGTGAGGCTCCACTCTCCATATCTCAAGTCAGGTGCACAAAAACCAGGTGAGAAGTGCATATGAAAAGATCAGGCAATATGATTGCACAAATATTTGTGCATTAAGCACCTGATCACCCTCCATCTTGGGACAGGGCCTGACAGGTCTGTGACCCAAGACCTGCCCGATCCGGACTCAATGTACATTGGGGATTGCTTTTCTCTAGATTTGATCAGATCATATTGTGAATAACCGCTCAATATTCAATCTCACGTCTCATTAGTAGGGCTCCTGCAAATCTCCCTCATCAGCCTCAAAAGATCAGGTGCAATATGACAAATATTTGTGCACACCGTCTATCTTGGGGACAGGGCCGTATGGGCCCAAGACCTGAAATGCACATTTTTTTTGCAATCCGGCTGGCATCAAGCGGGATGTGCAATTAAAATTGAATATGATTGAAGAATTGATTATATAAAATACTAAAAAATCTCTTCTCCTCAGTGTGGGTGGGCAAAATGGATTCAATCCTTTGACATAAAATACAAGTGACCCTATGCATGGTAGATGGTTTGGATAAGTCACCATCCAGGGAAGAATGTGGAGCAATCATAGCCATTGGTTGGACCACTAGGATTGACTGTAAGATGAAACCCGTCTTATGTCAAATGATGATATGCTTAACTCTCTTTGTGGGAGGTCAGATCAGGTGATTTGTCAAAACACAAGTATTTTGTATTTTGAAATAATCACTGTTCACTTTGAATAATGATGACATCAGCATTTCTGGTAGGCCCATGGTGATGATGAAAAGGCTATGAACGGTGAGGATTTCAAAGCACAAAAAATTTGTGTTTTTGACCGATCAGATGTGGTGCTTTCCTTTTCCACGTAAAGTCTTGAAACGGTTCTCCTTAATACATACTACATAGACGGTAGGACGGTTGGTAAAGGAAATTGATGGCTGTAACATATGTCAGGAGGGACACGCCATTTTGACTGTCTCCCAGGTGACACGGGCAGACACGCCGACATGGACATTAACACATACGGCATTATTTTAATAATTTTAAATAATATGTTATTGTATTTACATTTTATTTCATTAAAAAGTTATTTTTAATGTTAAACTATTCAAAAAATAGTTTTGTATTGATTACAAAATTAATTTTTTTTTTCCTCACATCCCATTTTTGAAAAAAAAACTCTAACTCCCAAGTTGAATCTGAATCCTGTGTACTCGAGTCCATGAATAATTGTGATACAGACTAACTGTAACCCTCTGGGACTAGGGGTGTTTGGTTCGGACCCAGGTGGATCTATACCTGACCTTGATTTTTGGGTATGTCATTGTGTACGAACTCGGGTCTAATCAGACCCACCATAAGAGAAACCATACCTAGACCCAATAAAAACTACATGAACCATACTTGGGCCGTACCTGGTAAAATAATAGTTTTTATTATTTTTACATTGAAAATTTGCGGGTCTTAATCGAGACTTGGGTTAGAACCGGGTCTGGTATAAAATTTCGCAAACTATGCTCAGCTCTATGTATTAGACCCATGTCTTAATCCGGTCTTCTTATTAATCATCATACTCGGACCTTCTAGGGTTTGGTAGGGGTCGGGTAAACCCAACATGTTGACAGCCCTGTCCGTGACAAACAAGTTTGCTTGGCACTGCCATGCAATGGGTCGAATTGACATTCATATTTGAATGGGATTTTCGTATTTACAAATTTGTGAAAATTGGTTCATATATATGAACCATTTGAATGGGATTTATAGTACACAAAGGAGCATGAGCAAAGAAGAAGACTCGGGTCCACAAAGATTCATTTGGATGTAATTTATATATATATATATATATATATATATATATATATATATATTATTTATTTATTTATCATTTGAATATTTGTATTTTGATCATTTTAGTATTTTTCATTTGCAATAGATATTGGATTATGTATTTGATTCAATGTCTACGTTTTACTAGATTAGGATAAGTTTATCTTTCAAAAGGTTAGCATATTAAGATGTTTACTCGAATTAGAATTAGAAATTCTTATCTATTTATAGATGAAGGAGCTCTATAGATAGACACTTCAATAAAATCCTTATTATTATTCTTACATTTATGCATTACTTATTTTGATTTTCAATTGTTCCTGTTCTTGTACCATAATTTTGGTAGGCATGACGTAACATATAGAGTTTTTTTTTCTATGGATGAACAAGTCATTTTTCATCACAGTGGAGTATAGGACTAAGAATTCATTTAGATCTAATTTATATTTTAGTTTCTTTTATCATTTGAATAATTGCAATTTGATCATTTTAATATTTTTTATTTATAATAGATATGAGATTATGTATTGGATTTCAGGTTTTATTAGATTAGGATAAGTTTATCTTTTAAACGGGTTATCAAATTAGAAAGTTTACTCAAATTAGAATTAGAAACTCTTATCTATTTATAGATGAATGAGCTCTATAGATGGCAGTTCAACAAAATTATTATTATTTTTTAAGTTTATGCATCACTTTTCTTAAATTTTCATTGTTTCGCTTTTTGTAAGGTACGTATAGAGTATTGGATCTAGTTTAGATTTTAAACTTTTTGAATATTTTTGTGTGGATATTGAATCATTATGCTTATGCTTGATTATATCTTTTAAGATAAGTATTATCTTTTTTAAAAGGCTATTAAATTAAGTAATTTATTTTATTTAAAAATTGATACTATTCTTTGTCTACTCAGTTCAACGCTTGCACTTTGATATCATGATGAACAATAGACAGAATGTTGATTTATCTGGTAGTTCAACTATTTCTCACGAGCAGATGACAACAAAGGGTGCTCTGGCGATGACATACGACGATAAAGGGTGCATCAGGAAATAGAGCTCTTGTTATAGCAGATGGTGCATTGTCAAAGGGTGATCTAGAATGTTTAGAGCGAAATATTGTGAGGAGCTCCTATTACAGTAGAGGAACTTATTGCTTAGGACGAAAACATAACGTTTAGACTTTAAAGAGTTAAGATTATCCTTCTTTTTTTGGATGGAGGATATTTTTATTCTTTTTTAAAATCGTCATTTTATGACGAGAATGGCGAGAGAGGGTACTTAAGTCTTTGCAACCACACTGAACTCCAATGCTAACTGATGCTGACACACACGGGGATACTAGCCCCAACATGTTAAAATACATGGCACTCATTTGGACCACTCATTTGCCTCGTTCTCCAATCATCTGCCTCCTTTCTCCAATCACTTAGAAACCAGCACGCAGGAACACAATAGCCAAAATCTGACCAAGTACCCGCTGCCAACCATCAATGACCAACGACAGACCTGGTTGGTCGACAGTGCCATCGCCGACCATTGGCCCAACCATCGGCTAGACAATATACTGATGTGCTTCGAAACAGACATCATCAACATTATCATCATCATCAGCAGCAGCACCTTCAATTTACTGAGTGGCCTATGCTAGTCACTGGGAACGATAGAAGGCAAATCAATCTACCAATGAAGGTCCTTACCGTTTTCAGTTTTCTTTACATGATGCATATTGGCAGCAGATAAAGGTATGGATCCCAAATGGCTGATTGGATGCAGCCCCCAAGACTAGCATTATTTGTCATGAAGTATATCGAGGTTTAGGCCGATAGGATGCAGCCCCCAAAACTGAAAATCTATTGTATGTGAACGATTAAGAGTATGACAGTAGGAATAGAACAAACAGAAGGTCATCAGCACCCACCTGCCTATCATGCAGAACATCTGTGCTTTTTTCGGTATGGCCGCAGAGATTGAGGATGATTATGGTCGTTATATACTGCGTAAGCTTCGATATACTTCACGACAAATACGCCATAGTTGTATGTGTCATGAACATATCGATATACCCACAGATGATACCACTACAATCATCATCAAAGATTATACAGACCTTTCGGCACAGCATGCAACAAATACGGAATCATGATCAAACACCATCCATCAAGCAAATGTTAAAGGAACAAAGAAGAACAAAGAAAGAAAAAAACATGGAAGGATAAATAGGGAAAAGAAGAAGAAGAAGACGAGGTAGTAAGAGAAAATAGAAGAAGTTGCTCTGCTGCATTAAAGAAAGAGGAACAAATGTTAAATAGATTAGGGATTAGTTGGGGTGATGGGTTTAGTTGGGAGAGTGACGCGGCCCGACCCATTGTCGAGGTGTAAATCCTTAATCTAGACCTAAGGCGATTTGTTGGGATGAGGGTGGACGAAGTTATGGATTTATAAAAGACCAAAAAAGATTTCTATAATCAAACTCACACGATATGTGCTACCGTGATTTGAACTACTATGTCCCATCGCTTTAATTAGTTTTGTATACAGCTATATGAAATGACATTGTTTAATTTCATTAATGCGAAGTGTAATTTATTTGAGATTTGCTCGCTGTTTTTGAAAACTGGCGTAATTATTTGAAAACTGGCGTAGGGTGATTGGACGTTTCATTTATATATGAATGACACATCACACACATTAAAGATGTGTTTCACTTTGCTTCGTGAATAAAGAACCGACAAACCGACAATTCCTGCATAAACGACTTGTTCGTGAATCGATCGCTTAAGGTTTATGGTTTACTGTTTAGGTTTAAGGGTTTAGGGTTTAGGATTTAGGGTTAGGGTTTAGGGTTTAAGGTTTAGGGTTTAGGGTTTATGGTATATTTTAGGAAGGGAGAACATTACAAGCCTTTGTTGATTGCATACATCGCAATCTAATTTTGCGATTTTCAATTACGCAGGTTGAGCGTGCGCTTTTTATCAATTAGAAGATTTCAATACTTGCGTATGCTGACCGTATAAATCGCCTATGTTCCTTGCGATTTGCATTCATTGACGACGAAGAATATTGCGAATTCTGAACAACAAACGTTCCTTATCGTTGTTTACTATTATCATTTTAGGTCGAACATTTCCATGTTTTTTGAGAGCATGCATCGCTAATCGAGTTTGCGACTTTCAGTCCAGGAGGGAGAGCAATACAATGATTTATGAACAACAATAATTTTATATCGATGTTTACTTTTTTCATTTCCGAACGTTGATTACATGCCTGTATTCACCGCATAAATCTTATACGCGTTCTGCGATGTTCATTCAATGCCGATAGGAATATTGCGATTTCGGAATAACAAATATTTTTTATCTCTGTTGACTATTATCATTTAAGACGGGCGAACCTGGCCAACCATTTTTGAACGTATACATTGCAAACCTCTTTTATTTATTGTTGAGCAATACAGTGATATCTAACACAATTTTCTTAGCGATGTTGACTTTTATTGTTTAAGGATTATGGTTTAGGGTTTAGGTTAGAGGGTTTCGGATTTATGGTTTAGGGTTTAGGGTTTAGGGTTTAGGGTTTAGGGTTTCGGATTTATGGTTTAGGGTTTAGGGTTTAGGGTTTTGGGTTTAGGGTTTAGGGTTTATGTTTTAGGATTTAGGGTTTAGGGTTTAGGGTTTATGGTTTTGTGTTTATTGTTTTGGGTTTTGGGTTTAGGGTTTTAGGTTTTGGGTTTGTGGTTTATGCCTCGGGGTTTATGGTTTCGGGTTTCGGGTTTCGGGTTTCGGGTTTCGGGTTTAGGGTTGACGGTTTACAATTTAGGGTTTAGGGTTTATCTTTTAGGGTTTAGGGTTTAGGGTTTTGGGTTTATGGTTTATGGCTCGGGGTTTATGGTTTAGGTTTTAGGGTTTATGGTTTAGTGTTTAGGTTACAGGGTTAGGGTTTAGGTTTTAGGGTTAGGGTTTAGGATTTAAGGTTTATGGTTTATGGTATACTTTACGAATGGCGAACATTAAAAGCCCTTTTCCACCGGAAACTTCGCAAATCACTTATTGTGATGTTCATACCTGGAAGGTGAGCGATACCATGATCCTGTACATCAAACATATCTTATATCTGTGGATTTTTTTTTTAAGGGCGAAGATTATAAGGCTTGTTCAGCACATAAATCACAAATTCGTTGCTGCAATTTTCAGTTACGGTTTGTGAGAAAGACCATGATTTCTGAATAGCAAATGTGTCTTATCGCTGTGGACTATTTCTAATAACGAAAGCGAACATTAATAGCTCTCGTTGACCGCATTCATTGAGAATCTCTTTTGCGATTTTCATTCAGGGAGTTTGAGCAATTCAGCGATGTGTAAACATCAAGCATTTCTTATCGATATTGACTTTTATCATTTTGAATATTACAAGTCTTTGTTGATTGCATAGATCGCAATCTAATTTTGCGATTTTCAATCACGCAGGTTTAGCGCACATCTTTTATCAATTAGAAGATTTCATTACTTGCGTATGCTGACCGTATAAATCGCATATGTTCATTGTGATTTGCATTCAATGACGACGAAGAATATTACGATTTCTGAATAACAAATGTTCCTTATCGCTGTTGACTATTATCATTTTAGGGCGAACATTACCATGTTTTTTTAGAGCATGCATCGCTAATCTAGTTTGCGATTTTCAGTGCAGGAGGGAGAGCAATACAACGATTTATGAACAAAAATCATTTTATATCGATGTTTACTTTTTTTATTTTCGAACATCGATTATGTGCCTGTGTTGACCGCATAAATCGCATATGCGCTCTGCGATGTTGATTCAAAGATGACAGAAATATTGGGATATCGGAATAACAAATATTCCTTATCGTTGTTGACTATTATCATTTAAGATGGGCTAACCTGGCCAACCAATTTTTAACTTAGTCACGAGAAAGAATTCGGCTATTATAGCAAACATATCAAATCGTTGATATGTTCACCCCGAATATTACAAGTCGTTGTTGACCGTATGAGTCGCAATCCTATTTCACAGTTTGTATTTATGGTGTCCTAGCAAAAGAGCGATTTCTGAGCAGCAAACATATCTTACCGTTTTTTACCTTTATCATTTAAGACGGCTGAACATTATCAGCGTTTGTTGACCACATACATCGCTAATCTAATTCTGCGATTTTCAACCACGGAGGTTGAGCAATACCAAGATTTTTGAACAACACACATCTTTTAGCAATTAAAATATTTGAATACATCCTTTGCTGACCGTATGAATCACATATGTGTCTTGCGATTTGCATTCAATGACGACGAGAAAAATTGCGATTTCTGAACAACAAACGTTTCTTATCGCTGTTGACTATTATCATTCAAGGGGAAACATTACCATATTTTTTTGACAACATACATCGCAAATTTATTTTGCGATTTTCAGTCCAGGAGGGAGAGAATTACAACGATTTCTGAACGTCAATCATTTCTTATCGATCTTTACTTTTATCATTTTCGAGCATCGATTACATGCATGTGTTAATCGAATAAATCGCATATGCGTTCTGCGATGTTCATTCAGTTTAGGGTATGGGGTTTATGGTATAGGGATTCGGGTTGAGGCTTTATGCTCAATTTTTGTATCGATTTGTACTATATTATGCTATATGTACATCGATTTGTGTATTTAAATTGTTACTTTGTTAGCAATTTCTCATAAAATCGATGCACAGTATTTGAATTATGAATCGTTATAAATATTTATTATGTGTTTCCTATTGTCAATAATTACGATATTTTTCTTATGAATCGCTTCAAAACAAATCGATTTCGTTCGCAAATAAATATTTCTCTTATCGTTGTGGACTATTATAATTTACGAAGGGCGAACATTATAAGGCCTTATCGACTAGACAAATCGCATATCACATTTTGCGATATTCATTTACGGAGGGTGAGCAATACCACGATCTGGTACATCAGACATCTCTTATATCTGTTGATTTTTTTTTTAAGGGCAAACATTATAAGGACAATTTTTTTAAAGGGAAAACAATAAATGCGAAAAGATGAAAAGATCAAACGTCTTTCACAACTTACAAAGCGCCAGAGGCGCCGATTGAGCAATACCTGTAAATCACCATGCTGCGAATACACAAATCGCTGCCCAGCGATGACCCCAAATCGCCATGCAGTGATGTCACGAACCGACTTCCTGCAGAAGCCACAAATCGCTATCTAGCGATGCTCACAAATCGATGTCCATCTAACAACACAAATCACTATCCCGCGATCCTCACAAATCATAATATTATGATACCACAAATCGTTGTCGGCTGATTACACAAATCGCTATACAGCGAATATGAAATCGATTCACACACCACCAAACACGGACCACAAATCGTCACTGACAAATCACTATCCAGCGAATACAAAAGACATCTTCGGTAAGATCAGTGGAGGTGCTTGGAGTTCTGTTGCGGTTCGAATAAGAAGGGAAACCCAACAATTTCTCAGTAAACGAGCTCTGTTGTAAACCCTAAACTCTTAACAAATCCGACAATATGGAAATCGGGTCATGCAAAGAGGCATGACAACTGAATTAATAGCCCACACGAGATTCCTGTGTCTCATACCTCTCTTTCAAATTCATCGGAGCCTGTCATGAAACAGATAATATAAGACACTGCATTAAGTTTCACAAGAAATGCAAACCTCCTCCCAACATTGATTACATACCAAAAGACTTGTAAAACTGAAGCTATCGTTGCCGAAAATCTGGTCGGGAGGAATGAAGGTTAGCACGTTAGGTATTACGTCTTTAGGGTATTGCTGCATGTTGGACATTACACGAGTTAGATATTGACAAGCTTCAGGTAATGGGAAGCAATATAATGTCTTACATACTTGTTCATGCGAAGGGCTTTGTTATTTTTTATTACAGGTTGGTTGTTTCTTAGACCTTTTCTTGCCAACCAATTCTAGTGCACCCTTTGCCCTCCGACGACTGCGATCAGAGGCAGGTTTTCTTTTGATACCCTTCGCTTCATGAATATGTCCATCATAATCAACAATGTTCACTGCTGACTTGTTGAAGATGATGTTTATGCTTCAACGCAACTTCTCAGGAGTGTCAAGCGAAGCATGATTTTTACCTATGTTGTTCGATCCCATTATCTTCGACTGGTATTCATTCGCTGCAACGGACTGAAGGTTAATTAACTGCACATTTTCGAGTAACTCTCTTGACGCTTTTCTCATGCATACATAGCCTTCTTCACTTCTAGATGTCAAATCAGCAACATGCATAAATGACCTACACAGTTGTTGATAACGGGAGGCTATGTGGCACTTCTCGTCAACACCAGATTTACTCACATTGTCCATATCAAGCATTTCAATATTTGCTTGTCTTCTCTATCTTCGTATTATATAAGACTCAGGTATTTCTTGTATCTTCTCTTGATTAAGTGTCTTTAATACATGACAACATAAAATACCTTTGAATTCATACATTTTGCACGAACATTCAACTCTTTTGTTGTCAACATTGCACGTGACATGTGCTTCTTGCCTTTCGTGATGCTTTTCGCCCTCCCATAAAATACGGTATTTGTGCATATTCTCGGTTTGCATGAGTCCTTCTATATTGCAATTCATGACATGTAACACCTCTTTCTTTATTCATTCAAATACAGTTAGTGTATACAGATCTGCAGGTCACATCAATATTTTCATGCCCAAAGTTAGAGGTCATGTATTGAAGCATTTCACATCTTATTCAAGCTCATTTTGTCTTAGACCGTCTATAAATAATTCATATTGTTCCATGAAATGAAACATTGTTAAACATGAATACAGGGTTTTCTTCAACGTGGCATGCATAGATTCAGCTCTTTGTGTGCTTATCATACCTGCACAAAAGTATTGTCTTCCATATGCCAATGCCCACTTTTCTTTTTCTGCATATAAATTTTGTAACCATGGACAGTCTTTAAGGTCGTATATCTTAATCATTTCCTCTCAATCTGACATAAAGGTGACCTCGTCTACGCTATGAAGTACATACCTTGTAAACTTTTTGTCAAACCCTGACTTTTGATTAAATGTGTCCTATGTTCTTTGCTGCATTTTGAAAGATTTGCCACAAACATAGGCGATGATGTGCCTGGCCACACATGATGCACTGCAACCGCAATTGCGTGATCACCATCTGTAAGTACAGCTTCAGGTTGCTTCCCTATGATTGCCTGTGTAAATACTTTGAACAACCACTCAAAGCTTTCCTTGGTCTGCTCATACAAAAAAGCGTCGCCTAATATACAACTCTGTGAGTGATGGTTCACTCTGACAAACTGCGCAAATGGCCATTGTTCAGTATTAATCTTTACTGTAGTATCAAATACAAGCACATCATTGAAGCATTCATAATCTACTCTTGACTTTGAATCTGCACAAAACATATTCACAGCATATCCATCTTCATCCAGTTGCATTGCATTAAAGAAACCAGGGTCATTGCTTGATTTCTTTTGTAAGTAATCAACCAAAGAACATATTTCTATGTTCTTCATGTTATATGTCCTCTTTCTTCTCAAGTGGTTTCTTAGATCCAAAGGTGTGAATGACACATTATCGCGACCACCATCTATGTGGGCAAACAAATTATATGTCTTCCCTGGTGCAATGCCAACGCTATCGGCTATTTCAGCCATTGCAGCATGTGCTACAGTTACTTTACGATGTGACATTAGCATAGGAGTCATAAATGATGCAGATAAATCATGATTATGATCACTGACTAAAGTATGAACTAGAAATTTTCCATTCGGATGTCTTCTCAAGACCATTCTCGCTTGACATCCACATCTTGATTTTGGCATGCTCCTTGTTGGATTTCTCATTGATTTCTTCCAACCTTGCTTGGAACAAATATATGTCATTCTCACCATGACACCCTGTGCATTTTTTGACCAAGAAAACCTTCTCACACTGAAGCCAACATTTAAGGCATAATCATTGTAAAATTTATATGCAGCTTCCTCATTATTAAATTGCATTCCTTCTACCGGAACATAGTAAAGTGTACTTACATGTACATTCTCAGTGCCTACACTTTTATTAAGTGTTCTGTCATGATAATCTACCTCGTTATTAAATTGTATTTCTTCTACTAGAACATTCAAGTCAAGAGTGAATCTAATGCATGCACCCTTCTTATCATGTGCATCATTAGTGCAGATGTTCAATTCTTTTGTTGCGTCATTAGTATAGATGTTCAATTCTCCATATCTTTCAATTGGTTGAGATAAATCATCTTCATTATAACTTGATGATAAGCTCAACAATATTATGAGCAATATATCAATTTGCGTTAGCAGCAAAATAGCAAACAAATCGATATTAACTAACAAAACAATATCTCACAAATCGGTAGTATGTTACTAATATAGCGGTTTGAGATACAATGCATATACTGAGTGAATGTAGGATACCTGATAGGGTAGAGGCCCTTCCTAGCATTTGTAAACAAGTATTCTTGTCAACAGGTCCCAGCGTCTTACAAATATCGATAAGTTTCTAACCATCGTAAAGACAAGATCTACCTGTAATAACAAAACAATGCCTTAATGGCACACAAGACGACATGCGTTCTACATCGATTGCATGATGAGATGGAAAGCTACTCACGGTGCTTTAATGGCATTGGTCGAAATGTTTGTGCGTCATTGCTTTCTTCCATAATGCCTAACGACAACGAAAAAGAAGAGAAGTGACGAGAATGTTTTGTAAGCAATATATCAATTTGCATTAGCAAGCGCATATGTTTACTACGATTTAATCAGGATGCATATAACAACGGATACCGATAAGGTTAAGCAAGTCAAAGAAACGATTTAATGAATGACAGTATAAAAGCAAGTGCGGTTTGATATTTGCTTATACTGAGCATCGAGTTATTACTTACCATGCCAATAAAAGACACGACATGTCGTACATGTGTGTTGACGATAACGCTCTCATTATTTCCACGAAGCTGTGAAGCGAGTTCAATAGAAATCGCTATCAGAGCGGCAATTTGAATGCGAAAATTGCCACCGCATGCGCTAACGCAATGTGTTTCTGCACGCACACGTTTTCAAAGTCTGTGTATAAATATCTTACAAATATATATTACAAAACATATAATATCTTACAAATCGATATACATATCGAATAATATATTGAAAATCGATATGGCAGTTCAACATAATAACTTACAAATCGACAATACAAAACCATAATATCTAAAAAGTCAATAAATATATCGCATAATAAATTACAAAGCGATACGAAAGAAATTGAGCATAATAGCAAACAAATCGATATTAACTAACAAAACAATATCTCACAAATCGGTAGTATGTTACTAATACAGCGGTTTGAGATACAATGCATATATTGAGTGAATGTAGGATACCTGATGGGGTAGAGGCCCTTCCTAGCATTTTTAAACAAGCATTCTTGTCAACAGGTCGCAGCGTCTTACAAATATCGATAAGTTTCCAACCATCGTAAGGACAAGATCTACCTGCAATAAAAAAACAATGCCTTAATGGCACACAAGATGACATGCGTTCTACATCGATAGCATGATGAGATGGAAAGCTACTCACGACGCTTTAATGGCACTGGTCGAAATGTTTGTGCGTTATTGCTTTCTTCCATAATGCCTAACGACAACGAAAAAGAAGAGAAGTGACGGGAATGTTTTGTAAGCAATATATCAATTTGCGTTAGCAAGTGCATACGTTTACTACGATTTAATCAGGATGCATATAACAACGGATACCGATAAGGTTAAGCAAGTCAAAAAAACGATTTAATGAATGACAGTATAAAAGCAAGTGCGGTTTGATATTTGCTTATATTGAGCATCGAGTTATTACTTACCATGCTAATAAAAGACACGACATGTCATACATGTGTGTTGACGATAATGCTCTCATTATATCCACGAGGCTGTGAAGCGAGTTCAATAGAAATCGCTGACAGAGCAGCGATTTGAATGCGAAAATCGCCACCGCATGTGTGTAACAATGTGTTTCTGCACGCACACATTTTTAAAGTCTGTGTACAAATATCTTACAAATACATATTACAAAACATATAATATCTTACAAATCGATATACATATCGAATAATATATTGAAAATCGATACGACAGTTCAGCATAATAACTTACTCAAGAAATTACAAAGTGATACAGAAGAAATTGAGCATAATAGCAAACAAATCGATATTAACTAACAAAACAATATCTCACAAATCGGTAGTATGTTACTAATACAGCGGTTTGAGATACAATGCATATACTTAGTGAATATAGGATACCTGATGGGGTAGAGGCCCTTCCTAAACAAGCATTCTTGTAAACAGGTCCCAGCATCTTACAAATATCGATAAGTTTCCAACCATCGTAAGGACAAGATTTGCCTGTAATAAAAAAACAATGCCTTAATGGCACACAAGACGACATGCTTTCTACATCGATAGCATGATGAGATGGAAAGCTACTCACAACGCTTTAATGGCACTGGTCAAAATGTTTGTGCGTCATTGCTTTCTTCCATGATGCCTAACGACAACGAAAATGAAAAGAATACACGAGAATGTTTTGTAACACAAGGCAGGCACGAGAAGGCGACAATGTGTTGTAAAACAGGATAAAAAACAAGGCAGAAACCTCTACTGGAGACGACGACAAAGTTTGTGTTGACAATGGGAGTTACTGTTACAACAGATGGCGCAAGAGTTTAATGAATAGGGAACGTCTCCACTTTAGATAGTTAACATCAAACTTTCTGGATGGAGGACTTTTTTGTCCTTTTCTCGAACCATATTTTCCCAACTTTTGAATGGAGGATATTTTTGTCATTTCCTCGAACCGTCATTTTAGGGCAAGAATAGCAAGAAAGGGTGATTAAGTCTTTGCAACAACACCAGAGTCCGATGCAAAGTTATGTCAACATACACGGGAATACGAGCCCCATGTGCGTAAATATGTGGCGCTCATTCGCCCCCCCCCCCCCCCGAACACAGACGTGGGATTCAGTGAATCATCGGGGGAGAGCATACACCACAGGAAGAACAATTCAAGATGACAAGGTAAGGGCAGTAAGCCCGAGCGTGAACCCTCTCACATGAAGTAGACTAGGGTCCATACTGTGGCTTGAACTCTCGAAAGGGGGCGTTGGATGAAGTTGAAATTCTATTCCAAGACCATGATGAAATTGTTTAGAAGCCAAGCCCCATAGGTCTCTATTCCCTTCACCCTAATCGAAATACATACATTTGTCTCATACACTATTGGGATGGTGAGCCTCCAAGCAGTTCTATGAATGGAGTAAAAAAACATACACCTTTAAACTTTCGAAAAACAAGAAAAAACCGATACCACCAATGCCCAGGTTCCAATCAATCATTTGTGAATGCTGCCCAAGCAGTGCCTAACCGAGGCATGCTCTACAAGCCGCAAGCGAGCCTGTCCATGCCGACATAGTGCTCTCCTCTTTGTTCAATAGTCCCGGCCAAATGCCTAGCCTTGGGGGTGCTTCATCTAGGGGGCAGCATGAGGTAAGGGCACAGCCCGCGCCTATTTAAACCACCCTCCACCCTTGCCCGCTACCACGTGAGCAGAACCTGCTGGTTAGCAGTAGGTTCTTTGTTTCAAACAACTAGGGATGTCAATGGATCAGATTTCATTTAATATCTGACCGAATTCGATTCTCGTGCATTTAGTAAGCCAAAACCTTATCGGACTATAATTGGACGCAGATATGGTTCTGATTTTTTGCTGCCAAATCCTACAAATATCTGAATTTGACGGATATGCTAATCCATTTAAGGAACTGGTATGAGCATTTCACCCTAAGAATCTGAATCTCAATTCAAATCCATTTAGCAAACATCCAATTAGTCAAGTATGGTATTTGGCCACATTCCATCCAAATCCTAACCGTTGAAATTTTCATTCCCACCTTTTGCGTTCTATTCCTAAAAGAGTCATATGTTGATGTGACCAATACCAAATCCGAGGTTAATAGGGTTCAGGTGGTAAAAGTATTTTTTTACATGTAATCATATTCAAATATCCATGAGATTCAATACCAAAAAATCAAAACCATATTGACCCAAGGGGTTTGGCGTAGTGGGATGGAGCATAGGCTGTTTGATAGGCAGCCTAGGTTCAAATCCCATGGGTCCACACCCCCCCCACCCACACACACACACACACACACACACAAGTTCTGGGGTCAAGGGATAAGCCCTCGGAGTTTTAAGCCGACAGGATAGCAACCATAAGTACAGCAGGCTGAGCCAGTGCGGCTAGGTCTCTGCACCTGGGACAGTTTCTCCAAGAAAAATAAATCAAAACCATGACGGAATCTGCTTATAATCAGATGTGGTTTTTGGCTTAACAAATCTGATCCATGAAAATCCCCAAAGCTGTGCTTTGAGCATGGAAGAATCCATGATAAGGGCAGACTTTAAGTTTGTCACATTTGATTTTGTCATCCGAAGACTCTACATAAAGGTATTTATTAATTTTTTAAAACATCTTACAAACTTTATTCAATAATTGGGATTGAAGTTGTGCTATCATGACTAAGGAATGTCGCACCATCATGAGCAAGGGGTCTAGGGTTCGAATCCCACGAGGGTTGCCCCCCAGCTTACGTAAAATATTCAATAATTGACATATTATCAACATAGAGTGGACCTTAGAAGGCCTCGGTGTTAGCCAATTCCATGAATAATGTAAAAGTTGTTTCCCCCAAAAAGCATGGTGAGCACGTTTGAAGGAATACTTTTGCTCAGAATTTCTTAATAAGATGCCACAGTCGAGTCAAATATGAAAATTTTGAGGAAAAACAAAGTTCCTGCTTCACATGAAGCTCTCAAAAGAGTTTATTTAACAAATATGGCATGTTATTATGCATTAGAAGGGCATCTTCCAGATATTTCAAGATTTTCAACAAAGTTCCTGCTTCACATGAAGCTCTCAAAAGAGTGTTTATTTAACATATATGGCATGCTATTATGCATTAGAAGGGCGTCTCCAGATATTTCAAGAAGTTCAACAAAGTTCCTGCTTCACATGAAGCTCTCAAAAGACTGTTTATGGCTTGTTATTATGCATAGAAGGGCATCTCCTCCAGATATTTCAAGATTTTGAACAGTTTCCTATCAATTTTAGAGCATTAGATGACCAATGAAAGACACATGAAGGGAACAGACCCACCTATTTACAGATACAGGGTACCCTTTGATATTTAAGCAACAAAGCAACTATCTCGAGTCTAACTCAGATATATTTCACTCTGATGAAGCAGACTCGGACTTCTGGTTTTCAGCAACTCCAAGCTGACCATGGAGGAACTGGAGCACTGAAAGGCGCTGCATGAGCAACCACACAATAGTCAGCAACATATGCATGCAAAATCCCTTATGAAAACAAATTGCCCATACCCGTTTCTCTAAGCCAATTTCGCCTGGATTTATTGTCAAACGCTCCAAACATTTTATTGCCTCATGAAATCCATCGACAGCCAAACTTTCGCTTCCGATATTCCTATCAACATCAGCAACTTTTGCCAAGGACACAGCTACATCCACCATCTGCATAACATAAAACAGACACCAATAAGGGGAGACAGTCTTCTTCTTTTTCCCCCTCCTAATTATTTTGTGTTAATTTAGTTAACTGAAAAAGACAGGAAATTTGAACAACAATTACCTAAAGTTCTCATGGAAAAGGTACATTTATTTCATTTGCTGAAAACAGATTCACAAATTTCACCATATTCCAGTAGCACTACTCAATATTCTAATAGCAATAGTCCTTGTAGTAAAAAAGCTAGAAAGTGTGTGTGTGCGGCGCACATATGCTGAAAGTTGTATGATGAAACATGCAAAAGAAAAAATAAATCAAATAAGAGTATTATTTACAGAATTAAGTAAAGCATGAATCAACATAGTATATATCTAAAGCTGTTTGGAAGAACAAAGACCAAAATGCATAAAATATTGAATAATTGCCTACAAAAATACAGCAGTAATATGACATGATATACCCACATAATACCTAGAACCACTATATAATAATATTGCCTATAAAGTAAAAGAAAAAAGTTGGTTTGAGAAATTTTATGCTACATCAAAATTTTTAAAAGAAATTGCAGTGTAATTTTGTTGAAAAGAAAACAAATGAGCTGTAGATTTGCAGTGTAATTTTTTCAAAAGTCACCTCAAAATTTTAAAAATTCACTCGGTGTCCCCAAGATCGCACATACACCGCCAAACCACATATTCAGTTTGACAATACTTTTGCATGTTTTCTGGAGTCAGTGTATCACTATTATAAAAACAAGCACCATTAAACTTATAAACTAATAATTCCAGATAATGTGAGGTCCAGACTTAGAAAGAAAGAAAGAAAAGGTCAAAAATCATTCTTGCTAAAACTCATTAGGATAAAGATACAATCCACAATTGCCTAAGAATTTTTCACATGTGATAGGAAACAGAAACAAACGAAAAGGTTGAGGTTCAGCATCGTTAATATTCTAGACAAATAAAAAAAATTATTGGGATAATGAGATTCGGTGTCCCTGTATAACTTCATTTCTTTGTTGTCAATGTGACAGATTTCATCTTTACACGAGAAAATGAAAAATTAAACCTTACCCACAGTTCTAAGCTACATGTTCCTTATTGCTTAGTGCTTACGGATCACTAATATATTCAAGGGCATAAATTGGCATCCTACAATTTCCGCACAACTATTTTGTGGCCGAACATCTAGAAATTCTTGTAGCACCAAGTCCACGGTTACTGAGAGATTCAATATATGTTCGACATCTTGCTTCTCCAAGAATAACTTCACAGAAAGAAGCTAGGCACTTCCAAAACTTGATTAAATGTTATGGAAAGCGCAATTTTTTAGAACATGAGATTATGGGCAGGAAATTTGTACATTCATTAGAAAGTAATACATTTGTAGTTGACCTATTCTGATTGAATCAGGAACAAATTAGAATTAAAAATATTATATATTCAAATTGGTTAGAAAAACAGAGGTCTAATTCATACCAGAATAGGAAAAAACAGATAAAATCAGACCAAAACCTCTCTCTCTCAATATAGTCAGGTGTAGCTGCCGACTCTGATCCGTGCCTACTGCCATCATACAGGGCTTTTGAAGGAATTTTTTTTCATGTTTTTCTCAAATCTGATGTCCATATGTGTTCTACATGCTTGATTTTATAGGAATCGACTCTTGGATCGTCCAATTTTGAAACGTGGGTAGGTTTTTATAAGGTTTGAAAATCAACAGTTTAAAATTTTCATAAATATTCAAGGCTTAAAAAATCACATTTTTTTTAACGTATAAAACATGATCCAAGTGTCGCTTCCTAACAAATTGACCATGCCAAACACTTCTACAGAGTCAGATTTGTGAAATACACCGCAAAAACCCATGTTCGCTCGTGGTAGGCACCTATATATATATATATATATATATATATAAAAAATCACTGTCACCAATATCGGTGATATTTTGAAAATATCACAAAAAATAGCTCACGATATTTTCAAAATTTTGCCAGAAGACAATATCGCGATAATATCATGATATTTTTTGGCAAAAAACAAATTTTTTTATATTTTAAGTTTGTATTTTCTATTCTTTTGTTTCTTTTATAATTTTAAAACCTTTAAAACTTGTTTCTTATTATTTTTGGAATAAAAATAATGCAAAACTTATTATTTTCTTATCTTTTTGGTTATTATTTATATTTTTTTATAATTTTATAGATTTCCCCAAGATTTTCCAACTTTTGAAAATCTCTCAGAGAATACCTTAATGATATAGGTGACAATATATATAAAAGAAAAGTGGTAGCTGCCTACCATGCACAAATAGTGTTTTCGGGTTGTTTTTCGTAAATCTGACCCTGCAGATGTGTTCAGCATGATTGACTTGCTAGAAAACCACACTTGGATCATGTTTTTTGATAAAAAAACATGATATTTTAAGCCTTAAATATTTATGTAAATCTTAAACCATTGATTTTTAAATCCTATAAAAACCTATCAGCATATCAGAATCAGGCAATCCAAGAGTCAATTCCAATAAAATTAAGCATGTAGAACACATATGTATAGTCAGATTTAAGGAAAACGCTGAAAACCCCATTCAAAAGACTGGTAGGCTGGCGATATGCTAGAAAAGTGGTAGACAGTTACCACTTGTTAAAATGTACACATTGTATATATACTATATATATTTATCTATATGTATACATATTCATGTATATATATAAATATGTCTATATTATCTTTATTTTATTTTATTTTTTTCTAATGCCTAGACTTGCCCTCTCTTGTGTGTCTAAATATTGTAAGTATGCATCTTGCATACATTTTGTGAAGTTAAATAAAATATTATTTTTATATGTGAGCTCTCTTTATGTGAGCTCTCTTTATGGCCTTTGTGAGTAATGTTGGAAGTATCGTACTGTATCGTACGATACAGTGCAATACTATTGAGGTTCTCGTATTGATACACACTCGTATCGCGATATGAGTGTCTCATACCCGTATCGGGTGTATCGTACGATACACCCCCGTATCATACGATACAGGGCGTATTGTATGATATAGTATTAACGCACTTTAAAAGGGCCTAAAACTTACTTTTAACTTTTGGGTTTTAAATAACTTTTGAGGGCAGACTCCCTTATTTGGGTAGAGGCCATTAGAGAAAAACCCACACCCTAAGAGCCGTGAGAGCGATTTGGGGGCCGATCCATGCACTAGAGAGTGGGTTTTTGTGACTCCCTCAAGTAAGAGTGCATTTCCATCATTTTTCTACTCAAAGAACTGGGTTAGGGTAAAAAAATCCCTATTATTGGATTCTTATTGAGTTTTTTTTGGGGAAGATGGCATCAGAGAATCCGGTATAGCAATGGAGCACTCAAATAATGAGTGAAAACCAATTAAAAATCAAGTGCAACGAGTAGTGGTTGGCCAAGTTTGAAAGTGATGTTTCAAATTTGAAATCTTTTGCCGTTCACATTCTTAGCCAAACGTGTAGTGCAAGTTGATGTGAAAGAAATTGAAGTGTCTTTGAGCAAATCTATACAAAAAGAAGAAATAGATTGAAGCACAATAAACGTTCGTTACAACTTACGATTGAGGTAAAGGTATACAAAATTATAAAGTTTATTTATCATTTTCATGTGTTTATTTAAAGTATTTTTTATATCATTTAAAACCATAGTTACCGAAAGTTTCTTAGATAGGTGGGAAGCCCGATTCTCGGAAACTCGCTTCGGAAGTGCGGTACTCCTCGCTTTCGAAACTTGATAAGAATCTCGATTCTCTCACGCTTCTCTTATGCTTTCCAAACACTTCATATATTCTTCTTATATGTTTTTTCACTTTACTTTTCATGTTTTTTATGTGTTTTCTCTAACGCTTATCACTCACTTCCATGTGCTTTCTCTAAATTGGCAGTCGTCATTTTTAGATTTTGTTAAAAAATTAATTTACACTAAAAAATCATAAAATTTAAGAATAATCACATTTATTTTAGTTTTTATTTGTGTTCCATTTCAATTCACATTCAATTCTTATATTGTTTTTTTATTCCTCTTTTCCGGCTTCCTATATATTTTAAAATGCATAGTTTCTCGCTTCTGCTTCTCGTATCGTTTACTGCTTCGCTTCCGAGTCTGGCAACCTTATTCAAAACCCAACTAATTTTAATTTTTTCATTTCATCTTTTTAGGCAAAAAAAAAAGTTATCCTTAAGGAGGCACAAAGAGCAATTTGATCCCATCAATTTGAAACATTTTGATGAATTGGATGCATGGGTTGAAGAAGCAAAAACTTTTTTTAATAAAGATAGCATTCAATGGATAAACGTGGAAGGAACACAGGTGGTAGACGATAAAGACCCCATATATCTTGGGGACGAGGTGGATGTCGAAGAAGGAGAAGAAGAAAAGAAAGATAATGATGATGAAAATGATTATGATTATTGAAGTTTTATATAATATGTTTTAAAAAAACATTGTTATTTAACACTTAATTGTTCATAAACTTGGTTATTTTGTTTTTGTTTTTGTTTATGTAATATGAAAGTATGAGTCTTGTGGCATGTTCTTAATTGCAAGCTATTTAATATTTTTCACTGTTCTATTGAGATATGAATGTAATATTATCTATGATTCTATATTACTTGATGTTTGACAATGTCTTATGCAGCTCATATAGACATAAATGCTTCATATGTGATTTTATGGTTGTATTTTGTGCAATTCATCATTGTTTCATGTGATTTTTTTTAAAAAAATTGCTATTTTTCTGATTTTTCTGATTTTTCTGATTTTTCTGATTTTTCTTTATTTTTTTAGATTTTTTGAAATTTTTTTATTAAGAATTTATGATATTTTATGATACAATATGGTCTTAATTTGGGCCCGACCAATACAGGTAACGATACAATACTTGCAACCTTGTTTGTGAGTGTGCCCATAGTGGTTGCTTGTGTTTGTCCATTTGGATACTTTGGTGGACATTTTCTCTCATTTGGTGGCTCTACTCTCTTTACATGGTATTAGAGTCATAGTGCTCTTGGTCTTTGAAGATTGGCAATCCCTTTGTTCGTGTGCTCGTGGATTGCTCCTCAAGTATTCGTGCTCCTCCATATCAACTTCTCTCTCTCTTGTGTGCTGATGGTTTGCTCCTCAATTGTTCGTGGTGGTTCAAGTGGGCGTGCTCCTCCTCTTTCTCTCTCTCTTTATTTTTTTATGTAATCATTCATGGAGGACAAGGAGAGTGTCACCGTTGTGCCAGTCAAGCTCAATGACACTAACTATGTAATGTGGTCTTCTATCACGAAACACCATATTTAGGGCAAGAGCTTGTACAAATTAGTAGATGAATCCGATTCAGAACCTAAACTTCTTCTCACAAAAGTTGAGAACGGGAAGAATATAGCGCTTCAAGGAGATGAGAAGACTAAGGTCATAACCAATTATGAAAAAAAGTTGGAGTGAAGAATGGGATGATAGATATTAAAACATGTTCTAGCCTTGCGAAGTTTGAGCATGCCAATGATGCTTGGGATTGCTTTGAAAAATATGTATTCACTCAAAGATGAGCATTTTTACTAATTCATAAATGGGTTGCAACCCGAGTTTTAGGCCATAAAGTCGACTCTTCTCTATACAGAAAAGGTTCTCTCTATTGTTGATACGATGAGGAACTAAGTATGGAGGAAAATGGGTCGAAGAGACACACCCTCAAGAATGATGATGAATCTGTCTTGGTCATATCTAGGTTGGGAACCTATGCTTGCACATACAAACCACTTCACTTTGGGAGACAAGGCAATGAGTATGACAAAAGGAAAGTCATTTGTCACTATTGCCATTAAAAAAAAGAGAGGAAAAAAAGGTGGCTACAATTGATCCACCTCAAGAGACTAAGGACATGAGCAACCCTCAAGATGCATCCTTATAAAGTACGTCCTTATCCCAATTGGTGGAGGTACTTCAACCTCTTCTTAGAGAATCATCTTTCCTAAACCGGAGTTGTAGTCGCATCCTATTCCGATCCCGGTAAGTCTCCTTGGCTCCTTGACTTCGATATTTCGTTTCATATGACTCCAAACCTTGATATCCTATCAGAATGCCGTATTAATTCAAGCATGTCTAATGTTTTCATTGCCAATGGTCCGTCACTTGAAATCAAAGGAATAGAAAATTTTGAAAGAAATCTTAAAAACTTCAATTTTAAAAATTAGATATATTTTTTAAAGTAAATCTAAATCTTCTGTCTCTCAAATATTGGATCATGGATATAATGTCTTCTTATCAAATGGTTGTTGGAGGCAGAATCGCCAGTCAGGGAAGCTGATTGGAGAAGGCCATAGAGAAGGAGGCCTCTACTACATGGACTTTTTGGAAATACCCAAAAATATGTATTATTGTAATGTCCAAAAAGTTAGATTTAGATTTATGTCACAAAAGACTAGGGCATCCAAATGTATCCAAAATTTCATAGTTTTCAAGTTTGAAAATATTTTGTAATATTGACAATTTTACTTGTAATGATTGTATTCTTGACAAAATGAATAAATTACCCTTCTATGAAAGACCACTTGTTAGTCCATTCAGATGTTTAGGGTCTAGCACCAATCATATCAAAAGGTGAATATACATATTATGTGATATTTTTGGATGATTTTTTAGGTATATTTGGATTTACTTCCTTATACATAAGTCCAAAGTTTTCTTACATTTTCAAATTTTTCATAACTTAGTTAAAAATAGGTTTAATAATAACATTTCTATCTTTCACACTCATTCAGGGGGAGAGTTTGTCTAAAAAATTTAAAGATATTTTAATTTACATGGCATTAAACATTAAAGATCTTGCCCTCACACACCACATCAAAATGGTTTGACTGGAAGAAAACATCAACACATTTGCAAACCATGTACCTAAAGTCTTTTGGGCTGAAGTCGCATTAATCGTTGTGTATCTTATAAACAGAATGTCATCTTCATCATTACAAAATATCTCTCCTATCGAAAAACTTTTTATTATTTCATATTAAGAGTCTTTGGATGCAAGTGTTTTGTTTTAACCAACAAAAATGATAAGTTTTCTTGTAGGGCTATTCCATGTGCTTTCTTTGGATATGATGATAACAAAAAAGGTTATAGATGTTATGACCCTAGAAATGAAAAGTTGTATGTTTCAAGAAATGTGTCCTTTTTAGAAAATAAAAATTCCTTTAATTATGAAAAATCTAAGGAAGTAACTAAGTATTCCCTTCTTAGCAAACTTTCGGTCATTATACCGTAAGTTTGAAGGGAGTGTTAAAATGTACACATTGTATATATACTATATATATATATGTATTTATCTATATGTATACATATTCAAGTATGTATATATAAATATATATATATATATATGTATATACATATGCATATATATTATCTTTATTTAATTCTTTTTTATTGTTGTAGTTAACTACAATTGACTAGCCATTAGACTAGGTCTAATGGCTAGATGATCTAGCCATTAGAAGTTAGAACTAGTCTAATCCCCATTGTAAATATGCATCTTGCATACATTTTGTGAAGTTAAATAAAATATTATTTGTATATTTTGTGAGCTCGTGTGCTTTTAGTGGCCTTTGGCTCATAGTGGTTGTTTGTGTTTGTCCATTTGGATACTTTGGTGGACATTTGCTCTCACTACACTACTCTCTCTCTATATATATATACATATAAAAAAAAGGTACGAATAGTTTGGAAGATCCCTCACTTCAAGTGACTGAAGCCTCTCTTCTTAGCCAATAGGCACTTCACACCTAGCCTCTTTCTTTTTCCAATGCACTACTCTCTTCTTTCTATTATTTACTTATCCAGTTAACCCACATTAACCCTTTTCTGTTTTTCTCTCACATTTATTCACATAACTGTGCACATCTGTCTCTCTCTCTCTCCATAAGCAACCCCTCTTCCCAATGCTTCTTTGTTCTCTGTCCATTGTCCCTCTCTCTTCTTTCTCATTTACTCACTCTACACACACTACCTAATTATAAGGATCAGCATTACATAAAATCCTTTTAGACTCTTCGAATACTAATCCTCTCAATTCTCCATGTATTTATCATCACTACTTCTATCCCTTTGAATAGTGAGACTCTCAATATCTCTCTAGAAACCTCCATAAGACTTATTAAAGGACAATGCATTTATCATCAATACTTTGACCCTTTGAATCTAGAGCATTTCAATATAGCTCTTAGAAACCTCCCTAAATCGGCCCACAAGGCAAAATAAGCTTTCCTGATTCCTGACCTCTATACTTTTGGTTTCCCTCAATAGCCACCTAGTTTTCGGTTGCCAAACAGAGGGCCTGTATGGGTGAAAATATGTGGTAAGTTCATGATTTGGTTTAATAAGATTTATTCAGATTTATTTTCTCAATTTTTGGAAGTTAAATGCAACAGAATTGTTTAGTTTATATTTGTTTGTCCATTCACTTGTTTGTTCAGGTCGACAATAGAAATGCATACGGATCAAAATGTTGTTGCGATGACAGTAAGATTTGTATATTAATGCAATACAATATCGGCATTTTATAGCCATTGTCGTCGTCGTTCTCAACATGAATAATTTTTTTACTGTTCTCTTGCTTTCTTGAAGGTTTAAGAAAGATATTGAATTCTGAAGTAGGCTCCTACTATTTTCCTTTTTGTACAAAATTGTTTTCTTATTTTCGTTTCAGTAACCTTGTTAGAATTCTGTATTATGTCTTTCCTTTTTTCTTTATTTTGTTCTTATTTTCTTCCTCTTATTTCTGCGACTTCTACAGTTGGCTAGATAAACATACCTGGGCACATTGCAGAAAAAAAGAATGCAGTATCCCTACATTTTTTGACATTTGGGTGCACCCAAACAACTCCGATTGCTACCCGTTCTCAGCAATATTATCATGCTTATGCAGAACCATCTAACCTCCTCTTTGAGAGGTTTAATGTCTTGTATCCTCCTCTCATGTGCAGTTGTGGTTTGAGATTAAGATAGTTTTTATTCTCATGTTAAACGATATTCTTTCTAGTCATCATACTGATGGAGATTGGACCAAGGTTGCCAGACTAGGAAGCGAAAGCGGGAAACGATACAGGAAGCGGAAGCGAGAAGCGATGCATTTTAAAATATATAGGAAGCGGGAAGCGAGAAAAAAAAAGAAATATAAGAATTGAATGAGAATCAAAATAAAACACAAATAAAAACTAAAATAAAAGTGACTAATATTAAATTTCATGATTTTTTAGTGTAAGAATTAATTTTTTAACAAAATCTAAAAATGATAACTACCAAGTACCAATTTAGCGAAAGCACATGGAAGTGAGTGAGAAGAGTCAGAGAAAACACATAAAAAGCATGAAAAGTTGAGTAACAGAACGTATAATAAGAATAAATGAAGCATGTGGAAAGCATAGGAGAAGCGTGGGAGAATCGAGGTTCTCATCAAGTTTCGAAAGCGAGGAGTATCGTGCTTCCGAAGCGAGTTTCCGGGAAGCGAGCTTCCCACCTATCTAAGAAGCTTCCGGTAACTCTGGATTGGACCCACTGCCACCATGAAAATGCGTTTTTTGGGTGCAGGATACCTTGCAATAGGACCAAGTGTGGTACACATAAGACCTACATGACTTCAATGACAAGATATTATGTAGTGTCTTTGTCAATAAGAACATTTCATGTGTATATATACATGTTTTTATAGGTCTACGATTGCATGTTTGTAGTTTGCACATTGCATCTTTGAATAGTGTTTGACATTCGATTGTGGGGATGTGAGGTTTTACCATGTAGGTATTGCATCTTTGTGCTTTCATAACCCTTGTCACGTCTCATAGGTTAGTTGTGGTTGTCTTTCTTGCAAAAAATTACGCAATGGTGTCAATGATATAGAATTTTACGGTGATAAGTATATCAATCCGGTAAGGCTTATAAAATTTCATACCATATTTGGGTCTTCACTTGAATTCTTGCAGTTTTTGATGTAAAGATTTTAGAAAATTAATATCTTCAGTGTTGGCCATGTTTGGATCTAGACTTGGTACCAATATCCTAAAGACATATTTGAGTTTGGATCCACCTGGTTCTGATGTAGGTATAGCCTATCAACAGCCCTAATTACCATTGTTTCCATCCTTTGTACGCTTAAAACAAATATCTAGAACCACTATAGAAATCTATTTAATCAATTTCAGTTCATTTAAACATTTTGTTAATAATGTCTATTATAGTTTCACAATTTTATGCATAGAAGTAACTAACATCAATGACTACCCTTTGAAATGGTCACTTTATCAATAAAAAAATTATTTGTAGGCTATATAATATTCGGTGGTCTCACATGTGAACTTAGTGCAAATTCCTGAAAATTAATATACCTTCCGTGCATTTGCACGAGTTTTGTACTAGTATATATATCGTAGGGGGGTATAGCTGCCTACTCTGATTTGTGCCTACCGCCAGCCTACCGGGCTTCTAAAGTTTTTTTTTTCAATGTTTATCGCAAATCTGACCACACAGATGTGTTCTACATACTTGACTTAATAGGAACAGACTCTTGGGTCGTCCAATTCAAATACATGGGTAGGTTTTTATAAGGTTTGAAAATCGACAGTCTACAATTTTTATAAATATTCAAGCTTAAAAAATCACATTTTCTCACTGAAAAAACTCGATCAAAGTGTTATTTTCTAGCAAATCGACTATGCCAAACACATCTGCAGGGTCAAATTTGCGAAAAACACCCCAGGCTCATGATAGGCGTTAAGATGTATGTATATAATATTATAATGTATATATACATTATATATATATTTATCACTGTAATAGGTAAATACCCTTCATGGGTATTTTTGTCTTTTTCTTATGTAATAGGTTTTGTCCTCTAGGGACAAATTTTCCTTTTTTTCTTTATTTTTATTTTTTATTGTCTTTATCCCAAAGACCAAGGATATTAAGGTCTTTTGCTCTTAAGAGTCGTTGGAAGCACCCCAACGATTTTATGGGAGCTCCCTTTTGGCTCTTCCTTTGTGTATATAAGGGACCTCTTGTCCCCATGTTATGTAACGTTTCTCTTAAGCATTCATGCTCAATAAGATGAATATTTTTATGTTCCTCTCTTTAATTCTTTGATGTCTTGAATACACTTAGTGCTTGTGTAGTGCCTTTGAATTCTTGTATTGTCCCTTAGTTGGACTTGTGTATGTACACGTTGAAATGAAATGAGGATCTTCCAAACACGAACTAAGATCCGTAAGAAAGAGTGTCTTAAAAGGACACTTAAGCATAACCCTTAAAAGGTATAAAAGAAAACAAAAAGAATAAAATATATTCTTTATTGAAGCTGGAGAACATAATGCTTAAGAAGCATTGGAATAATATTACAAGAAAGGCTGCACCTGTAAGTTTTTCACATGTATAGAGAAAAGAGAGAGACGAAGAAAGAAGCAAAAACTTTGCCTGTCACGATTTCTATCTTGAAATCATGACCTAAACAGTGCTTTTATAATGTTACAACACTGAGATATGGATCCGGGTCTGGTGTATCCAGACCCGACAGTCTAGGAGTGTTATAATACAGAAGTATGGATATGTATGGATCCGGGTCGGATCCTTTTTCACCCCCCCTCAAGTTGATCATGGTTTTGGACCTTGAACAACTTGCCTTTAAGCATCCAAAAACGATCCTTTGTTAACCCTTTGGTAAATAGATCTGCAACTTGTCTTTCAGTATTGACGAACTCAGGCTCAATCTCTTTCTTCAACCTTCTGTCTCACAAAATGTTGGTCAATCTGAATGTGCTTAGCACGACTGTGATATACTGGATTGAATGACATGTTGATAGCACTTTGGTTGTCACATAGCAAGGTAGTGTGGGAGATCTTTTCTCCTACTTCAGTTAGTAGATGCCTGATCCATGTGGCTTCGGCAGTAGCAGCAGCCATAGATCTATACTCAGCCTCAGTGTTTGATCTAGCGATGGCCTTTTGTTTTCTACTGCTCCAAGAGACTAAATTTTTTTCAATGAAAACGCAATATCCTGATGTAAATCTTCGTTCATCAGGATCTCCTGCACAGTCTGCATCACAATATACAGTGAGTCTGTGCTCATCTTTGCCATATGACTGTGGTGAATATATCAATCCATCTCCAATGGTCCCTTTGAGATATCTAAGTATCCTCTTGACCGCTTCCAGTCCAGTACGTGGCGCATGCATAAATTGAGACACTTGATTGACTGAATAAACAATATCAGGCCTGGTGAATGTGAGGTATTGTAACATTCCTATTATGCTTCGATACCTGGTGGGATCATCACACAAATCTTCATCCTGAGCGCTAAGTTTTTGATGAAGCACACTCGGAGTTCCCAGAGCTTTGCAGTCTTGCATGCCTGCCTTGCTGAGAACGTCTACGGTGTACTTGTGCTGAGTGAGTGTCAAGCCATGAGCCTAGTTATCAACTTCTACACCAAGGAAATAACGTAGAATTTCAAGATCTTTCATTTTGAACCTCTGACCTAGTAAGTCTTTTACTTCTTGGACGTGGGTCGCAGAGTTTCCGGTGATGACAATATCATCGACATAAATTAATAACAGAGTGCTCACAGTCTGACTTCTAAAAATAAATAATGAGTGGTCCAGCATGGAACGTGAAAATCCATGTTTCTGAATCTCTAGCGAGAAGCTATCAAACCATGAGCGAGATGCTTGCTTCAGACCATAGATAGCTCTTTTTAACCTGCACACATGAGTTTTACAATTTTGTTCTTGATACCCAGGGGGTTGCTCCATGTATACTTCTTCATTTAAGTCCTCATGCAAGAATGCATTTTTCACATCAAGCTGACTCAACTTCCATCCATGTTCAACAGCCAGGGAAATAATAATTCGAATTGTTCCCATTCTTACAACCGGACTGAAGGTCTCATCATAGTCTTGCCCTGCTTCTTGAGTGAATCATTTTGCCACAAGTCTTGCCTTGTATCGTTCAATGGTTCCATCTGGCTTGTACTTTATTTTGTAGACCCATTTACATCCGACAATATTTTTGTCAGGTGGTCTGAAAACAACTTCTCAGGTTCTACATTCATGCAAGGCTTGCATTTCATCATTCATGGCTTCTACCCACTTGGTAGAAGTGGCTGCCTGGTAGTACATGATGGGCTCATCTTCCTTATTGAGAGCAGTTAAGAAGAGTTGAAGATCTAATGAGAAGTTGTTATAGCTAACCCACCTGTCAATGGGATGTCGTATGCGGTTTGATTTTCTGACCTCAAGAGTATGAGAAGGTGTCGGATTGCCGACTGAGACATGATCTGAATGGCTTGATGTTGTCGGTCTCTGTCTAGAATAGACAATGCCTTTGTATCTGCCCGGTACTTCTTCTGCATTCTGTGATCCCGACATTCCAGTGTCTTTAAAACTCTCTTCTTCTTGCTGCACGCAATCTGAGGAGCATGCTTCATTGGAGTCAGCAAAAAGTTCTGAACTCAACCAAGGATAGTAAACTTCAGTTGGCATATTCGTTGCATCAGCTCCATCATCAAAATTTTGTTCATCAAAGACAACATTTCTTGAGATTCTGATACGTTTGTTGGTGGCATCATAACACCTATATCCTTTGTAGTCATCTGCATATCCTACAAACCTACATTTTTGGGCTTTGTCCTGAAACTTGTTTCTCAGAGACTGATCAATATGCACATAGCAAACACAATCAAGGACACGCAAATCATGATAACTAGGATGAGCTCCAAAAAGACAGTGATAAGGAGACTTATTTTCCAGAACAACCATGGGCAGTCTATTTATCACATGCACGGTAGAATGAAAGGCTTCTGTCCATAGGTTGATAGGAAGATTACTGTCATGAAGCATACTCATGGCACTTTCAACGTTATGTCTATGTTTTTGTTCAGCAATCCCATTCTGTTGAGGAGTGTGGGGGCAGGACACCCTTCTTCCTATTCTATTATTTCGAAGAAAAGAAACAAAATCACGGGATGAGAATTCCCCACCTCCATCACATTGAAAAAATTGAATGGACTCAGAAAATTGATTTTTGACCAAGGAAAGAAAATTTTGAAACAAAGAGAAGACTTCCGACTTATTCTTTATGAAATATATCCAAGTGTATCGAGAATAACTATCAACAAAGAATAGATAGTATCTGCTCCCAGATCAAGAGACAATTGGGGCGGGTCCCCATACATCAGAACAAATAATCTCAAAAGGTTTTGAAGCTCTCTTATTAATGGAATGGAAAGGCAATACATGACTCTTACATGAAAGACTACTAGAACACTTATGACTGCTCTCATTCCCATTGAGACTTTCTTTTGGAATGAGATTATTAGAGACAAGTTTCTCAATAAAATGACTCCCACAATGTCCTAACCGACTATGCCATAAGAATGGCTTATTACATTCAGAGATACTAAAAACACTGGCAGAAGAGGATGAACACGACTCTAACGAAGGCTTCGAATTCAGATGAGCAGGGCGGATAGCATGACATGGAGCTTCTTCAAAGACATACATATTGCCTCGTCTTTTTCCTTCAGCGAATGTTTCCCTCGTGCGTAGGTCATTGACCTGCACAGAGAAGGGAGTAAATTCAACTGAAGCATTATTATCATCAATAAGCTTGGAGACAGAGACAATGTTTTTCTTAATGTCAGGAGCATGAAGAACGTCAGAAAGAGTAAGAGTGGAATGTGACATGGGAATGACAGTTTTTCCAACATGAGAAACAGGATGGTGGGATCCATCTCCAGTGACAATCTTACTTTTTCCAAAATAAGGAATAGGATTAGAAATCTTACCTGCATCACATGTCCCATGAGTCGTTGCTCCTGAGTCGACAAACCAAGTGCCTTCATCACTCTGCTTCAATTTCAACTCTGACAAGGCAGATATTAGCAGATCTTTGATTTCTCCACTATCTCTGGTATTTGTGAACTTTCTTTTTGTTTCTGTCTGTGGACCCTTTCCTTTATTCTCTGGATTATGCCAACAATTCGCCTTGACATGCCCCTTTTTGTTACAAAAGAAGCAAGTGGGGATGGATCTTGATCCCTGCGTATGAGCAGACATATTTGGAGTGGGGAGCAGACCACGCCCTCCATGTCCACTTCGCCCTTATCCTCCTCGTCATCGTCCTCTACCATAAGTCACTCCTGTGGCAAAAACTTCTTAAGAATTTGTGTAAATGTGAGTTTCTTCATAGAATCCCTTCAGAGTCATTTCATACTGAATCAATTTCGCTCGTAACGCATCGAATGAAGGAAGAGCAGGAAGGCACAATAGTGAAGTGACTATCATATTGTAGTCAGATCCCAATCCACTCAGAGTTTGTTACACCATGTCATTGTCGCTTACGGCACATCTTATAACTGCAAGCTGATCTGTGATAGTCTTTATCTTGTTCAAATATTCCATGATGGTCATGGAATATTTTCTTAACAACTGAAATTCCCTTTTTAGGAAAACCATCCTTACTTGAGAAACCTGCAAATACGTCTGAACCTATGTCACACGGACTCGACTAGGGAGGTGTCGCAACCGAGTCGACACGCCTCGACACGGGTGCGGCTTCGGACACGGATCAGACTCGGTCAACACTGAGTCGGACTCGGTCAACGAGTCGAGGCCGAGTCCGTCCTTTTTTAGACTCGATCAACATTGACTGAGTCCAAAAATTGTCCCTTTTTAGGGTAAAAAACAAAAAAAAATGATCTTTTTATATATTTTTTTAAAATATATATATAGCATGAGTCTCAAACATAAGCCCCAGAAAAAAAAAATTCAGAGGGCGCTCCCGGACCCCCTTTTCTGCAAGGGCAAAAGTACAATTTGCAAAGTTTATAAAAACACTCATGCTGGTGCCAAACTTTAGAGGACAATATCTACATATATGCACACAGGATATATTATTATTATTATATATATATATATATATTTTAAATATATATATATATAGCCGAGTCCCCGTGTCCAAAATTTTTTAAATTGCGCCGCACCTGTGTCGCACCCGCACCCGCACCCATGTGACATAGGTCTGAACCAGTCGCTCCCAGAGTTGTAGCGTTGTACAATTGTCGGGAATGGCAACTAGAACTTCTTGAGACAGGGTTGAGGTGATGTATGCAACAACTGATTGATCTTTCCTTTCCCAATTGAGAAATTCTACATTTTTGACATACACGATCGAACTCGCCCCTTGATCATCTTTCTCTTCTCTCGGGACAAATTATGGTGAAACGAGAGTGGTTCCATCCAGGTGACCTAAGAGACCTTGACTCCTTATAAAAGGAATAATTTGTCTCTTCCAAATCAAGAAATTTGAGGTATTCAACTTTTCAGAAACGAGTTAGTTGAGAAAACTTGAAGAAAGATTTGATTGAGAGAGATAAGGGTCCATTTGAGAATGGAAATCAATGAGAATGTCAACCAGAGTGTTCACAAAAAGTTCAGCCCGCTTTCCTTTTTTTTTTTAAAGGATAGAGAATCACAGGTTGTCAGATTCAGGGAACTCAGTTTCTGAACCTTTTCTATACAATCCAGAAACTGAGATTAACGTGATGAAGAATGCCTTCACACGTTAAATATATCCCCTTTTTTTTTGACAAGAATAGAAATGGATAATCAAGAATTAAGTTTCACAGCATAGCAATAAAGAATCATAAAAAATATTTGAATATGCAAAGACAGACTTAGAGGAGATTGGGTAAAGGAAGGTCAAGAAAAAAATTAAGGAAAGATTCGGTGTTTCAAGTGAATCAATTCACGTGAAATACAGTCACCCACAGTCTGTGTTCACGTAAATAGGGTGCACGTGAATCGCAAATTCACCAAATATGAAACCCACGTGAATAGGGTTCACATGGATCACGATTTCACAAAGAAATGAAACCCAAGTGAGGTGTGGGTACACAGGAGATTTCAGAAAGAGGGGACGAATGAGAAAAGAGGGGAGGAAATGGAGAGGAACAGAAGAAAAGGGAGAGGGAAACGAAAAACCTTGATTTTTCGAACTTGAGAGAGGAACGAAAGACCTCGATTTAATAGAACGTCACTCTTGCCGGAATCCTTTTCAGCCTTAGACGAATCTACGCTCTGATACCATGTAAGTTTTTCACCTGTATAGAGAAAAGAGAGAGATGAAGGAAGCAAAAACTTTGGCTGTCACGATTTCTATCTTGAAATCGTGACCTAAACAGTGCCTTTATAATGTTACAACACTGAAATATGGATCTGGGTCTGGTGTATCCAGACCCGACAGTCTAGGTGTGTTACAATACAAAAGTATGGATATGTATGGATCCGGGTCGGATCCTTTTTCAGCACCCCTATATATACAAGTTTGAAAAAGCGAAGAAGAGGAGAGTTCTCCTTGTAGCCATTGGAATGGTCCAACGGTTAGAAATGTAACCGTTGGACCATTCCAACAGTTACCTTTCTAGTTAAGTTCCAAGTGGAACTTAATAGATAAGGTTAGCCTAGTTCTATTAGAACTAGACACTAAAAAATACAAAAAAATACACAAAAATAAAATAAAATTACAGAAAAATATAGATATAATAATAATATTTATATTGTTATTATATCTATATGTTTTACATTTTAACACCCCCCTGAAACTTACGGTACAATGAGCAAAAGTTTGTCTAAGAGGAAGTGAAAACGAGGAGCAGCGAAAGGCTTTTTAAAGAAATCTGCTAACTGATATTCTTAAGTAACATATGACAGATCAATTGTCCCATGTAGATATTCCTCTCTGACGTAGTGACAATCCATTTTGATGTGTTTGGTGCGTTCGTGGAATGTTCTGTTACTTGCAATATAGATCGCACTTTTGTTGTCACAACACATTTGTGAAGCTTTTGTTGCTTCAGCTCTCATGCCAGCAAGCATACGTCGGAGCCAAACTACTTCCATGGTCATGGTTGTCATGGCTCTGTATTCAGCTTCGGTGGTTGATAGAGAGACCTTCTGCTGCTTTTTGCACCTCCACGAGATTAATGATTCACCTAAGAAGACACAAAAAATCAGTGGTTGAGTGTCTGTTATTGGGATCACCTCCCCAATCAGCATCAGTATATGCAATTAAATCAAGGGAGGAGGAGGAAGACAAGAAAAGTCTCCGTGAAAGAGAGAACTGGATGTATCTGATAATACGCATGACTGCTCCCATATGAACAGAGGTGAGAGCGTGCTGAAATTGACTTGCTGTGTAAACAACATGTGCTATGTCTGGTCTGGTAATGGATAGATAGGAAAGTGCCCCGACAAGCTGTCTATAAAGGGTAGGATCTACAAGAAGTTCTCCATCATCAATCTTCATTTTAACATTGACAACTTCTGGAGTATACTTTCTTGTCATCAGTAATACCAGACCTGGAAACAATGTTAAAAGCAAATTTAGTTTGGGACAATAAGTATCCTCTAGGGGAATAGGTAACTTCAATGCCTAAAAAATATCTCAATAAGCCTAAATCAATCATTTCAAAGTGAGATTTAAGAAGTGTTTTGATAGTTTTAACTCCCGGTTTATCACTTCCGGTGAAGATCATATCATCCACATAGAGAAGAATCATAATGATTCCTTTATCAGAATTCTTAATAAACAAAACAGTGTCAGTTAAACAAAATTGAAACCCAATATCAATCATAACACGACTAAACCTATCATACCAAGCTTTTGGTACTTGTTTAAGTCCATAGAGGGCTTTTTCTAAGTGAAGGACTTTACCCTTAGAAATATTGAGACCTGGAGCGAGTTCCATGTATACTTCTTCAACTAGCTTTTCATTTAGAAATGCATTTTTGACATCCATTTGGAAGATGGACCATTTCTTGACGGAGGCTAAGGCAATTAAAGTTCTGACTGTTGTCATACAAGCCACAGGGGCAAAGGTTTCTTCATAATCAATGCCATATTCTTGGGCATACCCTTTGGCTACTAATCGGGCTTTATATCTTTCAAGAGTGTCATCACTCTTGGTTTTAATTTTATAAACCCAACGACATCCTATAGTTTTCTTGCCTGGAGGAAGATCTTGAATATTCCATGTAGAAGCCTTTTCGAGTGTATCTAATTCAGCTTTCATGACTTCTATCCATTTGACATCATTTTTTGCTTGAAGATATGTAGATGGTTCTTCATATGAGTGAATTAATGCAATGATTGCCCTATACGTAGGTGAGAAGGACTCGTATGATACAAACTTTCTTGGAGGCCTCAAGACTCGGGATGACCGTCTAGTTGGAATGTCAGAATATCTTTCAAGTGCACATGGAAGATTAGGCTCTCGTCGCGTGGAATACTGTATACTAGTGTCTCTATGAACTTCTTCATTGTCAACATTATGATCAAGATCAATAATTCGTTGATCATTATCAAAGTTATAGTCAATATCATATTTATCAGATTTTGATGTCAGATCTAACAAAAAAGAGTACTAAGTGACTTTTTTTTGTTTTTCAAAATCAAAGAAGCTCTCCTTTTCGAGAAAGGAAACATTTCTAGACACATATAATCTATTATTTTTGAGGTCAAAACACCTATAACCTTTTTTATTTTCAGCATACCCTAAAAAGGCACAGGGAATCGCACGAGGAGAAAGTTTATCATTTTTGTCGGTAAATATGAAACACTTGCATCCAAATATTCTCAGTCTAGAGTAATCTGGATAAACGTTCATAAGTTTTTCAATGACAGTTATATTTTGCAAAAAAAAGTATGGCATCCTATTAATCAGATAGTTGGCAGTTAAGGCAGCTTCTGCCCAGAAATCTTTCGGGACTTGATTTGCTATTAATAAAGTCTTAGTGGTTTCCATAATATGGCGATGTTTACGTTCTGGCAGCCCATTTGGTTGAGGTGTATATGGACATGACCTTTGATGTGTGATGCCATGTAAATTAAGATAATTTTTAAAATCTGTGGATAAAAATTTTCCCCCTGAATCTGTGCGAAAAATAGTAATATCATTTTGAAACTTGTTTTTAGCCATATTATGAAATGTTTGAAAGTATGAAAATACTTCAGACTTATGTTTAAGAAAGTAAATCCACGTATGTCGGGAAAAATCATCGACAAAAATAACGTAATAAGCAAGTCCTCCTTTAGAAATTACTGGTGCAGGACCCCAAACATCCAAGTGTACCAATTCAAGTGGTCTTGAAGAGATAAAAGTTTTGTTCTGAAATGATAATCTTTTCATTTTGCCAAGAATACAATCTTTACAATCAAATTATTCAGAGTTACAAAATTTTGCCTAGATTTGGAAAATGTTGGATTTTGGCTATACGTGGATGACCAAGTCTTTTATGCCACAGTTCCAACTCAACTTTCTAAATGTTATAACAACAGGCATTCTTCAGCATTTCCAAAAAATCCATGTAATAGAGTCCTCTATGGCCTTCCCCAATCAGCTTTCCTGACTGGCGATCCTGAACTCAACAACCATGAGAAGAAAAGGAAATATTACATCCATAATCAGATATTTGAGATACAGATAAAAGATTTAAATTTAATTTGGGAATATATCTAACTTCTGTAATAGAAAATTTCTTAGTTTTATGATTTTTTTCAAAATTTCATATTCCTTCTATTTCAAGAGAAGTTCCATCAACTGTAAAAACTTTTGACTCACTTGTTTTATTTTTAACACATTTGGATAGACTTTGATTATTTAGGGTCATATGGAAAGAAGCACCAGAGTCAAGGAGCCAAGGAAAGTTACCTAGATCGAAAAAAGATGAGGCAGTTGCGTCAGTTGAAGCTTCAGATGAAGAGGATGCTCCTTTGATGAGAGATTTGAGAATCTCCATTAGTTGAGCCATGGAAACCGGTGCATCGTGATCTTTGGGCTCCGATCCAACAATCGCAGCTCTTTTCTCTCTCAGCTCCTTAAGCTTGGGACATTGTGGCCTGTAGCGTCCAGCTTCATGACAATTATGGCAAATAACCTTTTTCTTGTCATAGTCACCACTTTGTCAGTTAAAATAAGGAGGTCTATAAGATCATACATGATTCCCCGATCTAAATACAGCTAGCACAGAATCATCTTCAGTCTTTGGAGTATTCTTTTTTATTTTGTTTTCCTCCATAGTTAATTCCTCTATAGTATTGACAATAGAGGAAACTTTTCCTTGATGAATAAGGGCCGACTTAGTCGACTCGAATTCTGGTCTTAGACCATTTACAAATTGATAAAAGTGCTTCATGTCAAGTTGCTTTTGCCGGAGCTCAATGTCCTCGGGACAATTCCATTTTGGCTCTAAAATAGCCAATTCACCCCAAAGTTTTGATAGTTCATTATAGTATTCACGTATAGTTTTATCACTTTGGGTCATTGATCTCACTCTTTCTTGAAGATTGCACACATGTGTAATATCTTTGAGGGAATACATATTCTTGAGATATTCCCATGCCTTATCGGCATGCTCAAACTTGGCAAGACTAGAGCATTTCTTTATGTCAACACTACTAATTAGCCATAACATAATTTTAGCATGCGCTATTCGTCATTCCTTCCAACTTTTTCAAAGTTGGCTAAGGCTTTGCTTTTCTCCTCTTCGGTTAAGAGAATTTCTTTATCACCTTCCATTTTGGTGAGGACAAGTTTAGGTTCCGAATCGGAACCATCTAGTATGCCCCATAATCCTTTTCCCCATATGTGGTGCTTCATTATTGAAGCCCACATTACATAATTTGTGTCGTTTAGCTTCATGGGTATGATGGTGATTTTATCTTGATCATCCATCTTTTCCAAAGGTGATAAAAGGAGAAAGAAAAAGAAATAAAGAGGAAGAGAGGGTAAAAGAGAACAAACACAAGATTTTGATGCAACGAGCCTTCCTCTTTTCTCCTTCCTTCAAAGGGAGCTTCAAAGAACCCAACCAAAGTGATAAAACACCTTTATAAGCTTGGCACGAAAAACAAGGCAAGAAATTCTCACGACGTAGGATGAACCTTGCTCTGATACCATGAAATGAGGATCTTCCAAACACGAACTAAGATTCGTAAGAAAGAGTGTCTTAAAAGGACACTTAAGCATAACCCTTAAAAGGGTATAAAAGGAAACAAAAAGAATAAAATATATTCTTTATTGAAGCTGGAGAACCTAATGCTTAAGAAGCATTGGAATAATATTACAAGAGGGGTTGCACCCCTATATATACAAGTTTGAAAAAGGGAAGAAGAGGAGAGCTCTTAAGGAGCTCTCCTTGTAGCCGTTGGAATGGTCCAACGGTTAGAAATGTTACCGTTGGACCATTCCAACAGTTACCTTTCTAGTTAAGTTCCAAGTGGAACTTAACTAGATAAGGTTAGTCTAGTTCTATTAGAACTAGACACTAAAAAATACAAAAATAAATACAGAAAAATTACAAAAAAATAAAATAAAATTACAGAAAAACATAGATATAATAATAATAATTATATTATTATTATATCTATATGTTTTACATTTTAACACACGTGCACTTTGTGTTTATGATCTTATAAGCCCTTAGAGGCCCTCATTTTGTATTTCTGCATATTTCATTACATAGTATCAAAGCCAAGAAATCTTTCTTGGTATTTTATCTTTTTTGGGTCTTGGGATTCTTTGGTTTGAGTTCATGCTTCCTGAATGATTTGTGATAATTGTGTGGTATGGATTCAATGACAATTTTGACCCGGTATGTATCTTATATAATTTAGTGTTACTTGGGTTATCTATGTCATGAATCATCAAGAGAAAGCACTCATTTTTTTTATCTTTGAAAAATTAGTTGTTATCTTTGTTAAAAATTAAAATCTTTAAATATTTTTTTAAATCATTATTGGATATATTTTTATTAAATGTTTTATAAGGTTTATAATATTTGTTTGATCTTATGAAATTATATATGTGCATGCTTTTATGAGATATAATTTGATCTTAGTTTTTCAAACTCACTTTACTTAATATGTACATATATGATATAGTATTCTTGAGCATGTATTGTTGGCATTTAGATGTTTTATTTGAACTCTTCATGGTTATAAATGTCAAATCATGTTCATATTTATTATTAAACTTTGTTTTGTTTCTTTTTGAAAAATTATCAAATATTCTAAAATAATTTGAAATGGTATTATGTAGCATTTACAAGTATGGCCTTATGAGATTTTGCTCAACTTGTGTTTGAATTTTTTTTCTTTCTTTACTCTTGATGTATTCTTATGTGAAACCTAAAATACATTATGAAGTATTAAAAATTATATGTGGTTAGGACCTTAGTGATCATGCATACCTTGCTATTTTTGAATTTTGAATAAATAATTTTTATATTGATATAAGATCCTTGTGCACTTGTGATTGCCTTACATGAACGAGATTATCTATTCGTGTATAAGGTATTGAGCATAATTTTTTATGAGAACCATTTACTTTTATAAATGCCTTTTAAATATGTTTTTTTTAAAAGTTATTAAAAATAGTTATCTTATCGGGTGTTTGTCTTGTTGGCCCTTTTGCGATCCTTGTGATTGTGTTATTTTCTTAGTCTCATAGCTCTTTAATGAATATTATCTTATATGTTTTGCATGAGATTTAAATATTATATTTTTTTGCATACTTAGTTTTAATAAAATATTAATTTGAGATTTATGAGAACCATCTTTGTGTTTGGCTTTTGTGGGTGTTATAAGTGTTTCCCGCATGGTTCACTTTAGCAATTGTCCATTATTGATGGACATGCTTGTTCGTAATTGAAGACTCTTGTTGGTGGACATTTTATCTTGTAGTATGATTGTATTTTTACTAAAACTTATTTGTATCATGATACCTTACATGAGTTTTAAGTGTTATATTTCTATTGAATACTTATGATATTCTATAAAACATCATTTTTTTATATTGTGAGACGTCTGACTTGTGTAGCCCTTTGTGGGTTTTGTGAGAATGTTCCTTAGATAACATTTTTTTTATCTACTTAATATTGGTAGACGTTTTGTTTTGTAATTGAAGGCTTTATAATTGCATCACTTGAGGATTTCCTTGACTTGAAAATTTTTGTCTTATCAGTTCTTGTTCCTTAGAATGTGTCTTTCAAGGTTTTTTATTATTTGGTTTTGTAAGTCCATCACTCTTCTTTCGATGAATCCAGTATTGTTTGTTTGGCCTTATCGAAGTGAGTTGTATGCACTTTTATGTTGTTGGACCAAAGTTAGTTGTTGAGGTGAGTTATGCGTGCACATTTGTCTTCTTGTCAGTATAAATTGCCAAATGATTTGGCTTTGACTGAAGGTTGATTGACCTGTTCTATCAATGTGTTGTACCACTCATTTGTTTCTTGTGCACCTTGATGTTGTGAAGTCAGGGTTAGTCGTTGAGGTGAGTTATATGTGCACCTCATGTCATCTTATCAGTCTAGATTCCTAGGGGTTATGAGTGATGTATTGTCATTTGCCTTGAGTTTGATTGATGGTTGATTGACCTCTGAACTCATTACTGTTCAAAATCTGAGATAGTTGTTGGGGTGAGTTGTGTGTGCACCTTATGTCATCTTGTCAGGATAGGTATGTATCTAACTGGTAGGTGATTGACCTTAGTTTTTATGAGTGTGTTTTACCACTCATTTGTGTATGTGGCCATTCTTACAGGATTATATGCTTGATATCTTGATTTTCCAGTGATGGTAGTTATGTTTTTGAAATCGTAGAGTTTTGAAAGATTCTTAAAATCATTATTTTTATCCTTCTTGATGGCATTAGTTTATTTTTATTACAAGCTCTCTTACCTCTTGTGTTTTCTCCTATTATGCCTCTTATCTAAGTGTCATTATATATAGACAAGAGATGTATGTTCACTCCTTTGTATGTGTTTTAGTCCATTATTGGCATTGTGATTATACTACTGATCTAGTCACTGATACACTTAATTTTTTAGTGTCATTATATGTAGACAAGAAATGTTTATTCACACCTTTATGTATAATTTTAACCCATTGTTAGCATTATACTCTTTATCTAGTCATTGATACACTTGATTTTTTAGTGTCATTATATATAGACAAGAGATTTATTTACACCCTCGTGTATGATTTTATCCCATTGTTGGCATTATGCTCTTGTTCTAGTCGTTGATACACTTGTGTTTAAGTATCATTATATATAGATAAGAGATGTTTATACACACCTTCATGTGTATCTTTGGCCCTTTAGTGGCACGGTGATTATGCTCTTGTTCTAGTCGCTGATACACTTTATGTTTGAGGTTTGGAAGCCTAGTCAGGTGATTGCTTATGGTGGTCAAACTATTATTGAAATTTACAAAATATCACTTCTTGATATTTGTGATAATTTAAATCTCTTTATATTTTTCATAAATTAGTGTTAATTTGCAATCGTTCTCTTTGTTACGTGGGTTTTTAAAATTTCTTCTTGAAATTGCAAATCTTTTACTACTTATTTTTCCTTGTATGGAAGATGTTTATGGATAAAATTTTTGATCATTTTTTGCATACTTGTGATATTTAACAAACTCTTATTCTTTATATTGTGAGCCTTCTTGCGTGTACCCCTTTGTGGGTGTTGAGAGTGCTTCTTACGAAAACACGTGTGTGTTGTCCACTTGATACTGGACACTTTTGTTCATAATTGAAGGCTATTTGATTCTTTACATTAAAATTATGCATTTTATTGATAAAAATAGCTATTTTTATTGTCGTCTGATGTGCATTAAATATGCTTTAATTGCATGTTGGAATTGGATATATATGTGTGTTTCATATTGATTATCGTGTTCACATTATTGTAGGAATGGAGTTAATTAGCTCATTTTTTAGACCTCTTTTTTTATATGCATGATTGAAATGCTTAAGATATTATTTATGCATAATTGTTTATCACTTCTTGATGAATCATATATCTTTTAACGATCAAATTTTCTTATGGTCAATGTTATGTTTTCTTAAAAAATATGTTGATTTTATGATTATGATTCAATTTCATAAAAATTCATCCTTGAGGAATACTCCTCTTGTCTTTCTTAATAATTATTTAATGTTTCTAAAATTATTATTATTTCGTTTGAAAATTCTATTTTTGTTTTAAAATATATTGGTTTTAAAACTTTATAACTATTGAGCTAGGATATTTTCCTTGTGTACTTGGAACCTTTTGGTTTGTTCTTTCTCTGCAGGTTCTTAAAGGTGTGATGGATTGAGAAAAGAATACCTATGAAGGCGTTTCGGGATGATCACCAATAAAGACATTTAAAGACTTGTATTTGAAAAATTTTCTTATATGCCATAAAGATGGATATTTCCCTTAAAGACTCTTGAAGACTCTGATTCTCTCCTTTGATTCTTTTTTGTATTTCCAAACTTTTGGTATAACTCACCGCAAGTTTGAGGGAGGGTGTTAAAATGTATGTATATAATGTATACATACATTATATATATTCTTTTATCATTATAATATATATATAATATATATATACATTATATATATATATATTTATTTATTTATTTATTTATCACTGTAATAGGTAAATACCCTCTAAGGATATTTTCAGCTTTTCCTTGTGTAATAGGTTCTATCCTCTAGGAACAAATTTTCCTTTTTCTTTATTTTTATTTTTGTATTGTTTTTTATCCCAAAATACCAAGGATATTAAGGTCTTTTGCTCTTAAGAGTTGTTGGAAGCATCCCAATAAGTATATTTATAGTCATTGGGAGCTCCCTTTTGACTCGTCCTTTGTGTATATAAGGGACCTCTTGTCCCCATGTTATGTAATGCTTCTCTTAAGCATTCATGTTTAATAAGCTGAATATTTTTTAATATTTTTATGTTCCTCTCTTTAGTTCTTTGATGTCTTGAATGCAGTTAGTGGTTGTGTAGTGCCTTTCGGCTCTTGTATTGTCCCTTAGTTGGACATGTGTATGTGCATGTGCACTTTGTTTGTGTAGTGCCTTTCAACTCTTGTATTGTCCCAAGTTGGACATGTGTATGTGCATGTGTACTTTGTGTTTATGATCTTATTATCCCTTAGAGGCCCTTGTTTTGTATTTCTGCACATTTCATTACAATAGGCACCTACTTCCCCCTTTATTGTGATATTCTCATGATATTATAACATTATATTAAATTAGTTTTCCTGCTTTTATTTATTTTTTACATTTTAAACATGTTTTTCTTCTTTATTTTATATTTTTTTATTTCTTTTATTATTTATGTATTTTTTGTCTAAACATGATATTTTCTTACTTAATTTTGTTATTTTTTATATTTTTTAAGCCGCAATATTTTGCTAAGATGTATCACCAAACCTATAATATCACAAGAAATAGCCTCGCCGAGATATAGCCGATGTTGATATTTGTGACTATATATATATACACCACAAGGTCAAAGGTGATTACCTACACAAAATAACCATCCATCTCTTACCTTCGGTTCCAAACCAAGGGGCCATAATAAGCTGCCATATAGAAATAATTCCTCCTATATAAACATTCCCGCCGACACAAACTAACACGTATATTCTGCGAATGAAGTAACACAGACAAAAAAGATGCAGAAAGATCTTTCTGATGAATTGTAAAGATAGCTATGACTTCCCAACAAGAAATTGTGTTTTTTCTAGTTTAGTTGAGGGTTTAGGAAAGGATGCTAACCAAGAAAACAAGTTGATTCTTGGGTTAGGACTAATTAGAGTTACTAGAAGCTTCTTAGGTAGGTGGGAAGCGCGCTTCCCAGAAACTCGCTTCGGAAGGACGGTACTCCTCGCTTCCGAAACTTCATGAGAATCTTGATTCACCTACACTTCTTTTAGGCTTCCCACATGCATGGTCTACTTCTTCTAGGCTTCCCACATGCATGGTCTATACTTCCTATATATTTTTCTCATGTTTTTTATGTATTTCCTCTCACTCTTTCACTCACTTCCCATGTACTTTCTCTAAATTGGTAAACATTATTGTTAGATTTTAACAAAAAATTAACTCTTTTACTGAAAAATCATGAAATATAAGAATAATCAATTTTATTTTAGTTTTTATTTGTTTCTTGTTTGATTCCTATTCAGTTATCATATTGTTTCATTTTTTATTCCTATTTTGTTTTCAAATTGATACTTTGCTTTCTGCTTCATATAAATTTTAAAATGCTCGCTTCTCGCTTCTTGTATCGTTTCTCCCTTCCACTTCCTAATTTGGCAACCTTGGGACTAATACCTCAAATGGAATCAGAAGGAAAAGTTCACGCACTAGGGCCCAGCAAAGATCAGCAACAAGATCACTAGAATATACCTGATAGGCACAACCTCATTATTAATACTCCTCATGTTGGCTGAAGACACCATCATATCTGTCCCTCCTCTCAATTCCTCCACAGAAAGACCTGGTTTGAATATCCCAAGAAACATTTACAGCACTCGATTACTTTTAACAGCTATTCCCATCCATAGATGGTGGGCGAGTGAGTGGATAGATGTGTGATCACAGCAATATGCTTCATAAGCATCCAATTCATTTTTAAGTTTGATGTTTAGGACGACGAACATGCAACAGAATAAAACTAAAAAGGCATCAATGGACTATCCCAATAAAGTAGAGGCAGATTCTAAAGAGTCAACCATGTCCTCACAACTCCACCATCATTGTTAACTCAAGGTCATGCTCCATGAGCAAGATAAGATAAAGATCTGCAGATAAAGAACACAGGCACAGAGCAGCAGCCACAAGGTCAACATAGGATCATTGAAAAGAAAGCAGTGACATGACACAGTGGATGGCCAAATAGCTCAGCACAACAGATTCACTTTAGTTTCTCTAACATTAAAAAAAAAAGAATATGGTGAGTTGTATTGAAAATTTTGAGCAAGCAAAACTCCTTACCTGAGATGGCATCTTGGACTGATTTTTAACTGCATTTCGACGAACGTCCAGAGCCCGGGAGTAATAATTTCTGGCTGCTTCTAGATCTCCATCATAGTACTTAAGATCACCAATCTTGTTGAGTGACACAGAAAGAGTGTGCATCACCTAATTAACAGGACAACCAATGGGAACTGGATTCATGGAACCATTCAACAAAGTAGAATGAAACTTGAGAAAGTTTTGGCCGCAAGGGTACAGGCACATCTCTTACCAACCTCTAGATCATCAACATTCAGTTTAGCAAGGAACTCAACACTTTCTTCAAAATAGTTGACTGCTGAATGAGCATCCCCCAGTGCTCGGCTGCAACACATTAGAACAAGCAGCAGGATAACATACTTAGAAAACAAATATATGAAAATTCATACAGAATCTTCATGAAGGAGCAAGGTCTTATGATCAATCAAATAATGGCAGGCAATTTTCAAGTACAAACAGAATTGATGGGAGCAACTTGATCAATTGAAAGAAAAAGGAAAGATTCGTAGTAGTCCAACAGAAAGACATGGATAATGAAAACCAAAAAGATACTGACAAAGAACAACCTCTCCAAGAAATAATGAGATGGGTCATATCAAAACCAAAACCATTACAGCTGCTTCTTGGAAAGCAACTACAGAAATTAAGGTAACCTAAATCAAACTGTACACATGGTGGCTACAGTATTCAAGTAAAGAGTTGCTTCTCACAAATAAGCAAAGGTATTTCAGGCCAAAAGTAGTCTCATTAAAACAATTATAGATATAAACAAATATACTTCAAAATAGAATTGTTTGAAGCTTTGGAACTACAAATATTCATGTTTCCGAACATATTTCGTTCATGGAACTGAATGGCCATTCGATTAACCTACTATCAACTTTTTAAATTACACGAAATATGGAACTGTTCCAGAGGAAAGAAGAGGATAAAGCATTATAGGTGCATTAATCATACTTTTTCCTCAATTACTGTAGAATATGAAGCCGTAGGTCAAAACAAAAAGCCTGATTCCTGGGAGTTGCCATTGGTTCATAAACCCAAAAAAATCTTATTTAATGCATACATTTTTTTAGGTATGCTGGCTTTGTACCAAGACACAAGAAAAAAGAGTAAACAATAGAACCTGCAATCACCAAGCATGCCAAGGACTGCTCCAAGTTGTGTGCACAATTCTGAAGTATTCCCCACCCTTTGTATTTGCTCTCGTATATCTTCTACACAGAGAGAAAGCCTCGATTTTGCACTTTCTATGTTTTGGGCCCGAAATGCCTGTGGAGCAACAAACAGTTATACACAATCAATTGCAGAACCTACATGAACATGGAACAGCTTTGAGGAAGACAATATAACTAGCTAAGGCTTGACTGCCTCCCACAGGAACATCATCATAACTCTCCTCAAAACTCACCCTCATTGCTTGTTGCACCAAGAAAGCCCCTCTCTCCAAAGAAACATCTGCATAGATCACATTATTTGGCTGTTCTGCTTCTACTTCCTTTATATCTGATGGATGGGACCTTTTTATTCTAGCATGCCCTTCTATGAAACGATCGACCATTTCTTGAAGTTCAACATCAGGCTCAATTTTCTCTATGTCAGCTCCACAAAGTGGACAGTCCTTAAAGCGAGAAATACATGCTCTGGTTAAACAACAAAGATGATAAATAGTGAATCGGAGTAGAAAGTGACCAAGTAACATCAGCGACTCATAGAAAATTGTACAGAATGCTAAAAGATTTCTTCAGTTACTCACTTGCAGTACTTATGAGAACAAGGCAAGCATTTGCTGCTCTCAAAGAGAAGAGCTTGGCAAATCACACAGCTAAGTGGTCCCAACTTAAATGTCTGAGAATCATAACCAAAAGGACATTTCCCAGTTGGCATAGCAGAAGGTTCATTTTCATTCTTGTCAGGAGTTCCCTTTTTGTGTCTGCCTTGGCTTTCATCTATCTTTTTAGGGCAGATCTCAGTGGCACTTATCGCACTAGCAAATGGACAAACAGATGCCATACTGACCAATCACTGCTTGCATCATCAAAAACATCTTGAAGATGTCATATATGCAAAATTCAACAGTATAAACTCATGAAATTTGACAAATAAAAAACCCATCTATATTCTCATCAACAGTATAAAAAGCATGATACTGCAAGTTTGTAACAAAGTGCAACAACACACTGTCATATATGCAATCCACAACTAGTTAATAATCCTTCCTAGATGAAAATCCCAAATGGGCCTTTCGCAAATTCAACTAATCATTACTTGGATCAAATGGGGATATATGACCTAATCCAACAGTTAAAAAATGTCAGAAATAGGAATTACAATTGAAACTCATAAAGGTTAAATGTCAATTTGGAAAAAATCAAATTTAAATTGTTCTAAAGCAAAAAGTCTTGTAAAAATAAAAATAGATCACCGTGAATTCATTCTAGATGGGGATGTATCAGATAGAAACCAGTTGGGTCCACTAAGACTCTTGGACAACGACATTGTCGAAAGGTATAAGTGAACTAAGTTGGCATACATATTTTTTCCCCTTTAATAGTTCAAAATTTTGCATAGTTACCCAGATTTTTTGAAGCATGATCACAAAGTTGAACTCTGGAAATCAGGCTTTAAACTTTGATCATCTGATTTGTATCATTTAAAAATTAAAACTTTTAACTTCAAGCTCCAATTTTAAGTATAATTCAGATACATATTTGGATGGTTATCTTTTACATTTGTTTTACACATTGTTAACACTTAAAAAACGCCATACAGAAGAATACTTATCTCAGGGCAGTGGAGGATTAGGTATGAGATTGGTGGTTCAAATATTTTAATTACTCATTGCTTATTGCAATGTTAAGTATCGTTACTATGGGAAATAACAATACAATACACACTCGTAGTATCATATATGTATCATACCATATTGTACACTTTAAAAAAGGCTGAATTGTAATTTTTTTCTTTTTGGGGTTTTAAAGACCTTTAAAGGGCTGACTCACTCGTTTATATAGATGTCATTAGAGGGGTATTCACACACCCTAGGAGTCGTGATACTGATTTAGGGGCCGATCTGTGCGCAAGGGAGAGGGCTTTTGTGGTTTGCTCTAGTAAGAGTGCATTTCCACCATTTTTTCACTCAAGGAAGTGGGTTATAGTAAAAAATCTCTATTTTGTGCTTCTTATTGAGTTTTTTGGGGGCAATATGACATCAAATGATCCGGCATAGCAATGGGGCACTCAAGTAATGAGTAAAAACCGAATAAAAAACGAGTGCAACTATTGTCATACTATTTTTTAGGGTGGTATCTCTTGTTTAAAGCATCATTTAGCCAGGACACATCTCTATTTCAAAGATATATAAATTTATAAAGTTTATTTATCATTTTCATGTATTTAAAGTATTTTTATATCATACAAAACCCATCTAATTTTATTTTTTTTTTCATATCATCTTTTTACTTTTTAGGCAACTAGAAAAGTTATCCTCAAGGAGGCACAAAGAGCAATTTGATCCCATTAATTTGAAAAATTTTGAAAATTTTGAATATTAGATGCATGAGTTTAAGAAGAAGCAAATATTTTGAACGAAGAGGACATTAAGTGAATCAACATGGAAGATCACATGAGGTAGATGATGAAGAGCCCACGTACATTAAAGACGATGTGAATGTCGAAGGAGGAGAAGAAGAATAAGATAATGATGATGATGATGATTAAGGGTATACTTTTAAAAAACTTGGTTATTTAATTGATAAGTATTCATACATTTGGTTATTTTGTTTTTGTTTATGTAATATGAAAGTATGAGTCTTGCGACATGTTCTTAATTGTAATATATTTAATATTTTGCATTGTTCTTGTGAGATAGTTGATGTTTGATGATGTCTTATGTAGCTCATAGGGACATAAATGCTTCATATGTGATTTTATAGTTGTATTTTGTAAAATTCATCATTGTTTCATGTGTTGTGATTGTTTTTTGAATTTTTTCTAATTTTTCATGGTTTTTTAGAACTTTTTGAAAATTTTTATTAAAAATTTATGGTTTTTTATGATATGATACATATCTTATTTTGGGCCCGATCAATGCAGGAATACTTATAACCTTGGCTTATTGTGTTTACTTGTTTCCTATATTTATCTTCTATTTTTTCTGCTGTTTGGTGGTGCATTTCTTCCTATAAGTCGCAACATATTTGCCCCACCATAACTAATGCACATGATACTGTACCTAATTACATCTTCCTCTTTTCGCTTTCCAGCTTTCATAATAGATGAATCAGAAAATTTACAAACTTTAGGAGCACAAAGGTTACAAATTTAAGCAACGGCATTCGCAGGCTAAAGGAGTTTTTTTTTCTTGGCAAATCAGACATTGCCCATGAACAGAATTACAAGGCATTCATAATAGCCCATAAGGATCAGAACAAACAACGTTGTCTCTTGGCTTTTAATTGCATGTTGGTAGTAGTTATTATGCTAAAAACACCACTGAGAAATGTTGTCCCACAACCAAAATGACCAAAATATCGCAATCCAACAATATTCTAGGCAAGTAAAATTCATGCCATCATAACATTCTCTTGGATTTCAGAAGCAAACTCCCAAAACCACATTAAGATTGAAGGGTTTACCACTTTGTCCATGAATCAAAGATTCTTAATAAGATCGGATTGCAACAAAAGCGCTCCAATTGTACGACCAACCAATAAATAATTGAAGAAACCAAACCTATCTCACACGATATCATGCACAAAAAATTACGCCATCCTTATTGGGATTTGGGATCGGTATTCCGCCCTAAGTGAGGCTTGATTCATCAGTAGAATCGGTCGGATTCGATGATCGAATAAAAGCAATAAAAGGAACAAGAACCACGAAAAAATTCAAATAAAAGAGTGGAGACCCAAAAATCCACATGGAAAGAGAGAGAGAGAGAGAGAGTACCTTGGTGGGATAGATTATGCCAAATGGAGGTTGTGGTGTGGGAAAACGCGGCGTAGAGAACAGAGAGAGACAACCAGGCCGTGGTAAAAGAGGGAGAGCCCGTCTTTTCGTAAAAGAATGATTGGGTCAAGCCAAGAAACCTGGGCACAACACGTATAGAACTCGTGAAAAAGTCCCTCGAGCTCATTTCGTAATTCGTAGAACTTGGAAGAACTGTAGGTCACAAAGATACGAGGTTTTACCACACAAGCTCATGTTTTTTTTAAATTGGACACGAGGGCATTGCATTTTAAAATTTTAGGCAATAAAATTATTATTTAATGTTTAAATTTATATTGAAATGTAATTATTAAGAATCATTAATGTTTGTAGGCATTTCCGACTAGGGATGGGCTCGAGCCCATTTAGAGCTTGGCCCATCGGGCTTTAAGTGCAACCCGGCCTGAAGATGGTCCGGTTGTTAATGAGCTCGAGTTTGAAGAGCAGCCCATGGCCTGACCTATTGACCCAACAGCCAATGTGAAGCGGGCTGGGTCTAGCTTGACCCAACTCAAATCTATTTATAAATAATAATAATTAATAAATTTTTAACTTTTCATGTACCCAATTAATTATCTTTCTAGTTTTTATAAGATTAATGTAATTAATTAGTTAAATAGTAATAATTACCAAGTTACTATCCAATAGTTAGTTTTTTTAATTTTATATTATTAAAAAATAATAAATAATTCAGGCTCATCGGACCTGCAGGTTGGGCTGGCTTACGTATATAACGGGTCAGGTTTTGGCCTAGTACCTAACAGAACGAACCTAAAAAATTGACCCAAACCTGACCCATGACGGGACAGGTCAGCTGGGCCCATCAGGCCGCCCGACCTGTTGCCCACCCCTAATTCTGACTTTGTGCACCTCAGATACAGGCCCCACATACATGTTCAATAACAATAACAGTAGTAATAATAATAATAATAATAATAACAATTACTAATATTATTATAAGTTATTCATATGGAGATTAAGTTGTTCTAAATAAATGCAAACAAAAGTTACTTATTTATAGTTAGTCAAGCGTGAAATTCAAGTTTTTGATTGATTCTTTTTAAAAGTCACGATTGTTTATAGGGATGTAACTGGGTCGAGTATACTTGATTGGACCTAGAATCATGAATCGATTATACGCGACTTGAGCCCAATGGTTCAGGTTATGCCCAAAATGTAGATCCATAACAAAAATGGCCAGATCTTAGGTATTGTGAACGAAGACAAACTTGTTTGGACCTGGCCGCTTTTTATTCCTGACTTAAATGGTTCTCCACAATGTAAGGACTAGAACCTGACCCGAGTATGCACCTGAACTTGTAACGCCCCAAAATTTAACTGAAGAAATTTAAGAAAATCAAAACTTTTGTTGTGATTGTTTTTTTTGAAGTCAAATCGATTACAATGAAAATTATTTAATTAATCTAAGTTAGCAAACATTAGGTGGGTTACACGCAAAATACACCACTAGAAGGATTGGATCCAAATCTTAATAGATCTGGGTTTGAACCCATACACATTGATTCAAACGGAGAATCGAGAATCCACAAACGATTCATTTCAACCAAAACTTTAACCCATATATAATTGAATTGAAATTGTTCAACATCAAAGGTTGACACATCAAAACAAGTCTAAAGACGAAACAAGATAGTGTGATTTCATGACTCTAACGCGCCATCCCACCATCGCATCCAACACTAGTCAACACCTAAAAAAGGTTAAAATAGTAATATGTCAGACTCACATGGTCTTGTAGGTATAATAATATCATACAATTGTAATGAACTAAGACATACATGATAAATAACTCTTGCATCCAATTATATAATCATGGTACACATCAATGAGGCATTCATGAACACATCATAATGCTTAACTTTCCAAACCACAATGTCACAAGTGGTTTATCAAAGATATTATAATGTTAATGCCATCATTCCGAACATGCAAATGACCAACCAAAGGTTTGTATTATCAAATTATGTTTTTAAAATTTTTGTATGAATAACAAGTCTTTATTTCAATATTTATAATCCTTGCAGAGCCATTAGTTGAATCAATCTAAGATTACTCGGGGTTTTATCTATCAGGCTATACACGAGTAAATAACATGACGATAATCCACAAGTATTACATAAATCCAAAATCCAAGGCACAATAATGTTTTTGCATAAATGCTCTATCATAGTACATCTACTTTACCAAGTATTACTATATGATCTACATCCACTTATTAGACCCTTACATATGTATAGTTCGTGGATTTGCAGAAGCATTCTAGTATTCATTTTTGAAAACCAACATTGGTAAATGAGGAAGTCAATATGGTTAGATATAAATTTTAACCCAAATCTAACATGGTCAAATAAGATAACCTAGATTTTTTGAATGTATATCAAAAGAACTTGATATTCGTGTAATCAAAGTTTACATATATGAGGTTCCACAATAGCGGGGTTAACATCTTCCAATCGTATATTTCAAAAATTACATATTCGTCAAAAGTCCAAAGAACTTGAAATATATCAAAATGTCTATCACTTTATTTGAAATTTAAAGCATGCATAAACAATAGTGAATATCCAAGTATTTATAATCTAAAAATGAAGACTGCATATTTAATATCTCAAAGCATTTAATCTTCCAATATGCACAATTTAAATATGATGCATGCATAATATATATATATATATATAATGTGTGCGTGTGTTTATTTCTCTATGTGTGAATATCATTTACATCGAAATAATATTTAAAACTCGTGTAATCTCTATTCTAACTTGCATGAAATAGAATCGTACAAATACATGAGTTAGTGTATGTCTCCTACCTCGAAATTCATAAAGTTTATGATGTAAAAAATCTAAAAAATACCCTTGAGGATTTTTTTTCTGAACTACGCAATATGGGTCGTGTTTGTCAAAGGTCCGAATGCGAACGGGGACTTGTGTGTGCAACTCGGGTTTTGTGTCACAAGCTCAGAAATATATGTGAGTGTGATAATGCACCGATATGTGTGTCTGATGATGGCGACGGAGGAAGCGGTAGTTCAAGTGGAAGAGAAGTAGGCAACTCCTCCATCGAGCAGGTGGTGATGACGCCAGTGAAAGGAAGACAAGCGCTAGGGATGGTGGCGATGCACCTATGAGAGTTATCAGCGATGACTTTCGAAAGAGAAGAGACGAGAGTAGTAGAGAGATATGAGTGAGTGAAATATGAAAAAGAGATAGGGTGAGAGTCATTTTATAAGCAAGAGAGGATGAGAAAACAAGGGATAAAAAACCATGAGATGAAAGAAACCATGGGTTAAAAAACTATAAGATAAAAAATAAAAGGTAAAAACCATGGGGGGGGGTGCTTTAGATTGGATTGAGTCCATCAATTAGATCCAGCCTCGACCCACGTTAATTAATATTTGATAAATTAAATATTACCAATGATTAATTGATAATATAATAGATTAAATAATTAATTATTAAAAATTAATATTTAAATAACATTTAATCTTAAATAATTTCCAAAATAATTCTATTTTATCTATTAAAAATTTGAAGAAATTTGCGAGTATTAAAGAACTTGTTTTATTCTTGAACCAGTACAAACCAAAATACAATTCATACCCGAATTGACTTAAACCCAAACCTATTATGTATTGAAACTTGTTTTATACGTGAACATCACTATATATACTCGATACATTTTGAATGTGATATATCATTGATGTCTTTTTTTTCAACTTAAATTGATTGGTATTATTTAGGATAGTTAATAAACATATCATTTGTTAGCATATAATCTTCTTAATGAGTACCTAATTCTAGTAATTTATATATTTTTATTGGTGGGTAATTAGGTGTAGAATACCAATTATATCAACAAAAACGGATCATATTGTTTTCTAAAAATGGTGTGTTCTCACAAAAACCCACAAATATGCCAAAAATATGTGCATGCCCAAAATAATTGATTTCTGACTTATTTAGGATCATTTTACCCTTTACAACGTGTAAGTGACGTTCACACAAATATGTGGAGAACTTCTTAACATTCACACTAATATGTTGCAAACCTCCACTAATATGTTGCTAACCTATTAACGTTTGCACAAATATTTGTGTGGACCTCCCGACGTTCACACAAATATGTTGTGCCCAAAATCTTTGTGATTTTCTTCGGCTCCAAATATCATTTATTTTCATTGATAAATCATGATCTTGTTATTGATTCTTAGTAAATTGGCTAGTATGGAGTTAGAAATTAAAAAAAAAAGCCCAAAAGACACTTTTAGCATGTTTGCATCTCTCTCTCAGAATTGAGAGTAGCTGCCTACACCGATCTATGCCTACTCCTGCCTTCAAGACTTTTCAAGGGTTTTTGTTGAATCTCAATCTGACTGCACAAATGTGTTCTACGTGTTTGCTTTTATAGGAATGGACTCTTGCATCATTCTATTCGACATACGTGTAGGCTTTTATAAGGTTTGAAATTCAATGGTGTAAAATTATAAAAAGCAGCAGGTTAGTCAGGGTGACACCAGCTTGATCATTTTTCAGTTGGGTTGCTGGCTGAAAATGGTAAAATTTTTAAAAAGAAAAAAAAAGGCCAGTCATCTTCAAGCATATGGCTAGCCCAAAATTGGCCGACTGATAAAAAAAAATTTGAAATTTTTGAAGAAATAAAAGAAAACTGGCGGCCATCCGATGACTTGAAAATGGCCAGACAACCATTAAAAGAGCAAAAAAAGCAAGTTTTCCGGCCATTTATGGCCAATCACTTTGTTGGATTGGTGGGGGTAAAGAAGTTAGTCCAAGACCATAAAATTAGGTTAGCCACTTGGAACATAGGATCTTTAACTGGTAAGTTGGTAGAGTTAGTAGATGTTATGTGTAGGAGAAAGATTGATATTTTATGTCTACAAGAGACCAAATGGGTAGGTGAAAAAGCAAAAGTGATAGAACCTTGGGGATATAAGATTTGGTATACAGGAATAAATAGGAATAGGAATGGAGTAGGGATTGTTATGAGTCATGAGTTTATAGATAATGTAGTTGAAGTCCGTAGGAAGGGTGATAGGATTTTACTTATTAAATTAGTATTAGGTACGAATATTATTAATATTATTAGTGTTTATGCACCTCAAGTAGGTTTAGATGATTCCATTAAGCGTCAATTTTGGGAAGATTTAGATGGAGTAGTACAATGGATATCTTATGGAGAAAGGCTTTTCATCGGCGGTGACCTTAATGGGCATGTAGGCATTAGTAGGGATGGATTTGAGAGTATCCATGGAGGTTATGGTATAGGAGAAAGAAACAAAAGTGGAGAAAGGATTTTAGATTTTGATTTGTCCTATGATATGATCTTAGCAAACACTTGGTTTAGGAAGAGGGAGTCTCACCTAGTAACATTTAAAAGTGGGGTTAATACGAGTCAGATAGTTTTTTTCCTACTTAGAAAGAGAGATAGGGGTTGTTGCATCGATTGTAAGGTTATACCGGGAGAAAGTGTAGCTACACAACATAGAGTCTTAATTTTAGATCTTAGAATTAAACAATGCCGCAAAAGGGATAGACATAGGATAGATCCTAGAATTAAGTGGTCGGCACTGAAAGGAGCTAAACAAGGAATGTTTGTAGAGCGGGTAGTTAAGGAAGTTGATTGGTGTCTCGAGGAGGATTCAAAATCTATGTGGAATAAGATAGCTGGTGGCATGAGAAAGGGGGCTAAGGAGGTATTGGGTGAGTCTAAAGGCGGTGCACCGCTAGGTAAGGATACATCGTGGTGGAACAAGGATGTCAAATTAGCTATTAAGGTTAAAAGAGAGTGTTATAGAAATCTAAGTAAAAGTCGTGATAATGAGAATTTGGATAAGTATATGATAGCAAAGAAGGAAGCTAAAAAAGTAGTTCGGAACGCAAGGGATAAGGTATATAAGGAGGTTTATGACAAGTTGGATACCAAAGAGGGCGAGAAGGATATTTATAGACTTGCAAAGATGAGAGATAGAAAATTGAGGGATATGGGTATGGTTAGATGTATCAAAGATGAAACACAAAGGGTTTTAGTCAAAGATGAGGAGATTAAGGAGAGATGGAAAGATTATTTTGATAAGCTATTTAATGAAAGTCATGCTCAGGATCTTGGAAACTTTTCCATTCCTTTTCATGAGATGAATCGTGACTTCATGCGCAAGATTCAAAAGAAAGAAATTGCAGAGGCTTTGAAGAAAATGAAATCAAGAAGGGCAGTTGGCCAAGATGGTATACCTATCGAGGCTTGAAAATGCTTGGGAGAGAAAGGTTTAGAATTGTTGACAAATCTTTTTAACAAGATTTGGCGGACAAATAAGATGCCTAATGAGTGGAGGAAGAGTACTTTAGTGCCTCTATATAAGAATAAGGGTGATATACAAGATTGCACAAACTATCGTGGTATAAAACTCATGAGTCATACTATGAAACTTTGGGAGAGGGTGATTGAGTCTAGGTTGAGGAAGATTGTCATGATATCGGAGAATCAATTTGGTTTTATGCCTGAAAGATCAACTATGGAAACTATACATCTTCTTAGACAACTTATTAAGAGAAATAGAGAGCGGAACAAAGATTTGCATATGGTTTTTATTGATTTGGAGAAGGCTTACGATAGAGTACCTAGGGACGTTCTCTGGTGGACAATGATGAAGAAAGGTGTTTCTCTCAAGTACATTAGTATAATTAAAGATATGTATGAAGGAGTAGTAACCAATGTCCGCACTTGTGGAGGGGTGACAACCAATTTTCCTATAACGGTTGGGTTACATCAAGGTTCTGCTTTAATCCCTTTCCTATTTGCTATAGTGATGGATGAGCTTACGAGATCAATTTAAGAAAATGTGTTGTGGTGTATGTTGTTTGCTGATAATATTGTTTTGATTGATGAGTCTAGAACTGGGATTAATGCTAAGTTAGAATTATGGAGACATACATTGGAAGCAAGAGGTTTTAAGTTGAGTAAGAGTAAGACAAAATACATGGAATGTTGATTTAGTAAGCAACGAAGTAGTGATGGGAGTGTAGTGAAGCTTGGTGAGTAAGAAATATCGGTGGATGATTCTTTCAAATATTTGGGATCTATCATTCAAAAGTATGGAGAAATTGATGGAGATGTAAATCATAGGATAAAGGTTGGGTGGATGAAATGGAAGAGTGCAATTGTAGTGTTGTGCAATCGTAGAATGCCATTGCGGTTAAAGGGAAAGTTTTATAGGACGACTATTAGGCCCACTTTACTATATAGTACATAATGTTGGGCTGCCAAAAGACATCACATTCAAAAAATGAATGTAGCTGAGATGCGTATGCTGAGATGGATGTTTGGAAATACAATAAAAGATAAGATTCAGAACGAAGAGATACGTAAAAAGGTAGGCGTTGCACCCATTGAAAATAAGATGAGAGAGAATCGTTTACGGTGGTTTGGACATATTCGACGAAGGCCTAATGATGCTCCAGTTAGAAGGATGGAGAAATGGGAAAATATATTAGTTAAAAGAGGTCGGGGTAGGCCTAGGAAGACATGGATGGAGGTGATAGGAAAGGATATGAATGCTTTGAACCTCATCGAGGACATGGCATTGGATATAAATGAATGGAGGAGAAGGATTCATGTGGAAGACCCAGAATGTTTTTCTTTGTTGGTTCATATCGCCGACCCCAATTGTTTTGGGATGAAGGCGTAGTAGTTGTTGTTGTTGTTATCAATCAGAATGTGACATGTGTTAAAGTCAATTAAATAATATTAAAAAATAAATTTTAAGCTATTTTATATTTATTAAAAATAGCCAATTCTCCTGCTGGTGCACGGGTGTGTCCGTAGCTTTTAGAGGTGGGCTAGGTAAGACAGGGTAGTCATGGGCATTCACCTGAGGTTTTTCTTGTTCTGTGAGGGTTTCTCATCATAAAAAAAAAAATCCAATACAAGTCAGTATTGTATTGATTTTCTGGCGATACGATACATTTGAGCAGACTGATATGCATCCATACTGACCATAAAATGACTCTTATCTAATATATGGACATAGATGTCGTTTTCATGGTCCGGTTGGCCCAACATAGCCAGTCCTCCTCTTTTGTCTTTTTCCGACGTAGGGGTGTCAACTGGTCGGGTTTGGTGCCAAGTGGAACCAGACTTGAATTAGATTTTTGGGTATGATATCGGTTCAGACTTGGGTCTAATCAGGTCCACTATAAGAAAAACTATACCCAGACCCGATAAAAACTATATGAACCAAACCTAGTAAAACCATACATTTTTATCATTTTTATATTGAAAAATTGTGGGTCTTAATCAAAGCTCGAGTCTGGTATAAATTTTTACAAATTATACTTGGGTCCATATATTAATTGGACCTCTGAGTCTAGACCCAGACCTTCGAGTCCAGACCCAAGTCTTAATGGAGCCTTCTTATTTATCACCATACCCCTACCCTATAGGGTTTGGTTCAGGTCGGGCCTGGTTAAACCAGGCCCGTTGACACCCTTACTCATAAGTCATAATTAGGGCTGTCAAAGGATAAGGTTTGTATCGGCAACTCTTAACTCAAATTTTAACATAAATTTTTTTGGACCGAATAATATTTAGGTCAACTCGAACTCGACCTATGCAATACGCGGACTGGGTATGGGTTATGATTTTTACTCAATACCTGACCCAACCTGAGTATTTTATATGTATTTTTAAGTAATCCCATGAAATTATGTGGATCCCATTTTGGGATTTCATTTTTGTGACCTGGCAAAACCCAAACTCAAAAATTTGATATTTCAACGGTTTGGGTATTACCATAACCTGTTGACAACCCTAGTCATAACCATAGGCACGAACATTCACAGATATTTTGAGGCTGCTGTTTAATTTGCCGTTAAAAATGTGATAATTTCAAATCTCTCTTTCTCTCTCTCTCTCTCTCTCTCTCTCTCTCTCTGTATATATATATATATATATATATATATATATATATATATATATATATATATATATATATATATATATATATATATATATATATATATATATATATATATCGCCACTAGAGTGTGCGTCAAGATTTTTATGTTTTTTTTTTAAATCTGACCGTACTAACGTGTGATTTAGATGCTTTGTTTTAAAGGGACCGACTCTTGAATCATTTGATTGTGATGCATAAGCAGAATTTTTAAGGCTTAAAACCCGATGGCTCAGAATTTTCATAAATATTTATATATCTAAAAAAACTTTCTTTCTTTTTTTGTTAAAAAAGCATGATCTAGCAATCACTTCCTAACAAATAGACCATGTTGAACACGTCTCCAAGGTTGGATTTGCAAAAAAAATAATGAAAATACTTAGTTCACACTCTAGTTCTCATATTCTAGGGGTCATATATATATATATATATATATATATATATATATATATATATATATATAGTAAAAAAATATGGAACAATGCCAAAAGTTAGTGCCAGCTATATGTGTTTTTATCGATTAAAAATATGATTTATGAGCTTTGAAATTTATGAAAAATTTGGATCAATGATTTTTGAAAAATTATAAAAACATGCTCAGGTGTCGTATTTGGATGATCCAAAAGTTTAATTATTATTATTATTATCAAACAAACCATGATCACATTTGTAAAGGTCATTAAAAAACAGAAGAAAAAAAAATTGCTTTATCAATGAACTGGTAGGGGTCTGCCTAACCCCCGCTCTTTCATAAAAAAACCAAAAAAGAAAAAAATGAAAACCAAAAAAGTCCATCCCCTCCTATCCCGGTAGGATGAACCAATCAAACTTTAAAAAAATATCGTAAGATTTTTTTCATGCCAAGATTTGCACGAGAAAGAATTGTCACTTTTTTGTATTTATAACCCGAAGAAACTGCACCCTCCACGAATACCTGATCACACTGGCTCAGCCTACCATACCTATGGTCATGCCATCATCATAAAACTTCGAGGCTAGGACCCCTGCCCCAAAACCTATGCTACGCATTGGCTTGCACAAAAGTGCCACGCCCATGAGAATCGAACCTTGACGTCTAGCATCCAAGACCCCTGTCCCACTAAGCCAACCACCCCCTTGGGGCTAAGAGAATTGTCACTTTCTCATAATACAGAGGAAAGATGAAGCCAGCTGGCAGGAGCTGTCAGCGCACGTTATGAGTACGTCTACCAACGGGGGTGGGGGAATTCCACGGTCTGAGTGGTTGGTAGGAGTTGTAGACGTTGCGGGTTCAAACCCCAGTGGTACCTTGAATTAGGGGTGGCAATCGTGTCGGGTTGGCGGGTCGACCCGACGGGTTGGCAGGTCAGCATACCTCAACCCAAACCCGACTCATTTATTAAACGGGTCGGTTGTGGCAAACACGAACCCGGCCCGTTTAATAAACGGGTAACCCGACACGACCCGCCAACCCATTTAATAAATGGGTTGGGTCGGGTAAACGGGTTCTCAGGTTCGCGGGTCAGGTTGGCGGGTTGGCAGGTTGACCCGCCCGCCTAACCCGTTTATTAAACGGGTCAGCTGGGTTGGCGGGTTGGCATACCCCCATCCTGAACCCGACCCGTTTAATAAACGGGTTAGGCAGGTCGACCCGTTTATTAAACGGGTTGGCTTAAGACCAACCCGAACCCGCCTAAGAGGCGGGTTGGCAGGTCGTGTCAGGTTTTGCCACCCCTACCTTGAATAATACCTGGTGGGGGTCTGCCTAACCCCAGCTTGCCTTTGAAAAAGAAAAAGTTTTGAGTACGTATATATGTTTTTTTTCAAAGAAAACAAACGAGAACATTATATGTGACAACACATTATTGGTACACCACTAAAAGGGCTCCGCTTGTCCGGTAGGAGCAGCTAGTGCCGGTCTCCTTGTGTTGGGACGTTGCAGGTTCAAAACCCAATTGTATAGTTGTATAACTGGTACGAGTTTGACTAACCCCAGCTTACCTTTAAAAAAAAGAAACAAATTATTGTTACGCCTATCATTTCAAAGATAGGTATCAACTAATTAAAAAAAGTTCTCAAGGTGGCAAGTCTTTTCCTGCTTTCTTTTTCTTTGGCTTTGATGGTACCTAGATCTTGGTTGTTTCTCTTAATATAATGATGCTAACTTTGGTAAATCATCACTACTCCAAACTTATTTTTCTACATCTGAATAAATCTTTTTCTTGCTTCTCAAAAAAAAAAGTCAAAATCAAACAAGGGTTAATATTTGCTACAATCAATTGTATTTACAGTGGACTTGGTAAAACCCAGTTTTTTTTTTCACATTTTTGATAAATCTTAATAGATGTGATCTACATGCTCATCTTAGTAGAAATTGACTTTTGGATTGTCTAAATCCAATGTGTGTAGAGGTTTTTCTGGCAATTAAAAGTAAAGTGTAAACACATGAACCCCATCAGGCTTCGCGTGTCTAGTAGGAGAAGCTAGTGCACGTCACCTTGTGTTGGGACGTTGCAAGTTCAAATCCCAATGGTATCTCTGTATAACTGGCAGAGGTCTGCCTAACCCTAGCTTGCCTTTCCAAAAAAACGTAAACATGTCAAAATTTTCCAACCCAAAAACCATATTTTTCATCAGACGATCAAACGTAAAAGCACAATGTTCACCCCCAACTATTACTTTTACTGAATTTCTTCATAGGAAAATTCTGCTTAAAAAAGTCCATGTTTAATTATTATTATTATTTTTTTTTATATTTACACGGAGAAACCACTCACAAGATCATGCGGACTCTGCCTGCCATACTTACTGTCGCTGTTGACAGCATAAAACTCTGTGGGTTTACCCCTTGCCTTCATGTGTATTTGTTACCCGAACTTTTTCTTTTTTCTTTTTAATTGGGACGTCAGGTGCAATCACATTGCACCAAACAAATGTGATGTCCAGCTTGATTGCAAGTAGGGGTGTCAATGGGTCGGGTTTGGTTCGGTCCCAGGTAGAACCAGACTTGAGACCGATTTTTGAGTATAGTATCAAGTCCGAACCCGAGTCTAATCGGGTCCACTAGAAGCGAAACTATACCTAAATCCGATAAGAACTACATGAACCAAAGGCGGTAAAATAATATTTTTTATCGTTTTTACATTAAAAAACTGTTGGTCTTAATCGGAACTTGGGTCAGGCCTGGGTCTGGCATAAAATTTCACAAACTATACCCGGATCCATGTATTAATCAGACCTTCAAGTCCGGACCTGGGTGTTAATGGGGTCTTATTGTTTAACATCATACTTGGACCCTATAGGGTTTGGTCCGGGTAAAGACCCATTGACACCCCTAATTGCAAGGCAACAGAACCAGTTACAATTAGTGGGACCCACATGATATCAGACGTGTTGCTCACTGATGTAGTGCAGCTTATCTTTTGTGAGATGCAGATTGCACCTGAACTGCTTTTGTCTTTTTCCTCTAGTTCCTTGTTCTGCGTCATTGGTTGCCTTGAGAAACCTTGGTGGCTTTGTTGAAGTGGATTTTTATTATTTCTACAAGGAAAAAATTCTTCATTTTTGTAATTGTCTTTAGGTTTATGCAATCAATATTGATCATAGTGATTTTACTACAATACTTTTAAAAGTACAATTCAAAAAAAAAAATATTTCGAATATTGCCTTTTTTTAAAAATAACAATTTTATCATGATATTAGCACAAGTTCTTAACTTTTTATTTTTAATCAATAGAGGCCTAATTTGTGTCACTAATATTAGCAATTCTTTTATTTATCGTGATTTACTGCCATTCTTTAATACTGCAAATTTTTATTATGATTTTAGTGTGGATATACTTTCCGAGAAGATTTTTTTTCCCAATTAAGTAATTAAACTGATGCGGTTTTAACCACCGGACTTGGATTCGATAGTAGCACCTCAAATCAAGGCTGGATGGTTTTGGATCTATCAAAAGTCTAATTCATACCAGCAATTGGCAGACTACAACCTTAACTGCAAGGAGGGAATGCTGAAAGCAAGGCTAGTGACTAGGGTGAAGTCATAACAAGGTAGCCATATTTCAAAAGTCATAACCACATGGGTAGCCACCCACAATAGTATCATTGTTTGTTAAAATCACAGGCTAGTCCATGGATTGGATTTTAACTAAAACTGTGATATTAGGGCTCATTCTTTCATTTTTTTCGACAGAGAAAGCTGGGTTAGGCAGACTCCTACCAGTTATACAGCCATACCATTTGGAGTTCGAACTTGCAACGTCCCAACATAAAGGTGACATGCACTAATTAACTGCTCCTGCCAGCAGAGCCCCCCGTTGGTAGGGACCATTCTTCCATTCCCATGGAAGGTAAGGTCCTCTCACGGGAAATGACATGCAGTTCAGACCTTATTGATTTCTTTTATATTAGAGAAGGTATGAAAGGGATTACAGGTAAAAACCAATAGGTGGTAAAAAATATACAGAAACCGACTTGTGCCAGCATAACACTTTCTCACCAGAATGATTTGATACTTGTTTCACCCATTAAAGAAAAAAAATTAAACGTCAGCTCAGCAAATTCTCATAAAGGTTGCATAAAACAAACGAGCTTTCAATGAAAAATGAGGCTAAATTGGAATTTCACTGCTCATATTAACTTGGTTTTGGTCCAAGTTAGCCATCCATTGCAAGCTTCCTATTCTCTCTCTCTCTCTCTCTCTCTCTCTCTCTCTCTCTCTCTCTCTCTCTATAAATATGTAGAGTAAATATTGGCTACTAATGAAGATACAGAACTAATGATTTAAAAATCATAGGTGCAAGTTGTATCGATTCAATCTAACCACATAAATGTGTTCAGCATGGTTTGTTTGCTAAAGATCAAGCCTTCAATTGTGTTTTTCTGGTGTAAAAATATGATCTTTTGCGTTATGAAATTTTGGCATATTGTAAGCCATTGATTTTTTGACCCCTTTGAAAACCTAATTACTTGTCATAATCATATGATTAGAAACAAGTTTACTACTAAACAAACCATGTGGATCACATCGGTGACATTTGATCTACAAAAAATTATTTTTTTTTGAAAAAAAAGTGATTTCTACTCATTAGTTTCACACCTTCATTAATGGCTAATATTAACCCATATACATAATATATATGTGTGTACGAATTTTAGATTTGGCTGAAGATCCAATTATCCAACCAATGTACGGTCGACAAGTTTGATTCCAATATCATGCTTTCAAAATTATAACAGATACAGACCATATTTTGAAAATATAGTGTGATCTTATCACATCTTTTGAAAGTCGATGGAATACAAAAAACATCATATTTTAGACCATGAGTTTATCGAACATTAAATCTTTTATATTAACGTTGGCACTTTTTTATCTGAATTGAAACCCATTTTGAAAATTAATGTATTTTTGTAAGTTAAAATTTCAATTTTATTCCTTAAATTCAAGTTATTAAAATACATTTTATTGTTTTGTTATCTGAATATGATCTTGCTCTAGGTTTACTGCACTATTAAATTGAAACCCATTTTGAAAACCATGCTCGGATCCAAAGTTGTCAGTATTGTTGCGAATTGGCCCTGAATCGGCCGATACCCGATTTGTTTGTATCGTAATCGGCCAGAAATCAATCCCCAAACCAAACTGATTCAGCTTATTTTAAAATTGGTTTTTAAAAATGATTTTAAACATTTTACAAGTAGTTTTTAATCCTATTTAAATATTTTTATGGCACATGTCATCTGCTGGTTACAAATTGACCGATTCGGTTTGATTTAGTCCAGAATCAGAATCGGACGATTCCCTAAATCTATTCATGGCATACACCGATTCTGACAACATTGCTCGGATCAAACCGATCCATTGACAACCTAGTTCTGGGCCTCTGGCCCTCTCGGGAGAAGTACCAACTAGCAACATAGAGGTGCAGTGTTGTCAGTATCGGTGCAACTTGTATCACCAGAAAATCGATAGGATACTGACCTGAATCGGCTATTTTTTAATAAATGTAAAAAATTAGCTTAAAATTGTGTTTGTAATACTATTTTAATATTATTTTATTGGATTTAACATGTGTCATGTTCTGATTGATACATAATATTTTTTAATTATTTTTTAGCCGATTCAGAACTATTCACTTGAGAATCGGTATCGTCCGATTCATCTGAATCGTTGGCCAAACGATACAGGTCCGCTTCCGATACTGACAACATCAGAAGTGGTAAAAGGAGAAGGGTAATAATGTCATTTTTGGTTCAACCCCCTCACACCTTCTCACACCTTCTCTGCCCAATCACATCCCACAATGCCATCTTTTTCCCATACGCTTAGTGTTGCTATGAAAGGCATAGCAGAGATGAAAAGGATCAGCAAATCGACTCTAGAAACCAAAGCATGATCTGAGGGGAAGACACTCAAAAACTACTAAGTACCTGTTCCCACTCACCACCATCCCTGGCAAAACCGCCATCTGGTAGTGGTTTTGCAGTCATTGCTGGTTTTTGTGATGGTGGTTTCCACCGCCATTGTTGCTTGCCGCTGCATGTCTCTGTGGAAGAAATGGAGGGTCTTCTACCCTTTTGATTCAAGAGATTGAGTTTGAGAAGGGAAATACAGGATCTGGTGTGGGAGAAATTCTTGGGGTTCTTTCTCAGACAATGAGTAAGAAGGAGGTGAGTGGAAACATGGTTGGGAAATATGAGTTGGGGAGGGTTCTTGGAGAAGGGTCCTTTGGAAAGGTGTTCTTGGCAAGGAATTTGGAGACAGGGGAGAAGAGGGCAATCAAGACACATAACAAAGACAAGATTTTTCAAAACAGAATGGTTGATCAGGTGAAACAGAGAGAGAGAGAGAGAGAGAGAGTATTTGTTGGTGTTCTTTGTTTTATTCTAGTTCTCATATTTCAGTTCTCATAAGAACTGGAAAAATGTGTGAACAGCGATTTTCATGGATTTTTTGTTCTTTTCTCTTGAATCTAACAGTTAAGATGTGATCTACATGCTTGGTTTTATAAGAACCCGCTCTTGTTTGATGCATAAACAAGATTTTTTTAAGACTTTAAAATCAATGGCTCATCATCTTCATGAGTATTCAAGCATTCAAAAATGGCATTTTTCATGAAAAATACACGATCCAATGGTTGATTCCTAGCAAATTCACCATGCCAAGCACATCCACATGGTTGTATTTGCAAAAAAAGTGTTGGAAATGCCCATATTTCTAGTTCTCATATTTCAGTTCTCTCTCTCTCTCTCTCTCTCTCTCTCTCTCTCTCTCTATATATATATATATATATATATATATATATATATATATATATGATTTTCTGGTTCGGTTGGTTGTTTGCTTGTGATGTCAAGTTGGTTCTCAAATATGTGTTTTATGATATTTTATAGTTATATTAGTGCCTGCTTTCCTTGTTCTGTTACACGGGCTTTGGAGGCCTTGTTGGTAAAATTTTTTGTTTTAAATTTCCTTTTTGCAATGTATGTAGATATATTTGTTTTATTTGCTCTTATGTTTTAGATTAAGAGGGAGATTTCTACTATGAAACTGGTTAAACACCCAAATGTTGTTCAGCTTTTTGAGGTATGTTTTTTTTTCTCTGATTAGTTTTCTGTGTTTTAGTGATTACGTATTATCTTGTGGACAACTTTAAGATGTTTTTGCTGCCAGGTGATGGCCAGTAAGAGCAAGATTTACTTTGTCTTGGAGTATGCCAAAGGAGGAGAGTTGTTCAACAAAATCGTAAGTTTCAAAGTGAGAGCCTCCAAGAAAAACAAGGAATGAATTTACAAGAGTTTTCCACTCAAAACTCTAGAAGAAGCTGTTATAAACTGGTTTATTTATTTATTTATTTATTGTCCTTTTGGAAGATCAATTTGCAAGAGTAAAGATTAGGTGGGTTTTAATAATCCTAAAAGGAAAGTCCCGCAATAAGTAAAAAAATTGTTTTTCTTGGAAAAATATCCGAAAATATCTGTAGATTTAAATCTTAAAAATATACAATAAAAATATAAGAAAAAACAATGAGGATATAAAAATACATAGAAAAGAAAAATATTGGGTTAACAACGCAATAATAGCATGTAATAATACGATATTTTGAAACTATTGCATTTTTCTCAGGATTATATCGATTTTTTGAAAATGAGATTTTCAAAGAAGAGTCGATATTTGGGCACTATGGATAACATTAAATGGATGCAGGCACAGCAAGGAAAACTGAAAGAAGAAGAGGCGAAGAAATACTTTCAGCAGCTTATAAACGCGGTTGATTATTGTCACAGCAGGGGTGTTTTTCATAGGGATTTGAAGGTAATTTCTTCGAAATGGGGAACACAAATAAATGTCTATTGAAGATCGCTAATTTATTTATTTTCATAATGGATTAATTAGTTTTGCCAATGTTATCAAAATTGGTCTGAATCGGCCGATTCAGATTGAATTGGCCCTTAGCTGATTCACCTATCATTTCAATTCATTTTTTAATATTTTTAAGAGTTACAAAATTGTTTAATATTTATTCTAATATTTTTTATTGTTAAATGACACTTTTCATCTGATGGTGAAAAGTTGTCGATTCGATTCAATTCTTAGGTTTTTTTTAAGAAACCAATTAACCTAGTGAACCAATTTTAACAACATTGAGTTTTGCTATTGGTTTCCTTCTCCTATGCAGCTAGAGAATCTTCTATTGGATGAAGATGGCAACCTCAAAGTATCTGATTTTGGTCTAAGTGCCTTGTCGCAGCAGACAAGGGTAAGATTTAACTACACACCATGATATTTTTTCAATCTAGTTTTATATTTTCTGGGTAACCTTTCTCTTTTTTATCTAATGGGAAAACCAAAAAAAAAATTCTTTTATGTGGTGCTTACTTTGACTTGCATCATTCTTCCAGAGAACCTAGGTCAGATTGGACATGATAACATTGCATGTACATTAGTTATTGAAAATTTTCGATAACATAGATTATTTGGCCTAACCTACCCCAATTCTTCTGTGTATTTGTCCATAACATCAAAATATTCATGTCTTAACCTTTGAACTCCCAATTGAAAAATAAATTACAGTTTCTGTTCCATTTGAAATTGCTAAAAGAACTGCACCTTCGAAGGTTTACCTTAATGCTTCTGAATTTAATGTTCTTTTTATAACTGTCATGATCATTGTTTTCCTTCAGGAGGATGGTCTACTGCATACGGCCTGCGGGACACCAAATTATGTGGCACCAGAGGTGCTGTTCCTATACTTCTGTGCTATCTTGGTGTGACTGTCAAGAAACAATCTCTGAAAACAGAATAACTTGCTTACCTTAATAAGAAAATGAACTTTATTGATATTATAAATGCCTTTCTCATGATAAAAGTATACTTTTTTTTTTAATTTATCACTTTCTCAGATTAACTTCATCCATTTCACTTAGTTGTTGACGGGACTCTACTAGAGACACCTCTAATTCGCGAGACTTTTATATGAATTATCCACATTGGAAAACAGGTTATTGTGGACAAGGGGTATGATGGAGCCAAGGCGGATGTGTGGTCCTGCGGAGTTGTGCTATATGTTCTCATGGCTGGATACCTGCCATTCAATGAGCCAAATATAATAAATCTCTATAAGAAGGTCAAGTTGTAAATCTTTTCTGTTATTTTTCTTACCTTCACTATGCAATTGATGGTCTGATGTGGTTGAGAAATTGTTTTTGTTCAATCTATATTTCGTTCAGTAACTACCGGATATCAGAAACATTCAATTCAGATATATCATAATCTTGATCACTGTAAAGACAAAATGCATGTAAAACTAGCGAATTGTTTTGCAATATTTAATGTTGTAATTGCGTAAGTTCTAAATAGCTTTATCTAGCACATTGTTCTTCACTTTTTATCTTATTTGTAAGCTCGATACTGATTAACTTTCCTTGTCTGCCTACAGATACACAAAGCTGATTTCAAGTGCCCAGATTGGTTTTCTCCTGCTGCTAGAAGATTTATTCTTAGAATACTTGATCCAAATCCCAAAAGCGTAATGTCCTTTATCTTAGTACATTGAAGAAGCCATTTTGTAGTATCTGTTTGTTTTGGAATAGAAAATATCCTTTTTTGGATCATCTTGATTCACAATAGAATGCATTCAGTATCTATTTCCAAAGTTATTGAAATATTGTAGGATGCTTCGGGTAATGTTCACAAGGTTTATTCTGCCATTTTGGTTTTGAGTCATCAACTCTATCAGAATTTGAAAATGAGAGCAATTTTGCCACTGTATTTTAAGGTCTATTGGCATATTACCTGCCCATGTATGCTTTTGCTGAAATATTTTCTTGTTCTCTATTTATCAAGAGGATCACAATTCCTCAAATATTTGAGAGCTCCTGGTTCAAGAAGGGCTACAAGCCTGCAAAATTCAAAGAGGAGAAAAGCAATGACTTGAATGATCATGATCAACTATTTAATGATTCAAATGTAAGCACTCTAAAATTTTTTTGTTTGATTTCATAGTGCATATCATCAACATCATCATAACCACATAATTTTCATTGGTCGATCAGGAGAATCTATTAATTGAACAGGAGCTACATAAAGTTTCAAAACCAGCTGCTATGAATGCATTTGATATCATTTCTTTATCCAAAGGGCTTAACCTATCAGGCCTTTTTGAGAAAAAACTGGTAAGTTTGTCTTGTATTTCATCAATTCCTTACAATGTCTGTAGCTTGTTTTACAAAGACTACAATTATGCAGGCTGAAGATGATGGTTTTTCATATATCATCAATAACACTTGATTATTAGGTTGAGTGTTCTTTAGACTAGCTGTGGATGAACATCTGATTGCGCCCACTGGAACCCGAGGGTCTGGGAACGTATGACACAGTGCTAGCGTCAATCAGGCTCTAGGCTATGCCAGGTCTTGTCAGGTCAAGACCCAATGCCGAAGCCCATGTAATTCAAGCTGCATCTTGATCTAGTTAGGCCAGATACATAGAAAGTATTTCTACCCAGACCACAACTTAATTAACTTCCAGGACTACACAGGTTTAGGTTTCATGGGTTTTGTGTAACTGTAGCCATAGCCTTGCCCATCTTGTGCCGGGTACCCAATGGGCCACTAGGTACTTGGTCCACTGCAGAAATGGGGAGTCTCCCCACTGTTTCTGTGGAAATAATCCTCTTTCTGCTGGATGAGAACCCCCTAGGATGCATCATGCAGTGTATCATAATTCCATTCCATTTATGGAGGAAATGAGTTTTCATTTTTATGGCACAAGTTGTACTTGATCATTGTATCTTGCACTAAAGGCATATCATAGTTTAATCCATGCAATGAGACAGTACAAAACTTGAAAATCCACCTTGGAAATAAGATGTCTCCATAATAGTGAAAGTGGTATATAAGTTTCTGTCCATTCCTGTGTCTCAGATGATTTAGTTGGCAATTTGGTATTCTGACAGAAAGGACCTTTTCCTTGAAAAAGGGTGTAACTACTATGTATGTACCCTTGTATTATGTTCCTTGGGCATTATTGTAGTTTACTGAAAGATGCAGCTATTTTATCTGGTATGTAGTATGCTCTAATCATGCTTTCTGAGCTGCTGATTCTAATGATGGTTTCATATGAAGGGGGTAAGCCGTGAGAGGAGGTTTACTTCAAAATGTTCTGCAGCAGAAATCATGTTGAAAATGGAAGATGGTGCAAAGTCACTCGGATTCAATGTTAAGAAGTGTGACTATAAGGTATTTGTTAAGTCCATGTGTCCATGATAATACGTATTGTATTGATATCTCTTGCATGTATAAAAGATCATATCGCTTAATGAATATGCAAGTTCTTTATTGCACAGTGTTTGGCATGATAAATCCCGTAGGTTTAGTTGAGTATCCAGTGTGAGATGGTCTAAAAATTCTTTCTTTTTAGGTAATGTGGTGTTTGGCAACTTTTGACATTTATAGATTTGATCCTGCAAGCTCTTTCTCACACATTATTTGGCACAATTAAGTGCCACATGGATTCTGTCGAGTGTACAGTATGAAATAGTTCTAGGAATGCCTGTGTTGGTTTTACATAAATCCATTTTATGTAAGGAGGTGTTTGTAGTTTTGGTCTGGAATTTCATAAGAACCATTTTATGTTGTTGGTGCAGATGGAACTAGAAGCACGCACCATGGGTCGCAAAGGCCATCTGACAATATCCACAGAGGTGAATCCTTGATCATTTATGACTTTCTGCCTACATTACTTATTTTTCACTCTTTTGTTAAAACTTAAAAACATTTGACATGCATCAGATTTATTCAAGTGTGCAAGCCAACCATTTTGTAAAATGTGAGACATGACACGTAGCATGTGCACATGGAAATACAAGCAAGAAATGGAAATTTGCTTCAGCTCTTTCATCGAGTCGTGCGGCAAGAAGCTTTCGCTACATCTTTATGTGGCGTGTATAGCTAAGGTGTCTATTTTTGAAACTCAGAAAGGACAACAGTTAATGTCAGACCTGATCTGATATTACTGTTCACAAAGACCATTGGTTTTTGAAGACATGAAATTGATGAATAACATTAGGTGATCTAAATTAGAAATTGTCATGGTGTACAATATTCTTCTTGTGCCAAATCTCTGTGGAAGATAGAATGATCATAGTTCTATTTCAAGGCTTTTCACTCACTTATCTAGCTAATATACTTCAAAATAGGATGATCTAGATATTAATACTATGTTTCTTATTCTGGACGTAGGTTTTTGAAGTCTCTCCATTCCTCTCAGTGGTTCAAATGAGAAAAGCTGGAGGAGACACACTTGAATATGACCATGTATGGTATCATCAATCAACATGCACATGCACAGTTAAATTTCTCATCTCAGTTCAAACACTATACAAAATTTTCATCAGCATAAGCATACCATTGACATTCTCAGTTACGACCTACATTTTTGTGTATATGCATTATTATTTTACTATGAAAATGTCTTATGAGTTGTCATTCCTTATAGTTCTATAAGAACTATTCAACAGCTTTGAAAGATATCGTGTGGACAACAGAAGACAGACCTGCTGATTCTAGTTGATGAGGGGGGACCCTGCCTGGTTGCTTTATTCTTCTTCTATTTAGAACTTGACTCTTTGATATCCAATGAACAACTTCTATGAGTGGGGCCATTCCAGTGTATGTGAATATTTATTTCTAAAAAGTGTTTGCTAGAATTCTTCAAAGGATTTAAATGTATCCACATCACCATGATACTCTTAGTTGGAGTGTTTTCCCAACTCATAGTTATCACATGAGGCCCCTAATAGCATCCTCATAACCATCACTCTTGGGCAATGACTTGCTTAGTCCGGTGTTGGCAGCAGTTGTGGCCTGTGACAATTCTTTTGTGCACTAAGATCACATTATAAGAAAGGTGATTGTCTGTTTTAATCTATCATTGATACATTTAAAAAGTTATACCATAAGCATACCTCATGTTTTACGTCTGTGCCAATATCCCATTCCTTATAAGCTGCTTTTTGAAGATTATGTCATTAAAAAAGTAAGTATATATATGTGTGAACATGGTGTACGTTATTTCCAACAAACGGAACATGTTTCACGGTTCCTGAGGTAACCGTGCTATGTTTTGGACCATCTTGGTTTTGAGAGAAAATAGTCAGGTTAGTATGCTACGCTAATCAACCAGGTATGCAAAGATCATATTCAAACTCTAGCAAATTGGGAAACTGTTAGTCGAGGGTCAAGCCTTAATGGTTGACATTAATGTGGTCCAAGGCTCTAAGCTTGTAACTGCTCTATTGCACTTGTAAGAATTGTTTTTTATGTATGGGGCCATCTTTGCAATGGGAGGAAACTTTTGACTGCTGCTTGGGGTGATAAAATTGTTGGGGAAAATTTTGATGGGATGGTGGCGGACAACTTCTAGAGAGCCCTTACCAGTATATTTTTGAGTGATTCTACTAAGGATATATATTTGCTATGATCAATCGCACCTACAATTGAGTTGGAATCTCATGATGCGGGTTGCTTTAACTCATTCTACCTCATAGATGTGTTCAGCATGCTCAGTTTAGTAAGGAACAGAATCTTGGATCATTGTTTTTTGACAAAAAAACATGTTTTTATGAGTCAGAAAAAATAGATACATTCATACCCATTGATTTTTTTATTGTCAGAAAAACTTGTGCTCAGGTCAGATTCCAGTGATCCAAAAGCAGGTTCCACTAAATGAAGCATGCAGATCACATCCATAATGTTAGAGGTGACAAAAAAAACCAAAAAGATAAAAAGGCTATTGCATTTACAATCGGTTGTGGCAAACATTAGGCATTTTTTAACCTAAGAAATGCGGAATAAGCTAAGATCACTGACATATCTTAGCACTAAATCACAAAATCAAGAAAATAATTCAAAGGCTTAATAATTTTTTGGTATGGTCAATCATTTCAATAACAATGGTGGATTAACAATATATAGGGAACATGTAAAAATAATGTTTTACCAGAGAATTATAATAGCTCCATAAGATCCGAAACTTTGTCCGTATAATAATCAGGATGAATGTTGTTGGATGGATCATTCAAACCAGACAGAGTAGTCACACCTGCCAGTCCAATGTTTTAGCATCAGTGGCCAATACTAAAGTTCAGTGCCCTCCACAGACTGTGGATTGAGAAACCTACTAAAAAAACCATCAATTTTCCTTTCCATATAGTAGAAGCCAAAATTTGAAAAGTAACATAGGACCTAGAATGGGTCTGGATTCATGACGGATTAAGGCTATAACAAAACTTTGTAGGCAATTCCGGCAGTCTCAAGTTCGGAATGCTGTTCCAGGTTAGGTAGCGTTTGAATGCCCTGCACGATGATCCAAGGGATTGGATTTGGTGCCGCATCCTTGCTAAATCTGATAACATTTCAAACCCCGAATGTGAAATCCCCAAAAGACCATGTATCTTTTGGCCGGTGTTTGGGCCAGGGATACACATCTGAGATCCCTCCTTAGAAAACAAAGGCATGCAGAAAAATATTTCCCTTCAATTAAAGATAAAAAGAAACCAAATGGGAAAGAGTCCTGTTGTAAATCTAGGAATTGTTTCTTCACCTGAAAGAACAAGCAAAGTCTTGCAGCCTCCATTTTGACCAAACAAAATATCAGTATCCAATCTGTCACCAACCATGCACATCTTAGAAGCATCGGTCTGAAACCTGTAAATCGTAGCAATGAATTAGAAACAAATCTGCCAATTTTTGTATGCGGGTAGGATCTAAAAATCAAGCAATCCCATTTGAAGTGGTGAACCATCAATATCTTTGCATGCATCATTACATGGGTCATGTGGCTTGATTTTCATCTATGATGTTATTACAATAGAATAGATTGACCAGTTATAAAAAACGTGAAATCAGGTTTAACAATGAGTTTTCATATCGGCCCAGTTTTCTGAATCAAACGCAGTGGGAAAAATGATGCTTTTTTATCTGACCAATATATATATATATATTATCCAGCCACCAAATGTCGGCTCAAATTGGACAGGTGTTTATCATGATATGGTTACCATGTTAGTAGATGTAATCAATTTTAAGACATCATAAGATTCAATTATCAAGATAGTGAAAAATCAACAGCTCACAATTTAAGAAAATGGGGATGTTTTAAAAAGGCCCAAAACATCATGCTGGAATCAACTTTAATGCATGAAAATAGTAAACAGGGCATGCTAAACACAAACCAAAGGTTAGGTTTTGCTTTTGAATATCAGATCCATGTAAATTAAGAGTGTATGAGAGAGACAACACACACGCACATACACACAAACATGCCCCTCAAAGCTTCCACTTTGTACTAGTAAAAACCATCACAGCAATAAAACAATGTGATGCGATACTAAACAAGATATGATGCACAAATACTTGATGCTTAGATTATTCAAATGGCAGCTCTCTTTGTGGATGTTCAGATACCTCTCTAGTAACAACTCCATCATAAGCAGTGTTGGCTTCCCAACAACGATAGGTTCCTTTTGAGTTGAGCCACGTACGGCACCAACCATTGACCCAGCACCTGTCACATCAGCATCACAGTCAGTAAAACTGTACCATTATATGGTTTTGACAATTCCTCCAGGGGAGATTTGTAGTTAAGGCTAGGAAGGAACAAAACCTGGCCATTCTTGTGAATCTGTTAGATGTCCAGCAGCGTCTTGATTGGTCGCAATAAACAGACATCCTGGGTTTTCACGGATACAAAGAGTTGCATAGCTGCCAACAGTGAAAGAGCCTAGTCATGCATGACATCCACAAACAAGCACAAAAAGTCAAGTAGATTTGAAGTGCACAACACATTAGCATATTGACATCGATCCTTGGCATATGCACCAAATTCTGTAAATAACACAGACAACACTCTGATCATCTAAAGGCTTAATAACAAGTATAAAATATTTTGAACGTCACTATAAGAATATAAACTATGACAGGACATTTCTAAAGAAACTGTGGTGTTCCTTCAGGGCAGGGGAAAGGTCGAGTTCATTCCCTGCTTTTCTGTGTCTTTAACCAAGCGTAATTCTCAGGCTTGTTTTTCTCTGCAACTGGTTAAAATGACCATACTTAGAACCTTGTTCATATGACATTTTTGAAAACATTAACTTGTTATGAACTTATTTTTAAAATAAAGTTATTAATAATTGACTTTTCCAAAAACTATCACAGAACATTTGTAAGGAAAATGAGTTGCCCCTTTAGGGCATATTTGTATTGGGGAAAGATCTGTTAAAATGTCTTTGATGGACATATATAATTATATATATACATACATATGTATATGTATGTGATTACATATATTTAATGTATATATATAATTATATATATTTATTTATTTTTCACTTTATTTTAGATTGTATTTTAGGGAAAGTGTATTTTTTATTATTGTAAAGGGTAGAATGACCAATATAGCCGTTGGGGCTTTCCAATGGCTATATTGGCCCTCCTTGTTCCTTGTATGTTGTATAAATATGGGACTACTTGTCCCTTGTAAAGTATGCATTGTGTTGTAGGCACCCTAATTTTTTACAAATCCCTAAAAATAACAAACCTAGGGATCTTGGAACTCTGCCAAAAAATACTTGAAAAACCCCATTTCAGTATGGGACGACAATCCAGTCTGCGGTCCCATAATATGCCATCCTACCCCAGGGACAACACACCAGTGTACGGTCCGGTCTCGTTAGATGTGCTCATAAGCCTCCGAAGAGCATTTTTCAATTGGACTCAACCTCCTCCTAGGTGTTTTCATGTGGGACTCTTTCTAGATGAGTCTTATCCCCCGTGAAGGTAAGAACATATACATTTAGGTTTGATTCAAACTCAGAAACCTTTAATCTATATCTCATTCAGGATTATTATAAATAAGGGTAACCCATAGAGCTTGGAACACCTAAAAATCATATACCCGAGTGCTGGTCCTAGAAAAAAAGCCTACCCAAGCTTCGCCTACACTCTGACCCTCTCTCGACCTGAGCCCTAAACTGCCATACTTACGCGGAGGCGCTCTTGAAGCCATTGCAAGAACCCTCATACCTACGTGGAGGTGTTGATGAACCAAGAAAGATTCCTAGAGAACCAAACAGACCCAAAAGTCGAATCAATTTGCCTATTTCTTTTGATTCAATACCATTTGTTAATCGATACTCATACATGTTTAATCTCTTTGCATATCTAAATTCGTCGTGGTGAGCTTTGAACTATGAAAATCGAAATACCTACCTTTACCTTTTTTCTTAGAAAAAAGACGATCAGAGCTTAAAACGAGTGTCCCCACATCTTTTAAAGACTTTTAAAAAAGATTTTACGAAATCTAGGTAAGTCAAATTTTCCCTCTACCAAAAAATTTATCAACAATTTTTTACAATGATGGTGGTGTTAGAAAGTGGCTTTGAATACTTTAGGTTCGATAATGAACCCATACATATGCACATGAAGTACGAATATATCCACTCAAGGGAACAACACAAGCATATCATGTGCTAATACATAAACCCATAAAAGGGGTAAATATGACTTAAAGTCATAAGTTGAATATTATTGAAGAAAAAGGAAGAAGAGGGTAAAAAACCCTATACAATGGAGCATAAGCTCCTCCAAGGAGTGAAGAATACAAAGGGACAAGCTCCTATTTATAAGCACAAAAGGGACCACCTTGGGGGCTCCCAAAGGAGACGTTGGAGAGCCCCCAACGGTCACATTTGTGACCGTTGGGGGCTCCCAACGTCTCTATTGGGAGGCCCCCAATATGGTACGAATACGAAAATCAAAAAATAAAAACAGAAAATTAAAAGAAATATTACAATGCATATTCCAATTGGAATATGCGTAAAATGACAAATTACAAGAATACCCTTGAGGGTATTTTAGGAAGATAAAATATATATATTTATATATATAAATAGAGATACGTATACATATATATATGTATACGTATCTTTATATATATATATATATATATATATATATGTACATTTAAGGATTATATTTCAACATATATGTGTACGAGTACACATATTTTAACACCCCCCCTCAATCTTTGCGGAGAAACGAAAAGATTGAAAACAAAGGGCAAGACTCCAAGAGGCTTCGGCAAGGATGCAATTGAAACTTTGAAAATGCCTTCCTCCAATTGGCTTCTAATGGTGAACACATTTCCTGAATCATCCAGGGTACTTCTCTTTGTCCTATCTCCAAGATCCTGTGGAATAATAACAAAGAACAAGTAAAAAATATCTTTGCACTTTACGCAAATGGAACATTCCTAACAAGGTGCAAAATTTATGCATAATAGGATAATTACTTTAGTATGAAAAGAAAATTTAGAAAACCAAAGTTTCAAAAATCAAATATCATGTTAAAGAGTGAGCGGAAACGATTTGCAAGAATGCATAATGCATTCATAAGGTCCAACATTGAACAAACACAACCCCATAATGGGGAATAACAAAATGGTCCACTAAGAGACACCACAATAAGCCTACGAAGAGGCATAAGCTACATATGCTTTATTGAATGAGGGCCTAAAAGGCCATAATGATCATATGCATATACTATTATAAAATGAATTAACACTTTAAAGAAATCATTAATGAACATGCTCCAAACATACTTTAGTCAAAATGAACACAAGAGTTCAAAAGGTTTTAAAAGAACACGGATACAAATGTCCAAAGGCATGACGAATATGATCTTCAATAAGAGGGGCTTTATAAAAGTATATTTAACACGCATAATAGAGTTTTTCACATCTTTAGGGAGAAGATCTATGTCAAACAAATGTCATAAATAAGAAGCATGATTTGACTAAGTGTATTAAAACATCCACCCTAGATTCAAAAATGAATATCATTTGAGACAAAAGACTCATTTTTCATATCAAAAAGTCGCCGAAAAACTGTAAGCACTTAATATATAGATTAAATGCTAAAAAATCAATTTGATTTAAAAAAACATATCATGGATATGATTTACTTAAAAACACAAGTTATGAATGAAATTTTTGCAATTTTCAATAGTAGTTCATCCACTACAAGCAACTACCTCATTAGTCCTCCAAAACCCATAAATCAAGTGTATAAACTACTAGATCAAGAATATAAGTATAATGCCATTAAAGGCCAAATAACACACACAAAGGTGTGCAAAAGAACCTCTTGTCTACATGTAATAATACTTGAAATGAGTGTATCAACGATAAGAACAAGAGAATACACGCCAACATGGACCAAAAGCATCTCTTGTCTACGTAAACATACACTCAAGACCAAGTATGTTCAGCTACTAGAACAAGAGTATCAAGCCAACCATGGGCTAAAAACACAATACATCTCTTGTCTACATAAAATGGCACTTGAATTGAGTGAAAGAAGTCAACCATGGGCATACATCTCAGCGACTAGAACAAGGACACAAATGTCAACATGGACTAAAGATCACACACCATGGTGTGAATCAACTGTGAAAATCTCTACAAAAAGAGATTGTGTGTAACACCACAATACAAGAAATACAAAGAGTGCACAAAGGCACAAAGGAGAACACTCACAAGTGCACGAAGGCACGGATACACATGCACAAAAGCATGAAACAAAATGAACTTCAATTCATAAGTTCCCAAGAGGGGCTTTACAAAAGCATTGTTATTGCATATGCACTCACAAAAAAGCATATGTTTACAAAGGCCACTAAGGCCTATTTATAATGCAAAAAGAAGTCACAGGTGCAGCTCAATATGACTGTTGGAGCTGCACCCAACGGTCACATTTGTGACTGTTGGGGCAGCTCCAACAGCTATATAGAGTTGTCCCTTTCACAACAGTCAAAAAGAAAAAAAAGTGTAAAAAACAAAAGTAAATAAAAAAAGAAAAAGTAAAAATCTTAGCCCATTATGGTGGCTGACACCTATTGAGTAAAAGGACTGAAATACCCCTGATGGGTATTTCAATTTACAGTTAAAAGAGACATAATATTTTAACACTCCCCCTCAAACTTAGGGTGTCACGATCGAAAGTTTGCCGAGAAGGAAGTTAAATCTTGGAGAACACAGCGCCTTGGTGAAGAAGTCTGCCAGTTGATATTCTGATGTAACATAAGGAAGGTCAATGGTTTTTCTTAAATATTCTTCACGAACATAGTGGCAGTCCATCACGATATGCTTTGTGCGCTAATGAAATGTGTGATTTTTGGCAATGTAGATTGCACTTTTATTATCACAACATAATTTTGTGGGCCCTTGAACTTGAATATTCATATCTTCCAACAAGTTGTGAATCCAAACAATCTCCATGGTAGTAGATGCCATGGCTCTATACTCAGCTTCGGTGGATGAAAGCAATACTTTTTGCTGCTTCTTGCATCTCCAAGAGATTAATGATTCACCTAAAAAAATACAGAAACCAGTTGTGGAGTGACGGTTATTTGTGTCACCTCCCCAATCAGAGTCAGTATAAGCAATTAAACTTAATTCAGACGTAGAAGATAGAAATACTCCCTTGTTTACTGTACCCTTTATGTATCTGATGATGCGAAGGATGGCGCTCATATGGACTGTAGTAGGTGCATGTTGAAATTGACTAGCAACATGTACTGCATAAGAAATATCAGGCCTGGTAATGCTGAGATACGTTAGGGATCCAACCAGTTGCCGGTAAGGTGTGGGATCTTTTAAGAGAATCTCATCATCAATCTTCATCTTCGAACCTACTATTTCAGGAGTTTCGCAGACCTTGTCATCTGTGATTCCTGATCTATCAAGAATCTCACAAGCAAGTTTAGTTTGAGACAAAAAATAGCCTCTCTGAGAATAGGCAACCTCAATTCCCAAAAAATATGTCAGAAATCCTAAGTCTGACATTTCAAATTTTGAAGTCAAAATAGATTTAATGCTCTTGATTCCTTTGATATCATTACCTGTTATTAACATATCATCAACATATAACAATAATATAACAATCCCTGCATCAGATTTCTTAACAAACAATGCAGTGTCAGTATAGCATGAAGTGAAACCATTTTCAATCATTACATTGTTAAACCTATCGTGCCAAGCCTTGGGTGCTTGTTTCAGTCCATAAAGAGCTTTACGAAGACGAAGAACTTTATTTTTAGGGATTTCCATACCAGGTGGAGCATCCATATAAACTTCTTCATTAAGATCTCCATTTAAAAAGGCATTTTTGACATCCATTTGGTAAATATTCCATTTTCGAATTGAAGCAATAGTGATAAGACATCTGACAGTAACCATACGAGCTACTGGAGCAAATGTCTCTTCATAGTCAATCCCATATTCTTGACTGTACCCTTTAGCTACAAGACGAGCCTTATACCTTTCAAGAGAACCATCACTCTTAGTCTTGACCTTGAACACCCATCGACATCTTATAGTTTTCTTGCCATTGGGAAGAGATTGAAATTCCCAAGTGTTAGCTTTCTTAAGAGCTTTGAGTTCACTCTCCATGGCTTCTCTCCATTCAGTACATTGTTTGGCTTCTCCAAAATTTTTTGGTTCAAAATAAGAGTGAATGGCACTCAAACAAGCTCGATATTTAGGAGAGAAAGAATCAAAAGATACGAATCTAGAGGGAGTCCTTCTAGTTCTTTCAGTTCTCCTAGGATGAGAATCATGAGTGGAAATAGTCTCACTAGGTTCACTATATAGTTCAATAGCACTCCTAAAGGTGCTTCTATCTCTATGCGAATAAGTGATGGGTTCTCTAGATACATTTTCTTCTTGAGGGGTAGAAGGGTTAGAGTTATTGTTGATCACAACCATTTCATTTTCACTATTATATGTTGATTCATCATCACTAGAGATATCATCATACTTAGATAAAAGGTCAAAAAGAAAGGAGTAATCGGCATTTTCTAAATGAGATTCATTTTTTTCAAAACCACTATCATTTTCCAAAAAAGTTACATTCCTTGAAACATATAATTTATCATTCTTAGAGTCATAACATCGAAATCCTTTTTGAGTTTCCGAATAGCCAAGGAAAGCACAAGGAAAGCACAAGGAATGGCTTTTGGTGAGAGTTTATCATTTTTATCGGTAAGAACAAAGCACTTACAGCCAAAAACTCTCAACCTATTATAATCAGGTTCTTTTTCATATAGAATCTCAAAGGGAGAAATTTTATCTAAATTTTTGGATGGAAGTCGGTTGATAAGATAGATGGAAGCAAGAGCCGCTTCGGCCCAAAATTTTTTAGGAATATTTTGGGAAATGAGAAGGGTTCTAGTGGTTTCAATGATATGCCTATGCTTTCTTTCGGCCAAACCATTTTGTTGTGGGGTCTTAGGACACGATCTTTGATGAACAATGCCACAATCCTCAAGATATTTCTTAAACTCATTAGAGAGATATTCACCTCCAGAATCGGTCCTAAATATCTTTAAATTACTATTAAATTGATTTTTAATCATCATATGATATGTTTTAAAACATGAAAAAACTTCATGCTTATGTTTGAGAAAATATATCCAACAATATCGTGAGAAATCATCCACAAAAATCACATAGTAAGCAAAACCACCTTTGGATATGACAGGTGCCGGTCCCCAAACATCCGAGTGAATAATTTCAAAAGGTTTAGTACTAAACATAGTTCTTGGTTCAAAAGGTATACTTCTTATTTTTCCAAGAATACAACCATTACAAGAGAAAGTATTTTTACAAAGATCTTTAACAAAATGTAGATAGGATAACTTGGTAATGTTGGGATGACCAAGTCTCTTGTGCCAAACATTTATGTCTTTATGTTGGGCCACATTACAAAAGGTGTTTTTAGGAATTTGAAGAAAGTCCACATAGTACAAGTCTTCTTTCCTAGAGCCTTCCCCAATCAATCTCCCGGACCGATGATCCTGTATTAAACATTTATTAGATGAGAATTGAATGTTACACCAAGGTCCGTGAGTTGAGAAACGGAAAGCAAGTTTAAATTTAATTTTGGTATAAGTCTAATTTTTGGAATAAAGAAGTTTTGGGTTTTAAAATTTTCAATTCCCTTAATTTCTAGAGAAGTACCATCCGTGGTCGAAACAAAAGAAGGTGACACATTTTTAGAATACTCGGAAAGAGATGAAATGTTTGGGGTCATATGAAAGGATGCACCCGAATCTAAGAGCCAAGAAGTATTACCTGGAGGAGAAGAGGTGGATACGGCGGCACCGGAAATAGCTCCCTTTAGAAGAGGTTGAAGAGCCTCCACAATTTGATTGAGAGATAGAGCTTCTTTTGAAGATTCCTCTTTGGATGGTTGAGATGTAGTTGTCATTGCTAGAAGTTTCTTCCATTTTGGGCAAACCGGTTTGATATGACCCGGTTCTTTGCAAAAGTGACACGAGATTTTGCTATAATCTCTTCTTCCTCCTTGATTACCTTGATTTTGATTCTTAAAATGAGGAGGTCTGTATGTTCTTAAATTGTTACCGGCTCTAGAAACGGCATTAACACCATCACATTCTTCTTGATTTGTGGACATTGCAAGCACACTAGGATTTTGCTTGCTAATGCCCATACGGGTTTCCTCTCCACTTAATTTAGTTAAGACATCTTCAAGAGAAGGAGAGGTAAAAGAGGATAGGAGAGAAGATCTTATTTGCTCAAACTCGGGCCTTAGCCCATTCAAAAAATTGAAGAATCGGTCTTCTTCTAATTGCTTATGACGAAGCTCTATGGCTTCTCCACTCCACTTGGGTTCAAGCATGGCAAGCTCATCCCAAATTGAAGAGAGTTCCGCAAAATACTCTCTTATAGACATATCACCTTGAACAAGAGTTAACGCTCTCTTTTGAAGATAATACTTATGGGACAAGTCCCTAGAAGTATACATCTTCTCAAGATACTCCCACGCTTGAGAAGCCTTTTTAAACTTTATAATGTTGGCATTAATCCTTGTCTCAACGGAAGAGAAAATCCAAGACAAGATCTTGAAATTCTTCATTTCCCATTCCTCATGTTTCCTACTATATTCCTCAAGAGCATTAGTTCTTTCATCTCCCTCAAGGATTTTGATTTCCCCTTCTTTAACCAAAGTAATTTTAGGCTCGGGTTCCGGAATCGAGCCTTGAATGTAACCCCAAAGCCCTTTCCCTTTGATGTGAGCTTCCATGTTTCCGGCCCACACGTGATAATTTGAGCCATTTAGCTTGAAACCAAGAGAAAAATGGGAGTCTTTCTCACCCATTAGAGAGGAAAGAAGAAAGAAAAAAATACGTACCACAATAAGATTTTAAATCTTTCTTGTTGTAGTAATCTTCTAAAATATTGAATGAAGAAGAGCCTCCACTCCAATCACCAAAAAGTTGAAGGCACGTTTTTCGAGGCACTTGATATTGAGAAGAATCACACCAATTTCTTTCTCCAAACAACCTTGCTCTGATACCATGTGAAAATCTCTACAAAAAGAGATTGTGTGTAACACCACAATACAAGAAATACAAAGAGTGCACAAAGGCACAAAGGAGAACACTCACACGTGCACGAAGGCACGGATACACATGCACAAAAGCATGAAACAAAATGAACTCCAATTCATAAGTTCCCAAGAGGGGCTTTACAAAAGCATTGTTATTGCATATGCACTCACAAAAAAGCATATGTTTACAAGGGCCACTAAGGCCTATTTATAATGCAAAAAGAAGCCACAGGTGCAGCTCAATATGACTGTTGGAGCTGCACCCAACGGTCACATTTGTGACTGTTGGGGCAGCTCCAACAGCTATATGGAGTTGTCCCTTTCACAACAGTCAAAAAGAAAAAAAGTGTAAAAAGCAAAAGTAAATAAAAAAAGAAAAAGTAAAAATCTTAGCCCATTAGGGTGGCTGACACCTATTGAGTAAAAGGACTGAAATACCCCTGATGGGTATTTCAGTTTACAGTTAAAAGAGACATAATATTTTAACATCAACGTGCCTTGTCTACATATGATAACACTCAAGACAAGTGTGTTTAGCTACTAGACCAAGAGAAACAAAGCCAACAAAGGGCTACCAACACACAAAGGTGTAATAAAATTCTTGTCTACATATGATAACACTTAGATAAGAGTTATAAAAGGAGAAGACTTTTGAGGCAATAAAACTTGTAATGACAAACATATAAATAAAACCTTGAATCAATAGAACAATATTCTTCAAAAAGAATACCCATAACAACAATATTTTGGAATAAATGTGTGAATATACACACACCAAGAATACTTGTGCACAAAACACAACTGTGCAAATGCACTGATAAGATTTATAAACAATAAAAGGTTGGGTAATAATCCCAAAAACCATGATTTTAATATACCTTAAAACATTTAAGGTTTCAAACATCATATATACATCACATTTATATATAAATAAGAGCATCCATAAAATCAATGGCCAAAAACAAACGAGTGACACACTCATAATTAAAGATCATATACCAAATCATTCTAGAGTCCCAAGGTGCCCATAACTCACCTCAAACACCATCTATAATATGGTAAGTGGACAATCTAAAATGACATAACACAAGGTGCCCATAACTCACCTCAACAACCATCTCTAATATAATAATAAGGCCATAAAAAAGGATTGATGCATCATATAACATGTGATGGATAGAAGATAAAATGCCATAAAAAGGCAATGAACTCTTAGGGAAAACATTTTCCAAATATGTGATTTTACAAAGAGGGTCGATTCAAAGGTCCAACATAATTAATCAAAACAATATGCCATATAACAATAATGTTGCATATATACGAAATTATGATCATTATAAAAAACAAGACTTTAATAAACACAACATGAAATATTTAAGCTATGTCATGTGTGAGAAAGGAATTGGAATAATCCAAGAAACAAATCAAACCTTTATAATTTGCAATTATACGTATACCAAGATGTAAAATGGCAATAATCTTAAATGTGCAAATTTAGGACAACATGTACCAAGATATTGCGGAATGATAAAAGAAACAATCTTACAAGTCCATTAAAAAAACAAACACAAGCCCTAAAGAAGGCAATAAAAACATCTCTTTATTGAAAAGATAGTACCATGTGAAAATGTCTATGAATAGACAATACGCATACGAGCACAAATACTTTAGAAAAGATGTGCACGAAGGCACTCTCACAACACTTTGAACAAAGTACGCAAAAGCGTAAAAATAATAAACATGCACTATGGCATGTATTTTATAGAAAGAACAAAATGCTTGAGACTCTCAAGCTTAGTAAATACAAAGGGGGAACACCCCTATTTATACAAGAAAGAAGAAGTGCAAGAGGGGGGCTCCCCAAAGGAGTCGTTGGGGAGCTCCCAACGGTCACAAAGAAGACCATATTATGGCCAATGTAGGCATCCTTAGAGATACAATCAAGAGGTTTTTGAAACCTTATGTGAAAAATACAAACAAATACGTTTATAAAGTTGCATCATTAGAAGAAAAATAAAAAATAAATGAAATCTTTTATACCAAAGGATGCAATAGACACACTATGCATTCTATATAGTGTGGGAAATTCTTTTAAAAGATCTTTTACAATGGTTCGAACAACCTATTTATCACAAACAATTTTTCAAAAATCTTTTAAATAAACCAAAAACATTGAAACATCTTTAGGAGTTCTCATAAATAGTTATCATTAACAAGAACTACTTAGGATTCATAACAAAGATTTAGATGTGAGAGATTCTTATACAAGAATTATATCAAGATTTTCAAAAAAAAAATGCACTAAAATCCATAAACAAGAGAGGAACTCAAAACAAATTAGACTTTATATGAGAGAAAAGAGTTTTTAAACAAAGATCATTAATCAAGAAATCATATATAATTTTTAAAAGTTAATTTATAGGTCAATCATGAAATACTTATGTAAACATCATAAATCCCACATAATTGAAGACAATTTTTAAAAAAAACATAAATTACTATTTATATATGATGAGTAATCGATAAACATATAAACAAGAATTATATATTTGAATAGCAAACAAGTTTACTAAATTTAAAAGGAGATATTTTAAAATTTTTGAACATGCAAAATGTGAAAAGAAGTGATTCAACTATTATAAGCACTACATATGCAAGAAAATAGTTTCATAATGCATAATATGTTAAGAAAAGAGATACATACCAAAAACCTAAGAAAAAGAGAAGGACAATGAATACTTCACCATTTCTTGATCAACACGCTTTCCGTTGCATCAAAGGACAACCCCATCGTAACCTTGCTTTGATACCATGTTAGAAAGTGGCTTTGAATACTTTAGGTTCGATAATGAACCCATACATATGCACATAAAGTGCGAATATACCCACTCAAGGGAACAACACAAGCACATCATGTGCTAATACATAAACCCATAAAAGGGATAAATATGACTTAAAGTCATAAGTTGAATATTATTGAAGAAAAAGGAAAAAGAGGGTAAAAAACCCTATACAATGGAGCATAAGCTCCTCCAAGGAGTGAAGAATACAAAGGGGCAAGCCCCTATTTATAAGCACAAAAGGGACCACCTTGGGGGCTCCCAAAGGAGACGTTGGGGAGCCCCCAACGGTCACACAACGTCTCTATTGGGAGGCCCCCAATATGGTACGAATACGAAAATCAAAAAATAAAAACAGAAAATTAAAGAAAATATTACAATGCATATTCCAATTGGAATATGCGTAAAATGACAAATTACAAGAATACCCTTGAGGGTATTTTAGGAAGATAAAATATATATATTTATATATATATATAAATAGAGATACGTATACATATATATATGTATACGTATCTTTATATATATATAAATATATATATGTACATTTAAGGATTATATTTCAACATATATGTGTACGAGTACACATATTTTAACAGGTGGGACCTTGTGTTTTTCAGTTTATGTAGTTAGAACTGCATTAACAAACGATTTTGGGTCATAGAGAGCCCAAAACCCAGTTTTCATGTGTTTTCTTTGGATCGGATTGAAAAAGTACGGTTCATTTTATTTTTGGGTCTGGACATTATACCAGACCCGTGTCCATGTTGTGTATAGTATACATTATATTCTGGGTCTGGATATTATACCAGACCCAGACCCATATTGTATAACCAAATACTATTGATACATGTTTTAGGTCACGATTTCATTATTGAAATCGTGACAGCCGCAACCCTCATTCTCTTTGCTTTCTCTTTCTCACAAGGCAGGTTCTAAAGAGAAATCTCACATGGTATCAGAGTCATAACTGGGGTTCGAAGGGGCTTCCAAAAAAGGTACGACCAGAACCAGAAAGTTTCGATTTCTTACTTCTCTCGTCTTCTTCTCTCTCGTCTTCTTCACTTTCGTTCCTCTTCTTCACTTTCGTTCCTCCCAAAAAAAAGGGGGTTCGACCAAACTCGTTTCCTGTGTCTCATTTCTGGTGGATTCACGGCTCACGTGAAGTCCAATACCATCACGTCTAACATGAATCCCTTAAGTATAAAAAAAAAATCACATAACCCTCCTATTTCACGTGAATCCCCAAAGTTGAACTCCTTGGTCTGATCGTCTGGTATTGGAAATAAATTCGAATATTTTCCAATATTTGATTCTTCCCCTTCTCTTGGTATATCCAGATATGATCGTGCCTTTGCACCAGATCTGGATCGCTTCCCTTCTGCGCATTCTCCTTCTTCGTCTGGGGCATTCTTCTTTTGTTGTTTTTTTTTTTTTTGACAGAAGTCTTAATCTGATCCTATTTCTATCCATTTGCCCACATCGTATTCATCTACGTTTTGCCTAAACCACAGTCAGTCAGCGTGTGGATCATCCTTATTGCATCAATCTCAAACCTAGGAAAGGAAAATTCTGACCTGATTCTTTTTCTTTTTTTTTGGATCTGACAGTCTCCGATCGACTGTTTCTTAAAAAAAAAAAAAACAGGTAACCAGCACTCTTCTCGGGAAATGGACTGAGCACTTAAGTTTTTCTTCTCTTCGTTTCTTTCATGGATTCTCATTCTTCTCAATTGAGTCTTTCTTCGAGTTTTCTCAATCAGCTTGTTTCCGAAAAGCTAATCACCTCAAACTTCTTGATTTGGAAAAGACAAATCATTCCTTTTATAAGGAGCCAAGGTCTCTTAGGTCACCTGGATTAAACCACTCCAGTCCCGCTAGAATTTGTTACGAGAGAAGAGAAAGATGATAAAGGGACAAGTTCAATTGTGTATGTCAAAAATGCAAAATATCTCAACTGGGAAAGGAAAGACCAATCAGTAGTTGCATACATCACATCTACCTTGTCTCAAGAGGTTCTTGTTGCAATTCCTGACAATTGTACAGCTCTGCAACTCTGGGAGAGATTGGTTCAGACGTATTCACAAGTCTCACAGGCGAGGATGGTTTTCCTCAAGAGGGAATTTTAGATACTGAAAAAGGACTCCATGACCATCATGGAATATCTAAACAAGATGAAGATTATCACAGATCAACTTGCAGTTATAGGATGTGCAGTGAGTGACAGTGATATGGTGCAACAAACTCTGAGTGGATTGGGATCCAACTATAATATGATCGTCGCTTCACTACTGTGTCTGCCTGCTCTTCCTACTTTTGATGAGTTGCGAGCTAAATTGATTCAGTATGAAATGACTCTGAAGGGATTTGCTGAAGAAACCCACGTTCATACAAATTCTCAAGAAGTTTTTGCCACAGGGGTGACTTATGGTCGAGGAAGGGGGCGAGGGGGACAAGGGCGAAATGGACACGGAGGACGTGGATTGCTTCCCACTCCAAATATGTCGATCCATGCTCAGGGACAAAAATCTATCCCCACTTGCTTTCTTTGTAACAAAAGGGAGCATATTAAGGCGAATTGTTGGCACAATCCTGAAAATAAAGGAAAGACTCCACAATCCGAACCAAAAAGAAAGTCCAATAACATCAGAGACAGTGGAGAGCTTAGAGATCTGTTGATATCCGCCTTGTCAGAATTGAATTTAAAGCAGAATGATCAAGGAACTTGGTTCGTCGACTCAGGGGCAACAACTCACGTGACTGGCGATGCAGGTAAACTTTCTAAACTTATTCCTTATTTTGGCAAAAGTAAGATTGTCACTGGAAAAGGATCCTACCATTCTGTTTCTCATATTGGAAAATCTGTCATTCCCATGTCACATTCTACTCTTGAACTTTCTGATGTTCTGCATGCTCCAAATATCAAGAAAAATAGTCTCTGTTTCTAAACTTGTTGATGATAATCATGCTTCAGTCGAATTCACTCCCTTCTCTGTGCAGGTCAAGGACCTTCGCACGAGGGAAACATTCGTTGAAGGAAAGAGACAAGGCAATATATACGTCTTCCAAGAAGCTCCATGTCACCCCATCCGCCCTCCTCATCTGGATTCGAAGTCTTCATTAGAGTCCTATTATTTCCCTCCAGCAAATGTTTTTAGTATTTCTGAATGTAATAAGCCTTACCTATGGCACAGTCGGTTAGGACATTGTGGGAGTCATTTTATTGAGAAACTTGTTTCTAATAATCTCATTCCAAAAGAAAGTCTCAATGTGGATGAGAAAAGTCAGAAGTGTTCTAGTTGTCTTTTATGCAAAAGTCATGTATTGCATTTTCATTCTGTTAATAAGAGAGTTTCAAAGCCTTTTGAGATAATATGTTCTGATGTATGGGGACCTACCCCGGTTGTCTCTGGATTTGGAAGCAGATACTACTTAATTTTTGTTGATAGCTACTCTCGATATACCTGGATATATTTCATGAAGAATAAGTCGAAAGTTTTCCTTTTGTTTCAAAACTTCCTTTCTTTAGTAAAAAATCAATTCTCTGAGTCCATCCAATTCTTCCAATGTGATGGAGGTGGGGAGTTCTCATCTAGTGACTTTATTTCTTTTCTTCAAAATAATGGGATAGGAAGAAGGGTGTTCTGTCCACACACCTCAACAAAATGAGATTGCTGAGCGAAAACACAGGCATATCGTCGAAAGTGCCATGAGTATGCTCCATGACAGTAATCGTCCCATTAATCTATGGACAGAGGCCTTTCATTCTGCCATACATGTGATAAATAGATTGCCTATGGTTGTTTTGGAAAATAAGTCTCCTCATTACTGTCTTTTTGGAGTTCATCCTAGTTATCATGATTTACGTGTCATCGAATGTGTTTGTTATGTGCACATTGATCGGTCCCTGAGGAACAAGTTTCAGGACAAGGCTCAGAAATGTAGATTTGTGGGATATGCAGATGACTACAAAGGATATAGGTGTTCTGATCCCGCCAACAGACGTATTAGAATATCAAGAAATGTTGTCTTTGATGAACAAAATTTTGATCACCAAGTCGGGACAACGGATATGTCCTCTACCACAACCGAAGTTTATTATCCTTGGATGAATTCAGAACTTTTTGCTAGTTCTGATGAAGTTTGTGCTCCAGATTGTGTGCAGCAGGATGGAGAAATGTTTGAGACTATTGGCACATCGGGAGCACAGAATGGGAAAGAAGTACCATCATCGGTACCGGGCAGATACAAGGGCATTTCCTAAACTAGACAAAGAACGACAGCGTCCGGCCCTTTAAATCGCCCCCCAATAGCTGCACCTACTTCATCTCATACTCTCGAGGTCAGAAGATCGAATCGCATGCGACATCCTATTGATAGGTGGGTCAGCTATAACAACTTCTCCTTGGATTTTCAGCTTTTCTTAACTGCCCTTAATAAGGAAGATGAACCTATCATGTACTATCAGGCAGCCACTTCTACCAAACGGGTAGAAGCCATGAATGATAAAATGTAGGCTTTACATGAATGTGGAACTTGGGAAATTGTCCCTAGACCACCTGACAAAAACGTTGTCGAATGCAAATGGGTCTACAAAATAAAGTATAAACCAGATGGAATCATTGAACGATACAAGGCAAGACTGGTGGCAAAAGGGTTCACCCAAGAAGCAGGGCAAGACTATGATGAGACCTTCAGCCCAGTGGTGAGAATGGGAACGATTCTAATCATCCTTTCTTTGGTTGTTGAACATGGATGGAAGCTAAGTCAACTTGATGTAAAAAATGTATTCTTGCATGGGGATTTGAAGGAGGAAGTCTACATGGAACAACCCCCTGGATATCCCGAGCAAAATTGTAAAACACATGTGTGCAGGCTAAAAAGAACTATCTATGGCCTAAAACAAGCATCTCGTTCTTGGTTTGACAGCTTTTCACTTGAGATTCAAAAGCATGGATTTTCACGCTCGCTACTGGATCACTCATTGTTCATTTTTAGAAGTCAGAATGTGACCACCCTATTATTAATTTATGTTGATGATATTGTCATCACAGGAAACTCTGAAGATCATATCCAACAAGTAAAAAACCTATTGGGTCAGAGGTTCAAAATGAAAGATCTTGGTGCCTTGCGCTATTTTCTTGGTGTAGAAGTCGACAGCCAGACTCATGGCTTGACTCTCACTCAGCACAAGTATATGATAGATGTTCTCAGCAAGGCAGGTATGAAAGATTGCAAGCTTCTAGGAACTCCAAGTGTGCTCCACCAAAAACTAAGTGCTTATGATGGAGATCTGTGTAATGATCCCACCAGGTATTGCAGTCCAATAGGGATGTTAATGTATCTCACATTCACTCGACCCAATATTGTTTATTCAGTCAATCAAGTATCTCAGTTTATGCATGCGCCACGTACTGGCCATATGGAGGCGGTTAAGAGGATACTCAGATATCTGAAAGGGACCATTGGAGATGGGTTGATATACTCTCCACATTCGTTTGACAAGGATGTGCGTGAACTTACTGTATATTATGATGTAGAGTGGGCAGGGGACCCTGATGAACGAAGGTCTACATCAGGATATTGTGTCTTTATTGAAAGAAACTTAATCTCTTGGAGTAGTAGAAAACAAAAGTTTGTCGCTAGATCAAGCACTGAGGCTGAGTATAGATCCATGGCTGCTGCTACTGCCGAAGTCACATGGGTCAGGCATTTACTAACCGAAGTAGGAGAAACGATTTCTCGTTCTACCTTGCTGTGTGACAATCAAAGTGCTCTCAACATGTCATTCAATCCAGTACATCACAGTCGTGCTAAGCATATTGTGATCGACCAACATTTTGTAAGACAAAAGGCTGAAGAAAAGAAGATCGAGCCTAAATTTGTTAATACTGAAGAACAAGTTGCAGACATATTTATAAAGGGCTTGACAAAAGATCGTTTTTGGATGCTTAAAAACAAGTTGTTCATGGTTCAAGACCATGATCAACTTGAGGGGGGTGAAAAGTATAGTTCATTTTATTTTTGGGTCTGGACATTATACCAGACTCGTGTCCATGTTGTGTATAGTATACATTGTATTCTGGGTCTGGATATTATACCAGACCTGGACCCATATTGTATAACCAAATACTATTAATACATGTTTTAGGACAGCCGCAGCCCTCATTCTCTTTGCTTTCTCTTTCTCACAAGGCAGGTTCTGAAGAGAAATCTCACACGGATGACATACTAGCTCTATCGTCCAGTCACTGTCATCAAGAAAGGAACTGCAGTCCAGCCCTTTACCTTTGTCTACCACCTTGTCGTCTCAGTCCCAAACCACCATCGTCTAACTAGCACACTTATCATCTGCAAGCTCCGCAGACTAGTGGACCGTCTGTTGGTTCCACACTCACCAGAGTCCGTTGTCACAGGGCTAGACGTCAAAAAATGAATGACTGGTCACCGTCATCCGACCAGAGAACGACACTCCCAAAAGTGTCATCCCCTCCTTACCTGTCGTCTGCAAGCCTTGCAGACTAGTGGACCGTCTGGAGGTCCCACACCCACCAGACTTCGCTGCTATAGACTGTCGGCTCTGTCATGCAGCAACCACCCTGCCAGCAGACGACCCGTCGTCTGTCGTTCTGCCCTGTTTTCTGAGTTCGGACCAGAGCCTGTGGTCCACCCGGCAAAACGACAGTCCCGACACTGCCGTCCGGCCTCCCCAGTGTTGCCTGGTTTGTTGACAGGCTCCTCCACCATGAACAGAGCCTGTCGTCTAATATCCAGACGACTGTCGTCTGACCGGAGTCCCTACCGCCTACCTGGTTCAGTGGTTAGTTCAGCGTCAGACCTTCACAGAGGAGTTTGCAAGTCCAGTTTCATAGACTTGTTTTGATTGATCAGCAAGGTTTCATCATTATCTTATCAAGCACATAGACCATTTGTTTTTCTGCAAAATGCTAACAAATAAGTGGTTTTTATGTCTCAGTTACCAGGAACTTATCATTTATGGTGAATATCTTAGCAAATGTTAAATAAAAATTGGAGAAAAGAAAAAGGGAAATCTCTTACTGTATTTTGTAGTAATTAATGTACTGGTCAAGCCCAACAATAACCGCTCCAACCTGGGGAAAGGAATTGCCAAGTATCAATCAAATCGATTATTATGGGAATGATGGTGGTAAAATCTTCTAGAATGTATTACAAACTCCTCAGTAACTGTATGAAAGTAAAGAACAAGAAGAAAAGGTAAAAGGAGGATTTTAGACATACACTCTTATCATGATCGATGAACAAGTTTGATTTGAGCTCTATCCTTTTGTTGCCATCTTCCTAAGGCAATATCAAGTCACAATTTACAATGAGAACCACCTAAGCAAAACATGCATGCAACAGCTAATTTGTGGAAGGGTGCAGTACATGCCTTGTGCTCTCACGAGACTGGATCTTATGAAACGCTCCCAGCCGCAAGAACTGTTAATCTCGCCCCCTCTACTGTAGCTCAGTTCAAGCAGGACCCAACCAGGACGGGATTAATGGTTCTGGCTGCTGGGTGACATTGCTAATGTCACCCAACGTTTCATACGATCCGCTCTCGCCTCTCGTGCTCTCACCTTATCAACTGTTCAAAAACTCATTATCACCATATGGCTACATAAAAGGAACAAATATTTTTACAATGCCAAAGATTATGGTAGGAAAACATGATATTAGCTAGACATAAAGTTATATGACTAGGAATATCAACAAAGCTTTAGCCTGTATGAATCAAATTTAGACAGATTACAACCACTATTCACAAATTCCCTGATCTGAAGTGTGAATAGTCAAAAATTATTTTATGGATGATTTAAGCCAACAAGCTTACTATTGAATATAACATATACCACATCTACCAGCATAATAAAGATGTAATCATGTAAGTCAACTTACAACTAGGTATATTAGATAGAAAATGTTAAGAATGAGAAGATGTTGCACTTAAGTTGGAATAAAGCTAAGGACGACAAAGAAGTCAGTTCCTTTTTCACCTTTTCCTATGAAGACCGTTAATGAATTGAGTTACAGAGTCACAAAAATCTTACAGAAATTTATAAATCTTGCATCGCTAGGACACTTGTTGACCAAAAATATTAAAACAGAAGGATAAGTGTGGGCAGCAAGCAATATATGAACAAAAATATGGCCTTTGCTTCCATAAACTCCAGACTCATATTGTTGATTGTTCCTCAGGAATTAGAGCACATAAGCAATTAGCAGACCATCATGGAGTTTGTGTTGTGTAATTTCACTACCATTGACATAGTTTAACTTGATTAGAGAAAGTCAAAACAGCACTATTAAATAATCAAGAACAAATAACTACAGGAAATGCAATCAGAAAGCTCATTGTTCAATTGTAAGTCACAAATCTAAGGGTACATTTGATTTGCTGGACCATGTGCGACTCCAAATCAAATTTGATTTGGAGCCATATGAATCAGAATCACAAGAGGCCCCTTGCAATTCTGATTCTTACATCAATGAGAAAATTATTTACATTTGCCATTGCAAATGAGTTGGTTTCTTGTGTAACGAAACAACAAGTGCACAAACACAATGCCACAAAGGGACTACAAATGTGCACATTCACAAATACAAAAGCTACTTATGGGTCAAATACAAAAGAGCCACTAAGGGCTAACACATAACCCATCAAAAGAGAGCAAGAACACAAATATAAAAATAAAATTATTATTCCAAAATGCTTAGAACAAGCATTGAACCAAATGAGGGTGAAAGCCCTCTAATATATACAAGTAGCCATGGCCTTGGGGAGCTCCCAAAAGTCAGTTGGCTATGTCACCTGGGTACGGGTACAGAGGGTACGACACGACAATTTCAAAAAATGAGGGTACAGGGACACGGCTATATATGTGGATCCATATTAAGGTCATATAATAAAAATTAAAAATTAAATGGATGCTATTAAAAGTAAAAATTAAATTAGATAGCATGGCATATGTGTAATTTTCGAAAAAAGGAGGGGAATGAAAATTTAAAAAACAAGGAATATGTATATAATTTTCAAAAAAAGATGAAGGGGAATGAAAAGTTTTTATATAAAGGGAGAGGGTAACTCGTAACCTCTCTCTCTCTCTCTCTCTCTCTCTCTCTCTCTCTCTCTCTCTCTCTCTCTCTCTCTCTCTCTCTCTCTCTCTCTCTCTCTCTCCACGAAGGAGAACGATAAGAAGAAGAAGAAGGCGACGAAGAAGGTGGAGATTGGGAGATTCTCAGCCAAATCAACATCCAAACAGGTTCTCTCTCTCTCAGGTGGGAAGGGGTAGGTTTGACAGGAAAAAAAAACAAGAGTGTGGGTTTTGGGTTGGTCTTTGTTGGACTTGACCCAACCCATAGGCCCACGTACCTATGCCGCACCCGGTACCCATGCGCGTGTCAGGCCGTGTCGACACAGGTACATGACCTGTTTTGCCGTGTCCCGGTAACATAGGTCGTTGGGAGCTCCCAACGGCCGTCGACTCTATGGTTATGATGACCATAGTGCCCTTATATTAAATACAAAAACATAAAAAAATAAAACGATAAAAAGACTAAACTCCCTAGTGGACAGTTCCTATTACATGTATGAAATGACCAAAATACCTCTAATCATATACCCAAATTACATAACCATATATATATATATATATATATATATATTTATTTATTTATTTATTTATTTATTTATTTATTTAGTTTTTAACACCTCCCCTCAAACTTATGGTGTGATGACTGAAACTTTGTCAAGAAGAAAATGAAATTGAGATGATGGAAGCGCCTTGGTAAAAAAGTTTGTCAGTTGATACTCAAAAGTGACATGGTAATATGATGGTCTTTTTGAGGAATTCTTCACACACATAGTGATAATCCATTTCTATAAGCTTGGTTCCCTCATGAAATGTATAATTGTCAGCTATGTATATTGCACTCTTATTGTTATAACATAGTCTGGAGGGTGTTTGTAAATGAACACTCGTATCTTCAAGTAGTCTTCGAAACCAAACAATCTTTTATGTTGTAGTAGCCATTGCACAGTACTCAACTTCAGTGGATGATAATGATACTTTCTGTTATTTTTTGCACTTCCACGACACTAGAGAATCACCTAAAAATACACAAAAGCCAGTATTTGAACATCAATCATTTGAATCTCCTCCCTAATCTTAGTCAAAATAAGCAATCCGTTCAAGAGAAGAGGAGGAGGATATCAAAAGACCTCTAGAGGTAGAGGTTTGTAAATATCTAACAATCCTCGTAACAACTCATGTAAATTGTAGTGGAAGAATGTTGAAATTGGCTAGCAGTATGAACCACATGCACAATATAAGACCTAGTAATAGTTAAATAAGTTAAGGTGTCAATTATTTGGCAATACAAAGTAAGATCATCCAGAGGTATCTCATCATTAATCTTCATTTTGGCATTAATAACTTTAGGAGCGTCCACCATTTTTTCGTCAGTAATTCCTTACCTCTTAATGATATCATTAACAAATTTGGTTTGAGAAAGTATCTTCTAGGAGAATAAACAACCCTGATTCCTAGAAAAAATCTAAGAAATCCAAGACCATTCATTTCAAAATATTTTTTAAGAATACATTCACTTCACTTGTGATGATCATGTCATCAACATAAAGAAGGAGAATTACAATCTCTGTATCAGATTTCTTAGTAAGCATGGCAGTTTCAGTATAGCAAGATTTAAAACCAAGTTTGAGCATAACAAAACTAAAATGATCATACCAAGCTTTAGGTGCCTATTTTAAACCATAAAGAGTCTTTCTCAATTGAAACACCTTACCAGAAGGAGCTTCATATCCAGGAGGTGTATCCATATAAACCTTTTAAATCCTCATTTAAAAAAGCATTTTTTACATCGATTTGGTACATAGCCCAACCTTTAACAACAACTATGAGAGTTCTAACTGTAGTCAACCTAGCTATATATGCAAATGTTTTATCATAGTCTATTTCGTATTCTTGTGAGCAACCCTTGGCAACTAACCCAGTCTTGTACCTTTTTAGGATCTCATCACTCTTAGTTTTAACTTTATAAACCCATTTACAACCTATGGTTTTCTTATCCCTAGGCAAATCAAATATTTCTCAAGTCTTAGATTTTTCGAGTGCTCCTAGTTATTCATTCATAACTTTTATCCATTCGGGATATTTCTTTGCATGTTTATATGTGACAAGTCCAAAATAGGACAAAATCTTAGCTAGAAAAGCTCTATTGTGGAGAAAATGATTCATATGAAATAAATATATTAGGAAGTCTAGAGGTCCGATCTAATCTTCTAACTCCTTCTAGTTATTGGGGTTCTAAGGTGGAATCAATGTTGTGAAAAGCGTTGAGGCATAGCGAAGCGCTCCACTAAAAACCGAAGCGAGGCATAAGCCTCAAGGCGTAAAGTATAAGCCTCTAATTTAAAAAAAAAAACTTAAAAAAACTTTTAAAAAATATATAAATACAAATAAATAAATAAAATACTTTATTGATGAATCAACAACCAATAAGAAATAGAAAATCCCAAATAAATACTAAAAAATATGAGATTAAAAAAGTAATATTAACACAACAACTTGATCTATGTAAGTATCCAAGAAATAAAATATGAGCATTCAATGAAAATTTAATGAAATCACTAACAATCAAATTCCTCAACATCATTATATAATGCACACAAATTCATCTAAAGTTCTAAATAGACATTAAGCTAATTTTTCATGTATGCTTATTTGAAAAATTAGCTCTATCAAACTACTAAAATCACACATACTAATCTATATCTACACTAGTCTCACAAACAAAAAAATAAACATTTTCATTTAACATTTTTTTTTAATTTCCATGATCTAAGAGACAATAACATGCATATTTGCAAATAATTACACAAACTGAAAGTAGCAATTTCACATGTATGATTTTTATATAAACAAAATAACAAATTTGGCACATAAATTTTTTATATACAGTTAATTAATTGCAAAAAAAATCCAATCATTTTTACGAAAAAGAAGAAGAACAAGAAGAGGCGGGAAAGAAGAAAATAAAGAAGAAAAAGAATGATGGAAGAAGAAGAGGGAAAGAAGAAAATAAAGAAGGAAGAAAAAGAATGATGAAAGAAGAAGAACAAAAGACATAGAAGAAGAAGACTGGAAGAAGGAGAAGAACGAAAAAAACAAAAGGAGGAGGAAGAGACACAAAAGGAGGACAACGCAAGAAGAAGAAGAGAACAAGAAAAAGAAGAAAAAAGAGAGGAAGAAGAAGCAGATGAACCGAAGAAGAATGGAAGAAGAAATAAGAGAAGATAGAGAAAAACGAAAGAAGGAGAAAAAAACGGGAGGAGAAGAGAGGAGAGGAGGGGTTACATACCTCTTCTTCTTCACCTTCTTCGGCTTCTTTGTCTTCATCTTCGTCTTCGTCTTCTTCTTTCATAGAGACAGAGGGGGAGTGCCCTAACCATCGGGCCTCCCCTTTTATTTTTTTTTTATAAGTTGGATTTGGGTCAAATAGGGGCTTTGACTCGTTTGACCCAATGAGTTTGAAGTATGCACCTTATCTTGAGGTGTGCCTTGCCTCGAGGTGCATGCCTTAAGGCCTATGAGGCACACGCCTCAAGGTCTTCTGCTCTACACATATGCGCCTCAAGGCACAAAGGGCCTCGCCTCAAGGCGAGACACGTTTTTAACAACATTGGGTGGAATAACTTTCTAGAACACTTGGTTGTCTATCATTTTCACGTCTCCTATATTGAATTACACTAGGTCTTTCTGATTCAATATTCTCACCCTCCTAAAGATTGAGTTAAGGCTCTTCATTACTAACATTCTCAAATAAAGAGGCATCATTACTTCGAGGTAATAACTCAAGAAACAATACTCAAAATTTTTCTTAGGCACATTTTGAAAGAAACTTTTATTTTCCAACAAATAAATATTCATTGAGATATAAAGTTTGTCATTTTCTAAATCAAACATCAGAATCCTTTTTGAGTTTCACTGTATCCAAAGAATACACACGGTATAGCTTTAGGAGAGAGTTCACCATTTTTATTAGTGAGAACAAAACACTTATATCCAAAAAAGTCTTAATCTAAGATAATCAAGAGAGGTTTTAAAAAAAAAAATCATAAGGAGAAATACTTTGAAGCTTAGATGATGAAAGTTTGTTAATAAGATACACAACAGTCAAACAAGCTTCAGTCCAAAAATGTTTTGGAACATTTTTTGAAATTAAAAGAGTTCTAGTGGTCTCAATTATGTGCCTATGTTTTCTTTCAACTAATCCATTTTGTTGAAGTCTATAAGCACATAATCTTTGGTGTAAAATCTCATTGTTTTCAAAATAAGTTTTGAAACCATTTGACATAAACTCTCCCCCAGAGTCAGAGCAGAAGATAGAAATTTCAATCTTAAATTTATTTTTGATAAGGCTATGATATTTTTTAAAATTTAAAAAAACTTCATACTTGTGCCTAAGAAAGTGTATCCAAGAAAATCTAGCATAATCATCAACAAATATCACATAATAAGAGTAACTACCTTTAGATAAGATAGGGAAAGGTCCCCATACATCCGAGTACATTAATTCAAACGGTTTAGAAGAAAAAAATGTCCTTTTGGGAAAGGAAAGAGATTTCATTTTTCCAAGAACCCAACCCTCACAATGGAATTTTTCATTACAAAATTTGTTCAAATGTGATACATGAGATAACCTTGATAAACTAAAATGTCCTAATCTTTGATGCCACAAAACTATGTCTACATTTTGAGCATTATAAAAAAATTGTTTGTTGGAAGAAAAAAATGATCCATGTAGTAGAGATCAACTTTTCTATGTCCTTCCCCAATCTACTTCTCGAGCTGGAGATCTTGCACTCAACATTGCTTAGATGAGAATAAAACACTACACCCATGATCGGTAATTTGAGAAATAGAGAAAATGTTTAAATTTAATTTGGGGACAAACCTAACTTTGGAATAGAAAATTTTGAAGTACTTTTGAAATTCTCAATACCTTTTATATTAAGAGAGGACCCATTAGTAGTAAAAAAATTTATTTTGTGTTGAATCAGTGAAACGTTCAGAAAGCAAAGAAATATGTGGAGTCATATGAAATGAGGTTCCGGAATCTAAAAGCTAAGAAACCTTATCGAGAGATAAAGATGTAGAGATTGCGGCTCCTGAAAGAGAGGAAGAGTTCTTGATTAGTAGATGAAGAGCCGTCATGATTTGAGAGAACATGGTTCTAATGGATTTTGAATCTTCATTAGTTCCACTTCTTTCTTCGTGAAACGTTCTCACGAATGCCACCTTTTTGTCTTCTCTTCCCTTAAACTTGGGACAATATGGTTTGATGTGTCTCGGTTCTCCACAAATATAACATATTATTTTTTTTCTTGTTGTAATCATATCTAGGTCTCTCATAATAAGGTTTTGAAAAATGTGGTGGTTTGTAAACATTTGTATTGATACCCGATCTTGAAACAACCAAAACATTATCCTTGATCTCCTTAGAATCGGACTTGTCTCCTCCATACACACTTGAGCCAAGACTTCATGCAAGGGAAGATGTTTTTCCTTATGAATGATATTGACCCAAACTTGTTCAAATTTGGGTCTAAGACCTCTAAAAAATTAGAATAATTGTTCCTCATGCTTGTATTTTTTTTTTCATTCTAGAGCATCATTAGGTGTCTCCCATATATGCTCAAGCTTAACCAATTGATCCCAAAGTCTTTTGAGGGTACTATAGTATTTCCTCACTATTTTATCACCTTATTTGCAACTATGTATTTTGTCTTTAAAATCCCACTTGTGAGCAACATCATTTTGGGTATAGGTTTGTCTAACATATTCTCAAGCTTCATCGATTCTTTCAAATTCAAGACTATCGAAGCATGGCTACTCATGCATATTACCCATAAAGAGGGAAAGAACCTTGGCATGACCCACTTCCTAATCCTTATAGGTTTTTTTTGTATTCAAGCATAGTCTTTTCTCTTTCAACTCCCTTAAGGCTCTACCCGTTAAATTTATCATCGGCTTCAACAACCATTTTTGTGAGAATTGGTTGTGGTTCTAATGCGGAACCATCAACAAATTGCCATATATCTTTGTCTATGAGAATTCTTTTTACCGCTACAACCTACATGCTAAGTCACACGGACTCGGCTAAAAGGTCGACGCACCCGCGTCGACACGCCCCGACACGGGTGCGGACACGGGTGCTGCTTCGGACACGGGGCGGACACGGTCAACTAAGTGTCGAACTCGGTCAATGCACCGGGGCCGAGTCCGTCCACATTTTGGACTCGGTCAACTTTGACCGAGTCTATTTTTGTCCATTTATGATAAGTTTTGTTGTTATCACACTCACAAGATTCTTTATGTGGTTATATTTTGGTAAGTTTGTGTTGTTACTTCAATAGAATTACTTTTTTATTTTTGCTTCAAAATTTACAATCTTATATATATATATATATATATATATATATAACTGTGTCCTCGTGTCCAAAATTTTTGAAATTGCTCCGCACTCGTGCCGCACCTGTACCTGTACCCGCACCCATGTGACATAGCCTACATATTATAGTTTTTTCCATCAAATTTGATAAGAACAACCGTTACAATTTATTTATCAGCTATAGTGGATAAGAAGAGGAAAAAGAAAGAAAGATAGAGAGACAAGAAGAAGAGGAGATGTCCCAACTTGATATAGATACACCATAAGCTTCTTCACACGTTCTGAGGTTTCAACACCTGTTTTTTAATCCACACGCCTTCAAGATCTTCTAGATCTGATATCATGTAACGAAACAAGTGCAGAAACACAATACCACAAAGGGGCTACAAATGTGCACATTCATACAAAAGCCACTTACAACAACAACAACAACAACGCCTTCATCCCAAACAATTGGGGTCGGCTAACACATAACCTCTCAAAAGAGAGCAAGAACACAAATATAAAAATAAAATTATTATTCCAAAATGCTTAGAACAAGCATTGAACCAAATGAGGGTGAAAGCCCTTTATATATACAAGTAGCCGTGGCCTTGGGGAGCTCCCAACAGTCATTGGGAGCTAGCCCAATGACTCTACGGTTATGATGACCATGGTGCCCTTACATTAAATAAAAAAGACATTAAAAAAGTAAAACAATAAAAAGACTAAATTGTCCATAGTGGACAGTCCCTATTACATGTGTGAAATTACCAAAATACCCCTGGTCATATTCTCAAATTACATAACCCAATATATATATATATATATAAAATCTTGCACAATACATTTTAACATCTCGCTACTCATTTTCTGATGTTTTTTTAGCACTACTAATGAGATGCATTTTCTTATTTGCATGAGAGTGGGTATCTCATGAGGCATTACCAAACAAGCCCTATAACTTAGTTGAAAACTGAGTTTCAAAAGGTTTGAAGCATACCGGGCCACCAAGACATGTTAATCCAATGAGTTCCAATTCTTCAGATATGCCTGTCTCACCAACAACGTAAACCTGCAGAACACAAAGGAAAAATGTATTTTTCTCAAGTTTACCTCTGTTATGGCATTAATAAAAGCGTGACCACAATAAAATTTGCCCAATACAAAAGAGTAGTAATTATATACACTCATTTGTGGATCCAACATGAAGCATAAAAAAATCTTTTGAACCAAGATCATTTATTAAGGTCAATACACTATGTTTTTCCTTTTCAGTATAAAAAGATGCAGAACCAATTCTTATGATTGAAAGACAATTATCTTTGGTTATGCACATGCAAAAGGAATGGATACCATATCCAGGATGGGTTGGGAGCATTGAGATCCAGAAAACTTAGTAGATTGTACGTGGCTAAACACCAAAGTTTGTGTACGTCTTGCTTCTCACAGCAAATAGAATGTTAAATACCGAATACTCGAACTCCTTAGTCATAGTAGGATCTCCAGGAACAGAACACACTGGAGGAAGAGTTGCGGTCACGATATTATTGTTTAATGCTATCTTTTATCCAAACAACTTATATCAAAAAGTTGATTGAAGCAGTTGGCCTTCCTAGATATGAAAGCCACCTCTGCAAATATGAGATTGATGAATATATTTGGCATTGAGAGTACTGACTATGCTTTGTTGACACATTTTCTTTACCTTGTGTCCAAGCTCAAGATTAGCACTTCTTCTAATTAGTTTAATATGTAAAATGCACTGCCCTCCATCTCTGATCTCCAAAATCATGTGCTATCGTCCATCTCCAAACCTCTGCATGATGGAGGCTTGGCCACTCTATGGGATTTGGATACAACATCAGGTCCACAAATTGATGCTGCCCCAAGTATGTCAATTTATTATACTCTCGAGTCTCTGATGTTTTACAGTTTTAATGAAAAATACGCATTAAACCTAATGCAACAATTTCATGTTAAGCTGTTTCCTGAATAACTCAAGGATCAAAACTGAGTTTATCCAATCCTACTTACAAGAGTTAATAAGTTTGCAAATAATTGGAAAGAGATTCTAAAAAGAAGATAAAAGGTAGACCTTTTTCTCCTTGGGGAAATTTATAGATTTCAAGAAAACAGATGCAGCAAAGGATGAAGAGAAAATCTCCTCCTGAAAAAAGCAAAATACAACATCAATCTGGTCTTGTTAGAGTGAAAATTTTCAATAGAGCACTTGACAGGAAAAAGACAACAAATTACCTCACCCACTGCAAGGCCAACTGTTTCAAACTTTTTTGCATATTGCCGTCTTGATTTTCTAGAGTTGTTTGTCACAAATACCAACTTTTTTTCCTATCAAATTGGATTCAAGGTGGAGAAATCAATTCTGTAAAATCGGTATCACCATGTTATCTCAAATTACTAAGCACAAACAACATATAAGTCTTAATTTCCTTTAAACCAACTAACACAGGGTTAAGAGAATGATGTGTGCAACCCATTCTTGTGCAAGTTGATGAAAAAATTTAGGTCATGCATTTGAACAATAAAATGCATAATATTTTATCTTCAGATAAGCATAGAATATTACTTCTGAAAGAGCTTATTGCCATGAATTTGAGAAGTCATGAATAAGAGTAGCAGCTGATGGAGAGCAACTCCTAGAAATGAAGTTATTCCTACAATCTAAATATATTTCATTCTCCAAGTATTTGAGATGCATATTCCTCCAAAAATCATGAAGATGACAACAGAAAGGCACTCATTTTGTACTTGGCATACAAACCAAATTTGAACAGTATCTGTATCATTCCTATGGATCCTGCGCAAGCAGTACTTATATTTGCTCAGAGAAATCAGGTGCTGTTCAATGTTGTCACATAATGAACCAGACACAAGGCAACAGACTTTCAAAATCTGATAAACAAACAGTAAAGAACAAACTGTTCTCAGGATTTAACAGTCTCTGCTACAGTGTTAACTGTACTACTTATCAACCAACTCTTGCATTTGATTGATTTGATAAATGTACACGAGCAAGGATGCAAATACAATCCTTTCACAGTTTCTAGAGTACCTCTCTTGATCGATTCTCTCCTCAAATTTCTCAATCAGATACAAAGTCCCAGTACAGATTTCTAAGTAGAGGGGAAAAGAAAAAGAAAAAAGACGAAACAGAAAAGTAACTCAGAGAACACATTAATCCGTTACCATCGATCTAAGCATCTCTATGGTTTGTGCAACGCCTTCAATAAGTTTGTCACCTTTCCAAATAACCCCTGCGAAAACCCCAAGCAAATCAAGCTCCTGAATCATCAACTTATTAGAATCAATATTAGACAGACAAGAACAATTCGAATTTCTCTGCTGAAAATGGGAAGAAAAGAGTTCTGATCATTAAAGAAAATATAGCAACAGCAAAACCTCAACACCAGATCTCTTAAACACCGAAAATACTTGAATTTTGTATTCTTCAACCTCAGATTGAGAGGATGAACGAATGAAACAGTAAATTCTCTTTGTAATTGCAGGAAACCGGAATATCCTGATCAAAATCATGTAATTTTATCAACTAAGAGAAAATCATGGTCATGATCATGATGGTCATCATCCTGTTTTCATTTTCTTTCCGAAATCTCATATAAAGGGGAGATTCAAATGCAAAGAACTCAGACGGACACGTGAACGCATAAGATGAACGTATTTCTGAAACTATCGGAATTAAAAAAACAAAAGATCGATTCAAGAAAGCAAAGAAATCATGATCATCATTGTAATCGTCTCTTTCTAAAAGAAAAAATGAATCGCAAAGAAATCGTTATGGTTTTCGGTCCATTTCCAAATAGAAATCTAATGATTCTCCAATCGAAATAAAAAAAGAAAAAGAAAAAAGAGATTTCAAATGCACACCAAAAAAACTAATGTTTCTCACCGTCACAGTCGAAGAGAAAAACTTCAACGGAGTCGAGAAGCGACCGGGCGTCCTCCCGAGAAAGAAGGCGAGATCTCATCGAAGGATTAACGTTTCTAGAAGCTTCCATTTGAAGAAGAACGATCGAAGGAACAATGGAGAAGAAGGAAGAAGAAAAATGAATAAGAAGAAGAAAGAAGGCAAAGGGAAGGGCGGGCGGGAGAGGCATCAACGTGCGGAAGGACGTTTTGGGTATTTTCTCTTCCCGCAAATTGCCGGGGAAGGATACGATTTGCTTTTCGGTCTTTATTGATTCGCGGCTATGTCACAAAGACACGTGGATATCACGTGGGTTGCGACTCGTAAGTTCGATTTTTTTTTTGAAACATCGGAAACGAGGACACGAAAATTTTTAATAAAAAAAAAACTGATTTTTATATCTTATTGTATGCATTTTTATTGAAATAAAACTTTAGAATATTAAAAATAATAAAATATTATATGTATGTGCCAGTGTCCGTGTCCGCATGTCCGGGCGTGTTTGCTTGTGTCACCCGAGAGACACCACCAAAATGGCGTGACATAGATAGGCACACACGCAACCGGAGCCCAGGTTTGGTTGTACGGGTTCGGGTCGTTTAAGGTACGCCCATTGTTGTCAGTATCGGTGCGTATCGGCCGATACATATCTGCAGAAACTTGATACACTTCACCCTTAAATCGGCTATTTTTAATAAATATAAAAAAAATACTTAAAAATATTTTAGTATTATTTTAATATCATTTAAATAGCTTTAACATGTGTCACGTTCTGATTGACATGTAATATTTTTTATTTTTTTGACCAATTCAAAATGATTCACTTGAGTATCGTGTCAAGTCGATTCACCAAAATCGTTGGCCAAACTATACAGATACAGGGTTGATACCGATACTGACAACATTGGGTAAGCCCCCTACTCCAGCTCGGCTCATGAGTCATAAGCTTGAGCTGGTTTTGAGTAGGGATGGCAGTGGGGCGGGGGACAAGGTCGCCACCCCCGCCCCGCCTCAAGATTTTATCCTCCACCCCCGCCTCCATCCCCGGCGGGGAATGGATTTTATCTTCCATCCCCGCCTTCATCCCCGTTTCATGTCCTCCATCCCCGGTTCAAACGGGGATGAGGCGGGGCGGGGCAGGGATATTGCGGGGAAAAGTGGTCGGGGCGGGGAAAAGTGCACGTCCATCCCCGCCTCCACCCCCAAATGGGGATGGATTTTAACCTTTGTCCCCGCCTCCATCCCTGTTTCATACCCTTCATCCCCGGTCCAAACAGGGCGAGGCGGGGCGGGGCCCCGCTTTCCCCCGGTCCACTGCCATCCCTAGTTTTGAGTCGATCGTGAGTTTGCTCGACGTTTTAAAAAGAGTACTTTTTAAATATTTTTGAAATCTAATATATATATTATACAACATATATCCGACTAAATTTGGAAGCAAATATGGTTTTGAGTTTTGCTACCAAGTCCAATGGACATTCAAATTTGACTAATATCTGAATCTGATCACATGTAAACCTAATTTGATGTGAGCCTTTGGCTATCAAATCTGAATAAGTTTAGCCAACATTTAATTAATTGGATCGGGTTTGGCTATATTTGACCCTAATCCTAACAATTTACATCATTGACTGTTGTTGCAAATGCTGAAATAAGAGAATTGTTTTTTTAAATAACAATGAAAAACTCACTCGCAGGCTCATTGGCATAAAAATCCTAAATCCTAACCCAGATCTTTTAGTGCAAATTCTTGATTTAACTTAAAAATAATGCTTGCAACTCGAGTAATAATAATAATATCATCAACATATAAAAGCAAAAATATTCATACGTGTTCAGACATACGAACAAGGAGAGTTTGCAACACTGCCATAAAACCCCATAGCTAACAAGTATATACTGAATTTGTCAAACCACGTTTGAGTAGACAGAGACCTTGTAGAACCCAGTTTACAAACATAGTTTGGTTTATTTGGGTCTTGAAAATTGGGTGGCTGCTCCATAAAAATAGGTTCTCCCAAAAAGCCTTGAAGGTAGGCATTTTTTTATATCAAGTTGCCAAGTATCTCATCCTTCAACAAGAGCAATGGATAACACAACATAGGCAGGGCTGGCTGGCCTCTTTGATATTTGAGGTGCCTCAAATAAAGAAAAAATATGCTCATATTTCATATGCTGAGAGCCTCCAACGAAACATGGCACATGCATGTGCTTCTGAGGGCCTCCAATGCAAGAAAAAAAATGTGGAGAAATATGGGCCTCCAATGAAATTCGCCTAGGGCCTCAACTTCTCTTGAGCCACCTCTTATGGTAGTGGGTTTTATAATAGGAGAGAAGATCTCTACGATGTCGATGTTGAGAAGTTGGGTAAACCCCTTAGCAACTAAGCATGTTTTAAGTCTTTTCAAGGTCTCATAGGCTTTGAATTTAGTTTTAAAAACTGACTTACATCCAACTATATTGGCATTGGGATCTTTGGGTACTAATTCTCATGTGTTGGCTTGGTAAAAAGCTTTCATCTATTCTTTCATGGCATTGAATCATTCAGGATAATTTAGAGCAGTTTTTATGCTCTTGGGTTTGTGGTATGTCGGATGTGTCTCTATAGGCGAGGTAGTACTTAGGATTAGGTTTCACAATTCCGACCTTGGCTTGGGTAAGCATAAAATGAGTATTAATCAGTGGTAGTACCCTGACCCTCATTGTGGGGCTGAACCTCATGGACATCACTCAAGTGTGTCAGGTCACCATGTTGACCTGATCATCAACTTCATGCTGATCAACATCAAGGCTTGAATTTTGCTTCCTATGGTTAGTGATATCATCGGCAACATGTCTATCCTAATCACATTGGCCCAGTTGATTTCACTACAAGAAACCTGTGGATTAGTGATGACCTAAATATGTCGCTAATCCGTTACTAATCCATCGTTAAATAGCTTAGCGACGGATTAGCGACGAATATCTTTCATCGCAATTTTTTCGATGCTAACTCACGACGGAATATATTTGTCGCCCATTTCGTCGCTAAGTAGCGATGGACTGTATCTGTCGCCAGTTTCGTCGCTAAGTTGCGATGGCATAACGAATGCCAATATCTGTCGCAAGGTCGTCGTTACTATACGGCGACTTTTGGTTTGGCGACGGATTTATAGTCATCGTTAATCCGTCGTTACATTCAACGCTAATAGTGATTAGCGACGAATATATCTGTCGCTAATCCATCGCAAACAAGGAAAAAAATATATTTGAAAATTAAATATCGAGAAAAAAAAATTCGTGATACAATTTATATTTCCTGTGAATAAAAAACAAAGTACACATCAAAATACATATAAAACGAAACTAAAACAATTAATCGATCCACTTTAAAATTCGCAACTTCTAATTATTTACAATTTAACATTTACATTTTTAAAACAAAAAGAAGGTAGAACAAATTCAACACATGAATCTAATCATCGCCAAGATTTTGTGCATCCTCTTGTTCATTGTCTTGATCTGTCCCTTCAGCTCCACTACGCTGATTATCGCCAGCAACCTACACAAGAAAAGAAATGTCAATATTGATAAACAAAATATATTCAAATAAATTATACTCTATATGTGATTCTATCATCCTCATATGTGTTATAAGGCAGTAAAAAAACTATATATGTGATTCTATCATGCTCATATGTGTTCTAAGGCAGGGAAAAACTGTATATGTGATTTTATCATGCTCATATGTGTTCTTAAGGCAGTAAAAAAAACCTATATGCGATTCAATCATGCTCATATGTGCTCTAAGGCAGTCAAAAAAATGTATATGTGATTCTACCATGCTCATATGTGTTCTAAGGCAGTAAAAAACTTTATATGTAATTCAATCATGCTCATATGTGTTCTAAGGCAGTAAAAAAACTATATACGTGATTCTGTAAAACCCACGTTAAAAAAAAAAATTTATCGGACCCGGGTCGGGTCGGGACCCGACCCAGGCCCGCCCCCGTTGGGGTTTTAAAACCCGACGCAAGGTGAGGGCAAAGCTCTCCCCTGTGCGCCGCACCTCACCCGCGCCACTCCACCCCTCGGCAGAATAAGGAAACCCCTTGAGGGTTTCCTCGTTTATCGCCCCTCCCCGAACTCTTTAAGAGCGTTGCGGGAGGGGAGGATCGATACACCGCCCTCCCCCTCCTCGTTCCCTACGGGCGACAACCTCGCCGGCAGCCCCGACCGACATCTCCCCTCGCTCCTTCTTCTCTCGTCTGCCTGCCGACGACTCCTCCTGTTGGTCCGATCGCCGCCACCGTTGCAACCACCGTCGGCGATCCTCTCCCCAGGTACGCCACCTCCGTCTCTCGTCTCTCCCCCTCTGCATCTCTTCTCTCCCCGACTTCATCTCTCTCTCGTTGCCGACGTCGGCGAGCTCCTCTCTGTCGAGGCAGCCCGCCGACCACCACCTTCTTCTCCCTCCTCTTTGTTGCGAGCAGCGACCTCCGGCTACCGCGCTGACGGCCGCCACCCGCCTTTCTTCTCCTCAGGTAAACCCCGCCCCCCATTGTTGTTTATTGTGTCGACAGGGGGCTCCGTTCCCCCTGTCCTTCTTTCCTTGCCGGCAGGGGGCAGAGCCCCCTGCTGTTCGTGGTGTCGACAGGGGGCTCCATTCCCCCTGTCCCTCTTTCCTTGCCGGCAAGGGGGCAGAGCCCCCTGCTGTTCATGGTGTCGACAGGGGGCTCTGTTCCCCCTGTCCTTCTTTCCTTGTCGGCAGGGGGCAGAGCCCCCTGCTGTTCGTGGTGTCGACAAGGGGCTCTGTTCTCCCTGTCCCTCTTTCCTTGTCGGCAGGGGGGCAGAGCCCCCTGCCGTTCGTGGTGTCGACAGGGGGCTCTGTTCCCCCTGTCCCTCTTTCCTTGCCGGCAGGGGGGCAGAGCCCCCTGCCGTTCGTGGTGTCGACAGGGGGCTCTGTTCCCCCTTGTCCTTCTTGTCTTGTCAGCAGGAGGCTCTGCCGTTTGCCTTGTTGACAGGGTGCTCCGCTCCCCCTGTTTCTCTTGTTTTGCCGGCAGGGGGCTTCGCCCCCCCCTGCCATTTGCTTTGTTGACAGGGGGCTCTACTCCCCTTGTTCCTCTACCCTTTGCTGTCCCAACAAGCAGGGAACCTCGGCTTCCCTGCCTTGTTGCCTCTGTCCCTCTTCTGCAAGGGCTGAGCTCCTTGCCTATCCTCGTATTTAGGGTCCGGTACCACAACAGGTCTTACCGGACCCGCTTCTCATTTGTATTAGTGCATATTGCTAACATTCTAAGCATCGCAGGTTGAACGGTGGACCCTGCTCGCCCTTCGTGGCTCGTGCTTGCCTACGCTTAGAGACTATCGCAACCTCGCAACTTTTCGAGGTAGGGTAAAGTCGCACAAAGGGCAATAAATGAACCTATTTAAGTTGAAATAATTAAGATGCCCATGCTAGACATGCTTAGAGTTATATTGCTTCTGAAATGCGTATTTTCTTGTTTTGCATGCTCATGGGTCGAGGTTCAATTTCATTCTTCGATTATTATTTTGTGTAGTTGTTTATGAATTTGAGGTGTGGTTTCGTACTTCTTGCAATACCTATGCCCTTGTTTGATTGCATACATTTTTGCCTGCACGTTTCCTTTGAGTGAGGTACGACTTCGTGTCTCATGTATTACTTATTTCCTTATGTGTTTGCCTATCTAAGTGGACAAGGTATGTTTTTGGTACCTTGTGTGTTACTTATGTGCTTTTCGCTTGATGTGCGGCATCGCAAGTCGAGAGTTGCTTGTCGTCATGTTATAACCTGCATATGCTCACACTCATGGTAAATATGTACTTACATAAATGTAGTCTTGTGCCTAACCTGATTTCGGTTGTTTTCAAAACACTAGAAGTTGCGCTTGTGCGCTATAGTTCTTTTAAAGAGGATTTCCTTCTGCAAACCCAGTGCTCTTCAAAATGCTCAGCTTTTGCAAAGTTAAGTTTTAAGTCATGTCGGATTGTGAAGTCACATTTGGGCTTTCCCAAGTCCACACACTTGGGAGAAATGTTTTATAACCTTGATTCAAGTTGCAGCTCAATTTAAATAACCCCGATTGGGGGCAGGAGTCTGTGATCGAGTGAGGTTCTGTTGAAGGACCCATTCTTCATTTATTAAACTTAGTGTCGTGTGTCGTGCGAATCATGTCGATATTAATATAAATTTTGGATGCAAGATTGATAGTGATGTGCCTTATGTGAATGACTCAGTGTGGCATTGTGGCTTTTAAGGATGAATCGTGCCAAATGAGCACTCCTATATTCTTTTGATCGTTATGAAGTTGTGTGTTGGGTGTTCCTTTTGAGAAGCCTACGCACCCTTTTTTTTTTGTGTAGCGTACTTTTAGTCATGCACGACGTGTTAAGTACTTTGTTGATCGGACGAGAGATCCGAGACGACCTCGTATCATGAAATATGCAAAATATTGTTGAACTGAATTCAAGACTTATCTTGCCAAATTGTGTTGTGTTACTTCTTATGCAGATAATATCTGTTGGGGTTTCTTTGGTGAAACCATATCCCTTTTATCGTAGTTGTACTTTTGACAAGTACGTCTGTACTTTTTTGACAAGTACGTCTTCTTACGTTGCGATGATTGGATGAGTAGGTTGTGGCAACCTCGGTGAGTACAAATAATAAAATGTTGTGATCACCTAAATAAGTGATGATTCCGCCTTCACCGGCAAGATACTCGAGTTGGGTCGAAAGACCGGAGTATGTAGAATGGGTCTTCAGTTAACTAACCCTGATGTACTTATTCGAACTGCTGACTCCTGTCTGGAGAGAGGATGGGAAGGTACAAAAACTTCGATGGGCAAGCCATTAATGACAGTTACGAGCAAAAGACTCGGCTTCCCCAGTCATCGGAGTTAGGGGAAAGGGACTACCATAATTATCCTAGGTGGTAGCTCTCCATGTTCGGGATGCATCCATTGTTTATGCTGCCTTGGGGATTTCTCTCTTGGTCACTGACCGTCCCCTTAGGTGCGGACTCAGTCAGCTATCCGGGTTATCTTAAAATACATAGCATAATAAACCCCCGGGTCAGTCTAGGCTGTTTCTAGAGTCGTGCCTTGTGCGTACCCACTTGGCCAGTTAATATCGAAACATAATTTAAATCCGATCACACAATTTGTTGAGTTATGCACGTATGAAAGTTATAGTGTGCAACGGGTTCAATACTTATGGAATTGTGTGTGTGGTTGATGTAGCATCGTATTTTTCTAGTTAAATTGCTTATGCAGTGCTTTGCTTATAATAATTAGCCTACTTGTGCCAGTGAAATGCTTGTAATAGTTTTAGCATTTTGCTCATGATAGTTGCTCCATGAATCTGTTGAAATTAAATTGCTATATAATTGCCTGTCTACTTGACATATTAAATTATTTTGCTTAACTATGTTCTATATCGTCCTGTATGTGCACCTACCAGTTTTTAGTGAAATTGACCCATTTTATTGGCAGGTGATGTATAGGTGATACACTCTTCGATGGCACGATGACGCGATGAGATCAAGATAGAGCTTTTTCCCTGACGTTTCGCTCCTGAGGACATGTTGGTAAATTTGGTATAAAGTGTATTTCAAAATTTCTCTTTTTATTAAACCTTGAGTTACTAAAACTGCTTCAGTAAACTTCTTCTTGGTTTCAACAAATAAATTCTTAATTATTGAAATTGCATTTTAAAACCATATGATTTCAATAGTTGTGCGGAATTCGGCAAAGAAAAGTTTACGTTGTAATGCGCTCAAGGTCCATCGACTTGTTGTTTTAAAAATATCATTTTCCGTTGAAGTACTATTTAAACTCTGATAATTGTATGATTTCCAAGCTTTCTAAACTATTCTAAAAGTTACAAGTCCTGGATTTTTGGGGCGTTACAGATTCTATCATGCTCATATGTGTTCTTAAGGCAGTAAAAAAAACTTATATGTGATTCAATCATGCTCATATGTGCTCTAAGGCAGTCAAAAAAATTGTATATGTGATTCTATCATGCTCATATGTGCTCTAAGGCAGTCAAAAAACTATATATGTGATTCTATCATGCTCATATGTGCTCTAAGGCAGTCAAAAAAATGTATATGTGATTCTACCATGCTCATATGTGTTCAAAGGCAGTAAAAAAACTGTATATGTAATTCTATCATACTCATATGTGCTCTAAGGCAGTCAAAAAACTATATATGTGATTCTATCATGCTCATATGTGTTCTAAGGCAGGCAAAAAACTGTTTATGTGATTCTATCATGCTCATATGTATTCAAAGGCAGTAAAAAAAACTGTAAATGTGATTCTATCATGCTCATATGTGCTCTAAGGCAGTCAAAAAACTGTATATGTGATTCTATCATGCTTATATGTGTTCTAAGGCAGGCAAAAAATTGTATATGTCATTATATCATGCTCATATGTGCTCTAAGGTAGTAAAAAAAACTGTATATGTGATTCTATCATGCTCATATGTGTTCTAAGGCAGTCAAAAAACTGTATATGTGATTCTATCATGCTCATGTGTTCTAAGGCAGTCAAAAAACTGTATATGTGATTTTATCATGCTCATATGTGCTCTAAGGCAGTCAAAAAAATGTATATGTGATTTTATCACACTCATATGTGTTCTAAGGTAGGCAAAAAAATGTATATGTGATTCTACCATGCTCATATGTGTTCTAAGGCAGTTAAAAAAAATTATGTGATTCAATCATGCTCATATGTATTCTAAAGGAAGTAAAAAAATTGTTTTTATGATTCTATCATGCTCATATGTGTTCAAAGGCAGTAAAAAAACCGTATATGTGATTCTATCATGCTCATATGTGTTCTAAGGTAGTAAAAAAACTGTATATGTGATTCTATCGTGCTCATATGTGTTCAAAGGCAGTAAAAATGTTATACTGAAATATTATATCAAAGGTCAGTATTGAAAAACAAAATATACTGAAATAAATTATGTCCAATGCACCTAAGTTAAAACAATCAAAGTTATATGAAATCTAACGACATGCAATATATCACATGAATCTTTCATACCTAAGAGGCACCTGTAATCGAAGTTTCCCTGTTCTACAAAAAACTGTTGAACTCATCTCGGAGAACGTCGGCAATTGTTTCATGAAAGTAGTCACGCATTGTGTCCTTAACGATCTGGCGTACATCATTATCAGAAAAAATAGGATGCTTGGAGTTGATGTTAACAGGAGAAGTCTGTGAGCCGTGACTGGAGGAGGCAACGATTGGTGATGTGTTCATATTACTCCCAAACCCAAACACACGACCCTTTTTGGGTTCACCTGCTGCAGTCACCCATGCTGCAGGATCAAATGATGGATGCTGAGTAGAGTCATCACCATATCACTCTACCATCTGTTGCTCATATGCCTCCTACAAAATAATGTTTACAGTATGCATTAATAATTAAGAATTACAATGTTTATGATAACTTGTATATTACAATGATTATTAATACAATAAATACATACCATTACCGTTCTCGCCTTCTCTGATACAAACTTTCACGTGGTCTTACGTTTATGTGTTTCAACAAACACATCCTTATATTGCACAATGCCTCTTTTTTCTGCTTCCTGCGAAGTGAAATGATAAAAGATTTAGTTAACAGGTTTGCAACAATACTTATAAAATTGACAATATATATTGATGAGTTACCATTTTCTTTAGGTGGCTCCCAAAAGTCCTAGATCCACCTGTGTGTAGATGGGCTTCGAGAATTTTCGCTCGATTTTGTGCAGCCTTCACTGAGCGGTTTCGAAATGCATCTCCCGCCCACTTGTCGCACATTCCCTCCCAATAATCTCTCCTCACAGTAATAGGGCCATGGCCCTTTCACTGTAATGGATTATCTATTCCGCCAGATGCTTTTTTTGCTGCAGTCTTCATATTGTGCAGCATATCTGCAAATCGATTGACAGCCACCTTCTGCCACACCTTCCTTACATCATTTTCTTTCATTGTAGTCGCGAAGCGATTCGAAGCCTATATATATTTTCAAAAAGTTGGTAGACATGACTATAAAAAATAAATAAATATAAAACACATTAACTATGACAAACAACTGTATATCGTGAATGAGGACCACAATCTGTCTATTACTACTTTTAGATACTCTTTCCATTGAGCGACCGGTCCTGGTAGATGTTGAAGAAGTGAATTCCTAATATCGCGTACTACTTCTTGTGACGCAAACCCCGTGCTGCACATGAAGTGGTACACAATAAATATCAATATATAATATTTATAAGATATGCAATAAGTGAAAACGAAATACTTACGATCGATTATCGATATACACTATTCGAATGAGTCTTCTTGTGCCACACTGAGAAGACTCGACATCCTGTGTTGGCTCTTGACTTGTATGATCAACTGGTGTAGGTGGGTCATGTACAGACGAAACATCATCTGTAAAAAAATATGTTAGAAATTCTCAGAATGCGCATTTCAACTAATCAAGCATCCAATTAGTTAAATGATATACCTATAAAAGGAGCCCGTGAAGATGAAGGTTGAGCCTGACTACTACTGGATGAACGACCACTGTAAGCTCCACGAACCATATTATAACAAATAAAAAATGTCATGCAATACATTCAAATTGTTTCAAATCATTCACATCAATGCAATATATTTCAATACATTCAAATAATTCAAATCAAGTATTGTAATACATTCAAATCATTCAAATCATTGGAATACATGCAAATCATTCACATCATTGCAATACATTCAAATCATTCACATCAAGTATTGCAGGGACCCCTAATCCGACCTGTATAGGTGATGTCTAACGCCATGGGGTTCTACAAATCAATTGTTCTTACAAATCTTGCAGGGACACCTAATCCGACCTGTAGGATCCACTATACTGACACTTGTCGTTGCAAATTCAATAAAACTTTCAACACTATCAATATATTCATGCGATAACTCATTGTCAACTATCCTACGGTACATCCATTCACGGTTTGCAGTCATTTTGTCATATGATGTTATGAATAGTATCCTCACCAGTTAAAAGAGAATCATCAGTATGATGAAAAAAATATCAAATTTATCTTGCAATATATGATGTCATACAATCACAAGAATTATGATGCGTGCATTGATAACTTAATATTTTCATGTGCAAACTATTCATAACATGATACATTCATTTGAAGCATGCTTTCATTATACAATTTTACATGTAAGTCATAATCAAATTGAAAGTAACTACATGCAAGCATGGATACAATTACATCAAACATTGCAATACATCGAAAATATTCATATCAAAAAAATGTCAAACATGTACCTGCAACAAACACACTTCAATATCTTACTAACTACTACCATGCCTAGCATGAAATCCGTACTCAAAAAATAAGAACACTTCTATTCTCATAAATTAAAATCATGCTCAGCATGATCTCCAAACTCCAACAAAGCAGTCCTAGATATCAACAACTAAGTGAGTGTGTAAGCAGTAAAGTGTTGCATCCAATAAATTAAATAACATGTGATGCGTTTGCATCACTTACTCACCACGGGTATTCACCCGATTTGCATTATTTTTGTCACTTACTTACCACGGGTGGCAGGGCACAAGCGGGGTCCGTTGAGAAATCTGCAAAAGACACTGTGTTAAAATGAAGTCACCCTCTGCTGAAAGGAAAAAAATTAGAATAAATGTCAAAGTCGGACGGGATTCCGGTGAGGCGGAATGCCTCCCGGGCGTTGACCATATCTCGGTTCGGCCCGACCGCCCTCGAGTTCGGCCGGCCAGTTAGTAGGCCAGCGATGTACGACAGCAGCACAAGGTCTCCGGAGGCAGTGATTGTCCCTTGAAGCGGTAGGCACAGGGTGATGTCGTGGTTCAGGAACCCGACGATCGCCGGGCGCCACCCAACCCGTCGCCCCCCTGCCAGAAAAAAAATGAGGCAGGGTCGCCCCCCTCCCCCCCCCTACCGAAAAAGCAGGGGGCGACCCCATGCCCGAATCAAACAACGAGTCAGGGGGGTCGCCCTCCTGCCGGAAAACACAAAACACAGCAGGGGGGGCGACCCTCTGCCCGAATAAAACAACGAGATAGGGGGTCGCCCCCCTGCTGAAAAACACAAAATGCGGCAGGGGGTCGCCCCCCAGAAGAAAAAAACAAACGAGGCAGGGGGGCGACCCCGTGCCGAAAAAGCAGGGGGGCGACCCCCTGCCCGAATCAAACAACGAGGCAGGGGGTCGCCCCCCTGCCGGAAAACATAAAATGCGGCAGGGGGGCGACCCCCTGCCCGAATAAAACAACGAGGCAGGGGTTTGCCCCCCTGCCGGAAAACACAAAACGTGACAGGGGGTCGCCCCCCCTGCCAAAAAATACAAACAAGGCAGGGGAGTCGACCCCTGCCGGAAAAAATAAAAGGGGCAGACGCCCCTTTTATCAGAAAAAAATTAAAAAGGGATTTACCTGGGAGACGCCGGGCGACGGGCGGCAGACCGGGGAGTGCATCAGAAGATTGCGTCGGGCGGGCTGAAGAGACAAAATAGGAAAGAGGAAAAAGGGCTCTGATTAGGGATTTACGCAAAAATTAGCGACGGATTTGGTGCTGACCGAATTCCATCGCAATGCCATCATAAATTTAGATGACCAGTTAGCGACGAAATATTTCTGTCGCTAACGTCGTCACTATGTTGCGATGGAAAAACATCCGTCGCTACCTGTGGCATTTGTTGCGACAAAAATCTTTTGTCGCTAAATAGCGACGGAGGTAGCGGCGGAAGCTAGTTTTGTAAATATTACAAATCTTAGCGACGGATTAGTTTCTCTTGTTAATTCACCGCAACTTGGCGACGAAAAAAATCCGTCGCAAATATCCATTGCTAATTGGCAATTTTCTTATAGTGTTTGCAACAGTAGTATCACCACATGAAACCCAATCAGAAAATGTGGACACTTCATTATCAAACCCCAAGGTGGTCGGTCAGACTTCATATTTTTGGTGATGTAAATAGGATAAATAGCTTTCTCTGTACTTGTTTCCAACAATCTAAACTTTACCCGAATCTGAGTTGGGGGTGCGGATTTATGATCAAGTTTGAGGCACATGCCAAAAGGGTATTTTGGCCTTTTTATTGAGCTGTGGGTCTGACCATGAAATCAGAGCTTTAAGGACTCCACTAGTCCACCGAACAATGTCGCTTGGTCTGATTCATGGTCTTATCGATGGTTCACTAATTTCTCAAGGTATCGACTTCAGATATACCTATATTAAATGTACAAATTTCACTTCTTCTCTCTCTCCCTCTCTCATTTTTGTTTTTGGTTTTACTGAACCTAACCCATACCTAGCGGGGTATAGGTTCAATCTAAACCAAACATAAGACAAAACCTAGTTTATGTCTTTCTCACTCATAAATTATCCAAATTGGACCCCGACTTGGTTCGGTCTGGGTTCAGTTTACAACCTAAAACCGATCTCGTACGTCCAGACTCGGTCTGGGTTCGAACACATGCTGAGTCAGTTTGGTCATAACTGACCAGGCAGAGACAGATAGTGCTCACTTTCTGTCCCCCTTTCACCAACCTAACTCGGTTTGTGTTTGAATCCAAACCGAGTTGGTCTTTCTATCGATAGACTGAGACAGAGAGCATCCACTCTTTGTTCCACGCATCAGACCAGACTCGTTCTGATTGTGCACCATGAAAAATCGAGACAAAGAGGGTTATGTTTCGCCCCAAACCAAGCCAGTTTGTGGCTCGCATAAGAGCGATCGAAACATAGGGCATCTCTCTCTATCCCGCTGGTCTCTTGGCCATACCTGAGCGACGTCTCACATCACTTATTCTCTCTTTATCTCATGACTGTGACGATGATGCCGGCAACCTCTCTTGGTTTGTTGGTATCATATCTCTCTCTCTAATGTAATAGAAACAAGAAAAAGAGAGTGACTTACCTATCAATTGCACTCCCTTGATCGGAGAGCGCTTTGATCACCCTCAAGTTCTCTCTTTTCGTCTCTCTCACTTCTCTTTCTTTAAAAAATGAAGGAAATGAGAGAGAGCACATGGGTTTAAATATAACCTATGAGTATATGGGGTCACCACCACAACTCTCATTTAAATATAGGGCCTCCATCACTCTCCCTACTTCCACATATGTGAGGGAGAGGGGGAGACTCTCCATTATTCTTTCCTTAAATGTGGGGCCTCTCCACTCTCTCACTTCCTACATATGTGGCGAGAAGAGGGAGAGACGCGCACTACTCTCCTTCTTTTCATTTTAATATTCTATTTATTAACATTATTAATTAAAATTTACCTGTTTTGCCCTTGATCACTCATAAATATGCCCTTGTTGATAAAAATATTTGAATGTTGGGCATGGACTTACGCTTTCCCCCGCCCTGTCTCCATCCCCACCCTGCCTCCAATACTTTTTTAGGGATGGCAATGGATCGAGGAGAAACAGAGCCCCACCCCGCCTCGCCCCGTTTGGACCGGGGATGGAGGTTAAAATCAAAACTCATGTAGGGATTGAGTCAGGGATGAAGGGTAGGATTTTGAGACGGGGCAGAGGTGCAAACCTTGTCTCCCATTCCCCCCACCTCGGTCTACTGCCATCCTTAGTTTGATATTGCAGGGCTAGCACTTGGATATCTAATTTCTCGATTTTCAAATGATCAAGGTATAGGGGTGGACCCCTATTTATAGAGTTCTAGGAGAGTCTTTCCTTAAAAGGAAGACTCATCCAAGAAGAGTCTTTCTGCCCTAGAAGACATACAAGGCAGTTGGGATAAGTCACCATCTACACAATACAAAGGATAAAAGTTTACTTTGTAGTCCCATAGTGGCACTCTACTATGTCATTTTGTAACATATGACATTACCTTCTTTCATCCAATAGTGGATGATGTTACGTTCTGTTGTCTTTTGCCATCCAGTAGTGGAAGACATTACATTCTGCTATCTAGTAATAGACGATGTCCCATTATGTTGTCCAGTAACGGATGATAGTCTGTTTTACCGTTTGTGTGAGGGGTGTCCAATTCTCGCTGGGTACCTGCAAACACTTGTCCTCAAAAGATATTAGCAATTGAGCATCATAAAATTTTGGTGTCTACAGTCCTGAATGCTCACACTTTTGAAAAATTCTCAGTTTGTCCCAGTGGACTTGGGTCGACTTTGGTTTTGACCTAGCCGATCATGGTGGACCCGAACCCACCCAACATATAGATTTTTTTACAATTTCTTACACAGTCATGTGAATTTTTTCAAAAATCTAACCATACATGGTTATCATCATTCAATGAGCCATCATGATTCTTTCTCACATATAGTATGAATTAAGTTATTTCATCACGAGATCTTTTCATGTATTCATTTCACATAACCATATGGGTTTCTCATCATGCCAAAATTTTAATGATAACCCTTAATGTGTAATACCATGTGTAAAATTTTATTTATAGTTTTTACATTCACTGCATCCTCAACTATGCAATCTATAGCTTCAGAGCAAACAAATACACATTATCATAGTGAATTATTTCGTATGTATATTATTTAGGTTGCCTTGCTTCATTAGAGTACATTACAACATATAGGTCTCACTTTCTTAATTATCCATAAGGTTTCTTATGGCTCTTCTATGACCATACTATAGGACATCATGTGCTAATTATGTTGCACATAGTTCACATGAACCCTAGTGGAGTACTATGAATTTTCATCAACCCATGTATTTATGAAAAATCATGACCAAACATAACAAATACTCCTACTATTCAAAATTTTAACCATAGACAACATTATCACTATCCTTGTGCAACATCATCACATGCAATATGGTTTAACTCTTATAGTTAAACATCACCTGACCATTTTGGATCAATGTATATATCCATATCCAAATTATTCACTCATAACATAAATCCATTTATGTTACATAACATGAATAAATCCTCTAAAGCATAAAATGAGAAAATATATCTAATCATGTTCTCATAATAAACAAACCATAGGAAGCATCACTTACAATGATTATTTATCACAATATGCTATTAATATTTACATACATAGGCAAAAACTATAATTCAATTCTCACTTTTCTCATGCATATCAATTTAGCAATAAAGCATCATAAACTATAAGCAATATGCATTATTGCTTTAGGGCTAAGTCCGATAGTCCAATTTCAATTGGGTATGAATTAAATCCAGATCCCATGAGAGTTTTCTTTTCCTATCTCAGCATCATTTGGATATACCAAATATTATAATTGTATTCATTTTCAAGGATCTTATGAAATATGATAAGCAATCAAACTACAACATATCTAAAACATATAAGCTCGAAACTATTTATAGATTCATATATAGATCTATATCCAAATCCATTTGATTCATATAGGTCCATTTTCAAAACTAACTTGAGATGTTATCATCAAGTCCAATACAACCTTCAATGAGTTAAATCTAAATACACTTCTAGATTACTCAAGTACAACCATAGATCTGTTTTAAGACTTGGATTTAGTGTCATTTTGAGTATGTTAAAACTTGGGGGTTTATTGGTCTAAAAAAAAATCAAATCAAACAAATTCAAACATGCAACTATATAGGATTTGACTATAGTCCAAATCCATTATATATGTGAATTCAAACATATCCAACACCCAACTATTCAGACACATCACATAATATTGGACATAGGATTCATAACATGGACCATCACAAAGCATACCTAACAAGATATTTTATGATCTCATTATGTTCTTATTAATAACCAAATCAAGATATTCAAAACAAGCTTAATTACAAGCACAAAACTATGCAAGTTTATATCATAAGTCTATTACTTATTTGAATTTATGTATTTTTATGGGTTTGAAAAGTTCATTCACATATTTAATCATAGATCACTAGGATTTGACTATAGTTTAAATATGTGTCCTTAGAATCCAAAGTTGAATGAATCCACAATTAGATCCAAAACATATCTAGCATGATATTATCCAAATTCATCATAAAATTGGATCAAAACTAGATCCATAATAAGAGCATCCAAAGAGCGATTGTTCATAGAATACATGCATCGAGATGTCTGCAGTGCCACATAACTAATTTAAATAATCTCGGATTTCATTATGTTAGTTTGGATACACTCTCTCCCATATCATGTAGCAATCCAATTCGAACCATAATTGAATCTAAAGTATACATGGAGTTTTGTGTCAAAAACAATTCTAAAGTTAGATCACAATGTTCAGATCCAATGCTGGGTTTCTTGACCCAACCCAAAAATGCCCACAAAACTCATAAGTTTGACCTATTCAAGTATGATAATAAACATAAATTCAAATTAACCAATAAATAGTGTTTGATGACTGGCCTTATTGTGCAAGCAATAGTCCATCGTACCTATTCATAGACCCCACATTGAGAATTGGCCCAGTTTCAATTCAAGTCCAAGATCCAATCCACTTTCACTTCAAAAACTTGCATGGACCCCACCTTTTTTTCCCCTCATGTTCAGACTCACCATGCCAGTCACCTAGAAGGGTGCCAAGATCTCCTGCAAAGGACGTGTTTAAAGGTCTATCTTTAACATTGGAACTAAAAAAGCCAATAATTATCTCTCTGTTGGGGTCATCAAATGAAAGAGGCATGCTTGCTAGGAGAAGGGGTCGAACCTCCAACCTTGTAAAATACACCCATCTACTCTAACCCAAGCATACATTTTTTTTAGCCCTTGTTTTGAGCTCCTTGGCGTGTCCATGGTTCATTATATATAGGCAATGAAGGAGGGCTGAAATTAACCCAACCATTATCTCCTAATGCTCATTGAATACTCTAACCCCAACCATAACCCATGCAAGATAGGTTATACATGCCACCAATAATTACCATTAAAATTAATAATAAAATCACGCAATAGACTCTTAATTCACCCACCATTCAATGGCTGTTGGGGATCCTCTTGTGAGACCCTATGGCTACATCTGGATCTGGTATCTAGATCCAACAGATCATGGTTCCAAGAACCTGCTGCGAGTTCTCACTGAACCCTGGGCCCTTCAATATGAAGGTGTCGTGGTCACCATATTTGCCAACTCGAGCCCTTCAATATGATGTTCATATTTTCACCATGATCATGAGGGTGCTTTACCACATAAGCATTCATCCAGTTGCTGTTTTTTTTTGTGTCACATACCACATAGGTGAGTTACTGTCCCTTTTAACCATCAGACTTTTTACTGGGAACAAGAATCTTCCTGCCTCCTTTTTAGTTAGGTCACTGTTATGTATTTTATGCTAGATTTGAATAGTTAGATGTGAACATATATTTTTTAAACATATTAATATTTAGATGTGTATTTTAAAGAGAAAATAATTAATGGTTGATATTGTACTAAATTTTGATAAAATAATATCCACATCAAATCAATTTGAAAGAAAGTTTGCTTCTTAATAAATAAGCAATGATAAACACATCTAATGATTCAGATAAAGTATAAAACACCTAAAACACTGAATTTTTGAAAGGCACTACCAGTGACCTAATAAAAAAGGGGGGCATGATAATCCCCATTCTCCTTTTTACTAAACTGATACTTCTCTTTAGTTTTCTCCATGTTTTTGGTAGAAAAAAAAGTGATTAAATATTATAATTAAATTGATCTAAGATGTGTTTAATGACGCGAAGCCGGAACTTAGACAATCATTAGAACAAAAAATGGTGGAAAATGCTGCAATAAAAACACCATATCATATTTGTCATCAAAATTAATATGCAGTATGCAATAATTTTCCAACAATAATTATAAAAACTGTATCAGTAAATCATGGAAATATAAGTAGAAGAACAGATAACCACCCAAAAAGCCGAAGTGTGAAGCCTTCACCTCAAGGGGCAATCATCAGCCACAATCCCAGGTGCAGTGGGGCACAGTGCTAGGTCACAATTGTAGTAATTATCAACTTGACCCCACCACTGGGGCCCATAATTATCTTGGGGGCCCAGCCAGAACTGCAGTGCGAAGTAGGTGAGCACACCTGAGAAGGCTAACCCTGTGTCGAGCCCAGCAGAGAGCACATAGACGTGCTTAGTCCACCACTTCTTGTACTTATTGTAGATCACAACATTGAAGAGTATGCCCACAAAGCCCCAGGACCAGAAGGTGACTGCACCAGCTGGGGGCATCATTAGGATTCCACCCAGCACGGTGGGCACGTTGATGAGCTTGATCCATTTCTTGTCTGGGTATGCACGTGACAGGGCCCAAACCGGCACGGGCGCGAGCAGGCCCACTAGGAACCACCAGTTCTGCTTGGTGTACAGGCCGAGCCGGCCAAACATCCGGTTCGGTCCGACGACGCCCCATATGATGGAGGCACTGTAGAACACGTTGTCCATGGGACAGGACCATAAAGGGTTCTTGTCTCTCTGGCATATGTTGGGGACAGTGGAGAGAAGCCACCAAGATGTACCAAAGTATACAGAGGTAGCAACCACCGTGCCAACAAGCTGAGAAGACCACAAACAGCCATTAAGATTGTTGTATGATATACAACATAGCCACAATATCAGCTATTAATTTGTTGAAAATCTCATGATTTTATCACGAAATTTTGAAAAACCAACATAACGTTAAAAATGTGATATATTAAAATATCACAAATTTGAAGATATCATGTTTCCATCGTGATAGTGTCACGTTATTAATGTCAAATTTTTATTTTTATTTTTTTTCTTATAATCTTATAGATTTTTAAATATCATCAAAATTTAAATATCCCAATATTTTGTCAAGATTTTCCCAAGGAAAACATATACTCTTTTTACTTTATAATAGGCCTTCCCTGTGCTGAGAAAATCCAAATAACAAGATTTATGGCTATATATGATATATAGTTTGCAAAACTTTGTTTAATATATGACCCTTTATCAACAAATTTTGTAAAAAAAAAAGAAACGTCCTTTTCTTCAAATGCTGGAAATTTTTTTTGAGAGAAACGTTTAAAATGCACAAAATTATCTTTTAAGAAATAAAAAAATTGTTTTATGGGGTTCAATTTTATCATATATTTGTTTTGATCACATTGAGTCCTGGGCTCAAATCACTAGTTTATGTAACTTAGAAAAAGCGTTCTCATAGAATGTTCATTTTTGACAATTTTTTAAAATATATAATTAGAACCAAACTAAACTCGCATATATCATTTGTTAAATTTCCTTTTTCCAGCTCATTTTATGTCAGCTTTTAAATGCCATCTTAAATGTGAAACATTTTGTTTCATGAAATTCAAGTTGATAGGATGTCACAAGTTCGAAACACACGGGGGCCAACTCCTATTTGGGCAGCAGGACCTCAAGGGTTTTATCAACCTAGGCCAGCCAATGTGTGGCCGGTGATTAGACAGTTTTTTCAATGGCCTAGTAAAAAAAGAACAATTTATTTTTGCCTTTTCTTGTATTGCTAGTTATTCCTTATATCATTGGGTTTTCTTGATTACCTATTAAGCGAGATACATCTGCATACATTATATTTTGCTGGTTTACATATTCTAGTTTCCCATATATATATATATATATATATATATATATATATATATATATATATGATTTTATATGCTTGAATATTTACTAAAATTCTGAAGAGTTGATTTTCAAGCCTTAAAAGATCCTAGCTTTTTATACATCGCAATCAGATGATCTAAGAGTCTCTTTCTATAAAACCAAGCATTTAGATAACATCCGTAAGGTAAAATTTTAGAAAAAAAATAAAAAAAACCCTATAAAGTTTTTGGTGCATACCAATTTACAAATTTTGCTGACATATTTTAGTTAACCATTTATATATATATATATATATATATATATATATATATACAGAGAGAGAAATAGGCAGGTGCCTGACACTTTTTTTGCCTACCTTACCGACCTTGGATAGGGGTTTTCAGATTGTTTTTCAAAAATCTGACCCTAGGTGTGTTCGGCATGATCAATTTGCTAGAAAATCATATTTTGATCATGTTTTTTTGAGAAAAAATGATTTTTTAAGCAATGAATATTTTTTAAAATTGTAGACCGCTGATTTTTTATTCTTATGAAAACCTAACTTGGTGTTGGAATCGGACAATCCAAAAAGTCGATTCCCACAAAATTAAGCATGTAGATCACATCTGTATGGTCAAACTTAAAAATAAATAGAAACAATCTTTCCGAAGCTCGGTAGGCATGCAGTAACGCAAAAAAAAAATGTAAAGCACCTACCCATCACTATATATATATATATATATATATATATATATATATATATATATATATATATAGAGAGAGAGAGAGAGAGAGAGAGAGAGAGAGAGAGAGAGAGAGAGAGAGAGAGAGAGAGAGAGAGAGAGAGCACCTGAACGGAAGGAAGTAGATGGCTTGGCTCATGCTAATATACCCATAAGTTTTGAAGGAGACGTTGGCAAGAGGCCTGCCTGGATACAAGAACCCTATGATCATCTCTGTGATGACATTCAGCCCAGGTTGCTGCATTTGCATTCCACACGTCGATATTAATTTTTCAATGATGAAAAAGAAATTTTTTAAACAGGTTGGCCAAGCATGGCTGGTGTCACCTACACCTTTTTCTGCCAATTGTATAAATCAAAGAGATGGTTTCTTTTAGGTGAAATTTAGTCTAAATTTGTGTCAATAATTGGAACTAGAAATATGAGCATTTCTAACAAATTTTTTTTTTCAAATCCAACCACGAGGGTGTGCTTGGCAGGGTGAATTTGATAGGAAGCAACCGTTGCTTAATATATTTTCTATGAAATATGTGATTTTTGAATGCTTGAATATTTATGAAGATTATGAGCCATTGACTTTAAAGACTTAAAAATATCTCCTTTATGCATCAACATCCGATGATTCAAGAGCGGGTTCTTATAAAACCAAGCACATAGGTCACATCAGTATGGTTAGATTCAAGATAAAAAAACAAAATATCTATAAAAATCATGATTCACATATTAGTTCTCATATTTCCATTTCTCATATTCTTTTGCACGCTTTTAATGTGCTGCAGCACTTGATCACCCACCATCTTTGCTATACAAGAGATGGTAGACTATCAGGTGAAGCATCACGATGAAAGTGTGCAATCGATATTGAATCTGATCTGCCTGCTTCCTCTTGGAGATTGTGTTAGTTCGAGAGTTTCTGCCACCCAAATCACAAGAAAAATATAGGGATGCCTGCCTGTGCATTTGAATGTTACTATTGTTGCCTGGTCTGGCCATGCCACTAGGGCTGGTAAACAAGCAGAATGAATCAAAGCAAAATTATTTGGGCTGGTCTGGCCAGGCCACTAGGGCTGGTGTGTTTGAGCTCAAGCTTGTGTTCATGTTTAGAAAAGCGGAGCGGACCCCAAGCTTGGCATTGAGCTTGAAAAACTGGACACGAGTATGTGCACACACACACACACAAATACAAACATGCATGCACACACATACACGGACACCTACACTAAGGGTGTCAAAGAGTCGGGTTTGGACCCAATGTAACCAGACCTGACCTCGATTTTTTGGTATGGTATCGGGTCAGGACCTGAGTCTAATCAGACCCACTATAAGAGAATCCATACCCAGACCCGCTAAAAACTACATGAACTAGACTCGGGCCATACCCAGTAAAACAATATTATTTATCATTTTTACATTTAAAAATTACAAGAATTAATCGGAATTCAGGTTGGGCCTGAGTCTAGTATAAAATTTCACAAACTGTACCCAAGTCCATGTATTAATCGGACCTTCGGGTCCGAACCCGGGTCTTAATTGATTCTTCTAATTTATCATCATACCCATATCCTATATGGTTTGGTTCGGTTCGGGTCGGGTCTGGGTAAACCCAACCCGCTTTCACCCCTAACCTACACACATATTGACTCGCTGAATTATTTAGATGCCCAACATTTTGTTTTTTTCTTTTTGAAAGGCAAGTTGGGGTTAGGCCCCGCCCCGTTTGGACTGGGGATGGAGGGGCATAAAATGTGGATGGAGGTTAAAATCAAAACACGTGGGGATGGAGGCGAGGATGGACTTACATTTTCTCCTGCCTTGCCCCGCCCCGGTCTCATTCTGTCCCCGATCCTTCTTTAGGGATGGCAATGAACCAAGTAAAAATGGGCCCCGCACCGCCTCGTCTGGTTTGGACCGGGGATGGAAGACATGAAACAGGATTGGAGGCGGGGATGGAGGTTAAAATCAAAACCCATGCGGGGATGGAGGCACGGATGAATAGCGGGATTTTGAGATGGGGCCGGGGTGAAAACCTTGTCCCCCGCCCCAGTCCACTGTAATCCTTAGTTTGAACCTGCAATCTCCCACCACAAAGAAACGTGCACTGACAGCTCCTACCAACCACTGTTGGTAAAAGTTATACTAGCAGCAGATTCGATACCACCCTACGTTTTGTTATGGTTGGCTTTAGTGGGACTAGAAAGCATAAGCACAAGATTGGTACTAATAATACCATTAGAACTTACCACATTAGTGGTGGATGTGATTATGCCAATGGGGAGGGTAAAGGAGAAGGCAAGGGCACAAGCAAGGAGGATTCCCCACCATGGGAGCTGCAATTGCCCCCCAAACCCTAGGCAGGCCACAAAGGCCAAAGCAATAGTGAGGATGAGAAGCAGCCCGAACCACCACTCTGGCACCCTCGCATAGTTCTTCCTCATCAACTTGTTGTGGATATCACCAACTTGATCGCTCAGTGTTTGCTTCGTTTGATCCCAGACCGTCCTGTCTAGCAAGAAAAAATGTTATCCATATCCACTACGCACATCAGATATGGATTTTACAATTAATAGATTGGATGTTATCCGGATTCAAAACCTAATTTGGAGAGGAAATTTTCAAACTGCCAACAAAGTTTTCGGTATAATCAAAAGAAGCAAAATTTTTAAAAAACACACGTAAAGTTTGGGCATAAATAAAAAAAGACCTAAGTTTTAAAATTTTTTTTTTTAAAAGGTGCCTAAATGTTTGCATCCATCCATTTAACTTAGGTTGTGACTAACCCAAGTAGAGTTAAAGAGAGTTAATTTACCAGTTATCCCTTCAAAGACTTCTTCCCTGTTTTAAGGTAAAAATAGTAATTTTACTTTAGGTGCATTTCTAAAAAAATTCAAAACTTAGTGCTTTTTCTATTAATGCCTAAACTTTAGGTGCTTTGATGAAAATTTTTATTAAAAAAATGAACCAAAATTTTTTTGTTGTTAATTGAAAAAAGCCACACAAATAAATATGCCGTCTCATCTAATGCAATGACACCTGTCAGATTTACCCTGCCAGAGCCGGCATCCCAAAGATGTTGTATGATCGGGTGCAGCAGCATACTAAAAGTTTTTACCGGGTTTGGTTCATGTAGTTTTTGTTGGGTTTGGGTTTGGTTTTTCGATTTAACTCGAATACAAACCCGATACCATACCCAAAAATCTAGTTCAAGTCTAGTTCCACCTGAGTCCAAACCAAACCCGACCCATTGACACCCCTACTCACATTGCAGATGTCCCAATCTCAATAATCACTAGATCCCAACATCTAATTGAGATAAAAAAACTGCATTCCAAAGGAGGCTGAATTAGGTGCAATCACATTGCACATTTTTTTATGTGTTGCAGCATCTAACCACCCTCCATTTTTTCATGCAGCCTGTCAGCTATGGGACACAACAGCAGATGATGGGTGTTTAAGTAAATCAGCACAGTTGAAATGTGCAGTGTGATTGCACCTGATCTTTTGCCATCCCAGAGATGGTGGGAGATTTGCACGTGATTAGGAATGTCAACAGGTCAGATATATCCTGATGTCTGATATCTGATCCAAACCCAAATCCAATTAGTGAGATTGGACAGCTAAATTTAGATCCAAATAAAAAAATCAGATTCAGATTTGGATTAATTTTGCATTGAAATCCGAATCTGATTAAAACCCAAATCTGACTAAGGTCGGAATAAGTATAAAAATAGGGTTTAAGACTAGTCGGATCTGGATTCGGTTTTATCTGTTTCCATCCTAATCAGAATCAGATTAGATTAAGTTGGATTGACCCTTTGACATAAACCTGGTCACGCTGGCTTAGTTTGCCATATCTACGGCTATGCTACGGGTTGGCTTTGGCTTGCGTAGAGGGGCGACGCTTACGGTGTATGTTTACCTTGACTGGACATCCGTACACCTCCCTGATGATCTCCATCTGTGTGTGGGTACTGGTGCAAGGGTGTATGTTTACCTTCCATGGAAGAGAGCGACGTGAGAGACAACAGCAGCGAGTGTGGCAAAGTTGAAGCCGTACATCAAGGCAAAGAAGGCGGTCAGATGGACAGGGCCCTTCTTTGCATAGCCCTCGGGATCAAACTCGAATGTCTTTGTGTTGATGACATCAGAGGGGCGGTATCGTTGGCCGCGGGCATCGAAGAGATTGGAGGAGATAAGGGGGAAGCGCTTGGCATGGTAGGAGTCGGTCCAGTAGGCGATGGGGAGAAGGACGTAGATGAAGAGGATGAAGCCAGCCATGACGTTGAGGATGGCGAAGCCAGGGGTGGCGAAGGGCGTGCCCATGAAGGAAGAGATGGTGGACCAGTCGAGGCCTAGCGCGCCGATGCCGAGCCCGGTGTAGACCGAGCCGAGCTGATGTGCGAGGATGGAGTCCTTCCACAAAACACAAGCGATGGAGAAGACAGAGATGAAAGGGAAGAGGTAGTTGGGGACGATGTAGTAGGCGAAGCTACAGATGAACACCATGAGGAAGAACTGCAGCCGCGTCGTGCCTCGCAGGCTCCTCACCTCCTTCTCATGCAGAGCTCTACATGCCAAACGAGGGTGTTACTAGATCTCCACAAGAGAGAGAGAGAGAGAGAGAGAGAGAGAGAGAGCCAAAAGTAATTCAACATTACCACTCATGAAGATCAACAAAATGTTGAACCCATGAACTGAACAAGAACAAGAACAAAAGCCAAAACAAATAAAGAAAGCACAAGAGAAAAGAACATTTGACAGATAAAAATGAGGTCACGCCATAGCCGCTTGCCCAGATTGTGACAAAGGATAGGTAGCATCAGTAGGAGGGAGTGGAAGATCACTAAGATGCATACGCAAGATCGCATAAACATCTACCAAAATTTTATGCACCAGGTTTTGAATGTTAACTCGAATATGACGAAAATGAGCATCGTTTCGCGCCATCCAAACAAACCACCAAAAGGTAAGCAACCACGTCCGCCAGATGAACCTCCACCTCTTGCTGCGCCTAATACAAACCGGCCCCAAGATCAGATCTAGCGCAAAGGACTCCTCCTTAACAAATACTTCCGGATGCCTACAGGTCCTACTAAAGATTTCCATAAATATTGGGCAAGACCAGAACAAGTGAAACGTAGATTCTTCTGCAGCTTGACAAAGCACGCACCAACTTGGGAGTTGAATGCCCCACTTCTTTAAGTTACTGTGGGTCTGGATCCTATCGTGCAAAATTAACCAAGCCAGGACTCGCGAACGGGAGGAAGGACCCTTCGCCCAAAGCACATCCTCGGGCAACCAATCAGCCCCTGGCGGTAGCAACGATCTATAGACTTTTTTGGAGAGAAACTCTTCGCTTGGAGAGAGAGAGAGAGAGAGAGAGAGAGAGAGAGAGAGAGAGAGAGAGAGAGAACCTGAACAAGGAGACCTGGATCAGATTAGATGGCCACCACATGTAAGGTGAATCTACAAGGAACCTCCGAAATATACCGGCCCACCCATATCCAAGCAACTGCAGAATTCCTTCGAATGTATGTGAACATCAGAGAGAGAGAGAGAGATTCCCATGAAAAAGTTGTCCATACAGGCCTTGAATGTATGTGAACATCAGAGATTTTTTAAGACTTCAACATGGGAAGAGTCCATGATTTTTGTGGAAAATAGCATGATTTAGTACAACATCAGTTTCCAAATTCTTAAAAAAAAAACATCAGTTTCCAAATTCTTAAAAAAAAACATCAGTTCCCAAATTATAACATTTTTTTTAACGGCAAACCATAATAACGTGAAAACTTTTACAAAATTTGATTTTGCACCAATTTTTTCTTTCAAAAAGAAGGGATTTTGCACCATCTTTTGTTCACTTATTGCTTGTCTAAGATCTAGCATAACGTCATTAAACACATCTTAGGACAATTTATAACAGGCAAGCGCTCTTGCTACCAAAAATAACTTAAAAGGACAAAAACTAAGCAGAAGAATCAGTTTAGTAGAACTAAACTCAGGGTGGTTAGGTGATCAGGCCAGACTACTTTACAAAGTACTCGGGTCACAAGAAACATAGAAATTGCCACAATGTGCATCGATTTTCTGTGTAAAACACAGAGCCTCTACCGTACTGTAGCGAATTTCTGTGTAAAATACAAAGCACTTTCTGTGTTTTGTATGGTCCGAGTATTTTTTTGGTAAACTCACCTGTGTGGTCTGTGCCAGCAAAAAAGCAGCAACTGGATGAATACTTCTGTGGTAAAGGGCCCTCGTTATGGTGACAATATGAACAGCATACACACCCCCAGACCCGGAGCTGGAAAATATGGTGATGAGGACATGCTCCTTCATATTGAAAGGCCCAGGGTTCAGTGAGAACTCCCAGCTGGTCCCCGGTACCCTGATCACCTTCTTTGGTAGCTTTGCAGCCATCAATCTCCCAAGTGGCAGCGACACGATCTGCGCCGCAAGCGGCGACATGATGAGCTGGTTCTGCCTGTAGCCAAAGAACTGGTTCAGGAAGGCCAGCACCACACAGGAAACCAAGCCAAGGGTCCATGTCCGGAACGTTAGAGCTGGAAGTGATGGATCGTCAGTGTTTGGCACTATGAGGCGCACTTGCTCAATTGGTGAATCCTCCAATTCATCTGCATCAAGATCAGATCACAGTACTGGTTCAGCTCATGAGCCACATGAACCATGAGTTCAGATAGGAAGTTTGAAGATAATCAGGTTTTGCAAGCAAATGATCTCTTATGTCCTATGTCATGAGAGGCAACCACGCATATGCACCTGCAGATCTTGTGTGTGTGTCCCCAAGGGGGGTTGGCGTGAGTCCGGATCGGGTACAATCACATGGCACAAATTTTGTGCATTAAGCACCTGATCACCCTCCATCAGGCCTTGGGCCCCCACAAAATGCACAAATATTTGTACAATCATATTGCACCTGATCTTTTCAGGGTTGGCAAAGTGGGTGTGGGGCCTTGGCTGCTAGACGGTCAGTCAAGTTTCGATTCTCATGGGCGTCGTCTCTCTACGCAAGCCAATGCCTATAGGACCATAGGCGGAGCTAGGGAGGGGCAGAACTGGGCTGTAGCCCAGTCCTGCCTCCCGGCCCAATTAATTTTTTTTTTTTTAAAGCCCAGTACTAGCCCAGCCCTCATTCCATATGAAATAGATTTTTATCCATTTTTGTAGCCCAGTCCTAGCCCAACCCAGCCCTCATTCCATATGAAATAGATTTTTATCCATTTTTGTAGCCCAGTCCAGCCCTGATTGCAGCAAATAGTTTGATTTGTCCATATGAAATAGATTTTTATTAATAATTGTAGCCATTTTTTATTTTATCTCGAATTTTTTTTTTTCGAGGGCGCTGCCCCCCAACCCCAGACTATATCACACCATTTTTTTTTTTTTTGCTACACCCCTGCCCACCCCCCCCCCCCCTTAGCTACGCCCCTGTATAGGACCTAGGGACGAGGTAGTTTTAAGCCACCAGCATGACAACCGTAGGTATGGCAGGCTGAGCCAGCACAACCAGGTCTTTGTGCAGGGTAAGGTTTCTTTGGGTTATAAATCCAAAAAAAGATCTTGTGCATGTATATAAGTAGGAGGGAAGGCAACCACACATATGCACCCTTCAAAACACCACATAATCGATTTTTGGCTGCAAGACGGGCACCCTACCGATGAGGTACATGGGTTTAACGTTACACTTCGGAGTCTCTGCACCACTATTTTGGGCATTGGTGGAAGACGAAATTCGTAAGAGATTGGAGTCTTGGTCGGGGAGGGTCTTGGCGATAGCGGCAAGAGTTACGTTGGTTAAGTATGTATTGATGACTATTGTGCAACACTTCATTATGCTTTCTCACATGCCTGTGAAGGTGAGAAGCAGATTGCAGAAACCTTTTCAAAGGTTCATTTAGAAGGGTGGGAAGGATTCAGGCCTGATTATGCTTCGGTGGGATCTTATTGCCCTTCCTCTTGAACAAGGGGGTTTGGGCATTACAGACTTGCAAGACCCAATGAGAGGATGATGCGGTTGTACGGATCATTAGGGATAAGTATGGCCTTTCTGAATGGCCCTGAAATGGGTGAAAACGGGAATTAGAGAAATGGATCTGGTATTTGTAAGGGGTGTATCAGACGTAGCATACAAATGAGAGTCACCTACATAACACACTAAATGAGAGGTGTGTCCTCTATTTGGTTGTGATACGCTTGACAACAACAAAGGATACACTTATCCATGTGATTCAAGGGTTGTAGATAGAGAAATATATCAGATGTAAAATAATCAATTGTATTTACCTATTTTCCTGTGTTGTTATCTCTATTATCAAGGGATATGTATTTATATATTTTCTAATTTGTGAGGAATAAACCAACTTCTTCCATCGTCATTCTGTTTACCATTTCCTAATGGTATTAGAGCAAGAACTCTCTTTTCCCTTACCAGGCCTGCAATTTGGCCATCACGTGACTCACAGGTCTCTGCAGAGCAACCTGGTCACCTGCCCAAGTCACGCCGCCATTGTTGTTGTTCCCAGATCGACCTGGCCTCCGCCCAAGCTCCACCACCACTATTGTCATTATTAGGCTGCCATACAAGACACCACCCTCCTCGTTCTTTGCTGCTACTGCCTAACCATCGCAGAGTTTTGGTGTTATTGTCCCTAGTCCCACTGCATCACTGTTGAACCTCTCTGAGACTTCACTGTCGCAAAAGCTGTAAGCTCCTCTTGTTCGATCTTCTTTATGTTCCTTCCTTGTCATTATCTATGGCTTTTAACGATGAGGAGCAGTCTGTTACTTCTAACGAAGTCAAGCCTTATGTCCTGCACCATTCGGATAACTTGGGGGCAGTGATCGTATCATTACCATAATTATTCGACATGGAGAAGGGCCATGAAAATGGCCCTCAGCGCGAAGAACAAATACAGTTTTGTCGATGGATCTCTCCCAAAGCCAAAACCAACCTCAAGGGAGCTCTGTGCATGAAATCGATGCAACAACATGGTTCTTTCATGGATCCTCAAATGCGTTGACAAAGGACTTTGCCAACAACGTCATCTATGTTGAGATATATAGCTCGAGATATGCGGGTCAACCTTGAAGAATGATTCTCACAAGGTAATGCTACACATATTTTTCAACTCAAGAATAATTGATCACCGTCAAGAACAGTCTTCCTTGGCTGGGTATTTTATCAAACTCAAATCCTCATGTGATGAGTTAAACTCTTATTCCATCGTTCCTAAATGCACTTGTGGTGCGTTCAAGGAACTTAATGCATGCCAACAATAACAAAAAGTATACAAGTTTATTATGTGATTGAATGAATCATTCTTAACCATGCGAAGTCAAATCTTGAAATATCAACAAGGTATATTCGATGCTTTTTCAACAGAAAAATCAAAGGCTCTTGCAATCCCTCTGTAGAAACAATGACATTGTCTGTCATGACAAGGAGCTTCCAAAACCACATTGATGGGAACAACCGGTATGCTAGGAAATCCCGTGTGAGACAAAAATATGAGCATTGTGGGATGCTAGATCATCTCAAATCCAAATGCTACGCCTTACACAAGTATCCTTCTTACCATCCCAAGAACATCACCCAATAGAATTCAATATGAAGGGTGGATCGACGAATAATGTTGCACAAGAAGTTGTTACTTCTGTCGAATCAACTACTGAGCAGGTAATACCAACATCCATTGTTTCGAGGCTATTAGAGGACCAATTACAACAATTGTCCTCCTTTATCAATGTGGATATGCAATCAACTTCAGCAAACCTTGCAAGTAATGCATCAATAAAACCCAAGTATCTTGGATAATTGGCATAGGGGCGTAAGACCATATGACACTCCAATCTGACTCTCTCTTTGACTACAATTAAATGGCTAAACTCAAAGTTGTTAAACTTTAAAACAGCCAAGACATGGGCATCACCCATGTAGGAAAGACCCAAATCTCATCTGATCTTTGCCGTGTGTACCTAAGTTTCAGTACAATCATTTGTCCATTAGTAAATTAAGACAATCAAACACATTTGTTGCCATCTTCATTCTTGCATATTTTTTAGGACCTTTCAACGAAGAAGCTGATTGGAGTGCATGAAGTTCATGATGAACTCTATCTCCAATTTGCATACATGGGACCTGCGCCTCGGTTATCTATGTAAATTAAGAACATAGTGCTCTCTCATCTAAAGAAGACCCCAGTATTTTCTTTCATTCTAATCATTTATGTGATGTTTGTCAATGAGCAAAACAAACTCAACTTTTCTTTCTGGTTATATTCATTGTGATATTTGGGGTGGATATGTCACTTCATGAGACGTATACTATTTTTTACTATCATTGAAGATTTTTCTCGATGCACATGGCTCTATTTAATGCACTATAACTATTTAATGCACTATAAATGTAAAGCTTATTTTTTTTAACAAAATTTTATGTTATGGTTAGGACCCAATTTAATTGTCAAGTACAATGGATTTGTAGAGACAATGGTATTGAATTTTTGGCACACTCAACATAACTTTTTTAATGAAAATGACATTGATCATCAATGCACTTATGTGAGAACTCCCCAACAAAATGACATGGCTGAACGAAAGCCCATACGAGGTGGCTCGTGCTTTACGATTCCAAGCCAACTTGCCAATTACGTTTTGGGGAGAGTATATTCTTACCATCACCTATCTCATCAATCGTATGCATACCCTTATTTTTTTAAAAAAAACACCCTATGAAGTCATGTTTAAATCTAAGCCCAAATATGAACACCTTTGTGTTTTGGGTTGCCTATGTTATGCTCTTGACTTGAATTCATCCCGTGATAAATTTTTTCCACGAGTTAAATGTTGTGTAATCATTGGGTACCCATTCAACTAACATGTTTATCATGTTTGTGACATTGATAATCACAACATCTTTACCAACCGCGATGTCACTTTTCATGAACATTGTTTTTCCTATCAAAACGAGCCACCCTCAAGTTTGTGTGATATTGTCATACCTCAACTCATTGTGGATTCCTCATGTGCGCCATTACAGGAATGTCACCATTCACAAGAGCCAACACAACCCTTAGAACCACCATAAATTGTTAACCATGTTCCTAAAAATACATTATCAAACATGTTAGCCTTCAAAATTTCCTCAGAAAATTAGCATAGACGTCCGAATGATCTCATACTTGACCCACCTATCTTACGGATTATGTCTATTCATTGGCCTCCATTCATCCTACATGGACTTTGCTAAGCGACATCCATCAGAGGTAAACCCTACCCCATTGACAACTTTATGCCATCATATAAAATTTTCACAAGTCATTTTGCCTTCATGTCTTGAGCCTAATAGCTTTGCTGAAAAGATCAGTTGTTCATAATGGAGAGAGGCCATGGCTATAGAGATTAGGGCACTTGAGGAAAATAGAATGTGGTCTATAGTGTCACTTCCCTCTAACAAGAGATCCATTGACTGCAAATGAGTCTACAAAATCAAACATCAGGTGGACGGATCCATCAAAAGGTACAAGGTGTAGCTCATTGTGAAAGGTTATACACAAATTGAAGGCTTTGATTATCATGAGACCTTCGCACTCATAGCCTACCACCATGTATTGTTTGTTGACACATCCACTCAAGGATGGAACCTCCATCAATTAGACATCAACAAAGCTTTTTACATGGAGACCTCCATAAATAGGTTTATATGGATTTACTACCCTATCTACCTCAAAAGGGGGAGCACCAAGTATGTCAGTTAAACAATTCTCTCTATGAGTTGAAACAGTCCTCACAGAACTGGTTCAACAAATTATCACTTCCCTTCAAAATGGCAGAGTTTAAGCAATCCAATGCAGACTACACATTATTTACTCGACAAGCAAAATCCAGTTTCACTACAATGTTAGTTTATGTGGATGATATTATCATTGCTGAAAATGACTCACACCTCATCCATTTTATTGAAAGATTTTCAAAATGCCCGATTTCATCTCAAAGATCTAGGTCATCTCAAGTATTTTTTGGGTATCGAGGTTGCCCATTCACCAACAAGAATATTTTTCTTGATGGCCACCATAGAAATACAAAAACATATCACCTACTTCCTACAATCTGGCCTGATCCTTGGGGTCTCTGCAGAATCAACAGCCACAGCTGCGCAGTGTCCGGTAGAAATTCCAACAACTGTCATATTCAAAGCATCCTGGCCATTCATGTTCCCACCCATTTGTACATGTGATCCGAACCATATGCATTCGGTTGGACGGCCAAGATCAACATATGATCCGATGACATCACCTGCCATAGGATAGAACCCTTTTTCATGTGATTGTCCCTGGCTATATCAGCCATGAGCTAAGATATCATTGGAACCCTACCTAAATGAGGCTCGTCGAACTTTTGTTTTTTATTGCCAACTACTTGGTTTGGGTTTCTTTTGGCGTGAGCTCCTTGCTGAACTGCATGGTTGTCATGGGCATGAAAGAGATCTTTAGAGAGAGAGAGAGAGAGAGAGAGAGAGAGAGAGAGAGAGAGAGAAAAATAGTTGTCAGAGCTTTAATTAACTACTTTTCACATTAGATTGATTTGGGTATATATAGAGACTCGATCATCCGGTCCCCTAGCTATTTTGTTAGGGTCATGTAAAAAATCATAATACACTCAATGTGAACCATTAGATGTGTTTATCATTGTTTATTTATTAACAAACAAGTGTCATTTCAAATTGCTTTGCATCAAAATTGTGAATATTTTATCATCAAAATTTACTACAATATCAATCTATTTATTTTTTACCTTTTTAAAATACATATATGAAAAAAGATGTTTAATCAAATACATGTTCTCTATTGTGTAAACAATGATAAACACATCTAATAGTTAAGATTGAGGGTGATTGCTGTGAAAGATCTTTAGCCACTTTTGATGACGAAATTCCTTGCCAAAGCCGATAATTTCTGGGTATGATCATCGGTACCCACCAGTGAAAGGTACCTGCACACCCAGTGGGAATCGAACTTGGGACAAAGGGGTCAATGCCTTTAACTTTTGCAGTTCTTTTTCGATATATATATTTTTCAAAGCAAGTTATTTTTCGATATAACCATCCCCTAATTTTGATCGGATGGTCAGGAACCAACTTAGCAGTATCCTTTTCATTTGTGAAACTTCTAATCTTTTTTTATTGTTTAAAAAAACTGTAAAACTTTTAATGTAAAAGAACCAATAAAATAGAAAAAAAACTTTCATGATCCAATCGAGAACTATCTAAGCACGAAAATGACTATCAGAAATTGTTGCAACATTAGAAACCTTTCTATTTAAGATAAAAAACAATCCTTGATAAACACCTCACTGCCATGCCATTCTCTTCATGCGTGCATGAAAACAAAATCTACAGCAAAAAAATACAGAAACAGGAGAGAATAGAATATCTCACCGATTTTCTTGTCATCATTAACTTTCTTTGCTACTTCCTCTTCGTCACTCTGGAAAACTTCAGCGATCTCTAAGCCACTCATCTCTCTCTCTCTCTCTCTCTCTCTCTCTCTCTCTCTCTCTTCCCTAAATGATAGCAAATGCTCTATTACTATGTTCAATGTTCAGTATCCTATGCTTGCAGCGGGTCAACGGATTTTCAATTGTGCAATCTCTGAGTTGCCGATGACGTATTTGGGCCTGCCGTTACAAGTGAAGCGCCTATCTTCCGCTGCTTGGGCTCCAACTATTCAAAAAGTGAAAAACAAGCTTTTTTCGTGGCAGGTGTCTTATCTCTCCATTGCTGGCCGTCTGACTTTAATCAGACATGTTCTTTCTTCTATCCCTGAATTCTTCATGTCAATGTTCGTGATGCCGGTGGGCGTGGAGAAGCAGATTTGTCGTTTAATGACGGATTTTCTTTGGTCTGGGTGTCAGCTTAAGAGTAAGCGCCATTTGGTTGGTTGGCGAACGTTGGTGTTACCTAAGCGTATGGCTGGCTTAGGTGTTTTTGCTCCAAGACAGAGGAGTATTGCTCTTGTGGCCAAGCAATGTTGAATGGCCCATCAACCAGGTTCTCCTTGTGCTCGTTTGCTTCATGCTAAATATGGTGCTCCTGATTTATCTAACTTTCGTCATGGAACCCGGGGGCTGGCGATCTCGCACTTGCGAAGCATGTGGCTGAGAGCCTTATCGTCCTTCAGAGATCAAATTGGGGATACAGGTAATTATGATCAGTGGTTGCATTGGGCTATTGCACCAAATGGTGCGTTCCACACCCATAAAGTGTATAGATCGTTGCTCCCCCCAGAGGCAGATTGGTTCCCTGAGTGTGCGTTATGGGGTAAGGGCCCTACCCCAAGATCTCAGGTCTTGGCTTGGTTAATTTTGCATGATAGGGTTCAGACTCACAGTTATTTAAAGAAGTTGGGCTTTCAGTTCCCAAGTTGGTGTGTGCTGTGTCAAGCTGCTGAAGAAACTACTTTTCATTTATTCTGGTCCTGCCCAATCTTCGTGGCCCTATTTAATAGCACGTGGAGATCTCCGAACGTAATTGTTAAAGAGGAGTCTTTTGCGCTTGATCTGCTCCTAGGCCCTATTGAAATTAGACGTTGCAAGCGGTGGAGACTGATCTGGAAGACATGGTTGCTTACTACTTGGTGGTTTGTTTGGATGGCACGCAATGATGCTACTTTCCGTCAAATTCCGGTCATCCTTAACAATCTTGTCCATAAAATCTTGGTTGATGTATACGCGATTCTACGTATGCATCTTAGAGACCTCTCCTTCCGTCTGAACAACGTTCACTCATCGGTGGTTCCTTCTTTTCCAGAGGATCCTGGTTGAGCTTGGCTTTGTTGTTTGTTGCTAGCTGGCTGTAGTTTCTTTTCCTTTTGCTTTTGTTTTTCTATATTTTAGTTTTGTTTTCTATTTTGTTGGGTTCAACATTTTGTTGATCTTCATGTGTGATAATGTTGATCCTCTTTCGGCTCTCTCTCTCTCTCTCTCTCTCTCTCTCTCTCTCTCTCTCTCTCTCTCTCTCTCTCTCTCTCTCTCTCTCCTGAGTACTTAAATATCTTCCCTTTGGGAGCAATGCTCTCTCTCTCTCTCTCAATCTCTTCCTCTTGAGAGTATCTCTGAGGAGGAAACAGAGGAAGAGAAACGTACTCTAAATCTCTTCCTCTTGAGAGAAATGCTCTCTCTCTCTCAGCTCATATATATTAGGGATGAATTGTTTAGATTCGATTGAGGATTTACTTCATGGGTGAAATCCAACTTTTTTGACTTGGCAAACAGATTTCTTCTGGCGTCATCTTCTCAATTACCGTTGTTACCTTCTAGTTACTGAGGTGGAATTGATGTTGGTTGGATCGGATCTGGTAGACCCAAACATGAATCTGGTCTGGAATTTAACCCTAAACCCAGCCAAACGTGGATCAGATTTGGGCTCAGTTTTGGTATAATTTTAATTTGAAACGCACTTTTAGCTATTCAGATTCAGAATAAGCTGGCCAAGTTTTTTTTTTTTTAAGGCAAGCTGGGGTTAGGCACACCTCTACCAGATAGGGATTCGAACCTGGGCCTTTAGTTTGGCACAGGACCCCGCTTACCACATGGGATACCACCTCGGTGGTAAGCTGGCCTAGTTTTACTGAGACAACACATGAGGTCTAAAATTAGCTCCAAACCTGAATTGATAATACAGGTTCGTTATCAATGTGGGCACTAGAGTATGGATCCCATCATTTGACATATATACCACTTGAAGTTGGATCTGATCTAAACGCATTTTGCGTTTTGCATATGGAATTTAATGGTTATTTACAAAAATATATCTTATATTTATTTGTAATTCAAATTCATACTTAAAAGCCTTACACTTCCAACTCAAATCCAATTTTATCTTCGGTTATCCAAACTCACTAATGGTAAATGAAATTCCTTTAACGGTAGTAAATACCAAACACTTTGTCCCAGGTTCGAATCTCCCAACGGTGTACCGGTGCCTATAACTGGTAGGCTCGGTAAGGACTTGGTTAGGGGTGTCAACGGGTTGGGTTTTACCTGGACCTGACCCAAACCAAACCGTGTAGGGTCCGGGTATGGTGATAAATAATAAGACCTAGCTCCAGACCCAATGGTCTGATTAATACATGGACCTGGTTATAGTTTGTAAAATTTTATACCCGACCCGAGTTCCAATTAAGACCCACAAATTTTCAATATAACAATGATAAAAAAATGGTTTTACCGGGTCTGGTTCATGTAGAACTTATCGGGTTCGGGTATGGGTGTCTTTATAGTGGGCTTGATTAAACTTGGGTCTGAACCTGATACTATACCCAAAAACCGTGTCCAAATCTGGTTTCACCTGGCTCCGAACCAAACCCGACCCGTTGACACACCTTGGTTCTCAGTGACCCCACCCAGGGTTTATTTTCTAAAAAGGTGGGACCATTAAGTGACCCGGTTCCTTGTCAAAAAAAAAAAGTACACCAATTTGGCTCATTTTACCTCATTTCTCTCTCTGGGTACACCTCACCTCAGTGCAAAACGGGCCCGATCCATTTGTTTTTTAAAGAGTGGATTTAGCTTCAGTTATGTATCTGATGAATCTGTGGAGGTAACCACTAACCAGGCCGGACTCGGTTTGGATCTAGGCATTACTGGATCCAATTTAATCAGATCCATACATATCAGATTCACATTAGGAATCGGGATGGGGAAAGATACTACGGAATCTGAATATAATTAAATAGGATATAAATAAATAATGGTAACGATTCTGACGAGTCAACTCTCAAAGTCTATATGAGAAGGACAAGATCGTCATAGAGACATTTTGGTGACATTGAAGGCTATTTTCTACGTGGTGGGGCCCGCACACGCCAGGGTCACTTTCGTTTCACACCTCGTCCCCTTGACTTCATCTCTTGGTCTTCTTCTCATTTTTGAAAAATTTATAAGAACACACCTAACTATCTGCTTATTCACAAACAAAGCCTAACTTTTGAGATATTACACTCACACCTAAATTTTGAGAATTATTTTGTTAATTAGGCATGTATTAATAATAACTCAAAAGTTACGTGTGTTTGTCAATAAATCAAAAGATAGGCATGTTTTTTCAAAAATTTTTTAGGGCAAAGATGTAGATGATACTTAGGGCACGTTTGGAAGCCAGAAAGACGTAGGAAAAATGATGCAAAATAAAAAATTGTAACGAATTTTTTGACACTGACTTTTTCGCTAAGAGTTTCTTTCTAAAAAGTATATTTTTTTACAGTAAACATTGCTCCATGGGGGTGATGGAGGAATATTTCCTACCAAGAGAAAATTTATATTTACACTCCCTACCTCACATCTCACCACCACCCACCATCTCAATATCATCACCACCATCTTCCTCCTCCTCTCTTTCGTTTTTTCATATTTTTTTTACTTTTTATGGAAAACTTCTCATATCAAAAACTCTCATTGTCCAAACTTTCTTTTCCTATGAAAATTTTTCTCTCTTCAAAACCGCTCGTAGGGCAATTTTAAAAGTGAGAAAGATGTAGAAAAAATGATTCAAAATGAAAACTTAGTATGATATTTCTTACCCTTTCAAACGATAGAAAATTTCTCGCCAAAAGATTTTTTCTAAAAAGTAACTATTTCTGCGGAAAACCTCGAGGCAGCATGTATTTTGGCATGCCCGTCGGGGGTTTTCTGCATAAACAACGGCTTTCGCTGTTTGATTCGTCACTGGGACCTTGTGAAAACACACGCCCGTCTGTGCATTTTTGCGGAAAACACCCATTTTTAGTGACACAAACGTACCCTTAGAGACGTTTTAATGACAATTGAAGGCCATTTTCTATTTGTTTTCAAAGAGTTGATTGAAAGTCAGCCCAATGCAACGTGTGGCCGGGCTTCAATAACATCTATTAGAGTCAAATCACAGTATTTACTCTGACACTCATGCACATTTTGCAGTGTTTTGTGGCCATTTTTTTTTTGAATTTTGCTGCAGTATTTACCATCTCTGTCCATGTCGGCATAGGCTTACCCTTCAACCTCAGAGAATCGCCAAACTTTGGCTTAGGCAGGAGGGTGACGACCATGGGATTTGAACCTAGACCACAGGAATATGCATTCTCTCTTATATTATAAAGTTTTATCACTCTTGATGTTCCCTTGCGACTTACATTGTACAGTTGCGCTTAGAGTACTTGCATTATTCTATTATAATTAACCTTGTGAAAAGATGATCCATCCCTAACCAAAGATTACAGATGTTTTGGTATTTTTTCTTTTCGCGCTTACAACCCGAAGAAACTGCACCCAACACAAAGACCCTGATCGCATTAGTTCAGTCTGTCATGCTTAGGCTACCTAAAATCAGGTGCCTAAATCATAGACCATGAAGAGAGCCTGGATTCGAAATTAGTTAACCATGTGCTGGAGAATGAATCTAGGTTTGAACACAAATCACATGGAGTTAAGCACGAATCTAGGTTTGAACACAAATCACATGGAGTTAAGCATGAATCTAGGTTCTAACTTTTGTTCATATTGAAGCAATGACCGAGGATGTGGGTATGGATTGTAATATGGACCAAAGTGGAACCCAAGTTGGATCAGCATTTGAAAAAAGTTGTGGATTATCTAGTTCCACGTTGTGCATTTGCATTTTGAATGACACAAGTCTGACGTAGGGGTGAAATGGGTCAGATTCAGTCCAGATCTTGATAGATCCAAATCTGAAATGTAAACAATAAATATGAATCCAAATCCAGATCCAAAGAGGTAAGATTGAATCCAAAATCGAAACACATGTGGTAATATTGGACCCAGAAAAATAGAACAAAAACAAGCTATTGGAATGCTAAAAAAAAGACAACCGGTCCAGATTTTTATTCGGATCAACTCTAGATGCGACTTAAAATGCTCGAATCTGATCTAAATCCCAAAGTAATCCGAATCTGATACTAATGCACATTCAGATTTTACTTAAAGGATCCATATCCGAAAATAACATGTCGAACACAGATCAGATATCTGACCATATCTGATCCGTTTTCAGCCCTAGTTTCATGCAGAGATCCATGCGGACATGGATCAAGGTGTGTGGCCCACAATAAAACTGAGTCCATTGAGAGTTCCAGGGATAGGAGATCCTTGGATCTCAAATCTCTAGGGAACTGAGATCCTTGGATCTGAGATCCAAGGCTCTCGAACGTGACCACCTGATACCTTCGAATGCATCCAAGATCCTCGACATCGCGAATCAATGTTAGATCGGAGATCCTCGAAGCAACGCAGGTCCATGGATTTCGGGTCTGATTCGGGAGGTGTAGTGTTTGGGACTAGAAAGCTACCAACATGAGATCCTAGAATCTCAGATCCGAGTGGAATCCAAGAATCTCATTGGACCCTACTTTGGACCAGAAAATGATTGATATGGGGATCCCAATACAGCCTGTCAATGTGAACCCCAGTTTTGTAAATGGACCAGCTGCATTTGGCAGATAAAGTTGTCCATGTTCACAAGGCTTGAGTGGTGTAGCACATGCGATGACGGTTGAAAGAGTCAGAGCAGATAAGATTAAGAAACTTTTCAAAAAAATGCACCTAAAATTTAGCATTAATCAAAATGTCACCTATTTTTTTTTTTTTGAAAAAGCACCTAAAAATAAAAAAAATAAAAACAGAAGTTTACTACAGTCAATAGGAGTGTCAACAGGTCGGGTTTGGTTTGGATCCAAGTAAAACTAAACCCAAACTAGATTTGAGATTATGGTATTGGGTTCGGACCCAAATCTAATCGGACTCACCATAAGAGAAATCACACTTGGATCCTATAAGAATTCCATGAACCAAACCCAGACCATATCCCATAAAATAATGCTTTTTATATTTTTTTACATCGAAAATTTGCGGATCTTAATAGGAACTCAGGTCGAGACTAGGTCTGGTATGAAATTTCACAAACCATACCTAGCTCCATATATTAACCCCACCCTTCGGGTTTGACCCAAATTCTAATTGGACCTTGTTTATCACCAAACCCTAGCCCTGTAGGGTATGATACGGGTCGGGGTCGGGTAAAACCCGACCCATTAATAACCCTAACAGTCAAATACAATTTTAAATTACCATTATACCCTCAACATCATATTTTAAAAAATGCATTACAAAGAGAGTTTTTTAAGGGTTAATTAGTAAACTAACTATCTTAACTCATCTTGAGTTAGTGATAACCTAATTAGTTAAATGGATGAAAGTTTGTTTTTCTATGAACCGAGCAAAAAAATAGGTGCTTTTTCAAATAAATTTAAAAATTAGGTGGTTTTTTATTAATGGCTAAACTTTAATCCCTTTTTGAAAATTTTCAAGAAAGAGAAGTAAAATACGGTAAGGCTCCTACTAGGGTCAGCTATTTACATCCAACCGCCCAACTTTTTAGATTTGTCTAACTCCCCTGTCTTCCGCTAACAACAGTTTAAAGCAGGAATTGAGCGGCAGTCGTTTTCTCGTGAGAAATTTAATATTTTTTCATTTTTTCTTTCTTTTTTTGAGCAACATATTGGAAATTTTTGTTGGAATAAAAAATTTTAAGAAGAGAGAAGTAAAAGGAATGAAAAAAAAATCAAAACAGTAAAATATTAAAAATAGTTTTTATTGATTAAATTTTATAAAAAAATCGGATCCTCACGTCTTATTTGAACACAAATATTACAATATTTTCAAGATATTGCGACATTTCAACTGTTGCAGACAAAACACCATGAATATTTATTTTTGGTGATATTTTCAAGAAAATTTTGGTGATATTTGTCTTAATGGTTGAAAGGGACGCTTCGTCCTAAACTCACTAAGCCAAACATTGTTTTGTCAAACAAAGCAACTGATGAGATGCTTTCAATATTTTAATCGTTCACCATTTAGCAAAAAAGTTATTTCTCCACAAGGGACTAAATTTCATCTTTTGAATAAAGTAATTTTAATATTTTAATACATCTTTATGGTAAATATGAAGACCCCAATAGAGAAGCTATGGTGTCTTCCTTATAATAGTATTTGCCTTGCCTCTTGCTAGAGAGAGAGAGAGAGAGAGAGAGAGAGTTGTTGGGATCTTGTATCTGATCAGATGAGTGGTTCAGGGGCCACTGATCCATCAGCAAGGGATGGGGATCACCTGCCGGAGAAGCTCAAGGAAGCCAAGGAAACGGGTGAGTTCTTAATTAGTTTCTTTCTTCTCTTTTTGTGTTGGTTTTTCCTTGTGAATGTTCTGTTGGTGGTGTTCTATGGATACAAGTAAGGGAATTAATTATGAGGCAGTGAATGATTTAGATGGGCCATTTTTCAGGCAACTTTACCATAAGGCACTTTAGATCTGTGTCTGCAACTTCTTCTTTTTTTGAGATGTGTCTGCAACTTCTTGTTCTACTGTTTCTTTGGGCATTGAATTGCTGAAACAGTGACTACACTCTTTTTTTTAGATGTGTCTGCAACTTCTTGTTCTACTGTTTCTTTGTGTGTTGAACACATCCAACAAGAACTCATTTTTGGATTCTCTGTCACATGAATGCTCTCTCTCTCTCTCTCTCTCTCTCTCTCTCTCTCTCTCTCTCTCTCTCTCTCTGTGGTTGTCTGTTGGGGATGACCACCACTAAGACTCCAACTCGGGGTCACGGTAAAAAAATGCACCCCATATTTTGAATATAACGTGAATGTAAGGCGATATTTTTCAAATGCTACTAAAAATGAGATATTTAAAAGAAAAGGATTACTTACACTTTAGTTTTGCTTTAAGACTTCTTTCTCATTTTAATATTATTTGTATGTTTATTACATCTATATCATAAATATTTTATATTTTTATGTACTTGTTTTTTCACATTTTTTTAATAAATTAAAACTTTGAAAATATTGCGATATTTTCCTGAGATCAAGATTCGTGATTACGCTTGAGATTAACATTTCCTGTTCAGTGGGTGAGATTCCTGTGGCCAAGCAATTTCCTTCGTCATCCTTTTGGTGTTTGGCCTTTTCATAATGACGACTAGGGGGGGTGGGGGGAGCGGGACTAGGGATGGCAGTGGACCGGGGGAAAGCGGGGCCTCGCCCCGTTTGGACCGGGGATGAAGGGTATGAAACGGGGATGGAGGCGGGGGTGGAGGATAAAATCCATCCCCGCGCGGGGGTGGAGGATAAAATTTTGAGGCGGGGCGGGGGTGGAAACCTTGTCCCCCGCCCCGCCCCGCCCCGCCCCACTGCCATCCCTAGGCGGGACTTATCACTTTTATAAAATACTATGATTGGTGCATACTTTTTAGTCTCCCTCTCTACCATTTGTTTATTATATAATACCATAAAAAGAATTTTTTTATTAAATGCATTTTTTCTCTTTTTGTTTCCAGCTATTATTTTATTGGCACCAAATAATTTACTCTCTCTCTCATTTTTATTGGGCCTTGTCCTCGATACAGTTGGATTCTACGAGTCCATGTCATTCATTGTTTACCACTTTGTGGTCTAATTTAAGTGATTCCCCACGTTCCTGATGCGGCTCCTGTAAGGTGACACACGATTGATGGAGAGAGGGTGTTGCGTGTTCTCTCCCGAACATGCACTGTAGCTACAGTGCGTGTTCGGGTCCGTGTGGTGCTCAATCAGGTTTACAGGGATGTCATGTACCTGCAGGTGGGTGTACGGTGGATGTCATACACCCATGGGCATGTATATGGTGCGTGTATGGCATTTTCGTACACCTGAGCACTACACGACGCTCAGTCGGATCCTTGAACACGCACGGAGGCGCTTACAACTTGCCCCAATTGATGTGGTTCGGCCAAAGGCCTATGTTTACAGGAGGATCAAAGATTTTCACTATATCAAATACAAAAGTAGATGACGGTACTCTTTTTTTGCAAAAAATCTTAAAGCAGTAAATAATGCTCAAACTCATAAAATAAGTTAGCTTAACAAGAAAAACCCTTAAGAAGTATTTACGGTTGGGTGTGAGAAGAGGAGAAGAGAGAATTCAAATAATGAAAAATAATGGGGACCACTCCTTTTTGAAGTATATTTGGATTTGATGATGTAGAATAGTCCCATATTGAAGAGTGGAAGGTCTTACACTTGTTTCAAAGAACAAGGGAGTGGGATGACTACCACAAACACGCGTGTGCACCCGCCCATCGGGCTGGGTCGGGTCGGGTAATTGGCCATTTATGACCATATCCAATTAGAGTTCAATGATCTTTTTTGCCCCGATTTTGTCTTTATTTAGATTGGATAATGGGTTAAGAGAATGGATAACGGATAGATCCGTTATCGGGTCACGACCCCTCGTCTTCTGTAAAGGGCCTCTTCCACGTTTTTATAACCGTTCGTGGGTTATAAAAACGGGGTTAGGGCTGGGGTTACGGATACAGAGGAAGTCGCCTGACTCTTCATTTTCTCTTTTCGAGAGGTTGTTTTTGAAGGATGATCTACCGTCAGATTGCACCGATCTGGATCGTCAAGGCTATTGTATCTTGGGAGAAGGACGTCGGACCCTATTTGCACCGTATGTGGGAACAAATCTTCTTTAAGGGAAGTACTTTCGTACGCCTTAGCTTATTACATAATATTAACATATTTCTGTTGTTTCTATTATGTTTTATGCATCTGTTTGAATTCTGGTATTATATGAAAATCGACATGTTTGCTCCTTGTTCATGTTTCAATCAACTGTTAATCTTGATTACCATGTTGATTCATATCCTGATTTATGTCATGATGTTAATTGTGAAACGATGTGATCTGAAATATGATCCAACATTTACATGGCCTTGTTAGCAAGTTACTTGTGTCAGGATTGTAACATGGAATTCAAGGCACATCTCAACATTCTATGACAGCCTAGCCATCCAACGGAATGTATCCTGGTCGTTCACATTCTTGCCCATTTGTCCATATGATCTTAGCCATGCAGATCTATTTGCTTGGATGGCTAGGATCATTTAAGTAAGATCCTTTTACTACGAAAAAAAAGGAAAAATATCATCTCTTCTACTACTGGTTAATCTCATCCCATTGAGCTTAAAGGATCCCCTGTTGGCTGTGTACATACAAAAGCTAGGGACTACATTAACGCAAAATTCTCAATATAAACGTGAAAGTGGTTACTTTTATTCAGATGAATTGGAAAATTCCCCAATTGAGCAAGTCCGGCTAACGGTTCCGACCACTGACGATCCATCGTTGCCGTCTCTGACGTTCCGGACATGGATCCTAGGCTTGATCTCATGTGCATTGCTAGCCTTCTTGAACCAGTTTTTCGGCTACAGGCAGAATCCACTCTACATATCATCCATCTCGGCGCAGATCGTAGTCCTGCCGCTAGGAAAGCTCATGGCAGCGACGCTTCCGCCGAAGCCGATCGGAATCCCAGGGACCAACTGGAAGTTCTCATTGAATCCAGGCCCGTTCAACATCAAAGAGCATGTCTTGATCACCATATTTGCCAACTCAGGCTCCAACTCTGTATACGCTGTGAATATCATCACCATAGTAAAAGCCTTTTACCACAGAGAGCTGCATCCACTCGCTGCATATTTGTTATCACTGACAACACAGGTGAGTTTTTCACTTTTACCTTTCCCTAGCCTTTTATTAGTTGCACCTTCATTTTTTATTTTACATATATTATTTGCTCTTATATATATATATATATATATATATATATATATATATATATATATATATATATATATATATATATATATATATATATATATATTGTTCACATAGTATACCATCGAGTACTAGGAAATTTTAAACGCTTTGAGCTTTGAATCTTACTGTCATTCAAACGTACATACAAGACCATAGAGATGGTAGTGGACCGGGGCGGGGACAAGGTCTCTCCTCGCCCTGTCTCAAAATCCTACCTCCATCCCCGCACGGGTTTTGATTTTAACCTTCATCACCGTCTTCATCCCCCTTTCATGTGGGGCAAGGTGGGGCGGGACCCCATTTATCTTCGCTCCACTGCCATCTCTAAAGAAGGATCAGAGACGGGGCGGGGCAGGGCAAGGCGGCGAGCAAGGACAGGGATGGGGCGGGGCGGAGGAAAGTGTAAGTCCATCCCCGCACGGAGCGAGGCAGGGGGGGCACGTTTCCTCCCGTTCCACTGCCATCCCTGTGAGACCATGCTGACAATTTTCAGTAAATTACAAAAAGAGCAGCCAAACTTGCTGCCTGCTGCCTGTTTTAAAAAGTACTACCACCCAACTTTTTTTAATTGCACTTAAATGACTTGTTTTCTGTTGCCTTTGTATTCATTTAATGGTTCATAACTTAGTCAAATAGATGTGCTAAAATGCTATCTACATATATTTTGATTGTAGGTGATCTGATTCATTTATAAAAGTCAAAAAGTTACTTCAACCCCTGGGGGTGCTGGAGTTTTCTACACTTTATTTTTTTAAATTCTTATCATCAGAATATTTAGAAAAGAAAATACTGGAATTTCTACTCTCTTTTTTTTGTATTCTTTTTATGATGAAGAACCCTTGCCGAAGCCAGGGAAAACCCTGAGTGAGGCCCCACGACCATCCTGCTTTGGGTAGCCCACCTCTAAAAGTTACCAACACACCCGTGTGCCAGCAGGGTTTGATCCAGGGTCTTGAATCATGTGCTAAGTTGTTTGTAACTAATATTTTTACATTTAGATTAGATCCCAGCTTTAGATTACTGAGTGTGGCTCATCCCCTATATCATCTCCATCTTGGATTCAAGTTGTTTTGATCAAATCTGGCCACTTTTCTGGATTCCGCATGGTCAATTTGATAGGAATCAACTCTTGTTCTATTTAAATTTTTGTAAAAAAAAAAAATGTGATTTTTTAAATCAACAAAATTTGGTGTTTTTATAGTCATTGATCTTTGAATCACCAGAAATTCCTACACACAGGTCAGATTCGGGCGATTCGAATGCCGATATTAACTAAATGGACCATGTAGATCACATCTAAGAGGTCAGACTAGATCAAAACAACTTGCATCAATGAGATTCCAAAATGAGATATGACAATAGGGATAACATAAGGGATGAGTGGGATCGAGTTAGAGTGATCTATGATTGACTTCAGAAGCCCTTACCTCAGACAAACCGCGATCTCATCTTGGGGGTCTAAGGTTCCCTGTTTGAGTCGAGCACAGATCAGGTGCAATGTAATTGCACATTTTTCATGTGCTACTGCACCTTATCACCCACCATCTGCTGTTGAGCCCCGCAGCTCCTAAAGACGGTGTACTATGAGGTGCAGCAGCACGCTCAAAGTGTGCAATCATATTGCACTTGATCCTTACACATTTGAATCGAGGTCAGATCTAGCATGGGCCCAAGGCCAAACTCAATCTCCTACATTGGCCCAAGGGTTTTATGAAACCGGTGATCTGGATTCCTATTACCTACAACTACTACTCTACCGCTTGGGTATGGATTCGGGTACTCAATTTGTGAGATCCACTTTCACATCCCATCATCAAGGATTGGTGATAAAAAGATTGAGATTTACCATTGTCTTGCATCACATTTTCAAGAAATTAATGGTTATAAAGCCTTTTGACATTATACAAACACTCCATGAAGGGACCTAAATCGGGTCCGGTTTATCAATATCCAAACAGTAAAAGGGGTCATCAAAGTCAAAGATGTCCTTTTTTTTTTTTAAGATTAGGGATGGTCCACTACATGGGAAGAAAAGTGACCTACATCACTACCATAGTGCCGTATGTCCTATCGTTTAGCAATTATTGTCATATTGTTTAAAAATTGTTGTTTCTTGTATTCATATGCTTAATTAAGCTGTGTCAACGGGTCAGGATTGGTTCTCACTGAGGTGGAGCCAGACCCAGGCCTGATTTGAAATGATGGTACCGGGTCTGAACCCAAGTCCAATCGAACCCACTATAAGAGAAACCATACCTAGATCCTATAAGGATTACATGAACCAGACCCGAACCATAACTGATAAAATAAATTTTTTTTACATTGAAAATTTGTGGATCTTACTCGAAACTCGGGTCGGGGCCTTGGGTCTGGAATGAAATTTCGTAAACCATACCGGACTCTATATATTAATCAGACCCTTCGGGTCTGACCTGGATTTCAATCGGACCTTCTCATTTATTACCAAACCCTAACCCTATAGGGTTTGGTACGGGTCAGGTCGGGTCCGGTTCAAACCCGACCCATTGACACCCTTATGCAAAATATCTTTGGGGGAGGAGAGAGACGGTGAATCATGAGATGCATGTGTTGCTCTGATTGCCTTTCCTAAATTCAAGGTGTGCCTAAGACTAAACCGTTAGCCAGTCATATAAAAAAGAAACTTTTGCACACTCTCTCTCTCTCTCTCTCTCTCTCTCTCTCTCTCTCTCTCTCTATATATATATATATATATATATATATATATATATATATATATATATATATATATATATATATGACATGCATATTGTGATAATGATGATAAAGATAGCTGACTAAAATAAATGGGCTAGAATATTTTTTGCCCAAAAGGTGCAACCATAACAGCATTACCACATGACCTTGGTGAGCTAGTGGCAACAGGTTTTGTCTCCTAGGTATTTATGTTCACTTCAATATCACGGGGATCTTTTAATCTAGGGAAATTTTCACTTAGGTCGAACCTTGTGCTCGTTATTCCAAAACCGGGCCTGATATTTTTGAATTTCCTGATATAGGCCTCTATTTTCTTGAAAACTGCCAAACAATTGGTACCATATTAGTTATTCATTCAGGTTATATTATAAATCAAATTATAATAATATCTTTCATAATCAAATTTCAAAATTTTTGCTGTTTTTCTTTCTTATAATGATGAATTAGTATTTTTTTTTAATTTCAAAGGTCTATACAAGAAACAACAACAAAAAATGTCCTCTATGATTGGTGTCCTTATTCTAAGAAAAGTGAAAGCTCATTTTGGGATTAGGGGCAAGAGGCCGGCCCCTAATGGGATTTTTTGTTTTTATTTATTTTTGTTTTGTTATGGTCTTTTGTGTATATAAGTACGTAAGTGTATGTGCTAGTGTATATATTATAAAAAAAGTTTGCTTGTATCAGAAAATCTTTGAAAACATGACTTTAGCATGTAATATCAGGTAAAAAGTAGGTCTACAGAAAATAACCGTTAATAAAAAAAAAATTGAAAAGTAATGGATGATAGCAACATCTTGTCATAGTCGAATTTAATTATTTTTTTGTATCAAATAAATTGTTACTTCTGTCTGTTGAAAAAATAAATAAATTCAACTCTTACGAGATGTTGCTATCATCAATTAGTTTTTATTAGCTCTATAAAATAAATCGTTACTTATGGTAGGAGCAGTCGGTGCACGTCACCTTGTGTTGAGACGTCACGAGTTCAAATTGTTGCAAAACTGGTGGGGTCTCATTAACCCCAGCTTGCCTTTATTAAAAAAAAAACGTTACTTATGTAACATGGTCTTGCGAGCCATGCTCTCTCTCTCTCTCTCTCTCTCTCTCTCTCTCTCTTAATTGTGAACATGCTTGCAACTGCAGATGATGGGATATGGGTGGGCCGGTCTCTTTCGCAAGTATCTTGTGGACTCTCCCTACATGTGGTGGCCCGCTAACCTTGTTCAAGTTTCTTTGTTCAGGTTCTCTCTCTCTCCTCAGTATCAAGGGTTGGGTTTACCCGAATCCGACCCTTACCAAACCCTATAGAGTTCGGGTGATAAATAAGTGGACCTGATTAAGACCCGAGTCAAGACCCAAAAGTCTGATTAATACATGGAGCCAGGTATAGTTTGCGAAAATTTATACCAGTCTGGGGCCCGACCTGAGTTTCAATTAAGACTTGCAATTTTTTAATGTAAAAATGATTAAAAAATTATTATTTTATCAGGTATGTTTTGGGTCTGATTCATGTAGTTCTTATCAGGTCCAGAGATGGTTTCTCTTATGGTGGGTCCTATAAGACCCAAGTCCAGACCCGATTTCACTGACCAAAACCGGGGGGTCATGTCTGGTTTCACCAGGTTCCTAACCCAACCCAACCCAACCCAACCCAACCCGTTGACACCTCTCTCTCATCTAGTAAAGGTAAGACGATTTATGAATGCAGCATATTGAATGGCCCCAACTTCATGGCAGTGAAATCCCCGCACGGGTTTTGATTTTAACCTTCATCACCGTCTTCATCCCCCTTTCATGTGGGGCAAGGGGGGGCGGGAACCCATTTATCTTCGCTCCACTGCCATCTCTAAAGAAGGATCAGAGACGGGGCGGGGCAGGGCAAGGCGGCGAGCAAGGACAGGGATGGGGCGGGGCCGAGGAAAGTGTAAGTCCATCCCCGCACGGAGCGAGGCAGGGCGGGCACGTTTCCTCCCATTCCACTAGGGGTGGCAAAACCTGACACGACCCGCCAACCCGACCCGCCAACCCGCCTCTTAGACGGGTTCGGGTTAGGCTTAAGCCAACCCGTTTAATAAACGGGTCGACCCGCGTAACCCGCCTCTCATCTAGTAAAGGTAAGACGATTTATGAATGCAGCATATTGAATGGCCCAAACTTCATGGCAGTATTTTAAGTGGGGTTGCATCATCAACACATGCAACTCACATCTTTAAGTGCAAGGTCATGGATTCTATGATATGGCATATGATAAAATTCTATCATATATATTAAAAAATGACACAAAGCCTGTCTCTTCCAAGCTGCCATCACATCAGACAAGTATCAATCTTTCTAACTGTGTATGATAGAATCCTGTCATATTCGGTAGGACGAATCCTTCATGCTCTCAACTTAACTGTCTCTGCTTTCTTTTCCCACAGAGCCTTGCATGAGAAGGAGGTGAGGGGCAAGCATGGCACCACCAGGCTCCAGTTCTTCCTCATGGTCTTCGTCTGCAGCTACTGCTACTACATCGTCCCCAACTACCTCTTCCCTTCCATCACTGCTATGTCCTTCGTATGCTGGATCTGGAAGAGCTCCGTCACCGCGCAGCAGATTGGCTCTGGCCTCTCTGGCCTCGGCATCGGCTCTTTCGCCCTCGACTGGTCCACAGTTGCCGGATTTCTTGGCAGCCCGCTTGCCACCCCCGGCTTCGCCGTCCTCAACGTCATGGCCGGCTTCTTCCTCATCGTTTATGTCATACTCCCCATCATGTACTGGACCAACACTTACCATGCCAAGCGCTTCCCCATCTTCTCCTCCCATGTCTTCGACCAGTGGGGCAAGCCCTACAACATCTCCCGGATACTTAACAAGAAGACCTTCGAAATCGACCATGCCGGGTACAAGGACTACAGCCAGATCCATCTGAGCATCTTCTTTGCCTTTGCATACGGCCTCAGCTTCGCCACTGTCGCGGCCACCCTCTCCCATGTGGCTCTCTTTCATGGAAAGTAAGTCATGCTTAACTCCTGTTTTTTTTTTTTTTTTTGAAAGGCAAGCCCCACTGGTAGTCATGCTTAACTCCTCCATTACAAATATTAATGGTATTATGAAAATATCATGATTTTATTGCTGTATAATCCCAAAATTATCTCGATATCTTAAAATTTTGTGTATCTTGAAAATATCATGATATTATGAAGATATTAATTTCATCGTAAACACTTTTAGATTAATGACATTGTTCACATAGCACCGTGTTCCCACCAACTCCTCGTTCCTTGGACCTTGGTTCATGAAGACGATGCAAATGGATCAGATTCGGTCATGCTTCCAATACGATACCGAGTTGTTGGTTGATATGGATCTTAACATAAAACCTTATTTGCATTCATATGATCATATCAAGTTTGGGCCTATATATATATATATATATATATATATATATATGTGTGTGTGTGTGTGTGTGTGTTCAAATGTGGACTAATCCTATCGTGTGCACTTTTTTACATGTGAAACTCTTGTTTCCTACAATTTTCTTACGAGATTCATGATTGCCATATAATTTCGGATTCAGTTCTCAACTTTTTGTTGGAATCTAGATTGATTAATCTAGACTTGTATTTAGATTTGTTTCTTAAAATTCTGGTTTGAATTCAGTAGTTATAACATGATCCGGAGAGTATCCAACATGTTTGCACCCTGCCCAGTGCTGTCAAACGCTCGAGTCCGGTTCCTGATAAGACCCAAATGGAAAATGCAGATCCAGACCCGTATCCAGCGGTTTACTCACTAGGAATCAGGCTTTCCTAGTCACATGATACCCAAACAACAACATGAATTCCTCATGGTTCAAGTTCAAGAATTGCCGAAAATCATCAGAAACTAAACATGATTTCGCGTTATACATGCAGGTCGATCTGGCGCCAAACCAAACAGGCATTCACCGATCGCGTTGGCGACATTCACACAAGGTTGATGAAGAAGAACTACGCCGTCGTGCCGGAGTGGTGGTTCGTACTGGTCCTGCTTTGCATGATTGGTCTTGCTTTCCTTGCCTGCTTAGGGTTTGGGGGCCAACTGCAGCTCCCATGGTGGGGAATTCTCCTTGCTTGTGCTGTTGCCTTCATCTTCACCCTCCCCATTGGCATCATCCAAGCGACCACTAATCAGGTAAAGTATGCTATCAAGAGATAGGGTTGTCAATGGATCAGGTGTGACCCGATCCAGATCCATATTAGATCCGGTAGGACTTGGGTTTGGCAATAAAGAAAGAGATCTGATTAACTATGCAGGTCAGACTCATAGGATGCAATTGAAATACCGAACGAGGTATAGATTATGAAATTTCAAGGCATTGGATCTGACCACAGTTCCAATTGAGTACCCACAAGTTTATAAAAACCATAAAAGAACGTCATTTTATTGGGTCTTCTCCAGGTCTGTTGGTGTTTTCATATGAAATCTGAGTATGCTTTTACCTGTAGGTCCAGTCAGATCCTGACCCAGACCCAGTACTAGTACCTCAAAGTCTGATTCAGGCACTACAAAAAAATTGTTAATTAGCGACGGAAATTTGCGACAGATTTTTTCCGTCGCAAATTAGCGACAGATTAGCTAGAGAAAACTTTTTCATGAATCCGTCGCTAATTAGCGACGGATTAGCGATGAAAGTTGTTTCGTCGCTAATTAGCGACAGATTAACGACAACAATTTTTCGTCGCTAATTCTCAATACAAGAAAACCATTTTAGCCAGGGAATTTTTCCGTCGCTAATTAGCGACGGAAAAATTCCCTCACTAAATCCCTCGCTAATTTTCGATTTAAACTGAACGCGAAATTTTCCCTCTCTCCCCATTCGAAATTTAAATCGACCGCGCACGATTTAAACCACTTTCTCCCCGTCGAAGAGCGCGTTGGAGAGCATGACGGCGACGAGGCAGTTTCACGGAGGACGGCAACGACGGAGGATGGCGACGACTTCGGAGGACGCAGTTTCATGGAGGACGACGACGACGGAGGACGGCGAGGACTTCGGAGGACGGCGACGCCGGAGGACGGCGATGACTTCGGAGGACACAGTTTCACGGAGGACGGCGACGACGACGACGGAGGACGGCGACGACGAAGGACGGCGACGACTTCGGAGGACACCGTTTCACGGAGGATGGCGACGAGGCTGAGCGATCACTGGAGGATGGCGACGCCGGAGAGCACCGGTTCACGGAGGATGATACAAGTCCGGCGACGAGGCAGAGCGATCATTCTGTGCAATGCCTGTCGGGTGCGGTATAAGTCCGGCTTATTGCCGCCGGAATACCGCCCGACAGGGATCAATTTTTTTTTAATTTTTTTTTAAAATGTAGCGACAGATTAGCGACGGATAATGTCCGTCGCTAATCTGTCACAAATTAGCGACGAAATTAACGGCAGATAAGTTTTTCGCTAATTAGCAAGCAAAAATTCGCGATGGCCTCTATCCTACACGAGTGCAACCTTCTTTGCCAAACTTGTGTCGCCCTTGTACTATTGAGTCTATATATAGCCCAGCTTGGTCAGCCAATATGTTCTGCAATAGCCAAAGGGTCACAACTTGGGCTACCCATACTGGTGATTCAATTGAATCTGGTATAATCCAGATCATGCCTTGACCTGAAACTGAATCCCAAATTCTAAGCAATAGACCTGAATTTGGATCTGGATCAGATCAATAAAGTTGACTAGTAGAGTCTTAGACAAACTTTGACTGTAACTGGAGACTAACAAGTTTTTTACATGCAAAAAGTACAAATGAATCGGACTTAATATTGATTGGAGAAAATGTAAAAATCTGAAATAAAATGTGATCGAAATCCAAATCGAAAAATAAAAGAAAAGTCTGTTCGGTTGTATCCTGACCTAATCAGATTAATGGCTCGGTTATTATTTTGAAATCCATATTCTAGTATAATGTATAGGATCTTGATTAGAGTTGCACCAAACCTGATCCATTTGCATTCCTAGACCAGGCTCACTACTAAAACGGGCTCAGAAGCTTGGCAAGAGTGACAATCCTAGCCAATGTTGTGGATTGGCAGAACCAATTTGAGCTCTACTAGATTAATCTAGGTCAAACATGATCTTAACTTCTTCTTCACCAACTGCACATTGGCTGGCCTCCGATCGGTAAAACCCTTGAGGTCCCATGCATCTTCGATCTTGCGGAAAGAAACACCACCCATGGGTTTTAAACTTGTGACATCCCGTCAACTAGGTGACATGACATTCACAAGTCACCCCTACCAGATGAGTGAAGCCCTTGTGGGCGACATAAACATAAGTTAATAGTGATTAGTTGTTTGTTGTCTCAGTAAAGATGCTGCTCTTTCTTCCTTTTTTTCTTTTCTTTTCTTTTTTTTTGTTTTTTTTTTCATTGATCTGATGTAAGGAATGCTGGTGCAGCAACCTGGCTTGAATGTGATAACGGAGTTGATCATAGGGTACATATATCCGGGCAGGCCTCTTGCCAATGTGGCCTTCAAAACATATGGCTACATCAGCATGACCCAAGCCCTCATGTTCCTTTCAGACTTCAAGCTAGGCCATTACATGAAGATTCCACCGAGGTCTATGTTCGTTGTTCAGGTTCTCTCTCTCTCTCTCTCTCTCTCTCTCTCTCTCTCTCTCTCTCTCTCTCTCTCTAGCTAAACAATTTTATCACATAACCATCCTAACCACTTCCCAAAAAATGTCTGATTTTTTTGTAGATCAAATGTTACTGATATGATCTACATGATTTGTTTAGTAGAAAACTTGTTTCGAATCATGTGGTTATGACAAGTAATTATTTTTTTAAAGGGGTCCACAAATCAACGGCCCACAATGTTTCAAAATTTCATAACTCAAAAGATTACATCTTTACATCAGAAAAGCACGATCCAAGGTTTGATCCTTAGCGAACAAACCATACTGAACGCATCTGTGTGGTTAGATTGAGTCGATAGAACTTGCACCTATGATTTCTAGCTCATTAGTTTTGTACTTTCATTAATAACCGATGTTTGCTCATATATATATATATATATATATATATATATATATATATATATATATATATATATATATATATATATATATATATATATATATATATATATATATTCTTGACTGCATAGGACGCTAACCTTGTTGGCCTGGGTCCTGTTGCACAGCTTGTTGGCACAGTTGTTGCATCATCGGTTTACTTTGGCACAGCATGGTGGCTGCTCTCAACAATCCCCAACATCTGCAACACTGCCCTCCTCTCTCCATCAAGCCCATGGACATGTCCAGGTGATGATGTGTTCTACAATGCCTCCATCATATGGGGTGTGGCCGGCCCGCTCCGGATGTTCGGCCGCTTAGGAGTCTACACCAAGCAGAACTGGTGGTTCCTAATCGGCTTGCTCGCGCCCGTGCCAGTGTGGGTGTGCTCACTCCTGTTTCCGAAAATCAAGTGGATCAGGCTCATCAACATGCCGATTTTGATTGGTGCAACCGGTATGATGCCGCCGGCGAGGGCAGTCAACTACTTGGCCTGGGGGACAGTTGGAGTGTTGTTCAACTTTGTGGTGTATAGGAAGTACAAGGGATGGTGGGCTAGGCACAATTATGTGCTATCTGGTGGGCTGGATGCAGGGGTGGCTTTCTCTGCTGTACTCACCTACTTTGCTCTACAATATAAGTCCATCTTTGGGATTCAGTGGTGGGGTGCAGAGTTGGGTGACCACTGCCCTCTAGCACGCTGCCCTACTGAGCCTGGGATTGTGGCCAAGGGTTGTCCTGTCTTTTGAGCTTAGGATACGGGCCTTGTATGAATAAGTAGTACTCAGCTTTGCTAAAGCTATAGGGGGCTGTTGATATCAATGTTTCAAAGAATGATTTCTATTGTGATGGAAAATTATTAAGATTGATAATTATGAATGTATTGATGCTTGCTATACCCTATTTTCTCTATATACACACCTATGTCACACACACACACACTATTCTACTCTTAGAGTGTGTTTGACTGTGGTGATAAAAAGTTATCACTGGAGATCATTTTATCCGGAGGAAGAAGTCGCGGGGTACTTTTCTCAACGGGAAGAAAAGTCTCCGGCCGACACAGAAGGTGGGGAGGTTTTTCTTCCCTGTTTGATAAGGTGTGTGGGCCCCACGCAAAAAAGTTTCGGCACCATGGAAGGTTCTCATAGTGAAAATTTGCCCTGAAACATGGTATATACATACTACATTTCTATATCACAGGTTTCATTCCCTCAAAAGATCATTATGGTAACCTCCTGATTCAGAGTCACTGATTTCTTCCTCTCCTATCTTTAGGACAATTTGTCCAGTTCAAACTTGTGAGAAAACAAGCTAGTCTTGAACAAGCTGTTCTTAACCAGTTTTTATTCTGTGTTTGAGCTGACAGGGCAATTTTTCCTGAACAAATAAATCTTTGTTTGACTTAACAGAACACAAGAAAATTTTGTTAGAAAAATTAAAGCTTGCCACATGGCTGCATAATTTTGAAGCTTTGGTTTTCCAAAGACACCATGGTAATCAAGCCATTCCTATTTGTTCACCTAATGCAAAACACTATAGGGTATTTTGCCCTGATTTACCGTTGCCAAAAGCTTCTTATATAGGTGGGAAGCCCACTTTTCTAAAACGCGCCTTGGAATCACTCCTTTCTTTCAAAACTTGATGAGAATCTCGATGCTCACATGCTTCTCCTATGCTTTTTACACGCTTCATTTATTTTTCTTATATGTTCTTTCATTGTATTTTTCATGTTTTTATGTGTTTACTCTCACACTTCTCACTCACTTCCATTTGTTTTCTCTAAATTGATAGTCATCATTTTTTAAATTTTGTTAAAAATTTAATTCTTATACTAAAAAATCATGAAATTTAAGAATAGTCACTTTTATTTTAGCTTTTATTTGTGTTTTATTTTGATTTTCATTCAATTCTTATATTTTTTTTATTCTTCACTTCTCGCTTCCTATACATTTTAAAATGCATCGCATTTCACTTCAGCTTCCTAATCTGACACCCTTGATTTTGCCTCTCCAACACCTAAATTTTTGTTCATTATGGCCATGAAATGGAAAGATTTTAATTCACTTGGAAAAATATTTCATTCAAAAACAATGAAAGCATAGAAAGTATGATCATATAGCATTCTTGAAATATTTCTGAATTAATTAGAAACCTTCTGGCAAATGACTTGAAATAATTCATAACACACTTCCAACAAAATAACAAAAAAATTGTACAGGTGGCAGTATCTCAACTCCATTAAGATCGAGATATCTACGGTAATCCTCATTCATTGGGTCATCATATCCCAAACAATTAAGAGCTAAACAGTAAAATTAACATTAGTGTTTACAACCAAACTAACCTAAAAGATAATGCTAGCAACACCTACATTGCAAAACAACACAAGCAAAATGGTCAAAACTATACATCAATAATATTGTGGTAGAAGCATATCCATTAGGAATGTAACATATATAGTAACATATATATTACCCTAAGTACGGTGGGCAAAGCTAGCCCGGCTAAGTCTTTGTTCTTGGGGTGGTTTCTCCTTGTAAATGTAAAAAAAAAAAAACTTCACTAGCATCACTGAACAAAAGATGGCTGAAGAACAAATAAGTAAATGAATAAAAATCTATGATTGATCTTGACAAAACCAAGAAACTGAAATGCAATTGACAATCCTAACATGATCCAACACCTAAGCCTTTCTTCAATCCTTCCTTTTCGGCTACTTTGGTTAACAGTACTCTAGGTCGACTGCTAGGGACAGTTCACTTCTAGGCTCTGCAAAGTGAGTCTTTTCTTTTTTGTTCTTGGTATGCGGTAGCCGAAACTCTCAAATAGAAAACATTTGTCCATGGAAAGGGGAGAGGAGAAGTGGAACCCCTTTCACGCACCCTCTAACGATAAAGAACACTATCAATCATCTACATTACATTAATAACAACAACTACGCCTTCATCCCAAAACAATTGGGGTCGGCGATATGAACCAACAAAGAATCATTCCGGGTCTTCCACATGAATCCTTCTCCTCCATTCATTTCTATCCAATGCCATGTCCTCGGTGAGGTTCAAAGCATTCATATCCTTTCCTATCACCTCCATCCATGTCTTCCTAGGCCTACCCCGACCTCTTTTAACTAATATATTTTCCCATTTCTCCATCCTTCTAACTGGAGCATCATTAGGCCTTCGTCGAATATGTCCAAACCACCGTAAACGATTCTCTCTCATCTTATTTTCAATGGGTGCAACGCCTACCTTCTTACGTATCTACATTACATTAATGATGAAATGAAATGATTAGATTTGATACAAATGAACCAAGTAATGACTAAATAACAATGTTTCATATTGATGATGAAAATAATTTAGCATTTTTTAGGCTCTGTAACTTCTGGATGCTTCGGTAACACAAAATTTGTCCAAATATAACTTGGTACTCTAGCACAATTTACAAAACACAATGCAACAATACCAATCCTTTGTAGATAACCCAAAAGACACCAGGGAAACAACAAAGAATTTTTCAAACACAACAAAACCACTAAATCTCAAACACTTAAAAAGCCCTAGGACAGTGGGCAACAATCATTATACAATAAATTTTTTCTCAAGAAGGAAAGAACCAATCATGTAATGTCCCCAAATTTTAACCTGAAAATCACGATTTGTTTTTATAGTTAAAAAATTAGATTAAAAATTATTTACGAACAAAGTTGGATGAGGAGATTGAGCAGGTTACAGATCTATCAAACCATTCACCTATTAAATTGAATTTAACAATCATATTATTAAATTAATTCAGTCTCATAGTTTGAAAATAACATCACAGTCATAAATGTTCAAATGACAAATAAATGTTCAATTCCAAAACTCTGCAGGAAAGGAAAGACTTAGCTCTAGTCTCGTCGCAATGTCTCGCCGTTGCAAGGGTTTTCTACTTAATACCTATATGATATATATTGGGGCCAGACTCATTGAGTCCCCAGTAGGAGATATTATTCAACACGGGTAAATTAAAACCAGTATACATGAACATATTTTGGTAAATTCAAATAATTATTTAGGAAATCATCTATTTCAAGTATGCATAACATCACAGTGAATAACAAAAAGTTTATTCATAAACAATCATAATCTTATGCATGAGCAAGTGAATAATGTATGCACTTACCGATGTTGAACGAATAGCCATTTTCATGCATGAGTGATTTGTAATTGCTTTTATTTACTTTTCTTTTTAAATGATGCATGATATGATTAACTATATACATAAACAATTATGGTTTTTACTTCTTAGTCCTGTGGGTACTACACATGCTTAACTTGGATCAAGACTGTGGCTTAGGAAGGTAATTTCAAATAATTTATAGCTTAACACTTGTCGAATACCTCCCATCAGTACTGGGTGAGGAATGACTTAGTCAAGAAAGAACTCACAACAACACCATCCTGATGCATCAAATTTTACTCATGAGTTTCGTGACCTATTACTCTGAGGCTAATGTGGAGGTTTCTCCTGTCTTCGTGGTTGGGGAGGTGCAACCTCCTATGCTCAAAAAATTATTCCACGAAACCTAGAGTACTGCTTATTGTAAGCCCAACAGAATTAATGTTCACATGATTACTCTTTTAATACATTAATTCAATTAAATGCATATATACAATGAATCTAATATAAGATTCGAGCCTCTTGGTTGGGCTCATAGATGCAGAATTCAATGTCAATGGTGCTATCATGCCACATATGCAATTTGTAACACATTAAATTCATTTCTCATTCGTAGGCATTGCCTATGATTAACAACATGCATCCATATATAATCGCATGAGTCAATATAATGCACAACACATAAAATTTGATAGTAGAGTGCATTCAATCATAAGCATGTAATAATAATAATTTTTCGATGTCATGCTCATTTGAAACTTAAAACCTGCATATATACAGTATCACACATCACATTTGCATGCTAATTTAATATTTAAAATCATAGATTCATATCAAACATTCATTTTATGCATTGATTAACTAGTTCGGGACTCGTTTAGGCCCATAACTGCTCTGTTATTCTGACAGTCATTGCTCGGTGCACAGACTGAGAACAAATAAGTTCAAACTTTTATAGAATGTGCATAATTTTATCATCTTTCAGTCACAACAAACCGTTTATAAAAACTTCTTCGAACGAGGAAGATACAAATATTTTATCGAGTAAAGGTCTAATTTGATATACATAGCCGGAAATAACAAAATGTATAAGATTTATCCAACACATGCAATTTATGTATTTTATTTTCTTTTGCAAACCCCTAAAGAAATTTAAAATATCAAGCAACATTTGTATCTTACAATTAAATTTTCTTTTTATCAGAACTGCAATTAAACTATAGCAGGCATAATGCAGTTCAATAAAAGTACAGTTCCGCCAAGGTATGCCAGTAAGGTCGCACCTTGTTGGTCACCCAGGTTAGCTTGCGAGCTGAGGTCAGGCTGATCCCGGTCTGCTATATCATAACCGGTGCAGTTGGGCTTACACCCTGACCAACACAACAACACTAAGTGTTGTGTTGGTTAGGACAAGGGTGGTCTGCGACTCTGCACTGCATAAGAGCAACTAGCTGGGTGTTGGGCAAAACCCCAGCCGGTTTGCTTGATATATATATATATTCTTTGTAACCAATACAACATGCAGGTTCTAATGAACAAGGGTATGCCCACATTACAAAGAATTATTTCATCAAGAGTTACAAGGGAAAATAAGCTACTTAAAAGAAATGACTAAATAAATCTCAGCATGCTCTTTGTTAACATAAAATACATAGAACAATATTACCTATGTTCTAAGAGGCTCTTCTTAACAGACGTAAAGAGAAGCATGCATATATGCATTATTTGCCACACAAAAGCATGTGCATGAACGCACACACACACACGCACATGCATATATATGATTATCCATAAGTTGAAAATCCTTGACGAGAGTCGGTATGGAAAAGTTACAAACCAGTAAAAATCTCCTTGACGATCATGAAAATGGATCTTGAAGTCACCAGCCAACTTTGTCAATCCTCTCTTGCCAGGAAAAGCAAAGAGCATGATAGCATTGTAATGTTCATCACGTGAAAACACAACCAAGTTTTTGAACTACAATGTAACAATCAAAACTGTAGCAGTGCAGCTAGCATTATAATTTTATAATGAAAATTTATCGAGTTCATGAACTCGAATATAGTAAGTTTGCATACTCGGTCAAGTTTCCGTGCATGCATAAAGAAGAGAAGAAATTTACCTAGCTACTTCTATGGCATTCAAGGGGCAGAGGCCAGCGAGCTTATGATCTTGGTAGGTTATGTCTGCTCTTGTTGTTAGCAATTCGGGCCTGGATTTTCACTCTTGGTTTATCATCTCATCATGTTCATGGCTTAGGCCAAAAAGACAGACGATTCTCAACCTTACATCCTTCTCCATTCGCAAGTGAAGCGCCATGTATGGCCCCTGCTTCCACATTCTTTCAGCGAGCATGTTTCCCAGCTCCCATATTGGTGTCGAGAACCTAAAAACAGGAAAAGCCACCTCAAAACAAACATTCAAAATTAAGCAAAACTTATAGTCTTTATAGATCAACTTTGGTGCTCATCAGATAAATGGCCTGAACATATATGGTCATTTATGCAACAGGAACTCTACGTATTGCACCTAGCAGGAACCTAAACTGCTACTGGATGCATCATCCAAGAGCCAACCAAGAGTCAGACTAAAATAGACTTAGACCTTATGACACATTTATCAAGCTTCTCTCTTATTTTGTTCCTTTGTTTTTCGTATATCAACCAGCAGAAGAATCATCAATTGTAGTTGCAAATTCAGCTACAACTATGACAAATTGCAGATACAATCATAAGACACCTATCAACAACATGCTACATGATAAGAACACTGCTAATTTTTACCTTTGCCAAATAAACAAAAAAAAAAATCTCGTCAGTTGGCAGCTCACCTCATTATCACCCCCCAAAAAGCCTCAAAACTGACAATTATTACCTTTAATATGAGGATTCTAAAAAAAGACACACAAGCAGTCAACAATTAGAAATTATATAATGGATTGAAGACAACAGTTACACATCTAAAACAAATCTTCTCTACTACAAGAAAAAATGCTCAAAAATGATCTTAACAACAGCCTCACCTCTCCCTCCCCCTCCTCCCATGAATAATGACATGCAACATCTTTAATACATCATTAGATTTTCTTTTTGATATCTAGCAGGTAACTGAAACAGTAAAAGGAAAGGTACACAAATAAGTACAACAAACGCTTCCCATGCTAGATATCAAATTGTGATAATTAACAACGCATGAAAAATTTTCATTATCACCACATCCATCACTACCACAACTCTTGCATTGTCACCATAACCATTATCATCCCACTGCATTCATCACCACCACAACTCTTTCATTATCATCTGTTTTCCCACCATCACTACCACCATAGAAAAAAAATAATAATAATCATTAAATAAAAGCCCACAAACAGGTATCCCAAGGAACATATGCATTGAGCGAAGCAGGTTATATGCCCTCTCTCCCTCGAAGATGGTCGTTTGCTACAATGTGTGTTCGGGGGTCCAAATGAGCGCCATGTATATAAGCACGTGGGGCTCGTATCCTCGTGTATGTCAGCATCACCTACCGTCGGAGTTTGATGCAGTTGCAAAGACTTAAGTACCATTTACCACCATTCTCGGCATGAAACGACGGTTCAAAAAACGGACAAAAATGGCCTCCATCTAGAAAAGTGAAATGTCGGTTCGAGAAAAGGACAAAATTGTCCTCCATCTAAAAAAGGGAGGATGATCTTAACTCTTCAAAAAGTCCAAACGTTCTGTTTTTGCCCTAAACAGTAAACTCCACTAAAGCACTCTTTGTCATCGTCTGCTGTCGTCGGAGCATCCTTTGTCGTCGTCTGTGCAGTGGCAACCCTAAGCAGTAAACTCCACCGGAGCAACCTTTGTCGTCATCTGTTGCTGTTGGAGTACCCTTTGCCATCGTCTGCTGTCACCAGAGCATCCTTTGTCGTCGTCTACGCAGTGGCAGCATTGTTGCCATCGTCGACTGCGTCTACCTTCTGGGTGTTTCTCCTCCACTGTCAGATTACCAAAACTCATATCATTTTGGTGAGTTTCGTGTAAGGATTTGTTATGCAAACAAATCGATTTGTAAATCTGAATGCTAAATCTTACAACTGGGTGGTCTTCTTCATGCTAAATAACACCTATTTTCATACTGAAACAAATTGATTTGTACCTATCAACCTTCTGGGCGTCAAAAAATAGTTAGCATGATTTGTTCTTATGAAGGCAAAACATTTCAACGATATATACTTATGAAGGGTGTGATTTCTACAACGATTTGTACATTTGAAGCATAAACGATTTCTACATTTAAATCAGTAGTGATTTGTATGTTCGATGCAGCAACAATTTATACGTTTGAAGCAGTAATGATTTAATAAAATTACCACGATTTATACTTAAGTTTGATAAATCGTATAACAATATTTACGTATGAAGCTCAAACGTTGCAACAATATGTACTTATGAAGGTTATGATTTCTATAACGATTTGTAAGTTTGAAGCATCAACGATTTATACATTTAAAGCAATAGCGATGTGTATTTATGAAGTTACCTCAATTTGTACTTAAGTTTGCTAAATCTTACAATCATGTTTACTTATGAAGACAAATATTGCGATGATTTGTAATGTTGATGATTGTTTAACAAATAAGATAATTTGTATTATTATATACATTGAGAGGCGGTTGTAACATATAATGATGTAGTTAAATTTATGTGTTGTGCAGGTTAGCAATGTCTAAAGCTCGTCAGACAAGAAATCCTTCGTCGTTTGATGGGATGACTATTAGATAAATTATCCGTCAGTCCCATCTATATGAGCATTATGAAAGGTACCAAAATATAATGAAGATTGAGAATGATAAAGACAGGGACAAAGTGTTGAAATTGTATTATGAGGAGCATTATCCATCAAATATTGAGGCTGAAGAGGAAAATAAGCATGAGGAAGAACTAAAGATGAAGAAGAAAAAGAAGGATGACGAAGAGAAGGAAAAACAAAGGAAGAAGGAAGAGGAGAATGAAAAGCAAAGGAAGAAAAGGCAAATGAAGAAGGAGAAGGAGGAGAGGGAAAGGTAAATGAAGAAGGCAAAAGAGAGGTAAAGGCAAAGGAATGAGGAGGAGGAGAATGAAAAGCAAAAGAAGAAAATGCAAACAAAGAAGGAGGAGGAGGAGAGCGAAAGGCAAAAAAAGAATAAGGAGGATGAAGACGAGAGGGAAAGGCAATTGAAGAAGGAGGAGGAAGAGAAGGAAAGGCAAATGAAGAAGATGGAAGAGGAAAGGCAAAGGAAGAAGCATCAGGATGAGGAAGAGAAGAAAAGGCAAAGAAAGGAGAAGGAGAAGAAGGACGAAAAAGAGAAGGAAAGGCAAAGGAAGGAGAAGGAGGATGAGGAAGATAAGGAAAGAGAAAGGAAGAAGCAGGAGGAGGAAGAGAATGAAAGGGAAAGGAAAAAGCAGAAGAAAGAAGAGAATGAAAGGGAAAGGAAGAAGCAGAAGGAGGAAGAGAAAGAAAGGAAAAGGAAAAATCTAGAGAAGGAAATGGAAAGGAAGGAAGAAATTGAAAAGCAGAAGAGGGAGACGAAGGAGATAAGCAATGAAGAAGTAGAAAAGCAGAGGGAGGCGGCAGAGCAACAAGAAAGGCAGATGATGGAATGAGGGGATGAAAAGGAGAAAAGTGTGACCAAGGTATATAAATCAATCTTGTCATTCACGATTTACTATGATAAGTATTATTATGTATAGTGATTACTATGTATAGCGATTAATGTGATAGCGATTACTGTAAACTATTTACTGTGATAGGTATTATTATGTATAGTGATTACTGTGATAGTGATTACTATGTATAGCGATTATTGTGATAGCGATTACTGTGAATGATTTACTGTTATAGGTATGATTATATATAGTGATTACTTTGATAGTGATTACAATGTATAGCAATTAATATGATAGCGTGTGTGCAACAATTATTATTTATATCGATTACTTTGTACAACGATGTGTAGAAGTACAAATATGACTAATTTATAATTGATACGAATAATATGTTATTTTATATTATAGGAAGGTTAGAAGAGAAGTAGAGTACCAGGTGAAAAGCTCAGAGGGCAATATCAGTGGCATGTAGTTTTGTCATGGTATGGACAACTGAGTGAATATTAAAATGATTGATTATGAAATATGCACTTTGAAGGTCTTCTGGACCAGCATTTTTTTGAAACGTGCTGGAACACCATGACTCACCTGATAAACAAATGAAATCATCAGACAAACATATACCAACTTGATTCTTTTGAGATCAACATGACCCTAGAAGATGTGGCATAGATTATGGGTCTTAAGTGCCATGATAGTGTTGTCCTATTACGGGATTCAAACTATAACGCAAGGGACAAGTGTACGACCCTTCTAGGAATGTCGATGGACGACTGAAGTCAATATATTTCTGGTGAAAGCAATTCTACATCGATGAAAGTTTATTCTTTCTGTAATAAATGGGAAGGCCGGTCAGCTACATGGGCATCTGAAAGAGCTGACCAAGAGTTGAGTGGCTTTCTTCTTTATTTTTTGGACTTACTTTATTTTCTGATTTATCTGGTTCGATGATAAGTTACCTGTGGCTGCAATTCTTAGAAGACTTGGATGAAGTCGACAACTATGCATGGGGTGCTACTATGCTTGCACACTTGTACAGTCAACTTTACCGTGCGAGTAAGGGTACAAAAATCGTCGCAGGGTTTTGGCCATTTGTCCAAGTAATTGCTTATTACATATTTTGTAGTTATAGGCTAAGATCTTTGAAGGTTATAGTCTTACTAATATATTGATTTTGTAGGCCTGGTTGTGGGAGCATATTGTCGCCTTGCGTCCTCAGTGTGACCCTGCGATGTGTGGTTTTGCAAAGATCGATCGGTGGGCTAGAATAAATGTCAAGGAAGATAATGCCAAGTTCATTTTAGATGGTCTATAATTAAATGAGGTAAATTGTTTAAAATCGTTTACAATCGTTTCAGCATTCATCATTCATTAGTATAAATCGTTGAAATGTTTAACATTCTTAAGTAATCATCGCTGCAAGATTTTGTCTTTGTTAGTACAAATCGTTCTAATGTTTAACATTCTTAAGTAATGAACGTTGCACTATTTTGTATTCCTTAGTACAGATCGTTGTCGCTTTAGCATTTAACTTTCATTAGTATAAATCGTTGTAATCGTTTGCATTCTTAAGTAATGATCGTTGCAAGATTTTGTATTCTTAGTACAAATCATTATCGCTTTAGCATTTAACTTTTATTAGTGTAAATCGTTGTAATCGTTTGCATTCTTAAGTAATGATCGTTGCATGATTTTGTATTCCTTGATACAAATTGTTATCCCTTGAGCATTTAACTTTCATTAATGTATGTCGTTATAATCGTTAGCATTCTTAGTAACAATCGTTGTAATATATTTAGCACTCATTCTTATAAATCATTTTAATATTTAGCATTCATTAGCATGGATAATTGTCTATACCTAAACCATAATCTCCAATGTACAGGTTGTGTGGAGACCATATGGAGATGAGAAGGACGATGACCAAGAGGTTGTTGCTGAGGCTGCGAGACTGTTTGGCGGCGATATTTGGTTGTTTAGCAATTATGAATCTGAGTTGCAGCATGGTAGTCGAGTTCTCCTACAAGCTGACTTGGGACACTCTACCCCAAACTAGCCTGTGGAAGTGAGAAGGAAGATGAATAGTGGTGGGGCCATGAATGTTAAATGGCACGAACGCTTCAAGGAACAATTGGAAATCTGGAACACATGAGGTGTTCGTGCCATAGCGTATGATTATAAAAAATAACAATATGACCCCAACTATTTTAAAAAATATTGGGAACCCATGCGTCAAAATCTTCTGATTGAGAAGAAGCAATGTGGAAATGTTGAGAACCCATGCATCCCTCCTGTCCCCCATCATGCCGTCTCCCAGCATGGAAAACATGTCTATCATGTTCTTTCGGCTACAACAACGATTTCCTCAGTTGCAGTACATGATGAAGAGTGAACACATCTCACAAAAGAGAAGGTAGTCTCTGCCACAAGGTTAGAGATGTTGGAGAGGGAGAACAAGGACTTATGGAAGCAGGTGAGGAATTTTGGGAGACAAATGCAGTCACAATATGATACACTGGTAGAGATGTTTACCAGTGTTTATAATAAGATCGAGGAAACCAAGAGGCCGCCAAGTAAAGAGAGTCCACCAAGAAAAAGAAAGAGACGATTTGTATGTCATAGTCCATCTGAGTCATCAAGTGCCACTGAATAAACGATAGCGATTCTTTTTATCTCGATAATTATTTATTGTAATTCTATAGTACTTTATTATAATTCTATAATTCTTTTTTGTAATGTGACACTCTTTAATTGTATAATTATTTTTTTAATAAGTGTAACACACAAGTGCCACTAAACAGATCGTTGTAATGTTTGGCCTTCATAAATAAAAATCGATATCGCGTTTAGCGTTGTGTACTGTTGAAATTATGATTTGCTTTTACGAGCTTTGTCTTCCTATCATGATTTACGCAATGATTGATAAAAGGCTAAAACGATGTGTACGTATGAAGGCTACGTGCTATCACGATTTGCTTGATACCGATTGACTTGCAACCAATTATATAAGAGATCACGATTTGTTTTTATAGAAGGTATTCTATCACGATCTATACAATCATCCCACCTAAACCCATTAAATAATCGAACCAAATTTGTTTGAATATCTTATTGTGATGTATACACAGAAGATAACCACCATAATCATCATCGAAGATTATCCAGATCTTTCCTCACGGCATGAAACAACTAGGATATTAGCACAGGTAGAATGAACACAGAAGAACAAAGAAAAAAGAAAAATACAAGAGAGAAGAAGAAGAAGAAGATAAAGGCAGAGGAGAAAAAAGTGATCGAAGAAGAAGAAGTTGTGTTGCCGCAGATAAGAGCAAAAGAGGTTAAATAGATTAGGGTTTTAGACCTAGAGAATTGATCTGATTGGGTAGGGTAGGGTTTTACATAGAACAGGGTATAAAACATATCCATATTAGGGATTTACGCACGTGTACCTCTTCTTCTTCCTTTTTTTATGTCATTCTTTTTTCTTCACCTTCTTCTTTATTCCTCTTCTTCTTATGTCTGAAACATTTGTCCTATCGCGATTTACACAATGACTGATAAAAGGTGAAAAAGAGAAAGAAAAAATAAATTGACACGATGTTTATTGGTAAAGAACAAATCAAGGTAACTTGATAAATATAAATCGACTTACAAAAACATCGATTTAAGTTTTATACTATAACAATATTATAGTAACAAAGGCAAATCGTTGTGGCAGACATAGACGTTATTGTGTAAATTACGATATTTTTTTTACATATATATCTCACAACTAGCTTGGATCAATACAAGCTAATTGTATTTGATTGATTGATAAAAGTGATTAGCGTTATGTATAGAGAAAATTATGATTTGCTTTACCGGTCTTCCTATCGCGATTTGCACAAACATTGATAAAAGCCTGAAATGATTTGTATGTATAAAGACTACGTACTATTGCGATTTGCTTGATTCATATTGCCTTGCAACCAGTTGTATAAGAGATCGCAACCAGTACAAATCGGGTTAACATCAATGATACAGACGTCATTGTGTAAATCCCTCTAGGACAATATCTGGTATAACGATTCAGATACAATATATGTACAATGATTTGTATTATCGTGATTTACACAATGACTGATAAAAGGCAAAAAATAGAAAGAGTGATTTAGGGTTTAGGGTTTTAGGGTTTAGGATGTAGGTTTTGGTGTTTAGGGTTTAAGGTTTAGGATTTAGGGTTTTATGTTGTAGGGTTTAGGGTTTTATGTTGTAGGGTTGTAGGGTTTACGTTGTACGTTTTGGTGTTTAGGGTTATAGGGTTTTATGTTGTAGGGTTTAGGGTTTTAGGGTTTTAGGGTTTAAGGTTTAGGGTTTCATGTTGTAGGGTTTATGGTTTTATGTTTTAGGGTTGTAGGGTTTTATGTTGTAGGGTTTAGGGTTTAAAGTTTAGGGTTTAGGGTTTCATGCTATAGGGTTTAGGGTTTAGGTTGTAGGACTTGGTTTTTAGGGTTTTAGGGTTTAGGTTGTAGGTTTTGGTATTTAGTGTTTAAGGTTGTAGGGTTTAGGGTTTTAGGGTTTATGGTTTAGGATTTAGGGTTTCATGTTTTAGGGTTTAGGTTGTAGGTTTTGGTGTTTGGTGTTTAGGGTTTAGGGTTTAGGTTGTAGGTTTTGGTGTTTAGGGTTTAGGGTTGTAGAGTTTTATGTTGTAGGGTTTTAGGGTTTAGGTTTTAGATTTAAGGTTTTTGGATTTTATGGGTTTAGTGTTTAGGGTTTAAGTTTCGGAGTTTAGGGTTTTAGGGTTTAGGATGTAGATTGTGTTTGGATTTCATGAGAGCTAAATGGGTCTCACAACCAACCCAATCCAATCACTCCCTCACCTAAACCCATCACACAAATCGAGATGATGTTCAAACTAGATAAAGTAAAAATTGAGGTAACTTCATAAATACAAATCGATTTATAACTTGATACCGATTTAAGTAACAATTGCAAATCGATTTATCCTATCGCGATTTGAGTTGACGAGCTTTGTCTATATGAATGGTTTATCCTATCGCGATTTACATAATGACTACCAAAGACGAAAAAGAAAAAGAAAAAATAAATTGCCACGTTGTTTATTGGTAAACTACAAATCTAGGTAACTTGATAAATACAAATCAACTTACAACCAAAATATTTTAAGTTTCATAATTTAACAATATTTGTCCTATTGTGATTTGCTGTTACAAGCTTTGTCAATATGAACGATATGTTCTATCACGATTTACACAATGATTGATTCATAAATGGCAGAAAAGAAAAACAATAAACAAATCGACATGATGTTTAGACTTTGTAAACTACAAATGAAGACTTAGTTGCAAATTGATTTTACTATAACGATACATGCTATCGCAGTTTGCTTGATATGTCCTATTACGTTGACGAGTTTTATAAAAGGCAGATGAAGCGATGTTTTTTAATTTAATTAATACTCAATGCAATTAATTTGTGTACGATTTTTTAAAATGGGCGGTAGGTGAAATGATGTTTCCTTTATATATGAATGAAATGTCGTACAAGTTCAGAAGGGTGTCACTTCTCTTTGCTTCGTGATTAAAGAACAAATGAACCATCGTTTTCTTTATAAGTGACATGTACGTGAATCGAACATATAACCTGCTTCATCGCAAAGGGGGTATCGATGTCGAGGAAGGAGACGATGATAGCTACACGGCCAGCAATGGCGACAAAGGAGACGACGACAACTACATGACCATCTATGGCGATTCAGGCGCATATTGTCTAAACCTCGTGATGAGTTTCTTCAAAATTTATCTCTTTTATGATGTATATTTGATTTGTGTTGTGTACTGTAGAAAGGAATTTCAATATCTTTTATTGAATATTCTGCTAATGTCAATGGAACATCCACAAAAAAGCTGCTCAAAAACTCTGCAAAGAACTCCAAGATAACATCAATCGGCTGTAAAAATGAATTTGCAGAAGGAAACACTATCAGTAATTTTATACGTATGAAACCACTATCAATTATATATTTATGTATGCCATGAGTATGTATGTTAACACATTCATATTTGTTGCAAGTAGACTATATCTGATTTCGTCATGTATATTCAAAGCAACGCAACAAGCAATACTAGATGCATTGTCACTCCTTATTTCATGGTATATTGATTCTTTTATATGCTTATTTTCTTTTTTGATTTACTCTTGTTGCTTCGTGTTTTAACCTTACTATTATCATTGTCTCGTTCAACCGAGTTTCGTTTGTCGAATGCCATATTCGATTGGATTTGAATATGCATTACCATACTGAGGTAACTATGATCACTGCGGAGACTTTTGGTCAAGTGAAAAGGTAAATGAAGAAACCATTTGTCCAAGGTTTAAGCATAACAGTCCTAAAACGATTTGTAAGATATTGTATCGATTTGCAGATATTGATTCCTACACTCTGACAAACTTTTGAGCATTGGGTCTTATACATGATGAATTTATGGAAAAAAGAACTATGGTGCTATAACTCATTGGACTTTTACACTGGTGTACAACATGACATTATGCATTTGGTAAGTTTATATCTATAAGTGTATTGTATCTTGTATGGTGGCCTAGAATTTACTTGTTTCTGCATTAACCACGGGCAGGATTCGTCAAAGACGTTATGGGTGTCGACATTGGCGAGTGGGGCTTGGGTTATGCACACCATGCTCCTTTATAAAATAATGGCATCGATTATGGCGTATTTGTAATGAAGTATATTGAAGCAATATACAATGGCCAATAACTTGATTTCGCCGTTGTATGCTCTACACTTAAACATGTTTTATTATCCTCTATTATTGGACTCAATTTATATATAAGTGTCACATTACCTTTTTGTTATAGGATAATATACCAGGATTTTGCACAAAACTATGCAAAAAATTGACAGTGTTTCTAATTACAGAAGATAAAAAAACTCAACCGATAAGAATACTTAGAAGGCAACGAACGACGCGACCTCTCCAGGAGTAATATGATGTACATAAATTTCTAATAGATTTTGTAGACTGTGTATACAAATTTTGTAAGACTGTGTATACAAATTATGTAAATCTTTCTAGGTTGAAACAAAATTTTAATTTTACTAAGCACGCGAATAAGTTGAACTCTTATTTGTAGCAAAGGCAAATCTTTGTCTCCGACATAGACGTCATTTTGCAAATAATATTTGTCCTATCGCGATTTGCTTTTACGAGCTTTGTCTATGTGAACAAATTGTTGTAATGTTTGCCCTTCGTAAATGAAAATCGTAAAAGTCATTAGCGTTGTGTACAATGAACACATCGTTGTAATGTTCACCCTTCATAAATGAAAATCGTAAAAGTGATTAGCATTGTGTACAATGAACAAATTGTTGTAATGTTCGCCCTTCTTAAATGAAAATCCTAAAAGCGATTAGCATTGTATATAATGAACAAATTGTAGTAATGTGTGTGATTGCCTTTAAGGTCTTCCTGTCGCGATTTGCACAAAATTTGATAAAAGGCTGAAACGATTTTTACGTATAAAGGCTACATGCTATAACAATTTGTACGATATCTTTTACAGTGATTTACACCATGACTGATTCAACGGTACAAATCAATGTCCCATTTAGATTTAGTAAAGTACAAATTGAGATAAGTTCAACGATACAAATTGAGTTTACTTCTTAAATATAAATTGATTTCGTTCACAAACACAAACAAAAACATATCGTTGTAGCGATAACTTCATAACTATAAATCCACATGATTTACAACCACATTCATTTACAAAAAATATTAGTATTTAGTTATAATATATCATGACCAATGGTTTGACTTAGATACAATACATGACCATCATCATCAAAGAAGATGGATATCATCACCAGTATAAAACCTACGTCAAAATAGTAATGTGCTTATAATCCAATCCAGGCGTGGAAAGCTATTTACGGGAGGACATTTCAGTCAAACACATATCTATCTTTTAGAGACTCTCATTTTTACAGAAGAGATCATCAAAACATCCATATTGTTCATCGTCGAGTTCATTTCCTGTTGCAAAGCGATTCTATAAGCAACTGGGGATGCATTATCTCCAAGCAAACGAGTTCATTAGTAATGGCAGCTCACTGCACCATTTTTCTCACCACTGTTGTGCACTACTTTAGAGAGAAGTATGGAGGCAGAGATGACAAAGTTGCATAAGCAATGGATGCCAATAGGCAGAGAAGATGAATCCACACGACTGTAGCATATTTGTCATGAAGTATATCGAAGATTAGGCATATATTTTTTCAACTGCGAAGGATATATACACAGAATATAACCACCATATTCATCATTGAAGATTATCTAGATTTTTCCTCACAGCGTGAAACAACGAGGATATCAACACAGGTAGAAGGAACACAAAAGAACAAAAAAGAAAGAAAAAGACAAGAGAGAAGAAGAAGGAAAAGAAGAAGACGAAGAAGATAAAGGCAGAGGAGAAAAAATGGATTGAAGAAGAAGAAGTTGTGCTGCTGTAGAAAAGAGGAAAAGAGGTTAAATAGATTAGGATTTTAGACCTGGAGAACGAATCGGGTAGGGTTTTACATAGAATAGGGTTTTACACAGATCTATATTAAGGTTTTACGCACGTGTATCTCTTCTTTTTCTTTTTTCTTTTTTCTTTTTTCTTTTTTCTTTTTCTTATGTCATTTTTTTTCTTCTCTTACTTCTTTATTCTTCTTCTTATGTCCGAAATGATGTCTTATCATGATTTACACAATGACTGATAAAAGGCTGAAATGATTTGCACAAACATTGATAAAAGGCTGAAACGATTTGTACATATAAGGACTATGTGTTATCGTGATTTGCTTGATATCGATTGGCTTGCAACCAGTACTATAAGAGATCATGATTTATTTTTTTATAGATGGTGTTCTATCAGGATCTGTACAGCCATCCCACCTAAACTCATCCAATAATCGAAATAAATTTGTTTGAATATCCGATTGCGATTTTCCTTTACGAGCTTTGTCTAGAGAAAGTGTCTGATCGCGAATTATTTTTCATAGAGGAGGTGTCCAAAAATGATATGTACAACCACGAACATAAAGCACAAAAGATTTATCCTATCACAATTTGCTTTTATGGGCTTTGTCTATGTCAATGATATATTATACAGTGATTTACACAATGACTGATAAAAGACGAAAAAGAGGAAGGAAAAACCAATCGACACGATGTTTATTGGTAAACTACAAATCGATTTACAACTTGATACCGGTTTAAGTAACAGTTGCAAACCAATTTCATTGTAATGATTTGTACAAACACAGACATAAAGCGCAAAAGATTTGTCCTATCGTGATTTACGTTAATGAACTTTGTCTATGTGAACGATATGTACGATCGTGATTTACACAATGACTGATAAAAAATAAAAAGGGGAAGAAAAAATAAGTCGCGATGATGTTTATTGATAAACTACAAATCTAGGTAACTTGATAAATACAAATCAACTTACAACCAAAATTCTTTAAGTTTCATAGAATAACAGTTTTTGTCCTATCGCGATTTGCTTTTATGATTTATACATGTGAAGGATACATATTACAACGATCGAACATGTTAATACAATCAAATACAATTATGTAGCTGAAGAATTCACACACGATTCATGTGTTCCATTGCTCACTTTTGAATTAAACTGAGTCTGTCATGAAATAGAACAATATAAGAAACTATATTGAGTTTAACAAGAAATGAAAACATCCTCCCAACATTGATTACATACCAAAACACTTGTAAACTGATGCCTTTGTTCCACTGAAACTGGTCGAGAGGATTGAAGGCTCCAACGTTGGAGTGCACGTCTGTAGGGTATTGCTGCATGTTGAAAATTACACAAGTTAGATATTGATAAGCTGCACGTAATGCAAAATACTTGAGAAGCAATATAATAATGTATTACATATATGTTCATGTGAAGGGCTTGGTGGCTTTTGCTTAGGGGTTGGTTGTTTCTTAGACCTTTTCTTGCCAACCAATTCTAGTGCACCATTTGCCCTCCGACGACTGTGATCAGAGGCAGGTTTTCTTTTAATACCCTTTGCTAGGTGAATATTTTCATTATAATCTACAACATTGACTCCTGATTTGTTGAAGATGATGTTTACGGTTCGGTGCAACTTTTCATGCGGGTCAGGGAAAACATGATTTCATTGTTTGCTCTCATTTTCTTAGAATGCTCTGCATGAACTGCAACGGACTGATGGTGAATTAACTGCACATTTTTATGTAAGTCCTTTGACACTTTTTTCATGCATACATAGGCTTCTTCACTTTTTGATGCCAAATCTGCAACATGCATAAGTGCTTTATATAGTTGTTGGTAATGGGAGGCTATGTGACACTTCTAATCAACACCAGATGAACTGACATTATTTGTATTCAACAGTTTAATCTTTGCTTGTCTTGTCTATCTTTGCATTAAATATGACTCAGGTATTTCTTGTATCTTCTCTTGATTAAGTGCCTTTAATGCATGACGACATAAAATACAATTGAATTCATACATTTTGCACGTACATTCAACTGTTGCATTGTCAACATTGTACATAACATGTGCTTCTTGCCTTTTCGGATGCTCTTCGTCCTCCTATACAATATGTTATTTGTGCATATTATTGGTTTGCATGTGTTCTTCTATGTTGCAGTTCATGACCTGTATAACCTTCTTCTTAATCCATTCAAATACAGTTAGTGTATATAGATTTATAGGTCACATCAATATTTTCATGCTCAAAGTTATAGAGCGTGTGTTGAAGCATTTCATATCTTATTCAAGCTTATTCTGTCTAAGACCGTCTACAAATAATTTATATTGTTCCATGAAGTGAAATATTGTTAAACATGAATACTAGGTTTTCTTCAGTATGGCATGCATAGATTCAACTCTTTGTGTGCTTATCATACCTGCACAAAAGTATTGCCTTTCATATGCTAATGCCCACTTCTCTTTGTCTGCATATAAATTTTCTAACCACACAGCCTTCAAGGTCATACATCTGAATCATTTCCTCCCAATCAGACATAAAGGTGATTTTATCTACGCTCTCAAGTACACACCTTGTAAACTTTTTATCAAACCCTGTCTTCTAATTAAATATGTATCCTATGTTCTTTGCCGCATTTTGAAAGATATGCCACAAGCATAAGTGATGATGTGCATCTGGCCATACATGAGACACTGCAACCACAATTGCAGGATCATCAACTGTAAGTACAACTTCAAGGTGCTTCCCATTCATTGCTTGTGTAAATACTCTGAACAACCACTCAAAGCTTTCCTTGGTCTGGTCATACAAAAAAGTATTACGACAATGAAGTCGTACATGATACTTCAAGTACAAGGTTTTGATGATGAACAAGTGAATCAACTGCATTTCAGCTAAGGCAATGAAGAAAGATGTCAAGAATTGAAGAATTCAATGAAGAATCTTTGAAGACTAGTGTGCAAATGTAAAATTCATTAAAAGTCTTAGATTCTTGTAAGAGCCTTACTTTTAGTGCATATTTTGAGTGCATTTCACCTAAAAAGTCTTTAGAAAAACTTTTCTAAAAGAACCCTTCATGAAAATCTTTTTAGAAAACTCTTTATTTAATTTTCCATGTTTATTAATCGACCAATAGACTCACTAGCCGACTAATCCTTTCGCGCCAATTTTTCTAAGCAAAATGTCATTTTTGTCAAATTAGTCAATCGAAGGTTTTATTAGTCGACCAGACAGAATGTCTGTTTTCTAGAAACTTTAGCAGCAATCGACTAATGATTTTATCAGTCGACCGGACATAACATGTATTTTCAGAAAAATTTAGCAGCAGTCGACTTAAAGATTTTTCAGTCTACTGATGATATTATCAGTCGACTATTTTTTTCTCTAGTCGAATAAGTTTCAAAACTTCAGATTTTCAAACAGCTTGATAAACACATTAGTCGACCGACGATAACTGTCAGTCTACTAATAATTAATTATCAGTCGAATAACTATTGTTCCAGTCGACTAACTACTGTTCCAGTCGACTAATTTTGTTGTTTTTCCTGAAAGTTTTAAAAGGCGTGTCTTTTCATTTTTTAAACGTTTTGATCATTCAAAATGGACAGTTTTGACACCCTTTCATACCCTCAACGTATGGAATCTTTCAGCTATAAATATGAGTGCATTCCACACTTAAAAAGCAATGCAATCCAATCGAATTACATTGAATTACTCTTTGCTTTTCATTCATATTCATTTTCTCACTCACTTGGTATTTTTTACTTCAGTTTTTCACTCAAATTCCTTTGAGAGACAGTGAGTTCGTGAGTTGAGTATTTCAACAACCTTAAAAGTCAATTGCATCTTATTTGCATTTATAACAAAGGCTCGTAGGTTGTTTGTAAGTTGTTACTTATTTCATTTTTCTGTAAAAGGAAAGGTCTCCTTTGTTTAAAGAAGTTGTTTGCTTTCAGTAGGTTTGTTACTGAAAGTGAGACCAGATTTGGTCTCTGTATGATCTTATAGTTACACAAGGTTGATAGTGGAAATCTCAAGCTGGTTTTGCTTGGGGACTGAATGTAGGTCGAGAAAGACCAAACCAGGATAAATTCTTATGTTCTTTGTGTGATTGATTTGTGTATCTCAAAATCTGTCAAAATTCCAAAGACGCTATTTACAAGCACTATTCACCCCCCCCCCTCTAGTGCTCGTTGTCTCGATCCTATAATACTTTCATTTGGTATCAGAGCAGGTTAGCTATATTTTGATCTTACCATCATCTAGCATGCCAACAACATCATCTCAGCACAAAGAATGATGCTTCTTTGTTCGTCCTCCTCTCTTCAACGGAACAAACTATGGATACTAGAAAGTGAGAATGACAATATTCTTACAATCCATGGATCTCGAAATTTAGAGAGTTGTTTCAGAAAAGTACCAAATGCCATCAACTGATTTCAGTCAATTGACCGATGAAGAAAAGAAGACTGCTTCACTTAATGCCAAAGCTATGAATGCATTGTATTGTGCCGTTGATAAGGTAGAGTTCAATCGCATCTCTCAATGCTCTACAACATGTAAAATCTGGCATACTCTTCTCGTGACTCACGAAGGTACGTCAAAGGTAAATGAATCTAAAATTGCTTCTTTAGTTCATCAATTTGAATTATTTAAAATGAAACAAAATGAATCTATATCGAACATGGTAACTAGAATGACTGATATTACTAACACTCTAAAATCCCTTGGAAAAGAATATTCACAAGTGGATTTAGTCAGAAAAATCCTAAGGTATTTAACTCCTGAATGGGAGAGAAAAACCACGGCTATAGAGGAAGCAAATGATTTAAACACTCTCACTCTTAAAGATTTGGTTGGTAACTTAATGGCATATGAAGTCCAACTTCAAGACAGACAAGAAGAAGAACCCAAGAAGAAATCTCTTGCTTTTAAGGCTACTTTTGACTCTGAAAATTCAGAAGAAGATAAAGATGAAGATATTGCCCTCATTATAAGGCAATTCAAAAGATTCATCAAAAAGGAAAGATTTCAAATAAAGGTAAAGAAAGCGAATTCTTCCAATCCAAATGAAGTCAAGTGCTTTAACTGCAAAAAGGCAGGACACATCAAGAAAGATTGTCCTCTTCTCAAAATCAAGACCAATGACCAATTCAAGAAGAAAAAGGCATTTCAAGCATGTTGGGATGATAGTGACTCCTCTTTCGATGAAGAATCAAATGAAGAAGTCGCCAACATGTGCTTTGTAGCACAAAAAGACTCGGTAAGTCAATTTGAGTATGATGATTTATTAGAAGCACTTAATGATTTATATGCTAAATTTAAGAGTCTAAGTTCTAAAAACAAAGAGTTAAAAACTGTAAATTCAACTCTTGACTCTCACAACAAAGTGTTACTTCAAGAGATAGAAGATCTCAAGAAGGAAAACTCTTGTCAAACATTTGAGATAAAAGAAATTGGAATTAGAACCAATCTCTTACAAAAAGAAATAACTAGTCTAAAAGAAAAATCAAATGATCTTCTTTCTATAGTGACCAAATTCACAAATGAACAAGAGAATCTAGAAAGACTTCTTGGTTCTCAAAGATGCTCGGTTAATAAAACTGGATTGGGTTATAGCTTCTTTGATACTCAAAATAGACCAAACTATGTGGTGAAGAATCAAAGACAATATTCTCAACCATTTGTTCAAAGGACTAAATTTTCTAGTTATAATAGAAATGCATCTAATCATGGAACTTATAATGCTTATAAGACTAGACATGATTACTCTAGAAATGCTAAATCTTTTTATAGAAAGAATATTTATTATCAAAGGAAACCAAAATCCAAATGGATATGGGTTCCTAAGACTAACTCCCATAGACCCAAAAATAGAAAGGGGTCAAATGTTTTGTCTTTTAATTTTGTTATATGTACACAAAATAAGGATCAAATAGATATTGGACAACGGTTGTTCCAAACATATGACTGGAAGGCTGGAGTTATTTTCCACCCTTCAAAGTAAGGATGGAGGAACCGTCACCTTTGGTGAGAATAACAAGGGAAAAGTAATCGGTACCGGTAACATTGGTAATCCAAAATTTCCCTTGATAGAAAATGTTCTTTTAGTAGATGGTTTAATACATAATTTATTATTCATTAGTCAATTATGTGATAAAGGTTTTCTTGTTTCTTTTGAACATGATTTATGCTTAATTTCTGATTTTCAATCTAAAAAGATCATTTTTAAAGGTAAAAGAAGGAACAATGTGTATGAACTTTATCTAGATGAGTTACCCACTTTTAATGAAAAATGTCTTATTGTTTCAAATGAAATTCAATGGTTATGGCACAAGAGACTTGGACATGTTAACTTTAAAATTATTTCCAAGTTATCCAAGAATGATCTTGTTAGAGGCCTACCTAGAATACCATATAAGAAGGATCACTTATGTGATGCTTGCCAAATGGGTAAACAAATCAAGAGTTCTTTTAAAGCAAAAGATATAGTTTCAACAAAACGTCCTCTTGAACTTTTACATTTAGATCTATTTGGACCATCTAGAATTCAAAGTTTGAATGGTAGCAAGTATGCTTTTGTTATAGTAGATGATTATTCTCGATTTACATGGGCAATTTTTCTAAAAAGCAAAAATGATGCTTTTTCTGAATTTTCCAAACTTTGTAGAAGAATTACAAATGAAAAATCTACATCCATAATTAAAATTCGTAGTGATCATGGTGGTGAATTTAAAAATGAACCTTTTCTAAAGTATTGTGATTTACATGGTATATCTCACAACTTTGCTTTTCCTAGAGCGGCTCCACAAAATGGAGTTGTTGAAAGAAAGAATAAAACTTTGCAAGAATGTGCTAGAACCATGCTTTAAGATAAAAATTTACCTAAATACTTTTGGGCTGAAGCAATAAATACAGCATGTTATATTTTAAACTATGTTCTTATTCGACCAATCTTACATAAAACATGTTTTGAATTGTATTATGATCGTATACCAAAGATCTCATATTTCAAAATTTTTGGTAGTAAATGCTTCTTGTTAAATACCAAAGATAATCTTGATAAGTTTGATTCAAAATAAGATGAATCAATATTTCTTGGATATTCTTCTAGAAGTAAAGCTTATCGTGTTTTTAATAAAAGAACATCTTGCATTGAAGAATCTTTACATGTTGCATTTAATGAGAATTGTGAGCAGGTTATACCTCTAAGCGAAGGAGAAGAAGTCATACTTCAAGAAGAACATTTGATAGAGAGTACTTCTCAAGAAAATGTTCCTCTTCAACCGGTTTGGAAAGAAGTTCCCAATCATCTACATAAACAAGTTATTGGTGAAATAAAGAATGGTGTCCAAACTAGAAGGCAATTGCAATATATTACAAATATTGCTTTCATATCTAAAATAGAACCAAAGAATATCAATGAAGCCAGTGATGATGAATTTTGGCTTTTGGCCATGTCTGAAGAACTTAACCAATTTACTAGGAATGATGTATGGGATCTAGTTGATAGACCAAATGATCATCCAGTAATCGAAAAAAGATGGGTCTTCCGACATAAGCTTGAAGAAAATGGCGAAGTCATTCGAAACAAAGCAAGACTAATAGCACAAGGCTATAATCAATAAGAAGACGTAGATTTTGATGAAGCCTATGCACCCGTGGCTCGATTGGAGTCAATTCGAATGATGTTTGCTTTTGCTAGTTTCATGAATTTTAAGTTATATCAAATTGATGTTAAGAGTGCATTCTTAAATAGACACATCAATGAAGAAGTTTATGTAGAGCAACCTCCAAGCTTTGAAAGTGAGAAATATCCAGAAAAAGTCTATAAATTAAAAAGGGCTTTGTACGGACTTAAACAAGCACCAAGAGCGTGGTATGAAAGACTACGAAATTTTCTAGAACAATCTGGTTTTTCCATTGGTCGGTAGACTCTACTTTATTTATTAAAAATCTTAATTCATATATTCTTATTGTGCAAATTTATTTTGATGACATAATATTTGGTTCTACTAATGATTCTCTTTGTAAAGAATTTGCTAAAGCTATGCTGAAGGAGTTTGAAATGATCTTGATGGGCGAATTAAACTACTTCCTTGGACTTTAAATAAAGCAAACTGAAGAAGGAATCTTCATCAACCAGGCTAAGTATACAAAAGAACTTCTCAAGAGATTTGGGTTGGACTCATTGAAATAAAAAAGAAATCCTATGAGCACAACTACTTCTCTTGATAAAGATGAAAATGGTAAAAATGTAGATACTAAGCTCTATAGAGGTATGATTGGATCTCTATTATACTTAACTGCTAGTCGACCTGATATAATGTTTAGTGTTTGTATGTGTGCTAGATTTCAAGCTAATTCAAAGGAATCTCATTTAACTGCAGTAAAACAAATTCTTCGTTACTTGAAAGATACTTCAGATTTTGGTTTGATTTACCCAAAATCATCTTCCTTTGATTTAGTTTCATATAGTGATGCAGATTTTGCAGAAAGTAAATCTGATCGCAAGAGTACTAGCGGAACTTGTTATTTCTTAGGAAATTCCTTAGTCTCTTGGTTTAGTAAAAAGCAAAATTCAGTGTCACTCTCAACAACTGAAGAAGAATATATAGCGGCTAGTTTAGCGTGTTCTCAAGTACTATGGGTGAAACAGATTAAAAGATTTTGGTTTGAATTACTCCACAACAACTATTTATTGTGATAACACTAGTGCTATAAATCTTTCGAAAAATCCTGTTCAGCACTCAAGAACTAAGCATATTGAAGTTAGACATCATTTCTTACGAGATCATGTGTTAAAAGGAGAAATTTCGTTAAATTTTATATCCACTAATGAACAACATGCCGATATCCTCACTAAACCACTTAAAAATGAAGATTTTATGAGAATTAGGAGAGAAGTAGGCATTTGCTCATTTTTAGATTTATAAAATTTATTTTTAAAAATAATGTTTTTGAAAAAAATCTCAAAAATGCACCTTTTTAGTCGACCGATAAACTTCTAGTCGACTGATATTTTAAAAAGTTTTACTGAAGAAATCTGATACCCCTTCGTTTTTGTTCTTTTTTAATGCATCGTTTCATTTTTATGCCCATATGTTTTCCCCTTTCCATAAACGAAACCCTCTCTCTCTCTCTCTCTCTCTCTCTCTCTCTCTCTCTCTCTCTCTCTCTCTTCTGAAAACCCCTAGGAGTGCCAGATGAACTCCTCGCCGGAATCCTCTTGCCGTGACAGGGTGCCTCTTCAGCCAACGACGTTTGCGACACTTGCAACAACATCTTCTCACCTGCCGTCATCCACCGCGTCACCTCTTGTTCGTCGAACCCTTTATCGCCTCTTCCCTTTTGCCTAAAATCCGTGGAAACTCGACATCCCTTTTCGATGGGTTGTTACTACCGATTGTTTTGGCCACTAACAGAAACCTTGATCGTAGAAGGCACATTGTCCGCATCGCACAAAGTGTTTCAGTTGCATTGGTTATCCTCCACGACGCCAGACGATATCTTCCTCCCATCGGACGTCATTTTTAAAGCATTTGGAAGCCGACATCAATAGCGTCTCTATTTGTTCCTCTCAACGACTTTATTGATCAACCACTCCCTGCAACATCGATTCTCTTTGATAGGTGGATTTGTTTCATTCTTAACAACCATGCGTCGTCAGAAAACAGCCTCCACACAAGGTACCCCTCCATCTACACCACAAGCACATCATGGATTTTCTCTCAGACTACTCAGAAATCCTCTTTTATATGATACTTTTGGATCGATTTCTGCACTTCCTATTTTACCAGGCTGAAATGTTCTGTTTCACCTATTTTCTCGTTATAAAATCAGAGAATTATTTACAGGCATTTCACACCTTTTTGACGTTGGTGCAGACCCTCTTCATTATCCTTTGTTGATCTATTTGTTTTACACAAATTTACAAATTGATCATGGAACTGAATTTCTTTCATCTCTTGTTCGCGATGTTGAAATTGAGTTTGATTCTAAACTTCTTGGACAGATCTTAGATATTCCACCTTCAGAAACTCTTTTCAATACTATTGAACTTAATGATGGAAGAATTTTTGAATAAATTCTTCTTCCCGGTGCACCTCATTGTCCTCCTTTCGAAAATACCAATCTTCAAACTCGCGCTCGCATTGCTGGATGAATTCTTGCCCATAATGTTCTACCTAAAACTGGATCTTTTGATTACTACTCTACAGATCTCTCTACGACTCTTTACATCTTATTTAGAAATATTTGGGTAAATTGGGCCAACCTGTATTTTACTACTTTGTGGAAACAAAAACCTTTTATTCTGTATGAATGTCTTCTTACTCGTATTTTCAGATATTTCAAAGTACCCCTAACCAATGAAAAATATATTGAACAAAAGGAGTTTTTTAATCAAACTATTTTTAAACGTATGAAAATCAAATATCTGCCTCCTTTAAACTTTGATCAAACTGAACCATTTGAACCATCTCCCTCTGAACCCTCACCATCTCTTGTGACACCTTCATCTCAAGCAAAATGAAAGAAATTCTCTACTAGTCAAGACAATAATGAAATTTTGCAGAGAATGGAAGCTTTGGAGCTGTATCAACACACTTTTCGTGAAGATGTGACTCAACAACTTTCTTCAATTCAGAAAGATATTGTTGAACTCAAGGAGATGATCAAGCAACACTTCTCTTGAACTTTGTTTACTATCATTACTGAACTTTGATACTTTCTGGGTTGTAATATTTTGAACTTGAATTTGCAGTTTTTTCTTATGCTATATCTGCACTTACTCTTTTTTATTATGACAAAGGGGGAGAAAAAGATAGAACTTGCATGAGAAATTATGAGAAAAAGACACATGGATGGAAACACATGGATGAAAATTATTGGAGAAAAAGAACATGCCACATAGAAATTGCATATTGCATCATGACATGAAAATTGCATCATGTGAAAACATTGAAAATTGCATTATGTGAAAGGCATTGAAAATTGCATTCTTGAAAAAGTTTTAGAAATGCATAAAGTAATGATGGAAATGCAAAATAATCAATATGTGATATATATGCTTTGATTGTGCTAACTTCTTATGTTTTGCAGCATATTGATAGGGAGAGTAAAATCTCCATCTATGCATCTAAATGCTCCATCTTTGATTAGTTTGTCATCATCACAAAGGGGGAGATTGTTACGACAATAAAGCCGTACATGATACTTCAAGTACAAGGTTTTTATGATGAACAAGTGAATCAACTGCATTTCAGCTAAGGCATTGAAGAAAAATGACAAGAATTGAAGAATTCGATGAAGAATCTTTGAAGACTAGCGTGCAAATGTAAAAATCATTAAAAGTCTTAGATTCTTATAAGAGCCTTACTTAGAGTGCATATTTCGAGTGCATTTCACCTAAAAAGTCTTTAGAAATACTTTTCTAAAAGAACTCTTCATAAAAATCTTTTTAGAAAACTCTTTATTTAATTTTTCATGTTTATAAGTCGACCAATAGACTCACCAACCGACTAATCCTTTCACGCCAAATTTTCTAAGCAAAATGTCATTTTGTCAAATTAGTCGACCAAAGGTTTTATCAGTCGACCAGACAGAATGTCAGTTTTTTGGAAACTTAAGCAGCAGTCGACTAATGATTTTATCAGTCGACCGGCCAGAACATGTATTTTCAGAAAAAATTAGCAGCAGTCGACTTAAAGATTTTTCAGTCTACTGATGATATTATCAGTCGACTAATTTTTTCTCTAGTCAACTAAGTTTCAAAACTTCAGAATTTTAAACGGCTTGATAAACACATTAGTCGACCGACGATAACTGTCAGTCTACTAATAGTTAATTATCAGTCGACTAACTACTGTTCCAGTCGACTAATTTTGTTGTTTTTTTTGAAAATTTTAAAAGCCGTGTCTTTTCATTTTTCAAACATTTTGATCGTTCAAAATGGACAGTTTTGACACCCTTTCATAACCTCAACGTATGGAATCTTTCAACTATAAATATGAGTGTATTCCACACTCAAAAAGCAATGTAACCCAATCGAATTACATTGAATTACTCTTTGTTTTTCATTCATATTCATTTTCTCACTCACATGATATTTTTCACTTTAGTTTTTCACTCAAATTCCTTTGAGAGATAGTGAATTCGTGAGTTGAGTATTTCAACAACCTCAAAAGCCAATTGCATCTCATTTGCATTTATAAGAAAGGCTCGTAGGTTGTTTGTAAGTTGTTACTTATTTCATTTTTCTGTAAAAGGAAAGGACTCCTTGGTTTAAAGGAGTTGTTTGCTTTCAGTAGGTTTGTTACTGAAAGTGGAACCAGATTTGGTCTGTGTATGATCTTGTAGTTAAACAAGGTTGATAGTGAAAATCTCAAACTAGTTTTGCTTGGGGACTGGATGTAGGTCGGGAAAGACCAAACTAGGATAAATTCTTGTGTTCTTTGTGTGATTGCTTTGTGTATCTCAAAATAGGCAAAATTCCAAAGACGTTATTTACAAGCACTATTCACCCCTCCTCTAGTGCTCGTTGCCTCGATCCTATAACACTTTCAAAAAGTGCCACCTAATATGCAACTCTGTGAGTGATGGTTCACTCCGACAAACTACGCAAATGACCACTATTTAATATTAATCTTCACTGTCGTATAAAAAACAAGTACATCATTGAAGCATTCATAATCTACTCTTGACTTTGAATCTGCCCAAACATATTCACAACATATCTATTTTCATCCAGTTGCATTGCACTAAAGAAACCTGGGTCATTGCTTGATTTCTTCTGTAAGTAATCAACTAAGGAACATATTTCTTATTTCTTCATGTTATCTGTCATCTTCCTTATTAAATGGTTTCTTAGATCCATAGGTGTGAATGAAACATTCTCGCGACCACAATCTATATGCACGCACAAATTGTATGTTTTCCTTGGTGCAATGTCGGCACTATCAGTTATTTCAATAATTGCAGTATGCGCTTCAGTTACTTTACGATGTGACCTTAACATAGGACTTATATGTGAAGCTGCTAATTCATGGTTATGATCACTGATTAAAGTACGAGGTACATATTTTCCATTCAGAAGTCTTCTTATCACCATTCTCACTGGACAACCACATCTTTAATCCGGTTTGTTTCTTGTTGGATTTTCACTTGACTTCTTCCAACCTTTCTTAGAACAAACATATGTCTTTCTCACCACAACATCCTGTGCATTTTTTTGACCAAGAACACCTTCTAACACTGAAGCCAAGTTTTAAGGCATAATCATTGTACTATCATATACATTCTCAATGCCTGCACCTTTATCAAGTATACTATCATGATCGTCTACCTTATTATCAAATTGCATTTCTTCTGCTGAAAGATTCAAGTCAAAAGTGAATTCAATGTATGCACCCTTCTTATCATGTGCATCATTAGTGTACATGTTCACTTCTTCGGGTGCGTCATTAGTACAAATGTTCACTTCTCCATAATTTTTCACTGATTGAGATACCTCATCTTCACTGCAACCAGATGATAAGCTCACCACTGTCATAAGCAAGATATCAATTTGTGTTAGCCAATGCATACGTTTACTACGATTTACTCAAGATGCATATAACAACAAATACAAATTAATTAAGCAAGTCAAAGAAACGATTGAATGAATCACAGTATAAAAGCAACAATGATTTGTTATTTGCTTATAGTATGCATCGAGTTGTCATTTACCATGCCAATGAAAGAAACAATTTAACGGATATGTATTGATGGTAGTGATTCATGTGACAACGATTTAATTATATATATGATGTTGTGAAGCGATTTCAATAGAAATCGCTAAAATGAACAGCGATTTGAACACACAAATCACCATCACAAGTGTGCAACAATGTATTTCTGCACGCACACGTTTTTAAATCATACTACAAATATCTTATAAATTGATACTAGAAAACACATAATATCTTACAAATCGATATACATATCACATAATATATTATAAATCAATATGATAATTCAACATAATGGCTTACAAATTGACACTATAAAACACATGATATCTTACAAATTGATATACATATCACATAATAATTTACAAATCAATACGAAAATTCAACATAATCTCTTACAAATCAATATTAACAAACAATACAATATCTCACAAATCGGTATATGTTACTACAACTGTGATTTGCGTTACATTGTATATACTGAGTGAATGGACGATACTGGATGGGGTAGAGGCCTTTCCTCGCTTCTGTAAACAAGCATTCTTGTCAGCAGGTCCCACAACCCTACAAATATCTTTAATTTTCCAACCGTAAAAAATACATCCACCTGCAATAACAAAACAATGCCTTAATGGCACTCATGACGACATACGTTCTTTACAATAGTATGATGACATGGAAAGGTACTCACGATGCCTTAATGTCACTTGTTGGAATGTTTGTGCGTCATTGCTTTTTTCCATACTACCTAATAAAAATGAAGAAGAAGAGAAGACTGTAAAAAGAGATGGCCGACAAATGCCCCTATGACGACCACCAATGATCGAACCAGTCAATCGATTTATAGTTATCTCCACGAGGTAGGAACAAACTCAAGAATGTTTTGTAACACAAGGCACGAACAAGAAGGCGACTATGTATTGTAACACAAGCTAAAAACCAAGGCGAGAACCTAAACTCTGAACGACGACAAAGGGTGCTCCAACGACAACAGACGATGGCAAAGGGTGCTCCGACGACATTAGACGTCGACAGTAAATGGTGCGTCAACAAAAGGAGCTCATGTTACAGCAGATGGTGCATCGTCAAAGGGTGATCCGTTGGCAACATAAGAGTTTACTGCTTAGGGCAAAAATGAAACGTTTAGACTTTTTGAAGACTTAAGATCAGAACTCCCTTTTCTTGATAGAGGACATTTTTGTCATTTTCTTGAACCACCGTTTCATGTCGAGAATGGTGGGAAAGGGGTACTTAAGTCTTTGCAACTGCACCAAACTCTGATGCTAAGTGATGCTGACACACACAAGGATACAAGCCCCACATGCTTATATATGTGGCGCTAATTTGGACCCCCGAACACGCAAACAAACCGTCTTTCAGGGAGAACGCACAACACCCTCCCTGCATTGAGGGGTTCAGATAAGAGATAAATGAAGGCTGTCATGCTATTAGATTAACTAAGTTTTGGAGCGAAGCAGAGATGCATACCATCCAAAAACTTGTTGAAGCCTTTGAGACAGCGATACATTACCATCATAAGCCTTCAGATCGATCTTCTGGCTTATGGGGAACCCATTCATGTTAACCTTCAAAATCAGAGAATCCTCCACCTTCTTCTCAAGCTTCATTGAGGAGGAGGTGGCACCATATTGTCTACTTGGGATGGGTTTAGTGGACTTGAGATTGGTGCATCCATTTGCATTTACACATTAACATAAAAAGAATATAATAAGATTATATAGGCAGCACACAGAAAGATACACATTAATATCAGATTCATGATACTAAGATTAGGTACATAATAATAGTTGGCTTGTAGAAAGTTATGCATTTGATTACCATTACTTATATTTAAAATTTAGAAAAGGAGAATAATAATTGATTTTGATTCACCTTCATGACTTGAAAAAACCTATTTTGATGTCTGAAAAACATGATAAAAAACATGATTCCTATCAAATAAATTGTGTTAAGTACATCTACAAGGTCTAATTGAAAAGATGCAACCTACAACTATGATCTCTAGTAGGGGAGAGTAAGTGCTCCCATAGCACTTTTGCATTATATATATATATATATATATATATATATATATATATATATATATATATATATATATATATATATATATATATATATATATATATATATATATATATATATATATATAAGAAGGATCGTCCAACCAAAGGATGGTCCAAAGTCTATAACTGATGATAATCTACGTCGTTCCTTCTCCAAAGATCGAGTTTTTCATTGATCAAACTTTACATATTGGATTTTGTTTTGGATTATGATTTTTTGATGTTTAGATGAGTGTTTTAAAGCACTAAAAATCATTGGCCCACAATACTTTGCATTGTAAAATTTTAAATGCATTGTGAGCCGACCATTAATTTTCACATTTCGAAAAACTGGGCTATCTGTCTTAAAGTCTTCATGTAAAACATATTTCTTATTAAATAAATTATGAAGAATAAATATATGAGGTCTGATCGATGAGATGCTCAAGCATTGGAGAAGGTGAGCCTTTCTATCGTCATTGGTTGTATATTTTTAACCTTCCTTTGGTTGGATGGTCTCCCTTTTCTCTCTCTCTCTCTCTCTCTCTCTCTCTCTCTCTCTCTCTCTCTCTCTCTATATATATATATATATATATATATATATATATATATATATATATATATATATATATATATATATATATATATAAGTAATGAATACATGTGCAAGCATGACATCATCCATGGATACATGTGTGAGCATGATGGCATGCTCACATGCATCTATGTCCAACGTGGATGGAAATGGATGCATGTGTGTGCATGCAATCGTCGATGTCATGAGAGAGAGAGAAAGAGAGCCATGTAACATTTAAGAAAGTAAATTTTCCCTTTTAATGAAAATTTGGGAAACATGCAATTAGAATTTAAGTAAGCTACATGTCCGAGAGAGGCGTAAACGATATACCTTAATTTGGTTTGCCGTTATCAGATGTGCACCTTTATTTTTCCATGCTACAGTGATTTAGCGACGGTCCAAGACTGCCACTAAAGAATTGACGTGCCTTTTATTCTTTTGCACACAACTCTTTTAGTGGCAGTCTATGACCATCGCTAAAACATTGTTTAGCGTTAAAAAAAAGAAAGGGCGTGAAGCATGTGTTTCATGACTGATAACTCAGGCCAAATTAAGGTTTGACGTTACTCTTGTCCCCTGCAGGTTTATTTAATATGCATCACAGTCATTGGATCTCAAAAGATCAATGCCAATCAAAAGAAAGTAGGTGCTCCATGAACAACTTATCATTACTATATATATATATATATATATATATAACGGACGCCCAATGTGCGCTCATGTTAAAAAGACCTTTTAGTTTGAAGCGCTGCTAAAGGTCAGAGCGAAAAATTAGACATGGCGCTTCAAAAGTGCTGCTAAAGGTAATTTACCTTTAGTGGTGTTTTGAAGCATCGCTAAAGGTCTGGGCAGAAAGTAGACCTTTAGTGGCGCTTCAAAAGCATCTCTAAAGGCTCTTTTTTAAGAGAACGGGTGTGATGGGGGCTATTCAGTCAGGCACCTACCACTTTTTACATATAGGAATTCAATATACTAATGTCCACCAGTTCTCATGCGTGGAGCGATTGAACCCCACAGTTGTTCGATTCAAAAAGTTGTTCTGGAGACAGTAACCCTAATCTCTCTCTATATATATTCTCTAACGAAGCCCTAATCTCCTCTCTCTCAAGCCTTCCGCCCTCCCCAACTCCCCGCGAGCCCACTGTGGTGATCACACTCTCTCCACCGCTCCGGCCCTGTCCGCGCGACTCCACGGCCAGGCAGGCCCACTCTCTCGAATCTTTCCCGCGAGTCGCGAGTCTCGCGACCTGATGTTTGATTCATCCTGATCTCTCTCTCTCTTCTCTTTTTTTTCATTATTTTGGTTTTTTATTTGACATGATTAAAACACACAGCTCCTCCTTGCCCCTCTCCGTTTTCTATATCTTTTATTTTTCTCCTGATGTTGTTTCCGTCCTACTCTCCCCATAAACTGCTCCCGAGAAACCTTTTTTTTTTATACATCTCTATTTTTTTTTTCATAGTGGGTAATCTAGATGCAGTGACATTTTAATTAGTACATTACTTGCATTGCTTATGGCTGATTTAAAGGTACGTAGCTAAGCTGGAATTCTTATGTAGAAAACGTATCTTTGTTTTCTTTTAGCTCATTTCATTTGATTTGCTTATTGCCATCCAGCCGATTCAAGCTATCGCATAAAAAAAATTTCTGCTCTTTCGAGATCTAAAAAACGAGCATTATGAGTGCTTTTGTTTGTCAGTGATTGCTGTTAAGATGGGGTGTTTCATTTTTTCAGATTATATGCATGTATGCTTGATATATTCAATTCAGATAGCTAGGAAAAATTATAGGTTGTGCGTCCTCCAGGTAAGACGGTCGCTGCAACTCCTAAAGATATCCTGACAGTAACCATAAAATTTTTAAAGCGCATCACTGTAATAATCTTAGAATACAAATAGGACTTACCATTCCCTGCAAGACCATAAACAAAATATAGGACAAACTTATTTTGTTCGATGGCACCTATAATCTCCTCAAAAGTATATCTTTGTTAATCGTTTAGTGCTTGACAACAAACCTTTTGCTCATCCAAAACATCAATATTAATATCATTAAATATACTACATTAAAAAATATCTTCCGCAGTTATACTCTGCACAGTAGATGGAAGATCATAATATGATAAACCTTGATTTAAATTGTATGCATGTTTGTATCTGTGGTCTCCTTGTAGTTATCTCTTGATTTTTTTCCTTTTCTTCAAATGCCTTAATCTTACATCATTCCTCCCGGTTTTGAGTTCTTTTCCTCTTAATGTCCTCTATTCTTTGCTTTCTTCACTTTTTGGAGTTATCATTACTCTTGATTTCAAAGAAATCGTTTTTTTTAGGATGCACTTAAATTGTTTGAGGGAAAACCTCAACCAACTTCTATGATTGCTTTAAAGTTTTTCTTAACGGTTTTTACTTCTCCCCTTGAATATTTTATTACTCAAATGACACTTCTCATTCGCTTCATAAAAAAAAATGGTGAAGAAGGAAAAGTGTGGGGAAAGCAAGAACTCGAGGTTCCTACCTTTTTTCCCCTTTTCCTAACAAAATTCACCTTGTTTTCTCCTCACTTCTATTTCTCCAATTCTCCATTTTATGTTTCAGACAAATTTCCGAAAACACTCAGGTTTATTGTTTCTGTGATCATTTATTTATTTATTTACTTTGATTAGGTGTTTGGGCAGCATGCAGTATCCCAAGTTGAAACCGTGCCTGCTGCAGTCGCTAATCGCTGATCATCTTCTCGAAGAGAACACACCACTCTCTGATCCTTCGAGGCTCTCAACTATCATTTCCTCCATCAAATTGCATGGCCTTCTATTGGAGCATTTTGATGGTTCACCCGATCAGAAACTTGAGAGTGAGTGGCGATCTGCCATCAATTCATGGATTGATGGTTTGATCTCGCTGTGTTTAAGCAAAAAGGTACTACCACCTTGTTAATTCTTGTTTTAAATATTTCCCTTTTGATTTCCAAAGGAGTGAATCAAGACAGGAGTTGGTTTTGATAGAAAGTTTATTCTTTTCCCTTGTGGTGACTCAAAGAATGTGTTAATTCTGTTGCTCTGGGTGCTTTGGTTTGAGATTATCACTATGATTGTTTAATGGTGTTTGCTCATGCTTTTATAAAGTTTTTTGGTGTTATGGTGACTCAAAGAAATGTGATAATATTTTGCTCTTGATGGTTTTGATTTTGAGTTGTTCAGTGTGAAGATCCTCCTTTTTTTTTTGCCTTTGATCATGTAGCCGGACAAGTGCTGGGTTGGCGTCAGCTTGCTGGGTGTAACTTGCCAAGAGTGTAGTGCAAGCCTGTTTCTCACATCTTATTCATCCTGGTTCGAAAAGCTTCTCTTACTGCTCAAGGTTTCATTCATGAACTTGACTGTTTATATTTCTCTTACCTGTCCAATTTTTTGCTATGTAAATATTAATCTCTATCAGCTTATGTAGTATATATTTCGACAATATGACAAATAATTGAGTGAATTTGATTCACATGGCTAAGCACAATCATGCCACAATGGCGGGTTGAACATGATTTTTGGGTGGTTCTGCTCCATACCATTTACAACTAGATGATGGGCTTAAAGTGTTCTAAGTTAAAGCCTGAAGGACATTGCATGTTTGATAGATACCCTGTGTGTCTATCCTTTGCTGCATGGCTTAAGCCAACACACACTATCCTTGGTGGGCCGCAGAGTACTCTGGAGGTTTACACCGGAGCTGGTGAAATAGGGCCACAACAAATGTGGCACCTCTTGGCCAATTAGGGGACGTTTATATAACAGTGGTTTCTCCTTATAAAAAAAGTCAATTACGACTAGACACATAAAAATGTTTGTCTTACTCTCTTTCATCTATTTTCCCTTGCCTTGTTTGTGAATTTAATAAGGTTTGTAATGCTCAGACAGTCATGCATCTAGGCTCATAGATTTGAGTCAAAAGAGGGAAATTTTGATATATTGTGACATCATGTTTGATGTAATATTTTACTTTGCTGCAATGGCACCATTCAGCTTTGCTTTTCGTTTGAATATGTTCTTCGTACCTTCAAAAGAGATATGTAGAAGCAGGAAAAATTTGTTTCTCTTTCATTGCTATATCCATGTATGTGTATATGGCATAGATATCACTTATATTTTGAGAAACTATCTTGATATTATTTTGATATAGTGAGAAGGCACTGCTATAGCTATACTATAATGATATCATCACTACAGTTTCATAACTTGTTTCTTTTTTAATTTACTGTCTTTTATATTTTTTTACCTTCTTTTTACATTTCTTTGTAGAAATAACACTTATGAACTTATTTTATGCTATCGTTTTTTTAATTTTTCATTTTTAAATGCAAAAGGTTATGCTAGTTTTTCTAAGATTTTATAGAAAATCCTATAATATCTTCAGAAATTGCTTCACCATTGTTGTGACCAGTGTCACTGATATATTGAAAATATTGTGATATTATCGGCTATTTCAAGGTAGTCGATAATATCCGGAGTATATCACAATATTTTTAATCTCGTGATAATATCATTACAGAAAGGGAAGGAAGGAAGGACAAGAAAGAAGGAAAAGAAAAGAAGAAAGGGAAGAAAGGAAGGATAGGAAAGAATGAATATAAAAAATGAATGGAGGGGAAGAAGGAAAAGAAAGGAAAAGAAAAAAAGGAAGGAAGTAAAGGAAAAGAAGGAAGAGAAGAAGGGAAGGGATGGAAAGGAAAGAAGGAAAGAAAAAGAAGAAAGGGAAGAAATGAAGGAAGGAAAGGAAAGAGGAGAAGAAAAGATGCTCCAAAGATATGATCCCATCCTCATATACCCTCATAGTAAAATGACAATCTATCTCAATATGCTTGGCCCTCTCGTGGAACTCTCGATCCTTTATAATGTGAATGACACTCATATTGTTACAATACAAGGAGGTTCTTCCACAATGAAACACCTAACTCTCCCCAAAGCCACCTTATCCAAATAATATCAGTTGTAACTAAGCCATAACTCTATAGTCTACCTCAATTGTGGGTAAAGCAACTCATTGATGCTTTTTGCTCTTCCAAGAAATCAAAGTGCTTCCAAGAATAACACAAAACCTTAAAGTAGAGAGGTGGTCTCGAGTGAATCCCCTATAGTCTGCATCTCAAATGTTTCTAAGGTTTGTGGAGGATGATGACAAGAACATTCCAAAATGCATAGTATCTCTCACATATCTAATAATCCTGAAAACAACAAGGTGAACCAATGTGGTTGAGCTCATACATTGACTGACAACATGTACATAAATGATATCAGACTTGGATATAGTCAAGTATATCGAACTCTCAACTAATTACTTGTATATCATTGGGTGTTCTAGCTCCTCTCTATTTGTAGCCCTTAACCTCATAGTTGCTTCCATAGGAGAGGTAACTTTCTTAGAATTATCTGCTACTAGCCTTGCTTTCTCAACAAGATCAGTTGTATACTTATGCGGGGATAAGTAAAGTCCCCCTTGAGTATGCAACTGCCAAGGCAAGGAAATATTTCAAATTTCTAAGGTCTTTCATTTTAATGATATTAGCTATCCTCGGCGTCTACTTTTTGCACATCATCTCCTGTAATCACCATAGGAGTAATATACACTTGCCATGAGATAAAGAGGATACAAACAAAGCGGGATCATAATAGCTTTGGTCAAGGCCGAAAGATCTAACCACAATGTTGAACTTCTCAAACCACATGCATGGTGCTTGTTTGAGCCCATACAAGGCTCTCTTCCATCCGCATACTCTGCCTTTAGAATCTGAGTACCACCAAGACATCAAACTGTTTGAGAATGCCAAAAAAACTGACTTCAATTCTTATGCTCAACAACACTATTTGTTCTGGTGTATGGAGACAAGACTTTTGGTGTATGATACTATTTTTAACAAGAATTTATTATAGTTCATTACTTATGTATTCTCTCCCTGAATTTGAGTGAAAATCTTAAATTGAGGTAAAAAATTGAGTTTTAATCATAGCATAAAATTGTTTTAGAATGCCAAAAAACTCACTTTTATTTTTTATAAAGTAAATCCATGCATATTTTGTGCAGTCATCTATGAAGGGTACAAAATACGAGAATCCACCTTTTGACAAAACTGGTTAGAGCTGCTAAATATCAGAGTATACAAGATCAAAAACATGCAATGACTCCACACTACTACCATCAAAAGGTAATGCATGACATTTGGCTAATTAGCAACTCTCACACTCCTTCATAGATTTAAACACTATAACTCTTGACTCATCAACGTACCAAATGCACTAAAGTCAGGAGTTGAGAAACATGGCCGTGGCATCTATGCCAAAGGACTGAAGGATCTAGCACAACAACACCACAACAAAAAATATGTGGAAACAGACTCTTCAGTCGAGTCAAGCAATACAATCAACCCCTTCTATGCTTAGTCCCACTCCTCCTCCCTAACTACCGTCAACACAACCATCAAGTGAAAATACATCACATTATAACGTATCATCTAACTTTTTGATATTAAATTCAACGCAATAGATGGAACATGGTATACTTTTGTAACCTTTAGTTGGTTCTTAATGTTAGAAGACAAATTTATGGTCCAACTTTTGATACTGACCTGATGTCTCCATTAGTTATGTGAAAGGATCCATGACGATGCTTATAGTTGTCTAAGGCAGACTCATTGGCAGTCATGTGACATGACACCCCTGAATCTATTAACTAACTTGGACAAGGACTAGGTATGCTTGCAGGTGCAGAGGAAGTGGATGCAAATGAATGAGCGAGGAGCTGCTAAATTTGCTTTAGTATTTGAGTCTATATAAAGGAGTCAGAAGCCTGGGCTGCACTTATTATTGATACTGTCGGTGGTTAAGTTGCAAACTACAAGTGTATTTACCGTTGAAGTCCTAAACTTTTTCTTCAAGTTAGGAAATGCAATCTCCATATGCCTCATTTTTTTATAATAGTGGCATCGCATTGTACCCATGTCCCAACGAGACGAGCCACTCTAGTGCGTATGTTACTCACCTTGAATATGTGTTTGCTTTGCTGCCACAAGTACAATATCATCTACAGATTTAGCTTCAAAAGACTTGATTTTAGTCTCTTTTGCAATTAGCTTGCTCAACATCTGAGTGAATGTAGGGAACTCAGCTCTATGTAACATCACACACTTAGTCCTATCAAACTTAGTTTTCAAGGTCATCAGAAACTCGATAACTCTCGACTTTTTCTTTCTATGCACTGGGCAATTCTTGCATTCATCACATCTAGTGCAAGGGGGATCTGAATCCATAAGTGCTATCACATCCCAAATTTGCTGCATTTGTGAATAAAAGCTTTGCACAGTCTTACTTTCCTATTTGAGCCCTCTAAGATCTTGAACCTGCTGGTACTCTCTTGCCTAGTTGTTTTGTTGGTATACTGGAGCTAGAAAGTTCTAAGCATATGTGGCTTTCTCAAACTTGGCCTGGTTAACTGCTGAGCATCCTTGACCCTAACAACCATGCCATAATCTTTGCATATTTTACATCTATTCCCCTGCCTTTTCATCATATCAAACCACGCTGTCCACCTTTTTTGTCACACCCCAATTAATGGTGACATTGCTGCCCAACTCAGCCCGACACATCAAATTGGTCATCAACACCTCTATAGGATTTCAAACGCTACCCGAGAGGCTGAAAGCAATCACAGATAGATGTTAAGCTGAAAGGAATTTAAAACACAGAAATCCCTGAAATTTCTAACTACGACCCCTATAGAACCTGCCCGAGAATCATCACATCTAACCAGCTCCAAACATCAAATCAATGCCTTTATCATGATTCTAGGTGAAAGCAGCCTAAATAGATCCAATCTAGGGCAGAAAATAACTTGGAAATAATCCAGGATTTAAGATTTTGTGAATCAGACCCTATTTGTCAGAAAAGTTCCAAAAAACCATGAAAAATCACGACTTCTTGTAGAGAACTCCAAATTGCACGAAATTGTTTGTGAAATCTTGTCCTCTGTAGCTCTTTTAGTTACAAATGAAAAAGATTCCCAATAACCTATCTCTACCTTAGGCATTCCATTAATGGCTGATGTCAGCTATGCACTGTATCACACTAAAAAATTGTTGCTTCTAGATGATCTCCTCCATTCATGAACTGCTGCAATGGAAGGAAGAACACTGATATGCAGGAGTTCAGCATGTTTCTTGTTACTCTTCAAACAAAAGCTATATTACATAAGGCTGTCCTCCTCTTCATTAGGGTTCAATCTACAATAATTTCCATGCCTAAACTACGGTCGATAATCATATATATTGATAGGACTATGAGTAACACCTGCATGCATATTTACATCTTTGTACATGAACAAAGCTAGTATTTTCAACAATGTAGCACATCCAACTAATGATCTACTATTTTTGCACGAGGTTCACAATCACCAATTTGATGGTTCCACTGATAACAATTGTTATGATGTAATATCGCAAACATTTATCTAAATAATATAATAAAATAAATGTGAACTTTGTTCTGCCTGCTTGGAATATTAAGCTTCTGGGTGTCCTCAAGAAAAAAAGGTGGGGGTGGGGGGGGGGGACAAAAACCTTGTTTTATATGTCCATACTATCTTGAATGATGTTATTATGAATGCGTTGCATTGATTCTTTTTGGCTTAATATCTGTCCCTTTTACATGTTATTTGAGAAAGTTGTTTGGTAATGATATTTTTTGTCTTGCTATGCAGCCTCAGTCAGACTCTCATTTTATCAAAGTGGCTTCTTGTGCAGCATTATCAGACCTACTTACGAGGTTCTTATTTATCTTGCTTGTTATATGCCACTGCACTTGTCCTCATTTTGTGGTATCAATGATGTGATATATCCGTCAGTCAATATTTATTTTGTATTGTTTTGGAGGTGTGCTTTCATTCATAATCTTTTTGTAATGTTTGCACATTTTTTATGTGTTCTACTATTTATTTCTTTTACTAATTTTGCTTTTCTTCTCCCACTATGCAAGCAGGCTTTTAGCCCTGGTTGGACTTGATTCCAAGGCCACATAATCATGATACTGAGTCTCCATGGTCTGTTTATCATGCTTACTCTTTTTATACAACTGGCAAGAAACCTCACAGAAATCTGCTCTGAAGTATAGAAGAGTGTACTTGTCAGTTATGACTAGAGAGGAGTCATTAAGCTGAAAGTTATGCACCGTTTTTCCTTCTTTTATAGCGAGAGAATGTGAAAGTACATTTGGTACATTTGCTTCCTCTTTAATACATATTGTTATGCTTGTTATGAACTTATTGATGAAGGGAAATGCACGAAGGCCTTTATCATTACATGTTCTTTTCTGAGTAAAACCTTCATGATGCACTGGAACAAATCTTGAGGCCAAAATCTGGACGGCATAGTAAATGACCAACTCTTAGATACTTAAATCCAAAATCATACCAGAGAATCAGAGATAAAGCACCAGAGCTACGGAATATCCAACTTTTTCTTGGATCTAACATTTGCTTTTGTGTTAATGGAAAAACAGAAGAGGGAACATTTGGTTTTGTTCAATCCAAAAAATGATACTAACTTGATGTGAATGGAAAGAAAAATTGTTGCGCTCGACATTTATGGATTGTTTTTAAATTATATAATTATTACTGCTTGGAATCCAACAAAATATTGTTTTTTGGAATTTACTGATTTTCAATGGGCGTTTCTTAATACATAAAAAAGTGCACATGCCAACATATAAGAACATATGTCGTACATATGTACAAAATGAGTCATGGTACATTTAGTATCAATCTTGCTTCACATCCAGAAATTTAGATGAACTGATTATTTTTACAGTTGCAATTTGATTGTTTTAGTACTTACAAGTTTACGCTCCTTGGTACTATATTTGTGGTATGTGCATCTACACTATCCTTTGTGTGTATGTAGGAATATAGTTCCTTATTGTTGTTGATTTCCTTCGCTAATCAATTGGTTCAGGACTTGGTTCTGACATTACTTTGTGGTGTTTATGATAATAGGCTTTACAGTTTTCCAAACTCTAAGAAAGAGGGAGCTTCCATGTCAAGCAAACTTATTCCTTTGGTTCTGCAACTGTTAACACAAGATGGTTCAGATGACGTATTGGTTAGCAAGATTCTTTCCAATTAACTCTCGCTCCCCTCTATTTTTCTTTTTTTGATTTCTGTGCCCATTGTTTGACACATTTTTTAGTAGCATGTTGCTTTTGCTAAAGTCATATCTGCCACTCTGATATTGATTTATGGATTCCAAGCTCCTTAACCTAAAATATAAAATCAAGACCTTTTAGCAAAACAGAGAAAAAGCGACTGCTTGTTTTTGTTGAATATGTAGAAGTCTAAAGTGTTATAGTATTTATTGAATAATTCCCTTTACAATTGGAAGCTATGTGATTGGTCTTTAACTGATATACTTTTTAGATATATGGGAAGTGTGGTAACATATATATATAGTAGTTTCCTACACCCTTAGGTGTCTACGTGAGCCTACACACATGCGGAACACACACATTTGTTTTTGCCATTAAAATGACCTTTAGGCAGGGGTTGCGACTGGCACTAAAGACCTTCTTGTACGCACAGACGCTGTGCATAGTGGGTCGTCCATCATCAGCAATGGACGACCCTGGTGAGTTCGCACTTCCAAAATTTTAGGAAGCGGGAAGTGCGGGAGGACTTAAGAGCGAACTAGGAAGCGACCTAGGGGGAAGCGAAAAAAAGAAAAAGTATAAAAAAACAAGAAGAAAAAACAGAAAAAAATGAAAAAAGAAGGGGAAGTGAGCTTCCCAGTAATTGGGAAGCACACTTCATTCCCGTTTAATCAGAAGCGCCACGTTTCGTGCTTCGGAGAAGCGCGCTTTCTCAAGTCGTATGGTGCTTCCGGTAACCCTAGGCATGCCCATGTGACATAGCAAATCACAAACTAAGTTGCCAATGTCTATGTCATTAAGGACCCATTCTTTGTATGTCTCTCTCTTCCTTTATGTTTTGAACAACATGTAGTGGTTGCTATCTTAATAGTCTTATAAGAAAGATCAGCATGTAATAAAATCCAGCTCACGAGCTTTTTATTTTCATGAGTGCTTTGCTGCAGACTTGTGTAGTTATATAGTGTTAATTAGTCCCAAACCGAGTATTTTTAGTGGAAGTGCATTGAGTGGTTTGACTGTCCAAATGATTTGCTTTTGCCTCTTTTAATATGTATGTTGTTTGACTCTTCTTTTTAGGAGTTACATGGACTACTCGTGTTCTTATAGTATTAACCTTTTGCAGGAAGCGGCTGCTGGTCTTCTTTGTAACCTGTTAACTTTGTTTCCGTCATCTTTTCATCGTCACTATGATAGTGTGAGTGCAAATTTCTTTCACTCCCTTGGAATGTTCATTATGACTTTTTCTGAGTTGTTCCTTAGAGACAACGCTTGAACCTCAACTTGTTCTCTATGGACTTCCAAATATGAAATATTAAAGCATTATGTCAACTTAATGGCTTCTTGCCTGTGTCAATCTATTTGACAATTTGCTTGAAGGAAGATTTATAGTGTTTGGGGATATATTTTGTATAACTGCCAATAATCTGGATTTATAAACACAAAATTTGTTTTCTAGTAGCTTGCAAAAAGTTTTTCTCCATTAGGATTTTTTTTCTTTGCATAGTAGCTTATTTCTAAACTAATTAAGAAATCAATTTTAGTTTTTTTCATTTCACCTATTGATTGTTTCAATTGGATAGTATTGGTTTATTATGCGCCATTCAAAATTAAAATGTTTAAATTTGTGAAAGAATTGTCATATTAGTTTGGATGATGTACTGTCACAGGCTGAGGCTGTTGTCGCAACCCTCTTGTTCAGAAATTCAAGCTTGGCTTTATCTAAGGTGTGAACCATGGGAAACTAACCTGCATCTATCGGTTTTGTTATTTTAATAGCACTGTCTTCTCAGGGACTAAATGGTCAACTCCATAGATGGTTTGACTTTGTCAAACTTTGTTTTGAAATATTCACTGTTATAAAAATTTTTCGCAGTCCCTTTTTTTGCAGACAGGATTTTTATGTGTATTGTTCTTTTCCTTTTGGATAGTTAAGCTTTTACATTAAATACTTGGTTTTTCATGTATACTTTTAGATGTTTGCCCAATTACTGGCTTTCCTTCCGAGGGCAAGGGGTGATGTTGCTAGCTGGTCCCAGATGATGACGAAGCTTTTGATATCAATCAATACAAATTTGAATTATATTTTTCAAGGCTTTGAAGATGGTAATTGATACAAATGCTTTATATTTATATGTTTGTGAAGCCTTGTGTTAAATAGAGCTAATTCTTGTTTCTAATGCAGCAAACAAAGGCTTGAATGCTATCAATCTCTTGGTTGAACCAGGAAAAGATCCCCCTCCTCCCTTGGGTGGTTACTCAGATGAACAACCAAAAGACAAGTTTGGCAAACTTCATATTCCTCATGTTTGCTCATTGATGAAGTGTTGTATTTCAATGCTTACCAGTCCTTATCATGTCCAGGTAGGCCAACATATTGTTTGTTTAATATTGTGGTCCTGTGAATTTCATGCAAGGCCATTTCCTCCTTTGCCCTTATGTTTATTGTGGATTAAGATCTACAGTGATTTTGTTTCAATGTTGTCAGGTCACTGTCCCTATGCACTCTCTGCTTTCACTCGTCGAAAGAGTGCTCTCACTGGATGGTAATAACTGCTATGCTTCGATGCCCGTTATGGCCATTACTCAGCTAGAGTTTATCTTTTCTGATCTCCCTGTGTTGCACCTGAATTGCTTGGATTTGCTACATGCAATCATCAAGGGGGTCCGCAGGTGAGTCACAACTTTGTTACTGTTTTCTCTGTGAACACATGGTGGTCATTATCATTTGGAGAATTCACTAGCGCCCATTTTTTGGTATTTGACAGATACATCCTTTGGAGTTTGCATTCTCTAGATTTCTTGCAATTAAGAACTGTTATTTTTAGCATTTCTTTATTTGATGAGATTTTTTCCGAGATTTAAAAAAAAACATAATTTTCCAAATTATCCAGGGATATTCACTTGCCAAGAATATCCTGAGAATAAGATTGTGACTATGGACAAAAGCATCTAAACCATTCACATGACAACATCTGACATGATCCATTTCAGATCAAGTGTCTTTTGCGAACAAACACAAAGAGGAAGGTGCCAACACTCCGTTACACATGTTCTTTACTTCATATCTTTTCAGATCCTGAGGAGTCTATTGAATCCCAAATGTGAAAATTTTGTTCTTTATAAATTACCAGGAACATTTCTTCACTCATCATTTGTTCAAGGGGGGAAAGTTAGAGCATGTCAACATGCTATGCCTCATGCACTACCTTATGCCACCAGGATTTATAGTTAGTCATCTTCTTCTTTCTATGTTTTTTGCTTGTAGGTATTGGAAATGTATCTGTTAATCATCTAAGACTGTCTGCTTTGTGTTAATACCGTCCATAGTCCAATTCATCCTTAAAAACTGTAGTTCATAAAGGTGTATTTGGAGTTGTTTAGTCTAATGCCACATTTTCTTTCTTCATTTGTGCATGTGCATGTTCAGACATGCTAGTTGACATGTTGGGTATCATTTAACACCGCACATTATCTTTCCTAACAATTAGTTCTTGTGCAGTCAATTGCTACCTGCTGCTGGGAAGATTGTACGGCTTCTCCAAAATTATTTCAGGAGGTTTTTGTTGCCTTCCATTAGAGTCAAGCTTTACACAATTGCAAAAACTTTACTCATCTCCATGAACGTGGGTACGGCCCTAATCTTTCGTATCTCTTATTCTTACTGACACTGCTTTGATGTGTGCAAGACTGCCAAAACATTGTGTTTAATAACTTTTTTTCTAGAGGATGGTCGCCAAATTTAAAATATTCTTTTTATAGTTTTGCTCGCTTAGGTAGCTGCTGCATTAGAATGTTTGTGTCATGAAATGGCACGGAATCTGAGGCACAGGAGAAAAGATAATGATGCATTTTAGCAAAGAAAAAATAACAAAACAAAAATAATAATAATGTCTTTTATTAATTGTTCAAAACATGGATATATACAAAACCCATTCTCATTAAACTCACACTCATACATACATACATGATCATACACACTTGACACACATTATGCTAACACACCCATCACTCTCCCATTTACATGGCACACACACTTATTTTGCCTAACGGTTTGTCGGACCTCCAACTAGCCGGTAGGCTATAGCCCAACAACTAGCTGGTCAAAAGAAAATGACCATAAAGGATGAGATTGGTCATCTTAATGATTACCAAAATAAAATAATAGAAGTAGAATAAATAAAAGAAAAAAAATAATACTAGCCTAAAAGTATACACTAGGTATATGTAAACTAATCCTAACGGGTATACCTTGAGTATACCAAATCTAAAATACACAATACACTATAGGTATACGTCTAGTATACCTAGAATACAAGATAAAATGAGAAAGGAATAAATACAACAAACAATCCTACAAGTATGCTCGAGTATGCTGAGGACAAATACGCATCATTATTACATATTTCCTAACTGTTTGAACTAGTCCAGCTATTCCATGAATAACACATTTCTAGCATCATTTGCATAATGAAAATAAAATTCGTGCTAAGTGAATTAATAAAACATATTGGGCATGGAAACATCCGAAAAATATGCATTAGAATTTTAGTAATATCCAGAGCCCCAACTATTCTTGAAATATCAGGTTATCAATGAAACTCTTTTTTGGCTCTCCTTTTTTTTGAGTGTCCAGTTGTATGAGAAAACTGAAAACCATATCATACTTAAAATATTTTCTTCTCGTAGTGTTCAGAACCATCAAGTTTTATTGAGAATCTAGCAAGAAGCTCTGGCCGCATTTTAGACATAGTAGATTCAGTTTCTGCTACAGTATTGGGTAACTTGTCACTGTCAATGTTTTTACAGCTCTTTCTGATGACATCATAAGTTTTCATTTGATCTCTGTTTGATGTTTATTTCAATTCATTTTTGAACTATTCTTTGAGTTGGCTAGTTTATGGAGTCTCATACTTTAAATCAAAGTCATCAGTTGTGGTGCCTGTTCGAGCCTCAGAATTTGAAATCATGTAATCTCGTTTTCGATTCAAACAGGAAATTTTGAGCTCAGACATTCTTTTACACTTTTTGGAACAGAAAGTTTGACAAAAAAATGGGAATTGCTGAGTTGTTATGACTTGTTTATTGCATATTTTCTTCGTTATGTTAGGTCTTCCTTTAAAGCATCACATAGTTCAAATGTTCTAATTGCTTTTTTGCTGGTGGAGTATAGCTTGTACCACAGTACCTTGTATCTTTATGTTTAAGAAAAATAAGAACTTATACTAACTTAGAAGTTCTGATTTTGATCAGGAATGGCTCTGTATCTTGCCAATGATGTAATTGATAATGCATCTAGGGATCTGGATATTGGTTTTCAAGCACAGGGATCCATCCCTTCTCAAGTACACTCTTCAAAACATGGAACTGGGGCATCAAAAGCCTCTAGGAGAGGAAAGAGGAAGCATGTTTCTGGATCCCCTGAGGATAACTCAAGTGGAATTGAAGCTGAAGTTTCGAGTAATTGTCCAAAGATTCCTTTCTCTGTGCAGATTTTTGCTCTTCAAGCAGTAGAAGCCCTTCTTACTGTGGTATGCATCTTAAACAGTCTTTCTTTGGTTCTAGGTGTTAGGTTGTTTCTGATCTGTTGATTTCCTCATTTATGAGGAATCATAGGTTTGTCATTGCTTGAATGAGGCATCTTGAAGTTGACCATAGTAAAAATTTCCTTGTATTGCAAAAGGTCCCATGAATCTAATAGTATGTGACTCAATGTCAGCCATGAAATCTTCTTTTCATTGCCATGTCTCAAATCTCATTATAAGGGATTTTGTTGTCATGAGAATCATGTGGCTTGAGAGAATCTCTCAAAAACATCTAGATATATTTATTATATTTTAAAAAATAAAGGCACATATAAATTCATAGTGAAAAAGATAAACATCTTAGCACAGTGTTAACATTGGGTTGATACAACAATAAGATTATGATATTTTGAAAATAGCATTTTTTGCATTTTATTGACTTTTTAAGTTGCCATGATAAAAGCATGGTAATTTTCAAAGTATTGGCTCAAATCTGCCTTAATTATGAATATTATGAAAGGAAAAAGCTTTTTCCCTTCATTGTTACACCATGCATCAGAATTTTGTAATATATCAACCGTTTGTAGTCTTTTTTATATGCTTCTTGGTATACTCTCCTCTTTATTGACCTTTGCAGGTTTATGTTACAGTTCCATGGTCATTTGGCGGCACCTAATTTTATCTGCTTATTTTGTGAAAAAGGAAAAAATGTTTGTGTCATTTGAAGGATTGTTTTGTGTAGTTATAGTCTTTCATTTTTTTCGGCAGAATTTAAGTTCCTTGTAGTGTGGATAACCGTTTTCAAAGATATTTCGGCAAATTGGTTAGTTAAAATGCTAGAAAGAGTTTCTGATATTCCGTGAATGCTGAGGGGACAGTTTGACGAGATGAGAATTCAAAAATATGGCACAGAGAAAGTAACGTGATAATAGATTTTTATCTCTCAATTTCATTATCCTTCTCTTTATGCTGTGTTTGTTATCGGGGCAAACAATGCTTTTGCTGAAACTACCATTGCTACTTGATTATACCAGGGTGGTTCTTTACATTCACACAGCTGGAGACCAAAGGTTGATCTTCTTTTGATACACGTAGCGACCAGTGCCTGTGAGGAAGGCTGGTCATATGAGGACCACAACATTGTTATGGAGGATGAAACAAATTTTGGTCGAGCAGATTTTCAGCTTGCTGCACTTCAAGCACTGTTGGCTTCTTTGCTTTCTCCATGCTCTCACAGGCCTCCATATTTATCACAAAGCCTCGCACTTTTCCGTAAAGGTTATCCTTTTGCATTTGATTTACAGTATATTACATTGAGAATTTCATCTTTTTGCTTGTGATGACAATACTAAATATTATCTGCTTCATCCTCAGCCATATATTAGTTTACAAGAACTCACAGAAATTCATCTAAACAAGTGCAGCAGTTGGTTGAATTTACAATAAATGTTTTATGAAGGAAAATACATTTTATTCAGGGTTTCTGCTGTATTTACTGGGTCTTGGTCAACTAGAAGAATTGTGATTGTTGGCATGCACATTGAAGAGAAATCTTATTTGTTAAAATGTTGATGGTCGCAGGCAAGCAAGAGGCTGGGACAAAACTTGCAGATTTCTGTGCACATGCTCTTCTGGCTTTAGAGCCTCTTATTCATCCACGTTCCCTTCAGTTAATGCCATCCTCATCTCTAATTAGTAATAACACAGGCATTGGTGGCTTAAACCAGAGGTTTCATTTAGCAGTTAATGAAAATGGGGTAGGAGACAAAATGGGCAGCCCCAGAGTGGACTACCCAAACATCTCAAAAACCGGTAAGCCGAAACTCCCAGTTGATGTGGGTGATATTTATCCAGATGACAAGTTATGTCTTGGTTGGTTGGCAAATATGGAAGAAACCGACACTGCTGAAGACAGACAGACAGTCCAAGTGGATGGTCTGACTGAACGTCTAACTGTTAATCTTGATAGAGTTGGTACGTTGGAGCCCTGCTCGGTTGTCAGATCAGAGAAGGAAATTTTGAAGGAAGACACCAGAAATGGTAGCTCAGTTCTGATACAAGAAATGCGGGTGAGTGGTGGTGCGGATGGTATGGGTAAGAGCACATTTCAGGAGCTAGAGGGCCATGAACCGGAAGAAGTGGTGGTGCATATGGAAAAAGACACTTCAGCTGAAAATGCAGGTGGGCTGTTTAAGGAATCTGAGCTAGTAAAACCAGTGGCATCACCATCAAAAGAAGATTCAGTCTCAGCTGGAATTGCAGATATTTCTGCTGAAGACAGCCCATTTTTCACCAGATTTTCTTCGTTGCACAGCACAGAAACCGTGGCATTGTCATCTGATTCAGAGAGTCTTCCAGACATCGTTGAAGGTGATCCAGACACAGACTAAAAACATGCATGCAGTGCTCATCCATACTTGATGTGTGGCTTGTGCAAGCTGGCCCTTTTTTGAATTCTTTAGATTCATACAATACTACCTTGAAGAAAGAAGGCTAAGGCCGGCCGGAAGAAAAGGAACAAAATGTAATTAATTTTAGTTTGTCGGAAATTAAATTATTTCGTTTAGTGAAAGAGTTGAGATAGATCCACAAAAGAAAATGGAAACAAATTAGTCCATACTTATGAGGTTGTGCTCTGCAATTGAGGTTTACATCCATTCTTTTTCGGGATATTTTCTTTTTCTTTTTACTAGTTCGTTAATTTCTTGGGAAAATTCCATTTAAATGTCGACCTTTTGCCCTTAGTTCCAAGTATGGACCTCACATTTCTGGCTACACAAACCCTTTGAGCTGTCATGGGTACTCACCATTTTGGTGGGGGTGTCCATGGTAACACAATACACGTGGATGCGGACATTGACTCGTAGTGTTCATAGTTTAATGTTATTGTAATGAATTTAAGTATCATTTCAATAAAAATATTTTTCAATATTAAAATATCGAATTTTAGTTTTTTATTAATTAGAAAATAAAAAAACCTTTTCCACGTGTTCTATTTTTCAAAAAGAAATTAGACTTACGTGTTAACCCTCCCCCCCATCACGTGTCCCCGTGTCTTTGTGATAGTCTTTGAGGCCTCTAATCATCACTTCACTGTTCTTGATTGATAGCAATAGCCCAACTCCTTCACCCTCCCTCGTCTTCCTTCTCTCACCTGGCCCATGGGTAAGGTGCAATATCCAGCGAGGATCCGTTTTGCCAGTAACCGCTGCCCACCTCAAACAGCTGGTACAACTCTAGGCCTGTTTAGTTGTCTATCCTGCCAACAACTCTCCATTTGGTGGTTGAGTGGGTGGGTTTCTGATGCAGGAGTTGAGCCTAGTGATTCGGGTTCATTAGATCATTTTGTATTCATCTTTTCTTATTTAAATTTGGACATTTGTATTTGGGTATTGGATCATTATATGGTCTATATCATTAGGATAAGTTTGATTTGATTATAAAGTTATTAGAAAAGGATTCCTTGAAATGTCAACTCAAATTCACCCGTAATCAGACGTAATCCCATTTTGCCCGGAGAGTATCATTATGGTTACTTGATAATCCAACCCAACATGATAACATCCATAAGTGATTCAAATGTAGGGGTGTCAGTGGGTCGGGTTTGGTTTGGACCCAGGTGGAAAACCATACTTTGACCAGATTTTTGGGGCATGGTATCGGGTCCAGACTCGGGTCTAATCGGGTTCACTTTATGAAAAGACATACTGGGACCGATAAGAACTACATGAACCAAACCCAATAAAACCATATTTTTTGTCATTTTACCTTGAAAATTTGTGGGTCTTAAGGGTCTGGGTCTGGTATAAAATTTCACAAACTATACTAGGGGCCATGTATGAATCGGACCTTCGGGTCTGGTCCCAGGTCTTCTTATTTATCACCATATCGGGATGTTGTATGGTTTGGTTTGGGTCCGGTCCGGGTAAACCTGGCCCGTTGACACCCCTATTCAAATGTCAGCAAATTCAACAAAAGTGCTACAACTAAGCCCAAAATAAAAAAATGCGATTGACACAAAAAAAAATGCAAAATTACCGTATAACAAATATAAAGTTAGGTCTACTCGCAGCGTATGTTTCCACCACCATAGAGCCAATAATACCATTTTGCTTTATGGAGTTTTTTATTGGATTCATTCTAAGTACACAAAATATAACAATCGATGCTGCAAGTCTACCATAACACTTGTTGTGAACTACAAATCGAACAATTAAACAAAATATAGTTTAGTAAATTTTGTTGTAAAGTATATTCATGTACATCTTCCTTTTATGTATATTAAGCAATTCAAAAACCATATTCAGTTTAGCAATATTTCTTTGTAAAATATATTTTTGATGTATACTTCTCTTTCATGAACAACCTTATGTCGACCCACATAAAGCTTAAATTTTTTTTAATCTTTACCCCGAGACAATGCAACATATAGCTGATCATGAGCAAACATATACCAATTCTTGGTATCGTTTGTCCTTGTGCTTTATTTATTGTCATAGCAAATAAAGCAACAACAGTTTCTACAGTATTTAAAGGAATTCTATAAATAAAAACATGTTCACCTCTCTTTGGTCCAGTCATAATGATAGTTGGGATTACATTTGGTCTAAAGTTTTGTCACACTAATCTTGTTTCATTACATAAACTATCCTTTTAATTAAAATCCTTAATAATATAATCAGTCAACTTCTCTTCAATACCAATTTATGTGGTGGAAAACCAGAAAGTGATAAAGTATACAAAAACTCTTCTGGGTAGAAATTGTGAGACTCTTCACCTGCACTATCAAATCTATAGTAAACTACCTCTTCATTGTCAAATTGTGATGGTAATTAGTTGTTTATTAAATCAGCATTGTCATTTGCAGTAGCCAAAATGTCTCAATCAATTAACCATTGATGGTTGTTATTATTACTTTTAATGTCTTTGTTAACAAACTTAATTAGTTTACATAATCTTTGACTATATCATCTTCTTCATCAATATTAATAATTTCCTAAGATGTTGAACCAAAGTTTCATCCACTGTGGAGGCTAGTCCATTTTCTGCAAACGCTCTCATATTCTGTGTTAACTTTAAAACATGCAAAAAAGACCAAACCTTTGATTTAAGAGTTCAATTATGCCACCTCTAGAAGCTTTTGGAATAACATGCAACACTTGTCTAAAATCCCCTCCCGGAACAACTACAATTCCTCCAAAAGGTTGATTACATTCCAAGATGTCACAGTATGTTCGATCCAATACTTCAAAAGCATATTTAGAGTCCATGGATGCTCCATCATAAATGATAACCCCAGAGGCGTAGCTAGGATTCATGTGAAGGGGGGGGGGGCAAATTCTTATGTTCTTTGTGTGATTGATTTGTGTATCTCAAAATCTGTCAAAATTCCAAAGACGCTATTTACAAGCACTATTCACCCCCCCCCCTCTAGTGCTCGTTGTCTCGATCCTATAATACTTTCATTTGGTATCAGAGCAGGTTAGCTATATTTTGATCTTACCATCATCTAGCATGCCAACAACATCATCTCAGCACAAAGAATGATGCTCCTTTGTTCGTCCTCTTCTCTTCAACGAAACAAACTATAGATACTAGAAAGTGAGAATGATAATATTCTTACAATCCATGGATCTCGAAATTTGGAGAGTTGTTTCAGAAAAGTACCAAATGCCATCAACTGATTTCAGTCAATGGACCGATGAAGAAAAAAAGACTGCTTCACTTAATGCCAAAGCTATGAATGCATTGTATTGTGCCGTTGACAAGGTAGAGTTCAATCGCATCTCTCAATGCTCTACAACATGTAAAATCTGGCATACTCTTCTCGTGACTCACGAAGGTACGTCAAAGGTAAATGAATCTAAAATTGCTTCTTTAGTTCATCAATTTGAATTATTTAAAATGAAACAAAATGAATCTATATCGAACATGGTAACTAGAATGACTGATATTACTAACACTCTAAAATCCCTTGGAAAAGAATATTCACAAGTGGATTTAGTCAGAAAAATCCTAAGGTGTTTAACTCCTGAATGGGAGAGAAAAACCACAGCTATAGAGGAAGCAAATGATTTAAACACTCTCACTCTTGAAGATTTGGTTGGTAACTTAATGGCATATGAAGTCCAACTTCAAGACAGACAAGAAGAAGAACCCAAGAAGAAATCTCTTGCTTTTAAGGCTACTTTTGACTCTGAAAATTCAGAAGAAGATAAAGATGAAGATATTGCCCTCATTATAAGGCAATTCAAAAGATTCATCAAAAAGGAAAGATTTCAAATAAAGGTAAAGAAAACGAATTCTTCCAATCCAAATGAAGTCAAGTGCTTTAACTGCAAAAAGGCATGACACATCAAGAAAGATTGTCCTCTTCTCAAAATCAAGACCAATGACCAATTCAAGAAGAAAAAGGCATTTCAAGCATGTTGGGATGATAGTGACTCCTCTTTCGATGAAGAATCAAATGAAGAAGTCGCCAACATGTGCTTTGTAGCACAAAAAGACTCGGTAAGTCAATTTGAGTATGATGATTTATTAGAAGCACTTAATGATTTATATGCTAAATTTAAGAGTCTAAGTTCTAAAAACAAAGAGTTAAAAACTGTAAATTCAACTCTTGACTCTCACAACAAAGTGTTACTTCAAGAGATAGAAGATCTCAAGAAGGAAAACTCTTGTCAAACATTTGAGATAAAAGAAATTGGAATTAGAACCAATCTCTTACAAAAAGAAATAACTAGTCTAAAAGAAAAATCAAATGATCTTCTTTCTATAGTGACCAAATTCACAAATGAACAAGAGAATCTAGAAAGACTTCTTGGTTCTCAAAGATGCTCGGTTAATAAAACTGGATTGGGTTATAGCTTCTTTGATACTCAAAATAGACCAAACTATGTGGTGAAGAATCAAAGACAATATTCTCAACCATTTGTTCAAAGGACTAAATTTTCTAGTTATAATAGAAATGCATCTAATCGTGGAACTTATAATGCTTATAAGACTAGACATGATTACTCTAGAAAAGCTAAATCTTTTTATAGAAAGAATATTTATTATCAAAGGAAACCAAAATCCAAATGGATATGGGTTCCTAAGACTAACTCCCATAGACCCAAAAATAGAAAGGGGTCAAATGTTTTGTCTTTTAATTTTGTTATATGTACACAAAATAAGGATCAAATGGATATTGGACAACGGTTGTTCCAAACATATGACTGGAAGGCTGGAGTTATTTTCCACCCTTCAAAGTAAGGATGGAGGAACCGTCACCTTTGGTGACAATAACAAGGGAAAAGTAATCGGTACCGGTAACATTGGTAATCCAAAATTTCCCTTGATAGAAAATGTTCTTTTAGTAGATGGTTTAATACATAATTTATTATCCATTAGTCAATTATGTGATAAAGGTTTTCTTGTTTCTTTTGAACATGATTTATGCTTAATTTCTGATTTTCAATCTAAAAAGATCATTTTTAAAGGTAAAAGAAGGAACAATGTGTATGAACTTTATCTAGATGAGTTACCCACTTTTAATGAAAAATGTCTTATTGTTTCAAATGAAATTCAATGGTTATGGCACAAGAGACTTGGACATGTTAACTTTAAAATTATTTCCAAGTTATCCAAGAATGATCTTGTTAGAGGCCTACCTAGAATACCATATAAGAAGGATCACTTATGTGATGCTTGCCAAATGGGTAAACAAATCAAGAGTTCTTTTAAAGCAAAAGATATAGTTTCAACAAAACGTCCTCTTGAACTTTTACATTTAGATCTATTTGGACCATCTAGAATTCAAAGTTTGAATGGTAGCAAGTATGCTTTTGTTATAGTAGATGATTATTCTCGATTTACATGGGCAATTTTTCTAAAAAGCAAAAATGATGCTTTTTCTGAATTTTCCAAACTTTGTAGAAGAATTACAAATGAAAAATCTACATCCATAATTAAAATTCATAGTGATCATGGTGGTGAATTTAAAAATGAACCTTTTCTAAAGTATTGTGATTTACATGGTATATCTCACAACTTTGCTTTTCCTAGAGCGGCTCCACAAAATGGAGTTGTTGAAAGAAAAAATAAAACTTTGCAAGAATGTGCTAGAACCATGCTTTAAGATAAAAATTTACCTAAATACTTTTGGGCTGAAGCAATAAATACAGCATGTTATATTTTAAACTGTGTTCTTATTCGACCAATCTTACATAAAACATGTTTTGAATTGTATTATGATCGTATACCAAAGATCTCATATTTCAAAATTTTTGGTAGTAAATGCTTCTTGTTAAATACCAAAGATAATCTTGATAAGTTTGATTCAAAATAAGATGAATCAATATTTCTTGGATATTCTTCTAGAAGTAAAGCTTATCGTGTTTTTAATAAAAGAACATCTTGCATTGAAGAATCTTTACATGTTGCATTTAATGAGAATTGTGAGCAGGTTATACCTCTAAGCGAAGGAGAAGAAGTCATACTTCAAGAAGAACATTTGATAGAGAGTACTTCTCAAGAAAATGTTCCTCTTCAACCGGTTTGGAAAGAAGTTCCCAATCATCTACATAAACAAGTTATTGGTGAAATAAAGAATGGTGTCCAAACTAGAAGGCAATTGCAATATATTACAAATATTGCTTTCATATCTAAAATAGAACCAAAGAATATCAATGAAGCCAGTGATGATGAATTTTGGCTTTTGGCCATGTCTGAAGAACTTAACCAATTTACTAGGAATGATGTATGGGATCTAGTTGATAGACCAAATGATCATCCAGTAATCGAAAAAAGATGGGTCTTCCGACATAAGCTTGAAGAAAATGGCGAAGTCATTCGAAACAAAGCAAGACTAATAGCACAAGGCTATAATCAATAAGAAGACGTAGATTTTGATGAAGCCTATGCACCCGTGGCTCGATTGAAGTCAATTCGAATGATGTTTGCTTTTGCTAGTTTCATGAATTTTAAGTTATATTAAATTGATGTTAAGAGTGCATTCTTAAATAGACACATCAATGAAGAAGTTTATGTAGAGCAACCTCCAAGCTTTGAAAGTGAGAAATATCCAGAAAAAGTCTATAAATTAAAAAGGGCTTTGTACGGACTTAAACAAGCACCAAGAGCGTGGTATGAAAGACTACGAAATTTTCTAGAACAATCTGGTTTTTCCATTGGTCGGTAGACTCTACTTTATTTATTAAAAATCTTAATTCATATATTCTTATTGTGCAAATTTATTTTGATGACATAATATTTGGTTCTACTAATGATTCTCTTTGTAAAGAATTTGCTAAAGCTATGCTGAAGGAGTTTGAAATGATCTTGATAGGCGAATTAAACTACTTCCTTGGACTTTAAATAAAGCAAACTGAAGAAGGAATCTTCATCAACCAGGCTAAGTATACAAAAGAACTTCTCAAGAGATTTGGGTTGGACTCATTGAAATAAAAAAGAAATCCTATGAGCACAACTACTTCTCTTGATAAAGATGAAAATGGTAAAAATGTAGATACTAAGCTCTATAGAGGTATGATTGGATCTCTATTATACTTAACTGCTAGTCGACCTGATATAATGTTTAGTGTTTGTATGTGTGCTAGATTTCAAGCTAATTCAAAGGAATCTCATTTAACTGCAGTAAAACAAATTCTTCGTTACTTGAAAGATACTTCAGATTTTGGTTTGATTTACCCAAAATCATCTTCCTTTGATTTAGTTTCATATAGTGATGCAGATTTTGCAGAAAGTAAATCTGATCGCAAGAGTACTAGCGGAACTTGTTATTTCTTAGGAAATTCCTTTGTCTCTTGGTTTAGTAAAAAGCAAAATTCAGTGTCACTCTCAACAACTGAAGCAGAATATATAGCGGCTAGTTTAGCGTGTTCTCAAGTACTATGGGTGAAACAGACCTTAAAAGATTTTGGTTTGAATTACTCCACAACAACTATTTATTGTGATAACACTAGTGCTATAAATCTTTCGAAAAATCCTGTTCAGCACTCAAGAACTAAGCATATTGAAGTTAGACATCATTTCTTACGAGATCATGTGTTAAAAGGAGAAATTTCGTTAAATTTTATATCCACTAATGAACAACATGCCGATATCCTCACTAAACCACTTAAAAGTGAAGATTTTATGAGAATTAGGAGAGAAGTAGGCATTTGCTCATTTTTAGATTTATAAAATTTGTTTTTAAAAATAGTGTTTTTGAAAAAAATCTCAAAAATGCACCTTTTTAGTCGACCGATAAACTTCTAGTCGACTAATGTTTTAAAAAGCTTTACTGAAGAAACCTGATACCCCTTCGTTTTTGTTCTTTTTTAACGCATCGTTTCATTTTTATGCCCATATGTTTTCCCCTTTCCATAAACGAACCTCTCTCTCTCTCTCTCTCTCTCTCTCTCTCTCTCTCTCTCTCTCTCTCTCTCTCTATCTATCTATCTCTTCTGAAAACCCCTAGGAGTGCTAGATGAACTCCTCCTCGCCGGAATCCTCTTGCCGTGACAGGGTGCCTCTTCAGCCAACGACGTTTGCGACACTTGCAACAACATCTTCTCACCTGCCGTCATCCACCGCGTCACCTCTTGTTCGTCGAACCCTTTATCGCCTCTTCCCTTTTGCCTAAAATCCGTGGAAACTCGACATCCCTTTTCGATGGGTTGTTACTACCGATTGTTTTGGCCACTAACAGAAACCTTGATCGTAGAAGGCACATTGTCCGTATCGCACAAAGTGTTTTAGTTGCATTGGTTATCCTCCACGACGCCAGACGATATCTTCCTCCCATCGGACGTCATTTTTAAAGCATTTGGAAGCCGACATCAATAGCGTCTCTATTTGTTCCTCTCAACGACTTTATTGATCAACCACTCCCTGCAACATCGATTCTCTTTGATAGGTGGATTTGTTTCATTCTTAACAACCATGCGTCGTCAGAAAACAGCCTCCGCACAAGGTACCCCTCCATCTACACCACAAGCACATCATGGATTTTCTCTCAGACTACTCAGAAATCCTCTTTTATATGATACTTTTGGATCGATTTCTGCACTTCCTATTTTACCAGGCTGAAATATTCTGTTTCACCTATTTTCTCGTTATAAAATCAGAGAATTATTTACAGGCATTTCACACCTTTTTGACGCTGGTGCAGACCCTCTTCATTATCCTTTGTTGATCTATTTGTTTTACACAAATTTACAAATTGATCATGAAACTGAATTTCTTTCATCTCTTGTTCGCGATGTTGAAATTGAGTTTGATTCTAAACTTCTTGGACAGATCTTAGATATTCCACCTTCAGAAACTCTTTTCAATACTATTGAACTTAATGATGGAAGAATTTTTGAACAAATTCTTCTTTCCGTTGCACCTCATTGTCCTCCTTTCGAAAATACCAATCTTCAAACTCGCGCTCGCATTGCTGGATGAATTCTTGCCCATAATGTTCTACCTAAAACTGGATCTTTTGATTACTACTCCACAGATCTCTCTACGACTCTTTACATCTTATTTGGAAATATTTGGGTAAATTGGGCCAACGTGTATTTTACTACTTTGTGAAAACAAAAACCTTTTCTTCTGTATGAATGTCTTCTTACTCGTATTTTCAGATATTTCAAAGTACCCCTAACCAATGAAAAATATATTGAACAAAAGGAGTTTTTTAATCAAACTATTTTTAAACGTATGAAAATCAAATATTTGCCTCCTTTAAACTTTGATCAAACTGAACCATTTGAACCATCTCCCTCTGAACCCTCACCATCTCCTGTGACACCTTCATCTCAAGCAAAACGAAAGAAATTCTCTACTAGTCAAGACAATAATGAAATTTTGCAGAGAATGGAAGCTTTGGAGCTGTATCAACACACTTTTCGTGAAGATGTGACTCAACAACTTTCTTCAATTCAGAAAGATATTGTTGAACTCAAGGAGATGATCAAGCAACACTTCTCTTGAACTTTGTTTACTATCATTACTGAACTTTGATACTTTCTGGGTTGTAATATTTTGAACTTGAATTTGCAGTTTTTTCTTATGCTATATCTGCACTTACTCTTTTTTATTATGACAAAGGGGGAGAAAAAGATAGAACTTGCATGAGAAATTATGAGAAAAAGACACATGGATGGAAACACATGGATGAAAATTATTGGAGAAAAAGAACATGCCACATGGAAATTGCATATTGCATCATGACATGAAAATTGCATCATGTGAAAACATTGAAAATTGCATTATGTGAAAGACATTGAAAATTGCATTCTTGAAAAAGTTTTAAAAATGCATGAAGTAATGATGGAAATGCAAAATAATCAATATGTGATATATATGCTTTGATTGTGCTAACTTCTTATGTTTTGCAGCATATTGATAGGGAGAGTAAAATCTCCATCTATGCATCTAAATGCTCCATCTTTGATTAGTTTGTCATCATCACAAAGGGGGAGATTGTTACGACAATGAAGCCGTACATGATACTTCAAGTACAAGTTTTTTATGATGAACAAGTGAATCAACTGCATTTCAGCTAAGGCATTGAAGAAAAATGACAAGAATTGAAGAATTCGATGAAGAATCTTTGAAGACTAGCGTGCAAATGTAAAAATCATTAAAAGTCTTAGATTCTTGTAAGAGCCTTACTTAGAGTGCATATTTCGAGTGCATTTCACCTAAAAAGTCTTTAGAAATACTTTTCTAAAAGAACCCTTCATAAAAATCTTTTTAGAAAACTCTTTATTTAATTTTTCATGTTTATAAGTCGACCAATAGACTCACCAACCGACTAATCCTTTCACGCCAAATTTTCTAAGCAAAATGTCATTTTGTCAAATTAGTCGACCAAAGGTTTTATCAGTCGACCAGACAGAATGTCAGTTTTTTGGAAACTTAAGCAGCAGTCGACTAATGATTTTATCAGTCGACCGGACAGAACATGTATTTTCGGAAAAAATTAGCAGCAGTCGACTTAAAGATTTTTCAGTCTACTGATGATATTATCAGTCGACTAATTTTTTCTCTAGTCAACTAAGTTTCAAAACTTCAGAATTTTAAACGGCTTGATAAACACATTAGTCGACCGACGATAACTGTCAGTCTACTAATAGTTAATTATCAGTCGACTAACTACTGTTCCAGTCGACTAATTTTGTTGTTTTTTCTGAAACTTTTAAAAGCCGTGTCTTTTCATTTTTCAAACGTTTTGATCGTTCAAAATGGACAGTTTTGACACCCTTTCATAACCTCAACGTATGGAATCTTTCAACTATAAATATGAGTGCATTTCACACTCAAAAAGCAATGTAACCCAATCGAATTACATTGAATTACTCTTTGCTTTTCATTCATATTCATTTTCTCACTCACATGATATTTTTCACTTTAGTTTTTCACTCAAATTCCTTTGAGAGATAGTGAATTCGTGAGTTGAGTATTTCAACAACCTCAAAAGCCAATTGCATCTCATTTGCATTTATAAGAAAGGCTCGTAGGTTGTTTGTAAGTTGTTACTTATTTCATTTTTCTGTAAAAGGAAATGACTCCTTGGTTTAAAGGAGTTGTTTGCTTTCAGTAGGTTTGTTACTGAAAGTGGAACCAGATTTGGTCTGTGTATGATCTTGTAGTTAAACAAGGTTGATAGTGAAAATCTCAAACTAGTTTTGCTTGGGGACTGGATGTAGGTCGGGAAAGACCAAACTAGGATAAATTCTTGTGTTCTTTGTGTGATTGCTTTGTGTATCTCAAAATAGGCAAAATTCCAAAGACGTTATTTACAAGCACTATTAACCCCTCCTCTAGTGCTCGTTGCCTCGATCCTATAACACTTTCAAAAAGTGCCACCTAATATGCAACTCTGTGAGTGATGGTTCACTCCGACAAACTACGCAAATGACCACTATTTAATATTAATCTTCACTGTCGTATAAAAAACAAGTACATCATTTAAGCATTCATAATCTACTCTTGACTTTGAATCTGCCCATACATATTCACAACATATCTATTTTCATCCAGTTGCATTGCACTAAAGAAACCTGGGTCATTGCTTGATTTCTTCTGTAAGTAATCAACTAAGGAACATATTTCTTATTTCTTCATGTTATCTGTCATCTTCCTTATTAAATGGTTTCTTAGATCCATAGGTGTGAATGAAACATTCTCGCGACCACAATCTATATGCACGCACAAATTGTATGTTTTCCTTGGTGCAATGTCGGCACTATCAGTTATTTCAATAATTGCAGTATGCGCTTCCGTTACTTTACGATGTGACCTTAACATAGGACTTATATGTGAAGCTGCTAATTCATGGTTATGATCACTGATTAAAGTACGAGGTACATATTTTCCATTCAGAAGTCTTCTTATCACCATTCTCACTGGACAACCACATCTTTAATCCGGTTTGTTTCTTGTTGGATTTTCACTTGACTTCTTCCAACCTTTCTTAGAACAAACATATGTCTTTCTCACCACAACATCCTGTGCATTTTTTTGACCAAGAACACCTTCTAACACTGAAGCCAAGTTTTAAGGCATAATCATTGTACTATCATGTACATTCTCAATGCCTGCACCTTTATCAAGTATACTATCATGATCGTCTACCTTATTATCAAATTGCATTTCTTCTGCTGAAAGATTCAAGTCAAAAGTGAATTCAATGTATGCACCCTTCTTATCATGTGCATCATTAGTGTACATGTTCACTTCTTCGGGTGCGTCATTAGTACAAATGTTCACTTCTCCATAATTTTTCACTGATTGAGATACCTCATCTTCACTGCAACCAGATGATAAGCTCACCACTGTCATAAGCAAGATATCAATTTGCGTTAGCCAATGCATACGTTTACTACGATTTACTCAAGATGCATATAACAACAAATACAAATTAATTAAGCAAGTCAAAGAAACGATTGAATGAATCACAGTATAAAAGCAACAATGATTTGTTATTTGCTTATAGTATGCATCGAGTTGTCATTTACCATGCCAATGAAAGAAACAATTTAACAGATATGTATTGATGGTAGTGATTCATGTGACAACGATTTAATTATATATATGATGTTGTGAAGCGATTTCAATAGAAATCGCTAAAATGAACAGCGATTTGAACACACAAATCACCATCACAAGTGTGCAACAATGTATTTCTGCACGCACACGTTTTTAAATCATACTACAAATATCTTATAAATTGATACTAGAAAACACATAATATCTTACAAATCGATATACATATCACATAATATATTACAAATCAATATGATAATTCAACATAATCGCTTACAAATTGACACTATAAAACACATGATATCTTACAAATTGATATACATATTACATAATATATTACAAATCAATACTAAAATTCAACATAATCTCTTACAAATCAATATTAACAAACAATACAATATCTCACAAATCGGTATATGTTACTACAACTGTGATTTGCGTTACATTGTATATACTGAGTGAATGGACGATACTGGATGGGGTAGAGGCCTTTCCTCGCTTCTGTAAACAAGCATTCTTGTCAGCAGGTCCCACAACCCTACAAATATCTTTAATTTTCCAACCGTAAAAAATACATCCACCTGCAATAACAAAACAATGCCTTAATGGTACTCATGACGACATACGTTCTTTATAATAGTATGATGACATGGAAAGGTACTCACGATGCCTTAATGGCACTTGTTGGAATGTTTGTGCGTCATTCCTTTTTTCCATACTACCTAATAAAAATGAAGAAGAAGAGAAGACTGTAAAAAGAGATGGCCGACAAATGCCCCTATGACGACCACCAATGATCGAACCAGTCAATCGATTTATAGTTATCTCCACGAGGTAGGAACAAACTCAAGAATGTTTTGTAACACAAGGCACGAACAAGAAGGCGACTATGTATTGTAACACAAGCTAAAAACCAAGGCGAGAACCTAAACTCTGAACGACGACAAAGGGTGCTCCAACGACAACAGACGATGGCAAAGGGTGCTCCGACGACATCAGACGTCGACAGTAAATGGTGCGTCAACAAAAGGAGCTCATGTTACAGCAGATGGTGCATCGTCAAAGGGTGATCCGTTGGCAACATAAGAGTTTACTGCTTAGGGCAAAAATGAAACGTTTAGACTTTTTGAAGACTTAAGATCAGAACTCCCTTTTCTTGATAGAGGACATTTTTGTCATTTTCTTGAACCACTGTTTCATGTCGAGAATGGTGGGAAAGGGGTACTTAAGTCTTTGCAACTGCACCAAACTCTGATGCTAAGTGATGCCGACACACACAAGGATACAAGCCCCACATGCTTATATATGTGGCGCTAATTTGGACCCCCCGAACACGCAAACAAACTGTCTTTCAGGGAGAACGCACAACACCCTCCCTGCATTGAGGGGTTCAGATAAGAGATAAATGAAGGCTGTCATGCTATTAGATTAACTAAGTTTTGGAGCGAAGCAGAGGTGCATACCATCCAAAAACTTGTTGAAGCCTTTGAGACGGCGATACATTACCATCATAAGCCTTCAGATCGATCTTCTGGCTTATGGGGAACCCATTCATGTTAACCTTCAAAATCAGAGAATCCTCCACCTTCTTCTCAAGCTTCATTGAGGAGGAGGTGGCACCATATTGTCTACTTGGGATGGGTTTAGTGGACTTGAGATTGGTGCATCCATTTGCATTTACACATTAACATAAAAAGAATATAATAAGATTATATAGGCAGCACACAGAAAGATACACATTAATATCAGATTCATGATACTAAGATTAGGTACATAATAATAGTTGGCTTGTAGAAAGTTATGCATTTGATTACCATTACTTATATTTAAAATTTAGAAAAGGAGAATAATAATTGATTTTGATTCACCTTCATGACTTGAAAAAACCTATTTTGATGTCTGAAAAACATGATAAAAAACATGATTCCTATCAAATAAATTGTGTTAAGTACATCTACAAGGTCTAATTGAAAAGATGCAACCTACAACTATGATCTCTAGTAGGGGAGAGTAAGTGCTCCCATAGCACTGTTGCATTATATATATATATATATAAGAAGGATCGTCCAACCAAAGGATGGTCCAAAGTCTATAATTGATGATAATCTACGTCGTTCCTTCTCCAAAGATCGAGTTTTTCATTGATCAAACTTTACATATTGGATTTTGTTTTGGATTATGATTTTTTGATGTTTAGATGCGTGTTTTAAAGCACTAAAAATCATTGGCCCACAATACTTTGCATTGTAAAATTTTAAATGCATTGTGAGCCGACCATTAATTTTCACATTTCGAAAAACAGGGCTATCTGTCTTAAAGTCTTCATGTAAAACATATTTCTTATTAAATAAATTATGAAGAATAAATATATGAGGTCTGATTGATGAGATGCTCAAGCATTGGAGAAGGTGAGCCTTTCTATCGTCATTGGTTGTAGATTTTTAACCTTCCTTTGGTTGGATGGTCTCCCTTTTCTCTCTCTCTCTCTCTCTCTCTATATATATATATATATATATATATATATAAAAGTAATGAATACATGTGCAAGCATGACATCATCCATGGATACATGTGTGAGCATGATGGCATGCTCACATGCATCTATGTCCAACGTGGATGGAAATGGATGCATGTGTGTGCATGCAATCGTCGATGTCATGAGAGAGAGAGAAAGAGAGCCATGTAACATTTAAGAAAGTAAATCTTCCCTTTTAATGAAAATTTGGGAAACATGCAATTAGAATTTAAGTAAGCTACATGTCCGAGAGAGGCGTAAACGATATACCTTAATTTGGTTTGCCGTTATCAGATGTGCACCTTTATTTTTCCATGCTACAGTGATTTAGCGACGGTCCAAGACTGCCACTAAAGAATTGACGTGCCTTTTATTCTTTTGCACACAACCCTTTTAGTGGCAGTCTATGACCATCGCTAAAACATTGTTTAGCGTTAAAAAAAAGGAAGGGCGTGAAGCATGTGTTTCATGACTGATAACTCAGACCAAATTAAGGTTTGACGTTACTCTTGTCCCCTGCAGGTTTATTTAATATGCATCACAGTCATTGGATCTCAAAAGATCAATGCCAATCAAAAGAAAGTAGGTGCTCCATGAACAACTTATCATTACTATATATATATATATATATATATATATATATATATATATATATATATATATATATATATATATATATATATATATATATATATATATAACGGACGCCCAATGTGCGCTCATGTTAAAAAGACCTTTTAGTTTGAAGCGCTGCTAAAGGTCAGAGCGAAAAATTAGACATGGCGCTTCAAAAGTGCTGCTAAAGGTAATTTACCTTTAGTGGTGTTTTGAAGCATCGCTAAAGGTCTGGGCAGAAAGTAGACCTTTAGTGGCGCTTCAAAAGCATCTCTAAAGGCTCTTTTTTAAGAGAACGGGTGTGATGGGGGCTATTCAGTCAGGCACCTACCACTTTTTACATATAGGAATTCAATATAATAATGTCCACCAGTTCTCATGCGTGGAGCGATTGAACCCCACAGTTGTTCGATTCAAAAAGTTGTTCTGGAGACAGTAACCCTAATCTCTCTCTATATATATTCTCTAACGAAGCCCTAATCTCCTCTCTCTCAAGCCTTCCGCCCTCCCCAACTCCCCGCGAGCCCACTGTGGTGATCACACTCTCTCCACCGCTCCGGCCCTGTCCGCGCGACTCCACGGCCAGGCAGGCCCACTCTCTCGAATCTTTCCCGCGAGTCGCGAGTCTCGCGACCTGATGTTTGATTCATCCTGATCTCTCTCTCTCTTCTCTTTTTTTTCATTATTTTGGTTTTTTATTTGACATGATTAAAACACACAGCTCCTCCTTGCCCCTCTCCGTTTTCTATATCTTTTATTTTTCTCCTGATGTTGTTTCCGTCCTACTCTCCCCATAAACTGCTCCCGAGAAACCTTTTTTTTTTATACATCTCTATTTTTTTTTTCATAGTGGGTAATCTAGATGCAGTGACATTTTAATTAGTACATTACTTGCATTGCTTATGGCTGATTTAAAGGTACGTAGCTAAGCTGGAATTCTTATGTAGAAAACGTATCTTTGTTTTCTTTTAGCTCATTTCATTTGATTTGCTTATTGCCATCCAGCCGATTCAAGCTATCGCATAAAAAAAATTTCTGCTCTTTCGAGATCTAAAAAACGAGCATTATGAGTGCTTTTGTTTGTCAGTGATTGCTGTTAAGATGGGGTGTTTCATTTTTTCAGATTATATGCATGTATGCTTGATATATTCAATTCAGATAGCTAGGAAAAATTATAGGTTGTGCGTCCTCCAGGTAAGACGGTCGCTGCAACTCCTAAAGATATCCTGACAGTAACCATAAAATTTTTAAAGCGCATCACTGTAATAATCTTAGAATACAAATAGGACTTACCATTCCCTGCAAGACCATAAACAAAATATAGGACAAACTTATTTTGTTCGATGGCACCTATAATCTCCTCAAAAGTATATCTTTGTTAATCGTTTAGTGCTTGACAACAAACCTTTTGCTCATCCAAAACATCAATATTAATATCATTAAATATACTACATTAAAAAATATCTTCCGCAGTTATACTCTGCACAGTAGATGGAAGATCATAATATGATAAACCTTGATTTAAATTGTATGCATGTTTGTATCTGTGGTCTCCTTGTAGTTATCTCTTGATTTTTTTCCTTTTCTTCAAATGCCTTAATCTTACATCATTCCTCCCGGTTTTGAGTTCTTTTCCTCTTAATGTCCTCTATTCTTTGCTTTCTTCACTTTTTGGAGTTATCATTACTCTTGATTTCAAAGAAATCGTTTTTTTTAGGATGCACTTAAATTGTTTGAGGGAAAACCTCAACCAACTTCTATGATTGCTTTAAAGTTTTTCTTAACGGTTTTTACTTCTCCCCTTGAATATTTTATTACTCAAATGACACTTCTCATTCGCTTCATAAAAAAAAATGGTGAAGAAGGAAAAGTGTGGGGAAAGCAAGAACTCGAGGTTCCTACCTTTTTTCCCCTTTTCCTAACAAAATTCACCTTGTTTTCTCCTCACTTCTATTTCTCCAATTCTCCATTTTATGTTTCAGACAAATTTCCGAAAACACTCAGGTTTATTGTTTCTGTGATCATTTATTTATTTATTTACTTTGATTAGGTGTTTGGGCAGCATGCAGTATCCCAAGTTGAAACCGTGCCTGCTGCAGTCGCTAATCGCTGATCATCTTCTCGAAGAGAACACACCACTCTCTGATCCTTCGAGGCTCTCAACTATCATTTCCTCCATCAAATTGCATGGCCTTCTATTGGAGCATTTTGATGGTTCACCCGATCAGAAACTTGAGAGTGAGTGGCGATCTGCCATCAATTCATGGATTGATGGTTTGATCTCGCTGTGTTTAAGCAAAAAGGTACTACCACCTTGTTAATTCTTGTTTTAAATATTTCCCTTTTGATTTCCAAAGGAGTGAATCAAGACAGGAGTTGGTTTTGATAGAAAGTTTATTCTTTTCCCTTGTGGTGACTCAAAGAATGTGTTAATTCTGTTGCTCTGGGTGCTTTGGTTTGAGATTATCACTATGATTGTTTAATGGTGTTTGCTCATGCTTTTATAAAGTTTTTTGGTGTTATGGTGACTCAAAGAAATGTGATCATATTTTGCTCTTGATGGTTTTGATTTTGAGTTGTTCAGTGTGAAGATCCTCCTTTTTTTTTTGCCTTTGATCATGTAGCCGGACAAGTGCTGGGTTGGCGTCAGCTTGCTGGGTGTAACTTGCCAAGAGTGTAGTGCAAGCCTGTTTCTCACATCTTATTCATCCTGGTTCGAAAAGCTTCTCTTACTGCTCAAGGTTTCATTCATGAACTTGACTGTTTATATTTCTCTTACCTGTCCAATTTTTTGCTGTGTAAATATTAATCTCTATCAGCTTATGTAGTATATATTTCGACAATATGACAAATAATTGAGTGAATTTGATTCACATGGCTAAGCACAATCATGCCACAATGGCGGGTTGAACATGATTTTTGGGTGGTTCTGCTCCATACCATTTACAACTAGATGATGGGCTTAAAGTGTTCTAAGTTAAAGCCTGAAGGACATTGCATGTTTGATAGATACCCTGTGTGTCTATCCTTTGCTGCATGGCTTAAGCCAACACACACTATCCTTGGTGGGCAGCAGAGTACTCTGGAGGTTTACACCGGAGCTGGTGAAATAGGGCCACAACAAATGTGGCACCTCTTGGCCAATTAGGGGACGTTTATATAACAGTGGTTTCTCCTTATAAAAAAAGTCAATTACGACTAGACACATAAAAATGTTTGTCTTACTCTCTTTGATCTATTTTCCCTTGCCTTGTTTGTGAATTTAATAAGGTTTGTAATGCTCAGACAGTCATGCATCTAGGCTCATAGATTTGAGTCAAAAGAGGGAAATTTTGATATATTGTGACATCATGTTTGATGTAATATTTTACTTTGCTGCAATGGCACCATTCAGCTTTGCTTTTCGTTTGAATATGTTCTTCGTACCTTCAAAAGAGATATGTAGAAGCAGGAAAAATTTGTTTCTCTTTCATTGCTATATCCATGTATGTGTATATGGCATAGATATCACTTATATTTTGAGAAACTATCTTGATATTATTTTGATATAGTGAGAAGGCACTGCTATAGCTATACTATAATGATATCATCACTACAGTTTCATAACTTGTTTCTTTTTTAATTTACTGTCTTTTATATTTTTTTACCTTCTTTTTACATTTCTTTGTAGAAATAACACTTATGAACTTATTTTATGCTATCGTTTTTTTAATTTTTCATTTTTAAATGCAAAAGGTTATGCTAGTTTTTCTAAGATTTTATAGAAAATCCTATAATATCTTCAGAAATTGCTTCACCATTGTTGTGACCAGTGTCACTGATATATTGAAAATATTGTGATATTATCGGCTATTTCAAGGTAGTCGATAATATCCGGAGTATATCACAATATTTTTAATCTCGTGATAATATCATTACAGAAAGGGAAGGAAGGAAGGACAAGAAAGAAGGAAAAGAAAAGAAGAAAGGGAAGAAAAGGAAGGATAGGAAAGAATGAATATAAAAAATGAATGGAGGGGAAGAAGGAAAAGAAAGGAAAAGAAAAAAAGGAAGGAAGTAAAGGAAAAGAAGGAAGAGAAGAAGGGAAGGGATGGAAAGGAAAGAAGGAAAGAAAAAGAAGAAAGGGAAGAAATGAAGGAAGGAAAGGAAAGAGGAGAAGAAAAGATGCTCCAAAGATATGATCCCATCCTCATATACCCTCATAGTAAAATGACAATCTATCTCAATATGCTTGGCCCTCTCGTGGAACTCTCGATCCTTTATAATGTGAATGACACTCATATTGTTACAATACAAGGAGGTTCTTCCACAATGAAACACCTAACTCTCCCCAAAGCCACCTTATCCAAATAATATCAGTTGTAACTAAGCCATAACTCTATAGTCTACCTCAATTGTGGGTAAAGCAACTCATTGATGCTTTTTGCTCTTCCAAGAAATCAAAGTGCTTCCAAGAACAACACAAAACCTTAAAGTAGAGAGGTGGTCTCGAGTGAATCCCCTATAGTCTGCATCTCAAATGTTTCTAAGGTTTGTGGAGGATGATGACAAGAACATTCCAAAATGCATAGTATCTCTCACATATCTAATAATCCTGAAAACAACAAGGTGAACCAATGTGGTTGAGCTCATACATTGACTGACAACATGTACATAAATGATATCAGACTTGGATATAGTCAAGTATATCGAACTCTCAACTAATTACTTGTATATCATTGGGTGTTCTAGCTCCTCTCTATTTGTAGCCCTTAACCTCATAGTTGCTTCCATAGGAGAGGTAACTTTCTTAGAATTATCTGCTACTAGCCTTGCTTTCTCAACAAGATCAGTTGTATACTTATGCGGGGATAAGTAAAGTCCCCCTTGAGTATGCAACTGCCAAGGCAAGGAAATATTTCAAATTTCTAAGGTCTTTCATTTTAATGATATTAGCTATCCTCGGCGTCTACTTTTTGCACATCATCTCCTGTAATCACCATAGGAGTAATATACACTTGCCATGAGATAAAGAGGATACAAACAAAGCGGGATCATAATAGCTTTGGTCAAGGCCGAAAGATCTAACCACAATGTTGAACTTCTCAAACCACATGCATGGTGCTTTTTTGAGCCCATACAAGGCTCTCTTCCATCCGCATACTCTGCCTTTAGAATCTGAGTACCACCAAGACATCAAACTGTTTGAGAATGCCAAAAAAACTGACTTCAATTCTTATGCTCAACAACACTATTTGTTCTGGTGTATGGAGACAAGACTTTTGGTGTATGATACTATTTTTAACAAGAATTTATTATAGTTCATTACTTATGTATTCTCTCCCTGAATTTGAGTGAAAATCTTAAATTGAGGTAAAAAATTGAGTTTTAATCATAGCATAAAATTGTTTTAGAATGCCAAAAAACTCACTTTTATTTTTTATAAAGTAAATCCATGCATATTTTGTGCAGTCATCTATGAAGGGTACAAAATACGAGAATCCACCTTTTGACAAAACTGGTTAGAGCTGCTAAATATCAGAGTATACAAGATCAAAAACATGCAATGACTCCACACTACTACCATCAAAAGGTAATGCATGACATTTGGCTAATTAGCAACTCTCACACTCCTTCATAGATTTAAACACTATAACTCTTGACTCATCAACGTACCAAATGCACTAAAGTCAGGAGTTGAGAAACATGGCCGTGGCATCTATGCCAAAGGACTGAAGGATCTAGCACAACAACACCACAACAAAAAATATGTGGAAACAGACTCTTCAGTCGAGTCAAGCAATACAATCAACCCCTTCTATGCTTAGTCCCACTCCTCCTCCCTAACTACCGTCAACACAACCATCAAGTGAAAATACATCACATTATAACGTATCATCTAACTTTTTGATATTAAATTCAACGCAATAGATGGAACATGGTATACTTTTGTAACCTTTAGTTGGTTCTTAATGTTAGAAGACAAATTTATGGTCCAACTTTTGATACTGACCTGATGTCTCCATTAGTTATGTGAAAGGATCCATGACGATGCTTATAGTTGTCTAAGGCAGACTCATTGGCAGTCATGTGACATGACACCCCTGAATCTATTAACTAACTTGGACAAGGACTAGGTATGCTTGCAGGTGCAGAGGAAGTGGATGCAAATGAATGAGCGAGGAGCTGCTAAATTTGCTTTAGTATTTGAGTCTATATAAAGGAGTCAGAAGCCTGGGCTGCACTTATTATTGATACTGTCGGTGGTTAAGTTGCAAACTACAAGTGTATTTACCGTTGAAGTCCTAAACTTTTTCTTCAAGTTAGGAAATGCAATCTCCATATGCCTCATTTTTTTATAATAGTGGCATCGCATTGTACCCATGTCCCAACGAGACGAGCCACTCTAGTGCGTATGTTACTCACCTTGAATATGTGTTTGCTTTGCTGCCACAAGTACAATATCATCTACAGATTTAGCTTCAAAAGACTTGATTTTAGTCTCTTTTGCAATTAGCTTGCTCAACATCTGAGTGAATGTAGGGAACTCAGCTCTATGTAACATCACACACTTAGTCCTATCAAACTTAGTTTTCAAGGTCATCAGAAACTCGATAACTCTCGACTTTTTCTTTCTATGCACTGGGCAATTCTTGCATTCATCACATCTAGTGCAAGGGGGATCTGAATCCATAAGTGCTATCACATCCCAAATTTGCTGCATTTGTGAATAAAAGCTTTGCACAGTCTTACTTTCCTATTTGAGCCCTCTAAGATCTTGAACCTGCTGGTACTCTCTTGCCTAGTTGTTTTGTTGGTATACTGGAGCTAGAAAGTTCTAAGCATATGTGGCTTTCTCAAACTTGGCCTGGTTAACTGCTGAGCATCCTTGACCCTAACAACCATGCCATAATCTTTGCATATTTTACATCTATTCCCCTGCCTTTTCATCATATCAAACCACGCTGTCCACCTTTTTTGTCACACCCCAATTAATGGTGACATTGCTGCCCAACTCAGCCCGACACATCAAATTGGTCATCAACACCTCTATAGGATTTCAAACGCTACCCGAGAGGCTGAAAGCAATCACAGATAGATGTTAAGCTGAAAGGAATTTAAAACACAGAAATCCCTGAAATTTCTAACTACGACCCCTATAGAACCTGCCCGAGAATCATCACATCTAACCAGCTCCAAACATCAAATCAATGCCTTTATCATGATTCTAGGTGAAAGCAGCCTAAATAGATCCAATCTAGGGCAGAAAATAACTTGGAAATAATCCAGGATTTAAGATTTTGTGAATCAGACCCTATTTGTCAGAAAAGTTCCAAAAAACCATGAAAAATCACGACTTCTTGTAGAGAACTCCAAATTGCACGAAATTGTTTGTGAAATCTTGTCCTCTGTAGCTCTTTTAGTTACAAATGAAAAAGATTCCCAATAACCTATCTCTACCTTAGGCATTCCATTAATGGCTGATGTCAGCTATGCACTGTATCACACTAAAAAATTGTTGCTTCTAGATGATCTCCTCCATTCATGAACTGCTGCAATGGAAGGAAGAACACTGATATGCAGGAGTTCAGCATGTTTCTTGTTACTCTTCAAACAAAAGCTATATTACATAAGGCTGTCCTCCTCTTCATTAGGGTTCAATCTACAATAATTTCCATGCCTAAACTACGGTCGATAATCATATATATTGATAGGACTATGAGTAACACCTGCATGCATATTTACATCTTTGTACATGAACAAAGCTAGTATTTTCAACAATGTAGCACATCCAACTAATGATCTACTATTTTTGCACGAGGTTCACAATCACCAATTTGATGGTTCCACTGATAACAATTGTTATGATGTAATATCGCAAACATTTATCTAAATAATATAATAAAATAAATGTGAACTTTGTTCTGCCTGCTTGGAATATTAAGCTTCTGGGTGTCCTCAAGAAAAAAAGGTGGGGGTGGGGGGGGGGGGGACAAAAACCTTGTTTTATATGTCCATACTATCTTGAATGATGTTATTATGAATGCGTTGCATTGATTCTTTTTGGCTTAATATCTGTCCCTTTTACATGTTATTTGAGAAAGTTGTTTGGTAATGATATTTTTTGTCTTGCTATGCAGCCTCAGTCAGACTCTCATTTTATCAAAGTGGCTTCTTGTGCAGCATTATCAGACCTACTTACGAGGTTCTTATTTATCTTGCTTGTTATATGCCACTGCACTTGTCCTCATTTTGTGGTATCAATGATGTGATATATCCGTCAGTCAATATTTATTTTGTATTGTTTTGGAGGTGTGCTTTCATTCATAATCTTTTTGTAATGTTTGCACATTTTTTATGTGTTCTACTATTTATTTCTTTTACTAATTTTGCTTTTCTTCTCCCACTATGCAAGCAGGCTTTTAGCCCTGGTTGGACTTGATTCCAAGGCCACATAATCATGATACTGAGTCTCCATGGTCTGTTTATCATGCTTACTCTTTTTATACAACTGGCAAGAAACCTCACAGAAATCTGCTCTGAAGTATAGAAGAGTGTACTTGTCAGTTATGACTAGAGAGGAGTCATTAAGCTGAAAGTTATGCACCGTTTTTCCTTCTTTTATAGCGAGAGAATGTGAAAGTACATTTGGTACATTTGCTTCCTCTTTAATACATATTGTTATGCTTGTTATGAACTTATTGATGAAGGGAAATGCACGAAGGCCTTTATCATTACATGTTCTTTTCTGAGTAAAACCTTCATGATGCACTGGAACAAATCTTGAGGCCAAAATCTGGACGGCATAGTAAATGACCAACTCTTAGATACTTAAATCCAAAATCATACCAGAGAATCAGAGATAAAGCACCAGAGCTACGGAATATCCAACTTTTTCTTGGATCTAACATTTGCTTTTGTGTTAATGGAAAAACAGAAGAGGGAACATTTGGTTTTGTTCAATCCAAAAAATGATACTAACTTGATGTGAATGGAAAGAAAAATTGTTGCGCTCGACATTTATGGATTGTTTTTAAATTATATAATTATTACTGCTTGGAATCCAACAAAATATTGTTTTTTGGAATTTACTGATTTTCAATGGGCGTTTCTTAATACATAAAAAAGTGCACATGCCAACATATAAGAACATATGTCGTACATATGTACAAAATGAGTCATGGTACATTTAGTATCAATCTTGCTTCACATCCAGAAATTTAGATGAACTGATTATTTTTACAGTTGCAATTTGATTGTTTTAGTACTTACAAGTTTACGCTCCTTGGTACTATATTTGTGGTATGTGCATCTACACTATCCTTTGTGTGTATGTAGGAATATAGTTCCTTATTGTTGTTGATTTCCTTCGCTAATCAATTGGTTCAGGACTTGGTTCTGACATTACTTTGTGGTGTTTATGATAATAGGCTTTACAGTTTTCCAAACTCTAAGAAAGAGGGAGCTTCCATGTCAAGCAAACTTATTCCTTTGGTTCTGCAACTGTTAACACAAGATGGTTCAGATGACGTATTGGTTAGCAAGATTCTTTCCAATTAACTCTCGCTCCCCTCTATTTTTCTTTTTTTGATTTCTGTGCCCATTGTTTGACACATTTTTTAGTAGCATGTTGCTTTTGCTAAAGTCATATCTGCCACTCTGATATTGATTTATGGATTCCAAGCTCCTTAACCTAAAATATAAAATCAAGACCTTTTAGCAAAACAGAGAAAAAGCGACTGCTTGTTTTTGTTGAATATGTAGAAGTCTAAAGTGTTATAGTATTTATTGAATAATTCCCTTTACAATTGGAAGCTATGTGATTGGTCTTTAACTGATATACTTTTTAGATATATGGGAAGTGTGGTAACATATATATATAGTAGTTTCCTACACCCTTAGGTGTCTACGTGAGCCTACACACATGCGGAACACACACATTTGTTTTTGCCATTAAAATGACCTTTAGGCAGGGGTTGCGACTGGCACTAAAGACCTTCTTGTACGCACAGACGCTGTGCATAGTGGGTCGTCCATCATCAGCAATGGACGACCCTGGTGAGTTCGCACTTCCAAAATTTTAGGAAGCGGGAAGTGCGGGAGGACTTAAGAGCGAACTAGGAAGCGACCTAGGGGGAAGCGAAAAAAAGAAAAAGTATAAAAAAACAAGAAGAAAAAACAGAAAAAAATGAAAAAAGAAGGGGAAGTGAGCTTCCCAGTAATTGGGAAGCACACTTCATTCCCGTTTAATCAGAAGCGCCACGTTTCGTGCTTCGGAGAAGCGCGCTTTCTCAAGTCGTATGGTGCTTCCGGTAACCCTAGGCATGCCCATGTGACATAGCAAATCACAAACTAAGTTGCCAATGTCTATGTCATTAAGGACCCATTCTTTGTATGTCTCTCTCTTCCTTTATGTTTTGAACAACATGTAGTGGTTGCTATCTTAATAGTCTTATAAGAAAGATCAGCATGTAATAAAATCCAGCTCACGAGCTTTTTATTTTCATGAGTGCTTTGCTGCAGACTTGTGTAGTTATATAGTGTTAATTAGTCCCAAACCGAGTATTTTTAGTGGAAGTGCATTGAGTGGTTTGACTGTCCAAATGATTTGCTTTTGCCTCTTTTAATATGTATGTTGTTTGACTCTTCTTTTTAGGAGTTACATGGACTACTCGTGTTCTTATAGTATTAACCTTTTGCAGGAAGCGGCTGCTGGTCTTCTTTGTAACCTGTTAACTTTGTTTCCGTCATCTTTTCATCGTCACTATGATAGTGTGAGTGCAAATTTCTTTCACTCCCTTGGAATGTTCATTATGACTTTTTCTGAGTTGTTCCTTAGAGACAACGCTTGAACCTCAACTTGTTCTCTATGGACTTCCAAATATGAAATATTAAAGCATTATGTCAACTTAATGGCTTCTTGCCTGTGTCAATCTATTTGACAATTTGCTTGAAGGAAGATTTATAGTGTTTGGGGATATATTTTGTATAACTGCCAATAATCTGGATTTATAAACACAAAATTTGTTTTCTAGTAGCTTGCAAAAAGTTTTTCTCCATTAGGATTTTTTTTCTTTGCATAGTAGCTTATTTCTAAACTAATTAAGAAATCAATTTTAGTTTTTTTCATTTCACCTATTGATTGTTTCAATTGGATAGTATTGGTTTATTATGCGCCATTCAAAATTAAAATGTTTAAATTTGTGAAAGAATTGTCATATTAGTTTGGATGATGTACTGTCACAGGCTGAGGCTGTTGTCGCAACCCTCTTGTTCAGAAATTCAAGCTTGGCTTTATCTAAGGTGTGAACCATGGGAAACTAACCTGCATCTATCGGTTTTGTTATTTTAATAGCACTGTCTTCTCAGGGACTAAATGGTCAACTCCATAGATGGTTTGACTTTGTCAAACTTTGTTTTGAAATATTCACTGTTATAAAAAATTTTCGCAGTCCCTTTTTTTGCAGACAGGATTTTTATGTGTATTGTTCTTTTCCTTTTGGATAGTTAAGCTTTTACATTAAATACTTGGTTTTTCATGTATACTTTTAGATGTTTGCCCAATTACTGGCTTTCCTTCCGAGGGCAAGGGGTGATGTTGCTAGCTGGTCCCAGATGATGACGAAGCTTTTGATATCAATCAATACAAATTTGAATTATATTTTTCAAGGCTTTGAAGATGGTAATTGATACAAATGCTTTATATTTATATGTTTGTGAAGCCTTGTGTTAAATAGAGCTAATTCTTGTTTCTAATGCAGCAAACAAAGGCTTGAATGCTATCAATCTCTTGGTTGAACCAGGAAAAGATCCCCCTCCTCCCTTGGGTGGTTACTCAGATGAACAACCAAAAGACAAGTTTGGCAAACTTCATATTCCTCATGTTTGCTCATTGATGAAGTGTTGTATTTCAATGCTTACCAGTCCTTATCATGTCCAGGTAGGCCAACATATTGTTTGTTTAATATTGTGGTCCTGTGAATTTCATGCAAGGCCATTTCCTCCTTTGCCCTTATGTTTATTGTGGATTAAGATCTACAGTGATTTTGTTTCAATGTTGTCAGGTCACTGTCCCTATGCACTCTCTGCTTTCACTCGTCGAAAGAGTGCTCTCACTGGATGGTAATAACTGCTATGCTTCGATGCCCGTTATGGCCATTACTCAGCTAGAGTTTATCTTTTCTGATCTCCCTGTGTTGCACCTGAATTGCTTGGATTTGCTACATGCAATCATCAAGGGGGTCCGCAGGTGAGTCACAACTTTGTTACTGTTTTCTCTGTGAACACATGGTGGTCATTATCATTTGGAGAATTCACTAGCGCCCATTTTTTGGTATTTGACAGATACATCCTTTGGAGTTTGCATTCTCTAGATTTCTTGCAATTAAGAACTGTTATTTTTAGCATTTCTTTATTTGATGAGATTTTTTCCGAGATTTAAAAAAAACATAATTTTCCAAATTATCCAGGGATATTCACTTGCCAAGAATATCCTGAGAATAAGATTGTGACTATGGACAAAAGCATCTAAACCATTCACATGACAACATCTGACATGATCCATTTCAGATCAAGTGTCTTTTGCGAACAAACACAAAGAGGAAGGTGCCAACACTCCGTTACACATGTTCTTTACTTCATATCTTTTCAGATCCTGAGGAGTCTATTGAATCCCAAATGTGAAAATTTTGTTCTTTATAAATTACCAGGAACATTTCTTCACTCATCATTTGTTCAAGGGGGGGAAGTTAGAGCATGTCAACGTGCTATGCCTCATGCACTACCTTATGCCACCAGGATTTATAGTTAGTCATCTTCTTCTTTCTATGTTTTTTGCTTGTAGGTATTGGAAATGTATCTGTTAATCATCTAAGACTGTCTGCTTTGTGTTAATACCGTCCATAGTCCAATTCATCCTTAAAAACTGTAGTTCATAAAGGTGTATTTGGAGTTGTTTAGTCTAATGCCACATTTTCTTTCTTCATTTGTGCATGTGCATGTTCAGACATGCTAGTTGACATGTTGGGTATCATTTAACACCGCACATTATCTTTCCTAACAATTAGTTCTTGTGCAGTCAATTGCTACCTGCTGCTGGGAAGATTGTACGGCTTCTCCAAAATTATTTCAGGAGGTTTTTGTTGCCTTCCATTAGAGTCAAGCTTTACACAATTGCAAAAACTTTACTCATCTCCATGAACGTGGGTACGGCCCTAATCTTTCGTATCTCTTATTCTTACTGACACTGCTTTGATGTGTGCAAGACTGCCAAAACATTGTGTTTAATAACTTTTTTTCTAGAGGATGGTCGCCAAATTTAAAATATTCTTTTTATAGTTTTGCTCGCTTAGGTAGCTGCTGCATTAGAATGTTTGTGTCATGAAATGGCACGGAATCTGAGGCACAGGAGAAAAGATAATGATGCATTTTAGCAAAGAAAAAATAACAAAACAAAAATAATAATAATGTCTTTTATTAATTGTTCAAAACATGGATATATACAAAACCCATTCTCATTAAACTCACACTCATACATACATACATGATCATACACACTTGACACACATTATGCTAACACACCCATCACTCTCCCATTTACATGGCACACACACTTATTTTGCCTAACGGTTTGTCGGACCTCCAACTAGCCGGTAGGCTATAGCCCAACAACTAGCTGGTCAAAAGAAAATGACCATAAAGGATGAGATTGGTCATCTTAATGATTACCAAAATAAAATAATAGAAGTAGAATAAATAAAAGAAAAAAAATAATACTAGCCTAAAAGTATACACTAGGTATATGTAAACTAATCCTAACGGGTATACCTTGAGTATACCAAATCTAAAATACACAATACACTATAGGTATACGTCTAGTATACCTAGAATACAAGATAAAATGAGAAAGGAATAAATACAACAAACAATCCTACAAGTATGCTCGAGTATGCTGAGGACAAATACGCATCATTATTACATATTTCCTAACTGTTTGAACTAGTCCAGCTATTCCATGAATAACACATTTCTAGCATCATTTGCATAATGAAAATAAAATTCGTGCTAAGTGAATTAATAAAACATATTGGGCATGGAAACATCCGAAAAATATGCATTAGAATTTTAGTAATATCCAGAGCCCCAACTATTCTTGAAATATCAGGTTATCAATGAAACTCTTTTTTGGCTCTCCTTTTTTTTGAGTGTCCAGTTGTATGAGAAAACTGAAAACCATATCATACTTAAAATATTTTCTTCTCGTAGTGTTCAGAACCATCAAGTTTTATTGAGAATCTAGCAAGAAGCTCTGGCCGCATTTTAGACATAGTAGATTCAGTTTCTGCTACAGTATTGGGTAACTTGTCACTGTCAATGTTTTTACAGCTCTTTCTGATGACATCATAAGTTTTCATTTGATCTCTGTTTGATGTTTATTTCAATTCATTTTTGAACTATTCTTTGAGTTGGCTAGTTTATGGAGTCTCATACTTTAAATCAAAGTCATCAGTTGTGGTGCCTGTTCGAGCCTCAGAATTTGAAATCATGTAATCTCGTTTTCGATTCAAACAGGAAATTTTGAGCTCAGACATTCTTTTACACTTTTTGGAACAGAAAGTTTGACAAAAAAATGGGAATTGCTGAGTTGTTATGACTTGTTTATTGCATATTTTCTTCGTTATGTTAGGTCTTCCTTTAAAGCATCACATAGTTCAAATGTTCTAATTGCTTTTTTGCTGGTGGAGTATAGCTTGTACCACAGTACCTTGTATCTTTATGTTTAAGAAAAATAAGAACTTGTACTAACTTAGAAGTTCTGATTTTGATCAGGAATGGCTCTGTATCTTGCCAATGATGTAATTGATAATGCATCTAGGGATCTGGATATTGGTTTTCAAGCACAGGGATCCATCCCTTCTCAAGTACACTCTTCAAAACATGGAACTGGGGCATCAAAAGCCTCTAGGAGAGGAAAGAGGAAGCATGTTTCTGGATCCCCTGAGGATAACTCAAGTGGAATTGAAGCTGAAGTTTCGAGTAATTGTCCAAAGATTCCTTTCTCTGTGCAGATTTTTGCTCTTCAAGCAGTAGAAGCCCTTCTTACTGTGGTATGCATCTTAAACAGTCTTTCTTTGGTTCTAGGTGTTAGGTTGTTTCTGATCTGTTGATTTCCTCATTTATGAGGAATCATAGGTTTGTCATTGCTTGAATGAGGCATCTTGAAGTTGACCATAGTAAAAATTTCCTTGTATTGCAAAAGGTCCCATGAATCTAATAGTATGTGACTCAATGTCAGCCATGAAATCTTCTTTTCATTGCCATGTCTCAAATCTCATTATAAGGGATTTTGTTGTCATGAGAATCATGTGGCTTGAGAGAATCTCTCAAAAACATCTAGATATATTTATTATATTTTAAAAAATAAAGGCACATATAAATTCATAGTGAAAAAGATAAACATCTTAGCACAGTGTTAACATTGGGTTGATACAACAATAAGATTATGATATTTTGAAAATAGCATTTTTTGCATTTTATTGACTTTTTAAGTTGCCATGATAAAAGCATGGTAATTTTCAAAGTATTGGCTCAAATCTGCCTTAATTATGAATATTATGAAAGGAAAAAGCTTTTTCCCTTCATTGTTACACCATGCATCAGAATTTTGTAATATATCAACCGTTTGTAGTCTTTTTTATATGCTTCTTGGTATACTCTCCTCTTTATTGACCTTTGCAGGTTTATGTTACAGTTCCATGGTCATTTGGCGGCACCTAATTTTATCTGCTTATTTTGTGAAAAAGGAAAAAATGTTTGTGTCATTTGAAGGATTGTTTTGTGTAGTTATAGTCTTTCATTTTTTTCGGCAGAATTTAAGTTCCTTGTAGTGTGGATAACCGTTTTCAAAGATATTTCGGCAAATTGGTTAGTTAAAATGCTAGAAAGAGTTTCTGATATTCCGTGAATGCTGAGGGGACAGTTTGACGAGATGAGAATTCAAAAATATGGCACAGAGAAAGTAACGTGATAATAGATTTTTATCTCTCAATTTCATTATCCTTCTCTTTATGCTGTGTTTGTTATCGGGGCAAACAATGCTTTTGCTGAAACTACCATTGCTACTTGATTATACCAGGGTGGTTCTTTACATTCACACAGCTGGAGACCAAAGGTTGATCTTCTTTTGATACACGTAGCGACCAGTGCCTGTGAGGAAGGCTGGTCATATGAGGACCACAACATTGTTATGGAGGATGAAACAAATTTTGGTCGAGCAGATTTTCAGCTTGCTGCACTTCAAGCACTGTTGGCTTCTTTGCTTTCTCCATGCTCTCACAGGCCTCCATATTTATCACAAAGCCTCGCACTTTTCCGTAAAGGTTATCCTTTTGCATTTGATTTACAGTATATTACATTGAGAATTTCATCTTTTTGCTTGTGATGACAATACTAAATATTATCTGCTTCATCCTCAGCCATATATTAGTTTACAAGAACTCACAGAAATTCATCTAAACAAGTGCAGCAGTTGGTTGAATCTACAATAAATGTTTTATGAAGGAAAATACATTTTATTCAGGGTTTCTGCTGTATTTACTGGGTCTTGGTCAACTAGAAGAATTGTGATTGTTGGCATGCACATTGAAGAGAAATCTTATTTGTTAAAATGTTGATGGTCGCAGGCAAGCAAGAGGCTGGGACAAAACTTGCAGATTTCTGTGCACATGCTCTTCTGGCTTTAGAGCCTCTTATTCATCCACGTTCCCTTCAGTTAATGCCATCCTCATCTCTAATTAGTAATAACACAGGCATTGGTGGCTTAAACCAGAGGTTTCATTTAGCAGTTAATGAAAATGGGGTAGGAGACAAAATGGGCAGCCCCAGAGTGGACTACCCAAACATCTCAAAAACCGGTAAGCCGAAACTCCCAGTTGATGTGGGTGATATTTATCCAGATGACAAGTTATGTCTTGGTTGGTTGGCAAATATGGAAGAAACCGACACTGCTGAAGACAGACAGACAGTCCAAGTGGATGGTCTGACTGAACGTCTAACTGTTAATCTTGATAGAGTTGGTACGTTGGAGCCCTGCTCGGTTGTCAGATCAGAGAAGGAAATTTTGAAGGAAGACACCAGAAATGGTAGCTCAGTTCTGATACAAGAAATGCGGGTGAGTGGTGGTGCGGATGGTATGGGTAAGAGCACATTTCAGGAGCTAGAGGGCCATGAACCGGAAGAAGTGGTGGTGCATATGGAAAAAGACACTTCAGCTGAAAATGCAGGTGGGCTGTTTAAGGAATCTGAGCTAGTAAAACCAGTGGCATCACCATCAAAAGAAGATTCAGTCTCAGCTGGAATTGCAGATATTTCTGCTGAAGACAGCCCATTTTTCACCAGATTTTCTTCGTTGCACAGCACAGAAACCGTGGCATTGTCATCTGATTCAGAGAGTCTTCCAGACATCGTTGAAGGTGATCCAGACACAGACTAAAAACATGCATGCAGTGCTCATCCATACTTGATGTGTGGCTTGTGCAAGCTGGCCCTTTTTTGAATTCTTTAGATTCATACAATACTACCTTGAAGAAAGAAGGCTAAGGCCGGCCGGAAGAAAAGGAACAAAATGTAATTAATTTTAGTTTGTCGGAAATTAAATTATTTCGTTTAGTGAAAGAGTTGAGATAGATCCACAAAAGAAAATGGAAACAAATTAGTCCATACTTATGAGGTTGTGCTCTGCAATTGAGGTTTACATCCATTCTTTTTCGGGATATTTTCTTTTTCTTTTTACTAGTTCGTTAATTTCTTGGGAAAATTCCATTTAAATGTCGACCTTTTGCCCTTAGTTCCAAGTATGGACCTCACATTTCTGGCTGCACAAACCCTTTGAGCTGTCATGGGTACTCACCATTTTGGTGGGGGTGTCCATGGTAACACAATACACGTGGATGCGGACATTGACTCGTAGTGTTCATAGTTTAATGTTATTGTAATGAATTTAAGTATCATTTCAATAAAAATATTTTTCAATATTAAAATATCGAATTTTAGTTTTTTATTAATTAGAAAATAAAAAAACCTTTTCCACGTGTTCTATTTTTCAAAAAGAAATTAGACTTACGTGTTAACCCTCCCCCCCATCACGTGTCCCCGTGTCTTTGTGATAGTCTTTGAGGCCTCTAATCATCACTTCACTGTTCTTGATTGATAGCAATAGCCCAACTCCTTCACCCTCCCTCGTCTTCCTTCTCTCACCTGGCCCATGGGTAAGGTGCAATATCCAGCGAGGATCCGTTTTGCCAGTAACCGCTGCCCACCTCAAACAGCTGGTACAACTCTAGGCCTGTTTAGTTGTCTATCCTGCCAACAACTCTCCATTTGGTGGTTGAGTGGGTGGGTTTCTGATGCAGGAGTTGAGCCTAGTGATTCGGGTTCATTAGATCATTTTGTATTCATCTTTTCTTATTTAAATTTGGACATTTGTATTTGGGTATTGGATCATTATATGGTCTATATCATTAGGATAAGTTTGATTTGATTATAAAGTTATTAGAAAAGGATTCCTTGAAATGTCAACTCAAATTCACCCGTAATCAGACGTAATCCCATTTTGCCCGGAGAGTATCATTATGGTTACTTGATAATCCAACCCAACATGATAACATCCATAAGTGATTCAAATGTAGGGGTGTCAGTGGGTCGGGTTTGGTTTGGACCCAGGTGGAAAACCATACTTTGACCAGATTTTTGGGGCATGGTATCGGGTCCAGACTCGGGTCTAATTGGGTTCACTTTATGAAAAGACATACTGGGACCGATAAGAACTACATGAACCAAACCCAATAAAACCATATTTTTTGTCATTTTACCTTGAAAATTTGTGGGTCTTAAGGGTCTGGGTCTGGTATAAAATTTCACAAACTATACTAGGGGCCATGTATGAATCGGACCTTCGGGTCTGGTCCCAGGTCTTCTTATTTATCACCATATCGGGATGTTGTATGGTTTGGTTTGGGTCCGGTCCGGGTAAACCTGGCCCGTTGACACCCCTATTCAAATGTCAGCAAATTCAACAAAAGTGCTACAACTAAGCCCAAAATAAAAAAATGCGATTGACACAAAAAAAAATGCAAAATTACCGTATAACAAATATAAAGTTAGGTCTACTCGCAGCGTATGTTTCCACCACCATAGAGCCAATAATACCATTTTGCTTTATGGAGTTTTTTATTGGATTCATTCTAAGTACACAAAATATAACAATCGATGCTGCAAGTCTACCATAACACTTGTTGTGAACTACAAATCGAACAATTAAACAAAATATAGTTTAGTAAATTTTGTTGTAAAGTATATTCATGTACATCTTCCTTTTACGTATATTAAGCAATTCAAAAACCATATTCAGTTTAGCAATATTTCTTTGTAAAATATATTTTTGATGTATACTTCTCTTTCATGAACAACCTTATGTCGACCCACATAAAGCTTAAATTTTTTTTAATCTTTACCCCGAGACAATGCAACATATAGCTGATCATGAGCAAACATATACCAATTCTTGGTATCGTTTGTCCTTGTGCTTTATTTATTGTCATAGCAAATAAAGCAACAACAGTTTCTACAGTATTTAAAGGAATTCTATAAATAAAAACATGTTCACCTCTCTTTGGTCCAGTCATAATGATAGTTGGGATTACATTTGGTCTAAAGTTTTGTCACACTAATCTTGTTTCATTACATAAACTATCCTTTTAATTAAAATCCTTAATAATATAATCAGTCAACTTCTCTTCAATACCAATTTATGTGGTGGAAAACCAGAAAGTGATAAAGTATACAAAAACTCTTCTGGGTAGAAATTGTGAGACTCTTCACCTGCACTATCAAATCTATAGTAAACTACCTCTTCATTGTCAAATTGTGATGGTAATTAGTTGTTTATTAAATCAGCATTGTCATTTGCAGTAGCCAAAATGTCTCAATCAATTAACCATTGATGGTTGTTATTATTACTTTTAATGTCTTTGTTAACAAACTTAATTAGTTTACATAATCTTTGACTATATCATCTTCTTCATCAATATTAATAATTTCCTAAGATGTTGAACCAAAGTTTCATCCACTGTGGAGGCTAGTCCATTTTCTGCAAACGCTCTCATATTCTGTGTTAACTTTAAAACATGCAAAAAAGACCAAACCTTTGATTTAAGAGTTCAATTATGCCACCTCTAGAAGCTTTTGGAATAACATGCAACACTTGTCTAAAATCCCCTCCCGGAACAACTACAATTCCTCCAAAAGGTTGATTACATTCCAAGATGTCACAGTATGTTCGATCCAATACTTCAAAAGCATATTTAGAGTCCATGGATGCTCCATCATAAATGATAACCCCAGAGGCGTAGCTAGGATTCATGTGAAGGGGGGGGGGCAAATTCTTATGTTCTTTGTGTGATTGATTTGTGTATCTCAAAATCTGTCAAAATTCCAAAGACGCTATTTACAAGCACTATTCACCCCCCCCCCCCCTCTAGTGCTCGTTGTCTCGATCCTATAATACTTTCATTTGGTATCAGAGCAGGTTAGCTATATTTTGATCTTACCATCATCTAGCATGCCAACAACATCATCTCAGCACAAAGAATGATGCTCCTTTGTTCGTCCTCTTCTCTTCAACGAAACAAACTATAGATACTAGAAAGTGAGAATGATAATATTCTTACAATCCATGGATCTCGAAATTTGGAGAGTTGTTTCAGAAAAGTACCAAATGCCATCAACTGATTTCAGTCAATGGACCGATGAAGAAAAGAAGACTGCTTCACTTAATGCCAAAGCTATGAATGCATTGTATTGTGCCGTTGACAAGGTAGAGTTCAATCGCATCTCTCAATGCTCTACAACATGTAAAATCTGGCATACTCTTCTCGTGACTCACGAAGGTACGTCAAAGGTAAATGAATCTAAAATTGCTTCTTTAGTTCATCAATTTGAATTATTTAAAATGAAACAAAATGAATCTATATCGAACATGGTAACTAGAATGACTGATATTACTAACACTCTAAAATCCCTTGGAAAAGAATATTCACAAGTGGATTTAGTCAGAAAAATCCTAAGGTGTTTAACTCCTGAATGGGAGAGAAAAACCACAGCTATAGAGGAAGCAAATGATTTAAACACTCTCACTCTTGAAGATTTGGTTGGTAACTTAATGGCATATGAAGTCCAACTTCAAGACAGACAAGAAGAAGAACCCAAGAAGAAATCTCTTGCTTTTAAGGCTACTTTTGACTCTGAAAATTCAGAAGAAGATAAAGATGAAGATATTGCCCTCATTATAAGGCAATTCAAAAGATTCATCAAAAAGGAAAGATTTCAAATAAAGGTAAAGAAAGCGAATTCTTCCAATCCAAATGAAGTCAAGTGCTTTAACTGCAAAAAGGCATGACACATCAAGAAAGATTGTCCTCTTCTCAAAATCAAGACCAATGACCAATTCAAGAAGAAAAAGGCATTTCAAGCATGTTGGGATGATAGTGACTCCTCTTTCGATGAAGAATCAAATGAAGAAGTCGCCAACATGTGCTTTGTAGCACAAAAAGACTCGGTAAGTCAATTTGAGTATGATGATTTATTAGAAGCACTTAATGATTTATATGCTAAATTTAAGAGTCTAAGTTCTAAAAACAAAGAGTTAAAAACTGTAAATTCAACTCTTGACTCTCACAACAAAGTGTTACTTCAAGAGATAGAAGATCTCAAGAAGGAAAACTCTTGTCAAACATTTGAGATAAAAGAAATTGGAATTAGAACCAATCTCTTACAAAAAGAAATAACTAGTCTAAAAGAAAAATCAAATGATCTTCTTTCTATAGTGACCAAATTCACAAATGAACAAGAGAATCTAGAAAGACTTCTTGGTTCTCAAAGATGCTCGGTTAATAAAACTGGATTGGGTTATAGCTTCTTTGATACTCAAAATAGACCAAACTATGTGGTGAAGAATCAAAGACAATATTCTCAACCATTTGTTCAAAGGACTAAATTTTCTAGTTATAATAGAAATGCATCTAATCGTGGAACTTATAATGCTTATAAGACTAGACATGATTACTCTAGAAAAGCTAAATCTTTTTATAGAAAGAATATTTATTATCAAAGGAAACCAAAATCCAAATGGATATGGGTTCCTAAGACTAACTCCCATAGACCCAAAAATAGAAAGGGGTCAAATGTTTTGTCTTTTAATTTTGTTATATGTACACAAAATAAGGATCAAATGGATATTGGACAACGGTTGTTCCAAACATATGACTGGAAGGCTGGAGTTATTTTCCACCCTTCAAAGTAAGGATGGAGGAACCGTCACCTTTGGTGACAATAACAAGGGAAAAGTAATCGGTACCGGTAACATTGGTAATCCAAAATTTCCCTTGATAGAAAATGTTCTTTTAGTAGATGGTTTAATACATAATTTATTATCCATTAGTCAATTATGTGATAAAGGTTTTCTTGTTTCTTTTGAACATGATTTATGCTTAATTTCTGATTTTCAATCTAAAAAGATCATTTTTAAAGGTAAAAGAAGGAACAATGTGTATGAACTTTATCTAGATGAGTTACCCACTTTTAATGAAAAATGTCTTATTGTTTCAAATGAAATACAATGGTTATGGCACAAGAGACTTGGACATGTTAACTTTAAAATTATTTCCAAGTTATCCAAGAATGATCTTGTTAGAGGCCTACCTAGAATACCATATAAGAAGGATCACTTATGTGATGCTTGCCAAATGGGTAAACAAATCAAGAGTTCTTTTAAAGCAAAAGATATAGTTTCAACAAAACGTCCTCTTGAACTTTTACATTTAGATCTATTTGGACCATCTAGAATTCAAAGTTTGAATGGTAGCAAGTATGCTTTTGTTATAGTAGATGATTATTCTCGATTTACATGGGCAATTTTTCTAAAAAGCAAAAATGATGCTTTTTCTGAATTTTCCAAACTTTGTAGAAGAATTACAAATGAAAAATCTACATCCATAATTAAAATTCATAGTGATCATGGTGGTGAATTTAAAAATGAACCTTTTCTAAAGTATTGTGATTTACATGGTATATCTCACAACTTTGCTTTTCCTAGAGCGGCTCCACAAAATGGAGTTGTTGAAAGAAAAAATAAAACTTTGCAAGAATGTGCTAGAACCATGCTTTAAGATAAAAATTTACCTAAATACTTTTGGGCTGAAGCAATAAATACAGCATGTTATATTTTAAACTGTGTTCTTATTCGACCAATCTTACATAAAACATGTTTTGAATTGTATTATGATCGTATACCAAAGATCTCATATTTCAAAATTTTTGGTAGTAAATGCTTCTTGTTAAATACCAAAGATAATCTTGATAAGTTTGATTCAAAATAAGATGAATCAATATTTCTTGGATATTCTTCTAGAAGTAAAGCTTATCGTGTTTTTAATAAAAGAACATCTTGCATTGAAGAATCTTTACATGTTGCATTTAATGAGAATTGTGAGCAGGTTATACCTCTAAGCGAAGGAGAAGAAGTCATACTTCAAGAAGAACATTTGATAGAGAGTACTTCTCAAGAAAATGTTCCTCTTCAACCGGTTTGGAAAGAAGTTCCCAATCATCTACATAAACAAGTTATTGGTGAAATAAAGAATGGTGTCCAAACTAGAAGGCAATTGCAATATATTACAAATATTGCTTTCATATCTAAAATAGAACCAAAGAATATCAATGAAGCCAGTGATGATGAATTTTGGCTTTTGGCCATGTCTGAAGAACTTAACCAATTTACTAGGAATGATGTATGGGATCTAGTTGATAGACCAAATGATCATCCAGTAATCGAAAAAAGATGGGTCTTCCGACATAAGCTTGAAGAAAATGGCGAAGTCATTCGAAACAAAGCAAGACTAATAGCACAAGGCTATAATCAATAAGAAGACGTAGATTTTGATGAAGCCTATGCACCCGTGGCTCGATTGGAGTCAATTCGAATGATGTTTGCTTTTGCTAGTTTCATGAATTTTAAGTTATATCAAATTGATGTTAAGAGTGCATTCTTAAATAGACACATCAATGAAGAAGTTTATGTAGAGCAACCTCCAAGCTTTGAAAGTGAGAAATATCCAGAAAAAGTCTATAAATTAAAAAGGGCTTTGTACGGACTTAAACAAGCACCAAGAGCGTGGTATGAAAGACTACGAAATTTTCTAGAACAATCTGGTTTTTCCATTGGTCGGTAGACTCTACTTTATTTATTAAAAATCTTAATTCATATATTCTTATTGTGCAAATTTATTTTGATGACATAATATTTGGTTCTACTAATGATTCTCTTTGTAAAGAATTTGCTAAAGCTATGCTGAAAGAGTTTGAAATGATCTTGATGGGCGAATTAAACTACTTCCTTGGACTTTAAATAAAGCAAACTGAAGAAGGAATCTTCATCAACCAGGCTAAGTATACAAAAGAACTTCTCAAGAGATTTGGGTTGGACTCATTGAAATAAAAAAGAAATCCTATGAGCACAACTACTTCTCTTGATAAAGATGAAAATGGTAAAAATGTAGATACTAAGCTCTATAGAGGTATGATTTGATCTCTATTATACTTAACTGCTAGTCGACCTGATATAATGTTTAGTGTTTGTATGTGTGCTAGATTTCAAGCTAATTCAAAGGAATCTCATTTAACTGCAGTAAAACAAATTCTTCGTTACTTGAAAGATACTTCAGATTTTGGTTTGATTTACCCAAAATCATCTTCCTTTGATTTAGTTTCATATAGTGATGCAGATTTTGCAGAAAGTAAATCTGATCGCAAGAGTACTAGCAGAACTTGTTATTTCTTAGGAAATTCCTTAGTCTCTTGGTTTAGTAAAAAGCAAAATTCAGTGTCACTCTCAACAACTGAAGCAGAATATATAGCGGCTAGTTTAGCGTGTTCTCAAGTACTATGGGTGAAACAGACCTTAAAAGATTTTGGTTTGAATTACTCCACAACAACTATTTATTGTGATAACACTAGTGCTATAAATCTTTCGAAAAATCCTGTTCAGCACTCAAGAACTAAGCATATTGAAGTTAGACATCATTTCTTACGAGATCATGTGTTAAAAGGAGAAATTTCGTTAAATTTTATATCCACTAATGAACAACATGCCGATATCCTCACTAAACCACTTAAAAATGAAGATTTTATGAGAATTAGGAGAGAAGTAGGCATTTGCTCATTTTTAGATTTATAAAATTTGTTTTTAAAAATAGTGTTTTTGAAAAAAATCTCAAAAATGCACCTTTTTAGTCGACCGATAAACTTCTAGTCGACTAATGTTTTAAAAAGCTTTACTGAAGAAACCTGATACCCCTTCGTTTTTGTTCTTTTTTAACGCATCGTTTCATTTTTATGCCCATATGTTTTCCCCTTTCCATAAACGAACCTCTCTCTCTCTCTCTCTCTCTCTCTCTCTCTCTCTCTCTCTCTCTCTCTCTCTATCTATCTCTTCTGAAAACCCCTAGGAGTGCTAGATGAACTCCTCCTCGCCGGAATCCTCTTGCCGTGACAGGGTGCCTCTTCAGCCAACGACGTTTGCGACACTTGCAACAACATCTTCTCACCTGCCGTCATCCACCGCGTCACCTCTTGTTCGTCGAACCCTTTATCGCCTCTTCCCTTTTGCCTAAAATCCGTGGAAACTCGACATCCCTTTTCGATGGGTTGTTACTACCGATTGTTTTGGCCACTAACAGAAACCTTGATCGTAGAAGGCACATTGTCCGCATCGCACAAAGTGTTTCAGTTGCATTGGTTATCCTCCACGACGCCAGACGATATCTTCCTGCCATCGGACGTCATTTTTAAAGCATTTGGAAGCCGACATCAATAGCGTCTCTATTTGTTCCTCTCAACGACTTTATTGATCAACCACTCCCTGCAACATTGATTCTCTTTGATAGGTGGATTTGTTTCATTCTTAACAACCATGCGTCGTCAGAAAACAGCCTCCGCACAAGGTACCCCTCCATCTACACCACAAGCACATCATGGATTTTCTCTCAGACTACTCAGAAATCCTCTTTTATATGATACTTTTGGATCGATTTCTGCACTTCCTATTTTACCAGGCTGAAATATTCTGTTTCACCTATTTTCTCGTTATAAAATCAGAGAATTATTTACAGGCATTTCACACCTTTTTGACGCTGGTGCAGACCCTCTTCATTATCCTTTGTTGATCTATTTGTTTTACACAAATTTACAAATTGATCATGGAACTGAATTTCTTTCATCTCTTGTTCGCGATGTTGAAATTGAGTTTGATTCTAAACTCCTTGGACAGATCTTAGATATTCCACCTTCAGAAACTCTTTTCAATACTATTGAACTTAATGATGGAAGAATTTTTGAACAAATTCTTCTTCCCGGTGCACCTCATTGTCCGCCTTTCGAAAATACCAATCTTCAAACTCGCGCTCGCATTGCTGGATGAATTCTTGCCCATAATGTTCTACCTAAAACTGGATCTTTTGATTACTACTCCACAGATCTCTCTACGACTCTTTACATCTTATTTGGAAATATTTGGGTAAATTGGGCCAACGTGTATTTTACTACTTTGTGAAAACAAAAACCTTTTCTTCTGTATGAATGTCTTCTTACTCGTATTTTCAGATATTTCAAAGTACCCCTAACCAATGAAAAATATATTGAACAAAAGGAGTTTTTTAATCAAACTATTTTTAAACGTATGAAAATCAAATATTTGCCTCCTTTAAACTTTGATCAAACTGAACCATTTGAACCATCTCCCTCTGAACCCTCACCATCTCCTGTGACACCTTCATCTCAAGCAAAACGAAAGAAATTCTCTACTAGTCAAGACAATAATGAAATTTTGCAGAGAATGGAAGCTTTGGAGCTGTATCAACACACTTTTCGTGAAGATGTGACTCAACAACTTTCTTCAATTCAGAAAGATATTGTTGAACTCAAGGAGATGATCAAGCAACACTTCTCTTGAACTTTGTTTACTATCATTACTGAACTTTGATACTTTCTGGGTTGTAATATTTTGAACTTGAATTTGCAGTTTTTTCTTATGCTATATCTGCACTTACTCTTTTTTATTATGACAAAGGGGGAGAAAAAGATAGAACTTGCATGAGAAATTATGAGAAAAAGACACATGGATGGAAACACATGGATGAAAATTATTGGAGAAAAAGAACATGCCACATGGAAATTGCATATTGCATCATGACATGAAAATTGCATCATGTGAAAACATTGAAAATTGCATTATGTGAAAGACATTGAAAATTGCATTTTTGAAAAAGTTTTAAAAATGCATGAAGTAATGATGGAAATGCAAAATAATCAATATGTGATATATATGCTTTGATTGTGCTAACTTCTTATGTTTTGCAGCATATTGATAGGGAGAGTAAAATCTCCATCTATGCATCTAAATGCTCCATCTTTGATTAGTTTGTCATCATCACAAAGGGGGAGATTGTTACGACAATGAAGCCGTACATGATACTTCAAGTACAAGTTTTTTATGATGAACAAGTGAATCAACTGCATTTCAGCTAAGGCATTGAAGAAAAATGACAAGAATTGAAGAATTCGATGAAGAATCTTTGAAGACTAGCGTGCAAATGTAAAAATCATTAAAAGTCTTAGATTCTTGTAAGAGCCTTACTTAGAGTGCATATTTCGAGTGCATTTCACCTAAAAAGTCTTTAGAAATACTTTTCTAAAAGAACCCTTCATAAAAATCTTTTTAGAAAACTCTTTATTTAATTTTTCATGTTTATAAGTCGACCAATAGACTCACCAACCGACTAATCCTTTCACGCCAAATTTTCTAAGCAAAATGTCATTTTGTCAAATTAGTCGACCAAAGGTTTTATCAGTCGACCAGACAGAATGTCAGTTTTTTGGAAACTTAAGCAGCAGTCGACTAATGATTTTATCAGTCGACCGGACAGAACATGTATTTTCGGAAAAAATTAGCAGCAGTCGACTTAAAGATTTTCCAGTCTACTGATGATATTATCAGTCGACTAATTTTTTCTCTAGTCAACTAAGTTTCAAAACTTCAGAATTTTAAACGGCTTGATAAACACATTAGTCGACCGACGATAACTGTCAGTCTACTAATAGTTAATTATCAGTCGACTAACTACTGTTCCAGTCGACTAATTTTGTTGTTTTTTCTGAAACTTTTAAAAGCCGTGTCTTTTCATTTTTCAAACGTTTTGATCGTTCAAAATGGACAGTTTTGACACCCTTTCATAACCTCAACGTATGAAATCTTTCAACTATAAATATGAGTGCATTTCACACTCAAAAAGCAATGTAGCCCAATCGAATTACATTGAATTACTCTTTGCTTTTCATTCATATTCATTTTCTCACTCACATGATATTTTTCACTTTAGTTTTTCACTCAAATTCCTTTGAGAGATAGTGAATTCGTGAGTTGAGTATTTCAACAACCTCAAAAGCCAATTGCATCTCATTTGCATTTATAAGAAAGGCTCGTAGGTTGTTTGTAAGTTGTTACTTATTTCATTTTTCTGTAAAAGGAAAGGACTCCTTGGTTTAAAGGAGTTGTTTGCTTTCAGTAGGTTTGTTACTGAAAGTGGAACCAGATTTGGTCTGTGTATGATCTTGTAGTTAAACAAGGTTGATAGTGAAAATCTCAAACTAGTTTTGCTTGGGGACTGGATGTAGGTCGGGAAAGACCAAACTAGGATAAATTCTTGTGTTCTTTGTGTGATTGCTTTGTGTATCTCAAAATAGGCAAAATTCCAAAGACGTTATTTACAAGCACTATTCACCCCTCCTCTAGTGCTCGTTGCCTCGATCCTATAACACTTTCAAAAAGTGCCACCTAATATGCAACTCTGTGAGTGATGGTTCACTCCGACAAACTACGCAAATGACCACTATTTAATATTAATCTTCACTGTCGTATAAAAAACAAGTACATCATTTAAGCATTCATAATCTACTCTTGACTTTGAATCTGCCCATACATATTCACAACATATCTATTTTCATCCAGTTGCATTGCACTAAAGAAACCTGGGTCATTGCTTGATTTCTTCTGTAAGTAATCAACTAAGGAACATATTTCTTATTTCTTCATGTTATCTGTCATCTTCCTTATTAAATGGTTTCTTAGATCCATAGGTGTGAATGAAACATTCTCGCGACCACAATCTATATGCACGCACAAATTGTATGTTTTCCTTGGTGCAATGTCGGCACTATCAGTTATTTCAATAATTGCAGTATGCGCTTCCGTTACTTTACGATGTGACCTTAACATAGGACTTATATGTGAAGCTGCTAATTCATGGTTATGATCACTGATTAAAGTACGAGGTACATATTTTCCATTCAGAAGTCTTCTTATCACCATTCTCACTGGACAACCACATCTTTAATCCGGTTTGTTTCTTGTTGGATTTTCACTTGACTTCTTCCAACCTTTCTTAGAACAAACATATGTCTTTCTCACCACAACATCCTGTGCATTTTTTTGACCAAGAACACCTTCTAACACTGAAGCCAAGTTTTAAGGCATAATCATTGTACTATCATGTACATTCTCAATGCCTGCACCTTTATCAAGTATACTATCATGATCGTCTACCTTATTATCAAATTGCATTTCTTCTGCTGAAAGATTCAAGTCAAAAGTGAATTCAATGTATGCACCCTTCTTATCATGTGCATCATTAGTGTACATGTTCACTTCTTCGGGTGCGTCATTAGTACAAATGTTCACTTCTCCATAATTTTTCACTGATTGAGATACCTCATCTTCACTGCAACCAGATGATAAGCTCACCACTGTCATAAGCAAGATATCAATTTGCGTTAGCCAATGCATACGTTTACTACGATTTACTCAAGATGCATATAACAACAAATACAAATTAATTAAGCAAGTCAAAGAAACGATTGAATGAATCACAGTATAAAAGCAACAATGATTTGTTATTTGCTTATAGTATGCATCGAGTTGTCATTTACCATGCCAATGAAAGAAACAATTTAACAGATATGTATTGATGGTAGTGATTCATGTGACAACGATTTAATTATATATATGATGTTGTGAAGCGATTTCAATAGAAATCGCTAAAATGAACAGCGATTTGAACACACAAATCACCATCACAAGTGTGCAACAATGTATTTCTGCACGCACACGTTTTTAAATCATACTACAAATATCTTATAAATTGATACTAGAAAACACATAATATCTTACAAATCGATATACATATCACATAATATATTACAAATCAATATGATAATTCAACATAATCGCTTACAAATTGACACTATAAAACACATGATATCTTACAAATTGATATACATATTACATAATATATTACAAATCAATACTAAAATTCAACATAATCTCTTACAAATCAATATTAACAAACAATACAATATCTCACAAATCGGTATATGTTACTACAACTGTGATTTGCGTTACATTGTATATACTGAGTGAATGGACGATACTGGATGGGGTAGAGGCCTTTCCTCGCTTCTGTAAACAAGCATTCTTGTCAGCAGGTCCCACAACCCTACAAATATCTTTAATTTTCCAACCGTAAAAAATACATCCACCTGCAATAACAAAACAATGCCTTAATGGTACTCATGACGACATACGTTCTTTATAATAGTATGATGACATGGAAAGGTACTCACGATGCCTTAATGGCACTTGTTGGAATGTTTGTGCGTCATTCCTTTTTTCCATACTACCTAATAAAAATGAAGAAGAAGAGAAGACTGTAAAAAGAGATGGCCGACAAATGCCCCTATGACGACCACCAATGATCGAACCAGTCAATCGATTTATAGTTATCTCCACGAGGTAGGAACAAACTCAAGAATGTTTTGTAACACAAGGCACGAACAAGAAGGCGACTATGTATTGTAACACAAGCTAAAAACCAAGGCGAGAACCTAAACTCTGAACGACGACAAAGGGTGCTCCAACGACAACAGACGATGGCAAAGGGTGCTCCGACGACATCAGACGTCGACAGTAAATGGTGCGTCAACAAAAGGAGCTCATGTTACAGCAGATGGTGCATCGTCAAAGGGTGATCCGTTGGCAACATAAGAGTTTACTGCTTAGGGCAAAAATGAAACGTTTAGACTTTTTGAAGACTTAAGATCAGAACTCCCTTTTCTTGATAGAGGACATTTTTGTCATTTTCTTGAACCACTGTTTCATGTCGAGAATGGTGGGAAAGGGGTACTTAAGTCTTTGCAACTGCACCAAACTCTGATGCTAAGTGATGCCGACACACACAAGGATACAAGCCCCACATGCTTATATATGTGGCGCTAATTTGGACCCCCCGAACACGCAAACAAACTGTCTTTCAGGGAGAACGCACAACACCCTCCCTGCATTGAGGGGTTCAGATAAGAGATAAATGAAGGCTGTCATGCTATTAGATTAACTAAGTTTTGGAGCGAAGCAGAGGTGCATACCATCCAAAAACTTGTTGAAGCCTTTGAGACGGCGATACATTACCATCATAAGCCTTCAGATCGATCTTCTGGCTTATGGGGAACCCATTCATGTTAACCTTCAAAATCAGAGAATCCTCCACCTTCTTCTCAAGCTTCATTGAGGAGGAGGTGGCACCATATTGTCTACTTGGGATGGGTTTAGTGGACTTGAGATTGGTGCATCCATTTGCATTTACACATTAACATAAAAAGAATATAATAAGATTATATAGGCAGCACACAGAAAGATACACATTAATATCAGATTCATGATACTAAGATTAGGTACATAATAATAGTTGGCTTGTAGAAAGTTATGCATTTGATTACCATTACTTATATTTAAAATTTAGAAAAGGAGAATAATAATTGATTTTGATTCACCTTCATGACTTGAAAAAACCTATTTTGATGTCTGAAAAACATGATAAAAAACATGATTCCTATCAAATAAATTGTGTTAAGTACATCTACAAGGTCTAATTGAAAAGATGCAACCTACAACTATGATCTCTAGTAGGGGAGAGTAAGTGCTCCCATAGCACTGTTGCATTATATATATATATATATAAGAAGGATCGTCCAACCAAAGGATGGTCCAAAGTCTATAATTGATGATAATCTACGTCGTTCCTTCTCCAAAGATCGAGTTTTTCATTGATCAAACTTTACATATTGGATTTTGTTTTGGATTATGATTTTTTGATGTTTAGATGCGTGTTTTAAAGCACTAAAAATCATTGGCCCACAATACTTTGCATTGTAAAATTTTAAATGCATTGTGAGCCGACCATTAATTTTCACATTTCGAAAAACAGGGCTATCTGTCTTAAAGTCTTCATGTAAAACATATTTCTTATTAAATAAATTATGAAGAATAAATATATGAGGTCTGATTGATGAGATGCTCAAGCATTGGAGAAGGTGAGCCTTTCTATCGTCATTGGTTGTAGATTTTTAACCTTCCTTTGGTTGGATGGTCTCTCTCTCTCTCTCTCTCTCTCTCTCTATATATATATATATATATATATATATATATATATATATATAAAAGTAATGAATACATGTGCAAGCATGACATCATCCATGGATACATGTGTGAGCATGATGGCATGCTCACATGCATCTATGTCCAACGTGGATGGAAATGGATGCATGTGTGTGCATGCAATCGTCGATGTCATGAGAGAGAGAGAAAGAGAGCCATGTAACATTTAAGAAAGTAAATCTTCCCTTTTAATGAAAATTTGGGAAACATGCAATTAGAATTTAAGTAAGCTACATGTCCGAGAGAGGCGTAAACGATATACCTTAATTTGGTTTGCCGTTATCAGATGTGCACCTTTATTTTTCCATGCTACAGTGATTTAGCGACGGTCCAAGACTGCCACTAAAGAATTGACGTGCCTTTTATTCTTTTGCACACAACCCTTTTAGTGGCAGTCTATGACCATCGCTAAAACATTGTTTAGCGTTAAAAAAAAGGAAGGGCGTGAAGCATGTGTTTCATGACTGATAACTCAGACCAAATTAAGGTTTGACGTTACTCTTGTCCCCTGCAGGTTTATTTAATATGCATCACAGTCATTGGATCTCAAAAGATCAATGCCAATCAAAAGAAAGTAGGTGCTCCATGAACAACTTATCATTACTATATATATATATATATATATATATAACGGACGCCCAATGTGCGCTCATGTTAAAAAGACCTTTTAGTTTGAAGCGCTGCTAAAGGTCAGAGCGAAAAATTAGACATGGCGCTTCAAAAGTGCTGCTAAAGGTAATTTACCTTTAGTGGTGTTTTGAAGCATCGCTAAAGGTCTGGGCAGAAAGTAGACCTTTAGTGGCGCTTCAAAAGCATCTCTAAAGGCTCTTTTTTAAGAGAACGGGTGTGATGGGGGCTATTCAGTCAGGCACCTACCACTTTTTACATATAGGAATTCAATATACTAATGTCCACCAGTTCTCATGCGTGGAGCGATTGAACCCCACAGTTGTTCGATTCAAAAAGTTGTTCTGGAGACAGTAACCCTAATCTCTCTCTATATATATTCTCTAACGAAGCCCTAATCTCCTCTCTCTCAAGCCTTCCGCCCTCCCCAACTCCCCGCGAGCCCACTGTGGTGATCACACTCTCTCCACCGCTCCGGCCCTGTCCGCGCGACTCCACGGCCAGGCAGGCCCACTCTCTCGAATCTTTCCCGCGAGTCGCGAGTCTCGCGACCTGATGTTTGATTCATCCTGATCTCTCTCTCTCTTCTCTTTTTTTTCATTATTTTGGTTTTTTATTTGACATGATTAAAACACACAGCTCCTCCTTGCCCCTCTCCGTTTTCTATATCTTTTATTTTTCTCCTGATGTTGTTTCCGTCCTACTCTCCCCATAAACTGCTCCCGAGAAACCTTTTTTTTTTATACATCTCTATTTTTTTTTTCATAGTGGGTAATCTAGATGCAGTGACATTTTAATTAGTACATTACTTGCATTGCTTATGGCTGATTTAAAGGTACGTAGCTAAGCTGGAATTCTTATGTAGAAAACGTATCTTTGTTTTCTTTTAGCTCATTTCATTTGATTTGCTTATTGCCATCCAGCCGATTCAAGCTATCGCATAAAAAAAATTTCTGCTCTTTCGAGATCTAAAAAACGAGCATTATGAGTGCTTTTGTTTGTCAGTGATTGCTGTTAAGATGGGGTGTTTCATTTTTTCAGATTATATGCATGTATGCTTGATATATTCAATTCAGATAGCTAGGAAAAATTATAGGTTGTGCGTCCTCCAGGTAAGACGGTCGCTGCAACTCCTAAAGATATCCTGACAGTAACCATAAAATTTTTAAAGCGCATCACTGTAATAATCTTAGAATACAAATAGGACTTACCATTCCCTGCAAGACCATAAACAAAATATAGGACAAACTTATTTTGTTCGATGGCACCTATAATCTCCTCAAAAGTATATCTTTGTTAATCGTTTAGTGCTTGACAACAAACCTTTTGCTCATCCAAAACATCAATATTAATATCATTAAATATACTACATTAAAAAATATCTTCCGCAGTTATACTCTGCACAGTAGATGGAAGATCATAATATGATAAACCTTGATTTAAATTGTATGCATGTTTGTATCTGTGGTCTCCTTGTAGTTATCTCTTGATTTTTTTCCTTTTCTTCAAATGCCTTAATCTTACATCATTCCTCCCGGTTTTGAGTTCTTTTCCTCTTAATGTCCTCTATTCTTTGCTTTCTTCACTTTTTGGAGTTATCATTACTCTTGATTTCAAAGAAATCGTTTTTTTTAGGATGCACTTAAATTGTTTGAGGGAAAACCTCAACCAACTTCTATGATTGCTTTAAAGTTTTTCTTAACGGTTTTTACTTCTCCCCTTGAATATTTTATTACTCAAATGACACTTCTCATTCGCTTCATAAAAAAAAATGGTGAAGAAGGAAAAGTGTGGGGAAAGCAAGAACTCGAGGTTCCTACCTTTTTTCCCCTTTTCCTAACAAAATTCACCTTGTTTTCTCCTCACTTCTATTTCTCCAATTCTCCATTTTATGTTTCAGACAAATTTCCGAAAACACTCAGGTTTATTGTTTCTGTGATCATTTATTTATTTATTTACTTTGATTAGGTGTTTGGGCAGCATGCAGTATCCCAAGTTGAAACCGTGCCTGCTGCAGTCGCTAATCGCTGATCATCTTCTCGAAGAGAACACACCACTCTCTGATCCTTCGAGGCTCTCAACTATCATTTCCTCCATCAAATTGCATGGCCTTCTATTGGAGCATTTTGATGGTTCACCCGATCAGAAACTTGAGAGTGAGTGGCGATCTGCCATCAATTCATGGATTGATGGTTTGATCTCGCTGTGTTTAAGCAAAAAGGTACTACCACCTTGTTAATTCTTGTTTTAAATATTTCCCTTTTGATTTCCAAAGGAGTGAATCAAGACAGGAGTTGGTTTTGATAGAAAGTTTATTCTTTTCCCTTGTGGTGACTCAAAGAATGTGTTAATTCTGTTGCTCTGGGTGCTTTGGTTTGAGATTATCACTATGATTGTTTAATGGTGTTTGCTCATGCTTTTATAAAGTTTTTTGGTGTTATGGTGACTCAAAGAAATGTGATCATATTTTGCTCTTGATGGTTTTGATTTTGAGTTGTTCAGTGTGAAGATCCTCCTTTTTTTTTTGCCTTTGATCATGTAGCCGGACAAGTGCTGGGTTGGCGTCAGCTTGCTGGGTGTAACTTGCCAAGAGTGTAGTGCAAGCCTGTTTCTCACATCTTATTCATCCTGGTTCGAAAAGCTTCTCTTACTGCTCAAGGTTTCATTCATGAACTTGACTGTTTATATTTCTCTTACCTGTCCAATTTTTTGCTGTGTAAATATTAATCTCTATCAGCTTATGTAGTATATATTTCGACAATATGACAAATAATTGAGTGAATTTGATTCACATGGCTAAGCACAATCATGCCACAATGGCGGGTTGAACATGATTTTTGGGTGGTTCTGCTCCATACCATTTACAACTAGATGATGGGCTTAAAGTGTTCTAAGTTAAAGCCTGAAGGACATTGCATGTTTGATAGATACCCTGTGTGTCTATCCTTTGCTGCATGGCTTAAGCCAACACACACTATCCTTGGTGGGCAGCAGAGTACTCTGGAGGTTTACACCGGAGCTGGTGAAATAGGGCCACAACAAATGTGGCACCTCTTGGCCAATTAGGGGACGTTTATATAACAGTGGTTTCTCCTTATAAAAAAAGTCAATTACGACTAGACACATAAAAATGTTTGTCTTACTCTCTTTGATCTATTTTCCCTTGCCTTGTTTGTGAATTTAATAAGGTTTGTAATGCTCAGACAGTCATGCATCTAGGCTCATAGATTTGAGTCAAAAGAGGGAAATTTTGATATATTGTGACATCATGTTTGATGTAATATTTTACTTTGCTGCAATGGCACCATTCAGCTTTGCTTTTCGTTTGAATATGTTCTTCGTACCTTCAAAAGAGATATGTAGAAGCAGGAAAAATTTGTTTCTCTTTCATTGCTATATCCATGTATGTGTATATGGCATAGATATCACTTATATTTTGAGAAACTATCTTGATATTATTTTGATATAGTGAGAAGGCACTGCTATAGCTATACTATAATGATATCATCACTACAGTTTCATAACTTGTTTCTTTTTTAATTTACTGTCTTTTATATTTTTTTACCTTCTTTTTACATTTCTTTGTAGAAATAACACTTATGAACTTATTTTATGCTATCGTTTTTTTAATTTTTCATTTTTAAATGCAAAAGGTTATGCTAGTTTTTCTAAGATTTTATAGAAAATCCTATAATATCTTCAGAAATTGCTTCACCATTGTTGTGACCAGTGTCACTGATATATTGAAAATATTGTGATATTATCGGCTATTTCAAGGTAGTCGATAATATCCGGAGTATATCACAATATTTTTAATCTCGTGATAATATCATTACAGAAAGGGAAGGAAGGAAGGACAAGAAAGAAGGAAAAGAAAAGAAGAAAGGGAAGAAAAGGAAGGATAGGAAAGAATGAATATAAAAAATGAATGGAGGGGAAGAAGGAAAAGAAAGGAAAAGAAAAAAAGGAAGGAAGTAAAGGAAAAGAAGGAAGAGAAGAAGGGAAGGGATGGAAAGGAAAGAAGGAAAGAAAAAGAAGAAAGGGAAGAAATGAAGGAAGGAAAGGAAAGAGGAGAAGAAAAGATGCTCCAAAGATATGATCCCATCCTCATATACCCTCATAGTAAAATGACAATCTATCTCAATATGCTTGGCCCTCTCGTGGAACTCTCGATCCTTTATAATGTGAATGACACTCATATTGTTACAATACAAGGAGGTTCTTCCACAATGAAACACCTAACTCTCCCCAAAGCCACCTTATCCAAATAATATCAGTTGTAACTAAGCCATAACTCTATAGTCTACCTCAATTGTGGGTAAAGCAACTCATTGATGCTTTTTGCTCTTCCAAGAAATCAAAGTGCTTCCAAGAATAACACAAAACCTTAAAGTAGAGAGGTGGTCTCGAGTGAATCCCCTATAGTCTGCATCTCAAATGTTTCTAAGGTTTGTGGAGGATGATGACAAGAACATTCCAAAATGCATAGTATCTCTCACATATCTAATAATCCTGAAAACAACAAGGTGAACCAATGTGGTTGAGCTCATACATTGACTGACAACATGTACATAAATGATATCAGACTTGGATATAGTCAAGTATATCGAACTCTCAACTAATTACTTGTATATCATTGGGTGTTCTAGCTCCTCTCTATTTGTAGCCCTTAACCTCATAGTTGCTTCCATAGGAGAGGTAACTTTCTTAGAATTATCTGCTACTAGCCTTGCTTTCTCAACAAGATCAGTTGTATACTTATGCGGGGATAAGTAAAGTCCCCCTTGAGTATGCAACTGCCAAGGCAAGGAAATATTTCAAATTTCTAAGGTCTTTCATTTTAATGATATTAGCTATCCTCGGCGTCTACTTTTTGCACATCATCTCCTGTAATCACCATAGGAGTAATATACACTTGCCATGAGATAAAGAGGATACAAACAAAGCGGGATCATAATAGCTTTGGTCAAGGCCGAAAGATCTAACCACAATGTTGAACTTCTCAAACCACATGCATGGTGCTTGTTTGAGCCCATACAAGGCTCTCTTCCATCCGCATACTCTGCCTTTAGAATCTGAGTACCACCAAGACATCAAACTGTTTGAGAATGCCAAAAAAACTGACTTCAATTCTTATGCTCAACAACACTATTTGTTCTGGTGTATGGAGACAAGACTTTTGGTGTATGATACTATTTTTAACAAGAATTTATTATAGTTCATTACTTATGTATTCTCTCCCTGAATTTGAGTGAAAATCTTAAATTGAGGTAAAAAATTGAGTTTTAATCATAGCATAAAATTGTTTTAGAATGCCAAAAAACTCACTTTTATTTTTTATAAAGTAAATCCATGCATATTTTGTGCAGTCATCTATGAAGGGTACAAAATACGAGAATCCACCTTTTGACAAAACTGGTTAGAGCTGCTAAATATCAGAGTATACAAGATCAAAAACATGCAATGACTCCACACTACTACCATCAAAAGGTAATGCATGACATTTGGCTAATTAGCAACTCTCACACTCCTTCATAGATTTAAACACTATAACTCTTGACTCATCAACGTACCAAATGCACTAAAGTCAGGAGTTGAGAAACATGGCCGTGGCATCTATGCCAAAGGACTGAAGGATCTAGCACAACAACACCACAACAAAAAATATGTGGAAACAGACTCTTCAGTCGAGTCAAGCAATACAATCAACCCCTTCTATGCTTAGTCCCACTCCTCCTCCCTAACTACCGTCAACACAACCATCAAGTGAAAATACATCACATTATAACGTATCATCTAACTTTTTGATATTAAATTCAACGCAATAGATGGAACATGGTATACTTTTGTAACCTTTAGTTGGTTCTTAATGTTAGAAGACAAATTTATGGTCCAACTTTTGATACTGACCTGATGTCTCCATTAGTTATGTGAAAGGATCCATGACGATGCTTATAGTTGTCTAAGGCAGACTCATTGGCAGTCATGTGACATGACACCCCTGAATCTATTAACTAACTTGGACAAGGACTAGGTATGCTTGCAGGTGCAGAGGAAGTGGATGCAAATGAATGAGCGAGGAGCTGCTAAATTTGCTTTAGTATTTGAGTCTATATAAAGGAGTCAGAAGCCTGGGCTGCACTTATTATTGATACTGTCGGTGGTTAAGTTGCAAACTACAAGTGTATTTACCGTTGAAGTCCTAAACTTTTTCTTCAAGTTAGGAAATGCAATCTCCATATGCCTCATTTTTTTATAATAGTGGCATCGCATTGTACCCATGTCCCAACGAGACGAGCCACTCTAGTGCGTATGTTACTCACCTTGAATATGTGTTTGCTTTGCTGCCACAAGTACAATATCATCTACAGATTTAGCTTCAAAAGACTTGATTTTAGTCTCTTTTGCAATTAGCTTGCTCAACATCTGAGTGAATGTAGGGAACTCAGCTCTATGTAACATCACACACTTAGTCCTATCAAACTTAGTTTTCAAGGTCATCAGAAACTCGATAACTCTCGACTTTTTCTTTCTATGCACTGGGCAATTCTTGCATTCATCACATCTAGTGCAAGGGGGATCTGAATCCATAAGTGCTATCACATCCCAAATTTGCTGCATTTGTGAATAAAAGCTTTGCACAGTCTTACTTTCCTATTTGAGCCCTCTAAGATCTTGAACCTGCTGGTACTCTCTTGCCTAGTTGTTTTGTTGGTATACTGGAGCTAGAAAGTTCTAAGCATATGTGGCTTTCTCAAACTTGGCCTGGTTAACTGCTGAGCATCCTTGACCCTAACAACCATGCCATAATCTTTGCATATTTTACATCTATTCCCCTGCCTTTTCATCATATCAAACCACGCTGTCCACCTTTTTTGTCACACCCCAATTAATGGTGACATTGCTGCCCAACTCAGCCCGACACATCAAATTGGTCATCAACACCTCTATAGGATTTCAAACGCTACCCGAGAGGCTGAAAGCAATCACAGATAGATGTTAAGCTGAAAGGAATTTAAAACACAGAAATCCCTGAAATTTCTAACTACGACCCCTATAGAACCTGCCCGAGAATCATCACATCTAACCAGCTCCAAACATCAAATCAATGCCTTTATCATGATTCTAGGTGAAAGCAGCCTAAATAGATCCAATCTAGGGCAGAAAATAACTTGGAAATAATCCAGGATTTAAGATTTTGTGAATCAGACCCTATTTGTCAGAAAAGTTCCAAAAAACCATGAAAAATCACGACTTCTTGTAGAGAACTCCAAATTGCACGAAATTGTTTGTGAAATCTTGTCCTCTGTAGCTCTTTTAGTTACAAATGAAAAAGATTCCCAATAACCTATCTCTACCTTAGGCATTCCATTAATGGCTGATGTCAGCTATGCACTGTATCACACTAAAAAATTGTTGCTTCTAGATGATCTCCTCCATTCATGAACTGCTGCAATGGAAGGAAGAACACTGATATGCAGGAGTTCAGCATGTTTCTTGTTACTCTTCAAACAAAAGCTATATTACATAAGGCTGTCCTCCTCTTCATTAGGGTTCAATCTACAATAATTTCCATGCCTAAACTACGGTCGATAATCATATATATTGATAGGACTATGAGTAACACCTGCATGCATATTTACATCTTTGTACATGAACAAAGCTAGTATTTTCAACAATGTAGCACATCCAACTAATGATCTACTATTTTTGCACGAGGTTCACAATCACCAATTTGATGGTTCCACTGATAACAATTGTTATGATGTAATATCGCAAACATTTATCTAAATAATATAATAAAATAAATGTGAACTTTGTTCTGCCTGCTTGGAATATTAAGCTTCTGGGTGTCCTCAAGAAAAAAAGGTGGGGGTGGGGGGGGGGGGGACAAAAACCTTGTTTTATATGTCCATACTATCTTGAATGATGTTATTATGAATGCGTTGCATTGATTCTTTTTGGCTTAATATCTGTCCCTTTTACATGTTATTTGAGAAAGTTGTTTGGTAATGATATTTTTTGTCTTGCTATGCAGCCTCAGTCAGACTCTCATTTTATCAAAGTGGCTTCTTGTGCAGCATTATCAGACCTACTTACGAGGTTCTTATTTATCTTGCTTGTTATATGCCACTGCACTTGTCCTCATTTTGTGGTATCAATGATGTGATATATCCGTCAGTCAATATTTATTTTGTATTGTTTTGGAGGTGTGCTTTCATTCATAATCTTTTTGTAATGTTTGCACATTTTTTATGTGTTCTACTATTTATTTCTTTTACTAATTTTGCTTTTCTTCTCCCACTATGCAAGCAGGCTTTTAGCCCTGGTTGGACTTGATTCCAAGGCCACATAATCATGATACTGAGTCTCCATGGTCTGTTTATCATGCTTACTCTTTTTATACAACTGGCAAGAAACCTCACAGAAATCTGCTCTGAAGTATAGAAGAGTGTACTTGTCAGTTATGACTAGAGAGGAGTCATTAAGCTGAAAGTTATGCACCGTTTTTCCTTCTTTTATAGCGAGAGAATGTGAAAGTACATTTGGTACATTTGCTTCCTCTTTAATACATATTGTTATGCTTGTTATGAACTTATTGATGAAGGGAAATGCACGAAGGCCTTTATCATTACATGTTCTTTTCTGAGTAAAACCTTCATGATGCACTGGAACAAATCTTGAGGCCAAAATCTGGACGGCATAGTAAATGACCAACTCTTAGATACTTAAATCCAAAATCATACCAGAGAATCAGAGATAAAGCACCAGAGCTACGGAATATCCAACTTTTTCTTGGATCTAACATTTGCTTTTGTGTTAATGGAAAAACAGAAGAGGGAACATTTGGTTTTGTTCAATCCAAAAAATGATACTAACTTGATGTGAATGGAAAGAAAAATTGTTGCGCTCGACATTTATGGATTGTTTTTAAATTATATAATTATTACTGCTTGGAATCCAACAAAATATTGTTTTTTGGAATTTACTGATTTTCAATGGGCGTTTCTTAATACATAAAAAAGTGCACATGCCAACATATAAGAACATATGTCGTACATATGTACAAAATGAGTCATGGTACATTTAGTATCAATCTTGCTTCACATCCAGAAATTTAGATGAACTGATTATTTTTACAGTTGCAATTTGATTGTTTTAGTACTTACAAGTTTACGCTCCTTGGTACTATATTTGTGGTATGTGCATCTACACTATCCTTTGTGTGTATGTAGGAATATAGTTCCTTATTGTTGTTGATTTCCTTCGCTAATCAATTGGTTCAGGACTTGGTTCTGACATTACTTTGTGGTGTTTATGATAATAGGCTTTACAGTTTTCCAAACTCTAAGAAAGAGGGAGCTTCCATGTCAAGCAAACTTATTCCTTTGGTTCTGCAACTGTTAACACAAGATGGTTCAGATGACGTATTGGTTAGCAAGATTCTTTCCAATTAACTCTCGCTCCCCTCTATTTTTCTTTTTTTGATTTCTGTGCCCATTGTTTGACACATTTTTTAGTAGCATGTTGCTTTTGCTAAAGTCATATCTGCCACTCTGATATTGATTTATGGATTCCAAGCTCCTTAACCTAAAATATAAAATCAAGACCTTTTAGCAAAACAGAGAAAAAGCGACTGCTTGTTTTTGTTGAATATGTAGAAGTCTAAAGTGTTATAGTATTTATTGAATAATTCCCTTTACAATTGGAAGCTATGTGATTGGTCTTTAACTGATATACTTTTTAGATATATGGGAAGTGTGGTAACATATATATATAGTAGTTTCCTACACCCTTAGGTGTCTACGTGAGCCTACACACATGCGGAACACACACATTTGTTTTTGCCATTAAAATGACCTTTAGGCAGGGGTTGCGACTGGCACTAAAGACCTTCTTGTACGCACAGACGCTGTGCATAGTGGGTCGTCCATCATCAGCAATGGACGACCCTGGTGAGTTCGCACTTCCAAAATTTTAGGAAGCGGGAAGTGCGGGAGGACTTAAGAGCGAACTAGGAAGCGACCTAGGGGGAAGCGAAAAAAAGAAAAAGTATAAAAAAACAAGAAGAAAAAACAGAAAAAAATGAAAAAAGAAGGGGAAGTGAGCTTCCCAGTAATTGGGAAGCACACTTCATTCCCGTTTAATCAGAAGCGCCACGTTTCGTGCTTCGGAGAAGCGCGCTTTCTCAAGTCGTATGGTGCTTCCGGTAACCCTAGGCATGCCCATGTGACATAGCAAATCACAAACTAAGTTGCCAATGTCTATGTCATTAAGGACCCATTCTTTGTATGTCTCTCTCTTCCTTTATGTTTTGAACAACATGTAGTGGTTGCTATCTTAATAGTCTTATAAGAAAGATCAGCATGTAATAAAATCCAGCTCACGAGCTTTTTATTTTCATGAGTGCTTTGCTGCAGACTTGTGTAGTTATATAGTGTTAATTAGTCCCAAACCGAGTATTTTTAGTGGAAGTGCATTGAGTGGTTTGACTGTCCAAATGATTTGCTTTTGCCTCTTTTAATATGTATGTTGTTTGACTCTTCTTTTTAGGAGTTACATGGACTACTCGTGTTCTTATAGTATTAACCTTTTGCAGGAAGCGGCTGCTGGTCTTCTTTGTAACCTGTTAACTTTGTTTCCGTCATCTTTTCATCGTCACTATGATAGTGTGAGTGCAAATTTCTTTCACTCCCTTGGAATGTTCATTATGACTTTTTCTGAGTTGTTCCTTAGAGACAACGCTTGAACCTCAACTTGTTCTCTATGGACTTCCAAATATGAAATATTAAAGCATTATGTCAACTTAATGGCTTCTTGCCTGTGTCAATCTATTTGACAATTTGCTTGAAGGAAGATTTATAGTGTTTGGGGATATATTTTGTATAACTGCCAATAATCTGGATTTATAAACACAAAATTTGTTTTCTAGTAGCTTGCAAAAAGTTTTTCTCCATTAGGATTTTTTTTCTTTGCATAGTAGCTTATTTCTAAACTAATTAAGAAATCAATTTTAGTTTTTTTCATTTCACCTATTGATTGTTTCAATTGGATAGTATTGGTTTATTATGCGCCATTCAAAATTAAAATGTTTAAATTTGTGAAAGAATTGTCATATTAGTTTGGATGATGTACTGTCACAGGCTGAGGCTGTTGTCGCAACCCTCTTGTTCAGAAATTCAAGCTTGGCTTTATCTAAGGTGTGAACCATGGGAAACTAACCTGCATCTATCGGTTTTGTTATTTTAATAGCACTGTCTTCTCAGGGACTAAATGGTCAACTCCATAGATGGTTTGACTTTGTCAAACTTTGTTTTGAAATATTCACTGTTATAAAAAATTTTCGCAGTCCCTTTTTTTGCAGACAGGATTTTTATGTGTATTGTTCTTTTCCTTTTGGATAGTTAAGCTTTTACATTAAATACTTGGTTTTTCATGTATACTTTTAGATGTTTGCCCAATTACTGGCTTTCCTTCCGAGGGCAAGGGGTGATGTTGCTAGCTGGTCCCAGATGATGACGAAGCTTTTGATATCAATCAATACAAATTTGAATTATATTTTTCAAGGCTTTGAAGATGGTAATTGATACAAATGCTTTATATTTATATGTTTGTGAAGCCTTGTGTTAAATAGAGCTAATTCTTGTTTCTAATGCAGCAAACAAAGGCTTGAATGCTATCAATCTCTTGGTTGAACCAGGAAAAGATCCCCCTCCTCCCTTGGGTGGTTACTCAGATGAACAACCAAAAGACAAGTTTGGCAAACTTCATATTCCTCATGTTTGCTCATTGATGAAGTGTTGTATTTCAATGCTTACCAGTCCTTATCATGTCCAGGTAGGCCAACATATTGTTTGTTTAATATTGTGGTCCTGTGAATTTCATGCAAGGCCATTTCCTCCTTTGCCCTTATGTTTATTGTGGATTAAGATCTACAGTGATTTTGTTTCAATGTTGTCAGGTCACTGTCCCTATGCACTCTCTGCTTTCACTCGTCGAAAGAGTGCTCTCACTGGATGGTAATAACTGCTATGCTTCGATGCCCGTTATGGCCATTACTCAGCTAGAGTTTATCTTTTCTGATCTCCCTGTGTTGCACCTGAATTGCTTGGATTTGCTACATGCAATCATCAAGGGGGTCCGCAGGTGAGTCACAACTTTGTTACTGTTTTCTCTGTGAACACATGGTGGTCATTATCATTTGGAGAATTCACTAGCGCCCATTTTTTGGTATTTGACAGATACATCCTTTGGAGTTTGCATTCTCTAGATTTCTTGCAATTAAGAACTGTTATTTTTAGCATTTCTTTATTTGATGAGATTTTTTCCGAGATTTAAAAAAAACATAATTTTCCAAATTATCCAGGGATATTCACTTGCCAAGAATATCCTGAGAATAAGATTGTGACTATGGACAAAAGCATCTAAACCATTCACATGACAACATCTGACATGATCCATTTCAGATCAAGTGTCTTTTGCGAACAAACACAAAGAGGAAGGTGCCAACACTCCGTTACACATGTTCTTTACTTCATATCTTTTCAGATCCTGAGGAGTCTATTGAATCCCAAATGTGAAAATTTTGTTCTTTATAAATTACCAGGAACATTTCTTCACTCATCATTTGTTCAAGGGGGGGAAGTTAGAGCATGTCAACGTGCTATGCCTCATGCACTACCTTATGCCACCAGGATTTATAGTTAGTCATCTTCTTCTTTCTATGTTTTTTGCTTGTAGGTATTGGAAATGTATCTGTTAATCATCTAAGACTGTCTGCTTTGTGTTAATACCGTCCATAGTCCAATTCATCCTTAAAAACTGTAGTTCATAAAGGTGTATTTGGAGTTGTTTAGTCTAATGCCACATTTTCTTTCTTCATTTGTGCATGTGCATGTTCAGACATGCTAGTTGACATGTTGGGTATCATTTAACACCGCACATTATCTTTCCTAACAATTAGTTCTTGTGCAGTCAATTGCTACCTGCTGCTGGGAAGATTGTACGGCTTCTCCAAAATTATTTCAGGAGGTTTTTGTTGCCTTCCATTAGAGTCAAGCTTTACACAATTGCAAAAACTTTACTCATCTCCATGAACGTGGGTACGGCCCTAATCTTTCGTATCTCTTATTCTTACTGACACTGCTTTGATGTGTGCAAGACTGCCAAAACATTGTGTTTAATAACTTTTTTTCTAGAGGATGGTCGCCAAATTTAAAATATTCTTTTTATAGTTTTGCTCGCTTAGGTAGCTGCTGCATTAGAATGTTTGTGTCATGAAATGGCACGGAATCTGAGGCACAGGAGAAAAGATAATGATGCATTTTAGCAAAGAAAAAATAACAAAACAAAAATAATAATAATGTCTTTTATTAATTGTTCAAAACATGGATATATACAAAACCCATTCTCATTAAACTCACACTCATACATACATACATGATCATACACACTTGACACACATTATGCTAACACACCCATCACTCTCCCATTTACATGGCACACACACTTATTTTGCCTAACGGTTTGTCGGACCTCCAACTAGCCGGTAGGCTATAGCCCAACAACTAGCTGGTCAAAAGAAAATGACCATAAAGGATGAGATTGGTCATCTTAATGATTACCAAAATAAAATAATAGAAGTAGAATAAATAAAAGAAAAAAAATAATACTAGCCTAAAAGTATACACTAGGTATATGTAAACTAATCCTAACGGGTATACCTTGAGTATACCAAATCTAAAATACACAATACACTATAGGTATACGTCTAGTATACCTAGAATACAAGATAAAATGAGAAAGGAATAAATACAACAAACAATCCTACAAGTATGCTCGAGTATGCTGAGGACAAATACGCATCATTATTACATATTTCCTAACTGTTTGAACTAGTCCAGCTATTCCATGAATAACACATTTCTAGCATCATTTGCATAATGAAAATAAAATTCGTGCTAAGTGAATTAATAAAACATATTGGGCATGGAAACATCCGAAAAATATGCATTAGAATTTTAGTAATATCCAGAGCCCCAACTATTCTTGAAATATCAGGTTATCAATGAAACTCTTTTTTGGCTCTCCTTTTTTTTGAGTGTCCAGTTGTATGAGAAAACTGAAAACCATATCATACTTAAAATATTTTCTTCTCGTAGTGTTCAGAACCATCAAGTTTTATTGAGAATCTAGCAAGAAGCTCTGGCCGCATTTTAGACATAGTAGATTCAGTTTCTGCTACAGTATTGGGTAACTTGTCACTGTCAATGTTTTTACAGCTCTTTCTGATGACATCATAAGTTTTCATTTGATCTCTGTTTGATGTTTATTTCAATTCATTTTTGAACTATTCTTTGAGTTGGCTAGTTTATGGAGTCTCATACTTTAAATCAAAGTCATCAGTTGTGGTGCCTGTTCGAGCCTCAGAATTTGAAATCATGTAATCTCGTTTTCGATTCAAACAGGAAATTTTGAGCTCAGACATTCTTTTACACTTTTTGGAACAGAAAGTTTGACAAAAAAATGGGAATTGCTGAGTTGTTATGACTTGTTTATTGCATATTTTCTTCGTTATGTTAGGTCTTCCTTTAAAGCATCACATAGTTCAAATGTTCTAATTGCTTTTTTGCTGGTGGAGTATAGCTTGTACCACAGTACCTTGTATCTTTATGTTTAAGAAAAATAAGAACTTGTACTAACTTAGAAGTTCTGATTTTGATCAGGAATGGCTCTGTATCTTGCCAATGATGTAATTGATAATGCATCTAGGGATCTGGATATTGGTTTTCAAGCACAGGGATCCATCCCTTCTCAAGTACACTCTTCAAAACATGGAACTGGGGCATCAAAAGCCTCTAGGAGAGGAAAGAGGAAGCATGTTTCTGGATCCCCTGAGGATAACTCAAGTGGAATTGAAGCTGAAGTTTCGAGTAATTGTCCAAAGATTCCTTTCTCTGTGCAGATTTTTGCTCTTCAAGCAGTAGAAGCCCTTCTTACTGTGGTATGCATCTTAAACAGTCTTTCTTTGGTTCTAGGTGTTAGGTTGTTTCTGATCTGTTGATTTCCTCATTTATGAGGAATCATAGGTTTGTCATTGCTTGAATGAGGCATCTTGAAGTTGACCATAGTAAAAATTTCCTTGTATTGCAAAAGGTCCCATGAATCTAATAGTATGTGACTCAATGTCAGCCATGAAATCTTCTTTTCATTGCCATGTCTCAAATCTCATTATAAGGGATTTTGTTGTCATGAGAATCATGTGGCTTGAGAGAATCTCTCAAAAACATCTAGATATATTTATTATATTTTAAAAAATAAAGGCACATATAAATTCATAGTGAAAAAGATAAACATCTTAGCACAGTGTTAACATTGGGTTGATACAACAATAAGATTATGATATTTTGAAAATAGCATTTTTTGCATTTTATTGACTTTTTAAGTTGCCATGATAAAAGCATGGTAATTTTCAAAGTATTGGCTCAAATCTGCCTTAATTATGAATATTATGAAAGGAAAAAGCTTTTTCCCTTCATTGTTACACCATGCATCAGAATTTTGTAATATATCAACCGTTTGTAGTCTTTTTTATATGCTTCTTGGTATACTCTCCTCTTTATTGACCTTTGCAGGTTTATGTTACAGTTCCATGGTCATTTGGCGGCACCTAATTTTATCTGCTTATTTTGTGAAAAAGGAAAAAATGTTTGTGTCATTTGAAGGATTGTTTTGTGTAGTTATAGTCTTTCATTTTTTTCGGCAGAATTTAAGTTCCTTGTAGTGTGGATAACCGTTTTCAAAGATATTTCGGCAAATTGGTTAGTTAAAATGCTAGAAAGAGTTTCTGATATTCCGTGAATGCTGAGGGGACAGTTTGACGAGATGAGAATTCAAAAATATGGCACAGAGAAAGTAACGTGATAATAGATTTTTATCTCTCAATTTCATTATCCTTCTCTTTATGCTGTGTTTGTTATCGGGGCAAACAATGCTTTTGCTGAAACTACCATTGCTACTTGATTATACCAGGGTGGTTCTTTACATTCACACAGCTGGAGACCAAAGGTTGATCTTCTTTTGATACACGTAGCGACCAGTGCCTGTGAGGAAGGCTGGTCATATGAGGACCACAACATTGTTATGGAGGATGAAACAAATTTTGGTCGAGCAGATTTTCAGCTTGCTGCACTTCAAGCACTGTTGGCTTCTTTGCTTTCTCCATGCTCTCACAGGCCTCCATATTTATCACAAAGCCTCGCACTTTTCCGTAAAGGTTATCCTTTTGCATTTGATTTACAGTATATTACATTGAGAATTTCATCTTTTTGCTTGTGATGACAATACTAAATATTATCTGCTTCATCCTCAGCCATATATTAGTTTACAAGAACTCACAGAAATTCATCTAAACAAGTGCAGCAGTTGGTTGAATCTACAATAAATGTTTTATGAAGGAAAATACATTTTATTCAGGGTTTCTGCTGTATTTACTGGGTCTTGGTCAACTAGAAGAATTGTGATTGTTGGCATGCACATTGAAGAGAAATCTTATTTGTTAAAATGTTGATGGTCGCAGGCAAGCAAGAGGCTGGGACAAAACTTGCAGATTTCTGTGCACATGCTCTTCTGGCTTTAGAGCCTCTTATTCATCCACGTTCCCTTCAGTTAATGCCATCCTCATCTCTAATTAGTAATAACACAGGCATTGGTGGCTTAAACCAGAGGTTTCATTTAGCAGTTAATGAAAATGGGGTAGGAGACAAAATGGGCAGCCCCAGAGTGGACTACCCAAACATCTCAAAAACCGGTAAGCCGAAACTCCCAGTTGATGTGGGTGATATTTATCCAGATGACAAGTTATGTCTTGGTTGGTTGGCAAATATGGAAGAAACCGACACTGCTGAAGACAGACAGACAGTCCAAGTGGATGGTCTGACTGAACGTCTAACTGTTAATCTTGATAGAGTTGGTACGTTGGAGCCCTGCTCGGTTGTCAGATCAGAGAAGGAAATTTTGAAGGAAGACACCAGAAATGGTAGCTCAGTTCTGATACAAGAAATGCGGGTGAGTGGTGGTGCGGATGGTATGGGTAAGAGCACATTTCAGGAGCTAGAGGGCCATGAACCGGAAGAAGTGGTGGTGCATATGGAAAAAGACACTTCAGCTGAAAATGCAGGTGGGCTGTTTAAGGAATCTGAGCTAGTAAAACCAGTGGCATCACCATCAAAAGAAGATTCAGTCTCAGCTGGAATTGCAGATATTTCTGCTGAAGACAGCCCATTTTTCACCAGATTTTCTTCGTTGCACAGCACAGAAACCGTGGCATTGTCATCTGATTCAGAGAGTCTTCCAGACATCGTTGAAGGTGATCCAGACACAGACTAAAAACATGCATGCAGTGCTCATCCATACTTGATGTGTGGCTTGTGCAAGCTGGCCCTTTTTTGAATTCTTTAGATTCATACAATACTACCTTGAAGAAAGAAGGCTAAGGCCGGCCGGAAGAAAAGGAACAAAATGTAATTAATTTTAGTTTGTCGGAAATTAAATTATTTCGTTTAGTGAAAGAGTTGAGATAGATCCACAAAAGAAAATGGAAACAAATTAGTCCATACTTATGAGGTTGTGCTCTGCAATTGAGGTTTACATCCATTCTTTTTCGGGATATTTTATTTTTCTTTTTACTAGTTCGTTAATTTCTTGGGAAAATTCCATTTAAATGTCGACCTTTTGCCCTTAGTTCCAAGTATGGACCTCACATTTCTGGCTGCACAAACCCTTTGAGCTGTCATGGGTACTCACCATTTTGGTGGGGGTGTCCATGGTAACACAATACACGTGGATGCGGACATTGACTCGTAGTGTTCATAGTTTAATGTTATTGTAATGAATTTAAGTATCATTTCAATAAAAATATTTTTCAATATTAAAATATCGAATTTTAGTTTTTTATTAATTAGAAAATAAAAAAACCTTTTCCACGTGTTCTATTTTTCAAAAAGAAATTAGACTTACGTGTTAACCCTCCCCCCCATCACGTGTCCCCGTGTCTTTGTGATAGTCTTTGAGGCCTCTAATCATCACTTCACTGTTCTTGATTGATAGCAATAGCCCAACTCCTTCACCCTCCCTCGTCTTCCTTCTCTCACCTGGCCCATGGGTAAGGTGCAATATCCAGCGAGGATCCGTTTTGCCAGTAACCGCTGCCCACCTCAAACAGCTGGTACAACTCTAGGCCTGTTTAGTTGTCTATCCTGCCAACAACTCTCCATTTGGTGGTTGAGTGGGTGGGTTTCTGATGCAGGAGTTGAGCCTAGTGATTCGGGTTCATTAGATCATTTTGTATTCATCTTTTCTTATTTAAATTTGGACATTTGTATTTGGGTATTGGATCATTATATGGTCTATATCATTAGGATAAGTTTGATTTGATTATAAAGTTATTAGAAAAGGATTCCTTGAAATGTCAACTCAAATTCACCCGTAATCAGACGTAATCCCATTTTGCCCGGAGAGTATCATTATGGTTACTTGATAATCCAACCCAACATGATAACATCCATAAGTGATTCAAATGTAGGGGTGTCAGTGGGTCGGGTTTGGTTTGGACCCAGGTGGAAAACCATACTTTGACCAGATTTTTGGGGCATGGTATCGGGTCCAGACTCGGGTCTAATCGGGTTCACTTTATGAAAAGACATACTGGGACCGATAAGAACTACATGAACCAAACCCAATAAAACCATATTTTTTGTCATTTTACCTTGAAAATTTGTGGGTCTTAAGGGTCTGGGTCTGGTATAAAATTTCACAAACTATACTAGGGGCCATGTATGAATCGGACCTTCGGGTCTGGTCCCAGGTCTTCTTATTTATCACCATATCGGGATGTTGTATGGTTTGGTTTGGGTCCGGTCCGGGTAAACCTGGCCCGTTGACACCCCTATTCAAATGTCAGCAAATTCAACAAAAGTGCTACAACTAAGCCCAAAATAAAAAAATGCGATTGACACAAAAAAAAATGCAAAATTACCGTATAACAAATATAAAGTTAGGTCTACTCGCAGCGTATGTTTCCACCACCATAGAGCCAATAATACCATTTTGCTTTATGGAGTTTTTTATTGGATTCATTCTAAGTACACAAAATATAACAATCGATGCTGCAAGTCTACCATAACACTTGTTGTGAACTACAAATCGAACAATTAAACAAAATATAGTTTAGTAAATTTTGTTGTAAAGTATATTCATGTACATCTTCCTTTTACGTATATTAAGCAATTCAAAAACCATATTCAGTTTAGCAATATTTCTTTGTAAAATATATTTTTGATGTATACTTCTCTTTCATGAACAACCTTATGTCGACCCACATAAAGCTTAAATTTTTTTTAATCTTTACCCCGAGACAATGCAACATATAGCTGATCATGAGCAAACATATACCAATTCTTGGTATCGTTTGTCCTTGTGCTTTATTTATTGTCATAGCAAATAAAGCAACAACAGTTTCTACAGTATTTAAAGGAATTCTATAAATAAAAACATGTTCACCTCTCTTTGGTCCAGTCATAATGATAGTTGGGATTACATTTGGTCTAAAGTTTTGTCACACTAATCTTGTTTCATTACATAAACTATCCTTTTAATTAAAATCCTTAATAATATAATCAGTCAACTTCTCTTCAATACCAATTTATGTGGTGGAAAACCAGAAAGTGATAAAGTATACAAAAACTCTTCTGGGTAGAAATTGTGAGACTCTTCACCTGCACTATCAAATCTATAGTAAACTACCTCTTCATTGTCAAATTGTGATGGTAATTAGTTGTTTATTAAATCAGCATTGTCATTTGCAGTAGCCAAAATGTCTCAATCAATTAACCATTGATGGTTGTTATTATTACTTTTAATGTCTTTGTTAACAAACTTAATTAGTTTACATAATCTTTGACTATATCATCTTCTTCATCAATATTAATAATTTCCTAAGATGTTGAACCAAAGTTTCATCCACTGTGGAGGCTAGTCCATTTTCTATGCCTAAGACATGTCTAGCATACCTTGTATCTGCAAACGCTCTCATATTCTGTGTTAACTTTAAAACATGCAAAAAAGACCAAACCTTTGATTTAAGAGTTCAATTATGCCACCTCTAGAAGCTTTTGGAATAACATTCAACACTTGTCTAAAATCCCCTCCCGAAACAACTACAATTCCTCCAAAAGGTTGATTACATTCCAAGATGTCACAGTATGTTCGATCCAATACTTCAAAAGCATATTTAGAGTCCATGGATGCTCCATCATAAATGATAACCCCAGAGGCGTAGCTAGGATTCATGTGAAGGGGGGGGGGGCAAATTCTTATGTTCTTTGTGTGATTGATTTGTGTATCTCAAAATCTGTCAAAATTCCAAAGACGCTATTTACAAGCACTATTCACCCCCCCCCCCCTCTAGTGCTCGTTGTCTCGATCCTATAATACTTTCATTTGGTATCAGAGCAGGTTAGCTATATTTTGATCTTACCATCATCTAGCATGCCAACAATATCATCTCAGCACAAAGAATGATGCTCCTTTGTTCGTCCTCTTCTCTTCAACGAAACAAACTATAGATACTAGAAAGTGAGAATGATAATATTCTTACAATCCATGGATCTCGAAATTTGGAGAGTTGTTTCAGAAAAGTACCAAATGCCATCAACTGATTTCAGTCAATGGACCGATGAAGAAAAGAAGACTGCTTCACTTAATGCCAAAGCTATGAATGCATTGTATTGTGCCGTTGACAAGGTAGAGTTCAATCGCATCTCTCAATGCTCTACAACATGTAAAATCTGGCATACTCTTCTCGTGACTCACGAAGGTACGTCAAAGGTAAATGAATCTAAAATTGCTTCTTTAGTTCATCAATTTGAATTATTTAAAATGAAACAAAATGAATCTATATCGAACATGGTAACTAGAATGACTGATATTACTAACACTCTAAAATCCCTTGGAAAAGAATATTCACAAGTGGATTTAGTCAGAAAAATCCTAAGGTGTTTAACTCCTGAATGGGAGAGAAAAACCACAGCTATAGAGGAAGCAAATGATTTAAATACTCTCACTCTTGAAGATTTGGTTGGTAACTTAATGGCATATGAAGTCCAACTTCAAGACAGACAAGAAGAAGAACCCAAGAAGAAATCTCTTGCTTTTAAGGCTACTTTTGACTCTGAAAATTCAGAAGAAGATAAAGATGAAGATATTGCCCTCATTATAAGGCAATTCAAAAGATTCATCAAAAAGGAAAGATTTCAAATAAAGGTAAAGAAAGCGAATTCTTCCAATCCAAATGAAGTCAAGTGCTTTAACTGCAAAAAGGCATGACACATCAAGAAAGATTGTCCTCTTCTCAAAATCAAGACCAATGACCAATTCAAGAAGAAAAAGGCATTTCAAGCATGTTGGGATGATAGTGACTCCTCTTTCGATGAAGAATCAAATGAAGAAGTCGCCAACATGTGCTTTGTAGCACAAAAAGACTCGGTAAGTCAATTTGAGTATGATGATTTATTAGAAGCACTTAATGATTTATATGCTAAATTTAAGAGTCTAAGTTCTAAAAACAAAGAGTTAAAAACTGTAAATTCAACTCTTGACTCTCACAACAAAGTGTTACTTCAAGAGATAGAAGATCTCAAGAAGGAAAACTCTTGTCAAACATTTGAGATAAAAGAAATTGGAATTAGAACCAATCTCTTACAAAAAGAAATAACTAGTCTAAAAGAAAAATCAAATGATCTTCTTTCTATAGTGACCAAATTCACAAATGAACAAGAGAATCTAGAAAGACTTCTTGGTTCTCAAAGATGCTCGGTTAATAAAACTGGATTGGGTTATAGCTTCTTTGATACTCAAAATAGACCAAACTACGTGGTGAAGAATCAAAGACAATATTCTCAACCATTTGTTCAAAGGACTAAATTTTCTAGTTATAATAGAAATGCATCTAATCGTGGAACTTATAATGCTTATAAGACTAGACATGATTACTCTAGAAAAGCTAAATCTTTTTATAGAAAGAATATTTATTATCAAAGGAAACCAAAATCCAAATGGATATGGGTTCCTAAGACTAACTCCCATAGACCCAAAAATAGAAAGGGGTCAAATGTTTTGTCTTTTAATTTTGTTATATGTACACAAAATAAGGATCAAATGGATATTGGACAACGGTTGTTCCAAACATATGACTGGAAGGCTGGAGTTATTTTCCACCCTTCAAAGTAAGGATGGAGGAACCGTCACCTTTGGTGACAATAACAAGGGAAAAGTAATCGGTACCGGTAACATTGGTAATCCAAAATTTCGCTTGATAGAAAATATTCTTTTAGTAGATGGTTTAATACATAATTTATTATCCATTAGTCAATTATGTGATAAAGGTTTTCTTGTTTCTTTTGAACATGATTTATGCTTAATTTCTGATTTTCAATCTAAAAAGATCATTTTTAAAGGTAAAAGAAGGAACAATGTGTATGAACTTTATCTAGATGAGTTACCCACTTTTAATGAAAAATGTCTTATTGTTTCAAATGAAATTCAATGGTTATGGCACAAGAGACTTGGACATGTTAACTTTAAAATTATTTCCAAGTTATCCAAGAATGATCTTGTTAGAGGCCTACCTAGAATACCATATAAGAAGGATCACTTATGTGATGCTTGCCAAATGGGTAAACAAATCAAGAGTTCTTTTAAAGCAAAAGATATAGTTTCAACAAAACGTCCTCTTGAACTTTTACATTTAGATCTATTTGGACCATCTAGAATTCAAAGTTTGAATGGTAGCAAGTATGCTTTTGTTATAGTAGATGATTATTCTCGATTTACATGGGCAATTTTTCTAAAAAGCAAAAATGATGCTTTTTCTGAATTTTCCAAACTTTGTAGAAGAATTACAAATGAAAAATCTACATCCATAATTAAAATTCGTAGTGATCATGGTGGTGAATTTAAAAATGAACCTTTTCTAAAGTATTGTGATTTACATGGTATATCTCACAACTTTGCTTTTCCTAGAGCGGCTCCACAAAATGGAGTTGTTGAAAGAAAGAATAAAACTTTGCAAGAATGTGTTAGAACCATGCTTTAAGATAAAAATTTACCTAAATACTTTTGGGCTGAAGCAATAAATACAACATGTTATATTTTAAACTGTGTTCTTATTCGACCAATCTTACATAAAACATGTTTTGAATTGTATTATGATTGTATACCAAAGATCTCATATTTCAAAATTTTTGGTAGTAAATGCTTCTTGTTAAATACCAAAGATAATCTTGATAAGTTTGATTCAAAATAAGATGAATCAATATTTCTTGGATATTTTTCTAGAAGTAAAGGTTATCGTGTTTTTAATAAAAGAACATCTTGCATTGAAGAATCTTTACATGTTGCATTTAATGAGAATTGTGAGCAGGTTATACCTCTAAGCGAAGGAGAAGAAGTCATACTTCAAGAAGAACCTTTGATAGAGAGTACTTCTCAAGAAAATGTTCCTCTTCAACCGGTTTGGAAAGAAGTTCCCAATCATCCACATAAACAAGTTATTGGTGAAATAAAGAATGGTGTCCAAACTAGAAGGCAATTGCAATATATTACAAATATTGCTTTCATATCTAAAATAGAACCAAAGAATATCAATGAAGCCAGTGATGATGAATTTTGGCTTTTGGCCATGTCTGAAGAACTTAACCAATTTACTAGGAATGATGTATGGGATCTAATTGATAGACCAAATGATCATCCAGTAATCGAAACAAGATGGGTCTTCCGAAATAAGCTGGACGAAAATGGCGAAGTCATTCGAAACAAAGCAAGACTAGTAGCACAAGGCTATAATCAATAAGAAGACGTAGATTTTGATAAAGCCTATGCACCCGTGGCTCGATTGAAGTCAATTCGAATGATGTTTGCTTTTGCTAGTTTCATGAATTTTAAGTTATATCAAATTGATGTTAAGAGTGCATTCTTAAATAGACACATCAATGAAGAAGTTTATGTAGAGCAACCTCCAAGCTTTGAAAGTGAGAAATATCCAGAAAAAGTCTATAAATTAAAAAGGGCTTTGTACGGACTTAAACAAGCACCAAGAGCGTGGTATGAAAGACTACGAAATTTTCTAGAACAATCTGGTTTTTCCATTGGTCGGTAGACTCTACTTTATTTATTAAAAATCTTAATTCATATATTCTTATTGTGCAAATTTATTTTGATGACATAATATTTGGTTCTACTAATGATTCTCTTTGTAAAGAATTTGCTAAAGCTATGCTGAAAGAGTTTGAAATGATCTTGATGGGCGAATTAAACTACTTCCTTGGACTTTAAATAAAGCAAACTGAAGAAGGAATCTTCATCAACCAGGCTAAGTATACAAAAGAACTTCTCAAGAGATTTGGGTTGGACTCATTGAAATAAAAAAGAAATCCTATGAGCACAACTACTTCTCTTGATAAAGATGAAAATGGTAAAAATGTAGATACTAAGCTCTATAGAGGTATGATTGGATCTCTATTATACTTAACTGCTAGTCGACCTGATATAATGTTTAGTGTTTGTATGTGTGCTAGATTTCAAGCTAATTCAAAGGAATCTCATTTAACTGCAGTAAAACAAATTCTTCGTTACTTGAAAGATACTTCAGATTTTGGTTTGATTTACCCAAAATCATCTTCCTTTGATTTAGTTTCATATAGTGATGCAGATTTTGCAGAAAGTAAATCTGATCGCAAGAGTACTAGCGGAACTTGTTATTTCTTAGGAAATTCCTTAGTCTCTTGGTTTAGTAAAAAGCAAAATTCAGTGTCACTCTCAACAACTGAAGCAGAATATATAGCGGCTAGTTTAGCGTGTTCTCAAGTACTATGGGTGAAACAGACCTTAAAAGATTTTGGTTTGAATTACTCCACAACAACTATTTATTGTGATAACACTAGTGCTATAAATCTTTCGAAAAATCCTGTTCAGCACTCAAGAACTAAGCATATTGAAGTTAGACATCATTTCTTACGAGATCATGTGTTAAAAGGAGAAATTTCGTTAAATTTTATATCCACTAATGAACAACATGCCGATATCCTCACTAAACCACTTAAAAATGAAGATTTTATGAGAATTAGGAGAGAAGTAGGCATTTGCTCATTTTTAGATTTATAAAATTTGTTTTTAAAAATAGTGTTTTTGAAAAAAATCTCAAAAATGCACCTTTTTAGTCGAGCGATAAACTTCTAGTCGACTAATGTTTTAAAAAGCTTTACTGAAGAAACCTGATACCCCTTCGTTTTTGTTCTTTTTTAACGCATCGTTTCATTTTTATGCCCATATGTTTTCCCCTTTCCATAAACGAACCTCTCTCTCTCTCTCTCTCTCTCTCTCTCTCTCTCTCTCTCTCTCTCTCTATCTCTTCTGAAAACCCCTAGGAGTGCTAGATGAACTCCTCCTCGCCGGAATCCTCTTGCCGTGACAGGGTGCCTCTTCAGCCAACGACGTTTGCGACACTTGCAACAACATCTTCTCACCTGCCGTCATCCACCGCGTCACCTCTTGTTCGTCGAACCCTTTATCGCCTCTTCCCTTTTGCCTAAAATCCGTGGAATCTCGACATCCCTTTTCGATGGGTTGTTACTACCGATTGTTTTGGCCACTAACAGAAACCTTGATCGTAGAAGGCACATTGTCCGCATCGCACAAAGTGTTTCAGTTGCATTGGTTATCCTCCACGACGCCAGACGATATCTTCCTCCCATCGGACGTCATTTTTAAAGCATTTGGAAGCCGACATCAATAGCGTCTCTATTTGTTCCTCTCAACGACTTTATTGATCAACCACTCCCTGCAACATCGATTCTCTTTGATAGGTGGATTTGTTTCATTCTTAACAACCATGCGTCGTCAGAAAACAGCCTCCGCACAAGGTACCCCTCCATCTACACCACAAGCACATCATGGATTTTCTCTCAGACTACTCAGAAATCCTCTTTTATATGATACTTTTGGATCGATTTCTGCACTTCCTATTTTACCAGGCTGAAATATTCTGTTTCACCTATTTTCTCGTTATAAAATCAGAGAATTATTTACAGGCATTTCACACCTTTTTGACGCTGGTGCAGACCCTCTTCATTATCCTTTGTTGATCTATTTGTTTTACAAAAATTTACAAATTGATCATGGAACTGAATTTCTTTCATCTCTTGTTCGCGATGTTGAAATTGAGTTTGATTCTAAACTTCTTGGACAGATCTTAGATATTCCACCTTCAGAAACTCTTTTCAATACTATTGAACTTAATGATGGAAGAATTTTTGAACAAATTCTTCTTCCCGGTGCACCTCATTGTCCTCCTTTCGAAAATACCAATCTTCAAACTCGCGCTCGCATTGCTGGATGAATTCTTGCCCATAATGTTCTACCTAAAACTGGATCTTTTGATTACTACTCCACAGATCTCTCTACGACTCTTTACATCTTATTTGGAAATATTTGGGTAAATTGGGCCAACGTGTATTTTACTACTTTGTGAAAACAAAAACCTTTTCTTCTGTATGAATGTCTTCTTACTCGTATTTTCAGATATTTCAAAGTACCCCTAACCAATGAAAAATATATTGAACAAAAGGAGTTTTTTAATCAAACTATTTTTAAACGTATGAAAATCAAATATTTGCCTCCTTTAAACTTTGATCAAACTGAACCATTTGAACCATCTCCCTCTGAACCCTCACCATCTCCTGTGACACCTTCATCTCAAGCAAAACGAAAGAAATTCTCTACTAGTCAAGACAATAATGAAATTTTGCAGAGAATGGAAGCTTTGGAGCTGTATCAACACACTTTTCGTGAAGATGTGACTCAACAACTTTCTTCAATTCAGAAAGATATTGTTGAACTCAAGGAGATGATCAAGCAACACTTCTCTTGAACTTTGTTTACTATCATTACTGAACTTTGATACTTTCTGGGTTGTAATATTTTGAACTTGAATTTGCAGTTTTTTCTTATGCTATATCTGCACTTACTCTTTTTTATTATGACAAAGGGGGAGAAAAAGATAGAACTTGCATGAGAAATTATGAGAAAAAGACACATGGATGGAAACACATGGATGAAAATTATTGGAGAAAAAGAACATGCCACATGGAAATTGCATATTGCATCATGACATGAAAATTGCATCATGTGAAAACATTGAAAATTGCATTATGTGAAAGACATTGAAAATTGCATTCTTGAAAAAGTTTTAAAAATGCATGAAGTAATGATGGAAATGCAAAATAATCAATATGTGATATATATGCTTTGATTGTGCTAACTTCTTATGTTTTGCAGCATATTGATAGGGAGAGTAAAATCTCCATCTATGCATCTAAATGCTCCATCTTTGATTAGTTTGTCATCATCACAAAGGGGGAGATTGTTACGACAATGAAGCCGTACAGGATACTTCAAGTACAAGTTTTTTATGATGAACAAGTGAATCAACTGCATTTCAGCTAAGGCATTGAAGAAAAATGACAAGAATTGAAGAATTCGATGAAGAATCTTTGAAGACTAGCGTGCAAATGTAAAAATCATTAAAAGTCTTAGATTCTTGTAAGAGCCTTACTTAGAGTGCATATTTCGAGTGCATTTCACCTAAAAAGTCTTTAGAAATACTTTTCTAAAAGAACCCTTCATAAAAATCTTTTTAGAAAACTCTTTATTTAATTTTTCATGTTTATAAGTCGACCAATAGACTCACCAACCGACTAATCCTTTCACGCCAAATTTTCTAAGCAAAATGTCATTTTGTCAAATTAGTCGACCAAAGGTTTTATCAGTCGACCAGACAGAATGTCAGTTTTTTGGAAACTTAAGCAGCAGTCGACTAATGATTTTATCAGTCGACCGGACAGAACATGTATTTTCGGAAAAAATTAGCAGCAGTCGACTTAAAGATTTTTCAGTCTACTGATGATATTATCAGTCGACTAATTTTTTCTCTAGTCAACTAAGTTTCAAAACTTCATAATTTTAAACGGCTTGATAAACACATTAGTCGACCGACGATAACTGTCAGTCTACTAATAGTTAATTATCAGTCGACTAACTACTGTTCCAGTCGACTAATTTTGTTGTTTTTTCTGAAACTTTTAAAAGCCGTGTCTTTTCATTTTTCAAACGTTTTGATCGTTCAAAATGGACAGTTTTGACACCCTTTCATAACCTCAACGTATGGAATCTTTCAACTATAAATATGAGTGCATTTCACACTCAAAAAGCAATGTAACCCAATCGAATTACATTGAATTACTCTTTGCTTTTCATTCATATTCATTTTCTCACTCACATGATATTTTTCACTTTAGTTTTTCACTCAAATTCCTTTGAGAGATAGTGAATTCGTGAGTTGAGTATTTCAACAACCTCAAAAGCCAATTGCATCTCATTTGCATTTATAAGAAAGGCCCGTAGGTTGTTTGTAAGTTGTTACTTATTTCATTTTTCTGTAAAAGGAAATGACTCCTTGGTTTAAAGGAGTTGTTTGCTTTCAGTAGGTTTGTTACTGAAAGTGGAACCAGATTTGGTCTGTGTATGATCTTGTAGTTAAACAAGGTTGATAGTGAAAATCTCAAACTAGTTTTGCTTGGGGACTGGATGTAGGTCGGGAAAGACCAAACTAGGATAAATTCTTGTGTTCTTTGTGTGATTGCTTTGTGTATCTCAAAATAGGCAAAATTCCAAAGACGTTATTTACAAGCACTATTCACCCCTCCTCTAGTGCTCGTTGCCTCGATCCTATAACACTTTCAAAAAGTGCCACCTAATATGCAACTCTGTGAGTGATGGTTCACTCCGACAAACTACGCAAATGACCACTATTTAATATTAATCTTCACTGTCGTATAAAAAACAAGTACATCATTTAAGCATTCATAATCTACTCTTGACTTTGAATCTGCCCATACATATTCACAACATATCTATTTTTATCCAGTTGCATTGCACTAAAGAAACCTGGGTCATTGCTTGATTTCTTCTGTAAGTAATCAACTAAGGAACATATTTCTTATTTCTTCATGTTATCTGTCATCTTCCTTATTAAATGGTTTCTTAGATCCATAGGTGTGAATGAAACATTCTCGCGACCACAATCTATATGCACGCACAAATTGTATGTTTTCCTTGGTGCAATGTCGGCACTATCAGTTATTTCAATAATTGCAGTATGCGCTTCCGTTACTTTACGATGTGACCTTAACATAGGACTTATATGTGAAGCTGCTAATTCATGGTTATGATCACTGATTAAAGTACGAGGTACATATTTTCCATTCAGAAGTCTTCTTATCACCATTCTCACTGGACAACCACATCTTTAATCCGGTTTGTTTCTTGTTGGATTTTCACTTGACTTCTTCCAACCTTTCTTAGAACAAACATATGTCTTTCTCACCACAACATCCTGTGCATTTTTTTGACCAAGAACACCTTCTAACACTGAAGCCAAGTTTTAAGGCATAATCATTGTACTATCATGTACATTCTCAATGCCTGCACCTTTATCAAGTATACTATCATGATCGTCTACCTTATTATCAAATTGCATTTCTTCTGCTGAAAGATTCAAGTCAAAAGTGAATTCAATGTATGCACCCTTCTTATCATGTGCATCATTAGTGTACATGTTCACTTCTTCGGGTGCGTCATTAGTACAAATGTTCACTTCTCCATAATTTTTCACTGATTGAGATACCTCATCTTCACTGCAACCAGATGATAAGCTCACCACTGTCATAAGCAAGATATCAATTTGCGTTAGCCAATGCATACGTTTACTACGATTTACTCAAGATGCATATAACAACAAATACAAATTAATTAAGCAAGTCAAAGAAACGATTGAATGAATCACAGTATAAAAGCAACAATGATTTGTTATTTGCTTATAGTATGCATCGAGTTGTCATTTACCATGCCAATGAAAGAAACAATTTAACGGATATGTATTGATGGTAGTGATTCATGTGACAACGATTTAATTATATATATGATGTTGTGAAGCGATTTCAATAGAAATCGCTAAAATGAACAGCGATTTGAACACACAAATCACCATCACAAGTGTGCAACAATGTATTTCTGCACGCACACGTTTTTAAATCATACTACAAATATCTTATAAATTGATACTAGAAAACACATAATATCTTACAAATCGATATACATATCACATAATATATTACAAATCAATATGATAATTCAACATAATCGCTTACAAATTGACACTATAAAACACATGATATCTTACAAATTGATATACATATTACATAATATATTACAAATCAATACTAAAATTCAACATAATCTCTTACAAATCAATATTAACAAACAATACAATATCTCACAAATCGGTATATGTTACTACAACTGTGATTTGCGTTACATTGTATATACTGAGTGAATGGACGATACTGGATGGGGTAGAGGCCTTTCCTCGCTTCTGTAAACAAGCATTCTTGTCAGCAGGTCCCACAACCCTACAAATATCTTTAATTTTCCAACCGTAAAAAATACATCCACCTGCAATAACAAAACAATGCCTTAATGGTACTCATGACGACATACGTTCTTTATAATAGTATGATGACATGGAAAGGTACTCACGATGCCTTAATGGCACTTGTTGGAATGTTTGTGCGTCATTCCTTTTTTCCATACTACCTAATAAAAATGAAGAAGAAGAGAAGACTGTAAAAAGAATATAATAAGATTGGTGCATCCATTTGCATTTACACATTAACATAAAAAGAATATAATAAGATTATATAGGCAGCACACAGAAAGATACACATTAATATCAGATTCATGATACTAAGATTAGGTACATAATAATAGTTGGCTTGTAGAAAGTTATGCATTTGATTACCATTACTTATATTTAAAATTTAGAAAAGGAGAATAATAATTGATTTTGATTCACCTTCATGACTTGAAAAAACCTATTTTGATGTCTGAAAAACATGATAAAAAACATGATTCCTATCAAATAAATTGTGTTAAGTACATCTACAAGGTCTAATTGAAAAGATGCAACCTACAACTATGATCTCTAGTAGGGGAGAGTAAGTGCTCCCATAGCACTGTTGCATTATATATATATATATAAGAAGGATCGTCCAACCAAAGGATGGTCCAAAGTCTATAATTGATGATAATCTACGTCGTTCCTTCTCCAAAGATCGAGTTTTTCATTGATCAAACTTTACATATTGGATTTTGTTTTGGATTATGATTTTTTGATGTTTAGATGCGTGTTTTAAAGCACTAAAAATCATTGGCCCACAATACTTTGCATTGTAAAATTTTAAATGCATTGTGAGCCGACCATTAATTTTCACATTTCGAAAAACAGGGCTATCTGTCTTAAAGTCTTCATGTAAAACATATTTCTTATTAAATAAATTATGAAGAATAAATATATGAGGTCTGATTGATGAGATGCTCAAGCATTGGAGAAGGTGAGCCTTTCTATCGTCATTGGTTGTAGATTTTTAACCTTCCTTTGGTTGGATGGTCTCCCTTTTCTCTCTCTCTCTCTCTCTCTCTATATATATATATATATATATATATATATATATATATATATATATATAAAAGTAATGAATACATGTGCAAGCATGACATCATCCATGGATACATGTGTGAGCATGATGGCATGCTCACATGCATCTATGTCCAACGTGGATGGAAATGGATGCATGTGTGTGCATGCAATCGTCGATGTCATGAGAGAGAGAGAAAGAGAGCCATGTAACATTTAAGAAAGTAAATCTTCCCTTTTAATGAAAATTTGGGAAACATGCAATTAGAATTTAAGTAAGCTACATGTCCGAGAGAGGCGTAAACGATATACCTTAATTTGGTTTGCCGTTATCAGATGTGCACCTTTATTTTTCCATGCTACAGTGATTTAGCGACGGTCCAAGACTGCCACTAAAGAATTGACGTGCCTTTTATTCTTTTGCACACAACCCTTTTAGTGGCAGTCTATGACCATCGCTAAAACATTGTTTAGCGTTAAAAAAAAGGAAGGGCGTGAAGCATGTGTTTCATGACTGATAACTCAGACCAAATTAAGGTTTGACGTTACTCTTGTCCCCTGCAGGTTTATTTAATATGCATCACAGTCATTGGATCTCAAAAGATCAATGCCAATCAAAAGAAAGTAGGTGCTCCATGAACAACTTATCATTACTATATATATATATATATATATATAACGGACGCCCAATGTGCGCTCATGTTAAAAAGACCTTTTAGTTTGAAGCGCTGCTAAAGGTCAGAGCGAAAAATTAGACATGGCGCTTCAAAAGTGCTGCTAAAGGTAATTTACCTTTAGTGGTGTTTTGAAGCATCGCTAAAGGTCTGGGCAGAAAGTAGACCTTTAGTGGCGCTTCAAAAGCATCTCTAAAGGCTCTTTTTTAAGAAAACGGGTGTGATGGGGGCTATTCAGTCAGGCACCTACCACTTTTTACATATAGGAATTCAATATACTAATGTCCACCAGTTCTCATGCGTGGAGCGATTGAACCCCACAGTTGTTCGATTCAAAAAGTTGTTCTGGAGACAGTAACCCTAATCTCTCTCTATATATATTCTCTAACGAAGCCCTAATCTCCTCTCTCTCAAGCCTTCCGCCCTCCCCAACTCCCCGCGAGCCCACTGTGGTGATCACACTCTCTCCACCGCTCCGGCCCTGTCCGCGCGACTCCACGGCCAGGCAGGCCCACTCTCTCGAATCTTTCCCGCGAGTCGCGAGTCTCGCGACCTGATGTTTGATTCATCCTGATCTCTCTCTCTCTTCTCTTTTTTTTCATTATTTTGGTTTTTTATTTGACATGATTAAAACACACAGCTCCTCCTTGCCCCTCTCCGTTTTCTATATCTTTTATTTTTCTCCTGATGTTGTTTCCGTCCTACTCTCCCCATAAACTGCTCCCGAGAAACCTTTTTTTTTTATACATCTCTATTTTTTTTTTCATAGTGGGTAATCTAGATGCAGTGACATTTTAATTAGTACATTACTTGCATTGCTTATGGCTGATTTAAAGGTACGTAGCTAAGCTGGAATTCTTATGTAGAAAACGTATCTTTGTTTTCTTTTAGCTCATTTCATTTGATTTGCTTATTGCCATCCAGCCGATTCAAGCTATCGCATAAAAAAAATTTCTGCTCTTTCGAGATCTAAAAAACGAGCATTATGAGTGCTTTTGTTTGTCAGTGATTGCTGTTAAGATGGGGTGTTTCATTTTTTCAGATTATATGCATGTATGCTTGATATATTCAATTCAGATAGCTAGGAAAAATTATAGGTTGTGCGTCCTCCAGGTAAGACGGTCGCTGCAACTCCTAAAGATATCCTGACAGTAACCATAAAATTTTTAAAGCGCATCACTGTAATAATCTTAGAATACAAATAGGACTTACCATTCCCTGCAAGACCATAAACAAAATATAGGACAAACTTATTTTGTTCGATGGCACCTATAATCTCCTCAAAAGTATATCTTTGTTAATCGTTTAGTGCTTGACAACAAACCTTTTGCTCATCCAAAACATCAATATTAATATCATTAAATATACTACATTAAAAAATATCTTCCGCAGTTATACTCTGCACAGTAGATGGAAGATCATAATATGATAAACCTTGATTTAAATTGTATGCATGTTTGTATCTGTGGTCTCCTTGTAGTTATCTCTTGATTTTTTTCCTTTTCTTCAAATGCCTTAATCTTACATCATTCCTCCCGGTTTTGAGTTCTTTTCCTCTTAATGTCCTCTATTCTTTGCTTTCTTCACTTTTTGGAGTTATCATTACTCTTGATTTCAAAGAAATCGTTTTTTTTAGGATGCACTTAAATTGTTTGAGGGAAAACCTCAACCAACTTCTATGATTGCTTTAAAGTTTTTCTTAACGGTTTTTACTTCTCCCCTTGAATATTTTATTACTCAAATGACACTTCTCATTCGCTTCATAAAAAAAAATGGTGAAGAAGGAAAAGTGTGGGGAAAGCAAGAACTCGAGGTTCCTACCTTTTTTCCCCTTTTCCTAACAAAATTCACCTTGTTTTCTCCTCACTTCTATTTCTCCAATTCTCCATTTTATGTTTCAGACAAATTTCCGAAAACACTCAGGTTTATTGTTTCTGTGATCATTTATTTATTTATTTACTTTGATTAGGTGTTTGGGCAGCATGCAGTATCCCAAGTTGAAACCGTGCCTGCTGCAGTCGCTAATCGCTGATCATCTTCTCGAAGAGAACACACCACTCTCTGATCCTTCGAGGCTCTCAACTATCATTTCCTCCATCAAATTGCATGGCCTTCTATTGGAGCATTTTGATGGTTCACCCGATCAGAAACTTGAGAGTGAGTGGCGATCTGCCATCAATTCATGGATTGATGGTTTGATCTCGCTGTGTTTAAGCAAAAAGGTACTACCACCTTGTTAATTCTTGTTTTAAATATTTCCCTTTTGATTTCCAAAGGAGTGAATCAAGACAGGAGTTGGTTTTGATAGAAAGTTTATTCTTTTCCCTTGTGGTGACTCAAAGAATGTGTTAATTCTGTTGCTCTGGGTGCTTTGGTTTGAGATTATCACTATGATTGTTTAATGGTGTTTGCTCATGCTTTTATAAAGTTTTTTGGTGTTATGGTGACTCAAAGAAATGTGATCATATTTTGCTCTTGATGGTTTTGATTTTGAGTTGTTCAGTGTGAAGATCCTCCTTTTTTTTTTGCCTTTGATCATGTAGCCGGACAAGTGCTGGGTTGGCGTCAGCTTGCTGGGTGTAACTTGCCAAGAGTGTAGTGCAAGCCTGTTTCTCACATCTTATTCATCCTGGTTCGAAAAGCTTCTCTTACTGCTCAAGGTTTCATTCATGAACTTGACTGTTTATATTTCTCTTACCTGTCCAATTTTTTGCTGTGTAAATATTAATCTCTATCAGCTTATGTAGTATATATTTCGACAATATGACAAATAATTGAGTGAATTTGATTCACATGGCTAAGCACAATCATGCCACAATGGCGGGTTGAACATGATTTTTGGGTGGTTCTGCTCCATACCATTTACAACTAGATGATGGGCTTAAAGTGTTCTAAGTTAAAGCCTGAAGGACATTGCATGTTTGATAGATACCCTGTGTGTCTATCCTTTGCTGCATGGCTTAAGCCAACACACACTATCCTTGGTGGGCAGCAGAGTACTCTGGAGGTTTACACCGGAGCTGGTGAAATAGGGCCACAACAAATGTGGCACCTCTTGGCCAATTAGGGGACGTTTATATAACAGTGGTTTCTCCTTATAAAAAAAGTCAATTACGACTAGACACATAAAAATGTTTGTCTTACTCTCTTTGATCTATTTTCCCTTGCCTTGTTTGTGAATTTAATAAGGTTTGTAATGCTCAGACAGTCATGCATCTAGGCTCATAGATTTGAGTCAAAAGAGGGAAATTTTGATATATTGTGACATCATGTTTGATGTAATATTTTACTTTGCTGCAATGGCACCATTCAGCTTTGCTTTTCGTTTGAATATGTTCTTCGTACCTTCAAAAGAGATATGTAGAAGCAGGAAAAATTTGTTTCTCTTTCATTGCTATATCCATGTATGTGTATATGGCATAGATATCACTTATATTTTGAGAAACTATCTTGATATTATTTTGATATAGTGAGAAGGCACTGCTATAGCTATACTATAATGATATCATCACTACAGTTTCATAACTTGTTTCTTTTTTAATTTACTGTCTTTTATATTTTTTTACCTTCTTTTTACATTTCTTTGTAGAAATAACACTTATGAACTTATTTTATGCTATCGTTTTTTTAATTTTTCATTTTTAAATGCAAAAGGTTATGCTAGTTTTTCTAAGATTTTATAGAAAATCCTATAATATCTTCAGAAATTGCTTCACCATTGTTGTGACCAGTGTCACTGATATATTGAAAATATTGTGATATTATCGGCTATTTCAAGGTAGTCGATAATATCCGGAGTATATCACAATATTTTTAATCTCGTGATAATATCATTACAGAAAGGGAAGGAAGGAAGGACAAGAAAGAAGGAAAAGAAAAGAAGAAAGGGAAGAAAAGGAAGGATAGGAAAGAATGAATATAAAAAATGAATGGAGGGGAAGAAGGAAAAGAAAGGAAAAGAAAAAAAGGAAGGAAGTAAAGGAAAAGAAGGAAGAGAAGAAGGGAAGGGATGGAAAGGAAAGAAGGAAAGAAAAAGAAGAAAGGGAAGAAATGAAGGAAGGAAAGGAAAGAGGAGAAGAAAAGATGCTCCAAAGATATGATCCCATCCTCATATACCCTCATAGTAAAATGACAATCTATCTCAATATGCTTGGCCCTCTCGTGGAACTCTCGATCCTTTATAATGTGAATGACACTCATATTGTTACAATACAAGGAGGTTCTTCCACAATGAAACACCTAACTCTCCCCAAAGCCACCTTATCCAAATAATATCAGTTGTAACTAAGCCATAACTCTATAGTCTACCTCAATTGTGGGTAAAGCAACTCATTGATGCTTTTTGCTCTTCCAAGAAATCAAAGTGCTTCCAAGAATAACACAAAACCTTAAAGTAGAGAGGTGGTCTCGAGTGAATCCCCTATAGTCTGCATCTCAAATGTTTCTAAGGTTTGTGGAGGATGATGACAAGAACATTCCAAAATGCATAGTATCTCTCACATATCTAATAATCCTGAAAACAACAAGGTGAACCAATGTGGTTGAGCTCATACATTGACTGACAACATGTACATAAATGATATCAGACTTGGATATAGTCAAGTATATCGAACTCTCAACTAATTACTTGTATATCATTGGGTGTTCTAGCTCCTCTCTATTTGTAGCCCTTAACCTCATAGTTGCTTCCATAGGAGAGGTAACTTTCTTAGAATTATCTGCTACTAGCCTTGCTTTCTCAACAAGATCAGTTGTATACTTATGCGGGGATAAGTAAAGTCCCCCTTGAGTATGCAACTGCCAAGGCAAGGCAAGGAAGTATGCGGGGATAAGTAAAGTCCCCCTTGAGTATGCGGGGATAAGTAAAGTCCCCCTTGAGTATGCAACTGCCAAGGCAAGGATATCAGACCAAGGTCTTTCATTTTAATGATATTAGCTATCCTCGGCGTCTACTTTTTGCACATCATCTCCTGTAATCACCATAGGAGTAATATACACTTGCCATGAGATAAAGAGGATACAAACAAAGCGGGATCATAATAGCTTTGGTCAAGTCCGAAAGATCTAACCACAATGTTGAACTTCTCAAACCACATGCATGGTGCTTGTTTGAGCCCATACAAGGCTCTCTTCCATCCGCATACTCTGCCTTTAGAATCTGAGTACCACCAAGACATCAAACTGTTTGAGAATGCCAAAAAAACTGACTTCAATTCTTATGCTCAACAACACTATTTGTTCTGGTGTATGGAGACAAGACTTTTGGTGTATGATACTATTTTTAACAAGAATTTATTATAGTTCATTACTTATGTATTCTCTCCCTGAATTTGAGTGAAAATCTTAAATTGAGGTAAAAAATTGAGTTTTAATCATAGCATAAAATTGTTTTAGAATGCCAAAAAACTCACTTTTATTTTTTATAAAGTAAATCCATGCATATTTTGTGCAGTCATCTATGAAGGGTACAAAATACGAGAATCCACCTTTTGACAAAACTGGTTAGAGCTGCTAAATATCAGAGTATACAAGATCAAAAACATGCAATGACTCCACACTACTACCATCAAAAGGTAATGCATGACATTTGGCTAATTAGCAACTCTCACACTCCTTCATAGATTTAAACACTATAACTCTTGACTCGTCAACGTACCAAATGCACTAAAGTCAGGAGTTGAGAAACATGGCCGTGGCATCTATGCCAAAGGACTGAAGGATCTAGCACAACAACACCACAACAAAAAATATGTGGAAACAGACTCTTCAGTCGAGTCAAGCAATACAATCAACCCCTTCTATGCTTAGTCCCACTCCTCCTCCCTAACTACCGTCAACACAACCATCAAGTGAAAATACATCACATTATAACGTATCATCTAACTTTTTGATATTAAATTCAACGCAATAGATGGAACATGGTATACTTTTGTAACCTTTAGTTGGTTCTTAATGTTAGAAGACAAATTTATGGTCCAACTTTTGATACTGACCTGATGTCTCCATTAGTTATGTGAAAGGATCCATGACGATGCTTATAGTTGTCTAAGGCAGACTCATTGGCAGTCATGTGACATGACACCCCTGAATCTATTAACTAACTTGGACAAGGACTAGGTATGCTTGCAGGTGCAGAGGAAGTGGATGCAAATGAATGAGCGAGGAGCTGCTAAATTTGCTTTAGTATTTGAGTCTATATAAAGGAGTCAGAAGCCTGGGCTGCACTTATTATTGATACTGTCGGTGGTTAAGTTGCAAACTACAAGTGTATTTACCGTTGAAGTCCTAAACTTTTTCTTCAAGTTAGGAAATGCAATCTCCATATGCCTCATTTTTTTATAATAGTGGCATCGCATTGTACCCATGTCCCAACGAGACGAGCCACTCTAGTGCGTATGTTACTCACCTTGAATATGTGTTTGCTTTGCTGCCACAAGTACAATATCATCTACAGATTTAGCTTCAAAAGACTTGATTTTAGTCTCTTTTGCAATTAGCTTGCTCAACATCTGAGTGAATGTAGGGAACTCAGCTCTATGTAACATCACACACTTAGTCCTATCAAACTTAGTTTTCAAGGTCATCAGAAACTCGATAACTCTAGACTTTTTCTTTCTATGCACTGGGCAATTCTTGCATTCATCACATCTAGTGCAAGGGGGATCTGAATCCATAAGTGCTATCACATCCCAAATTTGCTGCATTTGTGAATAAAAGCTTTGCACAGTCTTACTTTCCTATTTGAGCCCTCTAAGATCTTGAACCTGCTGGTACTCTCTTGCCTAGTTGTTTTGTTGGTATACTGGAGCTAGAAAGTTCTAAGCATATGTGGCTTTCTCAAACTTGGCCTGGTTAACTGCTGAGCATCCTTGACCCTAACAACCATGCCATAATCTTTGCATATTTTACATCTATTCCCCTGCCTTTTCATCATATCAAACCACGCTGTCCACCTTTTTTGTCACACCCCAATTAATGGTGACATTGCTGCCCAACTCAGCCCGACACATCAAATTGGTCATCAACACCTCTATAGGATTTCAAACGCTACCCGAGAGGCTGAAAGCAATCACAGATAGATGTTAAGCTGAAAGGAATTTAAAACACAGAAATCCCTGAAATTTCTAACTACGACCCCTATAGAACCTGCCCGAGAATCATCACATCTAACCAGCTCCAAACATCAAATCAATGCCTTTATCATGATTCTAGGTGAAAGCAGCCTAAATAGATCCAATCTAGGGCAGAAAATAACTTGGAAATAATCCAGGATTTAAGATTTTGTGAATCAGACCCTATTTGTCAGAAAAGTTCCAAAAAACCATGAAAAATCACGACTTCTTGTAGAGAACTCCAAATTGCACGAAATTGTTTGTGAAATCTTGTCCTCTGTAGCTCTTTTAGTTACAAATGAAAAAGATTCCCAATAACCTATCTCTACCTTAGGCATTCCATTAATGGCTGATGTCAGCTATGCACTGTATCACACTAAAAAATTGTTGCTTCTAGATGATCTCCTCCATTCATGAACTGCTGCAATGGAAGGAAGAACACTGATATGCAGGAGTTCAGCATGTTTCTTGTTACTCTTCAAACAAAAGCTATATTACATAAGGCTGTCCTCCTCTTCATTAGGGTTCAATCTACAATAATTTCCATGCCTAAACTACGGTCGATAATCATATATATTGATAGGACTATGAGTAACACCTGCATGCATATTTACATCTTTGTACATGAACAAAGCTAGTATTTTCAACAATGTAGCACATCCAACTAATGATCTACTATTTTTGCACGAGGTTCACAATCACCAATTTGATGGTTCCACTGATAACAATTGTTATGATGTAATATCGCAAACATTTATCTAAATAATATAATAAAATAAATGTGAACTTTGTTCTGCCTGCTTGGAATATTAAGCTTCTGGGTGTCCTCAAGAAAAAAAGGTGGGGGTGGGGGGGGGGGGGACAAAAACCTTGTTTTATATGTCCATACTATCTTGAATGATGTTATTATGAATGCGTTGCATTGATTCTTTTTGGCTTAATATCTGTCCCTTTTACATGTTATTTGAGAAAGTTGTTTGGTAATGATATTTTTTGTCTTGCTATGCAGCCTCAGTCAGACTCTCATTTTATCAAAGTGGCTTCTTGTGCAGCATTATCAGACCTACTTACGAGGTTCTTATTTATCTTGCTTGTTATATGCCACTGCACTTGTCCTCATTTTGTGGTATCAATGATGTGATATATCCGTCAGTCAATATTTATTTTGTATTGTTTTGGAGGTGTGCTTTCATTCATAATCTTTTTGTAATGTTTGCACATTTTTTATGTGTTCTACTATTTATTTCTTTTACTAATTTTGCTTTTCTTCTCCCACTATGCAAGCAGGCTTTTAGCCCTGGTTGGACTTGATTCCAAGGCCACATAATCATGATACTGAGTCTCCATGGTCTGTTTATCATGCTTACTCTTTTTATACAACTGGCAAGAAACCTCACAGAAATCTGCTCTGAAGTATAGAAGAGTGTACTTGTCAGTTATGACTAGAGAGGAGTCATTAAGCTGAAAGTTATGCACCGTTTTTCCTTCTTTTATAGCGAGAGAATGTGAAAGTACATTTGGTACATTTGCTTCCTCTTTAATACATATTGTTATGCTTGTTATGAACTTATTGATGAAGGGAAATGCACGAAGGCCTTTATCATTACATGTTCTTTTCTGAGTAAAACCTTCATGATGCACTGGAACAAATCTTGAGGCCAAAATCTGGACGGCATAGTAAATGACCAACTCTTAGATACTTAAATCCAAAATCATACCAGAGAATCAGAGATAAAGCACCAGAGCTACGGAATATCCAACTTTTTCTTGGATCTAACATTTGCTTTTGTGTTAATGGAAAAACAGAAGAGGGAACATTTGGTTTTGTTCAATCCAAAAAATGATACTAACTTGATGTGAATGGAAAGAAAAATTGTTGCGCTCGACATTTATGGATTGTTTTTAAATTATATAATTATTACTGCTTGGAATCCAACAAAATATTGTTTTTTGGAATTTACTGATTTTCAATGGGCGTTTCTTAATACATAAAAAAGTGCACATGCCAACATATAAGAACATATGTCGTACATATGTACAAAATGAGTCATGGTACATTTAGTATCAATCTTGCTTCACATCCAGAAATTTAGATGAACTGATTATTTTTACAGTTGCAATTTGATTGTTTTAGTACTTACAAGTTTACGCTCCTTGGTACTATATTTGTGGTATGTGCATCTACACTATCCTTTGTGTGTATGTAGGAATATAGTTCCTTATTGTTGTTGATTTCCTTCGCTAATCAATTGGTTCAGGACTTGGTTCTGACATTACTTTGTGGTGTTTATGATAATAGGCTTTACAGTTTTCCAAACTCTAAGAAAGAGGGAGCTTCCATGTCAAGCAAACTTATTCCTTTGGTTCTGCAACTGTTAACACAAGATGGTTCAGATGACGTATTGGTTAGCAAGATTCTTTCCAATTAACTCTCGCTCCCCTCTATTTTTCTTTTTTTGATTTCTGTGCCCATTGTTTGACACATTTTTTAGTAGCATGTTGCTTTTGCTAAAGTCATATCTGCCACTCTGATATTGATTTATGGATTCCAAGCTCCTTAACCTAAAATATAAAATCAAGACCTTTTAGCAAAACAGAGAAAAAGCGACTGCTTGTTTTTGTTGAATATGTAGAAGTCTAAAGTGTTATAGTATTTATTGAATAATTCCCTTTACAATTGGAAGCTATGTGATTGGTCTTTAACTGATATACTTTTTAGATATATGGGAAGTGTGGTAACATATATATATAGTAGTTTCCTACACCCTTAGGTGTCTACGTGAGCCTACACACATGCGGAACACACACATTTGTTTTTGCCATTAAAATGACCTTTAGGCAGGGGTTGCGACTGGCACTAAAGACCTTCTTGTACGCACAGACGCTGTGCATAGTGGGTCGTCCATCATCAGCAATGGACGACCCTGGTGAGTTCGCACTTCCAAAATTTTAGGAAGCGGGAAGTGCGGGAGGACTTAAGAGCGAACTAGGAAGCGACCTAGGGGGAAGCGAAAAAAAGAAAAAGTATAAAAAAACAAGAAGAAAAAACAGAAAAAAATGAAAAAAGAAGGGGAAGTGAGCTTCCCAGTAATTGGGAAGCACACTTCATTCCCGTTTAATCAGAAGCGCCACGTTTCGTGCTTCGGAGAAGCGCGCTTTCTCAAGTCGTATGGTGCTTCCGGTAACCCTAGGCATGCCCATGTGACATAGCAAATCACAAACTAAGTTGCCAATGTCTATGTCATTAAGGACCCATTCTTTGTATGTCTCTCTCTTCCTTTATGTTTTGAACAACATGTAGTGGTTGCTATCTTAATAGTCTTATAAGAAAGATCAGCATGTAATAAAATCCAGCTCACGAGCTTTTTATTTTCATGAGTGCTTTGCTGCAGACTTGTGTAGTTATATAGTGTTAATTAGTCCCAAACCGAGTATTTTTAGTGGAAGTGCATTGAGTGGTTTGACTGTCCAAATGATTTGCTTTTGCCTCTTTTAATATGTATGTTGTTTGACTCTTCTTTTTAGGAGTTACATGGACTACTCGTGTTCTTATAGTATTAACCTTTTGCAGGAAGCGGCTGCTGGTCTTCTTTGTAACCTGTTAACTTTGTTTCCGTCATCTTTTCATCGTCACTATGATAGTGTGAGTGCAAATTTCTTTCACTCCCTTGGAATGTTCATTATGACTTTTTCTGAGTTGTTCCTTAGAGACAACGCTTGAACCTCAACTTGTTCTCTATGGACTTCCAAATATGAAATATTAAAGCATTATGTCAACTTAATGGCTTCTTGCCTGTGTCAATCTATTTGACAATTTGCTTGAAGGAAGATTTATAGTGTTTGGGGATATATTTTGTATAACTGCCAATAATCTGGATTTATAAACACAAAATTTGTTTTCTAGTAGCTTGCAAAAAGTTTTTCTCCATTAGGATTTTTTTTCTTTGCATAGTAGCTTATTTCTAAACTAATTAAGAAATCAATTTTAGTTTTTTTCATTTCACCTATTGATTGTTTCAATTGGATAGTATTGGTTTATTATGCGCCATTCAAAATTAAAATGTTTAAATTTGTGAAAGAATTGTCATATTAGTTTGGATGATGTACTGTCACAGGCTGAGGCTGTTGTCGCAACCCTCTTGTTCAGAAATTCAAGCTTGGCTTTATCTAAGGTGTGAACCATGGGAAACTAACCTGCATCTATCGGTTTTGTTATTTTAATAGCACTGTCTTCTCAGGGACTAAATGGTCGACTCCATAGATGGTTTGACTTTGTCAAACTTTGTTTTGAAATATTCACTGTTATAAAAAATTTTCGCAGTCCCTTTTTTTGCAGACAGGATTTTTATGTGTATTGTTCTTTTCCTTTTGGATAGTTAAGCTTTTACATTAAATACTTGGTTTTTCATGTATACTTTTAGATGTTTGCCCAATTACTGGCTTTCCTTCCGAGGGCAAGGGGTGATGTTGCTAGCTGGTCCCAGATGATGACGAAGCTTTTGATATCAATCAATACAAATTTGAATTATATTTTTCAAGGCTTTGAAGATGGTAATTGATACAAATGCTTTATATTTATATGTTTGTGAAGCCTTGTGTTAAATAGAGCTAATTCTTGTTTCTAATGCAGCAAACAAAGGCTTGAATGCTATCAATCTCTTGGTTGAACCAGGAAAAGATCCCCCTCCTCCCTTGGGTGGTTACTCAGATGAACAACCAAAAGACAAGTTTGGCAAACTTCATATTCCTCATGTTTGCTCATTGATGAAGTGTTGTATTTCAATGCTTACCAGTCCTTATCATGTCCAGGTAGGCCAACATATTGTTTGTTTAATATTGTGGTCCTGTGAATTTCATGCAAGGCCATTTCCTCCTTTGCCCTTATGTTTATTGTGGATTAAGATCTACAGTGATTTTGTTTCAATGTTGTCAGGTCACTGTCCCTATGCACTCTCTGCTTTCACTCGTCGAAAGAGTGCTCTCACTGGATGGTAATAACTGCTATGCTTCGATGCCCGTTATGGCCATTACTCAGCTAGAGTTTATCTTTTCTGATCTCCCTGTGTTGCACCTGAATTGCTTGGATTTGCTACATGCAATCATCAAGGGGGTCCGCAGGTGAGTCACAACTTTGTTACTGTTTTCTCTGTGAACACATGGTGGTCATTATCATTTGGAGAATTCACTAGCGCCCATTTTTTGGTATTTGACAGATACATCCTTTGGAGTTTGCATTCTCTAGATTTCTTGCAATTAAGAACTGTTATTTTTAGCATTTCTTTATTTGATGAGATTTTTTCCGAGATTTAAAAAAAACATAATTTTCCAAATTATCCAGGGATATTCACTTGCCAAGAATATCCTGAGAATAAGATTGTGACTATGGACAAAAGCATCTAAACCATTCACATGACAACATCTGACATGATCCATTTCAGATCAAGTGTCTTTTGCGAACAAACACAAAGAGGAAGGTGCCAACACTCCGTTACACATGTTCTTTACTTCATATCTTTTCAGATCCTGAGGAGTCTATTGAATCCCAAATGTGAAAATTTTGTTCTTTATAAATTACCAGGAACATTTCTTCACTCATCATTTGTTCAAGGGGGGAAAGTTAGAGCATGTCAACATGCTATGCCTCATGCACTACCTTATGCCACCAGGATTTATAGTTAGTCATCTTCTTCTTTCTATGTTTTTTGCTTGTAGGTATTGGAAATGTATCTGTTAATCATCTAAGACTGTCTGCTTTGTGTTAATACCGTCCATAGTCCAATTCATCCTTAAAAACTGTAGTTCATAAAGGTGTATTTGGAGTTGTTTAGTCTAATGCCACATTTTCTTTCTTCATTTGTGCATGTGCATGTTCAGACATGCTAGTTGACATGTTGGGTATCATTTAACACCGCACATTATCTTTCCTAACAATTAGTTCTTGTGCAGTCAATTGCTACCTGCTGCTGGGAAGATTGTACGGCTTCTCCAAAATTATTTCAGGAGGTTTTTGTTGCCTTCCATTAGAGTCAAGCTTTACACAATTGCAAAAACTTTACTCATCTCCATGAACGTGGGTACGGCCCTAATCTTTCGTATCTCTTATTCTTACTGACACTGCTTTGATGTGTGCAAGACTGCCAAAACATTGTGTTTAATAACTTTTTTTCTAGAGGATGGTCGCCAAATTTAAAATATTCTTTTTATAGTTTTGCTCGCTTAGGTAGCTGCTGCATTAGAATGTTTGTGTCATGAAATGGCACGGAATCTGAGGCACAGGAGAAAAGATAATGATGCATTTTAGCAAAGAAAAAATAACAAAACAAAAATAATAATAATGTCTTTTATTAATTGTTCAAAACATGGATATATACAAAACCCATTCTCATTAAACTCACACTCATACATACATACATGATCATACACACTTGACACACATTATGCTAACGCACCCATCACTCTCCCATTTACATGGCACACACACTTATTTTGCCTAACGGTTTGTCGGACCTCCAACTAGCCGGTAGGCTATAGCCCAACAACTAGCTGGTCAAAAGAAAATGACCATAAAGGATGAGATTGGTCATCTTAATGATTACCAAAATAAAATAATAGAAGTAGAATAAATAAAAGAAAAAAAATAATACTAGCCTAAAAGTATACACTAGGTATATGTAAACTAATCCTAACGGGTATACCTTGAGTATACCAAATCTAAAATACACAATACACTATAGGTATACGTCTAGTATACCTAGAATACAAGATAAAATGAGAAAGGAATAAATACAACAAACAATCCTACAAGTATGCTCGAGTATGCTGAGGACAAATACGCATCATTATTACATATTTCCTAACTGTTTGAACTAGTCCAGCTATTCCATGAATAACACATTTCTAGCATCATTTGCATAATGAAAATAAAATTCGTGCTAAGTGAATTAATAAAACATATTGGGCATGGAAACATCCGAAAAATATGCATTAGAATTTTAGTAATATCCAGAGCCCCAACTATTCTTGAAATATCAGGTTATCAATGAAACTCTTTTTTGGCTCTCCTTTTTTTTGAGTGTCCAGTTGTATGAGAAAACTGAAAACCATATCATACTTAAAATATTTTCTTCTCGTAGTGTTCAGAACCATCAAGTTTTATTGAGAATCTAGCAAGAAGCTCTGGCCGCATTTTAGACATAGTAGATTCAGTTTCTGCTACAGTATTGGGTAACTTGTCACTGTCAATGTTTTTACAGCTCTTTCTGATGACATCATAAGTTTTCATTTGATCTCTGTTTGATGTTTATTTCAATTCATTTTTGAACTATTCTTTGAGTTGGCTAGTTTATGGAGTCTCATACTTTAAATCAAAGTCATCAGTTGTGGTGCCTGTTCGAGCCTCAGAATTTGAAATCATGTAATCTCGTTTTCGATTCAAACAGGAAATTTTGAGCTCAGACATTCTTTTACACTTTTTGGAACAGAAAGTTTGACAAAAAAATGGGAATTGCTGAGTTGTTATGACTTGTTTATTGCATATTTTCTTCGTTATGTTAGGTCTTCCTTTAAAGCATCACATAGTTCAAATGTTCTAATTGCTTTTTTGCTGGTGGAGTATAGCTTGTACCACAGTACCTTGTATCTTTATGTTTAAGAAAAATAAGAACTTATACTAACTTAGAAGTTCTGATTTTGATCAGGAATGGCTCTGTATCTTGCCAATGATGTAATTGATAATGCATCTAGGGATCTGGATATTGGTTTTCAAGCACAGGGATCCATCCCTTCTCAAGTACACTCTTCAAAACATGGAACTGGGGCATCAAAAGCCTCTAGGAGAGGAAAGAGGAAGCATGTTTCTGGATCCCCTGAGGATAACTCAAGTGGAATTGAAGCTGAAGTTTCGAGTAATTGTCCAAAGATTCCTTTCTCTGTGCAGATTTTTGCTCTTCAAGCAGTAGAAGCCCTTCTTACTGTGGTATGCATCTTAAACAGTCTTTCTTTGGTTCTAGGTGTTAGGTTGTTTCTGATCTGTTGATTTCCTCATTTATGAGGAATCATAGGTTTGTCATTGCTTGAATGAGGCATCTTGAAGTTGACCATAGTAAAAATTTCCTTGTATTGCAAAAGGTCCCATGAATCTAATAGTATGTGACTCAATGTCAGCCATGAAATCTTCTTTTCATTGCCATGTCTCAAATCTCATTATAAGGGATTTTGTTGTCATGAGAATCATGTGGCTTGAGAGAATCTCTCAAAAACATCTAGATATATTTATTATATTTTAAAAAATAAAGGCACATATAAATTCATAGTGAAAAAGATAAACATCTTAGCACAGTGTTAACATTGGGTTGATACAACAATAAGATTATGATATTTTGAAAATAGCATTTTTTGCATTTTATTGACTTTTTAAGTTGCCATGATAAAAGCATGGTAATTTTCAAAGTATTGGCTCAAATCTGCCTTAATTATGAATATTATGAAAGGAAAAAGCTTTTTCCCTTCATTGTTACACCATGCATCAGAATTTTGTAATATATCAACCGTTTGTAGTCTTTTTTATATGCTTCTTGGTATACTCTCCTCTTTATTGACCTTTGCAGGTTTATGTTACAGTTCCATGGTCATTTGGCGGCACCTAATTTTATCTGCTTATTTTGTGAAAAAGGAAAAAATGTTTGTGTCATTTGAAGGATTGTTTTGTGTAGTTATAGTCTTTCATTTTTTTCGGCAGAATTTAAGTTCCTTGTAGTGTGGATAACCGTTTTCAAAGATATTTCGGCAAATTGGTTAGTTAAAATGCTAGAAAGAGTTTCTGATATTCCGTGAATGCTGAGGGGACAGTTTGACGAGATGAGAATTCAAAAATATGGCACAGAGAAAGTAACGTGATAATAGATTTTTATCTCTCAATTTCATTATCCTTCTCTTTATGCTGTGTTTGTTATCGGGGCAAACAATGCTTTTGCTGAAACTACCATTGCTACTTGATTATACCAGGGTGGTTCTTTACATTCACACAGCTGGAGACCAAAGGTTGATCTTCTTTTGATACACGTAGCGACCAGTGCCTGTGAGGAAGGCTGGTCATATGAGGACCACAACATTGTTATGGAGGATGAAACAAATTTTGGTCGAGCAGATTTTCAGCTTGCTGCACTTCAAGCACTGTTGGCTTCTTTGCTTTCTCCATGCTCTCACAGGCCTCCATATTTATCACAAAGCCTCGCACTTTTCCGTAAAGGTTATCCTTTTGCATTTGATTTACAGTATATTACATTGAGAATTTCATCTTTTTGCTTGTGATGACAATACTAAATATTATCTGCTTCATCCTCAGCCATATATTAGTTTACAAGAACTCACAGAAATTCATCTAAACAAGTGCAGCAGTTGGTTGAATCTACAATAAATGTTTTATGAAGGAAAATACATTTTATTCAGGGTTTCTGCTGTATTTACTGGGTCTTGGTCAACTAGAAGAATTGTGATTGTTGGCATGCACATTGAAGAGAAATCTTATTTGTTAAAATGTTGATGGTCGCAGGCAAGCAAGAGGCTGGGACAAAACTTGCAGATTTCTGTGCACATGCTCTTCTGGCTTTAGAGCCTCTTATTCATCCACGTTCCCTTCAGTTAATGCCATCCTCATCTCTAATTAGTAATAACACAGGCATTGGTGGCTTAAACCAGAGGTTTCATTTAGCAGTTAATGAAAATGGGGTAGGAGACAAAATGGGCAGCCCCAGAGTGGACTACCCAAACATCTCAAAAACCGGTAAGCCGAAACTCCCAGTTGATGTGGGTGATATTTATCCAGATGACAAGTTATGTCTTGGTTGGTTGGCAAATATGGAAGAAACCGACACTGCTGAAGACAGACAGACAGTCCAAGTGGATGGTCTGACTGAACGTCTAACTGTTAATCTTGATAGAGTTGGTACGTTGGAGCCCTGCTCGGTTGTCAGATCAGAGAAGGAAATTTTGAAGGAAGACACCAGAAATGGTAGCTCAGTTCTGATACAAGAAATGCGGGTGAGTGGTGGTGCGGATGGTATGGGTAAGAGCACATTTCAGGAGCTAGAGGGCCATGAACCGGAAGAAGTGGTGGTGCATATGGAAAAAGACACTTCAGCTGAAAATGCAGGTGGGCTGTTTAAGGAATCTGAGCTAGTAAAACCAGTGGCATCACCATCAAAAGAAGATTCAGTCTCAGCTGGAATTGCAGATATTTCTGCTGAAGACAGCCCATTTTTCACCAGATTTTCTTCGTTGCACAGCACAGAAACCGTGGCATTGTCATCTGATTCAGAGAGTCTTCCAGACATCGTTGAAGGTGATCCAGACACAGACTAAAAACATGCATGCAGTGCTCATCCATACTTGATGTGTGGCTTGTGCAAGCTGGCCCTTTTTTGAATTCTTTAGATTCATACAATACTACCTTGAAGAAAGAAGGCTAAGGCCGGCCGGAAGAAAAGGAACAAAATGTAATTAATTTTAGTTTGTCGGAAATTAAATTATTTCGTTTAGTGAAAGAGTTGAGATAGATCCACAAAAGAAAATGGAAACAAATTAGTCCATACTTATGAGGTTGTGCTCTGCAATTGAGGTTTACATCCATTCTTTTTCGGGATATTTTATTTTTCTTTTTACTAGTTCGTTAATTTCTTGGGAAAATTCCATTTAAATGTCGACCTTTTGCCCTTAGTTCCAAGTATGGACCTCACATTTCTGGCTGCACAAACCCTTTGAGCTGTCATGGGTACTCACCATTTTGGTGGGGGTGTCCATGGTAACACAATACACGTGGATGCGGACATTGACTCGTAGTGTTCATAGTTTAATGTTATTGTAATGAATTTAAGTATCATTTCAATAAAAATATTTTTCAATATTAAAATATCGAATTTTAGTTTTTTATTAATTAGAAAATAAAAAAACCTTTTCCACGTGTTCTATTTTTCAAAAAGAAATTAGACTTACGTGTTAACCCTCCCCCCCATCACGTGTCCCCGTGTCTTTGTGATAGTCTTTGAGGCCTCTAATCATCACTTCACTGTTCTTGATTGATAGCAATAGCCCAACTCCTTCACCCTCCCTCGTCTTCCTTCTCTCACCTGGCCCATGGGTAAGGTGCAATATCCAGCGAGGATCCGTTTTGCCAGTAACCGCTGCCCACCTCAAACAGCTGGTACAACTCTAGGCCTGTTTAGTTGTCTATCCTGCCAACAACTCTCCATTTGGTGGTTGAGTGGGTGGGTTTCTGATGCAGGAGTTGAGCCTAGTGATTCGGGTTCATTAGATCATTTTGTATTCATCTTTTCTTATTTAAATTTGGACATTTGTATTTGGGTATTGGATCATTATATGGTCTATATCATTAGGATAAGTTTGATTTGATTATAAAGTTATTAGAAAAGGATTCCTTGAAATGTCAACTCAAATTCACCCGTAATCAGACGTAATCCCATTTTGCCCGGAGAGTATCATTATGGTTACTTGATAATCCAACCCAACATGATAACATCCATAAGTGATTCAAATGTAGGGGTGTCAGTGGGTCGGGTTTGGTTTGGACCCAGGTGGAAAACCATACTTTGACCAGATTTTTGGGGCATGGTATCGGGTCCAGACTCGGGTCTAATCGGGTTCACTTTATGAAAAGACATACTGGGACCGATAAGAACTACATGAACCAAACCCAATAAAACCATATTTTTTGTCATTTTACCTTGAAAATTTGTGGGTCTTAAGGGTCTGGGTCTGGTATAAAATTTCACAAACTATACTAGGGGCCATGTATGAATCGGACCTTCGGGTCTGGTCCCAGGTCTTCTTATTTATCACCATATCGGGATGTTGTATGGTTTGGTTTGGGTCCGGTCCGGGTAAACCTGGCCCGTTGACACCCCTATTCAAATGTCAGCAAATTCAACAAAAGTGCTACAACTAAGCCCAAAATAAAAAAATGCGATTGACACAAAAAAAAATGCAAAATTACCGTATAACAAATATAAAGTTAGGTCTACTCGCAGCGTATGTTTCCACCACCATAGAGCCAATAATACCATTTTGCTTTATGGAGTTTTTTATTGGATTCATTCTAAGTACACAAAATATAACAATCGATGCTGCAAGTCTACCATAACACTTGTTGTGAACTACAAATCGAACAATTAAACAAAATATAGTTTAGTAAATTTTGTTGTAAAGTATATTCATGTACATCTTCCTTTTACGTATATTAAGCAATTCAAAAACCATATTCAGTTTAGCAATATTTCTTTGTAAAATATATTTTTGATGTATACTTCTCTTTCATGAACAACCTTATGTCGACCCACATAAAGCTTAAATTTTTTTTAATCTTTACCCCGAGACAATGCAACATATAGCTGATCATGAGCAAACATATACCAATTCTTGGTATCGTTTGTCCTTGTGCTTTATTTATTGTCATAGCAAATAAAGCAACAACAGTTTCTACAGTATTTAAAGGAATTCTATAAATAAAAACATGTTCACCTCTCTTTGGTCCAGTCATAATGATAGTTGGGATTACATTTGGTCTAAAGTTTTGTCACACTAATCTTGTTTCATTACATAAACTATCCTTTTAATTAAAATCCTTAATAATATAATCAGTCAACTTCTCTTCAATACCAATTTATGTGGTGGAAAACCAGAAAGTGATAAAGTATACAAAAACTCTTCTGGGTAGAAATTGTGAGACTCTTCACCTGCACTATCAAATCTATAGTAAACTACCTCTTCATTGTCAAATTGTGATGGTAATTAGTTGTTTATTAAATCAGCATTGTCATTTGCAGTAGCCAAAATGTCTCAATCAATTAACCATTGATGGTTGTTATTATTACTTTTAATGTCTTTGTTAACAAACTTAATTAGTTTACATAATCTTTGACTATATCATCTTCTTCATCAATATTAATAATTTCCTAAGATGTTGAACCAAAGTTTCATCCACTGTGGAGGCTAGTCCATTTTCTATGCCTAAGACATGTCTAGCATACCTTGTATCTGCAAACGCTCTCATATTCTGTGTTAACTTTAAAACATGCAAAAAAGACCAAACCTTTGATTTAAGAGTTCAATTATGCCACCTCTAGAAGCTTTTGGAATAACATTCAACACTTGTCTAAAATCCCCTCCCGAAACAACTACAATTCCTCCAAAAGGTTGATTACATTCCAAGATGTCACAGTATGTTCGATCCAATACTTCAAAAGCATATTTAGAGTCCATGGATGCTCCATCATAAATGATAACCCCAGAGGCGTAGCTAGGATTCATGTGAAGGGGGGGGGGGCAAATTCTTATGTTCTTTGTGTGATTGATTTGTGTATCTCAAAATCTGTCAAAATTCCAAAGACGCTATTTACAAGCACTATTCACCCCCCCCCCTCTAGTGCTCGTTGTCTCGATCCTATAATACTTTCATTTGGTATCAGAGCAGGTTAGCTATATTTTGATCTTACCATCATCTAGCATGCCAACAACATCATCTCAGCACAAAGAATGATGCTCCTTTGTTCGTCCTCTTCTCTTCAACGAAACAAACTATAGATACTAGAAAGTGAGAATGATAATATTCTTACAATCCATGGATCTCGAAATTTGGAGAGTTGTTTCAGAAAAGTACCAAATGCCATCAACTGATTTCAGTCAATGGACCGATGAAGAAAAGAAGACTGCTTCACTTAATGCCAAAGCTATGAATGCATTGTATTGTGCCGTTGACAAGGTAGAGTTCAATCGCATCTCTCAATGCTCTACAACATGTAAAATCTGGCATACTCTTCTCGTGACTCACGAAGGTACGTCAAAGGTAAATGAATCTAAAATTGCTTCTTTAGTTCATCAATTTGAATTATTTAAAATGAAACAAAATGAATCTATATCGAACATGGTAACTAGAATGACTGATATTACTAACACTCTAAAATCCCTTGGAAAAGAATATTCACAAGTGGATTTAGTCAGAAAAATCCTAAGGTGTTTAACTCCTGAATGGGAGAGAAAAACCACAGCTATAGAGGAAGCAAATGATTTAAACACTCTCACTCTTGAAGATTTGGTTGGTAACTTAATGGCATATGAAGTCCAACTTCAAGACAGACAAGAAGAAGAACCCAAGAAGAAATCTCTTGCTTTTAAGGCTACTTTTGACTCTGAAAATTCAGAAGAAGATAAAGATGAAGATATTGCCCTCATTATAAGGCAATTCAAAAGATTCATCAAAAAGGAAAGATTTCAAATAAAGGTAAAGAAAGCGAATTCTTCCAATCCAAATGAAGTCAAGTGCTTTAACTGCAAAAAGGCATGACACATCAAGAAAGATTGCCCTCTTCTCAAAATCAAGACCAATGACCAATTCAAGAAGAAAAAGGCATTTCAAGCATGTTGGGATGATAGTGACTCCTCTTTCGATGAAGAATCAAATGAAGAAGTCGCCAACATGTGCTTTGTAGCACAAAAAGACTCGGTAAGTCAATTTGAGTATGATGATTTATTAGAAGGACTTAATGATTTATATGCTAAATTTAAGAGTCTAAGTTCTAAAAACAAAGAGTTAAAAACTGTAAATTCAACTCTTGACTCTCACAACAAAGTGTTACTTCAAGAGATAGAAGATCTCAAGAAGGAAAACTCTTGTCAAACATTTGAGATAAAAGAAATTGGAATTAGAACCAATCTCTTACAAAAAGAAATAACTAGTCTAAAAGAAAAATCAAATGATCTTCTTTCTATAGTGACCAAATTCACAAATGAACAAGAGAATCTAGAAAGACTTCTTGGTTCTCAAAGATGCTCGGTTAATAAAACTGGATTGGGTTATAGCTTCTTTGATACTCAAAATAGACCAAACTATGTGGTGAAGAATCAAAGACAATATTCTCAACCATTTATTCAAAGGACTAAATTTTCTAGTTATAGTAGAAATGCATCTAATCGTGGAACTTATAATGCTTATAAGACTAGACATGATTACTCTAGAAAAGCTAAATCTTTTTATAGAAAGAATATTTATTATCAAAGGAAACCAAAATCCAAATGGATATGGGTTCCTAAGACTAACTCCCATAGACCCAAAAATAGAAAGGGGTCAAATGTTTTGTCTTTTAATTTTGTTATATGTACACAAAATAAGGATCAAATGGATATTGGACAACGGTTGTTCCAAACATATGACTGGAAGGCTGGAGTTATTTTCCACCCTTCAAAGTAAGGATGGAGGAACCGTCACCTTTGGTGACAATAACAAGGGAAAAGTAATCGGTACCGGTAACATTGGTAATCCAAAATTTCCCTTGATAGAAAATGTTCTTTTAGTAGATGGTTTAATACATAATTTATTATCCATTAGTCAATTATGTGATAAAGGTTTTCTTGTTTCTTTTGAACATGATTTATGCTTAATTTCTGATTTTCAATCTAAAAAGATCATTTTTAAAGGTAAAAGAAGGAACAATGTGTATGAACTTTATCTAGATGAGTTACCCACTTTTAATGAAAAATGTCTTATTGTTTCAAATGAAATTCAATGGTTATGGCACAAGAGACTTGGACATGTTAACTTTAAAATTATTTCCAAGTTATCCAAGAATGATCTTGTTAGAGGCCTACCTAGAATACCATATAAGAAGGATCACTTATGTGATGCTTGCCAAATGGGTAAACAAATCAAGAGTTCTTTTAAAGCAAAAGATATAGTTTCAACAAAACGTCCTCTTGAACTTTTACATTTAGATCTATTTGGACCATCTAGAATTCAAAGTTTGAATGGTAGCAAGTATGCTTTTGTTATAGTAGATGATTATTCTCGATTTACATGGGCAATTTTTCTAAAAAGCAAAAATGATGCTTTTTCTGAATTTTCCAAACTTTGTAGAAGAATTACAAATGAAAAATCTACATCCATAATTAAAATTCATAGTGATCATGGTGGTGAATTTAAAAATGAACCTTTTCTAAAGTATTGTGATTTACATGGTATATCTCACAACTTTGCTTTTCCTAGAGCGGCTCCACAAAATGGAGTTGTTGAAAGAAAAAATAAAACTTTGCAAGAATGTGCTAGAACCATGCTTTAAGAAAAAAATTTACCTAAATACTTTTGGGCTGAAGCAATAAATACAACATGTTATATTTTAAACTGTGTTCTTATTCGACCAATCTTACATAAAACATGTTTTGAATTGTATTATGATCGTATACCAAAGATCTCATATTTCAAAATTTTTGGTAGTAAATGCTTCTTGTTAAATACCAAAGATAATCTTGATAAGTTTGATTCAAAATAAGATGAATCAATATTTCTTGGATATTCTTCTAGAAGTAAAGCTTATCGTGTTTTTAATAAAAGAACATCTTGCATTGAAGAATCTTTACATGTTGCATTTAATGAGAATTGTGAGCAGGTTATACCTCTAAGCGAAGGAGAAGAAGTCATACTTCAAGAAGAACATTTGATAGAGAGTACTTCTCAAGAAAATGTTCCTCTTCAACCGGTTTGGAAAGAAGTTCCCAATCATCTACATAAACAAGTTATTGGTGAAATAAAGAATGGTGTCCAAACTAGAAGGCAATTGCAATATATTACAAATATTGCTTTCATATCTAAAATAGAACCAAAGAATATCAATGAAGCCAGTGATGATGAATTTTGGCTTTTGGCCATGTCTGAAGAACTTAACCAATTTACTAGGAATGATGTATGGGATCTAGTTGATAGACCAAATGATCATCCAGTAATCGAAAAAAGATGGGTCTTCCGAAATAAGCTTGAAGAAAATGGCGAAGTCATTCGAAACAAAGCAAGACTAATAGCACAAGGCTATAATCAATAAGAAGACGTAGATTTTGATGAAGCCTATGCACCCGTGGCTCGATTGGAGTCAATTCGAATGATGTTTGCTTTTGCTAGTTTCATGAATTTTAAGTTATATTAAATTGATGTTAAGAGTGCATTCTTAAATAGACACATCAATGAAGAAGTTTATGTAGAGCAACCTCCAAGCTTTGAAAGTGAGAAATATCCAGAAAAAGTCTATAAATTAAAAAGGGCTTTGTACGGACTTAAACAAGCACCAAGAGCGTGGTATGAAAGACTACGAAATTTTCTAGAACAATCTGGTTTTTCCATTGGTCGGTAGACTCTACTTTATTTATTAAAAATCTTAATTCATATATTCTTATTGTGCAAATTTATTTTGATGACATAATATTTGGTTCTACTAATGATTCTCTTTGTAAAGAATTTGCTAAAGCTATGCTGAAAGAGTTTGAAATGATCTTGATGGGCGAATTAAACTACTTCCTTGGACTTTAAATAAAGCAAACTGAAGAAGGAATCTTCATCAACCAGGCTAAGTATACAAAAGAACTTCTCAAGAGATTTGGGTTGGACTCATTGAAATAAAAAAGAAATCCTATGAGCACAACTACTTCTCTTGATAAAGATGAAAATGGTAAAAATGTAGATACTAAGCTCTATAGAGGTATGATTGGATCTCTATTATACTTAACTGCTAGTCGACCTGATATAATGTTTAGTGTTTGTATGTGTGCTAGATTTCAAGCTAATTCAAAGGAATCTCATTTAACTGCAGTAAAACAAATTCTTCGTTACTTGAAAGATACTTCAGATTTTGGTTTGATTTACCCAAAATCATCTTCCTTTGATTTAGTTTCATATAGTGATGCAGATTTTGCAGAAAGTAAATCTGATCGCAAGAGTACTAGCGGAACTTGTTATTTCTTAGGAAATTCCTTAGTCTCTTGGTTTAGTAAAAAGCAAAATTCAGTGTCACTCTCAACAACTGAAGCAGAATATATAGCGGCTAGTTTAGCGTGTTCTCAAGTACTATGGGTGAAACAGACCTTAAAAGATTTTGGTTTGAATTACTCCACAACAACTATTTATTGTGATAACACTAGTGCTATAAATCTTTCGAAAAATCCTGTTCAGCACTCAAGAACTAAGCATATTGAAGTTAGACATCATTTCTTACGAGATCATGTGTTAAAAGGAGAAATTTCGTTAAATTTTATATCCACTAATGAACAACATGCCGATATCCTCACTAAACCACTTAAAAATGAAGATTTTATGAGAATTAGGAGAGAAGTAGGCATTTGCTCATTTTTAGATTTATAAAATTTGTTTTTAAAAATAGTGTTTTTGAAAAAAATCTCAAAAATGCACCTTTTTAGTCGACCGATAAACTTCTAGTCGACTAATGTTTTAAAAAGCTTTACTGAAGAAACCTGATACCCCTTCGTTTTTGTTCTTTTTTAACGCATCGTTTCATTTTTATGCCCATATGTTTTCCCCTTTCCATAAACGAACCTCTCTCTCTCTCTCTCTCTCTCTCTCTCTCTCTCTCTCTCTATCTATCTCTTCTGAAAACCCCTAGGAGTGCTAGATGAACTCCTCCTCGCCGGAATCCTCTTGCCGTGACAGGGTGCCTCTTCAGCCAACGACGTTTGCGACACTTGCAACAACATCTTCTCACCTGCCGTCATCCACCGCGTCACCTCTTGTTCGTCGAACCCTTTATCGCCTCTTCCCTTTTGCCTAAAATCCGTGGAAACTCGACATCCCTTTTCGATGGGTTGTTACTACCGATTGTTTTGGCCACTAACAGAAACCTTGATCGTAGAAGGCACATTGTCCGCATCGCACAAAGTGTTTCAGTTGCATTGGTTATCCTCCACGACGCCAGACGATATCTTCCTCCCATCGGACGTCATTTTTAAAGCATTTGGAAGCCGACATCAATAGCGTCTCTATTTGTTCCTCTCAACGACTTTATTGATCAACCACTCCCTGCAACATCGATTCTCTTTGATAGGTGGATTTGTTTCATTCTTAACAACCATGCGTCGTCAGAAAACAGCCTCCGCACAAGGTACCCCTCCATCTACACCACAAGCACATCATGGATTTTCTCTCAGACTACTCAGAAATCCTCTTTTATATGTTACTTTTGGATCGATTTCTGCACTTCCTATTTTACCAGGCTGAAATATTCTGTTTCACCTATTTTCTCGTTATAAAATCAGAGAATTATTTACAGGCATTTCACACCTTTTTGACGCTGGTGCAGACCCTCTTCATTATCCTTTGTTGATCTATTTGTTTTACAAAAATTTACAAATTGATCATGGAACTGAATTTCTTTCATCTCTTGTTCGCGATGTTGAAATTGAGTTTGATTCTAAACTTCTTGGACAGATCTTAGATATTCCACCTTCAGAAACTCTTTTCAATACTATTGAACTTAATGATGGAAGAATTTTTGAACAAATTCTTCTTCCCGGTGCACCTCATTGTCCTCCTTTCGAAAATACCAATCTTCAAACTCGCGCTCGCATTGCTGGATGAATTCTTGCCCATAATGTTCTACCTAAAACTGGATCTTTTGATTACTACTCCACAGATCTCTCTACGACTCTTTACATCTTATTTGGAAATATTTGGGTAAATTGGGCCAACGTGTATTTTACTACTTTGTGAAAACAAAAACCTTTTCTTCTGTATGAATGTCTTCTTACTCGTATTTTCAGATATTTCAAAGTACCCCTAACCAATGAAAAATATATTGAACAAAAGGAGTTTTTTAATCAAACTATTTTTAAACGTATGAAAATCAAATATTTGCCTCCTTTAAACTTTGATCAAACTGAACCATTTGAACCATCTCCCTCTGAACCCTCACCATCTCCTGTGACACCTTCATCTCAAGCAAAACGAAAGAAATTCTCTACTAGTCAAGACAATAATGAAATTTTGCAGAGAATGGAAGCTTTGGAGCTGTATCAACACACTTTTCGTGAAGATGTGACTCAACAACTTTCTTCAATTCAGAAAGATATTGTTGAACTCAAGGAGATGATCAAGCAACACTTCTCTTGAACTTTGTTTACTATCATTACTGAACTTTGATACTTTCTGGGTTGTAATATTTTGAACTTGAATTTGCAGTTTTTTCTTATGCTATATCTGCACTTACTCTTTTTTATTATGACAAAGGGGGAGAAAAAGATAGAACTTGCATGAGAAATTATGAGAAAAAGACACATGGATGGAAACACATGGATGAAAATTATTGGAGAAAAAGAACATGCCACATGGAAATTGCATATTGCATCATGACATGAAAATTGCATCATGTGAAAACATTGAAAATTGCATTATGTGAAAGACATTGAAAATTGCATTCTTGAAAAAGTTTTAAAAATGCATGAAGTAATGATGGAAATGCAAAATAATCAATATGTGATATATATGCTTTGATTGTGCTAACTTCTTATGTTTTGCAGCATATTGATAGGGAGAGTAAAATCTCCATCTATGCATCTAAATGCTCCATCTTTGATTAGTTTGTCATCATCACAAAGGGGGAGATTGTTACGACAATGAAGCCGTACATGATACTTCAAGTACAAGTTTTTTATGATGAACAAGTGAATCAACTGCATTTCAGCTAAGGCATTGAAGAAAAATGACAAGAATTGAAGAATTCGATGAAGAATCTTTGAAGACTAGCGTGCAAATGTAAAAATCATTAAAAGTCTTAGATTCTTGTAAGAGCCTTACTTAGAGTGCATATTTCGAGTGCATTTCACCTAAAAAGTCTTTAGAAATACTTTTCTAAAAGAACCCTTCATAAAAATCTTTTTAGAAAACTCTTTATTTAATTTTTCATGTTTATAAGTCGACCAATAGACTCACCAACCGACTAATCCTTTCACGCCAAATTTTCTAAGCAAAATGTCATTTTGTCAAATTAGTCGACCAAAGGTTTTATCAGTCGACCAGACAGAATGTCAGTTTTTTGGAAACTTAAGCAGCAGTCGACTAATGATTTTATCAGTCGACCGGACAGAACATGTATTTTCGGAAAAAATTAGCAGCAGTCGACTTAAAGATTTTTCAGTCTACTGATGATATTATCAGTCGACTAATTTTTTCTCTAGTCAACTAAGTTTCAAAACTTCATAATTTTAAACGGCTTGATAAACACATTAGTCGACCGACGATAACTGTCAGTCTACTAATAGTTAATTATCAGTCGACTAACTACTGTTCCAGTCGACTAATTTTGTTGTTTTTTCTGAAACTTTTAAAAGCCGTGTCTTTTCATTTTTCAAACGTTTTGATCGTTCAAAATGGACAGTTTTGACACCCTTTCATAACCTCAACGTATGGAATCTTTCAACTATAAATATGAGTGCATTTCACACTAAAAAAGCAATGTAACCCAATCGAATTACATTGAATTACTCTTTGCTTTTCATTCATATTCATTTTCTCACTCACATGATATTTTTCACTTTAGTTTTTCACTCAAATTCCTTTGAGAGATAGTGAATTCGTGAGTTGAGTATTTCAACAACCTCAAAAGCCAATTGCATCTCATTTGCATTTATAAGAAAGGCTCGTAGGTTGTTTGTAAGTTGTTACTTATTTCATTTTTCTGTAAAAGGAAATGACTCCTTGGTTTAAAGGAGTTGTTTGCTTTCAGTAGGTTTGTTACTGAAAGTGGAACCAGATTTGGTCTGTGTATGATCTTGTAGTTAAACAAGGTTGATAGTGAAAATCTCAAACTAGTTTTGCTTGGGGACTGGATGTAGGTCGGGAAAGACCAAACTAGGATAAATTCTTGTGTTCTTTGTGTGATTGCTTTGTGTATCTCAAAATAGGCAAAATTCCAAAGACGTTATTTACAAGCACTATTCACCCCTCCTCTAGTGCTCGTTGCCTCGATCCTATAACACTTTCAAAAAGTGCCACCTAATATGCAACTCTGTGAGTGATGGTTCACTCCGACAAACTACGCAAATGACCACTATTTAATATTAATCTTCACTGTCGTATAAAAAACAAGTACATCATTTAAGCATTCATAATCTACTCTTGACTTTGAATCTGCCCATACATATTCACAACATATCTATTTTCATCCAGTTGCATTGCACTAAAGAAACCTGGGTCATTGCTTGATTTCTTCTGTAAGTAATCAACTAAGGAACATATTTCTTATTTCTTCATGTTATCTGTCATCTTCCTTATTAAATGGTTTCTTAGATCCATAGGTGTGAATGAAACATTCTCGCGACCACAATCTATATGCACGCACAAATTGTATGTTTTCCTTGGTGCAATGTCGGCACTATCAGTTATTTCAATAATTGCAGTATGCGCTTCCGTTACTTTACGATGTGACCTTAACATAGGACTTATATGTGAAGCTGCTAATTCATGGTTATGATCACTGATTAAAGTACGAGGTACATATTTTCCATTCAGAAGTCTTCTTATCACCATTCTCACTGGACAACCACATCTTTAATCCGGTTTGTTTCTTGTTGGATTTTCACTTGACTTCTTCCAACCTTTCTTAGAACAAACATATGTCTTTCTCACCACAACATCCTGTGCATTTTTTTGACCAAGAACACCTTCTAACACTGAAGCCAAGTTTTAAGGCATAATCATTGTACTATCATGTACATTCTCAATGCCTGCACCTTTATCAAGTATACTATCATGATCGTCTACCTTATTATCAAATTGCATTTCTTCTGCTGAAAGATTCAAGTCAAAAGTGAATTCAATGTATGCACCCTTCTTATCATGTGCATCATTAGTGTACATGTTCACTTCTTCGGGTGCGTCATTAGTACAAATGTTCACTTCTCCATAATTTTTCACTGATTGAGATACCTCATCTTCACTGCAACCAGATGATAAGCTCACCACTGTCATAAGCAAGATATCAATTTGCGTTAGCCAATGCATACGTTTACTACGATTTACTCAAGATGCATATAACAACAAATACAAATTAATTAAGCAAGTCAAAGAAACGATTGAATGAATCACAGTATAAAAGCAACAATGATTTGTTATTTGCTTATAGTATGCATCGAGTTGTCATTTACCATGCCAATGAAAGAAACAATTTAACGGATATGTATTGATGGTAGTGATTCATGTGACAACGATTTAATTATATATATGATGTTGTGAAGCGATTTCAATAGAAATCGCTAAAATGAACAGCGATTTGAACACACAAATCACCATCACAAGTGTGCAACAATGTATTTCTGCACGCACATGTTTTTAAATCATACTACAAATATCTTATAAATTGATACTAGAAAACACATAATATCTTACAAATCGATATACATATCACATAATATATTACAAATCAATATGATAATTCAACATAATCGCTTACAAATTGACACTATAAAACACATGATATCTTACAAATTGATATACATATTACATAATATATTACAAATCAATACTAAAATTCAACATAATCTCTTACAAATCAATATTAACAAACAATACAATATCTCACAAATCGGTATGTGTTACTACAACTGTGATTTGCGTTACATTGTATATACTGAGTGAATGGACGATACTGGATGGGGTAGAGGCCTTTCCTCGCTTCTGTAAACAAGCATTCTTGTCAGCAGGTCCCACAACCCTACAAATATCTTTAATTTTCCAACCGTAAAAAATACATCCACCTGCAATAACAAAACAATGCCTTAATGGTACTCATGACGACATACGTTCTTTATAATAGTATGATGACATGGAAAGGTACTCACGATGCCTTAATGGCACTTGTTGGAATGTTTGTGCGTCATTCCTTTTTTCCATACTACCTAATAAAAATGAAGAAGAAGAGAAGACTGTAAAAAGAGATGGCCGACAAATGCCCCTATGACGACCACCAATGATCGAACCAGTGAATCGATTTATAGTTATCTCCACGAGGTAGGAACAAACTCAAGAATGTTTTGTAACACAAGGCACGAACAAGAAGGCGACTATGTATTGTAACACAAGCTAAAAACCAAGGCGAGAACCTAAACTCTGAACGACGACAAAGGGTGCTCCAACGACAACAGACGATGGCAAAGGGTGCTCCGACGACATCAGACGTCGACAGTAAATGGTGCGTCAACAAAAGGAGCTCATGTTACAGCAGATGGTGCATCGTCAAAGGGTGATCCGTTGGCAACATAAGAGTTTACTGCTTAGGGCAAAAATGAAACGTTTAGACTTTTTGAAGACTTAAGATCAGAACTCCCTTTTCTTGATAGAGGACATTTTTGTCATTTTCTTGAACCACTGTTTCATGTCGAGAATGGTGGGAAAGGGGTACTTAAGTCTTTGCAACTGCACCAAACTCTGATGCTAAGTGATGCCGACACACACAAGGATACAAGCCCCACATGCTTATATATGTGGCGCTAATTTGGACCCCCCGAACACGCAAACAAACTGTCTTTCAGGGAGAACGCACAACACCCTCCCTGCATTGAGGGGTTCAGATAAGAGATAAATGAAGGCTGTCATGCTATTAGATTAACTAAGTTTTGGAGCGAAGCAGAGGTGCATACCATCCAAAAACTTGTTGAAGCCTTTGAGACGGCGATACATTACCATCATAAGCCTTCAGATCGATCTTCTGGCTTATGGGGAACCCATTCATGTTAACCTTCAAAATCAGAGAATCCTCCACCTTCTTCTCAAGCTTCATTGAGGAGGAGGTGGCACCATATTGTCTACTTGGGATGGGTTTAGTGGACTTGAGATTGGTGCATCCATTTGCATTTACACATTAACATAAAAAGAATATAATAAGATTATATAGGCAGCACACAGAAAGATACACATTAATATCAGATTCATGATACTAAGATTAGGTACATAATAATAGTTGGCTTGTAGAAAGTTATGCATTTGATTACCATTACTTATATTTAAAATTTAGAAAAGGAGAATAATAATTGATTTTGATTCACCTTCATGACTTGAAAAAACCTATTTTGATGTCTGAAAAACATGATAAAAAACATGATTCCTATCAAATAAATTGTGTTAAGTACATCTACAAGGTCTAATTGAAAAGATGCAACCTACAACTATGATCTCTAGTAGGGGAGAGTAAGTGCTCCCATAGCACTGTTGCATTATATATATATATATATAAGAAGGATCGTCCAACCAAAGGATGGTCCAAAGTCTATAATTGATGATAATCTACGTCGTTCCTTCTCCAAAGATCGAGTTTTTCATTGATCAAACTTTACATATTGGATTTTGTTTTGGATTATGATTTTTTGATGTTTAGATGCGTGTTTTAAAGCACTAAAAATCATTGGCCCACAATACTTTGCATTGTAAAATTTTAAATGCATTGTGAGCCGACCATTAATTTTCACATTTCGAAAAACAGGGCTATCTGTCTTAAAGTCTTCATGTAAAACATATTTCTTATTAAATAAATTATGAAGAATAAATATATGAGGTCTGATTGATGAGATGCTCAAGCATTGGAGAAGGTGAGCCTTTCTATCGTCATTGGTTGTAGATTTTTAACCTTCCTTTGGTTGGATGGTCTCCCTTTTCTCTCTCTCTCTCTCTCTCTCTCTCTCTATATATATATATATATATATATATATATATAAAAGTAATGAATACATGTGCAAGCATGACATCATCCATGGATACATGTGTGAGCATGATGGCATGCTCACATGCATCTATGTCCAACGTGGATGGAAATGGATGCATGTGTGTGCATGCAATCGTCGATGTCATGAGAGAGAGAGAAAGAGAGCCATGTAACATTTAAGAAAGTAAATCTTCCCTTTTAATGAAAATTTGGGAAACATGCAATTAGAATTTAAGTAAGCTACATGTCCGAGAGAGGCGTAAACGATATACCTTAATTTGGTTTGCCGTTATCAGATGTGCACCTTTATTTTTCCATGCTACAGTGATTTAGCGACGGTCCAAGACTGCCACTAAAGAATTGACGTGCCTTTTATTCTTTTGCACACAACCCTTTTAGTGGCAGTCTATGACCATCGCTAAAACATTGTTTAGCGTTAAAAAAAAGGAAGGGCGTGAAGCATGTGTTTCATGACTGATAACTCAGACCAAATTAAGGTTTGACGTTACTCTTGTCCCCTGCAGGTTTATTTAATATGCATCACAGTCATTGGATCTCAAAAGATCAATGCCAATCAAAAGAAAGTAGGTGCTCCATGAACAACTTATCATTACTATATATATATATATATATATATAACGGACGCCCAATGTGCGCTCATGTTAAAAAGACCTTTTAGTTTGAAGCGCTGCTAAAGGTCAGAGCGAAAAATTAGACATGGCGCTTCAAAAGTGCTGCTAAAGGTAATTTACCTTTAGTGGTGTTTTGAAGCATCGCTAAAGGTCTGGGCAGAAAGTAGACCTTTAGTGGCGCTTCAAAAGCATCTCTAAAGGCTCTTTTTTAAGAAAACGGGTGTGATGGGGGCTATTCAGTCAGGCACCTACCACTTTTTACATATAGGAATTCAATATACTAATGTCCACCAGTTCTCATGCGTGGAGCGATTGAACCCCACAGTTGTTCGATTCAAAAAGTTGTTCTGGAGACAGTAACCCTAATCTCTCTCTATATATATTCTCTAACGAAGCCCTAATCTCCTCTCTCTCAAGCCTTCCGCCCTCCCCAACTCCCCGCGAGCCCACTGTGGTGATCACACTCTCTCCACCGCTCCGGCCCTGTCCGCGCGACTCCACGGCCAGGCAGGCCCACTCTCTCGAATCTTTCCCGCGAGTCGCGAGTCTCGCGACCTGATGTTTGATTCATCCTGATCTCTCTCTCTCTTCTCTTTTTTTTCATTATTTTGGTTTTTTATTTGACATGATTAAAACACACAGCTCCTCCTTGCCCCTCTCCGTTTTCTATATCTTTTATTTTTCTCCTGATGTTGTTTCCGTCCTACTCTCCCCATAAACTGCTCCCGAGAAACCTTTTTTTTTTATACATCTCTATTTTTTTTTTCATAGTGGGTAATCTAGATGCAGTGACATTTTAATTAGTACATTACTTGCATTGCTTATGGCTGATTTAAAGGTACGTAGCTAAGCTGGAATTCTTATGTAGAAAACGTATCTTTGTTTTCTTTTAGCTCATTTCATTTGATTTGCTTATTGCCATCCAGCCGATTCAAGCTATCGCATAAAAAAAATTTCTGCTCTTTCGAGATCTAAAAAACGAGCATTATGAGTGCTTTTGTTTGTCAGTGATTGCTGTTAAGATGGGGTGTTTCATTTTTTCAGATTATATGCATGTATGCTTGATATATTCAATTCAGATAGCTAGGAAAAATTATAGGTTGTGCGTCCTCCAGGTAAGACGGTCGCTGCAACTCCTAAAGATATCCTGACAGTAACCATAAAATTTTTAAAGCGCATCACTGTAATAATCTTAGAATACAAATAGGACTTACCATTCCCTGCAAGACCATAAACAAAATATAGGACAAACTTATTTTGTTCGATGGCACCTATAATCTCCTCAAAAGTATATCTTTGTTAATCGTTTAGTGCTTGACAACAAACCTTTTGCTCATCCAAAACATCAATATTAATATCATTAAATATACTACATTAAAAAATATCTTCCGCAGTTATACTCTGCACAGTAGATGGAAGATCATAATATGATAAACCTTGATTTAAATTGTATGCATGTTTGTATCTGTGGTCTCCTTGTAGTTATCTCTTGATTTTTTTCCTTTTCTTCAAATGCCTTAATCTTACATCATTCCTCCCGGTTTTGAGTTCTTTTCCTCTTAATGTCCTCTATTCTTTGCTTTCTTCACTTTTTGGAGTTATCATTACTCTTGATTTCAAAGAAATCGTTTTTTTTAGGATGCACTTAAATTGTTTGAGGGAAAACCTCAACCAACTTCTATGATTGCTTTAAAGTTTTTCTTAACGGTTTTTACTTCTCCCCTTGAATATTTTATTACTCAAATGACACTTCTCATTCGCTTCATAAAAAAAAATGGTGAAGAAGGAAAAGTGTGGGGAAAGCAAGAACTCGAGGTTCCTACCTTTTTTCCCCTTTTCCTAACAAAATTCACCTTGTTTTCTCCTCACTTCTATTTCTCCAATTCTCCATTTTATGTTTCAGACAAATTTCCGAAAACACTCAGGTTTATTGTTTCTGTGATCATTTATTTATTTATTTACTTTGATTAGGTGTTTGGGCAGCATGCAGTATCCCAAGTTGAAACCGTGCCTGCTGCAGTCGCTAATCGCTGATCATCTTCTCGAAGAGAACACACCACTCTCTGATCCTTCGAGGCTCTCAACTATCATTTCCTCCATCAAATTGCATGGCCTTCTATTGGAGCATTTTGATGGTTCACCCGATCAGAAACTTGAGAGTGAGTGGCGATCTGCCATCAATTCATGGATTGATGGTTTGATCTCGCTGTGTTTAAGCAAAAAGGTACTACCACCTTGTTAATTCTTGTTTTAAATATTTCCCTTTTGATTTCCAAAGGAGTGAATCAAGACAGGAGTTGGTTTTGATAGAAAGTTTATTCTTTTCCCTTGTGGTGACTCAAAGAATGTGTTAATTCTGTTGCTCTGGGTGCTTTGGTTTGAGATTATCACTATGATTGTTTAATGGTGTTTGCTCATGCTTTTATAAAGTTTTTTGGTGTTATGGTGACTCAAAGAAATGTGATCATATTTTGCTCTTGATGGTTTTGATTTTGAGTTGTTCAGTGTGAAGATCCTCCTTTTTTTTTTGCCTTTGATCATGTAGCCGGACAAGTGCTGGGTTGGCGTCAGCTTGCTGGGTGTAACTTGCCAAGAGTGTAGTGCAAGCCTGTTTCTCACATCTTATTCATCCTGGTTCGAAAAGCTTCTCTTACTGCTCAAGGTTTCATTCATGAACTTGACTGTTTATATTTCTCTTACCTGTCCAATTTTTTGCTGTGTAAATATTAATCTCTATCAGCTTATGTAGTATATATTTCGACAATATGACAAATAATTGAGTGAATTTGATTCACATGGCTAAGCACAATCATGCCACAATGGCGGGTTGAACATGATTTTTGGGTGGTTCTGCTCCATACCATTTACAACTAGATGATGGGCTTAAAGTGTTCTAAGTTAAAGCCTGAAGGACATTGCATGTTTGATAGATACCCTGTGTGTCTATCCTTTGCTGCATGGCTTAAGCCAACACACACTATCCTTGGTGGGCAGCAGAGTACTCTGGAGGTTTACACCGGAGCTGGTGAAATAGGGCCACAACAAATGTGGCACCTCTTGGCCAATTAGGGGACGTTTATATAACAGTGGTTTCTCCTTATAAAAAAAGTCAATTACGACTAGACACATAAAAATGTTTGTCTTACTCTCTTTGATCTATTTTCCCTTGCCTTGTTTGTGAATTTAATAAGGTTTGTAATGCTCAGACAGTCATGCATCTAGGCTCATAGATTTGAGTCAAAAGAGGGAAATTTTGATATATTGTGACATCATGTTTGATGTAATATTTTACTTTGCTGCAATGGCACCATTCAGCTTTGCTTTTCGTTTGAATATGTTCTTCGTACCTTCAAAAGAGATATGTAGAAGCAGGAAAAATTTGTTTCTCTTTCATTGCTATATCCATGTATGTGTATATGGCATAGATATCACTTATATTTTGAGAAACTATCTTGATATTATTTTGATATAGTGAGAAGGCACTGCTATAGCTATACTATAATGATATCATCACTACAGTTTCATAACTTGTTTCTTTTTTAATTTACTGTCTTTTATATTTTTTTACCTTCTTTTTACATTTCTTTGTAGAAATAACACTTATGAACTTATTTTATGCTATCGTTTTTTTAATTTTTCATTTTTAAATGCAAAAGGTTATGCTAGTTTTTCTAAGATTTTATAGAAAATCCTATAATATCTTCAGAAATTGCTTCACCATTGTTGTGACCAGTGTCACTGATATATTGAAAATATTGTGATATTATCGGCTATTTCAAGGTAGTCGATAATATCCGGAGTATATCACAATATTTTTAATCTCGTGATAATATCATTACAGAAAGGGAAGGAAGGAAGGACAAGAAAGAAGGAAAAGAAAAGAAGAAAGGGAAGAAAAGGAAGGATAGGAAAGAATGAATATAAAAAATGAATGGAGGGGAAGAAGGAAAAGAAAGGAAAAGAAAAAAAGGAAGGAAGTAAAGGAAAAGAAGGAAGAGAAGAAGGGAAGGGATGGAAAGGAAAGAAGGAAAGAAAAAGAAGAAAGGGAAGAAATGAAGGAAGGAAAGGAAAGAGGAGAAGAAAAGATGCTCCAAAGATATGATCCCATCCTCATATACCCTCATAGTAAAATGACAATCTATCTCAATATGCTTGGCCCTCTCGTGGAACTCTCGATCCTTTATAATGTGAATGACACTCATATTGTTACAATACAAGGAGGTTCTTCCACAATGAAACACCTAACTCTCCCCAAAGCCACCTTATCCAAATAATATCAGTTGTAACTAAGCCATAACTCTATAGTCTACCTCAATTGTGGGTAAAGCAACTCATTGATGCTTTTTGCTCTTCCAAGAAATCAAAGTGCTTCCAAGAATAACACAAAACCTTAAAGTAGAGAGGTGGTCTCGAGTGAATCCCCTATAGTCTGCATCTCAAATGTTTCTAAGGTTTGTGGAGGATGATGACAAGAACATTCCAAAATGCATAGTATCTCTCACATATCTAATAATCCTGAAAACAACAAGGTGAACCAATGTGGTTGAGCTCATACATTGACTGACAACATGTACATAAATGATATCAGACTTGGATATAGTCAAGTATATCGAACTCTCAACTAATTACTTGTATATCATTGGGTGTTCTAGCTCCTCTCTATTTGTAGCCCTTAACCTCATAGTTGCTTCCATAGGAGAGGTAACTTTCTTAGAATTATCTGCTACTAGCCTTGCTTTCTCAACAAGATCAGTTGTATACTTATGCGGGGATAAGTAAAGTCCCCCTTGAGTATGCAACTGCCAAGGCAAGGAAATATTTCAAATTTCTAAGGTCTTTCATTTTAATGATATTAGCTATCCTCGGCGTCTACTTTTTGCACATCATCTCCTGTAATCACCATAGGAGTAATATACACTTGCCATGAGATAAAGAGGATACAAACAAAGCGGGATCATAATAGCTTTGGTCAAGGCCGAAAGATCTAACCACAATGTTGAACTTCTCAAACCACATGCATGGTGCTTGTTTGAGCCCATACAAGGCTCTCTTCCATCCGCATACTCTGCCTTTAGAATCTGAGTACCACCAAGACATCAAACTGTTTGAGAATGCCAAAAAAACTGACTTCAATTCTTATGCTCAACAACACTATTTGTTCTGGTGTATGGAGACAAGACTTTTGGTGTATGATACTATTTTTAACAAGAATTTATTATAGTTCATTACTTATGTATTCTCTCCCTGAATTTGAGTGAAAATCTTAAATTGAGGTAAAAAATTGAGTTTTAATCATAGCATAAAATTGTTTTAGAATGCCAAAAAACTCACTTTTATTTTTTATAAAGTAAATCCATGCATATTTTGTGCAGTCATCTATGAAGGGTACAAAATACGAGAATCCACCTTTTGACAAAACTGGTTAGAGCTGCTAAATATCAGAGTATACAAGATCAAAAACATGCAATGACTCCACACTACTACCATCAAAAGGTAATGCATGACATTTGGCTAATTAGCAACTCTCACACTCCTTCATAGATTTAAACACTATAACTCTTGACTCATCAACGTACCAAATGCACTAAAGTCAGGAGTTGAGAAACATGGCCGTGGCATCTATGCCAAAGGACTGAAGGATCTAGCACAACAACACCACAACAAAAAATATGTGGAAACAGACTCTTCAGTCGAGTCAAGCAATACAATCAACCCCTTCTATGCTTAGTCCCACTCCTCCTCCCTAACTACCGTCAACACAACCATCAAGTGAAAATACATCGCATTATAACGTATCATCTAACTTTTTGATATTAAATTCAACGCAATAGATGGAACATGGTATACTTTTGTAACCTTTAGTTGGTTCTTAATGTTAGAAGACAAATTTATGGTCCAACTTTTGATACTGACCTGATGTCTCCATTAGTTATGTGAAAGGATCCATGACGATGCTTATAGTTGTCTAAGGCAGACTCATTGGCAGTCATGTGACATGACACCCCTGAATCTATTAACTAACTTGGACAAGGACTAGGTATGCTTGCAGGTGCAGAGGAAGTGGATGCAAATGAATGAGCGAGGAGCTGCTAAATTTGCTTTAGTATTTGAGTCTATATAAAGGAGTCAGAAGCCTGGGCTGCACTTATTATTGATACTGTCGGTGGTTAAGTTGCAAACTACAAGTGTATTTACCGTTGAAGTCCTAAACTTTTTCTTCAAGTTAGGAAATGCAATCTCCATATGCCTCATTTTTTTATAATAGTGGCATCGCATTGTACCCATGTCCCAACGAGACGAGCCACTCTAGTGCGTATGTTACTCACCTTGAATATGTGTTTGCTTTGCTGCCACAAGTACAATATCATCTACAGATTTAGCTTCAAAAGACTTGATTTTAGTCTCTTTTGCAATTAGCTTGCTCAACATCTGAGTGAATGTAGGGAACTCAGCTCTATGTAACATCACACACTTAGTCCTATCAAACTTAGTTTTCAAGGTCATCAGAAACTCGATAACTCTCGACTTTTTCTTTCTATGCACTGGGCAATTCTTGCATTCATCACATCTAGTGCAAGGGGGATCTGAATCCATAAGTGCTATCACATCCCAAATTTGCTGCATTTGTGAATAAAAGCTTTGCACAGTCTTACTTTCCTATTTGAGCCCTCTAAGATCTTGAACCTGCTGGTACTCTCTTGCCTAGTTGTTTTGTTGGTATACTGGAGCTAGAAAGTTCTAAGCATATGTGGCTTTCTCAAACTTGGCCTGGTTAACTGCTGAGCATCCTTGACCCTAACAACCATGCCATAATCTTTGCATATTTTACATCTATTCCCCTGCCTTTTCATCATATCAAACCACGCTGTCCACCTTTTTTGTCACACCCCAATTAATGGTGACATTGCTGCCCAACTCAGCCCGACACATCAAATTGGTCATCAACACCTCTATAGGATTTCAAACGCTACCCGAGAGGCTGAAAGCAATCACAGATAGATGTTAAGCTGAAAGGAATTTAAAACACAGAAATCCCTGAAATTTCTAACTACGACCCCTATAGAACCTGCCCGAGAATCATCACATCTAACCAGCTCCAAACATCAAATCAATGCCTTTATCATGATTCTAGGTGAAAGCAGCCTAAATAGATCCAATCTAGGGCAGAAAATAACTTGGAAATAATCCAGGATTTAAGATTTTGTGAATCAGACCCTATTTGTCAGAAAAGTTCCAAAAAACCATGAAAAATCACGACTTCTTGTAGAGAACTCCAAATTGCACGAAATTGTTTGTGAAATCTTGTCCTCTGTAGCTCTTTTAGTTACAAATGAAAAAGATTCCCAATAACCTATCTCTACCTTAGGCATTCCATTAATGGCTGATGTCAGCTATGCACTGTATCACACTAAAAAATTGTTGCTTCTAGATGATCTCCTCCATTCATGAACTGCTGCAATGGAAGGAAGAACACTGATATGCAGGAGTTCAGCATGTTTCTTGTTACTCTTCAAACAAAAGCTATATTACATAAGGCTGTCCTCCTCTTCATTAGGGTTCAATCTACAATAATTTCCATGCCTAAACTACGGTCGATAATCATATATATTGATAGGACTATGAGTAACACCTGCATGCATATTTACATCTTTGTACATGAACAAAGCTAGTATTTTCAACAATGTAGCACATCCAACTAATGATCTACTATTTTTGCACGAGGTTCACAATCACCAATTTGATGGTTCCACTGATAACAATTGTTATGATGTAATATCGCAAACATTTATCTAAATAATATAATAAAATAAATGTGAACTTTGTTCTGCCTGCTTGGAATATTAAGCTTCTGGGTGTCCTCAAGAAAAAAAGGTGGGGGTGGGGGGGGGGACAAAAACCTTGTTTTATATGTCCATACTATCTTGAATGATGTTATTATGAATGCGTTGCATTGATTCTTTTTGGCTTAATATCTGTCCCTTTTACATGTTATTTGAGAAAGTTGTTTGGTAATGATATTTTTTGTCTTGCTATGCAGCCTCAGTCAGACTCTCATTTTATCAAAGTGGCTTCTTGTGCAGCATTATCAGACCTACTTACGAGGTTCTTATTTATCTTGCTTGTTATATGCCACTGCACTTGTCCTCATTTTGTGGTATCAATGATGTGATATATCCGTCAGTCAATATTTATTTTGTATTGTTTTGGAGGTGTGCTTTCATTCATAATCTTTTTGTAATGTTTGCACATTTTTTATGTGTTCTACTATTTATTTCTTTTACTAATTTTGCTTTTCTTCTCCCACTATGCAAGCAGGCTTTTAGCCCTGGTTGGACTTGATTCCAAGGCCACATAATCATGATACTGAGTCTCCATGGTCTGTTTATCATGCTTACTCTTTTTATACAACTGGCAAGAAACCTCACAGAAATCTGCTCTGAAGTATAGAAGAGTGTACTTGTCAGTTATGACTAGAGAGGAGTCATTAAGCTGAAAGTTATGCACCGTTTTTCCTTCTTTTATAGCGAGAGAATGTGAAAGTACATTTGGTACATTTGCTTCCTCTTTAATACATATTGTTATGCTTGTTATGAACTTATTGATGAAGGGAAATGCACGAAGGCCTTTATCATTACATGTTCTTTTCTGAGTAAAACCTTCATGATGCACTGGAACAAATCTTGAGGCCAAAATCTGGACGGCATAGTAAATGACCAACTCTTAGATACTTAAATCCAAAATCATACCAGAGAATCAGAGATAAAGCACCAGAGCTACGGAATATCCAACTTTTTCTTGGATCTAACATTTGCTTTTGTGTTAATGGAAAAACAGAAGAGGGAACATTTGGTTTTGTTCAATCCAAAAAATGATACTAACTTGATGTGAATGGAAAGAAAAATTGTTGCGCTCGACATTTATGGATTGTTTTTAAATTATATAATTATTACTGCTTGGAATCCAACAAAATATTGTTTTTTGGAATTTACTGATTTTCAATGGGCGTTTCTTAATACATAAAAAAGTGCACATGCCAACATATAAGAACATATGTCGTACATATGTACAAAATGAGTCATGGTACATTTAGTATCAATCTTGCTTCACATCCAGAAATTTAGATGAACTGATTATTTTTACAGTTGCAATTTGATTGTTTTAGTACTTACAAGTTTACGCTCCTTGGTACTATATTTGTGGTATGTGCATCTACACTATCCTTTGTGTGTATGTAGGAATATAGTTCCTTATTGTTGTTGATTTCCTTCGCTAATCAATTGGTTCAGGACTTGGTTCTGACATTACTTTGTGGTGTTTATGATAATAGGCTTTACAGTTTTCCAAACTCTAAGAAAGAGGGAGCTTCCATGTCAAGCAAACTTATTCCTTTGGTTCTGCAACTGTTAACACAAGATGGTTCAGATGACGTATTGGTTAGCAAGATTCTTTCCAATTAACTCTCGCTCCCCTCTATTTTTCTTTTTTTGATTTCTGTGCCCATTGTTTGACACATTTTTTAGTAGCATGTTGCTTTTGCTAAAGTCATATCTGCCACTCTGATATTGATTTATGGATTCCAAGCTCCTTAACCTAAAATATAAAATCAAGACCTTTTAGCAAAACAGAGAAAAAGCGACTGCTTGTTTTTGTTGAATATGTAGAAGTCTAAAGTGTTATAGTATTTATTGAATAATTCCCTTTACAATTGGAAGCTATGTGATTGGTCTTTAACTGATATACTTTTTAGATATATGGGAAGTGTGGTAACATATATATATAGTAGTTTCCTACACCCTTAGGTGTCTACGTGAGCCTACACACATGCGGAACACACACATTTGTTTTTGCCATTAAAATGACCTTTAGGCAGGGGTTGCGACTGGCACTAAAGACCTTCTTGTACGCACAGACGCTGTGCATAGTGGGTCGTCCATCATCAGCAATGGACGACCCTGGTGAGTTCGCACTTCCAAAATTTTAGGAAGCGGGAAGTGCGGGAGGACTTAAGAGCGAACTAGGAAGCGACCTAGGGGGAAGCGAAAAAAAGAAAAAGTATAAAAAAACAAGAAGAAAAAACAGAAAAAAATGAAAAAAGAAGGGGAAGTGAGCTTCCCAGTAATTGGGAAGCACACTTCATTCCCGTTTAATCAGAAGCGCCACGTTTCGTGCTTCGGAGAAGCGCGCTTTCTCAAGTCGTATGGTGCTTCCGGTAACCCTAGGCATGCCCATGTGACATAGCAAATCACAAACTAAGTTGCCAATGTCTATGTCATTAAGGACCCATTCTTTGTATGTCTCTCTCTTCCTTTATGTTTTGAACAACATGTAGTGGTTGCTATCTTAATAGTCTTATAAGAAAGATCAGCATGTAATAAAATCCAGCTCACGAGCTTTTTATTTTCATGAGTGCTTTGCTGCAGACTTGTGTAGTTATATAGTGTTAATTAGTCCCAAACCGAGTATTTTTAGTGGAAGTGCATTGAGTGGTTTGACTGTCCAAATGATTTGCTTTTGCCTCTTTTAATATGTATGTTGTTTGACTCTTCTTTTTAGGAGTTACATGGACTACTCGTGTTCTTATAGTATTAACCTTTTGCAGGAAGCGGCTGCTGGTCTTCTTTGTAACCTGTTAACTTTGTTTCCGTCATCTTTTCATCGTCACTATGATAGTGTGAGTGCAAATTTCTTTCACTCCCTTGGAATGTTCATTATGACTTTTTCTGAGTTGTTCCTTAGAGACAACGCTTGAACCTCAACTTGTTCTCTATGGACTTCCAAATATGAAATATTAAAGCATTATGTCAACTTAATGGCTTCTTGCCTGTGTCAATCTATTTGACAATTTGCTTGAAGGAAGATTTATAGTGTTTGGGGATATATTTTGTATAACTGCCAATAATCTGGATTTATAAACACAAAATTTGTTTTCTAGTAGCTTGCAAAAAGTTTTTCTCCATTAGGATTTTTTTTCTTTGCATAGTAGCTTATTTCTAAACTAATTAAGAAATCAATTTTAGTTTTTTTCATTTCACCTATTGATTGTTTCAATTGGATAGTATTGGTTTATTATGCGCCATTCAAAATTAAAATGTTTAAATTTGTGAAAGAATTGTCATATTAGTTTGGATGATGTACTGTCACAGGCTGAGGCTGTTGTCGCAACCCTCTTGTTCAGAAATTCAAGCTTGGCTTTATCTAAGGTGTGAACCATGGGAAACTAACCTGCATCTATCGGTTTTGTTATTTTAATAGCACTGTCTTCTCAGGGACTAAATGGTCGACTCCATAGATGGTTTGACTTTGTCAAACTTTGTTTTGAAATATTCACTGTTATAAAAAATTTTCGCAGTCCCTTTTTTTGCAGACAGGATTTTTATGTGTATTGTTCTTTTCCTTTTGGATAGTTAAGCTTTTACATTAAATACTTGGTTTTTCATGTATACTTTTAGATGTTTGCCCAATTACTGGCTTTCCTTCCGAGGGCAAGGGGTGATGTTGCTAGCTGGTCCCAGATGATGACGAAGCTTTTGATATCAATCAATACAAATTTGAATTATATTTTTCAAGGCTTTGAAGATGGTAATTGATACAAATGCTTTATATTTATATGTTTGTGAAGCCTTGTGTTAAATAGAGCTAATTCTTGTTTCTAATGCAGCAAACAAAGGCTTGAATGCTATCAATCTCTTGGTTGAACCAGGAAAAGATCCCCCTCCTCCCTTGGGTGGTTACTCAGATGAACAACCAAAAGACAAGTTTGGCAAACTTCATATTCCTCATGTTTGCTCATTGATGAAGTGTTGTATTTCAATGCTTACCAGTCCTTATCATGTCCAGGTAGGCCAACATATTGTTTGTTTAATATTGTGGTCCTGTGAATTTCATGCAAGGCCATTTCCTCCTTTGCCCTTATGTTTATTGTGGATTAAGATCTACAGTGATTTTGTTTCAATGTTGTCAGGTCACTGTCCCTATGCACTCTCTGCTTTCACTCGTCGAAAGAGTGCTCTCACTGGATGGTAATAACTGCTATGCTTCGATGCCCGTTATGGCCATTACTCAGCTAGAGTTTATCTTTTCTGATCTCCCTGTGTTGCACCTGAATTGCTTGGATTTGCTACATGCAATCATCAAGGGGGTCCGCAGGTGAGTCACAACTTTGTTACTGTTTTCTCTGTGAACACATGGTGGTCATTATCATTTGGAGAATTCACTAGCGCCCATTTTTTGGTATTTGACAGATACATCCTTTGGAGTTTGCATTCTCTAGATTTCTTGCAATTAAGAACTGTTATTTTTAGCATTTCTTTATTTGATGAGATTTTTTCCGAGATTTAAAAAAAACATAATTTTCCAAATTATCCAGGGATATTCACTTGCCAAGAATATCCTGAGAATAAGATTGTGACTATGGACAAAAGCATCTAAACCATTCACATGACAACATCTGACATGATCCATTTCAGATCAAGTGTCTTTTGCGAACAAACACAAAGAGGAAGGTGCCAACACTCCGTTACACATGTTCTTTACTTCATATCTTTTCAGATCCTGAGGAGTCTATTGAATCCCAAATGTGAAAATTTTGTTCTTTATAAATTACCAGGAACATTTCTTCACTCATCATTTGTTCAAGGGGGGAAAGTTAGAGCATGTCAACATGCTATGCCTCATGCACTACCTTATGCCACCAGGATTTATAGTTAGTCATCTTCTTCTTTCTATGTTTTTTGCTTGTAGGTATTGGAAATGTATCTGTTAATCATCTAAGACTGTCTGCTTTGTGTTAATACCGTCCATAGTCCAATTCATCCTTAAAAACTGTAGTTCATAAAGGTGTATTTGGAGTTGTTTAGTCTAATGCCACATTTTCTTTCTTCATTTGTGCATGTGCATGTTCAGACATGCTAGTTGACATGTTGGGTATCATTTAACACCGCACATTATCTTTCCTAACAATTAGTTCTTGTGCAGTCAATTGCTACCTGCTGCTGGGAAGATTGTACGGCTTCTCCAAAATTATTTCAGGAGGTTTTTGTTGCCTTCCATTAGAGTCAAGCTTTACACAATTGCAAAAACTTTACTCATCTCCATGAACGTGGGTACGGCCCTAATCTTTCGTATCTCTTATTCTTACTGACACTGCTTTGATGTGTGCAAGACTGCCAAAACATTGTGTTTAATAACTTTTTTTCTAGAGGATGGTCGCCAAATTTAAAATATTCTTTTTATAGTTTTGCTCGCTTAGGTAGCTGCTGCATTAGAATGTTTGTGTCATGAAATGGCACGGAATCTGAGGCACAGGAGAAAAGATAATGATGCATTTTAGCAAAGAAAAAATAACAAAACAAAAATAATAATAATGTCTTTTATTAATTGTTCAAAACATGGATATATACAAAACCCATTCTCATTAAACTCACACTCATACATACATACATGATCATACACACTTGACACACATTATGCTAACGCACCCATCACTCTCCCATTTACATGGCACACACACTTATTTTGCCTAACGGTTTGTCGGACCTCCAACTAGCCGGTAGGCTATAGCCCAACAACTAGCTGGTCAAAAGAAAATGACCATAAAGGATGAGATTGGTCATCTTAATGATTACCAAAATAAAATAATAGAAGTAGAATAAATAAAAGAAAAAAAATAATACTAGCCTAAAAGTATACACTAGGTATATGTAAACTAATCCTAACGGGTATACCTTGAGTATACCAAATCTAAAATACACAATACACTATAGGTATACGTCTAGTATACCTAGAATACAAGATAAAATGAGAAAGGAATAAATACAACAAACAATCCTACAAGTATGCTCGAGTATGCTGAGGACAAATACGCATCATTATTACATATTTCCTAACTGTTTGAACTAGTCCAGCTATTCCATGAATAACACATTTCTAGCATCATTTGCATAATGAAAATAAAATTCGTGCTAAGTGAATTAATAAAACATATTGGGCATGGAAACATCCGAAAAATATGCATTAGAATTTTAGTAATATCCAGAGCCCCAACTATTCTTGAAATATCAGGTTATCAATGAAACTCTTTTTTGGCTCTCCTTTTTTTTGAGTGTCCAGTTGTATGAGAAAACTGAAAACCATATCATACTTAAAATATTTTCTTCTCGTAGTGTTCAGAACCATCAAGTTTTATTGAGAATCTAGCAAGAAGCTCTGGCCGCATTTTAGACATAGTAGATTCAGTTTCTGCTACAGTATTGGGTAACTTGTCACTGTCAATGTTTTTACAGCTCTTTCTGATGACATCATAAGTTTTCATTTGATCTCTGTTTGATGTTTATTTCAATTCATTTTTGAACTATTCTTTGAGTTGGCTAGTTTATGGAGTCTCATACTTTAAATCAAAGTCATCAGTTGTGGTGCCTGTTCGAGCCTCAGAATTTGAAATCATGTAATCTCGTTTTCGATTCAAACAGGAAATTTTGAGCTCAGACATTCTTTTACACTTTTTGGAACAGAAAGTTTGACAAAAAAATGGGAATTGCTGAGTTGTTATGACTTGTTTATTGCATATTTTCTTCGTTATGTTAGGTCTTCCTTTAAAGCATCACATAGTTCAAATGTTCTAATTGCTTTTTTGCTGGTGGAGTATAGCTTGTACCACAGTACCTTGTATCTTTATGTTTAAGAAAAATAAGAACTTATACTAACTTAGAAGTTCTGATTTTGATCAGGAATGGCTCTGTATCTTGCCAATGATGTAATTGATAATGCATCTAGGGATCTGGATATTGGTTTTCAAGCACAGGGATCCATCCCTTCTCAAGTACACTCTTCAAAACATGGAACTGGGGCATCAAAAGCCTCTAGGAGAGGAAAGAGGAAGCATGTTTCTGGATCCCCTGAGGATAACTCAAGTGGAATTGAAGCTGAAGTTTCGAGTAATTGTCCAAAGATTCCTTTCTCTGTGCAGATTTTTGCTCTTCAAGCAGTAGAAGCCCTTCTTACTGTGGTATGCATCTTAAACAGTCTTTCTTTGGTTCTAGGTGTTAGGTTGTTTCTGATCTGTTGATTTCCTCATTTATGAGGAATCATAGGTTTGTCATTGCTTGAATGAGGCATCTTGAAGTTGACCATAGTAAAAATTTCCTTGTATTGCAAAAGGTCCCATGAATCTAATAGTATGTGACTCAATGTCAGCCATGAAATCTTCTTTTCATTGCCATGTCTCAAATCTCATTATAAGGGATTTTGTTGTCATGAGAATCATGTGGCTTGAGAGAATCTCTCAAAAACATCTAGATATATTTATTATATTTTAAAAAATAAAGGCACATATAAATTCATAGTGAAAAAGATAAACATCTTAGCACAGTGTTAACATTGGGTTGATACAACAATAAGATTATGATATTTTGAAAATAGCATTTTTTGCATTTTATTGACTTTTTAAGTTGCCATGATAAAAGCATGGTAATTTTCAAAGTATTGGCTCAAATCTGCCTTAATTATGAATATTATGAAAGGAAAAAGCTTTTTCCCTTCATTGTTACACCATGCATCAGAATTTTGTAATATATCAACCGTTTGTAGTCTTTTTTATATGCTTCTTGGTATACTCTCCTCTTTATTGACCTTTGCAGGTTTATGTTACAGTTCCATGGTCATTTGGCGGCACCTAATTTTATCTGCTTATTTTGTGAAAAAGGAAAAAATGTTTGTGTCATTTGAAGGATTGTTTTGTGTAGTTATAGTCTTTCATTTTTTTCGGCAGAATTTAAGTTCCTTGTAGTGTGGATAACCGTTTTCAAAGATATTTCGGCAAATTGGTTAGTTAAAATGCTAGAAAGAGTTTCTGATATTCCGTGAATGCTGAGGGGACAGTTTGACGAGATGAGAATTCAAAAATATGGCACAGAGAAAGTAACGTGATAATAGATTTTTATCTCTCAATTTCATTATCCTTCTCTTTATGCTGTGTTTGTTATCGGGGCAAACAATGCTTTTGCTGAAACTACCATTGCTACTTGATTATACCAGGGTGGTTCTTTACATTCACACAGCTGGAGACCAAAGGTTGATCTTCTTTTGATACACGTAGCGACCAGTGCCTGTGAGGAAGGCTGGTCATATGAGGACCACAACATTGTTATGGAGGATGAAACAAATTTTGGTCGAGCAGATTTTCAGCTTGCTGCACTTCAAGCACTGTTGGCTTCTTTGCTTTCTCCATGCTCTCACAGGCCTCCATATTTATCACAAAGCCTCGCACTTTTCCGTAAAGGTTATCCTTTTGCATTTGATTTACAGTATATTACATTGAGAATTTCATCTTTTTGCTTGTGATGACAATACTAAATATTATCTGCTTCATCCTCAGCCATATATTAGTTTACAAGAACTCACAGAAATTCATCTAAACAAGTGCAGCAGTTGGTTGAATCTACAATAAATGTTTTATGAAGGAAAATACATTTTATTCAGGGTTTCTGCTGTATTTACTGGGTCTTGGTCAACTAGAAGAATTGTGATTGTTGGCATGCACATTGAAGAGAAATCTTATTTGTTAAAATGTTGATGGTCGCAGGCAAGCAAGAGGCTGGGACAAAACTTGCAGATTTCTGTGCACATGCTCTTCTGGCTTTAGAGCCTCTTATTCATCCACGTTCCCTTCAGTTAATGCCATCCTCATCTCTAATTAGTAATAACACAGGCATTGGTGGCTTAAACCAGAGGTTTCATTTAGCAGTTAATGAAAATGGGGTAGGAGACAAAATGGGCAGCCCCAGAGTGGACTACCCAAACATCTCAAAAACCGGTAAGCCGAAACTCCCAGTTGATGTGGGTGATATTTATCCAGATGACAAGTTATGTCTTGGTTGGTTGGCAAATATGGAAGAAACCGACACTGCTGAAGACAGACAGACAGTCCAAGTGGATGGTCTGACTGAACGTCTAACTGTTAATCTTGATAGAGTTGGTACGTTGGAGCCCTGCTCGGTTGTCAGATCAGAGAAGGAAATTTTGAAGGAAGACACCAGAAATGGTAGCTCAGTTCTGATACAAGAAATGCGGGTGAGTGGTGGTGCGGATGGTATGGGTAAGAGCACATTTCAGGAGCTAGAGGGCCATGAACCGGAAGAAGTGGTGGTGCATATGGAAAAAGACACTTCAGCTGAAAATGCAGGTGGGCTGTTTAAGGAATCTGAGCTAGTAAAACCAGTGGCATCACCATCAAAAGAAGATTCAGTCTCAGCTGGAATTGCAGATATTTCTGCTGAAGACAGCCCATTTTTCACCAGATTTTCTTCGTTGCACAGCACAGAAACCGTGGCATTGTCATCTGATTCAGAGAGTCTTCCAGACATCGTTGAAGGTGATCCAGACACAGACTAAAAACATGCATGCAGTGCTCATCCATACTTGATGTGTGGCTTGTGCAAGCTGGCCCTTTTTTGAATTCTTTAGATTCATACAATACTACCTTGAAGAAAGAAGGCTAAGGCCGGCCGGAAGAAAAGGAACAAAATGTAATTAATTTTAGTTTGTCGGAAATTAAATTATTTCGTTTAGTGAAAGAGTTGAGATAGATCCACAAAAGAAAATGGAAACAAATTAGTCCATACTTATGAGGTTGTGCTCTGCAATTGAGGTTTACATCCATTCTTTTTCGGGATATTTTATTTTTCTTTTTACTAGTTCGTTAATTTCTTGGGAAAATTCCATTTAAATGTCGACCTTTTGCCCTTAGTTCCAAGTATGGACCTCACATTTCTGGCTGCACAAACCCTTTGAGCTGTCATGGGTACTCACCATTTTGGTGGGGGTGTCCATGGTAACACAATACACGTGGATGCGGACATTGACTCGTAGTGTTCATAGTTTAATGTTATTGTAATGAATTTAAGTATCATTTCAATAAAAATATTTTTCAATATTAAAATATCGAATTTTAGTTTTTTATTAATTAGAAAATAAAAAAACCTTTTCCACGTGTTCTATTTTTCAAAAAGAAATTAGACTTACGTGTTAACCCTCCCCCCCATCACGTGTCCCCGTGTCTTTGTGATAGTCTTTGAGGCCTCTAATCATCACTTCACTGTTCTTGATTGATAGCAATAGCCCAACTCCTTCACCCTCCCTCGTCTTCCTTCTCTCACCTGGCCCATGGGTAAGGTGCAATATCCAGCGAGGATCCGTTTTGCCAGTAACCGCTGCCCACCTCAAACAGCTGGTACAACTCTAGGCCTGTTTAGTTGTCTATCCTGCCAACAACTCTCCATTTGGTGGTTGAGTGGGTGGGTTTCTGATGCAGGAGTTGAGCCTAGTGATTCGGGTTCATTAGATCATTTTGTATTCATCATTCGGGTTCATTAGATCATTTTGTATTCATCTTTTCTTATTTAAATTTGGACATTTGTATTTGGGTATTGGATCATTATATGGTCTATATCATTAGGATAAGTTTGATTTGATTATAAAGTTATTAGAAAAGGATTCCTTGAAATGTCAACTCAAATTCACCCGTAATCAGACGTAATCCCATTTTGCCCGGAGAGTATCATTATGGTTACTTGATAATCCAACCCAACATGATAACATCCATAAGTGATTCAAATGTAGGGGTGTCAGTGGGTCGGGTTTGGTTTGGACCCAGGTGGAAAACCATACTTTGACCAGATTTTTGGGGCATGGTATCGGGTCCAGACTCGGGTCTAATCGGGTTCACTTTATGAAAAGACATACTGGGACCGATAAGAACTACATGAACCAAACCCAATAAAACCATATTTTTTGTCATTTTACCTTGAAAATTTGTGGGTCTTAAGGGTCTGGGTCTGGTATAAAATTTCACAAACTATACTAGGGGCCATGTATGAATCGGACCTTCGGGTCTGGTCCCAGGTCTTCTTATTTATCACCATATCGGGATGTTGTATGGTTTGGTTTGGGTCCGGTCCGGGTAAACCTGGCCCGTTGACACCCCTATTCAAATGTCAGCAAATTCAACAAAAGTGCTACAACTAAGCCCAAAATAAAAAAAATGCGATTGACACAAAAAAAAATGCAAAATTACCGTATAACAAATATAAAGTTAGGTCTACTCGAAGCGTATGTTTCCACCACCATAGAGCCAATAATACCATTTTGCTTTATGGAGTTTTTTATTGGATTCATTCTAAGTACACAAAATATAACAATCGATGCTGCAAGTCTACCATAACACTTGTTGTGAACTACAAATCGAACAATTAAACAAAATATAGTTTAGTAAATTTTGTTGTAAAGTATATTCATGTACATCTTCCTTTTATGTATATTAAGCAATTCAAAAACCATATTCAGTTTAGCAATATTTCTTTGTAAAATATATTTTTGATGTATACTTCTCTTTCATGAACAACCTTATGTCGACCCACATAAAGCTTAAATTTTTTTTAATCTTTACCCCGAGACAATGCAACATATAGCTGATCATGAGCAAACATATACCAATTCTTGGTATCGTTTGTCCTTGTGCTTTATTTATTGTCATAGCAAATAAAGCAACAACAGTTTCTACAGTATTTAAAGGAATTCTATAAATAAAAACATGTTCACCTCTCTTTGGTCCAGTCATAATGATAGTTGGGATTACATTTGGTCTAAAGTTTTGTCACACTAATCTTGTTTCATTACATAAACTATCCTTTTAATTAAAATCCTTAATAATATAATCAGTCAACTTCTCTTCAATACCAATTTATGTGGTGGAAAACCAGAAAGTGATAAAGTATACAAAAACTCTTCTGGGTAGAAATTGTGAGACTCTTCACCTGCACTATCAAATCTATAGTAAACTACATCTTCATTGTCAAATTGTGATGGTAATTAGTTGTTTATTAAATCAGCATTGTCATTTGCAGTAGCCAAAATGTCTCAATCAATTAACCATTGATGGTTGTTATTATTACTTTTAATGTCTTTGTTAACAAACTTAATTAGTTTACATAATCTTTGACTATATCATCTTCTTCATCAATATTAATAATTTCCTAAGATGTTGAACCAAAGTTTCATCCACTGTGGAGGCTAGTCCATTTTCTATGCCTAAGACATATCTAGCATACCTTGTATATGCAAACGCTCTCATATTCTGTGTTAACTTTAAAACATGCAAAAAAGACCAAACCTTTGATTTAAGAGTTCAATTATGCCACCTCTAGAAGCTTTTGGAATAACATGCAACACTTGTCTAAAATCCCCTCCCGGAAAAACTACAGTTCCTCCAAAAGGTTGATTACATTCCAAGATGTCACAGTATGTTCGATCCAATACTTCAAAAGCATATTTAGAGTCCATGGATGCTCAATCACAAATGATAACCCCAGGGGCGTAGCTAGGATTCATGTGAGGGGGGGGGGGCAAATTCTATGTTCTTTGTGTGATTGATTTGTGTATCTCAAAATCTGTCAAAATTCCAAAGACGCTATTTACAAGCACTATTCACCCCCCCTCTAGTGCTCGTTGTCTCGATTCTATAATACTTTCATTTGGTATCAGAGCAGGTTAGCTATATTTTGATCTTACCATTATCTAGCATGCCAACAACATCATCTCAGCACAAAGAATGATGCTCCTTTGTTCGTCTTCCTCTCTTCAACGGAACAAACTATGGATACTAGAAAGTGAGAATGACAATATTCTTACAATCCATGGATCTCGAAATTTGGAGAGTTGTTTCAGAAAAGTACCAAATGCCATCAACTGATTTCAGTCAATGGACCGATGAAGAAAAGAAGACTGCTTCACTTAATGCCAAAGCTATGAATGCATTGTATTGTGCCGTTGACAAGGTAGAGTTCAATCGCATCTGTCAATGCTCTACAACATGTAAAATCTGGCATACTCTTCTCGTGACTCACGAAGGTACGTCAAAGGTAAATGAATCTAAAATTGCTTATTTAGTTCATAAATTTGAATTATTTAAAATGAAACAAAATGAATCTATATCGAACATGGTAACTAGAATGACTGATATTACTAACACTCTAAAATCCCTTGGAAAAGAATATTCACAAGTGGATTTAGTCAGAAAAATCCTAAGGTGTTTAACTCCTGAATGGGAGAGAAAAACCACAGCTATAGAGGAAGCAAATGATTTAAACACTCTCACTCTTGAAGATTTGGTTGGTAACTTAATGGCATATGAAGTCCAACTTCAAGGCAGACAAGAAGAAGAACCCAAGAAGAAATCTCTTGCTTTTAAGGCTACTTTTGACTCTGAAAATTCAGAAGAAGATAAAGATGAAGATATTGCCCTCATTATAAGGAAATTCGAAAGATTCATCAAAAAGGGAAGATTTCAAATAAAGGTAAAGAAAGCGAATTCTTCCAATCCAAATGAAGTCAAGTGCTTTAACTGCAAAAAGGCAGGACACATCAAGAAAGATTGTCCTCTTCTCAAAATCAAGACCAATGACCAATTCAAGAAGAAAAAGGCATTTCAAGCATGTTGGGATGATAGTGACTCCTCTTTCGATGAAGAATCAAATGAAGAAGTCGCCAACATGTGCTTTGTAGCACAAAAAGACTCGGTAAGTCAATTTGAGTATGCTGATTTATTAGAAGCACTTAATGATTTATATGCTAAATTTAAGAGTCTAAGTTCTAAAAACAAAGAGTTAAAAACTGTAAATTCAACTCTTGACTCTCACAACAAAGTGTTACTTCAAGAGATAGAAGATCTCAAGAAGGAAAACTCTTGTCAAACATTTGAGATAAAAGAAATTGGAATTAGAACCAATCTCTTACAAAAAGAAATAACTAGTCTAAAAGAAAAATCAAATGATCTTCTTTATATAGTGACCAAATTCACAAATGAACAAGAGAATCTAGAAAGACTTCTTGGTTCTCAAAGATGCTCGGTTAATAAAACTGGATTGGGTTATAGCTTCTTTGATACTCAAAATAGACCAAACTATGTGGTGAAGAATCAAAGACAATATTCTCAACCATTTGTTCAAAGGACTAAATTTTCTAGTTATAATAGAAATGCATCTAATCATGGAACTTATAATGCTTATAAGACTAGACATGATTACTCTAGAAATGCTAAATCTTTTTATAGAAAGAATATTTATTATCAAAGGAAACCAAAATCCAAATGGATATGGGTTCCTAAGACTAACTCCCATAGACCCAAAAATAGAAAGGGGTCAAATGTTTTGTCTTTTAATTTTGTTATATGTACACAAAATAAGGATCAAATGGATATTGGACAACGGTTGTCCCAAACATATGACTGGAAGGCTGGAGTTATTTTCCACCCTTCAAAGTAAGGATGGAGGAACGTCACCTTTGGTGACAATAACAAGGCAAAAGTAATCGGTACCGGTAACATTGGTAATCCAAAATTTCCCTTGATAGAAAATGTTCTTTTAGTAGATGGTTTAATACATAATTTATTATCCATTAGTCAATTATGTGATAAAGGTTTTCTTATTTCTTTTGAACATGATTTATGCTTAATTTCTGATTTTCAATCTAAAAAGATTATTTTTAAAGGTAAAAGAAAGAACAATGTGTATGAACTTTATCTAGATGAGTTACCCACTTTTAATGAAAAATGTCTTATTGTTTCAAATGAAATTCAATGGTTATGGCACAAGAGACTTGGACATGTTAACTTTAAAATTATTTCCAAGTTATCCAAGAATGATTTTGTTAGAGGCCTACCTAGAATACCATATAAGAAGGATCACTTATGTGATGCTTGCCAAATGGGTAAACAAATCAAGAGTTCTTTTAAAGCAAAAGATATAGTTTCAACAAAACGTCCACTTGAACTTTTACATTTAGATCTATTTGGACCATCTAGAATTCAAAGTTTGAATGGTAGAAAGTATGCTTTTGTTATAGTAGATGATTATTCTCGATTTACATGGGCAATTTTTCTAAAAAGCAAAAATGATGCTTTTTCTGAATTTTCCAAACTTTGTAGAAGAATTACAAATGAAAAATCTACATCCATAATTAAAATTCGTAGTGATCATGGTGGTGAATTTAAAAATGAACCTTTTCTAAAGTATTGTGATTTACATGGTATATCTCACAACTTTGCTTTTCCTAGAGCGGCTCCACAAAATGGAGTTGTTGAAAGAAAGAATAAAACTTTACAAGAATGTGCTAGAACCATGCTTTAAGATAAAAATTTACCTAAATACTTTTGGGCTGAAGCAATAAATACAGCATGTTATATTTTAAACTGTGTTCTTATTCGACCAATCTTACATAAAACATGTTTTGAATTGTATTATGATCGTATACCAAAGATCTCATATTTCAAAATTTTTGGTAGTAAATGCTTCTTGTTAAATACCAAAGATAATCTTGATAAGTTTGATTCAAAATCAGATGAATCAATATTTCTTGGACATTCTTCTAGAATTAAAGCTTATCGTGTTTTTAATAAAAGAACATCTTGCATTGAAGAATCTTTACATGTTACATTTAATGAGAATTGTGAGCAGGTTATACCTCTAAGCGAAGGAGAAGAAGTCATACTTCAAGAAGAACCTTTGATAGAGAGTACTTCTCAAGAAAATGTTCCTCTTCAACCGGTTTGGAAAGAAGTTCCCAATCATCCACATGAACAAGTTATTGGTGAAATAAAGAATGGTGTCCAAACTAGAAGGCAATTGCAATATATTACAAATATTGCTTTCATATCTAAAATAAAACCAAAGAATATCAATGGAGCCAGTGATGATGAATTTTGGCTTTTGGCCATGTCTGAAGAACTTAACCAATTTACTAGGAATAATGTATGAGATCTAGTTGATAGACCAAATGATCATCCAGTAATCGAAACAAGATGGGTCTTCCGAAATAAGCTGGACGAAAATGGCGAAGTCATTCGAAACAAAGCAAGACTAGTAGCACAAGGCTATAATCAATAAGAAGACGTAGATTTTGATGAAACCTATGCACCCGTGGCTCGATTGGAGTCAATTCGAATGATGTTTGCTTTTGCTAGTTTCATGAATTTTAAGTTATATCAAATTGATGTTAAGAGTGCATTCGTAAATAGACACATCAATGAAGAAGTTTATGTAGAGCAACCTCCAAGCTTTGAAAGTGAGAAATATCCAGAAAAAGTCTATAAATTAAAAAGAGCTTTGTACGGACTTAAACAAGCACCAAGAGCGTGGTATGAAAGACTACGAAATTTTCTAGAACAATCTGGTTTTTTCATTGGTCGGTAGACTCCACTTTATTTATTAAAAATCTTAATTCATATATTCTTATTATGCAAATTTATTTTGATGACATAATATTTGGTTCTACTAATGATTCTCTTTGTAAAGAATTTGCTAAAGCTATGCTGAAAGAGTTTGAAATGAGCTTGATGGGCGAATTAAACTACTTCCTTGGACTTTAAATAAAGCAAACTGAAGAAGGAATCTTCATCAACCAGGCTAAGTATACAAAAGAACTTCTCAAGAGATTTGGGTTGGACTCATTGAAATAAAAAAGAAATCCTATGAGCACAACTGCTTCTCTTGATAAAGATGAAAATGGTAAAAATGTAGATACTAAGCTCTACAGAGGTATGATTGGATCTCTATTATACTTAACTGCTAGTCGACCTGATATAATGTTTAATGTTTGTATGTGTGCTAGATTTCAATCTAATTCAAAGGAATCTCATTTAACTGCAGTAAAACAAATTCTTCGTTACTTGAAAGATACTTCAGATTTTGGTTTGATTTACCCAAAATCATCTTCCTTTGATTTAGTTTCATATAGTGATGCAGATTTTGCAAAAAGTAAATCTGATCGCAAGAGTACTAGCGGAACTTGTTATTTCTTAGGAAATTCCTTAGTCTCTTGGTTTAGTAAAAAGCAAAATTCAGTGTCACTCTCAACAACTGAAGCAGAATATATAGCGGCTAGTTTAGCGCGTTCTCAAGTACTATGGGTGAAACAGACCTTAAAAGATTTTGGTTTGAATTACTCCACAACAACTATTTATTGTGATAACACTAGTGCTATAAATCTTTCGAAAAATCCTGTTCAGCACTCAAGAACTAAGCATATTGAAGTTAGACATCATTTCTTACGAGATCATGTGTTAAAAGGAGAAATTTCGTTAAATTTTATATCCACTAATGAACAACATGCCGATATCCTCACTAAACCACTTAAAAATGAAGATTTTATGAGAATTAGGAGAGAAGTAGGCATTTGCTCATTTTTAGATTTATAAAATTTGTTTTTAAAAATAGTGTTTTTGAAAAAAATCTCAAAAATGCACCTTTTTAGTCGACCGATAAACTTCTAGTCGACTGATGTTTTAAAAAGTTTTACTGAAGAAACCTGATACCCCTTCGTTTTTGTTCTTTTTTAACGCATCGTTTCATTTTTATGCCCATATGTTTTCCCCTTTCCATAAACGAAACCCTCTCTCTCTCTCTCTCTCTCTCTCTCTCTCTCTCTCTCTCTCTCTCTTTGTCTCTTCTGAAAACCCCTAGGAGTGCCAGATGAACTCCTCCTCGCCGGAATCCTCTTGCCGTGACAGGGTGCCTCTTCAGCCAACGACGTTTGCGACACTTGCAACAACATCTTCTCACCTACCGTCATCCACCGCGTCACCTCTTGTTCGTCGAACCCTTTATCGCCTCTTCCCTTTTGCCTAAAATCCGTGGAAACTCGACATCCCTTTTCGATGGGTTGTTACTACCGATTGTTTTGGCCACTAACAGAAACCTTGATCGTAGAAGGCACATTGTCCGCATTGCACAAAGTGTTTCAGTTGCATTGGTTATCCTCCACGACGCCAGACGATATCTTCCTCCCATCGGACGTCATTTTTAAAGCATTTGGAAGCCGACATCAATAGCGTCTCTATTTGTTCCTCTCAACGACTTTATTGATCAACCACTCCATGCAACATCGATTCTCTTTGATAGGTGGATTTGTTTCATTCTTAACAATCATGCGTCATCAGAAAACAGCCTCCGCACAAGGTACCCATCCATCTACACCACAAGCACATCATGGATTTTCTCTCAGACTACTCAGAAATCCTCTTTTATATGATACTTTTGGATCGATTTCTGCACTTCCTATTTTACCAGGCTGAAATATTCTGTTTCACCTATTTTCTCGTTATAAAATCAGAGAATTATTTAGAGGCATTTCACACCTTTTTGACGCTGGTGCAGACCCTCTTCATTATCCTTTGTTGATCTATTTGTTTTACACAAATTTACAAATTGATCATGGAACTGAATTTCTTTCATCTCTTGTTCGCGATGTTGAACTTGAGTTTGATTCTAAACTTCTTGGACAGATCTTAAATATTCCACCTTCAGAAACTCTTTTCAATACTATTGAACTTAATGATGGAAGAATTTTTGAACAAATTCTTCTTCCCGGTGCACCTCATTGTCCTCCTTTCGAAAATACCAATCTTCAAACTCGCGCTCGCATTGCTGGATGAATTCTTGCCCATAATGTTATACCTAAAACTGGATCTTTTGATTACTACTCCACATATCTCTCTACGACTCTTTACATCTTATTTGGAAATATTTGGGTAAATTGGGCCAACGTGTATTTTACTACTTTGTGGAAACAAAAACCTTTTCTTGTGTATGAATGTCTTCTTACTCGTATTTTCAGATATTTCAAAGTACCCCTAACCAATGAAAAATATATTGAACAAAAGGAGTTTTTTAATCAAACTATTTTTAAACGTATGAAAATCAAATATCTGCCTCCTTTAAACTTTGATCAAACTGAACCATTTGAACCATCTCCCTCTGAACCCTCACCATCTCCTGTGACACCTTCATCTCAAGCAAAACGAAAGAAATTCTCTACTAGTCAAGACAATAATGAAATTTTGCAGAGAATGGAAGCTTTGGAGCTGTATCAACACACTTTTCGTGAAGATGTGACTCAACAACTTTCTTCAATTCAGAAAGATATTGTTGAACTCAAGGAGATGATCAAGCAACACTTCTCTTGAACTTTGTTTACTATCATTACTGAACTTTGATACTTTCTGGGTTGTAATATTTTGAACTTGAATTTGCAGTTTTTTCTTATGCTATATCTGCACTTACTCTTTTTTATTATGACAAAGGGGGAGAAAAAGATAGAACTTGCATGAGAAATTATGAGAAAAAGACACATGGATGGAAACACATGGATGAAAATTATTGGAGAAAAAGAACATGCCACATGGAAATTGCATATTGCATCATGACATGAAAATTGCATCATGTGAAAACATTGAAAATTGCATTATGTGAAAGGCATTGAAAATTGCATTCTTGAAAAAGTTTTAGAAATGCATGAAGTAATGATGGAAATGCAAAATAATCAATATGTGATATATATGCTTTGATTGTGCTAACTTCTTATGTTTTGCAGCATATTGATAGGGACAGTAAAATCTCCATCTATGCATCTAAATGCTCCATCTTTGATTAGTTTGTCATCATCACAAAGGGAGAGATTGTTACGACAATGAAGCCGTACATGATACTTCAAGTACAAGGTTTTTATGATGAACAAGTGAATCAACTGCATTTCAGCTAAGGCATTGAAGAAAAACGACAAGAATTGAAGAATTCGATGAAGAATCTTTGAAGACTAGCGTGCAAATGTAAAAATCATTAAAAGTCTTAGATTCTTGTAAGAGCCTTACTTAGAGTGCATATTTCGAGTGCATTTTACCTAAAAAGTCTTTAGAAATACTTTTCTAAAAGAACCCTTCATAAAAATCTTTTTAGAAAACTCTTTATTTAATTTTTCATGTTTATAAGTCGACCAATAGACTCACCAACCGACTAATCCTTTCACGCCAAATTTTCTAAGCAAAATGTCATTTTGTCAAATTAGTCGACCAAAGGTTTTATCAGTCGACCAGACAGAACATGTATTTTCAGAAAAAATTAGCAGCAGTCGACTTAAAGATTTTTCAGTCTACTGATGATATTATCAGTCGACTAATTTTTTCTCTAGTCAACTAAGTTTCAAAACTTCAGAATTTTAAACGGCTTGATAAACACATTAGTCGACCGACGATAACTGTCAGTCTACTAATAGTTAATTATCAGTCGACTAACTACTGTTCCAGTCGACTAATTTTGTTGTTTTTTCTGAAACTTTTAAAAGCCGTGTCTTTTCATTTTTCAAACGTTTTGATCGTTCAAAATGGACAGTTTTGACACCCTTTCATAACCTCAACGTATGGAATCTTTCAACTATAAATATGAGTGCATTCCACACTCAAAAAGCAATGTAATCCAATCGAATTACATTGAATTACTCTTCGCTTTTCATTCATATTCATTTTCTCACTCACATGATATTTTTCACTTTAGTTTTTCACTCAAATTCCTTTGAGAGATAGTGAATTCGTGAGTTGAGTATTTCAACAACCTCAAAAGCCAATTGCATCTCATTTGCATTTATAAGAAAGGCTCATAGGTTGTTTGTAAGTTGTTACTTATTTCATTTTTCTTTAAAAGGAAAGGACTCCTTGGCTTAAAGGAGTTGTTTGCTTTCAGTAGGTTTGTTACTGAAAGTGGAACCAGATTTGGTCTGTGTATGATCTTGTAGTTAAACAAGGTTGATAGTGAAAATCTCAAACTAGTTTTGCTTGGGGACTGGATGTAGGTCGGGAAAGACCAAACTAGGATAAATTCTTGTGTTCTTTGTGTGATTGCTTTGTGTATCTCAAAATAGGCAAAATTCCAAAGACGTTATTTACAAGCACTATTCACCCCTCCTCTAGTGCTCGTTGCCTCGATCCTATAACACTTTCAAAAAGTGCCACCTAATATGCAACTCTGTGAGTGATGGTTCACTCCGACAAACTACGCAAATGACCACTATTTAATATTAATCTTCACTGTCGTATAAAAAACAAGTACATCATTGAAGCATTCATAATCTACTCTTGACTTTGAATCTGCCCAAACATATTCACAACATATCTATTTTCATCCAGTTGCATTGCACTAAAGAAACCTGGGTCATTGCTTGATTTCTTCTGTAAGTAATCAACTAAGGAACATATTTCTTATTTCTTCATGTTATCTGTCATCTTCCTTATTAAATGGTTTCTTAGATCCATAGGTGTGAATGAAACATTCTCGCGACCACAATCTATATGCACGCACAAATTGTATGTTTTCCTTGGTGCAATGTCGGCACTATCAGTTATTTCAATAATTGCAGTATGCGCTTCAGTTACTTTACTATGTGACCTTAACATAGGACTTATATGTGAAGCTGCTAATTCATGGTTATGATCACTGATTAAAGTACGAGGTACATATTTTCCATTCAGAAGTCTTCTTATCACCATTCTCACTGGACAACCACATCTTTAATCCGGTTTGTTTCTTGTTGGATTTTTACTTGACTTCTTCCAACCTTTCTTAAAACAAACATATGTCTTTCTCACCACAACATCCTGTGCATTTTTTTGACCAAGAACACCTTCTAACACTGAATCCAAGTTTTAAGGCATAATCATTGTACTATCATATACATTCTCAATGCCTGCACCTTTATCAAGTATACTATCATGATCGTCTACCTTATTATCAAATTGCATTTCTTCTGCTGAAAGATTCAAGTCAAAAGTGAATTCAATGTATGCACCCTTCTTATCATGTGCATCATTAGTGTACATGTTCACTTCTTCGGGTGCGTCATTAGTACAAATGTTCACTTCTCCATAATTTTTCACTGATTGAGATACCTCATCTTCACTGCAACCAGATGATAAGCTCACCACTGTCATAAGCAAGATATCAATTTGCGTTAGCCAATGCATACGTTTACTACGATTTACTCAAGATGCATATAACAACAAATACAAATTAATTAAGCAAGTCAAAGAAACGATTGAATGAATCACAGTATAAAAGCAACAATGATTTGTTATTTGCTTATAGTATGCATCGAGTTGTCATTTACCATGCCAATGAAAGAAACAATTTAACGGATATGTATTGATGGTAGTGATTCATGTGACAACGATTTAATTATATATATGATGTTGTGAAGCGATTTCAATAGAAATCGCTAAAATGAACAGCGATTTGAACACACAAATCACCATCACAAGTGTGCAACAATGTATTTCTGCACGCACACGTTTTTAAATCATACTACAAATATCTTATAAATTGATACTAGAAAACACATAATATCTTACAAATCGATATACATATCACATAATATATTACAAATCAATATGATAATTCAACATAATGGCTTACAAATTGACACTATAAAACACATGATATCTTACAAATTGATATACATATCACATAATATATTACAAATCAATACTAAAATTCAACATAATCTCTTACAAATCAATATTAACAAACAATACAATATCTCACAAATCGGTATATGTTACTACAACTGTGATTTGCGTTACATTGTATATACTGAGTGAATGGACGATACTGGATGGGGTAGAGGCCTTTCCTCGCTTCTGTAAACAAGCATTCTTGTCAGCAGGTCCCACAACCCTACAAATATCTTTAATTTTCCAACCGTAAAAAATACATCCACCTGCAATAACAAAACAATGCCTTAATGGCACTCATGACGACATACGTTCTTTACAATAGTATGATGACATGGAAAGGTACTCACGATGCCTTAATGGCACTTGTTGGAATGTTTGTGCGTCATTGCTTTTTTTCATACTACCTAATAAAAATGAAGAAGAAGAGAAGACTGTAAAAAGAGATGGCCGACAAATGCCCCTATGACGACCACCAATGATCGAACCAGTCAATCGATTTATAGTTATCTCCACGAGGTAGGAACAAACTCAAGAATGTTTTGTAACACAAGGCACGAACAAGAAGGCGACTATGTATTGTAACACAAGCTAAAAACCAAGGCGAGAACCTAAACTCTGAACGACGACAAAGGGTGCTCCAACGACAACAGACGATGGCAAAGGGTGCTCCGACGACATCAGACGTCGACAGTAAATGGTGCGTCAACAAAAGGAGCTCATGTTACAGCAGATGGTGCATCGTCAAAGGGTGATCCGTTGGCAACATAAGAGTTTACTGCTTAGGGCAAAAATGAAACGTTTAGACTTTTTGAAGACTTAAGATCAGAACTCCCTTTTCTTGATAGAGGACATTTTTGTCATTTTCTTGAACCACCGTTTCATTTCGAGAATGGTGGGAAAGGGGTACTTAAGTCTTTGCAACTGCACCAAACTCTGATGCTAAGTGATGCCGACACACACAAGGATACAAGCCCCACATGCTTATATATGTGGCGCTAATTTGGACCCCGAACACGCAAACAAACCGTCTTTCAGAGAGAACGCACAAAACCCTCCCTGCATTGAGGGGTTCAGATAAGAGATAAATGAAGGCTGTCATGCTATTAGATTAACTAATTTTTGGAGCGAAGCAGAGGTGCATACCATCCAAAAACTTGTTGAAGCCTTTGAGACGGCGATACATTACCATCATAAGCCTTCAGATCGATCTTCTGGCTTATGGGGAACCCATTCATGTTAACCTTCAAAATCAGAGAATCCTCCACCTTCTTCTCAAGCTTCATTGAGGAGGAGGTGGCACCATATTGTCTACTTGGGATGGGTTTAGTGGACTTGAGATTGGTGCATCCATTTGCATTTACACATTAACATAAAAAGAATATAATAAGATTATATAGGCAGCACACAGAAAGATACACATTAATATCAGATTCATGATACTAAGATTAGGTACATAATAATAGTTGGCTTGTAGAAAGTTATGCATTTGATTACCATTGCTTATATTTAAAATTTAGAAAAGGAGAATAATAATTGATTTTGATTCACCTTCATGACTTGAAAAAACCTATTTTGATGTCTGAAAAACATGATAAAAAACATGATTCCTATCAAATAAATTGTGTTAAGTACATCTACAAGGTCTAATTGAAAAGATGCAACCTACAACTATGATCTCTAGTAGGGGAGAGTAAGTGCTCCCACAGCACCGTTGCATTATATATATATATAAAAGAAGGATCGTCCAACCAAAGGATGGTCCAAAGTCTATAACTGATGATAATCTACGTCGTTCCTTCTCCAAAGATCGAGTTTTTCATTGATCAAACTTTACATATTGGATTTTGTTTTGGATTATGATTTTTTGATGTTTAGATGCGTGTTTTAAAGCACTAAAACTCATTGGCCCACAATACTTTGCATTGTAAAATTTTAAATGCATTGTGAGCCGACCATTAATTTTCACATTTCGAAAAACAGGGCTATCTGTCTTAAAGTCTTCATGTAAAACATATTTCTTATTAAATAAATTATGAAGAATAAATATATGAGGTCTGATCGATGAGATGCTCAAGCATTGGAGAAGGTGTGCCTTTTTATCGTCATTGGTTGTAGATTTTTAACCTTCCTTTGGTTGGATGGTCTCCCTTTTTTCTCTCTCTCTCTCTCTCTCTCTATATATATATATATATATATATATATATATATATATATATATATTAGTAATGAATACATGTGCAAGCGTGACATCATCCATGGATACATGTGTGAGCATGATGGCATGCTCACATGCATCTATGTCCAACGTGGATGGAAATGGATGCATGTGTGTGCATGCAATCGTCGATGTCATGAGAGAGAGAGAAAGAGAGCCATGTAACATTTAAGAAAGTAAATCTTCCCTTTTAATGAAAATTTGGGAAACATGCAACTAGAATATAAGTAAGCTACATGTCCGAGAGAGGCGTAAACGATATACCTTAATTTGGTTTGCCGTTATCAGATGTGCACCTTTATTTTTCCATGCTACAGTGATTTAGCGACGGTCCAAGACTGCACTAAAGAATTGACGTGCCTTTTATTCTTTTGCACACAACTCTTTTAGTGGCAGTCTATGACCATCGCTAAAACATTGTTTAGCGTTAAAAAAAAGGAAGGGCGTGAAGCATGTGTTTCATGACTGATAACTCAGACCAAATTAAGGTTTGACGTTACTCTTGTCCCCTGCAGGTTTATTTAATATGCATCACAGTCATTGGATCTCAAAAGATCAATGCCAATCAAAAGAAAGTAGGTGCTCCATGAACAACTTATCATTACTATATATATATATATAATGGACGCCCAATGTGCGCTCATGTTAAAAAGACCTTTTAGTTTGAAGCGCTGCTAAAGGTCAGAACGAAAAATTAGACATGGCGCTTCAAAAGTGCTGCTAAAGGTAATTTACCTTTAGTGGTGTTTTGAATCATCGCTAAAGGTCTGGGCAGAAAATAGACCTTTAGTGGCGCTTCAAAAGCATCTCTAAAGGCTCTTTTTTAAGAGAACGGGTGTGATGGGGGCTATTCAGTCAGGCACCTACCACTTTTTACATATAGGAATTCAATATACTAATGTCCACCAGTTCTCATGCGTGGAGCGATTGAACCCCACAGTTGTTCGATTCAAAAAGTTGTTCTGGAGACAGTAACCCTAATCTCTCTCTATATATATTCTCTAACGAAGCCCTAATCTCCTCTCTCTCAAGCCTTCCGCCCTCCCCGACTCCCCGCGAGCCCACTGTGGTGATCACACTCTCTCCACCGCTCCGGCCCTGTCCGCGCGACTCCACGGCCAGGCAGGCCCACTCTCTCGAATCTTTCCCGCGAGTCGCGAGTCTCGCGACCTGATGTTTGATTCATCCTGATCTCTCTCTCTCTTCTCTTTTTTTTCATTATTTTGGTTTTTTATTTGACATGATTAAAACACACAGCTCCTCCTTGCCCCTCTCCGTTTTCTATATCTTTTATTTTTCTCCTAATGTTGTTTCCGTCCTACTCTCCCCATAAACTGCTCCCGAGAAACCTTTTTTTTTTATACATCTCTATTTTTTTTTTCATAGTGGGTAATCTAGATGCAGTGACATTTTAATTAGTACATTACTTGCATTGCTTATGGCTGATTTAAAGGTACGTAGCTAAGCTGGAATTCTTATGTAGAAAACGTATCTTTGTTTTCTTTTAGCTCATTTCATTTGATTTGCTTATTGCCATCCAGCCGATTCAAGCTATCGCATAAAAAAAAATTCTGCTCTTTCGAGATCTAAAAAACGAGCATTATGAGTGCTTTTGTTTGTCAGTGATTGCTGTTAAGATGGGGTGTTTCATTTTTTCAGATTATATGCATGTATGCTTGATATATTCAATTCAGATAGCTAGGAAAAATTATAGGTTGTGCGTCCTCCAGGTAAGACGGTCGCTGCAACTCCTAAAGATATCCTGACAGTAACCATAAATTTTTTAAAGCGCATCACTGTAATAATCTTAGAATACAAATAGGACTTACCATTCCCTGCAAGACCATAAACAAAATATAGGACAAACTTATTTTGTTCGATGGCACCTATAATCTCCTCAAAAGTATATCTTTGTTAATCGTTTAGTGCTTGACAACAAACCTTTTGCTCATCCAAAACATCAATATTAATATCATTAAATATACTACATTAAAAAATATCTTCCGCAGTTATACTCTGCACAGTAGATGGAAGATCATAATATGATAAACCTTGATTTAAATTGTATGCATGTTTGTATCTGTGGTCTCCTTGTAGTTATCTCTTGATTTTTTTCCTTTTCTTCAAATTCCTTAATCTTACATCATTCCTCCCGGTTTTGAGTTCTTTTCCTCTTAATGTCCTCTATTCTTTGCTTTCTTCACTTTTTGGAGTTATCATTACTCTTGATTTCAAAGAAATCGTTTTTTTTAGGATGCACTTAAATTGTTTGAGGGAAAACCTCAACCAACTTCTATGATTGCTTTAAAGGTTTTCTTAACGGTTTTTACTTCTCCCCTTGAATATTTTATTACTCAAATGACACTTCTCATTCGCTTCATAAAAAAAAATGGTGAAGAAGGAAAAGTGTGGGGAAAGCAAGAACTCGAGGTTCCTACCTTTTTTCCCCTTTTCCTAACAAAATTCACCTTGTTTTCTCCTCACTTCTATTTCTCCAATTCTCCATTTTATGTTTCAGACAAATTTCCGAAAACACTCAGGTTTATTGTTTCTGTGATCATTTATTTATTTATTTACTTTGATTAGGTGTTTGGGCAGCATGCAGTATCCCAAGTTGAAACCGTGCCTGCTGCAGTCGCTAATCGCTGATCATCTTCTCGAAGAGAACACACCACTCTCTGATCCTTCGAGGCTCTCAACTATCATTTCCTCCATCAAATTGCATGGCCTTCTATTGGAGCATTTTGATGGTTCACCCGATCAGAAACTTGAGAGTGAGTGGCGATCTGCCATCAATTCATGGATTGATGGTTTGATCTCGCTGTGTTTAAGCAAAAAGGTACTACCACCTTGTTAATTCTTGTTTTAAATATTTCCCTTTTGATTTCCAAAGGAGTGAATCAAGACAGGAGTTGGTTTTGATAGAAAGTTTATTCTTTTCCCTTGTGGTGACTCAAAGAATGTGTTAATTCTGTTGCTCTGGGTGCTTTGGTTTGAGATTATCACTATGATTGTTTAATGGTGTTTGCTCATGCTTTTATAAAGTTTTTTGGTGTTATGGTGACTCAAAGAAATGTGATCATATTTTGCTCTTGATGGTTTTGATTTTGAGTTGTTCAGTGTGAAGATCCTCCTTTTTTTTTTGCCTTTGATCATGTAGCCGGACAAGTGCTGGGTTGGCGTCAGCTTGCTGGGTGTAACTTGCCAAGAGTGTAGTGCAAGCCTGTTTCTCACATCTTATTCATCCTGGTTCGAAAAGCTTCTCTTACTGCTCAAGGTTTCATTCATGAACTTGACTGTTTATATTTCTCTTACCTGTCCAATTTTTTGCTGTGTAAATATTAATCTCTATCAGCTTATGTAGTATATATTTCGACAATATGACAAATAATTGAGTGAATTTGATTCACATGGCTAAGCACAATCATGCCACAATGGCGGGTTGAACATGATTTTTGGGTGGTTCTGCTCCATACCATTTACAACTAGATGATGGGCTTAAAGTGTTCTAAGTTAAAGCCTGAAGGACATTGCATGTTTGATAGATACCCTGTGTGTCTATCCTTTGCTGCATGGCTTAAGCCAACACACACTATCCTTGGTGGGCAGCAGAGTACTCTGGAGGTTTACACCGGAGCTGGTGAAATAGGGCCACAACAAATGTGGCACCTCTTGGCCAATTAGGGGACGTTTATATAACAGTGGTTTCTCCTTATAAAAAAAGTCAATTACGACTAGACACATAAAAATGTTTGTCTTACTCTCTTTGATCTATTTTCCCTTGCCTTGTTTGTGAATTTAATAAGGTTTGTAATGCTCAGACAGTCATGCATCTAGGCTCATAGATTTGAGTCAAAAGAGGGAAATTTTGATATATTGTGACATCATGTTTGATGTAATATTTTACTTTGCTGCAATGGCACCATTCAGCTTTGCTTTTCGTTTGAATATGTTCTTCGTACCTTCAAAAGAGATATGTAGAAGCAGGAAAAATTTGTTTCTCTTTCATTGCTATATCCATGTATGTGTATATGGCATAGATATCACTTATATTTTGAGAAACTATCTTGATATTATTTTGATATAGTGAGAAGGCACTGCTATAGCTATACTATAATGATATCATCACTACAGTTTCATAACTTGTTTCTTTTTTAATTTACTGTCTTTTATATTTTTTTACCTTCTTTTTACATTTCTTTGTAGAAATAACACTTATGAACTTATTTTATGCTATCGTTTTTTTAATTTTTCATTTTTAAATGCAAAAGGTTATGCTAGTTTTTCTAAGATTTTATAGAAAATCCTATAATATCTTCAGAAATTGCTTCACCATTGTTGTGACCAGTGTCACTGATATATTGAAAATATTGTGATATTATCGGCTATTTCAAGGTAGTCGATAATATCCGGAGTATATCACAATATTTTTAATCTCGTGATAATATCATTACAGAAAGGGAAGGAAGGAAGGACAAGAAAGAAGGAAAAGAAAAGAAGAAAGGGAAGAAAAGGAAGGATAGGAAAGAATGAATATAAAAAAGGAATGGAGGGGAAGAAGGAAAAGAAAAAAAGGAAGGAAGTAAAGGAAAAGAAGGAAGAGAAGAAGGGAAGGGATGGAAAGGAAAGAAGGAAAGAAAAAGAAGAAAGGGAAGAAATGAAGGAAGGAAAGGAAAGAGGAGAAGAAAAGGTGCTCCAAAGATATGATCCCATCCTCATATACCCTCATAGTAAAATGACAATCTATCTCAATATGCTTGGCCCTCTCGTGGAACTCTCGATCCTTTATAATGTGAATGACACTCATATTGTTACAATACAAGGAGGTTCTTCCACAATGAAACACCTAACTCTCCCCAAAGCCACCTTATCCAAATAATATCAGTTGTAACTAAGCCATAACTCTATAGTCTACCTCAATTGTGGGTAAAGCAACTCATTGATGCTTTTTGCTCTTCCAAGAAATCAAAGTGCTTCCAAGAATAACACAAAACCTTAAAGTAGAGAGGTGGTCTCGAGTGAATCCCCTATAGTCTGCATCTCAAATGTTTCTAAGGTTTGTGGAGGATGATGACAAGAACATTCCAAAATGCATAGTATCTCTCACATATCTAATAATCCTGAAAACAACAAGGTGAACCAATGTGGTTGAGCTCATACATTGACTGACAACATGTACATAAATGATATCAGACTTGGATATAGTCAAGTATATCGAACTCTCAACTAATTACTTGTATATCATTGGGTGTTCTAGCTCCTCTCTATTTGTAGCCCTTAACCTCATAGTTGCTTCCATAGGAGAGGTAACTTTCTTAGAATTATCTGCTACTAGCCTTGCTTTCTCAACAAGATCAGTTGTATACTTATGCGGGGATAAGTAAAGTCCCCCTTGAGTATGCAACTGCCAAGGCAAGGAAATATTTCAAATTTCTAAGGTCTTTCATTTTAATGATATTAGCTATCCTCGGCGTCTACTTTTTGCACATCATCTCCTGTAATCACCATAGGAGTAATATACACTTGCCATGAGATAAAGAGGATACAAACAAAGCGGGATCATAATAGCTTTGGTCAAGGCCGAAAGATCTAACCACAATGTTGAACTTCTCAAACCACATGCATGGTGCTTGTTTGAGCCCATACAAGGCTCTCTTCCATCCGCATACTCTGCCTTTAGAATCTGAGTACCACCAAGACATCAAACTGTTTGAGAATGCCAAAAAAACTGACTTCAATTCTTATGCTCAACAACACTATTTGTTCTGGTGTATGGAGACAAGACTTTTGGTGTATGATACTATTTTTAACAAGAATTTATTATAGTTCATTACTTATACTCTGCCTTTAGAATCTGAGTACCACCAAGACATCAAACTGTTTGAGAATGCCAAAAAAACTGACTTCAATTCTTATGCTCAACAACACTATTTGTTCTGGTGTATGGAGACAAGACTTTTGGTGTATGATACTATTTTTAACAAGAATTTATTATAGTTCATTACTTATGTATTCTCTCCCTGAATTTGAGTGAAAATCTTAAATTGAGGTAAAAAATTGAGTTTTAATCATAGCATAAAATTGTTTTAGAATGCCAAAAAACTCACTTTTATTTTTTATAAAGTAAATCCATGCATATTTTGTGCAGTCATCTATGAAGGGTACAAAATACGAGAATCCACCTTTTGACAAAACTGGTTAGAGCTGCTAAATATCAGAGTATACAAGATCAAAAACATGCAATGACTCCACACTACTACCATCAAAAGGTAATGCATGACATTTGGCTAATTAGCAACTCTCACACTCCTTCATAGATTTAAACACTATAACTCTTGACTCATCAACGTACCAAATGCACTAAAGTCAGGAGTTGAGAAACATGGCCGTGGCATCTATGCCAAAGGACTGAAGGATCTAGCACAACAACACCACAACAAAAAATATGTGGAAACAGACTCTTCAGTCGAGTCAAGCAATACAATCAACCCCTTCTATGCTTAGTCCCACTCCTCCTCCCTAACTACCGTCAACACAACCATCAAGTGAAAATACATCACATTATAACGTATCATCTAACTTTTTGATATTAAATTCAACGCAATAGATGGAACATGGTATACTTTTGTAACCTTTAGTTGGTTCTTAATGTTAGAAGACAAATTTATGGTCCAACTTTTGATACTGACCTGATGTCTCCATTAGTTATGTGAAAGGATCCATGACGATGCTTATAGTTGTCTAAGGCAGACTCATTGGCAGTCATGTGACATGACACCCCTGAATCTATTAACTAACTTGGACAAGGACTAGGTATGCTTGCAGGTGCAGAGGAAGTGGATGCAAATGAATGAGCGAGGAGCTGCTAAATTTGCTTTAGTATTTGAGTCTATATAAAGGAGTCAGAAGCCTGGGCTGCACTTATTATTGATACTGTCGGTGGTTAAGTTGCAAACTACAAGTGTATTTACCGTTGAAGTCCTAAACTTTTTCTTCAAGTTAGGAAATGCAATCTCCATATGCCTCATTTTTTTATAATAGTGGCATCGCATTGTACCCATGTCCCAACGAGACGAGCCACTCTAGTGCGTATGTTACTCACCTTGAATATGTGTTTGCTTTGCTGCCACAAGTACAATATCATCTACAGATTTAGCTTCAAAAGACTTGATTTTAGTCTCTTTTGCAATTAGCTTGCTCAACATCTGAGTGAATGTAGGGAACTCAGCTCTATGTAACATCACATACTTAGTCCTATCAAACATAGTTTTCAAGGTCATCAGAAACTCGATAACTCTCGACTTTTTCTTTCTATGCACTGGGCAATTCTTGCATTCATCACATCTAGTGCAAGGGGGATCTGAATCCATAAGTGCTATCACATCCCAAATTTGCTGCATTTGTGAATAAAAGCTTTGCACAGTCTTACTTTCCTATTTGAGCCCTCTAAGATCTTGAACCTGCTGGTACTCTCTTGCCTAGTTGTTTTGTTGGTATACTGGAGCTAGAAAGTTCTAAGCATATGTGGCTTTCTCAAACTTGGCCTGGTTAACTGCTGAGCATCCTTGACCCTAACAACCATGCCATAATCTTTGCATATTTTACATCTATTCCCCTGCCTTTTCATCATATCAAACCACGCTGTCCACCTTTTTTGTCACACCCCAATTAATGGTGACATTGCTGCCCAACTCAGCCCGACACATCAAATTGGTCATCAACACCTCTATAGGATTTCAAACGCTACCCGAGAGGCTGAAAGCAATCACAGATAGATGTTAAGCTGAAAGGAATTTAAAACACAGAAATCCCTGAAATTTCTAACTACGACCCCTATAGAACCTGCCCGAGAATCATCACATCTAACCAGCTCCAAACATCAAATCAATGCCTTTATCATGATTCTAGGTGAAAGCAGCCTAAATAGATCCAATCTAGGGCAGAAAATAACTTGGAAATAATCCAGGATTTAAGATTTTGTGAATCAGACCCTATTTGTCAGAAAAGTTCCAAAAAACCATGAAAAATCACTTCTTGTAGAGAACTCCAAATTGCACGAAATTGTTTGTGAAATCTTGTCCTCTGTAGCTCTTTTAGTTACAAATGAAAAAGATTCCCAATAACCTATCTCTACCTTAGGCATTCCATTAATGGCTGATGTCAGCTATGCACTGTATCACACTAAAAAATTGTTGCTTCTAGATGATCTCCATTCATGAACTGCTGCAATGGAAGGAAGAACACTGATATGCAGGAGTTCAGCATGTTTCTTGTTACTCTTCAAACAAAAGCTATATTACATAAGGCTGTCCTCCTCTTCATTAGGGTTCAATCTACAATAATTTCCATGCCTAAACTACGGTCGATAATCATATATATTGATAGGACTATGAGTAACACCTGCATGCATATTTACATCTTTGTACATGAACAAAGCTAGTATTTTCAACAATGTAGCACATCCAACTAATGATCTACTATTTTTGCACGAGGTTCACAATCACCAATTTGATGGTTCCACTGATAACAATTGTTATGATGTAATATCGCAAACATTTATCTAAATAATATAATAAAATAAATGTGAACTTTGTTCTGCCTGCTTGGAATATTAAGCTTCTGGGTGTCCTCAAGAAAAAAAGGTGGGGGTGGGGGGGGGGGACAAAAACCTTGTTTTATATGTCCATACTATCTTGAATGATGTTATTATGAATGCGTTGCATTGATTCTTTTTGGCTTAATATCTGTCCCTTTTACATGTTATTTGAGAAAGTTGTTTGGTAATGATATTTTTTGTCTTGCTATGCAGCCTCAGTCAGACTCTCATTTTATCAAAGTGGCTTCTTGTGCAGCATTATCAGACCTACTTACGAGGTTCTTATTTATCTTGCTTGTTATATGCCACTGCACTTGTCCTCATTTTGTGGTATCAATGATGTGATATATCCGTCAGTCAATATTTATTTTGTATTGTTTTGGAGGTGTGCTTTCATTCATAATCTTTTTGTAATGTTTGCACATTTTTTATGTGTTCTACTATTTATTTCTTTTACTAATTTTGCTTTTCTTCTCCCACTATGCAAGCAGGCTTTTAGCCCTGGTTGGACTTGATTCCAAGGCCACATAATCATGATACTGAGTCTCCATGGTCTGTTTATCATGCTTACTCTTTTTATACAACTGGCAAGAAACCTCACAGAAATCTGCTCTGAAGTATAGAAGAGTGTACTTGTCAGTTATGACTAGAGAGGAGTCATTAAGCTGAAAGTTATGCACCGTTTTTCCTTCTTTTATAGCGAGAGAATGTGAAAGTACATTTGGTACATTTGCTTCCTCTTTAATACATATTGTTATGCTTGTTATGAACTTATTGATGAAGGGAAATGCACGAAGGCCTTTATCATTACATGTTCTTTTCTGAGTAAAACCTTCATGATGCACTGGAACAAATCTTGAGGCCAAAATCTGGACGGCATAGTAAATGACCAACTCTTAGATACTTAAATCCAAAATCATACCAGAGAATCAGAGATAAAGCACCAGAGCTACGGAATATCCAACTTTTTCTTGGATCTAACATTTGCTTTTGTGTTAATGGAAAAACAGAAGAGGGAACATTTGGTTTTGTTCAATCCAAAAAATGATACTAACTTGATGTGAATGGAAAGAAAAATTGTTGCGCTCGACATTTATGGATTGTTTTTAAATTATATAATTATTACTGCTTGGAATCCAACAAAATATTGTTTTTTGGAATTTACTGATTTTCAATGGGCGTTTCTTAATACATAAAAAAGTGCACATGCCAACATATAAGAACATATGTCGTACATATGTACAAAATGAGTCATGGTACATTTAGTATCAAACATGCTTCACATCCAGAAATTTAGATGAACTGATTATTTTTACAGTTGCAATTTGATTGTTTTAGTACTTACAAGTTTCTGCTCCTTGGTACTATATTTGTGGTATGTGCATCTACACTATCCTTTGTGTGTATGTAGGAATATAGTTCCTTATTGTTGTTGATTCCCTTCGCTAATCAATTGGTTCAGGACTTGGTTCTGACATTACTTCGTGGTGTTTATGATAATAGGCTTTACAGTTTTCCAAACTCTAAGAAAGAGGGAGCTTTCCTGTCAAGCAAACTTATTCCTTTGGTTCTGCAACTGTTAACACAAGACGGTTCAGAAGATGACGTATTGGTTAGCAAGATTCTTTCCAATTATCTCTCGCTCCCCTCTATTTTTCTTTTTTTGATTTCTGTGCCCATTGTTTGACACATTTTTTAGTAGCATGTTGCTTTTGCTAAAGTCATATCTGCCACTCTGATATTGATTTATGGATTCCAAGCTCCTTAACCTAAAATATAAAATCAAGACCTTTTAGCAAAACAGAGAAAAAGCGACTGCTTGTTTTTGTTGAATATGTAGAAGTCTAAAGTGTTATAGTATTTATTGAATAATTCCCTTTACAATTGGAAGCTATGTGATTGGTCTTTAACTGATATACTTTTTAGATATATGGGAAGTGTGGTAACATATATATATATATAGTAGTTTCCTACACCCTTAGGTGTCTACGTGAGCCTACACACATGCGGAACACACACATTTGTTTTTGCCATTAAAATGACCTTTAGGCAGGGGTTGCGACTGGCACTAAAGACCTTCTTGTACGCACAGACGCTGTGCATAGTGGGTCGTCCATCATCAGCAATGGACGACCCTGGTGAGTTCGCACTTCCAAAATTTTAGGAAGCGGGAAGTGCGGGAGGACTTAAGAGCGAACTAGGAAGCGACCTAGGGGGAAGCGAAAAAAAGAAAAAGTATAAAAAAACAAGAAGAAAAAACAGAAAAAAATGAAAAAAGAAGGGGAAGTGAGCTTCCCAGTAATTGGGAAGCACACTTCATTCCCGTTTAATCAGAAGCGCCACGTTTCGTGCTTCGGAGAAGCGCGCTTTCTCAAGTCGTATGGTGCTTCCGGTAACCCTAGGCATGCCCATGTGACATAGCAAATCACAAACTAAGTTGCCAATGTCTATGTCATTAAGGACCCATTCTTTGTATGTCTCTCTCTTCCTTTATGTTTTGAACAACATGTAGTGGTTGCTATCTTAATAGTCTTATAAGAAAGATCAGCATGTAATAAAATCCAGCTCACGAGCTTTTTATTTTCATGAGTGCTTTGCTGCAGACTTGTGTAGTTATATAGTGTTAATTAGTCCCAAACCGAGTATTTTTAGTGGAAGTGCATTGAGTGGTTTGACTGTCCAAATGATTTGCTTTTGCCTCTTTTAATATGTATGTTGTTTGACTCTTCTTTTTAGGAGTTACATGGACTACTCGTGTTCTTATAGTATTAACCTTTTGCAGGAAGCGGCTGCTGGTCTTCTTTGTAACCTGTTAACTTTGTTTCCGTCATCTTTTCATCGTCACTATGATAGTGTGAGTGCAAATTTCTTTCACTCCCTTGGAATGTTCATTATGACTTTTTCTGAGTTGTTCCTTAGAGACAACGCTTGAACCTCAACTTGTTCTCTATGGACTTCCAAATATGAAATATTAAAGCATTATGTCAACTTAATGGCTTCTTGCCTGTGTCAATCTATTTGACAATTTGCTTGAAGGAAGATTTATAGTGTTTGGGGATATATTTTGTATAACTGCCAATAATCTGGATTTATAAACACAAAATTTGTTTTCTAGTAGCTTGCAAAAAGTTTTTCTCCATTAGGATTTTTTTTCTTTGCATAGTAGCTTATTTCTAAACTAATTAAGAAATCAATTTTAGTTTTTTTCATTTCACCTATTGATTGTTTCAATTGGATAGTATTGGTTTATTATGCGCCATTCAAAATTAAAATGTTTAAATTTGTGAAAGAATTGTCATATTAGTTTGGATGATGTACTGTCACAGGCTGAGGCTGTTGTCGCAACCCTCTTGTTCAGAAATTCAAGCTTGGCTTTATCTAAGGTGTGAACCATGGGAAACTAACCTGCATCTATCGGTTTTGTTATTTTAATAGCACTGTCTTCTCAGGGACTAAATGGTCGACTCCATAGATGGTTTGACTTTGTCAAACTTTGTTTTGAAATATTCACTGTTATAAAAATTTTTCGCAGTCCCTTTTTTTGCAGACAGGATTTTTATGTGTATTGTTCTTTTCCTTTTGGATAGTTAAGCTTTTACATTAAATACTTGGTTTTTCATGTATACTTTTAGATGTTTGCCCAATTACTGGCTTTCCTTCCGAGGGCAAGGGGTGATGTTGCTAGCTGGTCCCAGATGATGACGAAGCTTTTGATATCAATCAATATAAATTTGAATTATATTTTTCAAGGCTTTGAAGATGGTAATTGATACAAATGCTTTATATTTATATGTTTGTGAAGCCTTGTGTTAAATAGAGCTAATTCTTGTTTCTAATGCAGCAAACAAAGGCTTGAATGCTATCAATCTCTTGGTTGAACCAGGAAAAGATCCCCCTCCTCCCTTGGGTGGTTACTCAGATGAACAACCAAAAGACAAGTTTGGCAAACTTCATATTCCTCATGTTTGCTCATTGATGAAGTGTTGTATTTCAATGCTTACCAGTCCTTATCATGTCCAGGTAGGCCAACATATTGTTTGTTTAATATTGTGGTCCTGTGAATTTCATGCAAGGCCATTTCCTCTTTTGCCCTTATGTTTATTGTGGATTAAGATCTACAGTGATTTTGTTTCAATGTTGTCAGGTCACTGTCCCTATGCACTCTCTGCTTTCACTCGTCGAAAGAGTGCTCTCACTGGATGGTAATAACTGCTATGCTTCGATGCCAGTTATGGCCATTACTCAGCTAGAGTTTATCTTTTCTGATCTCCCTGTGTTGCACCTGAATTGCTTGGATTTGCTACATGCAATCATCAAGGGGGTCCGCAGGTGAGTCACAACTTTGTTACTGTTTTCTCTGTGAACACATGGTGGTCATTATCATTTGGAGAATTCACTAGCGTCCATTTTTTTGGTATTTTACAGATACATCCTTTGGAGTTTGCATTCTCTAGATTTCTTGCAATTAAGAACTATTATTTTTAGCATTTCTTTATTTGATGAGATTTTTTCGAGATTTAAAAAAACATAATTTTCCAAATTATCCAGGGATATTCACTTGCCAAGAATATCCTGAGAATAAGATTGTGACTTTGGACAAAAGCATCTAAACCATTCACATGACAACATCTGACATGATCCATTTCAGATCAAGTGTCTTTTGCGAACAAACACAAAGAGGAAGGTGCCAACACTCCGTTACACATGTTCTTTACTTCATATCTTTTCAGATCCTGAGGAGTCTATTGAATCCCAAATGTGAAAATTTTGTTCTTTATAAATTACCAGGAACATTTCTTCACTCATCATTTGTTCAAGGGGGGAAAGTTAGAGCATGTCAACATGCTATGCCTCATGCACTACCTTATGCCACCAGGATTTATAGTTAGTCATCTTCTTCTTTCTATGTTTTTTGCTTGTAGGTATTGGAAATGTATCTGTTAATCATCTAAGACTGTCTGCTTTGAGTTAATACCGTCCATAGTCCAATTCATCCTTAAAAACTGTAGTTCATAAAGGTGTATTTGGAGTTGTTTAGTCTAATGCCACATTTTCTTTCTTCATTTGTGCATGTGCATGTTCAGACATGCTAGTTGACATGTTGGGTATCATTTAACACCGCACATTATCTTTCCTAACAATTAGTTCTTGTGCAGTCAATTGCTACCTGCTGCTGGGAAGATTGTACGGCTTCTCCAAAATTATTTCAGGAGGTTTTTGTTGCCTTCCATTAGAGTCAAGCTTTACACAATTGCAAAAACTTTACTCATCTCCATGAACGTGGGTACGGCCCTAATCTTTCGTATCTCTTATTCTTACTGACACTGCTTTGATGTGTGCAAGACTGCCAAAACATTGTGTTTAATAACTTTTTTTCTAGAGGATGGTCGCCAAATTTAAAATATTCTTTTTATAGTTTTGCTCGCTTAGGTAGCTGCTGCATTAGAATGTTTGTGTCATGAAATGGCACGGAATCTGAGGCACAGGAGAAAAGATAATGATGCATTTTAGCAAAGAAAAAATAACAAAACAAAAATAATAATAATGTCTTTTATTAATTGTTCAAAACATGGATATATACAAAACCCATTCTCATTAAACTCACACTCATACATACATACATGATCATACACACTTGACACACATTATGCTAACACACCCATCACTCTCCCATTTACATGGCACACACACTTATTTTGCCTAACGGTTTGTTGGACCTCCAACTAGCCGGTAGGCTATAGCCCAACAACTAGCTGGTCAAAAGAAAATGACCATAAAGGATGAGATTGGTCATCTTAATGATTACCAAAATAAAATAATAGAAGTAGAATAAATAAAAGGAAAAAAATAATACTAGCCTAAAAGTATACACTAGGTATATGTAAACTAATCCTAACGGGTATACCTTGAGTATACCAAATCTAAAATACACAATACACTATAGGTATACGTCTAGTATACCTAGAATACAAGATAAAATGAGAAAGGAATAAATACAACAAACAATCCTACAAGTATGCTCGAGTATGCTGAGGACAAATACCCATCATTATTACATATTTCCTAACTGTTTGAACTAGTCCAGCTATTCCATGAATAACACATTTCTAGCATCATTTGCATAATGAAAATAAAATTCGTGCTAAGTGAATTAATAAAACATATTGGGCATGGAAACATCCGAAAAATATGCATTAGAATTTTAGTAATATCCAGAGCCCCAACTATTCTTGAAATATCAGGTTATCAATGAAACTCTTTTTTGGCTCTCCTTATTTTTGAGTGTCCAGTTGTATGAGAAAACTGAAAACCATATCATACTTAAAATATTTTCTTCTCGTAGTGTTCAGAACCATCAAGTTTTATTGAGAATCTAGCAAGAAGCTCTGGCCGCATTTTAGACATAGTAGATTCAGTTTCTGCTACAGTATTGGGTAACTTGTCACTGTCAATGTTTTTACAGCTCTTTCTGATGACATCATAAGTTTTCATTTGATCTCTGTTTGATGTTTATTTCAATTCATTTTTGAACTATTCTTTGAGTTGGCTAGTTTATGGAGTCTCATACTTTAAATCAAAGTCATCAGTTGTGGTGCCTGTTCGAGCCTCAGAATTTGAAATCATGTAATCTCGTTTTCGATTCAAACAGGAAATTTTGAGCTCAGACATTCTTTTACACTTTTTGGAACAGAAAGTTTGACAAAAAATGGGAATTGCTGAGTTGTTATGACTTGTTTATTGCATATTTTCTTCGTTATGTTAGGTCTTCCTTTAAAGCATCACATAGTTCAAATGTTCTAATTGCTTTTTTGCTGGTGGAGTATAGCTTGTACCACAGTACCTTGTATCTTTATGTTTAAGAAAAATAAGAACTTATACTAACTTAGAAGTTCTGATTTTGATCAGGAATGGCTCTGTATCTTGCCAATGATGTAATTGATAATGCATCTAGGGATCTGGATATTGGTTTTCAAGCACAGGGATCCATCCCTTCTCAAGTACACTCTTCAAAACATGGAACTGGGGCATCAAAAGCCTCTAGGAGAGGAAAGAGGAAGCATGTTTCTGGATCCCCTGAGGATAACTCAAGTGGAATTGAAGCTGAAGTTTCGAGTAATTGTCCAAAGATTCCTTTCTCTGTGCAGATTTTTGCTCTTCAAGCAGTAGAAGCCCTTCTTACTGTGGTATGCATCTTAAACAGTCTTTCTTTGGTTCTAGGTGTTAGGTTGTTTCTGATCTGTTGATTTCCTCATTTATGAGGAATCATAGGTTTGTCATTGCTTGAATGAGGCATCTTGAAGTTTACCATAGTAAAAATTTCCTTGTATTGCAAAAGGTCCCATGAATCTAATAGTATGTGACTCAATGTCAGCCATGAAATCTTCTTTTCATTGCCATGTCTCAAATCTCATTATAAGGGATTTTGTTGTCATGAGAATCATGTGGCTTGAGAGAATCTCTCAAAAACATCTAGATATATTTATTATATTTTAAAAAATAAAGGCACATATAAATTCATAGTGAAAAAGATAAACATCTTAGCACAGTGTTAACATTGGGTTGATACAACAATAAGATTATGATATTTTGAAAATAGCATTTTTTGCATTTTATTGACTTTTTAAGTTGCCATGATAAAAGCATGGTAATTTTCAAAGTATTGGCTCAAATCTGCCTTAATTATGAATATTATGAAAGGAAAAAGCTTTTTCCCTTCATTGTTACACCATGCATCAGAATTTTGTAATATATCAACCGTTTGTAGTCTTTTTTATATGCTTCTTGGTATACTCTCCTCTTTATTGACCTTTGCAGGTTTATGTTACAGTTCCATGGTCATTTGGCGGCACCTAATTTTATCTGCTTATTTTGTGAAAAAGGAAAAAATGTTTGTGTCATTTGAAGGATTGTTTTGTGTAGTTATAGTCTTTCATTTTTTTCGGCAGAATTTAAGTTCCTTGTAGTGTGGATAACCGTTTTCAAAGATATTTCGGCAAATTGGTTAGTTAAAATGCTAGAAAGAGTTTCTGATATTCCGTGAATGCTGAGGGGACAGTTTGACGAGATGAGAATTCAAAAATATGACACAGAGAAAGTAACGTGATAATAGATTTTTATCTCTCAATTTCATTATCCTTCTCTTTATGCTGTGTTTGTTATCGGGGCAAACAATGCTTTTGCTGAAACCACCATTGCTACTTGATTATACCAGGGTGGTTCTTTACATTCACACAGCTGGAGACCAAAGGTTGATCTTCTTTTGATACACGTAGCGACCAGTGCCTGTGAGGAAGGCTGGTCATATGAGGACCACAACATTGTTATGGAGGATGAAACAAATTTTGGTCGAGCAGATTTTCAGCTTGCTGCACTTCAAGCACTGTTGGCTTCTTTGCTTTCTCCATGCTCTCACAGGCCTCCATATTTATCACAAAGCCTCGCACTTTTCCGTAAAGGTTATCCTTTTGCATTTGATTTACAGTATATTACATTGAGAATTTAATCTTTTTGCTTGTGATGACAATACTAAATATTATCTGCTTCATCCTCAGCCATATATTAGTTTACAAGAACTCACAGAAATTCATCTAAACAAGTGCAGCAGTTGGTTGAATTTACAATAAATGTTTTATGAAGGAAAATACATTTTATTCAGGGTTTCTGCTGTATTTACTGGGTCTTGGTCAACTAGAAGAATTGTGATTGTTGGCATGCACATTGAAGAGAAATCTTATTTGTTAAAATGTTGATGGTCGCAGGCAAGCAAGAGGCTGGGACAAAACTTGCAGATTTCTGTGCACATGCTCTTCTGGCTTTAGAGCCTCTTATTCATCCACGTTCCCTTCAGTTAATGCCATCCTCATCTCTAATTAGTAATAACACAGGCATTGGTGGCTTAAACCAGAGGTTTCATTTAGCAGTTAATGAAAATGGGGTAGGAGACAAAATGGGCAGCCCCAGAGTGGACTACCCAAACATCTCAAAAACCGGTAAGCCGAAACTCCCAGTTGATGTGGGTGATATTTATCCAGATGACAAGTTATGTCTTGGTTGGTTGGCAAATATGGAAGAAACCGACACTGCTGAAGACAGACAGACAGTCCAAGTGGATGGTCTGACTGAACGTCTAACTGTTAATCTTGATAGAGTTGGTACGTTGGAGCCCTGCTCGGTTGTCAGATCAGAGAAGGAAATTTTGAAGGAAGACACCAGAAATGGTAGCTCAGTTCTGATACAAGAAATGCGGGTGAGTGGTGGTGCGGATGGTATGGGTAAGAGCACATTTCAGGAGCTAGAGGGCCATGAACCGGAAGAAGTGGTGGTGCATATGGAAAAAGACACTTCAGCTGAAAATGCAGGTGGGCTGTTTAAGGAATCTGAGCTAGTAAAACCAGTGGCATCACCATCAAAAGAAGATTCAGTCTCAGCTGGAATTGCAGATATTTCTGCTGAAGACAGCCCATTTTTCACCAGATTTTCTTCGTTGCACAGCACAGAAACCGTGGCATTGTCATCTGATTCAGAGAGTCTTCCAGACATCGTTGAAGGTGATCCAGACACAGACTAAAAACATGCATGCAGTGCTCATCCATACTTGATGTGTGGCTTGTGCAAGCTGGCCCTTTTTTGAATTCTTTAGATTCATACAATACTACCTTGAAGAAAGAAGGCTAAGGCCGGCCGGAAGAAAAGGAACAAAATGTAAATAATTTTAGTTTGTCGGAAATTAAATTATTTCGTTTAGTGAAAGAGTTGAGATAGATCCACAAAAGAAAATGGAAACAAATTAGTCCATACACCTTTTTTTTAAGGTGTACTTATGAGGTTGTGCTCTGCAATTGAGGTTTACATCCATTCTTTTTCGGGATATTTTCTTTTTCTTTTTACTAGTTCGTTAATTTCTTGGGAAAATTCCATTTAAATGTCGACCTTTTGCCCTTAGTTCCAAGTATGGACCTCACATTTCTGGCTACACAAACCCTTTGAGCTGTCATGGGTACTCACCATTTTGGTGGGGGTGTCCATGGTAACACAATACACGTGGATGCGGACATTGACTCGTAGTGTTCATAGTTTAATGTTATTGTAATGAATTTAAGTATCATTTCAATAAAAATATTTTTCAATATTAAAATATCGAATTTTAGTTTTTTATTAATTAGAAAATAAAAAAACCATTTTGGTGGAGATGTAAATCATATGATAAAGGTTGGGTGGATGAAATGGAAAAGTGCTACTGGAGTGCTGTGCGATTGTAGAATGCCATTGCGGTTGAAGGGAAAGTTTTATAGGACGACTATTACACCCGCTTTACTATATGGTACGGAATGTTGGGCTGCCAAGAGACATCATATTCAAAAAATGAGTGCAGCTGAGATGCGGATGCTTAGATGGATGTGTGGAAATACAATAAAAGATAAGATTCGGAACGAAGAGATACGTAAGAAGGTAGGTGTTGCACCCATTGAAAATAAGATGCGAGAGAATCGTTTACGGTGGTTTGGACATATTCGGCGAAGGCCTAATGATGCTCCAGTTAGAAGGTTGGAGAAATGGGAAAATATATTAGTTAAAAGAGGTCGGGGTAGGCCTAGGAAGACTTGGATGGAGATGATAGGAAAGGATATGAATGCTTTGAACCTCACCGAGGACATGGCGTTGGATAGAAATGATTGGAGGAAAAGGATTCATGTGGAAGACCCAAAATGAATTTCTTTTTTGGTTCATATCGCTGACCCCAATTGTTTTGGGATGACGGCGTAGTTGTTGTTGTTGTTGTAGAAAATAAAAAAACCTTTTCCACGTGTTCTATTTTTCAAAAAGAAATTAGACTTACGTGTTAACCCCCCCCCCCCCCCCTCCCCCCATCACGTGTCCCCGTGTCTATGTGATAGTCTTTGAGGCCTCTAATCATCACTTCACTGTTCTTGATTGATAGCAATAGCCCAACTCCTTCACCCTCCCTCGTCTTCCTTCTCTCACCTGGCCCATGGGTAAGGTGCAATATCCATTGAGGATCCGTTTTGCCAGTAACCGCTGCCCACCTCAAACAGCAGGTACAACTCTAGGCCTGTTTAGTTGTCTATCCTGCCAACAACTCTCCATTTGGTGGTTGAGTGGGTGGGTTTCTGATGCAGGAGTTGAGCCTAGTGATTCGGGTTCATTAGATCATTTTGTATTCATCTTTTCTTATTTAAATTTGGACATTTGTATTTGGGTATTGGATCATTATATGGTCTATATCATTAGGATAAGTTTGATTTGATTATAAAGTTATTAGAAAAGGATTCCTTGAAATGTCAACTCAAATTCGCCCGTAATCAGACGTAATCCCATTTTGCCCGGAGAGTATCATTATGGTTACTTGATAATCCAACCCAACATGATAACATCCATAAGTGATTCAAATGTAGGGGTGTCAGTGGGTCGGGTTTGGTTTGGACCCAGGTGGAAAACCATACTTTGACCAGATTTTTGGGGCATGGTATCGGGTCCAGACTCGGGTCTAATCGGGTTCACTTTATGAAAAGACACACTGGGACCGATAAGAACTACATGAACCAAACCCAATAAAACCATATTTTTTGTCATTTTACCTTGAAAATTTGTGGGTCTTAAGGGTCTGGGTCTGGTATAAAATTTCACAAACTATACTAGGGGCCATGTATGAATCGGACCTTCGGGTCTGGTCCCAGGTCTTCTTATTTATCACCATATCGGGATGTTGTATGGTTTGGTTTGGGTCCGGTCCGGGTAAACCTGGCCCGTTGACACCCCTATTCAAATGTCAGCAAATTCAACAAAAGTGCTACAACTAAGCCCAAAATAAAAAAAATGCGATTGACACAAAAAAAAATGCAAAATTACCGTATAACAAATATAAAGTTAGGTCTACTCGAAGCGTATGTTTCCACCACCATAGAGCCAATAATACCATTTTGCTTTATGGAGTTTTTTATTGGATTCATTCTAAGTACACAAAATATAACAATCGATGCTGCAAGTCTACCATAACACTTGTTGTGAACTACAAATCGAACAATTAAACAAAATATAGTTTAGTAAATTTTGTTGTAAAGTATATTCATGTACATCTTCCTTTTATGTATATTAAGCAATTCAAAAACCATATTCAGTTTAGCAATATTTCTTTGTAAAATATATTTTTGATGTATACTTCTCTTTCATGAACAACCTTATGTCGACCCACATAAAGCTTAAATTTTTTTTAATCTTTACCCCGAGACAATGCAACATATAGCTGATCATGAGCAAACATATACCAATTCTTGGTATCGTTTGTCCTTGTGCTTTATTTATTGTCATAGCAAATAAAGCAACAACAGTTTCTACAGTATTTAAAGGAATTCTATAAATAAAAACATGTTCACCTCTCTTTGGTCCAGTCATAATGATAGTTGGGATTACATTTGGTCTAAAGTTTTGTCACACTAATCTTGTTTCATTACATAAACTATCCTTTTAATTAAAATCCTTAATAATATAATCAGTCAACTTCTCTTCAATACCAATTTATGTGGTGGAAAACCAGAAAGTGATAAAGTATACAAAAACTCTTCTGGGTAGAAATTGTGAGACTCTTCACCTGCACTATCAAATCTATAGTAAACTACATCTTCATTGTCAAATTGTGATGGTAATTAGTTGTTTATTAAATCAGCATTGTCATTTGCAGTAGCCAAAATGTCTCAATCAATTAACCATTGATGGTTGTTATTATTACTTTTAATGTCTTTGTTAACAAACTTAATTAGTTTACATAATCTTTGACTATATCATCTTCTTCATCAATATTAATAATTTCCTAAGATGTTGAACCAAAGTTTCATCCACTGTGGAGGCTAGTCCATTTTCTATGCCTAAGACATATCTAGCATACCTTGTATATGCAAACGCTCTCATATTCTGTGTTAACTTTAAAACATGCAAAAAAGACCAAACCTTTGATTTAAGAGTTCAATTATGCCACCTCTAGAAGCTTTTGGAATAACATGCAACACTTGTCTAAAATCCCCTCCCGGAAAAACTACAGTTCCTCCAAAAGGTTGATTACATTCCAAGATGTCACAGTATGTTCGATCCAATACTTCAAAAGCATATTTAGAGTCCATGGATGCTCCATCACAAATGATAACCCCAGGGGCGTAGCTAGGATTCATGTGAGGGGGGGGGGGCAAATTCTATGTTCTTTGTGTGATTGATTTGTGTATCTCAAAATCTGTCAAAATTCCAAAGACACTATTTACAAGCACTATTCACCCCCCCCCCTCTAGTGCTCGTTGTCTCGATTCTATAATACTTTCATTTGGTATCAGAGCAGGTTAGCTATATTTTGATCTTACCATCATCTAGCATGCCAACAACATCATCTCAGCACAAAGAATGATGCTCCTTTGTTCGTCCTCCTCTCTTCAACGGAACAAACTATGGATACTAGAAAGTGAGAATGACAATATTCTTACAATTCATGGATCTCGAAATTTGGAGAGTTGTTTCAGAAAAGTACCAAATGCCATCAACTGATTTCAGTCAATGGACCGATAAAGAAAAGAAGACTGCTTCACTTAATGCCAAAGCTATGAATGCATTGTATTGTGCCGTTGACAAGGTAGAGTTCAATTGCATCTGTCAATGCTGTACAACATGTAAAATCTGGCATACTCTTCTCGTGACTCACGAAGGTACGTCAAAGGTAAATGAATCTAAAATTGCTTCTTTAGTTCATAAATTTGAATTATTTAAAACACTACAACAAAACAGTAGATTAGCGACGACCACCTTCCGTCGCTAATCCGTCGCTAACCATGTTAGCGACGAATTAGCGACAACGCGGCGACAGTATGCTTACGTCGCGAATATTTCGACGCTAACTGGCGACGGAATAATTCCGTCGCTAATTGCGACGGAATAACGAGCGCTATATTCCGTCGCCAATCCGCCGGTACTAAACGGCGACCACGGCGACCACGGCGTGGCGACGGATTTAATTCCGTCGCTAAGCCGTCGCTAGATTAATATGAATAGCGACGGAATCATCCGTCGCTAATCCGTCGCAAAAACGAAAAAAAATCAAAAAAAATTTATTTAAAAATTAATTACGGAGAACTGTACAATTTATATTTCCTGTACAATTTATATTTCCTGTAAATAAAAAACAAACCACACAAAAAAATTCATATAACAAGTATCTATAATAATTAATCGTTCCACCTTAAAACTAAGAAGTTTAATTATTTACAATTCAACAATTACAATTAGGAAAAATAAAAAAAATAGAACTTCTTCAACAAAGTCCTCTAATCATCGCCAAGATTTTGTGCGTCTTCTTGTTCATTGTCTTTATCTGTCCCTTCAGCTCCACTACCCTGATTATCGCTAGCAGCCTACACAAGAAAAGAACAGTCAGTATTGATAAACAAAATATAATGAAATAAATTACACACTATATGTGATTCTATCATGTGCTCATGTGTGATCTAAGGCAATAAAAAAACTCTATATGTGATTCTATCATGCTCATATGTGTGCTAAGGCAGTCAAAAAATTGAATATGTGATTATAGCATGTTCATATGTGTTCTAAGGCATATAAAAAAACTCTATATGTGATTCTACCATGCTCAGATGTGCTTTAAGGCAGGCAAAAAACTATATATGTGATTCGATCATGCTCGTATGTGTGCTAAGGCAGTAAAAAAATTGAATATGTGAATATAGAATGCTCATATGTGCTCTAAGGCAGGCAAAGCCAAAAATTTTATATGTGATTCTATCATAAATGATATATAACATGTTCATATGTGTTCTAAGGCAGTTAAAAAACTCTATATGTTATTATAGCATGCTCATATGTGTGCTAAGGCAGTCAAAAAACAGAATATGTGATTATAATATGCTCATATGTGTTCTTAGGCAGTCAAAAAACTGAATATGTGATTATAGCATGCTCATATGTGTTCTAATGCAATCAAAAAAACTTTATATGTGATTCTATCATGCTCATATGTGCTCTAAGACAGACAAAAAGTTAAATATATATATATGTGATTCTATCATGCTCATATGTGTGCTAAGGCAGTCAAAAAATTGAATATGTGATTATAGCATGTTCATATGTGTTCTAAGGCATATAAAAAAACTCTATATGTGATTCTACCATGCTCAGATGTGCTTTAAGGCAGGCAAAAAACTATATATGTGATTCGATCATGCTCGTATGTGTGCTAAGGCAGTAAAAAAATTGAATATGTGAATATAGCATGCTCATATGTGCTCTAAGGCAGGCAAAGCCAAAAATTTTATATGTGATTCTATCATAAATGATATATAACATGTTCATATGTGTTCTAAGGCAGTTAAAAAACTCTATATGTTATTATAGCATGCTCATATGTGTGCTAAGGCAGTCAAAAAACAGAATATGTGATTATAATATGCTCATATGTGTTCTTAGGCAGTCAAAAAACTGAATATGTGATTATAGCATGCTCATATGTGTTCTAATGCAATCAAAAAAACTTTATATGTGATTCTATCATGCTCATATGTGCTCTAAGACAGATAAAAAGTTAAATATATATATATGTGATTCTATCATGCTCATATGTGTGCTAAGGCAGTCAAAAAATTGAATATGTGATTATAGCATGTTCATATGTGTTCTAAGGCATATAAAAAAACTCTATATGTGATTCTACCATGCTCAGATGTGCTTTAAGGCAGGCAAAAAACTATATATGTGATTCGATCATGCTCGTATGTGTGCTAAGGCAGTTAAAAAATTGAATATGTGAATATAGCATGCTCATATGTGCTCTAAGGCAGGCAAAGCAACTTTATATGTGATTCTATCATGCTCATATGTGTGCTAAGGCAGTAAAAAAATTGAATATGTGATTATAGCATGTTCATATGTGTTCTAAGGCATCTAGAAAAACTCTATATGTGATTCTACCATGCTCAGATGTGCTTTAAGATAGTCAAAAAAACTATATATGTGATTATACCTGAGAGGGACCTGGAATCGAAGATCCCCTATCCTGAACAGCGGCCTTGATCTCATTTCGGAGAAAGGGGGCGACGGTGTATTGGAAGTAGTTATTCAGTGATTCATTAATGATCTCGCGTACATCATCACCGGAAAGAATAGTCGGCTGCTTGGAGCTTATGTCGGCGCAAGAAGTTGGTGAGCCGTAACTGGAAGAACCAATAACTGGTGAAGTGTTCATATTACTCCCAAACCCGAACACGCGACCTTTTTTGGGTTCACCTGCTGCAGTCACCCATGCTGTAGGATCAAATGATGGATGCTGAGTAGCGTCTTCACCATATCGCTCTACCATTTGTTGCTCATATGCCTCCTACAAAATAATGTTTAAAGTATTCATTAATAATTAATGATAACATTATGATGACTTGCATATATATTGCAATGATTATTAATAGAATTAATACATACCGTTGTCGTTCTCGCCTTCTCTGATACGAAGACTCCCGTGGTCTTCCGTTTATGTGTTTCTACAAACACATCCTTATATGGTACACTGCCTCCTTTTTCTGCTTCCTGCGAAGTTAAATGATAAAAGATTTAGTACACAAATTTGCAACTATACTTATAAAATTAATATTATATATAGATGAGTTACCATTTTCTTTAGGTGGCTCCCAAATGTCTTAGATCCACCTGTGTGTAGATGGGCTTCAGGCATCTTCGATCGATTTTGTGAAGCCTTCGCAGAGCGATTTTTAAATGCATCTCCCGCCCACATATCGCACATTTCATCCCAGTAATCTCTCCTGATAGTAATAGGACCATGGCCCTTCCACAATAATGGATCATCTACTACGCCAGATGCTTTTTTTGCTGCAGTCTTCATAGTGTGCAGCATGTCTGCAAATCGATTGGCAGCCACCTTCTGCCACACCTTCCTTGCATCATTTTCTTCCACCGTAGTTGCAAAGCGATTCGAAACCTATAAATATTTTCAGAAAGTTAGTAGACATTGCTTAAATAAATTAAATATGAAACACATTAACTATGAGGAACAACTGTATACCATGAATGAGGACCACAATCTGTCTAATACCTCCTTTGGGTACTCTTTCCATTGAGCAACTGGTCCTGGTAGATGTTGAAGAAGTGAATTCCTAATCTCCCGTACTACTTCTTGTGGCTCAAACCTCGTGCTGCACATGAATTGTTACACAGTAAATATCAATATAAAATATTTAAAAGATATGCAATAATTGAAAACAAAATACTTACGGTCGATTATCGATATACACTATTCGAATGAGTCTTCTTGTGCCAGCCTGTGAAGACCCTGTTTCCTGTGTTGGCTGTTGACTTGTGCGATCAACTGGTGTAGGTGGGTCGTGTACAGGCGCAACATCATCTGTAAAAAAATACACACCAAGTTCTCAGAATGTGCATTTGAACTAATCAAGCATCTAATTAGTTATATGATATACCTATCACAGGAGCCCGTGAAGATGAAGGTTGAGCCTGACTACTACTGGATGAGCGACCACTATAACCTCCACGAACCATATTCTAACAAATAACATATGTCATACAATACATTCAAATAATTCACATCAAGTATTACAATGCATTCAAGTCATTCACATCAAGCATTGCAATGCATTCAAATAATTCAAATCATTGACATCAAGTATTGCACTAATTCAAATCATTCGTTAATTGCATAAATTATAATACATTCAGATAATTGAAATCATTCACATCAAGTATTACAATGCATTCGAATCATTCGTATCAAGTATTACAATACATTGAAATAAAATTTTTAATCATTCACACCAAGTATTGCAATACAACTCACATCAAGTATTACAATGCATTTAAATAGAGGTTTCTAGTATAAGATTTTGCTCACTAGCTTGAGAATTCTTCCTCGTCACTAGTTTGACTTTCTTCTTCTTCTTCTTCTTCTTCTTCTTCTTCATTGTTTGCCCATCCACTTGGTACATCATTTGGATCACATTCCTCTATGAATGTTTCATCAGCCAATGGAGATATGACATGCATATCATGCGCAACATCGTGACCATAAGCGAAGTCACAGACATCATCTGATTGATAGTAATCACTGTCTTCAGCTAACTCATCTTCTTGTAACTGATCATACTCGGGGTATAGTTTGGATTTCACCTTGCAAACTGCCCACCATTCATTTCTATCTGACTTTTTTATACTCGGATATGAAGTATAATAAACTTGTTGAGCTTGCGAGGCTAATATGAATGGTTCATATGTTCCAAACCTGGATTTATGATTCACCTCCACAATGCCTGAAGCTTTGTCGAGTCTTGTTGCAGTTGGATCAAACCAATGACACTTGAATACCGTAACCCTGTTATTCATGCCTAAGTAAGTCAACTCCATTATTTCCTCTATAACACCGTAGTAATCATGTTCATTTTCACCGTAGCTGCTACCCTTGACACACACGCCACTATTTATCGTTGATTTGTTTATACCGTAGTCTTTTGTATGGAATCGATAACCATTTACGATATACCCGTTGTAGCATTGCACAACTTTGGTCGGACCATTTTCTAAATCACATATTCCTTGATCTTTAACATCACCATGGCGAACCTACGCACAGACATAAACAATTATTGTGATCACGATCAATTAAGTAACTTAGTGTTGTTTATAAGTACAAAATTTATGTTAGCTTCTTTACCAACTGTTTCAACCACTCCACAAACTTAGTTTCACGTTCTTTTTGTACTTCTGCATTAGTGAGATGTGAAACTTTGCTTTGCAACTCCAGATCAAATCGTCTGCAAACCACAAATACTTATATTACCGAGCCATGTATCCACATATAGAACATAAAAGGATTTATAATTGAGTTGCATATACATATACTTACTCGATGTATGGGTCGATCGCTGAACAATTAAAAAGAATATAGATGTGTGCTGCATCTTGCTCTCGATCTGTCAATAGCCTTGATCGGCAACTACCAAATGCATGCCCAAGTCGTTGAAATATCGACAGCTTGTCAGCTACAGTTACTTGTTCTCCATCATCGTTACGGGGCGGGCATGTGTAACGTGTTGAAATATGAGGTTCGAAGTACATAGATGAGAAATTTGAAATCTCTTCTAAAGTGTACGCCTCACAAATAGAGCCTTCTACTCTTGCTTTATTACGAACCTTTTTTTTTAGGTCGAACATGCATCTGACAAGAATATACATTTCAAATTTTAAATATCTGTCATTAAAGAGACAAATATAAAAAAACATATACCTTTTAAATGGGTACATCCATCGATATTGCACAGGGCCACCAACCCTTAGTTCATATGGAAAATGTATGATCAAATGTTCCATAACATCGAAAAATGCTGGCGTAAATATCTTTTCTAACAGACAAACAGTGGTGATGACAGAGTCCTCGAGATTCTTTACATCTGATACAATGACCTCCGATGCGCACAATGTTCTGAAAAATCCGCTCAACTCAGACAATACCCCCCATATAGGTTTGTCTAACATATCATGGAATGCTAGGGGTATCAATCGTTGCATAAAGATATGACAATCATGGCTCTTCAACCCATATAACTGTCCATCGTCAATCTTCACAGCCCGAGCAATGTTAGAGACATATCCATCTGGAAATCTCAGTTGTCTCAACCATTGACATACATGTTTTATTTGATCAGGTCCGAGCACGTACTTCGCCTTTGGTTTCAGTACTTTGCCATTATACTCTTTGAGTTCCAATTCTGGTCTTTTACATATTAATTTTAAATCCATACGAGCCTTCGGATTATCCTTCGTTTTTCCTTTAATATTCATTATTGTATTGAACACATTATCAAACACATTTTTCTCTACATGCATCACATCCAAATTATGTCGTATCAATAGGGTTGGCCAATACGGTAGTTCCCAAAAAATAGATTTTTTCGTCCAATTGTGTTCCTTCCCAAATCCACGGAAGGGTGTAGGACTGCGGGCATCTGTTAATACATCTGGAAAGTATCGCAATCTTCTTAAAATCTCTATGCCAGACAATCTTGAGGATGGACCTTCCATTTCAGTTGTGCCTGCTGTAAATGCATTCTTTTGACGTCGGAACGGATGATCGCTGGGTAGAAATCGACGATGGCAATCAAACCAGCAAGGCTTCCTTCCATGCCTCAATCTAAAAGCTTTGGAATCCTCCATGCAGTACGGACAAGCCAACCTCCCATGTGTGCTCCAACCAGATAACATACCATATGCAGGGAAGTCACTGATTGTCCATAGAACAGTGGCCTTCATGTTGAAATTTTGTTTTTTGTGGGCATCATACGTGGTAACACCGTCATCCCACAGTACTTTTAATTCATCAATCAATGGCCTTAGATATACATCAAGATTTTGGCCAGGTGAGGTCGGACCAGGGATCAACAGAGACAAGAAAAGATTTGGACGTTTCATACACAAGCTTGGTGGAAGGTTGTATGGAGTTACAAATACTGGCCAACATGAGTATGGAGTTGATCTACCCCCAAATGGATTAAATCCATCTGTACATAGACCGAGTCTAACATTTCGCACTTCCATTGCGAAGTTCTGATGAGTACGATCAAAGTGCTTCCAAGCTTCAGCGTCAACAGGATGCGTGATCTTGTTTTCATCGTGTCGAACTTTATTTGCATGCCATCTCATGTGTTTAGCTGTCTTTGAAGACATATACAATCGCTGCAATCTAGGAGTGATAGGAAAGTAGCGGAGCGACTTGTATGAAACTTCCTTTGATCTCGTGCTACCATTGCCTCTTGTCTTTGGCTTGAACCGAGGATGCCCACATGACGGGCATGATATGTCGTTTTCCTGCTCCTTGAAATACAACATGCAGTGATTTGGACAAGCATCAATCTTTTTGTAACCCATACCTAGAGCGTTGACCATAACTTTCGCACGATAGAAATTTTGTGGCAATTTCTCATCTTTAGGCAACATACTCTTCACAATCATGCACAAACGGTCAAAACATGATTGACTCAAATTATACTCGGACTTCAAATTCATTAGTTGAAGAACTGCAGACAAGATAGTGTGACTCTCACAACCGTTCCAAAGTGGCTCATCAGCATCTTTAAGTAAATCATAAAATCTACTAGCTGCATCGTTTGGTGATTCTTCATCTACGCCAGTTCTTACATCACTAGAACTCATAGCAGAACCCAGTTCTGTTCCTGCAGCATCAAATATCAAATTCGTATATGGATTATCGTGCACCACATTCACCCGTGCATCAAAATCGTTTCTAAATTCTTCTCCATGAAACGCCCAGTTCTGATAATCACTCACAAAACCCTTCCTGTATAGGTGATGTCTAACGCCATGAGGTTCTACAAATCGATTATTCTTACAAATCTTGCAGGGACACCTAATCCGACCTGTGGGATCTACCGTACTGACACTCGCCGTTGCAAATTCAATAAAACTATCGACACCATCCATATATTCATGCGATAACTCATTGTCCACTATCCTACGGTACATCCATTCACGGTTTGCAGTCATTCTGTCGTATGATGTTACGAATAGTATCCTAACGAATTAAGAAAAAAAGAATCAGAATGCGACGATGAAGAAAATATCAAATTTATCATGCAATATACTATGTCAAACAATAACAAGAATTTTGATGCATGCATTGATAACTTAATATTTTCATGTGCAAACTATTAATGACATGATACAATCATTTGAAGCATGCTTTTATTATAAAATTTCACATGGAAGTCAAAATCAAATTGAAAGTAACTACATGCAAACATTGATACAATTACATCAAACATTGCAATACATCATAATCATTCATATCAAATAAATGGCAAACATGTACCTGCAGCAAACACACTTCAATATCTCACTAACTACTACCATGCTTAGCATGGACTCCGTACTCCAAAAATAAGAACACTTCCATATTTCTACATTAAAATCATGCTCAGCATGATCTCCGAACTCCAACAAAGCAGTCCTAGATATCAACAACTAAGTGAGTGTGTGAACAATAAAGTGCTGCATTCAATAAATTAAATAACATGTGATACGTTTGCATCACTTACTCACCACGGGTATTTACCCGATTTGCATTGTTTTTGTCATTTACTTACCACAGGTGGCCGAGCACGAGTTGGTTCCGTTGAAAAATCTGCACAAAAACAAAACAAATTAAGTAACAAACTAACTAATCATGAAACAAGATGAAACACTAACTAAAAAAATTAAAACAAATTAAAACAACTCTAACTAATTGAAAGAAGAGAAAAGAAAAATAGTATATATGTTAAGCCAAATCTAACTAGAAGATGCTAATTTAACAAACCAGCTATAACATGTTGAACCAGTCGACTAACATAAAGTCATAGACAATTTCTAATTTGAACTACTTAGCAAAGGAATAGTAAATCAATCAATTAGTTTACTAGAAAAGATGTGAACTCCGTTTAACCACCACTATCATAAAGAATTCAAATAGCCCTAATCTAACTAACTGATTGTGAGAACATTAAATACCAATCTATCTAAGAAAAATATAATTATAAAAGACTAATAGATTGAAATACTCTAACTAACCAGATTTCAAGAAAACAAATTGAAGTAAAACTAACTACCAGTAGACATTAACAAACTAACAAATTGAACAACATGGACAACTTGTATATATACATTACAAAAAAAATTTCAACTTAAAATCCATATGGACAACATATATGCAAACTACACTTAAAACCATATGGACATCTTATATACACATATTACAAAATTTTTTTCAAGCTAATCACATGGACAACATAGGGATCACATAATAACTTTTTTTTTTTAAAAAGAGATCACATGGGCAGCATAGATATCCATAACAAAAATTCTTTTCAAAACAGATCACATAGGCAACGTAGGTATCTCATAACAAATTTTTTTTCTAAAAACAAACACATAGGCAACATAGTATTCCTACTAAAGATTTTTTTTTCAAACTGATTTACATAGGCAGCATATGCATTAAAAAACAGATTTTTTTGAAATCAATTCACATAGACAGCATAATATATCTCATAACAGATTGTTTTTTTCAAAAGCAATACACATCGGCAGCATGTTATTCCTACTACAGATTTTATTTTTCAAACGATTCATATAGGCAGCATAGGCATTCAAAAACAGAAATTTTTTTTTTTGATAAGTCACTTAGGCAGCATAACGCAGGGGGTCGACCCCCCCTGCCGGAAAGCACGGCAGGGGGTTAAACCCCCTGCCTTTCCGGCAGGGAAGGGGGTTAAACCCCCTGCCGGAAAGGCAGTTCCGGCATGGGGGGTTGACCCCCTGCCGTGCCTTTACGGCAGGGGGGTCGACCCCCCATGCGTTTCCGACAGGGGGTCGACCCCTCATGCGTTTCCGGCAGGGGGTCGACCCCCCATGCCTTTCCGACAGGGGGTCAACCCCCCTTGCCGGAAACGCAGGGGGTCGACCCCCCCTGCCGGAAAGCACGGCAGGGGGTTAAACCCCCTCCGTTTCCGGCAGGGAAGGGGCGTACCCCCTGCGTTTAGAAGAAGAAGAAGAAGAAGAAGAAGAAGAAGAAGAAGAATATTACCTGCGCTTCGCCGGACGGTGGCGGGAGGTTGACGGGGAGCGGCAGCTGGCGAGCGCTGGCTGGCGAGCGGTGGACGGGGAGCGGCGGCTGGCGAGCGGCGGTGGCCGGACGGTGGCGAGAGCCGACGGGCGGCGGGAGGGAGCAATACAGCGAAACAGGGAAAAGAGAAAGAGGGATGGGATTAGGGATTTACGCGACATTTAGCGACGGCTTAGCGACGGAAAAATTCCGTCGCTAAGCCGTCGCGAAACCCAAATACCAAAAAAGCGACGGAATATATTCTGTCGCTAAGCCGTCGCTAATTAGCGACGGATTAGCGACGACAGAGTTCCCTCTCTAAATCCGTCGCTAAAATGGTGTTCTTGTAATCAAAAGTAGCGACAAAAACATGCAGTCGCTAATCCGTCGCTAAGTAGCGACAGATTAGCGATAAAAGTCGTTTCTTCGCTAATCCGTCGCAAATTAGCGACAGATTCTATCTCTAGCTAATCTGTCGCTAAGTAGCGACGGGAAAAATCCGTCGCTAATTTCCGTCGCTAATTAACAATTTTCTTGTAGTGAAATGAAACAAAATGAATCTATATCGAACATGGTAACTAGAATGACTGATATTACTAACACTCTAAAATCCCTTGGAAAAGAATATTCACAAGTGGATTTAGTCAGAAAAATCCTAAGGTGTTTAACTCCTGAATGGGAGAGAAAAACCACAGCTATAGAGGAAGCAAATGATTTAAACACTCTCACTCTTGAAGATTTGGTTGGTAACTTAATGGCATATGAAGTCCAACTTCAAGGCAGACAAGAAGAAGAACCCAAGAAGAAATCTCTTGCTTTTAAGGCTACTTTTGACTCTGAAAATTCAGAAGAAGATAAAGATGAAGATATTGCCCTCATTATAAGGAAATTTGAAAGATTCATCAAAAAGGGAAGATTTCAAATAAAGGTAAAGAAAGCGAATTCTTCCAATCCAAATGAAGTCAAGTGCTTTAACTGCAAAAAGGCAGGACACATCAAGAAAGATTGTCCTCTTCTCAAAATCAAGACCAATGACCAATTCAAGAAGAAAAAGGCATTTCAAGCATGTTGGGATGATAGTGACTCCTCTTTCGATGAAGAATCAAATGAAGAAGTCGCCAACATGTGCTTTGTAGCACAAAAAGACTCGGTAAGTCAATTTGAGTATGCTGATTTATTAGAAGCACTTAATGATTTATATGCTAAATTTAAGAGTCTAAGTTCTAAAAACAAAGAGTTAAAATTTGTAAATTCAACTCTTGACTCTCACAACAAAGTGTTACTTCAAGAGATAGAAGATCTCAAGAAGGAAAACTCTTGTCAAACATTTGAGATAAAAGAAGTTGGAATTAGAACCAATCTCTTACAAAAAGAAATAATTAGTCTAAAAGAAAAATCAAATGATCTTCTTTATATAGTGACCAAATTCACAAATGAACAAGAGAATCTAGAAAGACTGAGGTTCTCAAAGATGCTCGGTTAATAAAACTGGATTGGGTTATAGCTTCTTTGATACTCAAAATAGACCAAACTATGTGGTGAAGAATCAAAGACAATATTCTCAACCATTTGTTCAAAGGACTAAATTTTTTAGTTATAATAGAAATGCATCTAATCATGGAACTTATAATGCTTATAAGACTAGACATGATTACTCTAGAAATGCTAAATCTTTTTATAGAAAGAATATTTATTATCAAAGGAAACCAAAATCCAAACGGATATGGGTTCCTAAGACTAACTCCCATAGACCCAAAAATAGAAAGGGGTCAAATGTTTTGTCTTTTAATTTTGTTATATGTACACAAAATAAGGATCAAATGGATATTGGACAACGGTTGTCCCAAACATATGACTGGAAGGCTGGAGTTATTTTCCACCCTTCAAAGTAAGGATGGAGGAACGTCACCTTTGGTGACAATAACAAGGCAAAAGTAATCGGTACCGGTAACATTGGTAATCCAAAATTTCCCTTGATAGAAAATGTTCTTTTAGTAGATGGTTTAATACATAATTTATTATCCATTAGTCAATTATGTGATAAAGGTTTTCTTGTTTCTTTTGAACATGATTTATGCTTAATTTCTGATTTTCAATCTAAAAAGATTATTTTTAAAGGTAAAAGAAAGAACAATGTGTATGAACTTTATCTAGATGAGTTACCCACTTTTAATGAAAAATGTCTTATTGTTTCAAATGAAATTCAATGGTTATGGCACAAGAGACTTGGACATGTTAACTTTAAAATTATTTCCAAGTTATCCAAGAATGATTTTGTTAGAGGCCTACCTAGAATACCATATAAGAAGGATCACTTATGTGATGCTTGCCAAATGGGTAAACAAATCAAGAGTTCTTTTAAAGCAAAAGATATAGTTTCAACAAAACGTCCACTTGAACTTTTACATTTAGATCTATTTGGACCATCTAGAATTCAAAGTTTGAATGGTAGCAAGTATGCTTTTGTTATAGTAGATGATTATTCTCGATTTACATGGGCAATTTTTCTAAAAAGCAAAAATGATGCTTTTTCTGAATTTTCCAAACTTTGTAGAAGAATTACAAATGAAAAATCTACATCCATAATTAAAATTCGTAGTGATCATGGTGGTGAATTTAAAAATGAACCTTTTCTAAAGTATTGTGATTTACATGGTATATCTCACAACTTTGCTTTTCCTAGAGCGGCTCCACAAAATGGAGTTGTTGAAAGAAAGAATAAAACTTTACAAGAATGTGCTAGAACCATGCTTTAAGATAAAAATTTACCTAAATACTTTTGGGCTGAAGCAATAAATACAACATGTTATATTTTAAACTGTGTTCTTATTCGACCAATCTTACATAAAACATGTTTTGAATTGTATTATGATCGTATACCAAAGATCTCATATTTCAAAATTTTTGGTAGTAAATGCTTCTTGTTAAATACCAAAGATAATCTTGATAAGTTTGATTCAAAATCAGATGAATCAATATTTCTTGGATATTCTTCTAGAAGTAAAGCTTATCGTGTTTTTAATAAAAGAACATCTTGCATTGAAGAATCTTTACATGTTACATTTAATGAGAATTGTGAGCAGGTTATACCTCTAAGAGAAGGAGAAGAAGTCATACTTCAAGAGGAACCTTTGATAGAGAGTACTTCTCAAGAAAATGTTCCTCTTCAACCGGTTTGGAAAGAAGTTCCCAATCATCCACATGAACAAGTTATTGGTGAAATAAAGAATGGTGTCCAAACTAGAAGGCAATTGCAATATATTACAAATATTGCTTTCATATCTAAAATAAAACCAAAGAATATCAATGGAGCCAGTGATGATGAATTTTGGCTTTTGGCCATGTCTGAAGAACTTAACCAATTTACTAGGAATGATGTATGGGATCTAGTTGATAGACCAAATGATCATCCAGTAATCGAAACAAGATGGGTCTTCCGAAATAAGCTGGACGAAAATGGCGAAGTCATTCGAAACAAAGCAAGACTAGTAGCACAAGGCTATAATCAATAAGAAGACGTAGATTTTGATGAAACCTATGCACCCGTGGCTCGATTGGAGTCAATTCGAATGATGTTTGCTTTTGCTAGTTTCATGAATTTTAAGTTATATCAAATTGATGTTAAGAGTGCATTCTTAAATAGACACATCAATGAAGAAGTTTATGTAGAGCAACCTCCAAGCTTTGAAAGTGAGAAATATCCAGAAAAAGTCTATAAATTAAAAAGAGCTTTGTACGGACTTAAACAAGCACCAAGAGCGTGGTATGAAAGACGATGAAATTTTCTAGAACAATCTGGTTTTTCCATTGGTCGGTAGACTCCACTTTATTTATTAAAAATCTTAATTCATATATTCTTATTGTGCAAATTTATTTTGATGACATAATATTTGGTTCTACTAAAGATTCTCTTTGTAAAGAATTTGCTAAAGCTATGCTGAAAGAGTTTGAAATGAGCTTGATGAGCGAATTAAACTACTTCCTTGGACTTTAAATAAAGCAAACTGAAGAAGGAATCTTCATCAACCAGGCTAAGTAAACAAAAGAACTTCTCAAGAGATTTGGGTTGGACTCATTGAAATAAAAAAGAAATCCTATGAGCACAACTACTTCTCTTGATAAAGATGAAAATGGTAAAAATGTAGATACTAAGCTCTACAGAGGTATGATTGGATCTCTATTATACTTAACTGCTAGTCGACCTGATATAATGTTTAATGTTTGTATGTGTGCTAGATTTCAATCTAATTCAAAGGAATCTCATTTAACTGCAGTAAAACAAATTCTTCGTTACTTGAAAGATACTTCAGATTTTAGTTTGATTTACCCAAAATCATCTTCCTTTGATTTAGTTTCATATAGTGATGCAGATTTTGCAGAAAGTAAATCTGATCGCAAGAGTACTAGCGGAACTTGTTATTTCTTAGGAAATTCCTTAGTCTCTTGGTTTAGTAAAAAGCAAAATTCAGTGTCACTCTCAACAACTGAAGCAGAATATATAGCGGCTAGTTTAGCGTGTTCTCAAGTACTATGGGTGAAACAGACCTTAAAAGATTTTGGTTTGAATTACTCCACAACAACTATTTATTGTGATAACACTAGTGCTATAAATCTTTCGAAAAATCCTGTTCAGCACTCAAGAACTAAGCATATTGAAGTTAGACATCATTTCTTACGAGATCATGTGTTAAAAGGAGAAATTTCGTTAAATTTTATATCCACTAATGAACAACATGCCGATATCCTCACTAAACCACTTAAAAATGAAGATTTTATGAGAATTAGGAGAGAAGTAGGCATTTGCTCATTTTTAGATTTATAAAATTTGTTTTTAAAAATAGTGTTTTTGAAAAAAATCTCAAAAATGCACCTTTTTAGTCGACCGATAAACTTCTAGTCGACTGATGTTTTAAAAAGTTTTACTGAAGAAACCTGATACCCCTTCGTTTTTGTTCTTTTTTAACGCATCGTTTCATTTTTATGCCCATATGTTTTCCCCTTTCCATAAACGAAACCCTCTCTCTCTCTCTCTCTCTCTCTCTCTCTTTGTCTCTTCTGAAAACCCCTAGGAGTGCCAGATGAACTCCTCCTCGCCGGAATCCTCTTGCCGTGACAGGGTGCCTCTTCAGCCAACGACGTTTGCGACACTTGCAACAACATCTTCTCACCTACCGTCATCCACCGCGTCACCTCTTGTTCGTCGAACCCTTTATCGCCTCTTCCCTTTTGCCTAAAATCCGTGGAAACTCGACATCCCTTTTCGATGGGTTGTTACTACCGATTGTTTTGGCCACTAACAGAAACCTTGATCGTAGAAGGCACATTGTCCGCATTGCACAAAGTGTTTCAGTTGCATTGGTTATCCTCCACGACGCCAGACGATATCTTCCTCCCATCGGACGTCATTTTTAAAGCATTTGGAAGCCGACATCAATAGCGTCTCTATTTGTTCCTCTCAACGACTTTATTGATCAACCACTCCATGCAACATCGATTCTCTTTGATAGGTGGATTTGTTTCATTCTTAACAATCATGCGTCATCAGAAAACAGCCTCCGCACAAGGTACCCCTCCATCTACACCACAAGCACATCATGGATTTTCTCTCAGACTACTCAGAAATCCTCTTTTATATGATACTTTTGGATCGATTTCTGCACTTCCTATTTTACGAGGCTGAAATATTCTGTTTCACCTATTTTCTCGTTATAAAATCAGAGAATTATTTAGAGGCATTTCACACCTTTTTGACGCTGATGCAGACCCTCTTCATTATCCTTTGTTGATCTATTTGTTTTACACAAATTTACAAATTGATCATGGAACTGAATTTCTTTCATCTCTTGTTCGCGATGTTGAACTTGAGTTTGATTCTAAACTTCTTGGACAGATCTTAAATATTTCACCTTCAGAAACTCTTTTCAATACTATTGAACTTAATGATGGAAGAATTTTTGAACAAATTCTTCTTCCCGGTGCACCTCATTGTCCTCCTTTCGAAAATACCAATCTTCAAACTCGCGCTCGCATTGCTGGATGAATTCTTGCCCATAATGTTATACCTAAAACTGGATCTTTTGATTACTACTCCACATATCTCTCTACGACTCTTTACATCTTATTTGGAAATATTTGGGTAAATTGGGCCAACGTGTATTTTACTACTTTGTGGAAACAAAAACCTTTTCTTGTGTATGAATGTCTTCTTACTCGTATTTTCAGATATTTCAAAGTACCCCTAACCAATGAAAAATATATTGAACAAAAGGAGTTTTTTAATCAAACTATTTTTAAACGTATGAAAATCAAATATCTGCCTCCTTTAAACTTTGATCAAACTGAACCATTTGAACCATCTCCCTCTGAACCCTCACCATCTCCTGTGACACCTTCATCTCAAGCAAAACGAAAGAAATTCTCTACTAGTCAAGACAATAATAAAATTTTGCAGAGAATGGAAGCTTTGGAGCTGTATCAACACACTTTTCGTGAAGATGTGACTCAACAACTTTCTTCAATTCAGAAAGATATTGTTGAACTCAAGGAGATGATCAAGCAACACTTCTCTTGAACTTTGTTTACTATCATTACTGAACTTTGATACTTTCTGGGTTGTAATATTTTGAACTTGAATTTGCAGTTTTTTCTTATGCTATATCTGCACTTACTCTTTTTTATTATGACAAAGGAGGAGAAAAAGATAGAACTTGCATGAGAAATTATGAGAAAAAGACACATGGATGGAAACACATGGATGAAAATTATTGGAGAAAAAGAACATGCCACATGGAAATTGCATATTGCATCATGACATGAAAATTGCATCATGTGAAAACATTGAAAATTGCATTATGTGAAAGGCATTGAAAATTGCATTCTTGAAAAAGTTTTAGAAATGCATGAAGTAATGATGGAAATGCAAAATAATCAATATGTGATATATATGCTTTGATTGTGCTAACTTCTTATGTTTTGCAGCATATTGATAGGGAGAGTAAAATCTCCATCTATGCATCTAAATGCTCCATCTTTGATTAGTTTGTCATCATCACAAAGGGGGGGATTGTTACGACAATGAAGCCGTACATGATACTTCAAGTACAAGGTTTTTATGATGAACAAGTGAATCAACTGCATTTCAGCTAAGGCATTGAAGAAAAACGACAAGAATTGAAGAATTCGATGAAGAATCTTTGAAGACTAGCGTGCAAATGTAAAAATCATTAAAAGTCTTAGATTCTTGTAAGAGCCTTACTTAGAGTGCATATTTCGAGTGCATTTTACCTAAAAAGTCTTTAGAAATACTTTTCTAAAAGAACCCTTCATAAAAATCTTTTTAGAAAACTCTTTATTTAATTTTTCATGTTTATAAGTCGACCAATAGACTCACCAACCGACTAATCCTTTCACGCCAAATTTTCTAAGCAAAATGTCATTTTGTCAAATTAGTCGACCAAAGGTTTTATCAGTCGACCGGACAGAACATGTATTTTCAGAAAAAATTAGCAGCAGTCGACTTAAAGATTTTTCAGTCTACTGATGATATTATCAGTCGACTAATTTTTTCTCTAGTCAACTAAGTTTCAAAACTTCAGAATTTTAAACGGCTTGATAAACACATTAGTCGACCGACGATAACTGTCAGTCTACTAATAGTTAATTATCAGTCGACTAACTACTGTTCCAGTCGACTAATTTTGTTGTTTTTTCTGAAACTTTTAAAAGCCGTGTCTTTTCATTTTTCAAACGTTTTGATCGTTCAAAATGGACAGTTTTGACACCCTTTCATAACCTCAACGTATGGAATCTTTCAACTATAAATATGAGTGCATTCCACACTCAAAAAGCAATATAATCCAATCGAATTACATTGAATTACTCTTCGCTTTTCATTCATATTCATTTTCTCACTCACATGATATTTTTCACTTTAGTTTTTCACTCAAATTCCTTTGAGAGATAGTGAATTCGTGAGTTGAGTATTTCAACAACCTCAAAAGCCAATTGCATCTCATTTGCATTTATAAGAAAGGCTCATAGGTTGTTTGTAAGTTGTTACTTATTTCATTTTTCTTTAAAAGGAAAGGACTCCTTGGCTTAAAGGAGTTGTTTGCTTTCAGTAGGTTTGTTACTGAAAGTGGAACCAGATTTGGTCTGTGTATGATCTTGTAGTTAAACAAGGTTGATAGTGAAAATCTCAAACTAGTTTTGCTTGGGGACTGGATGTAGGTCGGGAAAGACCAAACTAGGATAAATTCTTGTGTTCTTTGTGTGATTGCTTTGTGTATCTCAAAATAGGCAAAATTCCAAAGACGTTATTTACAAGCACTATTCACCCCTCCTCTAGTGCTCGTTGCCTCGATCCTATAACACTTTCAAAAAGTGCCACCTAATATGCAACTCTGTGAGTGATGGTTCACTCCGACAAACTACGCAAATGACCACTATTTAATATTAATCTTCACTGTCGTATAAAAAACAAGTACATCATTGAAGCATTCATAATCTACTCTTGACTTTGAATCTGCCCAAACATATTCACAACATATCTATTTTCATCCAGTTGCATTGCACTAAAGAAACCTGGGTCATTGCTTGATTTCTTCTGTAAGTAATCAACTAAGGAACATATTTCTTATTTCTTCATGTTATCTGTCATCTTCCTTATTAAATGGTTTCTTAGATCCATAGGTGTGAATGAAACATTCTCGCGACCACAATCTATATGCACGCACAAATTGTATGTTTTCCTTGGTGCAATGTCGGCACTATCAGTTATTTCAATAATTGCAGTATGCGCTTCAGTTACTTTACTATGTGACCTTAACATAGGACTTATATGTGAAGCTGCTAATTCATGGTTATGATCACTGATTAAAGTACGAGGTACATATTTTCCATTCAGAAGTCTTCTTATCACCATTCTCACTGGACAACCACATCTTTAATCCGGTTTGTTTCTTGTTGGATTTTTACTTGACTTCTTCCAACCTTTCTTAAAACAAACATATGTCTTTCTCACCACAACATCCTGTGCATTTTTTTGACCAAGAACACCTTCTAACACTGAATCCAAGTTTTAAGGCATAATCATTGTACTATCATATACATTCTCAATGCCTGCACCTTTATCAAGTATACTATCATGATCGTCTACCTTATTATCAAATTGCATTTCTTCTGCTGAAAGATTCAAGTCAAAAGTGAATTCAATGTATGCACCCTTCTTATCATGTGCATCATTAGTGTACATGTTCACTTCTTCGGGTGCGTCATTAGTACAAATGTTCACTTCTCCATAATTTTTCACTGATTGAGATACCTCATCTTCACTGCAACCAGATGATAAGCTCACCACTGTCATAAGCAAGATATCAATTTGCGTTAGCCAATGCATACGTTTACTACGATTTACTCAAGATGCATATAACAACAAATATAAATTAATTAAGCAAGTCAAAGAAACGATTGAATGAATCACAGTATAAAAGCAACAATGATTTGTTATTTGCTTATAGTATGCATCGAGTTGTCATTTACCATGCCAATGAAAGAAACAATTTAACAGATATGTATTGATGGTAGTAATTCATGTGACAACGATTTAATTATATATATGATGCTGTGAAGCGATTTCAATAGAAATCGCTAAAATGAACAACGATTTTTACACACAAATCACCATCACAAGTGTGCAACAATGTATTTCTGCACGCACACGTTTTTAAATCATACTACAAATATCTTATAAATTGATACTAGAAAACACATAATATCTTACAAATCGATATACATATCACATAATATATTACAAATCAATATGATAATTCAACATAATGGCTTACAAATTGACACTATAAAACACATGATATCTTACAAATTGATATACATATCACATAATATATTACAAATCAATACTAAAATTCAACATAATCTCTTACAAATCAATATTAACAAACAATACAATATCTCACAAATCGGTATATGTTACTACAACTGTGATTTGCGTTACATTGTATATACTGAGTGAATGGACGATACTGGATGGGGTAGAGGCCTTTCCTCGCTTCTGTAAACAAGCATTCTTGTCAGCAGGTCCCACAACCCTACAAATATCTTTAATTTTCCAACCGTAAAAAATACATCCACCTGCAATAACAAAACAATGCCTTAATGGCACTCATGACGACATACGTTCTTTACAATAGTATGATGACATGGAAAGGTACTCACGATGCCTTAATGGCACTTGTTGGAATGTTTGTGCGTCATTGCTTTTTTTCATACTACCTAATAAAAATGAAGAAGAAGAGAAGACTGTAAAAAGAGATGGCCGACAAATGCCCCTATGACGACCACCAATGATCGAACCAGTCAATCGATTTATAGTTATCTCCACGAGGTAGGAACAAACTCAAGAATGTTTTGTAACACAAGGCACGAACAAGAAGGCGACTATGTATTGTAACACAAGCTAAAAACCAAGGCGAGAACCTAAACTCTGAACGACGACAAAGGGTGCTCCAACGACAACAGACTATGGCAAAGGGTGCTCCGACGACATCAGACGTCGACAGTAAATGGTGCGTCAACAAAAGGAGCTCATGTTACAGCAGATGGTGCATCGTCAAAGGGTGATCCGTTGGCAACATAAGAGTTTACTGCTTAGGGCAAAAATGAAACGTTTAGACTTTTTGAAGACTTAAGATCAGAACTCCCTTTTCTTGATAGAGGACATTTTTGTCATTTTCTTGAACCACCGTTTCATTTCGAGAATGGTGGGAAAGGGGTACTTAAGTCTTTGCAACTGCACCAAACTCTGATGCTAAGTGATGCCGACACACACAAGGATACAAGCCCCACATGCTTATATATGTGGCGCTAATTTGGACCCCGAACACGCAAACAAACCGTCTTTCAGGGAGAACGCACAACACCCTCCCTGCATTGAGGGGTTCAGATAAGAGATAAATGAAGGCTGTCATGCTATTAGATTAACTAAGTTTTGGAGCGAAGCAGAGGTGCATACCATCCAAAAACTTGTTGAAGCCTTTGAGACGGCGATACATTACCATCATAAGCCTTCAGATCAATCTTCTGGCTTATGGGGAACCCATTCATGTTAACCTTCAAAATCAGAGAATCCTCCACCTTCTTCTCAAGCTTCATTGAGGAGGAGGTGGCACCATATTGTCTACTTGGGATGGGTTTAGTGGACTTGAGATTGGTGCATCCATTTGCATTTACACATTAACATAAAAAGAATATAATAAGATTATATAGGCAGCACACAGAAAGATACACATTAATATCAGATTCATGATACTAAGATTAGGTACATAATAATAGTTGGCTTGTAGAAAGTTATGCATTTGATTACCATTGCTTATATTTAAAATTTAGAAAAGGAGAATAATAATTGATTTTGATTCACCTTCATGACTTGAAAAAACCTATTTTGATGTCTGAAAAACATGATAAAAAACATGATTCCTATCAAATAAATTGTGTTAAGTACATCTACAAGGTCTAATTGAAAAGATGCAACCTACAACTATGATCTCTAGTAGGGGAGAGTAAGTGCTCCCACAACACCGTTGCATTATATATATATATAAAAGAAGGATCGTCCAACCAAAGGATGGTCCAAAGTCTATAACTGATGATAATCTACGTCGTTCCTTCTCCAAAGATCGAGTTTTTCATTGATCAAACTTTACATATTGGATTTTGTTTTGGATTATGATTTTTTGATGTTTAGATGCGTGTTTTAAAGCACTAAAACTCATTGGCCCACAATACTTTGCATTGTAAAATTTTAAATGCATTGTGAGCCGACCATTAATTTTCACATTTCGAAAAACAGGGCTATCTGTCTTAAAGTCTTCATGTAAAACATATTTCTTATTAAATAAATTATGAAGAATAAATATATGAGGTCTGATCGATGAGATGCTCAAGCATTGGAGAAGGTGTGCCTTTCTATCGTCATTGGTTGTAGATTTTTAACCTTCCTTTGGTTGGATGGTCTCCCTTTTCTCTCTCTCTCTCTCTCTCTCTCTATATATATATATATATATATATATATATATATATATATATTAGTAATGAATACATGTGCAAGCGTGACATCATCCATGGATACATGTGTGAGCATGATGGCATGCTCACATGCATCTATGTCCAACGTGGATGGAAATGGATGCATGTGTGTGCATGCAATCGTCGATGTCATGAGAGAGAGAGAAAGAGAGCCATGTAACATTTAAGAAAGTAAATCTTCCCTTTTAATGAAAATTTGGGAAACATGCAACTAGAATTTAAGTAAGCTACATGTCCGAGAGAGGCGTAAACGATATACCTTAATTTGGTTTGCCGTTATCAGATGTGCACCTTTATTTTTCCATGCTACAGTGATTTAGCGACGGTCCAAGACTGCACTAAAGAATTGACGTGCCTTTTATTCTTTTGCACACAACTCTTTTAGTGGCAGTCTATGACCATCGCTAAAACATTGTTTAGCGTTAAAAAAAAGGAAGGGCGTGAAGCATGTGTTTCATGACTGATAACTCAGACCAAATTAAGGTTTGACGTTACTCTTGTCCCCTGCAGGTTTATTTAATATGCATCACAGTCATTGGATCTCAAAAGATCAATGCCAATCAAAAGAAAGTAGGTGCTCCATGAACAACTTATCATTACTATATATATATATATATATATATATATATATATATATATATATATATATATATATATATATATATATATATATATATATATAATGGACGCCCAATGTGCGCTCATGTTAAAAAGACCTTTTAGTTTGAAGCGCTGCTAAAGGTCAGAACGAAAAATTAGACATGGCGCTTCAAAAGTGCTGCTAAAGGTAATTTACCTTTAGTGGTGTTTTGAAGCATCGCTAAAGGTCTGGGCAGAAAATAGACCTTTAGTGGCGCTTCAAAAGGATCTCTAAAGGCTCTTTTTTAAGAGAACGGGTGTGATGGGGGCTATTCAGTCAGGCACCTACCACTTTTTACATATAGGAATTCAATATACTAATGTCCACCAGTTCTCATGCGTGGAGCGATTGAACCCCACAGTTGTTCGATTCAAAAAGTTGTTCTGGAGACAGTAACCCTAATCTCTCTCTATATATATTCTCTAACGAAGCCCTAATCTCCTCTCTCTCAAGCCTTCCGCCCTCCCCGACTCCCCGCGAGCCCACTGTGGTGATCACACTCTCTCCACCGCTCCGGCCCTGTCCGCGCGACTCCACGGCCAGGCAGGCCCACTCTCTCGAATCTTTCCCGCGAGTCGCGAGTCTCGCGACCTGATGTTTGATTCATCCTGATCTCTCTCTCTCTCTTCTCTTTTTTTTCATTATTTTGGTTTTTTATTTGACATGATTAAAACACACAGCTCCTCCTTGCCCCTCTCCGTTTTCTATATCTTTTATTTTTCTCCTGATGTTGTTTCCGTCCTACTCTCCCCATAAACTGCTCCCGAGAAACCTTTTTTTTTTATACATCTCTATTTTTTTTTTCATAGTGGGTAATCTAGATGCAGTGACATTTTAATTAGTACATTACTTGCATTGCTTATGGCTGATTTAAAGGTACGTAGCTAAGCTGAAATTCTTATGTAGAAAACGTATCTTTGTTTTCTTTTAGCTCATTTCATTTGATTTGCTTATTGCCATCCAGCCGATTCAAGCTATCGCATAAAAAAAAATTCTGCTCTTTCGAGATCTAAAAAACGAGCATTATGAGTGCTTTTGTTTGTCAGTGATTGCTGTTAAGATGGGGTGTTTCATTTTTTCAGATTATATGCATGTATGCTTGATATATTCAATTCAGATAGCTAGGAAAAATTATAGGTTGTGCGTCCTCCAGGTAAGACGGTCGCTGCAACTCCTAAAGATATCCTGACAGTAACCATAAATTTTTTAAAGCGCATCACTGTAATAATCTTAGAATACAAATAGGACTTACCATTCCCTGCAAGACCATAAACAAAATATAGGACAAACTTATTTTGTTCGATGGCACCTATAATCTCCTCAAAAGTATATCTTTGTTAATCGTTTAGTGCTTGACAACAAACCTTTTGCTCATCCAAAACATCAATATTAATATCATTAAATATACTACATTAAAAAATATCTTCCGCAGTTATACTCTGCACAGTAGATGGAAGATCATAATATGATAAACCTTGATTTAAATTGTATGCATGTTTGTATCTGTGGTCTCCTTGTAGTTATCTCTTGATTTTTTTCCTTTTCTTCAAATTCCTTAATCTTACATCATTCCTCCCGGTTTTGAGTTCTTTTCCTCTTAATGTCCTCTATTCTTTGCTTTCTTCACTTTTTGGAGTTATCATTACTCTTGATTTCAAAGAAATCGTTTTTTTTAGGATGCACTTAAATTGTTTGAGGGAAAACCTCAACCAACTTCTATGATTGCTTTAAAGGTTTTCTTAACGGTTTTTACTTCTCCCCTTGAATATTTTATTACTCAAATGACACTTCTCATTCGCTTCATAAAAAAAAATGGTGAAGAAGGAAAAGTGTGGGGAAAGCAAGAACTCGAGGTTCCTACCTTTTTTCCCCTTTTCCTAACAAAATTCACCTTGTTTTCTCCTCACTTCTATTTCTCCAATTCTCCATTTTATGTTTCAGACAAATTTCCGAAAACACTCAGGTTTATTGTTTCTGTGATCATTTATTTATTTATTTACTTTGATTAGGTGTTTGGGCAGCATGCAGTATCCCAAGTTGAAACCGTGCCTGCTGCAGTCGCTAATCGCTGATCATCTTCTCGAAGAGAACACACCACTCTCTGATCCTTCGAGGCTCTCAACTATCATTTCCTCCATCAAATTGCATGGCCTTCTATTGGAGCATTTTGATGGTTCACCCGATCAGAAACTTGAGAGTGAGTGGCGATCTGCCATCAATTCATGGATTGATGGTTTGATCTCGCTGTGTTTAAGCAAAAAGGTACTACCACCTTGTTAATTCTTGTTTTAAATATTTCCCTTTTGATTTCCAAAGGAGTGAATCAAGACAGGAGTTGGTTTTGATAGAAAGTTTATTCTTTTCCCTTGTGGTGACTCAAAGAATGTGTTAATTCTGTTGCTCTGGGTGCTTTGGTTTGAGATTATCACTATGATTGTTTAATGGTGTTTGCTCATGCTTTTATAAAGTTTTTTGGTATTATGGTGACTCAAAGAAATGTGATAATATTTTGCTCTTGATGGTTTTGATTTTGAGTTGTTCAGTGTGAAGATCCTCCTTTTTTTTTTGCCTTTGATCATGTAGCCGGACAAGTGCTGGGTTGGCGTCAGCTTGCTGGGTGTAACTTGCCAAGAGTGTAGTGCAAGCCTGTTTCTCACATCTTATTCATCCTGGTTCGAAAAGCTTCTCTTACTGCTCAAGGTTTCATTCATGAACTTGACTGTTTATATTTCTCTTACCTGTCCAATTTTTTGCTATGTAAATATTAATCTCTATCAGCTTATGTAGTATATATTTCCACAATATGACAAATAATTGAGTGAATTTGATTCACATGGCTAAGCACAATCATGCCAGAATGGCGGGTTGAACATGATTTTTGGGTGGTTCTGCTCCATACCATTTACAACTAGATGATGGGCTTAAAGTGTTCTAAGTTAAAGCCTGAAGGACATTGCATGTTTGATAGATACCCTGTGTGTCTATCCTTTGCTGCATGGCTTAAGCCAACACACACTATCCTTGGTGGGCAGCAGAGTACTCTGGAGGTTTACACCGGAGCTGGTGAAATAGGGCCACAACAAATGTGGCACCTCTTGGCCAATTAGGGGACGTTTATATAACAGTGGTTTCTCCTTATAAAAAAAGTCAATTACGACTAGACACATAAAAATGTTTGTCTTACTCTCTTTCATCTATTTTCCCTTGCCTTGTTTGTGAATTTAATAAGGTTTGTAATGCTCAGACAGTCATGCATCTAGGCTCATAGATTTGAGTCAAAAGAGGGAAATTTTGATATATTGTGACATCATGTTTGATGTAATATTTTACTTTGCTGCAATGGCACCATTCAGCTTTGCTTTTCGTTTGAATATGTTCTTCGTACCTTCAAAAGAGATATGTAGAAGCAGGAAAAATTTGTTTCTCTTTCATTGCTATATCCATGTATGTGTATATGGCATAGATATCACTTATATTTTGAGAAACTATCTTGATATTATTTTGATATAGTGAGAAGGCACTGCTATAGCTATACTATAATGATATCATCACTACAGTTTCATAACTTGTTTCTTTTTTAATTTACTGTCTTTTATATTTTTTTACCTTCTTTTTACATTTCTTTGTAGAAATAACACTTATGAACTTATTTTATGCTATCGTTTTTTTAATTTTTCATTTTTAAATGCAAAAGGTTATGCTAGTTTTTCTAAGATTTTATAGAAAATCCTATAATATCTTCAGAAATTGCTTCACCATTGTTGTGACCAGTGTCACTGATATATTGAAAATATTGTGATATTATCGGCTATTTCAAGGTAGTCGATAATATCCGGAGTATATCACAATATTTTTAATCTCGTGATAATATCATTACAGAAAGGGAAGGAAGGAAGGACAAGAAAGAAGGAAAAGAAAAGAAGAAAGGGAAGAAAGGAAGGATAGGAAAGAATGAATATAAAAAAGGAATGGAGGGGAAGAAGGAAAAGAAAAAAAGGAAGTAAAGGAAAAGAAGGAAGAGAAGAAGGGAAGGGATGGAAAGGAAAGAAGGAAAGAAAAAGAAGAAAGGGAAGAAATGAAGGAAGGAAAGGAAAGAGGAGAAGAAAAGGTGCTCCAAAGATATGATCCCATCCTCATATACCCTCATAGTAAAATGACAATCTATCTCAATATGCTTGGCCCTCTCGTGGAACTCTCGATCCTTTATAATGTGAATGACACTCATATTGTTACAATACAAGGAGGTTCTTCCACAATGAAACACCTAACTCTCCCCAAAGCCACCTTATCCAAATAATATCAGTTGTAACTAAGCCATAACTCTATAGTCTACCTCAATTGTGGGTAAAGCAACTCATTGATGCTTTTTGCTCTTCCAAGAAATCAAAGTGCTTCCAAGAATAACACAAAACCTTAAAGTAGAGAGGTGGTCTCGAGTGAATCCCCTATAGTCTGCATCTCAAATGTTTCTAAGGTTTGTGGAGGATGATGACAAGAACATTCCAAAATGCATAGTATCTCTCACATATCTAATAATCCTGAAAACAACAAGGTGAACCAATGTGGTTGAGCTCATACATTGACTGACAACATGTACATAAATGATATCAGACTTGGATATAGTCAAGTATATCGAACTCTCAACTAATTACTTGTATATCATTGGGTGTTCTAGCTCCTCTCTATTTGTAGCCCTTAACCTCATAGTTGCTTCCATAGGAGAGGTAACTTTCTTAGAATTATCTGCTACTAGCCTTGCTTTCTCAACAAGATCAGTTGTATACTTATGCGGGGATAAGTAAAGTCCCCCTTGAGTATGCAACTGCCAAGGCAAGGAAATATTTCAAATTTCTAAGGTCTTTCATTTTAATGATATTAGCTATCCTCGGCGTCTACTTTTTGCACATCATCTCCTGTAATCACCATAGGAGTAATATACACTTGCCATGAGATAAAGAGGATACAAACAAAGCGGGATCATAATAGCTTTGGTCAAGGCCGAAAGATCTAACCACAATGTTGAACTTCTCAAACCACATGCATGGTGCTTGTTTGAGCCCATACAAGGCTCTCTTCCATCCGCATACTCTGCCTTTAGAATCTGAGTACCACCAAGACATCAAACTGTTTGAGAATGCCAAAAAAACTGACTTCAATTCTTATGCTCAACAACACTATTTGTTCTGGTGTATGGAGACAAGACTTTTGGTGTATGATACTATTTTTAACAAGAATTTATTATAGTTCATTACTTATACTCTGCCTTTAGAATCTGAGTACCACCAAGACATCAAACTGTTTGAGAATGCCAAAAAAACTGACTTCAATTCTTATGCTCAACAACACTATTTGTTCTGGTGTATGGAGACAAGACTTTTGGTGTATGATACTATTTTTAACAAGAATTTATTATAGTTCATTACTTATGTATTCTCTCCCTGAATTTGAGTGAAAATCTTAAATTGAGGTAAAAAATTGAGTTTTAATCATAGCATAAAATTGTTTTAGAATGCCAAAAAACTCACTTTTATTTTTTATAAAGTAAATCCATGCATATTTTGTGCAGTCATCTATGAAGGGTACAAAATACGAGAATCCACCTTTTGACAAAACTGGTTAGAGCTGCTAAATATCAGAGTATACAAGATCAAAAACATGCAATGACTCCACACTACTACCATCAAAAGGTAATGCATGACATTTGGCTAATTAGCAACTCTCACACTCCTTCATAGATTTAAACACTATAACTCTTGACTCATCAACGTACCAAATGCACTAAAGTCAGGAGTTGAGAAACATGGCCGTGGCATCTATGCCAAAGGACTGAAGGATCTAGCACAACAACACCACAACAAAAAATATGTGGAAACAGACTCTTCAGTCGAGTCAAGCAATACAATCAACCCCTTCTATGCTTAGTCCCACTCCTCCTCCCTAACTACCGTCAACACAACCATCAAGTGAAAATACATCACATTATAACGTATCATCTAACTTTTTGATATTAAATTCAACGCAATAGATGGAACATGGTATACTTTTGTAACCTTTAGTTGGTTCTTAATGTTAGAAGACAAATTTATGGTCCAACTTTTGATACTGACCTGATGTCTCCATTAGTTATGTGAAAGGATCCATGACGATGCTTATAGTTGTCTAAGGCAGACTCATTGGCAGTCATGTGACATGACACCCCTGAATCTATTAACTAACTTGGACAAGGACTAGGTATGCTTGCAGGTGCAGAGGAAGTGGATGCAAATGAATGAGCGAGGAGCTGCTAAATTTGCTTTAGTATTTGAGTCTATATAAAGGAGTCAGAAGCCTGGGCTGCACTTATTATTGATACTGTCGGTGGTTAAGTTGCAAACTACAAGTGTATTTACCGTTGAAGTCCTAAACTTTTTCTTCAAGTTAGGAAATGCAATCTCCATATGCCTCATTTTTTTATAATAGTGGCATCGCATTGTACCCATGTCCCAACGAGACGAGCCACTCTAGTGCGTATGTTACTCACCTTGAATATGTGTTTGCTTTGCTGCCACAAGTACAATATCATCTACAGATTTAGCTTCAAAAGACTTGATTTTAGTCTCTTTTGCAATTAGCTTGCTCAACATCTGAGTGAATGTAGGGAACTCAGCTCTATGTAACATCACATACTTAGTCCTATCAAACATAGTTTTCAAGGTCATCAGAAACTCGATAACTCTCGACTTTTTCTTTCTATGCACTGGGCAATTCTTGCATTCATCACATCTAGTGCAAGGGGGATCTGAATCCATAAGTGCTATCACATCCCAAATTTGCTGCATTTGTGAATAAAAGCTTTGCACAGTCTTACTTTCCTATTTGAGCCCTCTAAGATCTTGAACCTGCTGGTACTCTCTTGCCTAGTTGTTTTGTTGGTATACTGGAGCTAGAAAGTTCTAAGCATATGTGGCTTTCTCAAACTTGGCCTGGTTAACTGCTGAGCATCCTTGACCCTAACAACCATGCCATAATCTTTGCATATTTTACATCTATTCCCCTGCCTTTTCATCATATCAAACCACGCTGTCCACCTTTTTTGTCACACCCCAATTAATGGTGACATTGCTGCCCAACTCAGCCCGACACATCAAATTGGTCATCAACACCTCTATAGGATTTCAAACGCTACCCGAGAGGCTGAAAGCAATCACAGATAGATGTTAAGCTGAAAGGAATTTAAAACACAGAAATCCCTGAAATTTCTAACTACGACCCCTATAGAACCTGCCCGAGAATCATCACATCTAACCAGCTCCAAACATCAAATCAATGCCTTTATCATGATTCTAGGTGAAAGCAGCCTAAATAGATCCAATCTAGGGCAGAAAATAACTTGGAAATAATCCAGGATTTAAGATTTTGTGAATCAGACCCTATTTGTCAGAAAAGTTCCAAAAAACCATGAAAAATCACGACTTCTTGTAGAGAACTCCAAATTGCACGAAATTGTTTGTGAAATCTTGTCCTCTGTAGCTCTTTTAGTTACAAATGAAAAAGATTCCCAATAACCTATCTCTACCTTAGGCATTCCATTAATGGCTGATGTCAGCTATGCACTGTATCACACTAAAAAATTGTTGCTTCTAGATGATCTCCATTCATGAACTGCTGCAATGGAAGGAAGAACACTGATATGCAGGAGTTCAGCATGTTTCTTGTTACTCTTCAAACAAAAGCTATATTACATAAGGCTGTCCTCCTCTTCATTAGGGTTCAATCTACAATAATTTCCATGCCTAAACTACGGTCGATAATCATATATATTGATAGGACTATGAGTAACACCTGCATGCATATTTACATCTTTGTACATGAACAAAGCTAGTATTTTCAACAATGTAGCACATCCAACTAATGATCTACTATTTTTGCACGAGGTTCACAATCACCAATTTGATGGTTCCACTGATAACAATTGTTATGATGTAATATCGCAAACATTTATCTAAATAATATAATAAAATAAATGTGAACTTTGTTCTGCCTGCTTGGAATATTAAGCTTCTGGGTGTCCTCAAGAAAAAAAGGTGGGGGTGGGGGGGGGGGGACAAAAACCTTGTTTTATATGTCCATACTATCTTGAATGATGTTATTATGAATGCGTTGCATTGATTCTTTTTGGCTTAATATCTGTCCCTTTTACATGTTATTTGAGAAAGTTGTTTGGTAATGATATTTTTTGTCTTGCTATGCAGCCTCAGTCAGACTCTCATTTTATCAAAGTGGCTTCTTGTGCAGCATTATCAGACCTACTTACGAGGTTCTTATTTATCTTGCTTGTTATATGCCACTGCACTTGTCCTCATTTTGTGGTATCAATGATGTGATATATCCGTCAGTCAATATTTATTTTGTATTGTTTTGGAGGTGTGCTTTCATTCATAATCTTTTTGTAATGTTTGCACATTTTTTATGTGTTCTACTATTTATTTCTTTTACTAATTTTGCTTTTCTTCTCCCACTATGCAAGCAGGCTTTTAGCCCTGGTTGGACTTGATTCCAAGGCCACATAATCATGATACTGAGTCTCCATGGTCTGTTTATCATGCTTACTCTTTTTATACAACTGGCAAGAAACCTCACAGAAATCTGCTCTGAAGTATAGAAGAGTGTACTTGTCAGTTATGACTAGAGAGGAGTCATTAAGCTGAAAGTTATGCACCGTTTTTCCTTCTTTTATAGCGAGAGAATGTGAAAGTACATTTGGTACATTTGCTTCCTCTTTAATACATATTGTTATGCTTGTTATGAACTTATTGATGAAGGGAAATGCACGAAGGCCTTTATCATTACATGTTCTTTTCTGAGTAAAACCTTCATGATGCACTGGAACAAATCTTGAGGCCAAAATCTGGACGGCATAGTAAATGACCAACTCTTAGATACTTAAATCCAAAATCATACCAGAGAATCAGAGATAAAGCACCAGAGCTACGGAATATCCAACTTTTTCTTGGATCTAACATTTGCTTTTGTGTTAATGGAAAAACAGAAGAGGGAACATTTGGTTTTGTTCAATCCAAAAAATGATACTAACTTGATGTGAATGGAAAGAAAAATTGTTGCGCTCGACATTTATGGATTGTTTTTAAATTATATAATTATTACTGCTTGGAATCCAACAAAATATTGTTTTTTGGAATTTACTGATTTTCAATGGGCGTTTCTTAATACATAAAAAAGTGCACATGCCAACATATAAGAACATATGTCGTACATATGTACAAAATGAGTCATGGTACATTTAGTATCAAACATGCTTCACATCCAGAAATTTAGATGAACTGATTATTTTTACAGTTGCAATTTGATTGTTTTAGTACTTACAAGTTTCTGCTCCTTGGTACTATATTTGTGGTATGTGCATCTACACTATCCTTTGTGTGTATGTAGGAATATAGTTCCTTATTGTTGTTGATTCCCTTCGCTAATCAATTGGTTCAGGACTTGGTTCTGACATTACTTCGTGGTGTTTATGATAATAGGCTTTACAGTTTTCCAAACTCTAAGAAAGAGGGAGCTTTCCTGTCAAGCAAACTTATTCCTTTGGTTCTGCAACTGTTAACACAAGATGGTTCAGAAGATGACGTATTGGTTAGCAAGATTCTTTCCAATTATCTCTCGCTCCCCTCTATTTTTCTTTTTTTGATTTCTGTGCCCATTGTTTGACACATTTTTTAGTAGCATGTTGCTTTTGCTAAAGTCATATCTGCCACTCTGATATTGATTTATGGATTCCAAGCTCCTTAACCTAAAATATAAAATCAAGACCTTTTAGCAAAACAGAGAAAAAGCGACTGCTTGTTTTTGTTGAATATGTAGAAGTCTAAAGTGTTATAGTATTTATTGAATAATTCCCTTTACAATTGGAAGCTATGTGATTGGTCTTTAACTGATATACTTTTTAGATATATGGGAAGTGTGGTAACATATATATATATATAGTAGTTTCCTACACCCTTAGGTGTCTACGTGAGCCTACACACATTCGGAACACACACATTTGTTTTTGCCATTAAAATGACCTTTAGGCAGGGGTTGCGACTGACACTAAAGACCTTCTTGTACGCACAGACGCTGTGCATAGTGGGTCGTCCATCATCAGCAATGGACGACCCTGGTGAGTTCGCACTTCCAAAATTTTAGGAAGCGGGAAGTGCGGGAGGACTTAAGAGCGAACTAGGAAGCGACCTAGGAAGCGTGGGGGAAGCGAAAAAAAGAAAAAGTATAAAAAAACAAGAAGAAAAAACAGAAAAAAATGAAAAAAGAAGGGGAAGTGAGCTTCCCAGTAATTGGGAAGCACACTTCATTCCCGTTTAATCAGAAGCGCCACGTTTCGTGCTTCGGAGAAGCGCGCTTTCTCAAGTCGTATGGTGCTTCCGGTAACCCTAGGCATGCCCATGTGACATAGCAAATCACAATCTAAGTTGCCAGTGTCTATGTCATTAAGGACCCATTCTTTGTATGTCTCTCTCTTCCTTTATGTTTTGAACAACATGTAGTGGTTGCTATCTTAATAGTCTTATAAGAAAGATCAGCATGTAATAAAATCCAGCTCACGAGCTTTTTATTTTGATGAGTGCTTTGCTGCAGACTTGTGTAGTTATATAGTGTTAATTAGTCCCAAACCGAGTATTTTTAGTGGAAGTGCATTGAGTGGTTTGACTGTCCAAATGATTTGCTTTTGCCTCTTTTAATATGTATGTTGTTTGACTCTTCTTTTTAGGAGTTACATGGACTACTCGTGTTCTTATAGTATTAACCTTTTGCAGGAAGCGGCTGCTGGTCTTCTTTGTAACCTGTTAACTTTGTTTCCGTCATCTTTTCATCGTCACTATGATAGTGTGAGTGCAAATTTCTTTCACTCCCTTGGAATGTTCATTATGACTTTTTCTGAGTTGTTCCTTAGAGACAACGCTTGAACCTCAACTTGTTCTCTATGTACTTTCATATATGAAATATTAAAGCATTATGTCAACTTAATGGCTTCTTGCCTGTGTCAATCTATTTGACAATTTGCTTGAAGGAAGATTTATAGTGTTTGGGGATATATTTTGTATAACTGCCAATAATCTGGATTTATAAACACAAAATTTGTTTTCTAGTAGCTTTCAAAAAGTTTTTCTCCATTAGGATTTTTTTTCTTTGCATAGTAGCTTATTTCTAAACTAATTAAGAAATCAATTTTAGTTTTTTTCATTTCACCTATTGATTGTTTCAATTGGATAGTATTGGGTTATTATGCGCCATTCAAAATTAAAATGTTTAAATTTGTGAAAGAATTGTCATATTAGTTTGGATGATGTACTGTCACAGGCTGAGGCTGTTGTCGCAACCCTCTTGTTCAGAAATTCAAGCTTGGCTTTATCTAAGGTGTGAACCATGGGAAACTAACCTGCATCTATCGGTTTTGTTATTTTAATAGCACTGTCTTCTCAGGGACTAAATGGTCGACTCCATAGATGGTTTGACTTTGTCAAACTTTGTTTTGAAATATTCACTGTTATAAAAATTTTTCGCAGTCCCTTTTTTTGCAGACAGGATTTTTATGTGTATTGTTCTTTTCCTTTTGGATAGTTAAGCTTTTACATTAAATACTTGGTTTTTCATGTATACTTTTAGATGTTTGCCCAATTACTGGCTTTCCTTCCGAGGGCAAGGGGTGATGTTGCTAGCTGGTCCCAGATGATGACGAAGCTTTTGATATCAATCAATACAAATTTGAATTATATTTTTCAAGGCTTTGAAGATGGTAATTGATACAAATGCTTTATATTTATATGTTTGTGAAGCCTTGTGTTAAATAGAGCTAATTCTTGTTTCTAATGCAGCAAACAAAGGCTTGAATGCTATCAATCTCTTGGTTGAACCAGGAAAAGATCCCCCTCCTCCCTTGGGTGGTTACTCAGATGAACAACCAAAAGACAAGTTTGGCAAACTTCATATTCCTCATGTTTGCTCATTGATGAAGTGTTGTATTTCAATGCTTACCAGTCCTTATCATGTCCAGGTAGGCCAACATATTGTTTGTTTAATATTGTGGTCCTGTGAATTTCATGCAAGGCCATTTCCTCTTTTGCCCTTATGTTTATTGTGGATTAAGATCTACAGTGATTTTGTTTCAATGTTGTCAGGTCACTGTCCCTATGCACTCTCTGCTTTCACTCGTCGAAAGAGTGCTCTCACTGGATGGTAATAACTGCTATGCTTCGATGCCAGTTATGGCCATTACTCAGCTAGAGTTTATCTTTTCTGATCTCCCTGTGTTGCACCTGAATTGCTTGGATTTGCTACATGCAATCATCAAAGGGGTCCGCAGGTGAGTCACAACTTTGTTACTGTTTTCTCTGTGAACACATGGTGGTCATTATCATTTGGAGAATTCACTAGCGTCCATTTTTTTGGTATTTTACAGATACATCCTTTGGAGTTTGCATTCTCTAGATTTCTTGCAATTAAGAACTATTATTTTTAGCATTTCTTTATTTGATGAGATTTTTTCGAGATTTAAAAAAACACAATTTTCCAAATTATCCAGGGATATTCACTTGCCAAGAATATCCTGAGAATAAGATTGTGACTTTGGACAAAAGCATCTAAACCATTCACATGACAACATCTGACATGATCCATTTCAGATCAAGTGTCTTTTGCGAACAAACACAAAGAGGAAGGTGCCAACACTCCGTTACACATGTTCTTTACTTCATATCTTTTCAGATCCTGAGGAGTCTATTGAATCCCAAATGTGAAAATTTTGTTCTTTATAAATTACCAGGAACATTTCTTCACTCATCATTTGTTCAAGGGGGGAAAGTTAGAGCATGTCAACATGCTATGCCTCATGCACTACCTTATGCCACCAGGATTTATAGTTAGTCATCTTCTTCTTTCTATGTTTTTTGCTTGTAGGTATTGGAAATGTATCTGTTAATCATCTAAGACTGTCTGCTTTGAGTTAATACCGTCCATAGTCCAATTCATCCTTAAAAACTGTAGTTCATAAAGGTGTATTTGGAGTTGTTTAGTCTAATGCCACATTTTCTTTCTTCATTTGTGCATGTGCATGTTCAGACATGCTAGTTGACATGTTGGGTATCATTTAACACCGCACATTATCTTTCCTAACAATTAGTTCTTGTGCAGTCAATTGCTACCTGCTGCTGGGAAGATTGTACGGCTTCTCCAAAATTATTTCAGGAGGTTTTTGTTGCCTTCCATTAGAGTCAAGCTTTACACAATTGCAAAAACTTTACTCATCTCCATGAACGTGGGTACGGCCCTAATCTTTCGTATCTCTTATTCTTACTGACACTGCTTTGATGTGTGCAAGACTGCCAAAACATTGTGTTTAATAACTTTTTTTCTAGAGGATGGTCGCCAAATTTAAAATATTCTTTTTATAGTTTTGCTCGCTTAGGTAGCTGCTGCATTAGAATGTTTGTGTCATGAAATGGCACGGAATCTGAGGCACAGGAGAAAAGATAATGATGCATTTTAGCAAAGAAAAAATAACAAAACAAAAATAATAATAATGTCTTTTATTAATTGTTCAAAACATGGATATATACAAAACCCATTCTCATTAAACTCACACTCATACATACATACATGATCATACACACTTGACACACATTATGCTAACACACCCATCACTCTCCCATTTACATGGCACACACACTTATTTTGCCTAACGGTTTGTTGGACCTCCAACTAGCCGGTAGGCTATAGCCCAACAACTAGCTGGTCAAAAGAAAATGACCATAAAGGATGAGATTGGTCATCTTAATGATTACCAAAATAAAATAATAGAAGTAGAATAAATAAAAGAAAAAAAATAATACTAGCCTAAAAGTATACACTAGGTATATGTAAACTAATCCTAACGGGTATACCTTGAGTATACCAAATCTAAAATACACAATACACTATAGGTATACGTCTAGTATACCTAGAATACAAGATAAAATGAGAAAGGAATAAATACAACAAACAATCCTACAAGTATGCTCGAGTATGCTGAGGACAAATACGCATCATTATTACATATTTCCTAACTGTTTGAACTAGTCCAGCTATTCCATGAATAACACATTTCTAGCATCATTTGCATAATGAAAATAAAATTCGTGCTAAGTGAATTAATAAAACATATTGGGCATGGAAACATCCGAAAAATATGCATTAGAATTTTAGTAATGTCCAGAGCCCCAACTATTCTTGAAATATCAGGTTATCAATGAAACTCTTTTTTGGCTCTCCTTTTTTTTTAGTGTCCAGTTGTATGAGAAAACTGAAAACCATATCATACTTAAAATATTTTCTTCTCGTAGTGTTCAGAACCATCAAGTTTTATTGAGAATCTAGCAAGAAGCTCTGGCCGCATTTTAGACATAGTAGATTCAGTTTCTGCTACAGTATTGGGTAACTTGTCACTGTCAATGTTTTTACAGCTCTTTCTGATGACATCATAAGTTTTCATTTGATCTCTGTTTGATGTTTATTTCAATTCATTTTTGAACTATTCTTTGAGTTGGCTAGTTTATGGAGTCTCATACTTTAAATCAAAGTCATCAGTTGTGGTGCCTGTTCGAGCCTCAGAATTTGAAATCATGTAATCTCGTTTTCGATTCAAACAGGAAATTTTGAGCTCAGACATTCTTTTACACTTTTTGGAACAGAAAGTTTGACAAAAAATGGGAATTGCTGAGTTGTTATGACTTGTTTATTGCATATTTTCTTCGTTATGTTAGGTCTTCCTTTAAAGCATCACATAGTTCAAATGTTCTAATTGCTTTTTTGCTGGTGGAGTATAGCTTGTACCACAGTACCTTGTATCTTTATGTTTAAGAAAAATAAGAACTTATACTAACTTAGAAGTTCTGATTTTGATCAGGAATGGCTCTGTATCTTGCCAATGATGTAATTGATAATGCATCTAGGGATCTGGATATTGGTTTTCAAGCACAGGGATCCATCCCTTCTCAAGTACACTCTTCAAAACATGGAACTGGGGCATCAAAAGCCTCTAGGAGAGGAAAGAGGAAGCATGTTTCTGGATCCCCTGAGGATAACTCAAGTGGAATTGAAGCTGAAGTTTCGAGTAATTGTCCAAAGATTCCTTTCTCTGTGCAGATTTTTGCTCTTCAAGCAGTAGAAGCCCTTCTTACTGTGGTATGCATCTTAAACAGTCTTTCTTTGGTTCTAGGTGTTAGGTTGTTTCTGATCTGTTGATTTCCTCATTTATGAGGAATCATAGGTTTGTCATTGCTTGAATGAGGCATCTTGAAGTTTACCATAGTAAAAATTTCCTTGTATTGCAAAAGGTCCCATGAATCTAATAGTATGTGACTCAATGTCAGCCATGAAATCTTCTTTTCATTGCCATGTCTCAAATCTCATTATAAGGGATTTTGTTGTCATGAGAATCATGTGGCTTGAGAGAATCTCTCAAAAACATCTAGATATATTTATTATATTTTAAAAAATAAAGGCACATATAAATTCATAGTGAAAAAGATAAACATCTTAGCACAGTGTTAACATTGGGTTGATACAACAATAAGATTATGATATTTTGAAAATAGCATTTTTTGCATTTTATTGACTTTTTAAGTTGCCATGATAAAAGCATGGTAATTTTCAAAGTATTGGCTCAAATCTGCCTTAATTATGAATATTATGAAAGGAAAAAGCTTTTTCCCTTCATTGTTACACCATGCATCAGAATTTTGTAATATATCAACCGTTTGTAGTCTTTTTTATATGCTTCTTGGTATACTCTCCTCTTTATTGACCTTTGCAGGTTTATGTTACAGTTCCATGGTCATTTGGCGGCACCTAATTTTATCTGCTTATTTTGTGAAAAAGGAAAAAATGTTTGTGTCATTTGAAGGATTGTTTTGTGTAGTTATAGTCTTTCATTTTTTTCGGCAGAATTTAAGTTCCTTGTAGTGTGGATAACCGTTTTCAAAGATATTTCGGCAAATTGGTTAGTTAAAATGCTAGAAAGAGTTTCTGATATTCCGTGAATGCTGAGGGGACAGTTTGACGAGATGAGAATTCAAAAATATGACACAGAGAAAGTAACGTGATAATAGATTTTTATCTCTCAATTTCATTATCCTTCTCTTTATGCTGTGTTTGTTATCGGGGCAAACAATGCTTTTGCTGAAACTACCATTGCTACTTGATTATACCAGGGTGGTTCTTTACATTCACACAGCTGGAGACCAAAGGTTGATCTTCTTTTGATACACGTAGCGACCAGTGCCTGTGAGGAAGGCTGGTCATATGAGGACCACAACATTGTTATGGAGGATGAAACAAATTTTGGTCGAGCAGATTTTCAGCTTGCTGCACTTCAAGCACTGTTGGCTTCTTTGCTTTCTCCATGCTCTCACAGGCCTCCATATTTATCACAAAGCCTCGCACTTTTCCGTAAAGGTTATCCTTTTGCATTTGATTTACAGTATATTACATTGAGAATTTAATCTTTTTGCTTGTGATGACAATACTAAATATTATCTGCTTCATCCTCAGCCATATATTAGTTTACAAGAACTCACAGAAATTCATCTAAACAAGTGCAGCAGTTGGTTGAATTTACAATAAATGTTTTATGAAGGAAAATACATTTTATTCAGGGTTTCTGCTGTATTTACTGGGTCTTGGTCAACTAGAAGAATTGTGATTGTTGGCATGCACATTGAAGAGAAATCTTATTTGTTAAAATGTTGATGGTCGCAGGCAAGCAAGAGGCTGGGACAAAACTTGCAGATTTCTGTGCACATGCTCTTCTGGCTTTAGAGCCTCTTATTCATCCACGTTCCCTTCAGTTAATGCCATCCTCATCTCTAATTAGTAATAACACAGGCATTGGTGGCTTAAACCAGAGGTTTCATTTAGCAGTTAATGAAAATGGGGTAGGAGACAAAATGGGCAGCCCCAGAGTGGACTACCCAAACATCTCAAAAACCGGTAAGCCGAAACTCCCAGTTGATGTGGGTGATATTTATCCAGATGACAAGTTATGTCTTGGTTGGTTGGCAAATATGGAAGAAACCGACACTGCTGAAGACAGACAGACAGTCCAAGTGGATGGTCTGACTGAACGTCTAACTGTTAATCTTGATAGAGTTGGTACGTTGGAGCCCTGCTCGGTTGTCAGATCAGAGAAGGAAATTTTGAAGGAAGACACCAGAAATGGTAGCTCAGTTCTGATACAAGAAATGCGGGTGAGTGGTGGTGCGGATGGTATGGGTAAGAGCACATTTCAGGAGCTAGAGGGCCATGAACCGGAAGAAGTGGTGGTGCATATGGAAAAAGACACTTCAGCTGAAAATGCAGGTGGGCTGTTTAAGGAATCTGAGCTAGTAAAACCAGTGGCATCACCATCAAAAGAAGATTCAGTCTCAGCTGGAATTGCAGATATTTCTGCTGAAGACAGCCCATTTTTCACCAGATTTTCTTCGTTGCACAGCACAGAAACCGTGGCATTGTCATCTGATTCAGAGAGTCTTCCAGACATCGTTGAAGGTGATCCAGACACAGACTAAAAACATGCATGCAGTGCTCATCCATACTTGATGTGTGGCTTGTGCAAGCTGGCCCTTTTTTGAATTCTTTAGATTCATACAATACTACCTTGAAGAAAGAAGGCTAAGGCCGGCCGGAAGAAAAGGAACAAAATGTAATTAATTTTAGTTTGTCGGAAATTAAATTATTTCGTTTAGTGAAAGAGTTGAGATAGATCCACAAAAGAAAATGGAAACAAATTAGTCCATACACCTTTTTTTTAAGGTGTACTTATGAGGTTGTGCTCTGCAATTGAGGTTTACATCCATTCTTTTTCGGGATATTTTCTTTTTCTTTTTACTAGTTCGTTAATTTCTTGGGAAAATTCCATTTAAATGTCGACCTTTTGCCCTTAGTTCCAAGTATGGACCTCACATTTCTGGCTACACAAACCCTTTGAGCTGTCATGGGTACTCACCATTTTGGTGGGGGTGTCCATGGTAACACAATACACGTGGATGCGGACATTGACTCGTAGTGTTCATAGTTTAATGTTATTGTAATGAATTTAAGTATCATTTCAATAAAAATATTTTTCAATATTAAAATATCGAATTTTAGTTTTTTATTAATTAGAAAATAAAAAAACCATTTTGGTGGAGATGTAAATCATATGATAAAGGTTGGGTGGATGAAATGGAAAAGTGCTACTGGAGTGCTGTGCGATTGTAGAATGCCATTGCGGTTGAAGGGAAAGTTTTATAGGACGACTATTACACCCGCTTTACTATATGGTACGGAATGTTGGGCTGCCAAGAGACATCATATTCAAAAAATGAGTGCAGCTGAGATGCGGATGCTTAGATGGATGTGTGGAAATACAATAAAAGATAAGATTCGGAACGAAGAGATACGTAAGAAGGTAGGTGTTGCACCCATTGAAAATAAGATGCGAGAGAATTGTTTACGGTGGTTTGGACATATTCGGCGAAGGCCTAATGATGCTCCAGTTAGAAGGTTGAAGAAATGGGAAAATATATTAGTTAAAAGAGGTCGGGGTAGGCCTAGGAAGACTTGGATGGAGATGATAGGAAAGGATATGAATGCTTTGAACCTCACCGAGGACATGGCGTTGGATAGAAATGATTGGAGGAAAAGGATTCATGTGGAAGACCCAAAATGAATTTCTTTTTTGGTTCATATCGCTGACCCCAATTGTTTTGGGATGACGGCGTAGTTGTTGTTGTTGTTGTTGTAGAAAATAAAAAAACCTTTTCCACGTGTTCTATTTTTCAAAAAGAAATTAGACTTACGTGTTAACCCCCCCCCCCCCTCCCCCCATCACGTGTCCCCGTGTCTATGTGATAGTCTTTGAGGCCTCTAATCATCACTTCACTGTTCTTGATTGATAGCAATAGCCCAACTCCTTCACCCTCCCTCGTCTTCCTTCTCTCACCTGGCCCATGGGTAAGGTGCAATATCCATTGAGGATCCGTTTTGCCAGTAACCGCTGCCCACCTCAAACAGCTGGTACAACTCTAGGCCTGTTTAGTTGTCTATCCTGCCAACAACTCTCCATTTGGTGGTTGAGTGGGTGGGTTTCTGATGCAGGAGTTGAGCCTAGTGATTCGGGTTCATTAGATCATTTTGTATTCATCTTTTCTTATTTAAATTTGGACATTTGTATTTGGGTATTGGATCATTATATGGTCTATATCATTAGGATAAGTTTGATTTGATTATAAAGTTATTAGAAAAGGATTCCTTGAAATGTCAACTCAAATTCGCCCGTAATCAGACGTAATCCCATTTTGCCCGGAGAGTATCATTATGGTTACTTGATAATCCAACCCAACATGATAACATCCATAAGTGATTCAAATGTAGGGGTGTCAGTGGGTCGGGTTTGGTTTGGACCCAGGTGGAAAACCATACTTTGACCAGATTTTTGGGGCATGGTATCGGGTCCAGACTCGGGTCTAATCGGGTTCACTTTATGAAAAGACACACTGGGACCGATAAGAACTACATGAACCAAACCCAATAAAACCATATTTTTTGTCATTTTACCTTGAAAATTTGTGGGTCTTAAGGGTCTGGGTCTGGTATAAAATTTCACAAACTATACTAGGGGCCATGTATGAATCGGACCTTCGGGTCTGGTCCCAGGTCTTCTTATTTATCACCATATCGGGATGTTGTATGGTTTGGTTTGGGTCCGGTCCGGGTAAACCTGGCCCGTTGACACCCCTATTCAAATGTCAGCAAATTCAACAAAAGTGCTACAACTAAGCCCAAAATAAAAAAAATGCGATTGACACAAAAAAAAATGCAAAATTACCGTATAACAAATATAAAGTTAGGTCTACTCGAAGCGTATGTTTCCACCACCATAGAGCCAATAATACCATTTTGCTTTATGGAGTTTTTTATTGGATTCATTCTAAGTACACAAAATATAACAATCGATGCTGCAAGTCTACCATAACACTTGTTGTGAACTACAAATCGAACAATTAAACAAAATATAGTTTAGTAAATTTTGTTGTAAAGTATATTCATGTACATCTTCCTTTTATGTATATTAAGCAATTCAAAAACCATATTCAGTTTAGCAATATTTCTTTGTAAAATATATTTTTGATGTATACTTCTCTTTCATGAACAACCTTATGTCGACCCACATAAAGCTTAAATTTTTTTTAATCTTTACCCCGAGACAATGCAACATATAGCTGATCATGAGCAAACATATACCAATTCTTGGTATCGTTTGTCCTTGTGCTTTATTTATTGTCATAGCAAATAAAGCAACAACAGTTTCTACAGTATTTAAAGGAATTCTATAAATAAAAACATGTTCACCTCTCTTTGGTCCAGTCATAATGATAGTTGGGATTACATTTGGTCTAAAGTTTTGTCACACTAATCTTGTTTCATTACATAAACTATCCTTTTAATTAAAATCCTTAATAATATAATCAGTCAACTTCTCTTCAATACCAATTTATGTGGTGGAAAACCAGAAAGTGATAAAGTATACAAAAACTCTTCTGGGTAGAAATTGTGAGACTCTTCACCTGCACTATCAAATCTATAGTAAACTACATCTTCATTGTCAAATTGTGATGGTAATTAGTTGTTTATTAAATCAGCATTGTCATTTGCAGTAGCCAAAATGTCTCAATCAATTAACCATTGATGGTTGTTATTATTACTTTTAATGTCTTTGTTAACAAACTTAATTAGTTTACATAATCTTTGACTATATCATCTTCTTCATCAATATTAATAATTTCCTAAGATGTTGAACCAAAGTTTCATCCACTGTGGAGGCTAGTCCATTTTCTATGCCTAAGACATATCTAGCATACCTTGTATATGCAAACGCTCTCATATTCTGTGTTAACTTTAAAACATGCAAAAAAGACCAAACCTTTGATTTAAGAGTTCAATTATGCCACCTCTAGAAGCTTTTGGAATAACATGCAACACTTGTCTAAAATCCCCTCCCGGAAAAACTACAGTTCCTCCAAAAGGTTGATTACATTCCAAGATGTCACAGTATGTTCGATCCAATACTTCAAAAGCATATTTAGAGTCCATGGATGCTCCATCACAAATGATAACCCCAGGGGCGTAGCTAGGATTCATGTGAGGGGGGGGGGGCAAATTCTATGTTCTTTGTGTGATTGATTTGTGTATCTCAAAATCTGTCAAAATTCCAAAGACGCTATTTACAAGCACTATTCACCCCCCCCTCTAGTGCTCGTTGTCTCGATTCTATAATACTTTCATTTGGTATCAGAGCATGTTAGCTATATTTTGATCTTACCATCATCTAGCATGCCAACAACATCATCTCAGCACAAAGAATGATGCTCCTTTGTTCGTCCTCCTCTCTTCAACGGAACAAACTATGGATACTAGAAAGTGAGAATGACAATATTCTTACAATTCATGGATCTCGAAATTTGGAGAGTTGTTTCAGAAAAGTACCAAATGCCATCAACTGATTTCAGTCAATGGACCGATAAAGAAAAGAAGACTGCTTCACTTAATGCCAAAGCTATGAATGCATTGTATTGTGCCGTTGACAAGGTAGAGTTCAATTGCATCTGTCAATGCTGTACAACATGTAAAATCTGGCATACTCTTCTCGTGACTCACGAAGGTACGTCAAAGGTAAATGAATCTAAAATTGCTTCTTTAGTTCATAAATTTGAATTATTTAAAACACTACAACAAAACAGTAGATTAGCGACGACCACCTTCCGTCGCTAATCCGTCGCTAACCATGTTAGCGACGAATTAGCGACAACGCGGCGACAGTATGCTTACGTCGCGAATATTTCGACGCTAACTGGCGACGGAATAATTCCGTCGCCAAGTCCGTCGCTAATTGCGACGGAATAACGAGCGCTATATTCCGTCGCCAATCCGCCGGTACTAAACGGCGACCACGGCGACCACGGCGTGGTGACGGATTTAATTCTGTCGCTAAGCCGTCGCTAGATTAATATGAATAGCGACGGAATCATCCGTCGCTAATCCGTCGCAAAAACGAAAAAAAATCAAAAAAAATGTATTTAAAAATTAATTACGGAGAACTGTACAATTTATATTTCCTGTAAATAAAAAACAAACCACACAAAAAAATTCATATAACAAGTATCTATAATAATTAATCGTTCCACCTTAAAACTAAGAAGTTTAATTATTTACAATTCAACAATTACAATTAGGAAAAATAAAAAAAATAGAACTTCTTCAACAAAGTCCTCTAATCATCGCCAAGATTTTGTGCGTCTTCTTGTTCATTGTCTTTATCTGTCCCTTCAGCTCCACTACCCTGATTATCGCTAGCAGCCTACACAAGAAAAGAACAGTCAGTATTGATAAACAAAATATAATGAAATAAATTACACACTATATGTGATTCTATCATGTGCTCATGTGTGATCTAAGGCAATAAAAAAACTCTATATGTGATTCTATCATGCTCATATGTGTGCTAAGGCAGTCAAAAAATTGAATATGTGATTATAGCATGTTCATATGTGTTCTAAGGCATCTAAAAAAACTCTATATGTGATTCTACCATGCTCAGATGTGCTTTAAGGCAGGCAAAAAACTATATATGTGATTCGATCATGCTCGTATGTGTGCTAAGGCAGTAAAAAAATTGAATATGTGAATATAGCATGCTCATATGTGCTCTAAGGCAGGCAAAGCCAAAAATTTTATGTGATTCTATCATAAATGATATATAACATGTTCATATGTGTTCTAAGGCAGTTAAAAAACTCTATATGTTATTATAGCATGCTCATATGTGTGCTAAGGCAGTCAAAAAACAGAATATGTGATTATAATATGCTCATATGTGTTCTTAGGCAGTCAAAAAACTGAATATGTGATTATAGCATGCTCATATGTGTTCTAATGCAATCAAAAAAACTTTATATGTGATTCTATCATGCTCATATGTGCTCTAAGACAGACAAAAAGTTAAATATATATATATGTGATTCTATCATGCTCATATGTGTGCTAAGGCAGTCAAAAAATTGAATATGTGATTATAGCATGTTCATATGTGTTCTAAGGCATATAAAAAAACTCTATATGTGATTCTACCATGCTCAGATGTGCTTTAAGGCAGGCAAAAAACTATATATGTGATTCGATCATGCTCGTATGTGTGCTAAGGCAGTAAAAAAATTGAATATGTGAATATAGCATGCTCATATGTGCTCTAAGGCAGGCAAAGCCAAAAATTTTATATGTGATTCTATCATAAATGATATATAACATGTTCATATGTGTTCTAAGGCAGTTAAAAAACTCTATATGTTATTATAGCATGCTCATATGTGTGCTAAGGCAGTCAAAAAACAGAATATGTGATTATAATATGCTCATATGTGTTCTTAGGCAGTCAAAAAACTGAATATGTGATTATAGCATGCTCATATGTGTTCTAATGCAATCAAAAAAACTTTATATGTGATTCTATCATGCTCATATGTGCTCTAAGACAGATAAAAAGTTAAATATATATATATGTGATTCTATCATGCTCATATGTGTGCTAAGGCAGTCAAAAAATTGAATATGTGATTATAGCATGTTCATATGTGTTCTAAGGCATATAAAAAAACTCTATATGTGATTCTACCATGCTCAGATGTGCTTTAAGGCAGGCAAAAAACTATATATGTGATTCGATCATGCTCGTATGTGTGCTAAGGCAGTAAAAAAATTGAATATGTGAATATAGCATGCTCATATGTGCTCTAAGGCAGGCAAAGCAACTTTATATGTGATTCTATCATGCTCATATGTGTGCTAAGGCAGTAAAAAAATTGAATATGTGATTATAGCATGTTCATATGTGTTCTAAGGCATCTAGAAAAACTCTATATGTGATTCTACCATGCTCAGATGTGCTTTAAGATAGTCAAAAAAACTATATATGTGATTATAACTGAGAGGGACCTGGAATCGAAGATCCCCTATCCTGAACAGCGGCCTTGATCTCATTTCGGAGAAAGGGGGCGACGGTGTATTGGAAGTAGTTATTCAGTGATTCATTAATGATCTCGCGTACATCATCACCGGAAAGAATAGTCGGCTGCTTGGAGCTTATGTCGGCGCAAGAAGTTGGTGAGCCGTAACTGGAAGAACCAATAACTGGTGAAGTGTTCATATTACTCCCAAACCCGAACACGCGACCTTTTTTGGGTTCACCTGCTGCAGTCACCCATGCTGTAGGATCAAATGATGGATGCTGAGTAGCGTCTTCACCATATCGCTCTACCATTTGTTGCTCATATGCCTCCTACAAAATAATGTTTAAAGTATTCATTAATAATTAATGATAACATTATGATGACTTGCATATATATTGCAATGATTATTAATAGAATTAATACATACCGTTGTCGTTCTCGCCTTCTCTGATACGAAGACTCCCGTGGTCTTCCGTTTATGTGTTTCTACAAACACATCCTTATATGGTACACTGCCTCCTTTTTCTGCTTCCTGCGAAGTTAAATGATAAAAGATTTAGTACACAAATTTGCAACTATACTTATAAAATTAATATTATATATAGATGAGTTACCATTTTCTTTAGGTGGCTCCCAAATGTCTTAGATCCACCTGTGTGTAGATGGGCTTCAGGCATCTTCGATCGATTTTGTGAAGCCTTCGCAGAGCGATTTTTAAATGCATCTCCCGCCCACATATCGCACATTTCATCCCAGTAATCTCTCCTGATAGTAATAGGACCATGGCCCTTCCACAATAATGGATCATCTACTACGCCAGATGCTTTTTTTGCTGCAGTCTTCATAGTGTGCAGCATGTCTGCAAATCGATTGGCAGCCACCTTCTGCCACACCTTCCTTGCATCATTTTCTTCCACCGTAGTTGCAAAGCGATTCGAAACCTATAAATATTTTCAGAAAGTTAGTAGACATTGCTTAAATAAATTAAATATGAAACACATTAACTATGAGGAACAACTGTATACCATGAATGAGGACCACAATCTGTCTAATACCTCCTTTGGGTACTCTTTCCATTGAGCAACTGGTCCTGGTAGATGTTGAAGAAGTGAATTCCTAATCTCCCGTACTACTTCTTGTGGCTCAAACCTCGTGCTGCACATGAATTGTTACACAGTAAATATCAATATAAAATATTTAAAAGATATGCAATAATTGAAAACAAAATACTTACGGTCGATTATCGATATACACTATTCGAATGAGTCTTCTTGTGCCAGCCTGTGAAGACCCTGTTTCCTGTGTTGGCTGTTGACTTGTGCGATCAACTGGTGTAGGTGGGTCGTGTACAGGCGCAACATCATCTGTAAAAAAATACACACCAAGTTCTCAGAATGTGCATTTGAACTAATCAAGCATCTAATTAGTTATATGATATACCTATCACAGGAGCCCGTGAAGATGAAGGTTGAGCCTGACTACTACTGGATGAGCGACCACTATAACCTCCACGAACCATATTCTAACAAATAACATATGTCATACAATACATTCAAATAATTCACATCAAGTATTACAATGCATTCAAGTCATTCACATCAAGCATTGCAATGCATTCAAATAATTCAAATCATTGACATCAAGTATTGCACTAATTCAAATCATTCGTTAATTGCATAAATTATAATATATTCAGATAATTGAAATCATTCACATCAAGTATTACAATGCATTCGAATCATTCGTATCAAGTATTACAATACATTGAAATAAAATTTTTAATCATTCACACCAAGTATTGCAATACAACTCACATCAAGTATTACAATGCATTTAAATAGAGGTTTCTAGTATAAGATTTTGCTCACTAGCTTGAGAATTCTTCCTCGTCACTAGTTTGACTTTCTTCTTCTTCTTCTTCTTCTTCTTCTTCTTCATTGTTTGCCCATCCACTTGGTACATCATTTGGATCACATTCCTCTATGAATGTTTCATCAGCCAATGGAGATATGACATGCATATCATGCGCAACATCGTGACCATAAGCGAAGTCACAGACATCATCTGATTGATAGTAATCACTGTCTTCAGCTAACTCATCTTCTTGTAACTGATCATACTCGGGGTATAGTTTGGATTTCACCTTGCAAACTGCCCACCATTCATTTCTATCTGACTTTTTTATACTCGGATATGAAGTATAATAAACTTGTTGAGTTTGCGAGGCTAATATGAATGGTTCATATGTTCCAAACCTGGATTTATGATTCACCTCCACAATGCCTGAAGCTTTGTCGAGTCTTGTTGCAGTTGGATCAAACCAATGACACTTGAATACCGTAACCCTGTTATTCATGCCTAAGTAAGTCAACTCCATTATTTCCTCTATAACACCGTAGTAATCATGTTCATTTTCACCGTAGCTGCTACCCTTGACACACACGCCACTATTTATCGTTGATTTGTTTATACCGTAGTCTTTTGTATGGAATCGATAACCATTTACGATATACCCGTTGTAGCATTGCACAACTTTGGTCGGACCATTTTCTAAATCACATATTCCTTGATCTTTAACATCACCATGGCGAACCTACGCACAGACATAAACAATTATTGTGATCACGATCAATTAAGTAACTTAGTGTTGTTTATAAGTACAAAATTTATGTTAGCTTCTTTACCAACTGTTTCAACCACTCCACAAACTTAGTTTCACGTTCTTTTTGTACTTCTGCATTAGTGAGATGTGAAACTTTGCTTTGCAACTCCAGATCAAATCGTCTGCAAACCACAAATACTTATATTACCGAGCCATGTATCCACATATAGAACATAAAAGGATTTATAATTGAGTTGCATATACATATACTTACTCGATGTATGGGTCGATCGCTGAACAATTAAAAAGAATATAGATGTGTGCTGCATCTTGCTCTCGATCTGTCAATAGCCTTGATCGGCAACTACCAAATGCATGCCCAAGTCGTTGAAATATCGACAGCTTGTCAGCTACAGTTACTTGTTCTCCATCATCGTTACGGGGCGGGCATGTGTAACGTGTTGAAATATGAGGTTCGAAGTACATAGATGAGAAATTTGAAATCTCTTCTAAAGTGTACGCCTCACAAATAGAGCCTTCTACTCTTGCTTTATTACGAACCTTTTTTTTTAGGTCGAACATGCATCTGACAAGAATATACATTTCAAATTTTAAATATCTGTCATTAAAGAGACAAATATAAAAAAACATATACCTTTCAAATGGGTACATCCATCGATATTGCACAGGGCCACCAACCCTTAGTTCATATGGCAAATGTATGATCAAATGTTCCATAACATCGAAAAATGTTGGCGTAAATATCTTTTCTAACAGACAAACAGTGGTGATGACAGAGTCCTCGAGATTCTTTACATCTGATACAATGACCTCCGATGCGCACAATGTTCTGAAAAATCCGCTCAACTCAGACAATACCCCCTATATAGGTTTGTCTAACATATCATGGAATGCTAGGGGTATCAATCGTTGCATAAAGATATGACAATCATGGCTCTTCAACCCATATAACTGTCCATCGTCAATCTTCACAGCCCGAGCAATGTTAGAGACATATCCATCTGGAAATCTCAGTTGTCTCAACCATTGACATACATGTTTTATTTGATCAGGTCCGAGCACGTACTTCGCCTTTGGTTTCAGTACTTTGCCATTATACTCTTTGAGTTCTAATTCTGGTCTTTTACATATTAATTTTAAATCCATACGGGCCTTCGGATTATCCTTCGTTTTTCCTTTAATATTCATTACTGTATTGAACACATTATCAAACACATTTTTCTCTACATGCATCACATCCAAATTATGTCGTATCAATAGGGTTGGCCAATACGGTAGTTCCCAAAAAATAGATTTTTTCGTCCAATTGTGTTCCTTCCCAAATCCACGGAAGGGTGTAGGACTGCGGGCATCTGTTAATACATCTGGAAAGTATCGCAATCTTCTTAAAATCTCTATGCCAGACAATCTTGAGGATGGACCTTCCATTTCAGTTGTGCCTGCTGTAAATGCATTCTTTTGACGTCGGAACGGATGATCGCTGGGTAGAAATCGACGATGGCAATCAAACCAGCAAGGCTTCCTTCCATGCCTCAATCTAAAAGCTTTGGAATCCTCCATGCAGTACGGACAAGCCAACCTCCCATGTGTGCTCCAACCAGATAACATACCATATGCAGGGAAGTCACTGATTGTCCATAGAACAGCGGCCTTCATGTTGAAATTTTGTTTTTTGTGGGCATCATACGTGGTAACACCGTCATCCCACAGTACTTTTAATTCATCAATCAATGGCCTTAGATATACATCAAGATTTTGGCCAGGTGAGGTCGGACCAGGGATCAACAAAGACAAGAAAAGATTTGGACGTTTCATACACAAGCTTGGTGGAAGGTTGTATGGAGTTACAAATACTGGCCAGCATGAGTATGGAGTTGATCTACCCCCAAATGGATTAAATCCATCTGTACATAGACCGAGTCTAACATTTCGCACTTCCATTGCGAAGTTCTGATGAGTACGATCAAAGTGCTTCCAAGCTTCAGCGTCAACAGGATGCGTGATCTTGTTTTCATCGTGTCAAACTTTATTTGCATGCCATCTCATGTGTTTAGCTGTCTTTGAAGACATATACAATCGCTGCAATCTAGGAGTGATAGGAAAGTAGCGGAGCGACTTGTATGAAACTTCCTTTGATCTCGTGCTACCATTGCCTCTTGTCTTTGGCTTGAACCGAGGATGCCCACATGACGGGCATGATATGTCGTTTTCCTGCTCCTTGAAATACAACATGCAGTGATTTGGACAAGCATCAATCTTTTTGTAACCCATACCTAGAGCGTTGACCATAACTTTCGCACGATAGAAATTTTGTGGCAATTTCTCATCTTTAGGCAACATACTCTTCACAATCATGCACAAACGGTCAAAACATGATTGACTCAAATTATACTCGGACTTCAAATTCATTAGTTGAAGAACTGCAGACAAGATAGTGTGACTCTCACAACCGTTCCAAAGTGGCTCATCAGCATCTTTAAGTAAATCATAAAATCTACTAGCTGCATCGTTTGGTGATTCTTCATCTACGCCAGTTCTTACATCACTAGAACTCATAGCAGAACCCAGTTCTGTTCCTGCAGCATCAAATATCAAATTCGTATATGGATTATCGTGCACCACATTCACCCGTGCATCAAAATCGTTTCTAAATTCTTCTCCATGAAACGCCCAGTTCTGATAATCACTCACAAAACCCTTCCTGTATAGGTGATGTCTAACGCCATGAGGTTCTACAAATCGATTATTCTTACAAATCTTGCAGGGACACCTAATCCGACCTGTGGGATCTACCGTACTGACACTCGCCGTTGCAAATTCAATAAAACTATCGACACCATCCATATATTCATGCGATAACTCATTGTCCACTATCCTACGGTACATCCATTCACGGTTTGCAGTCATTCTGTCGTATGATGTTACGAATAGTATCCTAACGAATTAAGAAAAAAAGAATCAGAATGCGACGATGAAGAAAATATCAAATTTATCATGCAATATACTATGTCAAACAATAACAAGAATTTTGATGCATGCATTGATAACTTAATATTTTCATGTGCAAACTATTAATGACATGATACAATCATTTGAAGCATGCTTTTATTATAAAATTTCACATGGAAGTCAAAATCAAATTGAAAGTAACTACATGCAAACATTGATACAATTACATCAAACATTGCAATACATCATAATCATTCATATCAAATAAATGGCAAACATGTACCTGCAGCAAACACACTTCAATATCTCACTAACTACTACCATGCTTAGCATGGACTCCGTACTCCAAAAATAAGAACACTTCCATATTTCTACATTAAAATCATGCTCAGCATGATCTCCGAACTCCAACAAAGCAGTCCTAGATATCAACAACTAAGTGAGTGTGTGAACAATAAAGTGCTGCATTCAATAAATTAAATAACATGTGATACGTTTGCATCACTTACTCACCACGGGTATTTACCCGATTTGCATTGTTTTTGTCATTTACTTACCACAGGTGGCCGAGCACGAGTTGGTTCCGTTGAAAAATCTGCACAAAAACAAAACAAATTAAGTAACAAACTAACTAATCATGAAACAAGATGAAACACTAACTAAAAAAATTAAAACAAATTAAAACAACTCTAACTAATTGAAAGAAGAGAAAAGAAAAATAGTATATATGTTAAGCCAAATCTAACTAGAAGATGCTAATTTAACAAACCAGCTATAACATGTTGAACCAGTCGACTAACATAAAGTCATAGACAATTTCTAATCTGAACTACTTAGCAAAGGAATAGTAAATCAATCAATTAGTTTACTAGAAAAGATGTGAACTCCGTTTAACCACCACTATCATAAAGAATTCAAATAGCCCTAATCTAACTAACTGATTGTGAGAACATTAAATACCAATCTATCTAAGAAAAATATAATTATAAAAGACTAATAGATTGAAATACTCTAACTAACCAGATTTCAAGAAAACAAATTGAAGTAAAACTAACTACCAGTAGACATTAACAAACTAACAAATTGAACAACATGGACAACTTGTATATATACATTACAAAAAAAATTTCAACTTAAAATCCATATGGACAACATATATGCAAACTACACTTAAAACCATATGGACATCTTATATACACATATTACAAATTTTTTTTCAAGCTAATCACATGGACAACATAGGGATCACATAATAACTTTTTTTTTTTTTAAAAAGAGATCACATGGGCAGCATAGATATCCATAACAAAAATTCTTTTCAAAACAGATCACATAGGCAACGTAGGTATCTCATAACAAATTTTTTTTCTAAAAACAAACACATAGGCAACATAGTATTCCTACTAAAGATTTTTTTTTCAAACTGATTTACATAGGCAGCATATGCATTAAAAAACAGATTTTTTTGAAATCAATTCACATAGACAGCATAATATATCTCATAACAGATTGTTTTTTTCAAAAGCAATACACATCGGCAGCATGTTATTCCTACTACAGATTTTATTTTTCAAACGATTCATATAGGCAGCATAGGCATTCAAAAACAGAATTTTTTTTTTTGATAAGTCACTTAGGCAGCATAACGCAGGGGGTCGACCCCCCCTGCCGGAAAGCACGGCAGGGGGTTAAACCCCCTGCCTTTCCGGCAGGGAAGGGGGTTAAACCCCCTGCCGGAAAGGCAGTTCCGGCATGGGGGGTTGACCCCCTGCCGTGCCTTTACGGCAGGGGGGTCGACCCCCCATGCGTTTCCGGCAGGGGGTCGACCCCCCATGCGTTTCCGGCAGGGGGTCGACCCCCCATGCCTTTCCGACAGGGGGTCGACCCCCCTTGCCGGAAACGCAGGGGGTCGACCCCCCCTGCCGGAAAGCACGGCAGGGGGTTAAACCCCCTCCGTTTCCGGCAGGGAAGGGGCGTACCCCCTGCGTTTAGAAGAAGAAGAAGAAGAAGAAGAAGAAGAAGAAGAAGAAGAAGAAGAAGAATATTACCTGCGCTTCGCCGGACGGTGGCGGGAGGTTGACGGGGAGCGGCAGCTGGCGAGCGCTGGCTGGCGAGCGGTGGACGGGGAGCGGCGGCTGGCGAGCGGCGGTGGCCGGACGGTGGCGAGAGCCGACGGGCGGCGGGAGGGAGCAATACAGCGAAACAGGGAAAAGAAAAAGAGGGATGGGATTAGGGATTTACGCGACATTTAGCGACGGAAAAATTCCGTCGCTAAGCCGTCGCGAAACCCAAATACCAAAAAAGCGACGGAATATATTCTGTCGCTAAGTCATCGCTAATTAGCGACGGATTAGCGACGACAGAGTTCCCTCTCTAAATCCGTCGCTAAAATGGTGTTCTTGTAATCAAAAGTAGCGACAAAAACATGCAGTCGCTAATCCGTCGCTAAGTAGCGACAGATTAGCGATAAAAGTCGTTTCTTCGCTAATCCGTCGTAAATTAGCGACAGATTCTATCTCTAGCTAATCTGTCGCTAAGTAGCGACGGGAAAAATCTGTCGCTAATTTCCGTCGCTAATTAACAATTTTCTTGTAGTGAAATGAAACAAAATGAATCTATATCGAACATGGTAACTAGAATGACTGATATTACTAACACTCTAAAATCCCTTGGAAAAGAATATTCACAAGTGGATTTAGTCAGAAAAATCCTAAGGTGTTTAACTCCTGAATGGGAGAGAAAAACCACAGCTATAGAGGAAGCAAATGATTTAAACACTCTCACTCTTGAAGATTTGGTTGGTAACTTAATGGCATATGAAGTCCAACTTCAAGGCAGACAAGAAGAAGAACCCAAGAAGAAATCTCTTGCTTTTAAGGCTACTTTTGACTCTGAAAATTCAGAAGAAGATAAAGATGAAGATATTGCCCTCATTATAAGGAAATTCGAAAGATTCATCAAAAAGGGAAGATTTCAAATAAAGGTAAAGAAAGCGAATTCTTCCAATCCAAATGAAGTCAAGTGCTTTAACTGCAAAAAGGCAGGACACATCAAGAAAGATTGTCCTCTTCTCAAAATCAAGACCAATGACCAATTCAAGAAGAAAAAGGCATTTCAAGCATGTTGGGATGATAGTGACTCCTCTTTCGATGAAGAATCAAATGAAGAAGTCGCCAACATGTGCTTTGTAGCACAAAAAGACTCGGTAAGTCAATTTGAGTATGATGATTTATTAGAAGCACTTAATGATTTATATGCTAAATTTAAGAGTCTAAGTTCTAAAAACAAAGAGTTAAAAACTGTAAATTCAACTCTTGACTCTCACAACAAAGTGTTACTTCAAGAGATAGAAGATCTCAAGAAGGAAAACTCTTGTCAAACATTTGAGATAAAAGAAATTGGAATTAGAACCAATCTCTTACAAAAAGAAATAACTAGTCTAAAAGAAAAATCAAATGATCTTCTTTCTATAGTGACCAAATTCACAAATGAATAAGAGAATCTAGAAAGACTTCTTGGTTCTCAAAGATGCTCGGTTAATAAAACTGGATTGGGTTATAGCTTCTTTGATACTCAAAATAGACCAAACTATGTGGTGAAGAATCAAAGACAATATTCTCAACCATTTGTTCAAAGGACTAAATTTTCTAGTTATAATAGAAATGCATCTAATCATGGAACTTATAATGCTTATAAGAGTAGACATGATTACTCTAGAAATGCTAAATCTTTTTATAGAAAGAATATTTATTATCAAAGGAAACCAAAATCCAAATGGATATGAGTTCCTAAGACTAACTCCCATAGACCAAAAAATAGAAAGGGGTCAAATGTTTTGTCTTTTAATTTTGTTATATGTACACAAAATAAGGATCAAATGGATATTGGACAACGGTTGTTCCAAACATATGACTGGAAGGCTGGAGTTATTTTCCACGCTTCAAAGTAAGGATGGAGGAACCGTCACCTTTGGTGACAATAACAAGGGAAAAGTAATCGGTACCGGTAACATTGGTAATCCAAAATTTCCCTTGATAGAAAATGTTCTTTTAGTAGATGGTTTAATACATAATTGATTATCCATTAGTCAATTATGTGATAAAGGTTTTCTTGTTTCTTTTGAACATGATTTATGCTTAATTTCTGATTTTTAATCTAAAAAGATCATTTTTAAAGGTAAAAGAATAAACAATGTGTATGAACTTTATCTAGATGAGTTACCCACTTTTAATGAAAAATGTCTTATTGTTTCAAATGAAATTCAATGGTTATGGCACAAGAGACTTGGACATGTTAACTTTAAAATTATTTCCAAGTTATCCAAGAATGATTTTGTTAGAGGCCTACCTAGAATACCATATAAGAAGGATCACTTATGTGATGCTTGCCAAATGGGTAAACAAATCAAGAGTTCTTTTAAAGCAAAAGATATAGTTTCAACAAAACGTCCACTTGAACTTTTACATTTAGATCTATTTGGACCATCTAGAATTCAAAGTTTGAATGGTAGCAAGTATGCTTTTGTTATAGTAGATGATTATTCTCGATTTACATGGGCAATTTTTCTAAAAAGCAAAAATGATGCTTTTTCTGAATTTTTCAAACTTTGTAGAAGAATTACAAATGAAAAATCTACATCCATAATTAAAATTCGTAGTGATCATGGTGGTGAATTTAAAAATGAACCTTTTTTAAAGTATTGTGATTTACATGGTATATCTCACAACTTTGCTTTTCCTAGAGCGGCTCCACAAAATGGAGTTGTTGAAAGAAAGAATAAAACTTTACAAGAATGTGCTAGAACCATGCTTTAAGATAAAAATTTACCTAAATACTTTTGGGCTGAAGCAATAAATACAGCATGTTATATTTTAAACTGTGTTCTTATTCGACCAATCTTACATAAAACATGTTTTGAATTGTATTATGATCGTATACCAAAGATCTCATATTTCAAAATTTTTGGTAGTAAATGCTTCTTGTTAAATACCAAAGATAATCTTGATAAGTTTGATTCAAAATCAGATGAATCAATATTTCTTGGATATTCTTCTAGAAGTAAAGCTTATCGTGTTTTTAATAAAAGAACATCTTGCATTGAAGAATCTTTACATGTTACATTTAATGAGAATTGTGAGCAGGTTATACCTCTAAGAGAAGGAGAAGAAGTCATACTTCAAGAGGAACCTTTGATAGAGAGTACTTCTCAAGAAAATGTTCCTCTTCAACCGGTTTGGAAAGAAGTTCCCAATCATCCACATGAACAAGTTATTGGTGAAATAAAGAATGGTGTCCAAACTAGAAGGCAATTGCAATATATTACAAATATTGCTTTCATATCTAAAATAAAACCAAAGAATATCAATGGAGCCAGTGATGATGAATTTTGGCTTTTGGCCATGTCTGAAGAACTTAACCAATTTACTAGGAATGATGTATGGGATCTAGTTGATAGACCAAATGATCATCCAGTAATCGAAACAAGATGGGTCTTCCGAAATAAGCTGGACGAAAATGGCGAAGTCATTCGAAACAAAGCAAGACTAGTAGCACAAGGCTATAATCAATAAGAAGACGTAGATTTTGATGAAACCTATGCACCCGTGGCTCGATTGGAGTCAATTCGAATGATGTTTGCTTTTGCTAGTTTCATGAATTTTAAGTTATATCAAATTGATGTTAAGAGTGCATTCTTAAATAGACACATCAATGAAGAAGTTTATGTAGAGCAACCTCCAAGCTTTGAAAGTGAGAAATATCCAGAAAAAGTCTATAAATTAAAAAGAGCTTTGTACGGACTTAAACAAGCACCAAGAGCGTGGTATGAAAGACGATGAAATTTTCTAGAACAATCTGGTTTTTCCATTGGTCGGTAGACTCCACTTTATTTATTAAAAATCTTAATTCATATATTCTTATTGTGCAAATTTATTTTGATGACATAATATTTGGTTCTACTAAAGATTCTCTTTGTAAAGAATTTGCTAAAGCTATGCTGAAAGAGTTTGAAATGAGCTTGATGAGCGAATTAAACTACTTCCTTGGACTTTAAATAAAGCAAACTGAAGAAGGAATCTTCATCAACCAGGCTAAGTAAACAAAAGAACTTCTCAAGAGATTTGGGTTGGACTCATTGAAATAAAAAAGAAATCCTATGAGCACAACTACTTCTCTTGATAAAGATGAAAATGGTAAAAATGTAGATACTAAGCTCTACAGAGGTATGATTGGATCTCTATTATACTTAACTGCTAGTCGACCTGATATAATGTTTAATGTTTGTATGTGTGCTAGATTTCAATCTAATTCAAAGGAATCTCATTTAACTGCAGTAAAACAAATTCTTCGTTACTTGAAAGATACTTCAGATTTTGGTTTGATTTACCCAAAATCATCTTCCTTTGATTTAGTTTCATATAGTGATGCAGATTTTGCAAAAAGTAAATCTGATCGCAAGAGTACTAGCGGAACTTGTTATTTCTTAGGAAATTCCTTAGTCTCTTGGTTTAGTAAAAAGCAAAATTCAGTGTCACTCTCAACAACTGAAGCAGAATATATAGCGGCTAGTTTAGCGTGTTCTCAAGTACTATGGGTGAAACAGACCTTAAAAGATTTTGGTTTGAATTACTCCACAACAACTATTTATTGTGATAACACTAGTGCTATAAATCTTTCGAAAAATCCTGTTCAGCACTCAAGAACTAAGCATATTGAAGTTAGACATCATTTCTTACGAGATCATGTGTTAAAAGGAGAAATTTCGTTAAATTTTATATCCACTAATGAACAACATGCCGATATCCTCACTAAACCACTTAAAAATGAAGATTTTATGAGAATTAGGAGAGTAGGCATTTGCTCATTTTTAGATTTATAAAATTTGTTTTTAAAAATAGTGTTTTTGAAAAAAATCTCAAAAATGCACCTTTTTAGTCGACCGATAAACTTCTAGTCGACTGATGTTTTAAAAAGTTTTACTGAAGAAACCTGATACCCCTTCGTTTTTGTTCTTTTTTAACGCATCGTTTCATTTTTATGCCCATATGTTTTCCCCTTTCCATAAACGAAACTCTCTCTCTCTCTCTCTCTCTCTCTCTCTCTCTCTCTCTCTCTCTCTCTCTCTCTCTCTCTTTGTCTCTTCTGAAAACCCCTAGGAGTGCCAGATGAACTCCTCCTCGCCGGAATCCTCTTGCCGTGACAGGGTGCCTCTTCAGCCAACGACGTTTGCGACACTTGCAACAACATCTTCTCACCTACCGTCATCCACCGCGTCACCTCTTGTTCGTCGAACCCTTTATCGCCTCTTCCCTTTTGCCTAAAATCCGTGGAAACTCGACATCCCTTTTCGATGGGTTGTTACTACCGATTGTTTTGGCCACTAACAGAAACCTTGATCGTAGAAGGCACATTGTCCGCATTGCACAAAGTGTTTCAGTTGCATTGGTTATCCTCCACGACGCCAGACGATATCTTCCTCCCATCGGACGTCATTTTTAAAGCATTTGGAAGCCGACATCAATAGCGTCTCTATTTGTTCCTCTCAACGACTTTATTGATCAACCACTCCATGCAACATCGATTCTCTTTGATAGGTGGATTTGTTTCATTCTTAACAATCATGCGTCATCAGAAAACAGCCTCCGCACAAGGTACCCCTCCATCTACACCACAAGCACATCATGGATTTTCTCTCAGACTACTCAGAAATCCTCTTTTATATGATACTTTTGGATCGATTTCTGCACTTCCTATTTTACCAGGCTGAAATATTCTGTTTCACCTATTTTCTCGTTATAAAATCAGAGAATTATTTAGAGGCATTTCACACCTTTTTGACGCTGATGCAGACCCTCTTCATTATCCTTTGTTGATCTATTTGTTTTACACAAATTTACAAATTGATCATGGAACTGAATTTCTTTCATCTCTTGTTCGCGATGTTGAACTTGAGTTTGATTCTAAACTTCTTGGACAGATCTTAAATATTCCACCTTCAGAAACTCTTTTCAATACTATTGAACTTAATGATGGAAGAATTTTTGAACAAATTCTTCTTCCCGGTGCACCTCATTGTCCTCCTTTCGAAAATACCAATCTTCAAACTCGCGCTCGCATTGCTGGATGAATTCTTGCCCATAATGTTATACCTAAAACTAGATCTTTTGATTACTACTCCACATATCTCTCTACGACTCTTTACATCTTATTTGGAAATATTTGGGTAAATTGGGCCAACGTGTATTTTACTACTTTGTGGAAACAAAAACCTTTTCTTGTGTATGAATGTCTTCTTACTCGTATTTTCAGATATTTCAAAGTACCCCTAACCAATGAAAAATATATTGAACAAAAGGAGTTTTTTAATCAAACTATTTTTAAACGTATGAAAATCAAATATCTGCCTCCTTTAAACTTTGATCAAACTGAACCATTTGAACCATCTCCCTCTGAACCCTCACCATCTCCTGTGACACCTTCATCTCAAGCAAAACGAAAGAAATTCTCTACTAGTCAAGACAATAATGAAATTTTGCAGAGAATGGAAGCTTTGGAGCTGTATCAACACACTTTTCGTGAAGATGTGACTCAACAACTTTCTTCAATTCAGAAAGATATTGTTGAACTCAAGGAGATGATCAAGCAACACTTCTCTTGAACTTTGTTTACTATCATTACTGAACTTTGATACTTTCTGGGTTGTAATATTTTGAACTTGAATTTGCAGTTTTTTCTTATGCTATATCTGCACTTACTCTTTTTTATTATGACAAAGGGGGAGAAAAAGATAGAACTTGCATGAGAAATTATGAGAAAAAGACACATGGATGGAAACACATGGATGAAAATTATTGGAGAAAAAGAACATGCCACATGGAAATTGCATATTGCATCATGACATGAAAATTGCATCATGTGAAAACATTGAAAATTGCATTATGTGAAAGGCATTGAAAATTGCATTCTTGAAAAAGTTTTAGAAATGCATGAAGTAATGATGGAAATGCAAAATAATCAATATGTGATATATATGCTTTGATTGTGCTAACTTCTTATGTTTTGTAGCATATTGATAGGGAGAGTAAAATCTCCATCTATGCATCTAAATGCTCCATCTTTGATTAGTTTGTCATCATCACAAAGGGGGGGATTGTTACGACAATGAAGCCGTACATGATACTTCAAGTACAAGGTTTTTATGATGAACAAGTGAATCAACTGCATTTCAGCTAAGGCATTGAAGAAAAACGACAAGAATTGAAGAATTCGATGAAGAATCTTTGAAGACTAGCGTGCAAATGTAAAAATCATTAAAAGTCTTAGATTCTTGTAAGAGCCTTACTTAGAGTGCATATTTCGAGTGCATTTTACCTAAAAAGTCTTTAGAAATACTTTTCTAAAAGAACCCTTCATAAAAATCTTTTTAGAAAACTCTTTATTTAATTTTTCATGTTTATAAGTCGACCAATAGACTCACCAACCGACTAATCCTTTCACGCCAAATTTTCTAAGCAAAATGTCATTTTGTCAAATTAGTCGACCAAAGGTTTTATCAGTCGACCGGACAGAACATGTATTTTCAGAAAAAATTAGCAGCAGTCGACTTAAAGATTTTTCAGTCTACTGATGATATTATCAGTCGACTAATTTTTTCTCTAGTCAACTAAGTTTCAAAACTTCAGAATTTTAAACGGCTTGATAAACACATTAGTCGACCGACGATAACTGTCAGTCTACTAATAGTTAATTATCAGTCGACTAACTACTGTTCCAGTCGACTAATTTTGTTGTTTTTTCTGAAACTTTTAAAAGCCGTGTCTTTTCATTTTTCAAACGTTTTGATCGTTCAAAATGGACAGTTTTGACACCCTTTCATAACCTCAACGTATGGAATCTTTCAACTATAAATATGAGTGCATTCCACACTCAAAAAGCAATGTAATCCAATCGAATTACATTGAATTACTCTTCGCTTTTCATTCATATTCATTTTCTCACTCACATGATATTTTTCACTTTAGTTTTTCACTCAAATTCCTTTGAGAGATAGTGAATTCGTGAGTTGAGTATTTCAACAACCTCAAAAGCCAATTGCATCTCATTTGCATTTATAAGAAAGGCTCATAGGTTGTTTGTAAGTTGTTACTTATTTCATTTTTCTTTAAAAGGAAAGGACTCCTTGGCTTAAAGGAGTTGTTTGCTTTCAGTAGGTTTGTTACTGAAAGTGGAACCAGATTTGGTCTGTGTATGATCTTGTAGTTAAACAAGGTTGATAGTGAAAATCTCAAACTAGTTTTGCTTGGGGACTGGATGTAGGTCGGGAAAGACCAAACTAGGATAAATTCTTGTGTTCTTTGTGTGATTGCTTTGTGTATCTCAAAATAGGCAAAATTTTAAAGACGTTATTTACAAGCACTATTCACCCCTCCTCTAGTGCTCGTTGCCTCGATCCTATAACACTTTCAAAAAGTGTCACCTAATATGCAACTCTGTGAGTGATGGTTCACTCCGACAAACTACGCAAATGACCACTATTTAATATTAATCTTCACTGTCGTATAAAAAACAAGTACATCATTGAAGCATTCATAATCTACTCTTGACTTTGAATCTGCCCAAACATATTCACAACATATCTATTTTCATCCAGTTGCATTGCACTAAAGAAACCTGGGTCATTGCTTGATTTCTTCTGTAAGTAATCAACTAAGGAACATATTTCTTATTTCTTCATGTTATCTGTCATCTTCCTTATTAAATGGTTTCTTAGATCCATAGGTGTGAATGAAACATTCTCGCGACCACAATCTATATGCACACACAAATTGTATGTTTTCCATGGTGCAATGTCGGCGCTATCAGTTATTTCAATAATTGCAGTATGCGCTTCAGTTACTTTACTATGTGACCTTAACATAGGACTTATATGTGAAGCTGCTAATTCATGGTTATGATCACTGATTAAAGTACGAGGTACATATTTTCCATTCAGAAGTCTTCTTATCACCATTCTCACTGGACAACCACATCTTTAATCCGGTTTGTTTCTTGTTGGATTTTCACTTGACTTCTTCCAACCTTTCTTAGAACAAACATATGTCTTTCTCACCACAACATCCTGTGCATTTTTTTGACCAAGAACACCTTCTGACACTGAAGCCAAGTTTTAAGGCATAATCATTGTACTATCATATACATTCTCAATGCCTGCACCTTTATCAAGTATACTATCATGATCGTCTACCTTATTATCAAATTGCATTTCTTCTGCTGAAAGATTCAAGTCAAAAGTGAATTCAATGTATGCACCCTTCTTATCATGTGCATCATTAGTGTACATGTTCACTTCTTCGGGTGCGTCATTAGTATAAATGTTCACTTCTCCATAATTTTTCACTGATTGAGATACCTCATCTTCACTGCAACCAGATGATAAGCTCACCACTGTCATAAGCAAGATATCAATTTGCGTTAGCCAATGCATACGTTTACTACGATTTACTCAAGATGCATATAACAACAAATACAAATTAATTAAGCAAGTCAAAGAAACGATTGAATGAATCACAGTATAAAAGCAACAATGATTTGTTATTTGCTTATAGTATGCATCGAGTTGTCATTTACCATGCCAATGAAAGAAACAATTTAACGGATATGTATTGATGGTAGTGATTCATGTGACAACGATCTAATTATATATATGATGCTGTGAAGCGATTTCAATAGAAATCGCTAAAATGAACAGCGATTTGAACACACAAATCACCATCACAAGTGTGCAACAATGTATTTCTGCATGCACACGTTTTTAAATCATACTACAAATATCTTATAAATTGATACTAGAAAACACATAATATCTTACAAATCGATATACATATCACATAATATATTACAAATCAATATGATAATTCAACATAATGGCTTACAAATTGACACTATAAAACACATGATATCTTACAAATTGATATACATATCACATAATATATTACAAATCAATACGAAAATTCAACATAATCTCTTACAAATCAATATTAACAAACAATACAATATCTCACAAATCGGTATATGTTACTACAACTGTGATTTGCGTTACATTGTATATACCGAGTGAATGGACGATACTGGATGGGGTAGAGGCCTTTCCTCGCTTCTGTAAACAAGCATTCTTGTCAGCAGGTCCCACAACCCTACAAATATCTTTAATTTCCAACCGTAAAAAATACATCCACCTGCAATAACAAAACAATGCCTTAATGGCACTCATGACGACATACGTTCTTTACAATAGTATGATGACATGGAAAGGTACTCACGATGCCTTAATGGCACTTGTTGGAATGTTTGTGCGTCATTGCTTTTTTTCATACTATCTAATAAAAATGAAGAAAAAGAGAAGACTGTAAAAAGAGATGGCCGACAAATGCCCCTATGACGACCACCAATGATCGAACCAGTCAATCGATTTATAGTTATCTCCACGAGGTAGGAACAAACTCAAGAATGTTTTGTAACACAAGGCACGAACAAGAAGGCGACTATGTATTGTAACACAAGCTAAAAACCAAGGCGAGAACCTAAACTCTGAACGACGACAAAGGGTGCTCCAACGACAACAGACGATGGCAAAGGGTGCTCCGACGACATCAGACGTCGACAGTAAATGATGCGTCAACAAAAGGAGCTCATGTTACAGCAGATGGTGCATCGTCAAAGGGTGATCCGTTGGCAACATAAGAGTTTACTGCTTAGGGCAAAAATGAAACGTTTAGACTTTTTGAAGACTTAAGATCAGAACTCCCTTTTCTTGATAGAGGACATTTTTGTCATTTTCTTGAACCACCGTTTCATGTCGAGAATGGTGGGAAAGGGGTACTTAAGTCTTTGCAACTGCACCAAACTCTGATGCTAAGTGATGCCGACACACACAAGGATACAAGCCCCACATGCTTATATATGTGGCACTAATTTGGACCCCGAACACGCAAACAAACCGTCTTTCAGGGAGAACGCACAACACCCTCCCTGCATTGAGGGGTTCAGATAAGAGATAAATGAAGGCTGTCATGCTATTAGATTAACTAAGTTTTGGAGCGAAGCAGAGGTGCATACCATCCAAAAACTTGTTGAAGCCTTTGAGACGGCGATACATTACCATCATAAGCCTTCAGATCAATCTTCTGGCTTATGGGGAACCCATTCATGTTAACCTTCAAAATCAGAGAATCCTCCACCTTCTTCTCAAGCTTCATTGAGGAGGAGGTGGCACCATATTGTCTACTTGGGATGGGTTTAGTGGACTTGAGATTGGTGCATCAATTTGCATTTACACATTAACATAAAAAGAATATAATAAGATTATATATAAGATTATATAGGCAGCACACAGAAAGATACACATTAATATCAGATTCATGATACTAAGATTAGGTACATAATAATAGTTGGCTTGTAGAAAGTTATGCATTTGATTACCATTGCTTATATTTAAAATTTAGAAAAGGAGAATAATAATTGATTTTGATTCACCTTCATGACTTGAAAAAACCTATTTTGATGTCTGAAAAACATGATAAAAAACATGATTCCTATCAAATAAATTGTGTTAAGTGCATCTACAAGGTCTAATTGAAAAGATGCAACCTACAACTATGATCTCTAGTAGGGGAGAGTAAGTGCTCCCATAGCACCGTTGCATTATATATATATATATATATATATATATATATATATATATATATATATATATATATATATATATATATGTATATAAAAGAAGGATCGTCCAACCAAAGGATGGTCCAAAGTCTATAACTGATGATAATCTACGTCGTTCTTTCTCCAAAGATCGAGTTTTTCATTGATCAAACTTTACATATTGGATTTTGTTTTGGATTATGATTTTTTGATGTTTAGATGCGTGTTTTAAAGCACTAAAAATCATTGGCCCACAATACTTTGCATTGTAAAATTTTAAATGCATTGTGAGCCGACCATTAATTTTCACATTTCGAAAAACTGGGCTATCTGTCTTAAAGTCTTTATGTAAAACATATTTCTTATTAAATAAATTATGAAGAATAAATATATGAGGTCTGATCGATGAGATGCTCAAGCATTGGAGAAGGTGAGCCTTTCTATCGTCATTGGTTGTAGATTTTTAACCTTCCTTTGGTTGGATGGTCTCCCTTTTCTCTCTCTCTCTCTCTATATATATATATATATATATATATAAGTAATGAATACATGTGCAAGCATGACATCATCCATGGATACATGTGTGAGCATGATGGCATGCTCACATGCATCTATGTCCAACGTGGATGAAAATGGATGCATGTGTGTGCATGCAATCGTCGATGTCATGAGAGAGAGAGAAAGAGAGCCATGTAACATTTAAGAAAGTAAATCTTCCCTTTTAATGAAAATTTGGGAAACATGCAACTAGAATTTAAGTAAGCTACATGTCCGAGAGAGGCGTAAACGATATACCTTAATTTGGTTTGCCGTTATCAGATGTGCACCTTTATTTTTCCATGCTACAGTGATTTAGTGACGGTCCAAGACTGCCACTAAAGAATTGACGTGCCTTTTATTCTTTTGCACACAACTCTTTTAGTGGCAGTCTATGACCATCGCTAAAACATTGTTTAGCGTTAAAAAAAAGGAAGGGCGTGAAGCATGTGTTTCATGACTGATAACTCAGACCAAATTAAGGTTTGACGTTACTCTTGTCCCCTGCAGGTTTATTTAATATGCATCACAGTCATTGGATCTCAAAAGATCAATGCCAATCAAAAGAAAGTAGGTGCTCCATGAACAACTTATCATTACTATATATATATATATATATATATATATATATATATATATATATATATATATATATATATATATATATATATATATATATATATATATATATATATATAATGGACGCCCAATGTGCGCTCATGTTAAAAAGACCTTTTAGTTTGAAGCGCTGCTAAAGGTCAGAACGAAAAATTAGACATGGCGCTTCAAAAGTGCTGCTAAAGGTAATTTACCTTTAGTGGTGTTTTGAAGCATCGCTAAAGGTCTGGGCAGAAAATAGACCTTTAGTGGCGCTTCAAAAGCATCTCTAAAGGCTCTTTTTTAAGAGAACGGGTGTGATGGGGGCTATTCAGTCAGGCACCTACCACTTTTTACATATAGGAATTCAATATACTAATGTCCACCAGTTCTCATGCGTGGAGCGATTGAACCCCACAGTTGTTCGATTCAAAAAGTTGTTCTGGAGACAGTAACCTTAATCTCTCTCTATATATATTCTCTAACGAAGCCCTAATCTCCTCTCTCTCAAGCCTTCCGCCCTCCCCGACTCCCCGCGAGCCCACTGTGGTGATCACACTCTCTCCACCGCTCCGGCCCTGTCCGCGCGACTCCACGGCCAGGCAGGCCCACTCTCTCGAATCTTTCCCGCGAGTCGCGAGTCTCGCGACCTGATGTTTGATTCATCCTGATCTCTCTCTCTCTTCTCTTTTTTTCATTATTTTGGTTTTTTATTTGACATGATTAAAACACACAGCTCCTCCTTGCCCCTCTCCGTTTTCTATATCTTTTATTTTTCTCCTGATGTTGTTTCCGTCCTACTCTCCCCATAAACTGCTCCCGAGAAACCTTTTTTTTTTTATACATCTCTATTTTTTTTTCATAGTGGGTAATCTAGATGCAGTGACATTTTAATTAGTACATTACTTGCATTGCTTATGGCTGATTTAAAGGTACGGAGCTAAGCTGGAATTCTTATGTAGAAAACGTATCTTTGTTTTCTTTTAGCTCATTTCATTTGATTTGCTTATTGCCATCCAGCCGATTCAAGCTATCGCATAAAAAAAAATTCTGCTCTTTCGAGATCTAAAAAACGAGCATTATGAGTGCTTTTGTTTGTCAGTGATTGCTGTTAAGATGGGGTGTTTCATTTTTTCAGATTATATGCATGTATGCTTGATATATTCAATTCAGATAGCTAGGAAAAATTATAGGTTGTGCGTCCTCCAGGTAAGACGGTCGCTGCAACTCCTAAAGATATCCTGACAGTAACCATAAATTTTTTAAAGCGCATCACTGTAATAATCTTAGAATACAAATAGGACTTACCATTCCCTGCAAGACCATAAACAAAATATAGGACAAACTTATTTTGTTCGATGGCACCTATAATCTCCTCAAAAGTATATCTTTGTTAATCGTTTAGTGCTTGACAACAAACCTTTTGCTCATCCAAAACATCAATATTAATATCATTAAATATACTACATTAAAAAATATCTTCCGCAGTTATACTCTGCACAGTAGATGGAAGATCATAATATGATAAACCTTGATTTAAATTGTATGCATGTTTGTATCTGTGGTCTCCTTGTAGTTATCTCTTGATTTTTTTCCTTTTCTTCAAATTCCTTAATCTTACATCATTCCTCCCGGTTTTGAGTTCTTTTCCTCTTAATGTCCTCTATTCTTTGCTTTCTTCACTTTTTGGAGTTATCATTACTCTTGATTTCAAAGAAATCGTTTTTTTTAGGATGCACTTAAATTGTTTGAGGGAAAACCTCAACCAACTTCTATGATTGCTTTAAAGGTTTTCTTAACGGTTTTTACTTCTCCCCTTGAATATTTTATTACTCAAATGACACTTCTCATTCGCTTCATAAAAAAAAATGGTGAAGAAGGAAAAGTGTGGGGAAAGCAAGAACTCGAGGTTCCTACCTTTTTTCCCCTTTTCCTAACAAAATTCACCTTGTTTTCTCCTCACTTCTATTTCTCCAATTCTCCATTTTATGTTTCAGACAAATTTCCGAAAACACTCAGGTTTATTGTTTCTGTGATCATTTATTTATTTATTTACTTTGATTAGGTGTTTGGGCAGCATGCAGTATCCCAAGTTGAAACCGTGCCTGCTGCAGTCACTAATCGCTGATCATCTTCTCGAAGAGAACACACCACTCTCTGATCCTTCGAGGCTCTCAACTATCATTTCCTCCATCAAATTGCATGGCCTTCTATTGGAGCATTTTGATGGTTCACCCGATCAGAAACTTGAGAGTGAGTGGCGATCTGCCATCAATTCATGGATTGATGGTTTGATCTCGCTGTGTTTAAGCAAAAAGGTACTACCACCTTGTTAATTCTTGTTTTAAATATTTCCCTTTTGATTTCCAAAGGAGTGAATCAAGACAGGAGTTGGTTTTGATAGAAAGTTTATTCTTTTCCCTTGTGGTGACTCAAAGAATGTGTTAATTCTGTTGCTCTGGGTGCTTTGGTTTGAGATTATCACTATGATTGTTTAATGGTGTTTGCTCATGCTTTTATAAAGTTTTTTGGTGTTATGGTGACTCAAAGAAATGTGATAATATTTTGCTCTTGATGGTTTTGATTTTGAGTTGTTCAGTGTGAAGATCCTCCTTTTTTTTTTGCCTTTGATCATGTAGCCGGACAAGTGCTGGGTTGGCGTCAGCTTGCTGGGTGTAACTTGCCAAGAGTGTAGTGCAAGCCTGTTTCTCACATCTTATTCATCCTGGTTCGAAAAGCTTCTCTTACTGCTCAAGGTTTCATTCATGAACTTGACTGTTTATATTTCTCTTACCTGTCCAATTTTTTGCTATGTAAATATTAATCTCTATCAGCTTATGTAGTATATATTTCCACAATATGACAAATAATTGAGTGAATTTGATTCACATGGCTAAGCACAATCATGCCACAATGGCGGGTTGAACATGATTTTTGGGTGGTTCTGCTCCATACCATTTACAACTAGATGATGGGCTTAAAGTGTTCTAAGTTAAAGCCTGAAGGACATTGCATGTTTGATAGATACCCTGTGTGTCTATCCTTTGCTGCATGGCTTAAGCCAACACACACTATCCTTGGTGGGCAGCAGAGTACTCTGGAGGTCTACACCGGAGCTGGTGAAATAGGGCCACAACAAATGTGGCACCTCTTGGCCAATTAGGGGACGTTTATATAACAGTGGTTTCTCCTTATAAAAAAAGTCAATTACGACTAGACACATAAAAATGTTTGTCTTACTCTCTTTCATCTATTTTCCCTTGCCTTGTTTGTGAATTTAATAAGGTTTGTAATGCTCAGACAGTCATGCATCTAGGCTCATAGATTTGAGTCAAAAGAGGGAAATTTTGATATATTGTGACATCATGTTTGATGTAATATTTTACTTTGCTGCAATGGCACCATTCAGCTTTGCTTTTCGTTTGAATATGTTCTTCGTACCTTCAAAAGAGATATGTAGAAGCAGGAAAAATTTGTTTCTCTTTCATTGCTATATCCATGTATGTGTATATGGCATAGATATCACTTATATTTTGAGAAACTATCTTGATATTATTTTGATATAGTGAGAAGGCACTGCTATAGCTATACTATAATGATATCATCACTACAGTTTCATAACTTGTTTCTTTTTTAATTTACTGTCTTTTATATTTTTTTACCTTCTTTTTACATTTCTTTGTAGAAATAACACTTATGAACTTATTTTATGCTATCGTTTTTTTAATTTTTCATTTTTAAATGCAAAAGGTTATGCTAGTTTTTCTAAGATTTTATAGAAAATCCTATAATATCTTCAGAAATTGCTTCACCATTGTTGTGACCAGTGTCACTGATATATTGAAAATATTGTGATATTATCGGCTATTTCAAGGTAGTCGATAATATCCGGAGTATATCACAATATTTTTAATCTCGTGATAATATCATTACAGAAAGGGAAGGAAGGAAGGAAAAGAAAAGAAGAAAGGGAAGAAAGGAAGGATAGGAAAGAATGAATATAAAAAAGGAATGGAGGGGAAGAAGGAAAAGAAAGGAAAAGAAAAAAAGGAAGGAAGTAAAGGAAAAGAAGGAAGAGAAGAAGGGAAGGGATGGAAAGGAAAGAAGGAAAGAAAAAGAAGAAAGGGAAGAAATGAAGGAAGGAAAGGAAAGAGGAGAAGAAAAGATGCTCCAAAGATATGATCCCATCCTCATATACCCTCATAGTAAAATGACAATCTATCTCAATATGCTTGGCCCTCTCGTGGAACTCTCGATCCTTTATAATGTGAATGACACTCATATTGTTACAATACAAGGAGGTTCTTCCACAATGAAACACCTAACTCTCCCCAAAGCCACCTTATCCAAATAATATCAGTTGTAACTAAGCCATAACTCTATAGTCTACCTCAATTGTGGGTAAAGCAACTCATTGATGCTTTTTGCTCTTCCAAGAAATCAAAGTGCTTCCAAGAATAACACAAAACCTTAAAGTAGAGAGGTGGTCTCGAGTGAATCCCCTATAGTCTGCATCTCAAATGTTTCTAAGGTTTGTGGAGGATGATGACAAGAACATTCCAAAATGCATAGTATCTCTCACATATCTAATAATCCTGAAAACAACAAGGTGAACCAATGTGGTTGAGCTCATACATTGACTGACAACATGTACATAAATGATATCAGACTTGGATATAGTCAAGTATATCGAACTCTCAACTAATTACTTGTATATCATTGGGTGTTCTAGCTCCTCTCTATTTGTAGCCCTTAATCTCATAGTTGCTTCCATAGGAGAGGTAACTTTCTTAGAATTATCTGCTACTAGCCTTGCTTTCTCAACAAGATCAGTTGTATACTTATGCGGGGATAAGTAAAGTCCCCCTTGAGTATGCAACTGCCAAGGCAAGGAAATATTTCAAATTTCTAAGGTCTTTCATTTTAATGATATTAGCTATCCTCGGCGTCTACTTTTTGCACATCATCTCCTGTAATCACCATAGGAGTAATATACACTTGCCATGAGATAAAGAGGATACACACAAAGCGGGATCATAATAGCTTTGGTCAAGGCCGAAAGATCTAACCACAATGTTGAACTTCTCAAACCACATGCATGGTGCTTGTTTGAGCCCATACAAGGCTCTCTTCCATCCGCATACTCTGCCTTTAGAATCTGAGTACCACCAAGACATCAAACTGTTTGAGAATGCCAAAAAAACTGACTTCAATTCTTATGCTCAACAACACTATTTGTTCTGGTGTATGGAGACAAGACTTTTGGTGTATGATACTATTTTTAACAAGAATTTATTATAGTTCATTACTTATGTATTCTCTCCCTGAATTTGAGTGAAAATCTTAAATTGAGGTAAAAATTTGAGTTTTAATCATAGCATAAAATTGTTTTAGAATGCCAAAAAACTCACTTTTATTTTTTATAAAGTAAATCCATGCATATTTTGTGCAGTCATCTATGAAGGGTACAAAATACGAGAATCCACCTTTTGACAAAACTGGTTAGAGCTGCTAAATATCAGAGTATACAAGATCAAAAACATGCAATGACTCCACACTACTACCATCAAAAGGTAATGCATGACATTTGGCTAATTAGCAACTCTCACACTCCTTCATAGATTTAAACACTATAACTCTTGACTCATCAACGTACCAAATGCACTAAAGTCAGGAGTTGAGAAACATGGCCGTGGCATCTATGCCAAAGGACTGAAGGATCTAGCACAACAACACCACAACAAAAAATATGTGGAAACAGACTCTTCAGTCGAGTCAAGCAATACAATCAACCCCTTCTATGCTTAGTCCCACTCCTCCTCCCTAACTACCGTCAACACAACCATCAAGTGAAAATACATCACATTATAACGTATCATCTAACTTTTTGATATTAAATTCAACGCAATAGATGGAACATGGTATACTTTTGTAACCTTTAGTTGGTTCTTAATGTTAGAAGACAAATTTATGGTCCAACTTTTGATACTGACCTGATGTCTCCATTAGTTATGTGAAAGGATCCATGACGATGCTTATAGTTGTCTAAGGCAGACTCATTGGCAGTCATGTGACATGACACCCCTGAATCTATTAACTAACTTGGACAAGGACTAGGTATGCTTGCAGGTGCAGAGGAAGTGGATGCAAATGAATGAGCGAGGAGCTGCTAAATTTGCTTTAGTATTTGAGTCTATATAAAGGAGTCAGAAGCCTGGGCTGCACTTATTATTGATACTGTCGGTGGTTAAGTTGCAAACTACAAGTGTATTTACCGTTGAAGTCCTAAACTTTTTCTTCAAGTTAGGAAATGCAATCTCCATATGCCTCATTTTTTTATAATAGTGGCATCGCATTGTACCCATGTCCCAACGAGACGAGCCACTCTAGTGCGTATGTTACTCACCTTGAATATGTGTTTGCTTTGCTGCCACAAGTACAATATCATCTACAGATTTAGCTTCAAAAGACTTGATTTTAGTCTCTTTTGCAATTAGCTTGCTCAACATCTGAGTGAATGTAGGGAACTCAGCTCTATGTAACATCACATACTTAGTCCTATCAAACATAGTTTTCAAGGTCATCAGAAACTCGATAACTCTCGACTTTTTCTTTCTATGCACTGGGCAATTCTTGCATTCATCACATCTAGTGCAAGGGGGATCTGAATCCATAAGTGCTATCACATCCCAAATTTGCTGCATTTGTGAATAAAAGCTTTGCACAGTCTTACTTTCCTATTTGAGCCCTCTAAGATCTTGAACCTGCTGGTACTCTCTTGCCTAGTTGTTTTGTTGGTATACTGGAGCTAGAAAGTTCTAAGCATATGTGGCTTTCTCAAACTTGGCCTGGTTAACTGCTGAGCATCCTTGACCCTAACAACCATGCCATAATCTTTGCATATTTTACATCTATTCCCCTGCCTTTTCATCATATCAAACCACGCTGTCCACCTTTTTTGTCACACCCCAATTAATGGTGACATTGCTGCCCAACTCAGCCCGACACATCAAATTGGTCATCAACACCTCTATAGGATTTCAAACGCTACCCGAGAGGCTGAAAGCAATCACAGATAGATGTTAAGCTGAAAGGAATTTAAAACACAGAAATCCCTGAAATTTCTAACTACGACCCCTATAGAACCTGCCCGAGAATCATCACATCTAACCAGCTCCAAACATCAAATCATTGCCTTTATCATGATTCTAGGTGAAAGCAGCCTAAATAGATCCAATCTAGGGCAGAAAATAACTTGGAAATAATCCAGGATTTAAGATTTTGTGAATCAGACCCTATTTGTCAGAAAAGTTCCAAAAAACCATGAAAAATCACGACTTCTTGTAGAGAACTCCAAATTGCACGAAATTGTTTGTGAAATCTTGTCCTCTGTAGCTCTTTTAGTTACAAATGAAAAAGATTCCCAATAACCTATCTCTACCTTAGGCATTCCATTAATGGCTGATGTCAGCTATGCACTGTATCACACTAAAAAATTGTTGCTTCTAGATGATCTCCTCCATTCATGAACTGCTGCAATGGAAGGAAGAACACTGATATGCAGGAGTTCAGCATGTTTCTTGTTACTCTTCAAACAAAAGCTATATTACATAAGGCTGTCCTCCTCTTCATTAGGGTTCAATCTACAATAATTTCCATGCCTAAACTACGGTCGATAATCATATATATTGATAGGACTATGAGTAACACCTGCATGCATATTTACATCTTTGTACATGAACAAAGCTAGTATTTTCAACAATGTAGCACATCCAACTAATGATCTACTATTTTTGCACGAGGTTCACAATCACCAATTTGATGGTTCCACTGATAACAATTGTTATGATGTAATATCGCAAACATTTATCTAAATAATATAATAAAATAAATGTGAACTTTGTTCTGCCTGCTTGGAATATTAAGCTTCTGGGTGTCCTCAAGAAAAAAAGGTGGCGGTGGGGGGGGGGACAAAAACCTTGTTTTATATGTCCATACTATCTTGAATGATGTTATTATGAATGCGTTGCATTGATTCTTTTTGGCTTAATATCTGTCCCTTTTACATGTTATTTGAGAAAGTTGTTTGGTAATGATATTTTTTGTCTTGCTATGCAGCCTCAGTCAGACTCTCATTTTATCAAAGTGGCTTCTTGTGCAGCATTATCAGACCTACTTACGAGGTTCTTATTTATCTTGCTTGTTATATGCCACTGCACTTGTCCTCATTTTGTGGTATCAATGATGTGATATATCCGTCAGTCAATATTTATTTTGTATTGTTTTGGAGGTGTGCTTTCATTCATAATCTTTTTGTAATGTTTGCACATTTTTTATGTGTTCTACTATTTATTTCTTTTACTAATTTTGCTTTTCTTCTCCCACTATGCAAGCAGGCTTTTAGCCCTGGTTGGACTTGATTCCAAGGCCACATAATCATGATACTGAGTCTCCATGGTCTGTTTATCATGCTTACTCTTTTTATACAACTGGCAAGAAACCTCACAGAAATCTGCTCTGAAGTATAGAAGAGTGTACTTGTCAGTTATGACTAGAGAGGAGTCATTAAGCTGAAAGTTATGCACCGTTTTTCCTTCTTTTATAGCGAGAGAATGTGAAAGTACATTTGGTACATTTGCTTCCTCTTTAATACATATTGTTATGCTTGTTATGAACTTATTGATGAAGGGAAATGCACGAAGGCCTTTATCATTACATGTTCTTTTCTGAGTAAAACCTTCATGATGCACTGGAACAAATCTTGAGGCCAAAATCTGGACGGCATAGTAAATGACCAACTCTTAGATACTTAAATCCAAAATCATACCAGAGAATCAGAGATAAAGCACCAGAGCTACGGAATATCCAACTTTTTCTTGGATCTAACATTTGCTTTTGTGTTAATGGAAAAACAGAAGAGGGAACATTTGGTTTTGTTCAATCCAAAAAATGATACTAACTTGATGTGAATGGAAAGAAAAATTGTTGCGCTCGACATTTATGGATTGTTTTTAAATTATATAATTATTACTGCTTGGAATCCAACAAAATATTGTTTTTTGGAATTTACTGATTTTCAATGGGCGTTTCTTAATACATAAAAAAGTGCACATGCCAACATATAAGAACATATGTCGTACATATGTACAAAATGAGTCATGGTACATTTAGTATCAAACATGCTTCACATCCAGAAATTTAGATGAACTGATTATTTTTACAGTTGCAATTTGATTGTTTTAGTACTTACAAGTTTCTGCTCCTTGGTACTATATTTGTGGTATGTGCATCTACACTATCCTTTGTGTGTATGTAGGAATATAGTTCCTTATTGTTGTTGATTCCCTTCGCTAATCAATTGGTTCAGGACTTGGTTCTGACATTACTTCGTGGTGTTTATGATAATAGGCTTTACAGTTTTCCAAACTCTAAGAAAGAGGGAGCTTTCCTGTCAAGCAAACTTATTCCTTTGGTTCTGCAACTGTTAACACAAGATGGTTCAGAAGATGACGTATTGGTTAGCAAGATTCTTTCCAATTATCTCTCGCTCCCCTCTATTTTTCTTTTTTTGATTTCTGTGCCCATTGTTTGACACATTTTTTAGTAGCATGTTGCTTTTGCTAAAGTCATATCTGCCACTCTGATATTGATTTATGGATTCCAAGCTCCTTAACCTAAAATATAAAATCAAGACCTTTTAGCAAAACAGAGAAAAAGCGACTGCTTGTTTTTGTTGAATATGTAGAAGTCTAAAGTGTTATAGTATTTATTGAATAATTCCCTTTACAATTGGAAGCTATGTGATTGGTCTTTAACTGATATACTTTTTAGATATATGGGAAGTGTGGTAACATATATATATATATATATAGTAGTTTCCTACACCCTTAGGTGTCTACGTGAGCCTACACACATTCGGAACACACACATTTGTTTTTGCCATTAAAATGACCTTTAGGCAGGGGTTGCGACTGACACTAAAGACCTTCTTGTACGCACAGACGCTGTGCATAGTGGGTCGTCCATCATCAGCAATGGACGACCCTGGTGAGTTCGCACTTCCAAAATTTTAGGAAGCGGGAAGTGCGGGAGGACTTAAGAGCGAACTAGGAAGCGACCTAGGAAGCGTGGGGGAAGCGAAAAAAAGAAAAAGTATAAAAAAACAAGAAGAAAAAACAGAAAAAAATGAAAAAAGAAGGGGAAGTGAGTTTCCCAGTAATTGGGAAGCACACTTCATTCCCGTTTAATCAGAAGCGCCACGTTTCGTGCTTCGGAGAAGCGCGCTTTCTCAAGTCGTATGGTGCTTCCGGTAACCCTAGGCATGCCCATGTGACATAGCAAATCACAATCTAAGTTGCCAGTGTCTATGTCATTAAGGACCCATTCTTTGTATGTCTCTCTCTTCCTTTATGTTTTGAACAACATGTAGTGGTTGCTATCTTAATAGTCTTATAAGAAAGATCAGCATGTAATAAAATCCAGCTCACGAGCTTTTTATTTTGATGAGTGCTTTGCTGCAGACTTGTGTAGTTATATAGTGTTAATTAGTCCCAAACCGAGTATTTTTAGTGGAAGTGCATTGAGTGGTTTGACTGTCCAAATGATTTGCTTTTGCCTCTTTTAATATGTATGTTGTTTGACTCTTCTTTTTAGGAGTTACATGGACTACTCGTGTTCTTATAGTATTAACCTTTTGCAGGAAGCGGCTGCTGGTCTTCTTTGTAACCTGTTAACTTTGTTTCCGTCATCTTTTCATCGTCACTATGATAGTGTGAGTGCAAATTTCTTTCACTCCCTTGGAATGTTCATTATGACTTTTTCTGAGTTGTTCCTTAGAGACAACGCTTGAACCTCAACTTGTTCTCTATGGACTTTCATATATGAAATATTAAAGCATTATGTCAACTTAATGGCTTCTTGCCTGTGTCAATCTATTTGACAATTTGCTTGAAGGAAGATTTATAGTGTTTGGGGATATATTTTGTATAACTGTCAATAATCTGGATTTATAAACACAAAATTTGTTTTCTAGTAGCTTTCAAAAAGTTTTTCTCCATTAGGATTTTTTTTCTTTGCATAGTAGCTTATTTCTAAACTAATTAAGAAATCAATTTTAGTTTTTTTCATTTCACCTATTGATTGTTTCAATTGGATAGTATTGGGTTATTATGCGCCATTCAAAATTAAAATGTTTAAATTTGTGAAAGAATTGTCATATTAGTTTGGATGATGTACTGTCACAGGCTGAGGCTGTTGTCGCAACCCTCTTGTTCAGAAATTCAAGCTTGGCTTTATCTAAGGTGTGAACCATGGGAAACTAACCTGCATCTATCGGTTTTGTTATTTTAATAGCACTGTCTTCTCAGGGACTAAATGGTCGACTCCATAGATGGTTTGACTTTGTCAAACTTTGTTTTGAAATATTCACTGTTATAAAAATTTTTCGCAGTCCCTTTTTTTGCAGACAGGATTTTTATGTGTATTGTTCTTTTCCTTTTGGATAGTTAAGCTTTTACATTAAATACTTGGTTTTTCATGTATACTTTTAGATGTTTGCCCAATTACTGGCTTTCCTTCCGAGGGCAAGGGGTGATGTTGCTAGCTGGTCCCAGATGATGACGAAGCTTTTGATATCAATCAATACAAATTTGAATTATATTTTTCAAGGCTTTGAAGATGGTAATTGATACAAATGCTTTATATTTATATGTTTGTGAAGCCTTGTGTTAAATAGAGCTAATTCTTGTTTCTAATGCAGCAAACAAAGGCTTGAATGCTATCAATCTCTTGGTTGAACCAGGAAAAGATCCCCCTCCTCCCTTGGGTGGTTACTCAGATGAACAACCAAAAGACAAGTTTGGCAAACTTCATATTCCTCATGTTTGCTCATTGATGAAGTGTTGTATTTCAATGCTTACCAGTCCTTATCATGTCCAGGTAGGCCAACATATTGTTTGTTTAATATTGTGGTCCTGTGAATTTCATGCAAGGCCATTTCCTCCTTTGCCCTTATGTTTATTGTGGATTAAGATCTACAGTGATTTTGTTTCAATGTTGTCAGGTCACTGTCCCTATGCACTCTCTGCTTTCACTCGTCGAAAGAGTGCTCTCACTGGATGGTAATAACTGCTATGCTTCGATGCCAGTTATGGCCATTACTCAGCTAGAGTTTATCTTTTCTGATCTCCCTGTGTTGCACCTGAATTGCTTGGATTTGCTACATGCAATCATCAAAGGGGTCCGCAGGTGAGTCACAACTTTGTTACTGTTTTCTCTGTGAACACATGGTGGTCATTATCATTTGGAGAATTCACTAGCGTCCATTTTTTTGGTATTTTACAGATACATCCTTTGGAGTTTGCATTCTCTAGATTTCTTGCAATTAAGAACTATTATTTTTAGCATTTCTTTATTTGATGAGATTTTTTCGAGATTTAAAAAAACATAATTTTCCAAATTATCCAGGGATATTCACTTGCCAAGAATATCCTGAGAATAAGATTGTGACTTTGGACAAAAGCATCTAAACCATTCACATGACAACATCTGACATGATCCATTTCAGATCAAGTGTCTTTTGCGAACAAACACAAAGAGGAAGGTGCCAACACTCCGTTACACATGTTCTTTACTTCATATCTTTTCAGATCCTGAGGAGTCTATTGAATCCCAAATGTGAAAATTTTGTTCTTTATAAATTACCAGGAACATTTCTTCACTCATCATTTGTTCAAGGGGGGAAAGTTAGAGCATGTCAACATGCTATGCCTCATGCACTACCTTATGCCACCAGGATTTATAGTTAGTCATCTTCTTCTTTCTATGTTTTTTGCTTGTAGGTATTGGAAATGTATCTGTTAATCATCTAAGACTGTCTGCTTTGAGTTAATACCGTCCATAGTCCAATTCATCCTTAAAAACTGTAGTTCATAAAGGTGTATTTGGAGTTGTTTAGTCTAATGCCACATTTTCTTTCTTCATTTGTGCATGTGCATGTTCAGACATGCTAGTTGACATGTTGGGTATCATTTAACACCGCACATTATCTTTCCTAACAATTAGTTCTTGTGCAGTCAATTGCTACCTGCTGCTGGGAAGATTGTACGGCTTCTCCAAAATTATTTCAGGAGGTTTTTGTTGCCTTCCATTAGAGTCAAGCTTTACACAATTGCAAAAACTTTACTCATCTCCATGAACGTGGGTACGGCCCTAATCTTTCGTATCTCTTATTCTTACTGACACTGCTTTGATGTGTGCAAGACTGCCAAAACATTGTGTTTAATAACTTTTTTTCTAGAGGATGGTCGCCAAATTTAAAATATTCTTTTTATAGTTTTGCTCGCTTAGGTAGCTGCTGCATTAGAATGTTTGTGTCATGAAATGGCACGGAATCTGAGGCACAGGAGAAAAGATAATGATGCATTTTAGCAAAGAAAAAATAACAAAACAAAAATAATAATAATGTCTTTTATTAATTGTTCAAAACATGGATATATACAAAACCCATTCTCATTAAACTCACACTCATACATACATACATGATCATACACACTTGACACACATTATGCTAACACACCCATCACTCTCCCATTTACATGGCACACACACTTATTTTGCCTAACGGTTTGTTGGACCTCCAACTAGCCGGTAGGCTATAGCCCAACAACTAGCTGGTCAAAAGAAAATGACCATAAAGGATGAGATTGGTCATCTTAATGATTACCAAAATAAAATAATAGAAGTAGAATAAATAAAAGAAAAAAAATAATACTAGCCTAAAAGTATACACTAGGTATATGTAAACTAATCCTAACGGGTATACCTTGAGTATACCAAATCTAAAATACACAATACACTATAGGTATACGTCTAGTATACCTAGAATACAAGATAAAATGAGAAAGGAATAAATACAACAAACAATCCTACAAGTATGCTCGAGTATGCTGAGGACAAATACGCATCATTATTACATATTTCCTAACTGTTTGAACTAGTCCAGCTATTCCATGAATAACACATTTCTAGCATCATTTGCATAATGAAAATAAAATTCGTGCTAAGTGAATTAATAAAACATATTGGGCATGGAAACATCCGAAAAATATGCATTAGAATTTTAGTAATGTCCAGAGCCCCAACTATTCTTGAAATATCAGGTTATCAATGAAACTCTTTTTTGGCTCTCCTTTTTTTTTAGTGTCCAGTTGTATGAGAAAACTGAAAACCATATCATACTTAAAATATTTTCTTCTCGTAGTGTTCAGAACCATCAAGTTTTATTGAGAATCTAGCAAGAAGCTCTGGCCGCATTTTAGACATAGTAGATTCAGTTTCTGCTACAGTATTGGGTAACTTGTCACTGTCAATGTTTTTACAGCTCTTTCTGATGACATCATAAGTTTTCATTTGATCTCTGTTTGATGTTTATTTCAATTCATTTTTGAACTATTCTTTGAGTTGGCTAGTTTATGGAGTCTCATACTTTAAATCAAAGTCATCAGTTGTGGTGCCTGTTCGAGCCTCAGAATTTGAAATCATGTAATCTCGTTTTCGATTCAAACAGGAAATTTTGAGCTCAGACATTCTTTTACACTTTTTGGAACAGAAAGTTTGACAAAAAATGGGAATTGCTGAGTTGTTATGACTTGTTTATTGCATATTTTCTTCGTTATGTTAGGTCTTCCTTTAAAGCATCACATAGTTCAAATGTTCTAATTGCTTTTTTGCTGGTGGAGTATAGCTTGTACCACAGTACCTTGTATCTTTATGTTTAAGAAAAATAAGAACTTATACTAACTTAGAAGTTCTGATTTTGATCAGGAATGGCTCTGTATCTTGCCAATGATGTAATTGATAATGCATCTAGGGATCTGGATATTGGTTTTCAAGCACAGGGATCCATCCCTTCTCAAGTACACTCTTCAAAACATGGAACTGGGGCATCAAAAGCCTCTAGGAGAGGAAAGAGGAAGCATGTTTCTGGATCCCCTGAGGATAACTCAAGTGGAATTGAAGCTGAAGTTTCGAGTAATTGTCCAAAGATTCCTTTCTCTGTGCAGATTTTTGCTCTTCAAGCAGTAGAAGCCCTTCTTACTGTGGTATGCATCTTAAACAGTCTTTCTTTGGTTCTAGGTGTTAGGTTGTTTCTGATCTGTTGATTTCCTCATTTATGAGGAATCATAGGTTTGTCATTGCTTGAATGAGGCATCTTGAAGTTTACCATAGTAAAAATTTCCTTGTATTGCAAAAGGTCCCATGAATCTAATAGTATGTGACTCAATGTCAGCCATGAAATCTTCTTTTCATTGCCATGTCTCAAATCTCATTATAAGGGATTTTGTTGTCATGAGAATCATGTGGCTTGAGAGAATCTCTCAAAAACATCTAGATATATTTATTATATTTTAAAAAATAAAGGCACATATAAATTCATAGTGAAAAAGATAAACATCTTAGCACAGTGTTAACATTGGGTTGATACAACAATAAGATTATGATATTTTGAAAATAGCATTTTTTGCATTTTATTGACTTTTTAAGTTGCCATGATAAAAGCATGGTAATTTTCAAAGTATTGGCTCAAATCTGCCTTAATTATGAATATTATGAAAGGAAAAAGCTTTTTCCCTTCATTGTTACACCATGCATCAGAATTTTGTAATATATCAACCGTTTGTAGTCTTTTTTATATGCTTCTTGGTATACTCTCCTCTTTATTGACCTTTGCAGGTTTATGTTACAGTTCCATGGTCATTTGGCGGCACCTAATTTTATCTGCTTATTTTGTGAAAAAGGAAAAAATGTTTGTGTCATTTGAAGGATTGTTTTGTGTAGTTATAGTCTTTCATTTTTTTCGGCAGAATTTAAGTTCCTTGTAGTGTGGATAACCGTTTTCAAAGATATTTCGGCAAATTGGTTAGTTAAAATGCTAGAAAGAGTTTCTGATATTCCGTGAATGCTGAGGGGACAGTTTGACGAGATGAGAATTCAAAAATATGACACAGAGAAAGTAACGTGATAATAGATTTTTATCTCTCAATTTCATTATCCTTCTCTTTATGCTGTGTTTGTTATAGGGGCAAACAATGCTTTTGCTGAAACTACCATTGCTACTTGATTATACCAGGGTGGTTCTTTACATTCACACAGCTGGAGACCAAAGGTTGATCTTCTTTTGATACACGTAGCGACCAGTGCCTGTGAGGAAGGCTGGTCATATGAGGACCACAACATTGTTATGGAGGATGAAACAAATTTTGGTCGAGCAGATTTTCAGCTTGCTGCACTTCAAGCACTGTTGGCTTCTTTGCTTTCTCCATGCTCTCACAGGCCTCCATATTTATCACAAAGCCTCGCACTTTTCCGTAAAGGTTATCCTTTTGCATTTGATTTACAGTATATTACATTGAGAATTTAATCTTTTTGCTTGTGATGACAATACTAAATATTATCTGCTTCATCCTCAGCCATATATTAGTTTACAAGAACTCACAGAAATTCATCTAAACAAGTGCAGCAGTTGGTTGAATTTACAATAAATGTTTTATGAAGGAAAATACATTTTATTCAGGGTTTCTGCTGTATTTACTGGGTCTTGGTCAACTAGAAGAATTGTGATTGTTGGCATGCACATTGAAGAGAAATCTTATTTGTTAAAATGTTGATGGTCGCAGGCAAGCAAGAGGCTGGGACAAAACTTGCAGATTTCTGTGCACATGCTCTTCTGGCTTTAGAGCCTCTTATTCATCCACGTTCCCTTCAGTTAATGCCATCCTCATCTCTAATTAGTAATAACACAGGCATTGGTGGCTTAAACCAGAGGTTTCATTTAGCAGTTAATGAAAATGGGGTAGGAGACAAAATGGGCAGCCCCAGAGTGGACTACCCAAACATCTCAAAAACCGGTAAGCCGAAACTCCCAGTTGATGTGGGTGATATTTATCCAGATGACAAGTTATGTCTTGGTTGGTTGGCAAATATGGAAGAAACCGACACTGCTGAAGACAGACAGACAGTCCAAGTGGATGGTCTGACTGAACGTCTAACTGTTAATCTTGATAGAGTTGGTACGTTGGAGCCCTGCTCGGTTGTCAGATCAGAGAAGGAAATTTTGAAGGAAGACACCAGAAATGGTAGCTCAGTTCTGATACAAGAAATGCGGGTGAGTGGTGGTGCGGATGGTATGGGTAAGAGCACATTTCAGGAGCTAGAGGGCCATGAACCGGAAGAAGTGGTGGTGCATATGGAAAAAGACACTTCAGCTGAAAATGCAGGTGGGCTGTTTAAGGAATCTGAGCTAGTAAAACCAGTGGCATCACCATCAAAAGAAGATTCAGTCTCAGCTGGAATTGCAGATATTTCTGCTGAAGACAGCCCATTTTTCACCAGATTTTCTTCGTTGCACAGCACAGAAACCGTGGCATTGTCATCTGATTCAGAGAGTCTTCCAGACATCGTTGAAGGTGATCCAGACACAGACTAAAAACATGCATGCAGTGCTCATCCATACTTGATGTGTGGCTTGTGCAAGCTGGCCCTTTTTTGAATTCTTTAGATTCATACAATACTACCTTGAAGAAAGAAGGCTAAGGCCGGCCGGAAGAAAAGGAACAAAATGTAATTAATTTTAGTTTGTCGGAAATTAAATTATTTCGTTTAGTGAAAGAGTTGAGATAGATCCACAAAAGAAAATGGAAACAAATTAGTCCATACACCTTTTTTTTAAGGTGTACTTATGAGGTTGTGCTCTGCAATTGAGGTTTACATCCATTCTTTTTCGGGATATTTTCTTTTTCTTTTTACTAGTTCGTTAATTTCTTGGGAAAATTCCATTTAAATGTCGACCTTTTGCCCTTAGTTCCAAGTATGGACCTCACATTTCTGGCTACACAAACCCTTTGAGCTGTCATGGGTACTCACCATTTTGGTGGGGGTGTCCATGGTAACACAATACACGTGGATGCGGACATTGACTCGTAGTGTTCATAGTTTAATGTTATTGTAATGAATTTAAGTATCATTTCAATAAAAATATTTTTCAATATTAAAATATCGAATTTTAGTTTTTTATTAATTAGAAAATAAAAAAACCATTTTGGTGGAGATGTAAATCATATGATAAAGGTTGGGTGGATGAAATGGAAAAGTGCTACTGGAGTGCTGTGCGATTGTAGAATGCCATTGCGGTTGAAGGGAAAGTTTTATAGGACGACTATTACACCCGCTTTACTATATGGTACGGAATGTTGGGCTGCCAAGAGACATCATATTCAAAAAATGAGTGCAGCTGAGATGCGGATGCTTAGATGGATGTGTGGAAATACAATAAAAGATAAGATTCGGAACGAAGAGATACGTAAGAAGGTAGGTGTTGCACCCATTGAAAATAAGATGCGAGAGAATCGTTTACGGTGGTTTGGACATATTCGGCGAAGGCCTAATGATGCTCCAGTTAGAAGGTTGGAGAAATGGGAAAATATATTAGTTAAAAGAGGTCGGGGTAGGCCTAGGAAGACTTGGATGGAGATGATAGGAAAGGATATGAATGCTTTGAACCTCACCGAGGACATGGCGTTGGATAGAAATGATTGGAGGAAAAGGATTCATGTGGAAGACCCAAAATGAATTTCTTTTTTGGTTCATATCGCTGACCCCAATTGTTTTGGGATGACGGCGTAGTTGTTGTTGTTGTTGTTGTAGAAAATAAAAAAACCTTTTCCACGTGTTCTATTTTTCAAAAAGAAATTAGACTTACGTGTTAACCCCCCCCCCCCCCCCCCCCCCTCCCCCCATCACGTGTCCCCGTGTCTATGTGATAGTCTTTGAGGCCTCTAATCATCACTTCACTGTTCTTGATTGATAGCAATAGCCCAACTCCTTCACCCTCCCTCGTCTTCCTTCTCTCACCTGGCCCATGGGTAAGGTGCAATATCCATTGAGGATCCGTTTTGCCAGTAACCGCTGCCCACCTCAAACAGCTGGTACAACTCTAGGCCTGTTTAGTTGTCTATCCTGCCAACAACTCTCCATTTGGTGGTTGAGTGGGTGGGTTTCTGATGCAGGAGTTGAGCCTAGTGATTCGGGTTCATTAGATCATTTTGTATTCATCTTTTCTTATTTAAATTTGGACATTTGTATTTGGGTATTGGATCATTATATGGTCTATATCATTAGGATAAGTTTGATTTGATTATAAAGTTATTAGAAAAGGATTCCTTGAAATGTCAACTCAAATTCGCCCGTAATCAGACGTAATCCCATTTTGCCCGGAGAGTATCATTATGGTTACTTGATAATCCAACCCAACATGATAACATCCATAAGTGATTCAAATGTAGGGGTGTCAGTGGGTCGGGTTTGGTTTGGACCCAGGTGGAAAACCATACTTTGACCAGATTTTTGGGGCATGGTATCGGGTCCAGACTCGGGTCTAATCGGGTTCACTTTATGAAAAGACACACTGGGACCGATAAGAACTACATGAACCAAACCCAATAAAACCATATTTTTTGTCATTTTACCTTGAAAATTTGTGGGTCTTAAGGGTCTGGGTCTGGTATAAAATTTCACAAACTATACTAGGGGCCATGTATGAATCGGACCTTCGGGTCTGGTCCCAGGTCTTCTTATTTATCACCATATCGGGATGTTGTATGGTTTGGTTTGGGTCCGGTCCGGGTAAACCTGGCCCGTTGACACCCCTATTCAAATGTCAGCAAATTCAACAAAAGTGCTACAACTAAGCCCAAAATAAAAAAAATGCGATTGACACAAAAAAAAATGCAAAATTACCGTATAACAAATATAAAGTTAGGTCTACTCGAAGCGTATGTTTCCACCACCATAGAGCCAATAATACCATTTTGCTTTATGGAGTTTTTTATTGGATTCATTCTAAGTACACAAAATATAACAATCGATGCTGCAAGTCTACCATAACACTTGTTGTGAACTACAAATCGAACAATTAAACAAAATATAGTTTAGTAAATTTTGTTGTAAAGTATATTCATGTACATCTTCCTTTTATGTATATTAAGCAATTCAAAAACCATATTCAGTTTAGCAATATTTCTTTGTAAAATATATTTTTGATGTATACTTCTCTTTCATGAACAACCTTATGTCGACCCACATAAAGCTTAAATTTTTTTTAATCTTTACCCCGAGACAATGCAACATATAGCTGATCATGAGCAAACATATACCAATTCTTGGTATCGTTTGTCCTTGTGCTTTATTTATTGTCATAGCAAATAAAGCAACAACAGTTTCTACAGTATTTAAAGGAATTCTATAAATAAAAACATGTTCACCTCTCTTTGGTCCAGTCATAATGATAGTTGGGATTACATTTGGTCTAAAGTTTTGTCACACTAATCTTGTTTCATTACATAAACTATCCTTTTAATTAAAATCCTTAATAATATAATCAGTCAACTTCTCTTCAATACCAATTTATGTGGTGGAAAACCAGAAAGTGATAAAGTATACAAAAACTCTTCTGGGTAGAAATTGTGAGACTCTTCACCTGCACTATCAAATCTATAGTAAACTACATCTTCATTGTCAAATTGTGATGGTAATTAGTTGTTTATTAAATCAGCATTGTCATTTGCAGTAGCCAAAATGTCTCAATCAATTAACCATTGATGGTTGTTATTATTACTTTTAATGTCTTTGTTAACAAACTTAATTAGTTTACATAATCTTTGACTATATCATCTTCTTCATCAATATTAATAATTTCCTAAGATGTTGAACCAAAGTTTCATCCACTGTGGAGGCTAGTCCATTTTCTATGCCTAAGACATATCTAGCATACCTTGTATATGCAAACGCTCTCATATTCTGTGTTAACTTTAAAACATGCAAAAAAGACCAAACCTTTGATTTAAGAGTTCAATTATGCCACCTCTAGAAGCTTTTGGAATAACATGCAACACTTGTCTAAAATCCCCTCCCGGAAAAACTACAGTTCCTCCAAAAGGTTGATTACATTCCAAGATGTCACAGTATGTTCGATCCAATACTTCAAAAGCATATTTAGAGTCCATGGATGCTCCATCACAAATGATAACCCCAGGGGCGTAGCTAGGATTCATGTGAGGGGGGGGGGGCAAATTCTATGTTCTTTGTGTGATTGATTTGTGTATCTCAAAATCTGTCAAAATTCCAAAGACGCTATTTACAAGCACTATTCACCCCCCCCTCTAGTGCTCGTTGTCTCGATTCTATAATACTTTCATTTGGTATCAGAGCAGGTTAGCTATATTTTGATCTTACCATCATCTAGCATGCCAACAACATCATCTCAGCACAAAGAATGATGCTCCTTTGTTCGTCCTCCTCTCTTCAACGGAACAAACTATGGATACTAGAAAGTGAGAATGACAATATTCTTACAATTCATGGATCTCGAAATTTGGAGAGTTGTTTCAGAAAAGTACCAAATGCCATCAACTGATTTCAGTCAATGGACCGATAAAGAAAAGAAGACTGCTTCACTTAATGCCAAAGCTATGAATGCATTGTATTGTGCCGTTGACAAGGTAGAGTTCAATCGCATCTGTCAATGCTCTACAACATGTAAAATCTGACATACTCTTCTCGTGACTCACGAAGGTACGTCAAAGGTAAATGAATCTAAAATTGCTTCTTTAGTTCATAAATTTGAATTATTTAAAACACTACAACAAAGCAGTAGATTAGCGACGACCACCTTCCGTCGCTAATCCGTCGCTAACCATGTTAGCGACGAATTAGCGACAACGCGGCGACAGTATGCTTACGTCGCGAATATTTCGACGCTAACTGGCGACGGAATAATTCCGTCGCCAAGTCCGTCGCTAATTGCGACGGAATAACGAGCGCTATATTCCGTCGCCAATCCGCCGGTACTAAGCGACGACCACGGCGACCACGGCGTGGCGACGGATTTAATTCCGTCGCTAAGCTGTCGCTAGATTAATATGAATAGCGACGGAATCATCCGTCGCTAATCCGTCGCAAAAACGAAAAAAAAATCAAAAAAATTTTATTTAAAAATTAATTACGGAGAACTGTACAATTTATATTTCCTGTAAATAAAAAACAAACCACACAAAAAAATTCATATAACAAGTATCTATAATAATTAATCGTTCCACCTTAAAACTAAGAAGTTTAATTATTTACAATTCAACAATTACAATTAGGAAAAATAAAAAAAATAGAACTTCTTCAACAAAGTCCTCTAATCATCGCCAAGATTTTGTGCGTCTTCTTGTTCATTGTCTTTATCTGTCCCTTCAGCTCCACTACCCTGATTATCGCTAGCAGCCTACACAAGAAAAGAACAGTCAGTATTGATAAACAAAATATAATGAAATAAATTACACACTATATGTGATTCTATCATGTGCTCATGTGTGATCTAAGGCAATAAAAAAACTCTATATGTGATTCTATCATGCTCATATGTGTGCTAAGGCAGTCAAAAAATTGAATATGTGATTATAGCATGTTCATATGTGTTCTAAGGCATCTAAAAAAACTCTATATGTGATTCTACCATGCTCAGATGTGCTTTAAGGCAGGCAAAAAACTATATATGTGATTCGATCATGCTCGTATGTGTGCTAAGGCAGTAAAAAAATTGAATATGTGAATATAGCATGCTCATATGTGCTCTAAGGCAGGCAAAGCCAAAAATTTTATATGTGATTCTATCATAAATGATATATAACATGTTCATATGTGTTCTAAGGCAGTTAAAAAACTCTATATGTTATTATAGCATGCTCATATGTGTGCTAAGGCAGTCAAAAAACAGAATATGTGATTATAATATGCTCATATGTGTTCTTAGGCAGTCAAAAAACTGAATATGTGATTATAGCATGCTCATATGTGTTCTAATGCAATCAAAAAAACTTTATATGTGATTCTATCATGCTCATATGTGCTCTAAGACAGACAAAAAGTTAAATATATATATATATATATATGTGATTCTATCATGCTCATATGTGTGCTAAGGCAGTCAAAAAATTGAATATGTGATTATAGCATGTTCATATGTGTTCTAAGGCATATAAAAAAACTCTATATGTGATTCTACCATGCTCAGATGTGCTTTAAGGCAGGCAAAAAACTATATATGTGATTCGATCATGCTCGTATGTGTGCTAAGGCAGTAAAAAAATTGAATATGTGAATATAGCATGCTCATATGTGCTCTAAGGCAGGCAAAGCCAAAAATTTTATATGTGATTCTATCATAAATGATATATAACATGTTCATATGTGTTCTAAGGCAGTTAAAAAACTCTATATGTTATTATAGCATGCTCATATGTGTGCTAAGGCAGTCAAAAAACAGAATATGTGATTATAATATGCTCATATGTGTTCTTAGGCAGTCAAAAAACTGAATATGTGATTATAGCATGCTCATATGTGTTCTAATGCAATCAAAAAAACTTTATATGTGATTCTATCATGCTCATATGTGCTCTAAGACAGATAAAAAGTTAAATATATATATATATATGTGATTCTATCATGCTCATATGTGTGCTAAGGCAGTCAAAAAATTGAATATGTGATTATAGCATGTTCATATGTGTTCTAAGGCATATAAAAAAACTCTATATGTGATTCTACCATGCTCAGATATGCTTTAAGGCAGGCAAAAAACTATATATGTGATTCGATCATGCTCGTATGTGTGCTAAGGCAGTAAAAAAATTGAATATGTGAATATAGCATGCTCATATGTGCTCTAAGGCAGGCAAAGCAACTTTATATGTGATTCTATCATGCTCATATGTGTGCCAAGGCAGTAAAAAAATTGAATATGTGATTATAGCATGTTCATATGTGTTCTAAGGCATCTAGAAAAACTCTATATGTGATTCTACCATGCTCAGATGTGCTTTAAGATAGTCAAAAAAACTATATATGTGATTATACCTGAGAGGGACCTGGAATCGAAGATCCCCTATCCTGAACAGCGGCCTTGATCTCATTTCGGAGAAAGGGGGCGACGGTGTATTGGAAGTAGTTATTCAGTGATTCATTAATGATCTCGCGTACATCATCACCGAAAAGAATAGTCGGCTGCTTGGAGCTTATGTCGGCGCAAGAAGTTGGTGAGCCGTAACTGGAAGAACCAATAACTGGTGAAGTGTTCATATTACTACCAAACCCGAACACGCGACCTTTTTTGGGTTCACCTGCTGCAGTCACCCATGCTGTAGGATCAAATGATGGATGCTGAGTAGCGTCTTCACCATATCGCTCTACCATTTGTTGCTCATATGCCTCCTACAAAATAATGTTTAAAGTATTCATTAATAATTAATGATAACATTATGATGACTTGCATATATATTGCAATGATTATTAATAGAATTAATACATACCGTTGTCGTTCTCGCCTTCTCTGATACGAAGACTCCCGTGGTCTTCCGTTTATGTGTTTCTACAAACACATCCTTATATGGTACACTGCCTCCTTTTTCTGCTTCCTGCGAAGTTAAATGATAAAAGATTTAGTACACAAATTTGCAACTATACTTATAAAATTAATATTATATATAGATGAGTTACCATTTTCTTTAGGTGGCTCCCAAATGTCTTAGATCCACCTGTGTGTAGATGGGCTTCAGGCATCTTCGATCGATTTTGTGAAGCCTTCGCAGAGCGATTTTTAAATGCATCTCCCGCACACATATCGCACATTTCATCCCAGTAATCTCTCCTGATAGTAATAGGACCATGGCCCTTCCACAATAATGGATCATCTACTACGCCAGATGCTTTTTTTGCTGCAGTCTTCATAGTGTGCAGCATGTCTGTAAATCGATTGGCAGCCACCTTCTGCCACACCTTCCTTGCATCATTTTCTTCCACCGTAGTTGCAAAGCGATTCGAAGCCTATAAATATTTTCAGAAAGTTCGTAGACATTGCTTAAATAAATTAAATATGAAACACATTAACTATGAGGAACAACTGTATACCATGAATGAGGACCACAATCTGTCTAATACCTCCTTTGGGTACTCTTTCCATTGAGCAACTGGTCCTGGTAGATGTTGAAGAAGTGAATTCCTAATCTCCCGTACTACTTCTTGTGGCTCAAACCTCGTGCTGCACATGAATTGTTACACAGTAAATATCAATATAAAATATTTAAAAGATATGCAATAATTGAAAACAAAATACTTACGGTCGATTATCGATATACACTATTCGAATGAGTCTTCTTGTGCCAGCCTGTGAAGACCCTGTTTCCTGTGTTGGCTGTTGACTTGTGCGATCAACTGGTGTAGGTGGGTCGTGTACAGGCGCAACATCATCTGTAAAAAAATACACACCAAGTTCTCAGAATGTGCATTTGAACTAATCAAGCATCTAATTAGTTATATGATATACCTATCACAGGAGCCCGTGAAGATGAAGGTTGAGCCTGACTACTACTGGATGAGCGACCACTATAACCTCCACGAACCATATTCTAACAAATAACATATGTCATACAATACATTCAAATAATTCACATCAAGTATTACAATGCATTCAAGTCATTCACATCAAGCATTGCAATGCATTCAAATAATTCAAATCATTGACATCAAGTATTGCACTAATTCAAATCATTCGTTAATTGCATAAATTATAATATATTCAGATAATTGAAATCATTCACATCAAGTATTACAATGCATTCGAATCATTCGTATCAAGTATTACAATACATTGAAATAAAATTTTTAATCATTCACACCAAGTATTGCAATACAACTCACATCAAGTATTACAATGCATTTAAATAGAGGTTTCTAGTATAAGATTTTGCTCACTAGCTTGAGAATTCTTCCTCGTCACTAGTTTGACTTTCTTCTTCTTCTTCTTCTTCTTCATTGTTTGCCCATCCACTTGGTACATCATTTGGATCACATTCCTCTATGAATGTTTCATCAGCCAATGGAGATATGACATGCATATCATGCGCAACATCGTGACCATAAGCGAAGTCACAGACATCATCTGATTGATAGTAATCACTGTCTTCAGCTAACTCATCTTCTTGTAACTGATCATACTCGGGGTATAGTTTGGATTTCACCTTGCAAACTGCCCACCATTCATTTCTATCTGACTTTTTTATACTCGGATATGAAGTATAATAAACTTGTTGAGTTTGCGAGGCTAATATGAATGGTTCATATGTTCCAAACCTGGATTTATGATTCACCTCCACAATGCCTGAAGCTTTGTCGAGTCTTGTTGCAGTTGGATCAAACCAATGACACTTGAATACCGTAACCCTGTTATTCATGCCTAAGTAAGTCAACTCCATTATTTCCTCTATAACACCGTAGTAATCATGTTCATTTTCACCGTAGCTGCTACCCTTGACACACACGCCACTATTTATCGTTGATTTGTTTATACCGTAGTCTTTTGTATGGAATCGATAACCATTTACGATATACCCGTTGTAGCATTACACAACTTTGGTCGGACCATTTTCTAAATCACATATTCCTTGATCTTTAACATCACCATGGCGAACCTACGCACAGACATAAACAATTATTGTGATCACGATCAATTAAGTAACTTAGTGTTGTTTATAAGTACAAAATTTATGTTAGCTTCTTTACCAACTGTTTCAACCACTCCACAAACTTAGTTTCACGTTCTTTTTGTACTTCTGCATTAGTGAGATGTGAAACTTTGCTTTGCAACTCCAGATCAAATCGTCTGCAAACCACAAATACTTATATTACCGAGCCATGTATCCACATATAGAACATAAAAGGATTTATAATTGAGTTGCATATACATATACTTACTCGATGTATGGGTCGATCGCTGAACAATTAAAAAGAATATAGATGTGTGCTGCATCTTGCTCTCGATCTGTCAATAGCCTTGATCGGCAACTACCAAATGCATGCCCAAGTCGTTGAAATATCGACAGCTTGTCAGCTACAGTTACTTGTTCTCCATCATCGTTACGGGGCGGGCATGTGTAACGTGTTGAAATATGAGGTTCGAAGTACATAGATGAGAAATTTGAAATCTCTTCTAAAGTGTACGCCTCACAAATAGAGCCTTCTACTCTTGCTTTATTACGAACCTTTTTTTTTAGGTCGAACATGCATCTGACAAGAATATACATTTCAAATTTTAAATATCTGTCATTAAAGAGACAAATATAAAAAAACATATACCTTTCAAATGGGTACATCCATCGATATTGCACAGGGCCACCAACCCTTAGTTCATATGGCAAATGTATGATCAAATGTTCCATAACATCGAAAAATGTTGGCGTAAATATCTTTTCTAACAGACAAACAGTGGTGATGACAGAGTCCTCGAGATTCTTTACATCTGATACAATGACCTCCGATGCGCACAATGTTCTGAAAAATCCGCTCAACTCAGACAATACCCCCTATATAGGTTTGTCTAACATATCATGGAATGCTAGGGGTATCAATCGTTGCATAAAGATATGACAATCATGGCTCTTCAACCCATATAACTGTCCATCGTCAATCTTCACAGCCCGAGCAATGTTAGAGACATATCCATCTGGAAATCTCAGTTGTCTCAACCATTGACATACATGTTTTATTTGATCAGGTCCGAGCACGTACTTCGCCTTTGGTTTCAGTACTTTGCCATTATACTCTTTGAGTTCCAATTCTGGTCTTTTACATATTAATTTTAAATCCATACGGGCCTTCGGATTATCCTTCGTTTTTCCTTTAATATTCATTACTGTATTGAACACATTATCAAACACATTTTTCTCTACATGCATCACATCCAAATTATGTCGTATCAATAGGGTTGGCCAATACGGTAGTTCCCAAAAAATAGATTTTTTCGTCCAATTGTGTTCCTTCCCAAATCCACGGAAGGGTGTAGGACTGCGGGCATCTGTTAATACATCTGGAAAGTATCGCAATCTTCTTAAAATCTCTATGCCAGACAATCTTGAGGATGGACCTTCCATTTCAGTTGTGCCTGCTGTAAATGCATTCTTTTGACGTCGGAACGGATGATCGCTGGGTAGAAATCGACGATGGCAATCAAACCAGCAAGGCTTCCTTCCATGCCTCAATCTAAAAGCTTTGGAATCCTCCATGCAGTACGGACAAGCCAACCTCCCATGTGTGCTCCAACCAGATAACATACCATATGCAGGGAAGTCACTGATTGTCCATAGAACAGCGGCCTTCATGTTGAAATTTTGTTTTTTGTGGGCATCATACGTGGTAACACCGTCATCCCACAGTACTTTTAATTCATCAATCAATGGCCTTAGATATACATCAAGATTTTGGCCAGGTGAGGTCGGACCAGGGATCAACAGAGACAAGAAAAGATTTGGACGTTTCATACACAAGCTTGGTGGAAGGTTGTATGGAGTTACAAATACTGGCCAGCATGAGTATGGAGTTGATCTACCCCCAAATGGATTAAATCCATATGTACATAGACCGAGTCTAACATTTCGCACTTCCATTGCGAAGTTCTGATGAGTATGATCAAAGTGCTTCCAAGCTTCAGCGTCAACAGGATGCGTGATCTTGTTTTCATCGTGTCGAACTTTATTTGCATGCCATCTCATGTGTTTAGCTGTCTTTGAAGACATATACAATCGCTGCAATCTAGGAGTGATAGGAAAGTAGCGGAGCGACTTGTATGAAACTTCCTTTGATCTCGTGCTACCATTGCCTCTTGTCTTTGGCTTGAACCGAGGATGCCCACATGACGGGCATGATATGTCGTTTTCCTGCTCCTTGAAATACAACATGCAGTGATTTGGACAAGCATCAATCTTTTTGTAACCCATACCTAGAGCGTTGACCATAACTTTCGCACGATAGAAATTTTGTGGCAATTTCTCATCTTTAGGCAACATACTCTTCACAATCATGCACAAACGGTCAAAACATGATTGACTCAAATTATACTCGGACTTCAAATTCATTAGTTGAAGAACTGCAGACAAGATAGTGTGACTCTCACAACCGTTCCAAAGTGGCTCATCAGCATCTTTAAGTAAATCATAAAATCTACTAGCTGCATCGTTTGGTGATTCTTCATCTACGCCAGTTCTTACATCACTAGAACTCATAGCAGAACCCAGTTCTGTTCCTGCAGCATCAAATATCAAATTCGTATATGGATTATCGTGCACCACATTCACCCGTGCATCAAAATCGTTTCTAAATTCTTCTCCATGAAACGCCCAGTTCTGATAATCACTCACAAAACCCTTCCTGTATAGGTGATGTCTAACGCCATGAGGTTCTACAAATCGATTATTCTTACAAATCTTGCAGGGACACCTAATCCGACCTGTGGGATCTACCGTACTGACACTCGCCGTTGCAAATTCAATAAAACTATCGACACCATCCATATATTCATGCGATAACTCATTGTCCACTATCCTACGGTACATCCATTCACGGTTTGCAGTCATTCTGTCGTATGATGTTACGAATAGTATCCTAACGAATTAAGAAAAAAAGAATCAGAATGCGACGATGAAGAAAATATCAAATTTATCATGCAATATACTATGTCAAACAATAACAAGAATTTTGATGCATGCATTGATAACTTAATATTTTCATGTGCAAACTATTAATGACATGATACAATCATTTGAAGCATGCTTTTATTATAAAATTTCACATGGAAGTCAAAATCAAATTGAAAGTAACTACATGCAAACATTGATACAATTACATCAAACATTGCAATACATCATAATCATTCATATCAAATAAATGGCAAACATGTACCTGCAGCAAACACACTTCAATATCTCACTAACTACTACCATGCTTAGCATGGACTCCGTACTCCAAAAATAAGAACACTTCCATATTTTTACATTAAAATCATGCTCAGCATGATCTCCGAACTCCAACAAAGCAGTCCTAGATATCAACAACTAAGTGAGTGTGTGAACAATAAAGTGCTGCATTCAATAAATTAAATAACATGTGATACGTTTGCATCACTTACTCACCACGGGTATTTACCCGATTTGCATTGTTTTTGTCATTTACTTACCACAGGTGGCCGAGCACGAGTTGGTTCCGTTGAAAAATCTGCACAAAAACAAAACAAATTAAGTAACAAACTAACTAATCATGAAACAAGATGAAACACTAACTAAAAAAATTAAAACAAATTAAAACAACTCTAACTAATTGAAAGAAGAGAAAAGAAAAATAGTATATATGTTAAGCCAAATCTAACTAGAAGATGCTAATTTAACAAACCAGCTATAACATGTTGAACCAGTCGACTAACATAAAGTCATAGACAATTTCTAATCTGAACTACTTAGCAAAGGAATAGTAAATCAATCAATTAGTTTACTAGAAAAGATGTGAACTCCGTTTAACCACCACTATCATAAAGAATTCAAATAGCCCTAATCTAACTAACTGATTGTGAGAACATTAAATACCAATCTATCTAAGAAAAATATAATTATAAAAGACTAATAGATTGAAATACTCTAACTAACCAGATTTCAAGAAAACAAATTGAAGTAAAACTAACTACCAGTAGACATTAACAAACTAACAAATTGAACAACATGGACAACTTGTATATATACATTACAAAAAAAATTTCAACTTAAAATCCATATGGACAACATATATGCAAACTACACTTAAAACCATATGGACATCTTATATACACATATTACAAAATTTTTTTCAAGCTAATCACATGGACAACATAGGGATCACATAATAACTTTTTTTTTTTAAAAAGAGATCACATGGGCAGCATAGATATCCATAACAAAAATTCTTTTCAAAACAGATCACATAGGCAACGTAGGTATCTCATAACAAATTTTTTTTCTAAAAACAAACACATAGGCAACATAGTATTCCTACTAAAGATTTTTTTTTCAAACTGATTTACATAGGCAGCATATGCATTAAAAAACAGATTTTTTTGAAATCAATTCACATAGACAGCATAATATATCTCATAACAGATTGTTTTTTTCAAAAGCAATACACATCGGCAGCATGTTATTCCTACTACAGATTTTATTTTTCAAACGATTCATATAGGCAGCATAGGCATTCAAAAACAGAATTTTTTTTTTTGATAAGTCACTTAGGCAGCATAACGCAGGGGGTCGACCCCCCCTGCCGGAAAGCACGGCAGGGGGTTAAACCCCCTGCCTTTCCGGCAGGGAAGGGGGTTAAACCCCCTGCCGGAAAGGCAGTTCCGGCATGGGGGGTTGACCCCCTGCCGTGCCTTTACGGCAGGGGGGTCGACCCCCCATGCGTTTCCGGCAGGGGGTCGACCCCCCATGCGTTTCCGGCAGGGGGTCGACCCCCCATGCCTTTCCGACAGGGGGTCGACCCCCCTTGCCGGAAACGCAGGGGGTCGACCCCCCCTGCCGGAAAGCACGGCAGGGGGTTAAACCCCCTCCGTTTCCGGCAGGGAAGGGGCGTACCCCCTGCGTTTAGAAGAAGAAGAAGAAGAAGAAGAAGAAGAAGAAGAAGAAGAATATTACCTGCGCTTCGCCGGACGGTGGCGGGAGGTTGACGGGGAGCGGCAGCTGGCGAGCGCTGGCTGGCGAGCGGTGGACGGGGAGCGGCGGCTGGCGAGCGGCGGTGGCCGGACGGTGGCGAGAGCCGACGGGCGGCGGGAGGGAGCAATACAGCGAAACAGGGAAAAGAGAAAGAGGGATGGGATTAGGGATTTACGCGACATTTAGCGACGGCTTAGCGACGGAAAAATTCCGTCGCTAAGCCGTCGCGAAACCCAAATACCAAAAAAGCGACGGAATATATTCTGTCGCTAAGCCGTCGCTAATTAGCGACGGATTAGCGACGACAGAGTTCCCTCTCTAAATCCGTCGCTAAAATGGTGTTCTTGTAATCAAAAGTAGCGACAAAAACATGCAGTCGCTAATCCGTCGCTAAGTAGCGACAGATTAGCGATAAAAGTCGTTTCTTCGCTAATCCGTCGCAAATTAGCGACAGATTCTATCTCTAGCTAATCTGTCGCTAAGTAGCGACGGAAAAAATCTGTCGCTAATTTCCGTCGCTAATTAACAATTTTCTTGTAGTGAAATGAAACAAAATGAATCTATATCGAACATGGTAACTAGAATGACTGATATTACTAACACTCTAAAATCCCTTGGAAAAGAATATTCACAAGTGGATTTAGTCAGAAAAATCCTAAGGTGTTTAACTCCTGAATGGGAGAGAAAAAACACAGCTATAGAGGAAGCAAATGATTTAAACACTCTCACTCTTGAAGATTTGGTTGGTAACTTAATGGCATATGAAGTCCAACTTCAAGGCAGACAAGAAGAAGAACCCAAGAAGAAATCTCTTGCTTTTAAGGCTACTTTTGACTCTGAAAATTCAGAAGAAGATAAAGATGAAGATATTGCCCTCATTATAAGGAAATTCGAAAGATTCATCAAAAAGGGAAGATTTCAAATAAAGGTAAAGAAAGCGAATTCTTCCAATCCAAATGAAGTCAAGTGCTTTAACTGCAAAAAGGCAGGACACATCAAGAAAGATTGTCCTCTTCTCAAAATCAAGACCAATGACCAATTCAAGAAGAAAAAGGCATTTCAAGCATGTTGGGATGATAGTGACTCCTCTTTCGATGAAGAATCAAATGAAGAAGTCGCCAACATGTGCTTTGTAGCACAAAAAGACTCGGTAAGTCAATTTGAGTATGCTGATTTATTAGAAGCACTTAATGATTTATATGCTAAATTTAAGAGTCTAAGTTCTAAAAACAAAAAGTTAAAAACTGTAAATTCAACTCTTGACTCTCACAACAAAGTGTTACTTCAAGAGATAGAAGATCTCAAGAAGGAAAACTGTTGTCAAACATTTGAGATAAAAGAAGTTGGAATTAGAACCAATCTCTTACAAAAAGAAATAACTAGTCTAAAAGAAAAATCAAATGATCTTCTTTATATAGTGACCAAATTCACAAATGAACAAGAGAATCTAGAAAGACTGAGGTTCTCAAAGATGCTCGGTTAATAAAACTGGATTGGGTTATAGCTTCTTTGATACTCAAAATAGACCAAACTATGTGGTGAAGAATCAAAGACAATATTCTCAACCATTTGTTCAAAGGACTAAATTTTTTAGTTATAGTAGAAATGCATCTAATCATGGAACTTATAATGCTTATAAGACTAGACATGATTACTCTAGAAATGCTAAATCTTTTTATAGAAAGAATATTTATTATCAAAGGAAACCAAAATCCAAACGGATATGGGTTCCTAAGACTAACTCCCATAGACCCAAAAATAGAAAGGGGTCAAATGTTTTGTCTTTTAATTTTGTTATATGTACACAAAATAAGGATCAAATGGATATTGGACAACGGTTGTCCCAAACATATGACTGGAAGGCTGGAGTTATTTTCCACCCTTCAAAGTAAGGATGGAGGAACGTCACCTTTGGTGACAATAACAAGGCAAAAGTAATCGGTACCGGTAACATTGGTAATCCAAAATTTCCCTTGATAGAAAATGTTCTTTTAGTAGATGGTTTAATACATAATTTATTATCCATTAGTCAATTATGTGATAAAGGTTTTCTTGTTTCTTTTGAACATGATTTATGCTTAATTTCTGATTTTCAATCTAAAAAGATTATTTTTAAAGGTAAAAGAAAGAACAATGTGTATGAAGTTTATCTAGATGAGTTACCCACTTTTAATGAAAAATGTCTTATTGTTTCAAATGAAATTCAATGGTTATGGCACAAGAGACTTGGACATGTTAACTTTAAAATTATTTCCAAGTTATCCAAGAATGATTTTGTTAGAGGCCTACCTAGAATACCATATAAGAAGGATCACTTATGTGATGCTTGCCAAATGGGTAAACAAATCAAGAGTTCTTTTAAAGCAAAAGATATAGTTTCAACAAAACGTCCACTTGAACTTTTACATTTAGATCTATTTGGACCATCTAGAATTCAAAGTTTGAATGGTAGCAAGTATGCTTTTGTTATAGTAGATGATTATTCTCGATTTACATGGGCAATTTTTCTAAAAAGCAAAAATGATGCTTTTTCTGAATTTTCCAAACTTTGTAGAAGAATTACAAATGAAAAATCTACATCCATAATTAAAATTCGTAGTGATCATGGTGGTGAATTTAAAAATGAACCTTTTCTAAAGTATTGTGATTTACATGGTATATCTCACAACTTTGCTTTTCCTAGAGCGGCTCCACAAAATGGAGTTGTTGAAAGAAAGAATAAAACTTTACAAGAATGTGCTAGAACCATGCTTTAAGATAAAAATTTACCTAAATACTTTTGGGCTGAAGCAATAAATACAACATGTTATATTTTAAACTGTGTTCTTATTCGACCAATCTTACATAAAACATGTTTTGAATTGTATTATGATCGTATACCAAAGATCTCATATTTCAAAATTTTTGGTAGTAAATGCTTCTTGTTAAATACCAAAGATAATCTTGATAAGTTTGATTCAAAATCAGATGAATCAATATTTCTTGGATATTCTTCTAGAAGTAAAGCTTATCGTGTTTTTAATAAAAGAACATCTTGCATTGAAGAATCTTTACATGTTACATTTAATAAGAATTGTGAGCAGGTTATACCTCTAAGAGAAGGAGAAGAAGTCATACTTCAAGAGGAACCTTTGATAGAGAGTACTTCTCAAGAAAATGTTCCTCTTCAACCGGTTTGGAAAGAAGTTCACAATCATCCACATGAACAAGTTATTGGTGAAATAAAGAATGGTGTCCAAACTAGAAGGCAATTGCAATATATTACAAATATTGCTTTCATATCTAAAATAAAACCAAAGAATATCAATGGAGCCAGTGATGATGAATTTTGGCTTTTGGCCATGTCTGAAGAACTTAACCAATTTACTAGGAATGATGTATGGGATCTAGTTGATAGACCAAATGATCATCCAGTAATCGAAACAAGATGGGTCTTCCGAAATAAGCTGGACGAAAATGGCGAAGTCATTCGAAACAAAGCAAGACTAGTAGCACAAGGCTATAATCAATAAGAAGACGTAGATTTTGATGAAACCTATGCACCTGTGGCTCGATTGGAGTCAATTCGAATGATGTTTGCTTTTGCTAGTTTCATGAATTTTAAGTTATATCAAATTGATGTTAAGAGTGCATTCTTAAATGGACACATCAATGAAGAAGTTTATGTAGAGCAACCTCCAAGCTTTGAAAGTGAGAAATATCCAGAAAAAGTCTATAAATTAAAAAGAGCTTTGTACGGACTTAAACAAGCACCAAGAGCGTGGTATGAAAGACGATGAAATTTTCTAGAACAATCTGGTTTTTCCATTGGTCGGTAGACTCCACTTTATTTATTAAAAATCTTAATTCATATATTCTTATTGTGCAAATTTATTTTGATGACATAATATTTGGTTCTACTAAAGATTCTCTTTGTAAAGAATTTGCTAAAGCTATGCTGAAAGAGTTTGAAATGAGCTTGATGAGCGAATTAAACTACTTCCTTGGACTTTAAATAAAGCAAACTGAAGAAGGAATCTTCATCAACCAGGCTAAGTAAACAAAAGAACTTCTCAAGAGATTTGGGTTGGACTCATTGAAATAAAAAAGAAATCCTATGAGCACAACTACTTCTCTTGATAAAGATGAAAATGGTAAAAATGTAGATACTAAGCTCTACAGAGGTATGATTGGATCTCTATTATACTTAACTGCTAGTCGACCTGATATAATGTTTAATGTTTGTATGTGTGCTAGATTTCAATCTAATTCAAAGGAATCTCATTTAACTGCAGTAAAACAAATTCTTCGTTACTTGAAAGATACTTCAGATTTTGGTTTGATTTACCCAAAATCATCTTCCTTTGATTTAGTTTCATATAGTGATGCAGATTTTGCAAAAAGTAAATCTGATCGCAAGAGTACTAGCGGAACTTGTTATTTCTTAGGAAATTCCTTAGTCTCTTGGTTTAGTAAAAAGCAAAATTCAGTGTCACTCTCAACAACTGAAGCAGAATATATAGCGGCTAGTTTAGCGTGTTCTCAAGTACTATGGGTGAAACAGACCTTAAAAGATTTTGGTTTGAATTACTCCACAACAACTATTTATTGTGATAACACTAGTGCTATAAATCTTTCGAAAAATCCTGTTCAGCACTCAAGAACTAAGCATATTGAAGTTAGACATCATTTCTTACGAGATCATGTGTTAAAAGGAGAAATTTCGTTAAATTTTATATCCACTAATGAACAACATGCCGATATCCTCACTAAACCACTTAAAAATGAAGATTTTATGAGAATTAGGAGAGAAGTAGGCATTTGCTCATTTTTAGATTTATAAAATTTGTTTTTAAAAATAGTGTTTTTGAAAAAAATCTCAAAAATGCACCTTTTTAGTCGACCGATAAACTTCTAGTCGACTGATGTTTTAAAAAGTTTTACTGAAGAAACCTGATACCCCTTCGTTTTTGTTCTTTTTTAACGCATCGTTTCATTTTTATGCCCATATGTTTTCCCCTTTCCATAAACGAAACCCTCTCTCTCTCTCTCTCTCTCTCTCTCTTTGTCTCTTCTGAAAACCCCTAGGAGTGCCAGATGAACTCCTCCTCGCCGGAATCCTCTTGCCGTGACAGGGTGCCTCTTCAGCCAACGACGTTTGCGACACTTGCAACAACATCTTCTCACCTACCGTCATCCACCGCGTCACCTCTTGTTCGTCGAACCCTTTATCGCCTCTTCCCTTTTGCCTAAAATCCGTGGAAACTCGACATCCCTTTTCGATGGGTTGTTACTACCGATTGTTTTGGCCACTAACAGAAACCTTGATCGTAGAAGGCACATTGTCCGCATTGCACAAAGTGTTTCAGTTGCATTGGTTATCCTCCACGACGCCAGACGATATCTTCCTCCCATCGGACGTCATTTTTAAAGCATTTGGAAGCCGACATCAATAGCGTCTCTATTTGTTCCTCTCAACGACTTTATTGATCAACCACTCCATGCAACATCGATTCTCTTTGATAGGTGGATTTGTTTCATTCTTAACAATCATGCGTCATCAGAAAACAGCCTCCGCACAAGGTACCCCTCCATCTACACCACAAGCACATCATGGATTTTCTCTCAGACTACTCAGAAATCCTCTTTTATATGATACTTTTGGATCGATTTCTGCACTTCCTATTTTACCAGGCTGAAATATTCTGTTTCACCTATTTTCTCGTTATAAAATCAGAGAATTATTTAGAGGCATTTCACACCTTTTTGACGCTGATGCAGACCCTCTTCATTATCCTTTGTTGATCTATTTGTTTTACACAAATTTACAAATTGATCATGGAACTGAATTTCTTTCATCTCTTGTTCGCGATGTTGAACTTGAGTTTGATTCTAAACTTCTTGGACAGATCTTAAATATTTCACCTTCAGAAACTCTTTTCAATACTATTGAACTTAATGATGGAAGAATTTTTGAACAAATTCTTCTTCCCGGTGCACCTCATTGTCCTCCTTTCGAAAATACCAATCTTCAAACTCGTGCTCGCATTGCTGGATGAATTCTTGCCCATAATGTTATACCTAAAACTGGATCTTTTGATTACTACTCCACATATCTCTCTACGACTCTTTACATCTTATTTGGAAATATTTGGGTAAATTGGGCCAACGTGTATTTTACTACTTTGTGGAAACAAAAACCTTTTCTTGTGTATGAATGTCTTCTTACTCGTATTTTCAGATATTTCAAAGTACCCCTAACCAATGAAAAATATATTGAACAAAAGGAGTTTTTTAATCAAACTATTTTTAAACGTATGAAAATCAAATATCTGCCTCCTTTAAACTTTGATCAAACTGAACCATTTGAACCATCTCCCTCTGAACCCTCACCATCTCCTGTGACACCTTCATCTCAAGCAAAACGAAAGAAATTCTCTACTAGTCAAGACAATAATGAAATTTTGCAGAGAATGGAAGCTTTGGAGCTGTATCAACACACTTTTCGTGAAGATGTGACTCAACAACTTTCTTCAATTCAGAAAGATATTGTTGAACTCAAGGAGATGATCAAGCAACACTTCTCTTGAACTTTGTTTACTATCATTACTGAACTTTGATACTTTCTGGGTTGTAATATTTTGAACTTGAATTTGCAGTTTTTTCTTATGCTATATCTGCACTTACTCTTTTTTATTATGACAAAGGGGGAGAAAAAGATAGAACTTGCATGAGAAATTATGAGAAAAAGACACATGGATGGAAACACATGGATGAAAATTATTGGAGAAAAAGAACATGCCACATGGAAATTGCATATTGCATCATGACATGAAAATTGCATCATGTGAAAACATTGAAAATTGCATTATGTGAAAGGCATTGAAAATTGCATTCTTGAAAAAGTTTTAGAAATGCATGAAGTAATGATGGAAATGCAAAATAATCAATATGTGATATATATGCTTTGATTGTGCTAACTTCTTATGTTTTGCAGCATATTGATAGGGAGAGTAAAATCTCCATCTATGCATCTAAATGCTCCATCTTTGATTAGTTTGTCATCATCACAAAGGGGGGGATTGTTACGACAATGAAGCCGTACATGATACTTCAAGTACAAGGTTTTTATGATGAACAAGTGAATCAACTGCATTTCAGCTAAGGCATTGAAGAAAAACGACAAGAATTGAAGAATTCGATGAAGAATCTTTGAAGACTAGCGTGCAAATGTAAAAATCATTAAAAGTCTTAGATTCTTGTAAGAGCCTTACTTAGAGTGCATATTTCGAGTGCATTTTACCTAAAAAGTCTTTAGAAATACTTTTCTAAAAGAACCCTTCATAAAAATCTTTTTAGAAAACTCTTTATTTAATTTTTCATGTTTATAAGTCGACCAATAGACTCACCAACCGACTAATCCTTTCACGCCAAATTTTCTAAGCAAAATGTCATTTTGTCAAATTAGTCGACCAAAGGTTTTATCAGTCGACCGGACAGAACATGTATTTTCAGAAAAAATTAGCAGCAGTCGACTTAAAGATTTTTCAGTCTACTGATGATATTATCAGTCGACTAATTTTTTCTCTAGTCAACTAAGTTTCAAAACTTCAGAATTTTAAACGGCTTGATAAACACATTAGTCGACCGACGATAACTGTCAGTCTACTAATAGTTAATTATCAGTCGACTAACTACTGTTCCAGTCGACTAATTTTGTTGTTTTTTCTGAAACTTTTAAAAGCCGTGTCTTTTCATTTTTCAAACGTTTTGATCGTTCAAAATGGACAGTTTTGACACCCTTTCATAACCTCAACGTATGGAATCTTTCAACTATAAATATGAGTGCATTCCACACTCAAAAAGCAATATAATCCAATCGAATTACATTGAATTACTCTTCGCTTTTCATTCATATTCATTTTCTCACTCACATGATATTTTTCACTTTAGTTTTTCACTCAAATTCCTTTGAGAGATAGTGAATTCGTGAGTTGAGTATTTCAACAACCTCAAAAGCCAATTGCATCTCATTTGCATTTATAAGAAAGGCTCATAGGTTGTTTGTAAGTTGTTACTTATTTCATTTTTCTTTAAAAGGAAAGGACTCCTTGGCTTAAAGGAGTTGTTTGCTTTCAGTAGGTTTGTTACTGAAAGTGGAACCATATTTGGTCTGTGTATGATCTTGTAGTTAAACAAGGTTGATAGTGAAAATCTCAAACTAGTTTTGCTTGGGGACTGGATGTAGGTCGGGAAAGACCAAACTAGGATAAATTCTTGTGTTCTTTGTGTGATTGCTTTGTGTATCTCAAAATAGGCAAAATTCCAAAGACGTTATTTACAAGCACTATTCACCCCTCCTCTAGTGCTCGTTGCCTCGATCCTATAACACTTTCAAAAAGTGCCACCTAATATGCAACTCTGTAAGTGATGGTTCACTCCGACAAACTACGCAAATGACCACTATTTAATATTAATCTTCACTGTCGTATAAAAAACAAGTACATCATTGAAGCATTCATAATCTACTCTTGACTTTGAATCTGCCCAAACATATTCACAACATATCTATTTTCATCCAGTTGCATTGCACTAAAGAAACCTGGGTCATTGCTTGATTTCTTCTGTAAGTAATCAACTAAGGAACATATTTCTTATTTCTTCATGTTATCTGTCATCTTCCTTATTAAATGGTTTCTTAGATCCATAGGTGTGAATGAAACATTCTCGCGACCACAATCTATATGCACGCACAAATTGTATGTTTTCCTTGGTGCAATGTCGGCACTATCAGTTATTTCAATAATTGCAGTATGCGCTTCAGTTACTTTACTATGTGACCTTAACATAGGACTTATATGTGAAGCTGCTAATTCATGGTTATGATCACTGATTAAAGTACGAGGTGCATATTTTCCATTCAGAAGTCTTCTTATCACCATTCTCACTGGACAACCACATCTTTAATCCGGTTTGTTTCTTGTTGGATTTTCACTTGACTTCTTCCAACCTTTCTTAGAACAAACATATGTCTTTCTCACCACAACATCCTGTGCATTTTTTTGACCAAGAACACCTTCTGACACTGAAGCCAAGTTTTAAGGCATAATCATTGTACTATCATATACATTCTCAATGCCTGCACCTTTATCAAGTATACTATCATGATCGTCTACCTTATTATCAAATTGCATTTCTTCTGCTGAAAGATTCAAGTCAAAAGTGAATTCAATGTATGCACCCTTCTTATCATGTGCATCATTAGTGTACATGTTCACTTCTTCGGGTGCGTCATTAGTATAAATGTTCACTTCTCCATAATTTTTCACTGATTGAGATACCTCATCTTCACTGCAACCAGATGATAAGCTCACCACTGTCATAAGCAAGATATCAATTTGCGTTAGCCAATGCATACGTTTACTACGATTTACTCAAGATGCATATAACAACAAATACAAATTAATTAAGCAAGTCAAAGAAACGATTGAATGAATCACAGTATAAAAGCAACAATGATTTGTTATTTGCTTATAGTATGCATCGAGTTGTCATTTACCATGCCAATGAAAGAAACAATTTAACGGATATGTATTGATGGTAGTGATTCATGTGACAACGATCTAATTATATATATGATGCTGTGAAGCGATTTCAATAGAAATCGCTAAAATGAACAGCGATTTGAACACACAAATCACCATCACAAGTGTGCAACAATGTATTTCTGCATGCACACGTTTTTAAATCATACTACAAATATCTTATAAATTGATACTAGAAAACACATAATATCTTACAAATCGATATACATATCACATAATATATTACAAATCAATATGATAATTCAACATAATGGCTTACAAATTGACACTATAAAACACATGATATCTTACAAATTGATATACATATCACATAATATATTACAAATCAATACGAAAATTCAACATAATCTCTTACAAATCAATATTAACAAACAATACAATATCTCACAAATCGGTATATGTTACTACAACTGTGATTTGCGTTACATTGTATATACCGAGTGAATGGACGATACTGGATGGGGTAGAGGCCTTTCCTCGCTTCTGTAAACAAGCATTCTTGTCAGCAGGTCCCACAACCCTACAAATATCTTTAATTTCCAACCGTAAAAAATACATCCACCTGCAATAACAAAACAATGCCTTAATGGCACTCATGACGACATACGTTCTTTACAATAGTATGATGACATGGAAAGGTACTCACGATGCCTTAATGGCACTTGTTGGAATGTTTGTGCGTCATTGCTTTTTTTCATACTATCTAATAAAAATGAAGAAGAAGAGAAGACTGTAAAAAGAGATGGCCGACAAATGCCCCTATGACGACCACCAATGATCGAACCAGTCAATCGATTTATAGTTATCTCCACGAGGTAGGAACAAACTCAAGAATGTTTTGTAACACAAGGCACGAACAAGAAGGCGACTATGTATTGTAACACAAGCTAAAAACCAAGGCGAGAACCTAAACTCTGAACGACGACAAAGGGTGCTCCAACGACAACAGACGATGGCAAAGGGTGCTCCGACGACATCAGACGTCGACAGTAAATGATGCGTCAACAAAAGGAGCTCATGTTACAGCAGATGGTGCATCGTCAAAGGGTGATCCGTTGGCAACATAAGAGTTTACTGCTTAGGGCAAAAATGAAACGTTTAGACTTTTTGAAGACTTAAGATCAGAACTCCCTTTTCTTGATAGAGGACATTTTTGTCATTTTCTTGAACCACCGTTTCATGTCGAGAATGGTGGGAAAGGGGTACTTAAGTCTTTGCAACTGCACCAAACTCTGATGCTAAGTGATGCCGACACACACAAGGATACAAGCCCCACATGCTTATATATGTGGCACTAATTTGGACCCCGAACACGCAAACAAACCGTCTTTCAGGGAGAACGCACAACACCCTCCCTGCATTGAGGGGTTCAGATAAGAGATAAATGAAGGCTGTCATGCTATTAGATTAACTAAGTTTTGGAGCGAAGCAGAGGTGCATACCATCCAAAAACTTGTTGAAGCCTTTGAGACGGCGATACATTACCATCATAAGCCTTCAGATCAATCTTCTGGCTTATGGGGAACCCATTCATGTTAACCTTCAAAATCAGAGAATCCTCCACCTTCTTCTCAAGCTTCATTGAGGAGGAGGTGGCACCATATTGTCTACTTGGGATGGGTTTAGTGGACTTGAGATTGGTGCATCAATTTGCATTTACACATTAACATAAAAAGAATATAATAAGATTATATATAAGATTATATAGGCAGCACACAGAAAGATACACATTAATATCAGATTCATGATACTAAGATTAGGTACATAATAATAGTTGGCTTGTAGAAAGTTATGCATTTGATTACCATTGCTTATATTTAAAATTTAGAAAAGGAGAATAATAATTGATTTTGATTCACCTTCATGACTTGAAAAAACCTATTTTGATGTCTGAAAAACATGATAAAAAACATGATTCCTATCAAATAAATTGTGTTAAGTACATCTACAAGGTCTAATTGAAAAGATGCAACCTACAACTATGATCTCTAGTAGGGGAGAGTAAGTGCTCCCATAGCACCGTTGCATTATATATATATATATATATATATATATATATATATATATATAAAAGAAGGATCGTCCAACCAAAGGATGGTCCAAAGTCTATAACTGATGATAATCTACGTCGTTCTTTCTCCAAAGATCGAGTTTTTCATTGATCAAACTTTACATATTGGATTTTGTTTTGGATTATGATTTTTTGATGTTTAGATGCGTGTTTTAAAGCACTAAAAATCATTGGCCCACAATACTTTGCATTGTAAAATTTTAAATGCATTGTGAGCCGACCATTAATTTTCACATTTCGAAAAACTGGGCTATCTGTCTTAAAGTCTTTATGTAAAACATATTTCTTATTAAATAAATTATGAAGAATAAATATATGAGGTCTGATCGATGAGATGCTCAAGCATTGGAGAAGGTGAGCCTTTCTATCGTCATTGGTTGTAGATTTTTAACCTTCCTTTGGTTGGATGGTCTCCCTTTTCTCTCTCTCTCTCTCTCTCTCTCTCTATATATATATATATATATATATATATATATATATATATATATATATATAAAAGTAATGAATACATGTGCAAGCATGACATCATCCATGGATACATGTGTGAGCATGATGGCATGCTCACATGCATCTATGTCCAACGTGGATGAAAATGGATGCATGTGTGTGCATGCAATCGTCGATGTCATGAGAGAGAGAAAGAGAGCCATGTAACATTTAAGAAAGTAAATCTTCCCTTTTAATGAAAATTTGGGAAACATGCAACTAGAATTTAAGTAAGCTACATGTCCGAGAGAGGCGTAAACGATATACCTTAATTTGGTTTGCCGTTATCAGATGTGCACCTTTATTTTTCCATGCTACAGTGATTTAGTGACGGTCCAAGACTGCCACTAAAGAATTGACGTGCCTTTTATTCTTTTGCACACAACTCTTTTAGTGGCAGTCTATGACCATCGCTAAAACATTGTTTAGCGTTAAAAAAAAGGAAGGGCGTGAAGCATGTGTTTCATGACTGATAACTCAGACCAAATTAAGGTTTGACGTTACTCTTGTCCCCTGCAGGTTTATTTAATATGCATCACAGTCATTGGATCTCAAAAGATCAATGCCAATCAAAAGAAAGTAGGTGCTCCATGAACAACTTATCATTACTATATATATATATATATATATATATATAATGGACGCCCAATGTGCGCTCATGTTAAAAAGACCTTTTAGTTTGAAGCGCTGCTAAAGGTCAGAACGAAAAATTAGACATGGCGCTTCAAAAGTGCTGCTAAAGGTAATTTACCTTTAGTGGTGTTTTGAAGCATCGCTAAAGGTCTGGGCAGAAAATAGACCTTTAGTGGCGCTTCAAAAGCATCTCTAAAGGCTCTTTTTTAAGAGAACGGGTGTGATGGGGGCTATTCAGTCAGGCACCTACCACTTTTTACATATAGGAATTCAATATACTAATGTCCACCAGTTCTCATGCGTGGAGCGATTGAACCCCACAGTTGTTCGATTCAAAAAGTTGTTCTGGAGACAGTAACCCTAATCTCTCTCTATATATATTCTCTAACGAAGCCCTAATCTCCTCTCTCTCAAGCCTTCCGCCCTCCCCGACTCCCCGCGAGCCCACTGTGGTGATCACACTCTCTCCACCGCTCCGGCCCTGTCCGCGCGACTCCACGGCCAGGCAGGCCCACTCTCTCGAATCTTTCCCGCGAGTCGCGAGTCTCGCGACCTGATGTTTGATTCATCCTGATCTCTCTCTCTCTTCTCTTTTTTTTCATTATTTTGGTTTTTTATTTGACATGATTAAAACACACAGCTCCTCCTTGCCCCTCTCCGTTTTCTATATCTTTTATTTTTCTCCTGATGTTGTTTCCGTCCTACTCTCCCCATAAACTGCTCCCGAGAAACCTTTTTTTTTTATACATCTCTATTTTTTTTTTCATAGTGGGTAATCTAGATGCAGTGACATTTTAATTAGTACATTACTTGCATTGCTTATGGCTGATTTAAAGGTACGTAGCTAAGCTGAAATTCTTATGTAGAAAACGTATCTTTGTTTTCTTTTAGCTCATTTCATTTGATTTGCTTATTGCCATCCAGCCGATTCAAGCTATCGCATAAAAAAAAATTCTGCTCTTTCGAGATCTAAAAAACGAGCATTATGAGTGCTTTTGTTTGTCAGTGATTGCTGTTAAGATGGGGTGTTTCATTTTTTCAGATTATATGCATGTATGCTTGATATATTCAATTCAGATAGCTAGGAAAAATTATAGGTTGTGCGTCCTCCAGGTAAGACGGTCGCTGCAACTCCTAAAGATATCCTGACAGTAACCATAAATTTTTTAAAGCGCATCACTGTAATAATCTTAGAATACAAATAGGACTTACCATTCCCTGCAAGACCATAAACAAAATATAGGACAAACTTATTTTGTTCGATGGCACCTATAATCTCCTCAAAAGTATATCTTTGTTAATCGTTTAGTGCTTGACAACAAACCTTTTGCTCATCCAAAACATCAATATTAATATCATTAAATATACTACATTAAAAAATATCTTCCGCAGTTATACTCTGCACAGTAGATGGAAGATCATAATATGATAAACCTTGATTTAAATTGTATGCATGTTTGTATCTGTGGTCTCCTTGTAGTTATCTCTTGATTTTTTTCCTTTTCTTCAAATTCCTTAATCTTACATCATTCCTCCCGGTTTTGAGTTCTTTTCCTCTTAATGTCCTCTATTCTTTGCTTTCTTCACTTTTTGGAGTTATCATTACTCTTGATTTCAAAGAAATCGTTTTTTTTAGGATGCACTTAAATTGTTTGAGGGAAAACCTCAACCAACTTCTATGATTGCTTTAAAGGTTTTCTTAACGGTTTTTACTTCTCCCCTTGAATATTTTATTACTCAAATGACACTTCTCATTCGCTTCATAAAAAAAAATGGTGAAGAAGGAAAAGTGTGGGGAAAGCAAGAACTCGAGGTTCCTACCTTTTTTCCCCTTTTCCTAACAAAATTCACCTTGTTTTCTCCTCACTTCTATTTCTCCAATTCTCCATTTTATGTTTCAGACAAATTTCCGAAAACACTCAGGTTTATTGTTTCTGTGATCATTTATTTATTTATTTACTTTGATTAGGTGTTTGGGCAGCATGCAGTATCCCAAGTTGAAACCGTGCCTGCTGCAGTCACTAGTCGCTGATCATCTTCTCGAAGAGAACACACCACTCTCTGATCCTTCGAGGCTCTCAACTATCATTTCCTCCATCAAATTGCATGGCCTTCTATTGGAGCATTTTGATGGTTCACCCGATCAGAAACTTGAGAGTGAGTGGCGATCTGCCATCAATTCATGGATTGATGGTTTGATCTCGCTGTGTTTAAGCAAAAAGGTACTACCACCTTGTTAATTCTTGTTTTAAATATTTCCCTTTTGATTTCCAAAGGAGTGAATCAAGACAGGAGTTGGTTTTGATAGAAAGTTTATTCTTTTCCCTTGTGGTGACTCAAAGAATGTGTTAATTCTGTTGCTCTGGGTGCTTTGGTTTGAGATTATCACTATGATTGTTTAATGGTGTTTGCTCATGCTTTTATAAAGTTTTTTGGTGTTATGGTGACTCAAAGAAATGTGATAATATTTTGCTCTTGATGGTTTTGATTTTGAGTTGTTCAGTGTGAAGATCCTCCTTTTTTTTTTGCCTTTGATCATGTAGCCGGACAAGTGCTGGGTTGGCGTCAGCTTGCTGGGTGTAACTTGCCAAGAGTGTAGTGCAAGCCTGTTTCTCACATCTTATTCATCCTGGTTCGAAAAGCTTCTCTTACTGCTCAAGGTTTCATTCATGAACTTGACTGTTTATATTTCTCTTACCTGTCCAATTTTTTGCTATGTAAATATTAATCTCTATCAGCTTATGTAGTATATATTTCCACAATATGACAAATAATTGAGTGAATTTGATTCACATGGCTAAGCACAATCATGCCACAATGGCGGGTTGAACATGATTTTTGGGTGGTTCTGCTCCATACCATTTACAACTAGATGATGGGCTTAAAGTGTTCTAAGTTAAAGCCTGAAGGACATTGCATGTTTGATAGATACCCTGTGTGTCTATCCTTTGCTGCATGGCTTAAGCCAACACACACTATCCTTGGTGGGCAGCAGAGTACTCTGGAGGTCTACACCGGAGCTGGTGAAATAGGGCCACAACAAATGTGGCACCTCTTGGCCAATTAGGGGACGTTTATATAACAGTGGTTTCTCCTTATAAAAAAAGTCAATTACGACTAGACACATAAAAATGTTTGTCTTACTCTCTTTCATCTATTTTCCCTTGCCTTGTTTGTGAATTTAATAAGGTTTGTAATGCTCAGACAGTCATGCATCTAGGCTCATAGATTTGAGTCAAAAGAGGGAAATTTTGATATATTGTGACATCATGTTTGATGTAATATTTTACTTTGCTGCAATGGCACCATTCAGCTTTGCTTTTCGTTTGAATATGTTCTTCGTACCTTCAAAAGAGATATGTAGAAGCAGGAAAAATTTGTTTCTCTTTCATTGCTATATCCATGTATGTGTATATGGCATAGATATCACTTATATTTTGAGAAACTATCTTGATATTATTTTGATATAGTGAGAAGGCACTGCTATAGCTATACTATAATGATATCATCACTACAGTTTCATAACTTGTTTCTTTTTTAATTTACTGTCTTTTATATTTTTTTACCTTCTTTTTACATTTCTTTGTAGAAATAACACTTATGAACTTATTTTATGCTATCGTTTTTTTAATTTTTCATTTTTAAATGCAAAAGGTTATGCTAGTTTTTCTAAGATTTTATAGAAAATCCTATAATATCTTCAGAAATTGCTTCACCATTGTTGTGACCAGTGTCACTGATATATTGAAAATATTGTGATATTATCGGCTATTTCAAGGTAGTCGATAATATCCGGAGTATATCACAATATTTTTAATCTCGTGATAATATCATTACAGAAAGGGAAGGAAGGAAGGAAAAGAAAAGAAGAAAGGGAAGAAAGGAAGGATAGGAAAGAATGAATATAAAAAAGGAATGGAGGGGAAGAAGGAAAAGAAAGGAAAAGAAAAAAAGGAAGGAAGTAAAGGAAAAGAAGGAAGAGAAGAAGGGAAGGGATGGAAAGGAAAGAAGGAAAGAAAAAGAAGAAAGGGAAGAAATGAAGGAAGGAAAGGAAAGAGGAGAAGAAAAGATGCTCCAAAGATATGATCCCATCCTCATATACCCTCATAGTAAAATGACAATCTATCTCAATATGCTTGGCCCTCTCGTGGAACTCTCGATCCTTTATAATGTGAATGACACTCATATTGTTACAATACAAGGAGGTTCTTCCACAATGAAACACCTAACTCTCCCCAAAGCCACCTTATCCAAATAATATCAGTTGTAACTAAGCCATAACTCTATAGTCTACCTCAATTGTGGGTAAAGCAACTCATTGATGCTTTTTGCTCTTCCAAGAAATCAAAGTGCTTCCAAGAATAACACAAAACCTTAAAGTAGAGAGGTGGTCTCGAGTGAATCCCCTATAGTCTGCATCTCAAATGTTTCTAAGGTTTGTGGAGGATGATGACAAGAACATTCCAAAATGCATAGTATCTCTCACATATCTAATAATCCTGAAAACAACAAGGTGAACCAATGTGGTTGAGCTCATACATTGACTGACAACATGTACATAAATGATATCAGACTTGGATATAGTCAAGTATATCGAACTCTCAACTAATTACTTGTATATCATTGGGTGTTCTAGCTCCTCTCTATTTGTAGCCCTTAATCTCATAGTTGCTTCCATAGGAGAGGTAACTTTCTTAGAATTATCTGCTACTAGCCTTGCTTTCTCAACAAGATCAGTTGTATACTTATGCGGGGATAAGTAAAGTCCCCCTTGAGTATGCAACTGCCAAGGCAAGGAAATATTTCAAATTTCTAAGGTCTTTCATTTTAATGATATTAGCTATCCTCGGCGTCTACTTTTTGCACATCATCTCCTGTAATCACCATAGGAGTAATATACACTTGCCATGAGATAAAGAGGATACACACAAAGCGGGATCATAATAGCTTTGGTCAAGGCCGAAAGATCTAACCACAATGTTGAACTTCTCAAACCACATGCATGGTGCTTGTTTGAGCCCATACAAGGCTCTCTTCCATCCGCATACTCTGCCTTTAGAATCTGAGTACCACCAAGACATCAAACTGTTTGAGAATGCCAAAAAAACTGACTTCAATTCTTATGCTCAACAACACTATTTGTTCTGGTGTATGGAGACAAGACTTTTGGTGTATGATACTATTTTTAACAAGAATTTATTATAGTTCATTACTTATGTATTCTCTCCCTGAATTTGAGTGAAAATCTTAAATTGAGGTAAAAATTTGAGTTTTAATCATAGCATAAAATTGTTTTAGAATGCCAAAAAACTCACTTTTATTTTTTATAAAGTAAATCCATGCATATTTTGTGCAGTCATCTATGAAGGGTACAAAATACGAGAATCCACCTTTTGACAAAACTGGTTAGAGCTGCTAAATATCAGAGTATACAAGATCAAAAACATGCAATGACTCCACACTACTACCATCAAAAGGTAATGCATGACATTTGGCTAATTAGCAACTCTCACACTCCTTCATAGATTTAAACACTATAACTCTTGACTCATCAACGTACCAAATGCACTAAAGTCAGGAGTTGAGAAACATGGCCGTGGCATCTTTGCCAAAGGACTGAAGGATCTAGCACAACAACACCACAACAAAAAATATGTGGAAACAGACTCTTCAGTCGAGTCAAGCAATACAATCAACCCCTTCTATGCTTAGTCCCACTCCTCCTCCCTAACTACCGTCAACACAACCATCAAGTGAAAATACATCACATTATAACGTATCATCTAACTTTTTGATATTAAATTCAACGCAATAGATGGAACATGGTATACTTTTGTAACCTTTAGTTGGTTCTTAATGTTAGAAGACAAATTTATGGTCCAACTTTTGATACTGACCTGATGTCTCCATTAGTTATGTGAAAGGATCCATGACGATGCTTATAGTTGTCTAAGGCAGACTCATTGGCAGTCATGTGACATGACACCCCTGAATCTATTAACTAACTTGGACAAGGACTAGGTATGCTTGCAGGTGCAGAGGAAGTGGATGCAAATGAATGAGCGAGGAGCTGCTAAATTTGCTTTAGTATTTGAGTCTATATAAAGGAGTCAGAAGCCTGGGCTGCACTTATTATTGATACTGTCGGTGGTTAAGTTGCAAACTACAAGTGTATTTACCGTTGAAGTCCTAAACTTTTTCTTCAAGTTAGGAAATGCAATCTCCATATGCCTCATTTTTTTATAATAGTGGCATCGCATTGTACCCATGTCCCAACGAGACGAGCCACTCTAGTGCGTATGTTACTCACCTTGAATATGTGTTTGCTTTGCTGCCACAAGTACAATATCATCTACAGATTTAGCTTCAAAAGACTTGATTTTAGTCTCTTTTGCAATTAGCTTGCTCAACATCTGAGTGAATGTAGGGAACTCAGCTCTATGTAACATCACATACTTAGTCCTATCAAACATAGTTTTCAAGGTCATCAGAAACTCGATAACTCTCGACTTTTTCTTTCTATGCACTGGGCAATTCTTGCATTCATCACATCTAGTGCAAGGGGGATCTGAATCCATAAGTGCTATCACATCCCAAATTTGCTGCATTTGTGAATAAAAGCTTTGCACAGTCTTACTTTCCTATTTGAGCCCTCTAAGATCTTGAACCTGCTGGTACTCTCTTGCCTAGTTGTTTTGTTGGTATACTGGAGCTAGAAAGTTCTAAGCATATGTGGCTTTCTCAAACTTGGCCTGGTTAACTGCTGAGCATCCTTGACCCTAACAACCATGCCATAATCTTTGCATATTTTACATCTATTCCCCTGCCTTTTCATCATATCAAACCACGCTGTCCACCTTTTTTGTCACACCCCAATTAATGGTGACATTGCTGCCCAACTCAGCCCGACACATCAAATTGGTCATCAACACCTCTATAGGATTTCAAACGCTACCCGAGAGGCTGAAAGCAATCACAGATAGATGTTAAGCTGAAAGGAATTTAAAACACAGAAATCCCTGAAATTTCTAACTACGACCCCTATAGAACCTGCCCGAGAATCATCACATCTAACCAGCTCCAAACATCAAATCAATGCCTTTATCATGATTCTAGGTGAAAGCAGCCTAAATAGATCCAATCTAGGGCAGAAAATAACTTGGAAATAATCCAGGATTTAAGATTTTGTGAATCAGACCCTATTTGTCAGAAAAGTTCCAAAAAACCATGAAAAATCACGACTTCTTGTAGAGAACTCCAAATTGCACGAAATTGTTTGTGAAATCTTGTCCTCTGTAGCTCTTTTAGTTACAAATGAAAAAGATTCCCAATAACCTATCTCTACCTTAGGCATTCCATTAATGGCTGATGTCAGCTATGCACTGTATCACACTAAAAAATTGTTGCTTCTAGATGATCTCCATTCATGAACTGCTGCAATGGAAGGAAGAACACTGATATGCAGGAGTTCAGCATGTTTCTTGTTACTCTTCAAACAAAAGCTATATTACATAAGGCTGTCCTCCTCTTCATTAGGGTTCAATCTACAATAATTTCCATGCCTAAACTACGGTCGATAATCATATATATTGATAGGACTATGAGTAACACCTGCATGCATATTTACATCTTTGTACATGAACAAAGCTAGTATTTTCAACAATGTAGCACATCCAACTAATGATCTACTATTTTTGCACGAGGTTCACAATCACCAATTTGATGGTTCCACTGATAACAATTGTTATGATGTAATATCGCAAACATTTATCTAAATAATATAATAAAATAAATGTGAACTTTGTTCTGCCTGCTTGGAATATTAAGCTTCTGGGTGTCCTCAAGAAAAAAAGGTGGGGGTGGGGGGGGGGGACAAAAACCTTGTTTTATATGTCCATACTATCTTGAATGATGTTATTATGAATGCGTTGCATTGATTCTTTTTGGCTTAATATCTGTCCCTTTTACATGTTATTTGAGAAAGTTGTTTGGTAATGATATTTTTTGTCTTGCTATGCAGCCTCAGTCAGACTCTCATTTTATCAAAGTGGCTTCTTGTGCAGCATTATCAGACCTACTTACGAGGTTCTTATTTATCTTGCTTGTTATATGCCACTGCACTTGTCCTCATTTTGTGGTATCAATGATGTGATATATCCGTCAGTCAATATTTATTTTGTATTGTTTTGGAGGTGTGCTTTCATTCATAATCTTTTTGTAATGTTTGCACATTTTTTATGTGTTCTACTATTTATTTCTTTTACTAATTTTGCTTTTCTTCTCCCACTATGCAAGCAGGCTTTTAGCCCTGGTTGGACTTGATTCCAAGGCCACATAATCATGATACTGAGTCTCCATGGTCTGTTTATCATGCTTACTCTTTTTATACAACTGGCAAGAAACCTCACAGAAATCTGCTCTGAAGTATAGAAGAGTGTACTTGTCAGTTATGACTAGAGAGGAGTCATTAAGCTGAAAGTTATGCACCGTTTTTCCTTCTTTTATAGCGAGAGAATGTGAAAGTACATTTGGTACATTTGCTTCCTCTTTAATACATATTGTTATGCTTGTTATGAACTTATTGATGAAGGGAAATGCACGAAGGCCTTTATCATTACATGTTCTTTTCTGAGTAAAACCTTCATGATGCACTGGAACAAATCTTGAGGCCAAAATCTGGACGGCATAGTAAATGACCAACTCTTAGATACTTAAATCCAAAATCATACCAGAGAATCAGAGATAAAGCACCAGAGCTACGGAATATCCAACTTTTTCTTGGATCTAACATTTGCTTTTGTGTTAATGGAAAAACAGAAGAGGGAACATTTGGTTTTGTTCAATCCAAAAAATGATACTAACTTGATGTGAATGGAAAGAAAAATTGTTGCGCTCGACATTTATGGATTGTTTTTAAATTATATAATTATTACTGCTTGGAATCCAACAAAATATTGTTTTTTGGAATTTACTGATTTTCAATGGGCGTTTCTTAATACATAAAAAAGTGCACATGCCAACATATAAGAACATATGTGGTACATATGTACAAAATGAGTCATGGTACATTTAGTATCAAACATGCTTCACATCCAGAAATTTAGATGAACTGATTATTTTTACAGTTGCAATTTGATTGTTTTAGTACTTACAAGTTTCTGCTCCTTGGTACTATATTTGTGGTATGTGCATCTACACTATCCTTTGTGTGTATGTAGGAATATAGTTCCTTATTGTTGTTGATTCCCTTCGCTAATCAATTGGTTCAGGACTTGGTTCTGACATTACTTCGTGGTGTTTATGATAATAGGCTTTACAGTTTTCCAAACTCTAAGAAAGAGGGAGCTTTCCTGTCAAGCAAACTTATTCCTTTGGTTCTGCAACTGTTAACACAAGATGGTTCAGAAGATGACGTATTGGTTAGCAAGATTCTTTCCAATTATCTCTCGCTCCCCTCTATTTTTCTTTTTTTGATTTCTGTGCCCATTGTTTGACACATTTTTTAGTAGCATGTTGCTTTTGCTAAAGTCATATCTGCCACTCTGATATTGATTTATGGATTCCAAGCTCCTTAACCTAAAATATAAAATCAAGACCTTTTAGCAAAACAGAGAAAAAGCGACTGCTTGTTTTTGTTGAATATGTAGAAGTCTAAAGTGTTATAGTATTTATTGAATAATTCCCTTTACAATTGGAAGCTATGTGATTGGTCTTTAACTGATATACTTTTTAGATATATGGGAAGTGTGGTAACATATATATATATATATATATATATATATATATAGTAGTTTCCTACACCCTTAGGTGTCTACGTGAGCCTACACACATGCGGAACACACACATTTGTTTTTGCCATTAAAATGACCTTTAGGCAGGGGTTGCGACTGGCACTAAAGACCTTCTTGTACGCACAGACGCTGTGCATAGTGGGTCGTCCATCATCAGCAATGGACGACCCTGGTGAGTTCGCACTTCCAAAATTTTAGGAAGCGGGAAGTGCGGGAGGACTTAAGAGCGAACTAGGAAGCGTGGGGGAAGCGAAAAAAAGAAAAAGTATAAAAAAACAAGAAGAAAAAACAGAAAAAAATGAAAAAAGAAGGGGAAGTGAGCTTCCCAGTAATTGGGAAGCACACTTCATTCCCGTTTAATCAGAAGCGCCACGTTTCGTGCTTCGGAGAAGCGCGCTTTCTCAAGTCGTATGGTGCTTCCGGTAACCCTAGGCATGCCCATGTGACATAGCAAATCACAAACTAAGTTGCCAGTGTCTATGTCATTAAGGACCCATTCTTTGTATGTCTCTCTCTTCCTTTATGTTTTGAACAACATGTAGTGGTTGCTATCTTAATAGTCTTATAAGAAAGATGAGCATGTAATAAAATCCAGCTCACGAGCTTTTTATTTTCATGAGTGCTTTGCTGCAGACTTGTGTAGTTATATAGTGTTAATTAGTCCCAAACCGAGTATTTTTAGTGGAAGTGCATTGAGTGGTTTGACTGTCCAAATGATTTGCTTTTGCCTCTTTTAATATGTATGTTGTTTGACTCTTCTTTTTAGGAGTTACATGGACTACTCGTGTTCTTATATTTTTAACCTTTTGCAGGAAGCGGCTGCTGGTCTTCTTTGTAACCTTTTAACTTTGTTTCCGTCATCTTTTCATCGTCACTATGATAGTGTGAGTGCAAATTTCTTTCACTCCCTTGGAATGTTCATTATGACTTTTTCTGAGTTGTTCCTTAGAGACAACGCTTGAACCTCAACTTGTTCTCTATGGACTTTCATATATGAAATATTAAAGCATTATGTCAACTTAATGGCTTCTTGCCTGTGTCAATCTATTTGACAATTTGCTTGAAGGAAGATTTATAGTGTTTGGGGATATATTTTGTATAACTGCCAATAATCTGGATTTATAAACACAAAATTTGTTTTCTAGTAGCTTGCAAAAAGTTTTTCTCCATTAGGATTTTTTTTCTTTGCATAGTAGCTTATTTCTAAACTAATTAAGAAATCAATTTTAGTTTTTTTCATTTCACCTATTGATTGTTTCAATTGGATAGTATTGGGTTATTATGCGCCATTCAAAATTAAAATGTTTAAATTTGTGAAAAAATTGTCATATTAGTTTGGATGATGTACTGTCACAGGTTGAGGCTGTTGTCGCAACCCTCTTGTTCAGAAATTCAAGCTTGGCTTTATCTAAGGTGTGAACCATGGGAAACTAACCTGCATCTATCGGTTTTGTTATTTTAATAGCACTGTCTTCTCAGGGACTAAATGGTCGACTCCATAGATGGTTTGACTTTGTCAAACTTTGTTTTGAAATATTCACTGTTATAAAAATTTTTCGCAGTCCCTTTTTTTGCAGACAGGATTTTTATGTGTATTGTTCTATTCCTTTTGGATAGTTAAGCTTTTACATTAAATACTTGGTTTTTCATGTATACTTTTAGATGTTTGCCCAATTACTGGCTTTCCTTCCGAGGGCAAGGGGTGATGTTGCTAGCTGGTCCCAGATGATGACGAAGCTTTTGATATCAATCAATACAAATTTGAATTATATTTTTCAAGGCTTTGAAGATGGTAATTGATACAAATGCTTTATATTTATATGTTTGTGAAGCCTTGTGTTAAATAGAGCTAATTCTTGTTTCTAATGCAGCAAACAAAGGCTTGAATGCTATCAATCTCTTGGTTGAACCAGGAAAAGATCCCCCTCCTCCCTTGGGTGGTTACTCAGATGAACAACCAAAAGACAAGTTTGGCAAACTTCATATTCCTCATGTTTGCTCATTGATGAAGTGTTGTATTTCAATGCTTACCAGTCCTTATCATGTCCAGGTAGGCCAACATATTGTTTGTTTAATATTGTGGTCCTGTGAATTTCATGCAAGGCCATTTCCTCCTTTGCCCTTATGTTTATTGTGGATTAAGATCTACAGTGATTTTGTTTCAATGTTGTCAGGTCACTGTCCCTATGCACTCTCTGCTTTCACTCGTCGAAAGAGTGCTCTCACTAGATGGTAATAACTGCTATGCTTCGATGCCAGTTATGGCCATTACTCAGCTAGAGTTTATCTTTTCTGATCTCCCTGTGTTGCACCTGAATTGCTTGGATTTGCTACATGCAATCATCAAAGGGGTCCGCAGGTGAGTCACAACTTTGTTACTGTTTTCTCTGTGAACACATGGTGGTCATTATCATTTGGAGAATTCACTAGCGTCCATTTTTTTGGTATTTTACAGATACATCCTTTGGAGTTTGCATTCTCTAGATTTCTTGCAATTAAGAACTATTATTTTTAGCATTTCTTTATTTGATGAGATTTTTTCGAGATTTAAAAAAACATAATTTTCCAAATTATCCAGGGATATTCACTTGCCAAGAATATCCTGAGAATAAGATTGTGACTTTGGACAAAAGCATCTAAACCATTCACATGACAACATCTGACATGATCCATTTCAGATCAAGTGTCTTTTGCGAACAAACACAAAGAGGTTACACATGTTCTTTACTTCATATCTTTTCAGATCCTGAGGAGTCTATTGAATCCCAAATGTGAAAATTTTGTTCTTTATAAATTACCAGGAACATTTCTTCACTCATCATTTGTTCAAGGGGGGAAAGTTAGAGCATGTCAACATGCTATGCCTCATGCACTACCTTATGCCACCAGGATTTATAGTTAGTCATCTTCTTCTTTCTATGTTTTTTGCTTGTAGGTATTGGAAATGTATCTGTTAATCATCTAAGACTGTCTGCTTTGTGTTAATACCGTCCATAGTCCAATTCATCCTTAAAAACTGTAGTTCATAAAGGTGTATTTGGAGTTGTTTAGTCTAATGCCACATTTTCTTTCTTCATTTGTGCATGTGCATGTTCAGACATGCTAGTTGACATGTTGGGTATCATTTAACACCGCACATTATCTTTCCTAACAATTAGTTCTTGTGCAGTCAATTGCTACCTGCTGCTGGGAAGATTGTACGGCTTCTCCAAAATTATTTCAGGAGGTTTTTGTTGCCTTCCATTAGAGTCAAGCTTTACACAATTGCAAAAACTTTACTCATCTCCATGAACGTGGGTACAGCCCTAATCTTTCGTATCTCTTATTCTTACTGACACTGCTTTGATGTGTGCAAGACTGCCAAAACATTGTGTTTAATAACTTTTTTTCTAGAGGATGGTCGCCAAATTTAAAATATTCTTTTTATAGTTTTGCTCGCTTAGGTAGCTGCTGCATTAGAATGTTTGTGTCATGAAATGGCACGGAATCTGAGGCACAGGAGAAAAGATAATGATGCATTTTAGCAAAGAAAAAATAACAAAACAAAAATAATAATAATGTCTTTTATTAATTGTTCAAAACATGGATATATACAAAACCCATTCTCATTAAACTCACACTCATACATACATACATGATCATACACACTTGACACACATTATGCTAACACACCCATCACTCTCCCATTTACATGGCACACACACTTATTTTGCCTAACGGTTTGTTGGACCTCCAACTAGCCGGTAGGCTATAGCCCAACAACTAGCTGGTCAAAAGAAAATGACCATAAAGGATGAGATTGGTCATCTTAATGATTACCAAAATAAAATAATAGAAGTAGAATAAATAAAAGAAAAAAAATAATACTAGCCTAAAAGTATACACTAGGTATATGTAAACTAATCCTAACGGGTATACCTTGAGTATACCAAATCTAAAATACACAATACACTATAGGTATACGTCTAGTATACCTAGAATACAAGATAAAATGAGAAAGGAATAAATACAACAAACAATCCTACAAGTATGCTCGAGTATGCTGAGGACAAATACGCATCATTATTACATATTTCCTAACTGTTTGAACTAGTCCAGCTATTCCATGAATAACACATTTCTAGCATCATTTGCATAATGAAAATAAAATTCGTGCTAAGTGAATTAATAAAACATATTGGGCATGGAAACATCCGAAAAATATGCATTAGAATTTTAGTAATATCCAGAGCCCCAACTATTCTTGAAATATCAGGTTATCAATGAAACTCTTTTTTGGCTCTCCTTTTTTTTGAGTGTCCAGTTGTATGAGAAAACTGAAAACCATATCATACTTAAAATATTTTCTTCTCGTAGTGTTCAGAACCATCAAGTTTTATTGAGAATCTAGCAAGAAGCTCTGGCCGCATTTTAGACATAGTAGATTCAGTTTCTGCTACAGTATTGGGTAACTTGTCACTGTCAATGTTTTTACAGCTCTTTCTGATGACATCATAAGTTTTCATTTGATCTCTGTTTGATGTTTATTTCAATTCATTTTTGAACTATTCTTTGAGTTGGCTAGTTTATGGAGTCTCATACTTTAAATCAAAGTCATCAGTTGTGGTGCCTGTTCGAGCCTCAGAATTTGAAATCATGTAATCTCGTTTTCGATTCAAACAGGAAATTTTGAGCTCAGACATTCTTTTACACTTTTTGGAACAGAAAGTTTGACAAAAAATGGGAATTGCTGAGTTGTTATGACTTGTTTATTGCATATTTTCTTCGTTATGTTAGGTCTTCCTTTAAAGCATCACATAGTTCAAATGTTCTAATTGCTTTTTTGCTGGTGGAGTATAGCTTGTACCACAGTACCTTGTATCTTTATGTTTAAGAAAAATAAGAACTTATACTAACTTAGAAGTTCTGATTTTGATCAGGAATGGCTCTGTATCTTGCCAATGATGTAATTGATAATGCATCTAGGGATCTGGATATTGGTTTTCAAGCACAGGGATCCATCCCTTCTCAAGTACACTCTTCAAAACATGGAACTGGGGCATCAAAAGCCTCTAGGAGAGGAAAGAGGAAGCATGTTTCTGGATCCCCTGAGGATAACTCAAGTGGAATTGAAGCTGAAGTTTCGAGTAATTGTCCAAAGATTCCTTTCTCTGTGCAGATTTTTGCTCTTCAAGCAGTAGAAGCCCTTCTTACTGTGGTATGCATCTTAAACAGTCTTTCTTTGGTTCTAGGTGTTAGGTTGTTTATGATCTGTTGATTTCCTCATTTATGAGGAATCATAGGTTTGTCATTGCTTGAATGAGGCATCTTGAAGTTTACCATAGTAAAAATTTCCTTGTATTGCAAAAGGTCCCATGAATCTAATAGTATGTGACTCAATGTCAGCCATGAAATCTTCTTTTCATTGCCATGTCTCAAATCTCATTATAAGGGATTTTGTTGTCATGAGAATCATGTGGCTTGAGAGAATCTCTCAAAAACATCTAGATATATTTATTATATTTTAAAAAATAAAGGCACATATAAATTCATAGTGAAAAAGATAAACATCTTAGCACAGTGTTAACATTGGGTTGATACAACAATAAGATTATGATATTTTGAAAATAGCATTTTTTGCATTTTATTGACTTTTTAAGTTGCCATGATAAAAGCATGGTAATTTTCAAAGTATTGGCTCAAATCTGCCTTAATTATGAATATTATGAAAGGAAAAAGCTTTTTCCCTTCATTGTTACACCATGCATCAGAATTTTGTAATATATCAACCGTTTGTAGTCTTTTTTATATGCTTCTTGGTATACTCCTCTTTATTGACCTTTGCAGGTTTATGTTACAGTTCCATGGTCATTTGGCGGCACCTAATTTTATCTGCTTATTTTGTGAAAAAGGAAAAAATGTTTGTGTCATTTGAAGGATTGTTTTGTGTAGTTATAGTCTTTCATTTTTTTCGGCAGAATTTAAGTTCCTTGTAGTGTGGATAACCGTTTTCAAAGATATTTCGGCAAATTGGTTAGTTAAAATGCTAGAAAGAGTTTCTGATATTCCGTGAATGCTGAGGGGACAGTTTGACGAGATGAGAATTCAAAAATATGGCACAGAGAAAGTAACGTGATAATAGATTTTTATCTCTCAATTTCATTATCCTTCTCTTTATGCTGTGTTTGTTATCGGGGCAAACAATGCTTTTGCTGAAACTACCATTGCTACTTGATTATACCAGGGTGGTTCTTTACATTCACACAGCTGGAGACCAAAGGTTGATCTTCTTTTGATACACGTAGCGACCAGTGCCTGTGAGGAAGGCTGGTCATATGAGGACCACAACATTGTTATGGAGGATGAAACAAATTTTGGTCGAGCAGATTTTCAGCTTGCTGCACTTCAAGCACTGTTGGCTTCTTTGCTTTCTCCATGCTCTCACAGGCCTCCATATTTATCACAAAGCCTCGCACTTTTCCGTAAAGGTTATCCTTTTGCATTTGATTTACAGTATATTACATTGAGAATTTAATCTTTTTGCTTGTGATGACAATACTAAATATTATCTGCTTCATCCTCAGCCATATATTAGTTTACAAGAACTCACAGCAATTCATCTAAACAAGTGCAGCAGTTGGTTGAATTTACAATAAATGTTTTATGAAGGAAAATACATTTTATTCAGGGTTTCTGCTGTATTTACTGGGTCTTGGTCGACTAGAAGAATTGTGATTGTTGGCATGCACATTGAAGAGAAATCTTATTTGTTAAAATGTTGATGGTCGCAGGCAAGCAAGAGGCTGGGACAAAACTTGCAGATTTCTGTGCACATGCTCTTCTGGCTTTAGAGCCTCTTATTCATCCACGTTCCCTTCAGTTAATGCCATCCTCATCTCTAATTAGTAATAACACAGGCATTGGTGGCTTAAACCAGAGGTTTCATTTAGCAGTTAATGAAAATGGGGTAGGAGACAAAATGGGCAGCCCCAGAGTGGACTACCCAAACATCTCAAAAACCGGTAAGCCGAAACTCCCAGTTGATGTGGGTGATATTTATCCAGATGACAAGTTATGTCTTGGTTGGTTGGCAAATATGGAAGAAACCGACACTGCTGAAGACAGACAGACAGTCCAAGTGGATGGTCTGACTGAACGTCTAACTGTTAATCTTGATAGAGTTGGTACGTTGGAGCCCTGCTCGGTTGTCAGATCAGAGAAGGAAATTTTGAAGGAAGACACCAGAAATGGTAGCTCAGTTCTGATACAAGAAATGCAGGTGAGTGGTGGTGCGGATGGTATGGGTAAGAGCACATTTCAGGAGCTAGAGGGCCATGAACCGGAAGAAGTGGTGGTGCATATGGAAAAAGACACTTCAGCTGAAAATGCAGGTGGGCTGTTTAAGGAATCTGAGCTAGTAAAACCAGTGGCATCACCATCAAAAGAAGATTCAGTCTCAGCTGGAATTGCAGATATTTCTGCTGAAGACAGCCCATTTTTCACCAGATTTTCTTCGTTGCACAGCACAGAAACCGTGGCATTGTCATCTGATTCAGAGAGTCTTCCAGACATCGTTGAAGGTGATCCAGACACAGACTAAAAACATGCATGCAGTGCTCATCCATACTTGATGTGTGGCTTGTGCAAGCTGGCCCTTTTTTGAATTCTTTAGATTCATACAATACTACCTTGAAGAAAGAAGGCTAAGGCCGGCCGGAAGAAAAGGAACAAAATGTAATTAATTTTAGTTTGTCGGAAATTAAATTATTTCGTTTAGTGAAAGAGTTGAGATAGATCCACAAAAGAAAATGGAAACAAATTAGTCCATACACCTTTTTTTTAAGGTGTACTTATGAGGTTGTGCTCTGCAATTGAGGTTTACATCCATTCTTTTTCGGGATATTTTCTTTTTCTTTTTACTAGTTCGTTAATTTCTTGGGAAAATTCCATTTAAATGTCGACCTTTTGCCCTTAGTTCCAAGTATGGACCTCACATTTCTGGCTACACAAACCCTTTGAGCTGTCATGGGTACTCACCATTTTGGTGGGGGTGTCCATGGTAACACAATACACGTGGATGCGGACATTGACTCGTAGTGTTCATAGTTTAATGTTATTGTAATGAATTTAAGTATCATTTCAATAAAAATATTTTTCAATATTAAAATATCGAATTTTAGTTTTTTATTAATTAGAAAATAAAAAAACCTTTTCCACGTGTTCTATTTTTCAAAAAGAAATTAGACTTACGTGTTAACCCCCCCCCCCCCTCCCCCCCATCACGTGTCCCCGTGTCTATGTGATAGTCTTTGAGGCCTCTAATCATCACTTCACTGTTCTTGATTGATAGCAATAGCCCAACTCCTTCACCCTCCCTCGTCTTCCTTCTCTCACCTGGCCCATGGGTAAGGTGCAATATCCAGCGAGGATCCGTTTTGCCAGTAACCGCTGCCCACCTCAAACAGCTGGTACAACTCTAGGCCTGTTTAGTTGTCTATCCTGCCAACAACTCTCCATTTGGTGGTTGAGTGGGTGGGTTTCTGATGCAGGAGTTGAGCCTAGTGATTCGGGTTCATTAGATCATTTTGTATTCATCTTTTCTTATTTAAATTTGGACATTTGTATTTGGGTATTGGATCATTATATGGTCTATATCATTAGGATAAGTTTGATTTGATTATAAAGTTATTAGAAAAGGATTCCTTGAAATGTCAACTCAAATTCACCCGTAATCAGACGTAATCCCATTTTGCCCGGAGAGTATCATTATGGTTACTTGATAATCCAACCCAACATGATAACATCCATAAGTGATTCAAATGTAGGGGTGTCAGTGGGTCGGGTTTGGTTTGGACCCAGGTGGAAAACCATACTTTGACCAGATTTTTGGGGCATGGTATCGGGTCCAGACTCGGGTCTAATCGGGTTCACTTTATGAAAAGACATACTGGGACCGATAAGAACTACATGAACCAAACCCAATAAAACCATATTTTTTGTCATTTTACCTTGAAAATTTGTGGGTCTTAAGGGTCTGGGTCTGGTATAAAATTTCACAAACTATACTAGGGGCCATGTATGAATCGGACCTTCGGGTCTGGTCCCAGGTCTTCTTATTTATCACCATATCGGGATGTTGTATGGTTTGGTTTGGGTCCGGTCCCGGTAAACCTGGCCCGTTGACACCCCTATTCAAATGTCAGCAAATTCAACAAAAGTGCTACAACTAAGCCCAAAATAAAAAAAATGCGATTGACACAAAAAAAAATGCAAAATTACCGTATAACAAATATAAAGTTAGGTCTACTCGCAGCGTATGTTTCCACCACCATAGAGCCAATAATACCATTTTGCTTTATGGAGTTTTTTATTGGATTCATTCTAAGTACACAAAATATAACAATCGATGCTGCAAGTCTACCATAACACTTGTTGTGAACTACAAATCGAACAATTAAACAAAATATAGTTTAGTAAATTTTGTTGTAAAGTATATTCATGTACATCTTCCTTTTATGTATATTAAGCAATTCAAAAACCATATTCAGTTTAGCAATATTTCTTTGTAAAATATATTTTTGATGTATACTTCTCTTTCATGAACAACCTTATGTCGACCCACATAAAGCTTAAATTTTTTTTAATCTTTACCCCGAGACAATGCAACATATAGCTGATCATGAGCAAACATATACCAATTCTTGGTATCGTTTGTCCTTGTGCTTTATTTATTGTCATAGCAAATAAAGCAACAACAGTTTCTACAGTATTTAAAGGAATTCTATAAATAAAAACATGTTCACCTCTCTTTGGTCCAGTCATAATGATAGTTGGGATTACATTTGGTCTAAAGTTTTGTCACACTAATCTTGTTTCATTACATAAACTATCCTTTTAATTAAAATCCTTAATAATATAATCAGTCAACTTCTCTTCAATACCAATTTATGTGGTGGAAAACCAGAAAGTGATAAAGTATACAAAAACTCTTCTGGGTAGAAATTGTGAGACTCTTCACCTGCACTATCAAATCTATAGTAAACTACCTCTTCATTGTCAAATTGTGATGGTAATTAGTTGTTTATTAAATCAGCATTGTCATTTGCAGTAGCCAAAATGTCTCAATCAATTAACCATTGATGGTTGTTATTATTACTTTTAATGTCTTTGTTAACAAACTTAATTAGTTTACATAAACTTTGACTATATCATCTTCTTCATCAATATTAATAATTTCCTAAGATGTTGAACCAAAGTTTCTATGCCTAAGACATATCTAGCATACCTTGTATCTGCAAACGCTCTCATATTCTGTGTTAACTTTAAAACATGCAAAAAAGACCAAACCTTTGATTTAAGAGTTCAATTATGCCACCTCTAGAAGCTTTTGGAATAACATGCAACACTTGTCTAAAATCCCCTCCCGGAACAACTACAGTTCCTCCAAAAGGTTGATTACATTCCAAGATGTCACAGTATGTTCGATCCAATACTTCAAAAGCATATTTAGAGTCCATGGATGCTCCATCACAAATGATAACCCCAGGGGCGTAGCTAGGATTCATGTGGGGGGGGGGGGGCAAATTCTTATGTTCTTTGTGTGATTGATTTGTGTATCTCAAAATCTGTCAAAATTCCAAAGACGCTATTTACAAGCACTATTCACCCCCCCCCCCTCTAGTGCTCGTTGTCTCGATCCTATAATACTTTCATTTGGTATCAGAGCAGGTTAGCTATATTTTGATCTTACCATCATCTAGCATGCCAACAACATCATCTCAGCACAAAGAATGATGTTCCATTGTTCGTCCTCCTCTCTTCAACGGAACAAACTATGGATACTAGAAAGTGAGAATGACAATATTCTTACAATCCATGGATCTCGAAATTTGGAGAGTTGTTTCAGAAAAGTACCAAATGCCATCAACTGATTTCAGTCAATGGACCGATGAAGAAAAGAAGACGGTTTCACTTAATGCCAAAGCTATGAATGCATTGTATTGTGCCGTTGACAAGGTAGAGTTCAGTCGCATCTCTCAATGCTCTACAACATGTAAAATCTGGCATACTCTTCTCGTGACTTACGAAGGTACGTCAAAGGTAAATGAATCTAAAATTGCTTCTTTAGTTCATAAATTTGAATTATTTAAAATGAAACAAAATGAATCTATATCGAACATGGTAACTAGAATGACTGATATTACTAACACTCTAAAATCCCTTGGAAAAGAATATTCACAAGTAGATTTAGTCAGAAAAATCCTAAGGTGTTTAACTCCTGAATGGGAGTGAAAAACCACAGCTATAGAGGAAGCAAATGATTTAAACACTCTCACTCTTGAAGATTTGGTTGGTAACTTAATGGCATATGAAGTCCAACTTCAAGACAGACAAGAAGAAGAACCCAAGAAGAAATCTCTTGCTTTTAAGGCTACTTTTGACTCTGAAAATTCAGAAGAAGATAAAGATGAAGATATTGCCCTCATTATAAGGCAATTCAAAAGATTCATCAAAAAGGGAAGATTTCAAATAAAGGTAAAGAAAGCGAATTCTTCCAATCCAAATGAAGTCAAGTGCTTTAACTACAAAAAGGCAGGACACATCAAGAAAGATTGTCCTCTTTTCAAAATCAAGACCAATGACCAATTCAAGAAGAAAAAGGCATTTCAAGCATGTTGGGATGATAGTGACTCCTCTTTCGATGAAGAATCAAATGAAGAAGTCGCCAACATGTGCTTTGTAGCACAAAAAGACTCGGTAAGTCAATTTGAGTATGATGATTTATTAGAAGCACTTAATGATTTATATGCTAAATTTAAGAGTCTAAGTTCTAAAAACAAAGAGTTAAAAACTGTAAATTCAACTCTTGACTCTCACAACAAAGTGTTACTTCAAGAGATAGAAGATCTCAAGAAGGAAAACTCTTGTCAAACATTTGAGATAAAAGAAATTGGAATTAGAACCAATCTCTTACAAAAAGAAATAACTAGTCTAAAAGAAAAATCAAATGATCTTCTTTCTATAGTGACCAAATTTACAAATGAACAAGAGAATCTAGAAAGACTTCTTGGTTCTCAAAGATGCTCGGTTAATAAAACTGGATTGGGTTATAGCTTCTTTGATATTCAAAATAGACCAAACTATGTGGTGAAGAATCAAAGACAATATTCTCAACCATTTGTTCAAAGGACTAAATTTTCTAGTTATAATAGAAATGCATCTAATCATGGAACTTATAATGCTTATAAGACTAGACATGATTACTCTAGAAATGCTAAATCTTTTTATAGAAAGAATATTTATTATCAAAGGAAACCAAAATCCAAATGGATATGGGTTCCTAAGACTAACTCCCATAGACCCAAAAATAGAAAGGGGTCAAATGTTTTGTCTTTTAATTTTGTTATATGTACACAAAATAAGGATCAAATGGATATTGGACAACGGTTGTTCCAAACATATGACTAGAAGGCTGGAGTTATTTTCCACCCTTCAAAGTAAGGATGGAGGAACCGTCACCTTTGGTGACAATAACAAGGGAAAAGTAATCGGTACTGGTAACATTGGTAATCCAAAATTTCCCTTGATAGAAAATGTTCTTTTAGTAGATGGTTTAATACATAATTTATTATCCATTAGTCAATTATGTTTGATCCAATACTTCAAAAGCATATTTAGAGTCCATGAATGCTCCATCACAAATGATAACCCTTGTTATTTTTAGAGCAGATGCAAGGCCTTATTGTTTTCATATTCCACAAATAGAGGATTGAGTAAGTTGTAATGCACTACAAAGATGAGGGTCAAAGTGGCCCCTCTTTAACTGCATGCAAAAAGCTCATCGCTATTAATCAAGAGTTTTATCCCCGCTAATTGATAGGCAAAGGCGGGGCTGTAGCCCAGTCCTGCCTCGGAAACCGAGCCGGACCCGACCCGGATCCGAAACCCGGTAGGGTTTTAAATCACCCCCGTTCTCTTCCTTTTCCTTTTCAAGTCCCGTTACGAATTTCCTTTCTCCCCCATCTCTCGCTCCCTACTAGCAGCAGCCGACGACGCCGGCGGAATCCAGGTATGCCGTCTCTCTGTCCCTCTCTCCCTCTGTTTTCTCCCTCATCTTTCCCCCTCTATGCGTGCGTCGGGAGGCCCCCATCTCTTTTCTTTTCTTTTTTTATTATTTTGGTTTTTTATTTGACATGATTAAAACACACAGCTCCTCCTTGCCCCTCTCCGTTTTTTATGTCCTTTATTTTTCTCCTGTTGTAGTTTCCGTCCTACTCTCCCCATAAACTGCTCCCGAGAAGCTGTTTTTTTTTATACATCTCTAATTTTTGTTTTTTTTCATAGTGGGTAATCTAGATGCAGTGACATTTTAATTAGTACATTACTTGCATTGCTTATGGCTGATTTAAAGGTACGTAGCTAAGCTGGAATTCTTATGTAGAAAACGTATCTTTGTTTTCTTTTAGCTCATTTCATTTGCTTTGCTTATTGCCATCCAGCCGATTCAAGCTATCACATAGAAAAAAAATTTGCTCTTTCGAGATCTAAAAGGCGAGCATTATGAGTGCTTTTGTTTGTCAGTGATCGCTGTTAGGATGGGGTGTTTCATTTTTCCAGATTATATGCATGTATGCTGGATATATTCAATTCAGATAGCTAGGAAAAATTATAGGTTGTGCGTCCTCCAGGTAAGACGGTCGCTGCAACTCCTAAAGATATCCTGACAGTAACCATAATTTTTTTAAAGCGCATCACTGTAATAATCTTAGAATACAAATAGGACTTACCATTCCCTGAAAGACCATAAACAAAATATAGGACAAACTTGTTTTGTTCGATGGCACCTATAATCTCCTCAAAAGTATATCTCTGTTAACCGTTTAGTGCTTGACAATAAACCTTTTGCTCATCCAAAACATCAATATTAATATCATTAAATATACTACATTAAAAAATATCTTCTGCAGTTATACTCTGCACAATAGATGGAAGATCATAATATGATAAAGCTTGATTTAAATTGTATGCATGTTTGTATCTGTGGTCTCCTTGTAGTTATCTCTTGATTTTTTTTTCCTTTTCTTCAAATTCCTTAATCTTACATCATTCCTCCCGATTTTGAGTTCTTTTCCTCTTAATGTCCTCTATTCTTTGCTTTCTTCACTTTTTGGAGTTATCATTACTCTTGATTTCAAAGAAATCGTTTTTTTTAGGATGCACTTAAATTGTTTGAGGGAAAACCTAAACCAACTTCTATGATTGCTTTTCTTAACGGTTTTTACTTCTCCCCTTGAATATTTTATTACTCAAATGACACTTCTCATTCGCTTCATAAAAAAAAAATAATGGTGAAGAAGGAAAAGTGTGGGGAAAGCAAGAACTCGAGGTTCCTACCTTTTTTTCCCTTTTCCTAACAAAATTCACCTTGTTTTCTCCTCACTTCTATTTCTCCAATTCTCCATTTTATGTTTCAGACAAATTTCCGAAAACACTCAGGTTTATTGTTTCTGTGATCATTTATTTATTTATTTACTTTGATTAGGTGTTTGGGCAGCATGCAGTATCCCAAGTTGAAACCGTGCCTGCTGCAGTCGCTAATCGCCGATCATCTTCTCGAAGAGAACACACCACTCTATGATCCTTCGAGGCTCTCAACTATCATTTCCTCCATCATATTGCATGGCCTTCTATTGGAGCATTTTGATGGTTCACTCGATCAGAAATTCATGGATTGATTGTTTGATCTCGCTGTGTTTAAGCAAAAAGGTACCACCACCTTGTTAATTCTTGTTTTAAATATTTCCCTTTCGATTTCCAAAGGAGTGGATCAAGATAGGAGTTGGTTTTGATAGAAAGTTTATTCTTTTCCCTTGTGGTGACCCAAAGAGTGTGTTAATTCTTTTGCTCTGGGTGCTTTTCTTCGAGATTGTCACTTTGATTGTTTAATGGTGTTTGGTCATGCTTTTATAAAGTTTTTTGGTGTTATGGTGATTCAAAGAAATGTGATAATATTTTGCTCTTGATGGTTTTGATTTTGAGTGGTTCACTGTGAAGATCCTCCTTTTTTTTTTCCTTTGATCATGTAGCCGGACAAGTGCTGGGTTGGTGTCAGCTTGCTGGGTGTAACTTGCCAAGAGTGTAGTGCAAGCCTGTTTCTCACATCTTATTCATCCTGGTTCAAAAAGCTTCTCTTACTTCTCAAGGTTTCATTCATGAACTTGACTGTTTATATTTCTCTTACCTGTCCAATTTTTTGCTATGTAAATATTAATCTCTATCAGCTTATGTAGTATATATTTGTACTGTATGACAAATAATTGAGTGAATTTGATTCACATGGCTAAGCACAATCATGCGACAATGGCGGGTTGAACATGATTTTTGGGTGGTTCTGCTCCATACCATTTACAACTAGATGATGGGCTTAAAGTGTTTTAAGTTAAAGCCTGAAGGGCGTTGCATGTTTGATAGATGCCCTGTGTGTCTATCCTTTGCTGCATGGCTTAAGCCAACACACACTATCCTTGGTGGGCAGCAGAGTACTCTGGAGGTTTACACCGGAGCTGGTGAAATAGGGCCACAACAAATATGGCACCTCTTGGCCAATTAGGGGACATTTATATAACAGTGGTTTCTCCTTATAAAAAAAGTCAATTACGACTAGACACATAAAAATGTTTGTCTTACTCTCTTTCATCTATTTTCCCTTGCCTTGTTTGTGAAATTAATAAGGTTTGTAATGTTAAGACAGTCATGCATCTAGGCTCATAGATTTGAGTCAAAAGAGGAAAATTTTGATATATTGTGACATCATGTTTGATGTAATATTTTACTTTGCTGCAATGGCACCATTCACCTTTGCTTTTCATTTGAATATGTTCTTGGTACCTTCAAAAGAGATATGTAGAAGCTGGAAAAATTTGTTTCTCTTTCATTGCTATATCCATGTATGTGTATATGGCATAGATATCACTTATATTTCGAGAAACTATCTTGATATTATTTTGATATAGTGAGAAGGCACTGCTATAGCTATACTATAATGATATCATCACTACAGTTTCATAACTTGTTTCTTTTTTAATTTACTGCCTTTTATATTTTTTTACCTTCTTTTTACATTTCTTTGTAGAAATGACACTTATGAACTTATTTTATGCTGTCGTTTTTTTAATTTTTCATTTTTAAATGCAAAAGGTTATGCAAGTTTTTCTAAGATTTATAGAAAATCCTATAATATCTTCAGAAATTGCTTCACCATTGTTGTGACCAGTGTCACTGATATATTGAAAATATTGTGATATTATCGGCTATTTGAAGGTAGTCGATAATATCCGGAATATATCACAAAAATTTTAATCTCGTGATAATATCATTACAGAAAGGGAAGGAAGGAAGGACAAGAAAGAAGGAAAAGAAAAGAAGAAAGGGAAGAAAGGAAGGAAAGAAGGAAAGGAAAGAATGAATAGAAGAAAGGAACGGCGGGGAAGAAGGAAAGGAAAGGAAAAGAAAGGAAGGAAGGAAGTAAAGGAAAAGAAGGTAGAGAAGAAGGGAAGGGAACGAAAGGAAAGAAGGAAAGAAAAAGAAGGGAAGAAATGAAGGAAGGAAAGGAAAGAAGAGAAGAAAAGAAGCTCCAAACATATGATCCCATCCTCATATACCCTCATAGTAAAATGACAATCTATCTCAATATGCTTTGTCCTCTTGTGGAACTCTCGATCCTTTATAATGTGAATGACACTCATATTGTTACAATACAAGGAGGTTCTTCCACAATGAAACACCTAACTCTCCCAAAAGCCACCTTATCCAAATAATTTCAGTTGTAACCTAAGCCATAACTCTATAGTCCACCTCAATTGTGGATAAAGCAACTCATTGTTGCTTTTTGCTCTTACAAGAAATCAAAGAGCTTCCAAGAACAACACAAAACCTTATAGTAGAGAGGTGGTCTCGAGTGAATCCTCTAAAGTCTGCATCACAAATGACTCTAAAGGTTTGTGGAGGATGATGACAAGAACATTCCAAAATGCATAGTATCTCTCACATATCTAATAATCCTGAAAACAACAAGGTGAACCAATGTGGCTGAGCTCATACATTGACTGACAACATGTACATAAATGATATCAGACTTGGATATAGTCAAGTATTTCGAACTCTCAACTAATCACTTGTATATCATTGGGTGTTCTAGCTCCTCTCTATTTGTAGCCCTTAACCTCATAGTTGCTTCCATAGGGGAGGTAACTTTCTTAGGATTATCTGCTACTAGCCTTTCTTTCTCAACAAGATCAGTTGTATACTTATGCGGGGATAAGTAAAGTCCCCCTTGAGTATGAAACTTCCAATTCAAGGAAATATTTCAAATTTCTAAGGTCTTTCATTTTAATCATACTAGCTATCCTTGGCGTCTACTTTTTGCACATCATCTCCTGTAATCACCATAGGAGTAATATACACTTGCCATGAGATAAAGAGGATACAAGCAAAGCGGGATCATGATAGCTTTGGTCAAAGTCAAATGATCTAACCACAGTGTTGAACCTCTCAATCCACATGCATGGTGCTTGTTTGATTCCATACAAGGCTCTCTTCAATCCGCATACTCTGCCTTTAGAATCTGAGTACCACTAAGACATCAAATTGTTTGAGAATGCCAAAAAAACTGACTTCAATTCTTATGCTCAACAACACTATTTGTTCTGGAGTATGGAGACAAGACTTTTGGTGTATGATACTATTTTTAACAAGAATTTATTATAGTTAATTACTTATGTATTCTCTCCCTGAATTTGAGTGAAAATCTTAAATTGAGGTAAAAAATTGAGTTTTAATCATAGCATAAAATTGTTTTCGAATGCCAAAAAACTCACTTTGATTTTTTATAAAGTAAATCCATGTATGTTTTGTGCAGTCATCTATGAAGGGTGCAAAATACGAGAATCCACCTTTTGACAAAACTGGTTAGAGCTGCTAAATATCAGAGTATACAAGATAAAAAACATGCAATGACTCCACACTACTACCATCAAAAGGTAATGCATGACATTTGGCTAATTAGCAACTCTCACACTCCTTCATAGATTTAAACACTATAACTCTTGACTCATCAACGTACCAAATGCACTAATGTCAGGAGTTGAGAAACATGTCCATGGCATCTATGCCAAAGGACTGAAGAATCTAGCACAACAACACTACAACAAAAAATAGGTGGAAACAGACTCTTCAGTCGAGTCAAGCAATACAATCAACCCCTTCTATGCTTAGTCCCAATCATCCTCCCTAACTACCTTCAACACAACCAGTAAGTGAAAATACATCACGTTATAACGTGTCATCTAACTTTTTGATATAAAATTCAACGCAATAGATGGAACATGGTATACTTTGTAACCTTTAGTTGGTTCTTAATGTTAGAAGACAAATTTATGGTCCAACTTTTGATACTGACCTGATGTCTCCATTAGTTATGTGAAAGGATCCATGACAATGCTTATAGTTGTCTAAGGCAGACTCATTGGCAGTCATATGACATGACACCCCTGAATCTATTAACTAACTTGGACAAGGACTAGGTATGCTTGCAGGTGCAGAGGAAGTGGATGCAAATGAATGAGCGAGGAGCTGCTAAATTTGCTTTAGTATTTGAGTCTATATAAAGGAGTCAGAAGCCTGGGCTGCACTTATTATTGATACTGTCGGTGGTTAAGTTGCAAACTACAAGTGTATTTACCGTTGAAGTCCTAAACTTTTTCTTCAAGTTAGGAAATGCAATCTCCATATGCCTCATTTTTTATAATAGTGGCATCGCATTGTACCCATGTCCCAACGAGACGAGCCACTCTAGTGCGTTTGTGACTCGCCTTGAATAAGTGTTTGCTTTGCTGCCACAAGTACAATATCATCTACAGATTTAGCTTCAAAAGTCTTGATTTTAGTCTCTTTAGCAATTAGCTTGATCAACATCTGAGTGAATGTCGGGAACTCAGCTCTATGTAACATCACACACTTAATCCTATCAAACTAAGGTTTCAAGGTCATCAGAAACTCGATAACTCACGACTTTTTCTTTCTATGCACTGGACAATTCTTGCATTCATCACATCTAGTGCAAGGGGGATCTGAATCCATAAGTGCTATCACATCCCAAATTTGCTGCATTTGTGAATAAAAGCTTTGCAGTCTTACTTTCCTATTTGAGCCCTCTAAGATCTTGAACCAGCTAGTACTCTCTTGCCTAGTTGTTTTGTTGGTATACTGGAGCTAGAAAGTTCTAAGCATACGTGGCTTTCTCAAACTTGGCCAGGTTAACTGCTGAGCATCCTTGACCCTAACAACCTTGCCATAATCTTTGCATATTTTTCATCTATTCCCATGCCTTTTCATCATACCAAACCAAGCTGTCCACCTTTTTTGTCACACCCCAACTAATGGCGACATTGCTGCCCAACTCAGCCCGACACATCAAATTGGTAATCAACACCTCTATAGGATTTCAAATGCTACCCGAGAGGCTGAAAGTAATCACAGATAGATGTTAAGCTGAAAGGAATTTAAAACACAGAAATCCCCGAAATTTCTAACTACGACCCCTATAGAACCTGCCCAAAATCATCACATCAAATCAATGCCTTTATCATGATTCTAGGTGAAAGCAGCCTAAATAGATCCAATCTAGGGCAGAAAACAACTTGGAAATAATCCAGGATTTAAGATTTTATGAATCAGACCCTATTTGTCAGAAAAGTTCCAAAAAACCATGAAAAATCACGACTTCTTGTAGAGAACTCCAAATTGCATGAAATTGTTTATAATCTTGTCCTCTGTAGCTCTTTTAGTTACAAATGAAAAAGATTCCCAATAACCTATCTCTACCTTAGGCATTCCATTAATGGCTGATGTCAGCTATGCACTGTATCACACTAAAAAATGGTTGCTTCTAGATGATCCCCTCCATTCATGAACTGCTGCAATGGAAGGAAGAACAATGATATGCAGGAGTTCAACATGTTTCTAGTTACTCTTCAAACAACAGCTATATTACATAAGGCTGTCCTCCTCTTCATTAGGGTTCAATCTACAATAATTTCCATGCCTAAACTACGTTCAACAATCATATATAATGATAGGACTATGAGTAACACCTGCACGCATATTTACATCTTTGTACATGAACAAAGCTAATATTTTCAACAATGTAGCACATCCAACCAATGATCTACTATTTTTGCACGAGGTTCACAATCACCATTCTGCTGGTTCCACTGATAACAATTGTTATGATGTAATATCTCAAACATTTATCTAAATAATATAATAAAATAAATGTGGACTTTGTTCTGCCTGCTTGGAATGTTAAGCTTCTGGGTGTCCTCAAGAAAAAAAGGTGGGGGTGGGGTGGGGGACAAAAAACTTGTTTTATATGTCCATACTATCTTGAATGATGTTATTATGAATGCCTTGCATTGATTCTCTTTGGCTTAATATCTGTCCCTTTTACATGTTATTTGAGAAAGTTGTTTGGTAATGATATTTTTTGTCTTGCTATGCTGCCTCAGTCAGACTCTCATTTTATGAAAGTGGCTTCTTGTGCAGCATTATCAGACCTACTTACGAGGTTCTTATTTATCTTGCTTGTTATATGCCACTGCACTTGTCCTCATTTTGTGGTATCAATGATGTGATATATCCGTCAGTCAATATTTATTTTGTATTGTTTTGGAGGTGTGCTTTCATTCATAATCTTTTTGTAATGTTTGCACATTTTTTATGTGTTCTACTATTTATTTCTTTTACTAATTTTGCTTTTCTTCTCCCACTATGCAACCAGGCTTTTAGCCCTGGTTGGACTTGATTCCAAGGCCACATAATCATGATACTGAGTCTCCATGGTCTGTTTATCATGCTTACTCTTTTTATACAACTGGCAAGAAACCTCACAGAAATCTACTCTGAAGTATAGAAGAGTGTACTTGTCAGTTGTTATGACTAGAGAAGAAGTCATTAAGCTGAAAGTTATGCACCGTTTTTCCTTCTTTTATAGCGAGAGAATGTGAAAGTACATTTGCTTCCTCTATAATACATATTGTTATTGTTGTTATGAACCAATTGATGAAGGGAAATGCACGAAGGCCTTTATCATTACATGTTCTTTTCTGACTAAAACCTTCATGATTCACTGGAACAAATCTTGAGGCCAAAATATGGATGACATAGTAAATGACCAACTCTTAGATACTTAAATCCAAAATCATACAAGAGATAAAGCACATCCAGAGCTAAGGAATATCCAACTTTTTCTTGGATCTAACATTTGCTTTTGTGTTAATGGAAAAAAAGAAGAGGGAACATTTGGTTTTGTTCAATCCAAAAAATGATACTAACTTGATGTGAAGGGAAAGAAAAATTGTTGCGCTCGACATTTATGGATTGTTTTTAAATTATATAATTATTACTGCTTGGAATCCAACAAAATATTGTTTTTTGGAATTTACTGATAATTTTTAATGGGCGTTTCTTAATACATAAAAAAGTGCACATGCCAACACATGAGAACATATGTACAAAATGAGTCTTTGCTTTGGACGTGCATATATGACATACTTATGTATTTTTAGGAAGATCAAATTTTATGTCTCGGTTTGTCATGGTACATTTAGTATCAAACATGCTTCACATCCAGAAATTTAGATGAACTGATTATTTTTACAGTTGCAATTTGATTGTTTTAGTACTTACAAGTTTCTGCTCCTTGGTACTATATTTGTGGTATGTGCATCTACACTATCCTTTGTGTGTATGTAGGAATATAGTTCCGTATTGTTGTTGATTGCCTTCGCTAATCAATTGGTTCAGGACTTGGTTCTGACATTACTGCGTGGTGTTTATGATAATAGGCTTTACAGTTTTCCAAACTCTAAGAAAGAGGGAGCTTCCCTGTCAAGCAAACTTATTCCTTTGGTTCTGCAACTGCTAACACAAGATGGTTCAGAAGATGACGTATTGGTTAGCAAGATTCTTTCCAATTATCTCTCGCTCTCCTCTATTTTTCTTTTTTTGATTTCTGTGCCCATTGTTTGACACATTTTTTAGTAGCATGTTGCTTTTGCTAAAGTCATATCTGCCACTCTGATATTGATTTATGGATGCAAAGCTCCTTAACCTAAAATATAGAATCAAGACCTTTTAGCAAAACAGAGAAAAAGAGACTGCTTGTTTTTGTTGAATATGTACAAGTCTAAAGTGTTTTAGTATTTATTGAATAATTCCCTTTGCAATTGGAAACTATGTGATTGGTCTTTAACTGATATACTTTTTAGATATATGGGAAGTGTGGTAACATACGTGTGTGTATATATATATATATATATGTATATATATATAGTAGTTTCCTACACCCTTAGGTGTCTACGCGAGCCTACACACATGCGGCGCACACACATTTGTTTTTGCCATTAAAATGACCTTTAGGCGGGGGTTACGACTGGCACTAAAGACCTTCTTGTACGCACTCATGCTGTGCATAGTGGGTTGTCCATCATCAGCAATGGACGACCCTGGTGAGTAGGCTGCCATAGGTAGATACTCCTCTCTCTATATATATGTAGAGAGAGAGAGAGAGGAAAATTGGTTCCTCCTACTGTCCATATGGTACAGACAATGTTGATTTTGAATGTTTTAAGTCATGTTGCAAATCAGACCTCACGGATGTGTTCAACATGTTTTATCTGCTCAGAATTGGCTGTTGGATCATGTTTTTTTTTTATAAAAATGTGACTGAGCTTTGAAATTTACGAAAAAATTGGGTCTGTGGTTTTGACACCTTATAAATAACTGCTCACATGTCATACTAGGATGATTCAAAAGTCAATTTCCACTAAACAAACCATGTAGATCACATCCATAAGGTCAGATTAGAAAAAAAGAACCAAACACGAAAACAATGGGAAATCAAAACCATCCATTCTCTCCTACACAGGCAGGAGGAACCGATCACTCTCTCTCTCTATAGATAATATATATACACACACACACACACGGAGGATGGTCCACCCCGTCCTCTCCAAAATCTGTTTGTTAGATTTGTTTTCTGGAAAATCTGTACACAGGGATGTGATCTTCGTGGTTGAAAACATATGAATAGACTCTTGGATCGAACTTCTTTGATGTGTAGATAAGAAGAATTTTACAAGTATCCAAAAGTTAACAGTTCTGAATTTTTTTATGTTATAAGATCTTACCTTACCTACACATAAAAAACTTTGATCCGATAGTCTAGTCATATGTTTTCAATCATGGAGACCACATCTATATGTTCAGATATGCCAAAAAATATATCTAACATACAGATTTTGAAAGGGAGGACAAGGGTGGACCATCCCCCTCTCTCTCTATATATATATATATATGTGTGTGTGTGTGTGTGTGTGGATAAATATTTATTATTTATTATAACCATTTGTACATGCAATCTATAGTAGAAAAGGCCATTTTTTCATTTTTTTTGCTATTTTTTGTGGGTCTGAGCTTGTAGATGCGATCTACATAGCTTTTTATTACGACCTTATGTTTTCAACCGTGAAGATCATATCTATATGGTCAGATTTGCCAAAAACTATATATTACATACGATTTTGAAGGGGAGAACAAGGGGTGGACCATCCCCTTTCTCTGTCTATATATATGTGTGTGTGGATAAATATTTACTAGAACCAATTATACATACAATCTAGTAGAAAATGTCACTTTTCTCAACTTTTTTGCTATTTTTTTGTGGGTCTACAGTTTGTAGATGTGATCTACATAGCTTTTGGATCATGTATTTGCAACATGTAAGGTTTTTCAAGTACTCCAAAAATCAATGGCCAATGTACCGAAGTTTGATGAATAAAATCATATTTTTACATAAAAAATATAATCCAAGGTGCATTTTCTAACAAACAAAACATATTGAACACATCTACGAGGTCGGATGGAGTGGATACAACTTGCAACTATCATTTTTCCAACTAGATTGTACATACTGTAGAGAGTAGCAAATATTTATCCTATATATATATGTGTGCATATATGTATGTATGTATGTTACTTGATTGAGTGAACCTATGGCTCGCTGATGCTCGTGAGTCTTGGCTGAGTCTTGATGGAGACTTAGTCAATCCATTGAGTTGAGTAGGTTAGTTGTTGGTCAGGGGAAAGTTAAGGCTGCCACTAGATTGATTTGTTCGATTTTAATTTTTAAAGAATAATGTTAGCACAATATCAATAGTGAAGAAGCATGACAGACTGAGATTTAGTGTCCATCTTGATCCATTGGATCACCTTCATTGAATACCCATTCATCACAAGCAAAGGGGACTCTATTTCAAACTAGATTTAATTCCAAGTATGTATCCATGAATATTAAAAGTTAAAACCATCCATAATTACAAATATCATACCTATCTTGAATTATTTAAATTTTAAACTAGTGATATGTAGCTTTTAAAGGAGCATAACACCTATACAACATGGGTGCCTCCTTAAAGGACAAGTACCTGTGTCGACACAGGTCAGACCTGGCATGAACCCAACTAGGAACCTGTTTTTTTATATGCGGAGAGAGAGAGAGAGAGAGAGACTCTTCTTCCTTGGACAAGCACAAGAGAGAAATAGAGTGGGGACAAAGGGTTTCACCCACCATGACCACACCCCTCCTCCCCCACACCTTTCCTTTTATTTTAAGAGAGATGAGTATCTCCTACCCAGTTCATGTCCTAAACCGTCATAAACACTTCTAGAAAACATAGTTGCATGCTATGTCATAGGGACTCTCCAACTAGGTGCCGCACCCATGCCACACCCACACCCAATGCGGTCAACCTGACCCTGGGTGCAATCAACACACCAAGGATCATTTATGTCCAACTTTTGGACTATATATATATATATATTTTATATTTTTGCCGCACCCTCGCACCCAAGTTTTTTGAAAGTGTGCATCCGCACCCGCACCCGCACCCATGTGACATAGGTTGCATGTGTTTTTTGTTTAATCCTAACCTAAAGATGCATTCATCATTGCTTATTCACTAAAAGCCATGCTTTGGATTCAATGAGAAACCTTGATTTGTACTTCACCAAGTTTTGGTGCAATATGAGCCATGTATTTTTAATCGCTCAAAATATGCATCTAAACACGAAAAATTCCTAATGTAATATATGCTTTCTACTAAATAAGCTATAGAGAATACATCTATGAGTTTGGATTAAGCAAACACCCTAAACTTTATCTCTTTGAAGCCGTTTAGGACAATTTAGGGGCCATTCATTATTCTCTCTCTTAGGCTTCAAAGAGACAAACCTATATATATATATATATATGTTTGGGTCAGATTAGGATCCAAACCTATAAACTACTTGAGTAGCTTTAGGTAAGATAGATGAAGTTATGAGTATTTCTGTAATACAAGAGCATCGGAATGTTTCCATTCCAACACCTTGTTAATTTTTTTTTGCAAATTTGCCATCAAATTTCCTTGGTTCATGCTTGTTGTTGAACATTTGTTCATTTGGTATTTCCCGCATTTTATCAATAATTATCTCAGATCCATTGCTTCTTCACTCCCCTTTCCCATTGCTTTTACCTTCTGTTCTTTTTTTTATCTCAATAGATTTCATTGCAATTTATGCATCATTCTGGCTTTTGCTTGCTATGCATCGTTGTATTTACCTTATTTCCTCCCATATTCAGTGGTTTTATCGCATCATTTGTTTTGTTTTTGTGGTATACATATGTGATTTCGGAAGCTCGCATCATATTGGCCCTGTCTCCTGCAAATCCATCACAGCAGTTGATGTGATTTGCATCCATGACTGCCTCACATATTGGAAATCGATGATGCCCTGCAATGGCATCATCGGTTCACCAAAGCATTACATCCTCGACCCATCCATTACCACCTGCATCTACTTAAATCAGCAATTCACCTTTTCTCATCTGCGATCCCCCAGTTTGCAGGTGATCACTGATGCTCCTCTGCTGGACATTGCACCTCAATCATTTCCTGTTTAATCAAATATGTATCATAGTCCATATGCATCATGACTCATTTGCATCATACTTGTAGCATTCATCATTGGGTGACATGCCCCTTTTAAATACAAAGGGAATCTTCATTAACAAGAATGTAGCCTTCATGCAATAGCATCCTGCCTTAAGCTTTGCTTGCTCCATTTTTAAGATGAGGTCCCAGGCGGGAGTGGTTCAAATTCTTTTATTTTTATGGTTTCTGTTGCTTTACCTCCATGTTTGAGCCATTCTGCTTGAACTATCTACAGTCAAGATTGTCTCAAGAACTCGGTTATGGGTATCTACTAATAATTCAAATCCTATGTTGCACTGCAAAATCTCTTCAAACTGTCTCATTTGCTGTATTGGTGGATCTCAAGGCTTCTGTTCGCTTTATGACCACAGACTTGAAAAATGTAAGTAGCAGATCAGTCTCATGGACAGAAAGTTTTTTTGGTTAGCTCAGGGTGAATACCATTTTGAAAGTTTATGAGGACCCTTAGGATTATTCTGCAGAAAATTCTCATCATGCTTTCCTAGAATTTTTAAATGAAAACAGGAGTATCTTCCCACCCTCGGGTGTTTTGTTCCCATCATAAAGTGCCTTTCCATTGAAACTGGTCCTCGTATTCAGTGGTGATAAACTTGCACAAGACACAAAAGAGACGGTGTTTTATGAATCTTCTAGGTGATCATCTGTTAGCTAGGTACCAGTCCAAAGCCTTTTATATATTGCTTGTTGAATTGGCCTCATCCTTTAGCTAGTAATAGATACCCGTGTCACGTTTTCTGCTGATTATTTCTATTTGCATCCAAAATGTTGCTCAATACCAATCCAAGAGATAGTCATTAGGATAATTACAAATTCCGGCAAGTACTGTGTTTAATAGTTTTCTGGTGAAAGTTTAATCAAAGGCTTCGATCACTGTGTGTTTTCCTGTAAGGTTTCTCTCTAAGAGTTGTGAAATTCCCTGAGTGTTGTGAGAGTAATTTCTTTCTGTGGAATTCTCAAAGTGATTTTGTTGTTCCCAGCAGTTAGAATTCTGAGTGAAATTTGTTTATGTGAAAATTCTGTTTGAAACAAAATCAGATATCTAAGTCGTGCCTATGCACCTAATGGTGATTTGGGCTCACTTCAAGTTCATTATCAGAAATGCTTGTAGATTGGCACAGACTATGAAATTGGTTGGTCGTTATTCAAGTTCCTTGCGTGTAGAGATTCAGACTACAGTGTGATTCTACCACAATTGATTTGAGTTTTGAGGCTTGTCTGAGGGAAAAGGGGAGCGGTTGGGACATGTGGATGTCTCTCCTTGATCTAGTGTGTGGCCAAGATATTTTTTTTCTAGGCTGCACAAACACAGTGACCTGCAGCCATTCCTGTCACCTTATTCTTAGAATTCCACCTTGGTACCTGCATTGAGAGAGAGAGAGAGAGAGAGACGAAGAAAGGATTATGAGAGGGGCTGCGGCTCACGATTTCTGCATAACAGAAATCGTGACCTAATGCCTATATTAATACACTTAAGTGTACACTGTGGGTCAGGTCGGGTCTGGTGTATTATACGAACCCAGATACAAATAAAAACATACAAATAAAAATAGACTTATATATGAACAGATTTCGGGTCTGGTACAGGATCCAGACCCGGGACACTATTCACCTTTTTCACCCCCCCTCAAGCGTCCAAAAACGATCCTTGGTTAACCCTTTCGTAAATAGGTCCGCAACTTGTCTTTCAGTATTGACGAACTCAGGCTCAATCTCTTTTTCTTCAACTTTCTGTCTCACAAAGTGTTAGTCAATCTCAATGTGCTTAGCACGACTGTGATGTACTGGATTGAATGACATGTTTATGACACTTTGGTTGTCACATAGCAAGATAGTATGGGAGATCTTTTCTCCTACTTTAGTCAGTAGATGTCTGATCCATGTGACTTCGGCAGTAGCAGCAGCCATAGATCTATACTCAACCTTAGTACTTGATCTAGCGATAGCCTTTTGTTTTTTACTACTCCAAGAGACTAAATTTCTTCCAATGAAGACACAATGTCCTGATGTAGATCTTCGTTCATTAGGATCTCCTGCCCAGTCTGCATCACAATATACAGTGAGTCTATGATCATCTTTGCCATATGACTGTGGTGAGTATGTCAATCCATCCCCAATAGTCCCTTTCAGATATCTAAGGATTCTCTTGACCGCTTCCATATGTCCAGTACGTGGCGCATGCATAAATTGAGACACTTGATTGATTGAATAAACAAGGCCTGGTGAAGGTGAGGTACTCTAACATTCCTATTATGCTTCGATACTTGGTGGGATCATCACACAGATTTCCATCATGAGCGATAAGTTTTTGATGAAGCACGCTCGGAGTTCCCAGATGTTTGCAGTCTTTCATCCCTGCCTTGCTGAGAACATCTACGATGTACTTGTGTTGAGTGAGTGTCAAGCCATGAGCCTGATTATCAACTTCTACACCAAGAAAATAGCATAGAGCTCCACGATCTTTCATTTTGAACCTCTGACCTAGTAAGACTTTTAGTTCTTGGATGTGGGCCGCAGAGTTTCCTGTGATAACAATATCATCGACATATATTAATAACAGAGTGGTCACAGTCTGAGTTTTGAAAATAAACAATGAGTGGTCTAGCATGGAACGTGAAAATCCATGTTTCTGAATCTCTAGTGAGAAGCTGTCAAACCAAGAGCGAGATGCTTGCTTCATACCATAGATAGCTCTTTTTAACCTGCACACATGAGTTTTACAATTTTGTTCTTTATATCCAGGGGGTTGCTCCATGTACACTTCCTCCTTCAAGTCCCCATGCAAGAAAGCATTTTTTACATCAAGCTGACTCAACTTCCATCCATGTTCAACAGCCAAAGAAATAATAATCCGAATTTTTCCATTCTTACAACTGAACTAAAAGTCTCATCATAGTCTTGCCCTGCTTCTTGAGTGCATCCTTTTGCCACGAGCCTTGCCTTGTATCGTTCAATGGTTTCATCTGGCTTGTACTTTATCTTGTAGACCCATTTACATCAGACAACATTTTTGTCAGGTGGTCTGGGAACAACTTCCCAGGTTTCACATTCATGCAAAGCTTGCATTTCATCATTCATGGCTTCTACCCACTTGGTAGAAGTGGCTGCCTGATAGTACATAATGGGCTCATCTTTCTTATTGAGAGCAGTTAAAAAGAGTTGAAGATCCAAAGAGAAGTTGTTATAGCTAACCCACCTGTCAATGGGATGTCGTATGGTATATTCGTTGCATCAGCTCTGTCATCAAAATTTTGTTCATCAAAGACAACATTTCTTGAGATTTTGATACGTTTGTTGGTGGAATCATAACACCGATATCCTTTGTAGTCATCTGCGTATCCCATGCACATAGCAAACACATCCAAAAACACGCAGATCATGATAACTAGGATGAGCTCCAAAGAGACAGTGATAAGGACACTTATTTTCCAGAACGACCACGGGCAATCTATTTATCACATGCACGGCAGAATGAAAAGCTTTTGTCCATAGGTTGATGGGAAGATTGCTGCCATGAAGCATACACATGGCACTTTCAACAATATGTCTATGTTTTCGTTTAGCAATGCCATTTTGTTGAGGAGTGTGTGGGCAGGACACCCTTCTTCTTATTTCGTTATTTCGAAGAAAAGAAATAAAATCACGAGATGAGAATTCCCCACCTCCATCACATTGGAAAAATTGAATGGACCTAAAAAAATTGATTTTTGACAAAGGAAAGGAAATTTTAAAACAAAAAGAAGACTTCTAACTTATTTTTTATGAAATATATCTGAGTGTATCGAGAATAACTATCAACAAAGATTAGATAATATCTGCTTCCAGACCCAGAGACAATTGGGGCAGGTCCCCACACATCAGAACAAATAATCTCAAAAGGTTTTGAAGCTCTCTTATTAATGGAATGGAAAGGCAATACATGACTCTTACATGAAAGACAACTAGAACATTTATGACTACTCTTATCCCCATTAAGACTTTCTTTTGGAATGAGATTATTAGAAACAAGTTTCTCAATAAAATGACTCCCACAATGTCCTAACCGACTATGTCATAAGAATGACTTATTACATTCAGAGATACTAAAAACACTGGAAGAAGAGGATGAACATGACTCTAACGAAGGCTTCGAAATCAGGTGAGCAGGGCGAACATCATGACATGGAGCTTCTTCAAAGACATACATGTTGCCTCGTCTCTTTCCTTCAGCGAATGTTTCTCTCGTGCGTAGGTCCTTGACCTGCACAGAGAAGGGAGTGAATTCAACTGAAGCATTATTATCATCAATAAGTTTAGAGACGGAGACAATATTTTTCTTAATGTCAGGAGCATGAAGAATGTTAGAAAGAGTAAGAGTGAAATGTGACATGGGAATGACAGTCTTTCCAACACGAGAAACAAGATGGTGGGATCTGTCTCCAGTGACAATCTTACTTTTTCCGAAATAAGGAATAGAGTTAGAAATTTTGCTTGCATCGTCGGTTACATGAGTTGCTGCCCCTGAATAGACAAATCATGTACCTTCATCACTCTGCTTCAATTTTAACTCTGACAAGGCAGATATCAACAAATCTTTAATCTCTCCACTGTATCTGGTATTTGTGAACTTTCTTTTGGTTTCTGTATGCGGACCATTTCCTTTATTCTTTGGATTATGCCAACAATTCGCCTTGATATGCCCCTTGTTACAAAAGAAGCAAGTAGGAATGGATCTTGGTCCCTGCACATGAGCTGACATGTTTGGAGTGTGAAGCAAACCACGCCCTCTGTGTCCACTTCGCCCTTGTTCTCCTCGTCCCCGTCCTCTACCATAAGTCACTTCTGTGCTCAAAACTTCTTGAGTATTTGGATGATTATGAGTTTCTTCAGAGAATCCCTTCAGAGTCATTTCATACTGGATCAATTTGGCTCGTAACTCATCGAAGGTGGGAAGAACAGGAAGGCACAGTAGTGATGTAACTATCATATTGTAGTCAGATCCCAATCCACTCAAAGTTTGTTGCACTATGTCATTATCACTAACGGCACACCCTATAACTGCAAGCTGGTCTGTGATAATCTTAATCTTGTTCAAATATTCCATGATGGTCATAAAATCTTTTCTTAGCAACTGAAATTCTCTTTTTAGAAAAACCACTCTTGCTTGAGAAACCTACGAATACGTTTGAACCAGTCGTTCCCAGAGTTGTAGCGTTGTACAGTTTTCAGGAATGGCAACGAGAATCTCTTGAGACAGAGTTGATGTGATATATGCAACAATTGATTGATCTTTCCTTTCCCAACTGAGAAATTCAACATTTTTGACATACACGATTGAACTCGCCCCTTGGTCATCTTTTTCTTCTCTCGGGATAAATTCTGGTGGGACTGAAGTGGTTCCATCCATGTGACCTAAGAGGCATTGACTCCTTATGAAAGGAATAATTTGTCTCTTCCAAATCAAGAAATTTGAGGTGTTTAACTTTTCAGAAACAAGCTGGTTGAGAAAACTTGAAGAAAGGTTTGATTGAGAGTGATAAGGATCCATTGAGAATTAGAATCAACAAAAGTATCCACAAAAAAATTCTAACCTTTTTTTTTTGGAACAGAGGGTCGTAAAATGACAGAATCAGAGGATGCAGGAACTCAGGTTCAACTTGTGAAAACTGCTATTCAACGATGTGTGAAAAACACCTTCACACGTTAAATATATTTACAGAAATAAGAATCAGGAAGGGAACTATACAGTAAACATATATTTGAATGTGCAAGTACGAGGAGAAGGGTGGACCCAAGAAGATCGAACAAACAAGTAATAAAGAAATGTCAAACAGGCAATATCAATAAAAGAAACAGGAATCGTGATTGGTCTGGTGTTTCACGTGAGTCGATTTCAGCGATTCACGTGAAACACAACCACTCCTTTTACTGTTTGGGTTCGTGTGAACAGAATTCACGTGAGCCTCATATCCAAGAGGGAAACAGACCCACTTGAGGTGTGGGTGCACAGAATAATTCAGGAAAGAGAAGAATGAGGGAAGAAGAAGAGAAAAGAATAGATAAGGGGTAAAAAAAAACTTTAAAATTTTGATTGAATGTCAGAACCTGTTTAGGAGAGATGAGGGCTTCAGATTGGCTTTTGATGGGTTCGACTGAAGATGGAGAGGACTCGCTGAAGGAGTTGTTGATGGGTTCGGCTGAAGGAGATGAAGGCGTGTCGCACCTGACGAGAACCTTTTCCGGCCCTTAGACAGATCTCTGCTCTGATACCATCTTAGAATTCCACCTTGGTACCTGCATTGAGAAAACGAGAGAGAGAGAGGGAGATAGAGAGAGAGAGAGAGAGAGAGACGAAGAAAGGATTACGAGAGGGGCTGTGGCTCACGATTTCTGCATAACAGAAATCGTGACCTAATGCCTATATTAATACACTTAAGTGTACACAGTGGGTCGGGTCGGGTCCGAACCCGGATACAAATAAAAACATACAAATAAAAACAGACTTATACAGGAATGGATCTCGGGTCTGGTACAGGATCCAGACCCGGGACACTATTCACCTTTTTCACTTATTACCCATTTCTCCACTTTTGACTTCAGATCCTAAAAATGGGTGTTCACATTCCCAGACTTTCAGTCGACCCCTTTGCCAATTCGACGAGTTCCCTATGAAAGAGAGGTGCTTCGGAGACTTTCAGCATCAGAAACAACTTTCTTTGTGGAGATTAGTAAAGCTTAGTTTTGTTGAATGGCTTTATGCTCTTCTTGGAAGCATTGGAGCTGCTATATTTGGTTCTTTCAATCCACTTCTTACATATAGTCTGGCGCAGATAGTTTCATTTTATTAAAGAGCACCTGGTTATCACATGCAGAATGAAGTGAACAAATGGTGCTTAATCATCACATGTATGGATGTTGTGACTGTGGTTGCAAATTTCTTGCAGTCACACTCCTATACTAATCCCATACTGTCACTTACAGCCCCACTTCATCACTCACTTAGTCACCTGTGCATCCTGTTACCACTACATTCTCATAGCTAGCATTTGTATGTTTGACACAGCATTCACATTTTCGTTCCCTGTTCCATTCTTTCATGTGCGTTGCACAGCGCCATCTAAACTTCACTAACAGTACACAGTCAACTGCACCTCTATACTGCTTACACTGTCATCTGTGTTTGTTGCATCTACATTGCTTTCACTTACCACAGCATTTCATAACATTTCCACTTATTTCTTCATTACATTTTTGTTGTAGCCTCATTAATATTTCATAATATCTTTTCAAATGATCAAATCCTCATCATCATTGCATATATCTCTCATTAGGCATTTTCCTATTAGCTCACGCAGGGCATTTAAGTATTACATGTTCATTTTCTTATTAGCCTATGCATGTCAGTTAGGCGTTACCTATGCTATTAGCTCACATATTGCATTTAGGTATTACAGATGCATTTTCCCACTAGTTCATGTATTGTATTCAGACATCATCATATGCATTCTAGTCTCGGTATAGCCTTTTAATTTCTTTTCATACTTTATATTTTACCTCATGCTAACCCTGTTTTGCAGGAAAAATGTAGAAATTGTTAAATTCTTTTTTACATTAGGATTTTGTAATTTCAATTTCAATTTTAAAGGTTGTAATAGCTAGATATTAATGAAAATCTTTACATTTTCAGCTTATAATAGAATGTATGAGCATATAAATTCTCATAATTGTCGGTTTCATCTCATTTTTTTTCTTTTATCTCAAAAATTCACAAATGGTGAAACACGAATGGCATGTGCACCTTTCTAATAAAATGTAAATAATTTTAAGTAAATGATTCACATTTATAGCCATAGTCAAAATGTGAACAATAATTAAAAATTTTATCTTTTATGAAATAACATTTGACCCCCACTTGGATCTCTTCTGAAAATCATCATATTTCTTTGAAATTTTCTTACATTATCAGAATTTGATATGTGGATTAACTTAAAATATATTCATGGCCATAGTCAGGATCTATTGAGGGTTAATTTCATTTCAAATCCTATAAAGGCACCAAAAATTTATTCTATTCTTTATCAGAATTCAAATATAAATTATATTATAATATAGTCTCATAGTCACAAATGTATTATAATATTAATCTTATTTCAATTCTCCTAAAGAATAAAATATGCTTTTCAATCTCCATTTCCAAAACCTTTCAAAACATTCAGCATTTAGGATAGAATTGCATTTCTTTTCAAATCATTTTTTTTATTTTCCGAATTCCAAGTGATTCTGAGATAAATTTTCAAATATATTTCTCATTTTTAAAATCATTTTCAAATTCAATCTTTTCTCAATTTCATTTTATCTCAAAATTCCAAATTCCAATTCTCATTTCTGAATTTCATATTTTCAAAGATTCCAAATTTCATTCAAATTCTATATTTCTATTTTCCTGAGTTTTAATTCAATTCAAAATCAAAGTGTTGAAATTCATTTTGAGATTTACTTTGAAATTCAATCCAATCTTTCAAAATCACCTTCTGATTTCAAAATTTTCAAATATTGAATTCAAGTTTTATTCTCCATTTCCATTTCAAGTTCAAAAATCTCTAAGTTCTTTCTAAAGTTCTGAGTTTGGTTCTCAAACCCCATTCACTTTGAAACCCAAAATCAAAGTTCTGAGATTGACTCTGAACCTCCAAAAATCGATTTTCTCTAATTTTAAAAGCAATTCAGGATTTCCAAATCCAATTCCATTTTTAAATTCCATCTTGATTTCTAATTCCAAGTCCAAATTCCAGTTCTATTTCTAAAGTTCATTTTTTCAATTTCTAAAATTCTTCCTTTGAATTTCTATCTCAAATTCAATTCCAATTTTCGGATTTTAAATTCAATCTCAATTTCAGAATTCATTTCTAAATTCAATTTCAAAATCAACTCAATATTCCCATTTCAAAGTTTGAATCCACTTCTGAAATTCCATTCTGATTTCAAATTATATTTCCAAATCCAGTTTGCAATCATATTTCAAAGTCCAAATTCAATTCCCATTCCCAATTTTATTTTTAATCTCAAATCTTTCTTCTTCATTTCAAATTTCTAATCTATTTCAATCTCTAAATATCTCAAACTCAGAACTTCAAGTCTTCTTTTCAAAATCTCAAATTCATTTCATGATCCAAGTTTAAATCCAAAATTCAGTTTTTCCAAATCAATTTCAACTCTTTGAACCATGTCTTCAAGGTTTTCAAACTTATTTCAAAATCACTTGAAAAATCCAAAATTTTTGAAGCACTTTCTCAAAAACATACATCTTCGCATTCTCATTACACAAGCATGATTCAATGCGCATCTAGGATTTCAAAATAAATGTTTAGAAAAAATTTAGGCAAAGCAAAAGGCATTTATTCAATCCTTGGTTCAATTACCCATGGTAAAGACGACAGGAACGGTTGAACCTCGTACCAACGAGTGAATCCCGTCTCTCTATCTTTTCCCACAAATTTTCAAAAATGAAGGCAAGTAATTTCAAAATCTTTTCAAAGGTCAACTGAGACCTTGCAAAAGAGTTTCTTTTCTTTCTCTTCTTTCATCTTTTTTTTCTTCTTTCCCCTTCAAAAAAGGGAATGAGGGCAGAAAAGGAAAAGAAAGAGAGAAAAAGAAAAAATTTTGCAGCGATCACACCGGTTCAGACTCCAAAGGGTTCATGAATGAATTGGTTTCATTTTATAGGGCTTGGGTACAAATGAAGCTTGACTATGAGTTGGTTCAAATGTATACTTTAAAAGAGCCAACTAGGTCAAGTGATCTTAAATGCTTCTGATCAGAAAAAGGTTCGGGTGGAAGGCAGTTTGGTTTTGGTCCAAGCATATATTGCACAGAACCAACTGGGTTCGGCTTTAAGTTGGATACAAACAAGTTCAAGTCTATAATTTTATTGCTCAAGAACCAACTGCATTTTTATGCACTATGCGCTGGCATCCGTGGGACAACCAGCACATGGGTCATTAATAGAGTATCATTGTCATCATTGTCAATAAAAAAGGAACAACTTTCAGAGGGTCAACTATCATTGTTATGATTGTCGCATCTACAAATGAATTAAGTGAAGGTGACTACTATCCTGAAACCACCTATATGCAACAAACCAAAACTTCTACTCGATGGAAGACTTAGAGCGTTGGTAGACACAAGTGCTATGCATAATTTCATCTCATCAAAAATCAGAACATCAGGGATTACATGTTTCAGGTCCCTCTCCCCCTCTCTATGTGCTTTGCTTACAAGTTGCAATAAACAACTTGTATGCATCCCTGTCTCCTTGCTCTCTTTGTGTTTGTGCATTAGCATATTCTTGCTTCTGCTCTTGGACGTGTGTTGCAAGTTTGCCTTTACACTTAAAAGGTCTGCTTTCGATGAAGCTACGTCATGGGGCATTCGCTTCTAAGCCCATGACAAGCAAACTCCCAGTTGATAAAACCCTTAAGGTCTCCACTGCTCACCTGGGAGTACACCTTGCAGTAAGGGACGCTATATGTTTTGAACTCATGATGTCAGATGTCATGTCAACTTGGTGACATTCAAAAGTCACCCCTACCAACCGAGAGGAGCCCTCTTGTGCTACATCATGCAATTTGATAACAATTAGATGTGAAAAAATGGAAAGAACTTATAATCTAGCTTCATACAAGTATCAAAGAACGTAAGTCGTTAAAAAAATGGGGAAAGAACTTGAACTTTCGCTTCCTTTTTTTAATCATACAAAAACATCAAAAAATATAAATGACTAAAAGAAGGTTAGGGGAACATTGGATACACGACTTATTTAGAAATTCAAACATGATATGTCATTGAAACTTATCTCGTCTTTCTGGATAAGTGGATGAACACAAGCAACCCATTCAGATACAATACCAGACAAAGGATCCAAACTTATCCCATCTTTCTGGATAAGTGGATGAACATAAGCAATCCTTTCATATACAACACTAGACAAAGAATCCAAACTTATCTCATCTTTCTGGATAAGTGGATGAACACAATTATCCCCCTCACATACAATACTGGACAGGATCCAAACTTAACTCATCTTTCTGGATAAGTGGACGAACACAAGCAACCCCTTCACATACAATACCAGACAAAGGGTAGCACCCACTGTGATGTGAAGCAAACCCTTAGCGGTGCTATCATGCAAGAACATAATGTGTATTATAATTATTATTAGCTAATCACAATCGTAATACGAAATTAAAATAAGCTATGGCAATGTGTTTCATATATAATGTAACCAAACTTTATGTTATGAGGTTGAGAGACGTAATTTACAGAACACGGTACAAGAGTTCAAGGGAAGCACATTATCAAAGTCTTTATATACGAAGAAAATGGACAATATTTTGCAATAAACATTAAGTAAATGTGTTTCATCCTATCCATTCCCAATATCACTCACATAAACACATCCACATTGGTTTTCCCATTATGCTACTATGTAGGCTTTAGTTTTCATCTGACCACCAAAACAACTTAATCAATTTCTTAGTCTGATTCCAACTCTAGCAACCATCACATGTAAAGCATGCAGGTGCATTCAAAGGAATAATAAATCATGGGTTTCATTATATATTCAAAGGAATGATAGAGTGCGGCTTTCATTTAGCAGGAATTTCACTTATAAATGGATAAGGAAATGATCAGACCATAACATTCAACCAGCTCATTTGGATTAATCTTCTCAAGTGCCTCTATTCGAATCAGAAACTGTATCATTTCATGAGGAGACCAAAGAAAACTACCAATTTTTTATCCCCCTTGGAGAGTAAAGAACGGATGGTTTGTCGTGTATGGTGGATAGGGAAGAAAGAAACGAACTAATGTCCTTTTGGGAAAATGTAGAATAATACACATACACATAGTGAGATGAAAGCCAAAGGTTAGTCTGCCAGGTGAACGTACCAAACCAAAATAAGATCACAGATTGGCATCTCCCTTAAACACAAATGGAGCAAACCAGGCCCTAGCCAGCAGACATAATCCAATTGCAAGTATTTTTCATCTAGTCACGTTCAGTAGTTCCATTTACCATACCATAACATTTCAGGACTACCCTTATTAACATGCTTTCAGCGAGAAATGCATGAAACAACAATCTACAATGTGATTTGCTAAAGAAATGTTTGGCCTAAATATGATGCATCTAATTTTTTATCTTTACCTTCGATCCAGAGCAAAAAAAAAAACAAATTCTTTCCCTAGTCACCAACTACCATACCATATATAGACGACCTCATGAATTTCTCAACGAACAATTAAAGAAAGCATGTAACGCCACTACAGTGCACAGCGACAACGTGCCAAAGGAAGAACGATGGGAGTTAAATGGTCTTAATGCAAAAACTCACCTTGTACTTGGCAACCTCTTCGCTGACCTCCTTCAGATCTCCTTTGGTGAAGATAATCCCAACATTTCCCTAATTTCTGACAAAAAGAAAAAGAAAAGCAAACGATCCAAAGCAATCTGAGAAAGTCCTTTCACCTCCATTCAAAGCAGAGGAACTCCAGCGATATCAAAGGCAAGAGGAAGAGGAGAAAAAGACCAAGGGGGTAAACGAAAGGGAAAAGAGACAACTCACGACGAGGAGGGGGATCAGGTTGAGGGAGGCCTTGTTGCCGGTCCTCTCGGCGTGGAGGCGGATAGTCCGCTTCATCATCGTGTTCTTCCCCATGAGGACGACGGAGTCGCCCCTGAGCCCCCTGCGGATGCTCTGCAGCTAGTTCGACCCCACATTGTCGGCGACGGCGATGAGGACCTGGCTGTACTGGTCCAGCAACTGACACAACTTCTTGTCGTAGATGACCTTCTTCTCCGCCTTGGTGTATTAGGAAAACAATTGTAACCCCTAAAAACGATTAGGAACCCTAGAGAAACAGGAAAACGTAGAGGGCCAAGACTAATAGCGAACTAACTGTCAAGGCGGACAGCAAAACGCCGTCTCTTTAACCCCCAAATCGAACCCCTTTCTCAACGCTAAAACCCTAAGAAGGGAGAACGAAAACCCTACTTTTTTACAGACTTTCAGAATGACAACCTTTGTTGGCCTTAAATAGAGTAGAGTGCTCCTTTTATAAAATGGAAATGACGAGGGTGTCTCATGAATTAAAAAACAGATGATTCCGTGAGGCCCGCCTTATTTAATGCAAGAAGAGGCTGCGATCCAACCGTAGAGTCACGCCAGCCATTCATTTGGTTTAGACGGGTCCAAACGTTTTATAATCTAGTCTACAATTGGATCGTGAGTATAATAGTTTCACATTCAAACTGGTTTCAAGCCCATTGCTCGTTTTGGTTTCTTACGAAGATTTGATTCGCTGGAGTTGCAAGCTTTAGTTCTAGTCACAGTGAAAATCGTTTTTATAGGCATTTTCTTGTTTTTCAAAAACTTGCAAGAAATTGAAAAAAATCATAAATATCGCATTTTTTGGGCAAAATCTCAGCAATAAAAAATAAAATAAAAACTATTAAAAATGTTTTTTATAAAAAAATATTAATAAAATTTATTAATATTGCATTTAAGTCATGATAAATGGTTGTTTAAAACATAAATATTGTGTTTAAATCATCGTATTTATGTTTTTTCCTAAATCTTGCAAGAAATCATCCTTTTAAACTTTTAGGCAATTTCTCGCAATATTATCCCGATATTTTCACAAATCTCACGATATTTGTCACCATGGTTCTAGTTACGGGTTCCTAAAGTAAGATGTCATTGTGTATTCCAGACCAATGTTGTGAGAATCTGTGAGGCCTGAATATATTTTCAAAATGATTTAGAGTTGGAACGAGATAAAATGAGTTATAGGAGTCAGAGAAGAAAATGAGAGATAGGTTGAAGTTATCAAGAACATTTTAGTTACTATGTAATTGAAAATTATCCATCTTCACTCCCAACACCAAGAGGTTGTGTTTGGGAGGAGAGGGACGAAAAAAGATGGGATGGTGTCGAAGACAAATATTTGAGTTGAACTACTCTAAAAAAAGAAAATGGAGGAGAAGGAAACAAAAGGAGGAGCAAAGAATCCCCCAAACCCAACTCCCAATTTAGGCTGCCCTTTATGTGGATGAGGTATTGCGACTCCCTGAATAAAGTGGAGTTATGTGGGCAACTGATTAGTTTTGTTAGTTTGTGTAAACCTGAACAACTGTTGATTCTTTTAAATGTCCATATTAGCACTATCTAACCAAACGTGATTGTTTAAGTGAAAGATATTACACCTGAAATGCATCAATATTAGCAAACATATTGTGCATTATCATGCTATTTTGTAGCGATTTATGATATACCACCATGTAAAGATTTTCATGGTGTGAATGTTGAGATCATTGCGATTTGTAGATAGATAGTGATTTGCAGGTATCATTGTGTAACGATTTACACAGTGTACGAGATGGATCGTGAGCACGGTTTGCCACAAGAAGGAATTAACATGGTTTGGTCATCTTAGACTCACGTCAACGGCAAACACTCTCACTCTCTTCTTTCATGTATTGAGTCATCCAGGGGTGCAGTATTTAGAATGCACAACATGTAACTAACTTGAAAAATATCACAATGGTACGGTATTTTGTTTCCATAACCAACTTGATATGCAAAGAAATTACTTGTAATTGTTTGGATGAGATGAGAACGGATCCCATAAATCAAGGTGAGAGAGAGAGGGATAAGGGTTATCGTCAACACTCCCCCTTAAGTGCGGTGTAGATGTTTGTACAACCCCACTTGTCGAGAAGGCCATGATGATGATCTTGAAAGAGTCCTTTGGTGAATCCATCAACAAGTTGCTCTGCACTTTTAGTATATGGAGCAAATATCTCTCTACTTTGAGCCTTTTCACATATATAACGACAATCGATTTCAATATGCTTAGTCCTTTCATGAAAGACTGAATTTGCTTTAATATGAATTGTTGCTTGATTGTCATAGAACATGAAAATAGGTAGATCGATTGACATCTTCGTTTCTGTTATGAGTGTTTTGGCCCATGTTATTTCACTCACAGTAGTGGTTATGACCCTATGCTCGACTTTTGCACTAGATTTGACAATCGTCTCTTGTTTTTTGCTTTTTCAGGTAAACATATTGCCACCAACAAATACACAATATCTTGTGGTAGCCTTTTCGCACAGTCCGCATCACCCGATTCTTTTATGCACTTTAAAGAGATCTAACATATATTTTCTTTGGAATAAAAATAAACCCTTTTTTGAATAAGCTATTTCAATGCCTAACAAGTAGCGAAATTTGCCCAAATCTTTTATGTCAAAGGTGTCATGCAAGAGCCACTTTGTTTCTTGAATCCGTTCATTATTTGTACATGTCAAAATGATATCATCCACATATACCAAGATAATAACCAAATGATTTCCTTCTCCTTTGACAAACAATGAATTGTCAGCATTACTTTTGATGAATTTATGTTGTTCCAAGAAACTACTCATTCGATGGAGCCATGCCCGGGGAGATTGTTTTAGGTCATAAATGGCCTTATGAAGTTTGCATACTCTATCAGTATTTTCTTCTTCAGGATGTCAAGGTGAAAGTTTTATATACACTTTTTTTTGTCTCCTTTCAAGAAAGCATTTTTAACATCTAATTGTAATTACAAGGAACAGATAAAAGAAATCTGACGGTATTTATTTTGGCAACGGGAGCAAATGCTTTATCGTAATCATGGCCTTGAGTCTCTGAATACCCTTTAGCCACCAACCTGACCTTGTATCTCTCTATTGTCATGTCGTTGTTATGCTTTATCTTATATACCCAACGACATCTGACTGCCTTTTTCTCCAAGAGGTAATGAAACAACTTCCCAAGTCTTATTTTTATAAAGAGCTTGAAACTCTTTATTCATAGCTCAAACCCATATCGGATCAATTCTAGCCTCCTCATACGTGGATGGCTCATTATCTTGAGAAATGTGACTGATATAAGTTTTGTAAGTCCTGCTAACTTTATGATACCTAATATAATTTTCAATAGGGTATGTGATGAAGAATGTAACATAATCATTTAAACAAGCATGAGCTCTAGATTGACGCTCTGACGTTCTTAGCAAGGGTTGAATTTCAGTGTTTTCTGTTTCATAGTTTGCCTCGTGTGATGAGTCCAAAGCTCTTACTGTGCTGGTTGCAATTTCCTCACATGTGTCGGTCGCAGGCAGAACTATTTATAGATAATACTTTTTCTCAAAAGAGTCCATATTCATTGTATGTCGCTGACATTGATCTATCACGACCAAGTCTTACGAACCAAGACTATTTTGTTGGTCAAAGTCCGTTTGCAGCACCATGGCATCGAAGTAAGTACATGGGAGCCAGAAGCGAATATGCAAGAAAAATATCCCGAGGTGTTTAATGTTTGAATGGTGCGATTTTGAGGATGAAATCTTTTTTAAGTAGGGTAGGATGTAAGACCTGATAAAATTCGCAATAGAATTATAGAGCCATCGAGAAGCGTTTTGCAGATTCACGGAATTGGTGTTGTGTCAGCAGGCTTTGAGAGCCTCGGAGCCTGGAGCAAGGGAGAGTCAGAGCTCTAGTCGTTTCACTTTTTGGAAAAAAAATATATGGATTTATCGAAGCATTGTATTTTTCTGTGAAGTAGTTTAGTATAAAAAAAATCATCGAAATTTGAATCATAAAAGGAATTCGTCGAAGGCACATTTTTTGCAGTAGGCTTGGGTTTAACACGGAGTCGACCTAGGCTTGGAAGGCCAACTGGTCATGTTGACCAGCTGGGGCAGTGACATTATTTTAAGTAATGAGGTAAAATTCAAAGGGAGGGCCACGATTGGCCCTACCCAAGGCTCAAGGACTCATGATGAGGCTTAAAGCATCATCATGAGGAGGGGCGAGTTTTCAAGAGGAAAGCATGGGGAGGCACCCCATGGCATTTTCGATATTTGGCTGTAAAAATTTCAAAATAGAATGGGTGAGAGGCCTCTTTGGGTGACCATGCAAGGGTATAATACCCTTGCCACCACCTAGAAAGGTATGAGAGAAACCCTAGCCATCAGATCTCCCTATGAGGTCCTAGCCCTCCATCCTGCATGCAAGGGTATAAAACCTTTTTTTTAAAAGAGGGAGAGGCTAAAAGTGGTGATTTTCTTGAGGCTCTCTCTCTTTCTTTTTTCTCTTTTCCCCACCAAATTCCCTAGTGTGTCTATGTGGAAGGCAGTTTGGTGAAGGTGTTTCCTCAAGCCAAGAGAAATTCTTCTCATCTTCCCTCCCTACAGAAACCAAGGTGAGATTTCTATATTCGTATGTCATCATTTTTTAAGGTTTTGCATATTGTTCAGCCATGAAACCCAAACTAACTTGCATCTCGCATGCAAGGGGTTTTAGGTGGATTAGAAGTCGTGCATGCATTGCAAATTCACTCTTACGTTTAGAAATGCACCTCTTTCTTACCTTCATCATTTTTGCGACAAATGTGTTATTTTGGGTTGTGGAATGCTCACAATACTGGAACTACCTTCTTCCATTTCGTGAAATGCAAGGGGGTTCTCGGTAGGTCCATGTAGGAATCAAGTTTTTCCTTTTTTGCATGTGTGGATAGCTTGTTTGATCTCCCCTTTTCGTAGTTTTCTCTTCAAGCATTTCTCTTCTTGTATTTTTTGTCTTATGTGATGCGGTATGTCGTTTGGTTCGGGGATGGGGTCTGCTTGTTTAGCAACCACCTCTCATGGTGGAGAGCTTGGCAGCAGGCCTACCTTGATCCCTGGTGGGGTTGTGTGACCGGACTGGGCTCGTCCACAACCCAGCCTCGTTGTCTTCCCTTTCTTGTGTTTCTATCCGGGCTGCCATGGCCGTGCACCATTTTGGGCCTGACATGGTCTGAACTGGTCTGATCCAGACTTGTTAGGAGGACCCTAATCCGAGCAAGGGGCTCAGATAGGGGGGCTCCTTGCCTTGCCTTGACCAGCAACCGAGTGACGGATGCACTTAGGTTGTTGTGTGTAGGCATCCCAAAAGTGGATGCTGGCCTGCAACGCCCTCCTCCGTTTTGCTCTGTTTAGTGCGACTTGCACCATTGTTGGTCTGGACACCCCGATCCAGACCATGGCTCAGGGACCGAGATGGGGCTTAGGTATGCATCAGACCCAAGCCACTCGTAGCAACACCTGAACCAAGTTCGGTTCAGGTGATGTGTTGTTGGTTGGTGACAGTCGTGCAAATCTGGACCGAGCGTCCCGACTAAGTGCACGGTCTGTGCACACCCAGTCCAGCAGCACAAGCCTGGACTAAATGTCAGACCTGTGGGTTGCTGGACCTTTGCCGCAACTTGCACCCTAATTGGGTCAACTTGGAAGTACTGCACACAGACCGCACACAGTGTGTTGTGCTGGCCTTCAGTTGGCTGCCTTGGCTCGGTGGTTACACTGGCCTAGCGGTCGCAACTTGGCCATGGTGCAATCCCCCTATTGTGTTGTCGCGGCAGCATGTGAGTAAGCGGTGTGGGAGCAACATGCTGCTCATCGCAATTGTCATTTTGATGTGGGCTTATCGTGGTACACTCACGAGATGGATATGCTGTCAATATGTTCTAGGCAGATTCAAAGTCAATAGTAGATTATTAATGCTTCAATGATGTGCTTATTTTTTATACGACAGTGAAGATTAATACTGAACAATGGCCATTTGCGTAGCTTATCGGAGTGAACCAACACACACGGAGATGCATATTCGGCGACGAACCAGACTTCACATATGTATGATCTACACTTAAACATGTTTTATTATCCCATATTATTGGTCTGACTTTCTGTTTGTTTTTGCAGGAACATATATCTTGATTTCGCAAAGAACTATTCAGAAAATTGAAAGATTTTCTAAATGTGAAAGATACATAAGCCCAAATTGCATTACCTAGAAGGCACCATAGGACACGTCAAACCCAGGACTAAGAGGAAGTCGTTTTAAACGTCAACCTGTTATAATGGATAACGTGATGAGGGTTACATTCTACTACTGAGAGAGAGAGAGATCAATTTTTGGTTCAATATTGAATTTGCGGAACAAGGCAATTTTTTTCGTGTATAAACATTTGCAATAGATTTTATAGACAGTGTATACAAATTTAGTAAGACAGTGCTTAACGATTGAGCAAAAGTATGTACAAATCATGATAACTTCCTAATTGCTTTGCATATTAATCGATATAAAGCTTAATCGTTATCATAGTAATCATGATACATAATAAACCCTAAGCCAGTAATCGCTATACGATATAGAAAACATAAGTAGAAATCATGGTAACTTCGTAATCGCATTACATATTATCCGCTTTACAGAATAATCGCTATAAGATTAAGCAAGCGTAAGTACCAATCATGGTAACTTCATGATCGCTATGCATATTAATCGATATAAAGCGTAATCACTATCAGAGTAATCGTGATACATAATAAACCCTATGTTAGTAATCGCTATGAAGTATATTGAAGCAATATACTATGAACGCGAACCAGAATTCAACGTTGTATGAACTACACTTAAATATGTTTTATTATCCTATATTATTGGTCTGACTTTCGATTTGTTTTTGCAAGAACATATACCTAGATTCCACAACGAACTATGCGGAAAATTGAAAGATTTTCTACATGTGAAAGATGGCAAATTGTTGGTTCAATATTGAATTTGCCAAACATGGTAAATTTTTTGTGTACAAACATTTGTAATAGATTTTATAGATAGTGTATATAAATTTTGTAAGACTGTATAAATTTTGTAAGCCAGTGCTTAACGATTAAGCAAAAGTATGTACAAATCATGATAACTTCCTAATTGCTATGCATATTAATCGATATAAAGCTTAATCGCTATCACAGTAATCACGATATATAATCAACCCTAAGCCAGAATCGCTATACGATATAACAAACGTAAGTAGAAATCATGGTAACTTCATAATCGCATTACATATTATCCGCTTTAGAGAGTAATCACTATAGCAGAAATCGCTATAAGATTAAGCAAACGTAAGTACAAATCATGGTAAGTTCATAATCGATATGCATATTAATCGATATAAAGCGTAATCGCTATCACAATAATCGCGATACATAATAAACCCTAAGCTAGTAATCGCTATACGATATAGCAAACGTATGTACCAATCATGGTAACTTCATAATCGCATTATATATTATAAGTTTTACAGAGTAATTGCTATCACATGAATCGCTATAAGATTAAGCAAATGTAATTCCAAATCATGGTAACTTCATAATTGATATTCAGATTACTCGATATAAAGTGTAATCGCTATCAGAGTAACCGCGATACATAATAAACCTTGTGCAAGTAATCGATATACGATATAGCAAACATTTGGACTACATAAGTGTGATCATCGCAAAAAAAAATTCTCTCGTAATACTCTCTCTCTTCCTTCTCTTTTCCTTTCCAACCTCTTATTTTCCTCCTTTTTAAAGGGAGAAAGATAAAAGACGGAAAGAAAGAGAGAAGAGAAAAGAAAGAGAAGAGAAGAGAAGATGAATTCTTTTGCGGGTCTCACTTGACCTTAATTTTGAAAATATTTTAAAAGATTACTCGCCTCCGTTTTTGAAATATTTGCGGGAAAACTGGGAGACGGGATCCGCTCGTCGGTACGAGGTTCGACCGTTCCTGACGCCTTTACCAGAGGTAATCGAACCAAGGGTCGAATCTATGCCTTTTGCTTTGCCTAAATATTATCTAAGGATTTATTCTAAATCTAAATGCACAAAGAATCATGTTTGTGCAATGCAATGATGTATGCTCTTTTTGAAAGATGTTTTTGAAAATCTCCAAGTATTTTGAGATGAACTTTGATAAGGGAGTGAAGAAATGTTTGATTTTAACTTAGAACTTGAGATAGATCAGAGGAGTTCTAAGTCTTTGAAGTTGGGAAAATGTATTTTTGATTTTGAGAATGACTTGAAGCTTTTGAAGATGAAAGGAAATGAAATTTCAAAGTTGAAAAATGGACTTTTGAATTTGAATTTTGAATTTAAGAAGGGAAAATGAATACTTGAAATGGAATTGAATTTGGATTTAAGTTCGGAATGGATCTGGGATAATCAAATGGTATTTAAGAATGGAAATGGATTTAAGAGATTCAAATTAGATCCGAGAATTTCGAATTGGAATTGGATTCCGGATCCTAAACAGAGTGGGATCCGAGATTTGGATCTAAAGTCTAAGATCCAAAGTGAATTGGGTTCTGGATCCTAGAATGGACTTGGATCTGAAGTCTGAGATCCAAAGTAGAGTTGGAGTTTGGATCCTAAAGAGGAATTGAATCTGAAGTCTGAGATCCAATATGAGTGTTGAATCCTGGATCCTAAGTTGGATTTGGAGTTAAATTCAGAAGATGAATCAAGAGCTTCCAAGTTTAATTTAAACTTGGAAAATGAATTTTAGAAATTGAATCTTGAATATACAAACGAATTTCAAAGTTAAATTGGATTTTAAATTTAAGATAGAATTTGGAATTTGAAATACAAGATGATTCTGAAGTTTCAAAGTCAAATGGGACTTTGAAATTAAATTCTTGAATCTTTTTGAGGAATTTGAATTTATGAATAGGTTTTGACCTGAGAAATGAAGGAAAGAATTACTTGGATTTTATGAAAAAGAAACTTTTTAAAAAAAAATGATGCAATTCTATCCTAAATGATGAATGAATTCAATTTTTTTGAAATTAGATTTTTGAAAAGCTATTCCATTCTTTAAATGAATTAAAATAAGATTGAAGATATAATACATCCTTGACTATGGTCATTGAATGTATTATATAATAATCTATATTTAAATTCAAGAGAAGAATAAAATACATTTGGTGCTTTTATAAAATTTAAAAATGAAATTAACTTTCAATATACCCTGACTATGGCCATTGGTATGTTTTTTGAATTAATTTTAAGTTAAATTCTGATAAAAGAAGAAAATATTTAAGGAAAATATGATGAATTTTGAAAACGGATCCAGTGTGGATCCAATGTTATTTCGTAAAAGATAAAAATCCTAAGTCTTGTTTACATCCCGACTATGGCCGTTGATGTAAATCATCGACTTAGGATCAATTACCTCTTACAAAATGGTGCACGTGCCATTCGTGTTTCACCATTTGTGCAGTTTTGAAAGTGAAAGAGGAAAATGTCATGAATCAAGCAATTCTAGAAGATATATACATATTCATTCTATTCTAATACAAAGAATGTAAATTTTCATTGTATCTAGTTATTACATTGTCAGGTGAAATTTAAACTCAAATTCCTAGACTAAGAAGAGAAATAGTCTTGATCCCTGCGAACTCAAGTTAATCTGAGAGGAAAACGTATGTAGAAAGTAATAATATCACATGGAATCTTAAGATCATACTAAAAGGAGTTGCAAGACAAATGATGCAATGTACCTTAAGACACATAATATCAGAAGATACATGTAATGTCCTAAAATAATGGTGAAGACTAGTTGTGAAACATGTGAACGTAACAACTGAATGGCATCACAAAGGGGACAGTTATATACACATTTGCAATATGCAAATACTTGTGTAAATACATACACTAAAAGGAAGTATGATACAAGTATGGACAATGAATGTCCCTGATGTATGGAAAGTGGATGTTTTCATGATGTTCTAGCTAATGAAGGCATACGTTGGATGCCTTGGGTTAATGGGTATGCTGACAAGTACTAAGGTTGTATATAAATGGATACACAATGGGCAATGCGATAATGTATTGACAGAGCACATTCGTGCTATTGTCAATGGTGTTGCAACAATGCAATGGGGTACAAGGTATATTCAAGGTGAATATGCTGTAGATAGCATGAAGGCAGCTGTGGACAGTGAGGACTTCATCAGAACAGAGCCTTGCTAAAGGCGCATAGTTACTGCTATGAGTGTTAACATGAAAATCACAAGTATTATGGTAGCTGCAAAACACGATGGAGCTGTGATGGTCATGTAACAAACCTTTATAACTAGTATTATTAGTATGAAGGCTACAAAATAATATAAGACAAACATCGATAAAAAAAAAAAAGGAAAACGAATTTTATAAGATGATTGATAGTGATGAATCTGACAGAGGAAGTATTCTCTGAACAAAATGTAAAATAAATTTATATTTACAGCCTTTTAAACAAAATAAGATTACTTATGTGGCAAAGATGACGCTATCATTTCTATCCTCAAAGTTTGGATTACTAACCTCGAGCCTTGCACCCGAAACTGTACAGGGATCAATTATTCACGAGTAACCTTGACTTGAACATTAACATCTTATAAGAGCAAGGTTGGGCTCTTCGCAGCTCATCATCCGGATGGAGATGAGTGTGTAAGGTGGGGCTGTGTTGAAGCTCATCCCGGGTCTCTGGAAGATCTCTGCAAATGGGTAAAATGCAAAGAAGAACTGAGAATCAATACTGCAACATTTTGAAAGAAAAAGTAACAGAATTTTGATTAGGTAACAGAATATAACAAAATTTTTGATGTCCTCTTTTGCGGCAGGTTGGATTTAAAACAGGTAATAGGTACAACATGCGCCTCAGTTTTAAGGCCACCTTCCCTGCAGAACTCAACTATTAGATTCAAGGTTAGAAACAAATCATAAATCACCACCAGGTCGATGATATGTCACCCTTAGAGTCAACGACTCTTTCACTTTCACCAGGCAAAGGTTCTGTGATATACAGGTTTCAACAATCCATAGCATAAATACTGCCCTAGTATTCATTTTGTTCATATTCGCCTCACGCACAGGAAATAGGGAATGATTATGATGTAAACCTACAAAGATGATATTACACTTGGGAATGAGGGGATCGACGTCATGCAGAGAATAAAACAAATATACAGGGCCATAAGGGAATGCATTGAGCGATAGTGAGCTGGAAGCTAATAAACTATAGCAACAGTATGCCATGAACCACTTATACCAGGGATATGACCAACAGACACAAAAAATATAAAACAGAAGATTAGAATGAACAATGATGCAAGAATGCCATGGGCTACATTTTGGATACAAGGTAAAAAAAAAATGTAGGTAAGATGACATACCGATACCTGTGGATTCAACAGATATACGATAAGGAGCCCTTACCTAAACAAAGAAGAATGCACACAGGGAATAATGTAGTGTGTGAAATATTACTGTGGGTAAGTAAACAAGATTAACTCGAAATGAGGAATTCGTGGACAATAATAAAAAAAAAATGTAATAGTGCTTCTGTCAATAACATCAGAAAATGAAGACACCTCAAATCAGATTTTAATGAAATAAGATAAAGCAAGAGGATTAAATCTCGTGTTTACATGACTTGAGCAGGCAATTCCCTTTTTTTTTTATAAGCTGACATACCATGGCCTTTTCCCAACTGGACGGGAGTGAGACCAAATCACATTGTTGGATTCAGCATTGCGGCAAATATTAGAACAACTAATCAACCAGATTATCAGGGAAAATGGACTTGGCGACTCACTTTGATGACTCTGATGCCTCTTCGAAACAACAAAAAGCATAGAATCTTTTCTCAGCATTCGTTCAATAATATCTTCAAGTAACTCTCCATAGGAGAGAAATATTATCCTTCAACTCTGACAGCCAATTAGGATTTTAAAACATTGAATCCAGTCATTGCAGCAGTTGCTAGATATAGTGGCAAAGGTGCAGCAAATTACATCGCCAGAGCTGCTAAGATGTTTGATGGTCAACAATTCTGAAACCTCCAATGCAAAATCCATCATTAGTTGCCTATGCGTCTGAAACAATGACGTTGAATGGACCTTTTCAAAGTCTGACGACCCTGTGTATCTGCTGAAAGGGAGCTGCGACTTTTGTTTAAAGGCTTGTTCTGCAGGAGACTTGATAAGAGATCCAGGAATCTCTCAATAACAAGTCTCTGCAGTAAGTCTTGTTATGCACTTGAATTGACCAATGATGGTACCGATGCAATCCCATATGCTAAATATGGTGCTGATATAATGAAGTCAGATTAACAAGAAAGAGAGAAAAAAAAAATGAAGATGGGAATCATAATGATAAAACGAAGACAGCAAAAGAGAAACATAAACGTAAGGCAGCAATAAAAACTCCCATTGATCTGACAACCGATTATATGGCTCTGCTCACAACTTGGCATGGCATATTGATCAGATAGGAACCATCAGACTTATGGGTGAGGGTGGTGCTGTAAACATCCTCAGACAGTAAGATTTTATCATCCATTTCCAAACTCAAACCCATGAGCGATCTTCAGGCCGATATTGGTATAATCCGATGCTAGAAAACATATCCAAATGAAGGGACGCTGTGACCAATTAAACCAATGCAAGTACGTCATGATATCCATCCAATGGATTAGAACAACGTGGAGCATCCGGTGAACATCAACTAAAATCTTTAAAGATTTTTAAAAAAAAAAAAAAAGAAATAAAAACAAATGTTGGAATTTAGAGATTCCATTGCTATAGCACAGAGTGGATCGATCCTGCTATATGCAGGTCGATCAAACCCTTAATGCCTAAATAGGAATGAAAACGGGAAAGAAAGTGAAAGCTAAAAGAGGGGAATGCTAAGGGATAACGATTTTACAGAAAATGAAAAGGGGAGATGATGATTAATTACCTTACCTCGAGCAGTCGATCTTCTTCAACCGATCGGGAAGAAATCCAAAAGACCGAAATGGGAAAAAGAATAAGAGGAAAAAGGGAGGTGAAGCACGATTTTCCTTCTGCTTGCAGGGTCTTCTCTTTATTGCAGGATTTCCTTCATTCGATCGAGGGCGGGAGCTGATGCCAACGGAGAATAGGGGATGCAGGGGAAAGGCGAAAACCGATCGAGAAGAAGAAGTGGGGAGGTGAAGAAACGGTCTTGAAGGAGAAGATGTTGGTGGGGTGAAAACGGGTGAAAACAAGAGGAAGGAGAAGAAACAAAGGGGTGCGGGGGTGAAGGCGATGGGTTAGGGTTCTTCCTGCGGTTTGTTAAATAGGGGAAGAGGAGGTTCGAGAAGGGAGGTGCCGTTAGGCATCGATGGCGGGGAAAAGGGAAGGGGTTGGAGATGGAGGGCGATGGAGGATGGTCGCACATGGAGGGTTTTGCCATCGAGCCTTTAGGCGAGAGAGGGAGATGAAGGAATGGAGAGAGAGAGAGACGATGCGAGAAGGAGAGAAGGCCTCCGTAACCCTAAAAACGATTTTTGGTTTATATATATATTTTTTTATTTTTATTTTTTTATATTTTTTATTTATTTATTTTTGCTCTTTTCTTAAAATTTTCTAAATTTTTTGTATAAAACTTCTAGAACTAGAGAAAATGAGAGTTTTTTTTGAACTTTTTGAGAAATATAAAAAAAAAAGAAGAGTTTTCTGAGAATTCGGGTTTTTATTTTTGAATTTTTTTTCTCAAGAAGGGTTTTGGATCCGATTCGGATCAAAATTGGGTTAGAGCTAAGACTTTGGGTCCGAATTCTAACGAATCCAAGGGATGAGTGAAATTTTTGGTTAAAAATTTACCCGATCATTCAGAGGGCGGATGTCAGGGGCAAAAAAAGTCATTTTTGGATTTTTTGGAAAATTTGGGGTGTTCACAGATGCCCCTCTTTGCTGCTAAGCCGGTTGTAAGTTGAGCTTAGCGGCAAAGAAGACACGCCAAATTTTCTTAAAAAAAATGCCCCAGTCAGAAGGTCTGAACCGGGTGTGGAAAAATTGGCTTTAGAAGGTTTTATTTGTCAGGTTTTGTACCTTATTCTGAAAGGGTTTTGGGGAAGAGAACGAAATCCTCGAGAATGAAAATAATTTGGATAGAAGAAAACGAGGAAACCGTGATGGGATTTTGGGATAAAGATCCCGAAGAAAAGTAAAAGGAGAGATTTTTAAAGGAGTTTCAAGGTTGAGACAAAGATAAGAATTTTTGAAAAGACACAGGCTTAGCCCTTAACTTGGATGGGACTGGGAGAAACACCTCACTTAGAATGAGACAACTCTCTTTAAAAAATATAAAAATGCTTGGTTGTATCAAAATAGATATTGAGTATTTATTTCATTTTTTGATAACCAGGCCAACAAGATGAAATTGTAATTGATTCCAACGCCTGAAAGTGTGCACGTATGTGCGAAAGATGTCCCATCTTTTTACCTAGAGTATTTCCTCCAAAATGAGGTTAACTCCTTGGATTCTAGAGTTAGATTCAAATTTTAAAGCTGTTGAGTTTCTTCAAGGAAGCTATCCATTTCCTTGTCATGAATAGAGAAGAAATACTCTTAATTTCATAAAAACCAGTAGTGAAAAGACATTGATTAAAGGATTTCGCACAAGAAAAGATGATTCCTGACAATTATGGCAGTCTGATATCCTGAGGCTTTTCCCATAATGATCTTTTGACATTCTTTTGGGACATTGAGCTTTCTTGGGTTTCTACATCATCCTTCATTTGGATGTTTCCTGACTTTTCTCTCTTTTTCGGGGAAGGGTACGTCACAAACTCCGTCATCTTGGAGATGCTTCGATCCTTCTTTTTCTTAAGGATTATATAGGCTCATTGGTTAAAAATGATAGCAACAATCAAATATCTTTTAGGGTTTGTCGGGAGGTTCATCACACTCGCCTTCATCTTGACGGTGATTTGAACTTTCCCTGGAAGGATCCGTCACAAACCCCGTCATCTTGGAGATGTTTCCAATCTTCTTTGGCCCCGGGGGTCTACTTGCTTAATTCGCCTTCATCTTGATGACAATTGAGAGATCCCTTTTGCGGATATTTGATTAAAGCTTAAATGAATGAATGGGGATGTATGGATTGAGTGGATTCTTCTTACTGCTCAGGATATTTCCACTGCCTGATTGCCAGAAAGTCGTCTTAAAACATGCGTCATAGTTATGATCAATATCGATTCGCTTCTAGCTTTTCAACATCATTGAATACTTCTTTTGTTAATCATACCAAGGATCTTTCTTGCATCCTCTTGGTTGACCAACAGAGAGAAGATTTGAATTTTCACTCCTTTTCGCAAAAAGGCTTTACCCTTTTGAAAAGAATACTAGAGGTAATCCGAGATGATTCTTTTTGTGCAGTAAAATATTGGAATCAAGACATATTTTAGCAGATTGGCAAAGTTTTCGAGAGTCCTTTGTGCAATAATCACTCAATATAGATTTTGATAGGACCTCGGGCTGAACATCTTTCATTTTGGTAATCTTGATCAGTAAAACTGGGTTTTACGAGACCAACTTAAAGAATGAGGTTTAAGTAAAGAATCTTGTAAAAGAACTTGGTAAAGGAATTTTTGGTAAAAGGACTTTGGTAAAGGACCAGTGCTAAACTGGAATTTGAGAAGGATTTTGATAAAGGAAGATTTTGGTAAAAGACTTTGGTAAAGGATTTTGGTAAAAAGACTTTGGTAAAGGATTTTGGTAAAGAGACTTTGGTAAGGACCAGTGCTAAACTGGAATTTTGAAGGACCAATATATACATTGGAATTTTTGAAGGGCTGATTGAGACTTTGAAGGACCAACGTAAAAACTGGAATTTTGAAGAACCAATTTGTGAAAATTGGAATTTTGAAGGACCAATGTAAACATTGGAGTTTTGGAAGGACCAATTCGTGAAAATTGGAATTTTGGAAGGACCAATGTAAACATTGGAATTTTGGAAGGACCAATTCGTGAGAATTGAAATTTTGGAAGGACCAATGAAAACATTGGAATTTGATGAAGGACCAATTGGAATTTGAAGGACCAATTCATAGAATTGGAATTTTGGAAGGACCAATGTAAACATTGGAATTTGATGAAGGATCAATTGGAATTTGAAGGACCAATTTGTGAAAATTGGAATTTTTGGAAGGACCAATGTAAACATTGGAATTTTGAAGGACCAGTGTGAAACTGAAATTTTGAAGGATCAATTTGTAAAAATTGGAAATTTTGAAGGACCAATGTAAACATTGGAATTTTGGTGAAGGACCAGTGTAAAACTGGAATTTTGAAGGACCAATTGGGATTTTGAAGGACCAATTCATAGAATTGGAATTTGGAAGGACCAATGGAAACCTTGGAATTTGACGAAGGACCAATTGAAATTTGAAGGACCAGCGTGAAATTGGAATTTTGAAGGACCAATTTGTGAAAACTGGAAATTTTGAAGGACCCATGTAAAAATTGGGATTTTGAAGGACCAATTGGGATTTTGAAGGACCAATTCATAGAATTGGAATTTGGAAGGACCAATGAAAACATTGGAATTTGATGAAGGATCAATTGGAATTTGAAGGACCAACGTGAAACTGGAATTTTGGAAGGACCAATTTGTAAAAATTGGAATTTTGGAAGGACCAATGTGAGAATTGGGTTTTACGAAGGATTTTGTGATGAAGGACCAGTGCTAGACTAGATTTGGAAGGATCAATGTGAGAATTGGGTTTTACGAAGGATTTTGTGATGAAGGACCAGTGCTAGACTGGATTTGGAAGGACCAATGTGAGAATTGGGTTTTACGAAGGATTTTGTGATGAAGGACCAGTGCTAGACAGGATTTGGAAGGACCAATGTGAGAATTGGGTTTTACGAAGGATTTTGTGATGAAGGACCAGTGCTAGACTGGATTTGGAAGGACCATTATAGAAGGTTGCGCTGCTTCTATGAATGGTTTCAGGATTATCCCTTATCCTTAACGGGAATGAAGGGATTTTTAAAGAGAATAAAACTCAATTTGGATATTCAAAGAGATGGAATGTACAAAGGGGAAAAGCTCGAGTCGGAACCCAGATTTTCAAGATAAAAGATGAAATAGAAAATTGAGTTTTGAAAACTTAAATTTTCTAAAGAAATAATTATTTTCCAATACGAGGATTGGATTCAAAAGGAAGTCCGAGTCGGAACTCGGAACTTCGAATGAAAAATAATAGAAGAAAAACCCGAGTTAAAACTCAGTTTTCTAAAGAAATGATTGATTTTCCAATGCGAGGATTGGATTCAAAAGGAAGTCTGAGTCAGAACTCGAAACTTCGGACAAAAAATAATAGAAGAAAAACCCGAGTTGAAACTCGGTTTTCTAAAGAAATGATTGATTTTCCAATGCGAGGATTGGATTCAAAAGGAAGTCTGAGTCAGAACTCGAAACTTCAGACAAAAAATAATAGAAGAAAAACCCGAGTTGAAACTCGGTTTTCTAAAGAAATGATTGATTTTCCAATGCGAGGATTGGATTCAAAAGGAAGTCGAAACTCGAAACTTCGACTGAAAAATAATAGAAGAAAAACCTGAGTTGGAACTCGGTTTTCTAAAATGATGGATTTCCAATGCGAGGATTGGATTTAAAAGGAAGTCCGAGTCGGAACTCGAAACTTCAAAAAAAAATAATAAAAGAAAAACCTGAGTTGGAACTCGGTTTTCTAAAGAAATGATTGATTTTCCAATGCGAGGATTAGATTCAAAAGGAAGTCCGAGTCGGAACTCGAAACTTCAAAAGGAAAGATGAAAGGGAAGACTCGAGTCAGAACCCGAAAAAGGAAAGGATAAAAGATAAAAGGAAACGATTGGTCCAATCAGAACCAAAGGGAAACCCGAGTCGGAACTCGAAACTTTAAAAGAAAAGATAAAGGGAAAGGCTCGAGTCGGAACCCGAATCTTTTAAAAGGATAAAAGATAAAAGAAAACAATTGGTTCAATCAGAACCAAAGGGAAGCCCGAGTCGGAACTCGAAACTTCAAACGAAAAGATAAAAAGAAGACTCGAGTCGGAACCCGAATCTTTTTAAAAGGATAAAAGATAAAAGAAAACAATTGGTTCAATCAGAACCAAAGGGAAGCCCGAGTCGGAACTCGAAACTTCAAACAAAAAGATAAAAAGAAGACTCGAGTCGGAACCCGAATCTTTTAAAAGGATAAAAGATAAAAGAAAACAATTGGTTCAATTAGAACCAAAGGGAAGCCCGAGTCGGAACTCGAAACTTCAAAACGAAAAGATAAAATGAAGACCCGAGTCGGAACCCGAATCTTTAAAAGGAAAATTTGAAAATCGATGAAAATGGAAGATGATTCAGGTTTATCCCTTAACCTGAAAGGGAAAGAAGGAATCAAATTGACAAATTCAACAAGATTTGATAAAAGGTTGATAAAGAATTAAAAGAATTGATAACAAATGAAAAAGAATCAATAAAATTGGTAAAGAATCAGAAATAAAGACAAAGATTGACAAAGATCTAAAAGAATGGTGAAGCTTGATAGAAAAATTAAAGATACTTGGAAGATGATGAAAGACTTCAGGATTATCCCTGATCCTGAAGGAAGAAGGACATCGCGGGACGAGGTTCAGGTTTACCCCTTAACCTGAGAGGGAATTTGAATAAAATTTATAAAAATGGGAAAGAATTTAAAGGAATTTATTTTGAACAAGAATTTTCACAGGTAGCATTGGTGCCCCTATGAGGGGTCTCAGGATTATCCCTTATCCTGAATGGGAAAAGAGGAAGGAAAAAAATGAATACCTCATGGGAAAGAGGCATCAGGTTTATCCCTTAACCTGAAAGGGTAACTTTTGAAAATAAGAATTTTGACGAGAAAAATTAACAAAATCAATGAAGGATCAATAAAATTGACAAAATTAATAAAAAAAAATGATAAGACTGATAAAATTGACAAACAAATAATAAAAGAGTTGATTGAGAAGAAAAAGAATTTTGTTTGATCCTGCCTGCATGTGGGATCTTTTAAGAAGTAGGAGAGGAATACAAGGAAATCATTTTTGAAAAGAGAATTAGCTGCGAGAGCTTGAGCTTTGAAGGGGGATCATTCACGAGAGATCATCATGAAGGTTAATTTTTGAAGCAAACGATTTTTAAAACCAATTTTTAGAAAATATGACCAACGCGAGGTTGATCTTTGAATGTAATGATTCGAAACCAATTTTTAGAAAGATGATCAACACGAGGGTCGATATTTGAATCAATATGATCAACGCAAGAGTTGATGCTTGAATGTAATGAAATCGATTTTTTGGAAATGAGATCAACACAGGGGTTGATCTTTGGAATGCAATGATTCGAAATCGATTTGTAGAAAGATATGATCAACACGAGGGTTGATCTTTTAAATGCAATGTTTTGAAACCAATCTTGGCAGATAAGACCAACACAAGAGTTGATCTCTGAACATAAGTGATTTGAAACCCATTTTGGAAGATAAGATCAACACGAGGGTTGACCTTTTAATGCGATGGTTCGAAAACTTATTTTTGAAAACATGATCAACTCGGGGGTTGATGTTGACAAAGGTTGGACCAAAGAGTATTTGAACTCTTCGGTCATCATAATGAAGACTTTCGAAATTTCATGATTTTTGGAAAAACCCTCATAGGTAATATCATTTCTCTCATGAATGATGTCAGGATTTTGTCCCGCATTGCGAAAAAGGACAGGATTATAACGGAAAAAGAATATTTTGAAGTGTAAATGCAATTTTTAACAAAAGATGCCCCAATATGGCGAAGGAAGTAAGAATTGAACACAAAGGTATGAAGAAAATTGATATTTCATTTATAAGTAACTACTGAAAACAAGGACTTGACTATTTACAAGCACGTGACCAAAAAGATCACAAAAGACTAGGGCTGACTTGCCCCTACAAGACAACGGGAAAAAGCAAAAGCAAGAAAGCAAGAAAAACTTTGATATCATCAGTTCTTTGAGTGATCTGGGAAAGGCTTGGTCAGGACGGCGGGCTGCTCTTCTTCTTCGTCCTCTATCAGAAGATTTTTATCAATGCAGTCCTGGATGATGTTCTTTAGGACGAAGCAGTGCTCGGTGTCGTGCCCCACTGCCCGGTGGAACTTGCAGAATTTGTCCTTCCATTTTCCCAGGGAGACCGGAGGATCAGCGACTCTCGGGAGTTTAATCATATCTTTGCTCAACATATACTCCAGAATTTGCTCAAGGGACTGTTCAAGAGCAGAGAATTGGCGGTCATAACCCCAACCTTCACGTTTTATCTTTTCCTTCTGCTTGGCCTGAACTGGCTTGTCATTCTGCTTGAAGGGTTCCTTTTGCTGACCCATCTGCTTTGTCTTGTTATCTTTGCTGCCACTGCCCCCAGAATTAGCCGAGAATGTATAATTCACCTTCTTTTTGAGGTCTTGGCCGCCCTTGACGAGAGTGATGCCCTCATAATTTCCATTGTCCATTCCCATTTCGAGCCACTCAGCTCGTTCGATAAGCTCTATGAATGATTTTGAGGGGTAAGTGGAAATGAGGCTTCCAAGAGGCTAAGAAAAATTGTTCAGGATAACTTGGAGTGCATGCTCCTCTGAAATGGGGGTTCTCATCTTGTTGCAGGTATCTCTCCACCTCCGAATGAAGTCTACGGCTTTTTCCTTATCTCCTTGTTTCAGGTTATACAGGTGATTGAGGGTCGGAAGTGCCTCAGTGTTGAACATGAATCTTTTCACGAACAGATTAACAACTTTATCAAAATTTTGTAGCTCGACGGGGTTGATGTGCTCCGCATACCATTTAGCTGCTACGGCTTCTAGACTGCGAGGAAAGCACAAGAAAAGGGCCCAATTGTCTTCACTGAATTTGGCACATTCGGCAAAGAACATCGCGAGATGGGCCTTTGGATTGCCGGACCCATCAAACTTAATAAATTTTCGGGGGAGATCTTCCAAGCTGCTGTCCCCATCTAAACCAAGGTAGAAGTCTTGTCTGGTATATACCCTCTTTCCCTTATCTCGGATCTGTAGGTCTTTGACCATCTTTGTCAATATTTGAACTGAGTCTTCTACCAGGACTCCATCTTTAGGCTTGTTGACTGATTCAGGTTCCTCTGCCACCTTCTTGACTTGTCGCAGATGTTTCGGGACGAATACAAACTGTTCTTCCTCGGAATCCTCATCTCCTGACTCTGTACCTTCAGAGGTGTTGTCTTGTTGAACCTTCTTGTTGCCGATCCTGACATGCTTCTTCACTGGCTTCTTTTTGACCTTGTTTTTAGAGGATGTTTTCTTCGAACCTGCCCCAGCTTGCTCAGACATCATTTTTGCCATCATCTTTTGGAAGATTTTATACATCGCCGGGTCGACATCGTCCTCATCTGAATCATGTTTTCGAGACAATCTGGAAGAGTTCATCTCTTCCACTTCGCTGTTATTGCGCTGCTGAGCTGCCCTTCTCTCTGCTCTCGTTTGAACCATGATTGGAATGTTGGTGTTTTCTGGCGAATAAAGGAAAGATTCAGATCAAAGAAATTTTGGAAGGAAAAGAGATAATGAAAGAGAATTTTAAAGAGATCTCTCGAAAAAAAGGATTTTATATGAAGAAGATGGAATATACGAGGAAGAGTATTTTTGAAGATGACAAGACCTTGAATATTTTTGAAAATTGCAGGCAGGATCAAAAGAATTTAAATAAATCAGAAGAAGAAGAAGAATACGTCTGGACTTTTGAGAGATGAAGGAAAGAATTTAAAAGAATGTCCAGGTTTTAAGAAATTTATGGGAAAATAAAGAAATAAGAAATATACCATCCTGGATTTTGAGAAAATAAAAGAATTTTTATGAAATAAATATCCAGGGTTTTGAAAGATAAGAATTTTCAAGATAATATCTACAAAAAGAATTAATTTATACAAGCAATGATGCACAGAATAGCACTCCCTAGAAGCTGACTCTAAATGCAAATTTTGAGAAGGCTCGTAGGACCTTAATCCTAACTCTAGGGTTCAGATCATCTGATTCCAATCAAGATACGCCGATATACCCAAGCCGAAGCTTGAAGTACGTGGCGTAAGAATGTTTCTCCGGTTCTAAGGTAATGGCTTCCCAACATCCTTGAGCACCTACCGATATACCTCGGACTATGGCCCTTAGGCACGTGGTAGGGGGGCGCGAACCCAAATAAGTGGCCCAGTTGTGAGGCTCTCTCCCGAACTATGGTTCAGTGAGACAGCCCAGCAATGTAAAGACCGGGACAATATAGGTAAGGAGGTTTTCAAAAATATGTTCAACATGCGAGAAATCAGATGGCTCTAATGCAAGTCCTAAAGAGATAGATTAAAATGAAGAGAAGCATACACTTGCATACATTGTTTTGCATTCAATCCCTAGAATTGAGGAGAGTTGTATTTAAGACCTAAGTCTAATGTGAGCATGGAATAATCTCCTCAATATGGTCCTACCAAACCATACTTATATCATATATGCAATGATGTCAGCTTAGGACAGAGTCTAGGCTCCTAAGGTTTGCATGGAAAATATAGCTGACATAGAAAGAATAAAGACTTAGATGATATTAAAGCAAAGCAAAGGCATAGATTCAACCGGACGAAGACGAGTCCCATCACGGTCGCCAAAACTGTGATCATCGCAAAAATTTTCCTCTCGTAATATTCTCTCTCTTCCTTCTCTTTTCCTTTCCATCCTCTTATTTTCCTCTTTTTTGAAGGGAGAAAGATAAAAGACAGAAAGAAAGAGAGAAGAGAAAAGAAAGAATAGATGAGAAGAAGAATTCTTTTGCGGGTCTCACTTGACCTTAATTTTGAAAATATTTAAAATAACTCGCCTCCGCTTTTGAAATATTTGCGGGAAAACTGGGAGACGGGATCCGCTCGTCGGTACGAGGTTCGACCGTTCCTGGCGCCTTTACCAGGGGTAATCGAACCAAGGGTCGAATCAATGCCTTTTGCTTTGCTATGAAACTATCTAAGTATTTATCCTAAGTCTAGATGCACAAAGAATCATGCTTGTGCAAATGCAAAGATGTATGCTCTCTTTGAAAGTGTTTTTTGAAGAATTCTCAAGTGTTTCTGAGATGAATCTGATAAAGTGAAGAAATGATTTCTAACTTAGAACTTAAGATTGAAGTTCTAAGTTTTTAGAATAATCAAGAGCTTGGGAATATGAATCTGGATTTGGAAAATGATCTTGAAACTGAGAGAAAAGAGAAGAAAGGAAATTTCAAAGTCATAAATGGACTTTGAATTAGAAATTTGAACTTGGATGAATATTTAGAATGGAATTGAATTCTATCTTTGAAATTTTTAGAAAAAAAATGGGAAAAATAGATTGGAGAAATAAGATAGAGTTGGAATTTGAATCTAAGATCTAGATTCTAAATAGGATTCAAAGTTGAATTTTTGGATTTAAGATCCGAAATGGGAACTTGATCTTGAAATCTGGAATGAAGTGGAATTGGTTTGAGAAGTTGATTTGGAATATGGGATTCAAGATGGAATTTGAATCTAGAATTTTTAATGGAATTGGATTCAAGGTTTGGAATCCAAGATGGTATTTGGATCCGAAATTTTGAATGGAATTGGATTCAAGATTTTGGAATCCAAGATGAAATTTGGATCTGAAGATCCAAGATAGAATTGGATTCTGGATCCTAAAATAGAGTTGGATCTGAAGTCTGAGATCCAAAGTAGGATTGGATTCTGGATCCTAGAATGGAATTTGGATCTGTAATCTGAGATTCAAAGATGGAATTGGATCTGAAATCTAAAGAATGGATTTTAGATCTGAAATCTGAGATCCAAAGGGGAATTGAATTCTGGATCCTAGAATAGAATTGGATCTGAAGTCTGAGATCCAGTGTAGAATTGGGTTCTGGATCCTAGAATGGATTTGATCCAAGCTTTGAAATCCAATATGAAATGTGGATCTGAGATCCAAAGGGGAAGTTGGATTCATACTTGGAAATCTGGATCCAAGTTGAGATTTAACTTTGGATTTGGGCTTTTGAAAGTCCAACTGGGACTTTTGAATTATGGATCTGGGTTTTGAAAAACCCAGATTGAATTTAAAATTTAAGAAACGTCAAGCTTTTGAGAATCAATCTCATACTGTGGTTTTTGAATAGATAAGAAGATGAACTTGATTTTGAGAATGAGTCAAGAATTTCAAAGTTTGTAAATGGAACTTTGAGATTGAATTTTTGAATTGAATTGGAATTTTGGAATTTCAAAATTGATTTGAGAATTTGAACTATAATTGAATTTCAAAGTCAAATTTGGACTTTGAAATTGGAGTGAATCAAGAATATATAAAGATTGAATTTTGAAATTTTAAAGTCAAATTGGACTTTGAACTTGGAATTTAAATCTTTAAAATAAGATAGAAGAATGAATTAAACTGTAGACTGAAGAAAGATATTTGAGATCACTTGGTGTTTTTGAAAAAGGAGTTTTGAAAATATGATGCAGTTCTATCCTAAATGATGAATGAATTTAAAGAATTTGAAATTGGATTTTGAAAAGCTATTTCATTCCTTGGATGAATTAAAATAAGATTGAAGATATAATACATCATTGACTATGGTCATTGGATGTATTATATAATAATCTATGTTTAAATTCAAGTAAAGAATGAAACACATTTGGTGCTTTTATAGAATTTAAAATGAAATTAACTCTCAATATACCCTGACTATGGCCATTGGTATATATTTTGAATTAATTTTAAGTTAAATTTTGATAAAAGAAGAAAATATTTAAGGAAAATATGATGAATTTTGAAAACAGATCCAGTGTGGATCCAATGTTGTTTCGTAAATGATAAAAATGCTAAGTTTTGTCCACACCCTGACTATGGCCATTGGTGTGGATCATCAACTTAGTATCAATTACCTCTTACGAAACAGTGCACGTGTCATTCGTGTTTCACCATTTGTGAGAATAAAAGCAAAAATGCATGAAAAACATGCAATTAATGATTTTATAATGCTCATTCATTCTATCTAAAGCAGGAAATATAGATTCTCATTAAGATCTAAATTATTACAATATACAAAATTGAATTGACAACTCAAAGTAATGATATTTTCCATATATTCCCTGCAAAACATCATAGTTAGTATGGAAGCAAAAGAGAATTGTGCATTTCAAATAGGCCAAATGTGAGATGCTCATATGCCAAAATATTTATGATGGAAAAAGTAGAAAATGATATATATTTGTATACATACCTATGTATACATACATACATGCATATATATATACATACAGGTATATATATACATATATATATATATATATATATGACATGTATCATTCTTTATGAAACAAGAAAGATGAGAATTGGGGGGTAGTATGGATGTTACAACTATGCACACAGGTATAAGATGTTAACACAAGGGTGCAACCAATGTGGCGGCAACCAACACAATGTGCTACTATTGGAAGTATGCAGGGTTGATGCAGTGACAACTCATTTATGCTTTGTTTCTCTATATTTTTATTGTGTACCTAGTACCTACTCATTAGTAATGCTTGTTTGGCCTTGATGAAAAAGAAGCATCCAAAATTATGATAGGCATGCAGATTTCAAAGATCAGTCACGATTCTAAAATTGTTCCCACCTATATCAAGCAACCGACCATATAACTAGCAATTTCACATTTTTCAACAAATAATAGAAAGCCCACACATAACCTGGACAAATCACAGCAGATTAGATAAAGAAACACTATGCAGCATGAATTTTAGATTTCTTTAAGAACTTCAAATCACGTGTTCATCAAACCTGCAAATCCTACATGTCAACTTGTAACAGTACAAAAGGAGAGGTGAACTGATGTTATATAAGTACAAGTTGTGGAAGGTGGTGTGTATTCGTAGATTACAAATACAGCAAATGAAAGGTGATGGTATATACCGGATGCTTACTAAAATGAGGCAACTGCAGGAGGTGATGAAGCATTATTAGTAATGTATTCCATATGGGCCAGGAATTGGATTGCTATGGATGACAACCAGGAGGTTATCCATGGTTTTGGCCTCAATGAATTAACAGATGATGACTCTGTTTAACAATCTTCAATATTACAATATAGGTCAGTGACCAAATCTACAAATATTAAAACAGTTAAAAATCAGGAAAAAAGATTGGGTGACAAATGAAAAGTTGTTGTCATAGGCTTTATAACTCAATATCTGAAGATGTCAAAGAAATTACTCATTCTAGAATCCCTACATGGAGATAAACCAACAAAAATAACTTCAATATCCTGCCTAATAAGTAGAATAAAAACTGATCCTAAGCAATGCAAACACAATATCCCATTAAGTTTGCTCTAGAGAAATTGTTGAAAAAGAGTTCAGATAAAGGAATTCGATATACAAAGAAAAAAAAATTTTTTGTCACAGTACCAAATACATATTACAAGAATGATGAAGGATACATAAAATATTTCAAAAAAAAAAAGGTAACTTAGCTGCTGATAATACTGTTGGTAAGTCTTCACCGGGGCTTAAGCTTGAATTTAAGACCATCGTGGGGCTTCACCTGTTCTGAAATCTATCTCAGTCCAAGGCACACGCTACTTTACCATCATCAATATCAGCATGCGAAAGCGCAAGAGACTTTAGAGCACAATATGCTTAGTGCACGATACCTCTATCCGGCTGCTAACATGGAAATCACCAGGATCAATCATCATAAACCCAACAATCCAGCACTGGGCCGATAATGCCCCCTTTTCTTTTCCTATTTTTTTTTGCTGAGCACCATATATGCTCTCAACGAGAACTATACAACCCACAGAGGATATTCCAGCATTGGGAACAAACAAAGATGTTATCCACATGATTATATAAAAAGGAAACTGAAGACACGAGCAGCTGGAGGGCACTCTAAACAACTGACAATAATTTGGAAAGGCATGGTTAACAAACAAAATCTACTGCAAGTAACTCCTATCAGCAATTAGAAGCATCAGTTCAGAGTATCATATTTCAATAGTCTGAGATGTTAAGGGAATGGAGAGGGTGGAATGGAGTAAGGGTTGTAACAAATGGCAAGAGTAGGGAATTAAATACAGATGGGTATAGACATTGGACTGTGGTTTGAAAAGGGAACACAGATCAGCATAGATCCCAACTCTGTAGGGAATCCTGGTCACATGTTGGATGCTACTCCAGCTCTGGTCTGGATTTTAAAACAATGGCGTTGGATGCTACTCTAACACCCATCGTGGAAAATTCAGAAGTCCATCAATGCCTCACCGAGAAATTCGATAAAAGCTCCAATCAATGCATATCCGCCTTTTCTTGAGAGCACAACACCAGACAAAGAGGGCAAAAGTGCAGTATTTCCCCCTTTCATTAATAAGCACGTCAAACCTTTGACACCGTTGTGGCTTTTTTTTTTTGACAAGGCAAAGTCCAACACTTGTGAATCTCGTTTAAACGAAGGACTAATGAACTCTTGTTTATGGGATTATTCCCCTGTGTAAACTATACAGAGACATAAGACGTAACTAGTTTCCAAATACAGGACGCAGAGCTACTGATGAAAACAGGTATAAGCAGATAGCAACGCCATATCAAATGGCAAGAGAACAGGAATTTTGACGAAAAAGAAGGATCCTAATACTGTATTAAATCCAATGCAGAGGCGATGCTGAACTAAACACAACGCTATAAGCTCGAAGTTACAGGATCAATCAAATGAAATACGTTACTAAATTTGAAAGGAAAAGAAAAAAATGGCAGTGATAGCATAACATCAGAATAGGAAATTATTCAGAGATAAATTGCCCAAAAAAAAAAAAGAGAAAGAAAAAAAAACGAATATTGGAACCAGAATGTTCCGTTAATGTAGCAATGGATGGGTCGATCCTGCTATATACAGGTCGATCCCATCCTTAATGCCTTGAGGGGAAAAACAAACTCAAAATAGGAAAGGTAATAATATGAAATTCCTATAGAAAATCAAAATAAAAGAAAAGGAAGAAAGACTTATGAAAATCAGGAACAAATATGATAAGCAGCAGGAAAGGAAGGGGAAGGGGTCACTTACCTGATTTGCTTGAAATCCTGAAAGAAGGAACCCTTCCTTCGTTCTACCGTGGAAGTTTATTGTAGCTACGGGGAACTCTTCCGCTTTTCTTGCTGGAACTGAAGATCCCTTCGCCGACCAGGGGAGAGACTGTAGCTTCGCAGGGGAAAGGGAGTCGATCCTTTCAGCTAATTGGGAAAGAAGACCGGTTCATACGTGAAGAAGAAGAGGGGGAGAAACAAGAAGAAGAAACAGAAGAGGAAGGAAGAAGGGGATGCGTAGAGGCAGAAGACGAGTCGAGAGGAAGGAAAGGGAGCGTGATGGTGGATTGTCAAGGAGAAGGAGGATGCGGGGGTTAATGGATGATGGAATGGGGCGTCCTGCATCCCCTTTTAAGGAGGAAGAGGGGAAGGTTCGGGAAGAGGAGGTTAGAGATGAAGGGCGATTTCGAGGATGGATGGTTTTGGGCGATGGAGGAGAGAGAAAGAGAGAGAGGGAGAGAAGCGATTAGGGTTTCTAAGGAAGAGCCCTGAGAGAAATCGGGCGAGAGAGGAAAAAGGGAGGGTTTAGAAGGGTTATTTGTAAAAAAAATTGGTTTTTCCAAAAAGAGGCTCTCTTAACAAAATTTTTCATAAACATGGTTTAAAAATGATTTTTTTAGCAAAATCGATTTTAAAAAGTTTAAACTCATTCATTTTTCTCAAAATTTTCCATTTTTTTGGTTTTTTGTTTTATTTTTCAAATTTTTTGTATTTTGAGAATAAAATCCTAAAGTTTGTGAGAAAACAGAGGTTAAAACTAATTTTTTTTTTGTGTTTTTGCAAAAATATTTACAAGAAGGAAATTTTCTGAAAATTTAAAAACTATTTTGAGAAAATTTCTTCAGAAATGGGTTTTGATCCGGATTTTGAGGAAATATGGATTTAAAGTGCTGGATTCGGATCCGGAGTTGATTTTGAATATATCAATATGGATTTTAATTCAGAGAATCTGAAGAAATGACTTGATTTTCTCAAAAAACGGGGTTAGGGGTAAAAAGGGTCATTTTTTCAAAACTTTGAAAAATTTGGGGTGTTCACAGATGCCCCTCTTTGCTACTAAGCCGGTTGAGAGCCGAGCTTAGTGGCAAAGACAACACTCCAAATTTTGAAAAATGCCCCATCACGGTCGACCAAAACTGTGATCATCGCAAAATTTTTCCTCTTTCAGGGTTTTTCTCTCTCGTCCTTCTCTTTTCCTTTCCTAACCTCTATTTTCCTGCTTTTTTGAAGGGAGAAGAATAAAAAGATAGAAAAGAGAAAGAGAAGAGAAAAGAAAGAGAAGAGAAGAGGAATTCTTTTGCGGGTCTCACTTGACCTTAATTTTGAAAATATTTTAAAAGATTACTCGCCTCCGTTTTTGAAATATTTGCGGGAAAACTGGGAGACGGGATCCGCTCGTCGGTACGAGGTTCGACCGTTCCTGGCGCCTTTACCAGGGGTAATCGAACCAAGGGTCGAATCTATGCCTTTTGCTTTGCCTAAATATTATCTAAGGATTTATTCTAAATCTAAATGCACAAAGAATCATGTTTGTGCAATGCAAGGATGTATGCTCTTTTTGAAAGATGTTTTTGAAAATCTCCAAGTATTTTGAGATGAACTTTGATAAGGGAGTGAAGAAATGTTTGATTTTAACTAAGAACTTGAGATAGATCAGAGGAGTTCTAAGTCTTTGAAGTTGGGAAAATGTATTTTTGATTTTGAGAATGACTTGAAGCTTTTGAAGATGAAAGGAAATGCAATTTCAAAGTTGAAAAATGGACTTTTGAATTTGAATTTTGAATTTAAGAAGGGAAAATGAATACTTGAAATGGAATTGAATTTGGATTTAAGTTCGGAATGGATCTGGGATAATCAAATGGTATTTAAGAATGGAAATGGATTTAAGAGAATCAGATTAGATCCGAGAATTTGGAATTGGAATTGGATTCCGGATCCTAAACAGAGTGGGATCCGAGATTTGGATCTAAAGTCTAAGATCCAAAGTGAATTGGGTTCTGGATCCTAGAATGGACTTGGATCTGAAGTCTGAGATCCAAAGTAGAGTTGGAGTTTGGATCCTAAAGAGGAATTGAATCTGAAGTCTGAGATCCAATATGAGTGTTGAATCTTGGATCCTAAGATGGATTTGGAGTTAAATTCAGAAGATGAATCAAGAGCTTCCAAGTTTAATTTAAACTTGGAAAATGAATTTTAGAAATTGAATCTTGAATATACAAACGAATTTCAAAGTTAAATTGGATTTTAAATTTAAGATAGAATTTGGAATTTGAAATACAAGATGATTCTGAAGTTTCAAAGTCAAATGGGACTTTGAAATTAAATTCTTGAATCTTTTTGAGGAATTTGAATTTATGAATAGGTTTTGACCTGAGAAATGAAGGAAAGAATTACTTGGATTTTATGAAAAAGAAACTTTAAAAAAAAAAAATGATGCAATTCTATCCTAAATGATGAATGAATTTAATTTTTTTGAAATTGGATTTTTGAAAAGCTATTCCATTCTTTAAATGAATTAAAATAAGATTGAAGATATAATACATCCTTGACTATGGTCATTGAATGTATTATATAATAATCTATATTTAAATTCAAGAGAAGAATAAAATACATTTGGTGCTTTTATAAAATTTAAAAATGAAATTAACTTTCAATATACCCTGACTATGACCATTGGTATATTTTTTGAATTAATTTTAAGTTAAATTTTGATAAAAGAAGAAAATATTTAAGGAAAATATGATGAATTTTGAAAACGGATCCAGTGTGGATCCAATGTTATTTCGTAAAAGATAAAAATCCTAAGTCTTGTTTACATCCCGACTATGGCCGTTGATGTAAATCATCGACTTAGGATCAATTACCTCTTACGAAATGGTGCACGTGCCATTCGTGTTTCACCATTTGTGCAGTTTTGAAAGTGAAAGAGGAAAATGTCATGAATCAAGCAATTCTAGAAGATATATACATATTCATTCTATTCTAATACAAAGAATGTAAATTTTCATTGTATCTAGTTATTACATTGTCAGGTGGAATTTAAACTCAAATTCCTAGACTAAGAAGAGAAATAGTCTTGATCCCTGCGAACTCAAGTTAATCTGAGAGGAAAACGTATGTAGAAAGTAATAATATCACATGGAATCTTAAGATCATACTAAAAGGAGTTGCAAGACAAATGATGAAATGTACCTTAAGACACATAATATCAGAAGATACATGTAATGTCCTAAAATAATGGTGAAGACTAGTTGTGAAACATGTGAACGTAACAACTGAATGGCATCACAAAGGGGACAGTTATATACACATTTGCAATATGCAAATACTTGTGTAAATACATACACTAAAAGGAAGTATGATACAAGTATGGACAATGAATGTCCCAGATGTATGGAAAGTGGATGTTTTCATGATGTTCTAGCTAATGAAGGCATACGTTGGATGCCTTGGGTTAATGGGTATGCTGACAGGTACTAAGGCTGTATACAAATGGATACACAATGGGCAATGCGATAATGTATTGACAGAGCACATTCGTGCTATTGTCAATGGCGTTGCAACAGTGCAATGGGGTACAAGGTATATTCAAGGTGAATATGCTGTAGATAGCATGAAGGCAGCTGTGGACAGTGAGGACTTCATTAGAACTGAGCCTTGCTAAAGGCGCATAGTTACTGCTATGAGTGTTAACATGAAAATCACAAGTATTATGGTAGCTGCGAAACACGATGGAGCTATGATGGTCATGTAACAAACCTTTATAACTAGTATTATTAGTATGAAGGCTACAGAATAATATAAGACAAACATCGATAACAAAAAAAAAAAAAAGGAAAACGAATTTTATAAGATGATTGATAGTGATGAATCTGACAGAGGAAGTATTCTCTGAACAAAATTTAAAATAAATTTATATTTACAGCCTTTTAAACAAAATAAGATTACTTATGTGGCAAAGATGACGCTATCATTTCTATCCTCAAAGTTTGGATTACTAACCTCGAGCCTTGCACCCGAAACTGTACAGGGATCAATTATTCACGAGTAACCTTGACTTGAACATTAACATCTTATAAGAGCAAGGTTGGGCTCTTCGCAGCTCATCATCCGGATGGAGATGAGTGTGTAAGGTGGGGCTGTGTTGAAGCTCATCCCGGGTCTCTGGAATATCTCTGCAAATAGGTAAAATGCAAAGAAGAACTGAGAATCAATACTGCAACATTTTGAAAGAAAAAGTAACAGAATTTTGATTAGGTAACAGAATATAACAAAATTTTTGATGTCCTCTTTTGCGGCAGGTTGGATTTAAAACAGGTAATAGGTACAACATGCGCCTCAGTTTTAAGGCCACCTTCCCTGCAGAACTCAACTATTAGATTCAAGGTTAGAAACAAATCATAAATCACCACCAGGTCGATGATATGTCACCCTTAGAGTCAACGACTCTTTCACTTTCACCAGGCAAAGGTTCTGTGATATACAGGTTTCAACAATCCATAGCATAAATACTGCCCTAGTATTCATTTTGTTCATATTCGCCTCACGCACAGGAAATAGGGAATGATTATGATGTAAACCTACAAAGATGATATTACACTTGGGAATGAGGGGATCGACGTCATGCAGAGAATAAAACAAATATACAGGGCCATAAGGGAATGCATTGAGCGATAGTGAGCTGGAAGCTAATAAACTATAGCAACAGTATGCCATGAACCACTTATACCAGGGATATGACCAACAGACGCAAAAAATATAAAACAGAAGATTAGAATGAACAATGATGCAAGAATGCCATGGGCTACATTGTGGATACAAGGTAAAAAAAAAATGTAGGTAAGATGACATACCGATACCTGTGGATTCAACAGATATACGATAAGGAGCCCTTACCTAAACAAAGAAGAATGCACACAGGGAATAATGTAGTGCGTGAAATATTACTGTGGGTAAGTAAACAAGATTAACTCGAAATGAGGAATTCGTGGACAATAATAAAAAAAATGTAATAGTGCTTCTGTCAATAACATCAGAAAATGAAGACACCTAAAATCAGATTTTAATGAAATAAGATAAAGCAAGAGGATTAAATCTCGTGTTTACATGACTTGAGCAGGCAATTCCTTTTTTTTTTATAAGCTGACATACCATGGCCTTTTCCCAACTGGACGGGAGTGAGACCAAATCACATTGTTGGATTCAGCTTTGCGGCAAATATTAGAACAGCTAATCAACCAGATTATCAGGGAAAATGGACTTGGCGACTCACTTTGATGACTCTGATGCCTCTTCGAAACAACAAAAAGCATAGAATCTTTTCTCAGCATTCGTTCAATAATATCTTCAAGTAACTCTCCAAAGGAGAGAAATATTATCCTTCAACTCTGACAGCCAATTAGGATTTTAAAACATTGAATCCAGTCATTGCAGCAGTTGCTAGATACAGTGGCAAAGGTGCAGCAAATTACATCGCCAAAGCTGCTAAGATGTTTGATGGTCAACAATTCTGAAACCTCCAGTGCAAAATCCATCATTAGTTGCCTATGCGTCTGAAACAATGACGTTGAATGGACCTTTTCAAAGTCTGACGACCCTGTGTATCTGCTGAAAGGGAGCTGCGACTTTTGTTTAAAGGCTTGTTCTGCAGGAGACTTGATAAGAGATCCAGGAATCTCTCAATAACAAGTCTTTGCAGTAAGTCTTGTTATGCACTTGAATTGACCAATGATGGTACCGATGCAATCCCATATGCTAAATATGGTGCTGATATAATGAAGTCAGATTAACAAGAAAGAGAGAAAAAAAAATGAAGATGGGAATCATAATGATAAAACGAAGACAGCAAAAGAGAAACATAAACGTAAGGCAGCAATAAAAACTCCCATTGATCTGACAACCGATTATATGGCTCTGCTCACAACTTGGCATGGCATATTGATCAGATAGGAACCATCAGACTTATGGGTGAGGGTGGTGCTGTAAACATCCTCAGACAGTAAGATTTTATCGTCCATTTCCAAACTCAAACCCATGAGCGATCTTCAGGCCGATATTGGTATAATCCGATGCTAGAAAACATATCCAAATGAAGGGACGCTGTGACCAATTAAACCAATGCAAGTACGTCATGATATCCATTCAATGGATTAGAACAACGTGGAGCATCTGGTGAACATCAACTAAAATCTTTAAAGATTTTTTAAAAAAAAAGAAAAGAAATAAAAACAAATGTTGGAATTTAGAGATTCCATTGCTATAGCACAGAGTGGATCGATCCTGCTATATGCAGGTCGATCAAACCCTTAATGCCTAAAAAGGAATGAAAACGGGAAAGAAAGTGAAAGCTAAAAGAGGGGAATGCTAAGGGATAACGATTTTACAGAAAATGAAAAGGGGAGATGATGATTAATTACCTTACCTCGAGCAGTCGATCTTCTTCAACCGATCGGGAAGAAATCCAAAAGACCGAAATGGGAAAAAGAATAAGAGGAAAAAGGGAGGTGAAGCACGATTTTCCTTCTGCTTGCAGGGTCTTCTCTTTATTGCAGGATTTCCTTCATTCGATCGAGGGCGGGAGCTGATGCCAACAGAGAATAGGGGATGCAGGGGAAAGGCGAAAACCGATCGAGAAGAAGAAGTGGGGAGGAGAAGAAACGGTCTTGAATGAGAAGATGCTGGTGGGGTGAAAACGGGTGAAAACAAGAGGAAGGAGAAGAAACAAAGGGGTGCGGGGGTGAAGGCGATGGGTTAGGGTTCTTCCTGCGGTTTGTTAAATAGGGGAAGAGGAGGTTCGAGAAGGGAGGTGCCGTTAGGCATCGATGGCGGGGAAAAGGGAAGGGGTTGGAGATGGAGGGCGATGGAGGATGGTCGCACATGGAGGGTTTTGCCATCGAGCCTTTAGGCGAGAGAGGGAGATGAAGGAATGGAGAGAGAGAGAGACGATGCGAGAAGGAGAGAAGGCCTCCGTAACCCTAAAAACGATTTTTTCGTTTAAGGAGGTTCTTTTTATCAAAAATTTCAAAGGCCGGCTCTCTTAAAAAGTTTTTTGCAAAAAATGGTTTTTGTCAAAAGGCTTATTTTTCAAAAAGAAGTTTTCAAAAAAAAAAAAAAAAACGATTTTTGGTTTATATATATTTTTTTTTATTTTTATTTTTTATATTTTATTTATTTATTTATTTATTTTTACTCTTTTCTTGAAATTTTCTAAATTTTTTGTATAAAACTTCTAGAACTAGAGAAAATGAGAGTTTTTTTTGAATTTTTTGAGAAATATAAAAAAGAAGAAGAGTTTTCTGAGAATTCGAGTTTTTATTTTTGAATTTTTTTTTCTCAAGAAGGGGTTTGGATCCGATTCAGATCAAAATTGGGTCAGAGCTAAGACTTTGGGTCCGAATTCTAACGAATCCAATGGATGAGTGAAATTTTTGGTTAAAAATTTACCCGATCATTCTGAGGGCGGATGTCAGGGGCAAACAAGTCATTTTTGGATTTTTTGGAAAATTTGGGGTGTTCACAATAAGCAATTTTGTATAATTTTCCAAGCATAAGTTTATGTAGTCGTTTCAATTTTCCTGTGTCACTTATGTGTTACACTTATTAATGAAAGAATTATATAATTACCACAAGGAATGATAGAATTATAACAAAGAATTATCGGGATACAAATATCACACAAAACATATCTACCATTGTATGATTGCAATAACGAATGATAGAATTACAACAAAGAATTGTAGAATTATCGATTTACAACAAAAAATTATAGAATGATACAATAAAATCACAATATATTTATTCAGTGTCACTTGATGACTTAGAGGGCAAACAAATCTTTTCTTTCTTTGCCTTGGAAGAGTCTCTTTATTCGGTGGCCTCTTCATCCCCTTTATCTCATTAAACCTACTGGTAATCATATTTACTAGTGTGTCATATTTTGATTCCATGTGTCTCGTCATATTCTGCATTTGCTTCCATAACTCCTTATTCGCACTCTCTAGCATCGTGATCCTTTCGATGGACACTACCTTCTCCCTTGTGAGTTGTGTTTGCTCCTTAGGGACACGATGGTCATTATGTCTATGCTAGAAGGCGACATGCTCGGTGACAAGAGAGACCATACTTTCAGGTTGCTTCTCCTTAATTTGTTGATTTCCAAGCATGGGTTACCAATAGTATTTAGTGTTTAGTGTTTAGGGATTAGGGTGTAGGGTTTAAGTTTTAGGGTTTCGGGTTCATGGTTTAGGTTTAGGGTTTCGTAAGATATTTATTGTTTAGGGTTTGTGGTTTAGGGTTAGGGTTTATGGTTTAGCGTTAGGGTTTAGGGTTTAGGTTTATGATTTAGGTTTAGGGTTTAGTAATAAATTATGCGATATGTGTTGTAGTTTCTAAAATATTAATTGTTTTCTAGTGTCAATTTGTTAGATATTTGTAGTATGTAATTGACACCTGTTCGTGAGAAATTTACATTTTAGCGACATAAGGTGGCCATTTGTGTGTTCAAATTGTTTCTCATTTAGCGATTTTTATGAAAATCGCTTCAAAATATCGTACCTGTAATTAAATCGCTATCGTCAACAAGTATAAATCGCTATTGCGAGATATTGTTTTGTTTGTTAATATCGATTTGTAAGCTATTATGCTGAATTTTCGTATCGATTTGTAATATATTATGCCATATGTATGTCGATCTGTAACATATTATGCGTTTGCTAGTGTTAATTTTTAAGATATTTATATTATGATATTGATACATGTGTGTGCAACATTTACATTGTTGCGTGATTTAGATGGCGATTTGCGTATTCAAATCACTATTAATTTAGCGATTAAATTCGAAATCGCTTCACAGCGTTGTAGCTATCATTAAATCATTGTCACACGAATCACTATCGTTAACACACATATACAATAAGTCATTTATTTTATTGGCACATTAAATAACTCAAAGATCATTACAAATAACTATATGGCTTTTGAAGTTTTCTAACTTGTGATTGCTGAGCAAAAGTGCTTCCTTATCATGCTTCCAACCACTTTTCCTTTGTTAGGGTCAACCCATTTTTTTTAAAGATCTTCAATTATTTCTCTTCGATGAGTTTGTACAGGCACTAGATGAAACAATATTGAACATAGCAAACATCTGAGAAACTGTATCCATTTGAATTGTGCAGTGGGCTGTTATTACGACTAAGCTCATTTGCTTGCAAAGTTGCATGGCAAAGGGTGGTCCGGCAGCAGACGAGAGTAAAGGTGCACCTCCGACGGTAGGCAGCAGAAGACGGCAAAGGGTGCTCCCGCGAAAGCAAACGACGACAAAGAGTGCTCCTCCGGTGGTGGAAGGGTGATCCAGAATGGAGAGAGCGACACAAAGGGTGCTCCTTCGAAGGTGGATGGGTGATCCAGAACAGAGAGGGAGACATTTTTCGAGGTTAAGACTCTTCAAGTAGAGGGGTTTAATGGTTAGGGCAAAAACAAGAGGTTATACTCTATTTTTTTGTTCGGAGGACATTTTGGTTCATTACTCGAAACATCGTCTCATGGGGATAATGGCGGGAAAGGGTAATTAAGTCTTTGCAACCGCACCGGAATCCAAGGCTAAGTGATACCGACATACACAGGAAAATGAGCCCCACATGCTTACATATGTGTCCCTCATTCAGACCCGATAACACACAACTACCTTTTTCGGGGGTAACATATGACCTCCTATGAATAGTTTCAGATTCAAACTGGTTTCAAGCCCATTGCTCGTTTTGGTTTCTTACGAAGATTTGATTCCCTGGAGTTGCAAGCTTTAGTTCTAGTCATAGTGAAAACTGTTTTTATAGGCATTTTCTTGTTTTTTTCAAAATCTTGCAAGAAATTAAAAAGAAAAACACAAATATCACATTTTTCGACAAAATCTCAACAATAAAAAATAAAATAAAAACTATTAAAAATGTTTTTTATAAAAAAATATTAATAAAATTTATTAATATTGCATTTAAGTCATGATAAATAGTTGTTTAAAACATAAATATTGTATTTAAATCACCATATTTATGTTTTTTCCTAAAACTTGCAAGAAATCATCCTTTTAAACTTTTAGGCAATTTCTCGCAATATTATCGCGATATTTTGACAAATCTCACGATATTTGTCACCATGGTTCTAGTTACGGGTTCCTAAAGTGAGATGTCATTATGTATTCCAGACCAATGTTGTGAGAATCTGTGAGGCCTGAATATATTTTCAAAATGATTTGGAGTTGGAACGAGATAAAATGAGTTATAGGTGTCGAGAAGAAAACGAGAGATAGGTTGAAGTTGTCAAGAACATTTTAGTTACTATGTAATTGAAAATTATCCATCTTCACTCCCAACACCAAGAGGTTGTGTTTGGGAGGAGAGGGACGAAAAAAAGATGAGATGGTGTCGAAGACAAATAGTTGAGTTGAACTACTCTAAAAAAAGAAATTGGAGGAGAAAGAAACAGAAGGAGGAGCTACGAATCCCCCAAACCCAACTCCCATTAAACATCAATTTAGGTTGCCCTTTATGTGGATGAGCTATTGTGACTCCCTAAATAAAGTGGAGTTATGTGAGCAACTGATTTGTTTTGGTAGTTTGTGTAAACCTTAATAATTGTTGATTCTTTTAAATGTCCATATTAGCACTATCTAACGAAACAAGATTGTTTAAGTGAAAGATATTACACCTGAAATGCAGCAATATTAGCAAAAATATTGTGTATTATCATGATATTTTATAGCGATTTATGAGATACCACCATGTAGCGTTTTATGAGATGTCACCATGTAGCGCTTTATGAGTTGACCCATATAGTGATTTGCATGGTGTGAATGTTGAGATCATTGTGATTTGTAGATAGACAGTGATTTGCATGTATCATTGTATAACGATTTACACTGTGTACGAGATGGATTGTGAACACGATTTGCCACAAGAAAGAATTAACGTAGTTCGGTCATTTTAGAATCACATCTACGACAAACACTCTCACTTTCTTTTTTGGTTCATATCGCTGACCCCAATTGTTTTGGGATGAAGGCGTAGTTGTTGTTGTTGTTGTTTGTTGTATCTACGACAAACACTCTGACTCTCTTTTTTCATATATTGAGTCATCCAGGGGTGCAATATTTAGAATGCACAACATATAACTAACTTGGAAAATATCACAATGGTACGGTATTCTGTTTAAATAACCAACTTGATATGCAAAGAAATTATTTGTAATTGTTTGGATGAGATGAGAACGGATCCCATAAATCAAGGTAAGAGAGAGAGAGGGATAAGGGTTATCGTCAACACTCCCCCTCAAGTGGGGTGTAGATGTTTGTACAACCCCACTTGTCGAGAAGGTCATGATGATGATCTCGAATGAGTCCCTTGGTGAATCCATAAGCAAGTTGCTCTGCACTTTTAGTACATGGAGTAGAGATCTCTCCTTTTTGAGCATTTTCACGTACACAATGACAAACGATTTCGATATGCTTAGTCCTTTCATGAAAGACTGATTTTTCTTTAATATGAATTATTGCTTGATTGTCACAAAACATGGAAATAGGTAGATTCTCATGAGCACAAGCCATTGTGTAGCATAGGCCTCGGGAACCCATGGTCCTAGCCTCAGAGTTTTATACTACCCACACGATGACCATGGGAATGGCTGCCTAAGCCAGTGTGACTAGGTCTTCATGCCAGATGCTGAGATGCCCCAAAGCCCAACCTTAGAAAAAACCTTGTTTTTTTTAGGTGTTTAATGCGAAAAATGGAAGTACAAAAGAGAGGGTATAAAAAAGGCCGCAAGCCTGAGCGGGACACAGATGACATACACACATATCTAACACAATTACCAAAATGATACTAGATCCAAATGTCCAAAAATACAAAAAGAGACAATATACATCTTTTTCTGAGTCTCCCAAAAACTAGAAAAAAATGCCCTCGAAACCCAACAAAGCCAAGACCATCATCCTAAGTGTGGGCTCCCAAGCCTCCAACCACGCGTCGTCGCTTCAGAGCTGAAACTACTTATCACTTGCATCCCCATAAAATGGGGTCAGTACTCCTGTGAGCTAGTGAAACAATCAAATCGAATATACCATTTCATGGAACAAAGGCATGGTAACAATCACTAAGCAAATATACGGCAACTAAGATGAAATGAGATATAACAAGTATATGTGTGTGCAAGCATGTATGTGCAAAGTGTACAAGTATGGAACTACCACCAACAATTGTACAAGATCATGAGCCATATGATGTGGCTGTCAGAAACATATAACCAAAGTTCAATAATTGTTGCATGTACACAACATGAAAGCATAAGAAGGGAAAACACAACTACAGTACAAAGGTATGTGCAAGCATAAAACTAACATCTACATCAACCATGGTAACTGCTAAGAGCTTCAGTCTGTGATTGGTTAGTGATTATGTTCTTCTTGCTTACTCCTTCGTGTATGCGAAGGTAACTTTGCATTCTGTGAGACATTCACCCAACGTCTGTTATTTTATTTCTAATAAGGTAACTGGGGATGCTACAAATCGAGCAGCGCTATGCATGCAACCCTAAGCTAAGAGAAACCACATGAAGGCAATGAATTGTAGTCCTCACTGTTGCAGTAGCAGAGGTACCTCAAAGGTAACCTCGACCTTCCTAACTCTGAGTAACTGGGGGTCATAAGGATGTCTCGCTCCTCTAATAAACTCTCGCAAGCGACATGTCACTTAGGAATGTATCATCTACCCTCTCTAAGGTGAACCGTTTTGTGAATGGGGCACCGACAATTTATCTTTCTTAAGTTGGGATTCACAACGCACCTCTTTCTAAGGTGACTATGCACAAATGCCTCATGTTTCTCGCAGGGCCACACAAATAGGTCTTTTGCATGCCCACTCACGTGCTCAAGCCTCACACGGCTAAAGAAAGAGCACATTGTTGATAAAGACGATATCACACTAGTTTGTTTTATATTTTAGGGTATAACAATAAGTGAGATCACTCACGAACATGGGGTCGTCGCCCAAGCGGACTCAAGCAAAGTCGCAAAACCTCATCGACATTAGACCAATACCCTACGTGGTCTTTAAAGGGTGATGTTGCTAGCAGGTCCCAGATGATGATGAAGATTTTGATATCAATCAATACAAATTTGAATTATGTTTTTCAAGGCTTTGAAGATGGTAATTGATGCAAATGCTTTATATTTATATATATGTGAAGCCTTGTGTTAACTAGAGATAATTCTTGTTTCTAATGCAACATACAAAGCCATGGATGCTATTAATGTAATACCCCAAAATTTTAAACTTGTGAACCTTTCAGAGTTCGTTTATAAAATCAGCAGAAGACTATTCTTTTGTTAAATTCAGAAAGGCAAGCTGACAACTTTGGGCACATTAGCTAAAATAACCAAAACTCACTACACATGTTACTTGGAAAACACTTTGAAAAGCCACTTTCATTTAAAGGAGTTCCCAAACTGTACAAAATTCGGATATCCAAAGAAAAATCCGTCACAAACCCAAAAACAACCAGGACGCGAGCTAAGAGCAGGAAAAAGAAAATCTTGAAGCCATATTGCAATCGCGTCATCGCCCATGGTGTACTTAATCATCATCTGTACCCATAGAATGAGTTAGTTTCACGAAAAACTAGTAGGTGCACAAGAGAGACTAAAAGAAGCTGAATTAAGCATATTTAATTCAACATGCTCAACAATTTTAAGTAGTTAAACATATATGCAGTACAAGACAGGTAAGCAGTGAAATGCAGATAAGTAGTGTAAAGCAGGTAAGCAGTTTAGAGCAGGAAAGCAGTGCAACTGTCAAAACGCAACGTGACAATTCATTTGATCGTAAGCTCTGATCTACCACACAACAAGCAAGTCTCTATGACCCATCAATCAGTGTGAACAGACTTTATATTTCGATATTACGGGTACGCGTAGCCAAAACGTAGAAATAACTGAGACTAATTCAAGCGTCTGTTATTCTATATATTTTAAATAACCTGAATAGCTAGTTGAGTTCGCTCTTAAGGGGGACGGCTTTCAGCCGAGAGAGTATTCCCCAAAGGCAAGTAAGCAGTGCCACAGATGCATCCAACTTCTAGAGAAGTACATTGGATCTACCACCTAGGATAAGGTTTGGTAGTCTCTTCCCCTAACTCCAATGACTGGGGAGGCCGGATCTTTGCCCGTGGGGTGGTTGTTAACAACCTGTCCATTGAAGTTTTTGTATTGATCTGGCCTCTCCCTTGACAGACAACAAGAAGTGAATGAGTGTGTTAGGGGTTGCTTAACAAACAACCCATTCTATGATGTGGTCTTTTAACTACTCGAGCATCATGTATGTGAAGGTGAATCAGTCACCATTTTATATGATTACAGCATTGTGCATTTAACACTATTCGAGGTCGCACGACCATCCCATCTGATCATTGCAGTACTAGCATGTAGTGCACGACTACAAGTACTATAAGATAAAAGAAGTATAGTTCCTCAATAGGAGCCTCAACAAAAGTGTTTCACCAAGATGTAATGTGAGTCAAACTCTGCTTTTGACATTATCGATCTTTCAAAATATCCAATAGCTTGTTTTCGCACTGTGAACGAGGTCTCTGCATTTAATCATTATCAGGTCATTGTTTGTTGCTCTCACTATTTCTAACAAACTCTTTGTCCTGGACAACCCTAATTAATTCTCATCTCTCAGAGCCTTACGCGACCAACTGTCACATGTTACGACTTACTCATTGCATCATACTTTCTTAGAAAAACCTAGCCTTTTATAGAAGGTCCAAAACATGATCTTGATCTTAAATCACTAAAGTTCTTATTCATACCTCTGGATTCAGCATATAATCGTGCTAAAACAGAAAGTCAAACTATAGATTCATAATTGGCTATCTCAGAAGATCATTACAGCTCACAATAACTTTTTATAGTAATCCAAAATTCATAAGATCCACGTCGGATCATTTGGTTCAGGAAAATTTACGACCTTATAAGGAATTACTGCCCTAGATGGTATACATGGCATTGGACTATACACTTCCTCACAAGAGTTCACCGTCTTTGCGGCTACCCGCTCGTGGACAGTGTACATCCTTACAACGATTCCTTTGGGAACCCGATCCTCAACAAAAGTCATATTCAATGAAAATCATTGCGATACACGCATCAACACAAATGACCATTCTTAGGGTCGATATGCACTATTATAATTAACAAGATTCCTTTGAACTATTCTTTGAGTTGGCTAGTTTATGGAGTCACATACTTTAAATGAAAGTCATCAGTTATGGTGCCTGTTCGAGCCTCATAATTTGAAATCATGTAATCTCGTTTTCGATTCAAACATGAAATTTTGAGCTCAGACATTCTTTTACACTTTTTGGAACAGAAAGTTTGACAAAAATGGGAATTGCCGAGTTGTTATGACTTGTTTATTGCATATTTTCTTCATTATTTTAGGTCTTTCATTAAAGCATCACATAGTTCAAATGTTCTAATTGCTTTTTCGCTGGTGGAGTATAGCTTGTACCACACTACCTTGTATCTTTATGTATAAGAAAAACAAGAACTTATACTAACTTAGAAGTTTTGATTTTGATCAACAATGGCTCTGTATCTTGCCAATGATGTAATTGATAAAGCATCTAGGGATCTGGATATTGGTTTTCAAGCACAGAGATCCATCCCTTCTCAAGTACACTTTTCAAAACATGGAACTTGGCATCAAATGTCTCTAGGAGAGGAAAGAGAAAGCATGTTTCTGGATCCTCTGAGGATAACTCAAGTGGAATTAAAGCTGAAGTTTCGAGTAATTGTCCAAAGATTCCTTTCTTTGTGCAGATTTTTGCTCTTCAAGCAGTAGAATCCCTTCTTACTATGGTTTGCATCTTAAACAATCTTTCTTTGGTTCTAGGTGTTAGGTTGTTTCTGATATGTTGATTTCCTCATTTATGAGGAATCATAGGTTTGTCACTGCTTGAATGAGGCATCTTGAAGTTTACCATAGTAAAAATTGTTGGATCGCTTTTCAGATCACACAGTTTCACAATCAAGAACATGATATAAATCAAGAAATAAATCACCATGGGAATCAATATAAACAATTGATCGAAACAAGAACAGGGAGCAAACATGTCAGTTTTTGCATCACACCAAAATCCAAACAAAAGCAAATCGACAAACAGTTGCATAGAACATAATAAAAACAACAGGAACATGTTTAGATTATGTAATAAGTTAAGGCATACGAAAGTACTCCGCTTAGAGAAGATTTGCCCCCACATACAGTGCAAACAGGGTCTGACGTCCTTCCCCCAGGATACAATAGCCTCGACGATCAAGATCGGTGCACTCTAACGAATCGTCCTTCGAAAATAACCTCTCTAAATCGCTGTTGCAGAAAGCCCCTTCAGGGAAAAACCGATAAAAGAGAGAAAGTAGCAGAGAGAGAGAAAATGGAGAATGTTGTGCCCCTAGGATCTGCATAACCCCAGCTCTAACCACACTTTTATAACCCATGAACGGTTACAAAACATGGAAGAGACCCGTTACGGGATCTGACGAGTCGAGACCTATAATGGACACGAATAACGAGGAGTCATGACCCGTTATCATTTCTCATAACCCATTAATGAATCCAAATATTCACAAAAACTTTGGGCAAAAAGGTACTTTGGTCTTTATTGGATATGGCCCTAAAGGGCCAATTACCCGACCCGAATCTGAGCCCGAACATGGCACGACTTGGCTCAGTACGGCATGACATGACAAGCAGGTGTACGCACGCACGCACGCATGTGTGTGGTAGTCATCCCAACCCCTTGTTCTTTGGAACAAGTGTAAGAGTTTAAATGTTGGTTATAAAGCCTACAACAAACTCAAACCTCTTCAATATGGGACTATTCCATATCATCAAGTCCAACCTTTTTCCAAAATGAAAACAACCCACGTTTTCATCATTTGAATTCCCTCACCTCTACTTTTTACACCCAACGTTCCTCCACAAATTCAAAGAATAAAAATGGGAGAAAACCAAGATTCAAAATGGGATAATCTGCAACAGGACATATCATGCTTTCATTAATGGTACCTCCTGGTTTGAACCACTACCTTAGTTGACTAACTTTACCCCCATAGGAACGAAGTGAACTGAAGTCTTGAACTTGAACCTTTTGTGTAGGAGTGTCCATTAGCAACAACACGATAAAGGTTCTGGTTGTAATCTTTAGGGATGACGCGTTAAAGGCCATGCGTCTGAATCCTGTTTTATGAGTGACTTCAGGAATAACACAATTCTTTAAACTGCAACCAACAGTCACACTCACATGGGTGGGCTTCTCGAGAGATGCACTGGTAACATCTCGCCTAGAAGGCTTTGAACTCATTGTGAACACCCCAAATTTTTCAAAGTTTTGTAAAAATGACCCTTTTTGCCCCTAACCCTATTTTTTCTGAGAAAATCAAAGCTAATTTTCAGTTATTCTTTAGATTTTCTGGATCAAATTTCATTCAAAATCAGTTCCGAATCCGAATCCAATCCACATTTCTTCAAAATCCGAATCCAAACGCATTTTTTTTGAAGAAATTTCCCCAAAAATAGCTTTTTAATTCTCAAAAAAACTCTCTTTTGTAAATATTTTACAAAAACACCAAAAAAATAGTTTTAACCTTTGATTTCTCGTAAAACTTTAGGACTTTATTTTAAAAATACAAAAAAATTGAAAAAATAACAAAAGCCAAAAAAAAAAAATTGGAAAAGAACTACAAGAAAAGCAAATGATTCTCAAGGTTTTAAAAAGCTTCTTGGTGAAAACCTCAATTTTGAACTATTTTACAAAAATTTTCTTTTTAAAGGGGACCTCCTTTTTGAAATAGAGAAGATTTGCAACGGCTGCAGGCTTGCTGCCTCTCTCCATCGTCAGATTTTCAACAGCCTTCTCGTTCTCCTCCATTGATCCTCAACGAACCTCCACCCTCTGGAGCCTTCCGCTCTTCCTTTAAGAAGAGCCCTCCAGGATCCCTTTGGGGGGATCATATTTTCTTTTGACATCCATCGGTGATCGACTTCCATTCATTACCCCACCATTTGACGATTCCTTTCGGAGCTCTTTCTTCTTCTTCTCCCCTTTTATTTTCTGGTTTCTTCCCTTTTATCAATCGCCCCTTTTCCTCTGATGCATCCCTCTGATCTTTCCTGAAGTTGCTGAAGAGAGTTGTCCTCCTTCTTCCAAAATCCCTGCAAGCAAAGCAAAGCATATCGGATTTCTCTCCTGCTTTCCCTGAAGAAGAATCGACCTCCTCCCTTTGGGTTTTTCTGCAGCACTACGGTAAGTTCCTTTACTTTCTGATTTCTGATATTTACAATTTTTTTTCTTTTTTCTTCTTCTTTTCTTTTTTCTTTTTCCCTGTTCATTATCCCGTCAAGAGCACTTCTCGTGGTACTGTGTTGCTCATAGCAAATCTCAGACCACCAATGTGCGAAATCGAAGGGAACGAGCTAAGTTCCAACATTCTATTCCGATTTATGATTTAGTTATTTTCTTTATTATTCAGATCTGATGTATTTTCATATGGATTATGGCATATGTGATTTTTCTTTCATTTTACTTTTTGCTTCTCATAAATCCTCTTGATTCAGGCATATACATTCCTTTGTTTTCATCAATTTCATGCGTAGCGAACCCCATGCACCATGCTCGGATTCTGTAAAATCCCTTTTTCTGTATTCCATTATCTGAGGAGCCATATAGATTTCTCTGTTTTTCCATTTTTTTTTTGTGTTGCATTTCCTGTAAATGCGTCGCACGACACACCTAGATCTCACCATGAATCAAGTGTGATTCATGGAAAGGTCTGCCATAAGACTCCCTGTATCAACTCGATACCCTGCAAAGGGATTTCAAATCCGATTATAATAGAAGGCTCATTGTATAAAGGCACCCTGTATTTGATTTTCATTGTCGTCCAGTTTCTGGGTCCCCAAATGATGTTCGATCTTCATATATTTTTCTGTTAATTTTCTTATGTGAGTCTGATAATCATCCTATGTTTTTTTTTTTTTTTGTTCTCTCATAATGTTTCGTTTAATCATTTGTGATATATCGATTTCACTTTTCTCTTTTGATCCATGGTTCACATTGCCTTCATTACATATATTGTTAGTTGTCTGTAATTTGAGTTGTTATCTTAAAGATAATAGGGCATATACACTACTTTAGGTGAATTGTGATAATAAGGTGGGAATGTCATGGGCCGGATCGGCCTAAGATGTACATAAGACACCATACGAGGAGTGATGGTTATCAAGAAAATCAGTGCAGGGTATTCATTGAACAGGTCCACTTTCATTCTGTTTTCTTACAGTAGAACATTGATGCATTAGCTTTCAGAAGGTCAGTCCTCTGGCCGATTCCAGAAGAGTATTGGTAATGTGCGCTTCTCAAGTGCCTTTGCCTTATCAAAGGCGTGTGACACCTCAGAATTCATCACATATTGATATCTTGTATAATGGTTCAGTGTCCTACAATTAAGCCGAACTCAAGTCACGAGGAGGAAATGTTGAATATCTGCACCCTGCAAAGTTCCTACCATGATGTCTGGTCCACTCATTTCACTAAGAGCTCTTCCTTTGGTTTACCATATAATTAGATTTGTTTTGAAGGATGGGATCAATGTCTATCATAAATTAGAGTTTTTTTTTTCTCTCATGATATGTATGCATTATACCCCTTTATTATGTATGATTCCTGCAATCCCTATACCCTCATTACCTGTGTTCCACGCCAGCCAAATCCTCACATGTTAGCTTAGCTCCCCTTATATCATTTGTCATCATAACATTTCATTTATCATGGTATGTCCTTATGCTAACTCATTATATCTGCATAGTATCCTGCATTTGTAGTTTTATCATTTGCATATAGTTATTTCTCCACATTGCGCATAATGTCTGTATACTTTGCAATCATGCTCAGTAGTATTTTGTCTTCATGATGTATCACTCTCTCCCATAGTGATTCGTTTTTTTTAGCACACCATCAACCTGTGGAAAACCCCCTTTGATGCAACGTATGCCAGGGCCTGATACTTAAGTGATTGCTCCTAAAGGCAATTATCTGTGAATATGATTGAGAAACAAATCATGGTTGTTGTCAGGGGTAACTCCTCAAAATTTTTTTTATCAGCTGCTGAAAGTGATTCATCAAGTGTTAGCGTTATCATAAAATCGATTTGGGAAACTAAATCACTGAAAATAACTCGATATCAGCTCATCTATATATTTTCAGTATTCATTTATTAGCATTCGTGTGCCATGCTATCTGTCTTTCCTTTATTTTCACCATCTTATCTCACTGTATCTCATCTCATAGTAAGCCTTCTTTAGGTATAATGATGTTTAGGTCCTCATCCAGGTAGTACCAGACTCTGAGAAGACTTAGCCAAGAAGGGCCCAGAATATTCCCACGCCTCTCTGTTTGAAGCTATTGATATTGCCACAATAAATTTCGTGTATATGAGTTTTAGCCTGGGTAATTTGTCTTGCAATTGGCATGAAGCCGTGGAACCTGCAGTCAATACATTGCAGTGATCGAAACAAGGGCAATAAGCTATTTCTCTTTCCCTCACCATATTTGAAATCACCCAGTATATAGCTTGTAATAGCTTACTCCTGCATAAAATCTCTTTCCATCCACTCTCTCTATTCAACATCCTATGTCATCACTTTCATCTCACAATCCACCCTTTCTACCTGATAGCTCCTTCCTGTAAACTACACTACTCTTTCACCTTCCCATACACTGTAGCTACCTAACCCACATCATTGCATCGTTCCACAGTCCATTACATCACTATCCCAGTCCATGATCATTTTTGCCTATTGTACGATGATCCAACATAGTATCATGTCACCTGTATAGTTTCGTTCCCTGCTACCATCTACCTTATAGGCCCATCTTCATTTTTTTTTATGTGCACACAAACATCTACATCAGCAATTCCACTTTGCTGCTATCCATAACTCCCCACTATTTGTCCTCCTTTTACCTCATACAACCATCCAGCCACCTGCATTCATGTCATATCCCTAACATCATTATTCCACCCATTATGTCCCTGTGTATATATTATAGTACCTGTCGCCACCCCTCCTTACCACAGCTCATATTTCACAAGCCACTATATATACATATATATATATATGTATATATATATACTTACCTGTATAGATACATATATATATATATGCAGGTACATATATGTATGTATATAGGGCATATGAGCATTTTACCATTGACATCTATATGATATGGACAAATTCTCTTCTATTTTCATACTAATCGAGTGTTTTGCAGGAAATATGTGGAAAGCATCATCATTGGGAGTTGTAATTTCAATTTTATGTATTGTAATAGCTAGGCCTTAATAAGAATTTATATTTCCTATTTTAGATAGAATGAATGAGCATTGTAAATGTCATCAATTACTTGTTCTTCACGCATTTTTTCCTTTATTTTCCAAAATCTCACAAATGGGAACACAAATGGCACGTACACCATTTCGTAAGAAGTAATGGATACTAAGTTGATGATCCACATCAATGGCCATAGTCAGGGTGTGGACAAAACTTAGCATTTTTTACCTTTTACAAAATAACACTGGATCCACACTGGATCCGTTTTCGAAATTCATCATATTTTCCTTAAATATTTTTCTTTTATCAAAATTTAACTTAAAATTAACTCAAAATATATACCAATGGCCATAGTCAGGGTATATTGAGAGTTCATTTCATTTTAAATTCTATAAAAGCACCAAATGTATTTCATTCTTCTCTTGAATTTAAATACAGATTGTTATATAATACGTTCAATGACCATAGTCAAGGATGTATTATATCTTCAATCTTATTTTAATTCATCTAAAGAATGAAATAGCTTTTCAAAAATCCAAATTCAAATTCTTCAAATTCATCCATCATTTAGGATAGAACTGCATCATATTTTCAAAATTCCTTTTTCAAAAACTCCAAGTGATGTAAATATTTTCCTCAATCTATCTTCAATTCTTATAAAAAACCAATTCATCCTTTTCATTTTCAAATTCAATTTCATTTTAACTTTGAGATTTCACAGTCATTTTTTATTCAAATTCAAATCAGATTTCAAAGTTCAAATTGACTTTGAAATTCCAAATTCATTTTATATTCAAAACTCCAATCGAAATCAAAAGTTCAATTTAACTTTGAGATTCTTGATTCATCTTCTGAATTCAACTCCAAATCCATTTTAGGATCCAGGATTCAACACTCATATTGGATCTCAGACTTCAGATCCAAATCCATCTTAGGATCCAGAGTCCAACTCTACATTGGATCTCGAACTTCAGATCTAATTTCCTTATAGGATCCAGAATCCAATTTCACCTTGGATCTCAGATTTCAGATCCAAATCCATCTTAGGATCCAGAGTCTAACTCTACATTGGATCTCAGACTTCAAATCTACAATCCATCTTAGGATCCAGAACCCAACTCTACATTGGATCTCAGACTTCAGATCCACAATCCATCTTAGGGTCCAGAGTCCAACTCTACATTGAATCTCAGATCCAAATTCATCCTAGGATCCAGAACCCAATTCTACTTTAGACCTCAGACTTCAGATCCACGATCCATCTTAGGGTCCAGAGTCCAACTCTACATTGAATCTCAGATCCAAATCCATCCTAGGATCCAGAACCCAATTCTACTTTAGACCTCAGACTTCAGATCCACTCCATTTTTAGGATCCAGAACCTAAGTCCATTTTGGATTCTAAATCTCAGATCCCATTCTGTTTGGGATCCAGAATCCAATTCTAATTCTAGATTTCAAATTCCATTTTCGGATCTAATCTGAATCTCTTAAATCCATTTCTATTCTTAAATACCATTTGATTTTCTCAGTCCTTTCCAATTTCAAACTTCAAAATCTAAATTCAATTCCATCTCAAGTATTCATTTCCTTTCCTAAATTCAAGTTCAAAATTCCAAGTCCATTTCCGACTTTGAAACTTCATTTTCTTTCATTTCAAAACTTCGAATCATTCTTTTTCAAAATCAAGATTTATTCTTCCAAACTCTGATTTACTTCAAAGACTTAGAACTTCTCTGATCTATCTCAAGTTCTGAAGTTAGATTCAATCATTTCTTCACTCCCTTATCAAGTTCATCTCAGAATAACTTGGAGATTTTCAAAATATTTTTCAAAAGGAGCATGCATTATTGCATTGCACAAGCATGATTCTTTGTGCATTTAGATCTTTTAGGATAAATTCTTAGATTATATGTAGGCAAAGCAAAAGGCATAGATTCGATCCTTGGTTCGATTACTCCTGGTAAAGGCGCCAGGAACGGTCGAACCTCGTACCGACGAGCGAATCCCGTCTCTCCATTTTCCCGCAAATAAATTTCAAAACGAAGGTGAGTTAAATTTCTAAATATTTTCAAATTAAGGTCAAGTGAGACCGCGCAAAAGAGTTCCTCTTCCTTCTTTCTTTCTTTTCTCTTCTCTCTTTCTTTTCTGTCTTTTTGTTTTTCTCCCTTCAAAAAAGGAGGAAAATGGAGGTTAGAAAAGGAAAAGAAAAGGAAGAGAGAGAAACAACGAAAGAGGAAAAATTTTGCGATGATCACACTCATTCAGAGTTTTACCTCTTTCTTAACTTGCAGTTACAACACCTTTTCAGAGTAATCAGGAGAACAAACACATATACGTAGTATAACATTAATAAGATGCTATCCAATTCACCCCACAGCTTGTTATTACTATATTGAACCTACTTTGTGGGATCTCCACTTAGATAGGTTGGGTTGCTACTGTATATGGACCACTGATGAGTTTCAGTCTCATCCCCTCTCTGGATTTCAAGACTAATGGCTTATCTAGTCCTTTCGTTAATGGATCAGCTGTATTCTCTTTAGATCCAACATAGTCCACAACAACCACTAACTGAGACACCAGTTTCCTTACATATTTTATTCTGACTTGGATGTGCCTTCTCTGCTTTTGATTGTATTTTGTGCTTTTGGTCTTTGCAATTGTGGCCATATTGTCACAATGCACAGATATCGCAGGAATTAGTTTGCTCATTAAAGGAAGTTCCTCAATAAGTCCATTTAACCATTCAGCTTTCAATCCTGTAATATCTAAAGCACAAAGTTGAACCTCAAAAGTAGATCGAGACAAGATGGTCTGCTTTACTGATCTCCAGGCGACTACGCCGCCACCCAAGGTAAATACATACCCAGTCATGTCATAACTCTTAGAGTTCATGGCTATCCATCTCGCATCACTATATCTCTCAAGAACTGCAGAGAATCTCTTGTAATGCAAACTCAAGAAATAGTTCCTTTCAGGTACCTAAGCACCATGTCCAATGCCTTTCAATTAGTGTGATTTGAACAACTTGTGTATCTACTTAATTTTGTCACAGAGAACAAAATATCCGGTCTCGTGCAATTTGCAAGATACATCAAACTTCCAATAATCTGGGAATACCTCAATTGAGACACAGAAACACCAGTCATATTCTTATGAAGAGGAATAGAAGGGTCATATGAAGTTGTTACAGATCTTCCTTGGTTATAGCCAAATTTCTCAAGTATTTTCTCAATAAAGTGAGATTGAGAAATGACTATCCCCTCGGCTGAACGAGTCAACTTTAAGCCTAAGATCATATTTGCAACACTCATATCCTTCGTATCAAATTTACTACTAAGAAACGACTTAGTCTCATTCATAATTCCCATATTGGAATCAAATAATAGAATATCATCAACATATAGGCATGAAATAATACAACCATCACTTTTAACTTTGCAATAAACACATTTATCAGATTCATTGACAACAAAGTTATATGATAAAATAACATTATCAAACTTCTCATGCTATTGTTTAGGGGCTTGTTTAAGTTCATATAATAACTTAACAAGTCTACAAACTTTATTTTCATTACCAGGAGCCACATAACCCTCAGGTTGATCCATATAGATCTCTTCTTCAAGATCGCCATGCAAAAAGGCAATCTTCACGTCCATTTGATAGACCGAGATCATAAATGGGAGCTAGTGCAATAAGCACTCTAATTGTGGTCATTCGAGCAACCTGAGAATATGTGTCAAAATAATCTATTCTCTCCTTTTGTTTGAACCCCTTGGCAACCAGTCTCCTCTTATATTTATCAATGGATCCATCTGGTTTTAACTTCTTCTTAAATATCCATTTGCACCCAATAGTGGAACTATCACGAGGGAGGTCAACCAGTTCCCAAGTGCCATTAGAAAAAATGAAGTTCATTTTACTCTTTATGGCGTCTTTTCAATGCCTTGCTTCAGGTGAAGTCATTGCATCTTGAAAAGTAGGAGGATCATCCTCGATAAGGTAAGTGATGAAATCACTTCCTAAATCCTTGGTAATCCAAGGTCTTTTTCTCTTTCTTGGTTCAACCAGTTCCTCAGACTCAATTAGTATAGAATGAGAATAAGATGATTCACCCCCCACATCTGTCATCATTTTCACTTGTTCGGGAATGGAACCAGAAGTTGAAGGTATATCTAAAGAAAAAAGATTATGAGGTACATCAACTTTCATGAGAAATACATCCTCAAATAATGTAGCTTCTCGAAGCTCAACAATAGAGTTTACATCTATGTCAGATATCTCAGACTTAATTACTAAAAATTTATAGGCATAGTTGTTCTCTACATAACCTCAAAAGACAATATCTACGATTTTAGGACCCAGCTTCTTCCTGTTGTGCTCTGAGACAAGTACCTGTGCAAGGCATCACCACTCTTTAAGGTATTTCAAGTTAGATTTTCTATTTCTACAGAGTTCAAAAGGGCTACAATCCTTATGCTTCTAAGGAACTCTATTCAGAATATGACAAGCCGTATTCAAAGCATCCCCCTACATATAGGTAGGTAATCCAGAACTCCCAAGTAGAGCATTTATCATGTCAGTTAGGGTTCTGTTTTTTCTTTCTGTAATCCCATTAGATTAAAGAAAATATGGAGCAGTTAACTCATGAACCATGCCAACTGATTTGCAATATTCATCGAGTTTATTAGAGGTACATTCTCCCCCTCTACCAGACCTCAATCTTTTAAGTTTTCTACTAGTTTGTGTTTCTGCTATATTCTTAAAAATAAGAAACTTATCAAAAGCTTCATCTTTTGATTTTAGCAGATACACATAACAATATTTAGTGTCATCATCTATAAAAGTGATAAAATACTTTTCTGATTTATGGTTAATACTTCATTAAACTCACAGATATCTGTGTGCACCAGATCCAATATTTCAGAATCTCTAACAATTGTATGAAAATGTTTCCTATATTGTTTAGCTTGCACACAAATTCCATATTTCTTAGTTTTATCAATGGAATGCTCAAGAATCAATTTCAAGTTCATCATGCATTTCACAAAATTGCATTTCACATGACCTAATCTATTATGCCACAAATCAGATGATTCTATGTTATATGCAACATTAGGCAATGAATCAAAAGAAACATCATTTTTTAATTTATCACTACAAACATGTTTAACATGAAGTTTAAATAAACCATCATCTAAATACCCCTTGCCAATAAATGTTCCAGAATGTAAAATAACAACTTTATTACATTTACAATTGAACTCAAAACCCTTTGTAACAAGACATGAACCACTTAAAATGTTCCTTCTAACTACAGGCACATAGTGCACTCTGTGTAAAAATAGAACTCATCCTAAAGGAAACTTCAGATCTACGTGTTCAATCCCTGACACTTTTGCAGTCGATGAATTGCCCATAGTCACGGATCTGCCTGCAGCAACTTGGTATGAGACAAAGGCAGACTTATCAGCACAAACATGCACATTAACCCTAGTGTCAACCAACCACTCAGTTGACTGATAAACGTGATAGATTTGGGGGTTAACAGAAACATACCCAGTACTAGTCCCAATGACCTCAGTCACCATATTGACTTCAAATGTTCCATCTGTGGTTTTATGAGCTTTGACCTTCTTGAAATGACATTTCTTAGCCCAGTGCCTAACCTGCCCACAGTTCTAGTACAATTTGTTCTTTGCCTTTTTCTGGATTTTGGCCTTAGGTTTAAACTGGTTTTTTATTGCAGATTTCGATTTTTGTCCCTTACTCTTAAAAGATCCAGTCATCATGTTCACTTTAGGTTGTTCAGTTGGCATCACAATCTGTTTCTTACTTTTGTGCTCTTCTTCAATGGCAATGGCTACCATAAGATCATCCAATGAGATCTTCCCTCTACGGTGCTTGAGAGACATACCAAAGTCTACCCAAGACTTAGGAAATTTCTCCATGATGGTCATAACTTAAAACTTCTCAAGAAACTTCTTATCAACCTTAGCCAAACTATGGAGTAACAATAGAAACTCGTGTGCCTGCTCAGTGATCGACTTGCCCTCTATCATCTGATATTTCAGAAACTTGGCAACTGAGTACTTTTCAAGACCTTGGTCTTAGGTATTGTACTTCTTGTCAAGTTGGTCCCATAGGGCTTTAGCAGTGGTAGACGAGGAACAATATACATCAAACAACGTGTTGGACAAAGCCAACAGTATGCAACTACGACATATATTGTCCTTCTCTTTCCACTCTAAAACCACAGCAGTATCAGGGTCAGTTTCAGAAACCGAAGGGCAATCGAGTTTCATAACAAATAACAACTCTATCGTAGTGAACCAGATTTTCATGTGTTGCTGCCAACGCTTGAAATTCTGATCGACAAATTTTTCCAGCATATCGGACATGTCCACTTTCGGTACAAAAGCATAAGAAGTCGACATGCTTAAGATCTTCTCTAAGACTGTTGAATCATTTTTCAGATCACATAGTTTCAGAATCAGCAACATGATATAAATCAAGAAATAAATCACCATGGGAATCATGATAAACATTTGATCGAAACAAGAACAGAGAGCAAACATGTCGGTTTTCGCATCACACCAAAATTCAGACAAAAGCAAATCGACAAACAGTTGCATAGAATACAATAAAAACAATCGGAACATGTTTAGATTATGTAATAGGCTAAGGCATACGAAAGTACTCTGCTTAGAGAAGATTCGCCCCCGCATACAGTGCAAACAGGGTTCGGCGTCCTTCCCTCAGGATACAATAGCCTCGACAATCAAGATCGATGCACTCTGACAGATCGTCCTTCGAAAATAACCTCTTTGAATCGCTGTTGCAGAAAGCCCCTTCAGGGAAAAACCGATGAAAGAGAGAAAGTAGCAGGGAGAGAGAAAATGGAGAGTGTTGTGCCTCTAGGATCTGCGTAACCCCAGCCCTAACCATGCTTTTATAACCCACGAACAGTTACAAAATGTGGAAGGGATCCGTTACGGGATTCGAAGAGTCGAAACCCGTAATGGACACGGATAATGAGGAGTCATGACCTGTTATCATTTCTCATAACCCATTAATGCATCCAAATATTCACAGAAACTTTAGGCAAAAAGGTATTTTGGTCTTGATTGGATATGACCCTAAAGGGCCAATTACCCGAGCCCGATTCCGAGCTCCGACACAGCATGGCATGCGTGTGTGTGTGTGGTAATCATCCCAACCCCTTGTTCTTTGGAACAAGTGTAAGAGTTTACGTGTAGGTTATAAAGCCCACAACAAACTCAAACCTCTTCAATATGGGACTATTCCACATCATCAAGTCCAACCTTTTTCCAAAAGGAAAACAGCCCACGTTTTCATCATTTGAATTCCCTCACCTCTACTTTTTACACCCAACAAAAATTTCCTTGTATTGCGAAAGGTCCCATGAATCTAATAGTATGCGACTCAATGTCAGCCATGAAATCTTCATTTCATTGCCATGTCTCAAATCTGATTATAAGGAATTTTGTTGTCATGAGAATCATGTGGCTTGGGAGAATCTCGCAAAAACATCTAGATATATTTATTATATTTAAAAAAATAAAGGCACATATAAATTCATAGTGAAAAAGATAAACACCTTAGAACAGTGTTAACATTGGGTTGATACAACGATAAGATTATGATATTTTGAAAACAGAATTTTTTGCATTTTATTGACTTTTTAAATTGCCAAGATAAAAGCATGGTAATTTTCAAAGTATTGGCTCAAATCTGCCTTAATTGTGAAAGGATTAAAAGTTTTTTCCCTGCATTGCTACACCATGCATCAGAATTTTGTAATATATCAACCGTTTGTAGTCCTTTTTATATGCTTCTTGGTATACTCTCCTCTTTATTGACCTTTGCAGGTTTATGTTACAGTTCCATGGTCATTTGGCGGCACCTGATTTTATCTGCTTATTTTGTGAAAAAGGAAAAAATCTGTGTCATTTGAAGGATTGTTTTGTGTAGTTATAGTCTTTCATTTTTTTTGGCAGAATTTAAGTTCCTTGTACTGTGGATAACGGTTTTCAAAGATATTTAGGCAAATTGGTTAGTTAAAATGCTAGAAAGAGTTTCTGATATTCCATGAATGCTGAGGGGACAGTTTGACGAGATGAGAATTAAAAAATATGGCACAGAGAAAGTAACTTAATAGATTTTTATCTCAATTTCATTATCCTTCTCTTTATGCTGTGGTTGTTATTGGGGCAAATGATGCTTTTGCTGAAACTAACATTGCTACATGATTATACCAGGGTGGTTCTTTACATTCACACAGCTGGAGCCAAAGGTTGATCTTCTTTTGATACACGTAGCGACCAGTGCCTGTGAGGAAGGCTGGTCATATGAGGACCACAACATTGTTATGGAGGATGAAACAAATTTTGGTCGAGCAGATTTTCAGCTTGCTGCACTTCAAGCACTGTTGGCTTCTTTGCTTTCTCCATGCTCTCACAGGCCTCCATATTTATCACAAAGCCTCGCACTTTTCCGTAAAGGTTATCCTTTTGCATTTGATTTACAGTATATTACATTGATAATTTCATCTTTTTGCTTGTGATGACAATGCTAAATATTATCTGCTTCATCCTCAGCCATATATTAGTTTACAAGAACTCACAGAAATTCATCTAAATAAGTGCCGCAGTTGGTTGAATTTACAATAAATGTTTTATGAAGGAAAATACATTTTATTCAGGGTTTCTGCTGTATTTACTGGGTCTTGGTCAACTAGAAGAATTGTGATTGTTGGCATACACATTGAAGAGAAATCTTATTTGTTAAAATGTTGATGGTCGCAGGCAGGCAAGAGGCTGGGACAAAACTTGCAGATTTCTGTGCACATGCTCTTCTGGCTTTAGAGCCTCTTATTCATCCACGTTCCCTTCAGTTAATGCCATCCTCATCTCTAATTAGTAATAACACAGGCATTGGTGGCTTAAACCAGAGGTTTCATTTAGCAGTTAATGAAAATGGGGTTGGAGACAAAATGGGCTGCCCCAGAGTGGACTACGCAAACATCTCAAAAACCGGTAAGCTGAAACTCCCAGTTGATGTGGGTGATATTTATCCAGATGACAAGTTATGTCTTGGTTGGTTGGCAAATATGGAAGAAACCGACACTGCTGAAGACAGACAGACAGTCCAAGTGGATGGTCTGACTGAACGTGTAACTGTTAATCTTGATAGAGTTGGTACGTTGGAGCCCTGCTCTGTTGTCAGATCAGAGAAGGAAATTTTGAAGGAAGACACCAGAAATGGTAGCTCAGTTCTGATACAAGAAATGCGGGTGAGTGGTGGTGCGGATGGTATGGGTAAGAGCACATCTGAGGAGCTAGAGGGCCATGAACCGGAAGAAGTGGTGGTGCATATGGAAAAAGACACTTCAGCTGAAAATGCAGGTGGGCTGTTTAAGGAATCTGAGCTAGTAAAACCAGTGGCATCACCATCAAAAGAAGATTCAGTCTCAGCTGGAATTGCAGATATTTCTGCTGAAGACAGCCCATTTTTCACCAGATTTTCTTCGTTGCACAGCACAGAAACCGTGGCATTGTCATCTGATTCAGAGAGTCTTCCAGACATCGTTGAAGGTGATCCAGACACAGACTAAAAACATGCATGCAGTGCTCATCCATACTTGATGTGTGGCTTGTGCAAGCTGGCCCTTTTTTGAATTCTTTAGATTCATACAATACTACCTTGAAGAAAGAAGGCTAAGGCAGGCGGGAAGAAAAGGAACAAAAAGTAATTATATTTAGTTTGTCGGAAATTAAATTATTTCGTTTAGTGAAAGAGTTGAGATAGATCCACAAAAGAAAATGGGTAAGGTGCAAAATCCAGCGAGGATCCGTTTTGCACCTTACCCATTTGGTGGTTGAGTGGGTGGGTTTCTGATGCAGGAGTTGAGCCTAGTGATTCGGGTCCATTAGATCATTTTATATTCATCTTTTCTTATTTAAATTTGGATATTTGTATTTGGGTATTGGAGCATTATATGATGTATATCATTAGGATAAGTTTGATTTGATTATAAAGTTATTAGAAAAGGATTCCTTGAAATGTCAACTCAAATTCACCCGTAATCAGACGTAATCCCATTCTGCCCGGAGAGTATCATTATTGTTACTTGACAAACCAACCCAACATCCATAAGTGATTCAAATGTAGGGTTGTCAGCGGGTCGGGTTTGATTTGGACCCAGGTGGAAAACCAGACTTTGACCAGATTTTTGGGCATGGTATCCGGTCCAGACTCAGGTCTAATCGGGTTCACTTTAAGAAAAACCATACTGGGACTGATAATAACTACATGAAAAATTGTGGGTCTTAAGGGTCTGGGTCTCGTATAAAATTTTGCAAACTATACTCGGCTCCATGTATTAATCGGACCTTCGGGTTCGGTCCTAGGTTTTCTTATTTATCACCAACACACCATTGCAAGCGTGCAACAATGTATTTTTGCACGCACACATTTCTAAATCATACTACATATCTTATAAATCGATACTAAAAAATACATAGTATCTTACAAATCGATATACATATCGCATAATATATTACAAATTAATATGATAATTCAACATAATGACTTACAAATCGACACTATAAAACACATGATATCTTACAAATCGATATACATATCGCACAATATATTACAAATCAATACAAAAATTCAGCATAATCTCTTACAAATCAATATTAACAAATAATACAATATCTCATAAATCGGTATATGTTACTACAACTGCGATTTGCGTTACAGTGCATATACTGAGTGAATGGACGATACTGGATGGGGTAGAGGCCTTTCCTCACTTATGTAAACAAGCATTCTTGTCAGCAGGTCCCACAACCCTACAAATATCTTTAATTTTTCAACCGTAAAAAATACATCCACCTGCAATAACAAAACAATGCCTTAATGGCACTCATGACGACATACATTCTTCATAATAGCATGATGACATGGAAAGGTACTCACGACGCCTTAATGGCAGTTGTTGGAATGTTTGTGCATCATTATTTTTTTCCATACAACGTAACGAAAACAAAGAAGAAGAGAAGACTGTAAAAAGAGATGGCCGACAAATGCCCCTATAACGACCACCAATGATCAAACCAGTCGATCAATTTATAATTATCTCCACGAAGTAGGAACAAACTCGAGAATGTTTTGTAACACAAGGCACGAACAAGAAGGCGACAATGTGTTGTAACACAAGCTAAAAGCTAAGGCGATAACCTGGACTCAGAATGACGGCAAAGCAGCAGACGATGTCAAAGGGTGCTTCTACGACATCAGACGTCGACAGTAAATGGTGCATCAACAAAAAGTTATGCAACTGGCAAGAAACCTAAGAGAAATCTGCTCTGAAGTATAGAAGAGTGTACTTGTCAGTTGTTATGACTAGAGAGAAGTCATTAAGCTGAAAGTTATGCACCGTTTTTCGTTCTTTTATAGCGAGAGAATGTGAAAGTACATTTGCTTCCTCTATAATACATATTGTTATTGTTGTTATGAACCAATTGATGAAGGGAAATGCACGAAGGCCTTTATCATTACATGTTCTTTTCTGAGTAAAACCTTCATGATGCACTGGAACAAATCTTGAGGCCAAAATATGGACGACATAGTAAATGACCAACTCTTAGATACTTAAATCCAAAATCATACAAGAGATAAAGCACATCCAGAGCTAAGGAATATCCAACTTTTTCTTGGATCTAACATTCGCTTTTGTGTTAATGGAAAAAAAGAAGAGGGAACATTTGGTTTTGTTCAATCCAAAAAATGATACTAACTTGATGTGAAGGGAAAGAAAAATTGTTGCGCTCGACATTTATGGATTGTTTTTAAATTATATAATTATTACTGCTTGGAATCCAACAAAATATTGTTTTTTGGAATTTACTGATAATTTTTAATGGGCGTTTCTTAATACATAAAAAAGTGCACATGCCAACATATAAGAACATATGTCGTACATATGTACAAAATGAGTCTTTGCTTTGGACGTGCATATATGACATACTTATGTATTTTTAGGAAGATCAAATTTTATGTCTCGGTTTGTCATGGTACATTTAGTATCAAACATGCTTCACATCCAGAAATTTAGATGAACTGATTATTTTTACAGTTGCAATTTGATTGTTTTAGTACTTACAAGTTTCTGCTCCTTGGTACTATATTTGTGGTATGTGCATCTACACTATCCTTTGTGTGTATGTAGGAATATAGTTCCTTATTGTTGTTGATTCCCTTCGCTAATCAATTGGTTCAGGACTTGGTTCTGACATTACTTCGTGGTGTTTATGATAATAGGCTTTACAGTTTTCCAAACTCTAAGAAAGAGGGAGCTTTCCTGTCAAGCAAACTTATTCCTTTGGTTCTGCAACTGTTAACACAAGATGGTTCAGAAGATGACGTATTGGTTAGCAAGATTCTTTCCAATTATCTCTCGCTCCCCTCTATTTTCTTTTTTTATTTCTGTGCCCATTGTTTGACACATTTTTTAGTAGCATGTGGCTTTTGCTAAAGTCATATCTGCCACTCTGATATTGATTTATGGATGCAAAGCTCCTTAACCTAAAATATAAAATCAAGACCTTTTAGCAAAACAGAGAAAAAGAGACTGCTCGTTTTTGTTGAATATGTACAAGTCTAAAGTGTTATAGTATTTATTGAATAATTCCCTTTACAATTGGTAACTATGTGATTGGTCTTTAACTGATATACTTTTTAGATATATGGGAAGTGTGGTAACATACGTATATATATACATATATAGTAGTTTCCTACACCCTTAGGTGTCTACGCGAGCCTACACACATGCGGCGCACACACATTTGTTTTTGCCATTAAAATGACCTTTAGGCGGGGGTTACGACTGGCACTAAAGACCTTCTTGTACGCACACACGCTGTGCATAGTGGGTTGTCCATCATCAGCAATGGACGGCCCTGGTGAGTAGGCTGCCATAGGTAGATACTCCTCTCTCTATATATATGTAGAGAGAGAGGAAAATTGGTTCCTCCTACTGTCCATATGGTACAGACAATGTTGATTTTGAATGTTTTAAGTATTGGCTGTTGGATCATGTTTTTTTTTATAAAAATGTGACTGAGCTTTGAAATTTACGAAAAAATTGTGTATGTGGTTTTGACACCTTATAAATAACTGCTCACATGTCATACTAGGATGATTCAAAAGTCAATTTCCACTAAACAAACCATGTAGATCACATCCGTAAGGTCAGATTAGAAAAAAAGAACCCAACACTAAAAAAATGAGAAATCAAAACCATCCATTCTCTCCTACCCAGGTAGGAGGAACCGATCACTCTCTCTCTCTACACACACACACACGAAGGAGGATGGTCCACCGCATCCTCTCCAAAATCTGTTTGTTAGATTAGTTTTCTGGAAAATATGTACATAGGGATGTGATCTTCATGGTTGAAAACATATGAATAGACTCTTGGATCAAACTTCTTTGATGTGTAGATAAGAAGAATTTTACAAGTATCCAAAAGTCAACAGTTCTGAAATTTTTTATGTTATAAGATCTTACCTTACCCACACATCAAAAAACTTTGATCCAATAGTCTAGTCATATGTTTTCAATCATGGAGATCACATCTATATGTTCAGATATGCCAAAAAATATATCTAACATACAGATTTTGAAAGGGAGGACAAGGGTGGACCATCCCCCCCCTCTCTCTCTCTCTCTCTCTCTATATATATATATATATATATATATATATATGTATTATTTATATGTGTGTATGTGTGGATAAATATTTATTATTTATTATAACCATTTGTACATGCAATCTATAGTAGAAAATGCCATTTTTTTTCAACTTTTTTGCTATTTTTTGTGAGTCTGAGCTTGTAGATGCGATCTACATAGCTTTTTATTACGACCATATGTTTTCAATCGTGAAGATCATATCTATATGGTCAGATTTGCCAAAAACTATATATTACATACGATTTTGAAGGGGAGAACATGGGGTGGACCATCCCCTTTCTCTGTCTATATATATGTGTGTGTGGATAAATATTTACTAGAACCAATTGTACATACAATCTAGTAGAAAATGTCACTTTTCTCAACTTTTTTGCAATTTTTTTGTGGGTCTAAGTTTGTAGATGTGATCTACATAGCTTTTGGATCATGTATTTGCAACATGTAAGGTTTTTCAAGTACTCCAAAAATCAATGGCCAATGTACCGAAGTTTGATCAATAAAATCATATTTTTACATAAAAGAAATATAATCCAAGTTGCATTTCCTAGCAAACAAAACATATTGAACACATCTACGAGGTCGGATGGAGTGGATACAACTTGCACCTATCATTTTTCCAACTAGATTGTACATACTGTAGAGAGTAGCAAATATTTATCCTATATATATGCATATATGTATGTATGTATGTTACTTGATTGGGTGAACCTATGACTCGCTGATGCTTGTGAGTCTTGGCTGAGTCTTGATGGAGACTTAGTCAATACATTGAGTTGAGTAGGTTAGTTGTTGGTCAGGGGAAAGTTAAGGCTGTCACTAGATTGATTTGTTCGATTTTAATTTTTAAAGAATAATGTTAGCACAATATCAATAGTGAAGAAGCATGGCAGACCGAGATTTAGTGTCCATCTTGATCCATTGGATCACCTTCATTGAATCCCCATCCATCCCAAGTATGTATCCATGAATATTAAAAGTTAAAACCATCCATAATTACAAATATCATACCTATCTTGAATTATTTAAATTTTAAACTAGTGATATGTAGCTTTTAAAGGAGCATAACACCTATACAACATGGGTGCCTCCCTAAAGGACAAGTACATGTGTCGACACAGGTCAGACCTGGCATGAACCCAACTAGGAACCTGTTTTTTTTATATGTGGAGAGAGAGAGAGAGAGAGAGAGAGAGAGAGAGAGAGAGGACGAAGGGTTTCATCCACCATGACCACACCCCTCCTCCCCAACACCTTTCTTTTTATTTTAAGAGAGATGAGTATCTCCTACTCAGTTCATGTCCTAAATCGTCATAAACACTTCTAGAAAACATAGTTGCATGCTATGTCATAGGGACTCTCCAACTAGGTGCCGCACACGCACCCAATGCGGTCAACCTGACCCTGGGTGCAATCAACACACCAAGGGTCATTTATGTCCAACTTTTGGACTATAAATATATATTATATTTTTGCCGCACTTTTTTGAAAGTGTGCACCCGCACCCGCACCCGCATTCATGTGACATAGGTTTCATGTGTTTTTTGTTTAATCCTAACGTAAAGATGCATTCATCATTGCTTATTCACTAAAAGCCATGCTTTGGATTCAATGAGAAACCTTGATTTTTATTTCACCAAGTTTTGGTGCAATATGAGCCATGTATTTTTAATCGCTCAAAATATGCATCTAAACACGAAAAATTCCTAATGTAATATATGCTTTCTACTAAATAAGCTATTGAGAATACATCTATGAGTTTGGATTAAGCAAACACCCTAAACTTTATCTCTTTGAAGCCGTTTAGGACAATTTAGGGGCCATTCATTATTCTCTCTCTTAGGCTTCAAAGAGACAAACCTATATATATATGTATATGTTTGGGTCAGATTAGGATCCAAACCTATAAACTACTTGAGTAGCTTTAGGTAAGATAGATGAACTTATGAGTATTTCTGTAATACAAGCAGTTTATTTAGTTTTTATTAATGTTTACTAAAAGAAGAGGTGGTTATTTTTGTAATTTAGAGGGTTTGTCTTATACAGTTAAGCGGGTGGGTGTTGTGTCTTTGCGTATTTATTAAAAGGGGCTTGGGGGTGAAGGAATCCTCTTTCTCCTCTTTGTTCTTCTTCCAATTGTCGGTACCCATTGCAGGGAGGGAGTTGGGTTGGGTGGTTCGTTCTCATGAATCAACCTCTTTGATGAAGCCAAAAAATTGGAAAAAAGGAAAAAGGAGTAAAATGATTTATATTGAGTCCTCTTCGGGTCAGATTCAATCCAAACAGACTTGTACCCAACATGACACCCACGTCGTGCCTTGTCAGCATGGATATTGGCGGTACATGGGCATGCTCAAAGTTGCCAGTTGGGGAAACTTGAGCGGGAAGGGATTCGGGAAGCAAAAGCGGAAAGCGAGGCACTTCCAAAATTTTAGGAAGCGAGAAATCCAGGAGGACTTAAAAGCGAACTAGGAATCATCTCGGAAGGGATTTGGGAAGCGGAAAAAAAGGAAAAAAGTAGAAAAACACAAGAAAAAGTGAGAAAAGAAGGGGAAGTGAGCTTCCCAGTAATTGGGAAGCACACTTCCTTCCCATTTAATCAGAAGCGCCACGTTTTGTGCTTCAAAGAAGCGCGCTTTCTCAAGTCGTATGGTGCTTCCGGTAACCCTGGGCATGCCCATGTGACATAGCAAATCACAAACTAAGTTGCTAGTGTCTATGTCATTAAGGACCCATTCTTTGTATGTCTCTCTCTTCCTTTACGTTTTGAACAGTATCTAGTGGCTGCTATCTTACTAATCTTATAAGAAAGATCATCATGTAATAAAATCCAACTCACGAGCTTTTTATTTTCATGAGTGTGTTGCTGCAGACTTGTGTAGTTGTATAGTGTTAATTAGTCTCAAACCGAGTATTTTTAGTGGAAGTGCATTGAGTGGTTTGACTGTCCAAATGTTTTGCTTTTGCCTCGTTTAACATATATGTTGTTTGACTCTTCTTTTTAAGAGTTAAATGGACTACTCGTATTCTTATAGTATTAACTTTTTGCAGGAAGCAGTTGTTGGTCTTCTTTGTAACCTGTTAACTTTGTTTCCGTCATCCTTCCATCGTCACTATGATAGTGTGAGTGCAAATTTCTTTCACTCCCTTGGAATGTTCATTATGACTTTTTCTGAGTTGTTCCTTGGGGACAAAGCTTGAACCTCAACTTGTTCTCTATGAACTTTCAAATATGAAATATTGAAGCATTATGTCAACTTAATGACTTCTTGTCTGTGTCAATCTATTTGACAATTTGCTTGAAGGAAGATTTATATTGTTTGGTGATATAGTTTGTATAACTGCCAATAATCTGGATTTATGTACACAAAATTTGTTTTCTCGTAGCTTGCAAAAAGTTTTTCTCCATTAGGATTTTTTTTCTTTGCATAATAGCTTATTCCTAAACTAATTAAGAAATCAATTTTAGTTTTTTTCATTTCTCCTATTGATTGATTCAATTGGATAGTATTGGGTTATTATGGTCTATTGAAAATTAAAATGTTTAAATTTGTGAAAGAATTGCCATATTTGTTTGGATGATGTACTGTCACAGGCTGAGGCTGTTGTCGCAACCATCTTGTTCAGAAATCCAAGCTTAGCTTTATCTAAGGTGTGAACCATGAGAAACTAACCTGCATGTATCAGTTCTGCAATTTTAATAATACTGTCTTCTCAGGGACTAAATGGTCAAGTCCATAGATGGTTTGACTTTGCCAAACTTTGTTTTGAAATATTCATTGTTATAAAATTCTTTCGCAGTCTCTTTTTTTGTAGACATAGGATTTTTATAGTTTCTGTTCTTTTGTTCTTTTGGATAGTTAAGCTTTTACATTAAATACTTGGTTTTTCATGTATACTTTTAGATGTTTGCCCAATTACTGGCTTTCCTTTCGAGGGCAAAGGGTGATGTTTCTAGCTGGTCCCAGATGATGACGAAGATTTTGATATCAATCAATACAAATTTGAATTATGTTTTTCAAGGCTTTGAAGATGGTAATTGATACAAATGCTTTATATTTATATGTATGTGAAGTCTTGTGTTAAATAGAGCTAATTCTTGTTTCTAATGCAGCAAACAAAGGCATAGATGCTATCAATCTCTTGGTTGAACCAGGAAAAGATCCCCCTCCTCCCTTGGGTGGTTACTTAGAGTCAAATAGAGGTTATGAACTATCAAAAGACAAGTTTGGCAAACTTCATATTCCTCATGTTTGCTCATTGATGCAGTGTTGTATTTCAATGCTTACCAGTCCTTACCATGTCGAGGTAGGCCAACACATTGTTTGTTTAATATTGTGGTCATGTGAATTTCATGCGAGGCCATTTCCTCTCTTGTCCTTATGTTTATTGTGGATTAAGATTTGCAGTGATTTTGTTTCAATGTTGTTTGGTCATTGTTCCTATGCACTCTCTGCTTTCACTGGTCGAAAGAGTGCTCTCACTGGATGGTAATAACTGTTATGCTTCAATGCCAGTTATAGCCATTACTCAGCTAGAGTTTATCTTTTCTGATCTCCCTGTGCTGCACCTGAACTGCTTAGATTTGCTACATGCAATCATCAAGGGGGTCCGCTGGTGAGTCACAACTTTGTTACTGTTTTCTCTGTGAACACATGGTGGGAATTCTCATTTGGAGAATTCACTAGCGCCCATTTTTTGGTATTTAACAGATAGATCCTTTGGAGTTTGCATTATTTAGATTTCTTGCAATCAAGAACTGTTATGTTGTGACCTATACCTCATGAGAATAATCTGAAACAGTTTTCATCTTTTCTGAAAATTGTGGGGCCTCCAAGATCCCTTAAAAGGTGCTATATTGGTTGATTTCTGTTTTCCGAGTCAACCCCAAAATAGTCTTAGTCAGATAGCTTTGTTCCTTGTTGAATGAGAACAAATTGGATTTACCTTTTTCAAAAGAAATAATTGTGCTTAATTGCTTCACTGTACTGTTACATAATTTGGAAGTTATAGTGGATGTGTAGATGTTTTTCTCCAAGGGGATGTATGGAAGAAAAAGGTGAGAATTAGTCACTCGTAAGCAAAAAAATACATTTCAAGCTTAAGCATGCATAGCCACTTATAGTGAAGATGTTGAACCATGATAATTGATAAGTCATAGTTTGACAACTTTTTTTATTGCACTTGCTAGAATATTCCTTTAGATAGCATGACAAGTAATAATAGGCATTGACATTTTGATCTATCATTACAGAGTCGTGATTCATTTGTAATTACTTGTTATTTATCCTATGAGCTTTTTCATTATACATAAAAGGGATGTGGAGTTGGCCCCTCTCCACTGAAAATTGGAGGTCATGGCTGCAGTTTTATCTATTGTTGTATTATCGTATCTGAACCCATATTGGAAGGGTTGTTGATACGGGTGTATCATACTGTATGATAAGATACATGAAAAATCTTATTTTAAAAATCACAAAAAATATAAAAAATCCAAAAATAAAAAATCATAGAATAAAATAGAAAAAAAAAATCAAATTTAAGCATTGTGAACAATTAAACATACACATGTACTATTATAGCATGTGAAACACTATCACAACAAACTAACAACTAACAAAACAAAAGGATAATTGAATATTGTATCGTATCGCATTAAAGATTCAGGAGTGTATTGTATCGCATGGACCAACGATACTGCAATGCGCCGTATCGTATTGTTTGATACGATAGAATACTGATAACATTGGTTTTCTCTGCTCTCTCATCTTTACATCTACCTGCAACATCTTACATGAGTTTATATGTATATTGATCATTGGTTTGTGGTTGGTCCATCAAATCTGGTCTCTTACATATTTTTTGGTAAACCTTTGAATCTCTCTCTCTCTTATCTTCCTCCTTTTCATTGACCTCTTTCCTTCTTTCTTCTCTTTTTACTCCAATTCTTTTGTCCTTTTCTTTTTCTCTCTTCGTATTTCCTCTTTCTTTTTGTCCTATTCCTTTCTTCTTTCGTTTCTTTCATTTTCTTTCTCTCTTCTATTTTCCTCTCATTTTCTTTCTCTCCTTGTGGTGCTAATGTTGTTGGCAGTGTCAGCCCTCGTTGTTGCTGATGTTAACCTATGATATTACTGAAGTTACCAGTTATACAGCTCTGAGGTCAGCAACTGTACTCAGCTGACCCAGACCAGCTGGTCAAGTTTCTCCTTTATGCAGCTTGTGCCCTGAAACTATTTCATTCTTGCTTATACTTTATTTCTCTCCACGGACCCAAATATCTTGAATAAATGTGTTTTCTTAACATGGGGATTAACCTGACCTCATCTAATTACTGTCTGAAAGGGCACTAGGAGAAGGCACAAAGCGAGAAAGAAGAAACTAAAAGTTTTATTGAGATGAAAAAGAGAAGGGATACAACAAATGAGGGACTCGACCTCCTTAGATGCACCAGAGGACAAAAATCTTTAACTTTGCCCCTATTGCTATGTTACAAAGATACCCCCAAGAATAAACATGTATACATAATAAGGGGTAGCACCAAGACATGTACAACACCCATATCATACAATGTATCTCGCAACACCCTCCCTCCAGCTTGAGATAATGTGAACATAATCATTCCAAGCTTTGAGAAGAATGTTTGAAAAGCTCTAAAGGGCAAACTCTTAGTAAAACAATCTGCAATCTGATGGGCCGTTCTGACATTTACCAATGAGATTATACTTTCCTGGTAGACTCTTCGAGTGAAGTGAAAATCAATTTCTATATGCTTAGTCTTTGCATGAAATTCAGGATTTTTTACTATTTGAATTGCACTTTGATCGTCACAGTGTAGTGGGATTCTCTAATCAATTTTATCCCCCATCTCAACCGTGTAGTCTTATCTGTAACTTGGGCCATAGCTCTATACTCGACCTGTTAAATTATATTGAATATATATATATATATATATATATATATATATATATACACACACACACTTTGTAAATACCCACTAGGGGTTAAATAGTCTTTTTACACTTTCACGCATATTCACTTAGAATATGATTTTTCTTTTTCTTTCTTTTTTCTTTTTCATTGAATTGGGCTCACATATGAACGTTGAACCACTCTAACAGTCATATTTATGACCGTTGGAGGGGCTCCAACATCCGTATGAGAGCCCCTCTTTGGTCCTCTCTTGTATATAAATAAGGAGCTGTCTCCTTTGTATTTTTAAGCTTATTTGAAGATATTCTTAAGTGAAGAATCTATATTTTTTTAGTTCCTCTCTCTTTTATGTTCATTGCCACTTTGTGGCTTGTTGTAATCTTGCCCATTAGTGGCTATTTGCTTGTATGCGTGTGCATTTGTTAGTCACTTTGTGACATTATCTCTTTTCCGTAGCATTTTGTGACACGGCCTCAACAGTGGAAGGAGCAATTCTTTGTTGTTTTTTGTTTTTCTACGATATCAAAGAATCTCCAAGGAAAACACAAAATCTTGTAGTAGAGTGACAATCTTGGAAGACTCCTTCAAAAACTGCGTCACAATAGGCTTTTAACTTGAGTCTTATGGATGAGGAGAAGAACAGCACATGATTCATACTGCATCTAATCTATCTGATAATTCATAGCTCTGTAGCAAGGTGCACTCATGAACGGACTCAGAACATGAACTGCAAAGGTGATGTCAGGTCTAGATATAGTCAATTATGTATGACTCCCAACCAACTCTATACATAGTAGGATCCTCAAGAATCTCTCCATCCGAATGCTTCAATTTGCAATTTGCCTTCATGGGAGTCTCCACTTGCTTCCTATCATCAGCCAATATAGCCTTGTTGAATAGATTAACTGCATACTTATGTTGAGTCAACATATATCCACTTTCAAAATAGGCTATCTCAAGCCCCAAGAAGTATTTCAGCCTTCTCAAGTATTTCATTTCAAAGCATTCCATGTGACCTTTATCTTTTGGATAAGATCATTGCCATCCCCAGTAATAATCATTTCATCTACATATAGTAAGAGCAAGCATTTTTCTTTGCTAGATGATGTGACAAAGATAAACAGGGCAGGATCATGATAACTCTGTCTGAAATCCATATCCCTAACTACATAACTGAACTTGTGGAACCTTGCACAATGTGCTTGTTTCAAACCACATAGTGTTCTCCTTAGCCTGCACACTTTGCCTTCACGAAACACCTTGTGGTAGTTTCATGTAAACTTCTTTTTCCAAGTCTCCATTCAAAAAGGCATTTTTTAACATCTAGCTGCTACAAATATCATATTGTAATCTATGCACCACTGGAGCAAATGTCATATTCCATATTGCTAACTATATCCGTTGTGTACAAGACAAGCTTTAGATCTTTTAGTTGTTCCATTTGCTCTCTTCTTAATCTTATATACTCACTTGCATTCAACAACATTCTTTTTATTTGGCAACTTGACTAACTCCCATGCCTTCATCTTTTCTAATGCATTTGATTCCTCACTCAAGCTTGTTGTCATTCCGGTTGTATGACATCTCAACATAGGATTTAGGCTCATGATATGAATAAATCAGAGATAGAAAAACTGTGAGTAGCAGAAAAGGAATCATGTGAATCAAAGCATGGAGGAGGAATGGATGGATGATAACTCTTATGTACCTAAGGTGGAAGAGGATCCACTTTTGTGGATCTGGATCAGTCTAAGAAATACTGTGACTTGGCTCAGAAAATTCCTACTCCATTTGGCCATATCTTTCAAGAAAGGACTTGATTAGGTACTCCTAAATGTCTCCTAGTATAGGTTATCATCTTCTCATTATCGGCTTCAAGGTTTTCCTGGAAAGGATATAAGAAAAGAGGAGGTAGTCTCATGATCCACTCCATGCCACGTAGTTCCATAATAAGGTATATGTTTCAAAAACTCTACATGCCTAGACAGCCAAATTCCCGCAAGGTCATAACATCCGTAATCTTTTTGACGTTTGAAACAACACTTCACAGTCTTACAGATTTATGCGACAACTTATCTTTTTGTGGAGGAAGCAACAATACAAAGCATGTGCTATCAAACATCCTGAATGCACCATAATCAGGTTCTTTACCAAACGACTTGTTAAAAGGAGAATCCTTTCCAAGTACACTTGAAAGCATACAAATACAATTTACCAAATATCATGTCATTCTTACAGCTTCAGAGAATAATTCCTTAGGCATCTTTCTATTGAAGAGCAATGCTCTAGTGGTCTCCAACAAATGTCTGTTCTTTTTTTTCTACTATGCTGTTATGTTCCAACAAATAAGGGAGTTTACCTCCCTAGCTGCACTATAGGACAAAAATCTTTGACTTTTCCTTATTGCTATGTTACAAAAATACCCCCAAGAATAAACATTTATACTTGGAAGGGGTAACACCAGGACATGTACAACGCCTATATCATACAATATATCTGTCAGCATGCCTTACTTTAGATGAAACTTTGGAGTCACATTGATGGTACTAGTTCTCCTCTTGCCTTAACAAAGGAAGAGACGGTTGAAGGTCAACAACCTTAAACAATGCATGCTCCAATTCCAGCACATCTGGACTGGATTGTGAAGCATCAAGGCCTTATTTGGATGGATCAATTTGAAATTGTCTAAAGAGGTGCCAACTCAAGTGATTGATCTTTCTACTACAGCTATTCTTTGGAAGGAAATGAAGAATTTATATGCTCAGTTGTCCTGGGAAGTCTGATGAATGTGAGTTGAATTTCTTAATTTAAAAAGCAGATAAATCTTTATCTAAGTCCCTTGTTAAGATTAAACATATTGGTGATCAAATTGGTCCTTATTCAACATCCCATGTCTGATGGGGATGTTATTCATTACTTTTTGCATGGTCTAGTTGATGGATGTGAGAATTATTCACAAGTGTTATGGAAAAACCTCCATATGTTACATTTGCTGAATCAAGACCAATGTTATTACAATATGAAAATATATTTGAAATCAACAAGAAGACAGGTTCTAGCTCCTCGAATGGTACTCATGATGTGTTCATTCATGAAAACAACAATAATTATTCTTATTCTGGTCATGGCAGAAGGAGAGGTAGAAACAGCCCTACTGGTCATGGTAGAGGTAGAGCCTGGAACTGTGTAACGGGGATACTTCTACCAGCCCCTCGTATGTGTGTCGTACCTGCATGGGTACTTAGGTGCTTCAGATATGGTCATTGAGTTTTGGTCTTGACTCGTTCTATCCATTTCTTGATCCAATCTTCATGTAGATAATACTTGGGATCAGAAGAGTCCAATGCTAATTATATACTTTTTTATTATTACTTGTCAGTTAATTATATATTTTTAACATGTTTTGGACCTTTAATTTGTATTCACAGTTCTACAACTTCATGCATAGAGCATTTTGTAAAACATAGTATAGTTGTGCATTTTCCATGAATACATGTGTTTATTATATATTTATATATATATATATATATATATATATATATATATATATATATATATATATATATATATATATATATATATAGCTGTACCCCTTTACCCATCCTTTTAGAAAATCTTGTGTCGTACCTATCATACCCCATACCAGCATGCTTACCTATGTGACATGGGTCTGGAATAATAATTCTAATTTGTATGCTAATTGAAATGCTGGTCATGGTATGGGCAGCAGCAGTAGGAAGTATGTTCTTTCATTTCAATAACAATGCTGGTCATGGTGTTTTACCAATCCAAGAGCACTGTGAAGCAAACAAAAAACCGATAATGGGATATGCCGATGTTCTTGTGGCTCTACTCATAGAAATCAGAGTTTTCAGCAACCTTATCTCTTTTGACTAAACAACCTCAACTCTTTTTAAATAAAACAAAGTAATCAGGTTCATGGGCCACAAAATTATCAGGTTCATGGGCTGCCCACGTGTGATGGTGTTGTAGGCAGCCACCTTGATTGCATTATGAAAGTAGATGAATGATCCTTTTATAGACCTCGGGAGTGTTTCCTCGCACTGAGCTTTTCAATATGGGACTATTTTCATTAGAAGGGAAGAGCTAGTTATAATAAATAAAGCACCACATGATACACAAAAAATCTTTAAAATGATTCTCCTTGAATATGCAAACGCTCCAGTGGAATTAATATCATAATTAAGACAAACAATTAATTTTTAGTATTTTTAACATTTCTTTATTTGATGAGATTTTTTCCGAGATTTAAAAAACATATTTTTCCAAATTATCCAGGGATATTCACTTGCCAAGAATATCCTGAGAATGAGATTGTGACTATGGACAAAAGCTTCTAAACCATTCACATGACAACATCTGACATGATCCATTTCAGATCAAGTGCCTTTTGCGAACAAACACAAAGAGGAAGGTGCCAACACTCCTTTACACATGTTCTTTACTTCATATCTTTTCAGATGCTGAGGAGACTATTGAATCTCAAATGTGAAAATTTTGTTCCTTATAAATTATCAGGAACATTTCTTCACTGATCACTTGTTCAAGGGGGGGAAAGTTAGAGCATTTCAACATGCTATGCCTCATGCACTACCTTATGCCACCCGGATTTATAGTTAGTCATCTTCTTCTTTCTATGCTTTTTGCTTGTAGGTATTGGAAATGTATCTGATAATCATCTAAGACTGTCTGCATTGTGTCAATGCCGTCCATAGTCCAATTCATCCTTAAAAACTGTAGTTCATAAAGGTGTATTTGGACTTGTTTAGTCTAACGCCACATTTTCTTTCTTCATTTGTGCATGTCCAGACATGCTTGTTGACATGTTGGGTATCATTTAACAACGCACATATCTTTCCTAACAATGAGTTCTTGTGCAGTCAATTGCTACCTGCTCCTGGGAAGATTGTACGGCTTCTCCAAAATTATTTCAGGAGGTTTTTGTTGCCTTCCATTAGAGTCAAGCTTTACACAATTGCAAAAACTTTACTCATCTCCATGAACGTGGGTACATCCCTAATCTTTCTTATCTCTTATTCTTACTGACACTGCTTTGATGTGTCCAAGACTGCCAAAACATTGTGTTTAATAACTTTTTTTTCTAGAGGATGGTCGCCAAATTTAAAATATTCTTTTTATAGTTTTGCTCGGTTAGGTAGCTGCTGCATTAGAATGTTTGTGTCATGAAATGGCACGGAATCTGAGGCACAGGAGAAAAGATAACGATGCATTTTAGCAAAGACAAAATAGCAAAGAAAAAATAACAAAACAAAAATAATAATAATGTATTTTATTAATTCTTCAAAACATAAATATATACAAAACCCATTCTCATTAAACTCACACTCATACATACATCCATGATCATACGCACTTGACACACATTATGCTAACACACCCATCACTCTCCCATTTACATGGCACACACACACACTTATTTTGCCTAACGGTTAGTTGGACCTCCAACTAGCCGGTAGGCTATAGCCCAACAACTAGCTGGTCAAAAGAAAATAACCATAAAGGATGAGATTGGTCATCTTAATGATTACCAAAATAAAATAATAGAAGTAGAATAAATAAAAGAAAAAAAATAATACTAGCCTAAAAGTATACACTAGGTATATTAAAACTAATCCTAATGGGTATACCAAATCTAAAATACACAATACTCTATACGTATAGAGTCTAGTATACCTAGAATACACGATAAAATGGGAAAGGAATAAATACAATGAACAATCCTACAAGTCTGCTTGAGTATGCTGAGGACAAATACGCATCATTATTACATATTTCCTAACAGCTTGAACTAGTCCAGCTATTCCATGAATAACACATTACTAGCATCATTTGCATAATGAAAATAAAATTCGTGCTAAGTGAATTAATAAAACATATTGGGCATGGAAACATCCGAAAAATATGCATTAGAATTTTAGTAACATCCAGAGCCCCAACTATTCTTGAAATATCAGGTTACCAATGAAACTCTTTTTTGGCTCTCCTTTCTTTCAAGTGTCCAGTTGTATGAGAAAACTGAAAACCATATCATACTTAAAATATTTTCTTCTCATAGTGTTCAGGACCATGAATTTTTATTGAGAATCTAGCAAGAAGCTCTGGCTGCATTTTAGACATAGTAGATGCAGTTTCTGCTACAGTATTGGGTAACTTGTAAATGTCAATGTCTTTACAGCTCTTTCTGATGACATCATAAGTTTTCATTTGATCTCTGTTTGATGTTTATTTCAATTCATTTTTGAACTATTCTTTGAGTTGGCTAGTTTATGGAGTCTCATACTTTAAATGAAAGTCATAAGTTGTGGTGCCTGTTCGAGCCTCAGAATTTGAAATCATGTAATCTCGTTTTCTATTCAAACATGAAATTTTGAGCTCAGACATTCTTTTACACTTTTTGGAACAGAAAGTTTGATAAAAAATGGGAATTGTTGAGTTGTTATGACTTGTTTATTGCATATTTTCTTCATTATTTTAGGTCTTCCTTTAAAGCATCACATAGTTCAAATGTTCTAATTGCTTTTTCGCTGGTGGAGTATAGCTTGTACCACACTACCTTGTATCTTTATGTTTAAGAAAAATAAGAACTTGTACTAACTTAGAAGTTCTGATTTTGATCAGGAATGGCTCTGTATCTTGCCAATGATGTAATTGATAATGCATCTAGGGATCTGGATATTGGTTTTCAAGCACAGGGATCCATCCCTTCTCAAGTACACTCTTCAAAACATGGAACTGGGGCATCAAATGCCTCTAGGAGAGGAAAGAGGAAACATGTTTCTGGATCCCCTGAGGATAACTCAAGTGGAATTGAAGCTGAAGTTTCGAGTAATTGTCCAAAGATTCCTTTCTCTGTGCAGATTTTTGCTCTTCAAGCAGTAGAAGCCCTTCTTACTGTGGTATGCATCTTAAACAGTCTTTCTTTGGTTCTAGGTGTTAGGTTGTTTCTGATCTATTGATTTCCTCATTTATGAGGAATCATAGGTTTGTCATTGCTTGAATTGAGGCATCTTGAAGTTTACCATAGTAAAAATTTCCTTGTATTGCGAAAGGTCCCATGAATCTAATAGTCTGTGACTCAATGTCTGCCATGAAATCTTCATTTCATTGCCATGTCTCAAATCTGATTATAAGGAATTTTGTTGTCATGAGAATCATGTGGCTTGGGAGAATCTCGCAAAAACATCTAGATATATTTATTATATTTTAAAAAATAAAGGCACATATAAATTCACAGTGAAAAAGATAAACACCTTAGAACAGTGTTAACATTGGGTTGATACAACGATAAGATTATGATATTTTGAAAACAGCATTTTTTGCATTTTATTGACTTTTTAAATTGCCAAGATAAAAGCATGGTAATTTTCAAAGTATTGGCTCAAATCTGCCTTAATTGTGAAAGGATTAAAAGCTTTTTCCCTGCATTGCTACACCATGCATCAGAATTTTGTAATATATCAACCGTTTGTAGTCCTTTTTATATGCTTCTTGGTATACTCTCCTCTTTATTGACCTTTGCAGGTTTATGTAAATATCTGGTTTATGTTACAGTTCCATGGTCATTTGGCGGCACCTAATTTTATCTGCTTATTTTGCGAAAAAGGAAAAAATCTTTGTGTCATTTGAAGGATTGTTTTGTGTAGGGTTATAGTCTTTCATTTTTTTTGGCAGAATTTAAGTTCCTTGTGTGGATAACCGTTTTCAAAGATATTTCGGCAAATTGGTTAGTTAAAATGCTAGAAAGAGTTTCTGATATTCCATGAATGCTGGGGGGACAGTTTGACGAGGTGAGAATTAAAAAATATGGCACAGAGAAAGTAACGTGATAATAGATTTTTATCTCTCAATTTCATTACCCTTCTCTTTATGCTGTGTTTGTTATCGGGGCAAATGATGCTTTTGCTGAAACTAACATTGCTACGTGATTATATCAGGGTGGTTCTTTACATTCACACAGCTGGAGACCAAAGGTTGATCTTCTTTTGATACACGTAGCAATGTTATCCGTAAAGGTTATCCTTTTGCATTTGATTTGCACTATATTACATTGAGAATTTCATCTTTTTGCTTGTGATGACAATACTAAATATTATCTGCTTCATCCTCAGCCATATAATATTAGTTTACAAGAACTCACAGAAATTCATCTAAATAAGTGCAGCAGTTGGTTGAATTTACAATAAATGTTTTATGAAGGAAAATACATTTTATTCAGGGTTTCTGCTGCATTTACTGGGTCTTGGTCAACTAGAAGAATTGTGATTGTTGGCATGCACATTGAAGAGAAATCTTATTTGTTAAAATGTTGATGGTCGCAGGCAAGCAAGAGGCTGGGACAAAACTTGCAGATTTCTGTGCACATGCTCTTCTGGCTTTAGAGCCTCTTATTCATCCACGTTCCCTTCAGTTAATGCCATCCTCATCTCTAATTAGTAATAACACAGGCATTGGTGGCTTAAACCAGAGGTTTCATTTAGCAGTTAATGAAAATGGGGTAGGCGACAAAATGGGCAGCCCCAGAGTGGACTACCCAAACATCTCAAAAACCGGTAAGCCGAAACTCCCAGTTGATGTGGGTGATATTTATCCAGATGACAAGTTGTGTCTTGGTTGGTTGGCAAATATGGAAGAAACCGACACTGCTGAAGACAGACGGTCAGTCCAAGTGGATGGTGTGACTGAACGTCTAACTGTTAATCTTGATAGAGTTGGTACTTTGGAGCCCTGCTCGGTTGTCAGATCAGAGAAGGAAATTTTGAAGGAAGACACCAGAAATGGTAGCTCAGTTCTGATACAAGAAATGCGGGTGAGTGGTGGTGCGGATGGTATGGGTAAGAGCACGTTTGAGGAGCTAGAGGGCCATGAACCGGAAAAACTGGGAAATAGAGTGATTTCAAATGAGAAATAGAGTGTTCTCTCTCTTTGAGAACCTCAATGGGAGACTTAAAATTTAAATTTTGGGTAGGAAGACGATTTATAATATAGCTCGCGGTGCTAACTGCATCATCCCAAAAAATTTCAGGAACATTCATTTGAAACAGCAAAGCCCTAGTGATCTCAAGAAGATGACAATTTTTTCTTTCGGCGACACCGTTCTGTTGAGGTGTTCCGACACATGAGGTTTCATATTCCATGTCCTTTTTTATACGAAAATCAACAAACTTATCATTTATATATTCAATCCCATTATCGGTTTTCAAAATTTTGATATTGCAATTGTATTGAGTCTGAATCATAGTGTAGAAATCGACAAATGTATCAAACACTTCGTCTTTAGTTTTGAGAAAGTAAACCCATGTAACTCATTGAAAAATCATCAATGAAAGTCTGGTAATATTTGTAACCCTTATGAGATATACGGTGGAAGGTCCCCAAATGTCCTAGTGAACAATATCAAACTTTTGTGATGAAACTCTTTCAGACGAGAGAAAGGGTAGGCGAGTCATTTTAGCAAATCGACATGTCTCACATTTATTGCAGTCAAAGTCTAAACCGGGCTTCAATTTTTTTAGCACCTTGCTGGAAGGGTACCTAACTTGATATGCCACATTCTTCCTTCATCATCCGTTTGTGCCACCAATGCTTTATTTGGGTTGTCAAGAATGTAAAGACCATGAGATTCAGTTCCTCTATCAATCGTCCTCCCTGTCTTCTTGTCCTGAAATAATACCTCAGTAGGAGTGAAAATAACATAACAATTCAAGGATCTGGTAATTTTGCTGACAGACAACAAATTAGATGTTAATGTCGGCATATAAAGAGCATTGTCTTATTGACAAAAAAAAAACTAATTTTTCTCTTTCCTTCGACATTCATAAGAGAACCATTTGCAACAGAGATAGGTTTAGAACTAATATTAGATATAATGTTTTGTAAATAAGTTTGCCCTGTCATATGGTCAGAAGCACCAGAATTGATAATCCAAGCGTAACTGTTAGACTGATGCGTAGTAAAGCAAGAGCAAGATTCATTAGGTATACCTGAATCTTTGAAAGCAAAGGCAGCCATATTGTTTTTTGCAAACCCTTGAAGAATTTGGGTGAGTTTTTCAACCGTTAAGATTTCCTCATTTGATTCAGATTGAGCAACATGAGTTTATTTTTTTCCTTTGAATGCATTTGGTCGTTTATTGAGCTTCCAACACTGGTCTCGAGAATGGTTGTCTCTTTTGCAAAAGGTGCAAAATAATTTCTTGTCTTTGAATTTTTGTATTTCAGCATCTTGAGAGAATTTTGATTGTTGTTCATTCTGTTTGGTTATGAGTGCAGCTCTGCTTTCATCGACTTCTTTATTTTTTGCATTCATAACCCTTTGACGAGACTCCTCACGCATGACAGTGGCACAAGCCACATTGAGGGAGGGCAATTCAGAGGACATTAAGATTTGACTTCTAAGTTGTTCATACGTCGGTTCTAGGCCAGCAAGCATTTGAAATAGTTTTTCGTGATCTCTCCACTTTTTGAAAGACCCTGCATCAATAATAGGAGGAATATAAGAATCAAATTCGTATCACATACCTCTCAACCGCCCTAAATATTCGTTGAAGGGGATATCGTCAAGCTTCAAACTATGAATATCTTGAGCTAACTAGTAGCTCTTAGCGAGATTATACTGTTGGCCGTAAATGTCCTTAGCCGCATCCCCAATAGCCTTAGCAGAATCAAGAAACAGAAATCTTTCAGAAATACGTGGCTCCATGAAATTCAGAAGCCATGCCATGACCATATGATCGCTCGACTCCCACTCTTCAAAACTGGAATCGATTTCAGCTGGCTTGGGTTTTTTCCCCGTAACATCTCCCAACTTGGATTTTTCGCTGAGAACAAGAGCGACAGACTTTGCCCATGCTATCTGCTCTTGACTGACGATGGTAGTAGCATATTCGGTATTCTAGCTATTGTTAGCCATAGGAACAGAGAAGCACTACAACACCACTACTTACGATTCAGATAACCCGCAAAGAACGTAGGTCCTAATTCAGAAATATGTTGCTGGATAGGGATCATAAGTTGAACAATGGATACAGAAAACCACTTTGATGTGAGGCTGCACAGGGATCAACAGCTGAACACAGATACAGAAAACCACTTTGATGTGAGGCTGCACAGGGATCAGCAACTGAACAAAGGTGCAGAAAAACCACCACACGAGAGGCATAGCCAGATTCAACACACAATGTTGTTGAAGAACCCCACCTTGTGTGAAGGGAACCAACTACACAAACCATGCTCTGATACCATGTTAAACTATGTTGTGCAGTCCATCATACGAGAGTAGATAAGAAGAAAAGTAAGCAAGACACACAAGATAACGTGGTTCGGTCATAGAGACCTACATCCACGAGAGAACACCGATGAGTACTTTTCCATTACCTCAAGGATGGGTTACAAATAGTGCTAGATCCACAAATCATGGCAACCAAAAAAGGAAGATAATCATCCTGCCGAATACAGTCCTTAATAGAAGGAAAGAACAGATATTTTAGGAAAGGAGAAACCATCGGTGCCCCAAACATCCTTATCGTCAACAAAAGGCAGGATTTTGAGACTGGGCGGGGGTGGAGACCTTGTCCCCCGCCCTGGTCCACTGCCATCCCTACTTCCAATGCTACATGCCTTTTTTTTATCTTTCCAAGTCTTTGTTTTCTTATCCTACACAAACATAATCGACAAATCCTTATATTTTTTGATACCAGCAGGTTAACCTTTTTGTTCAGTTCAAATTATTCTGTTAACATGCTCTTTCCAACTAAAGGATTTGTCATGATGTTGCCAATAGACGCTCGTCTGGCAGTTGTAAAGGCAAACAATATACAACAGGATAGATATTATAAAGTTTGACACCTGATATTCGCTAAACAGACTCCTGTGGTGATATCCATCGCATATTTCATTAATGGTAGCACAATGATCTTTTTTTTTTTTGAAAGGCAAGCTAGGGTTAGGCAGACCCCTACCACATATCTCTTAAGCCCCATGTAGCAGAGGGATTCGAACCTGGGCCTTCAGCTTGGCACAGGACCCAGCTTACCACATGTGATACCACCTCGGTGGTAGCACAATGATCTTATTCCTTAACAGAAAAGCCAACTCTATCATGACCTTTGTGTATATTATTACAGAGATAACAAGTTCGACGTTAACATGGCAATTGAACCGTAAAAGAAGTTTCAAATTATACTGAACAACCTAGCGATTATCGAGTTCTTTTCCACGAAACTTGACAGACTCACCTGTATTTCAACATCTATAAATTGGATATGAATAATGACCATCTAATGTTTTCTCCGCATATGCAGGTGGATATCGGTACTTGCATTTTTCAACACTCATACATGAGAATTTTTCATATCTTTCTATGCATGGTCCGGGCATCATATGTTTTATGATCTTATCATACAAATCAGGATACTAGGGATGGCAGTGGGCCGAGGGAAATGGGGCCCCGCCCCGTCTCGGCCTGTTTGGACCGAGGATGAAGGACATGAAACGGGGATGAAAGGAGGGATAGAGGTTTAAATCAAAACCCGTGCAAGGATGGAGGCAGGGATGGAGTTACGCTTTCCCTCGCCCTGCCCCATCCCCATCCTGATCCACGCCTTGCTCTGCCCCGCCCCATCCCCAATCCTTCTTTAGAAATGGCAATCGATCAAGGAAAACCGGGCCCGACCACTCCTCATCCCGTTTGAACCAGGGATGGAGGACCTGAAACGGGGATGGAGGTTAAAATCAAAACCCATGCGGGAATGAAGGGCATGATTTTGAGATGGGGCGGGAGTGGAGACCTTGTCCCCGCCCCGGTCCACTGCCATCCCTATCATGCAATCTTGCAGATACAATTTTATCATAATCCTTAGTTCTCTTCAGCTTACTAACTTACTGGATGTAAAATTAATAATAAGTGAGCATGAGGCGACCCAAATAACATTATTTTTAAGTTTCTCAAGTTTAAATCTAAAGGCATGCACGCGAACAATTGGTCGATCAAATGGTTGTTGTCCAAGATACAAATTATTTGTTGTATTTGTCCAATTGTTGTTGCAGGTAATTATAATAAACATATCAGGCTTACCAAAATGTTGGACGACAGCCATAGCATTGCGATAGCGAGAATTATTAATCTCTAGAGCCTCCAATGAAAGTTGGGGCCAAAACTATACGTTTTCCGACAATATATGCTAGATCTTCAACTCGAATCATGCAATCAAGCAATCCACTATACATTTCAGGTCTTATAGTCTCTTGATCCCCTTCATCCCAACCTTTATTTACATGCCAATTAAAAAATGTTAAAACAAGAAGAAAACATTGAATTTTCATTTAGGTATTTGTTGTTGGATTTTGAATTGGATCGGATCCAACTTGAATATGACCCATAGGGTACAGTTTATGGACCTCCACTAGTTCCCATTATGGACCTCCAGATTAGGAAACCCCTAGTGGTAGTATGATGAGTGCCACATATGTGTGTCAGTCTCTCACCGTTTTTGGGTTCAAAGGGTCTTGCTCACCTCTTGACATTCTGGCCTAGGCTTATTGTGGGTGTCGATTGTCAAAGGAGAACGCCAACCACCTACATCCACTGAAACGTGTTTCTGATCATCCACAGCCACATCCGGTAAGTAGCTCTTCCATTATCCATTTTATGCTAAGATTTGTATCTTGTTAGTATAATATTATTTGCAAGTTACTTTATTCTTTTTGCTTAGTCCACCTCTACCTCGACTTTGTTTACAGAGAGATGCCACCCAACCTCACCCCTTGAGAACAAAAGAGGGTACTATAACGGATCAAAACATGCTGTAAGATTACTAACATTTACCTTTTTTCAAAACGTGTATATGCAATATAACATGTATTTCTTGTGTACCCGTGGGATCATTGCCTTCATCCCATATTCCTCTAATTTGATCTTCTGAAGGTGCATTATAAACTTGTTGATCGGGTGTCTGTGTTGTCTGTAATTACAGTAAAAATTGCCCTCATGGTTCTAAGAACCTTTACTATTGGATTACAGTCATCTAGAATTGACTTTAACGTTGCCAATAAACCATAATCTATTATAGGCACAAGAATCCAATGTTTGCTTTCAAAGGAAAGGAAATAATACAAAAAGAGGTGTACAGGTGGTTGCAGCTTACTTCAATCAGCAAAAAACATGAAACACCACAATCAAGAAGACACATATAATAGAAAATTATGATAATCACCAAAACAGAAATGCTCAAATTTTTAAATAAAGGTTTTTTATGACTAATCACACATGGAAAATGCAATGTAAAAAAAACAGTATATCTTAGTCATTGTTGAAAATAGAAGGTACATGTAATAGCTAATTTTTCAAAATTTTATATTATTAAAAAAAACAATAAATAACTTAGGCCCATCAGGCCAGCACGAGCCTGACCCAAGTATATAACGGGCTGGGTTTCGGCCTAGTAACTAACAGGCCCAGTCCCAAAATCATGATCCAAACCCGGCCCATGGTGGGCCGGGTTGTCTTAGCCCATCGGGCTGTCGGGCCGGTCGCCCACCCCTAATTGGTGGTGTGTTGCACCATCAACTAGGGGTGGCAATCGGGTCAGGTTGGCGTGTCAGCATACCTCAACCCGAACCCGACTCGTTTATTAAACGGGTCGGCTGTGGCAAACACTAACCCGACCCATTTAATAAACAGGTAACCCGACATGACCCGCCAACCCGTTTAATAAATGGGTTGGGTCAGGAAAACGGGTTGGCGGGTCGGGTTGGTGGGCGGGTTGGTGGGTTGGTGGGCGGGTCGGGTCGGCGGGTTGGCATACCCCCAACCCGAACCCGACCTGTTTAATAAACGGGTTAGGTGGGTCGACCCGTTTATTAAACGGGTTGGCTCAAGCCCAACCCGAACCCGCCTAAGAGGCGGGTCGTGTCAGGTTTTGCCACTCCTACCATCAACCTAGCTAATATATTTGTAAGATTCATAAAGAATGTACGATCACTCGCAAACTAAACTCATTGTTGAAGATTTCAAGTTCTTGGTGCAGCTATACTAGACCGAGAACATTAATCATTTCACCATTTCCTTTATACTTTTATAGCATTCTCCAGAACGTTATCGTCCAAAGGGTGCCATTTCCCTGGAGGCATAAGGCAGGGATCAGATATCTCATTGGATATAAATCTAATGAGAACTGAATATATTAGGCCTTTTTTTCTCGTTTTGACCTGTTAGGCCTCATTGTTTGAAGTCTTTTATAATAGATCTGAACCGTTAGATATGTTTAACGTGCTTGATTTAGTAAGAATCGAATCTTGGATTATGTTTTTTGATGAAATAATGTATTTGTATGGGCTAGAAAAATTGATACCTTCATAATCATTGATTTTGGATCACTGGAAAAACTTGTATACAGGTCCAGTGATCCAAAAGCCTGTTTCCACTAAACAAAACCTATAGATCACATTTATGGTGTTAGATGTGAAAAAAAATACCAAAATTGTGATTTTTGAAAGGGCTTAACGGGGCAGAACGAGAAAACAGGGCAGAACCAGTGCATTACTCAAATTTAATTAGGCTATATTCTTATCAAACTTCAAATCTGAATTCAATTTTGGTTAGGTTATTGATGAGGGGCAGAATTGGATCTGGGTAAATCAAAAGATAAGAAAGACAAGAAGTTGGAGGAGTATTAGATCCCAGGATTTTTTTTTGGGATCCAAAATTGATCAGTTTACTTTTCATTTAGCTGGATTTTTACTTTTGGACATTGGATCTATCTACGATCCATCTAGGGCTAGGGTTTTGGTGCTTAGTATAAATACATTATTTTGAAGTTTGTAATTAGTTTTAATGAAGAAATCATTCTGAACTTTATTCTCTATTTTCTTTTCTCTCTCTAAACCTCATTCTCTTGTTTTTTTCTTCGTACATAATAATGTAAACCGTAGATTATAGCATAGGTTTTCGTGAATCGGGTAACTTATTTGCATCACTTATATTTGATTAATTCAGATTTGGTGATGTCTATATCCGAACCGACCTATAAAGGCAGCTGCACGATGGGAGTTGAACCTGGGATGCAAGGGTCAGCACCTTCTCCCCTGCTGCCACTATGGTGAAAGAATATATATATATATATATATATATATATATATATATATATATATATATATATATATATATATATATATATATATATATATATATATGTTTGTGTGTGTGTGGTTTGGACCCAACTCTTTATTAGGTCTGCACAGCAAGTAGATTAACGGGAGTTTAAACTCTTTCTGTTGATTTTTAGAGTGATCAACTAGCTTAAATTACCTAACACCACCAAAGTGGCGACTTATTTTGTATTATTACTTTTGAGAATATATTGTTGTCTTACAGAGGAAAAACTAAGGGTAATAAGTTTCTTCTGCTAATTAATAAAATATTTCATTTTTTTCTAAAAAAAACTAAGTTTGGAAAGTAACAAAAATGTAGCTTGGTAAAAGTATAACTCTTGCCCAAAAAAGTAACAACATAATTTCCAAAATGACACCATTTTAGGGATAGTTTAATAAAGGCGGGCACTCCAGCCCACCATGGGCCAAGCCATAAATTTGGCCCTGCTTGGCTCGAACCAGCCCGAATATATATATATATATATATGGTGCCGAACCAGTAAACATTGTCATTATTGGCGATAAATTTGTGCCAATAAAAATCTTTTTACTGGCACTAATATGGTGTCGATAAAGAGATTTTACGGTATTTTATTTTAAAAAATGACATCTTTACTTGCATGAAAAAATGTTGCATCGTAAAGGCCACTTTTTTGGTGCATTTTTTATGCCATAAAGCATTATTTCACTAGCGCAAAATATGCACCAGTAAATCTAACTTTTTTCATACATTTAACGCCAAAAAATGCTATTTTCTAGTGTGTATTTCACACAAGGGATGTTTTCTGGTGCGAAGACTTTTTGCATTAATAAAGATGTTATTTTCTTTCATTTTCTCATTATCAATATGTTCATACATACATTCAATACTATATGCATGTTTATTCAATCATTCATGAACCTACTTATACATTCAATAATATATACATATCCATTTATTCATTCATGAACCTTCATTGAATACAAAAATTCCTTACGCATTCATTCATTCATTCCTTAATAACTTGCTCATACATACATTCAATAATATATACATGTTTATACATTCATTCTTTCATTTTTTGGTTGATTCATGAAGCTGCTTATACATTCATTGAATACAAAAACTGCGTATACCTTCGCATTCATTCATTCATTGATAACATGCTCATACATACATTCAATAATATATACACATTCATACATACATTTATGAACCTATTTATACATTCATTGAATACAAAAACTGCTTATACATTCATTAATTAATAAATTAGATCACCCATTGATTATAAAACCTGCTTATACATTCATTTATTCATTTATCCAAGCATTCAACATTCATACATATACTATTGTATCTCTTTATTGAGCTCTTCATAACTGCATCTTCCATAACTCCAATATTCACAATTGAAACCCTGTAAGAAACAAAATATGCAAAGTATTCATAAATATGCTATTACACCTCTTCTTTTAGATATTCATAACTACATCCTCCATCACCCATCCCTTTATTATCTAAGAAATCTCAAACTTTTTCTGCATTAATAATGTGTATCTTAAATATTATTGAAGAAATAAATGTTAAAGATCAAATTAATTATAAAATATAGCTATAAAGAATATGCATACCTGAACAGAAGCCCAAGTGTCTTCATTGCTAGTAAGCGGTAATGAACACTAGTTAAAAAAATCAATGTCTAGTCAGGATCACGTGCGACAGTTCCTATGTAGGTACTAAGGTATAGTGCCTCCCACCCCGTGGGTTTTTCATACTTATTAATAACAACCTTGTGTTTTTGTCCCTGTTGAAGGCCTATAGTAGTCAAAGCACGTGTACACCCTCGCCCTCATTGCCTCCTCGTTGTTGCATTGAGAAGACAAATATTGATAATTTGTTACTTACAATAAATAACATTGCAATGTCAATATGATATAGTAAATACTTGTTAACTCATGAGGTATTTTAGGTTTATGTGTCAATGCTTATGATGATATTAGTTTAAGATTTTGTATATGTTGAAAATAGTCAATTAAAATATAAAACTCTTAAAATCTAAATCATATATGAAAAAAATATTTAATACGCATTCAATAAATAAATCATAAAATAGGCAATTAAAATGTAAAACCCGTAAAATCTAAATCATATATAAAAAAAATACATTTAACATGCATTAAATAAATAAATCACAAAATAAGCAATTAAAATATAAAACCCTTAAAATTCAAATCATATATTAAAAAAAACATATTTAACATGCATTCAGTAAATAAGTCACAAAATAAACAACTAAAATATAAAATTCTTAAATTTTAAAACATATATGCGAAAAAATACATTTAGCATGCATTCAATAAATAAATTATAAAAATAAAATAAAGTATAAAATCCTTAAAGTCCAAATCATATATAAAAAATGCATTGAATATATATTCAATAAATAAATCATAAAATATAAAATTATAATATAAAACCCATAAAAGCTAAATCATATATACGAAAAAATATATTTAATATGCATTCAATAAATAAATTATAAAATAGATAATTAAAATATAAACCCTTAAAATCTAAATCATATATGAAAAAGATGTCATTTATCAAGCATATAATAAATAAATCATAAAATAGGCAATTAAAATATAAAATATTAAAATCTAAAATATATAAAAAAAATATATTTAACATGTATTCAATAAATAAATCGTAAAATAGATAATTAAAATATAAAACCCTTAAAATCTAAATGATATATGAAAAAAATATATTTAACTTGCATTTATTAAATAAATTATAAAATAAATAATTAAAATGTAAAACTTTTTAAATCTAAATAATATATAAAAAATATATATATTTAACATGCAATAAATAAATAAATTATAAAATAGATAATTATAATATAAAACCTCTAAAATATAAATAATATATGAAAAAAATACATTTAGCATGCATTCAGAAAATAAATCATAAAATAGGTAATTAAAATATAAAACCTCTAAAATCTAAATTATACATGAAAAAATGCATTTAGTAGGCATTCAATAAATAAATCATAAAATATGCAATTAAAATGTAAAACCCTTAAAGTCTAAATCATATATGAGAAAAAAATATTTTGCATACATTCAATAAATAAATTATATTAAAATGAAAAACCTCTAAAACCTAAATCATATGTGAGAAAAAAACACATTTAGCATGCATTAATTAAATAAATTAAAAAATTAACATACACAAACCTTAAAATTAATAAATAAAGAAATTTACCTTGTCAGTGAACACAATGCGTGAGAGAGAGCAGGTGTGAGTGAGAGCGGGCAGAAGAGAGAGAAAGATAGAGGGTGGGGGCAAGAGAGGGGGCGACAAAGAGGGGGCCAGGGGTGAGAGAGAGGGGGTGGGGGCGACAGAGAGGGCGAGATAAAGATATTGAGAGTTTCTTTCTTTAACATCATTTGACCGGCACCAGCAAAGACCTTTATTTCACTAGCAAGATCGAAATCGCATCAGTAACAACGTTATACTGGTGTTAACTAATGTCGTGCCAATATAACATACATCTTTACTAGCACAAGGATATTTCATGCTAGTAAAGATGTTTACTTCACTGGCGCAAAACATGGTTGCGCCAGTAAAGATCTTATACTGGTGTAATGTATGTCGCACTTGTGTAATGTACCATATTCAGGGCCATTTTGAAGATATACAGTTATTTTATAGGTAAAAAACATAAACACTTAGACTTTCTTAATTAATATCATAAGAATACCTTATGTATATGGTTGCAATGCATTATGATGATAACATTGCATGAAGCCAATGGAGTGATAGCATCTTAGAAGGTGCCAGCAACACGCTTTTCTTAGATGAATAACCTTCAAATTTAAACCTTGTTGACTAAACCAAGCCCATTCTTTTCTTTTTCTGTTTTTTTTTTTAAGGTGAGATGAGCTTAGGCAGACCCCACCAGTTATTCAACGTACCACTGGGTTTTGAACATGCAACGTCCCACCACAAGGAGACGTGCACCAACAACTCCTACCAACCACACAGAGCCCCCCTTGGTAAACCAACCCCATTCTTTTTCTTTAAAAGGTAAGTTGGGGCTAGGCAGACCCCCACCAGTTATTATTCAACATACCATTGGGTTTTGAACCTACAACGTCCCACCACAAGGAGACGTGCACCGACAACTACCAATCACACACAGCCCCGTTGGCAAACCAAGCCCATTTTTTTTTTGATAGGCAAGCTGGGGTTAGGCAGACTCATACTAGTTATACAACTATACCATTGAGTTTTGCACCTACAATGTCCCAACACAAGGTGACATGCACTAGTTACCCCTATCAGTTAGTGAAGCCCCCCATTGGTAAACCAAGCCTGTTCTTCTTTTTTTTGAAAGGCAAGCCGGGGTTAGGTAGATCCCCGCATGTTATTATTCAATGTACCACTGGGTTTTGAACCTGCAACATCCCACCACAAGGAGACGTGCACTGACAGCTCCTACCAACCACTAGGAGCCCCAGTTGGTAAACCAAGCCCATTCTTTTTTTTTGAAAGGCAAGATGGGGTTAGGCAGACACCTACCATATATCTCTTAAGCCCCATGTGGCAGAGGGATTTGAACCTAGGCCTCAAGTTGGCACAGGACCACGCTTACCACCTTGGTAGTAAACCAAGCCCATTCTTCCCGTAAACAAACTGACAACAAATTAGCATGATGATGCCATAAAATATATCATATACATGGTTTATTTGCATATATAAATTAGTCTTTCTATGTGCATCCCTTCACTGTTTAATCTGTGCTGATATTAATTATGAGATATTTAGATGCACATATGGATCTAATTGCAATGTGCAACGCATTTTGCACCGAGACTGTTAAGGCCATGTTTACTTGATTCTCGTCACTTGGGAGAACTATTCTCTTACATGATTTCAAACACGAGAAAATGATTATAAGTAGGGATGTAAATGGCTTTGTCTCACATTAGATGTGGCCAATACCATATTAAACTAATCAGTTGTTGGCTAAATGGATTCAAATTCTGATGGTGAAAAGCTCGTACTAGATCCGCTTGTTATATGTAAACAGACTACGATATCCATGATATTCAGATATTTCTTGGATCCGATAGCAAAAATTCAAAGTCATATCCGCATCCAATTATAATGAGATGTGGTTTAATGCAGCTAAACAGAATCAAATTCGATCTCTGATTGGATAAAAACTGATTTATTGACATCCCTAATTCTTGTGGGCAGTAAAATGATTCTCGATTCCCTAGAGAAACAGATAAGATATCCCAATACATTGGCATCTTGATACCACTAAGAGCAAGAAAAAAATTAAGGGATAAAAAGAAAAAAATTGGGAACGAAAAAAAATAGGTCTATGTCCAATGAAGTGCACCTAGTACAACCCACTCATGCGACTCCAGTTGTTATGAGGATCCGACTCACGATTTTAAAGTACTCATAGAGATACTCTAAGTGTAGCACCCATTGGAAATGAAAGCAGGTCCTATAAAATGTTGGGTGAGATTCGCAGTGTTTACAACCACAAAACACACCCCACTGTGGGTCCCACTTATACTGAGTTACAGTTCAGTGGGTGGGTTTTGTGGTTGTAAACTAATTTCTCCCAGTGTTTTACAGGATCCGCTCTCATTGAAAATGGGGCTTTTCTATGTCCACAATCTACCCATTGTTGCCCTTTAGTGGGGATGGCATATTGATGGAAAGTCGGTGGTGTATCCAGGCAATCATGGAGGAGCAATTTAGGTGTTTTCATTATGTTATCAACAATATATTTTGTTTCCACATTTTTAGTTTTCTTCTTTGTATTGACAACTGGCATTCCTATCGTTGTCATCCTCTCTATATATATATATACCTTGTAAAATTGGTGCACAAAAAATTAATGAAGTGAAACAACCAAGTTTTTGTGTGATTACTTGGTCATGGATGTTGGATCACAGATCCAAACCATGTTAACTGTGGTTGCTTTCTTTCGTTCTTTCTTTGTTCAACATGGTATCAAAGCTGCAGGTTATTTTCTAAGGCAAATCATTTTCTTAGTGTCGCTATCTGCTTCTTCTGATGGCAAACAATACTCCACCAAACTCGGATGCTCCAAAAAACTCAAATAGCCGATTTGAGGATAATCATAGCAGCAATGGTGAAAAGTTTTTGATTCACGAGCAGGTAATGCCAAATCTTAAGATCACATCTATTTTGTTGAATGTACTTGTCATGGGCAAGATTGGTGAGGCATTATCTCAGTGGTAAATCCAAATTAGGCTATATCACTAGGAAATGTCCACAACCGGATGATACCAATCCAAGAAATGAAGAATGGCAGAGTTCTAATGATCTAGTCATGTCATGGATATTTAACTCTGTGGAGATCTCTATAGTGGAAGATTTTTCTGTTCTTGAATACTGCCCAAGAAATTTGGGATGTTGTGCGAGATCTATATAGTGAAGAAAATTACACCACGAACATACCAGCTTATACAACGTATTCATGAACATAAGAAGAATGACATGTCATTTGGTGTATATTTGAGAAAACTAAAAAGCATGTGGAAAATTTAAATAGTGGAAGATGAAAGTGAAAAGGTGGTCTTTAATGCCTATACTAGCCCAAATCAGAAATGTGAAGATACCACGGCTAGGAGGGAGAAACGTCCTATATGTACATATTGCAAAAAAGAAGGTCACATGAAGGATCTGTGCTCGAAATTACATGGAAAAAGCAGCAACAATAGCAATGAAAAATATAAGGAACCAATGAAGGCTCATATGGTCCGAACAAAAGAAAAAGAAAGTGAGGTAACTTTGGCTACCATTGCAGAAATGATTAGAAACCTTGGGCACGACAGCAATGACTCACAAGCTATGACAGTCGCATCAACCTCCAATAATATTGAGTCAGGTATGGTTTCATCCTCTTCTTTTTTAAATACTTGGATAGTTGATTCTGGCGCCTCATAACATATGGCATGTTCAAATGCTAACGTTGAAAATTTTGAAGATGTAAATGGCCATAAAATGGTAACCATAGCTAATGGATCCACCATTAATGTCAAGGGAACAAGTGAAACTTGTCTGCTTCGAAATAAGTTGAGAGTTTATTATATTCCAGATCTGGCCTCAAATTTCATATCGATATCAAAGTTGACTCAAAATTTAGATTATAATGCTTTTTTTTCACCTTTTGGAGTGATATTTCAAGACAGATCGATGAACCGGATGATTGGTGAAGGAAATATTAAAAATGACATGTACGTGGTAGATCAGAGAAACTCCATGGCATTGATAACTCGTATGTCCAAGGATGGTGAGCTATGGCATTCACGGTCGGGCCATCCGTCAAATAAAACTCTCTCAATTCTGTTGTCGCATATTTCTATTTTTTATCATAGTATTTGTGAAGTATGTCAGTATTAAAAAATGTCTAGACCATCCTTTACTTTGTCTAATAATGTGGCTGAAAAATGTTTGATCTTATTCATGCTGATGTTTGGAGCCTAGCACATGTAGAGTCCTACAATGGTTTCAAATATTACTTGATTTTTATTAATGAGTGTTCTAAAGTGACTTGGCTTTATTTGTTGAAATCCAAAGATCAAGTTTTTAAAAAATTTGATTCCTTTTACAATATGATAAGAACTCAATTTGACACTCAAATAAAAATTCTACGAACAAATAATGGATCTGAGTTTAAAAACGCCTTTTTTTGAATGTTTTGATAACAATAGTGACATGGAACATCAATTTACTTGTGTTAAAACCCCTTAACAAAATGGGGTTGCCGAGAGGAAGAATCACCACCTTCTCAAAACAGCCCGCTCGTTGCTCTTTCAATCCCATATGCCTAAACATTTTTGAAGTGATGTGATCATAATGACATGCTATCTCATAAATCGATTGCCTAGCAGCCGATTAAAAGGCAAGTAACCTCTTCAAAGTCTCAAGGGCCACGAGATTAATATAGACCACGTAAGAGTTTTTGGGAGTACAATTTATGTAATGGTTGATAAAACTGAACGTGACAAACTTAGTCCAAAAGCCCAAAAATACGTGTTTGTCAATTATTCAACAAGAAAGGATATAGATGCTACAACAAGGAGGAGAAGCATGTTTATATCTCAAGAGATGTAAAATTTGATGAATCTATGCCATTCTTCAAAAATTACTACGGAGAAGCTCAGCGACAGGGGGAGGTTGTGCTCCCTGGCGTTAACTCTTATGATAATAGATTGACAATTTTCAAATGGTATGACCCAATTATTAGTGAGCATGTTGAAATTGTTCCCAACAACACTGAAGGTCAACCTAGGACAGATGAAAGTTATGACACAACACCTAGCATGTCTAAGTTGAGAAGATTTCAATGAGTCAGCCCGCCACCAAGCTATTTGAGTGATTACATTACCTATAGTGTCTTTTCACACCCAATTAAGAAACATATAAATTACAAAAATGTTTTAAGTGAATACTTTGCCTATTTAAGTGCCATTGGGAGCCAGCCAAAACCAGCCACATATGAAGAAGCAAAAAAACGATCCCATCTGGGTGAAGGCGATGCAAGAAGAGCTAAATGCCTTATACAAGAATCATACGTGGGATATAACCAAACTTCCTGAAGGAAAGCGAGTTGTGGGATGCCGATGGGTATTCAAGACTAAATATAATAGTGATGGTTCCATGGAGAGGCACACGACAAGGCTTGTTGCCAAAGGATACACATAAACTCACGGGGTGGACTATGAGGAGACATTTGCGCCGGTGACAAAAATGAAAATAGTGCGTATACTTATCTCTATTGCTTGCAATTATAATTGGCCATTGTCTCAATTGGATGTTAGAAATGCTTTTCTCAAAGGTGATTTAAATGAAAAGATATATATGAGATTGCCCCAAGGACATCCCCAAGAGTCTTCAAACATGGTGTGCAGGCTTGAGAAATCAATATATGGGTTAAAGCAGTCACCACATGCATAGCATTTGAAATTAAGCAAGGCCCTTTAGCAAAACAACTTCATTAGAAGTAAAGCCAACAATTTCCTGTTTATTTATAAAAATAGAGATGATGTGTTTTTTATGCTTATTTATGTAGATGATATGATCATTCAGTGGTAGTAAAGACAGCTATATAAAGGCTACCAAGGAGTTGCTTTAAAAATTATTTGATATAAAGGATTTGGAAAAGCTGAGATACTTTCTAAGGATTGAATTTGCTCATTCAAAACAGGGGATCTTCATGTCACAAAGGAATTACACTCTTGATTTGTTGAAAGAAGCATGAAAGCTTGGATGTAGGCCAATGGATACTCCAATCGAATGCAATTACAATGATAAAAGTGTTGAGGATGAACCAATATCTGTCATTTCTAGATATCAACGATTAGTTGAACGACTAATTTATTTGACAGTGACTAGGTTAGATATTACCTATGCGGTCAGTTGGGTGAGTCCACGCATGCATAAACCATGCAAACACCATTTTAATATAGTAGAAAGAATCTTAAGATATCTCAAAAAGGCATCAGGACAAGAGTTATGGTACAAGAGAAATAATCATGTTGGCATCAAAGAATATTCAGACGCAGACTAGGCAGGGAATTTGGATCGTAGATCTACCACTAGGTACTGCATTTATGTGGGAGATAATCTAGTCTCATGGAGAAGCAAACAATGTCTTTAGATCGAGCGTCAGGGCAGAGTACAGGGCCATGGCTACCATAACTAGTGAAATCACTTGGGTGAGAATTCTGTTGGCAGAAATTGGGCTCAAGGTTTTGTCTCCTATTCTCATGCACTATCATAATCAAGTGACAATCCATATAGCGGCAAATCCAGTCTTCCATGAAAGAACAAAGCACATAGAAATTGACTACCACTTTGTGCAAAAAAAAGTACAAAATAAAGAAATTAATACACCATATACACAAAGCTAAGATCAATTGGCTGACGAGTTGACTAAGGGTCTTACAAAACTTCAACTAACCACCATCCTATGCAAGTGGGGCTGCTACAATGACTACGCCCCACTTGAGGGGGAGTGATGGAAAGTCGGTGGTGTATCCAGGCAATCACGAGCAGTTTAGGTGTTTCCATTTTGTTATCAACAATATATTCTGTTTCCACATTTTTAGTTTTCTTCTTTGTATTGACAAGAGACATTCCTATCGTTGTCAGCCTCTCTCTATATACCTTGTAAAATCGATGCACAAAGAATTAATGGAGTGAAACAACCATACTGTAGCGTGATTGCTTGGTCGTGGATGTAGGATCACATATCCGAACCATGTTTAATTGAGGTTGTTTTCTTTCATTCTTTTTTTTTGTTCAACACATATCAGGTGCAATCACATTTCACACTTACCTGATCTGTCCTCCATCTTTTGGGCCCTACAACTGACAAGCTCTAGCTAGAGATGGCGGGCACTCACATGCTCAAGGTGTGCAATATGATTACACCTGATCCTCCCTCTAGTGGGGTGGGGTGGGTACTTAGTGTATGTTTGGCTTTATTTCTTAAAAATGAAATGAAATCACTTGAGAATTGAGATCTCGTGAGTTTCAAAATCATGTGATTTTAATTTTCATGTTTGTTTTAATATGAGGAGTAGTATAAAAAAATTGATAAAAAAAGTAAAATAGAAAACAAAATAAATTAGAGGCTCTCTGGTATGAGCCCCTCTTCAGCAGTCATGTCTCCCCCTGGGCTCCTCCACATCTGCCCCCTCGCGAGCTCCCCCACCCCCTTTTAGTAGTCAGCAAAAAGAAAAAAACATTTACCTGTTGTTTTGGCCACCTTCTTTTGACGACATTGGGTTCTTCGACGATGCTTGGGTTTTCCACAAAGACTGCTTCCGCCTTCCCCTTGCTCTTCTTCTTCTTCGTATAGGAGAAGACGAGTGATGGAGAATAGGAGAGAGGAGAAGACGAGTGAGGCACTAAAAAAAAGCAAAATAACCATTGGATTCACTTTGTTTTTTGTAGAACCCGTGTTTCACGGTTTGATTTCAAATCGTGTGATTCGAAATCACACCCCTACCCATGAGATTCAAAATCTTGGTCGAGTGAACCCAAATCCCATGTTCAGTTGAGCATGAGATTTGGGGTCATGTGAGAATTTCTCATGTGATCCAACCAAGCATGCCCTTAGTCTATTCAAATACAACTATCAAAACGGACCATTGGGGCAAAAGTTTAAGATGACAACCAACTTTTTGTGGGAAATTTAAAATATTTCATTTTTCTTATATTTTTACTAGCGCCGTATGAGTAAAAATACATCAATTAAAAAACAAAAAATATATTTGTAAAAATACACTTAGGTATATGTACAAATTGAAGTTGTTTTTTTTCTCCTTTAGATAGCCAATATAATGATAAATATTGTGATAAAATCATGATATTTTAGTATAAGTGACAGTAGCACGATATTTTGGCTATTTTCAAAACATTACAAATTTTGTGATATTTTCAAAATATTGCCGATATTTGTTACTATGTCAAAAGCCACACAAAGTTATTTCAAGTATGTATCTCTGCATGTCGATTGAATAAAAACGTTAAGTTTAAATGACTGTAGTTGGATAGATCAAGTCAGGAATGAAACTGAAAATCGGTGTACATGGATCTGAATAAGATCCAATATCCGTACTTGTCTTAAAGATGTATCTGTGGATCAACCTCAGACATATCAATATCCAATCCGTTCTCCCAACAATACAAAACTAGGATTGTGGAGATAAGATACAAGTTAGATATCCAACTGAATTCAAATCCATTTTGTTGAAATCAGTAGCTTGGTTCAGTTTTGGAATAGAGAATTACATCCCAATTTGAAGCTGTAATGCCCCCAACATTTTATTGTAAATTTTTGGATAATTTTTTTTTTTGAAATAGCGAAAGTGAGAAAACCAAGGGATCTCATTTATTCAGTATGTTTAGACTTTGATCAGTTGTTGGTTTTCATTTATTTGATGTAACTGACATTTTTATCAATGAATGGAATTATTCAGTAATTCGTTTCATCTGTAACCAACATAAATCTGCATCAAACAATGGATCTGCTAGCTATTTAAGCTTAGTTGCATTCAGATCCAATTTTGCAAATATGATTAGGCCGAATTCAACAATTTTCGGATCCAAACCGAATCCAACCCATTTAACTCCCAGTTAGGGATGTCACTGAACCATATATTATAGATATCCAACCGGATTCGATTTTGTTTAGTTGCATTTGGTAAGCCGAAAAATATCATATTATAATCGGATGCAGATGCAGTTTTGATTTTTTGCTATCGAATATGAGAAATATCCGAATTTGACAAATATCAAATCCATTTACATGTAAAAAAAAGAAAATCTGGTATGAACTTGTCACTATCCAAATCCGAATTCAAATTCAAATCCGTTTAGCCAACATCCGATTAGTAGAATATGATACAGGCCACATCCAATCCCAATCGGAACGGTTTACATCCCTTTCCCTACATTTGATCATCAAATGTTGGACCGGATCAGTACAAGTTACAGGCCTTAACAACTTTAGATCGAGCATCACGATATCAATTCGGATCTAGTTCGGTCCTAAGCTGATCTGGATGTGGATCTACTGCTTAAAATGAAGTCCAGATTCTATTAATCTATGATCCGGACCGTATCCGACCCGTCTTTAACCCTTAGAAGTGGGCCCGGCGGCTCACAGTAGAACCGGCTAGAGCCGGTACCACGAGAGGGAGAAAAAAAAAACATAAAAAACGAGGGAAATATAAAGCACTCTGTTTCGGCTTCGCTCCCTCTCTAGTCAGAGCCTCTTCGTTCTCATTTGAACTCATCCATCTCTCTCTCTCTCTCTCGTTTTTTTTAGAATTTTCAGATCCGGTTTTCAGCGATTCGGCGAGAGGTTTAGTGAAGAGAAAGCGCGATCGGATCGTGAAATTCGGATGTTTTCGGGGGTTTCTGTCTAGGATTTGGCGAAAATCGGGTTTCTTTTGTGTTTTCGGATGCGATGAAGTAAGAAAATTTCCTAATAAGTTCGAAATTTTGTGTTAATTCTAGCAGGAATAAATTTCTATGGTTTTCGTCTTAGTTTCTTGGGTTTTCCCTGTTTTTTGTTGATTTCTGTGGCCGAATTAACGTTTTCCAGAGGTTTTGGTTGAACATTGAGCTGAATTTTCAGGTCGAATGAGGTTTAGCGAGAGTTATCGGTGCAAATCGTGCGGATTTGAGTTTAAAATAGAAAAAAATGGAAGATCGCTCTAGTGATTAGCTATTCTTTTTGCAGATTTGCACATGGCGGTTGTCTTTTGAAGATCGGCGTCCTTTTGATGCCTTTTTAAGGATTTGATTTAGTTAAACCGCTTGAATGAACTTGAAATAGTGTGAAGGTTTGTCGCTTTTGTGCAGTGTGATCTGTGAAGATGTTCTACATTTCTCATCTATTAGAACTCTAGGGTTTCTGTGATTGAAATACTGGATTTTAACTGTTGAGTGAAGTCAGAATTAAGTGAATTACTCTTTTCACGTTCAGGCATTTTGAGACTTTTCGTGGTTTCGGTTTGACATTTTTCTGAGAGCTGGACTGGACGTTGGTGCTATGAGGATGTTTTCGACACGTTGTTGCTCTGAATTAACAGAGACATGCGATCGTCATTTCTGTTGTTCGAGCATTTTGCCTTTTGAAATCCGAGTGAATGATGCATTGGTTGGATGATTTTTTCAACACATTGTGCACTATTATGATTGATTGGGGTCATTGAATTCCTCAATGGGTTTAGCTCGAGATTGAAGATTGGTTTCATGATGCTCGGTTTCAAGGGAAAATGCAGGCTGGCAGTGGTGATCCTGGTTACCATCTGCTCATTTCTTGTGGCCTTGTATGGGTTACTGAAACCCGTTCCAAATGGCTGTATCATGACCTACATGTATCCGACCTACATTCCTATCAAAACCCCTCAGAATGTATCATCTGAGAAATATGGGTTGTTCTTGTATCACGAAGGGTGGAAGAAGATCGACTTCAATGAGCATCTCATGAAGCTTAATGGGGTTCCTGTACTCTTTATTCCTGGCAGTGGCGGAAGCTACAAACAGGCATGGCTTTCTCATTTCTTTGGTACTTTCTTTAGTTGCTTTGAAAGCAATACAAACAATTCAGTTGTTATTTTAACTGCATTCTTGAGTTTAGATAATTCCAGCACATTTTAAGGTTTTTTATCTAATGTTTGCAGGGGTGTTGCTTGTTTTTTCATTATTTTCAGCATGCCCTTTGGTATTTTAGAAACATGCCATAGAAAGATGCAATTTTATACATAGGAAGCCCATGATCATAAACTTGCTTTGAAATGGTGTTGTATGGGGACCTTTCCGGAGTCCAAAAAGTTATAGCCATGATATGACTGGAAATTGATTCATTAAGTAAATGGTTGAAGAAATACCTATAATTACTGAATGAAAAATAATCTGTAATTATTAATTACCTATAATTTCTAAGGTTGTAAAGTGACAAAAAGAAGTCTTTGCACAAACACACATTATTTTAAAAATGAAATGGTATATAAGGTTTTAGCTTTAAATCTAATAGATGGTGAAGTAGTATGGGCTCAGCTTGGCTCGAGTAAACTCATTTAAGTATATATATATACATACATACACATATATTTATGTAAGTATGCTTTGTGTATACATACCATAGTCACCTGTATCATTCAACGTAATTTCTCACCAAGGAGTTTTCTTAGAGAGAATTTCAATGAGTGACTTTTCTCAGGAAAATTTTGGGACTTTTAAAAATTAAAAAATATAAAAAATATTAAAGACAATAAAATAATATATTTTGTATAATTTTTCTTTCAAAAATATAAGGAAATAAGTTTGAAAAGTTTTTTAAATACAAAAAGCAAAATACAAAAAAATACAAAAACTAGACTTAACATATATAAAATAGGATTTTTAAAAAAATATCGTGATAAAATCATGATATTTCATTTCTGGCGATATTTAAAAAATATTGTGATATTATCAACTTGTTTGATTTTGCTCATATTTTCCTGATATTTACAAATTATTGTGTGCGGGTATGGATACGGGTACGGAGGGTACGCCACGACAATTTCAAAAAATGTGGGTACGGCGGCATGACTATATATATCACATAAATACAAAATAAATTCAAAATAAACTGAATATAATCTAAATATACATGATATATCTAAAATATATATTATATACTGAAAATATAAAGTTATAAACTGAAAATATAATTATAAATTGTAAATTGAATACAAACTTGTATGTACGGAGGGTAAAATGGCGTGTCCAGGTGTCGGCGTGTGTCAACATGGGTACAAAGGACAAAATGGAGTGTCTATGTGACATAGGTGACAGTGATACATACATAAGTACACCCCCCCCCCCTCCCCCCCCCCATATAACTATATATATATATATATATATATATATATATATATATATATATATATATATATATATATATATATATATATATATATATATAGAGAGAGAGAGAGAGAGAGAGAGAGAGAGAGAGAGAGAGAGAGAGGCGATATTTTGAAAATATAATTTTTTTGTATATCTTGCAATATTATTGCGACAATATCACGATGTTATTGCAATAATAGCATGATATTATCAGTTATTTTTAGTTTTTTATTTCTTTTTCAATATCTTAATTATGTGTTTCCTTCTTTTTTTTTTGTTTTTCTCTTTTATGTGTATTTTATTATCTAAACATGTTATTTTTGTACATTTGTCTGCAATATATATTTTAATTTTAAAGCACCAAGATTTTCCCAAGATTTATCAATTAAACCTATATTATTGTGTGAAATTGCCTTGTTGAGATATAGCCAAGACTGATATTTGTGACTATCTAAGTAGTCAAAAGTGCTAATCGGTGCCTAGGTGGGATTAGTCAGCCTAGTTGGGACCCCAAAAAAGGAAAAAAATAAAAAAATAAAAAAATAAAAAGTTACAATAAATTCTTAAAAATAATATAAAATACATATTCAACATAATTTGTGAACTTAAATGATAGAAACTTAAAAAAGATTCATGAATGAATCTAAATAATTAAAACATAATTACATTTCTAACATTCAACTTCATCTAAACAGATATTTGTTTACTTGCATCACCTAGAGACACATAAAAGAACAAAAATATTTGAAAAAGAAAAATATAAAAGCATAAAAATAAGAGGAAAAACTGAAACACTTAAATATTTCAAAATACTCAAACAAAACATGATTATAATGTTTTAAATATTATAAAAATAAATATAAAATGCCAACCTTGGTGCCCCTCTTCCAACCTAAGGACTTGTCTAGGCGCTCCTAGGCAATAGTAGACTTGCACCTAGGTAGCCTAGGCGACCTAATCAGAAGCCTAGGCATGATTTTAACTACATAGGTGGCTATGATATATTGTATAAGTTTATGATAGAAAAAATGTGGTAGGTTAGAAGGTTGCTCTGCTACAAGGACACGGCTAGAAGGATATGGTATACATCGTCTTTATATATTTTTTGATCAAGGATGGTATGCAAATGGACACTGCACTAGAGTAAATTGGAGTATCCCTGTGATGAAGGGTGATTGACTTGTATGCATGTACATGGGATCTCACTGGTTCAATTCTCCACTTCAACTATACAAAAATGAAATAATTTTTTAATTTCAACTCGCCAGCTCATTTGACTTGCATTTGTCAGGAGCTCAAGTTTGGCTTGGTTCACCATGAGCCCAAGCTGGATCTAGACCTAAATGAGCCCCTGGCTCGGCTTGTTTAAAAATCTGTCATATGCATACTACTCATTATGGTCTAGAGGTTTTAGGTAAAAGCCTAGGATGAAATGCAGACTTCAGTAGTGGAAAAAAGGATCTTACTTAGATGGAATGCTTTTATCTGGAACTATATTAAAGTTGCAACTAGCAAGGTATTAAAGAATGATGGAACCAATCATCTCTTAGCTTAATCTATAGCAAACAGCAAGGAGATTGAATTATTGAATGGATTCTTGGATAGCCATGGGATAGTCATTCCTTTGGGTGCTTGTGTGCATTTGTTCTGAAAATTCAAGAAAGCATATAGCCTACTCTTATGGCTCATTGCACCTTTGGTGGGAGTTTTGGAAGTGAACATGGAGAATATGGTGGCAGGAGGTTTTCAAGATTGAGCTGCTGCTTTATCTTGCCTCTTTTTGTTCACATATGGGTTCAATTGATTAGGCCATCTACACTATTTATGTTCTTTTGGATCCAGTTGTTTAATATGCTCGTTGTGGTTCTTGCTTCTATGGGTTTGAATTAGAAATTTAGAATATAGCTGGCTACCCACTGAGCTATCTGTCCCTTTCTTTTCTTTTCTTTTTTGTTTCTTGCATTCTATTAATCATGTGTAACAGTTCTTCAAGAAGTCTTGTGAATATCACTCAGATTTTTCCTTTTGTTATCGTATAATTAATTTTTTGGTACTGTCAAAATGGTGATTCATTTTTTCGTTATTTCATTATCTTTGTTGTTTGATCCTTTCTCTTTGCATAGGTGCGGTCTTTGGCGGCAGAGTCTGACAGAGCATATCAAGGAGGTCCTCTTGAGCCGATGTTTTACCAGGAAGCTTCTTTTACACCTGATGTGGGAGGAGGGGATGAGGATATCACTTTCACACCACCTAATCAATACTCATCCATGCTTGACTGGTTTGCTGTTGATCTCGAAGGGGAACACTCTGCAATGGATGGACGGATACTTGAAGAGCACACTGAATATGTTGTCTATGCTGTTCACAGGGTATGTGCACTTTGTGTAACGACCCCAACTCATCCCTTTTGAAAATGCGGATTTTTTTTTTCAGTGCGGAAAACTTCCCAGAAACCCGGGGTCCTCACAGTTCCAATTCCAACTGGATAGCCAATAGACCACAAAAGAACTTGCAATTTACATCTATAAACTAACTAATACCTTTATTCATGAATTAAGAACCAATCTCAAAACAAAATGTTTGACTCAACAGAAAGTAATGTAACCACTAATGACAATAAGCAAATAACAAGAACACTAGACTGAAAAACCAAAATAAAGAGCCACTCTGTCCATAAAGGAAACTGTCAAAACTCATTGTGGCTCCCATGCCCTCACAGTAGCTGTCGACTTCACTGATCACCTGTTCCTGCGAAAAACTAATGAAGTAGGGTGTCAGAATCGAAATCCTGAGCACAGCTACTTCTTAATGAAACAAGTGAGATAAAGAGTTAAGATGAGATATCATGCAACAATTGAGGGAAATGCATACAAGACAGTTTATAGCATTTGGGAAATTTATTCATACAACAATCATAAATACTAAACATACAGAGACAGTAAAGCAGCAGCATGTACTAAAACTTCAGCATGCAACAAGAAATAAACATTCAACACTTACCATCATATAATGATTAAGGAAACCATCAAAGCATGCATGCTCTAATGCATAACAGGAAGATGCATGTCTTTTGTGCAATGCATGAATCATTTTATTATCTTCCATTAAGTCTTTTGTTTTCTTATGCATGCCCTATTAAATGCATACAGCTTTAAGTTTCTCTTTTTAATTACCGTTGCCCGCGGATACACCAAACGGGTACAAACCCCGAGGTTAAGTTAGGTTCCCAGGGTAGCGTAGCACACAATTTATATTTTATTACTGGGTTCCAACTTAGCCCTCGACCGAATCACCGTCGGAACATTAGACCTCTACATCTAATGTCGGGGACACAAGGGACACCCCACGCCCACAAGTGCCACTTCCTTGGTACAAAAAAAAAAACAACAGCTGTGTCAAACACACCACTCCCGGGTAAAGTAGCGGACTCTCCCTAAAACCGTGGCCAGGAGAAGGAACCTCAATATCGGGTTCAGGGGACCAAAATTAAGCACACGGAGTTTTGTATCCTCACAGTCTCCCCAAGACCGGATTTCTAAGATCCCCATTCTCCAGATGGGTGATCCCAGAAGGTATATTACACTTGCTTTATTATTTCCTTTATTTAAAATTTAATTTCTTAAGTTTTGCAACATCATATGCAAAAAGAAAGATAAAAGCTCGCATCTACCTCGCGAGAGCCATCACAGGACTCCGGCCTGTGGAAACATATAGAACAGTGCAATAAAGCTGAAATATTAATAAAGCATGTTCTTTGCAATGCATTGAAAAGAATGAGGGAAAACAATTTCCCAGCTCGGGTTTACCACACCCTCGATGATTCATTATGATCACCGTAGCACTGATGCAAGAATCATAATCATATGTATGCAGTGGTATTAACATGCCTGCAAGGTATAGTCATGTATGTACCAAATTAACCCATTGGTAATAAACATGAAATATGACATTCCCATATGCAAATTAAACTGCCCATGTTATACCCCTTTGTCCCGTGCATATGCATGGTATGCAAGCATCTTTGTGCAATCATTACTACATATGCCTTTAACCATGATTTGTATTGAGATGGGCAAAGAAGCATTCATGTATTTATGTATGTGCAACAACATATGTCAAATCCATCGATGTGTAAGTACTCAAAACAAACTTTATCATGGAGTAATGTGTAAGCGTGTTCCAACAGATATAGATATGGAAATCAAAATTTCAAGTACATGACTCATTCTTAAAGTTTATCATGCTTCAAGAGACTAAAAATTCTAAACTTTACTAATCACACAACAGGCTCTGTTTTCATAATTTAACACACTTATGTTACTAGCATGCTACAGTATCCATATGAGAAAAATTATGTATTTAACAGCCCAACCCAGCCGACCCTGTCGGCTGGGTCTGATAGAATATCCACAGGCCCAGCTTGGGTCTGTGTATGCTGTCAAAAAGTCTCACCTGTACAGAAAATTTCCTGTATAAAGTATACCCAAAAGTTTTCTCAAGGCCAAGGCCCAGGCCAGCACCCACTGACTGGGTCGACTGGGCCTGCCCCAGCCCTGCCAAAACCATCCACACACCCAGCCAAGCACTTGGCTGGGCCTGTCGGTTCGGCCAGCAGCTGGCAGTCAGCCGAGTGCCACTCGGCTGGCTGCCAGCCAGCCAATCCAACAGCCGATACTTCAACACAAAACAAATTTAAAAATTATTATATATATATATATATATATATATATATATATATATATATTTTAAAAGGACAATGCCCAGCCCAGCCCAGCCGACCCTGTCGGTTGGGTCCAACAGCATGTACACAGGCCCAGTTTGGGCCTGTGTATGCTGTCAAAAGAACAACAGCATATCTGGTAAAAAAAAAGATTTTTGATTAATGCATATATATATATTTATATGTATATATATATATATATTTTTATACAGCCATGCCCAGTCCAGCTGACCTTGCTGGCTGGGCTTAACCACATATACACAGGTCCAGTGTGGACCTGTGTATGCTGTCAACAACAACAGCCTAAGAACTATTTACGCAAAACTGCTTGTTAATTAATATCACATTTTTTTTTTGTAAAGATGAAAACACCTAGCACAGCCCAGCCGACCCTGTCGGCTGGGTACAAAAGCACGCACACAGGCCCAGTTTGGACCTGTGTGGGCTGTCACAAACGACAGCAAAACAGGGCACATGGAAACTGATTTTTTTTTTTTGAAAGGAAAAATGAATACCCAGCCGACCCTGTCGGCTAGGTCCGACAGCGGGTACACAGGTCCAGTTTGGACCTGTGTATGCTGTCAAAAACAACATCATACCACAGATTTGTGCAAAACTGATTTTCCTGTTTTTTTTTTTTTTGAAAACACACACCTGCCCAGCCCAGCCGACCTTGTTGGCTGGGCTTAACAGCATATACACAGGCCCAGTGTGGGCCTGTGTATGCTGTCAGCAATCAACATCATAACTTATTTTGCAAAAACTGAAATTTTCTTTTTTTTGTTTTTAAAAAGATACCCAGCCCAGCCGACCCTGTCGGCTGGGTCCAATACATGTACACAGGTCCAGATTGGACCTGTGCAGGCTGTCAAAAACAACAGCAAAACACCTATTTTGCAACATGTGCCCCTTAGTATATCATATATATATATATATCTATATATATATTTCTCTGAAACAACAAAAATACAGCCTATACGAAACTGGATAACTGTGGAAATCGAGGGTCCACTGTTCCTCTATGGATTTCCATCAAAAGAAGCATGGAAAATCCAATCTTTACCCTATTTCTCATTCGTTTCAAGAAGAAGTACCCGTACCTTTTTGGAAAACAAAGGAGAATAGAGGCTGTGGAGGGCGTGTGGACTGAGCTTCGAAGCTTCCAACCTCCTCTTCTACCTCCTTCACTCCTCTTTGTTTTCTCCTCTTTCTCTCTCTCTCTCTCTCTCTCTCCTTCTTCTTTTCCTTGTTTTTTTTTTCTCTCCAGCCAAAAGAAAGAGAAAGGGCTGCCGCCCCCCCCCCCCTTCCTTCTCTTATTTAAAGCTGGAAACTCTTTAGTGAGTTTCCAGATTTGGGTCTCCCACATTAAGGAGTTTCCCAAAATTCCTAGACTCCTTCACTAATTAACAATTGGTTGACTATTTGACCTCCTAATCCTAAAAGGTATGGAATCCTCTATACCCTTTTTAATTAGGGAAGAGGGCTAACCCTAAACCCTCTTAACTCTATTCCCGAAATTAATAAAAATCATTAATTTAATAAATATATTTTTTTGAATTTACTTATTAATAGGTATCCAAAAGTTCCCAAAATTGGTCATGTTGACCCTGGAGACTTTTTATATGATAATAACCCCAATTTAAAGCTCCGAGCTGAATTTAAAGTCATAAAAATGTTAAGCTTGGATTTTGGATCGGATCCGGATCCAAGATCCAAACCCATACTCATACAAGATTTGGATTAAGACTTATATCCATTCCAGATTTTTGTAGGACCTAACTAGGACCCAAATCCATAAAAATTTGGATCCTATACCTTGTATTCAATCCGATCCAATTTCGGATCCGTTCGAACAAACTGCTAAAATTTTAGAAAAACGTGATTTCTGGGCCAACCGGAACTCGGATTTGAAAAAGTAAAATACCATTGCGCTCCGAATTTTGAGGCGCATCCAATGATATATTACATGAATATCAAATTCCGAATTTCGCCCGAAAATAACCCGAATTTTGCTTGAATTTCGCTTGAATTTAAAAGTTGAAATTAAAACTCTTTGCCACACTTCGATTGGCTTGTCTAGACCCTGATGATGAGACTTGGGTCAAACCCAAACTCTAAGATCTTGGTGTAAAACTCGAGCCTCAAACGATTTTCTTACCAGACTTAGCCAAATTTCAAATTTTCATGAATTGACTAAGATCCGAAAACACGAGATCTTACACTTTGACATAAATCAAAAGGTTCCTTCTGCATAATATATACGACAGTTGCATACTTGACTATGACAATGCTTTTGCTTCTGATACAATACACACTTGTGACTATTAATATTATTATTATTATTATTTTTGAAGGTAGTTGGAACTACCAGTATGGTTAAATAGACTTGGTAAATCTTGTTTTCTTGTTAACTTGTTTTCTTCTTCATAGACATATAAGTGATGGATGTGGAATCCTGTTTATTTTAAATTTAGATGGGTTCATCTTTCTTCTTTTTAACTTTTCTACATGATTTAAAATGGTATAGAATTTGATAATGATGTATATTGGTAAATGTGTTAGCACCTAAAGTTAGTGAAACCTCACTGTTTTACAGCATCATTTTGCTTCAAGTGGCTGAAGATGCATTAGGACTTGGTGCATATTGAGTGCTTGATGGACCATCTCATTTTAGCAATTGTAATTCTGCTAGGGAAAAAACCCAAGAGGATTGTGGAGGCTAGCTATTAAAGTTCTGTTTTATTTTATGTTGTTCTGGTACAGAAATGTGAACAAATGAGGAAATTCTAGGTTAAGCAGAGGAATCATCTAGGGAAGACTAGATTCCCATGCTGGAACATGTTTTTGAGTATTCTTCTGAAATCCCTGTTGCTGGTATCCTATGGTTCTTAGTCTCTTGATGTGAAAAAGGGGGATTATGTGTAAGCCAGATGCTTCATGAACTGTTCTCCTTTTGCCAGTGGATGCTGCTCAATGCAATGTGGTGCTGGCCTGTGTCACATCGGTACGGGTTTTAACATGTGGTATGACAAGTGTATGGCTGGTATGCCACGGTTGTTTTCCAAGAGGAGGGTGTGAGAGTGAAACTTGGCTGTATTATTGCATGCACACATGTAAATTCACACATAGAAACATGTTTTGCTGCAAGTCAAGAACCGTACTAAAAGATACAGAGAAAAAATTTGCAGCAGCACCTGGAAGAACCTAGTACCAGCATTGACATGGGTACATGAGGCATTACGAAGTACCCATGTCTTGTAGGTGCTCGCATATTCACCCAGTGTGTAAATGTGAATAACATGAAAGGGCTCGGTAACTCTGTTCCCTGTTCCTATGCTTACATACTTAATTTGTGCATGTTGACAAGCTGTTGATGAAATGAGGCATTATTTGGTTAATCTTGACCTGCATAAAGTTGCATCTTCTAAGTGCGCAAAAAGAAAAAAAGGTGATCAAATGTATGTCTTAATGAGTTTGTGCCCTTACCATATGATCGGGCCTTTAAGACAACTCAAATGGTAGAAAAAGGTTTAAATCATATACATTTATCAAGATTGAAAGCACAAATAATAAAAATACTAAACATATTATGAATTGTGGTCAGCATAGTCACCTGTATCATTAAAGGTAATTTCTCAGCGAGGGTAATTCTCGGAGAGATTTTCAAAAGTTGATAAATCTTGGGAATATCTTGGGAGTTTAAAAATTGAAAAAAATATAAATAACAACAATAAAGCTAAGAAAATAATAAGTTTTGCATTATTTTTCTTCCAAAAATATAAAGAAACATGTTTTAAAGGTTTTAAAATATAAAAGAAACAAAAAATAGGAAATACAAACTTAAAATAATAAAAAAGATTTTTTCCCACAAATATCACGATATTTTGTCTCTGGAGATATTTTGAAAATATCGTGATATGTTCTCGATATTATCGGCTACCTTGAAATAGCCAATAATATTACAATATTTTCAATATATCGGCGATATCGGTGACAGTGGGTCAGACCTAAATAAATTGTGGTTTATTAATAATTTTATGACAAATAAGTTGAATAAAAAACAAAAATATGTATGTGTTTGAAATATATTGTAATTTAAAACATACAATGCAAAAGAATCAAAGCAATTACATAGTTTTTTTATACAACTTGCTATATGTTTAATTTAAAACGTGCAAGAAAAAACTAAAGCAAATAAATACCATTATAAAATATTGTTATATATTGTTTATTCAACTAACCAACAAATGAAAAAGTTTAAGAAAAAAAATATTTACCACATTAAAAACAGGAGAAGAGAGAGTTATATATACCATAGTAATAAAACTTAAAAGTGAAAATAAAATGAACATACCATTTGTAAAGAGAGGCAAATTTTGAGGCAAGCATTTGCTGAAAATTTTAGTCCAGCATTTGTCTCATATTGGGATGGATCTTAACATGGTCTCAAATGCCTTTTATAGACCAGCCTTGATAAATCATAAAACATGAACAACCACTACAACAGCTGGATTTAAAGGAAGAAAACTGAAAAATGCGTGGGTTTCCAAAACTGCAATATATCATAACTGTAGGCTATAGTTTTTAAATGCGTAGGTTTATTAAGAATGGTAAGTTTCAAAACTATTCATATTCTTGCAATTGATGAATGCATTATATGCGTAAATGGAATGTAGGTCTCCTCTTGGCCAGAGAGAGAGAGAGAGAGTGCCGATTATACATTAAATGGCAACTCTTCAGTTTTTGAAAATTTACAAAATGCCATGTAAGTAACACTTTGTTTATTAAAAAATCATACACAAATGCCCAAACAAGTTCAAAATGGCCTTGCTAAACACATGACAACCATGTCAATTAAGAAAAGTTATAAAGGATCTAATTTTTTACACCTACTACCCTTGCTTCTGCTTTTATAATATTTAGGATAATTCTTGATAACCAGCTAAATATAAATATCCAGTTTTTGTGTGTCATCACCATGCAACTGCCTTTTTACAAACATAAATGAGTTTGATGTTGCTTTATTCCTGTTCTGCAATTAGAATAGAATATATGTTTGTTATGTCACCTACTTCTGAGAGCTTCTGTTTTGTTCTTGCTGCTTTGGTTTTGATTGTTGCTATGTTATTTGCTTTCTGCAAAATGATAACATCATTCAGATTGGAAGAAGGCTGTTTTACCTCAGGTTGAACAAAAAATTTGAAGTCAAATGGCATTACATTTATTAAGAGTTTGTCATGGACATCATTTCTCTCTCAATTCTTCCTTCTTTTCTTAAGCAGATATGCTTTTTGTGAAGCCATTGTCTATGAAACCCTGATTCCTTGGCTTATGGTGGATAATGAGATTGTTGAGTAACTAATCTTTGTTAAAAGGCTTACAAACAATATGTGAAGAGCCTTACAAACAATCAAGTTTCCAAATAACTTGATACTTCAAACATTCAAAAGCATATGCTAGCACAAAGTAGCATTCAAATACTTCACAACACAAAAGTAAGAGAGTGCGTCAAATGCACTGTTTGATTAATGAGCATTAGGGGATAAAACCCCTTCTTTTTATATACAATACAATGGGCTGGAGGCCCTTATTTACAGAGAATATAGAAGAGGAGGAGACGTTGGGACTGTACCCAATGGCTCTTCAGCTGACTGTGTCAACTGTACTCAGACTGTCATTAGCTAACTATGTTCAGCAGTCAACTAATGACAGTTTACAAAACAAAAAGGTAAGTAAAAAATAAATAAAGAAAAAGGAAAAATTACAGAAATAAAGAAAAAGATTACACATATATACATATATACTTTAAATATGTATTTATATACATATATTTATATATATACATACTCTTGTATTAAGAAGAGTATATATATATTCAAGTATATACATATATGTATTATTTTCTAACAGTCTCCCTCAAACTTATGGTGAAATCACCGAAAGTTTGTCAAGTAAAAAGTTGAATCTTAGTGAGCACAATGCCTTGGTGAAGAAATCCGCAAGTTGATATTCTGATATTACATAAGGAAGATCAATAGTCTTCTTTTAAGTAATATTCACGAACAAAATGGCAGTCCATCTCTATATGCTTAGTTCTTTCATGGAACATATGATTTCGAGCAATGTATATGGATTCTGAAGATGAATTCCTATATCTGAAATTAGTTGTTTGAGCCACACGATTTCCATGGTAATAGTTGCCATTGCTCTATATTCAGCTTCTGTATATGATAATGACAAATTTTGTTGTTTCTTGCATCTCCATGAAATCAATGATTCACCTAGAAACACACAAAAACCAGTTGTTGAGCGCCTATTATTTGGATCCCTCCCCAATCAACATCAGAGTATGCAATATGATCTTAAGAGGAAGAAGAAGATAAAAAACTCTCTTATTTATTGTACTTCTGACATATTTAATGATTCTCATGACTGCATTCATATGAGCTGATGTTGAAGCATGTTGAAATTGGCTGGCTGTATGTACAACATGAGCTATGTCTGGTCTTGTAATACTTAGATACATAAGAGATCTCACGAGCTGTCTAAAGGGGGTTGTGTTGTCTAAAGGAACTCCATCATCGACTCATATCTTTATTCCAAGAGTCTTTGGGGTGTCAACAAATTTATCATCTGATAGTCCTGACCTGTCAATAATATCTGAAGCAAACTTTGTTTGTGACAATATGTATCCTCTGTTAGAGTAAGATACTTCTATACCAAGAAAGTATGTTAGGAACCCAAGATCTGTCATTTCAAAAGAATTTTTTAAAAACTGTTTGCTTTCTTGATTCCTTCTTTGTCACTACCTGTAATCAACATATCATCAACATACAAAAGTAAAATTATATTACCTGCAGAAGAATTCTTGATAAATAAAGTTGTATCAGTATAACATGGTTTAAAACCATATCTTGTAATAACATTGTTAAAAGTATCAAACCAAGCTTTAGGTGTTTGTTTGAGGCCATACAATGCCTTTTTTAATTTAAGCACTTTATCTGAAGGGATTATCAATCCAGGTGGAACATCCATGTATACTTCCTTATTAAGATTCCTATTCAAAAAGGCATTTTTAATATTCATTTGAAATATATTCCAGTTTTAATAGTTGAAATAACTATAAGCATCCGAACAATGGTCATTCTGGCAATAAGAGCAAAAGTTTTTTCGTAATCAACTCCGTATTCTTGAGAATATCTTTTGGCAACTAGCCTAGCTTTACGTCTTTCTAAGGATCCATCACTTTTGTTTTTTACCTTAAAAACCCATCTACAACCTATGGTCTTCTTTCCGATGGGTAAATTTAGAATTTCCTAAGTATTAGCTTCTTTAAGAGTATCCAATTCTATATGCATAGCTTTTATTCATTCGGGTAAATTTTTTGCTTCATTGTAATATGAGGGTTCAAAGTAAGAATGAATAGCTATAAGACATGCTCTATGTTTAGGAGAGCATGAGTCATAAGACACAAATTTATTTGGGATCCTTGAGATTCGTTCAGATCTACGAATAATTGTTTGTTCTGAGGGTATTTCTAATGCTTCATGATTACTTTGATTTACACCTTCATTGGTTGCATTTCGATTCCTTCTAGTGTATACTATTGGTTCAGTTGTTGTTATATTCTTAATAGGAGGTTCTACATAAATATTTTCAGCATTAGACAACTATTTAAACAAGAATGAGTAATCAGAATTTATGTCTTGCGACATGTTTCCTTCAAATCCACTTTTATTTTCAACAAAATTAACATTCCTTGAGACGAGAAGTTTATCATTTTTTTATATCATAACATTTGAATCCTTTTTGTGTTTTAGAATGACCAATGAATGCACGAGGAATAGCCTTAGAGAACAGTTTTTCTCCTTTATCATTTAAAACATAACATTTGCAACCAAAGATTCTCAGTCTTTGATAGTTAGGTTGATATTTGAATAATTTTTTAAAGGCAATTTTATTGGACAATGTTTTTGAAGGCATCCTATTTATAAGATATACTGAAGTTCATGCAACTTCAGCCCAAAGATTTTTTGGAACGTTTTTAGCAATCAAGAGAGTCCTTGTAGTTTCCATAATGTGTCTGTATTTTCTTTCTGAAATTTCATTTTGTTGTGGAGTTCTAGGACACGATCTTTGATGTAGAATTCTTTCATTTTCTAAAATTTGTTTTAATTCATTTGACAAATATTCTCCTCCAGAGTCAATTCCGAGGATTTTGAGTTTACTTTCAAATTGATTTTTAATCATATTATGGAATATTTTGAATATTGCGAATACATCGGATTTAAACTTAAGAAAGTAAATCCAACAATATCTAGTGAAATCATCGATAAACACAACATAGTAGGAGAATCTTCCTTTAGAAGCTACGAGTGCAGGACCCCACACATCTGAATGAACTAATTCAAAAGGCATTGAAGAATAAAAGGTTCTTTGACCATATGGCAAGACTGTCATTTTACTAAGTAAACATTCTTGACATTCAAAATTTTCTTTACAAATATTCTTGGTAACTGGTACAAAATTTAATTTTTTTATGTTTGGATGCCCAAGTCTATGATGCTAAGTTCATATATCTTTTGTTTGGGCAATGTTACAAAATGATTCCTTTGGAATACAAAGGAAATTCATATAATAGAGATCTCCTTGTCTAGAACCTTCCCAAATCAATTTTCCGGACTGACGATGTTGCACCCAACATTTATTTGATGAGAAAATGACATTACATCTATGATATGAGATTTGCGAAACTAAAAGTAGGTTAAGATGAAGTTTAAGTATAAATCTTATTTTTGGAATATAAAATTTGCTATGTTTTGACAAATCATTTTTAAAATTTCCAATACCTTATATTTCTAAGGCAGGGCCATCAACAGTGCAAACAAATGATGTATTTGAATTAGATTGACAATAAGATATCATAGACTTATGTGGAGTCATATGAAAAGAAGCTCCTAAATCGAGAAGCCAAGAACACATACCAAAAGTAGAAGAGGATGCAATGACCGCTCCTGAGGTAGATCCTTTAAGTAATGGTTGTAATGCCTCCGTCAGTTTAGATAAGGATTTGGTGAGGTCCTTGAGATTCAGAGTATCCTCATCTTGTTTTGATGGTGCAGCGGCAATACGTTTTTCTTGAGGCCTATATTTGTATTTAGGACATTGAGGCTTATATTTGTATTTAGGACATTGATGCCTAATGTGACCGGGCTCATTACAGTTATGGCAAATGATTTTTGATTCTCCTCTATTTCTATTGAAGGGAGACAGTTTATATGACTTAATATAATGTTCTGGTTTTGATGCGGCAATAGCACAATCATCTTCTTGACCATTGCTAGATGTAGCAAAAACACTAACATTTTTAATCATGTTTAGCCTAGTTTCTTCTCCACTAAGTTTAGTGAGAATCTCATGAATAGGAAGAGGTGATGAAGATGATAGCAAGGAGGACCTTGTTTGTTCAAATTCGGGTCTCAAACCATAGAGAAAAGCTAAGAGTATATCTTCTTCAACTTGAACTCTTCATATTTCTATACACTTACCTTCCCATTTGGGTTCAAATTGGGCAAGTTGGGTCTAAATGGAAGATAATTTCATATAATAATTTCTTACATTTTTATCTTCTTGTTTGGTATTTCTAACCTTTTCTTGGAGATAATACTTGTGAGCCATATCTTTTTCAGTAAACATACCTTTAAGATATTCCCACGCTTCATTTTTCTTTTTGTAGCATAATAGATTTGAGACAATTTTTGTATCAACTCCACTTAGCATCCATGAAAGAATTTTTGCGTTTCTCATTTCCCATTCATCCAATTTCTTGTAGTATTCTTTCATGGTTTTGTTTCTTTCCTCAAGACTAGTCTCAATCCCATTTTTACCTAATGAAATTTTGGGAGTAGGTTCAAGAATAGTACCTCTTATGAATCCCCACAAACCTTGACCTTTGATGAACGTCTCCAAGTGTCCCGCCCAAATATTATAGTTGATTCCTTTAAGTTTGAACGGCGGAATAAAGTTGGAGTTGCTTGTATTGTGTGGAAAAGATTCACCCATGGTGAATTAGAAGAGGAAAAGAAGTCACCACCATGAAGTAGAATAAGTACGCTTTACGAGACAGCCTACCAATGCACCGTTGATCATACACCAAGCTCTGATACCATGTGAAGAGGCTTACTTGCAATATGTGAAGAGCCTATGTGAAGAGCCTTACAAACAATCAAGTTTCCAAATAACTTGATACTTCAAACATTCAAAAGCATATGCTAGCACAAAGTAGCATTCAAATACTTCACAACACAAAAGTAAGAAAGTGCGTCAAATGCACTGTTTGATTAATGAGCATTATGGGATAAAACCCCTTGTTTTTATATATAATACAATGGGCTGGAGGCCCTTATTTATATAGAATATAGAAGGGGAGGAGACGTTGGGACGGGTACAGCCCCAATGACTCTTCAGCTGACTGTGTCAGCTGTACTGAGACTGTCATTAGCTGACTGTGTTCAGCAGTCAGCTAATGACAGTTTACAAAACAAGAAGGTAAGTTAAAAATAAATAAAGAAAAAGGAAAAATTACAGAAATAAAGAAAAAGATTATAAATATATATATGTATATACTTTAAATACGTATTTATATACATATACTTATACATATACATACTCTTGTATTAAGAAGAGTGTATATATATATACATACATATATGCATTATTTTCTAACAATCTTTCTGTTCTCTTAGTGTCTTTTTAGAAGTATTTTTTGTTGCCCTTTTGTGTTTTTGTACATTGTATTTGTATGCTTTAGAAAATTGTTATCCATTGGGCTGCAGCCATCTTATGCTTCTAGCTTTTTCAATGTTGCTTGATCCTCCACAAAAATGTGATGACCATTCCTTGGTTGAACCTTTGCTTTCTAAGGTGAGAAGATAATGCCTTGTCTTGATTGCTTTATTTTTAACACCAAGAAAGAATATGTTGGTATCTACACTTGCTATTTTCTTTAAAATTGCAGGACTGTTGATAAAAACTAAGTTTTCCTGGTTATCATTTGCATGATGCTTGTTTCTTCATGTTTCTTAAGAAGAGCGCAAGCAAAGTGTTGTTGCCTTTGAGATGGCAATAATTGTAAAAAAATATTCTTTATATGGTAGCAGATTTTGGATCAGTATGTGGAGTCTCAAAATGCACAATCCAAAGAAGGTGCTGATGCCTCTGGAAGGTTACCCAGAAGTGTCATATTGGTTGGTCACTCTATGGGTGGATTTGTTGCTAGAGCTGCAATTGTCCACCCTCATTTAAGAAAATCGGCAGTGGAAACTGTCCTTACACTTTCTAGTGCACATCAGTAAGTGACTTCTTTAATTCTCATAACCGTGCGTAGGCTCCAAAGATGCTATACACTATCTTCTATGCATTCTTTTTATAGAACATGAACTATTAATGCAGGTCCCCACCACTGGCCCTGCAACCCTCATTAGGTCAGTTCTTTTCCCAAGTAAATAGTGACTGGAAAAAGGGCTATGAAGTCCAGAGGAAACATTCAGGCCATTCGGTGTCTGATACATTGCTTTCAAATGTCATTGTCGTATCCATAGCTGGCGGCATTCGTGATTACCAGGTAAGGATTAACTCCTCAGTATTATTTCTTTTTATTTGTTCTTTTTATCAATTATTAGGTCTTATTTCAGCACAACCCCTTCCGTGCATGTATTTTGGATGCTGAAACTTTTGACAATGGCAATCCCCCTACAGTTGGTTTGTGTCTCCCATAAAAAAAATGTTGTCACTTGCCAGTGGTTTAGGGAGACCTAATTGCAGCTTCTACATCTAGCCCTTGGGATATCTTCTGCATGATCTGTTTGGTCACTTCAATATTTGATCAAGTAGATGACTAGGGGATATTTTGTTGCAGGGTGGTAATTAATGCTGCAATTTGGACATTATTTTCATATATTTTAAAATTGGGTCATAAGATCCACTGTGTTTGGTTAGTTCTGACCTGTAGCCTACCATGTTGAAAAATTTCGAAGGCTAGACCTAAAATTGATGATTGGATCTATACATACACAAACTATGTGTAACTTTTTTTCTCTCGTACCTTATTCATGCACTAGTTTCTGAACTTTTTTTTATTTCCTTTTTTTTCTATGCCAGGTCGGCACAAAATTGGCATCTTTAGATGGAATAGTACCTGCGAGTCATGGCTTTATGATTGGTACGGCAGGCATGAGGAATGTGTGGCTCTCAATGGAGCACCAATCTATTTTATGGTGTAATCAACTTGTAGTGCAGGTGCAGCTAAACAGAATTCTCGTTAATGCTTGTTGTATGATTTAAAAATTCTTTCAAAGTAACATACCAAATGCTTTTGAAAATCATAGGTATCACACACATTACTGAGTATTATTGATTCCAAAACTGGTCAACCATTCATGAATGCTCGCAAAAGGCTTGCTGTGTTTACCAAAATGCTTCAGTGGAATACCTGAAAGCTTTAACTGGGTGGGACAGCTACCAGCTCCTTTGCTTTTTGAGAATGCCAATGTTGAGGTTGACAAAATCCTTGCTGGTATGAGAACTCTTCCATTCTTTCATGTTGATAAAATTTTCTTGCTTAGTTGTGCAAGAATTACAATTTCTTATTTCTATTTCTATGTTTATATATATATATATATGTGTGTGTGTGTGTGTGTGTGTGTGTGTGTGTGTGTGTGTGTGTGTGTGTGTGTGTGTGAGATCCACAATTCATTACTTGGGTTGGGTACTGGCCCATGATCAATAAATTTTTTGACTTTAAAGCATGGAGGGGCACCTATTTATATGCATGGGGTGGGCTTCCATTTTCACTCTTAGAGATGGGACTAAGCTTCCATTGTATAAAGTCTCATTTTTACATGTAATAGAAAATGGTTAGCATTAATGCACTACATCCTACTTATCTAATAAGAGAGATATGTTATTAATTCATTAAATGTGCATGGAACACTCAACCTTTGAAAAATAGTCCCACATCGTGCATTTTAAGGGGGATGCTTCACTATCTATAAAAGGATGCATCCATTTTTGACTTAAAATGAATCGAGTCATGGGCTGCTCCCAGGATTGCTGGAAACTCTATGTACATGTGGGAAACCCTTTTCTTGGGAAACTGAAAAGTGAAAACCTAACATTTCCGAAACTTGTGGGAAACTTCTAAAATTGCATGGGAAACCCGTTTCACATCACATGGGAAACCTACTTACTTTATAAGGGAAACCCATTTCCTTTATTTGGAAAACATGTTTTCTGTGCATTTCTTGCATGTTTCTCTTAAATAAGATTTTTTTTAATAAATACTTGAGATATGCATTTTATTCAAAAATTTAATTAGTTATTTAAAAAACTAATTTTTGCATATATATTTAACATTAAGAAGAATGTAATGTATTGGACAAAATTTCATATTTCATATTTCATATTTCATATTTCATATTTCATATTTCGATATGACTGCATTATTTTTTTCCTTAATTCTTGATTCTGTTTAGACCTATGTTCCATTTAAAATATTTTATTAAAAGTAAGTTGAATTTGCACTAGTTCGTATAAAATATAACCAACTTTATAATTAGCTTTATTGTTGTAGTAAGCGTAATCACATATTTTATAAAAAAATAAATTTATTAATTCTTGCTAATAATTAGTAAAGAAGTTAAGTTTAGACAATTTTATATTTTTTTCTGTTTGTCTTTGTGAAAAAAGGGGCAAGGGCTCTATGGTTTTTTTAGACCATAGAGTCGTTGGTAGCCCAACAGTCATATTTAAGATTATTGGGAGCTCCCAACGATTCCTTACATGGTTTATGAATAATGTTGAGCTTAAAATATGTGCCAATATTGCAATTTTTCGTAAAGTTAATGAGGCATGGCTCTTTATGAAGGATATGTATACCCAAAAAGATCTTGCATGGCAATATTTTTTGCAAGAAAACTTAGAACTACCAAGCAAGGGGACTTGAGTGTTCGAGATTTTTTTAGTGCTTTATCTCCTCCATGAGATGAATTGGTACTTTTGGAGCCTAAGTGGGTTGCCATTAAAGATGTGAAGCTTAAGCGTCAACAAATGGAAAGAGAACAATTTTTTGAATTCTTGTATGGACTTCGTTCCGAATTTGAACAAGTTAGATTTTCTCCTCCATAGATCTACACCTCTTCTCTTAGAAGATGCAATTGCCAAAATATGCCAAGAAGAAATTCGTCTTGGTATGATTAAAGGAGGACATGAAGTGTTGGCAGTGTCTAAACTCGACAACCATGTGAAGTCTTACAATCGTCCACACTTTGTGAGGCAAAATAACTATAGTGAAAATAATAACTATAGTGGGGCAGAAAAGTCATTTGTCACTATTGTAATGAGCCGGGACACAGCTTAGATAAAGCTAAGCTTGAATTTCTTAACAAGATGGTTGCAGCAACAACCTCAGCCTGTGACAGTTAATCATCCAAACCAATATGACAATTCTTTCACAAATTTAAACATTTGAATTTTGAATGACGCATAATAACCCAATACTGTCCAATTGAATCAATCAATAGGTGAAATAAAAAAAAACTAAAATTGATTTCTTAATTAGTTTAAGAATAAGCTACTATGCAAAGAAAAAAAATCCTAATGGAGAAAAACTTTTTGCAAGCTACTGGCCAAGAAATTTTGTGTTCATAAATCCAAATTATTGGCAGTTATACAAAATATATCCCCAAACACTATAAATCTGCCTTAAAGCAAATTGTCAAATATATTGATGGAGATAAGAAGCCATTAAGTTGATATAATGCTTTAATATTTTGTATTTCGAAGTCCATAGAGAACTAGTTGAGGTTCAAGTTTTGTCCTCAAGGAACAACTCAGAAAAAGTCATAATGAACATTCCAAGGGTGAAAGAAATTTGCACTCACACTATCATAGTGACGATGGAAGGATGGCGGAAACAAAGTTAACAGGTTACAAAGAAGTCCATCAGTCGCTTTCTGCATAAGGTTAATACCATAAAAACACGAGTAGTCCATGTAACTTAAAAAAAAGAGTCAACAACATATATGTTAAAAGAGGTAAAAGCAAATCATTTGAACAGTCAAACCACTCAATGCACTTCCAATAAAAATACTCGGTTTGGGGCTAATTAACACTACATAACTACACAAGTCTGCAGCAAAGCACTCATGAAAATAAAAAAATCATTTACTGGATTTTATTACATGATGATCTTTCTTATAAGATTATTAAGATAGCAGTCACTAGACATTGTTCAAAACGTAAAGGAAGAGAGAGACATACAAAGATTGGGTCCTTAATGGCATAGACACTGGCAACTTGGTTTGTGATTTGCTATGTCACATGGTCATTACCAGGGTCACCGAAAGCACCATATTACTTGAGAAAGCGCGCTTCTCCGAAGCACGAAACGTGGTGCTTCCAATTAAACGGGAAGGAAGTGTGCTTCCTAATTACTGGGAAGCTCACTTCCCCTTCTTTTTTCATTTTCTTCTGTTTTTTCTTTCGTTTCCATTTTCGCTTTTCCCTCGCTTCCTAGGTCGTTTCCAAGACGATTCCTGATTTGCTTTTAAGTCCACCTGCACTGCACTTCCCGCTTCCTAAAATTTTTGAAGTGCCTCGCTTTCCGTTTTTGCTTCCCGAATCGCTTCCCGCTCAAGCTTTCCCAACTGGCAACTCTGAGTATGCCCATGTACCACCAATATCTATGTTGACAAGGCACGACGGGGGTGTCATGTTGGGTACATGTCTGTTTGGACCGAATCTGACCCGAACGAGACTCAATATAAATCGTTTTTCTCCTTTTCCCTTCTTTTTTCAGTTTTTTTGGCTTCATCAAAGAGGTTGATCCATGAGAATGAACCACCCAACCCAACCCAACTCCCTCCCTGCAGTGGGTACCGACAATTGGAAGAAGAACAAAGAGGATAAAGAGGATTCCTTCACCCCCAAGCCCCTTTTTAATAAATACCTAGACACAACACCCACTCGCTTAACTGTATAAGATAAACCCTCTAAATTACAAAAATGCCCACCTCTTCTTTTAGTAAACATTAATAAAAAGTTCATCTATCTTTACCTAAAGCTACTCAAGTAGTTTATAGGTTTGGATCCTAATCTGACCCAAACCTATATATATATATATATATATATATGTATACTGGTTTGTCTCTTTGAAGCCTGAGAGAGAGAGTAATGAATGGACCCTAAACGGCTTCTAAGAGATAAAGTTTAGGGTGTTTGATATATATATATATATATATATATATATATATATATATATATATATATATATATAGGGTTGTCTCTTTGAAGCCTGTGAGACAGAGTAATGAATGGCCCCTAAACGGCTTCTAAGAGATAAAGTTTAGGGTGTTTGCTTAATCCAAACTCATAGATGTATTCTCTATAGCTTATTTAGTAGAAAGCATATATTACATTAGGAATTTTTCGTGTTTAGATGCATATTTTGAGCGATTTAGAAGTGTTTATTACTGTTTAGGACATGAACTGTATAGGAGATACTCATCTCTCTCTCTCTCTCCATATATATATATATATATATATATATAAATATAGAGAGAGAGAGAGAGAGAGAGAGAGAGAGAGAGAAAACTGAGCATATTAAGCCCCATTTTCTCGTTCTTCCCCGTTAGGCCCCATAGTTTAAAGTATTTTATTATAGATCTCAACCGATAGATGTGCTTAGCATGCTCAATCTAGTGGAAATCGACTCTTGGAACAAGTTTTTTTTTATGAAAAAAATGTATTTTTATGAATCGAAAAAAAATGATGCCTTCGTAGCCATTGATTTTAGATCACCGGAAAACCTGTATACAGGTCAAATTCCGGTTATTCAAAATCTGGTTCCCACTAACAAAACCTAATGTTATCTATTCTTAGGTTCGATTCAGGAGGAAAATTGTCAAATGATTTTCAAACTTATTTGAAACAAAACGGTGTTTGTCATCAAAGGTATTGCCCTAAAACCCCTCTACAAAATGTATGTTCAGCGGAAAGAAAACAAAGACATACAATATAAATCGCTATGACTCTTATCATTTCTAGGGACATTCTAAAATAAAATTGGGCCGAAGCCATTTTCATCCCAATCTACTTAATAAATAGAATGCCTTCATCTTTTCCTTACAAAATGTCTCCTCATTTGAAAAACTTTTCAAAATGACTTTCGATTTTAAAATATTAAGAATCTTTGGTTGTACAAGTTATGTGCTTACTCATAAAAATGATAAACTATCTACCAAAGCTATTGAGTGTCTTTTTTTGGGATATGAAAGTTTAGAAATTCGAAATTGGGATGAAAATGACTAAAATGCCCTTGATAACAAGACTATGGCCTTGAAATCAGGGTTTTCTGAAATATAAAATAAGTTAAGAGAAAATAATACTCACAGTGCGATGCAGATGGCGGATGATCAAGGATTACCACTTTCCCAGTTGCTCTGATACCAAAAGCTGTAACACCCCAAAATCGTGGACTTGAAACCTTTTATGAAAAAGGTTGAAAGCTTTGAAATCAATCATTTATCAGAGTTTAAAACAAAATCAATCACACAATTCACATTCTACTCACTGCAGTATGCATCGTACCTATTCAAATGTATAATCACGATGAAAGGGGTCAATCCCTAGTGAGGTAGAAACATCACTCTTGTGATCTCAAACACATGCCATTGCATGTTCGAGGCAGACATAGACCTCTCATCCTACTCATCGTAGTACGCAACGTACCTGTTCAACAGTACAACCACGATGAGAGGGGTATGGATCTCTCGCAGGAAATCCCAATACTTCTGCTTTACAGAAGCCCACAGTGAACTCATTCCAGTTCCAACTGATCGTGCTCGGGTCCTTTAAACAATCGCGAGCAACCTGCCTATTAGCCGAAAACAATATAACAAGATTAGCTTAATGTGTCAATACACGTTTAGAGGTTTCTATAGACCTCTTGTCCTGCTCTTCGTAGTTCAAACATATCGTATGTGACTAAGGGTACAACTACAAGAGGAGGAACATGGATCCCTTGTAAGAGATCCAACAATACCTTCGCAAAGGAAGGAAGGCGCTACAATCTTGATTAAACCAGAAAGCCTAGAAACTAGGTCTCGCATCAGAAGTGAGGTAACGCCGATCTAGTGATGGCGCAAGTACCTCGCTAGGATCCCCGCCCTACTCGGGCACAGGATCTTAAACAAGGTTATCTAAGTCGTATCGAATAGGCAAACTAAGGTTGTACACATCTATCCCAAATACATCGATTTGGGAGGTCTGGACGCTATCACTTTACAAGCTATACATTCCTGAAAATAGGATCGCACCTAAGACCATCGTCTTTGGAGAACCGAAGTGCATAAGTGTGTGTCGTGGCTTGTAAGACAAGTGAAACGATATTCACTATACACTCGAAACTGCACTCAAGGAATGCAAGCTGACAAGAGACAAACCCGTGCACAAACCAATACAAAGGCAAAACGAGGGGCAAGACGCGATGGACGAAGCCGCACCGCGCGGGTAGAATGCTAAAGCTCCACACGAGGTATGAGATCATACCTCGATCATCGCAACGCACAAGCAGACAACTATGCAAGCAACTCGTGAGGTATGAGATCCTATATTGACTACGCAAGTGTAAAGGACGACTTACGATGCGTGGGGTTGCACCTCGATAACGATAAGCGTAAGCAAGAGAGAAAGCATACGACAAAGATAAGAATACATGCCTGAGCAAGGCATATGCACGAAGTGCGATAACAAGATAAAGACGAACACATACAAAAGATTAGGGCAAGAGCAAGCACGCCAGCACAAGAAGGTAAAACACGAAAAGTAAAGCAGGAGCAAGCCCATGGCGCATAAAGCGCGGGGCAACAAGTAAATGCAGAAAGTAAAGTGCAAGAACGTAAAGGAGGACCAGGATTACACCCTGGAGAACAAGGCAGACATAAGCAAGTAAATGCCAAGGCGCAAAGTGCGGGGCAGCAAAAAAGTAAAGTGCGGGAAAGTAAAGAGGACAAGGATCGCGAAACCGCGTCCTTGAGTTAAAAGACAGGAATGAAAAGCTTAGGCACATATAGCGCGGCGGCGACATAAAGGAAAGTGCAGGAAAGTAAAGAGGACAAGGATCGCGAAACCGCGTCCTTGAAGGTAAAGGCATACGTATATATATTATACGTATACATATATCGTCCTCTTTTAGTTATCTTTCTTATTTTAGCATTTATCAGTTCATTGTCCTTTCATGCAAGAATCCCCTACCTTAAGGGGTTGCGGGTCCTCGTACGCATGCAACGTAGCCAAGCAAGAGCTCGAGCCACAAAGGGCGAGCTGGATCCACCGTTCAACCTGGAGAGCCTAGAACGTTAGCATATGCCGAAAATAAACAAGCAACAAGGCAGCAAGGTCTCTTGCCTGCAGGAGGCAGAGGCAGAGGCAGGAGCTTCTGCATCCTGCAGACAAGGGTGCCAGAGGCAGGGGCCTCAGCCCTGCCTGGCAACAGCAGTAGATGCAGGGAGCAGGAGCTCCCTGTCTGCCAGGCACAAAGAAAGGCAGGGGAGGGAGCAAAGGCTCCCTACCACACCTGTCACAACAAGGCAAGGGGGAAACACCCCCTGTCAGAACACGAGACAGGGGCGCAGCCCCCTGCCGACAGCAAGAACAAGGCAAGGGGGCAAAGCCCCTTGCCAGAAAACACAGAGATGCAGGGGGCAAGCCTCTGCTCGAAAACAGAAAAGCAGAGGGGCTTCGCCCCCTGCTGGCACAACGCAGGAGGCAGGGGAGGCCTCGCCCCCTGCCGGCACAACGCAAGAGGCAGGGGGACAGAACCCCCTGCCGAGGAGCAACAGAGGGTGCAGGGGGGGCTCCGCCCCCTGCAGGGGAAACAACAAAAGGCAGGGCCCCCCTGCCAAGAAGCAACACAAAGGCAGGGGGACCTCGCCCCCTACCGAGAGGCAACACCAAGGCAGGGGGACCCCTCCCCCTACCGAGAACCAACAAAAAGAGCAGGGGGGGCTCAGTCCCCCTGCTGACCCACTGCAAAAAGGCAGGGGTGGTAACCCCTTGCCGACAAGAGACGACAGGGGGCTCAGCCCCCCCCCCCCCCCTGTCGACCAACAACAAAAAGGCAGGGGGGGTTAACCCCCTGCCAAGCAAGAGGCGACAGGGGCTCAACCCCCCTGTCGACCAACCGCAAAAAGGCAAAAAGTGACAGGGGGCGGAACCCTCTGCTAAGAAGAGCCAACAACAGGGGGCTCAGCCCCCCCCCCCCCCCCCCCCCCCCATCGACCAAAAACAAAGGGAGGCAGGGGGTTTAGCCCCCTGCCAACAAGCGGTGATGACAGGGGGCTCAGCCCCCCTGTCGATCCACCCAACACAAAAGAGAAAGAGAGGGGAGGGTTTACCCCCGAAGACGGCAGCAACAGGGGAGTCTGCAGGCTGGAGGGCTGAGGGCCACCGTCGGCTGAGGCCACCCGAATGGAGGGTGGTGGCCGCCTGCGAAGACTCAGAGGGAGCAGCGAGGATGCTACTGTCGATCTTCAGCAGCTAATGATGTCAGGTGGACAGAGGCAAAAAACCGCAGGTGTCGAGGCTGGAAGGTCGCCAACGAAGTTCTCGGGCTCACCGACGACAGGAGGCTGGTGAAGAGAGGAGACAGTGGCGACCAACGGCGAGTCGCCGACGCTCGGAGACTGCAGGGAGGATCGCTGGTCGTCGTCAGCCGAAGGGGAGACCACTGCTTCCCGACGGCAGCTGCAGGGAGAAACAACAAAAAGGGGGGGAGGTCGGCTGCAGAAGGGGAAAGTGCCTCACGGGAGAAGAACAAGGGGGATCGGGGGCTCACCGGAGCTCCGACGAGGGCTGCTGCAAGTAAAGATCGTCGTCGATGGCCGAGGATCGCCGACGGAACTCTCGGGCTCACCAGCGACAGGAGGCTGGTGGCGACGCTAGCTGGCGGCGAAAGGGAAGGAAGCGAAGAGGTGGTCGGGCAGAGTCGCGCGCCGGCGTCTCTGATCGCCGGCGGCAACGGCGTGAGGGAGACGGCGCAGAGGGGAACGGAGCAGAGATCGAGCGAGGAGAGAGAAGGGGCAAGGGGTTCTGCCCCTCGACCGAGACGCCTGTGACTTATTAAAGTCACAGGCTTCTCGAACGATCGAGAAGCCGGGTCCGAGTTCAGGCTCGGGTCCAGCTCGGATCCGGGTCCGAAACGGCGGACCGACCGTGACACATGTCCGACACGTGCAGGGCATACAGAATGTTTGATTCACGGTCTTTACAATCAGAGATATAAATCTCTCTAATTCTCAAAAACTGGAAATTGGCAGACAGAATGTTTGATTCCTCTGATCCTAAATTTCTAACACTCTGGGAAATGACAGAGGACATGTTGAGGAACAATTCCTCTTTTGAAAGTTTTGTCATCCGACCTATGGATTGGGAGGACACAGTGGATTAAGGTCGGTCTAGACCCTAACAAGCCTGTAGTATGTGTTTCACAGTGGACTGTGAAAACCGAATTTTAACAAGGATCAAACCTTTTTATAAAATTCCCATAAAATACAGGAAATCAGTAGATTCCACCATGGATCTACTGTATTTTTTTGGAGTGAATCAGATCTTCCATCAGGGAGATCTCGGGCCAACAACTCTGCTAAAAGGAGATCTGGAATTTCCAGAGGGTTAAAAACCCGATTTAGTTTTGGATTTTTAAAGTGGGGCCACAGTCATCTAATCATTCTGGTTTTTTAGCAGGAAATCAAGGATAAACGTACACACCTACCACAAAAAAAATAGGATTTTTCGACGAGAAATTAAACATGAAATATCGACTGGACTAAACACTTGAATAAAATGCTATAAATACTAAGCAAGTATTGATGAAACTAAGTAAAATGATAAAATTAATTAAACTACCTAAAACATGCAATTTATATAAGAGTCATACTGAAATGAATAAAAAAAGAAAAGAAAAAGAAAGGGGAGATACACAATTTATTTGATGTAGGCTATAAGTGAGAGGGATCCGATCCATGGATCGGACGGATCCTCCTCTCTCACATAGCAAAAGCATGAATATATGTAAAGGGAAAGAAAAAACAATCAAATAATGAAAATTTTGATAAAATGAAGGATCTTACCTTGAAAAGGGAGGCCTTGTTGGATCAGATTGAAAGAGAGGCAGTGGGAGCCGTGGAGGCTGTGGTACCGGTTGGAATGGAACAGGTGGGTGTTGTGGCTGCAAGGGGAGCTTTAATATGGCTGGAACCGATTGATGCTGCAAAGGGAGCTGGAGAAGGTGGTGGAGCGCCAGCTATGGCTGGAGCCAAACTGTTCAATGGTTGGGCGTTGCTTCAGTTATGCTGGACGTCGACTGCCATCAAGGGATGAAGCGTCTCTTGGAGAAGGGTTGGAGCAAGATGGACGTCGGCTACTTGGAGGTAGCTACAGCCATGGATGCTTGCTGCGGTTGGTGGTCTACCTTGTGGCTGCAAGAAGGTGGATGGGTTTGCAGCAAAGAGGAGTACGTGAACTCTTTGGGAGAGAGGGTACACCGTGAGATGAAGTGCGAATGGTAGAGGGGAATCACCAAGGTCCAGCCATGTGAACTTAGGGAAAATAAAAGGAAGACCTTAGGGTTTAATGAGAGATGGATTTTTTTTAGAATGAGAGGTCCAGCAGTATGGTCCCCTTTAGGCATTTAGAAAAGAGGGGAAGGAAAACAAAGGGGAAAGGAGGGAAGGAAAAAAAAAGAAGAGGAGGAAGGGAACGAAGAAAGAAGGAAAGGAAAGAAGAAAGAAAAGGGAAAAGAAGAAAGGAAGGAAAAAGGGAAGAAAAAAAGGAAATTTTGAGAAAAAGACACTGAATAGCTTTGGTAGATAGTTTATCATTTTTATGAGTAAGCACATAGCTTGTACAACCAAAGATTCTTTGGAAAAGTTTTTCAAATGAGGAGACATTTTGTAAGTTAAAGATGAAGGCGTTCTATTTATTAAGTAGATTTCCTCATCCTTCCATCGTCACTATAATAGTGTGAGTGCAAATTTCTTTCACCCTTGGAATGTTCGTTATGACTTTTTCTGAGTTTTTTCTTAGGGACAAAGCTTGAACCTCAACTTGTTCTCTATAGACTTTCAAATACAAAATATTAGAGCATTATGTCAACTTAATGGTTTTTTGTCTCTGTCAATCTATTTGACAATTTGCTTAAAGAAAGATTTATAGTGTTTGAGGATATATTTTGTATAACTGCTAATAATCTGGATTTATGAACACAAAATTTGTTGGCTAATAGTTTGCAAAAAGTTTTTATTCAGTTTACCTATCGATTGATTCAATTGGATAGTATTGGTTTATTATGCGTCATTCAAAATTCAAATGTTTAAATTTGTGAAAGAATTGTCATATTAGTTTGGATGCTGTACTGTCAGAGGCTAAGGCTGTTGCCGCAACCATCTGATTTAGAAATTCAAGCTTAGCTTTATCTAAGGTGTGAACCATGAGAAAGTAACTTGCATGTATCAATTCTGCTATTTTAACAACACTGTCTGCTCATGGATTAAATGGTCAACTTCATAGATGATTTGACATTGCCAAACTTGTTTTGAAATATTCATTGTTGTAAAATTCTATCGCAGTCCCTTTTTTTTGCAGACATAAGATTTTTATGTGTATTGTTCTTTTCCTTTTATATAGCTAAGCGTATACATTAAATACTTGTTTTCATGTATACATTTAGATGTTTGCCTAATTACTGCTTTTCTTTTGAGGGCAAAGGGTAATGTTGCTAGCTGGTCTCAGATGATGACGAAGATTTTGATATCAATAAATACAAATTTGAATTATGTTTTTCAAGGCTTTGAAGATCGTAATTGATACAAATGATTTATATTTATATGTCTGTGAAGTCTTGTGTTAAATAGAGTTAATTCTTGTTTCTAATACAACAAACAAAGGATTGGATGTTATCAATCTCTTGGTTGAATCAGGAAAAGTTCTCCCTCCTCCCTTGGGTGGTTACTCTGAGTCAAATGAAGGGTACGAACAACCAAAAGACAAGTCTGACAAACTTCATATTTCTCATGTTTGCTCATTGATACAGTGTTGTATTTCATTGCTTATCAGTCCATAACATGTTTGGGTAGGCCAATACATTGTTTAATATTGTGGTCCTCTGAATTTCATTCAAGGTCATTTCCTCCCTTTCCCTTATGTTTATTCTGGATGAAGATCAACAGTGATTTCGTTTCAATGTTGTTCGGTCATTGTCCCTATGCACTCCCTGCTTTTACTTGTCGAAATAGTGCTCTCACTGGATGCTAATAACTGCTATGCTTAAATGCCAGTTATGGCCATTATTCAGCTAGAGTTTATCTTTTTCTGTGTTGCACTTGAACTGCTTGGATTTGCTACATGCAATCATCAAGGGGTCTGCATGTGAGACACAACTTTGTTATTGTTTTCTCTGTGAACACGATGGAAATTCTCATTTGGAGAATTCATTAGGGCTCATTTTTTGGTGTTCGACAAATAGATCCTTTGGAGTTTGTATTCTCTAGATTTCCTGCAAAGAATAAACTGTGATGTTGTGACCTATACCTCATGAGAAGGATTTGAAACAATTTCCATCTTTTCAGGAAATTGTGGGGCCTCCGAGATCCCTTAAATGGTGCTACACGGGTTGATTTTTGTTTTGCGCAGTCGACCCCAAAATATTCCTAGCCAGATAGCCTTGTTCCTTGTTGAATGATAACAAATTGGATCTACCTTTTTCAAAACAAATAAGTGTGCACAACTTGGATGTGTCGAAGTTTTTCTCTAAGGGGATGCATAGAAGAAAAAGGTGAGTAGTGACTCGTAAAACAAGGTAATACCCACTATAACTTCCAAATTATATAACAGTACAGTGAAACAATTGAGCACAATTATTTTTTTTGAAAAAGGTAAATCCAATTTATTCTCATTCAACAAGGAACAAGTCTATCTAGCTAGGAATATTTTGGGGTTGACTGCGGAAAATACAAATCAACCAGTGTAGCACCTTTTAAGGGATCTCGGAGTCCCAAATTTTTTTAGAAAATATGAAAATTGTTTCAGATTCTTCTCATGAGGTATAGGTCACAACATAACTGTTCTTGATTAGAGAATGCAAACTCCAAAGGATCTACCTGTCAAACACAAAAAAATTAGCCATAGTGAATTCTCCAAATGAGAATTCCCAACATATGTTCACACAGAAAACAGTAACAAAATTGTGACTTCAACTGCGGACTCCCTTGATGATTGCATGTTGCAAATCCAAGTAGTTTAGGTGTAACACGAGAAAAGATAAACTCTAGCTGAGTAATGGCCATAACTGGCATTGAAGCATAGCAATTATTACCATCCAGTGAGAGCACTTTTTCGACAAGTGCAAACAGAGATTGCATATGGACACTGACCTGACAACATTGAAACAAAATCAATGTTCATCTTCATCCACAATAAACGTAAGGACAAGGGAGGAAATGACATTTATTGAAATTCGCAGGACCACAATATTAAAAATGAGCTAGCCTACCTGGACATGGTAAGCGCTGATAAGCATTGAAATACAACACCGTATCAATGAGCACACATGAGGAATATGAAGTTTGTCAGACTTGTCTTTTGGTTGTTCGTACCCTCTATTTGACTCTAAGTAACCACTCAAGGGAGGAGGGAGATTTTTTTCTAGTTTAACCAAAAGATTGATTGCATCCAAGCCTTTGTTTGTTGCATTAGAAACAAGAATTAACTATATTTAATTCAAGACTTTATAGATATATAAATATAAAGCATTTGTATCAATTACCATCTTCAAAGCTTTGAAAAACATAATTCAAATTTGTATTGATTGATATCAAAATCTTCATCATCATCTGGGACCAGTTAGCAACATCAACCTTTGCACTCGGAAGGAAAGTCAGTTATTGGGCAAACATCTAACAATATACATGAAAAACTAAGTATTTAATGTATACACTTAACTATCTAAAAGGAACAATATACATAAAAATCCTATGTCTGCAAAAAAAAGGGACTGTGAAAGAATTTTAGAACAATGAATATTTCAAAATAAAGTTTGGCAAAGTCAAACAATCTATGAAGATAACTATTTAATCCCTGAGCCGACAGTGTTATTAAAATTGTACAACCAATATATGCATGTTGATTTCCCATGGTTCACACCTTAGATAAAGCTAAGCTTGAATTTCTGAACAAGATGGTTGCAGCAACAACCTCAGCCTGTGACAGTACATCATCCAAACTAATATGACAATTCATTCACAAAGTTAAACATTTGAATGACGCATAATAACCCAATACTATTCAATCGAATAAATCAATAGCTAAAATTGATTTTTTAATTAGTTTAGGAATAAGCTACTATGCAAAGAAAAAAAATCCTAATGGAGAAAAACTTAATTAGTTTAGGAACAAGCCTTTTTGCAGTGGGTCAGTAGGGGGACTGAGCCCCCCTGCTCTTTTGTTGCCGCTCTGCAGGGGGCTTTGCCCCCTGTCTTCTTTTTTGTTTGCCGGCAGGGGGCGAGGGCCCCCCTGCCTTCTGTTGTTTCCCCTGCAGGGGGCGGAGCCCCCCTACACCCTCTGTTGTCCCAGTAGGGGGCGGAGCCCCCTTGCTCTCTTGCTCCTTCTCGGCAGAGGGTTTTGTCCCCCTGCTGTTGCGTTGTGCCGGCAGGGGGCGAGGCCCCCCTGCCTCCTGCGTTGTGCCAGCAGGGGGCGAAGCCCCCCTGCTTTCTTGTTTTCGAGCAGTGGCTTGTCCCCTGCCTCTCTGCTGTTCTCTGGCAAGGGGCTCTGTCCCCTTTCCTTGTCCTTGCTGCCGGCAGGGGGCTGCGCCCCTGTCTCGTGTTCTGACAGGGGGTGTCCCCCCCCCCCCCCTGCCTTGTTGTGGCAGGTGTGGCAGGGAGCTTCTGCTCCCTCCCCTGCCTTTCTTTGTGCCTGGCAGACAGGGAGCTCCTGCTCCCTGCTTCTGCTGTTGTTGCCAAGCAGGGCAGAGGCCCCTGCCTCTGGCACCGCTGTCTGTCGGATGCAGAGTTTTTGCATCTGCCTCCTGCAGGCAAGGAGACCTTGCTGCCTTATTGCTTGGTTGCCTTCGGCATATACTAACGTTCTAAGATCTCCAGGTTGAACGGTGGATCCGACTCGCCCTCTGTGGCTAGAGTTCTTGCTTGCCTATGCTGCATGCGTACGAGGACCCGCAACCCCTTAAGGTAGAGAATTCTTGCGTGAAAGGATAATGAACTGATAAATGCTAAAATAAGAAAGATAATTAAAAGAGGACGATATATGTATACGTATAATATATATACGTATGTCTTTACCTTCAAGGACGCGGTTTCGCGATCCTTGTCCTCTTTACTTTCCTGCACTTTCCTTTATGTCGCCGCCGCGCTATATGTGCCTAGGTTTTCTATTTTTGCCTTTACATTCCATGTCTTTTAACTCAAGGACGCGGTTTCGCGATCCTTGTCCTCTTTACTTTTTCACACTTTACTTTTCTGTTGCCCCGCGCTTTGCGCCTTGGCATTTACTTATGTTTGCCTTATTCTCCAGGATGCCTGGTCCTCCTTTACGTTCTTGCACTTACTTCCTGTATTTACTTGTTGCCCCGCGCTTTATGCGCCATGGCTTTGCTTCTGCTTTACTCTCCGTATTTTACTTTCCTGTGCTGTCGTGCTTGCTCTTGCACTTACCTTTTGTATGTATTCGTCTTTATCTTGTTGCTGCGCTTCGTGCATACGCCTTGTTCGTGCATGTATCCTATCTATATCGCATGCTCTTTTTTCTGCTTACGCTTATTGATCTATCGAGGTGCAACCCCCTGCCTCGTGAGTCGTCCTTTACACTCGCGTAGTCAGTATAGGATCTCTTACCTCACGAGTTGCTTACGTAGTTGCCTGCTTGTGCGTTACGATGATCGAGGTATGATCTCATACCTCGTGTGGAGCTTTAGCGTTCTACCCTCGCGGTGCGGCTTCACCCATCGAGTCTTGCCCCTCGACTTGCCTTTGTATTAGTTAGTATATGGGTTTGCCCCTTGTTAGCTTGCACTCCCTGAGTGCAACTTCGAGTGTGTAGTGTATATCGTCTCACTTGTCTTACAAGCCACGACACACACTTATGCACTTCGGTTCTTCAAAGACATCGTCTTAGGTGCAAATCTATTTTTGAGATAGATAGCTTATGAAGCAGAGGTAGCGGTCGGACCTCCCAAATCGATGTATTTGGGATAGATGTGTACAACCTTAGTTTGCCTATTCGATACGACTTAGATTACCTTGTTTAGGATCCTGTGCACGAGTAGGGCGGGGATCCTAGCGAGGTACTTGCACCATCACTAGATCGGCGTTACCTCACCTCTGATACGAGACCTAGTTTCTACGCTTTCTGGTTCAACCAAGATTATAGCGCCTTCCTTTGTGAAGGTATTGTTGGATCTCTTACGAGGGATCCATGTTCCTCCTCTTGTAGTTGTACCCTTAGTCACATACGATATGTTTGGGCTACGAGAGCAGAACGAGAGGTCTATAGTAACCTCTAAGCGTGTATTGACACATTAAGCTAATCCTGTTATGTTGCTTTCGCCTAATAGGCGGGTTGCTCGCGACTGTCTAAAGGACCCGAGTACGATCAGTTGGAACTGGAATGAGTTCACTGCGGGCTTCTATAAAGTAGAAGCATTGGGATTTCTTGCGAGAGATCTGTACCCCTCTCATCGTGGTTGTACTTTTGAACAGGTGCGTTGCGTACTACGATGAGTTGGATGAGAGGTTTATGTCTGCCTCGAACATGCAATGGCATGTATTTGAGATCACAAGAGTGATGTTGCTACCCTCACTATAGATTAACCCCTTTCATCGTGGTTGTGCATTTGAATAGGTACGTTGTGTACTGCGGTGAGTAGGATGTGAATTGTGTGCTTGAACGCGCAATGACGCGTATAACTCACCTAAATAATAATTATGCGCCTTCACAGGCAAGATGCTCGATTGGGTTGAAAGACGAGAGCATGAGAATGGGACGGCGGTTAAGAAACCCTCCGTCGTGCTCATTCGGGACGGTTCATCAAGAGAGAGGATGGATGGTACAAAACTCCGATGGACAGTCATATATGGCAATCTCGGGCAAAGATCCGACCTTCCCCAGTCATCGGAGGTTAGGGGAAATCCTTTTGGCCACTTCTGCAGAAGTACGGATGCGCATCCATTAGGCCTTTGTTTGCCTTTGGGGATTTACTCTCTTGGTCACAGACCGTCCCCTTAGGAAGCAGACTTAGTCAGTCATTCGGGGTATAATAAAATACATAGCATAATGGACCCCCGAATCGATCTCGGCTGTTTCTACGTTTTGCCTTGTGCGTACCCACAACGGCCTGCTCAGTAATGAGACAAGATATAACTTATACACATGATCATGAGATATGCATGTTGTGATGTGCGTTGCTTGCTTGTTAGCTCGATAGTTCGGTATACTATTCGTTGAGCTAGGTACGCCTGTCGAGGTGTTACCCTTGTTGGTTAAACTACTTACGCAGTTCCTTGCTTGGTAATACCTTATGAATTGCTTGTGATACAATAGCTTGTGCCTCACGATTAATGTAATCACTTGTCGATGGATTGAGCCATCCTATGGTACTTGTATATGTATTACGAGTGTTGTTATGAATACCTGCCTTATGCAATTGCTTTTCTTGACTGGTGGATAGAGTTAGTTACTCTTCACCTATTATATCTGTAGCAGTGTTGTTAAAAGCGTTGAGGCGTAGCGAGGCGCTCCACCAAAATCCGAGGCGAGGCGTAAGCCTCGAGGCGCAAAGCGTAAGCCTCAAAAAATTTTTTTTTTTAAACTTAAAAAAAACTATAAAAATGATCTAAAATTATAAATAAATAAGAAATGCTTTATTGATGAAGCGCCAACCAACACGAAATAAAAAATCTCAAATAAATACGAAAAAAATATGAGATTAACATGTAAAAGTAGCATTAATGCAACAACTTGATCTATATAAGTATCTAATTGCATAAATATGAGCATTCATTCAATAAAAAACTAACATTAACAACAAAATGCATATTAGCACTAACAACATCATGTCATAATTAAAAAATGCATGTTAACATTAACAACCAAATGTTAATGTATTTGTCCAGAATTCTTCAAAATGAGAGTGTTAACATTCACAATTACAACTGAAAGTCCCAAAAAACATATAAATGGCCAATAGCTCTATGATATGAATTAGGGCCTAGGCTCTTGTTGTGTCTCGTCATCATCAATATTTAAGTCTTCAATATCATCATCTGAAGAATCCATATAAATAGGTTCTTCTTCATCTTCATTCTCTGACTCTTCATCATCTACACTTTCTTTATCCACGTCCTCAATTACTTCTTTTGCTTTTCTTTTTCCTTCAATAAAAAAACATGTATTAAATATTTATGTTATGTAATTAAAAAAATACATTTATATTCATAGCTAGGTAAAAGGAATATAACTTTACCTCGATTTCTTGAAGACATGTCTTGCCTAGAACCACTTTGTAAAACATGAGGTGAAGTGACTTTTTCAATAGGCACATGCTCAATGGCATTTATGTCGAAGTTCGGATCCAACCATGAATCCTCCAACCAATTGGGATCACTTGGCAACACTGGATCTTCCTTCTCCACAATCCACTCATCGTCTGAGTCTATATGATCTAGACATATAGGGTCTTTGGTAGCCCTCCTCTTCATATTTCTCTCTCTTAATTTCATATTGTACATTACAAAAACCAATGCATTCATCTTCTCTTGTTCAAGTCTATTCCTTCGTTTTGTATGCACCTATAATTTCAAATCATTGATAATCAAATATAAGATAATTAAAATATAAAAATGTATTTCAAAAATAAAATACAAAGTCACAAACCAATGAGAAAGTACTCCAATTCCTCTCACAGCCCGATGCACTGCATGTCAAACTTAAAATTCGAATTGCAAAATTCAACTCAGGATTTTCGTGCCCAAATGAACTCCACCAATCAGCTGCATTCAAATAAAATAATAAAAAATTGATAAAAACATTAAGAATGTCATAATTAACAAAAACATAAAAAAATATTGACAAATAACAACATAATTGCAAACTTACCAGGACTTTTTAATTTTCTTGTTGTAACAGCTGCCTCTCTGCCAAACAAGCCCTTTGCCTTTTTAAATGCATCGATTTGTGTTGTAATTTTCAACCGAATATTTGCATCAGAAACTAATTTTTCAACACAATCATAAAAGCCACCCATAACTTCTCCATCAGGGTTGAAGTTGTCAGCATAATGAAAATGTGGATTTAAATAATAGGCAGCTGCATGCAAAGGCTTATGAAGTTGCAAGTCCCATCGTCTATCAATGATATCCCAAATAGGTTTATATTTTCTTTGGACATTATCAAGGTTTGAAGCAATTTCCTCCTTCGCTCTATCCATTGCCTCATACAAAAATCCCATAGCAGGTTCGTCTGCATCAACGAGTCGCAACACTTTGACGAGAGGTAGTGTAGCTTTAATTGCATATGATATGGCAGCCCAAAACTTATGATCATTAAGAACAATACAAGAAATGTTCTTAGCATCAGATTTCTTATAGTAATTAGATGTTCTAAAATTTGAAGATAAGAACATCGACTTTAACTCTTTCTTATAACATCCAATACTATGAAGTGTAAGATATGTTGTGGCAAAACGAGTGACGGCTGGACGCAGAAGTTCTTTCTTCTTTGTGAATTTTCTCATTAAATTTAATACCCATGCATGACTATAAATGTATCTTGCAATTTTTTTTGCCTTTTCCACTGTATCTTTAAAAATTGATATCTTTCCAATATCTTCTAACATAAGATCCAAGCAGTGGGCTGCACATGGTGTCCAAAAACATGTTTTTCCTGCTGTTAACATATTTCCAGCTGCCACATAATTTGGTGCATTATCTGTAATGAATTGCACCACATTACTTTCACCAACTTCTTTAACAACTTCTTCAAACAACTGACACAAATTTGCACCAGTTTTTTCTATGTCGCTGATGTCAACGGACTTCAAAAATACTGTCCCAGATGAGCTGTTCACAAGAAAATTAATTAAGTTTCTTCCTTTCCCATCTGTCCAACCATCTGCCATAATACTGCAACCAACCTTTGGCCACTCTTTTTTGAACTCTTTCAAAATTTCATGAGTACAATCTACCTCGTCCTTCAAAATCCACGTTCTGATCTCATGATAAGAAGGTGGTTTGAATCCTCGCCCATAATTTGCAATAGCTTCTACCATTGCACCAAAATATGGACTGTTGCAAAGATTAAATGATAAGGCATTTGCATAAAAAAATCTACCAATGGCACGACATGCATTTTTTCTTTCATCCCTTTTGAAAGCAGTGTTTATTGTGGTTTGTCGTGCTTCTTTGTTCACAAAAAGGTCCATAGGACCAGCTGCACTTGTTTTTGCATCACTACCTGATCCACTAGCTTCTTTATTCACATTATCGCCGGTTGATGATCCAAAATAAACACTTCTCCCGATATCCAACTTGGTTTGCTCTAACTCTTCTTTCTTTAGCCTCTGATCCTTTAGATGATTCTGAAAAAATCTTTTCACGTCAGGTGGAACCGCTTCGCACATGCTTACACCATGCTTTGTGCCAGCTAAGTGGTGTTTTAGCCTATAGATGCCTCCTGTAGTCTGTTTATGACAGTAATTGCAAATTACATGTCCTACGAGTTTGGGATCTTTAGTAGGATTTGGAACTTTAACTCCATGATCCCATCCTACATCTTTTGCCATTTTTCAACTGCAAAAATACATAACACAAAATATATATTAACATCATGCATTCTGCTGACCACATTACATGAAAACAAATGCAAAATAGACAATCTTGGTGTATAAGCTATATACGAATCCTAGAAAAAAACATAATTGACGAGAAAAAAATAATAAATATAATTAGGTCAGTTTTTTAATTGGGTCTCAAAGTTCATTCAATAATGCACACTTATAGCCACACACACACATAGTAGAGATAGAGTGGAGGTGGTTTGGATCCCAGATTTCTTCTCAAAAACAAAAAGAAAACACCAACCAACTCCAGAGATCAACCCCAAGAAATTGTGAAAATGCCGAAAAAAAAATACATATATTGAATATGCTAAACACAGGTCACCATTATGTTTGAATATTTCAATTGTGTGTTCTATCTCAGTTTACACAGTAGTGAAAAGAAACCTACAACCCCACAATCTGTTTTAGTTTGCTTCATTATCCTATTGTAAAAGCACTCAAAACTGAGACTGTTTTCATACTCAAAGATGTGAGCCAATAAAAATCACAAATTAATTCAATTAAAATGGGTTATAGTGTAAAATATCCTATGGATCAATATCTAGATAGACCTAATAGCATCTTGAGAGATCCTTAAATAGTCAGTTTGAAGAAAAAGTTGCTTTTTATTATTTCATTCAACAAATTTATTTCCAAAATGTAGGTCGGGTGGGCTCCTATACATCAGAAACTGATTGAAATAACCATACAACTGCTCCTTTATGTCCAACTTTTATCTTCAAGAGAAGTTGCGATGAAGTGACCACCAACATGACAAGGGATACAAGTTCCATAAGAGCCTTTTCAGTTCCTTTCTTTTCAAAGCAGATTGATATTCGCCACCATGAAAAGCAAATGATGCTTTCCAAAAGAATAATAAAATATGCAAATTTAGCAGCAAGGAATTAATTTCTGGACTGTATTCTGCACAAGATGTCCAGGCTCTCTCTCTCTCTCTCATATGCCTCAAGTAAGCAAGCATTATTGACGAAAAACCAAATCAATGCATGCTTAAACAATTCAGGACATCGCATATTTGATTGCACACCAAGAAATCATCATCGCTACAGTTATCCAAATAAAATTAGAAAAGGTCGTACATCCAAAGAGAGTTTCGCCTCGTGAAGCAGTATAAAGGCATTAATTAATAAACAAAAAAAAACATGCAAAGGTTTCACAATTCCAATTCACGAAAACCGACACATCTTATCCGAAAAAGGAAAACAAGGGACCGCAGTCATATGGACAAAAAATGGCTACAATTATTAATAAAAATCTATTTCATATGGACAAATCAAACTATTTGCTGCAGTCAGGGCTGGGCTAGGACTGGGCTGAGCTACAAAAATGGATAAAAATCTATTTCATATGGAATCAGGGTTGGGGTAGGACTGGGCTTTAAAAAAAAAAAAAAATATAACTGTTTCGGGAGGCAGGACTGGGCTACAGCCCAGTCCTGCCCCCCCCTAGCTACGCCCCTGGTTAATAAAAAAAAAAACGAAAAAAGCCATACCTGAAGGAAAACGATGATCGGCGACGGGTGGTGGCCGGCGGCGAGTGGTGGCCGGCGACAGCAGTGGCGGCGGCGAGTGGTCGCACGGCGGTGGCTGTAGGTCGCCGATCCCTTCTCAGCAGAGGCGATGATCGGCGAGTGGTGGCCGACGGCGAGTGGTGGCCGGCGACAGCAGTGGCGGCGGCGAGTGGTCGCACGGCGGTGGCTGTGGGTTGCCGATCCCTTCTCAGCAGAGGCGATGATCGGCGAGTGGTGGCCGGCGGCGAGTGGTGGCCGGCGGCGAGCAGTGGCCGGCGGCGAGCAGTGGCCGGCGGCGAGCAGTGGAGGTGGACGAGAGGGGACGGAGTGGAGAGAGAAGGGGCGAGGGCTTTCCCTCGCCCCGAAGCGTCTGTCTTTTTTAAAGACAGGTTCTCGATCTTTCGAGAATACGGGCCCGGATCCGGGTCGATCTCGGGTCCGGGCCATCCGATTTCTTAATGCGCGCCTCAGTTTGAGGCGCGCCTCGCCTCAAGGCGTACGCCTCAAGGCGCATGAGGCGTACGCCTTGAGGCTGTTGCGCTTTTTAAGTGCGCCTCAAGGCGAAAAGGGCCTCGCCTCGAGGCGAGGCGCGCTTTTTGCGCCTTGAGGCGCTCTTTTTGCGCCTTGAGGCGCGCTTTTAACAACACTGATCTGTAGGATTGCTATAGTTGTTTGTTTAGCACTCTGATCCTTCCTGCTCTTGTGTGTAGTTGTTTGCTTTACTAGAGCCTTGTTTACTCTACAACACATTTGGTTAGATCTGCTAGTCTTGCTTGTTCCTGTTTTAGCTCGTGTTTATCTTACTTATTGCAGCTTTTGCTCTTTCTTGTCCTTTGCACCCCGGCTAGTCTGTTGTGAGACTGACCCATTTTCATGGGCAAGTGGTGAACAGGTTGAGACAACTTGCGATGACGCGATGCACTCAAGGCAATGCCCTTTCCTGACGTTGCGCTCCTGGGAACTCTTTTGACGGATGCGGTATAAGGTTTCTTTGAAAGCATCTCTTTTGATTATAACTCTGCATTTCTAAAACTGTATTACCAAAATGTGGTTCTTCTTTTAAATTCAATAAAATATCTATTTGAACTGCAAATCGGTTTGTAAGGGGGAATCTGCTTTTGGTTGTAATGTGCCCAAGGTCTAGGGACTTGTTGTTTTGAACCTGATCTTCCGCTGAACTTCTGTTTTAAACTCTGATAAATGATTTATTTCAAAGCTTTCAACCTTTTTCATAAAAGGTTTCAAGTCCACGATTTTGGGGCGTTACAACGAGTCATCAAAGAAAAGGAATCTAGTAGAAGACCATAAGAAAGGTTTGATCATTAACTTCTACTTGATGCGATAAGGGATGAAGAGACAAAACGAGACATTGCTCTAGCTTGCGTTCCTTGAACGGGGTCTCTAAATCATCATCAAGACGTCGTGTGTCACACTCGCAAACTCTAACAAACTCTGTGCCATGAGTAAACACAATCTATACTATCTCAAGGCCTTATGCGGCCAACTGCCACCTATCAAGACTCACTTAAGGCGTCATACTTTCTCATAAAAGACCACCCTTTCAAAAGAAGGTCGAAAACATGATCAAGATCTAAAATCAATAAAGATCTGATTCACACATCTGAGCTGGGCATAAAAATCATGCTAAAACAGGAAGCCAAATCTATAGATTCACAACTGGCGATATCAATCAATATCAGAAGATCAATAAAGCTCACCATAGCCTTTCATGGCAATCAAAGTCACACAAGTTCCTCGTCGGACCTCCTGATCTGGGAAACGTACGACCTCACAAGGGATTACCGCTCTAGATGGTATACCTGGTTTTGGACAGTACACTTCCTCACAGTTCACCGTCTCCGCGGCTACCCGCTCTTGGACAGTGTATATTCTCTCAGAGATTCTACCACTCTAATCGGGTTACCAGATCTTGGTCATACACCCCCCTCGCAGATAATCCATTGGAGACCAGATCCTCAACAAGCGCCATACACAGTGATACATGCATCAAGACGATCGACTGATCAAACAATTGACCGCACACAGGGTCAGAAGCCACCAAGATGGGCACAAACATATATACCAACAATATGCATCGTATCACTTCTCATGGCAGAACAAAACACAAATCACACATTCTTCCAACAATTCTTATCACGTGACATATCAATCACATCACATAGAAGATTTAAACTACGCAACTCATCAATGCCACAAGAAACATTATATCCTCAAATAGGACCTCAAAGCATGCGCAATCAAAGCATGAATTCTATACACAGAAATACGCAGATAATATATTATGAATCAACTAAACTTCAACTTACGTAATTCCTATGTAATCCAATAAATTCACAGGATTCAAGTTGTATGTGCAAATAAGACAATTCAAATCTTTGCACCATCATATGCATCCACAATTCTTACCTCGAAGCACATCGCATTCGACCACCTCAGCGTGAAACACACACACATATCTACAAGACATCTTAGTCCAATACTCATGATATTCATCAATCATGTTATACAAAGATGATGTAATCACACAACCAATCATAATGCGAAACCCTGCAACACAGTTATGTAGGCGTGATGTATCCTCAAAAACTAATCATTTGTAGTCGTGAGGTGTCATATATCTAAATGATCTAAACTAATGATTTTGTAGGCGTACAGGTCACTCACCTAAAGGTCATATATCCTCAAAGATTTTTATGTGTATTGTTCTTTTCCTTTTAGATAGCTAAGCGTATACATTAAATACTTGTTTTCATGTATACATTTAGATGTTTGCCTAATTACTGCTTTCCTTTTGAGGGTAAAGGGTAATGTTGCTAGCTGGTCTCAGATGATGACGAAGATTTTGATATCAATAAATACAAATTTGAATTATGTTTTTCAAGGCTTTGAATATCGTAATTGATACAAATGATTTATATTTATATGTCTGTGAAGTCTTGTGTTAAATAGAGTTAATTCTTGTTTCTAATACAACAAACAAAGGATTGGATGTTATCAATCTCTTGGTTGAATCAGGAAAAGTTCTCCCTCCTCCCTTGGGTGGTTACTCTGAGTCAAATGGAGGGTACGAACAACCAAAAGACAAGTCTGACAAACTTCATATTCCTCATGTTTGCTCATTGATACAGTGTTGTATTTCATTGCTTATCAGTCCATAACATGTTTGGGTAGGCCAACACATTGTTTAATATTGTGGTCCTCTAAATTTCATTCAAGGTCATTTCCTCCATTTCCCTTATGTTTATTGTGGATGAAGATCAACAGTGATTTCGTTTCAATGTTGTTCGGTCATTGTCCCTATGCACTCCCTGCTTTTACTTGTCGAAATAGTGCTCTCACTGGATGCTAATAACTGCTATGCTTAAATGCCAGTTATGACCATTATTCAGCTAGAGTTTATCTTTTTCTGTGTTGCACCTGAACTGCTTGGATTTGCTACATGCAATCATCAAGGGGTCTGCATGTGAGACACAACTTTGTTATTGTTTTCTCTGTGAACACGATGGAAATTCTCATTTGGAGAATTCATTAGGGCTCATTTTTTGGTGTTCGACAGATAGATCCTTTGGAGTTTGTATTCTCTAGATTTCCTGCAAAGAATAAACTGTGATGTTGTGACCTATACCTCATGAGAAGGATTTGAAACAATTTCCATCTTTTCAGGAAATTGTGGGGCCTCCGAGATCCCTTAAATGGTGCTACACGGGTTGATTTTTGTTTTGCGCAGTCGACCCCAAAATATTCCTAGCCAGATAGCCTTATTCCTTGTTGAATGATAACAAATTGGATCTACCTTTTTCAAAACAAATAAGTGTGCACAACTTGGATGTGTCGAAGTTTTTCTCTAAGGGGATGCATAGAAGAAAAAGGTGAGTAGTGACTCGTAAAACAAGGTAATACCCACTATAACTTCCAAATTATATAACAGTACAGTGAAACAATTGAGCACAATTATTTTTTTTGAAAAAGGTAAATCCAATTTATTCTCATTCAACAAGGAACAAGTCTATCTAGCTAGGAATATTTTGGGGTTGACTGCGGAAAATACAAATCAACCAGTGTAGCACCTTTTAAGGGATCTCGGAGTCCCAAATTTTTTTAGAAAAGATGAAAATTGTTTCAGATTCTTCTCATGAGGTATAGGTCACAACATAACTGTTCTTGATTAGAGAATGCAAACTCCAAAGGATCTACCTGTCAAACACAAAAAAATTAGCCATAGTGAATTCTCCAAATGAGAATTCCCAACATATGTTCACACAGAAAACAGTAACAAAGTTGTGACTTCAACTGCGGACTCCCTTGATGATTGCATGTTGCAAATCCAAGTAGTTTAGGTGTAACACGAGAAAAGATAAACTCTAGCTGAGTAATGGCCATAACTGGCATTGAAGCATAGCAATTATTACCATCCAGTGAGAGCACTTTTTCGACAAGTGCAAACAGAGATTGCATATGGACACTGACCTGACAACATTGAAACAAAATCAATGTTCATCTTCATCCACAATAAACATAAGGACAAGGGAGGAAATCAAATTTATTGAAATTCGCAGGACTACAATATTAAAAATGAGCTAGCCTACCTGGACATGGTAAGCGCTGATAAGCATTGAAATACAACACCGCATCAATGAGCACACATGCGGAATATGAAGTTTGTCAGACTTGTCTTTTGGTTGTTCGTACCCTCTATTTGACTCTGAGTAACCACTCAAGGGAGGAGAGAGATTTTTTTCTAGTTTAACCAAAAGATTGATTGCATCCAAGCCTTTGTTTGTTGCATTAGAAACAAGAATTAACTATATTTAATTCAAGACTTTATAGATATATAAATATAAAGCATTTGTATCAATTACCATCTTCAAAGCTTTGAAAAACATAATTCAAATTTGTATTGATTGATATCAAAATCTTCATCATCATCTGGGACCAGTTAGCAAAATCAACCTTTGCACTCGGAAGGAAAGTCAGTTATTGGGCAAACATCTAACAATATACATGAAACACCAAGTATTTAATGTATACACTTAACTATCTAAAAGGAACAATATACATAAAAATCCTATGTCTGCAAAAAAAGGGACTGTGAAAGAATTTTAGAACAATGAATATTTCAAAACAAAGTTTGGCAAAGTCAAACAATCTATGAAGATAACTATTTAATCCCTGAGCCGACAGTGTTATTAAAATTGTACAACTGATATATGCATGTTGATTTCCCATGCTTCACACCTTAAATAAAGCTAAGCTTGAATTTTCCATGGTACCCATGTCTTGTAGGTGCTCGCATATTCACCCAGTGTGTAAATGTGAATAACATGAAAGGGCTCGGTAACTCTGTTGCCAAACTTGGTTTTTTATGTATATTGTTAGATGTTTGCCCAATTACTGGCTTTCTTTATGAGGGCAAAGAGAGATGTTGTTAGCTGGTCCTAGATGATGACGAAGATTTTGATATCAATCAATACAAATTTGAATTATGTTTTTAAAGGCTTTGAAGATGGTAATTGATACAAATGCTTTATATTTATATGTTTGTTAAGTCTTATATTAAATAGAGCTAATAATTGTTTCTAATGCAACAAACAAAGGCTTGGACGCTATCAATCTCTTGGTTGAACCAGGAAAGGATCCCCCTCCTCCCTTGGGTGGTTGGTTATAGTCAAATAAAGGGTATGAACAATTAAAAGACAAGTTTGGCACACTTCATATTCTTTATGTTAGCTCATTGATGTGGTGTTGTATTTCAGTGCTTATCAATCCTTACCATGTCCAGGAAGGCCAGCACATTGTTTAATATTATGGTCCTGTGAATTTCATTTAAAGCCATTTTCTCTCTTGCCCTTATCTTTATTTTGGTTGAAAATCAGCAGTGATTTTGTTTCAATGTTGTCAAGTCATTATCATTATGCACTCTCTGCTTGCACTTGTCGAAAGAGTACTCTCAGTGGATGGTAATAACTGTTATGCTTCAATGCCAGTTATGGTCATTACTCAGCTAGAGTTTATCTTTTCCTTTGTTGCACCTCAACTGCTTGGATTTGCTACATGCAATCATAAAAGGGGTTCGCAGGTAAAGTCACAACTTTGTTACTGTTTTCTCCGTGAACACACGGTGGGAATTCTCATTTAAAGAATTCACTAGGGCTAATTTTTCGGTGCTTGACAGATAGATCCTTCGGAGTTTGCATTTTGTTATCAAGAACAGTTATATTGTGACATATACCTCATGAGAAGGATATGAAACAGTTTTCATCTTTTCTAAAAAATTTGGCCTCCGAGATCCCTTAAAAGGTGCTACACTGGTTGATCTGTATTTTCCGCAGTCAACCCCAAAATAGTCCTAGCTAGATAGCCTTGTTCCTTTTTGAATGAGAATAATATGGATTACCTTTTTCAAAAGAAATAATTGGGTTTAGTTGCTTCAGTGTACTGTTATATAATTTGGAAGTTATAGTGGGCATTACCTTGTTATACGAGCCTTTTTCTTTCATACATCCTCTTGGAGAAAAACTTCTACACATCCAAGTTGTGCAGACTTATTTCTTTTAAAAAAGGTAGATCCAATTTGTAATTATTTAACAAGAAACAAGGCTATCTAGCTAAGACTATTTTGGGGTCGACTGCGCAAAACAAAAATCAACCAGTGTAGCACCTTTTAAGGGATTTCGGAGGCCCCACAATTTTCAGAAAAGATGGAAACTGTTTCAAATCTTTCTCATGAGGTATAGTTCACAAGATCACAGTTCTTGATTGCAGGAAGTCTTGAGAATGCAAACTCCAAAGGATCTATTTGTCAAACACCAAAAAATGAGCTCTAGTGAATTCTCCAAATGAGAATTCCCAACATGTGTTTATAAAGAAAACGATAATAAAGTTGTGACTCACCTGCGGACCCCCTTGATGATTGCATGTAGCAAATCCAATTAGTTCAGGTGCAATACAAAAAAAGATAAATTCTAACTCAGTAATGACCATAACTGGCATTGAAGCATAGCAGTTATTACCGTCTAGTGAGAGCACTCTTTCCACAAGTGAAAACAGAGTGTCCATAGGGACAATGACCTAACAACATTAAAACGAAATCATTGTTGATCTTCATCCACAATAAACATAAGGCCAAGAGAGGAAATGACCTTAAATGAAATTTACAGGACCACAATATTAAACAATGTGTTGGCCTACCTGGACATTTTAAAGATTGGTAAGAATTGAAATACAACACCGCATCAATGAGCAAACATTAGAAATATGAAGATTGCCAAACTTGTTTGTTGTTCATACCCTCTATTTGCTGAATTAGATACAAGAATTAGCTTTATTTAACACATGACTTCACAGACACCTAAATATAATGCATTTGTATCAATTACCATCTTCAAAGCCTTGAAAAACAATTCAAATTTGTATTGATTGATATCAAATTCTTCGTCATCATCTGAGACCAGCTAGCAACATCACCCTTTGCCCTCGAAAGGAAAGTCAGTAATTGGGCAAACATCTAAAAATATAATGAAAAACCAAGTATTTAATGTATACGCTTAACTATCCAAAAGGAAAAAAATAATATACATCAAAATCTTATATCTGCAAAAAAAAGAGACTCCAAAAGAATTTTAGAATAAATATTTCAAAAACAAAGTTTGGCAAAGTAAAACCATCTATTGAGTTGACCATTTAATCCCTGATTAGACAGTGTTATTTAAATAGCAGAACTGATACATGCAAGTTAGTTTCGCATGGTTCACACCTTTAATAAAGCTAAGCTTGAATTTGTGAATAAGATGGTTGCGGCAATAGCCTCAGCTTGTGACAGTACATCATCCAAACAAATACGACAATTATTTCACAAATTTAAACATTTGAATTTTGAATAACGCATAATAACTCAATATTATCCAATTGAATAAATAAATTGGTGAAATGAATAAAAACTTTTTGCAAGCTACTAGCAACAAATTTTTGGTTCATAAATCCAGATTATTGGCAGTTATACAAAATATATTCCCAAACACAATAAATCTTCAAGCAAATTGTCAAATAGATTAACAAATACAAGAAGCCATTAAGTTGACATAATGCTTTAATATTTTGTATTTGGAAGTCCATATAGAACAAGTTGAGGTTAAAGCTTGATACCCAAGGATGAGAGAATCTACTTAATAAATAGTGACGATGGAAGGATGAGAGAATCTACTTAATAAATAGAATGCCTTCATCTTCTTTCTTCTTTCCCTTCCTAAGTGGTTTGACTCTCCAAATGATTTGCTTTTACATCTTTTAAAATATATGTTGTTTGACACTTTTTTTTAGAGTTACATGGACTACTCATGTTCTTATAGCATTAACCTAATGCAGAAAGCGACTGTTGGTCTTCTTTATAACCTGTTAACTTTGTTTTCGTCATCCTTCCATCGTCACTATGATAGTGTGAGTGCAAATTTCTTTCACCCTGGTTATGTTCATTATGACTTTTTGAGTTGATACTTGGGGACATAGTTTGAACCTCAACTTGTTCTTTATAGACTTCCAAATACAAAATATTAAAGCGTTAAGTCAACTTAATGACTTCTTATCTCCATTAATCTATTTGAAAATGAATTGTCATATTAGTTTGGATGATTAACTGTCACAGGCTGAGGCTGTTGCCGCAACCATCTTGTTTAGAAATTCAAGCTTAGCTTTATCTAAGGTGTGAACCATGGGAAATCAACTTGCATGTATCAGTTGTACAATTTTAATAACACTGTCGGCTCAGGGATTAAATAGTTATCTCCATAGATGGTTTGACTTTGCCAAACTTTATTTTGAAATATTCATTGTTCTAAAATTCTTTCACAGTCGTTTTTTTTTTGCAGAAATAGGATTTTTATGTGTGTGTATTATTCATTTTCTTTTTGAAATTTAAGCGTATATATTAAATATTTGTTTTTTCATGTATATTGTTAGATGTTTGCCCAATTACTGGCTTTCCTTACGAGGGCAAAGAAAGATGTTGCTAACTGGTCCTTGATGATGACTAAGATTTTGATATCAATTAATACAAATTTGAAATATGTTTTTAAAGGCTTTGAAGATGGTAATTGATACAAATGCTTTATATTTATATGTCTGTGAAGTCTTGTGTTAAATAGAGCTAATAATTGTTTCTAATGCAACAAACAAAGGCTTGGACACTATCAATCTCTTGGTTGAATCCGGAAAGGATCCCCCTTCTCCCTTGGGTGGTTACTCATAGTCAAATACAGGGTATGAACAACTAAAAGACAAGTTTGATAAACTTCATATTCTTTATGTTAGCTCATTGATGCGGTGTTGTATTTCAATGCTTACCAATCCTTACCATGTCCAGATAGGCCAGCACATTGTTTAATATTGTGGTCCTCTGAATTTCATTCAAAGTCATTTTCTCCCTTGCCCTTATCTTTATTTTGGTTGAAAATCAGCAGTGATTTTGTTTAAATGTTGTCAGGTAATTGTCCTTATGCAATCTTTGCTTGCACTTGTTGAAAGAGTGCTCTCAGTAGATGTTAATAACTGCTATGCTTCAATGTCAGTTATGGCCATTACTCAGCTAGAGTTTATCTTTTCCTGTGTTGCACCTGAATTGCTTGGATTTGCTACATGCAATCATAAAGGGGGTTCGCAGGTGAAGTCACAACGTTGTTACTGTTTTCTCCGTGAACACACGGTGGGAATTCTCATTTAAAGAATTCATTAGGGCTAATTTTTCGGGGCTTCACAGATAGATACTTTGGAGTGTGCATTCTCTTATCAAGAACAGTTATGTTGTAACATATACCTCATGAGAAGGATCTGACACAATTTTCATCTTTTCTTAAAAATTTGGGCCTCCGAGATCACTTAAAAGGTGCTACACTGGTTGATCTGTATTTTCCGCAGTCAACCCCAAAATAGTCCTAGCTAGATAGCCATGTTCCTTTTTGAATGAGAATAATATGGATTTGCCTTTTTCAAAAGAAATAATTGGGCTTAGTTGCTTCAGTGTATTGTTATATAATTTGGAAGTTATAGTGGGCATTACCTTGTTATACGAGTCACTACTTCTCACCTTTTTCTTTCATACATCCTCTTGGAGAAAAACTTCTACACATCCAAGTTGTGCAGACTTATTGAAAAGAAGACATTATTATCTTCATTGTATGTCTGACCCGATCCATTTGTATAATAGATCAGGTCCAGATCCAGTTCATGTATTGTAAATTATTATTTTGTAAAAGGGTATTTTCGTACCCTAATGTTTACACTTTATGTTAAATAGAATGAGAGGGCAGTCACGATCGACTGAACCCTCCTTTCAGCTGGAAATTTCTCTCTCCCTCTCTTCTCTTCTCTCATCGTAGATTAGGGTTTCATTCTTTCATGGTATCAGAGCAGGGCGTGGATCTGCGTGAATCTGCGTGAAGAAAGCAAGGCGTGGATCTGCGTGAAGAAAGCACAGCGTGTGCATCAGCGTGGATCTGCATCAACGTGGATCTGCATCAGCTATCTGCGTGAATCTGGTTGTGAATACCCAGCGTAAATACCCAGTGAAGAATGTCTGGTCGTGAATCAGCGTGATTTCAGCCTGCGTGAAGAAAGAAAGCCCAGCCTGCGTGAAGAAACCCCATCTGCGTGAATCTGCGTCTGCGTGAAGAAAACCCAGCCAGAGTCTGCGTGAGCAAATCCCAGCGTGAATCCACCAGCGTCAGCAGAGTGAACTTATCAGCCGTGAATCCCAGCGTGAATCTGTGTGCCGTGATTTGAATCTGTGTGGTAAATCTCTGTGAATCTGTGTGGTATTGTGGCCCTGATACCATGAAAAGCTTCAGAGGAACCTTTCAGATTCATCTCATATTGCAGCAGTTTTGCACGAAGATCTTCAAACTTTGGAAGTTCTGGTAAACATAGTAAGGTTGTCGTCATAACATGATAGATGAGCCTCTTATGTTCTATCAAGCTGCGAGCTCTAGAAGATGGGTAGAAGCAATGAATGAAGAAATGGAGGCCTTACATGAATGTGGCACATGGGAGATTGTGCCTAGACCACTGAACAGAAATGTAGTTGGGTCAAAATGGGAATTCCGGAACACAAGATGTGCTGGCTATGGGAATGAGTTATGGTCAAGGTAGAGGAAATTCTTTTCGAGGAAAAGGAGGACAAGGGAGAAATAACTATGGAGGTCGTGGCATACTTTCAACACCCAATGTTCAGGGACAAAGACCCATTCCCACCTGTTTCCTGTGCAACAAGAAAGGGCACATTAAAGCGAACTGTTGGTTTAATCTTCAAAACAAAGGGAAAGCTCCACAAGCAGAGGCTAGAAAGGATGGAGAAGTAAAAGAGTTGTTGTTGGCAGCCTTGGCAGGATTGAATATGAAACAAAATGACAAAGGAACTTGGTATGTCGACTCTGGAGCAGCTACTCATGTTACAGGTGATGTAGGTAAACTCTTGACTCTTACACCTTATGTTGGAAAGAATAGCATTGTCACAGGAGATGGATCACATCATGCCATCTCACATACTGGAAATGCCATTATACACATGTCAAAGTCCTCTCTTAAACTTCCAAGTGTCATCCATGCTCCTAATATTCAAAAGAACATTGTTTCTGTCTCAAAGCTTGTTGATGATGCAAATGCTTCAGTTGAATTTACTCCCTCTTCTGTTTATGTCAAGGATCTTCGCACGAGGAGGACATTCGCTGAAGGAAAACGATGGGGCAACATGTACATCTTCCAAGAAGATCCTTCCTTCATTCATCCCAACTATTCATCCTTGAAGCCTCACCAAGTCTTTGATTCTGATTTTTTATTTAATGTTTTTGAAAGTAATAAGCCACGACTTTGGCATAGTCGTCTTGGCCATTGTGGTCGCCATTTTATTGAAAAACTTGTCATGAATAATCTTATTCCTAAGTCCGGTCTGAGTTCAGAAGTCGTTGATACAAAATGTTCTAGCTGTCACATATGACTTGGAGCCAACAAGGTATAAGGGAATTGTGTACACTCGGCGAGAGAAAGAGCCCTCATTCACTTCTTGTTCGAACACGGATCCATCTGGATCATCCGTTTCGCAGCAAATGGATATCAGAAGATCTTCACGGATTCGACATCCACTTGACAGGTGGGTAAGTTATAAAAATTTTTCAATGGATTTTCAGTTATTCTTGACATCCATAAGTAAAGAGATTGAGCCCATGTATGTGTCAACAAAAGAACAAGTTGCTGATATCCTCACTAAAGGGTTAACAAAGGATAGATTTTGGTTTTTGAAGAACAAGTTGTTCATGGTCCAACACCATGCACAACTTGAGGGAGGCTAAAAAGAAGACATTATTATCTTCATTGTATGTCTGACCCGATCCATTTGTATAATGGATCAGGTCCAGATCCAGTTCATGTATTGTAAATTATTATTTTGTAAAAGGGTATTTTCGTACCCTAATGTTTACACTTTATGTTAAATAGAATGAGAGGGCAGTCACGATCGACTGAACCCTCCTTTCAGCTGGAAATTTCTCTCTCCCTCTCTTCTCTTCTCTCATCGTAGATTAGGGTTTCATTCTTTCACTTATTTCTTTTGAAAAAGGTAGATCCAATTTGTAATTATTTAACAAGAAACAAGGCTATCTAGCTAGGACTATTTTGGAGTCAACTGCGCAAAACAGAAATCAACCAGTGTAGCACATTTTAAGGGATCTCGGAGGCCCCACAATTTTCAGAAAAGATGGAAACTGTTTCAAATCTTTCTTATGAGGTATAGGTCACAAGATTACAATAATCTAGAGAATGCAATCTCCAAAGGATCTATCTGTCAAATACCAAAAAATAAGCTATAGTGAATTCTCCAAATGAGAATTCCCTACATATGTTCACAGAGAAAACAATGAAAAGTTGTGACTCACCTGCGGTCCCCCTTGATGATTGCATGTAGCAAATTCAAGTAGTTCAGTTGTAATACAAGAAAAGATAAACTCTAGCTGAGTAATGACCATAACTGGCATTGAAGCATAACAGTTATTATCATCCAGTGAGAGCACTGTTTCGACAAGTGAAAGAAGAGTGTGCATAGGTGCAATGACCTAACAACATTAAAACGAAATCACTATTGATCTTCATCCACAATAAACATAAGGGCAAAAGAGAAAATGACCTTAATTGAAATTCATAGGACCACAATATTAAACAACGTGTTGGCCTACCTGGACATGTTAAGGACTGGTAAGCATTGAAATACAACACCGCATCAATGAGCAAACATTAGAAATATGAAGATTGTCAAACTTGTTTGTTGTTCATACCCTCTATTTGCTACATTAGAAACAAGAATTAACTTTATTTAACACAAGACTTCACAGACACAAAAATATAACGCATTTGTATCAATTACGATCTTCAAAGCCTTGAAAAACATAATTCAAATTTGTATTGATTGATATCAAATTCTTCGTATCATCTGGGACCAGCTAGCAACATCACCCTTTACCCTCGAAAGGAAAGCGAGTAATTGGGCAAACATCTAAAAGTATACATGAAAAAGCAAGTATTTAATGTATACGCTTAACTATCCAAAAGGAAAAAAAACAATACACATCAAAATCTTATATCTGCAAAAAAAAGGGACTGCAAAAGAATTTTATAATGAATATTTCAAAAACAAAGTTTGGCAAAGTAAGACCATCTATTGAGTTGACCATTTAATCCCTGATCAGACAGTGTTATTAAAATAGCAGAACTGATACATGCAAGTTAGTTTAGCATGGTTCACACCTTAGATAAAGCTAAGCTTGAATTTGTGAAGAAGATGGTTGCGGCAACAACCTCAGTCTGTGACAGTACATCATCCAAACAAATACGACAATTCTTTCACAAATTTAAACATTTGAATTTTGAACTACGCATAATAACCCAATATTATCAAATTGAATCAATAAATTAGTGAAATGAATAAAAACTTTTTGCAAGCTACTAGCCAACAAATTTTGTGTTCATAAATCCAGATTATTGGTAGTTATGCAAAATATATTCCCAAACACAATAAATCTTCTTTTAAGCAAATTGTCAAATATATTAACATAATGCTTTAATATTTTGTATTTGGAAGTCCATACAGGATAAGTTGAGGTTAAAGCTTGATACACAATGAGCAACTTAGAAAAAGTATTAATGAACATTTCAAACGTGAAAGAAAATTGTACTCACACTATCATAGTGACGATGGAAGGATGAGAGAATCTACTTAATAAATAGAATGCCTTTATCTTTTTCTTACAAAATGTCTCCTCATTTGAAAAACTTTTCCAAAGAATCTTTGGTTGTAGAAGCTATGTGCTTACTCATAAAAATGATAAACTATCTTCCAAAGCTATTCAGTGTCTTTTTTCCCAAATTTCCTTTTTTTCTTCCATTTTTCCTCCCTTTCTTCTTTTCCCTTTTCTTTCTTCTTTCTGTTTCTCCTTTCCTTCTTTCTTATTTCCCTTCCTCCTCTGAGTGGTTTGACTGTCCAAATGATTTGCTTTTACCTCTTTAACATATATTCTGTTTGACACTTTTTTTTAAGAGTTACATGGACTACTCGTGTTCTTATAGCATTAACCTAATGCAGGAAGTGATTGTTGGTGTTCTTTATAACCTGTTAACTTTGTTTTCGTCATCCTTCCATCGTCACTATGATAGTGTGAGTGCAAATTTCTTTCACCCTTGGAATGTTCATTATGACTTTCTGAGTTGATACTTGGGGACAAAGCTTGAACCTCAACTTGTTCTCTATGGACTTTAAATACAAAATATTAAAGCATTATGTCAACTTAATGACTCTTTATCTCTGTCAATATAGTTGACAATTTGATTGAAAGAAGATTTATAGTGTTTGGGGATATATTTTGTATAACTGCCAATGATCTGGATTTATGAACACCAAATTTGTTGGCTAGTAGCTTGCAAAAAGTTTTTCTCCATTAGGATTTTTTTTGTTTGCATAGTAGCTTATTCCTAAACTAATTAAAAAATCAATTTTAGCTTTTTTTCTCTTTTCACCTATTGATTGATTCGATTGGATAGTATTGGGTTATTATGCGTCATTCAAATGTTTAACTTTGTGAATGCATTGTCATATTAGTTTGGATGATGTACTGTTACAGACTGAAGCTGTTGCCGCAACCATCTTGTTCAGAAATTCAAGCTTAGCTTTATCTAAGGTGTGAACCATGGGAAATCAACTTGCATGTATCAATTGTACAATTTTAATAACATTGTCGGCTCATGGATTAAATAGTCATCTCCAGTGAGCTTGAATTTCCCATTATCTAGTGTTTGACTTTGCCAAACTTTGTTTTGAAATATTCATTTTCTAAAATTCTCTCACAGTCGCTTTTTTTTTAAAGACATGATTTTTTATGTGTGTATATATTAAATATTTGGTTTTTCATGTATACTGTTAGATGTTTGCCTAATTACTGGCTTTCCTTACGAGGGCAAAGAGGGATGTTGCTAGATGGTCTCAGATGATGACGAAGATTTTGATATCAATCAATACAAATTTGAATTATGTTTTTAAAGGCTTTAAAAATGGTAATTGATACAAATGCTTTATATTTATATGTTTGTTAAGTCTTATATTAAATAGAGCTAATAATTGTTTCTAATGCAACAAACAAAGGCTTGGACGCTATCAATCTCTTGGTTGAACCAGGAAAGGATCCCCCTCCTCCCTTGGGTGGTTGCTTATAGTCAAATAAAGGGTATGAACAATTAAAAGACAAGTTTGGCACACTTCATATTCTTTATGTTAGCTCATTGATGTGGTGTTGTATTTCAGTGCTTATCAATCCTTACCATGTTCAGGAAGGCCAGCACATTGTTTAATATTATGGTCCTGTGAATTTCATTTAAAGCCATTTTCTCTCTTGCCCTTATCTTTATTTTGGTTGAAAATCAGCAGTGATTTTGTTTCAATGATGTGAGCTCATTGTCCTTATGCACTCTCTGCTTGCACTTGTCGAAAGAGTGCTTACAGTGGATGATAATAACTTTTATGCTTAAATGCCAGTTATGGCCATTATTCAGCTAGAGTTTATCTTTTCTTGTGTTGCACCTGAACTGCTTGGATTTGCTACATGCAATCATAAAGGGGGTTCGCAGGTGAAGTCACAACTTTGTTACTGTTTTCTCCGTGAACACACGGTGGGAATTCTCATTTAAAGAATTCACTAGGGCTAATTTTTCGGTGCTTGACAGATAGATCCTTCGGAGTTTGCATTTTGTTATCAAGAACAGTTATGTTGTAACATATACCTCATGAGAAGGATCTGAAACAGTTTTCATCTTTTCTAAAAAAATTTTGGACTCCGAGATCCCTTAAAAGGGTGCTACACTGGTTGATCTGTATTTTCCGCAGTCAACCCCAAAATAGTCCTAACTAGATAGCCTTGTTTCTTTTTTAATGAGAATAATATGGATTTACCTTTTTCAAAAGAAATAATTGGGCTTAGTTGCTTCAGTGTACTGTTATATAATTTGGAAGTTATAGTGGGCATCACCTTGTTATACGAGTCACTACTTCTCACCTTTTTCTTTCATACATCCTCTTGGAGAAAAACTTCTACACATCCAAGTTGTGCAGACTTATTTCTTTTGAAAAAGGTAGATCCAATTTGTAATTATTTAACAAGAAACAAGGCTATCTAGCTAGGACTATTTTGGGGTCGACTGCGCAAACCAAAAATCAACCAGTGTAGCACATTTTAAGGGATCTCGGAGGCCCCACAATTTTCAGAAAAGATGGAAACTGTTTCAAATCTTTCTCATGAGGTATAGGTCACAAGATCATAGTTCTTGATTGCAGGAAGTCTTGAGAATGCAAACTCCAAAGGATCTATTTGTCAAACACCAAAAAATGAGCTCTAGTGAATTCTCCAAATGAGAATTCCCAACATGTGTTTATAGAGAAAATGATAATAAAGTTGTGACTCACCTGCGGACCCCCTTGATGATTGCATGTAGCAAATCCAATTAGTTCAGGTACAATACAAAAAAAGATAAACTCTAGCTCAGTAATGACCATAACTGACATTAAATCATAGCAGTTATTACCATCCAGTGAGAGCACTCTTTCCACAAGTGAAAACAGAGTGTGAATAGGGACAATGACCTGACAACATTAAAACGAAATCACTCTTTATCTTCATCCACAATAAACATAAGGCCAAGAAAGGAAATGACCTTAAATGAAATTTACATGACCACAATATTAAACAATGTGTTGGCCTACCTGGACATGTTAAGGATTGGTAAGAATTGAAATACAACACCGCATCAATGAGCAAACATTAGAAATATGAAGATTGTCAAACTTGTTTGTTGTTCATACCCTCTATTTGCTGAATTAGATACAAGAATTAGCTTTATTTAACACATGACTTCACAGACACATAAATATAACGCATTTGTATCACTTACCATCTTCAAAGCCTTGAAAAACAATTCAAATTTGTATTGATTGATATCAAATTCTTCGTCATCATCTGGGACCAGCTAGCAACATCACCATTTGCCCTCGAAAGAAAAGCCAGTAATTGGGCAAACATCTAAAAATATACATGAAAAACCAAGTATTTAATGTATACGCTTAACTATCCAAAAGAAAAAAAACAATACACATCAAAATCTTATATCTGCAAAAAAAAGAGACTCCAAAAGAATTTTAGAATAAATATTTCAAAAACAAAGTTTGGCAAAGTAAAACCATCTATTGAGTTCACCATTTAATCCCTGCTCAGACAGTGTTATTTAAATAGCAGAACTGATACATGCAAGTTAGTTTCGCATGGTTCACACCTTTGATAAAGCTAAGCTTGAATTTGTGAACAAGATGGTTGCGGCAATAGCCTCAGCCTGTGACAGTACATCATCCAAACAAATACGACAATTATTTTACAAATTTAAACATCTGAATTTTGAATAACGCATAATAACCCAATATTATCCAATTGAATAAATAAATTGGTGAAATGAATAAAAACTTTTTGCAAGCTACTAGCCAACAAATTTTTGGTTTATAAATCCAGATTATTGGCAGTTATACAAAATATATTCTCAAACACAATAAATCTTACTTTAAGCAAATTGTCAAATAGATTAACAAATACAAGAAGCCATTAAGTTGACATAATGCTTTAATATTTTGTATTTGGAAGTCCATATAGAACAAGTTGAGGTTAAAGCTTGATACCCACGGAACAACTCAGAAAAAGTATTAATAAACATTCCAAGCGTTAAAGAAATTTGCACTCACACTATCATAGTGACGATGGAAGGATGAGAGAATCTACTTGATAAATAGAATGCCTTCATCTTCTTTCTTTTTTCCCTTCCTAAGTGGTTTGACTCTCCAAATGATTTGCTTTTACATCTTTTAAAATATATGTTGTTTGACACTTTTTTTTTAGTTACATGGACTACTCATGTTCTTATAGCATTAACCTAATGCAGGAAGCGACTGTTGGTCTTCTTTATAACCTGTTAACTTTGTTTTCGTCATCCTTTCATCGTCACTATGATAGTGTGAGTGCAAATTTCTTTCACCCTGGTTATGTTCATTATGACTTTCTGAGTTGATACTTGGGGACATAGTTTGAACCTCAACTTGTTCTTTATAAACTTTCAAATACAAAATATTAAAGCGTTAAGTCAACTTAATGACTTCTTATCTCCATTAATCTATTTGAAAATGAATTGTCATATTAGTTTGAATGATGTACTGTCACAGGCTGAGGCTGTTGCCGCAACTATCTTGTTTAGAAATTCAAGCTTAGCTTTATCTACGGTGTGAACCATGGGAAATCAACTTGCATGTATCAGTTGTACAATTTTAATAACACTGTCGGCTCAGGGATTAAATAGTCATCTCCATAGATGGTTTGACTTTGCGAAACTTTATTTTGAAATATTCATTGTTCTAAAATTCTTTCACAGTCGTTTTTTTTTTGCAGAAATAGGATTTTTATGTGTGTGTATTATTCTTTTCCTTTTTGAAAGTTAAGCGTATATATTAAATATTTGGTTTTTCATGTATATTGTTAGATGTTTGCCCAATTACTGGCTTTCCTTACGAGGGCAAAGAGAGATGTTGCTAACTGGTCCTTGATGATGACTAAGATTTTGATATCAATCAATACAAATTTGAATTATGCTTTTAAAGGCTTTGAAGATGGTAATTGATACAAATGCTTTATATATATATGTCTGTGAAGTCTTGTGTTAAATAGAGCTAATAATTGTTTTTAATGCAACAAACAAAGGCTTGGACACTATCAATCTCTTGGTTGAACCAGGAAAGGATCCCCCTTCTCCCTTGGGTGGTTACTCATAGTCAAATACAGGGTATGAACAACTAAAAGACAAGTTTGGCAAACTTCATATTCTTTATGTTAGCTCATTGATGCGGTGTTGTATTTCAATGCTTACCAATCCTTACCATGTCCAGATAGGCCAACACATTGTTTAATATTGTGGTCCTCTGAATTTCATTCAAAGTCATTTTCTCCCTTGCCTTTATCTTTATTTTGGTTGAAGCAGCAGAAAGTTTCTCTATCATCTATTGAAGCAGAGTATCGAGCTATGGCAACCACAACAATGGAACTTGTATGGCTTCGCAGTTTGCTTAAAGACATGGGGGTTGATATTACTAAAGCTTCAAAATTATGCTGCGACAACAAAAGTGTCATCTATATTGCAAGCAATCATACCTTCCATGAGCGTACCAAACATATTGAGATGGATTGTCACTATGTTCGTGACAAATACTTACGAGGAACAATTGTTCTACCTTATGTCACATCCGAATACCAGTTGACAGACTTCTTTACTAAAGCTCTCCCGGATCCTCGCTTCATGTTTCTTCTTGGCAAACTTTTCGTCATTTCCCCGTAAAGTTTGAGGGGGGTGTTAAAATGTACTTCATATATATATATATACATATATATATTACATTTACATCAATACCCGATAGGGGTATTTTTGTAATTTCACATAGTTGTTTAGAAAACAACTATTTTACTTTTTTGTTAAATGTAATTTTTCTTTTTTATTTTTTATAATTCTTTTTTGTAATTTTTAGGTACCAAAAGGGGCTCCAACCATAGAGTCGTTGGAGCCCCCAACGGTCACAAATGTGACCGTTGGGGGCTCCCAACGACTCTGTGGGAGCCTCCTTTTGGCTCTCCTTTTGAGGCCCTTGGCCATCCCTTCTCTTCTCTCCTTGTATAAATAGGGGTGAACCCCTTGTATATTTATTCTTCTTGAGAGCTCTCTCTCTTGTTCAATAACAGGCTTTTTATATTGTTGCCTTCTTAAAGGCTTGTGCTTGTATTGTCCCATTGTGGACTTGTGATATTGTCTCTTTTATTCATTGTTGTAAGTGCTCATAAGCACTATTTATATTTTCGCAATATCTCATTACAGTGATAACTGTTATGCTTTAATGCCAGTTATGGCCATTACTGAGCTAGAGTTTATATTTTCTTGTGTTGCACCTGAACTGCTTGGATTTGCTACATGCAATCATAAAGGGGGTTCGCAGGTGAAGTCACAACTTTGTTACTGTTTTCTCCGTGAACACACGGTGGGAATTCTCATTTAAAGAATTCACTAGGGCTAATTTTTCGGTGCTTGACAGATAGATCCTTCGGAGTTTGTATTTTGTTATCAAGAACAGTTATATTGTAACATATACCTCATGAGAAGGATCTGAAACAGTTTTCATCTTTTCTAAAAAATTTTGGGACTCCGAGATCCCTTAAAAGGTGCTATACTGGTTGATCTGTATTTTCCGCATTCAACCCCAAAATAGTCCTAGCTAGATAGCCATGTTCCTTTTTGAATGAGAATAATATGGATTTACCTTTTTCAAAAGAAATAATTGGGCTTAGTTGCTTCAGTGTATTGTTATATAATTTGGAAGTTATAGTGGGCATTACCTTGTTATACAAGTCACTACTTCTCACCTTTTTCTTTAATACATCCTCTTGGAGAAAAACTTCTACACATCCAAGTTGTGCAGACTTATTTCTTTTGAAAAAGGTAGATCCAATTTGTAATTATTTAACAAGAAACAAGGCTATCTAGCTAGGATTATTTTGGAGTCAACTGCGCAAAACAGAAATCAACCAGTGTAGCACATTTTAAGGGATCTCGGAGGCCCCACAATTTTCAAAAAAGATGGAAACTGTTTCAAATCTTTCTTATGAGGTATAGGTCACAAGATTACAATAATCTAGAGAATGCAATCTCCAAAGGATCTATCTGTCAAATACAAAAAAATAAGCTATAGTGAATTCTCCAAATGAGAATTCCCTACATATGTTCACAGAGAAAACAATGAAAAGTTGTGACTCACCTGCGGTCCCCCTTGATGATTGCATGTAGCAAATTCAAGTAGTTCAGTAGTAATACAAGAAAAGATAAACTATAGCTGAGTAATGGTCATAACTGGCATTGAAGCATAACAGTTATTACCATCCAGTGAGAGCACTGTTTCGACAAGTGAAAGAAGAGTGTGCATAGGTGCAATGACCTAACAACATTAAAACGAAATCACTATTGATCTTCATCCACAATAAACATAAGGGCAAGAGAGAAAATGACCTTAATTGAAATTCATAGGACCACAATATTAAACAACGTGTTGGCCTACCTGGACATGTTAAGGACTGGTAAGCATTGAAATACAACACCGCATCAATGAGCAAACATTAGAAATATGAAGATTGTCAAACTTGTTTGTTGTTCATACCCTCTATTTGCTACATTAGAAACAAGAATTAACTTTATTTAACACAAGACTTCACAGACACAAAAATATAACGCATTTGTATCAATTACGATCTTCAAAGCCTTGAAAAACAATTCAAATTTGTATTGATTGATATCAAATTCTTCGTCATCATCTGGGACCAGTTAGCAACATCACCCTTTGCCCTCTAAAGAAAAGCCAGTAATTGGGCAAACATCTAAAAGTATACATGAAAAACCAAGTATTTATTGTATACGCTTAACTATCCAAAAGGAAAAAAAACAATACACATCAAAATCTTATATCTGCAAAAAAAAAGAGACTACAAAAGAATTTTAGAATGAATATTTACAAAATAAAGTTTGGCAAAGTAAAACCATCTATTGAGTTGACCATTTATTTCCGGATTAGACAGTTTTATTAAAATAGCAGAACTGATACATGCAAGTTAGTTTCACATGGTTCACACCTTAGATAAAGTTAAGCTTGAATTTGTGAACAAGATGGTTGCGACAACAACCTCAGCCTGTGACAGTAAATCATCCAAACAAATACGACAATTCTGTCACAAATTTAAACATTTGAATTTTGAATGACGCATAATAACCCAATATTATCCAATTGAATCAATAAATTAGTTAAATGAATAAAAACTTTTTCTAGCTACTAGCCAAAAATTTTGTGTTCATAAATCCATATTATTGATAGTTATACAAAATATATCCCCAAACACAATAAATCGTTGTTCAAGCATATTGTCAAATAGATTAACAGAGACAAGAAGTCATTAAGTTGACATAATACTTTAATATTTTGTATTTGGAAGTCTATAAAGAATAAGTTGAAGTTCAAGCTTGATACCCAAGGAACAACTTAGAAAAAGTATTAATGAACATTCCAAGCGTGAAAGAAATTTGCACTCACACTATCATAGTGACGATGGAAGGATGAGAGAATCTACTTAATAAATAAAATGCCTTCATCTTTTTCTTACAAAATGCCTCCTCATTTGAAAAACTTTTCCAAAGAATCTTTGCTTGTACAAGCTATGTGCTTACTCATAAAAATGATAAACTATCTACCAAAGCTATTCAGTGTCTTTTTCCCCAAATTTTTTTTTCTTCCATTTTTCCTTCCTTTCTTCTTTTCCCTTTTCTTTCCTTTTCTCCTTTCCTTCTTTCTTCTTTCCCTTCCTCTTCTGAGTGGTTTGACTGTCCAAATGATTTGCTTTTACCCCTTTTAACATATATGTTGTTTGACACTTTTTTTTAAGGGTTACATGGACTACTCGTGTTCTTATAACATTAACCTAATGCAGGAAGCGACTGTTGGTTTTCTTTATAACCTGTTAACTTTGTTTTTGTCATCCTTCCATCGTCACTATGATAGTGTGAGTGCAAATTTCTTTCACCCTTGGAATGTTCTTTATGACTTTCTAAGTTGGTACTTGGGGACAAAGCTTGAACCTCAACTTGTTCTCTATGGACTTCCAAATACAAAATATTAAAGCATTATGTCAACTTAATGGCTCCTTATCTCTGTCAATATATTTGACAATTTGATTGAAAGAAGATTTATAGTGTTTGGGGATATATTTTGTATAACTGTCAATAATCTGGATTTATGAACACCAAATTTGTTGGCTAGTAGCTTGCAAAAAGTTTTTCTCCATTAAGATTTTTTTTCTTTGCATAGTGGCTTATTCCTAAACTAATTAAAAAATCAATTTTAGTTTTTTTTCTCTTTTCACCTATTGATTTATTCGATTGGATAGTATTGGGTTATTATGCATCGTTCAAATGTTTAACTTTGTGAATGAATTGTCATATTAGTTTGGATGATGTACTGTCACAGGCTGAGGTTGTTGCTGCAACCATCTTGTTCAGAAATTCAAGCTTAGCTTTATCTAAGGTGTGAACCATGGGAAATCAACATGCATATATTGGTTGTACAATTTTAATAACACTGTCGGCTCAGGGATTAAATAATTATCTTCATAGATTGTTTGACTTTGCCAAACTTTGTTTTGAAATATTCATTGTTCTAAAATTCTTTCATAGTCCTTTTTTTTTTGCAGACATATGATTTTTATGTATATTGTTCCTTTCCTTTTAGATAGTTAAGTGTATACATTAAATACTTAGTTTTTCATGTATATTGTTAGATGTTTGCCCAATAACTGACTTTCTTTCCCAGTGCAAAGGTTGATGTTGCTAACTGGTCCCAGATGATGATGAAGATTTTGATATCAATCAATACAAATTTGAATTATGTGTTTTAAGGCTTTGAAGATGGTAATTGATACAAATGCTTTATATTTATATATCTATAAAGTCTTGAATTAAATATAGTTAATTCTTGTTTCTAATGCAACAAACAAAGGCTTGGATGCAATCAATCTTTTGGTTAAACAAGAAAAAAATCCCCCTCCTCCCTTGAGTGGTTACTTAGAGTCAAATAGAGGGTACGAACAACCAAAAGAAAAGTCTGACAAACTTCATATTCCTCATGTGTGCTTATTGATGCGGTGTTATATTTCAATGATTATCAACGCGTACCATGTCCAGGTAGGCTAGCTTATTGTTTAATATTGTGGTCCTGCGAATTTCAATAAATGTCATTTCCTCCCTTGTCCTTATGTTTATTGTGGGTGAAGATGAACATTGATTTTGTTGGCTAGTTTCCTACGCTCGTAGACGATCTCTTTCTCGCAATACCCCGAGGTAGGGAAAATTGAACAAAGACTTAAATAACTGAAGCTAGCTTAAATAATTAAAGACCAAAGGAACATAAATATATATTTATATACGTATAAGTATATAATTATGCTTTTAGCTTAAGGACGCGGTTTCGCGATCCTTGTCCTTTACTTACGCATTTTTCTGCTTTCTGTCTTTAATTTGCCGTCGCACTTTGCGCCCAGGCTTTTGCTTTCGCATTTCCTTCTTTCTGTCTTTAGCTCAAGGACACAGTTTCGCGATCCTTGTCCTTTGCTTTCACATTTCTTGCTTTCTGTCTTTAAAATTCGCAACCTCAATGGATGAAAGGAGTCATTTTATATCGAACATACGGTTTTGCAAACAATGTTGGTTTTGAAGCATAACAACGGGTCATCCCGAATCAAAGCATTTCGGAAGGAGTAGTTCCTCTACTCTAAGTTCGCTATTCTAGCTTAGTTCGAGATTACCCAACACCCGGGACTCGAACTAGCTTTTTTAGCACAGATTCTCCTACGAAACTCGCATCGATATCTGTATCGAGACTTGTGTTGCATTTTGGCACTTCGATAACGGATGCGAGATTCGAGGAAATCACATGCCATAAGTTGGCACATGATATTGGTTATTTCAAAAGTTTAGAATGATGACATTACATCTTTGCAAATTATGTTGTTGAGGCTCCTATTAAGGACCTAGAACCCTTCCTCGTAACGCGCTCATAGACATGCATGGCATGCGAGTAATACGATGGATGTTTGAGACGATCATTCGACCTCGACCAGTGCTATGAGCACATTGGTAAACCACATTATAGATTGATTGATTATCGCCTTCACAGGTAAGATGCTCGATTGGGTCAAAAGACCAGAGCATGTAGGATGGGTCGTTGGTTAAGTAACTGAAAGAATCTGAATAGGGCTTCAAGATGAAAGAATCTGAATAGGGCTTCAAGATAGTGCGCCTTCAAGCTTTGGAGAATAGCCTTCAATCTGAAAATACAAAATAAAAAGAAGAGAGGAGAGGGGGAGAAGAGGAGGATGCCAAATGGAAAGTAGGGCACGTTAAAAGTATCGTGACCCTCTCTTAATAAGATATATATAGGATCTAACACTACTGAACAAAATACATGAAAAATATACAGGATTACAAGTATGCCACCGCCCAAGCATGGGGAAAGCATACGCTCGGATATGGATCCAATATCGGATCCATATCCGATACAAATACAATTCTAACATCCCCCCTCAAGTTGTGCATGAGTTTTCATCATGCCCAACTTGTTCTTCAAATGCCAAAACTGTGATCCAGTGAGTCCTTTGGTGAAAAGATCAGCAACTTGTTCAGAAGTATGTATATATGCAGGGGAGATTTCCTCATCTTCTATTTTCTGACGAATGAAATGTTGATCAATCTCAATGTGCTTGGTACGACTGTGAAGTATGGGATTGAATGAAATTTTAATGGCACTTTGATTGTCAACCAGCATGGAAGATTGAGCAATAGGAAGAGATAATTCCCCAAGGAGGTGACGAAGCCAAGTAGCATCGGCAGTGCCAGCAGCCATGGCCCTATATTCAGCTTCTGTGCTGGATTTTGCAATGGCGCGTTGTCTGCGACTACTCCAACAGACAAGATTAGAATTGAGAAAGACACAATAGCCAGAAACAGATCGGTGTTCATCAAGATCGCTTCCCCAATCAGCATCAGTGTAAGTAGAGATAATATGACCATCCACAGTAGGAGACATGCGTTTATAAGTAAGTCCATCGCCAATAGTCCCCTTGAGATAACGTAAGATACGCTTGACAGCTTCCATATGAGTGTCTGTGGGAGCATGCATAAACTGGGAAACTTGATTGACAGCATATACAATGTCGGGCCGAGTGAATGTCAAATATTGAAGTTTCCCAACAATACTGCGGTAAAGGGTTGGAACAGGATATGCAGGACTGCCATCTGAAACGTTCAACTTTGCATGCAAAACGCTGGGCGTGTTAATGGGCTTACAATCAGACATACCAAAGGATGTGAGAATATCAAGGGCATACTTGTGTTGAGAAAGAGTGAGGGAATCCTCAGTCCTGTCTAATTCAACACCCAAAAAATATCTGAGGTCCCCGAGATCTTTCATTTTGAAGTGTTGTTCTAACACTTCTTTGATTTGGACGATATGAGAGGAAGTATTTCCCGTGAGAACAATGTCATCCACATATATCAATAACCAAGTAGTGATCCCTCCTTTGTGATAGATAAAAAGAGAATGATCAAGAGCACTCTTCTGAAAACCAGCTTCTTGAATGTGAAGGGAGAACCTTTCAAACCATGAACGAGAAGCCTGTTTTAACCCATATAATGACTTGTGCAACTTGCATACCCATAGATTAGAATCATTAGTAGCATATCCTGGTGGCTGTTCCATGTAGACGTCCTCTTTGAGGAAACCATGAAGAAAAGCATTTTTGACATCAAGTTGATGTAATGACCATCCAAAAGTAACAGCAAGAGAGAGAATAACTCGAATGGTACTCATCTTAACAACAGGGCTGAAAGTCTCATCATAATCTTCCCCATGTTGTTGAGTGAAACCTCTAGCCACAAGACGAGCTTTATACCTATCAATACTGCCATCTGGTTTATATTTGATTTTATAAACCCATTTAGACCCAACAACATTCTTATCCCTTGGCCGTGGAACGACTTCCCATGTTTGACATTCATTCAAGGCTTCCATTTCTTCATTCATGGCTTCAATCCAACGGGAATTTTGAGAGGCCTGAGAATAACACTTTGGTTCAGTCTGTTTATGCAAACTGGTCATAAAAAGCTGAAAATCCAAAGTGAAAGTGTTATAGCTTATCCATCTATCCACGGGATGTCTCGCTCGAGTGGACCTTCGTGGATGAGAAGGAACAATGACAGAATCAGTAGTAGAGGCAGGAGTGCGACGAGAATAAACCAAGCCAGAAAATCTGTCTAAAGGAGGATCAGCCATCTGAGTATCAGACATGTCTGCTTCAATGTGAGTACTATCCATCTGGGCATCAGACATTTCTGCTTCAATGTGAGTACTGTCAGAAGGGGCTGGAAAAGTGATCGGTTGAATCCCATCGCCTAAGATATTAGCACATAACCATGGATCATATAGTCTGGACGCTGAATCATGAATAGCCTTGGAAGAAGTGTGAAACTGCAATCTGAGTTCATCAAAAACAACATGTCTTGAAATATGTATACGGCCTGTTAGGGGATTATAGCACCTATAGCCTCGATAATGGTCTGCATAGCCCACAAACTGACACATTATAGCCCGAGCCTGAAGTTTGTTCCGGAGGCTGGAATCAACATGAACATAGCAAATGCATCCAAAAACCCGAAGCTCATCATACTTAGGATGCTCATGATTCAAAAGAAGGAAAGGAGATTTCCCTGCGAGAAGAGCTAAAGGCAATCGATTTATAACATAAACGGCCGTGTGAAATGCCTCAGTCCATAGAGTCATAGGGAGATCAGTGTCATGGAGCATGCTTAAGGCAGTCTCTACAATGTGTCGGTGCTTGCGTTCTGCAATGCCATTTTGCTGTGGTGTGTGTGGACAAGATATATGTCTAGTGATGCCATGATTTAGCAAGTATTCAGTAAATTCAGATGATAAATATTCACCACCACCATCACATTGAAAATGCACTATGTTGGATGAAAATTTATTTTGGATGAGGGCATGAAATTGGCTAAACAAACGGAACACTTCAGATTTGTGTTTTATGAAGTGTATCCATGTATAGCGAGAAAAAGAATCAACAAAAATGACATAGTATCTACTGCCGGAAGGAGATGAGACAGGAGCTGGTCCCCAAACATCAGAGTAAATCGTTTCAAACAATTTAGAAGCTCTTTTATTGATGGAATTAAAAGGAAGGGCATGACTCTTACAAAGTTGACAGCTTGAGCACATGCCTGACTCACTAACAGGTCTCAGACTGGATTTGTGCAACAATCCATTATTAACAAGGCTAGAAATAAAAGAATGACTACAATGGCCTAATCGATTATGCCAAATGGACGGCATATCAATTTGAGTCAAATTGACTTCATTCGGACTGATAGGAAAAGAAACAGATGAACTGGACTTGGACACTGGAGGAGCTTCTTTGAGGACGTACATGTTGCCTTCACGAATTCCTTCAGCGAATATCGTCTTGGTGAGAGGATCCTTGACAAAAACAGAGGAAGGAGTGAATTCAACTGATGTGGAAGAGTCATCAATGAGTTTAGATACTGAAATAATGTTTTTCTTGACATTAGGGACGACTAAAACATTGTGTAAAGGAAGACAAGTATGCGGCAAAGAAACATATGCATTACCAATGTGAGTAATTTTGTGGTGAGTGCCATCACCTGTAACTACAGAACCTTTTGCTAAATATGGAGATGCACTAGAGAGTTTACCTGCATCATCAGTCACATGGGCGGCAGCACCAGAATCCACATACCAGACACCATCATCATTTTGCTTGAGATTCAGATTAGAAATAGCTGTCATTAAGAGTTGTTGTGCATCGGGCGTGAATGAGGAGGAAGACGCTCTAGAAATGATAGAGGGGGTTGGCCTGTGATCACGTCGACCTCCCTTAGCTTTGTTCTGAGGATTGTGCCAACATTCAGATTTAACATGTCCTCTCTTGTTGCAATAGAAACATGTAGGGATACGCTTTGGCATGTTAACAAGAGTGCTGCCCTGAGGAGTAGGAAGAATACCCTTTCCTTGTCCGGATGTATGAGCCCAAGTATGTGCACGCTGTCCTGACACACCATGTGTAGAAGTAACTAAAATACTGGGCGAAGTAGAAATGGAAGCATCATGCCTGTGAACTCTACTAGCCTCATGCTGGATCAATTTTGCCTTTAAGTCTTCAAAAGAGGGTAAGACAGGGAGAACCTCCAGAGCAGTGCAAAATATATCAAACTCTGACCCTAGACCACTAAGAGCCTGCTGAACTTTATCCTTGTCTGAAATAGGATGGCCAATAACAGCAAGTTGATCGCTTACATTTTTAATCTCATAGAGATACTCAAGTACAGATCTGGAGCCTCTATTTATGCTTTGAAATTGACGCTTCAATTGAAGATATCTAGCTTCTGAAACTTGAGAGTATGTATTTGCAAGCGTATTCCATAGTTGAAAAGCTGAGATATCATCATCTATACCTGCAAGCACTTCTTCAGAGAGGGTAGAAGTAATATAAGCAACTAAAGCCTGATCATGTGCCATCCATACGGCATATGCTGGATTAGGGATATTATCTGTAGCAGTCACCGAACTAGTAGCATCCTTTGTTTCACCCAAAATCAATTCAGGCGGGGCTGGAGTAGAGCCATCAATATGACCATATAGACAATGGCTCTTAATGAAAGGGACTATCTGACGTTTCCACGTCAAATAGTTGGAATGGGTTAACTTTTGGGAGATGAGTTGGGAGAGAAAACTCGAAGAGAGGGTGGACATGATTATGCTGATATAATATTTGCGTTTCCAAAGGTACTCGGCTGAAGGATCAGGCACTCGGCTGAAGGATGAGGATCAGGCACTCGGCTGAAGAATGAAGATCAAACTCAGCAGATCGTGGCCTGGTTGACAGGCGTGATGAAGAAGGCAGACGTAACTCAGCAGTTCGTCGATCGTGGCTGGAGAAGACTCGCTCGTGGCTGGAGAAACAGGCGTCGATCGTGGGTTGCTCTGATACCATGAAAGAATCTGAATAGGGCTTCAAGATGAAAGAATCTGAATAGGGCTTCAAGATAGTGCGCCTTCAAGCTTTGGAGAATAGCCTTCAATCTGAAAATACAAAATAAAAAGAAGAGAGGAGAGGGGGAGAAGAGGAGGATGCCAAATGGAAAGTAGGGCACGTTAAAAGTATCGTGACCCTCTCTTAATAAGATATATATAGGATCTAACACTACTGAACAAAATACATGAAAAATATACAGGATTATAAGTATGCCACCGCCCAAGCATGGGGAAAGCATACGCTCGGATATGGATCCAATATCGGATCCATATCCGATACAAATACAATTCTAACAGTAACCCCTGACACACCCATTCGTTTTCTTGTTGTCTGTCAAGGGAGAGGACGGATTGGTACACACACTTCGATGGACAGGTTGTTAACAACCATTCTACGAGCAAAGACTCGGTGTCCCCAGTCATCGGAGTTAGGGGATGAGACTATCGGATATTATCCTAGGTGGTAGATCTTTTGGACTTCTGCAGAAGTAGGATGCATCCGTAGCCACGAACGCCTTTGGGGAATTCTCTCTCGGCTAACGGTCGCCCCCTTAGGAACGGACTCAACTAGCTATTCGGGTTATTCAAAATACATAAAATAATAGACGCCCGAACTAGTCTCAGTTTTTTCTACGAGTCGCGTCTGCGCGTACCCGCAGGCCAGTTAATGATGGAACATAAAGTAACTTATGCACTCCACTTGATGAATCGTAGAATTGTGTTTTATGCTCAGTTATCTCAATTCATTATTAAATGTTTTGTTACATCATGCAGCATAGCTCTATACTCGACCTGTTAAATTATATTGAATATGTATATATATATATATATACACACTTTGTAAATACCCACTAGGGGTAAAATAGTCTTTTTACACTTTCACGCATATTCACTTAGAATATGAATTTTCTTTTTCTTTTCTCTTTTTCTTTTTTTATTTTTTCTTTTTCATTGAATTGGGCTCACATATGAACGTTGAACCACTCCAGCAGTCATATTTATGACCGTTGGAGGGGCTCCAACATCCGTATGAGAGCCCCTCCTTGGTCCTCTCTTGTATATAAATAAGGAGTTGTCTCCTTTGTATTTTTAAGCTTCTCTGAAGATATTCTTAAGTGAAGAATCTATATTTTTTTAGTTCCTCTCTCTTTTATGTTCATTGCTACTTTGTGGCTTGTTGTAATCTTGCCCATTACTGGCTATTTGCTTGTATGCGTGTGCATTTGTTAGTCACTTTGTGACATTATCTCTTTTCCTTAGCATTTTGTGACATGGCCTCAACAATGGAAGGAGCAATTCTTTGTTGTTTTTTGTTTTTCTACGTGTAAAACCCGCAATTTAAAAAAAAAATTGTTTTGGACCCGGGTCGGGTCGGTTCCGGACCCGACTCGAGCCCCTTTTCTTTAGGGTTTTAAGTAACCCGAGCTCACCCGAGCTTTCGGGCGCCGCAACCCCCCCCCCCCCCCCCCCTTTTTATTTCCCTTTAGTTTTCGGGTAGATTAGGGAAACTCACCGAGGTTTCCCCTTTTATCACCCCTGGTGCCTTTAAGTGAGGCGTTGGAGGGCGAAGGGAGTCACGCCTCCCTCGCCCCCTCGCGCCGGTCTCCTCCCCTGTTGTGCACGTCGCCGACGCCGGCCACCGCTCCCAGGTACGCCATCCTCTCTCTTCTCTTCTCCTCCCTCTTCTCTTCCTCACCCCCCCCCCCACCCCCCCCCCCCCCACCCCCCTTCCCCCCTCTGTCACCTCGCCGGGAGGCCGACAGGCGGCGCACGGCCCCTGTCGCGCCCTCCCACGTCCCTTGTGCCTTTCGGAGGGTCGACAGGGAGCCCTGTCGCCTTTTTCCCCCTTTCTACTGGGGCTGTCGAAGAGCCGACAGGGGTCCAGTCACCCCTGCGGCATTGTTTTTTTTATTATTTCCGGCGGGGGCTCAGCCCCTACCACCTAATCGTTGCTGGCCCCTGCCACCTAACCATTTCTGGCAGGGGCCCAGCCCCTGCCACCTCTTTATTGCCGGCAGGGGCCCAGCCCCTGCCACCTTTTTATTGCCGGCAGGGGCTCAGCCCCTGCCACTTGACTGTTGCTGGCAGGGGCTCAGCCCCTGCCACTTGATTGTTGCTGGCAGAGGCTCAGCCCTGCCACTTTAGCTTTTCTGGCAGGGGCTTAGCCCCTGCCACATTCATTTTGCCGGCAGGGGCCCAGCCCCTGCCACCTTTTTATTGCAGGCAGGGGCTCGGCCCCTGCCACCTAATCGTTTCTGGCAGGGGCTCAGCCCCTGCCACTTTATTGTTCCTGGCAGAGGCTCAGCCCTGCCACTTTAGCATTTCTAGTAGGGGCTCAGCCCCTGCCACATTTATTTTGCCGGAAGGGGCTCAGCCCCTGCCGCTTCTTTGCGATTGGCAGGGGCTGACCCCCCTGTCGCCTCGGTATTTTTTTCGACAGAGGGCTCAAGCCCATGTCACCCTGCGGCTGTCTGCAGGCAAGGGCTCGCCCCTTGTCGTTTTTCTGACTTCGGCCAGCAGGGGCACACCCCTGCTGCCTCTCTCTTTTCCTATAGGCAGGCTTGTTTTTCTATTTCTCCGCATAATAATTAACGTAGCACTGTTGCAGACCTCACATCGGACCCCCGCTCTGGCTCCACGGCCTGAGCCTCGTATCATCTACACGCGTAGACGCACGCAGCTGCACGACATCCCGAGGTTGTGGAAAGTCGCACGAAAAGTTTGTATGAACAAAATAAAATAAGACTTCTGAGATAGAATAGTTATTTTACATACCTGCTTATCTGAAAAAGCATTGGCTGGTCAGAGGTTACTCATTTTGATTCTTTTGAAATTGCATGCTTAATGTAAATTCTGTGGTTAGACTCATTCTAGAGGGAATCAAGTAGTTTAATTGGCATGCCTATTTACGTGTAGGATTACTTAACTCGTGATTATCTGTTCGGCATGCCTATTCTTTTGAAACTGCATACTTAAGGTAGACTTTGTGAATAGACTCATTTCTGGAAAGAAAACCACTGCAATTACTGTTATAACCAAACCTTAAGGCAGGTATGGTATAAATTTGACGAGAGGTCATGGAGAACCTTGAATTAGGAACTCAACACTTATTATAGATAAGTTAATGTTGGCCTCCACAGGCCAAATTTCTCGAAAGAGCAATACATGTCATTTATGAACCAAAAGAATCATAAAACTTTATATGTTTCCCCCTCATCGTAGTCGTACCTCTAGGGATGTACAATCGTACTTTTGGACAAGTACGTCCCATGTGGGTTACGAGGGTTGGAGGATGAGGTTGTAACAACCTCGATGAGTGCAATTAGCACAATGCTGAGATCACATAAATGGTAATCATTCGCCTTCACAGCCAAGATGCTCGAGTGGGTCTAATGGACCAGAGCATGTAGGATGGGGCGACGGTTAAGAAACCCCCGTTGTACCCATCCGATCTTCACGGTTTATCAAGGGAGAGGATGGATGGTACAAAGACTCTGATGTACAGGTTGTTAACAACCACCCCACGGGCAAAAGACTCGGTTTTCCCTAGTCATCGGAGTTAGGGGAATTGGGATTACCATAAATTATCCTAGGTGGTAACTTCCAGGCACTTCTGCAGAAGTTGGATGCATCCATGGGCCACGAATGCCTTTGGAGATTTACTCTCTTGGTCACTGACCGTCCCCTTAGGAGCGGACTCAGTCAGCCATCCGGGTTAATGAAAACACCTGACATAATAAACCCCCGGATCGGTCTCGGCTGTTTCTACTTTTCGCGTCTATGCGTACCCACAGGCCAGTTAATATCAGAACTTAAAGAATATCTTCATGAATAGTTGTAGATGACTGAGACTTACACTGCTTCAACTAACAGCTCTTTGCACATATTACATTTGTTAGAATAGACTACAATTGTATTAATTGCTTAAATATCATAACTGCTTATCTAATGAATATCATGTTTTATTTTCATTCTACTTATCTGTTCGTGCACCTACTGGTTTGTTATGAAACTGACCCATTTTATGGGCCGGTGAGGAGTAAGACTTCACTGGCGGCCGATGGCGTGGTGCAACATGGATCAAGATTTATCTTCTTTCTGTTGGCGGCTTGGCTCTAAGTCTTTTTGGAGTTTTCTTTAGATTTATTGAACTTTGGGACAAAATGCTCATTTTGTAATAAACTGCAGATTTTTAATCTATTGCCTTATTTCTTAAATTCCTTTAAGTTATTGTACATGTGAATGATGGTTTTTCAGCTAACGTACCCAGGATTGTTGACTTGTGTTCCTTTCTAAATGTCTTCCGTTGCCGTTTTTAAAAATTAAAACTTTAAATCTTTAAATCTTTGAAAGGTTTTTTCGATAAGTTTTTCGAAATCACAAGTCAAAATTTTGGGGCGTTACAACTTGGTATCAGAGCCAGATCAGAAAGAGGTGAATCTTGACTATTGAGCTTCCCATCGCGCTGTAAGTAAGTCTTTGATATTTCATAACATGTTTAGACTAAATTATATTCCTGTTTTATTCGTAGTACCGTCGGATAGATGGATCCGTTTACTGGTTCTAGTGGTAGTCGCAGTAGGGGCACGCGTAGAGTACGTGGCCGTTCCGTATGGGAGAGGGCGGACATGAGATGTTCGGGGCTGGTTACTGGGCTAACCGCCCTCCTCTACCCATTTTTACGGATGAGCAAGGCTTCCCACTACCGATCGCCTACCAGATACCCTTGGCAGCAGCGTGGGCTGAGATGTATGCTCGAGAAGGTGGTTTCGCGCCTTCACACGTTTGGGTGCACCATCAGACACCACAGGAGTCATCGGGAGATTTTGTTCCCCCTGAATTAGCAGAGGAGTGTGGTTTCTGCGGAGAAATAGGGCACACCATGGATGCTTGCCTCCACAAGGCCGAGCATGACGGCAAGATCACAATTTCGACTGCAGGCGAGCAACCGCCACCTTCGGCAGACCCAGTGGGCAGTGTATCACCCACATACACACCTGCAACGGATTCTTCAGATTATAGTCTTGGCTCACCGGAATATACTCCGGCGACGCCCCTTTACGGGCAGGAGTTCTCCTACGAGGAACCACTTCCCTTCACCCCTAAGCGCAGATTCAGGCGCACAGGCAATAGAAGGGAATATCTTAGGAAGTACTCTAGCCGTCCCTAAGGGGAGGCAGCACTTACCCAGTTTTGTTGGAGTCGGTGAACTCATTTATAATTACGGAATAGAACTCTTGGCGTATGTACCAGCACAGCTGGATTCTAAATATTTGACTTTCGTAATAAAGATCTATGTTTTTGCCTTTGCTCCTATACTTATGCCTACTTGTACGTCTTCAGTATTTTTGACCTTAATCTTGGTTGCTTTTTAAGGATGGCGGGAAACTCAAGCAACAGCATGGCCGATTAGTTGCGTGAGCAGAGGTGATTCATGATGGATATCTTCAACTCCTTAGCTGAGGCGATTCGTAACCAGGGTCGCCCCCATCAGGATCCGGGTTCCCTTGTTGGGAATGCACCAACTGCCACCTATGAAAAATTTCTGAAGCTGGACCCTCCTACTTTCTCTGGCAAGGTTGACCCTGACTTAGCGGAGAGTTGGGTCAAAGAGGTGGAACGGGTGTTTCAAGTATTGTTCATCTCGGACGATAAGAAGACGATGTTCAGGTCCTTTCGATTGAAGGACGACGCTCGCGAGTGGTGGGACACTACGCGAGAGGTGCAGTTTCCGGGTGCTGAGGTGATTCCGTGGGAGGATTTCCGAAGGTCTTTTCTCGGAAACTATTTCCCTCCTCATGCGAGGGAAAAGAAGAAGGTGGAATTTCTGGAGCTGTGCCAAGGCAGCTTAAGTTTGAACGAATATATCGCCAAATTTCAACAGTTGGAGCGTTATTGTCCTCACCTATTCGAGGATGATCATGAGCGGGCTGGGAAGTTCATTCGCGGACTGAAGGAAGGACTCAGGCATAGGGTTCTCACCAGCATGCCCACGACTTTTTCTGCGGCGGTAGCAGCAGCCACCCTACTGAACGAGGATTAGGAGCGTTCAAAAAGTGTGCAAGCCAAAAAGCCACCCCAGACAGGTGGTGATCAGAAGAAGACCTATTCCGGCGGCCCAGGGCAACAACAACCATTTCCAGTGAAGACTGAGGGAGGGAAGAAACAGTTCCCTCCGACAAAACGCCAGTGACAGCAGGGCCATCCACCGCCCAGGCAGTTGTCTGGTGATGACTGCCCCAGGTGCAAGAGGCCTCACGTGGGACAATCTTGTCCGCGGGACACTGGCGGATGCCTGTACTGTGGCAAGATGGGTCATTTCATACGCGACTGCCGGAAGAAAGCAGCAGATGACCTTAAGCGAACCGGCAACGTATCTCAGCCTCCTCGACCACCTCATCAGCAGCAACAACGAACACAACCAAGCAGTGGCAAGGAGCCAGGTCGAGTTTATGCAGCCACGGTCGAACAATTGACGAAAGGGGATCTCGTTCAAGGTACCATTCTTGTTGCTGGTCAAGCAACTTTTGCACTCTTTGATTGTGGTGCCACACACTCGTTTGTTTCAGTAAAATTCGTAGAACAATTGCATATAACTGTAAAACCATTTGATAACGCTCTAGACGTGTATAACTCCGTTGGGAAGAACTCAGTTTGCACCACTTACATACCTGAATTGGACGTAGCGGTGGCAGAGCAGCACTTGCCTGCTTGTGCTATCTTGCTGGAGATGACCGAATTCGACGTCATCCTAGGCATGGATTGGTTGCACAAATATCATGCCAAGATCTTTTGCCGTGATGGCAAGATCGTTTTATCACCTCCAGGCTCTTCGAGAGTAGAATTCAGAATTCCCGGACCTGTTCGAGCAAGCCGGATGATCTCGGCGCTTAAGGCACAGAACTTCTTGCGGAAGGGATGCACTGCCTTTTTGGTTAGTGTTATCCAGTCAGATCCAATGTCTATTCCCATCGGTGAGCTGGATGTTGTTCGCGATTATCCCGACATTTTTCCTAAAGAGCTGTCGGGACTTCCCCCGTCTCGTGAGGTAGAATTCAATATTGAATTGCTACCAGGTACGACGCCAATCTCCAAAGCACCCTACAGAATGGCGCCAGCTGAGCTTGAGGAGCTGAAGAAGCAGTTGCAGGAGTTGTTAGATCAGGGCTTTATTCGCCCCAGCGTTCTCCTTGGGGAGCTCCTGTGCTCTTCGTGAAGAAGAAGGACGGGACCTTGCGGTTGTGCATCGACTATCGAATGCTCAACCAGGCCACGATAAAAAACAAATACCCATTGCCGCGTATCGAAGACTTGTTCGATCAGTTGCAGAAGGCCAAGGTTTTCTCGAAAATCGATCTTAGGTCTGGATACCATCAGCTCAGAATTAAGAATGAGGATATTCCTAAGACGGCCTTTCGGACGAGATACGGACATTACGAGTTCACAGTCATGCCGTTCGGACTGACCAATGCCCCCGCAGCTTTTATGGACTTAATGAATAGGGTGTTCAAGCCATTTTTGGACACCTTCGTGATCGTGTTCATCGATGACATCTTGGTGTACTCAGAAAGTCGAGAGCAACATCGAGAGCACCTAACAATTGTGTTGGAGACCTTGCGAAAGGAACGTTTGTATGCCAAGTTCTCTAAATGTGAATTCTGGCTCGAGGAAGTCATGTTTCTGGGACACGTTATTTCTAAGAAAGGAGTGTTCGTGGACCCTGCAAAGGTTGAGGTTGTACTTAGTTGGCAGCAACCAAAGAACGCACGTGATATCATAAGTTTTCTTGGACTAGCGGGTTACTACAGAAGATTCATTCAGGATTTTTCTAAAATTGTGTTACCCCTGACGAAGTTGCTGAAGAAAGAGGCTAAATTCTTATGGGACGAGAAGTGCGAGGCGAGTTTTCAGTTATTGAAGGAGCGACTTACCAGTGCTCCTATTTTGACCTTACCTTCTGGTAAAGGCGGATTCGTGATTTATACTGATGCCTCTGAGTCAGGCCTAGGGGTCGTGTAAAACCCGAGATTTTTATTAGAAAATATTTCAAATTTTTCAATTTGGGCCTAGATCCACATTACGGATCCAGGACCCATAAAGGGGGGTAATTAGGATTTATTTATTTGAAATCTTGATTTAATGATAATAATAGATAAATAAAAAATTTTCTATTTTAAAATTTTAATTTAATTCGAGGATCCACAGTGGATCTATTTGGATCCACTTGTGGACCCATTTTGTCTTGGGGCTGGGTTGCGGGTCTCGGGTTCGGACCCGAGCCCCACCCCATATCTCTGCCCTGTTAAATGAAAAGGGCAACCCGATAAGGGTTGCCCGATAAAACCTAACACAAACAGAAAGGGGGGCGCAGGGGCAGGGGGGGTTACGCAGAGCGTAACGACCCCGCGCCCATCTCGGCAGAGAAGGGGGAGGCCTGGGGTCGATAAAGGAGGGGAGTGGAGAGGGGCTCTCGCCCTCTTCACTCAGCCCCATCTCTCTCTACTCAATCTCTCTCTCCCCGTCTCTCTCTCTCCCTGTCTGCGTGCGCGCACCAGAGGAAGAAGGGGTCGCCGAAAAAAGCTGCGGCAACCCACAGCCACCGTAGCTCCAGTGAGCACTCTTCTCCACGGCAGTGAAGAAGAGTGACACCCGCAGCTCCGTACTCTCATCTGCAGCCTCAAATCGCCGGGAAATCTTCATTAAGGTACGGTTCTTCGAACCTGGGTGAGGAATCGAACAGGGGTTCGATTCCATACGTTGATTTGGGGGTTTTCCTGATAAACCCTAAATACCCAAATCAAATTGATTTGGGGGTTTTCTTAATATGCCCTAAATCTTGAAATCGGAACAGTTTGGGGGTCTTTCCTTCCCTTAATTAAGTCATTATCTGGAGAACAGTAATCGTATATGCTTATAAAAAAAAAATGAATGTTGTTTCATGTTGCTGGCCACCGGTGCATTGGTAGGAGGCGACAGGCTCAGCCGACCCAGTGGGCTGGGTGCTGTGTTAGCAGGGTCCCAGCCGAACCAGTCGGCTGGGTGCTCTACTTCTTTTGGACCGGGCCATAGCAGGCCCAGCCGACCCAGTCGGCTGGGTGCTGGCCTGTGACTCGTATGATTCAAAAAAAATAAAAAATAAATAAATAATATGTATGCTGTGTACGTTAAATCCATGCATAAAAATTTGGGCATCACGAGCTCTTATGAAGATTTGTTAGGGGTGCATTGTGCATGTTGTTCTATGAACATGATGAAGTTTCAACAGTAGTACATGGTTTATGCATCCTATTGATTAGATCAAAGTGTGTTTTCTGTATTTCACAAGCTTATTATTTTTCTTATATTGCGTAGTTTAAGTAACTATTCCCTAGTGGTGTCCTGGAACAATTGCTTTTTTTGGCTATTACATTCATTTTAAAGGCTGAATCTACTATGCAAATGAAGTTTGCGTTTGACAGTATGAAGTCGATGTGTTTTAAATAGTTCTCTGTGCTTTTTAAAAAACTTAGCAGGATTAACTTTCTTGTAATAATTTACTTATTATGGTAGACTGTCCTGAAGAAGTCCAACTTAGGTTGCCTTCTTGGGTTTTGACACCAGTATATCCTGAACCAGATATCCTTTAGTGTAACTGGAACTCTGACCGGGAAAAGTACCTGTTAGGTGCCCACCTTCCATGGGCTATTCTAGTGCTGAACAGAAAATAAAATCCCTGTTATAAAACTGTATGTGTGTGCGTGGGTTGTTTTGACGCAGAATTGGTGAGGGTAATCAGCTTGAATACGTGTTGGTATACAGGCATTAAGCTAAATATGGTGGTTAAATTTAGCGTTATCCATAATACTGATTTCATTCAGGCATAATAGCTGAAGACATTGCTTATGCTTGAGATTTTTCTTATGTTCCTGCAGCATATGTACATAGCTGGTTTGGTTAATCAGATTTATTATTTAAATTATGAGTGAGTCCCTATGAATGTACCTGTAATCATGGATTCTAAAAAAAAAATCAAATTGCTCATGATAGTCGGTTCTTATGTGTTTCCCACATGCTTTCCTTTTGGTATAGATCCTCAGCGGTATGCAAACAAAAATTTGATGGAAGCTTATGTTGTGTCAGCAAAATCAGTGGATTTGGTTGGACGACCCACTCCGTCTGACCCAGTCGGCTGGAATGGTTGACAGGCTCAGTCGATTGGACTGAATTGACTATTTAGTTAGGAGGATAGGGGTCCGGGATTAGTAAGCCCGACCACCTTCCCTAGCATGTGCAGAAATTTACATTTTTGCCCGGTGAATATGTAAAATGTTATATTAGCATCTCATTGTACTGTTTGTGCAATCATGAATGTGATCATAGATCGGTTATTGATGTTTTTGTGAGCACGTATGCTTGATGAGAATGTGTAATGTATGTGCATACTGACACACTTAAAAGAGGTGTGCATTGGTGAACACCCATATGTGATGTATGTAACAAACACATTGAAATTTCATATGAATGAATTATGACATGCATATGTTTGGATTTATGATTTTCATAAGTGCACATGCTTTTGGCACTTTGGCTTAGTGTTATAAATAAAACACTACTTTTGTTTTGTGATGTGATGCCCCGATGGCCTAAATGGACCATCATCGGCCTGGAGAGCCGTGGGTTGGGTTTTCTTTTATATATGTTTTTGGATGCATCACTTAAACCACATAAGATGGGTTGCACTTTACTACACTGTTCTAGTGGTCTATACGGGCTGGAGTCCCGAATGGGTCCCCGCAAGGGAGGATGCGGGTTTTCACTTTTCTTTTGCATATGGTGTTGCAAACTTAAAGAATGAACTTTAAATAAAAATAATGAATAAGAACAGTGTAATATACATTCTGAGATATCTCATCTGGAGTATGAGAATCTTAGTTATCCGGTCTTGGGGAGACTGGGAGGATACAAAAACTCCGTGTGCATTGTTGCCCCTGAACCCGATATTGAGGTTCTTCTCCTGGCCACGGTTTTAGGGAGAGCCCGCCACTTTACCCGGGAGTGGTGTGTTAGTCACAGCTGTGAGTTTATGGTACCAAGGAAGTGACACTTGTGGGCGTGGGGTGTCCCTTGTGTCCCCGACATTAGATGTGGAGGTCTAATGTTCCGATGGATGGTGCTGTTTCCTGATATCGGTCGAGGGCTAAGTTGGAACCCAGTAATAAAATACAAATTGTGTGTTAAGCTACCCTGGGAACCTACTTGACCTCGGGGTTTGTACCCGTTTGGTGTATCCGCGGGCTACGGTAATTAAAAAGAGGAACTTAAAGATGTGTGCATCTAATAGGGCATGCATATGGAAAGATGAAACTTAAATGAAAGATAAAAGAAGAAATCATACATTGCACATAATCATGCATTTTTTCTGTTATGCATTAGATCATGCATGTTTGGATCATTCTTGATATCATGACATCATTTGGTGGTAGCATACGCTTTACTTTGTGAAAACATGCTGAAAGGTTTGGTTATTTAGTTATTGATATGTGACATTGCTTTACTGTTCTTGACTGGTAAGTATATGCAACTGTTGGTAATTATAGATATTTAAATGTTGCAAATTGTATATCTGCACTCACTCAAATCACTGCATGAAATCTTATCCATGTTCTTTCTCTCACCTGGTTTCTTTAGAAGTAGTTGTGCTCAGAATTTCGGTTCTGACACCCTACTTTGTTGGTTTTTCACAGGAAATGGTGAACAGTGAAGTTGGACATGCTTCTGGGGATGGATGAGTTATACTTGGGCTTGTCAGCTTCAGTAGAGGATATATTGGCTCTTTCTTTTGTCTTTCAGTTCTTTTAATTTCTGCAAGTGTTACTTTACTTTCAGTTGAAGAAAACCTTGTCTTTGAAATTTACTTACTCATTAATAAAAGAATTTTAGTTGGTTGATATGGATGATAATTGCAACTTCGTTTGTGGTGGATGGGCTATCCAATGGAAAGTGGAACTGTGAGGACCCCAGATCTCTGGGAAGGTTTCCACAACTCTTAGAAAAAAAAAATCCGCATTTTAAAAGGGGATGAGTTGGGGTCGTTACAGGTCGTGCTGATGCAGAATGGGAAAGTAATCATATACGCCTCTCGACAACTTAAAATTCACGAGAAGAACTACCCAACTCACGATTTAGAGTTAGCTGCGGTGGTGTTCGCATTGAAGATTTGGTGACATTATTTGTATGGAGAGCAATTTGAGGCATTCACCGATCATAAGAGCCTTAAGTATCTATTTTCGCAAAAAGAATTGAACATGAAACAACGGCGTTGGCTTGAATTTCTTAAGGATTACGACTTCACCCTCTCCTACCACCCAGGAAAGGCGAACGTCGTGGCTGATGCTCTCAGCCGCAAAGCACCGGAAGTTTCGATTAATGCCTTATTTGTTGGATGGAGGTTGGTCGAAGACCTAGCCTCTTGGGAACCTTTCGCAATCACTGAAGGTTCAATCGGTCTATCCCACCTTGTTGCTCAACCTGAGCTACTTGCGAGGATCATCAATGGACAGAAAACTGATGCACGCTACGAGAAGTTGAAGGCTCAGGCGATATTGGCAGATACACCTTTTCGTCTAAAGGAGGATGGAAGTATATGGTTGAGGGAGCGCCTTTGGGTTCCTGATGACCCGGTTCTTCGAGATGAAATTTTGGCGGAAGCCCACAAGTCTAGGTACACAATTCACCCTGGTAGCACGAAGATGTTCAAGGACCTACAACGCAGTTATTGGTGGAACCGTATGAAGCGAGACGTGGCTCAGTATGTCTCGAAGTGTTTAACGTGTCAGCAAATGAAGATCGAGCACCAGAGACCCGGTGGGGTCATGCAGCAGATAGAGATCCTTCTATGGAAGTGGGAAGATGTTACCATGGACTTCATAGTCGGTCTTCCGAGGACGCGGAGGAAGCATGACGCGATTTGGGTGATCGTCGATAGACTCACCAAGTCGGCTCACTTCCTACCTATCCGTCTCAACCAATCGTTGGATAGTCTCGCTGATCTCTATGTTAGAGAGATTGTGAGATTGCACGGTGTTCCAGTCTCGATTATCTTTGATCGTGATCCTAGATTCACTTCAAGGTTTTGGGGACAACTTGAGTTGGCGTTGGACACAAAGTTAAAGTTCAGTACTGCGTTTCACCCTCAGACTGACGGGCAGTCGGAACGTACGATTCAGACCTTGGAAGACATGATTCGATCCTGTATGATGGACTGGAAGGGAGAGTGGGATTCCCACATCAGTCTGGCGGAGTTCGCGTATAAGAACAGCTATCATGCGAGCATCAGGATGGCCCCATACGAAGCTTTGTATGGGAGGCCATGTCGATCACCTGTTTACTGGGACGAGGTTGGCGAACGAAGTTTGGAGGCACCTATAGTTTTGCAACACTATACTCAACAAGTGCAGATGATTCGGGAACGACTCCGTACCGCTCAGAGTCGGCAGAAAAGCTATGCAGATAGACGCCGGCGAGAGCTTACCTTCGATATTGGCGAGATGGTTTTTGTTAAAGTATCTCCGACGAAGAGCGTATTTCGGTTCGGGAAGAAGGGAAAGTTGAGTCCTAGATACGTCGGACCGTTCGAAATCCTGGAACAGATTGGAGAAGCAGCTTACCGTGTGGCGTTACCTCCGCAGTATGCCCAGATCCATAATGTTTTTCACGTATCCATGTTGAGGAGGTATGTTCAAGATCCATCGCACATCATTCATTATGATGATGTGGACATTAGAGGGGACTTGACATTCGAAGAAAGACCAGTGGAGATCGTCGACTGTCGTGACCAAGTGCTAAGATCAAAGACCATTTCCTTTGTAAAGGTTCGGTGGCAACATCATGGAATTGACGAATGTACTTGGGAACCTGAGAACGATATTAGGGAAAATATCCTGACCTGTATTTTGATTCTTCAAAGTAATAAATATTTCGCTGACGAAATTCTTTTAAGAAGGGTAGGATGTAAAACCCGCAATTTAAAAAAAAAATTGTTTTGGACCCGGGACGGGTCGGGTCCAGACCCGACCCGAGCCCCTTTTCTTTAGGGTTTTAAGTAACCCGAGCTCACCTGAGCTTTCGGGCGGCGCAACCCCCCCCCCCCCCCTTTTTTTATTTCCCTTTAGTTTTCGGGTGGATTAGGGAAACCCACCGAGGTTTCCCCTTTCATCACCCCTGGTGCCTTTAAGTGAGGCGTTGGAGGGCGAAGGCAGTCACGCCTCCCTCTCGCAACCCTCCCCCCCCCCCCCTCGCGCCGGTCTCCTCCCCTGCTGCGCACGTCGCCGACGCCGGCCACCGCTCCCAGGTATGCCATCCTCCCTCTTCTCTTCCTCACCCCCCCCCCCCCCCCCTCTGTCACCTCGCCGGGAGGCCGACAGGCGGCGCACGACCGCTGCCGCGCCCTCCCACGTCCCCTGTGCCTTTCGGAGGGTCGACAGGGAACCCTTAGGCCCTGTCGCCTTTTTCCCCCTTTCTACTGGGGCTGTCGAAGAGCCGGCAGGGGTCCAGTCACCCCTGCGGCATTGTTCTTTTTATTATTTCCGGCGGGAGCTCAGCCCCTGCCACCTAATCGTTGCTGGCCCCTGCCACCTCTTTATTGCCGGCAGGGGCCCAGCCCCTGCCACCTTTTTATTGCCGGCAGGGGCTCAGCCCCTGCCACCTAATCGTTTATGGCAGGGGCTCAGCCCCTGCCACTTGACTGTTGTTGGCAGGGGCTCAGCCCCTGCCACTTGACTGTTGCTGGCAGAGGCTCAGCCCTGCCACTTTAGCTTTTCTGGCAGGGGCTCAGCCCCTACCACATTCATTTTGCCGACAGGGGCCCAGCCCCTGCCACCTTTTTATTGCAGGCAGGGGCTCAGCCCCTGCCACCTAATCGTTTCTGGCAGGGGCTCAGCCCCTTCCACTTGGCTGTTGCTGGCAGGGGCTCAGCCTCTGCCACTTGATTGTTCCTGGCAGAGGCTCAGCCCTGCCACTTTAGCATTTCTAGCAGGGGCTTGCGATTGGCAGGGGCTGACCCCCCTGCCGCCTCGGTATTTTTTTCGACAGAGGGCTCATCCCCTGTCACCCCGCGGCTGTCTGCAGGCAAGGGCTCGCCCCTTGTCGTTTTTCTGACTTCGGCCAGCAGGGGCACACCCCTGCTGCCTCTCTCTTTTCCTATAGGCAGGCTTGTTTTTCTATTTCTCTGCATAATAATTAACGTAGCACTATTGCAGACATCGCATCGGACCCCCGCTCTGGCTCCACGGCCTGAGCCTCGTATCATCTACACGCATAGACGCACGCAGCTGCACGACATCCCAAGGTAGGGGAAAGTCGCACGAAAAGTTTGTATGAACAAAATAAAATAAGACTTCTGAGATAGAATAGTTATTTTACATACCTGCTTATCTGAAAAAGTATTGGCTGGTCAGAGGTTACTCATTTTGATTCTTTTGAAATTGCATGCTTAATGTAAATTCTGTGGTTAGACTCATTCTAGAAAGACTCAAGTAGTTTAATTGGCATACCTGTTTACGTGTAGGATTACTTAACTCGTGATTATCTGTTCGGCATGCTTATTCTTTTGAAACTGCATACTTAAGGTAGACTTTGTGAATAGACTCATTTCTGGAAAGAAAACCACTGCAATTACTGTTATAACCAAACCTTAAGGCAGGTATGGTATAAATTTGACTAGAGGTCATGGAGAACCTTGAATTAGGAACTCAACACTTATTATAGATGAGTTAATGTTGGCCTCCACAGGCCAAATTTCTCGAAAGAGCAATACATGTCATTTATGAACCAAAAGAATCATAAAACTTTATATGTTGCCCCCTCATCGTAGTCGTACCTCTAGGGAGGTACAATCGTACTTTTGGACAAGTACGTCCCATGTGGGTTACGAGGGTTGGAGGATGAGGTTGTAACAACCTCGATGAGTGCAATTAGCACAATGCTGAGATCACATAAATGGTGATCATTCGCCTTCACAGGCAAGATGCTCGAGTGGGTCTAATGGACCAGAGCATGTAGGATGGGGCGACGGTTAAGATACCCCCGTTATACCCATCTGATCTTCACGGTTCATCAAGGGAGAGGATGGATGGTACACAGACTCCGATGGACAGGTTTTTAACAACCACCCCACGGGCAAAAGACTCGGTTTTCCCTAGTCATCGGAGTTAGGGGAATTGGGATTACCATAAATTATCCTAGGTGGTAACTCTCAGGCACTTCTGCAGAAGTTGGATGCATCCATGGGCCACGAATGCCTTTGGAGATTTACTCTCTTGGTCACTGACCGTCCCCTTAGGAGCGGACTCAGTCAGCCATCCGGGTTAATGAAAACACCTGACATAATAAACCCTCGGATCGGTCTCGGTTGTTTCTACGTTTCGCGTCTGTGCGTACCCACAGGCCAGTTAATATCAGAACTTAAAGTATATCTTCATGAATAGTTGTAGATGACTGAGACTTACACTGCTTCAACTAACAGCTCTTTGCACATATTACATTTGTTAGAATAGACTACAATTGTATTAATTGCTTAAATATCATAACTGCTTATCTAATGAATGTCCTGTTTTATTTTCATTCTACTTATCTGTTCGTGCACCTATTGGTTTGTTATGAAACTGACCCATTTCATGGGCAGGTGAGGAGTAAGACTTCACTGGCGGCCGATGGCGTGGTGCAACATGGATCAAAATTTATCTTCTTTCTGCTGGCGGCTTGGCTCTAAGTCTTTTTGGAGTTTTCTTTAGATTTATTGAACTTTGGGACAAAATGCTCATTTTGTAATAAACTGCAGATTTTTAATCTATTGCCTTATTTCTTAAATTTCTTTAAGTTATTGTACATGTGAATGATGGTTTTTCAGCTAACGTACCCAGGATTGTTGACTTGTGTTCCTTTCTAAATGTCTTCCGCTGCCGTTTTTAAAAGTTAAAACTTTAAATCTTTGAAAGGTTTTTTCGATAAGGTTTTCGAAATCACAAGTCAAAATTTTGGGGCGTTACACTACGATATCAAAGAATCTCCAAGGAAAACACAAAATCTTGTAGTAGAGTGACAATCTTGGAAGATTCCTTCAAAAACTGTGTCACAATAGGCTTTTAACTTGAGTCTTATGGATGAGGAGAAGAACAACACATGATTCATACTGCATCTAATCTATTTGATAATTCATAGCTCTGTAGCAAGGTGCACTCATGAACGGACTCAGAACATGAACTGCAAAGGTGATGTCAGGTCTAGATATAGTCAATAATGTATGACTCCCAACCAACTCTATACATAGTAGTATCCTCAAGAATCTCTCCATCCGAATGCTTCAATTTGCAATTTGCCTTCATGGGAGTCTCCACTTGTTTCCTATCATCAGCCAATATAGCCTTGTTGAATAGATTAACTGCATACTTATGTTGAGTCAACATATATCCACTTTCAAAATAGGCTATCTCAAGCCCCAAGAAGTATTTCAGCCTTCTCAAGTATTTCATTTCAAAGCATTCCATGACTTTAACCTTTATCTTTTGAATAAGATCATTGCCATCCCCAGTAATAATCATTTCATCTACATATAGTAAGAGCAAGCATTTTTCTTTGCTAGATGATGTGACAAAGATAAACAGGGCAGGATCATGATGACTCTGTTTGAAATCCATATCCCTAACTACATAACTGAACTTGTGGAACCTTGCACAATGTGCTTGTTTCAAACCACATAGTGTTCTCCTTAGCCTGCACACTTTGCCTTCACGAAACACCTTTTGGTAGTTGTAAAATTGTCTACGAAGAGACAATACGCATACAAGCACAAATACTTTATAAAAGATGTGCACGAAGGCACTCTCACAACACTTGAACAAACTATGCAAAAAGCGTAAAAGAAACAAACATGCACTAAGGCATGTATTTTATAGAAAAGAGCAAATGCTTGAGACTCTCAAGCTTCAAGAATAATAAGGGGGAACACCTCTATTTATACAAGAGCAAAGGGGTACAAGAGGGGGCTCCCAAAGGAGTCGTTGGGGAGCCCCCAACGGTCACATTTGTGACCGTTGGGGGGTCCCCAACGACTCTATTGGGGGGACCCCCAATGTACTTATATGAAAAGAAATAAAAAAATAAAAAAAAGGAAATTCCAAAATAAAAGAAAAGAAATTACAACATATTCCAAGTGGAATATGCGCAAGATGGAAAATTACAATAATACCCTTTTGGGTAAGAAAACAAAATAGGTATATATATATATTTATAGAGAGAGAGATACGTATACATATATGATATATATGTATATGCATCTCTCCGTATTTAAGTATATATATATACTTACAACAATGGTTTTTGAGATACATTTTAACAGTAGTTTCATGTAAACTTCTTTTTCCAAGTCTCCATTCAAAAAGGCATTTTTTAACATCTAGCTGCTATAAATATCATATTGTAATCTATGCACCACTGGAGCAAATGTCATATTCCATATTGCTAACTATACCCGTTGTGTACAAGACAAGCTTTAGATCTTTTAGTTGTTCCATTTGCTATCTTCTTAATCTTATATACTCACTTGCATTCAACAACATTCTTTTTATTTGGCAACTTGACTAACTCCCATGCCTTCATCTTTTCTAATGCATTTGATTCCTCACTCAAGCTTGTTGTCATTCCGGTTGTATGACATCTTAACATAGGATTTAGGCTCATGATATGAATAAATCAGAGATAGAAAAACTGTGAGTAGCAGAAAAGGAATCATGTGAATCAAAGCATGGAGGAGGAATGGATGGACGATAACTCTTATGTACCTAAGGTGGAAGAGGATCCACTTTTGTGGATCTGGATCAGTCTAAGAAATACTGTGACTTGGCTCAGAAAATTCCTACTCCATTTGGCCATATCTTTCAAGAAAGGACTTGATTAGGTACTCCTAGTATAGGTTATCATCTTCTCATTATCAGCTTCAAGGTTTTCCTGGAAAGGATATAAGAAAAGAGGAGGTAGTCTCATGATCCACTCCATGCCACGTAGTTCCATAATAAGGTATATGTTTCAAAAACTCTACATGCCTAGACAGCCAAATTCCCGCAAGGTCATAACATCCGTAATCCTTTTGACGTTTGAAACAACACTTCACAGTCTTACAGATTCATGCGACAACTTATCTTTTTGTGGAGGAAGCAACAATACAAAGCATGTGCTATCAAACATCCTGAATGCAACATAATCAGGTTCTTTACCAAACGACTTCTTAAAAGGAGAATCCTTTCCAAGTACACTTGAAAGCATACAAATACAATTTACCAAATATCATGTCATTCTTACAGCTTCAGAGAATAATTCCTTGGGCATCTTTCTATTGAAAAGCAATGCTCTAGTGGTCTCCAACAAATGTCTGTTCTTTTTTTTCTACTATGCTGTTATGTTCCAACAAATAAGGGAGTTTACCTCCCTAGCTGCACTATAGGACAAAAATCTTTGACTTTTCCTTATTGCTATGTTACAAAAATACCCCCAAGAATAAACATTTATACTTGGAAGGGGTAACACCAGGACATGTACAACGCCTATATCATACAATATATCTGTCAGCATGCCTTACTTTAGATGAAACTTTGGAGTCACATTGATGGTACTAGTTCTCCTCTTGCCTTAACAAAGGAAGAGACGGTTGAAGGTCAACAACCTTAAACAATGCATGCTCCAATTCTAGCACATGAGGGACTGGATTGTGAAGCATCAAGGCCTTATTTGGATGGATCAATTTGACATTGTCTAAAGAGGTGCCAACTCAAGTGATTGATCTTTCTACTACAGCTATTCTTTGGAAGGAATTGAAGAATTTATATGCTCAGTTGTCCTGGCAAGTCTGATGAATGTGAGTTGAATTTCTTAATTTAAAAAGCAGATAAATCTTTATCTAAGTCCCTTGTTAAGATTAAACATATTTGTGATCAAATTGGTCCTTATTCAACATCCCATGTCTGATGGGGATGTTATTCATTACGCTTTGCATGGTCTAGTTGATGGATGTGAGAATTTTTCACAAGTGTTATGGAAAAACCTCCATATGTTACATTTGCTGAATCAAGACCAATGTTATTACAATATGAAAATATATTTGAAATCAACAAGAAGACTGGTTCTAGCTCCTCGAATGGTACTCATGATGTGTTCATTCATGAAAACAACAATAATTATTCTTATTCTGGTCATGGCAGAAGGAGAGGTAGAAACAGCCCTACTGGTCATGGTAGAGGTAGAGCCTGGAACTGTGTAACGGGGATACTTCTACCAGCCCCTCGTATGTGTGTCGTACCTGCATGGGTACTTAGGTGCTTCAGATATGGTCATTGAGTTTTGGTCTTGACTCGTTCTATCCATTTCTTGATCCAATCTTCATATAGATAATACTTGGGATCAGAAGAGTCCAATGCTAATTATATACTTTTTTATTATTACTTGTCAGTTAATTATATATTTTTAACATGTTTTGGACCTTTAGTTTGTATTCACAGTTCTACAACTTCATGCATAGAGCATTTTGTAAAACATAGTATAGTTGTGCATTTTCCATGAATCCATGTGTTTATTATATATATATATATATATATATATATATATATATATATATATATATATAAATATATATATATATATATAGCTGTACCCCTTTACCCATCCTTTTAGAAAATCTTGTGTCGTACCTGTCATACCCCATACCAGCATGCTTACCTATGTGACATGGGTCTGGAATAATAATTCTAATTTGTATGCTAATTGAAATGCTGGTCATGGTATGGGCAGCAGCAGTAGGAAGTATGTTCTTTCATTTCAATAACAATGCTGGTCATGGTGTTTTACCAATCCAAGAGCACTGTGAAGCAAACAAAAAACCGATAATGGGATATGCCGATGTTCTTGTGGCTCTACTCATAGAAATCAGAGTTTTCAGCAACCTTATCTGTTTTGACTAAACAACCTCAACTCTTTTTAAATAAAACAAAGTAATCAGGTTCATGGGCCACAAAATTATCAGGTTCATGGGCTGCCCACGTGTGATGGTGTTGTAGGCAGCCACCTTGATTGCATTATGAAAGTAGATGAATGATCCTTTTATAGACCTCGGGAGTGTTTCCTCGCACTGAGCTTTTCAATATGGGACTATTTTCATTAGAAGGGAAGAGCTAGTTATAATAAATAAAGCACCACATGATACACAAAAAATCTTTGAAATGATTCTCCTTGAATATGCAAACGCTCCAGTGGAATTAATATCATAATTAAGACAAACAATTAATTTTTTGTATTTTTAACATTTCTTTATTTGATGAGATTTTTTCCGAGATTTAAAAAAACATATTTTTCCAAATTATCCAGGGATATTCACTTGCCAAGAATATCCTGAGAATGAGATTGTGACTATGGACAAAAGCTTCTAAACCATTCACATGACAACATCTGACATGATCCATTTCAGATCAAGTGCCTTTTGCGAACAAACACAAAGAGGAAGGTGCCAACACTCCTTTACACATGTTCTTTACTTCATATCTTTTCAGATGCTGAGGAGTCTATTGAATCCCAAATGTGAAAATTTTGTTCTTTATAAATTATCAGGAACATTTCTTCACTCATCATTTGTTCAAGGGGGGGAAAGTTAGAGCATTTCAACATGCTATGCCTCATGCACTACCTTATGCCACCAGGATTTATAGTTAGTCATCTTCTTCTTTCTATGCTTTTTGCTTGTAGGTATTGGAAATGTATCTGATAATCATCTAAGACTGTCTGCTTTGTGTCAATGCCGTCCATAGTCCAATTCATCCTTAAAAACTGGATCCCCTGAGGATAACTCAAGTGGAATTGAAGCTGAAGTTTCGAGTAATTGTCCAAAGATTCCTTTCTCTGTGCAGATTTTTGCTCTTCAAGCAGTAGAAGCCCTTCTTACTGTGGTATGCATCTTAAACAGTCTTTCTTTGGTTCTAGGTGTTAGGTTGTTTCTGATCTGTTGATTTCTTCATTTATGAGGAATCATAGGTTTGTCATTGCTTGAATTGAGGCATCTTGAAGTTTACCATAGTAAAAATTTCCTTGTAATGCGAAAGGTCCCATGAATCTAATAGTATGTGACTCAATGTCTGCCATTAAATCTTCATTGCATTGCCATGTCTCCAATCTGATTATAAGGAATTTTGTTGTCATGAGAATCATGTGGCTTGGGAGAATCTCGCAAAAACATCTAGATATATTTATTGTATTTTAAAAAATAAAGGCACATATAAATTCACAGTGAAAAAGATAAACACCTTAGAACAGTGTTAACATTGGGTTGATACAACGATAAGATTATGATATTTTGAAAACAGCATTTTTTGCATTTTATTGACTTTTTAAATTGCCAAGATAAAAGCATGGTAATTTTCAAAGTATTGGCTCAAATCTGCCTTAATTGTGAAATGATTAAAAGCTTTTTCCCTGCATTGCTACACCATGCATCAGAATTTTGTAATATATCAACCGTTTGTAGTCCTTTTTATATGCTTCTTGGTATACTCTCCTCTTTATTGACCTTTGCAGGTTTATGTAAATATCTGGTTTATGTTACAGTTCCATGGTCATTTGGCGGCACCTAATTTTATCTGCTTATTTTGCGAAAAAGGAAAAAATCTTTGTGTCATTTGAAGGATTGTTTTGTGTAGGGTTATAGTCTTTCATTTTTTTTGGCAGAATTTAAGTTCCTTGTAGTGTGGATAACCGTTTTCAAAGATATTTCGGCAAATTGGTTAGTTAAAATGCTAGAAAGAGTTTCTGATATTCCATGAATGCTGGGGGGACAGTTTGACGAGGTGAGAATTAAAAAATATGGCACAGAGAAAGTAACGTGATAATAGATTTTTATCTCTCAATTTCATTACCCTTCTCTTTATGCTGTGTTTGTTATCGGGGCAAATGATGCTTTTGCTGAAACTAACATTGCTACGTGATTATACCAGGGTGGTTCTTTACATTCACACAGCTGGAGACCAAAGGTTGATCTTCTTTTGATACACGTAGCGACCAGTGCCTGTGAGGAAGGCTGGTCATATGAGGACCACAACATTGTTATGGAGGATGAAACAAATTTTGGTCGAGCAGATTTTCAGCTTGCTGCACTTCAAGCACTGTTGGCTTCTTTGCTTTCTCCATGCTCTCACAGGCCTCCATATTTATCACAAAGCCTTGCACTTTTCCGTAAAGGTTATCCTTTTGCATTTGATTTGCACTATATTACATTGAGAATTTCATCTTTTTGCTTGTGATGACAATACTAAATATTATCTGCTTCATCCTCAGCCATATAATATTAGTTTACAAGAACTCACAGAAATTCATCTAAATAAGTGCAGCAGTTGGTTGAATTTACAATAAATGTTTTATGAAGGAAAATACATTTTATTCAGGGTTTCTGCTGCATTTACTGGGTCTTGGTCAACTAGAAGAATTGCGATTGTTGGCATACACATTGAAGAGAAATCTTATTTGTTAAAATGTTGATGGTCGCATGCAGGCAAGAGGCTGGGACAAAACTTGCAGATTTCTGTGCACATGCTCTTCTGGCTTTAGAGCCTCTTATTCATCCACGTTCCCTTCAGTTAATGCCATCCTCATCTCTTAGTAATAACAGAGGCATTGGTGGTGTAAACCAGAGGTTTCATTTAGCAGTTAATGAAAATGGGGTAGGCGACAAAATGGGCAGCCCCAGAGTGGACTACCCAAACATCTCAAAAACCGGTAAGCCGAAACTCCCAGTTGATGTGGGTGATATTTATCCAGATGACAAGTTGTGTCTTGGTTGGTTGGCAAATATGGAAGAAACCGACACTGCTGAAGACAGACGGTCAGTCCAAGTGGATGGTGTGACTGAACGTCTAGCTGTTAATCTTGATTGAGTTGGTACTTTGGAGCCCTGCTCGGTTGTCAGATCAGAGAAGGAAATTTTGAAGGAAGACACCAGAAATGGTAGCTCAGTTCTGATACAAGAAATGCGGGTGAGTGGTGGTGCGGATGGTATGGGTAAGAGCACGTTTGAGGAGCTAGAGGGCCATGAACCGGAAAAACTGGTGCATATGGAAAAGGACACTTCAGCTGAAAATGCAGGTGGACTGTTTAAGGAATCTGAGCTAGTAAAACCAGTGGAATCACCATCAAAAAAAGATTCAGTCTCAGCTGGAATACCAGATATTTCTGCTGAAGACAGCCCATTTTTCCCCCAGATTTTCTTCGTTGCACAGCACAGAAACCGTGGCATTGTCATCTGATTCAGAGAGTCTTCCAGACATCGTTGAAGGTGAACCAGACACAGACTAAAAACATGCATGCAGTGAAAGTAATTAATTTTAGTTTGTCGGAAATTAAATTATTTCTTTTAGTGAAAGAGTTGAGATAGATCCAGAAAAGAAAATGGAAACAAATTAGTCCATACACCTTTTTTTTAAGGTGTACTTATGGGGTTGTGCTCTGCAATTGAGGTTTACTTCCATTCTTTTTCGGGATATTTTTTTTTCTTTTTACTAGTTCGTTAATTTCTTGGGAAATTCCATTTAAAGGTCGACCTTTTGCTCTTAGTTCCAAGTATGGACCTCACATTTCTGGCAAAATCCAGCGAGGATCCGTTTTGCCAGTAACCGCTGCCCACCTCAAACAGCTGGTACAACTCTAGGCCTGTTTAGTTGTCTATCCTGCCAACAACTCTCCATTTGGTGGTTGAGTGGGTGGGTTTCTGATGCAGGAGTTGAGCCTAGTGATTTGGGTCCATTAGATCATTTTATATTAATCTTTTCTTATTTAAATTTGGATATTTGTATTTGGGTATTGGATCATTATATGATGTATATCATTAGGCTAAGTTTGATTTGATTATAAAGTTATTAGAAAAGGATTTCTTGAAATGTCAACTCAAATTCACCCGTAATCAGACGTAATCCCATTCTGCCCGGAGAGTATCATTATTGTTACTTACAAACCAACCCAACCCAACATCCATATGTGATTCAAATGTAGGGGTGTCAGCGGGTCGGGTTTGGTTTGGTTTGGACCCAGGTGGAAAACCAGACTTTGACCAGATTTTCGGGCATGGTATCGGGTCCAGACTCAGGTCTAATCGGGTTCACTTTAAGAAAAACCATACTGGGACTGATAATAACTACATGAACCAAACCCAATAAAACCATATTTTTTGTCATTTTACATTGAAAAATTGTGGGTCTTAAGTGTCTGGGTCTGGTATAAAATTTTGCAAACTATACTCGGGTCCATGTATTAATCGGACCTACCGGTCTGGTCCCAGGTCTTCTTATTTATCACCGTATCGGGATGCTATATGGTTTGGTTTGGGTCCGGTCTTAGTAAACCACCCCTATTCAAATGTCAGCAAATTCATCAAAAGTGCTACAACTAAGCCAAAATAAAAGAAATACGATTGACACACAAAAATTTTTTTCTAAATTACAGTATAACGAATATAAAGTTAGGTTTACTCGCAGCGTATGTTTCCACCACCATAGAGCCAATAATACCATTTTGCTTTGTGGAGTTTTTTATTGGATTCATTCTAAGTACACAAAATATAACAACCGATGCTCCAAGTCTACCATAGCACTTGTTGTGAACTACAAATCGAACAATTAAACAAAATATAGTTTAGTAAATTTTGTTGTAAAGTCTATTCGTGTACATCTTCCTTTTATATATATATATATTACAAACAACAACAACAACAACTACGCCTTCATTCCAAAACAATTGGGGTCAGCGATATGAACCAAAAAAGAAATTCATTTTGGGTCTTCCACATGAATCCTTTTCCTCTTATCATTTCTATCCAATGCCATGTCCTCGGTGAGGTTCAAAGCATTCATATCCTTTTCGATCATCTCCATCCAAGTCTTCCTAGGCCTACCCCGACCTCTTTTAACTAATCTATTATCCCATTTCTCCAACCTTCTAACTGGAGCATCATTAGGCCTTCGCCGAATATGTCCAAACCACCGTAAACGATTCTCTCGCATCTTATTTTCAATGGGTGCAACACCTACCTTCTTACGTATCTCCTCGTTCTGAATCTTATCTTTTATTGTATTTCCACACATCCATCTAAGCATCCGCATCTCAGCTACACTCATTTTTTGAATATGATGTCTTTTGGCAGCCCAACATTCCGTACCATATAGTAAAGCAGGTCTAATAGTCGTCCTATAAAACTTTCCCTTCAACCGCAATGGCATTCTACGATTGCACAACACTCCAGTTGCACTTTTCCATTTCATCCACCCAACCTTTATCCTATGATTTACATCTCCATCAATTTCTCCATACTTTTGAATGATGGATCCCAAATTTTATATATATATTAAGCAATTCAAAAACCATATTCAGTTTAGCAATATTTCTTTGTAAAGTATATTTTTGATGTGTACTTCTCTTTCATGAACAACCTTATGTCGACCCACATAAAGCTTGACTGTTTTTTAATCTTTACCCCGAGACAATGCAACATATAGCTGATCATGAGCAAAAATATACCAATTCTTGGTATCGTTTGCCATCGTGCTTTATTTATTGTCATAGCAAATGCAAGTTTGATAAGAAATTGCTTACGCATGAATGCAACAACAGATTGTACATTTTCTACAGTATTTAAAAGGAATTCTAGAAAGAAAAAAAAACACGTTCACCTCTCTTTGGTCCAATCATAATGGTAGTTTCGATTACATTTGGTCTAAAGTTGTGTCACACAAATCTTGTTTCATTACATAAACCATCCTTTTTTATTAAAATCCTTAATAATATAATCAGTCAACTTCTCTTCAATATCAATTTATGTGGTGGAAAACCAGAAAGTGATAAAGTATACAAAAACTCTTCTGGGTAGAAATTGTGAGACTCTTCACCGGCATTATCAAATCTATAGTAAACTACCTCTTTCATTGTCAAATTGTGATGGTAATTAGTTGTTTATTAAATCAGCATTGTCATTTGCAGTAGCCAAAATGTCTCGATCTAACAACCATTGATGGTTGTTATTATTACTTTTAATGTCTTTGTTAACAAACTTAATTAGTTTACATAATCTTTGACTATATCATCTTCTTCATCAATATTAATAATTTCTCGATCAATTAACCATTGATGGTTGTTATTATTACTTTTAATGTCTTTGTTAACAAACTTAATTAGTTTACATAATCTTTGACTATATCGTCTTCTTCATCAATATTAATAATTTCCTAAGATGTTGAACCAAAGTTTCGTCCACTGTGGAGGCTAGTCCATTTTCTATGCCTAAGACATATCTAGCATACCTTGTATTTGCAAACGCTCTTATATTCTGTGTTAACTTTAAAACATGCAAAAAAAAGACCAAACCTTTGATTTAAGAGTTCAATTATGCCACCTCTAGAAGCTTTTGGAATAACATGCAACACTTGTCTAAAATCCCCTCCGGGAACAACTACAGTTCCTCCAAAAGGTTGATTACATTCAAAGATGTCACACAATCAATACTTCAAAAGCATATTTAGAGTCCATGGATGCTCCTCCATCACAAATGATAACCCTTGTTATTTTTAGAGCAGATGCAAGGCCTTATTGTTTTCATATTCCACAAATAGAGGATTGAGTAAGTTGTAATGCAAGGGTCAAAGTGGCCCCTTTTAACTGCAAGCAAAAAGCTCGTCGCTATTAATCAAGAGTTTTATCCCCGCTAATTGATCGAAGCAGGTTATATGTTACCCCCCCCAACAGGACAGGTAGCTGCATCTCATGTTCGGGGGTCCCATTTAGCGCCACGTATAAGATCCTGCCCGGCTAGTATCCCCATGTGTGTCCGCATCACAAAGCATCGGAATTTGGTGTCGCTGCAAAGACTTAAGTACCCTTTGCATCGGAATTTGGTGCCGCCGCAAAGAATTAAGTACCCTTTACACCGCCATTCTCTTTCTCTTCCTGGAACCGACATAAATGCCCTTCATCTAGAAAACTGCGTTGGCGGTTAGCGAAAAGGACAAAAGTGCCCTCCATCATGATCGCGCCAAAATTTTCAGCAGAGTTTGCGTATGTAGCAAGCTTTAGAGTTTGCGTATGTAGCAAGCTTTATCTTGTAGGATTTAAATAGTTCAAAACAATCCATTTTCGTTCTAAGCAAAAAAGTCTACCGAAGCATACTTTGCCTTCATCTGTTGTCGTCGGATCATCGTTGCCTTCATCTGTTGTCGCCGGATCATCCGTTGTTTTCTACTGTTGCCGTCGGAGCATCCGTTGTCTTCTACTGTTGCCGCCGGAGCATCCGTTTCCGTCGCAACATCGTTGTCACCATCTGTTGCGTATACCTCGGAAACCGAGTCGGACCCGACCCGGATCCGAAACCCGGTAGGGTTTCTCCCCCATCTCTCGCTCCCTGCTTGCAGCAGCCGACGACGCCGGCGGAATCCAGGTATGCCGTCTCTCTGTCCCTCTGTTTTCTCCCCTCATCTTTCCCCCTCTATGCGTGCGTCGGGAGTCCCCCATCTCTTTTCTTTTCTTATTTTGGTTTTTTATTTGACATGATTAAAACGCACAGCTCCTCCTTGCCCCTCTCCGTTTTTTTATATCTTTTATTTTTCTCCTGTTGTTGTTTCCGTCCTACTCTCCCCATAAACTGCTCCCGAGAAGCTGTTTTTTTTTTTTATACATCTCTAATTTTTTTTTTCATAGTGGGTAATCTAGATGCAGTGATATTTTAATTAGTACATTACTTGCATTGCTTATGTCTGATTTAAAGGTACGTAGCTAAGCTGGAATTCTTATGTAGAAAACGTATCTTTGTTTTCTTTTAGCTCATTTCATTTGATTTGCTTATTGCCATCCAGCCGATTCAAGCTATCGCATTGAAAAATTTTCTGCTCTTTCGAGATCTAAAAGGCGAGCATTATGAGTGCTTTTGTTTGTCAGTGATTGCTGTTAGGATGGGGTGTTTCATTTTTCCAGATTATATGCATGTATGCTGGATATATTCAATTCAGATAGCTAGGAAAAATTATAGGTTGCTGCAACTTCTAAAGATATCCTGACAGTAACCATAAAATTTTTAAAGCGCAACACTGTAATAATCTTAGAATACAAATAGGACTTACCATTCCCTGAAATACCATAAACAAAATATAGGACAAACTTGTTTTGTTCGATGGCACCTATAATCTCCTCAAAAGTATATCTTTGTTAACCGTTTAGTGCTTGACAACAAACCTTTTGCTCATCCAAAACATTAATATTAATATCATTAAATATACTACATCAAAAAATATCTTCTGCATTTATACTCTGCACAATAGATGGAAGATCATAATATGATAAACCTTGATTTAAATTGTATGCATGTTTGTATCTGTGGTCTCCTTGTAATTATCTCTTGATTTTTTTTTTTTCCTTTTCTTCAAATTCCTTAATCTTACATCATTCCTCCCGGTTTTGAGTTCTTTTCCTCTTAATGTCCTCTATTCTTTGCTTTCTTCACTTTTTGGAGTTATCATTAATCTTGATTTCAAAAAAATCCTTTTTTTTAGGATGCACGTAAATGGTTTGAGGGATAACCTAAACCAACTTCTATGATTGCTTTAAAGGTTTTCTTAACGGTTTTTACTTCTCCCCTTGAATATTTTATTACTCAATTGACACTTCTCATTAGCTTCATAAAAAAAAAATAATGGCGAAGAAGGAAAAGTGTGGGGAAAGCAAGAACTCGAGGTTCCTACCTTTTTTTTCCCTTTTCCTAACAAAATTCACCTTGTTTTCTCCTCACTTCTATTTCTCCAATTCTCCATTTTATGTTTCAGACAAATTTCCGAAAACACTCAGGTTTATTGTTTCTGTGATCATTTATTTATTTATTTACTTTGATTAGGTGTTTGGGCAGCATGCAGTATCCCAAGTTGAACCCGTGCCTGCTGCAGTCGCTAATCGTCGATCATCTTCTCGAAGAGAACACACCACTCTCTGATCCTTCGAGGCTCTCAACTATCATTTCCTCCATCAAATTGCATGGCCTTCTATTGGAGCATTTTGATGGTTCACCCGATCAGAAACTTGAGAGTGAGTGGCGATCTGCCATCATATCATGGATTGATTGTTTGATCTCGCTGCGTTTAAGCAAAAAGGTACCACCACCTTGTTAATTCTTGTTTTAAATATTTCCCTTTTGATTTCCAAAGGAGTGAATCAAGATAGGAGTTGGTTTTGATAGAAAGTTTATTCTTTTCCCTTGTGGTGACTCAAAGAGTGTGTTAATTCTTTTGCTCTGGGTGCTTTTCTTCGAGATTATCACTTTGATTGTTTAATGGTGTTTGTTCATGCTTTTATAAAGTTTTTTGGTGTTATGGTGACTCAAAGAAATGTGATAATATTTTGCTCTTGATGGTTTTGATTTTGAGTGGTTCACTGTGAAGATCCTCCTTTTTTTTTGCCTTTGCTCATGTAGCCGGACAAGTGCTGGGTTGGTATCAGCTTGCTGGGTGTAACTTGCCAAGAGTGTAGTGCAAGCCTGTTTCTCACATCTTATTCATCCTGGTTCGAAAAGCTTCTCTTACTGCTCAAGGTTTCATTCATGAACTTGACTGTTTATATTTCTCTTACCTGTCCAATTTTTTGCTATGTAAATATTAATCTCTGTCAGCTTATGTAGTATATATTTGTACTGTATGACAAATAATTGAGTGAATTTGATTCACATGGCTAAGCACAATCATGCGACAATGGCGGGTTGAACATGATTTTTGGGTGGTTCTGCTCCATACCATTTACAACTAGATGATGGGCTTAAAGTGTTTTAAGTTAAAGCCCGAAGGGCATTGCATGTTTGATAGATACCCTGTGTGTCTATCCTTTGCTGCATGGCTTAAGCCAACACACACTATCCTTGGTGGGCAGCAGAGTACTCTGGAGGTTTACACCGGAGCTGGTGAAATAGGGCCACAACAAATATGGCACCTCTTTGCCAATTAGGGGACGCTTATATAACAGTGGTTTCTCCTTATAAAAAAAGTCAATTACGACTAGACACATAAAAATGTTTGTCTTACTCTCTTTCATCTATTTTCCCTTGCCTTGTTTGTGAAATTAATAAGGTTTGTAATGTTCAGACAGTCATGCATCTAGGCTCATAGATTTGAGTCAAAAGAGGAAAATTTTGATATATTGTGACATCATGTTTGATGTAATATTTTACTTTGCTGCAATGACACCATTCAGCTTTGCTTTTCATTTGAATATGTTCTTCGTACCTTCAAAAGAGATATGTAGAAGCTGGAAAAATTTGTTTCTCTTTCATTGCTATATCCATGTATGTGTATATGGCATAGATATCACTTATATTTTGAGAAACTATCTTGATATTATTTTGATATAGTGAGAAGGCACTGCTATAGCTATACTATAATGATATCATCACTACTGTTTCATAACTTGTTTCTTTTTTAATTTACTGCCTTTTATATTTTTTTACCTTCTTTGTAGAAATGACACTTATGAACTTATTTTATGCTATTGTTTTTTTAATTTTTCATTTTTAAATGCAAAAGGTTATGCAAGTTTTTCTAAGATTTATAGAAAATCCTATAATATCTTCAGAAATTGCTTCACCATTGTTGTGACCAGTGTCACTGATATATTGAAAATATTGTGATATTATCGGCTATTTCAAGGTAGTCGATAATATCCGGAATATATCACAAAAATTTTAATCTCGTGATAATATCATTACAGAAAGGGAAGGAAGGAAGGACAAGAAAGAAGGAAAAGAAAAGAAGAAAGGGAAGAAAGGAAGGAAAGAAGGAAAGGAAAGAATGAATAGAAGAAAGGAACGGCCGGGAAGAAGGAAAGGAAAGGAAAAGAAAGGAAGGAAGGAAGTAAAGGAAAAGAAGGTAGAGAAGAAGGGAAGGGAACGAAAGGAAAGAAGGAAAGAAAAAGAAGAAAGGGAAGAAATGAAGGAAGGAAAGGAAAGAAGAGAAGAAAAGAAGCTCCAAAGATATGATCCCATCCTCATATACCCTCATAGTAAAATGACAATCTATCTCAATATGCTTTGTCCTCTCATGGAACTCTCGATCCTTTATAATGTGAATGACACTCATATTGTTACAATACAAGGAGGTTCTTCCACAATGAAACACCTAACTCTCCCAAGAGCCACCTTATCCAAATAATATCAGTCGTAACCTAAGCCATAACTCTATAGTCTACCTCAATTGTGGATAAAGCAACTCATTGTTGCTTTTTGCTCTTCCAAGAAATCAAAGAGCTTCCAAGAACAACACAAAACCTTATAGTAGAGAGGTGGTCTCGAGTGAATCCTCTAAAGTCTGCATCACAAATGACTCTTAAGGTTTGTGGAGGATGATGACAAGAACATTCCAAAATGCATATTATCTCTCACATATCGAATAATCCTGAAAACAACAAGGTGAACCAATGTGGTTGAGCTCATACATTGACTGACAACATGTACATAAATGATATCAGACTTGGATATAGTCAAGTATATCGAACTCTCAACTAGTTACTTGTATATCGTTGGGTGTTCTAGCTCCTCTCTATTTGTAGCCCTTAACCTCATAGTTGCTTCCATAGGAGAGGTAACTTTCTTAGAATTATCTGCTACTAGCCTTGCTTTCTCAACAAGATCAGTTGTATACTTATGCGGGGATAAGTAAAGTCCCCCTTGAGTATGCAACTTCCAAGGCAAGGAAATATTTCAAATTTCTAAGGTCTTTCATTTTAATGATATTAGCTATCCTCGGCGTCTACTTTTTGCACATCATCTCCTGTAATCACCATAGGAGTAATATACACTTGCCATGAGATAAAGCGGATACAAACAAAGCGGGATCATGATAGCTTTGGTCAAGGCCGAAAGATCTAACCACAATGTTGAACTTCTCAAACCACATGCATGGTGCTTGTTTGAGCCCATACATGGCTCTCTTCCATCCGCATACTCTGCCTTCAGAATCTGAGTACCACTAAGACATCAAATTGTTTGAGAATGCCAAAAAAACTGACTTCAATTCTTATGCTCAACAACACTATTTGTTCTGGTGTATGGAGACAAGACTTTTGGTGTATGATACTATTTTTAACAAGAATTTATTATAGTTAATTACTTATGTATTCTCTCCCTTAATTTAAGTGAAAATCTTAAATTGAGGTAAAAAATTGAGTTTTAATCATAGCATAAAATTGTTTTCGAATGCCAAAAAACTCACTTTGTTTTTTTATAAAGTAAATCCATGTATATTTTGTGCAGTCATCTATGAAGGGTGCAAAATACGAGAATCCACCTTTTGACAAAACTGGTTAGAGCTGCTAAATATCAGAGTATACAAGATAAAAAACATGCAATGACTCCACACTACTACCATCAAAAGGTAATGCATGACATTTGGCTAATTAGCAACTCTCACACTCCTTCATAGATTTAAACACTGTAACTCTTGACTCATCAACGTACCAAATGCACTAAAGCCAGGAGTTGAGAAACATGTCCATGGCATCTATGCCAAAGGACTGAAGGATCTAGCACAACAACACTACAACAAAAAATAGGTGGAAACAGACTCTTCAGTCGAGTCAAGCAATACAATCAACCCCTTCTATGCTTAGTCCCAATCATCCTCCCTAACTACCGTCAACACAACCATCAAGTGAAAATACATCACGTTATAACGTGTCATCTAACTTTTTGATATTAAATTCAACGCAATAGATGGAACATTGTATACTTTTGTAACCTTTAGTTGGTTCTTAAGGTTAGAAGACAAATTTATGGTCCGACTTTTGATACTGACCTGATGTCTCCATTAGTTATGTGAAAGGATCCATGACAATGCTTATAGTTGTCTAAGGCAGACTCATTGGCAGTCATGTGACATGACACCCCTGAATCTATTAACTAACTTGGACAAGGACTAGGTATGCTTGCAGGTGCAGAGGAAGTGGATGCAAATGAATGAGCGAGGAGCTGCTAAATTTGCTTTAGTATTTGAGTCTATATAAAGGAGTCAGAAGCCTGGGCTGCACTTATTATTGATACTGTCGGTGGTTAAGTTGCAAACTACAAGTGTATTTACCGTTGAAGTCCTAAACTTTTTCTTCAAGTTAGGAAATGCAATCTCCATATGCCTCATTTTTTTATAATAGTGGCATCACATTGTACCCATGTCCCAACGAGACGAGCCACTCTAGTGCGTATGTGACTCACCTTGAATAAGTGTTTGCTTTGCTGCCACAAGTACAATGTCATCTACAGATTTAGCTTCAAAAGTCTTGATTTTAGTCTCTTTAGCAATTAGCTTGCTCAACATCTGAGTGAATGTAGGTAACTCAGCTCTATGTAACATCACACACTTAATCCTATCAAACTAAGGTTTCAAGGTCATCAGAAACTCGATAACTCTCGACTTTTTCTTTCTATGCACTGGACAATTCTTGCTTTCATCACATCTAGTGCAAGGGGGATCTGAATCCATAAGTGCTATCACATCCCAAATTTGCTGCATTTGTGAATAAAAGCTTTGCGCAGTCTTACTTTCCTATTTGAGCCCTCTAAGATCTTGAACCAGCTAGTACTCTCTTGCCTAGTTGTTTTGTTGGTATACTGGAGCTAGAAAGTTCTAAGCATATGTGGCTTTCTCAAACTTGGCCAGGTTAACTGCTGAGCATCCTTGACCCTAACAACCATGCCATAATCTTTGCATATTTTACATCTATTCCCATGCCTTTTCATCATACCAAACCAAGCTGTCCACCTTTTTTGTCACACCCCAACTAATGGCGACATTGCTGCCCAACTCAGCCCGACACATCAAATTGGTCATCAACACCTCTATAGGATTTCAAACGCTACTCGAGAGGCTGAAAGTAATCACATATAGATGTTAAGCTGAAAGGAATTTAAAACACAGAAATCCCCGAAATTTCTAACTACGACCCCTATAGAACCTGCCCAAGAATCATCACATCTAACCAGCTCCAAACATCAAATCAATGCCTTTATCATGATTCTAGGTGAAAGCAGCCTAAATAGATCCAATCTAGGGCAGAAAACAACTTGGAAATAATCCAGGATTTAAGATTTTGTGAATCAGACCCTGTTTGTCAGAAAAGTTCCAAAAAACCATGAAAAATCACGACTTCTTGTAGAGAACTCCAAATCGCATGAAATTGTTTGTAAAATCTTGTCCTCTGTAGCTCTTTTAGTTACAAATGAAAAAGATTCCCAATAACCTATCTCTACCTTAGGCATTCCATTAATGGCTGATGTCAGCTATGCACTGTATCACACTAAAAAATTGTTGCTTCTAGATGATCTCCTCCATTCATGAACTGCTGCAATGGAAGGAAGAACAATGATATGCAGGAGTTCAACATGTTTCTTGTTACTCTTCAAACAAAAGCTATATTACATAAGGCTGTCCTCCTCTTCATTAGGGTTCAATCTACAATAATTTCCATGCCTAAACTACATTCAACAATCATATATAATGATAGGACTATGAGTAACACCTGCACGCATATTTACATCTTTGTACATGAACAAAGCTAATATTTTCAACAATGTAGCACATCCAACCAATGATCTACTATTTTTGCACGAGGTTCACAATCACCATTCTGCTGGTTCCACTGATAACAATTGTTATGATGTAATATCTCAAACATTTATCTAAATAATATAATAAAATAAATGTGAACTTTGTTCTGCCTGCTTGGAGTGTTAAGCTTCTGGGTGTCCTCAAGAAAAAAAGGTGGGGGTGGGGTGGGGGGCAGAAAACTTGTTTTATATGTCCATACTATCTTGAATGATGTTATTATGAATGCCTTGCATTGATTCTCTTTGGCTTAATATCTGTCCCTTTTACATGTTATTTGAGAAAGTTGTTTGGTAATGATATTTTTTGTCTTGCTATGCAGCCTCAGTCAGACTCTCATTTTATCAAAGTGGCTTCTTGTGCAGCATTATCAGACCTACTTACGAGGTTCTTATTTATCTTGCTTGTTATATGCCACTGCACTTGTCCTCATTTTGTGGTATCAATGATGTGATATATCCGTCAGTCAATATTTATTTTGTATTGTTTTGGAGGTGTGCTTTCATTCATAATCTTTTTGTAATGTTTGCGCATTTTTTATGTGTTCTACTATTTATTTCTTTTACTAATTTTGCTTTTCTTCTCCCGCTATGCAACCAGGCTTTTAGCCCTGGTTGGACTTGATTCCAAGGTTACATAATCATGATACTGAGTCTCCATGGTCTGTTTATCATGCTTACTCTTTTTATACAACTGGCAAGAAACCTCACAGAAATCTGCTCTGAAGTATAGAAGAGTGTACTTGTCAGTTGTTATGACTAGAGAGAAGTCATTAAGCTGAAAGTTATGCACCGTTTTTCCTTCTTTTATAGCGAGAGAATGTGAAAGTACATTTGCTTCCTCTATAATACATATTGTTATTGTTGTTATGAACCAATTGATGAAGGGAAATGCACGAAGGCCTTTATCATTACATGTTCTTTTCTGAGTAAAACCTTCATGATGCACTGGAACAAATCTTGAGGGCAAAATATGGACGACATAGTAAATGGCCAACTCTTAGATACTTAAATCCAAAATCATACAAGAGATAAAGCACATCCAGAGCTAAGGAATATCCAACTTTTTCTTGGATCTAACATTTGCTTTTGTGTTAATGGAAAAAAAGAAGAGGGAACATTTGGTTTTGTTCAATCCAAAAAATGATACTAACTTGATGTGAAGGGAAAGAAAAATTGTAGCGCTCGACATTTATGGATTGTTTTTAAATTATATAATTATTACTGCTTGGAATCCAACAAATTATTGTTTTTTGGAATTTACTGATAATTTTTAATGGGCGTTTCTTAATACATGCCAACATATAAGAACATATGTACAAAATGAGTCTTTGCTTTGGACGTGCATATATGACATACTTATGTATTTTTAGGAAGATCAAATTTTATGTCTCGGTTTGTCATGGTACATTTAGTATCAAACATGCTTCACATCCAGAAATTTAGATGAACTGATTATTTTTACAGTTGCAATTTGATTGTTTTAGTACTTACAAGTTTCTGCTCCTTGGTACTATATTTGTGGTATGTGCATCTACACTATCCTTTGTGTGTATGTAGGAATATAGTTCCTTATTGTTGTTGATTCCCTTCGCTAATCAATTGGTTCAGGACTTGGTTTTGACATTACTTCGTGGTGTTTATGATAATAGGCTTTACAGTTTTCCAAACTCTAAGAAAGAGGGAGCTTTCCTGTCAAGCAAACTTATTCCTTTGGTTCTGCAACTGTTAACACAAGATGGTTCAGAAGATGACGTATTGGTTAGCAAGATTCTTTCCAATTATCTCTCGCTCCCCTCTATTTTCTTTTTTGATTTCTGTGCCCATTGTTTGACACATTTTTTAGTAGCATGTTGCTTTTGCTAAAGTCATATCTGCCACTCTGATATTGATTTATGGATGCAAAGCTCCTTAACCTAAAATATAAAATCAAGACCTTTTAGCAAAACAGAGAAAAAGAGACTGCTTGTTTTTGTTGAATATGTACAAGTCTAAAGTGTTATAGTATTTATTGAATAATTCCCTTTACAATTGGTAACTATGTGATTGGTCTTTAACTGATATACTTTTTAGATATATGGGAAGTGTGGTAACATACGTATATATATATATACATATGTAGGAGTTTCCTACACCCTTAGGTGTCTACGCGAGCCTACACACATGCGGCGCACACACATTTGTTTTTGCCATTAAAATGACCTTTAGGCGGGGGTTACGACTGGCACTAAAGACCTTCTTGTACGCACACACGCTGTGCATAGTGGGTTGTCCATCATCAGCAATGGACGGCCCTGGTGAGTAGGCTGCCATAGGTAGATACTCCTCTCTCTCTATATATGTAGAGAGAGAGAGAGAGGAAAATTGGTTCCTCCTACTGTCCATATGGTACAGACAATGTTGATTTTGAATGTTTTAACTCATGTTGCAAATCAGACCTCACGGATGTGTTCAACATGTTTTATCTGCTCAGAATTGGCTGTTGGATCATGTTTTTTTTTATAAAAATGTGACTGAGCTTTGAAATTTACGAAAAATTTGTGTCTGTGGTTTTGACACCTTATAAATTACTGCTCACATGTCATACTAGGATGATTCAAAAGTCAATTTCCACTAAACAAACCATGTAGATCACATCCGTAAGGTCAGATTAGAAAAAAAGAACCGAACACGAAAAAAATGAGAAATCAAAACCATCCATTCTCTCCTACCCAGGTAGGAGGAACCGATCACTCTCTCTCTCTCTCTCTCTCTCTCTCTCTACACACACACACACACACACAAAGGAGGATGGTCCACCGCGTCCTCTCCAAAATCTGTTTGTTAGATTTGTTTTCTGGAAAATCTGTACATAGGGATGTGATCTTCATGGTTGAAAACATATGAATAGACTCTTGGATCAAACTTCTTTGATGTGTAGATAAGAAGAATTTTACAAGTTTCCAAAAGTCAACAGTTCTGAAAATTTTTATGTTATAAGATCTTACCTTACCCACACATCAAAAAACTTTGATCCAATAGTCTAGTCATATGTTTTCAATCATGGAGATCACATCTATATGTTCAGATATGCCAAAAAATATATCTAACATACAGATTTTGAAAGGGAGGACAAGGGTGGACCATCCCCCCCCCCCCTCTCTCTATATATATATATATATGTATTATTTATATGTGTGTATGTGTGGATAAATATTTATTATAACCATTTGTACATGCAATCTATAGTAGAAAATGCCATTTTTTTTCAACTTTTTTGCTATTTTTTGTGGGTCTGAGCTTGTAGATGCGATCTACATAGCTTTTTATTACGACCATATGTTTTCAACCGTGAAGATCATATCTATATGGTCAGATTTGCCAAAAACTATATATTACATACGATTTTGAAGGGGAGAACAAGGGGTGGACCATCCCCTTTCTCTGTCTATATATATTTACTATGTGTGGATAAATATTTACTAGAACCAATTGTACATACAATCTAGTAGAAAATGTCACTTTTCTCAACTTTTTTGCTATTTTTTTGTGGGTCTAAGTTTGTAGATGTGATCTACATAGCTTTTGGATCATGTATTTGCAACATGTAAGAAGGTTTTTCAAGTACTCCAAAAATCAATGGCCAATGTACCGAAGTTTGATGAATAAAATCATATTTTTACATAAAAGAAATATAATCCAAGGTGCATTTCCTAGCAAACAAAACATATTGAACACATCTACGAGGTCGGATGGAGTGGATACAACTTGCACCTATCATTTTTCCAACTAGATTGTACATACTGTAGAGAGTAGCAAATATTTATCCTATATATATGCATATATGTATGTATGTATGTTACTTGATTGGGTGAACCTATGACTCGCTGATGCTTGTGAGTCTTGGCTGAGTCTTGATGGAGACTTAGTCAATACATTGAGTTGAGTAGGTTAGTTGTTGGTCAAGGGAAAGTTAAGGCTGTCACTTGATTGATTTGTTCGATTTTAATTTTTAAAGAATAATGTTAGCACAATATCAATAGTGAAGAAGCATGGCAGACCGAGATTTAGTGTCCATCTTGATCCATTGGATCACCTTCATTGAATACCCATTCATCCCAAGTATGTATCCATGAATAATGAAAGTTAAAACCATCCATAATTACAAATATCATACCTATCTTGAATTATTTAAATTTTAAACTAGTGATATGTAGCTTTTAAAGGAGCATAACACCTATACAACATGGGTGCCTCCCTAAAGGACAAGTACCTGTGTCGACACAGGTCAGACCTGGCATGAACCCAACTAGGAACCTGTTTTTTTATATGTGGAGAGAGAGAGAGAGAGAGAGAGAGAGAGACTCTTCTTCCTTGGACAAACACAAGAGAGAAATAGAGAGGGGACGAAAGGTTTCATCCACCATGACCACACCCCTCCTCCCCAACACCTTTCCTTTTATTTTAAGAGAGATGAGTATCTCCTACCCAGTTCATGTCCTAAACCGTCATAAACACTTCTAGAAAACATAGTTGCATGCTATGTCATAGGGACTCTCCAACTAGGTGTTGCATCCGCACCCAATGCGGTCAACCTGATCCTGGGTGCAATCAACACACCAAGGGTCATTTATGTCCAACTTTTGGACTATATATATATATTATATTTTTGCCGCACTTTTTGAAAGTGTGCACCCGCACCCATGTGACATAGGTTGCATGTGTTTTTTGTTTAATCCTAACGTAAAGATGCATTCATCATTGCTTATTCACTAAAAGCCATGCTTTGGATTCAATGAGAAACCTTGATTTTTATTTCACCAAGTTTTGGTGCAATATGAGCCATGTATTTTTAATCGCTCAAAATATGCATCTAAACACGAAAAATTCCTAATGTAATATATGCTTTCTACTAAATAAGCTATAGAGAATACATCTATGAGTTTGGATTAAGCAAACACCCTAAACTTTATCTCTTTGAAGCCGTTTAGGACAATTTAGGGGCCATTCATTATTCTCTCTCTTAGGCTTCAAAGAGACAAACCTATATATATATATATATATATATATATATATATATATATATATATATGTTTGGGTCAGATTAGGATCCAAACCTATAAACTACTTGAGTAGCTTTAGGTAAGATAGATGAACTTATGAGTATTTCTGTAATACAAGCAGTTTATTTAGTTTTTATTAATGTTTACTAAAAGAAGAGGTGGTTATTTTTGTAATTTAGAGGGTTTGTCTTATACAGTTAAGCGGGTGGGTGTTGTGTCTTTGCGTATTTATTAAAAGGGGCTTGGGGGTGAAGGAATCCTCTTTCTCCTCTTTGTTCTTCTTCCAATTGTCGGTACCCATTGCAGGGAGGGAGTTGGGTTGGGTGGTTCGTTCTCATGAATCAACCTCTTTGATGAAGCCAAAAAATTGAAAAAAAGGAAAAAGGAGTAAAATGATTTATATTGAGTCCTCTTCGGGTCAGATTCAATCCAAACAGACTTGTACCCAACATGACACCCACGTCGTGCCTTGTCAGCATGGATATTGGCGGTACATGGGCATGCTCAGAGTTGCCAGTTGGGGAAACTTGAGCGGGAAGGGATTCGGGAAGCAAAAGCGGAAAGCGAGGCACTTCCAAAATTTTAGGAAGCGAGAAATCCAGGAGGACTTAAAAGCGAACTAGGAATCATCTCGGAAGGGATCTGGGAAGCGAAAAAAAGGAAAAAAGTAGAAAAACACAAGAAAAAGTGAAAAAAGAAGGGGAAGTGAGCTTCCCAGTAATTGTGAAGCACACTTCCTTCCCATTTAATCAGAAGCGCCACGTTTCGTGCTTCGAAGAAGCGCGCTTTCTCAAGTCGTATGGTGCTTCCGGTAACCCTGGGCATGCCCATGTGACATAGCAAATCACAAACTAAGTTGCTAGTGTCTATGTCATTAAGGACCCATTCTTTGTATGTCTCTCTCATCTCTTCCTTTACGTTTTGAACAGTATCTAGTGGCTGCTATCTTACTAATCTTATAAGAAAGATCATCATGTAATAAAATCCAACTCACGAGCTTTTTATTTTCATGAGTGCGTTGCTGCAGACTTGTGTAGTTGTATAGTGTTAATTAGTCTCAATCCGAGTATTTTTAGTGGAAGTGCATTGAGTGGTTTGACTGTCCAAATGTTTTGCTTTTGCCTCGTTTAACATATATGCTGTTTGACTCTTCTTTTTAAGAGTTAAATGGACTACTCGTATTCTTATAGTATTAACTTTTTGCAGGAAGCAGTTGTTGATCTTCTTTGTAACCTGTTAACTTTGTTTCCGTCATCCTTCCATCGTCACTATGATAGTGTGAGTGCAAATTTCTTTCACTCCCTTGGAATGTTTATTATGACTTTTTCTGAGTTGTTCCTTGGGGACAAAGCTTGAACCTCAACTTGTTCTCTATGGACTTTCAAATATGAAATATTAAAGCATTATGTCAACTTAATGACTTCTTGTCTGTATCAATCTATTTGACAATTTGCTTGAAGGAAGATTTATATTGTTTGGTGATATAGTTTGTATAACTGCCAATAATCTGGATTTATGTACACAAAATTTGTTTTCTCGTAGCTTGCAAAAAGTTTTTCTCCATTAGGATTTTTTTTCTTTGCATAGTAGCTTATTCCTAAACTAATTAAGAAATCAATTTTAGTTTTTTTCATTTCTCCTATTGATTGATTCAATTGGATAGTATTGGGTTATTATGGTCTATTGAAAATTAAAATGTTTAAATTTGTGAAAGAATTGTCATATTTGTTTGGATGATGTACTGTCACAGGCTGAGGCTGTTGTCGCAACCATCTTGTTCAGAAATCCAAGCTTAGCTTTATCTAAGGTGTGAACCATGAGAAACTAACCTGCATGTATCAGTTCTGCTATTTTAATAATACTGTCTTCTCAGGGACTAAATGGTCAAGTCCATAGATGGTTTGACTTTGCCAAACTTTGTTTTGAAATATTCATTGTTATAAAATTCTTTCGCAGTCTCTTTTTTTGTAGACATAGGATTTTTATAGTTTCTGTTCTTTTTTCCTTTTGGATAGTTAAGCTTTTACATTAAATACTTGGTTTTTCATGTATACTTTTAGATGTTTGCCCAATTACTGGCTTTCCTTTCGAGGGCAAAGGGTGATGTTTCTAGCTGGTCCCAGATGATGACGAAGATTTTGATATCAATCAATACAAATTTGAATTATGTTTTTCAAGGCTTTGAAGATGGTAATTGATACAAATGCTTTATATTTATATGTATGTGAAGTCTTGTGTTAAATAGAGCTAATTCTTGTTTCTAATGCAGCAAACAAAGGCATAGATGCTATCAATCTCTTGGTTGAACCAGAAAAAGATCCCCCTCCTCCCTTGGGTGGTTACTTAGAGTCAAATAGAGGTTATGAACTACCAAAAGACAAGTTTGGCAAACTTCATATTCCTCATGTTTGCTCATTGATGCAATGTTGTATTTCAATGCTTACCAGTCCTTACCATGTCGAGGTAGGCCAACACATTGTTTGTTTAATATTGTGGTCATGTGAATTTCATGCGAGGCCATTTCCTCTCTTGTCCTTATGTTTATTGTGGATTAAGATCTGCAGTGATTTTGTTTCAATGTTGTTAGGTCATTGTTCCTATGCACTCTCTGCTTTCACTGGTCGAAAGAGTGCTCTCACTGGATGGTAATAACTGTTATGCTTCAATGCCAGTTATAGCCATTACTCAACTAGAGTTTATCTTTTCTGATCTCCCTGTGCTGCACCTGAACTGCTTAGATTTGCTACATGCAATCATCAAGGGGGTCCGCTGGTGAGTCACAACTTTGTTACTGTTTTCTCTGTGAACACATGGTGGGAATTCTCATTTGGAGAATTCACTAGCGCCCATTTTTTGGTATTTAACAGATAGATCCTTTGGAGTTTGCATTATTTAGATTTCTTGCAATCAAGAACTGTTTTGTTGTGACCTATACCTCATGAGAATGATCTGAAACCGTTTTCATCTTTTCTGAAAATTGTGGGGCCTCCAAGATCCCTTAAAAGGTGCTACATTGGTTGATTTCTGTTTTCCGAGTCAACCCCAAAATAGTCTTAGTCAGATAGCTTTGTTCCTTGTTGAATGAGAACAAATTGGATTTACCTTTTTCAAAAGAAATAATTGTGCTTAATTGCTTCACTGTACTGTTACATAATTTGGAAGTTATAGTGGATGTGTAGACGTTTTTCTCCAAGGGGATGTATGGAAGAAAAAGGTGAGAATTAGTCACTCGTAAGCAAAAAAATACATTTCAAGCTTAAGCATGCATAGCCACTTATAGTGAAGGTGCTGAACCATGATAATTGATAAGTCATAGTTTGACAACTTTTTTTATTGCACTTGCTAGAATATTCCTTTAGATAGCATGACAAGTAATAATAGGCATTGACATTTTGATCTATCATTACAGAGTCATGATTCATTTGTAATTACTTGTTATTTATCCTATGAGCTTTTTCATTATACATAAAAGGGATGTGGAGTTGGCCCCTCTCCACTGAAAATTGGAGGTCATGGCTGCAGTTTTCTCTATTGTTGTATTATCGTATCTGAACCCATATTGGAAGGGTTGTTGATACGGGTGTATCATACTGTATGATAAGATACATGACAAATCTTATTTTAAAAATCACAAAAAATATAAAAAATCCAAAAATAAAAAAATCATAGAATAAAATAGAAAAAAAAATCAAATTTAAGCATTGTGAACAATTAAACATACACATGTACTATTATAACATGTGAAACACTATCACAACAAACTAACAACTAACAAAACAAAAGGATAATTGAATATTGTATCGTATCACATTAAAGATTCAGGAGTGTATTGTATCGCATGGACCAACGATACTGCAATGCGCCGTATCGTATTGTTTGATACGATAGAATACTGATAACATTGGTTTTCTCTGCTCTCTCATCTTTACATCTACCTGCAACATCTTACATGAGTTTATATGTATATTGATCATTGGTTTGTGGTTGGTCCATCAAATCTGGTCTCTTACATATTTTTTGGTAAACCTTTGAATCTCTCTCTCTCTTATCTTCCTCCTTTTCATTGACCTCTTTCCTTCTTTCTTCTCTTTTTACTCCAATTCTTTTTTGTCCTTTTCTTTTTCTCTCTTCGTATTTCCTCTTTCTTTTTGTCCTATTCCTTTCTTCTTTCGTTTCTTTCATTTTCTTTCTCTCTTCTATTTTCCTCTCATTTTCTTTCTCTCCTTGTGGTGCTAATGTTGTTGGCAGTGTCAGCCCTCGTTGTTGCTGATGTTAACCTATGATATTACTGAAGTTACCAGTTATACAGCTTTGAGGTCAGCAACTGTACTCAACTGACCCAGACCAGCTGGTCAAGTTTCTCCTTTATGCAGCTCGTGCCCTGAAACTATTTCATTCTTGCTTATACTTTATTTCTCTCCACGGACCCAAATATCTTGAATAAATGTGTTTTCTTAACATGGGGATTAACCTGACCTCATCTAATTACTGTCTGAAAGGGCACTAGGAGAAGGCACAAAGCGAGAAAGAAGAAACTAAAAGTTTCATTGAGATTAAAAAGAGAAGGGATACAACAAATGAGGGACTCGACCTCCTTAGCTGCACCAGAGGACAAAAATCTTTAACTTTGCCCCTATTGCTATGTTACAAAGATACCCCCAAGAATAAACCTGTATACATAATAAGGGGTAGCACCAAGACATGTACAACACCCATATCATACAATGTATCTCGCAACACCCTCCCTCCAGCTTGAGATAATGTGAACATAATCATTCCAAGCTTTGAGAAGAATGTTTGAAAAGCTCTAAAGGGCAAACTCTTAGTAAAACAATCTGCAATCTGATGGGCCGTTCTGACATTTACCAATGAGATTATACTTTCCTGGTAGACTCTTCGAGTGAAGTGAAAATCAATTTCTATATGCTTAGTCTTTGCATGAAATTCAGGATTTTTTACTATTTGAATTGCACTTTGATCGTCACAGTGTAGTGGGATTCTCTAATCAATTTTATCCCCCATCTCAACCGTGTAGTCTTGTAACGACCCCAACTCATCCCCTTTGAAAATGCAGAATTTTTTTTTTCTAAACAGTGCGGAAAACTTCCCAGAGACCCGGGGTCCTCACAGTTCCAATTCCAACTGGATAGCCATACACCATAAAAGAACTTGCAATTAACATCCATAACTAACCATTACTTTTATTCATGAATTAAAAACAAATCTCAAAAATAAAGTGTCTGACTCAAGTAACCACTGATGACAATAAGCAATTGACAAGAACACTAGACTGAAAAACCAAAATAAAGAGCCACTCTGTCCACAAAGAAGACTGTCAAAACTCGTTGTGACTCCCGCGCTCTCACAGTAGCTGTCGACTTCACTGATCACCTGTTCCTGCGAAAAACCAACGAAGTAGGGTGTCAGAATCGAAATCCTGAGCACAGCTACTTCTTAATGAAACAAGTGAGGTAAAGAGTGAAGATGAGATATCATACAACAATTAATGGAAATACATACAAGACAGTTTATAGCAATTGAGAATTTATTCATGCAACAATCATAATTGCTAAGCACGCAAAGACAGTAAAGCAGTAGCATCTACTAAAATTTCAGCATGCAACAAGAATTTAACATTCAACATCTACCCTCATGTGCTGAGTAAGGAAACCATCAAAGTATGCATGATCTAATGCATAACAGGAAAAATGCATGTCTTTTATGCAAGGCATGAATCATTTTATTATCTTCCATTAAGTCCTTTGTTCCCTTATGCATGCCCTATTAAATGCATAGAACTTTAAGTTTCTCTTTTTTATTACCGTTGCCCGCGGATACACCAAACGGGTACAAACCCCGAGGTTAAGTTAGGTTCCCAGGGTAGCTTAGCACACAATTTGTATTTTATTACTGGGTTCCAACTTAGCCCTCGACCGAAACACCTTCGGAACATTAGACCTCCACATCTAATGTCGGGGACACAAGGGACACCCCACGCCCACAAGTGCCACTTCCTTGGTACCAAAAACAACAGCTGTGTCAAACACACAACTCCCGGGTAAAGTGGCGAACTCTCCCTAAAACCGTGGCCAGAAGAAGGAACCTCAATATCGGGTTCAGGGGACCAAAATTAGCACACGGAGTTTTGTATCCTCACAGTCTCCCCAAGACCGGATTTCTAAGATCCCCACTCTCCAAATGAGTGATCCCAGAAGGTTTATTACACTGTGCTTTATTATTACTTTTTATTAAGATTTAATTTCTTAAGTTTTGCAACATCATATGCAAAAAGAAAGATAAAAGCTCGCATCTACCTCGCGAGAGCCATTACAGGACTCCGGCTTGTGGAAACATATAGAACAGTGCAATAAAGCTGAAATAGTTATGAAGCATGATCTTTGAAATGCATTGAAATGAGTAAGGGAAAATATTCCCACAGCTCGGGTTTACCAAACCCTCGATCATTCATTTTGATCACCGGGACACTAATACAGGGATCACAAATTCAATACCCTATTTAATTTTCAAGACATATCAGAATTAAACTATGGATGAATTATCATCTCATTCTTAACCATTCAAGTTCAAATAAAAGATGCCTATTAACATGATAATTTTGATGCAAGACTTTATTAAATAATATCAACGTTATTCTGACCATTCCAGTTCAATTAAAAGACATCTATCAACCAGATAATGCTGATGCAAAACTTCATTAATCAATATCAACTTATTCTAACCATTCAAATTAAAATAAGAATGCCTATCAGCTTGATAAATCTGATGTCAATTCCATTTAAACCATATCAATTTATTCTAACCATTCAAACTAAAATAAGAATGCCTATCAGCATGATAAATCTAAATGTTTTTCCATCGATATATGAAAACACAAAATGGGTCAACAAGGATGGATTAGAAGCTAAGAAAATATTTATATTCATAAGGGAAGATTAGGATAGATCACAAAGAGAGTTGACTTGATTTAAGTTGAAAGAGAAACATACACTGTATGTATCACAGATACGTACATGCATCATAGTGATATATTCATGTATAAAAAAAAATACAAATTGAGACTTGTTATTGCTAAAAGAAAAAGGCATGATTAAACATGATGCGTGCACACACCATAATACATACATAATATATGTGTGTAGAAAAACAAATTAGCCCAGAAGGCTTGTAACTTAAATCCCATCCTTCTCTTACTGTCCATAACTTAATCCAACAGCTTAAGCATCTTTGTTATTATATTTTTTTTTTTTGTAAAGATGAAAACACCAGCCCAACCCAGCCGACCCTGTCGGCTGGGTCCACCAGCATGTGCACAGGCCCAGTTTGGGCCTGTGTATGCTGTCAAAAAGAACAGCATACCTGCTACAAGAAAACTGATTTTTTTTTTTATATAAATGTTTTTGTTGCAACTCTGCCCAGCCCAGCCGACCTTGATGGCTGGGCTTAACAGCATATACACAGGCCCAACGTGGGCCTGTGTATGCTGTCAACAAGAACAACATAAAAGAAATTTTATTTACGCACACTACCTGTTAAAAATATCATGTGTATTTTTTTTTTTGAGATACCCAACCCAACCGACTGCATACCTGGGCCCCAAACCATGCAGGAAAAGCTTTTAAGTCTTTTTTTTCTTCTATACAACAAAAACACAGAAGGTGCAAGGGAGTAACAGTGGAAACTGTTCTCCATGAGATTTCCATCGACTGCTGCATGGAAATCAAACCTCCACCGATGCCCCATTTGAATCAAAAAGAGGTACTCGTACCTTTTTGAAGGGTATTCCGGCTATCGGATGCTGGGGACGCGAAGACACGGTCGGCTGGGGTTGCCCCTTGCTGTTGCCGTGACAGGGAGCTCGCTGGAGGGCCTTTGATGGCTGTCGCAGCTTTCCGGCGACCTCCTCTCCTCCGGCGTGTGCGCACCGAGCAAGCGAGAGAGAGATGGGGAAAGATGGGGAAGAGAGAGCCCGAGTGAAGAGGGCATAACCCTCTCTTCACCCCCCTTTTATCGACCCCAGGCCCCCTCCTTCCTCGCCGAGATGGGAGGGGGAGGTCGGTTACGCCTTGCGTAACACCCCCTTTCCCCCCTTTCCTAACCTGTTAGGGTTTATCGGGCAACCCTTATCGGGTTGCCCTTTCTGTTTTAAAAAGGCTGTTAGTTGGGGTGGGGCTCGGGTCCGAACCCGGGACCCGCAACCCAGCCCCAAAATGAAATGGGTCCACAAGTGGATCCAAATGGATCCACTGTGGATCCTCGAATTAAATTAAAAAAAAATTTAATTAGAAAAAATTTTCATTTATTTATTATTGCCCTTTAAATCAAGATTTCAAATAATCAATCCTAATTACCCCCCCCCCCCCCTTTATGGGTCCTGGATCCGTAATGTGGATCTAGGCCCAAATTGAAAAAAAAAAATTGAAATATTTTAAAATAAGAAATCTCGGGTTTTACATCCCTACCCCCTTAAAAGAATTTCGTCCGCGAAATTAGCACATACCAAATAAAAGAGGATAGTGTTGACGCATATCCGCCTCAGGCTCCCAAGTGCATTCATCTAGCCCATGATGCTGCCAACGCACCTTTACAAATGGAATCGTCCTACTGCGTAGTACCCTTTCCTGGCGTTCCACAATCTCTATCGGCTTCTCGTCCGTTGTTAAGTCAGATTGTACCTCGATCGCCTCATAGTGAATTACGTGTGAGGGGTCAGGCACGTATTTTCTCAACATCGAGACATGAAAAACATCGTGAATCTGCGAAAACTGAGGAGGAAGGGCTACTCGATACGCCGTCTCTCCGACACGTCCAAGGACTTCGAAGGGTCCAACATACCTAGGACTCAACTTGCCTTTCTTCCCAAACCGGAAGATACTTTTCGTAGGCGAGATTCGAACAAACACGTGATCGCCTACCTCAAAACTGAGCTCTCTACGCCGCTGATCGGCATAACTCTTTTGCCTACTTTGAGCTGCAATCAACCTTTGTCGAATTAAACGTACCTGATCCGCATAGTGCTGGACGATTTCTGGAGACTCTACTGCTCTTACTCCAACCTCATCCCAACAAACCGGAGATCTACACGGTCGGCTATACAGTGCTTCATACGGGGCCATGCCAATACTAGCATGAAAGTTATTGTTATAAGAAAACTCTGCAATCTTCACATGTTTGTCCCAATCATCGGCCCAATCCAAAGCGCATGCTCTCAACATGTCCTCGAGCGTCTGGATCGTTCGCTCTGACTGCCCGTCTGTCTGTGGATGGAAAGCAGTACTAAACTTCAAGGTAGTGCCAAGGGCCTTCTGAAGCTGGCGCCAAAATCGAGATGTGAACCTCAGATCCCGATCTGACACTATCGAACGAGGCACTCCGTGAAGCCTAACAATCTCTTCTACGTAGAGATCGGCCAAGCTCTCCAAGCTTTGACTAATCCTGATCGGAAGAAAATGAGCACTCTTTGTCAACCGATCCACAATCACCCATATGGCATCTCGTTGTCGTCGGGTCTTAGGCAGCCCTACAATGAAGTCCATTGAGATATCGTCCCACTTCCATTCTGGAATCTCAAGAGGCTGCAGAAGTCCACCTGGTCTCTGGTGTTCAATCTTCACTTGCTGGCAAGTAAGACACCGAGATACGAACTCCGCGATGTCCCGTTTCATCCCATTCCACCAGTACGTCCTCTGAAGATCTTTGAACATCTTGGTGGAACCAGGGTGAACGGAATACTTCGACCTGTGAGCTTCACTCATCAGCTCTTCCCGTAACGCTTTTGGAACCCACCATCGGTCCCCTAACATAATGGTTCCGCTCTCCTCCCGGCGAAACTGCGCTTCTGGCTTCTGAGCACTTTCGCACAACTTTCCAAAGTCCGGATCTTCTGATTGGAGTTCCTCAATTCGATCTATGATCTCTGGTCGGGCCTGCATCCCGGCACAGAGGATGCGCTCGGAGTCATCAGAAAAAGGTTGCCATCGTACGAACTCCTCGACCAGGTTCCAACTGCGTCCAATTAAGCTAGTTGCTGTGATTGACGCCTTTCTACTAAGCGCATCAGCCACCACATTCGCCTTACCCGGATCGTAAGCGATGGAGAAGTCGTAATCCTTTAGGAATTCCAACCACCTACGTTGCCTCAAATTCAAGTCCCTCTGGGTGAAGATATATTTGAGGCTCTTGTGGTCAGACATGACCTCAAACGTTTCCCCATAAAGGTGGTGGCGCCAAATCTTCAACGCATAAACTACTGCCGCTAACTCCAAGTCATGCGTGGGATAATTCTTCTCATGCACCTTTAGCTGTCGGGAAGCGTATGCTATGACATTTCCATGTTGCATAAGAACACAACCCAGTCCAGTCCCTGACGTACCACAAAACCACCCATACCGGAAGGCAATGCCAAAACCGGCGTTGTGGTTAACCTCTTCTTTAACTCTTGGAAACTGTCTTCGCAGCGAGAGGACCACTCGAAAACTTCACTCCTTTCTGCAACAACCGAGTCATCGGAGCCGCTATACGCGAGAAATCTTGAATGAATCGACGATAATAACCCGCCAATCCCAAGAAACTCCTGATGTCTGTCACCGTCTTCGGTTGTTCCCATGACAAAACGGCTTCCACCTTGGCTGGATCGACCTCTACACCTCTCTCGGATATCACATGACCAAGAAACATCACCTTATCGATCCAAAACTCACACTTTGAGAATTTAGCATAAAGCTGATGTTCTCTCAGTGTCTGCAGCACGAGTCGTAAATGCTCTCGGTGATCTTCCACACTTTCCGAATATATCAGAATGTCATCTATGAACACGATGACAAAAGAATCCAGCCACAACTTGAAAACCCGGTTCATCAGATCCATAAATGCCGCAGGGGCATTTGTAAGTCCAAATGACATCACTAAAAATTCATAATGCCCATATCTGGACCTGAACGCTGTCTTAGGAATATCTTCGGTTTTAATCCTCAGCTGATGATAACCCGAACGAAGATCAATTTTCGAGAACACCTTGGCTCTTCTCAACTGATCAAACAAATCATCGATCCTAGGCAAAGGGTATTTGTTCTTCACCGTTACTTGATTCAACATGCGGTAGTCAATACAAAGTCGCATTGAACCATCATTCTTCTTAACAAAGAGGACCGGGGCACCCCAAGGGGATACACTCGGTCTAATAAATCCTTTGTCAAGAAGCTCCTGCAACTGCTTTTTCAGTTCCCCTAACTCAGCAGGTGCCATGCGATACGGAGCGCGAGAAACTGGTGTTGTACCAGGCACTAGCTCGATCGAGAACTCAATTTCTCGATGCGGAGGCAAACCCGGCAAATCCTCGAGAAAAACATCCGGGAATTCGCGGACAACGTCTAACTGCTCCAAGGACGGCGCCTGACTGTCTTGAGCAGAAACACTGACCAAGAATACCATGCAACCCTTCTTGTGGTACTTGGAGGCCTTCAAAGCTGACACGATCTTCACCCCATTGGTTGGTCTTGTCGAATGGCACAACAATGCCGACAATTTGGGGTGCTCCAAGATTACCTTCTTGCCCCGACACTGGAGGGTCGCATTATGCTTGGACAACCAGTCCATGCCCAAGATGACATCATAGAATGTCATATCCAAAATGACCAAATCGGCCGACAACTCATGGCCTTCTATCACCACGCATACGGACGGAAAATACTTCCCGCAGGAAGAGGATGCACTCATAGGTGACATCACATCAAGAGCCCTTTCGAGGCTAGATGGAACCAAATCAAGCAACTTTGCAAACGAAGAGGAAATAAAGCTGTGTGTTGCACCCGAATCAAACATAACACGTGCAAAGTGTTCGGCAACTAAGAATATACCTTCGATCAGATCAGCCTGATCATCCTGGGAGGTTGCTGTTGCTGCGTAGACCCGTCCATTTGTCTTGCGCTGACCCTGCTGCTGTTGAGGCCTCTGCTGCTGTGGTTGTTGCGGCTGTCCACCCGGAACCGCAGGCTTGTTCGGACAGAAGGGGGCAATGTGCCCTGGCTGCTGGCACTGGTAGCATACCCCCTTAAACGATGGGCAAAAACCTAATGGATGATTCTTGCCGCATCTGCGACATGCCGGTTGGGTCTTCCCCTGTTGTCTCCGCGGCTGAGGTCGACCCTGTTGCGCGCCCTGCTGTCGCCCGTCCCAGGTCCGTTGCTTCTTCCCGTTCTGCACTCCCCCTCCTGTTGGAGGATTCTTCCTGGTCCCGCCTGAAGAACCTCCTCCGCTGCCACCCTTCTTCTGGAAACCACCTTTGGATCGTTCACAGTCCTCGGTCAGTACGGTGGCCGACTCGATCGCCTCGGCCAGGGTAGAAGGATGACCCCCGAGCACACGAGTCCGTAACCCGTCCTTCAGTCCACACACGAATCTAGCCGCCCTTGCCTTCTCATTCTTGAAGAGGTTTGGGCTATACTTCTCAAGACTCCGGAACCTGGTAGTGTATTCCACAAGACTCATGGTCCCCTGAGTCAGATCGAGGAACTTTTGTTGCATCTGCTCCTCGGCGTAAGGGGGAAAGTAGGCGTCCAGAAACTCCTCCCTGAATGTCTCCCAAGGAATCTCATCCCAATCAGCAAATTTCACCCTTCGCAGGGTGTCCCACCAGTTCTTGGCATCGCCCTTCAAGCGGTACGTGCCAAAGGGTGTCTTTCTCTCCTCAGGGACGAGTAAGACGTCAAACACCCTCTCAATCTCCTCGACCCAGCTCGCAGCAGCCTCTGGGTCTGCCTTTCCTGAAAAGGAAGGCGGGTCCAACTTCAGAAACCGCTCGAAAGAAACGCCACCTGCGTTGGGAACAATATTGACCGGAGGGTCACGAGTCGCTGCCTGCGCGGCTGCCTGTGCAGCTGCCTGTGCAGCCTGTGCCGCTTGGGCCGTTTGTGCAGCTTGTGCCGCCTGAAGGTTCTGAGTTGTTTGCAGCGCCTGCGTTGTCTGCGTCGCTTGAGCCGTCATAGTCTCTGTCAGGGTATGGATGGCTTCCATCATGAAATCTCTTTCCTCCTGCCAGTTCGTGGGAGCAGCAGTAGAAGACGAAGCGCCTCTACGGGTATAGTGCGACATCTACAATGCACCACCTTTTTCAAATTAGACTATTATTGATACTACCCCTTTAGGGTTGATCACGAACAGTATTCGTTCCCGAATCACATCAGACTTTTAAAATTCACACCAAAGAACATGGAATTATAATTACCATAATCACACAGAACTTATATAAATTAAGTAAAAGTATTAGGCAACCATACCAGTGAAGAAGACTGCTCTAGAGGACGAGTCACAACTTGTTGACGCTTCAGGACAGGGCTCACATACCAATTATGAAAATTAAACACTAAAAGACGATAAAATTGCAAGTATTTGTGGTGGCTCTGATACCAAACCTGTAACGACCCCAACTCATCCCCTTTGAAAATGCGGATTTTTTTTTTCTAAACAGTGCGGAAAACTTCCCAGAGACCCGGGGTCCTCACAGTTCCAATTCCAACTGGATAGCCATACACCACAAAAGAACTTGCAATTAACATCCATAACTAACCATTACCTTTATTCATGAATTAAAAACAAATCTCAAAAATAAAGTGTCTGACTCAAGTAACCACTGATGACAATAAGCAATTGACAAGAACACTAGACTGAAAAACCAAAATAAAGAGCCACTCTGTCCACAAAGAAGACTGTCAAAACTCGTTGTGACTCTCGCGCCCTCACAGTAGCTGTCGACTTCACTGATCACCTGTTCCTGCGAAAAACCAACGAAGTAGGGTGTCAGAATCGAAATCCTGAGCACAGCTACTTCTTAATGAAACAAGTGAGGTAAAGAGTGAAGATGAGATATCATACAACAATTAATGGAAATACATACAAGACAGTTTATAGCAATTGAGAATTTATTCATGCAACAATCATAATTGCTAAGCACGCAAAGACAGTAAAGCAGTAGCATCTACTAAAATTTCAGCATGCAACAAGAATTTAACATTCAACATCTACCCTCATGTGCTGAGTAAGGAAACCATCAAAGTATGCATGATCTAATGCATAACAGGAAAAATGCATGTCTTTTATGCAAGGCATGAATCATTTTATTATCTTCCATTAAGTCCTTTGTTCCCTTATGCATGCCCTATTAAATGCATAGAACTTTAAGTTTCTCTTTTTTATTACCGTTGCCCGCGGATACACCAAACGGGTACAAACCCCGAGGTTAAGTTAGGTTCCCAGGGTAGCTTAGCACACAATTTGTATTTTATTACTGGGTTCCAACTTAGCCCTCGACCGAATCACCTTCGGAACATTAGACCTCCACATCTAATGTCGGGGACACAAGGGACACCCCACGCCCACAAGTGCCACTTCCTTGGTACCAAAAACAACAGCTGTGTCAAACACACCACTCCCGGGTAAAGTGGCGAACTCTCCCTAAAACCGTGGCTAGGAGAAGGAACCTCAATATCGGGTTCAGGGGACCAAAATTAGCACACGGAGTTTTGTATCCTCACAGTCTCCCCAAGACCGAATTTCTAAGATCCCCACTCTCCAGATGAGTGATCCCAGAAGGTTTATTACACTGTGCTTTATTATTACTTTTTATTAAGATTTAATTTCTTAAGTTTTGCAACATCATATGCAAAAAGAAAGATAAAAGCTCGCATCTACCTCGCGAGAGCCATCACAGGACTCCGGCCTGTGGAAACATATAGAACAGTGCAATAAAGCTGAAATAGTTATGAAGCATGATCTTTGAAATGCATTGAAATGAGTAAGGGAAAATATTCCCACAGCTCGGGTTTACCAAACCCTCGATGATTCATTTTGATCACCGAGACACTAATACAGGGATCACAAATTCAATACCCTATTTAATTTCCAAGACATATCAGAATTAAACTATGGATGAATTATCATCTCATTCTTAACCTGATAATTTTGATGCAAGACTTTATTAAATAATATCAACGTTATTCTGACCATTCCAGTTCAATTAAAAGACATCTATCAACCTGATAATGCTGATGCAAAACTTCATTAATCAATATCAACTTATTCTAACCATTCAAATTAAAATAAGAATGCCTATCAGCTTGATGAATCTGATGTCAATTCCATTTAAACCATATCAATTTATTCTAACCATTCAAACTAAAATAAGAATGCCTATCAGCATGATAAATCTGATGTCAATTCCATTTAAACAATATCATTTTATTCTAACCATTCAAATTAAAATAAGAATGGCTATCAGCTTGATAAATCTTATGTCAATTCCATTTAAACCATATCAATTTATTCTAACCATTCAAACTAAAATAAGAATGCCTATCAGCATGATAAATCTAAATGTTTTTCCATCGATATATGAAAACACAAAATGGGTCAACAAGGATGGATTAGAAGCTAAGAAAATATTTATATTCATAAGGGAAGATTAGGATAGATCACAAAGAGAGTTGACTTGATTTAAGTTGAAAGAGAAACATACACTGTATGTATCACAGATACGTACATGCATCATAGTGATATATTCATGTATAAAAAAAAATACAAATTGAGACTTGTTATTGCTAAAAGAAAAAGGCATGATTAAACATGATGCGTGCACACACCATAATACATACATAATATATGTGTGTAGAAAAACAAATTAGCCCAGAAGGCTTGTAACTTAAATCCCATCCTTCTCTTACTGTCCATAACTTAATCCAACAACTTAAGCATCTTTGTTATTATATTTTTTTTTTTGTAAAGATGAAAACACCAGCCCAACCCAGCCGACCCTGTCGGCTGGGTCCACCAGCATGTGCACAGGCCCAGTTTGGGCCTGTGTATGCTGTCAAAAAGAACAGCATACCTGCTACAAGAAAACTGATTTTTTTTTTTTTTATAAATGTTTTTGTTGCAACTCTGCCCAGCCCAGCCGACCTTGATGGCTGGGCTTAACAGCATATACACAGGCCCAACGTGGGCCTGTGTATGCTGTCAACAAGAACAGCATAAAAGAAATTTTATTTACGCACACTACCTGTTAAAAATATCATGTGTATTTTTTTTTGAGATACCCAACCCAACCGACTGCATACCTGGGCCCCAAACCATGCAGGAAAAGCTTTTAAGTCTTTTTTTTCTTCTATACAACAAAAACACAAAAGGTGCAAGGGAGTAACAGTGGAAACTGTTCTCCATGAGATTTCCATCGACTACTGCATGGAAATCAAACCTCCACCGATGCCCCATTTGAAACAAAAAGATGTACCCGTACCTTTTTGAAGGGTATTTCGGCTATCGGATGCTGGGGACGCGAAGACACGGTCGGCTGGGGTTGCCCCTTGCTGTTGCCGTGACAGGGAGCTCGCTGGAGGGCCTTTGATGGCTGTCGCAGCTTTCCGGCGACCTCCTCTCCTCCGGCGTGTGAGCACCGAGCAAGCGAGAGAGAGATGGGGGAAAGATGGGGAAGAGAGAGCCCGAGTGAAGAGGGCATAACCCTCTCTTCACCCCCCTTTTATCGACCCCAGGCCCCCTCCTTCCTCGCCGAGATGGGAGGGGGAGGTCGGTTACGCCTTGCGTAACACCCCCTTTCCCCCCTTTCCTAACCTGTTAGGGTTTATCGGGCAACCCTTATCGGGTTGCCCTTTCTGTTTTAAAAAGGCTGTTAGTTGGGGTGGGGCTCGGGTCCGAACCCGGGACCCGCAACCCAGCCCCAAAACGAAATGGGTCCACAAGTGGATCCTCGAATTAAATTAAAAAAAAATTTAATTAGAAAAAATTTTCATTTATTTATTATTGCCCTTTAAATCAAGATTTCAAATAATCAATCCTAATTACCACCCCCCCCCCCTTTATGGGTCCTGGATCCGTAATGTGGATCTAGGCCCAAATTGAAAAAAAAAATGAAATATTTTAAAATAAGAAATCTCGGGTTTTACAAGTCTTATCTGTAACTTGGGCCATAGCTCTATACTCGACCTGTTAAGTTATATTGAATATATATATATATATATATACACACACTTTGTAAATACCCACTAGGGGTTAAATAGTCTTTTTACACTTTCACGCATATTCACTTAGAATATGATTTTTCTTTTTCTTTCTTTTTTCTTTTTCATTGAATTGGGCTCACATATGAACGTTGAACCACTCCAACAGTCATATTTATGACCGTTGGAGGGGCTCCAACATCCGTATGAGAGCCCCTCCTTGGTCCTCTCTTGTATATAAATAAGGAGCTGTCTCCTTTGTATTTTTAAGCTTATTTGAAGATATTCTTAAGTGAAGAATCTATATTTTTTTAGTTCCTCTCTCTTTTATGTTCATTGCCACTTTGTGGCTTGTTGTAATCTTGCCCATTAGTGGCTATTTGCTTGTATGCCTGTGCATTTGTTAGTCACTTTGTGACATTATCTCTTTTCCGTAGCATTTTGTGACACGGCCTCAACAGTGGAAGGAGCAATTCTTTGTTGTTTTTTGTTTTTCTACGATATCAAAGAATCTCCAAGGAAAACACAAAATCTTGTAGTAGAGTGACAATCTTGGAAGACTCCTTCAAAAACTGCGTCACAATAGGCTTTTAACTTGAGTCTTATGGATGAGGAGAAGAACAACACATGATTCATACTGCATCTAATCTATCTGATAATTCATAGCTCTGTAGCAAGGTGCACTCATGAACAGACTCAGAACATGAACTGCAAAGGTGATGTCAGGTCTAGATATAGTCAATTATGTATGACTCCCAACCAACTCTATACATAGTAGGATCCTCAAGAATCTCTCCATCCGAATGCTTCAATTTGCAATTTGCCTTCATGGGAGTCTCCACTTGCTTCCTATCATCAGCCAATATAGCCTTGTTGAATAGATTAACTGCATACTTATGTTGAGTCAACATATATCCACTTTCAAAATAGGCTATCTCAAGCCCCAAGAAGTATTTCAGCCTTCTCAAGTATTTCATTTCAAAGCATTCCATGTGACCTTTATCTTTTGAATAAGATCATTGCCATCCCCAGTAATAATCATTTCATCTACATATAGTAAGAGCAAGCATTTTTCTTTGCTAGATGATGTGACAAAGATAAACAGGGCAGGATCATGATAACTCTGTCTGAAATCCATATCCCTAACTACATAACTGAACTTGTGGAACCTTGCACAATGTGCTTGTTTCAAACCACATAGTGTTCTCCTTAGCCTGCACACTTTGCCTTCACGAAACACCTTGTGGTAGTTTCATGTAAACTTCTTTTTCCAAGTCTCCATTCAAAAAGGCATTTTTTAACATCTAGCTGCTACAAATATCATATTGTAATCTATGCACCACTGGAGCAAATGTCATATTCCATATTGCTAACTATACCCGTTGTGTACAAGACAAGCTTTAGATCTTTTAGTTGTTCCATTTGCTCTCTTCTTAATCTTATATACTCACTTACATTCAACAACATTCTTTTTATTTGGCAACTTGACTAACTCCCATGCCTTCATCTTTTCTAATGCATTTGATTCCTCACTCAAGCTTGTTGTCATTCCGGTTGTATGACATCTCAACATAGGATTTATGCTCATGATATGAATAAATCAGAGATAGAAAAACTGTGAGTAGCAGAAAAGGAATCATGTGAATCAAAGCATGGAGGAGGAATGGATGGACGATAACTCTTATGTACCTAAGGTGGAAGAGGATCCACTTTTGTGGATCTGGATCAGTCTAAGAAATACTGTGACTTGGCTCAGAAAATTCCTACTCCATTTGGCCATATCTTTCAAGAAAGGACTTGATTAGGTACTCCTAAATGTCTCCTAGTATAGGTTATCATCTTCTCATTATCGGCTTCAAGGTTTTCCTGGAAAGGATATAAGAAAAGAGGAGGTAGTCTCATGATCCACTCCATGCCACGTAGTTCCATAATAAGGTATATGTTTCAAAAACTCTACATGCCTAGACAGCCAAATTCCCGCAAGGTCATAACATCCGTAATCTTTTTGACGTTTGAAACAACACTTCACAGTCTTACAGATTTATGCGACAACTTATCTTTTTGTGGAGGAAGCAACAATACAAAGCATGTGCTATCAAACATCCTGAATGCACCATAATCAGGTTCTTTACCAAACGACTTGTTAAAAGGAGAATCCTTTCCAAGTACACTTGAAAGCATACAAATACAATTTACCAAATATCATGTCATTCTTACAGCTTCAGAGAATAATTCCTTAGGCATCTTTCTATTGAAGAGCAATGCTCTAGTGGTCTCCAACAAATGTCTGTTCTTTTTTTTCTACTATGCTGTTATGTTCCAACAAATAAGGGAGTTTACCTCCCTAGCTGCACTATAGGACAAAAATCTTTGACTTTTCCTTATTGCTATGTTACAAAAATACCCCCAAGAATAAACATTTATACTTGGAAGGGGTAACACCAGGACATGTACAACGCCTATATCATACAATATATCTGTCAGCATGCCTTACTTTAGATGAAACTTTGGAGTCACATTGATGGTACTAGTTCTCCTCTTGCCTTAACAAAGGAAGAGACGGTTGAAGGTCAACAACCTTAAACAATGCATGCTCCAATTCCAGCACATCTGGACTGGATTGTGAAGCATCAAGGCCTTATTTGGATGGATCAATTTGAAATTGTCTAAAGAGGTGCCAACTCAAGTGATTGATCTTTCTACTACAGCTATTCTTTGGAAGGAAATGAAGAATTTATATGCTCAGTTGTCCTGGCAAGTCTGATGAATGTGAGTTGAATTTCTTAATTTAAAAAGCAGATAAATCTTTATCTAAGTCCCTTGTTAAGATTAAACATATTGGTGATCAAATTGGTCCTTATTCAACATCCCATGTCTGATGGGGATGTTATTCATTACTTTTTGCATGGTCTAGTTGATGGATGTGAGAATTATTCACAAGTGTTATGGAAAAACCTCCATATGTTACATTTGCTGAATCAAGACCAATGTTATTACAATATGAAAATATATTTGAAATCAACAAGAAGACTGGTTCTAGCTCCTCGAATGGTACTCATGATGTGTTCATTCATGAAAACAACAATAATTATTCTTATTCTGGTCATGGCAGAAGGAGAGGTAGAAACAGCCCTACTGGTCATGGTAGAGGTAGAGCCTGGAACTGTGTAACGGGGATACTTCTACCAGCCCCTCGTATGTGTGTCGTACCTGCATGGGTACTTAGGTGCTTCAGATATGGTCATTGAGTTTTGGTCTTGACTCGTTCTATCCATTTCTTGATCCATTCTTCATGTAGATAATACTTGGGATCAGAAGAGTCCAATGCTAATTATATACTTTTTTATTATTACTTGTCAGTTAATTATATATTTTTAACATGTTTTGGACCTTTAATTTGTATTCACAGTTCTACAACTTCATGCATAGAGCATTTTGTAAAACATAGTATAGTTGTGCATTTTCCATGAATACATGTGTTTATTATATATTTATATATATATATATATATATATATATAGCTGTACCCCTTTACCCATCCTTTTAGAAAATCTTGTGTCGTACCTATCATACCCCATACCAGCATGCTTACCTATGTGACATGGGTCTGGAATAATAATTCTAATTTGTATGCTAATTGAAATGCTGGTCATGGTATGGGCAGCAGCAGTAGGAAGTATGTTCTTTCATTTCAATAACAATGCTGGTCATGGTGTTTTACCAATCCAAGAGCACTGTGAAGCAAACAAAAAACCGATAATGGGATATGCCGATGTTCTTGTGGCTCTACTCATAGAAATCAGAGTTTTCAGCAACCTTATCTCTTTTGACTAAACAACCTCAACTCTTTTTAAATAAAACAAAGTAATCAGGTTCATGGGCCACAAAATTATCAGGTTCATGGGCTGCCCACGTGTGATGGTGTTGTAGGCAGCCACCTTGATTGCATTATGAAAGTAGATGAATGATCCTTTTATAGACCTCGGGAGTGTTTCCTCGCACTGAGCTTTTCAATATGGGACTATTTTCATTAGAAGGGAAGAGCTAGTTATAATAAATAAAGCACCACATGATACACAAAAAATCTTTAAAATGATTCTCCTTGAATATGCAAACGCTCCAGTGGAATTAATATCATAATTAAGACAAACAATTAATTTTTAGTATTTTTAACATTTCTTTATTTGATGAGATTTTTTCCGAGATTTAAAAAACATATTTTTCCAAATTATCCAGGGATATTCACTTGCCAAGAATATCCTGAGAATGAGATTGTGACTATGGACAAAAGCTTCTAAACCATTCACATGACAACATCTGACATGATCCATTTCAGATCAAGTGCCTTTTGCGAACAAACACAAAGAGGAAGGTGCCAACACTCCTTTACACATGTTCTTTACTTCATATCTTTTCAGATGCTGAGGAGACTATTGAATCTCAAATGTGAAAATTTTGTTCTTTATAAATTATCAGGAACATTTCTTCACTGATCACTTGTTCAAGGGGGGGAAAGTTAGAGCATTTCAACATGCTATGCCTCATGCACTACCTTATGCCACCAGGATTTATAGTTAGTCATCTTCTTCTTTCTATGCTTTTTGCTTGTAGGTATTGGAAATGTATCTGATAATCATCTAAGACTGTCTGCATTGTGTCAATGCCGTCCATAGTCCAATTCATCCTTAAAAACTGTAGTTCATAAAGGTGTATTTGGAGTTGTTTAGTCTAACGCCACATTTTCTTTCTTCATTTGTGCATGTTTGTGCATGTGCATGTCCAGACATGCTAGTTGACATGTTGGGTATCATTTAACAACGCACATATCTTTCCTAACAATGAGTTCTTGTGCAGTCAATTGCTACCTGCTCCTGGGAAGATTGTACGGCTTCTCCAAAATTATTTCAGGAGGTTTTTGTTGCCTTCCATTAGAGTCAAGCTTTACACAATTGCAAAAACTTTACTCATCTCCATGAACGTGGGTACATCCCTAATCTTTCTTATCTCTTATTCTTACTGACACTGCTTTGATGTGTCCAAGACTGCCAAAACATTGTGTTTAATAACTTTTTTTTCTAGAGGATGGTCGCCAAATTTAAAATATTCTTTTTATAGTTTTGCTCGGTTAGGTAGCTGCTGCATTAGAATGTTTGTGTCATGAAATGGCACGGAATCTGAGGCACAGGAGAAAAGATAACGATGCATTTTAGCAAAGACAAAATAGCAAAGAAAAAATAACAAAACAAAAATAATAATAATGTATTTTATTAACTCTTCAAAACATAAATATATACAAAACCCATTCTCATTAAACTCACACTCATACATACATCCATGATCATACGCACTTGACACACATTATGCTAACACACCCATCACTCTCCCATTTACATGGCACACACACACACTTATTTTGCCTAACGGTTAGTTGGACCTCCAACTAGCCGGTAGGCTATAGCCCAACAACTAGCTGGTCAAAAGAAAATAACCATAAAGGATGAGATTGGTCATCTTAATGATTACCAAAATAAAATAATAGAAGTAGAATAAATAAAAGAAAAAAAATAATACTAGCCTAAAAGTATACACTAGGTATATTAAAACTAATCCTAATGGGTATACCAAATCTAAAATACACAATACTCTATACGTATAGAGTCTAGTATACCTAGAATACACGATAAAATGGGAAAGGAATAAATACAATGAACAATCCTACAAGTCTGCTTGAGTATGCTGAGGACAAATACGCATCATTATTACATATTTCCTAACAGCTTGAACTAGTCCAGCTATTCCATGAATAACATATTACTAGCATCATTTGCATAATGAAAATAAAATTCGTGCTAAGTGAATTAATAAAACATATTGGGCATGGAAACATCCGAAAAATATGCATTAGAATTTTAGCAACATCCAGAGCCCCAACTATTCTTGAAATATCAGGTTACCAATGAAACTCTTTTTTGGCTCTCCTTTCTTTCAAGTGTCCAGTTGTATGAGAAAACTGAAAACCATATCATACTTAAAATATTTTCTTCTCATAGTGTTCAGGACCATGAATTTTTATTGAGAATCTAGCAAGAAGCTCTGGCTGCATTTTAGACATAGTAGATGCAGTTTCTGCTACAGTATTGGGTAACTTGTAAATGTCAATGTCTTTACAGCTCTTTCTGATCAAGGTTGTTAAATGCGATGAGGCGAAGCGAGGTGTTGAGCCTGTTATGAAGCGAGGCGTAAGCCTCGAGGCGTTGAGGCATAAGCTTCATGATCAAAATAATAAAATATATAATATTAATAAAATAATAAAAATTTTATATAGCTAGCTTCCATTTCATGTGTACTCATATCTCTCAAGTCATTAGATAGACTTGGTTTCCTCTATGTTCATAATTGACAGGCTTATCTTGATCAATGCTAGAAAACGGTAAAGGAAAAAAATTTCAAAAGCTTCTCTTCTCATGTTTTTTTTTTTTATTTTATTTTATTTAATATGTACATATTTTAAACAAAGTATGTGATCTAAGATAATAGGAATTGAAATCATAAGAAAGTTCCGTAAAAAAAAAAGAGAGAAATAGTTGCATTAATGCTAGTATGTTGGTAATTATATCATTTCCTGCCCAGCCAGTAAGGAAGAAAATACGGACTGGACAGTCTACATCGCAATTGAAATCTCCCTTTCTCTCTCTACTGATTTACAATTATCTTCCTCTCTCTTTAAAAAAAAATAACGAAAAGAAAAAACTAGAAAACAAAAACTATAGAAAAGAAAAAAGAAGTACGACATCACTACTAATAAATATCGAGAATGAATAAGAAATCTCAAATCAACTCAAAAAAGAGGTATGCCTTTTGTTGGTGGTATTGGTACCAGTTTCTTATTCTCTAAAGTGGTGGTTTGCTTTCTCTATTTTCAGGGTTTGTGTGGTTCTTAAAATGGCGTGGGAGAAGATCCAGATAAAGAAGATCGACAAGGCAAGTGACCTTCTCAAAGCGGAGGAGAGGGTTGTTCAAGAAAGCCCAAGAACTCTCCATTCTTTGCGATGCTGAAGTTGGTACCTTCCCCTCCCCTCTCCTGCCAAGATTTCAGAAGCTGCAGGGGGCAAGCCCATGCCTGCCGAAAACAGAAAGGGAGAGAGAGGTGGAAGGTGCAGAGAGAGGGGAGGCGCAGGCTGAGATTCTGAGAAAGCTATCCCTCCCCTCTGCGATTTTTAAAGAGGTTTGGGGGAGGCACGAAAAGGGAAAGGGGTGGGGGAGGGGAATGAAGGTTTAAAAGAAACCCTCCCCCCCTCCTCGCCCTGTGTTTTTTATTTTCGTGGGTTGTACATGAAGCGCACGCTTTAGAAGCGAAGCACACCTCGATGCGAGGCTTGCGCTTCACCCATGTGAAGCGTGCGCTTCAAGCCTGCAAACGCCTCATACAACGCCTCAGTACCTTGAGCTTGCGCTTCGCCTCTGAGGCGTACGCTTCAGGTACTGAGGCGTAAGCCTCTCACAACACTGTTTCTGATGACATCATAAGTTTTCATTTGATCTCTGTTTGATGTTTATTTCAATTCATTTTTGAACTATTCTTTGAGTTGGCTAGTTTATGGAGTCTCATACTTTAAATGAAAGTCATAAGTTGTGGTGCCTGTTCGAGCCTCAGAATTTGAAATCATGTAATCTCGTTTTCTATTCAAACATGAAATTTTGAGCTCAGACATTCTTTTACACTTTTTGGAACAGAAAGTTTGATAAAAAATGGGAATTGTTGAGTTGTTATGACTTGTTTATTGCATATTTTCTTCATTATTTTAGGTCTTCCTTTAAAGCATCACATAGTTCAAATGTTCTAATTGCTTTTTCGCTGGTGGAGTATAGCTTGTACCACACTACCTTGTATCTTTATGTTTAAGAAAAATAAGAACTTGTACTAACTTAGAAGTTCTGATTTTGATCAGGAATGGCTCTGTATCTTGCCAATGATGTAATTGATAATGCATCTAGGGATCTGGATATTGGTTTTCAAGCACAGGGATCCATCCCTTCTCAAGTACACTCTTCAAAACATGGAACTGGGGCATCAAATGCCTCTAGGAGAGGAAAGAGGAAACATGTTTCTGGATCCCCTGAGGATAACTCAAGTGGAATTGAAGCTGAAGTTTCGAGTAATTGTCCAAAGATTCCTTTCTCTGTGCAGATTTTTGCTCTTCAAGCAGTAGAAGCCCTTCTTACTGTGGTATGCATCTTAAACAGTCTTTCTTTGGTTCTAGGTGTTAGGTTGTTTCTGATCTGTTGATTTCCTCATTTATGAGGAATCATAGGTTTGTCATTGCTTGAATTGAGGCATCTTGAAGTTTACCATAGTAAAAATTTCCTTGTATTGCGAAAGGTCCCATGAATCTAATAGTATGTGACTCAATGTCTGCCATGAAATCTTCATTTCATTGCCATGTCTCAAATCTGATTATAAGGAATTTTGTTGTCATGAGAATCATGTGGCTTGGGAGAATCTCGCAAAAACATCTAGATATATTTATTGTATTTTAAAAAATAAAGGCACATATAAATTCACAGTGAAAAAGATAAACACCTTAGAACAGTGTTAACATTGGGTTGATACAACGATAAGATTATGATATTTTGAAAACAGCATTTTTTGCATTTTATTGACTTTTTAAATTGCCAAGATAAAAGCATGGTAATTTTCAAAGTATTGGCTCAAATCTGCCTTAATTGTGAAAGGATTAAAAGCTTTTTCCCTGCATTGCTACACCATGCATCAGAATTTTGTAATATATCAACCGTTTGTAGTCCTTTTTATATGCTTCTTGGTATACTCTCCTCTTTATTGACCTTTGCAGGTTTATGTAAATATCTGGTTTATGTTACAGTTCCATGGTCATTTGGCGGCACCTAATTTTATCTGCTTATTTTGCGAAAAAGGAAAAAATCTTTGTGTCATTTGAAGGATTGTTTTGTGTAGGGTTATAGTCTTTCATTTTTTTTGGCAGAATTTAAGTTCCTTGTAGTGTGGATAACCGTTTTCAAAGATATTTCGGCAAATTGGTTAGTTAAAATGCTAGAAAGAGTTTCTGATATTCCATGAATGCTGGGGGGACAGTTTGACGAGGTGAGAATTAAAAAATATGGCACAGAGAAAGTAACGTGATAATAGATTTTTATCTCTCAATTTCATTACCCTTCTCTTTATGCTGTGTTTGTTATCGGGGCAAATGATGCTTTTGCTGAAACTAACATTGCTACGTGATTATACCAGGGTGGTTCTTTACATTCACACAGCTGGAGACCAAAGGTTGATCTTCTTTTGATACACGTAGCGACCAGTGCCTGTGAGGAAGGCTGGTCATATGAGGACCACAACATTGTTATGGAGGATGAAACAAATTTTGGTCGAGCAGATTTTCAGCTTGCTGCACTTCAAGCACTGTTGGCTTCTTTGCTTTCTCCATGCTCTCACAGGCCTCCATATTTATCACAAAGCCTTGCACTTTTCCGTAAAGGTTATCCTTTTGCATTTGATTTGCACTATATTACATTGAGAATTTCATCTTTTTGCTTGTGATGACAATACTAAATATTATCTGCTTCATCCTCAGCCATATAATATTAGTTTACAAGAACTCACAGAAATTCATCTAAATAAGTGCAGCAGTTGGTTGAATTTACAATAAATGTTTTATGAAGGAAAATACATTTTATTCAGGGTTTCTGCTGCATTTACTGGGTCTTGGTCAACTAGAAGAATTGTGATTGTTGGCATACACATTGAAGAGAAATCTTATTTGTTAAAATGTTGATGGTCGCATGCAGGCAAGAGGCTGGGACAAAACTTGCAGATTTCTGTGCACATGCTCTTCTGGCTTTAGAGCCTCTTATTCATCCACGTTCCCTTCAGTTAATGCCATCCTCATCTCTTAGTAATAACAGAGGCATTGGTGGTGTAAACCAGAGGTTTCATTTAGCAGTTAATGAAAATGGGGTAGGCGACAAAATGGGCAGCCCCAGAGTGGACTACCCAAACATCTCAAAAACCGGTAAGCCGAAACTCCCAGTTGATGTGGGTGATATTTATCCAGATGACAAGTTGTGTCTTGGTTGGTTGGCAAATATGGAAGAAACCGACACTGCTGAAGACAGACGGTCAGTCCAAGTGGATGGTGTGACTGAACGTCTAGCTGTTAATCTTGATTGAGTTGGTACTTTGGAGCCCTGCTCGGTTGTCAGATCAGAGAAGGAAATTTTGAAGGAAGACACCAGAAATGGTAGCTCAGTTCTGATACAAGAAATGCGGGTGAGTGGTGGTGCGGATGGTATGGGTAAGAGCACGTTTGAGGAGCTAGAGGGCCATGAACCGGAAAAACTGGGAAATAGAGTGATTTCAAATGAGAAATAGAGTGTTCTCTCTCTTTGAGAACCTCAATGGGAGACTTAAAATTTAAATTTTGGGTAGGAAGACGATTTATAATATAGCTCGCGGTGCTAACTGCATCATCCCAAAAAATTTCAGGAACATTCATTTGAAACAGCAAAGCCCTAGTGATCTCAAGAAGATGACGATTTTTTCTTTCGGCGACACCGTTCTGTTGAGGTGTTCCGACACATGAGGTTTCATATTCCATGTCCTTTTTTATCCGAAAATCAACAAACTTATCATTTATATATTCAATCCCATTATCGGTTTTCAAAATTTTGATATTGCAATTGTATTGAGTCTGAATCATAGTGTAGAAATCGACAAATGTATCAAACACTTCGTCTTTAGTTTTGAGAAAGTAAACCCATGTAACTCATTGAAAAATCATCAATGAAAGTCTGGTAATATTTGTAACCCTTATGAGATATACGGTGGAAGGTCCCCAAATGTCCTAGTGAACAATATCAAACTTTTGTGATGAAACTCTTTCAGACGAGAGAAAGGGTAGGCGAGTCATTTTAGCAAATTGACATGTCTCACATTTATTGCAGTCAAAGTCTAAACCGGGCTTCAATTTTTTTAGCACCTTGCTGGAAGGGTACCTAACTTGATATGCCACATTCTTCCTTCATCATCCGTTTGTGCCACCAATGCTTTATTTGGGTTGTCAAGAATGTAAAGACCATGAGATTCAGTTCCTCTATCAATCGTCATCCCTGTCTTCTTGTCCTGAAATAATACCTCAGTAGGAGTGAAAATAACATAACAATTCAAGGATCTGGTAATTTTGCTGACAGACAACAAATTAGATGTTAATGTCGGCATATAAAGAGCATTGTCTTATTGACAAAAAAAAACTATTTTTTCCCTTTGCTTCGACATTCATAAGAGAACCATTTGCAACAGAGATAGGTTTAGAACTAATATTAGATATAATGTTTTGTAAATAAGTTTGCCCTGTCATATGGTCAGAAGCACCAGAATTCATAATCCAAGCGTAACTGTTAGACTGATGCGTAGTAAAGCAAGAGCAAGATTCATTAGGTATACCTGAATCTTTGAAAGCAAAGGCAGCCATATTGTTTTTTGCGAACCCTTGAAGAATTTGGGTGAGTTTTCAACCGTTAAGATTTCCTCATTTGATTCAGATTGAGCAACATGAGCTTACTTTTTTCCTTTGAATGCATTTGGTCGTTTATTGAGCTTCTAACACCGGTCTCGAGAATGGTTGTCTCTTTTGCAAAAGGTGCAAAATAATTTCTTGTCTTTGAATTTTTGTATTTCAGCATCTTGAGAGAATTTTGATTGTTGTTCATTCTGTTTGGTTATGAGTGCAGCTCTGCTTTCATCGACTTCTTTATTTTTTGCATTCATAACCCTTCGACGAGACTCCTCACGCATGACAGTGGCACAAGCCACATTGAGGGAGGGCAATTCAGAGGACATTAAGATTTGACTTCTAAGTTGTTCATACGCCGGTTCTAGGCCAGCAAGCATTTGAAATAGTTTTTCGTGATCTCTCCACTTTTTGAAAGACCCTGCATCAATAATAGGAGAAATATAAGAATCAAATTCGTATCACATACCTCTCAACTGCCCTAAATATTCGTTGAAGGGGATATCGTCAAGCTTCAAACTATGAATATCTTGAGCTAACTAGTAGCTCTTAGCGAGATTATACTGTTGGCCGTAAATGTCCTTAGCCGCATCCCAAATAGCCTTAGGAGAATCAAGAAACAGAAATCTTTCAGAAATACGTGGCTCCATGAAATTCAGAAGCCATGCCATGACCATATGATCGCTCGACTCCCACTCTTCAAAACTGGAATCGATTTCAGCTGGCTTGGGTTTTTTTCCCGTAACATTTCCCAACTTGGATTTTTCGCTGAGAACAAGAGCGACAGACTTTGCCCATGCTATCTGCTCTTGACTGACGATGGTAGTAGCATATTCGGTATTCTAGCTATTGTTAGCCATAGGAACAGAGAAGCACTACAACACCACTACTTACGATTCAGATAACCCGCAAAGAACGTAGGTCCTAATTCAGAAATATGTTGTTGGATAGGGATCATAAGTTGAACAATGGATACAGAAAACCACTTTGATGTGAGGCTGCACAGGGATCAACAGCTGAACACAGATACAGAAAACCACTTTGATGTGAGGCTGCACAGGGATCAGCAACTGAACAAAGGTGCAGAAAAACCACCACACGAGAGGCATAGCCAGATTCAACACACAATGTTGTTGAAGAACCCCACCTTGTGTGAAGGGAACCAACTACACAAACGATGCTCTGATACCATGTTAAACTATGTTGTGCAATCCATCATACGAGAGTAGATAAGAAGAAAAGTAAGCAAGACACACAAGATAACGTGGTTCGGTCATAGAGACCTACATCCACGAGAGAACACCGATGAGTACTTTTCCATTACCTCAAGGATGGGTTACAAATAGTGCTAGATCCACAAATCATGGCAACCAAAAAAGGAAGATAATCATCCTGCCGAATACAGTCCTTAATAGAAGGAAAGAACAGATATTTTAGGAAAGGAGAAACCATCGGTGCCCCAAACATCCTTATCGTCAACAGAAGGCAGGATTTTGAGACTGGGCGGGGGTGGAGACCTTGTCCCCCGCCCTGGTCCACTGCCATCCCTACTTCCAATGCTACATGCCTTTTTTTATCTTTCCAAGTCTTTGTTTTCTTATCCTACACAAACATAATCGACAAATCCTTATATTTTTTTATACCAGCAGGTTAACCTTTTTGTTCAGTTCAAATTATTCTGTGAACATGCTCTTTCCAACTAAAGGATTTGTCATGATGTTGCCAATAGACGCTCGTCTGGCAGTTGTAAAGGCAAACAATATACAACAGGATAGATATTATAAAGTTTGACACCTGATATTCGCTAAACAGACTCCTGTGGTGATATCCATCGTCCATCTCGAAACTCGCATATTTCATTAATGGTAGCACAATGATCTTTTTTTTTTTGAAAGGCAAGCTAGGGTTAGGCAGACCCCTACCACATATCTCTTAAGCCCCATGTAGCAGAGGGATTCGAACCTGGGCCTTCAGCTTGGCACAGGACCCAGCTTACCACATGTGATACCACCTCGGTGGTAGCACAATGATCTTATTCCTTAACAGAAAAGCCAACTCTATCATGACCTTTGTGTATATTATTACAGAGATAACAAGTTCGACGTTAACATGGCAATTGAACCGTAAAAGAAGTTTCAAATTATACTGAACAACCTAGCGATTATCGAGTTCTTTTCCACGAAACTTGACAGACTCACCTGTATTTCAACATCTATAAATTGGATATGAATAATGACCATCTAATGTTATCTCAGCATATGCAGGTGGATATCGGTACTTGCATTTTTCAACACTCATACATGAGAATTTTTCATATCTTTCTATGCATGGTCCGGGCATCATATGTTTTATGATCTTATCATACAAATCAGGATACTAGGGATGGCAGTGGGCCGAGGGAAATGGGGCCCCACCCCGTCTCGGCCTGTTTGGACCGAGGATGAAGGACATGAAACGGGGATGAAAGGAGGGATAGAGGTTTAAATCAAAACCCGTGCAAGGATGGAGGCAGGGATGGAGTTACGCTTTCCCTCGCCCTGCCCCATCCCCATCCTGATCCACGCCTTGCTCTGCCCCGCCCCATCCCCAATCCTTCTTTAGAAATGGCAATCGATCAAGGAAAACCGGGCCCGACCACTCCTCATCCCGTTTGAACCAGGGATGGAGGACCTGAAACGGGGATGGAGGTTAAAATCAAAACCCATGCGGGAATGAAGGGCATGATTTTGAGATGGGGCGGGAGTGGAGACCTTGTCCCCGCCCCGGTCCACTGCCATCCCTATCATGCAATCTTGCAGATACAATTTTATCATAATCCTTAGTTCTCTTCAGCTTACTAACTTACTGGATGTAAAATTAATAATAAGTGAGCATGAGGCGACCCAAATAACATTATTTTTAAGTTTCTCAAGTTTAAATCTAAAGGCATGCACGCGAACAATTGGTCGATCAAATGGTTGTTGTCCAAGATACAAATTATTTGTTGTATTTGTCCAATTGTTGTTGCAGGTAATTATAATAAACATATCAGGCTTACCAAAATGTTGGACGACAGCCATAGCATTGCGATAGCGAGAATTATTAATCTCTAGAGCCTCCAATGAAAGTTGGGGCCAAAACTATACGTTTTCCGACAATATATGCTAGATCTTCAACTCGAATCATGCAATCAAGCAATCCACTATACATTTCAGGTCTTATAGTCTCTTGATCCCCTTCATCCCAACCTTTATTTACATGCCAATTAAAAAATGTTAAAACAAGAAGAAAACATTGAATTTTCATTTAGGTATTTGTTGTTGGATTTTGAATTGGATCGGATCCAACTTGAATATGACCCATAGGGTACAGTTTATGGACCTCCACTAGTTCCCATTATGGACCTCCAGATTAGGAAACCCCTAGTGGTAGTATGATGAGTGCCACATATGTGTGTCAGTCTCTCACCGTTTTTGGGTTCAAAGGGTCTTGCTCACCTCTTGACATTCTGGCCTAGGCTTATTGTGGGTGTCGATTGTCAAAGGAGAACGCCAACCACCTACATCCACTGAAACGTGTTTCTGATCATCCACAGCCACATCCGGTAAGTAGCTCTTCCATTATCCATTTTATGCTAAGATTTGTATCTTGTTAGTATAATATTATTTGCAAGTTACTTTATTCTTTTTGCTTAGTCCACCTCTACCTCGACTTTGTTTACAGAGAGATGCCACCCAACCTCACCCCTTGAGAACAAAAGAGGGTACTATAACGGATCAAAACATGCTGTAAGATTACTAACATTTACCTTTTTTCAAAACGTGTATATGCAATATAACATGTATTTCTTGTGTACCCGTGGGATCATTGCCTTCATCCCATATTCCTCTAATTTGATCTTCTGAAGGTGCATTATAAACTTGTTGATCGGGTGTCTGTGTTGTCTGTAATTACAGTAAAAATTGCCCTCATGGTTCTAAGAACCTTTACTATTGGATTACAGTCATCTAGAATTGACTTTAACGTTGCCAATAAACCATAATCTATTATAGGCACAAGAATCCAATGTTTGCTTTCAAAGGAAAGGAAATAATACAAAAAGAGGTGTACAGGTGGTTGCAGCTTACTTCAATCAGCAAAAAACATGAAACACCACAATCAAGAAGACACATATAATAGAAAATTATGATAATCACCAAAACAGAAATGCTCAAATTTTTAAATAAAGGTTTTTTATGACTAATCACACATGGAAAATGCAATGTAAAAAAAACAGTATATCTTAGTCATTGTTGAAAATAGAAGGTACATGTAATAGCTAATTTTTCAAAATTTTATATTATTAAAAAAAACAATAAATAACTTAGGCCCATCAGGCCAGCACGAGCCTGACCCAAGTATATAACGGGCTGGGTTTCGGCCTAGTAACTAACAGGCCCAGTCCCAAAATCATGATCCAAACCCGGCCCATGGTGGGCCGGGTTGTCTTAGCCCATCGGGCTGTCGGGCCGGTCGCCCACCCCTAATTGGTGGTGTGTTGCACCATCAACTAGGGGTGGCAATCGGGTCAGGTTGGCGTGTCAGCATACCTCAACCCGAACCCGACTCGTTTATTAAACGGGTCGGCTGTGGCAAACACTAACCCGACCCATTTAATAAACAGGTAACCCGACATGACCCGCCAACCCGTTTAATAAATGGGTTGGGTCAGGAAAACGGGTTGGCGGGTCGGGTTGGTGGGCGGGTTGGTGGGTTGGTGGGCGGGTCGGGTCGGCGGGTTGGCATACCCCCAACCCGAACCCGACCTGTTTAATAAACGGGTTAGGTGGGTCGACCCGTTTATTAAACGGGTTGGCTTAAGCCCAACCCGAACCCGCCTAAGAGGCGGGTCGTGTCAGGTTTTGCCACTCCTACCATCAACCTAGCTAATATATTTGTAAGATTCATAAAGAATGTACGATCACTCGCAAACTAAACTCATTGTTGAAGATTTCAAGTTCTTGGTGCAGCTATACTAGACCGAGAACATTAATCATTTCACCATTTCCTTTATACTTTTATAGCATTCTCCAGAACGTTATCGTCCAAAGGGTGCCATTTCCCTGGAGGCATAAGGCAGGGATCAGATATCTCATTGGATATAAATCTAATGAGAACTGAATATATTAGGCCTTTTTTTCTCGTTTTGACCTGTTAGGCCTCATTGTTTGAAGTCTTTTATAATAGATCTGAACCGTTAGATATGTTTAACGTGCTTGATTTAGTAAGAATCGAATCTTGGATTATGTTTTTTGATGAAATAATGTATTTGTATGGGCTAGAAAAATTGATACCTTCATAATCATTGATTTTGGATCACTGGAAAAACTTGTATACAGGTCCAGTGATCCAAAAGCCTGTTTCCACTAAACAAAACCTATAGATCACATTTATGGTGTTAGATATGAAAAAAATACCAAAATTGTGATTTTTGAAAGGGCTTAACGGGGCAGAACGAGAAAACAGGGCAGAACCAGTGCATTACTCAAATTTAATTAGGCTATATTCTTATCAAACTTCAAATCTGAATTCAATTTTGGTTAGGTTATTGATGAGGGGCAGAATTGGATCTGGGTAAATCAAAAGATAAGAAAGACAAGAAGTTGGAGGAGTATTAGATCCCAGGATTTTTTTTTGGGATCCAAAATTGATCAGTTTACTTTTCATTTAGCTGGATTTTTACTTTTGGACATTGGATCTATCTACGATCCATCTAGGGCTAGGGTTTTGGTGCTTAGTATAAATACATTATTTTGAAGTTTGTAATTAGTTTTAATGAAGAAATCATTCTGAACTTTATTCTCTATTTTCTTTTCTCTCTCTAAACCTCATTCTCTTGTTTTTTTCTTCGTACATAATAATGTAAACCGTAGATTATAGCATAGGTTTTCGTGAATCGGGTAACTTATTTGCATCACTTATATTTGATTAATTCAGATTTGGTGATGTCTATATCCGAACCGACCTATAAAGGCAGCTGCACGATGGGAGTTGAACCTGGGATGCAAGGGTCAGCACCTTCTCCCCTGCTGCCACTATGGTGAAAGAATATATATATATATATATATATATATATATATATGTTTGTGTGTGTGTGGTTTGGACCCAACTCTTTATTAGGTCTGCACAGCAAGTAGATTAACGGGAGTTTAAACTCTTTCTGTTGATTTTTAGAGTGCTAAACTAGCTTAAATTACCTAACACCACCAAAGTGGCGACCTATTTTGTATTATTACTTTTGAGAATATATTGTTGTCTTACAGAGGAAAAACTAAGGGTAATAAGTTTCTTCTGCTAATTAATAAAATATTTCATTTTTTTCTAAAAAAAACTAAGTTTGGAAAGTAACAAAAATGTAGCTTGGTAAAAGTACAACTCTTGCCCAAAAGAGTAAAAACATAATTTCCAAAATGACACCATTTTAGGGATAGTTTAATAAAGGTGGGCACCCCAGGCCACCATGGGCCAAGTCTTATATGGCCCTGCTGGGCTCGAACCAGCCCGAATATATATATATATATATATATATATATATATATATATATATATATATATATATATATATATATATATATATATTCGAGCTGGTTCGAGCCCAAAAACTAAGTTTGGAAAGTAACAAAAATGTAGCTTGGTAAAAGTACAACTCTTGCCCAAAAAAGTAAAAACATAATTTCCAAAATGACACCATTTTAGGGATAGTGTAATAAAGGTGGGCACCCCCGGCCACCATGGACCAAGTCATATATGGCCCTGCTGGGCTCGAACCAGCCCGAATATATATATATATATATATATATATATTCAGCCCGACCCAACCTGTTTAGGTCCACGGGCCTAACGGGTGGGGCAGTGGGCCGGGGTTTTCCCAATGGGCCATCCCAAACCGGCCCAGCACCTTGTCTTTAATACATTGATGTAAATAAAATTAATACACAAATCTATACTTAGTTACGCCTTTTTTTTGTATAGTCCAATGGAACCCCTCCCTCACCCACCCTCCCTTCCTCCCACCAAAAAAAATAATAACACCGACTGCATATTGCTTGACCTTTGGCCTTCAGGTAAAGACAAAACTAGTGCTAGTAAAGGCCTTTAATAGCGCTATTAATGCGTCAATAAGTGCATCATAGTAGGTCTTGCCAGTAAACATTGTCATTATTGGCGATAAATTTGTGCCAATAAAAATCTTTTTACTAGCACTAATATGGTGCCAATAAAGAGATTTTCTAGCATTTTATTTAAAAAAAAATGACATCTTGCATGGAAAACTTTTGCATCGATAAAGGCCACTTTTTGGTGCATTTTTTGTGCCATAAAGCATCATTTCACTAGTGCAAAATATGTGTCAGTAAATCTAACTTTTTTCATGCAATTAACCCCCAAAAATGCTATTTTCTAATGCGTATTTTGCATAAGTAAAGGGATGTTTTTTGGCACGAAGATTTTTTGCATTAGTAAAGATGTTTTTTTTTTCTCATTCTCAATATGTTCATACATACATTCAATAATATATACATGTTCATTCAATCATTCATGAACCTACTTATACATTCAATAATATATACATAATCATTTATTCATTCATAAACATTCATTGAATACAAAAACTGCTTATGCATGCATTCATTCATTCTTTAATAACTTGCTCATACATACATTCAATAATATATATGTTCATACATTCATTTTTTCATTTTTTGGTTCATTCATGAAGTTGTTTATACATTCATTGAATACAAAAACTACTTATATATTTGCATTTACTCATTCATTGATAACTTGCTCATACATACATTCAATAATATATACAGGTTCATACATTCATGAACCTATTTATACATTCATTAAATACAACAATTATTTATACATTCATTAATTTATAAATTAGACCACTCATTGATTATAAAACATGCTTATACATTCATTTATTCATTCATCCAAGCATTCAACATTCATACACATACTATTGTATCTCTTCGTAACTGCCGCATCCGGTAAATAGCTCTTTCGTTATCCATTTTACGCTAACATTTGTATCTTGTAAGTATAATATTATTTGCAAGTTACTTTATCCTTTTTGCTAAGTCCACCTCTACCTCGACTTTGTTTACCACCCAACCTCACCCCTTGAGAACAAAAGAGGGTACTATAATGCATCAAAACATTCTGTAAGATTACTTCCGCTTACCTTTTCCTAGAAAGTTAGCACAATATAACATGTATTTCTTGTGCACCCGTTGGATCATTGCCTTCATCTCATATTCCTCTAATTTGATATTCCGAAGGTGCATTGTAAACTTGTTGATTGAGTGTTTGTGTCGTTTGTAATTACAGTAAAAATTGGATACCTTTCTCCCTCATGGTTCTAAGAACTTTACTATTGGATTACAGTCATCTAGAATTGACTTTAACGTTGCCAATAAACCATAATCTATTATAGGCACAAGAATCCAATGTTTGCTTTCAAAGGAAAGGAAATAATACAAAAAGAAGTGTATAGGTGGTTGCAGCTTACTTCAATCAGCACATGAAACAAAAAACATGAAACACCACAACCAAGAAGACATATATAATAATAGAAAATTATGATAATCACCAAAACAGAAATGCTCAAATTTTCAAATAAAGATTTTTTTATGACTAATCACACATGGAAAATACAATGTAAAAAAATAGTATATCTTAGTCATTGTTGAAAATAGAAGGTACATCAAATATGAATAAAATCATATTTAGCAAGCACCTTGTCCATAACCTTTAACACATTTAGCAAAAAATGACCTTAAGTCAAAATCACACCTTTCAAAAAGATTAATCACTACAGTAGGGGTCTAAAACTGTTTCACGCATGAGGAAAGCAAAAGAAAAGCCAAACAAAAAGGTACAAACAATTAAAAGCAAAAGAAATCAACAAAAAAAAAGAAATCACAAGAAAAGTTGCAGACCAAATAGAAACTTTTTTTAGATAAAACTAATCCTATAAAAATGCAGCAAGTTTACCAGGCCAACATCCTCAAAAGATAAAAACCAGAACAATGCAAATGGAATAAATGATTCACAAAAATGGGAATGAAAGAAATGTCGAACAGAAGGTTTCTCCAACACTAAGGAAAAAAGAAGACAATAAAGAAAATGTTAAATCACCAAAGCAAAAAGGCTCAAAATTTTAAATAAAAATCTGCTCAAACTAACGAGTCAAATGGAAAACACAATGTCAACAATAGGGATGGCAGTGGACCGGAAAAAATGGGGCCCACCAGGCCTCGCCCCATTTGGACCATGGACCGTTTGGACCACGGCCGGAGGACATGAAATGGGGATGGAGTGGGGGATGAAGGTTAAAATCAAAACCCATGCAGGGATGGACTAATATTTTCTCCATCCCCGGCCCCGCCCCACCCTCGATCCCCGTTAGTAAAATAACTAAAATGCCTTTAGGGATGGCAGTGGAGCGAGGAGTAATGGCCCCACCCTGCCTCGCCCCGTTTGGAACGAGGATAGAGGACATGAAACAGGGATGGAGGTTAAAATCAAAACCCGTGCGGGGATGGAAGGTGGAATTTTGAGATGGAGCGAGGGTAGAGACCTTGTCCCCCACCCCCGCCCCCGCCCCCGTCCACTGCCATCCTTAGTCAACAATCAGTATATACTAGGTATTCATAAAAGTAGAAAGTATATCAGCTATTTATAAAAACATATCTAGCAAGCTCGTTGCTCATATCCTTCCACACAAATAGCATAAAAAACAGTCCCTATTAAGTGGAAAGTACATCATCCAAGAAGAACAATAACTATGGCAAAGGTCTAAAGATTTTTAACAGAAGAGGAAAACAGAAAAAAAGTCGGCCAAAAAATTTTCCACAGTTAAAAACAAAAGAATTAACAAAAAAAAAAATGATATTCTCAGCATGAAGTCCTTAAAAAGTACTTGATACAAAAGTAAAGTGCAGGAGATCAAAAGAAAACATTGTCCTTAAGCAGTTAATGAGAAAAAAGAGGATTTTTTTTTAATTTTGTAAACAAACTTCACAAAAATAAAAATAAAAAACACAAAAGTTCAAAGAGACATTTTTTGAGATACATCAATCCAATAAAAATGCAGTAAGTTTACCAAAAAGACATCTTCAAAAGATAAAAATCATAATAGGGCAGATACAACAAATTATTCATAAAAATGAAAGACAAAGAAATGTCAAACAAAAAGAGTTTTTTCCAACAATAAGAAAAAGAATATCATAAACAAAAGGATAGCGTTAGTATCAAAAATCTAAAAAACGTTTCACACAAAAGAAAAGTCTAGGAATCCAAAGACAATTTTTTTTCCACGAGCAATGAACCAATGAAAAAATGGAAACCATAAACAACACACAAACTATAACAGTAAATTTTTTTTTTCTCTTTTGAAAAATTAAAGGGAATCAAGTCATCAACAACACAAAATTCCAAAGAGAAACCTTTTTGAGGTACATCAATCCAATAAAAATGCAAAAATGCAGTATGTTTACCAAAAGACATCCTCAAATAGATAAAAATCACAATAGTGTTGATACAACAAATTATACACAAAAATAGAAAGCAAAGATTTGTCAAACAAAAGGTTTTTTCAGCAATAAGCAAAAGAAGACCATCAACAAACTAGGGGTGGCAATCGGGTCGGGTTGGCGTGTCAGCATACCTCAACCCGAACCCGACCCGTTTATTAAACGGGTCGGCTGTGGCAAACACGAACCCGACCCGTTTAATAAACGGGTAACCCGACACGACCCGCCAACCCATTTAATAAATGGGTTGGGTCGGGTAAACGGGTTTTCAGGTTCGCGGGTCAGGTTGGCGGGTTGACGGATCGGGTTGGCAGGTTGGCCGGTCGGGTTGACGGGTCAGGTTGGCGGGTCGGGTTGACGGGTCGGACATACGGGTTGGCGGGTTGACCCACCCGCCTAACCCGTTTATTAAACGGGTCAGCCGGGTTGGCGGGTTGGCATACCCCCAACCCGACCTGTTTAATAAACGGGTTACGCGGGACGACCCGTTTATTAAACGGGTTGGCTTAAGCCCAACCCTAACCCGCCTAAGAGGCGGGTTGGCGGGTCGGGTTGGCGGGTCGTGTCAGAAATTGCCACCCCTACAACAAACTGATAACGTCAATATCAAAGGCCTAAAAAGTGTTCCACACAAAAGCAAAGTCCAGGAATCCAAGAACAAGTTTTTTTTCCTTGAGTAAATGAACCAATCGAACGGCTTAAAACCATAAGCAACACACAAACTATAACGATAACAGTTTTTTTATTTTGAACAACTATAAAGAACCTACCAAATGAATGAAATTTATCAAATAACTAAACTTGTTGACATGAGATATCTAACAAAAGATTTCATAGGGATAAACATCACACAAAATCAATGCCAACAAATACTTAAAAACTAATACTTCTATAAGAAAAGGTATGGAACAACCAAACCAGAGCAAACATAAAGATTTCCAACATGTAGCAAGATTAGAATACCATTTCAAACAAAAAATCTACAAAGAAAACAATTGTGTTCTTAAGCACATAGAACATAAAGACAACATTTAATCAATTTACAAAACACTTAAGTATGTATCTCCGCATGTTGATTGAATAAAAACGTTAAGTTTAAATGGCTGTGGTTGGATAGATCAAGTCAGGCATGAAACTGAAAATCGGTGTACATGGATCTGAATAGGATCCAATATCCGTACTTGTATTAAAGATGTATCTGTGGATCAACCACAGACATATCAATATCCAATCCGTTCTCCCAACAATACAAAACTAGGATTGTGGAGATAAGATACAAGTTAGATATCCAACTGAATTCAAATCCATTTAGTTGAATTCAGTAGCTTGGTTCAGTTTTGGCATAGAGAATTACATCCGAATTTGAATCCAACATAAATCTGCATCCAAGTGCATGTAAACAATGGATCTGCTAGCTATTTAAGCTTAGTTGCATTCAGATCCAATTTTAGGTTTATTCTCCTCAATCAGAATCCATCTCTAAATCTAATTTTGCAAATATGATTAGGCCGGATTTAGCAATGCCTGGATCCAAACCAAATCCGACCCATTTACATCCCAGTTAGGGATGTCACTGAACCAGATTTTATCAATATCTAACAAAATTCGATTTTGTTAGTTGCATTTGGTAAGCCGAAAAATATCATATTATAATCAGATCCGGATATGGTTTTGATTTTTTGCTACAGAATATGAGAAATATCCGAATTTGACAGATATCAAATCCATTTACATGTAAAAAAGAAAATCTGGTATGAACTTGTCACTATCCAAATCCGTTTAGCCAACATCCTATTAGTGGAATATGATACAGGCCACATCCAATCCCAATCCGAACGGTTTACATCCCTATACCTACATTTGATCATCAAATATTGGACCGGATCAGTACAAGTTACATTAACAACTTTAGGTCGAGCATCACTATATCAATTCGGATCTAGTTCGGTCCTAATCAGATCTGGATCCGGATCTACTGCTTAAAATGAAGTCCAGATTCTATTAATCTATGTTCCGGACCGTATCCGACCCGTCTTAAACCCTTAGAAGTGGGCCCGGCGGCTCACAGTATAACCGGCTAGAGCCAGTTGTTCCAGTAACCACGATAGGGAGAAAAAAAAACATAAAAAACGAGGGAAATATAAAGCACTCTGTTTCGGCTTCGCTCCCTCTGTAGTCAGCCTCTTCGTTCTCGTTTGAACTCATCCATCTCTCTCTCTCCTCTCGTTTTTTCTGAATTTTCAGATCCGGTTTTCCGCGATTTGGCAAGAGGTTTAGTGAAGAGCAAGCGCGATCGGATCGTGAAATTCGGATGTTTTCGGGGGTTTCTGTCTAGGATTTGGCGAAAATCGGGTTTCTTTTGGTTTTTCGGATGCGATGAAGTAAGAAAATTTTCATAATAAGTTCGAAATTTTGTGTTGATTCTAGCAGGAATAAATTTCTATGGTTCTCGTCTTAGTTTCTTGGGTTTTGCCTGTTTTTTGTTGATTTCTGTGGCCGAATTAACCTTTTCCAGAGGTTTTGGTTGAACATTGAGCTGAATTTTCAGGTCGAATGAGGTTTAGCTTGAGTTATCGGTGCAAATCTTGCGGATTTGAGTTTAAAAGAGAAAAAATGGAAGATCGCTCTAGCGATTAGCTATTCTTTTTGCAGATTTGCACATGGCGGTTGTCTTTTGAAGATCGGCGTCCTTTTGATGCCTTTTTAAGGATTTGATTTAGTTAAACCGCTTGAATGAACTTGAAATAGTGTGAAGGTTTGTCGCTTTTGTGCAGTGTGATCTGTGAAGATGTTCTACATTTCTCATCTATTAGAACTCTAGGGTTTCTGTGATTGAAATACTGGATTTTAACTGTTAAGTGAAGTCAGAATTAAGTGAATTACTCTTTTCACGTTCAGGCATTTTGAGACCTTTCGTGGTTTCGGTTTGGCATTTTTCTGAGAGATGGACTGGACGTTGGTGCTATGAGGATGTTTTCGACACGTTGTTGCTCTGAATTAACAGAGACATGCGATCGTCATTTCTGTTGTTCGAGCATTTTGCCTTTGGAAATCCGAGTGAATGATACATTGGTTGGATGATTTCTTCAACACATTGTGCAATATTATGATTGATTGGGGTCATTGAATTCCTCAATGGGTTTAGCTCGAGATTAAAGATTGGTTTCATGATGCTGGGTTTCAAGGGAAAATGCAGGCTGACAGTGGTGGTCCTGGTTACCATCTGCTCATTTCTTGTGGCTTTGTATGGGTTACTGAAACCCGTTCCAAATGGCTGTATCATGACCTACATGTATCCGACCTACATTCCTATCAAAACCCCTCAGAATGTATCATCTGAGAAATATGGGTTGTTCTTGTATCACGAAGGGTGGAAGAAGATCGACTTCAATGAGCATCTCATGAAGCTTAATGGGGTTCCTGTACTCTTTATTCCTGGCAATGGCGGAAGCTACAAACAGGCATGCCTTTCTCATTTCTTTGGTACTTTCTTTAGTTGCTTTGAAAGCAATATAAACAATTCAGTTGTTATTTTAACTGCATTCTTGAGTTTAGATAGTTCCAGCACATTTTCAGGTATTTTATCTAATGTTTGCAGGGGTGTTGCTTATTTTTTCATTATTTTCAGCATGCCCTTTGGTATTTTAGAAACATGCCATAGAAAGATGTAATTTTATACATAGGAAGCCCATGATCATAAACTTGCCTTGAAATGGTGTTGTATGGGAACCTTTCCAGAGTCCAAAATGTCATAGCCATGATATGACTGGCAATTGATTCATTAAGTAAATGGTTGAAGAAATACCTATAATTACTGAATGAAAAACAATCTGTAATTATTAATTACCTATAATTTCTAAGGTTGTAAAGTGACAAAAAGAAGTCTTTGCACAAACACACATTATTTTGAAAATGAAATGGTTTATAAGATTTTAGCTTTAAATCTAATAGATGAAGTAGTATGGGCTCAGCTTGGGTCGAGTAAACTCATTTAAGTATATATACATAAGTATATATTTATGTAAGTATGCTTTATGTATACATACCATAGTCACCTGTATCATTCAACGTAATTTCTCAACAAGGAGTTTTCTTAGAGAGAATTTCAATGAGTGATTTTTCTCAGGAAAATTTTGGGAGTTTTAAAAATTAAAAAAATATAAAAAATATTAAAGACAATAAAATAATATATTTTGTATCATTTTTCTTTCAAAAATATAAGGAAATAAGTTTGAAAAGTTTTTTAAATACAAAAGAAACAAAAAATACAAAAACTAGACTTAACATATATAAAATAGGATTTTTTTAAAAATATCATGATATTTCATTTTTGGCAATATTTAAAAAATATTGTGATATTATCAACTTGTTTGATTTTGCTCATATTTTCCTGATATTTACAAAATATCGTGTGCAGGTATGGGTATGGGTATGGGTATGGGTACGGGTACGAGTACGAAGGGTACACCACGTCAATTTCAAAAAATGTGGGTACGGGGACATGGCTATATATATCACATAAATACAAAATAAATTCAAAATAAACTGAATATAATCTAAATATACATGATATATCTAAAATATCTATTATATACTGAAAATATAAAGTTATAAACTGAAAATATAATTATAAATTATAAATTGAATACAAACTTGTATGTACAGAGGTAAAATGGCGTGTCCAGGTGTCGGCGCGTGTCAACATGGGTACAGAGGGCAAAATGGAGTGTCCGTGTGACATAGGTGACAGTGATACATACATAAGTACGCACACACACACACACACACACACACACACACACACACACACACACATATATATATATATATATATATATATATATATATATATATATATATATATATATAGAGAGAGAGAGAGAGAGAGAGAGAGAGAGAGAGAGAGAGAGATGATATTTTGAAAATATAAATTTTTTGTATATCTTGCAATATTATTGCGACAATATCACGATGTTATTGCAATAATATCATGATATTATCAGTTATTTTTAGTTTTTTATTTCTTTTTCAATAGCTTAATTATGTGTTTCCTTCTTTCTTTTTTGTTTTTCTCTTTTATGTGTATTTTATTATCTAAACATGTTATTTTTGTACATTTGTCTGCTATATATATTTTAATTTTAAAGCACCAAGATTTTCCCAAGATTTATCAATTAAACCTATATTATTGTGTGGAATTGCCTTGTTGAGATATAGCCAAGACAAGACTGATATTTGTGACTTTCTAAGTAGTCAAAAGTGCTAATCGGTGCCTAGGTGGGACTAGTCAGCCTAGTTGGGACCCAAAAAAAGGAAAAATTTTTAAAAATAAAAAAATAAAAAGTTACAATAAATTCTTAAAAATAATATAAAATACATATTCAACATAATTTGTGAACTTAAATGATAGAAACTTAAAAAAAGATTCATGAATGAATCTAAATAATTAAAACATAATTACATTTCTAACATTCAACTTCATCTAAACAGATATTTGTTTAGTTGCATCACCTAGAGACACACAAAAGAACAAAAATATTTGAAAAAAAATATAAAAGCATAAAAATAAGAGGAAAAACTGAAACACTTAAATATTTCAAAATACTCAAACAAAACATGATTATAATGTTTTAAATATTATAAAAATAAATGTAAAATGCCAACCTTGGTGCCCCTCTTCCAACCTAAGGACTTGTCTAGGCGCTCCTAGGCAATAGTAGACTTGCACCTAGGTAGCCTAGGCGACCTAATCGGGAGCCTAGGTATGATTTTAACTACATAGGTGGCTATGATATATTGTATAAGTTTATGATAGAAAAATGCGGTAGGTTAGAAGGTTTTTCTGCTACAAGGACACAGCTAGAAGGATATGGTATACATCGTCTTTATATATTTTTTGATCAAGGATGGTATGCAAATGGACACTGCACAAGAGTAAATTGGAGTATCCCTGTGATGAAGGGTGATTGACTTGTATGCATGTACATGGGATCTCACTGGTTCAATTCTCCACTTCAACTATACGAAAATGAAATAATTTTTTAATTTCAACTCGCCAGCTCATTTGACCTGCATTTGTTAGGAGCTCAAGTTTGGCTTGGCTCACCATGAGCCCAAGCTGGATCTAGACCTAAATGAGCCCCTGGCTCGGCTTGTTTAAAAATCTGGCATATGCATACTACTCATTATGGTCTAGAGGTTTTAGGTAAAAGCCTAGGATGAAATGCAGACTTCAGTAGTGGAAAAAAGGATCTTACTTAGATGGAATGCTTTTATCTGGAACTATATTAAAGTTGCAACTAGCAAGGTATTAAAGAATGATGGAGCCAATCATCTCTTAGCTTAATCTATAGCAAACAGCAAGGAGATTGAATTATTGAATGGATTCTTGGATAGCCATGGGATAGTCATTCCTTTGGGTGCTTGTGTGCATTTGTTCTGAAAATTCAAGAAAGCATATAGCCTACTCTTATGGCTCATTGCACCTTTGGTGGGAGTTTTGGAAGTGAACATGGAGAATATGGTGGCAGGAGGCTTTCAAGATTGAGCTGCTGCTTTATCTTGCCTCTTTTTGTTCACATATGGGTTCGATTGATTAGGCCATCTACACAATTTATGTTCTTTTGGGTCCAGTTGTTTAATATGCTCATTGTGGTTCTTGCTTCTATGGGTTTGAATTAGAATATAGCTGGCTACCCACTGAGCTATCTGTCCCTTTCTTTTCTTTTCTTTTTTGTTTCTTGCATTCTATTAATCATGTGTAGCAGTTCTCCAAGAAGTCTTGTGAATATCACTCAGATTTTTCCTTTTGTTATCGTATAATTAATTTTTTGGTACTGTCAAAATGGTGATTCATTTTTTCGTTATTTCATCATCTTTGTTGTTTGATCCTTTCTCTTTGCATAGGTGCGGTCTTTGGCGGCAGAGTCTGACAGAGCATATCAAGGAGGTCCTCTTGAGCCAATGTTTTACCAGGAAGCTTCTTTTACACCTGAGGTGGGAGGAGGGGATGAGGATATCACTTTCACACCACCTAGTCAATACTCATCCATGCTTGACTGGTTTGCTGTTGATCTCGAAGGGGAACACTCTGCAATGGATGGACAGATACTTGAAGAGCACACTGAATATGTTGTCTATGCTGTTCACAGGGTATGTGTACTTTGACATAAATTGAAAGGTTCCTTCTGCATAATATATACGACAGTTGCATACTTGACTATGACAATGCTTTTGCTTCTGATACAATACACACTTGTGACTATTATTATTATTTTTGAAGGTAGTTGGAACTACCAGTATGGTTAAATAGACTTGGTAAATCTTGTTTTCTTGGTAACTTGTTTTCTTCATAGACATATAAGTGATGGATGTGGAATCCTGTTTATTTTAAATTTAGATGGGTTCATCTTTCTTCTTTTTAACTTTACTACATGATTTAAAATGGTCTAGAATTTGATAATGATGTATATTAGGGGTGGCAAAATCTGACCCGACCCGCCAACCCGCTTCTTAGCTGGGTTTGGGTTTGGCTTAAACGGGTTTGTGTCGTAAACGGGTCGACCCTCCTAACCCGTTTATTAAACGGGTCAGGTTCGTGTTAGGGGTATGCCAACCCGCCAACCCGGCTGACCCGTTTAATAAACGGGTTAGGCGGGCGGGTCAACCCGTTTACCCGAACCCGACCCGCCAACCCGCCCGCTAACCCGCCAACCCGTTTACCCGACCCGACCCGTTTATTAAACGGGTTAACCGTGTCGTGTCGGGTTACCCGTTTAATAAATGGGTCGGGTTCGTGTTTGCCACAGCCGACCCGTTTAATAAACGGGTCGGGTTCGTGTTGAGGTATGCTGACCCGCCAACCCGACCCGATTGCCACACCTAATGTATATTGGTAAATGTGTTAGCACTTAAAGTTAGTGAAACCTCACTGTTTTACAGCATCATTTTGCTTCAAGTTGCTGAAGATGCATTAGGACTTGGTGCATATTGAGTGCTTGATGGACCATCTCATTTTAGCAATTGTAATTCTGCAAGGGAAAAAACCCAAGAGGATTGTGGAGGCTAGCTATTAAAGTTCTGTTTTATTTTATGTTGTTCTGGTACAGAAATGTGAACAAATGAGGAAATTCTAGGTTAAGCAGAGGAATCATCTAGGGAAGACTAGATTCCCATGCTGTAACATGTTTTTGAGTATTCTCCTGAAATCCCTGTTGCTGGTATCCTATGGTTCTTAGTCTCTTGACGTGAAAAAGGGGGATTATGTGTAAGCCAGATGCTTCATGAACTGTTCTCCTTTTGCCGGTGGATGCTGCTCAATGCAATGTGGTGCTGGCCTGTGTCACATAGGTACGGGTTTTAACATGTGGTATGACAAGTGTATGGCTGGTATGCCACGGTTGTTTTCCAAGAGGAGGGTGTGAGAGTGCAACTAGGCTGTATTATTGCATGCACACATGCAAATTCACACATAGAAACATGTTTTGCTGCAAGTCAAGAACCGTACTAAAAGATACAGAGAAAAAAATTTGTAGCAGCACCTGGAAGAACCTAGTACCAGCATTGACATGGGTACATAGGGTATTTCGAAGTACCATGTCTTGTAGGTGCTCACATATTCACCCAGTGTGTAAATGTGAATAACATGAAAGTGCTCGGTAACTCTGTTCCCTTTTCCTATGCTTACATACTTAATTTGTGCATGTTGACAAGCTGTTGATGAAATGAGGCATTATTTGGTTAATCTTGACCTGCATAAAGTTGCATCTTCTAAGTGCGCAAAAAGAAAAAAACGTGATCAAATGTATGTCTTAATGAGTTTGTGCCCTTACCATATGACCGGTCCTTTAAGACAACTCAAATGGTAGAAAAAGGTTTAAATCATATACATTTATCAAGATTGAAAGCAAAAATAATGAAAATACTAAACATATTATGAATTGTGGTCAGCATAGTCACCTGTATCATTAAAGATAATTTCTCAGCGAGGGTATTTCTCGGAGAGATTTTTAAAAGTTGATAAATCTTGGGAATATCTCGGGAGTTTAAAAAATTGGAAAAAATATAAATAACAACAAAAAAGCTAAGAAAATAATAAGTTTTGCATTATTTTTCTTCTAAAAATATAAAGAAACATGTTTTAAAGGTTTTAAAATATAAAAGAAACAAAAAATAGGAAATGCAAACTTAAAATAATAAAAAAAGAGTTTTTCCCACAAATATCACGATATTTTGTCTTTGACGATATTTTGAAAATATTGCGATATGCTCTCGATATTATCGGCTACCTTGAAATAGCCAATAATATCACAGTATTTTCAATATATTGGCGATATCGGTGACAATGGGTCAGACCTAAATAAATTGTGGTTTATTAATAATTTTATGACAAATAAGATGAATAAAAAACAAAAGTATGTATGTGTTTGAACTATATTGTAATTTAAAACATACAATGCAAAAGAATTAAGGCAATTACATAGTTTTTTTATACAACTTACTATATGTTTAATTTAAAACGTGCAAGAAAAAACTAAAGCAAATAAATACCATTATAAAATATTGTTATATATTGTTTATCCAACTAACCAACAAATGAAAGAGTTTAAGAAAAAAAAACATTTACCACATTAAAAACAGGAAAAAAGAGAGTTATATATACCATAGTAATAAAACTTAAAACTTAAAATAAAATGAACATACTATTTGTAAAGAGAGGCAAATTTTGAGGCAAGCATTTGCTGAAAATTTTAGTCCAGCATTTGTCTCATATTGGGATGGATCTTAACATTGTCCCAAATGCCTTTTATAGACCAGCCTTGATAAATCATAAAACATGAACAACCACTACAACAGCTGGATTTAAAGGAAGAAAACTGAAAAATGCGTGGGTTTCCAAAACTGCAATATATCATAACTGTAGGCTATAGTTCTTAAATGCGTAGGTTTATTAAGAGTGGTAAGTTTCAAAACTATTCATATTCTTGCAATTGATGAATGCATTATATGTGTAAATGGAATGTAGGCCTCCTCTTGGCCAGAGAGAGAGAGAGAGAGAGAGAGAGAGAGAGAGAGAGAGAGAGAGAGAGAGAGAGAGAGAGAGAGAGAGACGATTATACATTAAATGGCAACTCTTCAGTTTTTGAAAATTTACAAAATGCCATGTAACACTTTGTTTATTAAAAAATCATACACAAATGCCCAAACAAGTTCAAAATGGCCTTCTTAAACACATGACAACCATGTCGATTAAGAAAAGTTATAAAGGATCTAATTTTTTACACCTACTACCCTTGCTTCTGCTTTTATAATATTTAGGATAATTCTTGATAACCAGCTAAATATAAATATCCAGTTTTTGTGTGTCATCACCATGCAACTGCCTTTTTACAAACATAAATGAGTTTGATGTTGCTTTATTCCCGTTCTGCACTTAGAATAGAATATATGTTTGTTATGTCACCTACTTCTGAGAGCTTCTGTTTTGTTCTTGCTGCTTTGGTTTTGATTGTTGCTATGTTATTTGCTTTTTGCAAAATGATAACATCATTCAGATTGGAAGAAGGCTGTTTTACCCAGAGTTAGGGGTGGCAAAACCTGACCCGACCCGCCAACCCGCCTCTTAGGCGGGTTCGGGTTTGGCTTAAACTAACCCGTTTAATAAACTGGTCGACCCGCCTAACCCGTTTATTAAACGGGTCGGGTTCGTGTTAGGGGTATGCCAACCCGCCAACCCGACTGACCCGTTTAATAAACGGGTTAGGCGGGCGGGTCAACTCGTTTACCCAAACCCGACCCGCCAACCCGTTTACCCGACCCCGACCCGCTCGCTAACCCACCAACTCGTTTACCCGACCCAACCCGTTTATTAAACGGGTTGGCGGGTCGTGTCGGGTTACCCGTTTAATAAACGGGTCAGGTTCGTGTTTGCCACAATCGACTCGTTTATTAAACGGGTCGGGTTCGTGTTTGCCACAGTCGACCCGTTTATTAAACGGGTCGGGTTCAAGTTGAGGTATGCTGACCCGCCAGGTCGACCCGCCAACCAGACCCGATTGCCACCCCTACCCAGAGTTACTGGAAACACCTAGGTAACTGGGGAAATGTGCTGGGAAGCACATTTTTTGGGAAGCGTGCTTCCCCCCTCGCTTCCCCCATTTTTTTTTCATTTTTTTTCTTTTTTTATTTTTATTTTTATTTTTTTTTTCTCTTTTTCGCTTTCGGTTCGCTTCCTAGGTCGCTTCCGAGACGCTTCCTGATTCGCTCCTAAGTCGTCCCATGCTTCCCGCTTCCTAAAATTTTAAAAGTGCCTCTCTTCCCGCTTCCCGTATTGCTTTCCGCTCCCGCTTCCTCGACTGGCAACCAGGGTTTTACCTCAAGTTGAATAAAAAAATTTGAAGTCAAATGGCATTACATTTATTAAGAGTTTGTCATGGACATCAATTTTCTCTCAATTCTTCCTTCTTTTCTTAAGAAGGATATGCTTTATGTGAAGCCATTGTCTATGAAACCCTGATTCCTTGGCTTATGGTGGATAATGAGATTGTTGAGTAACTAATCTTTGTGAAGAGCCTTACAAACAATCAAGTTTCCAAATAACTTGATACTTCAAACATTCAAAAGCATATGCTAGCACAAAGTAGCATTCAAATACTTTACAACACAAAAGTAATAAAGTGCGTCAAATGCATTGTTTGATTAATGAGCATTAGGGGATAAAATCCCTTCTTTTTATATATAATAAAATGGGCTGGAGGCCCTTGTTTATAGAGAACATAGAAGGGGAGGAGACGTTGGGACTGTAGCTGACTGTGTCAGCTGTACTCAGACTGTCATTAGCTGACTATGTTCAGCAGTCAACTAATGACAGTTTACAAAACAAAAAGGTAAGTAAAAAATAAATAAAGAAAAAGGAAAAATTACATAAAAAAAGAAAAAGATTACAAATATATACATATATACTTTAAATGTGTATTTATAAACATATACTTATACATGTACATACTCTTGTATTAAGAAGAGTATATATATATATATTCAGGTATATACATATATGTATTATTTTCTAACAGTCTCCCTCAAACTTGTGAAATCACCGAAAGTTTGTCAAGTAAAAAGTTGAATATTGGTGAGCATAATGCCTTGGTGAAGAAATCCGCAAGTTGATATTCTGATGTTACATAAGGAAGATCAATAGTCTTCTTTAAGTATTCTTCACGAACAAAATGATAATCCATCTCTATATGCTTAGTTCTTTCATGGAACGTATGATTTCAAGCAATGTATATGGAGCTCTTATTGTCACATCATAATCTTGTAGGATTCTGAAGATGAATTCACATATCTGAAATTAGTTGTTTGAGCAACACGATTTTCATGGTAGTAGTTGTCATTGCTCTATATTTAGCTTCTGTAGATGATAATGACACCTTTTGTTGTTTCTTGCATCTCCATAAAATCAATGAAAAACCAGTTGTTGAGCGCCTATTATTTCGATCCCCTCTTCAATCAGCATCAGAGTATGCAATAAGATCTAAGAAGGAAGAAGAAGATAAAAAAACTCTCTTATTTATTGTACTTCTGTCATATTTAATGATTCTCATGACTACACTCATATGAGCTGATGTTGGAGTATGTTGAAATTGGCTGGCTATATGTACAACATGAGCTATGTCTGGTCTTGTAATACTTAGATACATAAGAGATCCCACGAGCTGTCTAAAGGGGGTTGGGTTGTCCAAAGGAACTCCATCATCGGCTCGTATCTTTATTCCAACAATCTCTAGGGTGTCAACAACTTTATCATCTGATAATCCTGACCTGTCAATAATATCTGAAGCAAACTTTGTTTGTGACAATATGTATCCTCTGTTGGAGTAGGATACTTCTATACAAAGAAAGTATGTTAGGAACCCAAGATCTGACATTTCAAAAGAATTTTTTAAAAACTGTTTTACTTTCTTGATTCCTTCTTTGTCAGTACCTGTAATCAACATATCATAAACATACAAAAGTAAAATTATAATACCTGCAGAAGAATTTTTGATAAATAAAGCTGTATCAGTATTGCATGGTTAAAAAAATATCTTGTAATAACATTGTTAAAAGTATCAAACCAAGCTTTAGGTGCTTGTTTGAGGCCATACAATGCCTTTTTTAATTTAAGCACTTTACTTGAAGGGATTATCAATCCAGGTGGAACATCCGTATACTTCCTCATTAAGATTCCCATTCAAAAAGACATTTTTAACATCCATTTGAAATATATTTCAGTTTTTAATAGCTGAAATAGCTACAAGCATCCGAACAATGGTCATCCTGGCAACATGAGCAAAAGTTTCTTCATAATCAACTTTGTATTCTTGAGAATATCCTTTGGCAACTAGCCTAGCTTTACGTCTTTCCAAGGATCCATTACTTTTGGTATTTACCTTAAAAACCCATCTACAACCTATAGTCTTCTTTCCGATGGGTAAATTTAGAATTTTTCAAGTATTATCTTCTTTAAGAGCATCTAATTCTATATGCATAGCTTTTATCCATTCGAGTAATTTTTTTGCTTCATTGTAACATGAGGGTTAAAAGTAAGAATGAATAGCTATAAGACATGCTCTATGTTTAGAAGAGAATATGTAACGACCCCAACTCATAACCCTTAAAAAGTGCAGATTTTTTTTTTTAAAACCATTACAAAAATATTCTCAGAAACCCGGGGCCTTTACAGTTTCTCTAACAATTAGATAACCAACCAACCACCAGGGATCTTACATTTATCATCCACACCATAGCAAACCAAAGTTTTATTAATTAAGTAAGAAATAGTCTTGAGACAATAGCATAAGAAAATTTAGAGTGCATGAACAATTAAATGTAAATAAAAAGTAAAGCAAAACAGAGCCACACTGTCCATCTATGAAGCTGTCTAGCAAACGTGTCACACTCGTAGCTCTCTCAGAAGTGAGTCACTTCACTGATCTCCTGCGGTTGCGAAAAATCACAAAAACAGGGTATCAGAAATCCGAGGAATTCTACGTACGAATTTTTCTATTAAAATAAATGATCATAAAGAATACAGATAAGAATCCAAGCAATAATTTAGAGAAATACTATTTCATTAAGAACATGGTTCAGGTAAGCATTTAAAACACTAAGCATGCAACGGGATATAATATCATGCATTCAATCATACCGGGCAAGTAGAATAGCAGATAAATATGCATGATCTAATGCATAACAGCACTATGCATGACTTCAGTGCAATACATGAGTAAATTATTATCTTTTATTAGAGTTTTCTTTTCATATGCATGTCCCTATTAAATGTACACAATTAAGTTTCTCTTTTTATTACCGTTGTCTGTGGATACACCAAACAGGTAAAAATTCCCGATGTCAAGTGTGGTTCTAAGGGTAACTTAGCACACAAGTTGTATTTTATTACTGAGTTTCAAACTTAGCTCTCGACCAAATCATTTTCGGAACATTAGACCTCCACATCTAATGTCGGGACACTAAGGACCTTCACATCCAATAGTGTCACTTTCTTAGTATATCAAAACAACAGTTGTCTTTACACACCACCCTCAGGTCAAGTGACAGGCTCTCCCTAAAATCGTGATCAAGAGAAAAAATCTCAATATCGAGTTCAGGGGTAATCAATAAAGCACACAAAGTTTTTGTATCCTCGTGGTCCCCCAAAACCGAAACTCTAAGATTGCCATTCTTCCGATGGGAGATCTTAGAATATTTATTACACTGTTCTTTTATTTTTATTTGATCATTATTATATCATTTCTTTAATTTGCAATGCATTATGCAAACCAAGGCAAAAGCTCGCAGATTTTCCTGCGAGAACCATTACGGGACTACCGCTCGTGGAAAATCATAGAACAATGCAAAATATTAATGTGATTTTTGTGATGCATTTAAAATAAAATAAAGAAGGAGCAACCCAGAGCTCGGGGCCCACCAAGCCCATAATGAATCATTTCGATCATCGATGCTCCCTATGCAAAAACCATAACGATATGCCATGAATGATATAAATGACATGCTTTTTAAGTGCACATTCATGTATGCAATTTTAACTATGCACACGAAACAAGGATATGCTTGTTTTTATTTAATTCATATGTTAGAGACAAGTGCACATTTTCGAGCAAACTGCATGGATCCATTCATTATGCATAATCATGTCATTTGCATACTTTTCATGGTGTACACCTATTCGTGTCAATGCATGTTTTCTTTGAGTGCACACATTCATTGCATGCCATCACTCAACACCCAAACTTATGTCAAATGCATGATTCCATTTAATGCATGAATTCATGTTAAACGTGTGGATACTTATGCCAATATACGTATGCAGCATAATCTACAATTCAATATTTGTATATGCTCACAAGATACCCATGTGTATAACATTGAAATTGAATGTTGATCACCCAACATTAATCAATCATAAACATGCGACAACACTTTCTAGCATTCACATAGCCGAAGCATTCACAATGGGTGAAATCTAGAAATTTAAAGATGCACAACTCATATATAGTTATGTATATATATATATATATATATATTTTTTTTTTTTAAAACAAAATTTTCAGCACCCACATATATAAATTTATTTATTTTTTGTTTTGCAAAACTTACACACACAGCCGACCCAGCCGGCTGGGGTCTCAAACAGGTCCAGTTGAAGGTCAGTTAGGTCAGCTGGGTCGGGTCTGGTCAGCCCGGGCCAGACTGGGCCTGGCAGATCCCTGCCAGGCCGGGCTAGCCGAGTCAGCGTATACACAGGCCCAGCTGGGCCTGTGTGCGCATGCTGTCAGGGCATGGCCGACAGCCCAAAGGATAAAAAAATAAAAAAAACTTTTTTTTTTCTCTTGCATTGCTGCCCAGCAGGTCAGACAGAACCGACACTGAGCTCGGTTCTGTCGACCCAGGCAGGGCCAGCAAGGCCTGCACCCAGCCAGCCCAGTCTGGCAGCATCTAACGTGTGCTGCCCGGCTTGGCTGTGCCCAGCCAGTTCTCTGGTTCCCAGGGACAGGCTCCTACACACACACACATATCAATATATATATATATATATATATATATATATAATTTTGTTTTTCTGGTTTTCGAAAATATGCATATGCAAAGGTTTAACGTGTAAGCAGTCTCACAACAAACTATGATTATGCATGCAGATTCGCAACCGAAGTAATCATGTATATACACATCCATGTCCAGGAACACGTATACATTAACATTTGCACAGATTTATATGGTGAGCCAATGCACAGATTTATATGATGATGCTCATGAAGCAATAGTTTTACCATGGAATAAACATTGATATCTTGATCAAAATCAAATATACACTGGTTACAGTCATGCTCATGAAAGTTTCTATGAAGTCATCCATGCTTACACATTTAGCTTCTCTTTCACACCACTACACGTACATCCAACATCATATGCGATGGAAAACCCATAGGAATCCAAACAAGCATAGAACACCCAATCAAAAAGCTACTTTTATCAAACAATAAAATTCTGTTATGCATGTACAGAATCCTAATTCATAGAAAGGATGAAAACACTAAGAAATACAGCCATAGATCTAATAGTGAACATCAATATTCACCCCTTTCTTACCGGATTCACTAAAATATTGAATGAAAACGAATCTGTACTCCTTTTCTCATTCGAAATTAAAAGAGGAACCCATACCTTGTTTTCTTTTTTTTTTTTGAAATTCAAAATCGAGATGAAAAGGGCGTTGAACGATTGGAGAAGAAGGTGAACCCTTCTTCTTCTTCTTTTCTTTCTCTTTTCCTTCCCTCCTCTCTTTCTCTCTCTTTTCTTTCCTTTCTTTCTTTCTCTTTCTTATTTCCTTTTTTTCTTTTCTTTTTATATATAAAGAGGGTGAGAGGGGGTGACGCCCCCCCCTCCCTCTCCAGCCCTCTCTAAAAGGGTTGGGGTAGGAGAGTTTCCAATATGTGAAACTCTCTCTCTCAAGTTTCCAAATTTTTAAATTTTTCCATGTTGACGTTTTTTTCAAAACTTTCCAAATCCTTTAGAAGTCCTTCTTAATTCCTCTTGGGGCTTCTTAGGTAAGTAGGAGGACTCTTTTAAGAAGTCCTACTCAGCCCTAAACCCAATTTTTGGGATTAATAAAATTTAATTTAATAATTAATTAAATATTTTTCGAATTTCCAAAGTTTAATTACTCTAGGAGTCTTTTTAACCCCAACTAACTTTACTTTAAAGCTTTAAATTGATTTTAAAGCTAAAATGTTTTTGGACATGGATTTGGATCCGGATCTGGATTTAGATCAAAAAATCCAAACCCATATCAAAAATGAAATTTGGATCGAAATCTGGATCAGACCTAGATTAAAGTGGGTCTTGAATCAGATCCAAACCTATATTAATTTGGATCATATGCATCGGATCCAACTCGATCCAACTTCAGATCCATTTAAACAAACTGTTCAATTTTTTAAAAACTGCGATTTTCGGGCCAACCGGAACTCGAATTCAGGAAAGTAAAACATCGTTGAGCTCAGAATTTTGAGACGCATCCAACAACATATTACATAAATATCAAATTCTGAATTTTGCTGGAAAATAACCCAAATTTCGCTTAAATTTAAAAGTCGAAAATAAAACTCTTTTTCTCGCTTTGATTGGCTAGTTATGACCTTGTCGATGGGACCTGGGCCAAGCCCAAACTCAAAGACACCAGTCTAAAAATTGAGCCTCAAACAATTTTTCTCCCAGACTTAGCCAAATTTTTGACAAAATTTAAAAAGGACTAAGTATTGAAAAGCGTGATATTACAAAATGAGTCATAAGACACAAATTTATTTGGGATCCTTGAGATTCGTTCAGATCTACGAATAGTTGTTTGTTCTGAGGGTATTTCTAATGCTTCATGATTACTTTGATTTACACCTTCATTGGTTGTATTTCGATTCCTTCTAGTGTATACTATTGGTTCAGTTGTTGTTATATTCTCAATAAGAGGTTCTACATAAATATTTTCATCATTAGACTGCAATTTAAACAAGAATGAGTAATCAGAATTTATGTCTTGCGACATGTTTCCTTCAAATCCACTTTCATTTTCAACAAAATTAACATTCCTTGAGACGAGAAGTTTATCATTTTTTATATCATAACATTTGAATCCTTTTTGTATTTCAAAATAACCAATGAATGCGCAGGGAATAGCCTTAGATGACAGTTTATCTTCTTTATCATTTAAAACATAACATTTGCAACCAAAGATTCTCAGTCTTTGATAGTCAGGCTGATATTTGAATAAATTTTCAAAGGAAATTTTATTAGACAATGTTTTTGAAGGCATCCTATTTATAAGATATACTGAAGTTAATGCAGCTTTAGTCCAAAGATTTTTTGGAACATTTTTAGCAATCAGGAGAGTCCTTGTAGTTTCCATATTGTGTCTGTGTTTTCTTTCTGAAATTCCGTTTTGTTGTGGAGTTCTAGGACACGATCTTTGATGTAGAATTCCTTTATTTTCTAAAAGTTGTTTAAATTCATTTGACAAATATTCTCCTCCAGAGTCAGTTTTGAGAATTTTGAGTTTACTTTCAAATTGATTTTTAATCATATTATGGAATGTTTTGAATATTACGAATACATCAAATTTAAACTTAAGAAAGTAAATCCAACAATATCTAGTGAAATCATCAATAAACACAACATAGTAGGAGAATCCTCCTTTAGAAGCTACAGGTGCAGGACCCCACACATCTGAATGAACTAATTCAAAATGCATTGAAGAATAAAAGGTTCTTTGACTATAAGGCAAGGCTATCATTTTACTAAGTAAACATTCTTGACATTCAAAATTTTCTTTGCAAATATTCTTGGTAACTGGTACAAAATTTAATTTCTTTATATTTGGGTGCCCAAGTCTATGATGCCAAGTTCGTATATTTTTTGTTTGGGCAATGTTACAAAATAATTCATTTGGAATACAAAGGAAATCCATATAATAGAGATCTCCTTGTCTAGAACCTTCCACAATCAATTTTCTGGACTGGCGATCTTGCACCCAACATTTATTTGATGAGAAAATGACATCACATGCATGATCCGAGATTTGCGAAACTGAAAGTAGGTTAAGATGAAGTTTAGGTATAAATTTTATTTTTGGAATATAAAATTTGCTATGTTTTGACAAATCATTTTTAAAAGTTTCAATACCTTTTATTTCTAAGGCAGTGCCATCAACAGTGGACACAAATGATGTATTTGAATTAGATTGACATTCAGATAATATAGACTTATGTGGAGTCATATGAAAAGAAGCTCCTAAATCAAGAAGCTAAGAATACGTACCAGGAGTAGAAGATGATGCAATGGCTGCTCCTGAGGTAGATTCTTTAAGTAATGGTTGTAATGCCTCCATCAGTTGAGATAAGGATTTGGTGAGGTCCTTGAGATTCAGATTATCCTCATCTTGTTTTGATGGTGCAATGACAACACGTTTTTCTTGAGGTCAATATTTGTATTTTGGACATTGAGGCCTAATGTGACCGGGCTCATTACAGTTATGGCAAATGATTTTGATTCTCCTGTATTTCTATTAAAGTAAGGCGGTTTATATGGCTTAATATAATGTCCTGGTTTTGATGCGGCAAGAGTACAATCCTCTTCTTGACCATTGCTAGAGGTAGCAAGAACACTAACAATTTTACTCATGTTTAGCCTAGTTTCTTCTCCACTAAGTTTAGTGAGAATCTCATGAATAGGAGGAGGTGATGAAGATGATAGCGAGGAGGCCCTTGTTTGTTCAAATTCGGGTCTCAAACCATAGAGAAAAGCGAAGAGTCTATCTTCTTCAACTTGAACTCTTCGCATTTCTATACACTTACCTTCCCATTTGGGTTCAAATTCGGCAAGTTGGGTCCAAATGGAAGATAATTTCATATAGTAATTTCTTATATTTTTATCTCATTGTTTGATATTTCTAACCTTTTCTTGGAGATAATACTTGTGAGCCATATCTTTTTCAGTAAACATACCTTTAAGATATTCTCATGCTTCATTTGCCTTTTTGTAGCATAATAGATTTGAGGTAATTTTTGTCTATGCGTTTCTCATTTCCCATTCATCCAATTTCTTGTAGTATTCTTCCATGACTTTGTTTCTTTCCTCAAGACTAGTCTCAATCCCATTTTCACCTAATGAAATTTTGAGAGTAGGTTCAAGAATAGTACCTCTTACGAATCCCCACAAACCTTTACCTTTGATAAATGTCTCCAAGTGTTCCGTCCAAATATTATAGTTGCTTCTTTCAAGTTTGAACAGCGGAATAAAGTTGGAGTTGCTTGTATTGTGTGGAAAAGATTCACCCATGGTGAATTAGAGGAGGAAAAGAAGTCACCACCACGAAGTAGAATAATTACGCTTTACGAGACAACCCACCAATGCATCGTTGATCATACACCAAACTCTTATACCACTCTTATACCATGTGAAGAGGTTTACAAAAAATATGTGAAGAGCCTTACAAACAATCAAGTTTTCAAATAACTTGATACTTCAAACATTCAAAAGCATATGCTAGCACAAAGTAGCATTCAAATACTTCACAACACAAAAGTAAGAAAGTGCGTCAAATGCACTGTTTGATTAATGAGCATTAGGGGATAAAACCCCTTCTTTTTATATATAATACAATGGGCTGGAGGCCCTTATTTATAGAGAATATAGAAGAGGAGACGTTGGGACTGTTAGAGTCGTTGGGTACAGCCCCAACGACTCTTCAGCTGACTGTGTCAGCTGTACTCAGGCTGTCATTAGCTGATTGTGTTCAACAGTCAGTTAATGCAGTTTACAAAACAAAAAGGTAGGTAAAAAATAAATAAAGAAAAAGGAAAAAATACAGAAATAAAGAAAAAGATTACAAATATATACGTATGTACTTTAAATACGTATTTATATTCTTATACTTATACATATACATACTCTTATATTAAGAAGAGTATGTATATGTATACATACATAATTACATATATATATATATATATTCAAGTATATACATATATGTATTATTTTCTAACAATCTTTCTGTTCTCTTAGTGTCTTTTTAGAAGTATTTTTTGTTGCCCTTTTGTGTTTTTGTACATTGTATTTGTATGCTTTAGAAAATTGTTATCCATTGGGCTGCAGCCATCTTATGCTTCTAGCTTTTTCAATGTTGCTTGATCCTCCACAAAAATGTGATGACCATTCTTTGATTGAACCTTCGCTTCTAAGGTGAGAAGATATTTGATATATGTGTTGTGTCATAATGCCTTGTCTTGATTGCTTTATTTTTGACACCAAGAAAGAATATGTTGGTATCTACACTTGCTATTTTCTTTAAAATTGCAGGACTGTTGATAAACTAAGTTTTCCTGGTTATCATTTGCATGATGCTTGTTTCTTCATGTTTCTTAAGAAGAGCGCAAGCAAAGTGTTGCTGCCTTTGAGATGGCAATAATTGTAAAAAAATATTCTTTATATGGTAGCAGATTTTGGATCAGTATGTGGAGTCTCAAAATGCACGATCCAAAGAAGGTGCTGATGCCTCTGGAAGGTTACCCAGAAGTGTCATATTGGTTGGTCACTCTATGGGTGGATTTGTTGCTAGAGCTGCAATTGTCCACCCTCATTTAAGAAAATCTGCAGTGGAAACTGTCCTTACACTTTCTAGTGCACATCAGTAAGTGACTTCTTTAATTCTCATAACCGTGCTTAGGTTCCAAAGATGCTATACACTATCTTCTATGCATTCTTTTTATAGAACATGAACTATTAATGCAGGTCCCCACCACTGGCCCTGCAACCCTCATTAGGTCGGTTCTTTTCCCAAGTAAATAGTGACTGGAAAAAGGGCTATGAAGTCCAGAGGAAACATTCAGGCCATTCGGTGTCTGATACATTGCTTTCAAATGTCATTGTCATATCCATAGCTGGCGGCATTCGTGATTACCAGGTAAGGATTAACTCGGTATTATTTCTTTTTATTTGTTCTTTTTATCAATTATTAGGTCTTATTGCAGCACAACCCCTTCGGTGCATGTATTTTGGATGCTGAAACTTTTGACAATGGCAATCCCCCTACAGTTGGTTTGTGTCTCCCATAAAAAGAATGTTGTCACTTGCCAGTGGTTTAGGGAGACCTAATTGCAGCTTTTACAACTAGCCCTTGGGATATCTTCTTCATGATCTGTTTGGGCACTTCAATATTTGATCAAGTAGATGACTAGGGGATATTTTGTTGCAGGGTGGTAATTAATGCTGCATTTTGGACATTATTTTCATATATTTTAAAATTGGGTCATAAGATCCACTGTGTTTGGTTAGTTCTGACCTGTAGCCTACCATGTTGAAAAATTTCGAAGGCTAGACCTAAAATTGATGATTGGATCTATACATACACAGACTATGTGTAACTTTTTTTCTCTCGTACCTTATTCATGCACTAGTTTCTGAACTTTTTTTTATTCCCTTTTTTTTCTATGCCAGGTCCGCACAAAATTGACATCTTTAGATGGAATAGTACCTGCGAGTCATGGCTTTATGATTGGTACTGCAGGCATGAGGAATGTGTGGCTCTCAATGGAGCACCAATCTATTTTATGGTGTAATCAACTTGTAGTGCAGGTGCAGCTAAACAGAATTCTCGTTAATGCTTGTTGTATGATTTAAAAATTCTTTCAAAGTAACATACCAAATGCTTTTGAAAATCATAGGTATCACACACATTACTGAGTATTATTGATTCCAAAACTGGTCAACCATTCATGAATGCTCGCAAAAGGCTTGCTGTGTTTACCAAAATGCTTCATAGTGGAATACCTGAAAGCTTTAACTGGGTGGGACAGCTACCAGCTCCTTTGCTTTCTGAGCATGCCAATGTTGAGGTTGACAAAATCCTTGCTGGTATGATAACTCTTCCATTCTTTCATGTTGATAAAATTTTCTTGCTTAGTTGTGCAAGAATTACAATTTCTTATTTCTATTTCTATGTTTATATAATAAATATATATAATATATATATATATGTGTGCGTGTTTGTGTGATCCACAACCCATTAAGACCTAGTTTAAATTACTTGGGTTGGGTACTGGCCCATGATCAATAAATTTTTTGACTTTAAAGCATGGAGGGGCACCTATTTATAAGCATGGGGTGGGCTTCCATTTTCACTCTTAGAGATGGGACTAAGCTTCCATTGTATAAAGTCTCATTTTTACATGTAAGAGAAAATGATTAGCATTAATTCCCTACATCCTACTCATCTAATAAGAGAGAGATGTTATTAATTCATTAAATGTGCATGGAACACTCAACCTTTGAAAAATAGTCCCACATCGTGTATTTTAAGGGGGATGCTTCACTATCTATAAAAGGATGCGTCCATTTTTGACTTAAAATGAATTGTGTCATGGGCTGCACACCTGGACCCACTACTTAGCTGATCTCAGGATTGCCGGAAACTCTATGTACATGTGGGAAACCCTTTTCTTGGGAAACTGAAAACCTAACATTTCCGAAACTTGTGGGAAACTTCTAAAATTGCATGGGAAACCCGTTTCACATCACATGGGAAACCTACTTACTTTATAAGGGAAACCCATTTCCTTTATTTGGAAAACATGTTTTCTGTGCATTTCTTGCATGTTTCTCTTAAATAAGATTTTTTTTAATAAATACTTGAGATATGCATTTTATTCAAAAATTTAATTAGTGATTTAAAAAACTAATTTTTGCATATATATTTAACATTAAGAAGAATGTAATGTATTGGACAAAATTTCATATTTCATATTTCATATTTCGATATGACTGCATTATTTTTTTCCTTAATTCTTGATTCTGTTTAGACCTATGTTCCATTTAAAATATTTTATTAAAAGTAAGTTGAATTTGCACTAGTTCGTATAAAATATAACCAACTTTATAATTAGCTTTATTGTTGTAGTAAGCGTAATCACATATTTTATAAAAAAATAAATTTATTAATTCTTGCTAATAATTAGTAAAGAAGTTAAGTTTATACAATTTTATATTTTTTTCTGTTTGTCTTTGTGAAAAAAGGGGCAAGGGCTCTATGATCTTTTTAGACTATAAAGTCGTTGGGAGCCCAACAGTCATATTTATGACTATTGGGAGCTCCCAACGATTTCTTACATGGTTTATGAATAATGTTGAGCTTAAAATATGTGCCAATATTGCAAAATTTCGTAAAGCTAATGAGGCATGACTCTTTATGAATGATATGTATACCCAAAAAGATTTGGCATGGCAATATTTTTTGCAAGAAAACTTAGAACTACCAAGCAAGGGGACTTGAGTGTTCAAGATTTTTTTAGTGCTTTATCTCCTCTATGAGATGAATTGGTACTTTTGGAGTCTAAGTGGGTTGCCATTGAAGATGTGAAGCTTAAGCGTCAACAAATGGAAAGAGAACAATTTTTTCAATTCTTGTATGGACTTTGTTCCGAATTTGAACAAGTTAGATTTTCTCTTGTCCATAGATCTATACCTCTTCTCTTAGAAGATGCAGTTGCCAAAATATGCCAAGAAGAAACTCGTCTTGGTATGATTAAAGGAGGAGATGAAGTGTTGGCGGTGTCTAAACTCGACAACCATGTGAAGTCTTACAATCGTCCACACTTTGTGAGGCAAAATAACTATAGTGAAAATAATAACTATAGTTGTAACGTCCCAAAAATCCAGGACTTGTAACTTTTAGAATAGTTTAGAAAGCTTTGAAATCATACAATTATCGGAGTTTAAATAGTACTTCAGCGGAAAATGATATTTTTAAAACCACAAGTCAATGGACCTTGAGCGCATTACAACGTAAACTTTTCTTTGTCGAATCCCGCACAACTATTGAAATCAAATGGTTTTGAAATGCAGTTTCAATAATTGAGAATTTGTTCATGGGATTTTGCAACTCATTATATTTGTTGAAACCAAAAAGAAGTTTACTAAAACCTATGTCACATGGGTGCGGGTGCGGGAGCGGGTGCGGGTGCGGGTGCGGGTGCGGGGATTCGGCACTTCCAAAAAACCCGGGTGCGGGGGTGCGGCAGGGGCAAAAATGTAAAAAAAAAATTATATATATATAATTTTGAAGTTTTAACAGTTTAACATTTAACAGTAAACATTGTCATAAACTCATAATATGATTCATCATGCATGCAGTATATCAACCTAAATATCAAATTATCAATCAAATAAGTAAAGCAATTACATAAATCGACCTAAATATCAATCAAATAAGTATGCATAAAAGAACTAAATTACATACCAAAGTATATCCTGATGAAGTAATGGATGCTAATAATTTCTTCTTCATCATCAAATGCATCATTAGAAGGAATACGGGGCTCAGCTAAATCCATGTTTGTTACGTTGAATTCATGTTCTCCCTCGAAGTCACACTCTTCTGGGTTTACATCCCAAAATTTGGATGTTCCTTGTCTGCATTATAAACCCAATTTGAAAATGATAAATACAATACAAGTATATTTAAATGAAAACTAAGAAATAATCAAATAACTAAGAGAGCAAATTAGTACCTGTATTCATCATTGCTTCGCGAAAGTAATCGAAGATTTGAATGAACATATACTAAATCCTCTGCACGCTTGCTGGTGAGTTTATTTCTCTTCATGTTGTGGATTTGAGAATATGTGCTCCAATTTCTTTCACAACAAGATGAACTAGCAGGCTGCGATAGCAATCTTAATGCAAGACGTTGCAGAAGAGGTGTTTCCGATCCAAATGTTGACCACCATGTGATAGGATCTATATTATCTTCTTCTCTCGCGAATAATGCCGGTGCATATAATCTCGAAGATGAAAATTTTCCAAACTCTTGTGTGACTTGATGTAGAAGATGTGCTTCTGGAAAAAGTCTTGTCATACACATATTTCTATGTCTTGATAGCTCTGGGTCTAAATTTGGAGGGACACGACCAATACCTCCAGCCCGCCACTTATTTGCATAATATTTTGGATTAAGAGAATGTGCCATGCAATGCAAAGGAGTGTTGCTCTTATCCCATCTTCTGACTAAAATTGAATGAATATGATTAAAAAAATCTGAATCATCCAATGCAGGATTTTTTTCTTCATGCATGAAAACTATAGCTTGTATTTTTTCAATCATATTATCCCACATTTCATAAACTCTGTGAAGCATGGGCTCATCCTTATCAATTTCTCTTAACATTTCCCAAATAGGTTGCGTAAATTGAAGGAAGTATACCACTCTGTCCCAAAACTCATCATCAAGAATGAATTTCTTAATTTCTTGAGCCTTCATATCATCATCAACACGATAGAATGTCCAATTTTCATCAGTCACCATGTTAATCAAAGCATTCTTCACTCTTTTAATCCTCTTCATCATCACAATGATGGACGCAAAACGTGTTTCAGCGACCTTCAACAATTTCAAATCAGAATGCCTATTAAATATAGCATTAGCACGATGGTGGTTAACAACAAAATTCCTAATGCTTTTGACATTTCTTCTAAATCTTCAATCCATGAACATAAAGCATATGCTTGTGAATTTTCTTCTTCTTTGGGGTTGCATATGCTCTTTAGGGCTAGATTTAAGCTGTGTGCTACACAGGGAGTCCAAAAAATATGAGGGTACTCACTCTCCAAACTCAACGCTGCACTTTTACAAACCGGAGCATTGTCTGTAATGATTTGTACCACTTTCTGATCACCCACTTCTTTTATCACTTCTATAAACAATCCCTTTAAATACTCTGCATTTTTATATTCCCCAGATGCATCAACTGCTTTCAAGAATATTGGGCCACTAAGCGAACAAGCAATGAAATTGATTAATGGACGCCTTTGAATATCTGTCCATCCATCAGACACAATGGAAACTCCATTTTGCTCCCATGAATATTTTTTAATTTCTAGCAACCTCTCCACGTTTGCCCTCTCTTCTGCAAGAAGTGTGGTTCGTATTTTTTCTGAACTTGGAGGCACATAACCACTCAAATTACAATTTGCCAAGGATGTTACTAAATCCTTCCAATAAGGATTTTTAGCCGCATTAAATGAGAGTGAACCAGAATAAAAATACCTCCCAACTTTTCTATCCAATTCTTCTCTTCCATATGTATTGAATGCTGCTTGTATCGTTCCTCTACCTCCTAGATTGACTTTTCTTTTTTTTTTTAGCATCTTCTTGATGGCTTGCAAATGACACACTGACTGCAGAAGAATCGGCCATTGCCTTTCTCTTCTCATATTCTTCTTGTATTTTCTTGTATTGCCTTCGCATTGCCTCATCAACTTTTCTGCAAGCTGAAATGCCATGTCCTGGTATCTTCAACAAATGAGCCTTCACTCTTGTGTAAGACCCAACAAAATCTTTTTCGCAGAGCTTACATCGAAATCTTTTGTTTCCACCACCTCCTTCTCCAGTTTTTGCAAGTTTATCTACATGTATCCATAGTGGCCCCACATCATCAATCCCACTGCAACTATCAGCAAAACTAGCAGCAGAACTCACATGTTGGGATGAGGATGACGCAAGTCCTTTCCCTTTATCCGTCATTTTTATCCTGAAAACACAAAAAAAAATACATTACAATTTTCAATTCAATTCGAAAACACAAGGAGAAGGGGGGGCTCAGCCCCCTCCCCTGCCAACCCAACAAGAGAGCGAGAGCGAGGGGGGCTCGGCCCCTCCCTTGTCGACCCAAAGAAAAAAACATATGGGGGAGGGGCTCGGCCCCTCCCCTATCGACCAAAAAAAAAAAACAGATGGCCCCTATCGACCCAAATAAAAAAACAAACAGATGGGGGAGGGGCTCGGCCCCTCCCCTGTCGACCCAAAGAAAAAAACAGATGGGGGAGGGGCTCGGCCCCTCCCCTGTCGACCCAAAGAAAAAAACATATGGGGGAGGGGCTCGGCCCCTCCCCTGTCGACCCAAAGAAAAAAACATATGGGGGAGGGGCTCGGCCCCTCCCCTATCGACCCCAAAAAAAAAAAAGATGGGGGAGGGGCTCGGCCCCTCCCCTGTCGACCCAAAAAAAAAAAAAACAGATGGGGGAGGGGCTCGGCCCCTCCCCTGTCGACCCCAAAAAAAAAAAAACTGATGGGGGAGGGGTTCGGCCCCTCCCCTGTCGACCCAAAAAAAAAAAGATGGGGGAGGGGCTCGGCCCCTCCCCTGTCGACCCAAAAAAAAGAGGTAGATGGGGGAGGGGCTCGGCCCCTCCTGTGCCGAAAAATGAGGGAGCAGGGGAGGCTCAGCCCCTCCCCTGCCGACCCAACAAGAGACCGAGAGAGGGGGGGGGGTGCTCGGCCCCTCCCCAGCCGACCCAAGAAGACAGTGAGAGACATACCTGCGAGCCGAGAGGAGGAGTCTTGGAGGCGGAGCTGGGGGCGGCGGAGCTGGGGGCGGCGGCGCTGGGGGCGGCGATGCTGGGGGCGGCGGAGCTAGGGCGGCGATGGGAGAGCTCGAGCTCAGGGGGAGAGAGAGGAGAGATTAGGGCAAAAAATTTTTTTTGCCCTAATCCTCCTTTTCATCGGGGGGGGGGGGGGGGGACAAAATTTTTTTTTCGCCCAAAAATTTGGACAAAAATGACCCTGGGTGCGTTGACCGCACCCAGGGTCGTGTTGACCGCACCCAGGGTCGTGTTGACCGCACCCGGTGCCGCACCCGCACGCGATCCCGCGTCGCGTCGCGTCGACGCGGGTGCGACACCTGTTTTGCCGAGTCCCTGTGACATAAACTAAAACAGTTTTAGTAACTCAAGGTTTAATTAAAAGAGAATTTTTGAAATACACTGCATACCAAATTTACCAACATGTCCTCAGGAGCGAAACGTCAGGGAAAGAACTCTATCTTGATCTCATCGCGTCATCGTGCCATCGCAGAGTGTATCACCTGCCCATAAAATGGGTCAGTTTCACTAAAAACTGGTAGGTGCACATACAGGACTATATAGAACATAGTTAAGCAAAATAATTTAATATGTCAAGTAGACAGACAATTATATAACAATTTAATTTCAACAGATTCACAGAGCAACTATCATGAGCACAATGCTAAAATTATTACAAGCACATACAGGACTATATAGAACATAGTTAAGCAAAATAATTTAATCTGTCAAGTAGACAGACAATTATATAACAATTTAATTTCAACAGATTCACAGAGCAACTATCATGAGCACAATGCTAAAATTATTACAAGCATTTTACTGGCACAAGTAGGCTAACTATTACAAGCAAAGCACTGCACAAGAAAGTTAACTAGCAAAATACAATGCTACATCAACCACACACACAATTCCATAAGTATTGAACATGTTGTACCCTATAACTTTCATACGTGCATAACTGAACACATTGTGTGATCGAATTTAAATTATGTTTCGATATTAACTGGCCAAGCGGGTACGCACAAGACACGACTCTAGAAACAGCCTACACTGATCCGGGGGTTTATTATGCTATGTATTTTATGATAACCCGGATAGCTGACTGAGTCCGCACCTAAGGGGACGGTCGGTGACCAAGAGAGAAATCCCCAAAGCAACATAAACAATGGATGTATCCCGAACATGGAGAGCTACCACCTAGGATAATTATGGTAGTCCCATTCCCCTAACTCCGATGACTGGGGAAGCCGAGTCTTTTGCTCGTAACTGCCATTAATGGCCTGTCCATTGAAGTTTTTGTACCTTCCCGTCCTCTCTCCTGACAGGAGTCAGCGGTTCGAATGAGTACATCAGGGGTAGTTAACTGAAGACCCATTCTACATACTCTGGTCTTTCGACCAATTCGAGTATCTTGTCGGTGAAGGCGAAAACATCACTTATTTAGGTGATCACAACATTTTGTTATTTGCACTCATCGAGGTTGCCACAACCTACTCATCCAATCATCGCAACGTAAGAAGACGTACTTGTCAAAAAGTACGGTCGTACTTGTCAAAAGTACGACTACGATGAAAGGGAAATGGTTCCACAAAAGAAACCCCAACAGATATTATCTGCAAAAGAATTAATACAACACAACCTGGCAAGATAAGTCTTGAATTCACTTCAACAACATTTTTCATATTTCATGATGCAAGGTCATCTTGGATCTCTCGTCTGATCAACAAAGTACTTAACATGTTGTGCATGTCTAAAAGTACGCTATACTGAACCAGGGAGGTGTGTGGGCTTCTCAAAAGGAACACCCAACACACAACTTCATAACGATCCAAAGAATAAAGGAGTGCTCATTTGACACGATTCATCCTTAAAAGCCATAATGTCACATTAAGTCATTCATGCAAGGCACAACACTAACAATCTAGCATCCAAAATTTATCTTAGTATCGACATGATTCACACGACATACGACACTAGATTGATAAATGAAGAATGGACCCTTCAACAGAACCCCACTCATTCATATGCTCATGCCCCTGATCGGGGTTATTCGAATTGGGTCGCAACTCGAATCGGGGTTATAAAATATTTCTCCCAAGTGTGCGGACTTGGGAGGACTCAAATGCAACTTCGAAATCCTGCGAGGATTAAAACTTAACTTTGCAAAAGCTGTGCCATTTGAAGAACACTGGGTTCGCAGGAGGAAACCCTCTTTTAAAGAACTGCAATGCACAAGTACAACTTCTAGTGTTTTGAAAACAACTGAATCAGGATAGGCACAAGACTTCATTTATGTAAGTACATATTTATCATAAATGTGAGCATATGCAGGTTATAACATGACGACAAGCAACTCTCGACTTGCGATGCCGCACATCAAGCGAAAAACACATAAGTAACACACGAGGTGCCAAACCATACCTTGACCACTTAGATAGGCAAACACATAAGGTCATAAGTAATACATGAGACACAAAGTCGTACCTCACTCAAAGGAAATATGCAGGCAGAAATGTATACAAGCAAACAAGGGCATATGTATTTCAAAAAGTGCGAAACCACCTTCAACACATAAGCAAATACGCAAATTATACTCGAAGAGTAAAATCGTACCTCGACTCATAAACATGCAGACAAGAATAATACGCCACGCAAAAGCAATATAAATCTAAGTACAACCAGCATGGACATCTTAATTATTTCAACTTAATTAGATCTATTGCCCCTTGTGCGACTTTACCCTACCTTGGGATGTCGTGCAGCTGCGTACGCCTACGCGTGAGGATAATACGAGGGTTGAGTCACAGAGCACGATCGGGACCTGTTGCGTAAATATGCAAGAGTGTTAAATATTCAATTTTGCTAATATAATTAATGGTGCGACTGAGGCATTGGTAGAATTAGGCGACAGGGGACCTCAGCCCCTTCCTGACCGAACAACAAATGGCAGGGGCCTCGGCCCCTACCCGACAACAACTGACAGGGAGTAAAACCCTGATTGTTGATGACAGCGAGGCGGCAGGGGACGAGCCCCTGCCGACGGCACTAAGGCGGCAGGGGGCAAGCCCCTGCCGACAGCAACGAAGCGACAGGGGGAATAACCCCTGCCATCGGCAGCGAATCGACAGGGGGGACAGCCCCTGCCGATAGCAACGAAGCGGCAGGGGTCGCGCCTCTACTGACGGCAGCGAATCGGCAGGGGTCGAGCCCCTGCCGACGGCGGCGGATCGGCAGGGGTCGAGCCCCTGCCGACAGTGGATCGACAGAGGTCGAGCCCCTGCCGACGGCAGCGGATCGGCAAGGGTCGAGCCCCTGCCGACACCGGCGAATCGGCAAGGGTCGAGCCCCTTGCCGTCAGCACAGAAGCAGCAGGGGTCACGCCCCTGCCGACATCACCGAGGTGGCAGGGGGCTAGCCCTTGCCAAAGAGAGAGGAATCGGGGCGGCAGGAGCCATCAGCCTCCTGCCGACCCCTACACAGGTCATGGCAGAGGGGAAGGTGACAGGGGGACAACCGACCTCCTGTCGGTCGCCCGATCTCCCACAAGGAAGAGAAAGGGGGTCCGCAGGGGCCATTGGCCCCTACCGACACTCCGGCGCACCCCAAAAGAGGGAAGGGGACGACAGGGGCATGTAGGCCCCCTGTCGGGTCTCCGATGGGCACGGAGGGAGGAGGGAGAGCGCGGCAGGGGCCGTGCGCCGCCTGCTGGCGTCCTGGCGAGGTGACAGAGAGAGATGGGAGGGGGAGGAGGAGAAGGTGGAGACTGCGTACCTAGAAGGAGACCGACGACGGCGGCGGTCAGCGGCGTGCGCAGGGAAGGAGGAGAGGGCCGCGTGAGGGGAGCGAGGAGCTTCGAGAGGGAGGTGTACCTCCCCTCGCCCTCCTACGCTGCTCTTAAAGGCTCAGGGGGGGGCGATCTTCGGGGAAACCCTAAAAGGGTTTCCCTAAACCTGTCGAGGGAGGTGGAGCTGCGCAGGTGAGGTGCGGCGCACAGGGTTTTTTTTGTTTTTTAAACAAAACCTCTCCTGCGTCGGGTTTTAAAAACCCGAACGAGGGCGGGCCCGGGTCGGGTCCAGACCCGACCTGGCCCAGGTCCGATTTTTTTTTTTTTTTGAAAACGCGGGTTTTACAATATTTTAACACCCTCCCGTCAAGTTGTACGTGGTTTTGGAGCATGTGCAACTTGCTCTTCAATAGCCAAAATTGACGTCCTGTTAACACCTTGGTAAACAAGTCTGCCACTTGATCTTCTGTTCGAACATGACGTAGTTCGATCTCCTTCATCTCGACTTTCTGCCGTATAAAATGTTGATCAATCTCAATGTGCTTCGTTCTGCTATGCTGAATAAGATTACATGCAATGTTTATTGCGCTTTGATTATCACATAGAAGAAATGATCGAATAATTGTCTCCCCAAGATCACTCAATAAGTGTCTAATCCATGTAGCTTCTGCCGTGCCTGCAGCCATCGATCTGTATTCAGCCTCTGTACTCGACCGTGCCACTGCCTTTTGTTTTCTGCTGCTCCAGGACACTAAATTGTGTCCAATATATACACAATATCCAGAGACATATCGTCTCTCATCTGGATCCCCTGCCCAATCTACGTTTGTATAAGTGATGAGTTCATGCCCTCTATGCAGGTTATCGTTCTTGCGATAAACAAGTCCATCTCCTATAGTTCCTTTTAAATAGCGTAGAATGTGCTTCACAGCTTCCATATGACCTTCCGTTGGAGCATGCATAAACTGGGATACCTGATTGACAGCATAAACTATATTAGGTCTGGTAAAGGTCAAGTACTGCAGCATTCCCACTAGGCTTCTATACATTGTTGGGTTGACACAAAGATGGCCATCTTCAGAGCTCAGCCTTTGATGTAATACACTCAGAGTGCTGACTGGTTTGCAATTCGTCATCCCGACTCTTTCTAGAAGATCAAGAGTGTATTTTTGTTGCATGAGTGTGAATGTGTCTTGTTGCCTGTCAACTTCCACACCAAGAAAGTACCTCAACTCCCGTAAATCTTTCATCTTGAAAGTTTTCATTAAAAATTGTTTCACGTCTTGCACATGATTATCTGAGCTCGCAGTGATCACAATGTCATCAACATATATAAGAAGAAGTATAACGATGTCTGTCTTTTGGTAAATAAAGAGCGAGTGGTCCAGAGAGCATCTTCTAAAACCATAGCTTTGAATTTGCATAGAGAAACTTTCAAACCAAGAACGGGATGCCTGTTTGAACCCATACAGAGATTTTCGTAGTTTGCACACCCAGGCAGTAGGATCCTTCTCGGCATAACCAGGAGGTTGCTCCATATACACTTCTTCCTTTAAAGTTTCATGCAAGAATGCATTTTTGACATCCATCTGGCTAAGCCTCCATCTACGGTCGACTGCTAGGGATATGATGACACGAATTGTACCCATTTTGACTACCGGACTAAAAGTTTCATCGTAATCTTCACCATATTGTTGTGTAAATCCCCGAGCAACAAGTTGCGCTTTATATCTGTCAATACTTCCTTCAGGCTTATACTTTGTTTTATAAACCCATTTTGAGCCAACTATATTCTTTCCTTCTGGCCGAGGTACTATCTCCCAAGTCTGACACTCATGAAGTGCTTCCATTTCTTCATTCATAGCTTCAGTCCAATGACGAGATTGAAGAGCTTGATTAAAACAAGTGGGTTCATTCTGTTTTGTGAACTGAGACATAAACAACTGGAAATCAAGGGAAAAGGTCTCATAACTCACCCATCGTTAAATAGGATGTTTAATGCGTGACGGCCTTTGAGCTGGATCATTAGCAATGCTTTCCACATTCCTTTGTAGTATATTTTTGTCCCGTCTAGTGTATATCTGTCCAGAGAAGCGTTCTACTGGGGGTAGTTCTACTGGAGATGGTTCAACACGCATCGGTGAGTCATCCAACCCCCTACTCAAGCCGATGGAAGGACAATTCGCCTGACATGTGTCTCTTGTGTTAGCAAAAAGATCTGTGCTCATCCATGGATCATATACCTCTACTTCTTGAGATGACAACTCTTGAGAGTTATTGACCTGAAAATTTTGTTCATCAAAAACAACATTCCTGGAGGTCCGAATACGTTTTGTAGTAGGGTCATAGCATCGATAGCCTTTGTATTCATCCGCATGCCCAACAAATCTGCACTTAATGGCCTTGTCCTGAAACTTATTTCGCAGAGATGAATCAATATGTACATAACATATACAACCAAAAACACACAGCTCATCATTAGAGGGATGTTGCCCAAATAAAATATAATATGGAGAGTTTCGATCCAGAAGTGTCATAGGAAGACGATTTATGACATGAACAGATGTGTGAAAAACTTCTGTCCAGAGACTAACAGGCACATTGCTATCATGTAACATGTTCATCGCACTCTCGACAATATGCCAATGTTTCCTTTCCGCAACCCCATTTTGTTGAGGGGTATGAGGGCAAGAAACCTGTCGACTTATTCCTTTATCCAGAAGAAAGGCAATAAACTCGTTTGATGAATACTCTCCCCCACCATCACATTGTAAATGCACAATATCACGGGAAAACTTTGTTTTGACCATCGAATGAAATTCCCGAAATATTTGAAAAACTTCATGCTTATGTTTCAAGAAATATATCCAAGTATAACAAGAATAAGAATCAATAAAGATAACATAGTAACGACTACCGGAAAAAGAAGGAATAGGTGCGGGTCCCCAAACATCGGAACAAATAATCTCAAATGGCTTTGAAGCCCTTTTATTAATAATATGAAACAGAAGAACATGGCTTTTGCAGAGTTCGCATGAGGAATATTTATTATTATCTAAAAAGGAACATAAATTAGACTCTGGAAGAAGACCATCAAATACAAGACTTTCAACGAAGCCTCGACTACAATGGCCCAAACGACTGTGCCAAATATCTGGCTTATTACAATGAGATGAATTAAAAACTTCCAATGAAGGAAAAAACAAAGACTCTGAAGGCGAAGACACTGAAGAATGCTTGGACGACTGCAACTGGAGGACTGGGGCTGAAGGCGAAGACATTGAGGGAATCTCCTTGAAGACGTACACATTTCCTTGTTGCTCTTCCTTAGCGAACGTCTCCTTTGTTCGCAGATCCTTAACATAAACAGAAGAGGGAGTAAATTCGACGGAAGAATTCATATCGTCAACAAGTTTAGCTACAGAAACAATGTTCTTTTTAATATTAGGAGCAAAGAGAACATTTAACAAGTGAAGTGAGGACTCTGACATAGAGATATATGCACTGCCAGTATGGCTAATGGAGTGATAAGTTTCATCTCCCGTAACTATACTACATTTTTCAGAATAAGGCAATAAGTGAGATAACTTACCGACATTACCCGTAACATGAGTGACAACACCTGAATCAACATACCACTCGCCCAGTTCATTTTGCTTGATCGTCATCTGTGACAACGCTGATAATAAAAGTTGTTGCACATCTGTAGATGGCTCTTTCGTGTCCACAGTAGTAGCTGACTTATTTTCAATTTTGTTTATTTTTCCTCTATTTTGTAGATTAAACCAACAATCAACTTTCACATGCCCTCTTTTGTTACATAAGAAATAAGTGGGTACTCTCCTCTGATTCCCTGTATTAAAAACACCAGAAATATTAGGTGTAGGCAAGATACCACGTCCTCCCTGCCCAAAACATCTGCGGCCTTTGCCTCCTTGATGCCCTCCATTCCCTCGTCCAAAACCGACAGAAGTGTCCATGGCCAAAACTGAATGAGAATGAGTTGATTCATTTTCTTTTGCTCTTTGTTTCATAATCATCTCATGCTGGAGAAGTTTCGCTTGAAGATCGTCAAAAGTAGGCAAGTGAGGAAGGCATGACAAAGTTGTGGTAAACATGTCAAAATCAGGGCCCAATTCATTGAGGAGTTGTTGAACTTTATCTTTATCTGAAATATCTCTTCCAATAACCGCCAATTGGTCAATAATACTCTTCAGGCAGCCGATGTATTCCATGACTGGCATGGAGCCTTTCTTCAAACTTTGAAACTCATTTTTTAAGTACATAACTCGAGCTTCTGATATCTGAGAGTATGTCTGAGACAACTTACTCCACAGATCCGCCGCAGTGCAATCATCTGAAAGAGTAACCAACACTTCTTGAGAGAGTGTTGACGTAATATAAGCAACCAAAGACTGATCCCACTTCCTCCAGGCTGTATACTCTAGATTCTTAAAGGAAATAGTAATTGTGTCACCCTTCTCATTGTTGGTTTCCTGCAGAATAAACTGTGGTGGTATAGGAACCAAACCATCCAGATGTTCATCGAGATCCTGACTCCGTATAAAAGGAAGTATTTGTCTCTTCCAGGTCAAAAAATTAGAGTGAGTAAGTTTTTCTGTAACGAGCTGACTCAAGAAATTTGCAAAGGGACTGGAGGACAAGGTGGATGATGAAGAGTAATCCATATCAATGGGACAACAAACAAGACGAATGAAAAGAAATAAAAAGAAAGTTGGCGATCACTTAATCAATCAATAGAACTTCAATAAGGGATGCACTCGTGCTACCAATAGACGTAAACTGGTATGCCTTTTTTTTTTTGCAGATTCATAATCGAGATTGTAGACTGTTATAACCTGCCTGTAGGCGTCTCACAGAAAACACTAAACAGTAATAAAAAGGAAACTTCTGTAATCAAAGAGGAATCAAAGAGGAAATAAAACAAGAGATACTTAAAAACTGCAGTAGATTTGTTTGCAATCGAAGAGGAGACTGCAATCAAAGAGGGAAAACACGAATTAAAGGGATTGCAAGCAAAGAGACTGCAATCAAAGAGGAGAAAACTACAGTCGTTGATGTCGAAGAGGGACGTTAATGGTGAAAAGAAAAACTGCAGACGTTAATGATGCTGCAGACGTTAATGAGGAAGAAGAGAGACAGAAAATAGTACTGTGAAGAAGAAGAATGAACTAGAATCAGAAAAATAAACGAGTAGCAAAAGTTACCAGGAAAGAAGAAGGATAGACGAAGAGATGTATCAAAAACTGTTCCTTTAGAGAACTTCAGATCTCGCTGAACACACTTCTGGTAGGATTCCGCAACCTCAGCTCTGATACCATATAAGATTCCGTGTGAGGTTCAGCCTTCACTGCAGAAAATAAAGAAAGGAGAGAGAGAGAGAGGAGGGAGATTCACAATGGCTGGGGCGGCGCACGTTAACCCGACCTCCAAGCCCTAAGCTTTATAAATAAGAAAATATACAATGGCTGAGATTACAGAAATATTACAGGAATGCCATTAATGAAACAACATTGAGCATGTGTTAGAATATTTAACGTGCGATCCGGATCCATACGCATACTATATTTTAACAGAGCTTGCCAAGGCTAAACACTAATGGCTGTAGTTTTTCTTGACTGTGGTTGCTGAATCTTACTAACCTTTACACAGGAAGCCCTAATTATACCCATTGGAGAGAAATCAGAAAACACCACATCAGTGTATGAAATTTTCTTTTCTTCATAAAGTGAAAGTTACCAGTGGGAGTTTCATAAATGTGAAGTTGTAAACAGGTAGAATACTTAATAGAATGCTTAATCTTAAAAAAAATGCAATTAACTTTATGCAGGAAATTATACCCATTGCAGAGAAATCAGAAAAGGTCACATCAGTTTATGGAGTTTTCTTTTCTTCATAAAGTGAAAGTTACCATTGGGAGTTTCATAAATGTCAAATTGTAAACAGATAGAATACTTAATAGAATGCTTAATCTTAAAAAAATGCAATTAACTTTCTCAGCTAGAGGTTTTAGATTTGTATTGAATGTCTATGGCGGTTTTCATGATTCTGTTTGGGCCAGATAATAAGGGGAAATTTCTCCTTTTCATTACATCACTCTGTGATTGTTGAATCTATTGACTGAAGGATCTCAGCAAACAAATAGGTTTTAGACTCAATCAGTAGCAAGCCAGCAATCATGCTATACTATATAACATGAGTCTTGGATTTAAATCGTTGGTTTCTATATCCTATCTTGATTTGAAAAATCTTTTAAAGTCTTTTATATATATGTTCTGTTAAGAGTTATGTAATATAGTGTATTACCATTTGGGTACTGCCCCTTTTAAATATAGTTTCATTTGTACATAGCATTTATATTAGGGGCATTTTTGACCTTATTATGTTTTTCTTTTATTTTCCGTGGAATGTATATAGAGGGGTCGACCCCCACGATAATGTGTACCCTAGTTTTGCTCGATATTGTATGAACCATTTTCTTGTTCATCTTCTTCCTTGCTTTCTCTTCTTGATACATATGGTTTCTAATATGTTCTTTGTCATTTTTCTATAAAATTAAATTGTTAAAACCAATTTAAATTGGCATATACATTGTCAAATTTTTGTAGCTCATTTTATTCCTTTTTATGCCTTTTTGAATGCATACATTTTCAATCATGTATTTATTTTCTAATGACCTTTCTTTTTCTTGTACTGCTAACTATTGGTTATATCATTCATACCGGCTTTCTTACTCTGAAGATGCAAAAGCTCTACTAGTTCTTAGGCAAATGTCAAAATCTGTCGTAAAATTCACACTTCCTGTTTATTACTTTTAGTCCATTTGAGGAGCAAATAATGAAATGTCTAATATAAAAAGAATGGACTATGAAGGTAATCAGAAACATGAGAAAGGTGTTGTAACTTGCACTGAATTAAAAATCTCTGAGTATCTCTTATATCATTTTCTTAAAGGAAAGCAGGAAGCTGTCAGCACCCAAACAAAGGAGTAAGAAGGTCAACCATGAAAATTGACAAGGTGTTGAATGGCATTGACATCCACCAAATACAAGCATAAGAAAACCTAATATGATGCGCGAAATCAAAAAGTCTAAAATGAGGCATGATATTTACTGATCTTTCTTTTTTCATTTTTGTGGTTTCAATTTGTGCATGTGGGTGGGTGGTATCAAGTGCCTAAGAGACATCGCTGGTCATGTATCAATAAATTAAACTGCCAAATTCAATGCTATTCCTGGAAATGTAGAAAAAGAAAAAGGGTTAGATGGCATTCTTCCACTCTAACTTCATGTTCTTCAGATATGAACACTGGCAAATAGGCAGGAGTTGATTCCATAGAGGAAAAATCAAGCATACTATGTTAAACTTTTAAAGCTTCCAAGTTCACTGCCTGGTGTATGGGCATTATCTCTCCATCCATGCCTACATTTAAAAAGAAGTGTGTACTTGGCTGGTAGTGGACCTTACTTGGATTGGCTGATTCCATGCATGAATAATTTTCTCCTCCCACCGATATCCAATTGTCAATTTGGAAGGTCGACTGTCTTTTGCTGTTGACAATGGTTGCTATTCTGGTTGAATCTCTTGGATGGTATCTTGTTAGTTGTCACTCCAACCTCATTTGTTATCTTTTACTCCAAGAATCTTCCACTGTTTGTGAGCAAAGCTTCTTTACCCTTTGAATATTCTTCCTTTATAAGATTTACCCTTTATGCTTTTGGAAAAATAAAGAATATACTTTTCTTTTTCAGCAATTAAAATCAAGTGCCTTGATTTAAGAAGTTCTGTTCATTTAAGGAGGGTTCACCTTATTGGTTATCAGATTGATCCTTGCAAATATGATTGCTTGAGAAGTCGGTAGTAATCTTAGGTGAAACTTAATGTGGGAGACATATTGTTAAAAACTTGAGGTCTTGAACATTGGTTTTGTCAGTCTGGTGGATTTGACTTGTACTTCCATCTTTGATCTGTTTTACACTAGCTTACCTTTCACCCTGCATGTTTTGATAATTTTGAGATCACATTTGGTTCATTTTCTGCCTGCAGGGTCATTACCAGCTGGCAGGAGATACCCTTCTTGCCCACAATCTGTTCACTGGGCAGAGGATAGCCTTGACAGAGATTTGTATATCCAGACACCAACTGTGACTGTTTTGGCCATGGATGGTAGGAGAAGGTGGCTTGACATTAAGAAATTGGTTAGTCCACTTAACACAAAATCTATCTACATTATTCATTTGTGATGGAAATTCAAAGTTTTTTTTTTCTTCTATTCATTGTGATTATAGTTCTATTTTGAAATCCTTCCATTTATTTTGCATAAACAAAATGTTAATGCTAATGAAAACAGTTGGAGATTAAGAAAAAAAGAGCTAGATATTGGCTCATTATTGTGGCTATTGTATCTTAGGAGGGATTGATGATAATATGATTTTTTCTATTGATAGTAGAGTGTCTTTATGGCATAGTTGTAACCCTATTGCCCTTTCTAGCATTTAACAGTGTGATGTCAGTTTCACCAGCTCTTAGCTTTCCATGGATGTTCTCAAGTAAGGGATCCATCTACATCTTCCTTCATTTTTTCCATTTATCTTTCTCGTATATTGTTCAAATTATACACCAGTATTAACATAAAATATTTCCTACATGATGCTTCAAAATCATTAGAATGATTAGTATTAGCTAAATTTTGATGCTTAAAATGTCCTTCAACATCTTCCTTCATTTTTCTCGTTTGTCCTTTCTCATTTTTTGTTCAACCTTCCCTTGTCAGTGATCTTTCTGTCAACTCTAAACCGAGATCAACCTGGTCTTTTGCTAGGGGTCCTTCCCAAGGCCTTAAACTTGCCTGCCGTATGATATCTTGGGATAGGTGAGCTTTTGATCTTCCTATGCTTTAACCACCAGACTTGCTTGAGGATCGACTGGTGTTGCATTTACTTCAGGATTTTCTGAAGGGGTGCATAAACTCCATAGCATGGTCCTTGATTGGTAGCTGTACTGGTCACAACTATAACGTAAAAAAAGGTCTTTAAGAATTTGAAGCTTTCATAGGAAGCTGCCAGTAGGATCTCATTTTTTCTATTCAAATCTATGGTCTTTTTGGTCATCTTTGAACTTAAAGTTGATCCTAGCTTCAAGAAAGAAGGCATGGAAGGTGGACCATGATTATGTGATGCTGCAACCTTGGGTTTCTGGAAAGTCTCTCATAGTTCCAGAGATGAGATCCTCCCCTGCATAGATTAGGATCTTTTTAACCCTTGAACTCTGGTACATTCCTATGGTCGAGTGCATTATAAAAGGTCTCAGTGGTTGCTTCATCGCCATGGAGGTCATCACGAGAGAGAGGTTTGACATTGACTTTGCATGTATAAACTTGTTTCATTCCTCCCTATATTTGGCTGTTAGGGTAGCAAATATCCTCTTTAAGAGTTGAATATGGTCAAAGCTGGAGCTTCTATTTGAGAAACCACTATTGAGTGCCTTGCCAAAGGTTCTTGTCCCTCAAAGGTGATGTTTGTTGTGGTGGAGGCTCAGTGTGGCCAGGTTTAGGTGCAACCACTTTAGGTGAATTTTGTTCCCTTGCTTGGTCCCTCAATGTCAGGGACCTCCCCTTCTTCAGGTGGGGAAAAGGAAATGAATTCTCAATCATTTGCAAAACAACCTAAACTAGAACAACATGACCCTCCGTTGACTCAAAACAACCCGTTTGTCCCCTTGAATCTTCAATCTTTGTTGTATGAAATAGAGTTGCTTGAACTTAGACCTGTGGTGCTTCTTGATCAAGCGAGCGACCGCCTTGATGATCAAGGTGGCGTAACCCCCTTGGCTAGGTCAGGCAGACATCAGCAAGTCACTCTATCTGTCCTTTTTAAGGCTGGTTCAGCTACCTTTGAAGTTTGAACTTACCTGCCCCTTTGTTTGGAGCTTCAAGTTACGGTTCCCTTACCAAAGTTCACATGACCTTCTTTGTATTGTCCCCTTCCAAACCCTCTTCTTCTGATTTCTAGAGCCTTGAAGATCAGGCCCTTCTCTCCTATTACTTAGCCAACTCTTCTTCCCCACCCCCTACCTCCTTTGGCCCCTTGTCACCTGAGCACCCCTTTGGCTGGCCTTGGTCTGGGATTAACCTCCTTAGTCAAGGTCCTAACTTCTTGTCATAGGATAGGCTCTAGTCAGGCAGTGCATCAGGTTTTTTTGACTAAACAGATTTCTGTTTTTCTGTGGAGGATGAGGTTGCTGACATTGATTCACTATTGCTGGGATTGCAGCATTAGCAACATTGATCGAGCTGCCTCTAGTGGCAATTCAATTGTCGTTGAGGGTGGAAGTTGTTGATATGTGTCATGTGACACATCTACCTTCACTTTTTCACCTTATCTTGGTTCATGATATGAGCCTACCCTGTATATTTCTGTACCTTAAGTTCTAAAAAAAGGGCTTGTGGATCACCATATTTTACTATCATATTGATGCATGTTCCATGGCACCTGGCCAGTTGGACATTTTCCGGAAAAGTAACCTATCTAAAGATGAACTAATAACTAATACTCCAGTGGTTAACTGGTGCTATAAAAAAGGACATCCGGTTATGGTTTTAAATATATTGTGAAGAGAATGGATCTGTATTATCATGTAATTCTGTGTTTTTCCTGCATCTTTTGATAGATTTACTTTACTGGATATCCAGTTGAATCTAAGGGAATTTTAAAATTTGTTGGAAACCTCAGTTTGTTTTTCCATTTTTCCAGGCTTCAAATGGCAAAGACCATTTTGTATTTGTCACAAACCTTGCTCCATGCTCCGGGGTTAGAATTCATCTTTGGCCTCCAAAGAGCAAAACTTCAACACAAGGAAATGTCCCTGCACACAAAAGGGTTGTTGAGGTGACATCAAAGATGGTCCATATTCCAGCTGGACCAGCACCAAGGCAGGTACTGCATGCATTAGTGGTGATTTTCCATTTCTGCAATAAATGTGTATCATTTTGTGGTTCTTAGAGGAGATGAACATTCTTTATGACAAAATCCTCATTATTTCAGTGATACATGCATTACTGGTGATTTTCCATTTCTGCAATAAATGTTTATCATTTTGTGGTACTTAGAGGAGATGAACATTCTTTATGACAGAATCTTCATTATTTAGGCGAAAATATTTTTGATATGTAAACACACCAAAAGCATTTAATTTATGATATTTATTTTTGATGTACTAAAAATAAAAAAATCTTTTGTCAGCATAATCTAGAAGCATATAAGTAGTTGCATGACACTTCAAAGTATGTGAAATGAACCATATATTATTTTGGTGTTTCTGTTATTCTGAGCTACTGTCTTCTTCAGATTGAGCCTGGAAGTCAAACCGAACAAGCTCCTCCATCAGCTGTGCTGCAATTAGGCCCAAAAGATTTGGATGGTTTCCGCTTCTTGACAATTTCAGTTGCCCCTCGACCGGTATTACAACTTTATACCTTCCATTTGTAATAATTTTGTGGAAATGATTTTATAGCTGCTCGCTCCACACGATGGTTCACTATTTGCTTTTGGAGTTATACAGAATTTTTCCTTTGTCTTGTTGTTTAGAGCTCTTCAATCGACACACTTCCGTACATTAGTTTGAAATCAGTTTCTATTTGTCATTGATATTCTTAATGCAGTTTGTTATGAATAACATGAATAATTTCTGGGTTAACATAGACTGTTTAACTGCTGGGATGTATTTGTGATTTTATGTCTTCTGTTTTCTTTCCAGACTATATCAGGTAGGCCTCCTCCAGCAGCTTCCATGGCAGTTGGACAGTTCTTCAGCCCGAAAGAAGGAGAGAGGGTCTTCTCTCCAAACTCTCTGATTCGTTCTCTCTATACTCCAGTGGTTGGTGTTTCTGAATCTTTATGTTGCTGTATATAGTATCTTCAATGTTCTAATGAACTTTTAAGTTTTGGTTTCATTTCATATGTTTCTTTTTTTCTGAACCTGCAACTTGGTGTTGTGTCACTATTTTCTCTTTTCTTTCTAACTTATGGAAAAGTGATCTAATTGGACTGTCAACCATTCATCTCATGCAGGAGATCCTGCTGATGGAGAATCATCCACTCATATTGAATTTGTCTTTCTCGATAAGTATTGGTCTTCTGCCGATTGCTTTGTCATTGAAGACAATAGGTTGTGGAATTAAAAATTCTGGGCTTCCAGTTGAGCAGGCTGGAGATGCTGAACATAGTAGTAAGTGTGCACATTATAATTTATTTGGTCTGTTTTAAGAATTGGCTGCTTCCTAGGCACCATTTAGAATCACTGTTGTAGTGCTGAATATATTTGTTCCCTTCATATGTGGCCTTATCTACATCCTCTTTTTTTTTGACTTTGGAGCTACTTGCCATTGCAATTGCTGCTTGTCATTCTTTGAAATATAAGTGCTGGATTCCCCATTTTTACAAGTTTGCTGCAAACTGGTATCTCAGTCATGGGTCTAGAGTTGAGGGATTTTTATTTTTCATGTTTTACGGAATTTGCAACTTGCGTCCAGATTTTGTGTGCATGTGAGAAGTGAGAATATTGAGGTTGGGTTTTCACGGGGCCGTTTGTGTGCAGATAATTTTGTTGTTGGTACTGAAACATCTTTGGAACTTTTGTATTAATCTTGAAAAGCTTGCTTTATGTTTGTTGGTGAGTTTGAATGGATGCTGTTTGCACCAACTGATTTCACATTCATAGAATGCCTGAGGTTTCATTGCATATTTTGAACTCTCCTGTGGGTGCAAGTGTTAAAATTGTAATACCAAATTGTAATTCTATATATATTTTATATATATAGGAAGATACATGCACATATATATTTCATATATATGTACATGTATCTACCTTCGCATATATATAATATATATACATTTATTTCTTGTAATAGTCATAGGGGTAGTATAGTCATTTTGTGCATATTCATTTTCTTGAATATGTTGTAATTATTATTTTTTCTTATTTTTTTCTTTTTTTCTTTTTAATCTTTGGTTTTCGTGTACCTTGGGGGGCCTATCTTCTAGTCGTTGGGCCCCTCCAACAGTCACATTTTTGACCGTTGGAGGGGCTCTAACGACTAGAAGTGGAGCCCTTCCAAGGTCTCCACTTCTCTATTTAAAGGGGTTCTCCCCTTGTGTATTTTTATGGCTTTGGGTCAAGGCCCAAGTGTTCAATAAAGATTTTATTCTTTCTTTTAGTGCATTTGTGAGATTGATTGGATTGTGCCTTTGTGCACAAGTGTTCTAAGTGTTCATATTGTGCATGTGTGCACTTGTCTTTCATCAAGAACATTGGGTCTTGATTATAGTATCTTGTTGAAGATACTTTCACATGGTATCAAAGCCAGGTTGGAGAAAGAAGATCGAGTGGACTCTCACACTTTTTCGGTGCCTCGAAAAATGCACCCTTAAATTTTTGGCGATTGGCATGGAGTCTCTTATTCAACCAATATTTTAGAGCCCTCTTCTATCAGGAAATATCTAAAACGCTCTTGTGGTACGTAACTTTTTTCCTTATTTCTCCTCTCTATTGGGTGAAAAAGACTCCCATTTCTCTCTCGGTTTCAAACTTAATGACTCCAATTATCACATATGGGCCGGAAACATGGAGGCTCATATTAAAGGAAAAAGGCTTTAGGGTTATGTTCAAGGATCAATTCTGAAACCGGAGCCTAAAATCACTTTGATGGAGAGAGGAGAAATAAAGATCCTTGAAGGAGAAGAAAGAGCCAAGGCGCTTGAAGACTATAGTAAGAAGCATGAAGAATGAGAGATGGGGAACTTTAAAATCCTCTTATAGATTTTCTCATCCATTGAGACAAGAATTAATCCCAACATTATAAAGTTCAAGAAAGCCTCTCAAGCGTGGGAATATCTTAAAAAAATGTACACTTCAAGGGATTTGTCCCACAAATATTACCTTAAAAAAAAGGGCCTTGACGAAATGACTATTATAGAGTATTTCGCGGAGTTGTCTTCCATTTGGGATGAGCTTGCCATGCTTGAACCCAAATGGAGCGGAGAGACTATTGAGTTTAGGCATAAACAATTAGAGGAATATCGTTTCTTTAATTTCTTGAATGAGCTTAGGCCTGAATTCGAACAAATTCGGTCTTTCTCTACTATCCGCTTTCACTTCCCCCTTTATTGAAGACGTAATTACTAAACTAATTGGGGAAGAGACTCGTATAGGTATAAGTAAGAATAACCCAAGTGTTCTAGCAATACCTTCCAATAATGAAGAAAATGAAGGTGTTAATGCTGTCTCAAGATCGGGGAGCAACTTAAGGACCTACAAGCCTCCCCACTTTAAGAATAAAAACCAAAGTTCAAGTGGTCAAGATGGAAAGAGGGATTATTATAGCAAGCTTGTGTGCCACTTTTGTAAGGAACCGGGGTACATCAAGCCGATTTGCCCAAAGTGGAAGAAGTTGCTAGCTATGACTACTACATCCCAACCTCAAAAGGAAGAGTGCTCATCATCTTCAAATGGAGCTCTCTCACTACAACAAATTGTGGATGCACTTCAACCTCTTTTCAATGGATCTATTTTCGGAGCCGCTATGTCAGCCTCTTCTCCTCTCGGTAAGACCTCATGGCTTTTAGATTCGGGTGCTTCATTTCACATGTCTCCAAGTATTAGTTCTTTTTTCGAATACTCAAATAGTCTTTTTTCATCATTTGTTTCAACCGCGGATGGAACATCTCTTAAAGTAAAAGGAATTTGAAATTTTGAAAAACAAGGGTTCTTTATTCTAAAAATTAGATTTATCTCCAAATTAAACTTAAATTTTCTTTTCGTTTCTCAACTCTCGGATCATGAATATGATATAAAATTTTCTTCTAACAAATGTTGGATACAGGATCGCCGATCCGGGAGGTTGATTGGGGAAGGCTCTAAGAAAAGCGATCTATACTATGTCGATTCCCTTCAAATTTCAAAGAACATGTTTTGTAATGTTGTCCAACAAAAGAATATTAATGTATGACACAAGAGACTTGGACATCCAAATGTTGTAAAAAAATTTCATTTACCTTTTGTTAAAAATCAATGTAAAAGTAATTGCACTTGTAACGATTGTATTCTTGGAAAAATGAAAAAATTACCTTTTTGTCAAAGATCTATGTTTACAACAAGACCTTTTGAAATTGTCCATTCAGATGTATGGGGACCGGTACCTGTTTTATCAAAAGGGGGTTTTGCATATTATGTCATTTTTTATCGGTCCCCACTTCTTTTTGTATCTCTTCCTCACTCTAGTTCTCTCCCTCCATCTTTAACCTAGTAGGGTTCATTAACTGTTCCGGGCCTACTTCTTTCCCCTCTAATTAGCTTGTTTATCTTCTATTTATTCTGAATTTACATGATTTTGACAAGCTGTCTGACACTGATTCATTCTCTAACTACTAAGCAAATCATACTTTCTACATCTCAAGTTCTCAACCCTTTGCAAGTCTTCGGGCCAACAGTGTGTTTATTGCTATATTTCTATGTTTCTTGTAAGTGGTTACAATGCCTAACCGGATTTCTATTTTAGTTTTTGTTCTGCTCACATAAACAATGCTCATGTTCTTAGGTTCTTGTCATTTAAAATAATTAACTTTGACTCTTTAACACTGTGTTGCACATGTATGCCATAAACCTTTTTTCTTTTCCATTTTGGTGACATCCATCTGACACTTAGGTGAGCATTATCTTATTCTTTTACATTGTGATAGTCTACATGTCTGTGTAACTATTTATTGAACTTGTAAACAATTAGCAAGTTATTTTGCATTGGAATTTGTTTTTCATGAAGTATCCTATATTCCTAGACAGTTTGAGCAAGTAGGCCATGTTTGTGTTGGTAGAAATGGTGTAAAACTCGATTGGTGCCAAGAAAAAATGAAACCCATTTTATGCATCTGCCCACTCAATATGGAATTGATACAGAACAAGAGTTTTATTTTGGAGTAATAATTCTGTAGACTATCTTATGACTTAGAGAAAAGTCGAGTTGTTGCATCAGCAGAAACCACGTGTCATTTGACAGGGTGGCTCTCTTTTTTCTAATATTTGCTCATTTATTTTCTTTGGAGAAATTCAAATGGGCCACAGCTGATGTGGCACAATTATGAACACGAGCTTAGATTAACAAGGGCAAGTGTCAAGAATGACACTAAAGCATAACCCTTAAAAAGGGTATAACTGGAAAGAAAATAAAAATAAAAATGTATTCTTTATTGATATGAAAAACCAATTGCTTAAGAAGCATTGGAATAAAATACAAGAGGGGCTGCACCCCTTTATATACACAGCTGAAAGAGGACTCAATAGAGCTGTTGGAATGTGTCAGTCCAACAGCTCTATTGCTAGTCAAGTCTGGATAGGACTTGACTAGCAACAGTCATCCTAGTTCAAACTGAACTAGATGACATAAAGACAAAAAATAAAAATAAAGAAAAAAAATTACAAAAAAGAAAGAAATGAAAAATGTATATATATATATATAATAATACAATATTATTATATATACATATATGTACAGTTTTACATTTTAACACTCCCCCTCAAACTTACGGTACAACGAGCGAAAGTTTGTCTAAGAGAAAGTGAAATCGGGGAGCAGCGAGAGGCTTTGTAAATAAGTCTGCTAACTGATATTCTGAAGTGACATATGGCAGATCAATTATCTCGTGTAGATATTCCTCTCTGACGTAGTGACAATCCATTTCGATGTGTTTGGTGCGTTCGTGGAATGTTCTGTTACTGGCAATGTAGATCGCACTTTTGTTGTCACAACACATTTGTGAAGCCTTTGTTGCTTCAGCTCCCATGTCAGCAAACAGTCGTCGGAGCCAAACTACTTCCATGGTCGTGGTTGCCATGGCTCTGTATTCAGCTTCGGTGGATGAGAGAGATACCTTCTGCTGCTTTTTACACCTCAACGAGATCAATGATTCCCCTAAAAAGATACAAAAGCCAGTGGTTGAGTGTCTGTTATTGGGATCACCTCCCCAATCAGCATTAGTATATGCAATTAAATCAAGAGAAGAGGAGGAAGATAAGAAAAGTCCTCGTGAAAGAGAGGACTTGATGTATCTGATAATACGCATGACTGCTCCCATATGAACAGAAGCAGGAGCATGTTGAAATTGACTTGCTGTATGAACAACATGTGCTATATCTGGTCGGGTAATGTATAGATAGGAAAGTGCCCCGACAAGCTGTCTGTAAGGAGTAGGGCCTGCAAGAAGTTCTCCATCATCAATCTTCATTTTAACATTAACAACTTCTGGAGTGTCAACTTTCTTATCATCAGTAATACCAGACCTGAAAACAATATCAAAAGCAAATTTAGTCTGAGATAATAAATATCCTCTAGGAGAATAAGCAACTTCAATGGCTAAAAAATATCTCAACAAGCCCAAATCAGTCATTTCAAAATGAGATTTAAGAAGTGTTTTGATTGTTTCAATTCCCTGTTTATCGCTTCTGGTGATGATCATATCATCCACATAGAGAAGAAGCACAATGATCCCTGCATCAGAATTCTTAATAAACAAAGCAGTGTCAGTTAAACAGAATTGAAAACCAATATCAATCATAACACGACTAAACCTATCATACCAAGCTTTTGGTGCTTGTTTAAGTCCATAAAGAGCTTTTTCTAAGCAAAGGACTTTACCCTTAGGAATACTTAGACCAGGAGGGGGTTCCATATATACTTCTTCAACTAGCTTTCCATTTAAAAAAGCATTTTTGACATCTATTTGAAAAATAGACCATTTTTTGATAGAAGCTAAGGCAATTAAGGTTCGGACAGTAGTCATACGAGCCACCGGAGCAAAGGTTTCTTCATAATCAATCTCATATTCTTGGGCATAACCTTTGGCTACTAAACGGGCTTTATATCTTTCAAGAGTACCATCACTCTTGGTTTTAATTTTATAAACCCATCGACATCCTATAGTTTTCTTCCCTGGAGGAAGATCTTGAATATTCCATGTAGAAGCCTTTTCAAGTGCATCTAATTCAGCTTTCATGGCTTCTATCCATTTGATATCATTTTTGCTTGAAAATATGTGGATGGTTCTTCATATGAGTGAATTAATGCAATAACTGCCCTATATGTGGGTGAGAAAGACTCGTATGATACAAACTTTCCTGGAGGCCTCGAGATTCGGGATGATTGTCTAGTTGGAATGTTAGAATATTTCTCAAATGCACATGGAGGATTAGACTCTTGTCGCCTGGAATATTGAATACTAGTATCTCTATGAACTTCTTCATTTTCAACATTAAGATCAATAATTCTTTGATCATCATCAAAGTTACAGTCAAGGTCATATTCATCAGATGTTGATGTTAGATCTAGCAAAAAGGAGTACTCAGTGACGTCTTTTAATTTTCTAAAATCAAAGAAGCTCTCCTTTTCAAGAAAGGAAACATTTCTAGACACATATAGTTTATTATTTTTGAAGTCAAAACATCTATAACCTTTCTGGTTTTCAGCATATCCTAAAAAGGCACAGGGAATCGCACGAGGGGAAAGTTTATCATTTTTGTCAGTAAATATGAAACATTTGCACCCAAATATTCTTAGTCTAGAGTAGTCTGGAGAAATGTTCATAAGTTTTTCAATGGAAGTGATATTTTGTAACGAAGAAGATGACATCCTATTAATGAGATAGGTGGCAGTTAAGGCAGCTTCTGCCCAAAAGTCTTTCGGGACTTGATTTTCTATTAATAAAGTCCTAGTGGTTTCTATAATATGGCGATGTTTTCGTTCTGCCAGTCCATTTTGTTGAGGTGTATAAAGACAAGATCTTTGATGTGTGATGCCATGCAATTTAAGATAATTTTGAAAATCTGTGGATAAAAACTCTCCCCCTGAATCTGTGCGAAAAATAGTAATATCATTTTGAAACTTGTTTTTAACCATATTATGAAAAGTTTGAAAGTATGAAAATACTTCAGACTTATGTTTGAGAAAGTATATCCACGTATGTCGGGAGAAATCATCGACAAAAATAACATAGTAAACAAATCCTCCTTTAGAAATTACTGGTGCAGGACCCCAAACATCCGAGTGTATTAATTCAAGTGGTCTTGAAGAGAAAAAGGTTCTGTTCTGAAATGGTAATCTTTTCATTTTGCCGAGAATACAATCTTTACAATCAAATGATTCAGAGTTACAAAATTTCCCTAGATTTGGAAAATGTTGGATTTTGGCTATATGTGGGTGACCAAGTCTCTTATGCCACAGTTCCAACTCTATTTTTTGAATATTATAACAAAAAGCTTTCTTCGGCATTTCCAAAAAATCCATGTAATAGAGTCCTCCTTCTCTATGGCCTTCCCCAATCAGCTTGCCTGACTGGCGATCCTGTACCCAACAACCATGAGAAGAAAAAGAAATATTACACCCATAATCAGAAATTTGAGATACAGATAAAAGATTTAAATTTAATTTGGGAACATGTCTAATTTCTGGAATAATTTTTTTTTTGTTTTATAAATTTTTTCAAAATTTCCTATTCCTTCTATTTCAAGAGAAGTCCCATCAGCAGTAAAGACCTTTGACACACTTGTTTTATTTTTAACACATTTGGATAGACTTTGATTATTTGGGGTCATATGAAAAGATGCACCAGAGTCAAGAAGCCAAGAAATTTTACCTAGATCAGAAAAAGATGAGGCTGCTGTGCCGGTTGAAGCTTCAGATGAGGAAGAGGCACCTTTGATGAGAGGCTGAAGAATCTCCATTAGTTGGGCCAGGGAAACTGGTGCATCCTGATCTTTAGGCTCCGATCCAGCAATTGCAGCTCTTTTTTCTCTCAGCTCCTTAAGTTTGGGACATTGTGGCCTGTAGTGTCCCGGTTCATGACAGTGATGACAAATAACTTTCTTCTTATCATAGTCACCATTTTGTCGGTTAAAGTGAGGAGGCCTATATGATCGAACATGATTCTCTGGTCTAGACACGGCTAAAACGGAATCATCTTCAATTTTTAAAGAACCTTTCCGGAGACATTTTCTTCCATTGTTAACTCTTCAATAGTTTCAACAATAGAAGGAATTTTTTCCCGGTGAAGTAGGGTCGATTTAGTGGTTTCAAATTCCAGCCTTAATCCAGTGATAAACTGGTAAAAATGTTCAACATCGAGTTGTTTCTGACGAAGCTCGATGTCTTCGGCACAATGCCACTTTGGTTCTAAAAGGGAAAATTCTTCCCAAAGTTCGGACAACCCATTATAATATTCACGAATAGTTTTGTCTTCTTGTGTCATCATTCAAACTTTTTCTTGGAGGTTGCACACGTGTGCAATATCTTTAAGGGAATACATATTCTTAAGGTATTCCCATGCCTTATCGGCATGATCAAATTTGGCAAGACTTGAGCATTTTTTAATGTCAACGCTATTGATAAGCCATGACATTATCTTCGCATGAGATATTCTCCATTATTTCCATTTCTTCTCGTATGAGGCAATAGCCTTGATTTTCTCTTCTTCCGATAGAGGGACCTCTTTATCTCCCTCCTTTTTAGTAAGAGATAGCTTAGATTCCGAATCGGAACCATCCACAATCCCCTATAAGCCTTTTCCCCATATATGGTGCTTCATGATTGAAGCCCATGTTACATAGTTCGTATCGCTTAGTTTCATAGGCATGATGGTGACTTTATCATTGTCATCCATCGATTACAAGGAGAGAAAGAATAGGGATAGAAGAGAAACAAGAAGGAAAATGAAAAAGAAAGAAAAAAAAAATAATACAACAAGATGTGAAATCTTCTCCAATGAAGTGGTAAAAGACTTCTCTTCAAGTGGCGAACACTTTTGCAAACGGGCACGGAAACCGAGGCAGCTTTTCCTCAAGATTTAGTACTTCCGCGGCTCTGATACCATGAAATGAAATGGGGATCTTCGAAACACGAGCTTAGATTAACAAGGGCAAGTGTCAAGAATGACACTAAAGCATAACCCTTAAAAAGGGTATAACTGGAAAGAAAATAAAAATGCATTCTTTATTGATATGAAAAACCAATTGCTTAAGAAGCATTGGAATAAAATACAAGAGGGGCTGCACCCCTTTATATACACAGCTGAAAGAGGACTCAATAGAGCTGTTGGACACAGTCCAACAACTCTATTAAGAGCTGTTGGACTGTGTCAGTCCAACAGCTCTATTGCTAGTCAAGTCTGGACAGGACTTGACTAGCAACAGTCATCCTAGTTCAAACTGAACTAGATGACATAAAGACAAAAAATAAAAATAAAGAAAAAAAATTACAAAAAAGAAAGAAATGAAAAATGTATTTATATATATATATATATAATAATATAATAATATTATATATACATATATGTACAGTTTTACATTTTAACAGGTTACCACCCTGTGCAGTATGCGCATGTACAACCTACACAGTTTGATGAATTAACAAAGAGAAAAAGGAAATTGGTGAACCTCGATTGAATTATGGAACCATCCAAAGCAAATTGTGTATTCAGGGTGCCTAAAATGGTTGAATTTTATCTGAATGTTATTTACTGTATGATGATATTTTGCTGATCAGATCCAAATCAGTCATGCAGGTTTATTGGAGTTTTCACCTGTTTAAAGCCTAGTGAATTTCTTGAGAATGATTTATTATGTTGTGAACTGGCAGCAACAATCTCCTTAGTTTTTTTCCAAGGCTGGTCTTTATATATTAAGGGTTCTCAATTTTGCACTTTATATTTCTCTCTGTATTTATGCCTAAAGCATATTGTTCAATGTTATTGAACTGCTCAAAATGTTTTCCAATCATGTGCATATTCCTGGTGGCATGAAATGTTGATTAAAACTGTATCTTTATTTCAGGCCTCTGCAAACTGCGTTGTTTTCCACCTGTGGCACTTGCTTGGGACTCTACATCTGGTTTGCATGTTATTCCAAATTTATATCTTGACAGAGTTGTTGTAGATTCATCACCTGCAATGTGGGATTCACATAAAGGGTCTGACAAAACCACTGTATTGCTAATGGTATTAGCCTCCATTTGTTGGTTGTCAACTTTCCTGTTAGGTGTCCTCAATGTGTATGGGTCTTATACTGATTGTAGCATGAACTCTGCAGGTTGACCCACATTGTTCTTACAAAATTAGTGCTTCTGTATCTCCCCCGGTCTCTGCAAGTAGATTTTTACTTCTACATGGTTCACAGGCATGATTCTTATACTCCTGTACCTACAAAGACTTCTCACCTTGTAATTGAGTTTGAATTGTTTGACTTTGATTTGAGACTTTTCGGTAAGCCTTGAAGCACCCATTGTCAATTGTTTCAAAATGATTAACTCTCAGTACTAAAATTACAGTTTAATATTTGCAAAATACATTGAGAAGAATTTTGTATTTTGAACTCGCTTCTGCTTTTTTGGTTCATATCGCTGACCCCAATTGTTTTGGGATGAAGGCGTAGTTGTTGTTGAACTCGCTTCTGCTTTCTATTCTGCTATTTGCAGTTTGTCGGCAAGAATTCTCTTCTATCCGCATTTCTGCTTCTTTTTGCAACATTTTTTTTGTATGCATAGTTCTTTCCCCAGTTGTAGAAGTTTCTTTTAGTGTAAATATTCACCCAAATCTTGCATATAAATGGATTTAGCAGGAAGTTGTTTGTTATATTTAAAGGATAGACACGGGTTGGCCTTTATGGTTACCTGTCTCTCTTTCATAGTCATTATTATCTAAATGATCTACAACACCAAGAAGCAAGTGAAGTTTTTTAGCAACATTTGCTGCTAGAGCTTGTAACCAGAAATTGGATAATCATCGACTCAGATGCTAACTCCTGGATTTCTAACTTTGGATACTGTTGGATTGCAGGTGGTTGGTTTCTGCATAGTTGTTTTGATCTTTGCTATGATGCGACAAGCACATGCATGGGAACTTGATCTTCCACTGCCATCACTTCTATCAGCTATTGAGTCCAATATGAGAGTGCCAAAGATGTTCACTTTCTTGGCTGTTGTGCCAATTTTGATTTTTGCATTGCTTTCAGCACTTGCATCTCAGACATCTCCTCCACTTACCAGCTTTGTCATTGTTTCTGTAATTTGTTACCTCCTTGCAAATGGGTCAATAATCATTTTGGTATTGATCTCTAAATTAGTCTTTTATGCTGCTGCCATCATACACGTTTTTATGCATCAAAGGTGAGTATGACTGCCAGACTCTTTATTTCCTTTTAGGATTTGCTATGTTTATTCATTCAGCACTTAGCTGTGTTATTCAACACACTTGTATTGGTGGTGATGAGTTCTGAAATTCCTGAAAGTTTGTACATGCACAATATGCAATTGACTTTCGTGCAGATTGCAGAAGGAAACAATCTTATATTCTGGCATCATTTTGCAGGTGGCAGTCCTGGGAAGGAAATACTAGCTTTATGTTTCGATTGCAATTCATGAAATTGCTCTCTTTCATTTCTTCAATTAAGGTGAAGCCCCTTTCAAAGGTTTCCGCACTTTCTGATTTGGAAATCTTCCCCATACCTTTAGTGTAGAAAGTCAACATTTGAGATTCATTGTGCATCCACTCTGTTACATGCACTGATTAGACATGGTCAATGAGGATGTACATGCACAGACACATACATATACAAGAAAGTTAATGTCCATGTCTTGTAATAAATGACAAGTTGCCCATAATAAATTTTGAAATCCCAGATTTGAAATAGTTGGATCTGCAAGGTGTCTGTATAGCTTCTTAAAAAAAGGATATATCCTCCTTTTGAAAAGTCATTCTGTAGTGTAGATCCAAAAGGAAAAATGATAATTGCTTATTGTGCCTTTTATATTTTGAAAAAAAAAAACCCTGTTGGTGTTACTGAGCAATGCATATAATAAGTAGCCTATGAAAAACTTTTGTAGTAAATTCTTCTGATCTTTCATGTTAATGTACGAACCCACAATTCTTGGGTCCAAGCCACCAAGGATCACGTTGGCCAGGCTGGTCTAACCGTGCTCTAAGGATCTTTGGCTCAGTTTTCTTGGGAGTCAGGTTTGGATCCATGCTTGGGGGATAGGGGTTCAGTTTATGAGATGGACTGAAGGGGTTGGGTATAGAGGGGAAAGAAGTAGGCCCGGACCAGTTAATGAACCCGGCTAGGTTAAAGATGGAGGGAGAGAACTAGAGTGAGGAAGAGATACAGAAAGAAGTGGGGACCAGTCCTGGCTGGGACTTGGAAGGAAAGGATATGTGGGTGGGGGTGGGGTGGCGTGGTTGGCTTGATGGTGGGCCTTGACTGGCTAAGGAGAGAGAAGGGGGAAGTAGGGAGAACAAGAGTGAGAGAGAAAGTGGCACAAGTCCTGCGAAAGACCCAGTGGGCTATTATCGACAAAAAAAGGTAAGAGGGGAAAGTGAGGGAGAGAATGATAGGTGGGCTATGGGGCTATGGTGCAGGCCATGAGAGAGAGAGAGAGAGAGAGAGAGAGAGAGAGAGAGAGAGAGAGAGAGAGAGAGAGAGACTATGTCACCTGGGTGCAGGTGAGGGTATGAGTACGAAGGGTACGACACGAAAATTCCAAAAAATGTGGGTACGGGAACACAACTATATATAAATATATAATAATATATTAAATATCACATAAATAAAAAATAAATTCAAAATAAACTGAATATATATGCTATATCTAAAATATATATTATATATTAAAATTATAAAGTTATAAACTGAAAATATAATTATAAATTATAAATTAAATACAAACTTGTATGTACGGGTACCATATTATTAAGAGAGAGAGAGAGAGAGAGAGAGAGAGAGAGAGAGAGAGAGAGAGAGAGAGAGAGAGAGAGAGAGATGAGGGTCACTTGCACACACGTGCGTGCACATGAGTGTGGTCGATCCGATTTGAGGGTGATCTTTCCTCCTAGAGCCTAAGGCAAAAAATTCTGTTCCAATCAAGATGCTTAGAATAGGGACTTCATGGCCTTTTATAGAGGCCTGGTAATAAAGGGTACATATCCTAATGAGAGTAACCATGCACCTTTTTGGGGTACAAAGGCATCTGTTGGTACTTCCCTATGTTTGTCCCATGGTTGCCAGTCGAGGGAGCGGGAAGCAAGGCACTTTCAAAAATTTAGGAAGCGGGAAGTGTGGGACGACTTAGAAGCGAATCACAAATCGTCTCGGAAGCGACCTAGGAAGCGAAAAAAGAAGAAAAAAAATTAAAATAAAAATTGGCAAAAAGAGGGAAGCGCGCTTCCCGTAAAAAGAAAACACGCTTTCCATTTATGGGAAGCACACTTCCCAAAAAAAGGGGACGCTTCCCCACGCGTTTCAGAAGCGCAGCGTTTTGCGCTTCCGAAACGCGTATCGGGGAAGTGCGCTTCCCCTACTGTAGGGGCGTTTCTGGTAACTCTGGTTTGTCCCATGCACACGCCTCATCAAGGAGGAGGCACCTCTCTTGGGGTGCCTGTTGATCTTTCCCACATCGGGTCCTAGATCTAGTCTGACCCACATCCATTAAACCCAGCCCATTACGTCTTTCCCATGCTTGTTTTGTCCTTACTATTTTAACTAAGCCTGATCCTAAACTCTCTTGACTTTGACTTGTATTGACTAGATCTTGTTCTGCTGCTCTATTGTCATAGATGTATCCAACCCATTTCATCTCAACGGACTTTGTCACCTTTAGTAATGTCCCAGGGGTCTGATCTGGTCTGTTGCTTGTAATGCTTCACTCAGTTGAGCCCCATGTTCCCATCTTGCGTAATGGATCTCCAGATCTGATCTGATCTTATCCCAAGATCCAATTTACCCTGAATTACAAAATGGATCCCATGATGCGGTTGAAGTCCCAATTACAATGATCTTGGTTCCAAGTGCTACATTAAGTCCTTAAAATCTGTCACATGGGTGCGGGTGCGACACGGGTGCGGCGTAATTTAAAAATTTTTGGACATGGGGACTTGACTATGTATATATATATATATATATATATATATATATATATATAACAATAAATTAACACATAAAGATTGTAAATTTTACAGCAAAAATAAAAAAGTAATTCTTAACAATAATTATATATAAAGATTTTTGCCCTTACAAGAAGGGGGGTTCGGGCGCTCCCCCCGGCGCAGGTCCCGCTGAACACATATCCGAGGCAGGGGGCTGCCCCCTGTCGGAAAATACATATGATGCAGGGGAGCCCCCTGACAGAAAATAAAGTATGGCAAGGGCCTCCGCCCCCTGTCGAAAAAAAAAGAACGAGGCAGGGGGCGGTGCCCCTTGCTAGAAAATAAAGTATGGCAGGGGCTCCGCCCTTTGCCGGAAAATAAGAACAAGACAGGGGGCAGCCCCCTGCCGGAAAACAAGGAAGGGGGAGCCCCCTGCCGGACGAAGAGGAAGAAGAACAGAAGAGGGAGGAGGCATACCTGAGACCGGTGGCTGGCGTCGCCTGCGACAACGGTCGCCGGGGTCTGGGTTGCCGGCGTGACTGCAGGGGATGAAGACCGGATGGCTGGGGGGGGGGGGGGGGGGTGTGGCAAAGATCGACAGGGTAAGCCCCTCCCCCTGTCATAAACCCCTCTTTAGGGTTCGGCCCCGACGCATGTAACATTTTGGATCTGGGTTGGGTCCAGATCCAGACCCATCCCGGATCCAAAATGAGTTTGAAAATGGACCTTTATAGACTCGGTCAAAGTTGACTGAGTCTATAAAGTGGACAGACTCGGCCCAGGTGCGTTGACCGAGTCCGACACCTGTTGACCGAGTCCGCCCCGTGTCTGAAGCCGCACCCGTGTCGGGGTGTGTCGACGCGGGTGCGTTGCCTCCCCAGCCGAGTCCGTGTGACATAGCTTAAAAGCAATTCGAGGTTCAAATCCATTGATGTCCTGATTGGTCAGTCCGCCCTGGTATGGCTGGTGTGTATGAGTTTTCAGTTACATTCAAAAAATATTTCTAGTAAATGCATGCTGTTCTCATTTCACTGGGCTTGTTTGTTAGTTCTTGAAAATGATAGGCGTTGCCATTAATCTGATTTACAATTGAAATGCTCACATATATCTGTAAAAATTCAGAATCTTTGATAAAACTGCTACACTCTTAAAAGAACCATGTCTTTTACATTGCTATCTACAACTCAAAAAGAGAAGCCTGTACCACTGATTCCATCTTCATTGCAGCAGCTAGCTCATTGGCCTTCACGTGTGCACATGTTTGTGTTTGTGCAGGATAGCATCTGTATCATCATGGGGTAGACAGATCGTAACCCTTTTTCTCTGTTATTTGTAACTTTTCAAACAGGTTGTTCGTATCCTACAAGGAAATCAAGCTATTGTTGTAGCAGTCATCACAGTTCCATTGGTTTGCTTTGTCCATCCAGCCCTGGGGCTGATCATGCTTCTTCTTTCTCATGCTTCAAACTGTCATGGGGCCCTCTGCAGGTACGTTGTAATCATCCATTTCTGCAACCTTTTCTTGAAATATCTTGCATATCCAAATGATAAATTTATTTTACCATTTAATTTTCTAGTTTTCAAGGGAACATTTTGTTAAAAATATAATATATACATATATATATTTTTTATTTTTATCTTTTGTTATTTTTATTTTTATCTTTATAGGTATTTTTCGTATCTAGTTCAATAGGAACTAGATAAACTTTCAGTCAAGTTCCTAGTTGGAACTTGACTGCAGTATAGCTGTTGGACTCTAGTCCAACAGCTATAATAAGCGCCGTTGGCTAGTCCAACGTCTCTTTTGAGGAGAGCTCAAAATGAGCTCTCCTCTCTTGCTTCTCTTAGTATAAATAGGGGTTGAGCTCTCCTCTCTTGTTTCTCTTAGTATAAATAGGGGTGAACTCCTTCAATGTAATTCAACTTCTTCACATGCTTCTTAAGCATTTTTGTGTATGAATAAAATATTATTCTTTTCAAGTGTTCTTCCATTTATACCCTTTCATGGGTTATGCTTGTAGTGTCTCCAATAGACATTTGTTGTGAGTTTCTTCGTGCATTTGTGGAAGACTACCATTTCATTACATGGTATCAGAGCCGTGAAGATCTTTTGATCGTGGAAGATTCCCACCTCGTTTTCCATGCCTTTGCAAAAGTAATCTATTCTTTTGTTCGTGATTCAAGTAATCCTTTTTGAAGAAGGAAAGCGCTTGGCTACAAAATTTGTATTTACACTTACTTTTTCTCCTATTTTCTCTCTTTTTTGCTTATCTACTCTTCTCCTATCTCTCTTTTCTTTTTCTCTTCCCCTTGTAAAAGATGGATGATAATGATAAGATCACCATCATGCCCATGAAATTAAATGACATAAATTATGTAATGTGGGCTTCGATCATGAAGCACCACATTTGGGGAAAAGGATTGTGGGGCATAGTGGATTGTTCTGATTCGAAACCTAAACTAGTTCTCATAAAGGTCGAAAATGATAAAGAAGTACATCTATCGGAAGGAGAAAAGGATAAAGCTATAGCAACATATGAGAAAAAGTGGAAGGAATGGAGGATAGGGCATACCAAAATTATGTCATGGCTAATCAATAGCGTTGACATAAAGAAATTCTCTAGCCTCGCTAAATTTGAGCATGCTAATAAAGCTTGAGAATATCTTAAAAACATGTATTCTCTTAAAGATATTGCACATGTGTGCAATTTACAAGACAAGGTTCGGACAATGACTCAAAATGATAAAACCATTAGAGAATATTACAATGTGTTGTCTGAACTTTGGGAAGAATTGACTCTTTTAGAACAAAAATGACATTGTCCCGAAGACATTGAGCTCCGTCAAAAACAACTTGATATAGGACATTTCTATCAATTCATAAACGGTCTAAGACCGGAATTTGAGTCGACTAAATCAGCTCTTCTTCATCGAGGAAAAGTTTCCTCTATTATTGATACTATAGAGGAATTGACTATGGAAGAGAACAGACTTAGAAAAAATACTCCGAAATCGAAAGATGATTCCGTTCTAGCTGTATCTAGACCAGAAAACCATGTACGCTCTTATAGGCCATCTTATTTCAATAGACAAAATTGTGACTTTGACAAAAGAAAAGCCAGTTGCCACCATTGTCATGAACCGGGGCACTATAGGCCCCAGTACCCTAAGCTAAGAGAGCTAAGAGGAAAAGAAAAAAAGAAAGTTGCGTCTGTTGAATCAGAATCCAAAGATCAAGATGCACCGGTTTCTATGGATCAATTAATGAAGATTCTTCAATCTCTTCTCAAAGGAGCTTCCTCTTCTGAAGCCTCAACCTGAGTAGTTGTTTCTTCCTTCTCCGATCTAGGTAGCCTTCCTTGGCTCTTTGACTCTGGTGCTTCCTTTCATATAACTCCAAATATCAATAGTTTATCTGAATGTTCTAAAAATAAGTCAAGTGTGTCAAAAGTTTTTACAGCTGATGGAACCTCTCATGAAATAGAAGGAATAAGAAATTTTGAAAAATTTCATAAAACTAGGCAATTTTTTATTTTAAAAGTTAGATATATTCCTAAACTAAATCCAAATCTTCTATCTGTTTCTCAAATATCTGATTATGAATGTAATGTTTCCTTCTCTTCTCATGGTTGTTGGGTACAGAATCACCAGTCAGGAAAGCTGATTGGGAAAGGCCATAGAGAAGGACTCTATTACATGGATTTTTTGGAATTGCCTAAGAATGCTTTCTGTTATAATATTAAGAAAATAGAGTTGGATTTGTGGCACAAAAGACTTTGTCATCCACATATGACCAAAATCCAATATTTTCTAAGTTTAGGAAAATTTTGTAATTCTGAGCATAATTTCACTTGTAAAGATTGTATTCTTGGCAAAATGAAAAGATTACCATTTCATGATAGAACCTTCGTTTCTTCCAGACCACTTGAATTGATACATTCAGATGTTTGGGGTCCTGCACCAATTGTTTCCAAAGGTGGATTTGCATATTATGTTATTTTTGTTGACGATTTTTCTAGACATACTTGGATTTATTTTCTTAAACATAAATATGAGTTTTTTTCATATTTTCAAATATTTCATAACATGGTTAAAAACAAGTTTCAAAATGATATTTTCATTTTCGCATGGATTCAGAGGAAGAATTTATGCCCAAAGAATTGAAAGTTTATCTTAATTTGCATGGCATTACACACCAAAGGTCTTGTCCATACACGCCACAACAAAATGGACTGGCTGAACGTAAACGTCGACATATCATGAAAACAACTAGGACATTATTGATAGCAAACCAAGTTCCAAAGGAATTTTGGGCAGAAACTGTCCTAACTGCTACATATCTTATTAACCAAATGTCATCTTCCTCTTTGAAAAATATAACTCTAATTGAAAAGCTTGTAAATCTTGCTCCAGATTACTCTAGATTGAGAGTGTTTGGATGCAAGTGCTTTGTTTTTACTGACAAGAATGATAAACTCTCTCCTTGTGTGATTCCCTGTGCCTTTTTAGGATATGCCGATAATAAAAAAGGTTATCAGTGTTTTGATCTTCAAAATGGAAAATTGTATCTATCAAGAAATGTCTCTTTTCTAGAAAAAGAGAGCTTATTTGATTTTGAAAAACCTAAGGAAGTTACTAAATACTCTTTTCTAATAGATTTAACATTAAAAGATAATGAATATGATCTTGAATGTAACTTTGACAATGATCAAACTACTATTGATCTGGAACACAATGATGACAATGAAGAGCTAATCCATAGAGATGTTAGTTTACAATATTCAAGGCAAAGAGAACCAAACGTTCCATGTGCACTTGAAAAATATTCTGATATACCAACCAGAAGGTCATCAAGAGTTTCAAGGCCTCCTGGAAAGTTTGTGTCATACGAATCTTTTTCGCCTACGTATAGGGCAGTTATTGCACTAATACATTCATATGTTGAACCATCTTCATACTCTCAAGCCAAAAGTCATGTAGGTTGGGTAGAAGCCATGAAAACTGAGTTAGATGCTCTTGAAAAAGCCTCCACTTGGACTATTCAAGATATTCCTCTAAGTAAGAAACCTATAGGTTGCCGTTGGGTTTATAAAGTCAAAACCAAGAGTGATGGAACTCTTGAAAGGTATAAAGTCCGACTAGTGGCCAAAGGCTATGCTCAAGAATATGACATCGATTATGAAGAAACTTTTGCACCAGTTGCTTGTATGACCACTGTCAGAACCTTAATTGCCTTGGCTTCCATTAGAAAATGACTCATATTTCAGATGCATGTCAAAAATGCATTTATCAATGAAAACCTAGTTGAAGAAGTATACATGGAAGCCCTACCTGGTATTAGTATCCCTAATGGTAAAACTCTTCGCTTATAAAATGCTCTTTATGGTCTTAAATAAGCACCAAAAGCTTGGTATGATAGGTTTAATCATGTTATGCTTGACATTGATTTTCGACACTTCTTTGATTGTTTAGAATTCTGATGTAGGAATTATAGTGCTTCTTCTCTATGTGGATGACATGATCATCACCGGAAGCGATAAACAGGGAGTTGAAAACATCAAAAATCTTCTTAAAACTCATTTTGAAATGACTGATTTAGGTCTATTAAGATATTTTTTAGGAATTAAAATTGCTTATTCCGCTCGTGGGTATTTAATATCTCAATCTAAATTTGTTTTTGATATTGTTTTCAAGTCTGAAATTAGACACTCCAGAAGTTGTCAATGTTAAAATGAGAATTGATGATGGAAAACCTCTTGATGATGTCACTCCTTACAGACAACTTATCGAAGCACTTTCCTACCTTTCCATTACCAGACTAGACATTGCACACGTTGTACACACAGTCAGCCAGTTCCAACATGCTCCCACCTCTGTTCATATGAGAGTTGTTTTGCGTATTTTTAGATACATCAAGTCCACTCTTTCGCGATGACTTTTCTTATTTGCAACATCTTCACTAGATTTAATTGCATATACTGATGCTGATTGGGGAGACGATCCTAATAGCAGACACTCAACCACTGTTTTTTGTGTTTTCTTAGGTGAATCTTTAATATCATAGAGATGCAAAAAGAACAGAAGGTCTCTCTTTCATCCACCGAAGCTAAATACCGAGCCATGACAACCACGACCATGAATGTAGTTTGGCTTAGACGTTTGCTTGCCGACATGGGAGTTGAAGCTACACAAGCTTCATATATGTGCTGTGACAACATGAGTGCGATCTATATTGCAAGCAACCGAACATTTTATGAGCGCACCAAACATATTGAAATGGACTGTCACTACGTCTAAGAGGAGTATCTAAATGAACCCATTGATCTGCCATATGTTACATCAGAGTATAGCAGACTTCTTCACCAAACCTCTCTCGGCTCCCAGATTTCACTTCCTCTTAGACAAACTTTCGCTCATGGTACCGTAAGTTTGAGGGGAGTGTTAAAAATGTAATATATACATATATATATTTGTTATTTTTATTTTTATCTTTATATGTATTTTTCGTATCTAGTTCAATAGAAACTAGATACATTGTTGACTGCAGTAGTCCAACGGCTATAGCAAGAGCCGTTGGACTAGAGTCCAACATCTCTTTTGAGGAGAGCTCAAAATGAGCTCTCCCCTCTTGCTTCTCTTAGTATAAATAGGGGTGAACCCCTTCAATGTAATTCAACTTCTTCAAATGCTTCTTAAGAATTTTTGTGTATGAATAAAATATTATTCTTTTCAAGTGTTCTTCCATTTATACCCTTTCATGGGTTATGCTTGTAGTGTCTCCAATAGACATTTGTTGTGAGTTTCTTCGTGCATTTGTGGAAGACCACCATTTCATTACACATTTGATCGAGCAAATGTGCAAGTTAGGAATGACTGTCATGTACTCTGTAACATGGGCACTTCAAACTGCCTGGTTTACCTTGATTAAATGTTTATACTTCTCTTTTTGGGTGCTCCTGCATGTTCACACAAATACACATGCGCGCACACACACACACACACACACACACACACACACACACACACGGAGAGAGAGAGAGAGAGAGAGAGAGAGAGAGAGAGAGAGAGAGAGAGAGAGAGAGGACTGTTATTCTGTGCCTGTAGTCGAGTTGATTGATCCAAACTTGATTGAGTAAAGACTTAGTCAGACCGATCCAAGATCATCATTAGGATGAATTCAAGCTTTCCTCTTTCTAGATGGCATAATGGGACAACACTCTGAAAGCAAATTTGTCAGCTTCTGCAGCAGCTGTGCAAGTTCAGCAAATATAATATCATGAATGACTGGGCTTTCCTGAGGCACTTGTTGCTTGGGCACCAAGTGCATCCAGGTTGCTGATTTGGTATTGAAAGCCCCTTGATTTTTGAGTGTCACTATTTAGTTAAGCTGCTAAAAGTTGCTGCCATGCAACCTGTACTGGCCATACATATTCCTGTACATGGCACTCAATGGAAATCCCTGCAGTACCATGAAACTCCCAGTACACCTGCATCACCCCATGATAGTTAACCTGTTCTAGCATATCCATTTAAGGATATGAGCTCATCTACTACATGCATATGAAAGATGGCTCAGATAAGGTTTTCCATGAGCAAGAGGCTCAAAACACAAATAACTGTGTTCTTGTTGTAGTAAAATTAAAGATAAAGATATAGCTAAGCCAGCCCTTTAATCTTTACTAAATTAAAATACTTGACAGGCTTTGAGTAAATGTCAATATTTCATGTTGTTACTTTATGAATCAAGCTTTTGTGGCTTCATCTCCTAAGAGGTAGCTACGGTTTTTGTAACAGTTTTTTGGCGGCTTCCTTTCGCAGTCATGCGCAGAGGAAGGAGAAGTGGCTAAATACCAAGCCCAGAAGTGGTATGTCGAGTCTATCTAGATCTGGTGATCCATTGGATCAGCTTCTTCCCATGGACGAGAACCATTCTAGCAGCCCAAATTCTGTGAGGAGCTATGGAGACACACAACTGGAGATTTTTCACTATGGACAAGGCCTGCTTATGTTGCATTTATTTGCAGCACTTATGTTTGTTCCATCACTTGTTGCATGGACTCAGGTATGGATTGATATATTTGTTTAGTTATTTCGGTATGCAATGATTGATGAGTCTAAATGTCCATGCACTTTCTCCCTCCTGAACGATAAACCAGTTCTCCAGTCAGGAATTTTTAATCCTTTTCCTGATCTTGATGTACTTGATCTTTTAAAATGTCAATTCTCGTGACTTACATTAGGTTGAAGTTGATGTCCGTTAGGATCTGAACCGAAGTTTCCTTTTATTTGAAAAATTCGAGTTTACTCCCAGGTTTTGATGTATGATCAAGAAAGTCTGCACTCTGGCTAGTGGGCCTTTTTGTTTTTCTTCTTATCAAACTATGTAATTGATAACTCACTATGCTGCATTTACACCAGTTATTTTTTATTGACCATCATCAGTACTTTTTACCAGATCAGAACCACATTATCAATTTTCAAAGTTATGTTACTCTGATTGAGTTCCGTATGACTCATTAATGCTTTTTCACACTGCTTAATTTGTCAAAATAATCACAATGTATATTGCAGCTTTGATTAGTTTCAGAGATGTGATAATTCTTATGTGGTGTACTTAATCATGTGAACTGTTGTCTTTCAGAGAATTGGGATGGGTCAGAGCTTCCCATGGTTCATTGATTCAGCACTTTCAGTAGGGGTCATCCTACATGGTCTTTGTGGTTGCAAGCCAGAACATAACATGCCCTTGTTCCCTGGTATGCGTGGGAGAGAAGTTGGGTTAAGCTTTGTGTACTTTATTGCTGGTTATTACTGTTACTTTTCTGCTCTTCTATTGGCACCATATCAAGCTTTCTACGCGATGGCTGCCATCGGGGTGGTTTCTGTAATATTGAGAATTATCCAGAGACAAAGTAGAGAGAAGGGAGACAATTATTTTAGCAGTAGGAAACATTCTCACAGACACTAGAGATCTATGATGCTTGTCATCTTTTTTCTGTACATGGGCATAACAGGTTGCAATGCAACGCTTATGTTATTCAGTTTTTGCCCATAATTATGAAGCCCAGGAGTGGTTGGGAGGACATGGCCATTTGCACGTCCTTTGTTGTTTTCATTGGTTTCTTGGTTGATGAATTGATTTTTAGCGTGTTAACAGGGTGCAGCATTTCTGCTTTGTTGTAGTAATCTGTATACAGTCCATAGGAGGTACTTCAAAATGTAAAGTTCTCCATTGCATGCTGTTTTGCTCAGGCATGCTGCTGAAAATTTGTGATCTTTTGTGCATGTTGTTTCACTTGGAGACTGTTTTTTACCGGATATCTGGTGGGGTTGTTGGGTGTTCTCAACATCAGGGGGCTAATGAAATGGATCCTCATATGGTCGGTCCCGCCGCCATCCTTCGATATGCGGGTTGTTTAAAATCGTCAAAACTTCAGATTCAAGTCTTTTATGGAAGCCCCAAGGGGGGTTGGCGTAGTGGGGTGGGGCCTTGGCTTTTCTTTTTTTTATATAGAAATGAAAGTTTTATTGCAATAGCATCAATAGGTACCAGAAAGAGTGACAAGGAATAGCTCGCAAGTGAGAAACACTACAGCAAAAAAGAAAAATGCAAGCAATAATAGAGGAAAGGGAGGTACAATACAGAAAAAGGACGGCCTTGTGTAGATCAAGAGCAACATGGAAACCTTCAAGTCTAAAGCATAGTTCTCTTCCTTCCAATCCAGTAGAGCGCCTTTCCCGGCCATTTCTGTCTAGCTTTAGAGAAGATTTTTCATTTCGGCCGATCATACTAGGATCAGAAATAACCTGACTAAATATGCAATGATTTCTTTCATTCCAAATGAGATATCAAGCTGAGTACTTCTATTTTCTGCCACGTCCATAAGCAGCTACAACATCCTTGGGGAAGTTCGAAGTGATTCTAACACAGATTAAAGTCCTACCAGGCTAAGTAGAGCAAATTTCTAAAGAATGCACCCAAAATAGATGGGAAAATATATTCTTCTTCCTTTCTACAAATAATACACATGCTAGCGAGGTGAACCCCATTTTCATTGAGTCAGTGTTGACTCTACCAAAAAAAATCTGCCATGCCATTAGGAAAGCCTGTAAAGGTAGACCATTCCTTCATAATGCCTTCCTAAAAAGCCAAGGTGCAGCAGGTCTGGACAAGAACGTGTATGGGGAGCTTGTGCTGAAAATACCATAGCTAGAGAGTCTTCATAAGGCTGCGTTCTCCTTGTCAAGCGGCAATGTATAATTAATTTGAGTGGTAAGGGCTGTCCATTGAGCAAATACCAATTTTGATGGACTTTTATGAAGAGTCAAGCCCCATGTAGCTTGGGATAGGGATTCAATTTTTGCAACCCGAGCATACTTCCTTCTAGAGGCTGCATAAAGGCAAGAAAATATGTCTCTAAGCCGTCCATGTTGCCACCAAGTGTCTTGCCAAAAGAGGGTAGAGTTGCCATTTTCGATCTCCACTCGGACACCTAGACAAAAATTTTGGAGGGCCGCTATCCACCATTTTCAAATACCTGAGCCCCTTTTCCAAGCTGAATTTTTAACCGATTAGAGGACCATCCATGTAGTGCATACTTTTCAATAAAAATAATGGTCAGCTTACCCTCTTTTATACAAATCACCCATAACCATTTTGCCAAGAAGGCTACGTTGAACTTGTGCTAGCAATGAATCCCCAAGCCGCCAAGCTGGGATGACTTGGAAATCAATCGCCAACTCACTATGGAGTTAAATGAGCCATCCGATTTACCCCACCAAATGAATCTTTGGAGTAATTTAATGAACCTCTTTTTAACCTTGCATGGAATTTTAAAAATCTGCTTGTGAAATTGGACCTAATCAAAGAAATGTGTTCGGCCTTAGAGAGCAAGCAGGTGGCATAATTTTGTATTTTTTTTGTGACCATATCTTCTAGGTGTGACCAATGAAGCTTTCTAGAGACACCAAAATGAACTGGAAGGCCAAGGTATTTCATGGGCAAGGATCCCACTTCGCATTTGAAGATAGAGGAAGCCATACTTTGCATTTCGTCGCACAGGTCATTCAAGACCAAGATTTGACTTTTAGCACCATTCATGCGCAAGCCAAAAATATGAGTGAAACTTTGTAGGAGAATCCAAAGAACCCAAAAGTTGTATTTCGAAGCTTCTCTAAATACCAAGAGATTATCGGTAAAAAGGTGGGAAACAAATACACTTTTTGAGACCTTGCAACCTATGAATACATCGTTTGTCTCCACTGAAGAGATCATAACTGAGAGGGCCTCCAATGCCAAAGTAAATAGTAGGGGTGAGTGGTCCCCTTGGCGCAACCCTCTCTTTCGTTTGAAGAGATCACCACTTTTTTCATTGATAGACACCACAATGGATGAGGCATTAAGTAAACCCTTAATCCATGAGTGTCATTTGCCATCCAATCCCAATAGATCCATACAATTTAAAAGAAAGTGTTAATCCAAGGAATCAAAAGCCTTTTTCAAATCAATTTTCAAGATGAAAGATTTCTTACTCGATGATTTAATAGAGTGCAAGGCTTAGTGAGCAATAATGCAAGAATCATGCAAACTTCTTCCGAGAATGAAAGCACTTTGAACATTCTAAATGAGAGGTTCCACCACACTCTTATGCCTTTAGATATGATCTTGAAAACTGAGCTCACCAATGAAATTGTTCTAAACCGTTCAATTGAATCTGCTTGTGGGTCTTTAGGAATAAAAATAAATAGTGATTTGCCCAATGAATGTAGAAGCTTTGCATTAGAGTGAAATTCTGTCATCGTTTAGAGGTCCCCCTTAATAAAATCTCAAGATTCTTTAAATATCAATAAGAAATCCATCTAGACCCGAGGTTTTCCCATTGGGCAAACTCTAAACCACAATTTTAATTTCTTCCACAAAGAAAGGCCCAATGATGCCACAAAGACAAGTATCATTTAATTTTGTAAAATGCATATCCAACATGTCATCCAAAGCATCAACCACCTATGAGAACTGATCTTTAAAATAAATAGTTGCACGGGGAAGAATGTGCAAACCTTGAAATGAAGCTCCTCCAATGTCCATCGATAGGAAATGGTTTGTTCTCCTTCTATTTGATGCATACATATGAAAACATTTAGTATTGTGCTCCTTCGACTTAAGGCAATGAGCCTTGGCCCATTGCTTCCATCTAATGCACTTCCGTGTCATGAACTAGTTTTTCCCTTTCCAACTTGATGGTGGTGGCCCTCTCTACATCGACCCCTTCCTCTTGAGTGTTGCCCCTCTGCACAAGCCAACACATGGAATAGGCTCCGGCAGCAGGGGTCCTATCCTTAGAATTTTATGTTGTTAGCACGATGACTGTAGGTATGGCAGGCTGAGATAGCGTGACCAGGTCTTCGTGTAGGGTGCATTTTCTTCGGGTTATAAATAAAAAAAAAGTCCTTTGGGGAAGGGTTAGACCATAGTTATCAAAGATTCCTAAAAAGTTGGAAGCTAGCTTCTCAGGAAGCTCGTATCAGAAGCCTGAAACCACACTTTTCTTTCACGCTTCTGAAACTTTTTGCTTCCGCTTGCATGAAAATAAGCTTTTTTGATATTGTAAATGTCTTGGGTAATGTATTATTACAAACTTTTGTAGGTACAAATGCCTCTAAATATCCATGATTCAGGTTGTTTTAATCCAATTGGACCTCATAGATGGATTCAGCATGCCCAAAATAGTGCGGATCAGTTTTTGAATTGTGTTCTTTTTTCTATGAAAAAGACAAATTTGTGACCTAGAAAAGTATAGCACATTGTATTATTGAAGCCTTAACATGTACATCACCATCGAGATGGTATCCCATGTGGTAAGCGGGGTCCTGTGCTGAAGGCCCACGATCGAATCCCTCTGCCACACGGAGCGGCTATTGTTCTGGTAGGGGTCTGCCTAACCCCAGCTTGCTTATAGAAAAAAAACATGTACATCATATTTGTAAGGTTAGTTTCATGAGAAATAACTCAAATAAAAATAATGAAAAAATGTGGCATTTGTACTTACAAACGACTGTATCATATGATCTCCAATATCTTTTCCATGTTAAATGTCATTCAAAAAATGTGCTTTTTTTAGAATATGTTTTTATTGTGATATATACATATAATGAATATTATTGATAAAAAATAAGTAATATTCATGCTATGTGTAGAACACATTTTAATGACACTTTTAGATCAAATCTACTCTTTTCAGTTGTTTCTTATTTGCTTCCTTTTATGTTTCATGCATCGCTTCGCAGCTGCTTACTTTGGTAACTACGGGGTTTTTTTCGACCCGGTTTGTGTTACTGCACATCTTGTGCTGGCCCTACTTTAGAAACCATCAGTCAGATTTGAGTTTCCGGGCGATCCAGAGAGAGAGAGAGAGAGAATCAACTTCCATCATCTTGAAAAGAGTGATTCTTTCTTGGTTTCTTGTAGTGAAAAATAATCATTCATTATGGTAAAAAAAGATTAATATTTGCTACATTCGACAGTAATGAACCCCTAGTAAAAACCTTAATATTGTTAATTTTTTTCATATTTTTTGCACAGCTAACCTTTCAAATGTGATCTACATGTTTGTATTAGTAGAAATGAGTGCATGGATCATATTAGTCAAACCTGTATGTAAGGTTTTGCAGAGATTGGGAAAACAGTTGCCTTCAATGTATCAAATTCTTAATCCTCATAAAATCATATTTTTACATCAAAAAAATATGATCCAAGAGTCTATTTTTACTATTATAGTCATGTTGAATGCGTTATTGGGGTTAGATTTGGCCAAACCAACTTCCCACTATGAGTTTCAACTAGTGAGTTCCTTACCTAAATGCCTTGCCAAAAAAGAAAAGGCTAAATAATTTGATATGTTGATTATAAAGGTAATTATTGTAATTTGACATATAATAACAGTAGGTCCTTGCTTAATGATTTTGCGGGTCATATCAGAAAATTCAAGAACATGAGGCTCATTTTTGAAATTAGCACCACTGTTGTTGATGCCTTGTGCATTTCCTGAGGTATTACCTAAACCAATACGGCTTTGGTCATTGTTTGCCATGTTCTCTATCAGACTTCATGATATGCTGCACACTGAAACCTAGTGCTCTGATACCATAATAAACTCAGAGTTCAAAAAAAAACACACAAGAATATGTAGAAGCTGATATATGTGGTTCGACTCTAATGAGTCTACGTCCACGGCACAAAGGATCTCTCTCTATCTCTCTTCAGTTTTTTCACAAGATGAGAGGTTCTCTTGATTCTCTTTTATATTACATTGTTTCTCTTTTTGATCTTTCCCAGAATCGTACATTTGAGTAGTTAACATATTTATCACCAGAATTGTCGATCCTACATTTGTTCATATCTCTATGTTTGGCAATGCTTACACCATCGTGTTGGGCAACTTTATCTGTGACAACCCCTTCATTATCCTCTTTTGTTATAGCAATAACTCTTTCCTCAATAGCCCCCCTCAAGCTCAACGACCGAGAAAGGGTGTTGAGCGTGATTCATATTGTTTCAAACCGTATTCGAGCAAGAGGTTTGGTCATAATATCAGCGAGTTGATCTTGAGACGACACATAGCGAATCAATAGATGACCTTTTGAAACATGATCTCGAACAAAGTGAATGTCAATCTCAATGTATTTAGTGCGCTGATGTTGAATGAGATTGGCAGTAAGATAGGCTGCTCCAATATTGTCACATAAAATGCATGGAGGAGAGGCAACCTGAATACGCAACTCAGCAAGGAAATGAGTGAGGGACATGACTTCAGCAATGGTAGCAACTAGAGCACGATACTCAACCTTTGTGCTGTACCTAACAACAATATTCTGCTTTTTAGCTGACCAGGAAATGAGAGAGGAACCAACAAAGACTGTAAATCCACCAGTAGACTTGTGATCATCAGGATTGCCTGCCCAATCTGCATCTGAATAGGCAGTGAGAGTCCAATCAGAAGTAGACCTTAAGAGAAGTCCTTGTTGCACATTATGTTTCACATAGCGTAGAATACGGTTGAGAGCAGTCCAATGAGTCGTGATAGGATCTTGCATGAACTGAGACACTTTATTCACTGCATAAGCGAGATTGGGTCTTGTAAGAGTAAGGTATTAAAGTGAGCCAACCAGACGACGATAGGCAGAAGGATCAGTCAATGGTTCCCTGTCATAGCGAGACAAAGGAGACCCAGGGGCTAGAGGTGTGAAAATTGGCTTAGCATCAAGCATGCCAGAATTAGTCAAGAGATCCACCATATATTTGTGTTGGGTAAGAAATAAGCCACAAGCAGTACAATGAGCTTCAATGCCTAAAAAATAATATAAAGGACCCAGATCTTTGATAGAAAATTCATGTCCTAACTGTGAAATTATAAAGCTTACTAACGGAAGGGAGTTGCCGGTAATAATAATGTCATCCACATAATAAGAATGAACACCTCATGGTAATCGGAAAATCTCATGAACAAAGAGATATCAATTTTAGATACCACGAAACCAAGAGTATTCAAGAAAGAGCTGAGACGGTTAAACCAGGCTCGAGGAGCCTGTTTGAGTCCATACAAAGCACATTGTAATTTGCAAACATGATCAGGGTATTGGGGATTAACAAATCCCGGTGGTTGTTACATATAAACTTCTTCAAACAAGACCCCATATAAAAAGGCGTTGTGAACATCCAACTGCCGAATGGTCCATTGTCGAGAAATAACAATAGTAAGGATGATGCGAACCATAGTAGGCTTTACCACGGAACTAAAGGTGTCAAAATAATCAATGCCTTCTTCTTGAGTATATACTTTCGCAACAAGCCGAGCTTTGTATCTCTCAAGACTGCCATCTAATTTGCGCTTAATTTTAAAAACCCACTTACTGCCAATAACATTATTGTAGCGATGTGATGGGGGCACAAGACGACAAGTTTGGTTTTGCATAAGGGCATGAAACTCATCAGCCATAGCTTGTCTCCAATGAACAATTTTTTAGGCTTGAGAAAAGGAGGTAGGTTCAGATTCAGTAGGAAGTGTAGTGAGTAGGGTTGTGGGTAGTGGATATTGACTGGTATAAAAGGTTTGGGGTTTAAGAGAGTCAGTTTGAAGCCTAGTAACCATAGGGTGAGTTTTTATAATAGGTGGCATAATAGGTTCAGGGGAAGAAGGAGGTGACTCTGGGAGGGTTGTAGTAAGGGGAGAGGAACTAGAATCAATGGAGAGATCAGGGTGAGAATATGAAGATTCAAGTGTAGGAGAAGGAAAATGGACGACTAGAGAGTGGTCCTAACTGGATATGGAAGTTGGTTTAAAGTTGGTATTTAATGACTGAGAAGGAAACTCTTGTTCATCAAACACAATATTTATGGAAACAAAAGTTCTCTTGGTAAGATTGTCAAAACAAAAATACCCTTTATGCTGCCCACTGTAGCCCAAGAAAATGCATTTCCTACAACAAAATTGGAGCTTATGAGTATGGTATGACCTTAAGCGAGGGTAACATGCACATCCAAAAGTCTTGAGAAATGTGTAATCTGGGGAGTTATGAAATAACATTTGATAAGGGGTCTTCATCTTGATGATAGGAGAAGGGAGACGATTTATCAAATATGTAGCAGTAAGAAAAGCACGATCCCAAAATTTATAAGGAAGGTGAGCATGAGCAAGTAAAGTAAGTCCAGTTTCAACTATGTGACGGTGCTTGCGCTCAACACTTTCATTTTTTTGGTGAGTGTGAGGGCAAGTGAACCGATGCTCAATTCCATGCGCCTTTAAATAATTTGAAAGGGATCTATACTCTCTACCCCAATCACTTTGAAATGCCTTAATTTGTCTGCCAAGCTGTTTTTCAACTAATTTTTAAAAATTTTGAAAGACACCCAACACTTCAGATTTGTGTCGAATAACAAATAACCATGTGAATCTCGAATATCCATCAACAAAATTAACATAATAAAAATGTCCATGCATAGTTGGGATAGGTGCAGGTCCCCAAACATCTGAGAAAATTAAATCTAGAGGTCCTTTGACTTTATGAGATGAAGATGGGAAAGGTAGCACATGACTCTTTCGCATTTGGCATGCTTCACAAACTTTATTTGCATTTTCATAAAAGAAAGGTAGGCTAAATTTATTAATGACATGTTGAACCACTTTCAAAGATGGATGTCCCATTCTTGCATGCCATTCACAAACCATGGCTTTTTCACCAATAAGAGCTGCAAGTTTATGTGGAGTTCTCTCGAGAATCACCTTATATATGCTATGCTCAGTTGCGCATGTTAGAAGAACTCGCTCTGTCTTGATGTCCTTCACATAGCAACAATTATGATGAAATTCAAAGAAAAACTGCTTATCATTTGTAAATCTATGCACAGACACAAGATTTTTTGTAATAGCCGGTACATGTAATATATCATTCATAGCAAATCTAGCATAAGAAGAGGCAAAAGTAGAGTTACCAATATGCTCTATAGACAGACCACTTCCATTATCGATTTTGACTTGGTCATCTCCCAAATAGTTATTATGAATTGATAGGTTATTGAAGTTAGTTGTGACGTGATGAGTTGCCCCAAAATTAGGGTACCATCCTCCATCGTTGGCTGATGAAAGAACACTGATTGCATTGGCTTCAGAAGAACGATTACCCGTTTGAAATCAATAACTTCTACATTTTAAGGCACCATGACCTTGTTGCCGACAAGCTTGGCATGTTGTTCGACAATTGGCTGCTACATGTCCAAGATTCCCACATGCATGACAGATAATGCCACTGAAAAACTGAGTTTTAGAACCCATAGTTCGCTCTTGAGATCGTCCTTTAAATTTTCCTTTATTGTTTTTATATGATCCCCCACGATACTCATGATTTTGATGTTGGTGATTGAGAGTTAAATTCAGTTCAGGTCCAGAACTCTCTACTCCTATATTTTCAACTTCTTGCATTTGAGCCTCATGCATTAATAACATGCTCAACAAATCCTCTAGAGAAATAGATTCAGTTCGGGTATTGAGAGCAATTCTTAATGAACCATATTCACAGTGAGGGAGCCCAAACAAAATATATGAAATAATATCTTCATCTTCAACTGGCTTGGATGCCAATGCAAATTCATGGAACATATTCTTAGCTTTACAAAAATATTCAGAAATGGATTTTGTTCCTTTCTTTAGGTTTTGCAGTTGGCTCTTTAATTGCTGAATTCTTGCACGAGACCATGCAACATACATTCTTTTAAGTGCAGTCCATATGCCATGAGATGTTGTGAAGCCCACGACTTGGCTATGCAATGAGTTAGTTAATGATGATAAGATCCAACTTAGTAAAAGTTGATCCATCCTTTGCCACTCATCGAACTTGGGATCCCTAGTTATAATACCACTAGATTAAGATGTTATCCACTCACTTGGATATGGATTAGATCCATCAACAAAACCCAATCAATTATAGCTTTTCAACAGTGGCATGAACTGAGATTCCCACAGGAGGAAATTCTCAGTTCCAAGCTTGATAGACAAAAAATATTGTAGATTGGTAGGTGCTAGGAGAATAGGGATACTCTGACCTGATTGCATTTGAGCCCCGTTAGCACCATTGTTGTTGATGCCTTGTGCATTTCTTAAGGTATTACTTGAACCAATACTGCTTTGGTCATTTTTTGCCATGTTCTCTATCAGACTTCACGATATGCTGCACACTGAAATCTAGTGCTCTGATACCATAATAAACTCAGAGTTCAGAAAAACACACACAAGAATATGTAAAAGCTGATATACGTGGTTCAACTCTAATGAGTCTACGTCCACGACACAAAGGATGAGAGGTTCTCTTGATTCTCTTTTATATTACATTGTTTCTCTTTTTTATCCTTCTCAAAATCGTAGATAGTCTTTACATTTGAGTAGTTAACATATTTATCACCAGAATTACCGATCCTACATTTGTGCATATCTCTATGTTTGGCAATGCTATCACCATTGTGTTGGGCAACTTTATCTGTGACAACCCTTTCATTATCCTCTTATGTTACAACAGTATCTCTTTCCACAATATGACGTAGCCGAGGATTGTGGTTGTAAGTGAGTCCCTTTTTTGTGTCACCTGACTTTGCATGGTCAAGGGGTCCCACCACCAATCATGGTTGCTCATTTCCCAACGAAGACTTGGGAGTTGCTGGCAAACACAACGACTTTGGGTCCATTGTCCTTTGACCCGATGTATATAGTCCACTAGACTCATGCCTCATATGGACGAGGTCACTATAAAACATGCTGAAATTCAGTTAAGTTTATGGGCTCTATAGAGTGAATCCGACAGGTGTTGCATCTAACACCTGCAAATTTTTTTTTATAATAAATTTTAAATTTGAGTAAAATTCAAGTTAGATTTGAGTTAAATTTATGTAAAATTCAGACAAAATTCAAGAGTTTAAGTTGAAGTAGAATTCTAGTTAGATCTGTTATGAGTGGTAGATCTCGTAGGAGATTTGATTTATCGATTTTAAATTTTGGTTGAATCACAAAATGCATTTTTCAAATTGGACTGACCTCTATTTTGAATTTTTTCGCTTGAATCTAATCTCGAAATAGATTTTTCAAAATTAACTGGACCATATTTTAGACCCAACCCAAAGTCATAATAAGATGCCATAGTGGCATATAGGGACCAAAGGGTCACACCCAGCCAGTGGAGTGTCACGTGTCAATGTGAGGCCCACAAAGGGCATAGAGATGACCAGGGGTATAATAGATATTTGCACCATTTCTATGACAAGTGGTAACTCCATAATGTGTAGAGATTCTCTAGGTGAATCCCATGTCATTTGGTATTTTTAAAAAAAATAATAGATTCTAGACAGGTCATATATGGATCCAAACAATAGTATTTGGATCCAATATATATTTGAATTAATTGATGAATTTTAGATATATTTGATATGGATCTAAATCATATTAACTAGATCCAATATGAGTTTGGATTAGATTTTGGGTCTAGACTCTTAATTAGGGAATTTGGACCCGACTTGATTTAGTCATTTAATCTAATCTTAAACCTATTGGACCCATAGGGTGGGACGCTCCGAACAATGTCATTACTGTTGCAGTAGAAATTTCAGTCGATTGGTGACTCACCTATTAAATCAGAGTTGACCTTGATGTTCTTTATTTCGATGGCATCAAGATCAACTATCTATACACTCGAATTGGTTGTAATTTGAGTATTTTATAGTTGGTCGAAGTACATGTCTAATTGCAAGTCAAAAATCAATATTTGTCAGCGTAAACTATTTTTTCCTGTTGACCTGTGCACGTACGATTAAATTTAAGACCAACATGATGATGTATGTTTTGAGGGCTACCAAATCGATTATTTAAACATCAAATTTTGTTGAATCTTTGGGTCTGTAGGACTCTCAAAAGGTTACCCTATCACTAGATCCCATGCTAGAGTGAGAAGTCTATATTTTTCTTCTCTATCTTAATTAATTTTGAAATATATTAATCTATGACTCATAATTTATTTTTTTTATTTTATTAATAAAAGAGATTAATAGATATTAACCTCTTTTATTAGAGATATGACTTTTGCCTAAGCCCATTAATAAAGAGGCCCTCATGAGAAGAATTAATAATGTTAGTTCTTTCTCATTCTCATTAGAATTTTTTAATGTCTCTCTACCATCTTCTTCCTCCTTATTCTATTTTAGAGTTTTTCTAAAAACCATTAAAGTTGCTCCAAGGTGTTAAGATAGGAGACAAAAGCATTAGTACATCCAAAAACTCGGTTAATGTATGATTCATCTTACTCATAGCCATAAACAGAATGCAAGAGCATGGATTATGCATCTTACCGATTCTATGGGCTGGTACATGGTGAATCAGATCTAAAACAATTAAACAAGTGTTTTAAAATTATTTTTAAATCAATATCATGCTTTGAAACAAATTTAAAAATATGTTTTTGGTAAAACTATGCTTGAACGACCAAACCGGTAAATCGGGTAGTGTGAAACACATAGTTTTGTGTTTCTATATAATTTAAGATTGATATGTCATTATTTTTAGTATAATTGAATGAATATTTTTTTTCTTTCATGTGTTTACATTATGAGCCATGTTCCTGCAAATTTATTTTATGTGTTATATGATGATTTAGCACTCTAGCATCTTAAACTAGATATTATGTACATAAATCATGAGTTATATTGATACTTTAAGATCTGATGCATGTTTTATGATTATGTGATATTTTCATGAGTCTATGTGATGCGTAAGTACTATATATATCGTTAATGCATGATTGAAAATCAATATTACGTATTGATGTTTGTGTTTTTCCTATATTTAACATGTTTGGTATTATGATGCTCATGTTGTCATGATTTTTGCTAACGGATTCATTGTGGTATAATAATTATAACTCTCAAACTAAATCACTTATGGCCAGATTCTTTTATAAAAACCTTTTAGACATCTAGAAGGTATCTTAGAAAAATATTGGACTCGCAGTGGTGGTATGAAAATGAGGGTTATAGTTACTGCAACATAAGACATAAATTTTATCTTGTATTCAAAGCAAGTTTTAATAGTCGGTTTTGTAGAAAATCCAATAAATCAATTGTTTGGTTTTTATGACTGATTTTTTGATATGTTATGGTTATTATGTTGATAAATCTAAGAAAAATTATATTTATTTTATGAGAATCTCAAGATCTTACACAAGTCAAGTGAGATATAGGATTTTGTAGATAATTTAGATCTGGAACTGTTTCATAGAGGGTCCGGTCAAAAAAATCTAGAAAATTCATATGATAAAGTTTTTCTATAAAATCAAATGCTTTTAAAAGCTAACAAGTATAGCTAACACCAAAAAAATTTGAGAGGTTTAGATTTCTCTTGGATTGGGTCTAGTGACTACTTTTTGTGAAGTAAGTTTCTGTGAGGTTGTCACAAAACTAAAAAATAGTTTTTAGTCCATGAATTTTCTACAAGCAAACAAAATTGATTTTCTTTGAGCTATCACTTGGATATGAGAGCTAACATCATCTGGCATGATTGTGAATTTTTAAGGGTTCAAATATGTTCGGTATGATGGTCTAACAAACTCGTGAACAACATAAAAATTCTGATGTATGCAATCCCTGATTTGAGACATATCATGTCTTGTGAACCTGCTTAATTTAAAATCTTATGCTTGATCATGATATGAGATGTTAATCATGCATTTTTTAATATGTGATGTTTTATATTTATGGTGTATGTAAGAATGTTGATGATTTATTCATGATGGTATATGAGACTACATGTTAGCATATGAGTTTTGATCACTATAGATGAGCCATGTAGGCATACATGTGATATCTTATGTAATTCATGGTTTATACTATATTGAAATGAGTCTCATGCTTCATGTAGTGTGATATGTGATATGTGATGTATCGTAAGTCATGTAAGACATGCATTCATTAGCTCATGGATGAGCCATGTTCAGTGGAATCTGGGGTTCTAGTGAGCACCGAGTTAAGTTTATAATAGACATGCTCATACACGTTTAAGCTTTAAAGAGACATGATTCTTGGGTGCTCCTTAAAGGGTAGTATATACCTTAAGATGTATCGAATGTGTTATATTTAGTTGCACTTCAAAAAAAATCAGGGGTGTGGGCTCATGCCTTATGAGGCAATGTGATAAGCTATATACTGTGGAGCTTAAGTGTAAGGAGCCCAATGCTGAGTGCACCCAGTGTTTTAGTGAGTCTAGTGTCATAACACTTAATAGCTCATTTGAACCTTGGTCTACCTTAGAGAGGGTAGAAGGTGCATACAATCGCCTGACTATTATGTTCTTTGAAATGCAAAGGTGTCTCCTTAATTTCTAGTAGGCAGTTATAGGTGAGTCAGATTACAAAAGAGGCTTAGGTAGGCAAGTATTGAAATTCGGCAAAGTAGAAATTGATTTCGCTAGACCACTGTGAGTTTCTTTCGGTCACGGACTACTCCAGTGAGTGTTTTTTGAACTTTTAGAATCAACGAGAAAATTAAAATACATAGCATAATAAACATTTCATCTGATTGCTGGGTTTGAGTTAAGTTCTTAGGAGTGTACCCTTACAGGATAGAGAAAAAGTAACAATGTAATAATGTATTAGATGAGGTTCACAAGTGTTTAAGTGTTTCAATGAATATTGACATAAATGTTTATGCATGTCATGCATGGTTTCGAGTTCATGCATATGATATATATGACTTTGTCTTATTATGATCTTGCTTACTAATGATGTGGTTACAGGTTCGTTACTTGATGGTAAGAATAATTAATTGTGAAATCTTGTATGCTTATATTTATCATTGTTGTAATCATGATCTCTATTGTATTTATATGTTATGTTAATGTCATGCTATGAATTAACTGTTTTGAGAAAGATGTATGCTTTGTGTATTCATATTATTTTTATGCATATATTATAGAGTATTTTTTACGGGGTTGTTGTTAATGTCCTTACTTTTAACATTTTCAAGTAATGAGTAAACTGGTTAGTGATGACAGGAGGCTCAAGGTGTTGCATAGTGACAAAAGTTTAAAACGGCAAAATCTCGGAAGTAAAAAACTCAGGAGATTTTAAAAATTTTCATAAATCTCTCATTTTTTGATAAAATCTTGATAATAAAAAATAAATAAATAAATATAAAAAATTTATTTTTTAGAAAAATATAAATAAAACACATTTAAAAATGAATATCTTGGGATAAATATAGGCTAAAATGGTAAATATCATGATATTTATCACGGATTGAAAACCTCACAAAAAAATTGTCATTTTAAACTTTTAGGCAATTTCTTGCGATATTATCGCGAGATTTTTAATAAATCTCGCGATATTTGTTATAGAGAGGTGGTGCCAAGAGAACCATATTTCTTTTAGGCTTTTGTGAGGACTTGATTTGTTATTGTGATTTGATACTTTGATTTATTTCAATTACATTAATGGTTTGATTCTGATAATTATAGTCTTACATGTGTGTGTTAAGAACGGTAACTCGTACAAGGCTTGAACAACTTTTAAAAAAGTTTTCGCCGTTTTTCTTGAAAATCATATAAAGTGATTTAAAAAAAATCATAAATTTTCGGTTTTAAAAATTGGAGCGTTACATTGCATGCCCAACCGAGCATCACAATTTTTGTGCAATATGATTGTACCTGATGGGCTCTCTACTGTAAATAGATTAGATATGGTCAGTTATTCGATCCGAGTCCAATATATTATTTTCGAATTTGGCTCCCTTAAGCAAAATCTGAATGTGCATTTTTTACATGTAAATAGCTTTTTTTAATTTGTTTTTTCCAATCTAGCATGGCCACTTGTATTTTGGATTGGATCCAACTTACCTTCACCAGCAAACAATCATTTCAACACGTGTCTTGTGGCTTGTCGGTGCAAATGGATCAAATAAGGTTGGTCCTCCAATCCGGAAATACTGCATTATTTTCATATATACATATGAAACGTGTTCTTGGATAACATATAATTGGATTTCAGTACTTATATTATTGTCGGCAGCCAACAGCAGTTAGTGAACGGTAGACCTTGTCAAGTGGGGCCCACATAGGAGTCAAGGACAAGAATGGTCATTGTAGTTGGGTCCAAATTCACCCACCAAGGGCCCTTCCCGAAATATGTGTCTTCACTTGTCCTGATCCAAGTCCAATTAGGATCACACTTTCCTGTTGGATCTGGATCAAAATCCATCCAGTTTGTACTGTTTTCACATAAAAAGCCTTGTTTTCAGCATTTTTCTTTATTGGATCCAGTATTACATGTGACTGGATCTGGGCTCGACCATACCTATATCATCTCACTATCATTGCCATCTAACTGCATATCCTGTACTTTAAACATAACTCGTGAACGACTGTGGTTTGGTATGAAATTTCATAAACCATATCCAGCCCATACATCACTCGGACCATATGAATCCAACTGAAAAAGCTAAACGGACTTATTTCAGTATACCCGGAACCGAGTCTTGTCTGACCCAATCCAGATTAGAATCGGGTCATACCCAACACCTTGACAGGCCTAAATTTCTGATAACCGTCCTATTCAATATTTACTATTAGTCTGCCTACAAGGCGGGCGACTTGTCACCGAGTTGACCGGAGGTCACAAGTTTGAAACCCACAGGTTATTTTCTTGGATTATTAAAAAATATGTATTATTAATCCAAATATTAGTATTTTTTAAATAACCTTACTTTGTTATGAGATTTTCGAAAACCGATATTTATCCCAAGAAATGCATGATATTTTCAAAATATTAGCTATTTTAAAATGTCATGTTTTTATTGCACCACTTTTACTTTATTGTCACATTATTAATGCAATAATTATATTTTTTTCTTATATATATACTTATTTTGTATAATTTTAAAATTTAAATCTATAAAAAAAATCGACATTTGTTTTTGAAAAACACTTTTTTTTTAATTATCCCGAACTTTTCCTTTACCGAGAAAATCCCGATATTTTACTGAAGAAGTGAAGGCCGACCCTAGATCAAATAATGTTAGAAGCAAGGGGTTCTCAGAGATTTCTTGCAAGCGGAACGCGGATCTATAAACAGAAGCGAACGCGCGAGAGAGGAGAGGGAGGGAGGGAGGGAGGGAGGGAGCGAGAGCGAGAGTGAAGGACTGGGAGGGAAAGGGGGAGCGAGTGAGAGGATGGGTCATCTTCTTCCTCTCCGCCCCGGGGAGGTGGAGGAGGAAGACAACGCGGAGTTGTGGAGCCTAAAGAAGCGAGCCCTAGTCCAGGAGGCTGCCCGGAACCTCTTCAACGGCGGGCTGGAGCAGCGGATTCAAGCGGCCAGGGACATCCGGAAGCTCTCCAGATCCTCCATCGCCACAAGATCCGGCTTCGCCGCTGCAGGAGTCATCCCTCCGCTCGTCTCCATGCTCAATTCCACGGAGATTGACGCAAAAGAGGCCGCCTTGCTCGCCCTCCTCAACCTCGCCGTCCGCAACGAGCGGTAACCGATCCTCCCTTCCTCTTCTTTTGCTCCTTAATTTTCTGTTCATGATTTCTTTTTCTCTCACTTTGTTCTTCTTCGGAGAAAAAACTGTGATTTCTATGTTTCTCTTGCGTGAAATTTCTGACAACCCTTTCCATCTACCAATCCGTCCTTCCTCTCCTTCTTATTCTTCCCGTGCTTCTTTGTTTTCCGCTCATGATTTCTTCTTCTTCTATGAAAAAAAATACAATTTCTATAGTTTCGTCTTCCAAATCTTTCGCCATCTTCCTCTTCTGATACTGAAACCGAGGGAAGTCCTTCAGAATCTTCACTTTCTTCTTCTACAATTTCTATAGTTTCGTCTTCTGATTTTATATTTGACTATGAGGGATGTGCTTTTTGTTCACTGTAGTCATCATCATAGCCTTGGCCCGTGTGCTATTTGAATAGTGAAAATGCCAGAAATTTCCTTCTCTGTGTGTGTGTGTGGGCGGGGGGCGGAAATGGGACAGGGGCGGTTGTATATTATGAAAATCAGACATTACATGTGTGTGTGTTATAGACTTACTATCATTAGTTACATACTATCTTCATGGCCAATGAATATGCAATTTAAGCATGGAAACAAAACGGGCATACTACTTACTATTCTTTTTTGGGACATAAATCTAATCGGAAGATTCATTATGCCGCTAATTATATAGAAAATTATCAAAGTAGCAAGTCTTGAGTTGAGGTAGAGGTCCACTAAACATCATCTTTGTAAAATTACATAATCAGAAATTTATTTCACATTCAAGAAAAACTTGTTATTCCTTTGAAATATAGGTTTATGAAAATTGGGCACCAAGCTGTGTAGTATCAAAGTGCTCTAATTTGGCCAAGTAAGAGCTCAGAAAAAAGAAAAAGAAAAGGTTGAGCTACTTTGCTAATTAGATGATTCTGGGGGTCATTTTTATATTAGCAGAGTTCAATAATATAAGAGTTATTTAAGAGCTTAATGATCTTATTTGCAGCTTGCTGTAGAAGTTAGCAAATCTCAATCTTTGCCCTTCAAGCTCAATCCAAACCAGCGTGGATATCATAATCAAGCCTTATCCCAACTACATGCCGTCCGCTGTATGAGCCATGTTTTTCTATTCCTTTCTGTACGGAGCTACAGACTTCGGTCACCTTAGAATCCTTCATATCACCCTCATTGCTTCCCTTTAGGTCTTCAATGGCTTTCCTCTTTTTCTGATTTCTTCTACTTACATTGCGTCAACTTTTGTAATTGGTGTTGTGTACTTGTGATATGTCTCCATTTAAAATGTCAAAACGATGTGAATGACATTCTCTATTTTTTTCCTTTTTTATTGGTTGCACTCTTAAACCTTTTCTGACATATTCAGTTATTTATAATGATATCATTTTCTGTAAATCTATGTCATCTGGATATGAACTCTATTCTTGTCACATTTTAGTTGCCCAACACTTATTATCATGTAGGGTTGCCTCTTATAGCAATTTTGTTAAAATATTCTTTTAATCACAGAGGCTGAATCCAGCCTTGATATCATTATTGAAAATCAATAACCCCAAGTCCTCGCATATCCTTTTGTCTAGTATGTGGCTTTAAATATTCAATGGTCTTAAAACTGATTTCATAAACTTTGGGAATTGGCATTTGTTCGGGTGATCCACTATATGCTAAAACTTTGATAGTTAACATAGGAAAACATTCATTGAAGAAACTCAATGAAATAAATGTGTGAAAATGGCAAGCTGAGTGCTCATACAGAATTCAGCCTCAAGGCTCTGTTGAGAACTCATAGTTGAAGAGGGCTTGAGGAATATCTAAAAGTTGGTAATTGAACTCCAAGGGTTTGATGTTTATCTTAAGAATATTCATCATGTCAAAATTTTAATCTCTCAACCATTTAATCCATTCTTTTATTCACCTCTTGGTATGTGCCTTTGTCCGATAGAATATATTCTTGTGCGTCTTTCAGAATAAATTGTGATATCAAATACTGAAACTCTAAGGACAAGTTCATGGTTCCCAATTTTTGAAAAACTTGGCAATCAGTTCTTACCTATGATGAACAATATGGTGAAGATTATGCACCTACATTGATAAAATTGGTTCTCTTGCAACTTAGTCGCTTGTTTCTCAGCTTCCTTTTTTCTTCACCTGCTTATTGCTCATTTTACAGGAACAAGGTGAGGATCGTGAAAGCCGGGGCAGTTCAGCCACTCATTGAGCTTCTGAAACTTGAAGACAGTGGATTGAGAGAGTTAGCCGCTGCTGCAGTTCTAACGCTATCAGCCTCTCCTGCCAACAAGCCAATCATCACAGCCTCTGGAGCTGCTCCGCTTCTGGTCCGAATTCTCAACTCTGGCACCGTCCAAGGCAAGGTTGATGCTGTCACTGCCCTCTACAACCTTTCCACATGCACGGAGAATCGAACCCCCATTCTTGACTCAGGGGCTGTCTTTCCTCTTATCGGCCTGCTCAAGGAATGCAAGAAATACTCCAAATTCGCCGAGAAAACTACCGCCCTTTTGGAATCCTTATCCCAAACTCAAGAAGGAATAATGGCAATCTCATCTGCAGAAGGCGGGATACTGACATTGGTGGAGACCATTGAAGATGGATCACTTATCAGCACAGAGCATGCAGTTGGTGCATTGCTTGCCTTGTGCCAAAGTTGCAGAGAGAAGTATAGGGAACTTATCCTGAAGGAAGGGGCAATCCCTGGCCTCCTCCAGCTGACAGTGCAAGGGTCGGCAAAGGCTCAACATCAAGCACGAGCCCTTCTCGACCTGCTAAGGGATACTCCTGCACCGAAGCCATTTTCGTCTGCCATGATCGAGACCATTGTGTATGATATTGCTGCCCGAGTCCATGGTGCAGAAAAAGCAGCAGAAACTACCAAGAGGTTGCTGCAAGATATGATCCAGAGAAGCATGGAGCTAAGCATGAGCAGCATAGAACGACGGGCTTCCTCATGCACGCCGTCTGAATTGTCGTCATCAATGGAGATGCCGTCTTCATGATCCTCCCTGTTGGAAGCTCTCGAAAGAATGAGATCACCACTGCCTATGAAGCCAGCCCAGGCCGACTTTCCTGGTCCGGTATCGGGTGACTGGTAAAGAGATAGAGTTATGTATATGGTTTTCTGTTCTAAAATTTGCTCTCTTGTCATGTTTGTTCCATATTTTCTAGGCTGCTGTACATGTATAAATATGTTGTTGTTTGGGCTGTTCAACGTAGAGATCTTAAGAATTAAGATGTACCCTCTGTTCAATGTACAAAAGCTTGCAAAGGAGATTCTTCAGTTGCAAATTTCTCCTAAACTTTTCATTTTTTTCGAGTTCTTTTATCAGAACTATAGTATTTGGAGTGCCCGCACATAGGTCGAGAATGAGTAAATCTTAAAATAAACGACTAATAAAAATATATATAGAGTAAACATCACAACCCTTTTAATTTCCATATATCTAAAGAAATTTAAAATGATATAGTATTTGGTATCCTTACGGGTAAGAACCCCTCCTCCAGTGAACCAGGGGAAAACGGGGTCCTGCCCCGCCTTGCCCCGTTTGGACCGCGGATGGAGGACATGAAATGGGGAATAAACCGGAGACGGAGGTTAAAATCAAAACCTGTACGGGGATTGGCTTACTGTTGACCGCGCCCCACCTCACCCTCCTCCGGCTTCGAATCACATTAAAGAAATTTTATATATATATATATATATATATATATATATATATATATATATATATATATATATATATATAACTCTAACATAAAACCCTTTCTTGAATCTCTCTTTTCTTCTTCCTCTCCTTTCCCTAACGAACTGAACGAGCTCTCATTTCTCTGTTCTCCTTTCAAAATCAAGAAAACACTCCCCCCATTTGGATTGAATATGGAGGACATGATACGGGGAATGAACCAGTGATGGAGGTTAAAATCAGACCTGTGAGAGGATTAAGGCGGGGATGGAGGGCAAAATTTTGAAACGGCTTGTTCCCCGCATCTGCCCGGACCACTGCCATCCCTACCCTTCGGTTGGAATTCATATCAGACTTTATTTTGACCAATTCTAACCCAATATGGTCAAAATAGTAGGAATTGATTCTTTGGATAAATTCTTTTTTATGTAAAAATATGATTTTATGAGTCAAAAACATTGTAGGCTATTGATTTTTTTAACCCTGCACAATCTTTTTTTAGAGACAAACTCCTGCCCAAGCTTGCATACACTATAAAAACACTAATTTCTATTAACCCAAACATATACATCACGTCTTGAGAGTCATATATGCAAAAAAAAAACATCAAAAAATAAAAAATAAAAAATGATTATAGCTTTACCCTAGGATTCCTTACTCACGAGGGTTTACATTCCAAGAGCATAGGCGGAAGATGTCATTTAGGGAAAATGTTATAGGAGAATTTTGTGGCATGCACTACCCTTGGTTCTGCCTTTATATGATTTAAGATATAATTTAAAATTTTTAAATATAAGAAAAATGTAAATTTAAAAATGTGAAAAAATAAATATTTCCAACAAAATTTGTCTTATTGAAAACATAAATATCACGCTAGAATTATGATAAAACGATATCATAATATTTTAAAAAATATTTTGAATGTTTAGAACCGAGTGTGGAAATATTTTGATGGCCTTTGATGTAACGTGTGGTGCTGATTGGGCCAAACCCCAACTTAAGGCTGAAGCAAAGCTTATGAGCCAGTACGAACAGACCTGGATCCACATCCACCTAGTAGGTTGCATAACCTGGCCCGAGTCATGTTAACCAAGAAGCTGTGCCCACCAATCAAGAGTTGGTTCATGTGTTCCTTATCATCACATGTAAGGGGTAAACGGGCTGGATTTGGATCCGATCTAGGCATTACTGAATCTGACAGTCGGATTCAATTTTGGATCTAGCCTCCCAAACTGAGCCTAATTGCGTGCTACATGTTCAACGGAAACTGACTAAATGGATTTGGATTCTATGGGATATCCAACCCAAATCTGATCAGTTGATATCATTGACACTTGCCAGTGCTATAGATCAGGTCACACCTTTTTGAATGGATTGGCATATGGACCATGGTCATATCTCCTTATGTCTGTCTTGTTCTCAAGATGCCATTGAAGTTTAAAGTGTTAGCTCAAACGTCTCATTCCAAACCCAATTAAAAATTTGATATTTTCTAATCATGCATAGTCTGTCTTCACCATATCTTCCATATGGTTGCTATCCAAACATAATGACAGGGCCCTCTGATAATAAACTTTTTTGAGGCTGATATGCCACCACGTCATAATCACAAATATCAGCGATGTGAGATCTAGTAAATGATATAATTCGGATTCGAGGTAAGCCCTCGAAATTTTACGATGTCAGGACAATGATTGTAAGTATGATCTTGAGGTGGTTTTTTAATTAAAAATAAAAAATAAAACAATTCTCATGAAATCAAGGTAATTACATAATATTACTGTTTTATCACTATATTAATGTGATTATATGGATGTTTTCAATTTTTTTAATATAATTTTTCTAATTGTTCAAATATTTTATATGCAAGATTCTTTCTTGAAACAATTTTTTGTTCTTTTAAATTCAGCATGATCTTTTTGGCAAGAAAATATCGATGCCGACACTTTTGGCATTGTCCCACGTGAATTATCCCAACTTATTCCATGGGTCCATTGCCTTTCTCATATCTTGGACAGACTTATATAATATTAGAAAATTTTCATTTAGAGACTCACTTTTTTCTTGATATTTTTAAAAAAATCATGATTTCTCATAAGATATTTCAGGATCTAACTTTTAATTGAAACTACCACACTTGTATAGAAAGTGTGCTGATATGAAGGCACCGGATCAAACCCCACTGGCACTCGGGTGTGTCTTTAACTTTAAGGTGGTCGTGGGGCTCCATCCAGGGTTTTCCTCGCTTCGATGAGGGTCCCTCATCATAAAAAAAACAGTGATAATAAAATTATTAAACTGCCCCTATTTCACAATGAAATAAGAAAAACACATCTTTTTTTCATTTTTTTACTAGGCCTTTACTGCTGGCCAAGAGTATACTCAACTTCGATATTGCAACCCTTACCATGGGTTTCGAACTTGTGATATGCCGTCAACTTGGTGATGTTCACAAGTTGCTCCTACTAGATAAGCCCAACCTTTGTAGACAATAAAAACACACTTTTTAAAAACCAAAGGCTAAGAATGATATTTTACAATGAATCTTGACCATAAATTTAACTTTAGCTCTTTATTTAACAGTTTTAGTAAAAAATTGGATCCTTATATGACTTTTCAGGAAATATGAGAGCTTTTCAAAATATCAGGCAAACTGTGGGACTCTAAATGAAAGTTTCTCTATAATATTCCATTTCTGTAAAGTTCAAGGGTCCCACTTGACAAGGACGTCAATGAATATAAAGTCAAGGTGGTAAAGTACGTTTGAAGACTCAGGTTATTTTGCTGTAGTTTTTATCAACAAAATCACGTAAATCCTGGTGATTTAGCATAATACAATTATTTATTTATTTTTAAAACTTACCCTTGTGTAGGGATGGCAGTGGGGCGGGGCGGGGCGGGGCGGGGGACAAGGTCTCCACCCCCGCCCCGCCTCAAGATTTTATCCTCCACCCCCGCCCTGCCTCCCTGGCGGGGATGGATTTTATCCTCCACCCCCGCCTTCATCCCCGTTTCATGTCCTCCATCCCCGGTTCAAACGGGGATGAGGCGGGGCGGGGCGGGGTTGTGGCGGGGATGGGGCGGGGCGGGGAAAAGTGCACGTCCATCCCCACCTCCACCCCCGGACGGGGATGGATTTTAACATTCGTCCCCGCCTCCACCCCCGGACGGGGATGAATTTTAACCTTCGTCCCCGCCTCCATCCCCGTTTCATACCCTTCATCCCCGGTCCAAACGGGGCGGGTCCCCGCTTTCCCCCGGTCCACTGCCATCCCTACCCTTGTGTATACTTAGTCACCATTAAAACCCAAGTTTGGATTTCGTTTTTTTTGGACAGTCTTTAAAAAAATCTCTACCGTCACCGACCCCACATTGGCTGGCCTCTGGTTGGTAATACCCAGCTTTGACCTTGAGACAAGAGACAGAACCTATGGGTTTTGAACTTATGATGGTCTGTTCATTTGGTGACATTCACAAGTCGTACCTACCAGATGAGTCGAGCCCTTGTCTGTGACTGTGGACATCTAGTTAAGTTGTGCTTTTCTTGTTGCATGACTTGGAGCTTTATGCAAGTTAAGTTGTGCCTTCCTTGTTGCATGACTTAGAGCTTTATCAAAAAGCCTTTAATCTTATAGTTTTTAAAAGAGCATACCTAAAAGCTGGTTATGTGATCTGTTTCTTGCCTCGTAGGGGCCCCAAAACCAAAAGTTTTGTCCTGCCTTTGCTAGATAGCAACACCCACACCAAGTTTCCCAAAATGAGGTGAACCATGTTAGATGAGTATGTTTTATATTCTGAAAATGACTGTATTGTATAACAAAAATAGCTTGTTGTCTGAAAAACTTTTTAATTTTTGAAAATCCATTAAATGTTCAAAATCACAACTTTTTTATTATAAAAGGACTTTTTTACCCTTCATACAAGCAAATTTTATCTAAATATGCAAATTTTCTCATACATTTGTAAATTTTCTCTCAAATATCCAAATACAAAAATTTTCTCCCATACATTTGCGAATGTCCTCCTACATATGCCCCTTATGTAATTTTATTAAAAGGAAGCTTACACATTTTGTGGACATTCGCAACCATGAGTTGTGAGAGTCTTCAAAATGTGTATACTTTTTTTTAATTAAATACTCTTATATTTGTGAATGTCCTCACACATTTGCGAACACTCTGCTGCCTATGCCCTCTATGCAATTTTAGTAAAGGTGTTTGTTGCAAAAAAGTGACTCAATACACTATCGATAGATCGAAAGAACAAAAAATGAATAGAAGAAGAAGAAATCAACCACACAAGAACAAGGATCATACACGGTTCGGCAAGAAATGCCTACATCCATGTTTACGGCTGCCTACTCTAAAAAACAATTCACGTCGAGGCCCACGCCCCCAATCCCCACTTTACGGGCAAGAAAGTGCTGCCCCTCTGCAACCCCTACCAATTTACAGTAGAAATAAGGTTTCACACTTCTCCATCAGAGTATGCACATTTTGGGAATCTTTGAAACTCATGGTTGCAAATGTCATAAATTATTTACTAATGTTAGGGTATTTGCCAAAATGCTAATATGGTAAAAATAACCTTTAACAACGCTTCAAAAGCACAAAGAGCTTTAAACAAGACTTTAAAAGCATCACTAAACCCTTTAGCGACACTTCAAAAGCACATATTTAGAAGAAAAATCATATATTTTCATATTTGGGGAGAAAATTCACAAATATGTGAGAGAAATTTTACATATTCTCATATTTTAAGAGGCAATTTGCAAATATGTGAGAAGAAATTCATATATTTTCATATTTTAAGAGGACATTCATATATCTAGAGGAAATTCACTTGGGCAAAGGGTAAAAATATCCTTTTACAATTTGAAAGTTGCAATTTTGGACATTGAGCAGATTTTTTTAAATTATAGGGCATTTCAAAAAATGTATCATTTTATTGTACTATATAGTCATCTTCCATTTTATCTTTTCATAATTTTATATCCCTAGCTCCGTCGAAACATTCATTCACATTGACATTCTAATAAGAGTAGCAAAGAGGCAATCACACACACAGTGATGTCTTCTTTGTCAGCCTAAATCCATGTGATGCAAATCCATTGCCAGATTCTTAGAAATTTGCACTGTGATCTACTAAGCTACAACTTGTTCTAAATCTATGATGTAAGGAAGAAAACAAAAAAAAAATACTCAAAGAATTTAGTCGCTCTTATGAACAAAAATTACTTTTTTTTTTGAAAGGCAAGCTCCGGTTAGGCAGACCCCCACCAGTTATTATGCAACTCACCACTGGGGTTTTGAACCTGCAACGTCCCACCACAGGGAGACGTGCATTAACAGCTCTCTCTGAAAAATAACTTTTTACAATGAATATTTATAAGAAAATGAAAAATGAAAACCCTAACTATGATTCAAATATAAAAGTCTAAAAAAAAATCCATAAATAGATCTTCAACCCAAATGCATTAGGGTTCTATCCAGCGTTACCATGTCACAATTTGATGGTGAAATGGTAAAATACTTGAGTCGTTATTCGTAGAAGTATAGATGTGAGTAGTAAGAGAGATCACTTGAAAAAAAAAAAGGTTAGGACAAATTTAGTGCTAACTATATTAAGAATGACATATTTGCACAAATAAGATGAAAATTGCAAATGGGTTGGATTTAGTAAACCAAATCAGTCAATTTGCACCTCACATAACTGGACTAGAGTTTGGTCTTAGATTAAGGTAGGGAGGCATGCCATTTGTATGTGATTATCAACACCATACCCTTAGGGTGCATTTGAATGCCATGGATCTCGATAAAGATCCATAGAATGCAGATCAAAGGCAATGGGCTCGTGATTTGATTCAACCTCCTTTCAAATGGAGGATCTCATATCCAAGGATCCGAGATCTTAAATTTAGACTAAAAAAACCCAAACTCATGGTTCTCTAGTTGGATGGGAGCGGGTTAGGCTGGAGATCCTCGGATTTTGGGGCAAGGGATATGAGGGATGAGAGATAGGAGGGATTCAAGCACACCCTTACCAGATCATCTCAATCTCCATCGCTACTTATTTAATACCGGTTTCTTATTTGAAAACTCATAAATATGCGATTTATACAACCAACTGTTTCAGTGGACTTACTACCCAAGTCCCAATACAACTAAATGGATCTGGTTATCCAAAAACCATACATTGTATCCTATATTGGATCTTATAGTAACTGGGCATTTTAGTCATTCTGAGATTAACGGTCAAAGGCTCAAAAATCACCCGCCAACGGTTAGAAAAAAACACACGCCCCTTCACACTACCGGATTAAAACCCCTCCAAAAACCTCTCTCTCTCTCTCTCTCTCTCTCTCTTTTCTTTTTATCTTTTAAAAAATTAGGGCTTCTCTCTCTCTCATCCTTTCATCTTTCAAATAAGGTCTCTCTCTCATCTCCCTCTCTGTCTCTCTCTGGTGGATTCTGCCATTACTCTGTGTCCACCATGGATCTCGTCCCCTACAGAAACCCTAATTCTGACGATTCTTCGTCTCCCCAGAACATCCCCTGGCAGGAGATGTTCCGATCTGCATCCATTAGAAACCCCCCCACCACTTCCGCCACCGCCACCACCGACACCCCGCCGGAAACCAGAACTCGGCCACCGGAATCCCCCTCGGAGAAACAACTCCCTTCTCCCCTCACCAACAACCCCCATCTTTCTCTGGCCCTCTACATCGCCATGGCTCACGCCGGCCTCGCCCTCGGCATCGTCCTCCTCTTCGGCATCGCCAAATTGCTCGAGGAGTACCTGCGCCCCATCGCCTGGGCGGTCCTCTGCTCGATGCCTCTCCGAGAGATCCAGTCGTCCCTCGAGGAATTCTGGAGGTACCCTCTGACTCTGGGCGTCATTGAGACCGTCCTGGCCGTGCCTGTCGCCGTCTTCAGGGCGTCAATGGCGACCATGGCGGAAATCATGGTCGCCTGGCAACGGGTGGTCCCCTGGAAATCAGCGGCCGGCGGCCAGGCGAAACAGAAAATAGGATTCTCGAAATTGGTTCAGTGGTTGGCCTCTTTGGGCTTCTTCTTGATCATATATGAATGGGCCGGTCCGGGCGCGATACTGTTCTTTTTGTTTTTGGGGGTTTTGGGTACTAAGCTTGGGATTGTCGGCGAGAATTCTTCTTGTAGTTCAACTCTTTCTGTGATCTACTCGGTGCGAAAGAGCAGGAATTTGTCGAAAAGGGGGGTTCTTAGTAGGATTAGCGGAGGTCTTACTTCTGGAATTCTAAAGAGACTGAAAACCATTGTGGCGTTGGGGCTGATTTTCGGTTTCATTTTCTGCGTTTTGTTTGGTGGGATGTTTTTCTCTTATAAGATTGCAGTTGAGGGAAAAGAAGCGGTAATTTCCTTGAAGGTTCATTTGCAGGAGAATAATTATGCCGAGAAACTCGGAATCAAGCAGTGGATGGAAGAGAATGATGTTCCTAGATTGATGGATACTTACACTAATACATTCTATGAGATGGTCTCGGAGCAAATTGATTTGTTGGCAATGCAGTATAATTTGGCAGAGTTTGTTGATGGATTCAAGCATTATATGAATAAAAGTAACAATGAATTGGTGGATTCTGATGCACCCCCGATACAATCACATCATTACGTTGAGAAGCTTCATGTTATTAGAACGCATGCTCAGAACCGGCAGTGGAAAGAGATCTATACACAGTTGGATGAGATGCTCCATGAATTGTTGATTACAAGAGAGGACTTGGTCGAAAAAGCAAAAGCTTTTGCTCTTCAAGTAGTTGATGTCCTCAGAAGCGTTTTTGATAGTAGCAAGACCGTTCTTGGTGGCAGTGCAAGTTTCTTAATCTCGATCGTTCTCTCCATAGTTTCGGGTGCTGCCAACTTTTTGAACTTCATCTCCCACTCCATAGTGTTCTTTTCGCTTCTTTACTATCTGATTACTTCAGAATCTGGTGGGGTAATGGATCATGTTCTTGGTATGCTTCCCATTTCAAAAAGGACGAGAATTCAGTGTGCCCTAGTGCTTGATCATGCCATCAGCAGCGTGCTTCTAGCTACGGCAAAGGTTGCATGTTTCCAAGGGTGTCTTACATGGCTTCTGTTTCGATTTTACCGAATACATTTCTTATACATGTCTACAGTGATAGCCTTTGTTAGTCCTTTGCTGCCCATTTTTCCAGCTTGGATTTCCTCAATTCCAGCAGCTGTTCAATTGGTTTTAGAAGGGAGGTATATCGAAGCCATCTTATTATCAGTTGCCCATCAAGTTCTTATGGACTATGGGGCGTCTGCAATTCAGGAAGATATACCTGGACAAAGTGGATATCTAACTGGACTTAGCATACTTGGAGGAATGGCACTGTTCTCGTCTGCTCTGGAGGTATGTTTGTTACGTTTTGTGCATATGTTTATCCTACTTTGTTGGTCTTTTTTATAAACGTCTTAATTTGTTTTGCATATAACGTTGACTTTTGAGGCTCAATTGTCCATCTAAGGGTTTATACGTTTACAATCACGCCCAACTCTAAGTTGAATTGTATATGGAGCCTCCGAAATGTCAGGGTGTACTGATGATCATGTTTTTGCGCTTGATACTAGTTTAAAGTGTGCAATCTTGTCCATTGGATATGTCCCGTGGTGATTGCCATTTGTCATAGTTCAGTAATCATAGTTCTGGTCCAGGGACTTTATTTGAATAAACTACACATGCATAGCAGTGCAGAATATTTTCTTGCTTGGAAAGATGATAGCAGGATCTAAATAAGCATATGATTAAACAGAATCTGCTGTGTTTGCTGGTTATCACACAGTTCAGTCCATAAACGCTGGCTGTAAGCACCAGACCTCACAATAGATCCAGAAAGAGTTTATCGTGGACCCTGAGGCTCATGGCTGAACCACCATAGGCTAAAGCTTATGGTTGAGTTGCAGAAACAGAGAGCCAGTTATGGGCCCTGTCAAGGTGCAAAAGAATAGCACTTGTGCCACAAAGAACTAGTTGCGAGCCCTGAGGCCAATTACTGGGCAGTGTCGACTACATATGGGTTTGGGGCTTGTGATGAGCCACTAGCACCAAATGTATTGTTGAAATATTGATAAGAAAAATGATGTACCTTGAACCAATGGATTATGTAATTCACCCTCAAACTGAGTACCAAACCGAACTAAAAAATTAGCAAATATTTGTCTTGGACCATTGGGGCCTATGTATCGTTCAGAGTTTTAAGAGTACCAATCGACAGTCTAAATTAAGCAGTTTAATACATGGAATGAAAATGGATAACTAGATCTGTTAATTCACTTTCAAACATAAGGTGTTCGATGCAGTTATCAGATGAAAACTTGATATTCGTATATCAGTAGCTTTTAGTCTGGCGTAAGATTTCCGCCACATCACTTGCAGAGTGCGGTATTTTTGTGAGAACTGACTTGGAGTGGGAGTCTGGAGGCATGAGTGGTGTTAATTTAGTAATTTGTCATATAGAGTGACTCGTTAAAGCTAATTGAAGCCAACATTGACCAAGTTTCTATGCCTAGTTAGTTTGAGTCTATTGAGTAGTCAAAGCCTGCAGCAGCTGAGTTTATCCTTTACTGTGTTGAATTGGAAAAATTATCTTGGTTGTGGTCTATGGTGGCTCATTGTAATTTTGTTTCTTTCTACAGGGAGCCATAATGGGTCCGCTTCTCATGACATTTATGATCGCCTTGAAGAATTTGTATGCTGAGTTTGTGCTGGCTGCAGCTAAGGAAAGTGACCAGTAAGGCACACGGCCATAAATTCCAATGTGTGAAGTATCTATACAGTGTTTGCTGAATCCATTTTCTTATTTATAGGGCAAAGTTTTATTCTTTATGGGGTTGATTTTGTATATTAAGTAGTGGAGTCTTTCTGCTGTTAAATATACTTTGTATTTTTTGGTGGTTCAGTTTCTGGTTCTGTTGTATTTTTGAGAAATAAATGTTCAATCCGTTATTGGAATAAATGATGGCTAAATTTAGTTTTCTTTTTTTAATTATGAATGTTGGAACACGGTGGTATTGCAGAGAATCACTACACTGCTGGTCAATAACCGAGAAGGCCTCTCTGTTCATTTGTTTAGCAGGTGTTTGTGTGCGTGAGTGTGTGCGTCATGCATGCTGTATAGATGTTTTATGTCCCTCTTTATGTGCAATGCCAATCATTTCTGCTATTCCACACATGCATGTGTGCATGCATGCAGGAAATTATTAGGACAGGTTCAACGACCAGGAGCAACAGCAGCATGCTTATTGCACAAAATGTTCATTGACCTTCTTCACACACTTACAGAAGATGTCAAAGTGATTATCGTCCAATTTCATGGTCCATCAGCAACCACCCTTACCAAAATTTCTCATCCATGTTTTTAACGATGAGGAACCTGCCGGTGGTATCAGTTTCTAATCCATGTTGTGTTGGATGTAAGAAGAGATGAGAAAAATAATTCAAAGAAGAAAACAATTTTGGGACCACTCCTCTTATGAAGTACCTTTGTTTGGACTTTGATGATGTGAAATAGTCCCATATTGATGAATCACAAAATGGTGGTGGGGTTTATATCTTACATGGTGATTCAATCACTTGTTCCAAGAATGGTAACCACACACGCGTGTGCCCGCCCGCCGTGCCGGTTCGGGTTCGGGTACCATATCCATTAAATCTAAGTTCAATGTTTTTGTCCTGCATTAATCGTTTTATTTTTTATATATTTTTTTGGATTAAATAAAGGGAAAAGAAAAATGGATAACGGATCATTCCGTTGCAGAGTCACATCTGTTCATAACGAGTAGCGGATCTCTTCCACGTCTTTAGTAACCGTTCAGGGATTACAAAACATGGTTAGAGGGTTACGGTTACGGGTAGGAGAATTATCCTTCGATATTTTTTTTCTCTCTCCCACTCTCTCTTGCTTTTTGGGTGGGGCATTTCCTGGAAAGAGAAGTTCTACAACAGTTGTTCACAGAGGTTGTTTTCAGAGGGTGATCTACCATCGAAGTGCACCGATCCAGATCGTTGAGGTTATTGTATCCTGGGGGAAGGACGCTGGACTCTTTTGACACTGTATGTGGGGGCGAATCTTCTCTAAGGAGAGTATTTTTATACGCCTTAGCCTATTACAGAATATTAACGTGTCATTTTTGTTCTTATTTTGTTCTATGCATTGTCCTTGTCTGGATTTTGGTATAAATCGAAACTTGACATGATTGAACACTGTTACGGTTTGAATCTATTGTTAAACATGCATATCATGTTGATTTATAATCTGATTTGTCTCATGGTATTGTATGTGATTCTATCATTCTTAGAGAAGATTCTAAGCATGTCGACTTTATCTAGTTTTATACCGAAAGTAGACATATCAGGTATGCCTGAAAAGTTTGCCGGTCAGAATTTCAAGTGTTGGCAATAACGTATGAAAATCTGGTTCACGACTATAGGCTTGATTTCCGTTGTAGAGTTTGAATGCCCTAAGGTTTTTTATATTGATCCTGATCCCGCCACTGTTACTGCGGTTGTAGAGTGGAAAGAGAATGATGGTATATGTCGTGGTTGCATTCTGTTGGCTCTAGCCAATACTTTGTTCGACGTATACAGTTCCTCATCTACCACTGCTAAAGCCCTATGAGATCAACTTGATAAAAAGTACAATACCGAAGACCAAGGTCTTGAGAAGTACTCTATTGCCAAGTTTCTGAAGTATCAGATGGTTGAGGGCAAGTCGGTTACTGAACAGACACATGAGTTTCTGCTATTGCTTCGTAGTTTGGCTGAGGCAGATATAAAACTTCCTAAGAAGTTTCAAGTTATGACCATCGTGGAAAATTTTCCTAAGTCTTGGGTAGACTTTGGCATGTCTCTCAAGCACCGTAGAGGAAAAATTTTTCTAAATGATCTTATGGTAGCCATAGCTATTGAGGAAGAGCATAGGAGTCAGAAACAAGTTGTGATGTCAACTAAATAGCCTAAAGTTAATATGATGACCAGATCATTTAAAGGCAAGGGCCAAAAAGCTAAATCTGCAACAAAAAACCAATTCAAACCCAAGGCTAAAATCCAGAAAAAGACAAAGAACAAACTTTACTAGAACCGTAGACATGTTGGGCACTGGGCCAAGGAATGTCCTTTCAAGAAGGTCAAAGCTCATGGGACCACATATGGTACTCCTCAAGTCAACATGGTGACTGAGGATGTTGGGATCAACGCTGAGTATGTTTCTGTTAACCCTCAAATCCATCTTGTTTATGAGCCAACTGAGTGGTTGGTTGACACTGGGGCTAATGTGCACGTTTGTGCTGATAAGTCTGTCTTTGTCTCTTACCAGGCTATTGAAGGTAGATCTGTGACTATGGGCAACTCCACGGCTGCAAAGGTGTTGAGGATTAGAGCGTGGACCTGAAGTTTTCTTCAAGACGAGTTCTATCTCTACACAGAGTGTATCATGTGCCTGTAGTTAGAAGAAATATTTTAAGTGGTTCATGTCTAGTTAGAGAGGGTTATGCGTTTAACTTTAAATGTAATAAAGTTGTTATTTTGCATTCTGGAATATTTATTGGCAAGGGGTATTTAGATGATGGTTTGTTTAAACTTTGTGTTGAATATGTTTGCAATAATAAATTAGAGATTGATATTTTTTTATTCATTGTTTAATATTGCTTACAATATAGAATCATCTGATTTGTGGCATAAAAGATTGGGTCATGTGAATTTTAATTCTGTAAAACGCATGTGTGGCATAAAAGATTGGGTCATGTGAATTTTAATTCTGTAAAACGCATGATGAACTTGAAGATGATTCTTGAACATTTCATAGATAAAACTAAAAAATGTAAAATTTGTGTGCAAGCAAAATAATGTAGGAAACCATTCCATATGATTGCTAGAGATTCTGAAATATTGGATTTGGTGCACACAGATATATGTGAGTTTAATGGAATGTTAACTAGAAATTATAAAAAGTACTTTATCACTTTTATAGATGATGACACTAAATACTGTTATGTGTATATGCTAAAATCAAAAGATGAAACTTTTGATAAGTTTTTTACTTTTAAGAATGAAGAAGAAATACAAACTGGTAAAAAACTTAAAAGATTGAGGTCTAATAGAGGAGGAGATTATACGTCTAACAAATTTGATGAATATTGTCAATCCGTTGGCATAGTTTATGAGTTTACTGCTCCATATTCTCCTCAATCTAATGAGATTGCAGGAAAAAAATACCCTAACTGACATGGTAAATGCTCTACTTGAGAGTTCTGGATTACCTACCTATATGTGGGGGGATGCTCTGAATACGGCTTGCCATATTCTGAATAGAGTTCTCCAGAAGCATAAGGATAATAGCCCATTTGAACTCTGAAGAAATAGAAAATCTAGCTTAAAATACTTCAAAGTGTGGGGGTGCCTTGTAAAGGTACTTGTCCCAGAGCACAACAGGAAGAAGCTGGGTCCTAAAACTGTAGATGTTGTCTTTTGGGGTTATGTAGAGAACAACTATGCCTATAAGTTCTGAGTAATTAAGTCTAAAATATTTGGCATAGATGTAAACTCTATTGTTGAGCTTCAAGAAGCTACATTCTTTGAGGATATATTTTCCATGAAAGTTGGTGTACCTCAGAATCTTTCTTCTTTAAATGTACCTTCAACTTCTAGTTTCATTCCCGAACATGTGGAAAGGATGACAGATGTGGAGGTTGAGTCATCTTATTCCCACTCTAGACCAAATGAGTCAGAGGAAGTGGTTGAACCAAGAAGGAGCAAGAGACCACGAATTACCAAAGATTTGGGAAGTGATTATATCACTTACCATATCGAGGATGATCCTCCCACTTTCCAAGATGCAATGGCTTCACCTGAAGCAAGGCATTGAAAAGAAGTCATAAAGAGTGAAATGAATTTCATTGTCTCTAATGGCACTTGAGAACTGGTTGACCTCTCTCATGGTAGCTCTACTATTGGGTGCAAATGAATCTTTAAGAAGAAGTTAAAACCAGATTGATTCATTGATAAGTACAAGGTTAGACTGGTTGCCAAGGGGTTCAAACAAAAGGAAGGGATAGATTATTTTGACACATATTCTCCGGTTATATTGATGACCAGAATTAGGGCGCTTATTGCACTAACTTCTATTTATGATCACTCGGTCCATCAAATGGGCGTGAAGATTGCATTTTTGCATGACGATCTTGAAAAAGAGTTTTATATGGAACAACCTGAGAGTTTTGTGGCTCCTGGTAATGAAAATAAAGTTTGTAGACTTGTTGAGTCATTATATAGACTAAAACAAGTCCCTAAACAATGGCATGAGAAATTTGATAGAGTTATTTTATCATTTGACTTTGTTGTCAATGAATATGATAAATGTGTTTATTGCAAAGTTAAAGGTGATACATGTATCATTTTATGCCTGTATGTAGATGACATTCTATTGTTTGGCTCCAATATGAGAATTGTGAATGAGACAAAGTCATTTCTTAGTAGTAAATTTGAGATGAAGGATATGGGTATTGAAAATGTGATCTTAGGCTTAAAGCTAACTCGTTCAGCTGATGGTATAACTATTTCTTAATCTCATTATGTTGAGAAAGTACTTGAGAAATTTGGTTATAACAAAGGAAGATCTGTAGCAACTCCATATGACCCTTCTACCCCTCTTTATAAGAATACGACTGGTGTTTCTATGTCTCAATTAAGGTATTTTCAGATTATTAAAAGTTTGATGTATCTTGCAAATTGCACGAGACTGGATATTGCGTTCTCTGTGACAAAATTAAGTAGATACACAGGTTGTCTAAATCGCACTCATTGGAAGGCATTGGACAGAGTACTTAGGTACCTGAAAAGAACTATTTTCTTGAGTTTACATTACAAGAGATTCTCTATCGTACTTGAGGGATATAGTGATGCGAGCTGGATAGCCATGAACTCTGAGTGTTATGACGTAATATGGTATGTATTTACCTTGGGTGGTGGCACAGTCACCTGGAGGTCAGTAAAGCAGACCATCTTGTCACGGTCTACTTTTGAGGTTGAGCTTTGTACTTTATATATCATAGGAATGGATGTTGAATGGTTAAAGGGACTTCTAGAGGAACTTCCTTTAATGAGCAAACCAATTCCTACGATATTTGTGTATTGTAACAATATGGCTACAATTGCAAAGATCAAAAGCATAAAATATAATAAAAAATAGATAAGACACATCCAAGTCAGAATAAAATCTGTAAGGGAACTGATGTCTCAGTTAGTGGTTGTTGTGGATTATGTGAGATCTAAAGAGAACACAATTGATCTATTAACGAAAGGACTAGATAATTTATTAGTCCTGAAATGCGAAGAGGGGATGTGACTGAAACCCATCAGTAGTTCATTTATAGTGGCAACCCAACCTATCTTAGTGGAGATCCCACAAAGTAGGTTCAATGTGGTAATAACAAGTTGTAGGATGAACTGGATAACACCTTCTTAATGAGCTATTATGTATCTGTGTCTTTTTTCTTGATTACTCTGGAAAGGTGTTGTAGCTGCAAGTAAAGGAAGAGTGAAAACTCTAAATGGGTTCAAAGCCTTCTAGGCGAAATGTTAGCAGTGCATATCTGGAGAAGCCCACCTACGTGAGTGTGACTGTGTGATCGCAGTTTAAGGAATTAGGTTATTCCTGAAGTCACTCATGAAACAGGATTCGGGCGCATGGCCATTAACGCACCGCCCCTAAAGATTACAACCAGAACCTTTATCATGTTGTTGCTAATGGATACTCCTACACCAAAGGTTCAAGTTCAAAACTTTAGTTCACTTCGTTCCTATTAGGGTAAAATTAGTCAACTAAGGCAGTGGTTCAAACCGGAAGGTACCATTACTAAAAGCATGATATGCCCTGCTTCAGATTACTTCATCTTGCATCTTTGTTTCCTCTTGTTTTCATTCTTTGAATTTGTGGGAAAATGTTGGATGTAAGAAGACATGAGAAAAATAATTCAAAGAAGAAAATAATTTGGGGACCACTCCTCTTATGGAGTACCTTTGTTTGGACTTTGATGATGTGGAATAGTCCCATATTGATGAATCACAAAATGGTGGTGGGGTTTATATCTTACATAGTGATTCAATCACTTATTCCAAGAACAAGGAGATGAAATGGTAACCACACACGCGCGCGCCCGTCCGCCGTGTCGTGCCGGTTCAGGTTCGGGTTTGGGTAATTGGCCCTTTAGGGCCATATCCATTAAATCTATGTCCAATGTTTTTGTCCCTCATTAATTGTTTTATCTTTTTATATATATTTTTGGATTAAATAAAAGAAAAAAATGGATAACAGATCGTTCTGTTGCAGAGTCACATCTGTTCGTATTGGGTAACAGATCTCTTTCACGTCTTTAGTAACTGTTCAGGGATTACAAAACGTGGTTAGAGGGTTACAGTTACGGGTAGGACAATTATCCTACGATAATTTTTTTCTCTCCCGCTCTCTCTTGCTTTTTGGGTGGGGTATTTCTTGGAAAGGGAAGTTCTACAACAGTTGTTCTCAGAGGTTGTTTTCAGAGGGTGATCTACCATCGAAGTGCACCAATCCAGATCGTCGAGGCTATTGTATCCTGGGGGAAGGACGCTGGACCCTTTTGGCACCGTATGTGGGGGTGAATCTTCTCTAAGGAGAGTATTTTTATATGCATTAGCCTATTACAAAATATTAACATATTGTCATTGTTGTTCTTATTTTGTTCAATGCATCTGTTTGATCTGTTGTCCTTGTTTGGATTTTGGTATAAATCAAAACTTGACATGATTGAACACTCTTACAGTTTGAATCTATTGTTAAACATGCATATCATGTTGATTTATAATCTGATTTGCCTCATGGTATTGTATGTGATTCTATCATGTTGTTCATGGCTAAACCCAAAACATCTACTTCTGCAAATCCTCAATGGTATCACAGTCTCCAACATCTGTTGCAACCCCTACTTCCTGGAATCTATCAAGGCAGTCAAGTAAAAACATTCATAATCAGCACTGTTGGGCTTGAATAGTGATGATGCAGGGGTTTGAACTTCATGTGGCAATAATCTGTCATGTTGACATTGCAAAAGAATTTCATTTCACTTGGCCATGCTTGGATTGCATAAATGCCCGTTTGCAATTCTTTATCAGTTGGGCAATCCGCGTTGAGACCTCTCTCTCTCTCTCTCTCTCTCTCTCTCTCTCTCTCTCTCTCTCTCTCTCTCTCTCTCTCTCTCTCTCTCTCAGGTGACGAAGACTGTTTTGAAACCTTAGCCTTCTTTTTCTTTTTGATAGAAAAACTTGTTCTTCTTACTGATGACTTTTAACCACTAACCAGAATCTGTTTTCTTATATATGACATTCTTAAAAATTTTCATGAGCCAATTATGTTCCATAGTACTCATTGTCTCTTTGACCATTTGAATATCCACAAATTCCAAGCATATAAGCGTTCTACTTGACTATAAGTTAATGATTATTGTGTTGCATACTCAATTCAAACTTAGGTTCCTTTAAGTGTGCTTTTCGCTAATGTGGTCTAATAGACTAATACTCCTTATTGATGTTTTGAAGAATGCATTAACTACATCATTTGTATAATCTAAACAATATTGAGGATAAGTTCTTGTTCTTCACGTTGTAAAATTATACTTTGGCATTCATATAATCTGGGCAATAGTGAATGACCTCTTTATCTTCAAACCTGCTTACAAAAAAGGAAAATAACAACAAAAAATGACAGTATTGTATGGCAAAAATGACACGTTTCCTAAAAGATCTTGAAATTTAAGAAATTTATTTGTTCTACAAAATCGTAAATATTGTTATCTTTAGAACTTTTTGAGCCTTCGCACTTATCTTTTTCAGTGTGAATTTCTTTCATAAGTAAATTTTCTTCGTCTCCACTAGAAATGCTTTAGTCGTCGCCATCGTTGGCAGTCGTCTCAGTCGACGTCTAATTTTCATTACCTTGTCAAAAACCAGTCTCTAGTGGATCTCCTGGTGATACAGGTATGCCGGATTCCGCCGCAACTAGAGGAGTCACCACTTGGTGGTGGAGAATGACCTAGGTTTTCTGATGGAAACTCGAACCTTAAAATGTCGTAAATACTTGAGTTATTGTACATTAAAAATTTATCAAAATTTGCTTAAAATAAGTGTGAGCGAACTTTTTTTTTAACTCGATCCCACAAACATTGCAAATACTTAAATTACCTTTGCATAAAAAATATAATAACGTCATATAAAAAATTTGTAATTTTTTTTAACTCGAACCGACGAACCTCGCAAATACTTGAGTTACCTCATATAAAATGTAATAACGTCGCATAAAAAAACTGCATTTTTTTTTAACTTGAACCGACAAACCTCACAAATACTTAAGTTACCTCACATAAAAAATGTAATAAAATTGCATAAAAAATCTGCGAAATTTGTTTTTAACTTGAACCGACAAACCTCACAATTGCTTAAGTTAACTCGCATAAAAAAATGTAATAATGTCATATAAAAAATCTGTGATTTTTTTTTAATTCAAACCGACAAACCTCACAAATACTTGAGTTACTTCGCATAAAAAATATAATAATATTGCATAAAAAAACTCAAGTATTTGCGATGGTTAGAGGTTCAAATTTAAAAGAAAGTTCACTTGCACTTATTCTATGTGAATTTTGTAAATTTTTTATGTAAGGTAACTCAAGTATTTGTGAAGTTTGTCGGTTTGAGTTTTAAAAGACTTTTTCAGATTTTGTATGCAAAGCTATTACATTTTTTATACGAAGTAACTCATGTATTTGCGCAGAGGTTCGAGATTGAAATAAATTTTGCATGTTTTTTATACAATGTTATTACATTTTTTATGTGAAGTAATTCAGGTATTTACGCAGTTTATCGATTTGAATTTAAAAGAAATCTTATAATTTTTTATATCAATTTAAGAATTTTTTATGTGAAGTAACTAAGGTATTTGTGATGTTTGAAGATTCGAGAGTTTAAAAAAAAAATCACACACTTATTTTATGCAAATTTTGTAAATTGTTTATGCAAGGTAACTCAAATATTTGCAAGGTTTATCGGTTCGAGTTAAAAAAATCACAGATTTTTTATGTGACATTATTACATTTTTTACGTGAGGTAACTCAAGTATTTACGCATATAGAAGAAATACACACCAAAAAAGATAGGTGTGAAGGCTAAAATAATCCTAAAAATAGCAATATTTACGATTTTGAATAGCAGAAGAATTTTTAAAATTTTAAAGTCTTTCGAGAAATGTGTCATTTTTGCCATTAAGTTAGGTCATTTTTAGAAAGAAGAAGAGAAAAAAGGTGTAATCATTAAGGTTAGAGTCGATAAAATTGACACCTTCAATCTTGTTAAGAATAATGCATTATATGCTTTATAACATAAAAGACTGATGTTATCCTACTCTATTTTACTACCCTCTATATGGCTGTATAACACAAATAATGATAGGAAACAGACTATGCGTACAGTTGTTTATGCCCCCATGAACAGGGGTGGAACAAGACATCTTGGGTCCGGAACAGCCAACATTTGCAAAAATGCATTCCTGAACCCGATCCATTTACAACCCACTTTCGGTCGAGCTCACTGATTTATATAACTAAGCAAACTGAGACTTAATGACCAATTTGATTTGAGTTCGGATTAGGGTCTGGGTATCATAGATTGACCTTCCAAGCGGGTAGACTCCATGGCTAGGACCCTTACCCCCGCGGCCTATTTTGGGCATCGACTTGTGCAAGGAGGTAACACCCACAAAGATTGAACCTTAACCAGCCGTATGATAGCCAAGACCCATCCCCATTATGCAAACCCCCCTTGGGGCAATTGATGCCTAATTTTAAGGAGCTAGTTTTAGAAATCCAGTGTGAGAAGTCATGAAGGAAAATAAGATAGGAAACTCAACCAACCTCTATCTCTCTCCTCAAAATATCACATTTTAGAGGAAAAACTTTTTTCATTTTTTAATACCCCCCCAAATAAAGACTGGTTTGTCAAAAGGATTCTAGCCAAGCATGCGAATAACACTAGATGCACACATTTATTGGTTTGCCGAACTAATTATAATAGAAGCCTCTACCTCTATAGATGATAGTCTATACTTATATGGAAACTACAAGGCTTTTTTTTTTATATTTACGTGGAGAAACCACCCCCAGGATTAGAGATCTAGTTGCACTGACTTTGCCTACCATACTTACCAGTTGTCCTGACAGCATAAAACTCTGTGGACCTTCCCCTTGCCCCATGGAGGCAACTATAAGGCTTGAAACCAAGATTTGTCAATTGTCATTTGGATGGTCATGTCTCAAAAGAAAACATGAAGCATACTCCTGGTTTCCCAATCAGTTGCTTCTCGAGGCTGCCCTCTCTCAGTTGGATGTTGGTTTAGCCTACTAGGACTTTTATTTTTTATTTTGGAATAGCAAGCTAGGGTTAGGCAGACTCGGACCGGTTACAATTTGAAATGGGTCTTTACTTGATCATGCATCCAATGAAAGCCAATCTGGCGAGTGAGGGCTATCACATGGTTCGAATGCACCTTTCACTTCTTGCCAAATAACCTGCACACTTTGGTCCATACTATGTCGGCCGCCTCACCCTGCAAGAATAAATGAGTGATGGTATCCACTTCCTTGTGGCATACGTTGCATTAATGAATAATTGTGGCAGTAGCAGTTAGTTTATGTAATGTCATGTATTTTTGTACTTAGTCATTTTATGTGATTTTCAAAAAATTGGCTAAGTCTGAGAGAAAAATTGTTTAAACCTCGATTTTAGACCGATATTTTTGAGTTTGGGCTTGGTCTAGGTCTCATCGATAAGGTTGAGGCAAGCCAATCGAAGCGTAAGAAAGAGTTTTATTTTTTACCTTTAAATTCGAGCGAAATTCAGGTTATTTTTTAGCGAAATACGGAATTTGATATTCATATAATATGTCGTTGGATGCATCTCAAAATTCTGAGCGCAACGATATTTTACTTTTGGGAATTCGAGTTTCGGTTGGCCCGAAAATCACAATTTTTCAAAAATTGATCACTTTGTCGAACTGGATCTGAAGTGGATCAGATTGGATCCAATGCATATGATCCAAATTATTATGGACTTGGATCTTATTTAAGACCCATTTTAATCTAGATTTAGGTTAGCCACTTGGAACATAAAATTAGGTTAGCCACTTGGAACATAGGGTCTTTAACTGGTAAGTTGGTAGAGTTAGTAGATGTTATGTGTAGGAGAAAGATTGATATTTTATGTCTTCAAGAGACCAAATGGGTAGGTGAGAAAGCTAAAGTGATAGAACCTTGGGGATATAAGATTTGGTATACAGGAATAAATAGGAATAGGAATGGAGTAGGGATTGCTATGAGTCGTCAGTTTATAGATAATGTAGTTGAGGTCCGTAGGAAGGGTGATAGAATTTTACTTATTAAATTAGTATTAGGTACGGATATTATTAATATTATTAGTGTTTATGCACCTCAAGTAGGTTTAGATGATTCCATTAAGCATCAATTTTGGGAAGATTTAGATGGAGTAGTACAAGAGACATCTTATGGAGAAAAGCTTTTCATCGGCGGTGACCTTAATGGACATGTAGGCATTAGTAGGGATGGATTTGAGAATATCCATGGAGGCTATGGTATAGGAGAAAGAAATGAAAGTGGAGAAAGGATTTTAGATTTTTGTTTGTCCTATGATATGATCTTAGCAAACACTTGGTTTAGGAAGAGGGAGTCTCACCTAGTAACATTTAAAAGTGGGGTTAATACGAGTCAGATAGATTTTTTCCTACTTAGAAAGAGAGATAGGGGTTGTTGCATCGATTGTAAGGTTATACCAGGAGAAAGTGTAGCTACACAACATAGAGTCTTAATTTTAGATCTTAGAATTAGACAATGCCGCAAAAGGGATAGACATAGGATAGATCCTAGAATTAAGTGGTGGGCACTGAAAGGAGCTAAACAAGGAATGTTTGTAGCGCAGGTAGTTAAGGAAGTTGATTGGTGTCTCGAGGAGGATTCAGAATCAATGTGGAATAAGATAGCGGGTGGTATGAGAAAAGTAGCTAAGGAGGTATTGGGTGAGTCTAAAGGCGGTGCACCACTAGGTAAGGATACATCATGGTGGAACGAGGATGTCAAATTAGCTATTAAGGTTAAAAGAGAGTGTTATAGAAATCTAAGTAAGAGTCGTGATAATGAGAATTTGGAGAAGTATATGATAGCAAAGAAGGAAGCTAAAAAAGTTGTTCGAAACGCGAGGGCTAAGGTATATAAGGAGGTTTATGACAAGTTGGATACCAAAGAAGGCGAGAAGGATATTTATAGGCTTGCAAAGATGAGAGATAGGAAATCGAAGGATTTGGGTATGGTTAGATGTATCAAAGATGAAACACAAAGGGTTTTAGTCAAAGATGAGGAGATTAAGGAGAGATGGAAAGATTATTTTGATAAGCTATTTAATGATAGTCATGCTCAAGATCTTGGAGACTTCTCCATTCCTTTTCATGAGATAAATCGTGACTTCATGCGCAAGATTCAAAAGAAAGAAATTGCAGAGGCTTTGAAGAAAATGAAATCAAGAAGGGCAGTTGGCCCAGATGGTATACCTATCGAGGCTTGGAAATGCTTGGGAGAGAAAGGTTTAGAATGGTTGACAAATCTTTTTAACTTGATTTGGCGAACAAATAACATGCCTAATGAGTGGAGGAAGAGTACTTTGGTGCCTTTATATAAGAATAAGGGTGATATACAAGATTGCACAAACTATCGTGGTATAAAACTCATGAGTCATACTATGAAACTTTGGGAGAGGGTGATTGAGTCTAGGTTGAGGAAGGTTGTCATGATATCGGAGAATCAATTTGGTTTTATGCCTGGAAGATCAACTATGGAAGCTATACATCTTCTTAGACAACTTATTGAAAGATATAGAGAGAGGAACAAAGATTTGCATATGGTTTTATTGATTTAGAGAAGGCATACGATAGAGTACCTAGGGACGTTCTCTGGTGGACAATGATGAAGAAAGGTGTTTCTCTCAAGTACATTAGTATAATTAAAGATATGTATGAAGGAGTAGTAACCAATGTCCGCACTTGTGGAGGGGTGACAACCAATTTTCCGATAACGGTTGGGTTACATCAAGGATCTGCTTTAAGCCCTTTCCTATTTGCGATAGTGATGGATGAGCTTACGAGATCAATTCAAGAAAATGTACCGTGGTGTATGTTGTTTGCTGATGATATTGTTTTGATTGATGAGTCTAGAGCTGGGGTTAATGCTAAGTTAGAATTATGGAGACAGACATTGGAAGCTAGAGGTTTTAAGTTGAGTAAGAGTAAGACTGAATATATGGAATGTCGGTTTAGTAAGCAACGAAGTAGTGATGGGAGTGTAGTGAAGCTTGGTGAGCAAGATATACCGGTGAATGATTATTTCAAATATTTGGGATCCATCATTCAAAAGTATGGAGAAATTGATGGAGATGTAAATCATAGGATAAAGGTTGGGTGGATGAAATGGAAAAGTGCTACTGGAGTGCTGTGCGATCGTAGAATGCCATTGCGGTTGAAGGGAAAGTTTTATAGGACGACTATTAGACCCGCTTTACTATATGGTACGGAATGTTGGGCTGCCAAGAGACATCATATTCAAAAAATGAGTGTAGCTGAGATGCGGATGCTTAGATGGATGTGTGGAAATACAATAAAAGATAAGATTCGGAACGAAGAGATACGTAAGAAGGTAGGTGTTGCACCCATTGAAAATAAGATGCGAGAGAATCGTTTACGGTGGTTTGGACATATTCGGCGAAGGCCTAATGATGCTCCAGTTAGAAGGTTGGAGAAATGGGAAAATATATTAGTTAAAAGAGGTCGGGGTAGGCCTAGGAAGACTTGGATGGAGATGATAGGAAAGGATATGAATGCTTTGAACCTCACCGAGGACATGGCGTTGGATAGAAATGATTGGAGGAAAAGGATTCATGTGGAAGACCCAAAATGAATTTCTTTTTTGGTTCATATCGCTGACCCCAATTGTTTTGGGATGAAGGCGTAGTTGTTGTTGTTGTTGTTGTTGTTGTTTAATCTAGATTTAATCCAGATCTTGATCCAATTTTATTTTGGGTATGAGTTTGTATTTTGGATTCGGATCTGAACCCAAATCCATGTCCAATAAAAATATAGTTGTAAATCTAATTTAAAGCTTTAAATTATAGCTAACTGGAGTTAGAAAGACTCCTAAGGTAATTAAACCAACTTTGGAAATTCAAAATTATTTAATTAATTATTAATTATTTAATTAAATTATATTAATTCCAAAAATTTGATTATAAACTGGTTAAGATTTCTTAAAAGAGTCCTCATACTTACCTAAGAAGACTCAAGGATTAAGAAAGGATTTTAAAAATTTGAAAAGTTTTGAAAAAAAAAAGTCAACAAGGGAAATTTTGAAAACAAGAGAGTTTCAAATTTTTAGAAACTCTCTTTCTCCAGCCCTTTCTGGACCCCCCTCCCACTCTATATAAAAAAAGAAAGAGAAGAAAGAAAGAAAGAAAAGGGAAAAGAGAGGAAGAGAGAGAAAAAGAGAGAAAGAGGGAAAAGGAGAGGAAGAAGAAGAAGAAGAAGGCCATTTTCTTCTATCATCCAACATTTTCGACATCATCTTTGTTTCTTTTTTCGATTCACGTGAAGGTATGGGTCTCCTCTTTTGGATTCAAGTAAGAAATCGAATGTCGGTTTGATTTCTATGCAATAACTTGGATAAAAATCCATGGAAAAACGTTTATGTGATGATTTTCTCAAAAAAAAATACATGGATATTTTCTCCCATGGTTGTATTTCTTATTGCTTTCATCTTTTTCATGAAATAAAATTTCTGTATATGTACAACAGAATTTTTATTGGTGTTAGGAGTGGTTCTTTTAAAACCCTCTTGACGAATATCGATTTTTATGAATGGATCATGCTATGGACTGAGTATATGCATGAAAATATATGTGAAAATATGTTGTATGCATGTATTTTCCAGAAAAAGTGTGTATAATGGTATGCTTATTGAGAAACTTGATTATGCATGCATTCTTGATTGAGTATTCTTGACTAAGCTTATTGCTCGTGTTATATTTTTGAACATGCATAGGTTTTAGTTTTTTTTATAAGCTTATGTGAATGAGATCATTGTTTAAACATGCGTATTTGAGACATCAATCTGCAAATGCATGCATATACAAATTTGATAATGTTTAATACACGTTTTTCAATCATATAGAGATGCATAGTTCATGCACAATTTCAAAGAATAGAGAAATCGGCTCAACAGTGGACCCGTGTGCTTTTGGACCTCACAGTCTGACCGACCAGACCAGCCAAGCATGGCTCCGCTGGCCAGGTCTGCCAGGCTCGGCTGGACTGAGTCCAACCGGCCTGACAAGTCATAGGGCTCAGGTTAAAAAAAAATTTATTTTTATATGTTTTTTTGTTATGTTGGTGGGTTGTGTCGCCCTGACAGCATACGCACAAGCCCAGGCTGGGCCTATGCATTAGCTGTCATGGCCCAGCCGATGGATTCAGCTGGGTTGGCTCAGCTAGCTCGAGCTAGCAGGGACTGGCCAGCCCCAATCCAACCCTTGGACATGCCTGGGTCTGTCAAGGTCCCAACCCAACCGACCAGGGTCGGCTGGGCCTGTTTGGAACCCCAGTCGACGGTGTAAACCGCTTTAGAAAATTTTTTTATATGTGGATGCTGAAATTTTTTGTTTTTAAATCAATAAATAAATATACATATGAGTTGTGCATCTTTAACTTTCCAGATTTCACCGTTGTGAGTGCTTCGGTTATGTGCATGCTAGAAAGTGATTTTGCGTGATCAATATTCAAATGCATTATTATTTACATATGTAACTTGTAAGCATGTGAAAATCGTGAATTTTAGATTATGTTGCATGCGTACATTGCATAAGTATCCACATGCTTAGAGGGAATACATGCATCAAATGGAATTATGTTTTTGACATGAATTTGGGGTATTGAGTGGAAGCATGCAATGAATATGTACGTTCAAAGGAAACATGCATTGACGTGAATATGTGTACACAATGGAAGTATGCAAATGACATAATTATGCATAATGAATGGAACCATGCAGTTGACTCGAAAGTGTGCACTTGTCACTAGCATAGGAATTGAACAAAAACATACTTATGAATAACCTTGTTTTCTTGTGCACTGTTAAAATTTTTATACATGAACGTGCATTTGGAAAGCATGTGAGTTATTTCATATATGGTTTTTGCATGTGATGCACCGATGATCAAATGGATCATTGCAGGCTTGGAGAGCCTCGAGCTTTGGGTTGCTCCTTCTTTATTTATTTCAAATGCATCGCAAAAAAATCACATTAATGTTGTTGCACTGTATTGCACAATTCTATGCTTTTCTGCGGGCGATGGTCCCGTGATGGTTCTCGCATGCGAATATGCGAGTTTGTGTCTTTGTTTACATACTGAACTTGTAAATTAAAGAATTGATTATTAATAAGCAAGTAAACATAAAAAATTAGTGTAATATACGTTCTGAGATCTCCCATCTTTAGAATGAGAATCTTAGAGTTTTGGTTTTGGGGGACCACGAAGATACAAAAACTCCGTGTGCAATATTAATTACCCCTGAACCCGATATTGAGGTTCTTTCTCTTGGCTATGGTTTTAGGGAGAGTCTGTCACTTTACCTGGGGGTGGTGTGTAGACATAGCTGTTATTTTGGTATACCAAGAAAGTGACACTATTGGATGTGGAGGTCCTTAGTGTTTCGACATTAGATGTGGAAGTCTAATGTTCTGAAGGTGATTCGATCAAGGGTTAAGTTTGAAACCCAGTAATAAAATACAACTTGTGTGCTAAGTTACATTGAGAACCCTATTTGACTTCGAGAAATTTCACTCATTTAGTATATCCGCAGGCAATGGTAATTAAAAATAGAAACTTAAATTGCGTGCATTTAATAGGGACATGCATATGAAAAGGAAAACTTAATAAAAGATAATAATTTACTCATGTATTGCACTAAAGGCATACATATTCTTGTTATACATTATATCATGCATATTTACTTGTTCCTTTAATTGTTATATGTTGGTGAATGCATGATGTTGTTCCCTAATGCATGTTAAATAATTGTATTGTTTAATTTATGAGTCATGTTATTTATTAAATATTTTCTCATGCTTAATAATGGTTTTCTATTGCATGAATGCTTAATTAAATTATCAATTTGTCATAATTGCATTATTTTAAATTATTGCATGAATTCTTATTTGTATTCTTTATGCTCATTTATTTCATTAGAGAGATTCGTACATAGAATTTCTTGGATTTTGACACCCTACTTTTAGTGTTTTTCACAGCTTCAGGAAATCAGTGAAGTGACTCACTTTTGAGAGAGCTACGAGTGCTACACGTTTGCTAGACAGCTTCACCGATGGACAACGTGACTCTGTTTTTTATTACTTTTTATTTACATATAATTGTCTATGCACTCTGATTTTCTTATGTAATTGTCTCGATATCGTTATTACTTATTTAATAAAATTTGGCAAGTTATGGTGTAGATGATAAATATAAGATCCTTAGTGGTTTGTTTGGTTATCCAACTGTAAGTGGAATTGTAAAGGCCTCGGGTCTCTGAGAAGATTTCTGTAATAGTTAAAAAAAAATCTACATTTTTAAGAAGTATGAGTTGGGGTCGTTACAGTTTACATCTAGGGATGACAGTGGATCATGGAGGAGGCGGGGTAGGGAACAGGGTCCCCACTCCCGCTCTATCTCAAAATCTGAACTTCTATCTTTGCACGGGTTTGGATTTTAACCTCTACCCCCGACTCAATCTCCATTTTATATCCTTCATCCCTTGTCCAAACAAGGGCGAGGTGGGGCCCCATTTTTCTTCGGTCTATTGCCATCCCTTAAAAGGATTGGAGATGGGGCGGACGAGGATCGGGATGAGGACGGGGCGGAAGAAAGCGTAAGTTCATCACTGCACGGGTTTTGATTTTAACCTTCGCCTCCATCCTTGTTTCATGTCCTTCCTCGGTCTACTGCCATCCCTATTTACATCACCTTGTGTTGGGACATTGAAAGTTAGAATCCCAATGATATGATTGTATAACTGGAATATTTATCAAAAAAAAACTATGTACTGCCCCAACCTCTGCATCCTCTCGAGTTAGGAGTCTATTATCTATCCCCAATCTGATGGTGTCCATATGGCTTTTTAAAGAGGAAACACTTGCCTCGATTACAAACTGCCCCATATCAAATTTTAAAACCTCAAAAGACATTTTTACATTGAAAAACTATGATCCAAGGGTTAATTCCTACTATTTTGATCATGCTGAACACATCCATGAGGTGGGATTAACCTCAATCTATAAGTTTCAACTAAGGGGTTGCTTACCAACCGGGTAACAAACACTTTCATGTTCTTTATTGTGAAAAGCCACAACTGTCCAAGCTCAGACCATCTAGTTTTTGAGATCCTTATATTGAACAGAATTGGATTAGGATCCAATTTGATTCGGGTATTGATGATAAAGTTGGCAGGGAGAGGAGGATGCCGAACGATTAAAAGTCTTTTTTAATTGGATGGGAATATTCAGTATGTGTCCCAGTCCTAATGGTGTGAAGCAGTGGTCAGTGCCATCTCTCTCTCTCTCTCTCTCTCTCTCTCTCTCTCTCAATACCTTAAAGATGACACTTGCAAACAAATAAAAAATTAAAGGAAGAACTAAAAATCATAAAAAATTGTTACCAGAAAGATTACACGTTTATATTCTTGTGTCAAATATTAATTAATGAAATAATTTCTTCATAAATTTCTGTTTTTGTTGCAATATGATATCTCTTTAGAACAATTCTGGACCTCATAGAAACAGAATTTATTGCTCACTGAGTTTTAAACTGATTATAAATCTCTTAGATTTTCATACCTTGGATGTGAAGGCCAATAAAAATTTTCTTGGGATCTCTTTCCACATGCAAGGCATGTGCATTCCATCAAGTTCATGTGACTTTTTTTATATCAACCGTTCATGTGACTCTTTGGGGTGCATGCTTTCTAACAAACACCATGTGAAATGACTTAAAATATATTTTAGGCACCTCAATTCTCATAAATGCACTCATAATATGGCCTAGGCCAGTTAGGGTGAGTTTGCGTGCCGCAGAAAATGATGAAATCTTCTCTAAAAATACACAAAAACCCATGCATTTTCACAAGTCATGGCAGACTGGTGCCCTTTTTCTTAGGACACATACCCTTGATGAGATATGTCCTGATCTACATCAAGCTCAATAGGTCAGATAATCACTACACCCGGACTTGTCAAGTGGTTCACATGTATTTTTTGGAGTCGGGTCTGGATCCTAAGCACAGTTAGGTCTGATCTATGTTTTGGCGTTCTCATTCAGAATTCACACTTAGCTAAATCCTGAAAAAGTTTGCATGTAAATTCTAAAAGAGAATGAATTTCATCGGTATTGACTACATAAACATTATGAAATGAGTGGTGAGAAATGAACTTTCATTCTTTTTTTGTGAAGGACAGAGAAACCTACATCAAAATCAAAGATCTAATCGCACTGGCTAAGCCTGCTGTACTTACGTCTCTGTTTCTACAATGTAAACTCATGGTGCACTCCTTGCCTTTAGGGAGTCGCCTAGCTTTGGCTGAGCAAGAGCTCATCGTTTGCCCTCGTTAATGCAAGAGGCTTATCCCTTTAAAATAGAATCTTGACTACCAGTCTACTAGCCAAGCCCCCCTCCACTGCACCAAATCCCTTGGGGCTTGAGAATTGGACTTTCATTTGCCAGATACCATAGCTCAGAATTTTGGATATATTCAATACCTCCAAATGAAAGAGGAATCAATCCATGGTCGGTATGATTGGTTCGAGGATCATCTCAAGATTCAAGCGATTGCAGATGATATAACTTTGCTTCTGCCATCACAAAAATGTGTTTTTGCGGCAGCAATTTTTTTCATGATTTATTGTTATCAATATTCAAAAGTATTTTACTAACCCGGGGGGGGGGGGGGGGGGGGGGGGTGTGGCTCCACTTGTTTGGTAGGAGCAGCTAGTGAACGTCTCCTTATGTTGGGACGTTGCAAGTTCAAATCCCATGGTATCGTTGTATAACTGGTAGGGATCTGCCTAACCCCAGCTTGCCTTTCAAAAAAATATATATTCAAAGTATTTTCCACCAACATAGACTTTGCTCATCTTGTAGGGGCTGCTTGTGAACTTCACAAGTTGGCAGGATGTCATGAATTTGAAACCTGCAAGAAGCATCTTTTGCCGGAAGGTCGAAGCTGGGTGTATTCTTTCGTGGGTAGGTAGGGGAGACCTCAAGGGCTTTTACCAACTGTAAATCTGCTAATACATGGCCGATGATAAGGAGTTTTTGCCTTGGCCTAACCAAAAAAAAATATCTGGTTATCTAAAAAAAAAGAAGTAACATATCATTTTCTACAAATGGCAGCTTCCTATTTGGGACGTACGGTTTGTAGATTCTATTTGGGCACAAAGCAGTGCAGTTCGAATCTTCATGTGCAGCTTAACAGTTATCTGGCTTAATGCTCTATTTTTTTATGACAAGGAATCCTTGCCGAAGAGAGACAAAACCCCACGACCACCCTGCCTATATATGTTGCCTACCTCTGAAAGCTACAGACACACCCGTGTGCCAGCGGGGTTTGATCCGAAGTCTTCAACTCAACACCTTCACAACCAAGCTCACTTAATGCTCTAATTAACAACTGACATGCTTTTCCATTTTGATAATGAAAATTTTTGAGTTTTATACTTTATGACTTCAAGCCATCAAGTCAAGTAGCAACTTGATGGCTGGCATTGTGGGGTTACTATTTGCTACAATAATTGTACTTAGGATCGATTTATCAATTTTTTTTGTTAAATCTAACATCATAAATGTGATCTGCATGCTCTGTTTAGTGAGAACAAGCTTTCCATTTACTATAATCACTTAAGTGTACAGTTTCTTCTGCTAATGCAAAAATCAACAACCATAAATGCACTAATTTTTCTCCACACAAAAACATGTTCTTTTGTTTAAAAAACATTATTCAGGGGTCTATTCCCACTAAATCAATCGTGCTAAACAAATCTAATAAGTCAATTTGAATCAAAATGACTTGCATCACGAGATCTTAACTAGATTGTAAGTACAATCCATTGTAGCACATAAAGTCAATGGAATATGAGAATTTGAAATATGAGAACTAATGTGTGAAGCACAATTTTTATGCATTTTTGTTCTTTTCTCTTGAATCTAATTGTATGGATGTTCTACATGCTTGATTTTATAAGAACCCACTCTTGAATCATTCTATTTTGATGCATAAATGAGATTTTTTAAGGCTTTGAAATCAATGGCTCATAATCTTCATAAATATTCGAGCATTCAAAAATCACAATTTTTTATCGAAAATACACGATCCAATGGTTGATTTCTAGCAAATAGGGATGGCAGTGGATCGAGGAAAAATGGGGCTCCACCCCGCCTCGCCCTGTTTGGACCAGGAATGGAGGACATGAAATGGGGATGAAGGTTAAAATCAAACCCCGTGCAGGGATGAATGCATTGATGGACTTACGCTTTCCCATGCCCCACCCTGTCCCCGATCCCCATTAGTAAAATGCTAAAATACTCTTTAGGGGTGACAATGGATCAAGGAAAAATGGGGTGCCGACCCGCCTTGCCCCATTTGGACCGGAGATGGTAGACATGAAATGGGGATGGATGTTAAAATCAAAACCCATGGGGGATGAAGGACAAAATTTTGAGACGGAGCGGGGGTGGAGACCTTGTCCTCCGCCCCCCACTGCCATCCCTGCTAGCAAATTCACCATGCCAAGCACATCCACACGGTTGAATTTACAAAAAAAAGTGTTTAAAAATGCCCATATTTTCAGTTATCATATTTCATTTCTCATATTCTAGTGACTCATAGCAAATATATATTTCATTAAGTGTGCTTAATTCCAAAGTTTTGTTACAAGTATAAACTTACTCTTTTCTGAGCAGGGTTGCTTTTGTCTGGAAAAAAATGGAAACCAAGAATTTTGTATTCCTGCACATTTGTAAAATGCTTATACAGAGCTTGTCAAGGGTAGTAAGGCAATTTCTTCCTACAAAATTGAAGAGTTATTGCCCTTTTGGGTTTGAAAGCTAAGGCAAAACTTTTGTACATGTGGCTGCATGAAAAAAATGCAAACTTGATATTAAAGATAATAGTAGTACCCAATGACCTATTGATATGATTTTTTTTTTCTTTTTTTACCTTTTCCTTTTGTCTTTAGGCACAATAATTGAGCATGGGCTCCATATGCCGAGAATGAGACACCAATTTGAGTCATGATTTTACCTTTTATTCAATGAAGGAATTGGGTAGCCTTGTTTCTTTGTTGAACAAGTGATCAAGCCTAAGCCTATGCTCATATTAATATTAGCCTAGTTTTGAATTAATACAAGCCCCAAGGAGGGTTGGCGTAGTGGGGTGTGGCCTTGGCTGTTAGACAGGCAATCAAGGTTCGATTCTCATGGGTGTTGCCCCTCTGCGCAAGCCAATGCCTAGCATAGGCTTCGGGGGAAGGGGTCAGTTTTACGCAGCTGGCACGATGACTGTAGCTATGTCCGGCTGAGCCAGTGTGATCAGGTCTTCGTGTCAGGTATGATTTCTTAGGATTATAAATCCAAAAAAAGAACTAAGTCCAAATTGGCTAAAAAGGCTTCAGCTATGCCATGCTTAAGGTTTTAAGATGGGAATAAAGATTAGGCCACAATTGGACTTTTATAAAAAGTCATAAAGAATTCTAATTTAGAGGGCCCGAAGGCATTCTAGTGGTACAGTAAGTTGTCAATGGGTCAGACACCCTACCCCACATCCACATGTAGTCCCTATTGTGGGATCCAGATCCAGTTAAAATAAATAGATTAATTCTAGACACTGAAAGTGGAAACTTACCCAGAGTAAGGCATAAAGCTTACGTTAGTTGAATCAGTGCAAGATCTAGATCCAAAACTCTTGTCCTATATGGATCACCTAAGGGCTTAAACAGGTTGGGCTTCCACACACAGCCAGACCTAATTGGTGCTGGGCTCACCGGATTGGGTTAGACGGGCAAGTTGGGTCCGAATTTCAACCTAAGCCCATATTATTTATTAGCCTAAGAACAAAACAACCTTTATCATCATCATTAAGGCTTGATGATGATATAAAACAGTATGCAACCTGCTTCCTATCTACTTTATCAGTTTAGTTCCACCAGTGAAATCAAGATCCCCAACTTCACTATGAGACAGTCTGATCCAGACTTGGTCTGGTTGACCTATCATTCCATTTCACATCCATATCAGGATCCACTTGAGCCCAATTCAGATCCAATCCATTTACAAGCACTACATGGCACAGGTGTCAATGTGTCGTGCATTAACCGATCCAAAACCGTTGCTAACAAGAAAACAGATCCGATTAACTATCCGGGTCAGATCAGTGAGGTATGATTAACATACAAAGCCCGGTATCGTTTATGAAATCCATACCAAACCCAGATCCGACCTGAATCATTTTAAAACCTGCATCTTTTCACAGAAAAAAATATATAAATAAATTAATATTTTATGGGGCCTGGTTTAGGTTTGGTATACGATACATTTATGGGACCAGGGTATGGTTTTGCCTTTGATAGGTCCAATCGAAAGAACTCAATGTTGGATACTTGGATATGAGTCCGGACCCATCTAGGTCCGGTGAAAGTCCGACCCGTTGACACCCCTCAATGTATCAGTACCTCCACATTATTGTGCATATCAAAGGAGTATAAAGAAAGACCCTCTTAAACTAAATAAACTAATACATGGTAGATTCATATAAATTAACTGAACCAATTTTTTGATCCTCTTCACCTTTTGAATATTAGCTAAACCAATTAATTAACTAAACCATTTACTAACTCGTTTTCACCCTTGGAGTATTAACTAAATGAATTAATCACCTCAGTGGTTCCCGAGCCAGGATCAGGTACCATTACATGGCACACTTTCTGGGTGCCTCTGTACCTGCCTGCCCTCTATCTTTAGCCGACAGTCTGTCAGTTGTGGGGCTCAAAAGCAGACCAGATGTAGAGGCATACTCAAAGTGTGCCATGTGATGACACCTGATCCTAACTGTGGTTACTCATGCGGTCAGCGGAATCATGTGTCTGAAGGCCAAAGATTGAATCCAGCTGGTGCATGGTTGGAGCACGCTGAATGATCGTGTCCTCAAGTTTGAGGTTTACCTTTCAAAGTGCGAGCCCATTCACTAACCCCCTTCTCAGTAGAAGGGTTCGTAGTATTTGTGAGTAGGGGTGTCAACGGGTTGGGTTTATCCAGACCCGACCCAAACCAAACCCTATAGGGTCGGGGTACGGTGATAAATAAGAAGACCTGATTAAAACGAGGTCTAGACCCGAAGGTCCAATTAATACATGGAGCTGGGTATAGTTTGTGAAATTTTATACTAGACCCAGATCCGATTAAAACCTATAAATTGTCAATGTAAAAATGATAAAATTTATTATTTAAACGGGTATAGCTCGGGTTTGGTTCATGTAGTTCTTATCGAGTTCAGGTATGGTTTCTCTTTTCTCTTATAGTGGGTTAGAACCAGTGGTGGAGCCAGAAGTTTTTCGTTGGGTGGGCAGACTTCGGGTCTCGGGGACAATGTTATGGTCTTGAAGGACGATCCATTTATTCGGACCAGTGGCAGAGCCAAAAAAATTTCGCTGAAGGAACATTCGTTCGTGGAGAGATAAAACTTAAATAAGCCTTTGAATTAAAATAAAAATTGTTACAAACACAAACAACTAAATTTATGAACATAATAAGATAAAACCTTAAATTGTACTTTTAAACTAAAATAAAGATTGTGCACTTAAGAAATACAAACAACTAAATTCATGAAAATTTTACAACGGGCATCTTCTATTTTTCATATTGTGAAAACAATTCATAATTGCATCATCACTGATGGTATCAAATGTCTCCTTCTCTATGTAAGTAACCAAAGCATCATTGATTCATTTATCTCTCATTCTATTACGTAGACGACTTTTAATATTGTTCATAGCTGAAAATGCTCTTTCAACACTTGTTGTTGCAACTGGCAAAGTTAATGCCAACTTAATCAATAGATACACATGAGAAAATACAATATGCTTTTGAGTTGCTACCATCATCTATGCTAGCTCTGCTAAATATTTTAAACTTGAAAACTGATCACTGTTTTGCATTTATGCAATATATATATCCAATTGATTTTCAAGTCTAATTATGTTTACTCTAGAAAAGTCTTTAGGGTAAAGCTCAGCAAGATGAATCAACTTATCTTTATCAAAAGCAGAAAAAAAATTATTTGGACTCAAGCATGCCATTGAAAGGAGGAGCTCTGTATTTGCTTCATTGAAACGATTATTCAACTCTTGAAGTTGCAAATCAATAATAGCACAAAACATATCAATACGATAATGATGCAATGTGGTGATCTTTTCAACCTTACGTCTTGATCGTCCTTGAGGTATATATGAGTCCCTAGATCAGGAATCAGAATATCAAATCTCTTACAAAATATGGATACTTTATTTATGAGAGAGTCTCATCCATTGTCTCTCAGACCTTGAAGGCACTGTTTTCATGTAGTGACTAAACTCATAGCATTCATAATGTCTTGATCTTTTCGTTGAAGTGCTTGTGAAAGGTCACCAGTTATTCCCAAAACTTTACACATCAAATGTAAGCAAAAAATAAATTTAAAATCTTGCAACTGATGATATAAAATAATTGCATCTGAACTTTTTCCTGAATATATATCTTCTGCAATGAAATCTAACATTTGAATAACAGAAGAATACATACTGAGTAAATTAACCAAAGCATCGTAATGAGAACCCCATCGAGTACCACCAGGTCGTTTGAAACTTATTTCTTGATTTAATCCTAGTCATGCTTCAAGTTCACCCAATGCAAGTGCTTCAGCAATTCACATAAATTTTGCTTCTCGAATAAGCTCAGATCTCTTGCATAAAGTGGAGGAAAAAGTTGACAACCTGCTTAATATATTGAAAAATACATCTAGCAATGAATTTTTTTAGCAACACCAACTAATGACAATTGAAGTTGATGTGCAAAATAATGAATATAATATGTAGATGCATTTTTATGTAATATAGGACTTTTCAATCCATTAAACTCCCCTCTCATATTACTTGCTCCATCATAACCCTATCCACGCAAACTTGATATATTTAATTTATTCTTACAAAATGCTTCTTCAACTGCTTGTTTGAGTGACATAGAACTTGTTTTAAGAACATGCACAAGAGTAAGAAATCGCTCAACCACTAGACCTTTTTCATTAACAAACCGTAAAATAATAGTCATTTGTTCTTTAGTTAATACATCACGAGAATCATCAAGTAAAATAAAAAAAAAGTATCTCCAAGTTTCATGATAATAACATTTGTGGTTTGTATAGAAACAGCCTTAACAATATCCTTTTGTATATTAGGAGATATCAATTTGTTATTTTCTGGAGCACTTTTCAATACAACTTTATTTATGTCATCATTGATCTTTGCAAATATCTTTAACAACTCAATAAATTTTTCTCTATTAAGAGATTCTTCAGTTTTATCATGCCCTCGAAATGCCAACTCTTGACTTAACAAGTATCTGATTGCATTAACAGTTGCCAAGGCGCAGTCTATATTCATCTTTCTGTCGAACACTTTGTTTATAAAGTATAGTATCAATATGTTGTTTTTGTTGCATCAAATTTTGATACTTCATTCGTGCTGAATTGTGAAAACTGTTAGAGCTTTCAACATGTTTATCAAACCGCTTCTTGTCTTTCCAGTTATCAAATCCTTCAGATACGAATGCCTCTGCACTAATCTTCTTTGTGCTTTTTGGCCTGAAAAGATAACACTGCAAATAACATGTTTTATGCTTACTTGTACTATACTCCAACCAATCTTTATATTCATCATACCAAGCTGGAATGAACCTTCATTTTTTGTGGTTTAGTTGAAACGTACAATCTCGAGGTTGATAAGGACTTCGGATCATATATGCTCTACGAACATTATCTTGGATATTAGGATAATAAATAAAAATAGAAGGACGAAGTGCAGGGTGTGCAGGTAACTCTGATTCATCAATTTCTGTTTTGCTTATTTTCTGACTTGGTTCTCCTTCTCGAGTTACAAAAGATTTATCAAAGATTGGCCTTTTCATTATAAACTTATCCATTCCTATGCAACGAAAAAAATAAGACAATGTTCTATGAGTCAAATCTCATTGCAAAAAATGATCGAGCAAAATGAAAATGACAATCTTCTACGAGGCTAGGTATCAAACTATGTTTTGTAACTAAGCAACGAGTATCAATAGCATGATATGAACTGAATCTAAAGCTCTCAATCATCAAGTGAAAGTAAAATTCTAGAGAAGGTGGCAGCAAGTACCGTAAAATTCTCCAAAGTCCAAACCCGATGTGATCTCCGGATCTTCCTCTTATATGAAATAATTAGTTTACCTCATCTGAAGTAATGCTTAGTAAGTCCAAACCCGATTTTCAGTTCGCAAGTAATGCCAAATCATTATAAAGATAACAAATTCTGCATGTTTCAAGAAAATCACATAAGAGAAGCATTCAACCCGTGACTACAGGGACTTTGCCCATGCCGATGATCAAAACGACAGGGGGTGGAGCCCCCTGTCCTGTCGCAAAGATCAAAGGGGCAGGGGACAGGCTCGAGGACAGGGGCGAGGCCCCCTGTCCTGCAGGAAAGATAAAAGGGTCAGGGGGCAAAGCCCCCTGCCAACAGGCACGAGGACAGGGGTGGAGCCCCCCCATCCTGCCGGAGAGACCAAAGGGGTAGGGGAGGCCTGGCAAAGGTGGTCGGGACCTCTGCTAGCCCCTCCCCCTGGCAAAGGGTTTACTTTCACGGAGTAACGCAACGGCCGGCGATGGCCGTTACGGGAGGTGAGGAGGAAGGGGGAGGGCAGCGCAGGGAAAGGCGTTGCGAGCCCTTCCCCGCGACCCTACTCACTTAACCCTATTGGGTTCTCGGATCTGGGTTGGGTCCGGACCCAGCCCGAGTCTGATAAGAAATTTTTTTCTCACGGTTATTACAGTTGGACACTGAGTCGAGTTGACTCGACCGAGTCCCGAGTCGACTCGGTTTCTAATTCTAGGGTGGGCGACCGCCCACCCCTGGCTCCGCCACTGGTTAGAACAGAACCGGGTCCAAACCCGATATCATACCCAAAAAACAGGATTAGATCCGGTTACACTTGGGTCTGAACCAAATCCAACCCGTTGACACCCCCTACAAGGGCGAATCGAGAGGGTGAGGAGGGGCTCAAGCCCCTCCTAAAGTTGCAAATTGTCTCAACTCCAAAAATGAGCCAAATCTGAAATAAACTAACAGCACAATCACTAATACTTGGAGAGTTTACCGGCCCATAGTTCACCACAAAAAATTGTCGTAACTCCTAAAATACTCTACAGAAGGCACAAAAAGGCCCCAAATCACTTATCTTCAAAAATAAAAAGCGATTTATGAGCATAAAACAAGAAAATATGATCAGAAAATCAAGATTTCTCAAATCTGGATAGAAACTCACTCTCAAAACGGAAAAATGGAAATTCTGTAGAATTCTAATATTTAACAAAATAGAATGAGGTTTCATTTGCGAATCCTCTAAAATCAACCTCTATCTGATCCAAAAATCAACCAAATCAAAATCCAAAGTACCTAATTGGGCGGGACTCCCAAGGTTGATGCGTTATCCATGCTGCTACATTGAGATTCAATAATAACTTGCAATTGATCTTCTGGCACCTTTGGAACACATTTTAAGCCCTCTCAATGCTGCAAATATGATCTATAGGTGTCAATCCATTTTTGGAAAGACATTATATATATATATATATATATATGGGTTCATGCTAAACCAATTTGGTGCTAAACTGCCTGCTAATGGTTTTTGGGGCTTCTCTGGTGCTTTTTATGCGGTTTCTGCTCCATAAATGTATTGGGCATGGTTGATTTATTAAGATGTGTTTTCGATGAAAAAAATGATATTTGGAATCAAACACTTCAAAGAGCTGATCCCTCTAAAATCAAGTACATATATCACATCTCTACTGTCAAAATTTAAAAATAAAATAAAAAAGCCCAAAAATCCCATTTAACACGCGGTTTAACACCAAATTAGTTTAGCAGGGACCCATGTTTTTCTAAAATTCTCATGTTGCACCCGCACCTATGTAACATATCAGTCACATGTTAACAACCAAATTCTCAAGTTCTTCAATAATTTGTGGTTATTGATTATCATTAACTATATGTAACAGACTAAATCTGTAAAAATATATTAGGCAAGGTTGGTGTCATTGGTTAGTTTTTTAGCAGCTTATCAATGCAAACAATCTCTAATGCTTAGGGCTTCACATAAATAACCACATTTTGAACTATTTTATTTTATTTTATTATAAATTTTTTTTTTTTGCCCCTTTAACCCAAATCCTGAATCCGCCACTGCACCCCTTAGTTGTGAGGGTGCTGAGACGAAGGCACAGGATCAAATCCACTGGCACGCGAGTGTGCCAGCCCCACCCGGGGTTTTCTTCGCTTCGATGAGGGTTACTCGTCATAAAAAATACTAATTAAATTAATCATTCAATTATGTATACTCTTATTAATAAAAGCAATTAATGGTGCTTGTTGCGGAACCTGTATCCAGAAGTTTCTATTTCTATACGTGTGAGTGCATGTGACGGCACGTACGAGGTGTCGGCACAGGTCACTCCAAATCCTCACAAAAAGAGGGTAGTCTGTTTGTGGGGCATATCGATCTCTAAAATCGGCTTGACTTCGATCTCTGGTGCCTCTGCGCGATTTCGTTTTAGCTCTAGATTGCCCGCCGTACTGTAATAATAGATGGGTATGTGGAATTTCTTCTGAAACGAGCTCCAGATCTATGAATGCATCTCTGTAGTTCCATTTTCTTGAGTATTTTTCTGCATTTCTAGGGGATTATTGGTGGTTTTGATCGGTACCCACGTTGTAAAATCATGAAATATACCATGATCTTGGTCACCAATTTCGTGGTTTTTCTTGTTTAGATATTGGAAGTTGAGTTCTTTTGCTGGGATCGTCGATTGCTCGTTGTTTTCTTGCGTTTTCCTGATCGTGGTTGGTCTTTTCTTGTTCTGTTTTTGGCTCTAGTTTGAGATATTTGTCTTTAAGGGGATCTAGAAAGGAAATCTGTACTCCCATTGGTCAAGTCTTGATTGTTCTTGTTGTTGGTTCCTTCCATTTTGTGACTTTGTTTATCTGGGTGCTCTTAATCTGAGTTTTTTCTAAAACCCTAAAAAAACCAAGAAGTAGAACCCTAGTTTTTTTTTCTATCTTTTGTGAAACCCTAGTCTTGAGGTTATGTTTGGCAGCATGAAGGGATTGAGTGGTTATTCAGGATTTCCCAGATCTGGGAGTTTCAGACCAGAAAATCTTGGCCAGAATGCCCTAGCTATGATTGGCAACCTCTGCTTCACTCTCTTTGTTCTTGGTGTCCTGATCTTCACCATCATTGCTGCTACTTACCAACCTGAAGATCCCCTCTTCCGCTCTTCAACAAAGATAACAAATTTTCTCACTTCGACCTCGAACGCAACTTTCCAGTCAGATGAATCTGTTCTCAAGACTGGAGAAGACTTCATGCCCACCAACCAGACCGCTTTTGCTACATTCATCAATATCACTGACGTCTTGGTGTCCTCTGACATTGCAATTCCTGAGACTAACTGTGAAGGCGATTCAGCACCAATTGATTGCTCCGATACAGAACTCTTTCACTTGATGATGCGGGTGGCGATCGAGCAATTCAAGGATATCCATTTCTATAAGTTTGGTAAACCAATCCGGGGACCAAATGATACATCCTGCGATATGGCCTGGAGGTTCAGACCTAAAGAAGGCAAGAGAGCTGCATTTTACAAGGATTATCGTAGATTTGCAATATCGCGAACATCGAACTGCACTTATACTGTAGATGGGATTGGGGAATATCACTCTGGTCTGAATGCCAGGAAGAAGAAGAAGCACGCTAAACAGGCTAAGGATGTGGGATTTGAGCCAAAGGTAGCAGAGTCAAATCCTGTTGAAGCAACTCTGCCTGTCGTTGGGGATGTTGTGAATGATACTGTCCCTGTGGTAGAGTCTGAGAGCACATTCAGCTCTGGGAAGTACCTGATTTACAATGGCGGTGGTGATCGGTGTAAGAGCATGAATCATTTTCTGTGGAGTTTCTTGTGTTCTTTGGGTGAAGCTCAGTATTTGAATCGGACACTTGTAATGGATCTGACAATGTGTTTGTCATCAATGTACACTACTTCTCATCAGGATGAGGAGGGGAAGGATTTTCGGTTCTACTTTGATTTTGAGCATTTGAGAGATTCATCTTCAGTGTTGGAGCAGGGCCAGTTCTGGGCAGAGTGGGGAAAGTTGCAGAAGAAGGACAGTTTGAGTCTTCATTTGGTGGAGGATTTCAGGGTGACACCAATGCAGCTTGCAGATTTCAAGGATACACTGATCATGAGGAAATTCGGGTCAGTTGAGCCAGATAACTACTGGTACAGGGTGTGTGAAGGAGAGACAGAGTCTGTGATTCAGAGGCCATGGCACCTTGTCTGGAAATCAAGGCGCTTGCTGGAAATTGTGTCAGCAATCAGTGCGAGGTTGAACTGGGATTTTGATTCAGTTCATGTGGTTAGGGGGGAGAAAGCGAAAAATACTGAGCTATGGCCTAATCTGGCAAAGGATACAATGCCTGAGGCCATCATCTCCTCTCTGCGTGACAAGATCGATGATGGTAGGGACCTGTATATTGCCACTGATGAACCGGACAGTTCCTTCTTTAAACCATTAAGGGACAAGTACAGAACTCACTTTCTTGATGATTACAGTGATCTATGGAATGAACAGAGTGAATGGTATTCTGAGATGAAGGCACTCAGCGGTAAGAACCCCATTGAGTTTGATGGATACATGAGGGTGGAGGTTGATACTGAAGTATTCCTGAGGGGTAAAAAGCAGATCGAGACATTCAATGATCTGACCAAGGATTGTAAAGATGGGATTAACACATGCCCTGCTACCTCATGATCAAAACTCGTGGTTGGCCTACTACTGTGCTGAGGTTCGGTAAATCTATTCAAAGATCATTTTTTTTCCTATGTTTTCCCTATGTACGTTTTGTTGTTAGTCATGTCTGTTTCAAGAAATCAGGAACTCTCTCTTGTAGTTTTAAGTGTTTGACGATATGAGTAGTAATGTCGGTGATTCTTCATTGATCACCAACACTTTCTGGATGTGACAGTTTTAGTTGTCATAGTCTGGCGGTAAATTTGATATGTACTTATGTAGTCTCAACTTCTACCCTTGTGTTGTCTGATACTTGGGTTCTTGTAAGTGTGATGGAGTTTGATATATTTCACTCTTCATTTTTCTTCGTATCCTTTTCCATATTATCATGTTTCCTGTACGTTCTTTCTGCATCACACACAGTATTATGCATGTGCCTCGGTTGTCAACCTGAAGGTTTCCAATACTTGCAACTTATTATTGTTAAATATGTCACATATGCAAGTTGGATTATGTTACCATCTCTATTGCAGAAGTAGCATCATCTGTGATTTGTAATTTGTAATTTGTAATTTGTAATCTTGTCCAATCTGGTTCATCAATATCGCATTTCTGTTCTGTTATTTGGACCTCAGTGGCACTGAGATAAGAGCCTTCTCTAAATTTCCCTTTATTATTTTTTGTTTGTAATATCATTTTAGCTTTGTACCATTTTACTTGGATGATGATTTTCCTTCTTCATTGCTCTTTCCTTCCTTTTATTGCTAAGAACTTCAGTTTAAGCTATTTTGTGTTAACTACAACTAAAAAAATACTTTGCGACGTTTTTGTAGCATATTAAGAAATCAACAGGAATCAAGAAATGCAGGTTTTGCTTTGCAGAACTTTTTTTTTCTTTTCAAGAGCACGTTGATTTGATCCCGAGTCATGACCCATGAGGATGATCTGTAAACCATGCTTCTCTCTTGGGAAAAAATAAATAAAAAGGAACAGAAGTGCAAGGAGAATCTTAAGAATGAAAAAAAAATAAAGTTGGCATGGTACAATCTAGTTTAATATAAAATTGTGTTGAATTTCTGAGGGAGATAAAACTTTGTTAGGTGATAGCGCTTTCTTCAGTTTTTATCTGTGGAGAGTATTTGATTGTTGTGAGTGTTGGTGTCTGCATCAAATTACTTCACTAAGTCATGGATAAGTGAGCACTTTACAAAAAATACTTGGTTGTAAAAGAGAGTGTCTGACTGTAACGACCGTTAAGATTTGTGGGCTCTCAATCTTAAAGCAATAAGGAAAATAATGTATTGAGTCATTATATCTTAAAAACATACCATTTTCTCTCGTTGGCTACCATGTGTAAAAGGTGCGAGACCATATCCTTCTCCTGAGTGATCAGCTATTTTATAAAAAGCCACACACCTCAATTATTGTATTCAACAGTGCCTGCTTTTACTTAATTCATTGACATTTGACAATGTTCCTCTTATGGTACACGATTTCTTTTTGTCTTTTTTTTTATAAATATATACTCATCTAATGTGTGTTAAAGCCGCAAGGATACACTCATCTAATGTCTTTTTTTTGATTGACTGAACAATGGCCATGAATGATTTCAAGACCAAGTTACAGTACGATTGGGCGGTTTCTGTAAATGTTTGATATGTTGGGCTTTTGTTTAATTTACTCTACTCTACTTTCGTTTTAACTCCTACATATATGTCATATGTTTCTTCTGTTTCATTAACAAGTGTTATAAGGCTATGTTTGGTAACTGGTATTTGGTGATGAAATGCCAATTCCAGGATTTGGCATTTCCTTAAGACTGTTTGGAATCCTTTTGAATATTCAGATTGAGTTGGCATCTCCATGCCAACTACCAGGTCCCAAACATCTAACGTTTTGGAAATATCCAAAGAGATAAGAAAAATAAACAACTTGATGGGATAAAAGTAAAATCCTGCCCTAGATATAAAATCTCATCTTGTTCACTGCCCATCTTTTGAATTGGACCATAAATTTTCGTCGGATTTTTTAGAATTTCGTGCCCTTACCAATGAAAGGTTCTTCCCTTGCGTGGGATTGAAAAAAAATGGGCCCTTAGGGGAGAGTAGATCAGGTGATCTGTCAAATCACTTTAAGAAAGTGATTTGACATCTTCACCGTCCATTGCTTCATCTCACAAGGACCATGGACCTGATGGTCCGTGTGCACATTGTGGACGGTGAGGATGCCAAATCACTTGATCTGCTCTCCCACAAGGCTGAAGAAGATGCAAGAAAGTGGGCTGGGGCACCTCTCCCCTGGGGGAACACTTTCATTGGAAGGGTTGGTTTTGGGCGAAAGCCGCATTTCACTGTGGGTCCGTCTAACAAAGGTGTTCTTAGAATTCATAACTCTCTTGGAAGGGTTTGCTTCATCAGGTTTGATGATTGATTATTCTAAACTTTGGTTGATTCCTTTCTTTCTAAACCCTTTACTTTTGTAGTTTGGTAGCCTAGGATTGTAGCTCTTAGTTTGATAGATCTTTGCTAATTGGTCAACCCATTTGCATCAAGGATTCAAGAGTACATCAATCCAGTGCTCTCCAGATACATGTCTACGTATCCATACCCACCAATCTCCACCACGCCTGGAGAGCCAAACTGGCACAAGAGGCCTTTGTTGGGGACCCCAGTCTTGCAGTCACGACCTGGTTTCTGGAAAAGGTCAGCTGCAGATACCTGGTTTCAGGCTTGCTGAACCCCAGTATCGCCCTATTCTCCTCACATCTTCACATGGGTCGGTCTGGTTCTGGGGCTGTGGTGAGGTTTTGCACTTTTGCAGTGCATTTGCTGTTTGGGTAAGGGGAGTTGGGTGGTCGTGTTTGGGCCTTGGGCCTTGAATGGTGGTTTTGTTTGATAGCAACCGCGGTGGTGTTGAAGGAGCAGCATAGGAGACAGATAAAGATAAACATGGACGGCAGCAACTAACTGCTGAAGGGTCTCAACATTCTGAATTGGCAAAACAGAAAAATACTGAGCCGGTGAAAAACCTTTGGTCTTAGGCGCAGAACTAAGATAGAGAGAAAACTTTCTTTCTGTCATGGACGTAGACTCAAAGAGATGAACCACATTACATTCGATGTCTTCTACCTTGTTCTTTTCTTTTGCATGGTATCAGAGCAATCGTCTTGTCTATGCTCTCTCTACCAGTTACAGTCTGTCACGAATAGCCGAAGAGAGAAGTACCTGCGACATCAACGACATGATACCCAACTCAAGCAAAAATTTTGTTAGAAGTCTTAATTTGCTTTTTTCTGTTCTACCAGCCCCTACAAGCTTACAGTACTTCTTATCAATAAAGTTATCTGCTGATAATTTTCTGTTATGAGAATCTCAACTTATCCCATTACTTAAAAGCTACAATATGATGGGGTACATTGATAGGTCGAATCCTTGTCCCAATGAGTTCCTCACAGCTGAACCAGGGAAGGAAGCTACAAAAAATCCTACCTTTAACGAATGGCAGAGGATGGATCAACTTCTGCTAAGTTGGATCTTGTCCTCCTTAACAGACACTGTCTATAACAAAATAGTTGGCTTAAATACATCTTACAGCGTTTGGAGAACCCTGAACCCTTAAGAGAACGTATGTTAGAATTCAACAATTGAAATCTCAGTTCCAAAATCTGAGGAAAGAGAGTGACACCATAACAACCTACTTTCATAGACTATCTATGGCCTCAAAACCAATCGATGAAGAAGATTTAGTCATGTACATCCTAAATGGGGTTGCCAATGAATGAGTATGGAGCTTTCAAGACGTCCTTGAACACTCAAGTAGATCCTGTTAAGCTTAAGGACCTTTTAAGTATGCTCCTCATACATGAAGCTGACATAGACAATGTTGCCATAACAGAAGAACCATTAGTAAATCTGGTTCAAAAACATGCCCAGTTTTTGGCATTGGAAATTAGAGTAATAAAGAAAATCAGTCTAGGTCATCAAACCAGAGAGATAGAAACTTCAACCGCTCTAACAATATAAGTGAATCACAACGATCCATCACATGTCATGCTTGTGGCAATCAAGGCCACATTGTTGCTCGATGTTGAACCACCTGTCAGGCTCGTCGAAGGTAAGGCCATGGAGCCTTACAATGCAAAGCATATTGGTTTCATAGAGACTCATCTTCACCCGAAGCGTATCACATTGAATCATCCCCATAACTTGAAGATGGAGGGTGGTATGCAAACTCTGGGGCCACGCACCACGTAATGACATACTTCAACAATCTGTCCGTGCAGTCAGAATACCAAGGTTCAGAACAAGTTCGGATTGGAAATGGAGTCGGCCTTCAAATTAAGAATATCGATAACTCTATTTTTCAAGGTTTAGATTCTCCATTTATTATGAAGAACATATTGCATGTTCCCTCTATTTCTCGTAATCTATTATTTGTGCAGAAATTCTCTCAAGATAATAATGTCTTTTTTGAATTTCATGTTAATTGTTGTTATGTTAAGGATTGCAAAACGGAGAGAGTTCTTTTGGTGGGTAGAAATAGAGGAGGACTCTATCACATAGATATCAACATCAATAATGCTGGAACCTTTGGAAATCTTTGTAAGGCTGCCACTTTCATGGAAGAGAAAGTGACAATTGAAGCATGGCACAAAAACGCATGGGACATCCATCTTTTAAAGTAGTACAGCATGTGCTTAATAAATTTAATTTTCTTGTTTCTCATAGAAAGCATACCAATGTGTGTGAGGCATGTCAACTAGGAAAAAGCCATGCATTGTCATTTGAACCCTCATCTCACAAAGTGTTCGGACCTCTTGATTTGCTTTTCTCTTATGTGGCGATAGCGATCCGCATCCTCCCTTGCTTCAACCGATTTCTGCGAAGGGTACTAGTGCAGCCAGGCCTCCCACCCCCTCCCCTTTTCGATTCAGAAATCAACCTCTGCAATAGGGGGGCAGTGAAAACCGTGGGCGACGATGACTGGAAAGGTCACCGCTAACGGAAAACCGGTAGACCTCGTCGGCGATGGCGATCGGCATCCTCCCTTGCTTCAACAGTTGGATGGCCGGTATACCGCTCTTGGGGCTACTATCGTCACCGGTGGCCTGCCGTCGCCTGCCCTGCCGGCGAGGTTAGGCGATGGCAGTGCCATCATGGCACTGGCAAACCCACGTGAAGTGCTGAAAAAAAGTTTGTATGCTTTTTAGGCTGCACCGCTAACCCGCCAACCCGTTTACCCGACCCGACCCATTTATTAAACGGGTTAGGCGGGTCGTGTCGGGTTACCCGTTTAATAAATGGGTTGGGTTCGTGTTTGCCACAACCGACCCGTTTAATAAACGGGTCGGGTTCGTGTTGAGATATGCTGACCCGCCAACCCGCCAACCCGACCCTATTGCCACCCCTACCATTAACTGATCATGTTCTCAGTGAGGGGTTTTCCTTCATCATGAAAAAAAATATTTTTAGATTTGAAGAGTCGAGCTTAAATATTTGTTTGTCATTATACTATCTTCAAACCTTGACCCATCTCATGGCGTCACCTTTATGATTGCCTACTCTAAATTCTTTTTTATTTGGTGTTCAAGCAAATCTATATTACTCTTCATTTTATTAATTACTTCTATTGGAGTTGCTCGCAGATTTTAGAGAGAGAGAGTGTGTGTGTGTGTCACTTATGCTTACGTGTGCTTAGACCTGATGCATTATATGGGGTCAAGAAGGTGATGATTGCATGAAGTTTATATAGTCAGTGGGTCAAGATGATGGTGGTCCTGATGGCAAGCTCTCTCAGTTACTACATTTATGCATAAACTATTACCTGATCAAGGACTTCAATATGTTGTTTATTGGTTATCAATGTTGTCATCTCCCATCACCCCTTGTTTCCTTCGGTTGGGGTTTTGGCCACCCACAAAATCACCTGCCAGATCTGTCATTGTTTTGGATACTGATGCTCCAATTTTTTCACTCTTCACATGTTTCCAATCAAATATTTGGGCTGGTTATGATCTAAAAGCCTACTCAACCCACCAGTAGGGTAGTTCACAGGAGTTCAACCTATGATTCGGGTGGGATATGACCACTACCATATCTGGCTAATGGGATGTTGGCTAAACAGATTTGAATTCAGATTCAGACTCAGACAGTGAAAAGTTCATTCCAAATCCACTTTTTTACATGTAAATGGATTCAGATACCGGGCAAATCTGGATATTGGTTGGATTCGGTAGCAAAAATTCAAAACTGTATCCGCATCCACTTATAATTGGACATAGTTTTGGCTTACCAGATCCTAGTAAATGGAGTGGGATTCGGTTAGATACGGTGTGGGATCGAGCCATATCCGATCCGTTTTCCATCCCAAATCAAAAGCAGCATCGACCCAAGGAGAAAATTTTATACTAATAACGGTCAGCTTTGTTAGGCCGCCAACCGCAACACTCAGAACCCCACTCTCTCAATCCCCCAAAATTTAAAAACGATGGAAAGCGAAAGGCAGAAAGCCAAAAAGAAAAAAATTGCATTGCACCAACCAACCCTCTAACTCACTTGACGATTTCGCATTGCTAATTTTCCCCTTTAACAACCGCTAAAAATCATCCTAAAGATACCAAGAAAACAATGTCTGACACGATCCTTTTTGCCTTGCAATTGAAGTTAGACAGTTAGATTCTTGGTCACCATCCCTCCCACCTTGTTCCTCCTCTTCCTTCTTAAAGAACTACCCTTTGATCCATACCTACAACAATTCCTCGGATTCGGGTCGCATTCGATGAGTACCGGATTCGGTTTTCTGGACGAAGATTCGAGTTCCAGTGACGACGAAGGTCGTCCCGGAGTACAGAGCATGGATGAGATCTCTTTGTTGATGAGGATTGTTATGAGAATCTCAAGAGCAAGGTGGTTTGCTTTTGTGAGAAGGGTGTTTCTTTACCAGAATGGTGTGAGATCAGAAATGGGTTCCAACCCTTTGAATTCTGGTGTTTGGATTGGATTGGAGTCTGTGATCTTGGTCACCCAGATTGTGGCTACAACTGCGACTTTGGTTGTGTGCAAGGAAGAGACGCCAGTTTGGCCATTGAGGATATGGGCTCTTGGGTATAATCTTGGGAGTATTTTTAGTCTCCCACTGCTCTTTTGGAGGTACAAGCACTCTCATGTGAGTCAGGAGAATGGTTGGAATGATTTTGATGTGGAGCAACAGAGAGTAACTGAAGAGTCCAGGTATGTTAGACCCATTCTGGTTTAACTTTAGAAAAGTTTTTGGAAAGAATAAGGTGTTTGAAGAAATTCCAACTTCCTTATTGAACCCTGTTTAGCATAAAGATTTTGCAGTATATTCATTTCTGTTTGTATTGATGCTAAGTTTAAAACCATGTACAATCAAGTCTCTTCTTTTTTATGAAAACATGTCCTGGGGATGATTGGGTGCACCTGCTTACCCAGAGAAATGGGATATGCTGGGATGTTACATTGAGTTGCAAATTTCACTATTCTGGTTTTTTTACACTTTTCTGGACAAGTGGATGCATCCAAACACAGTGACTGGCTTGAGCCTGAGCTGAGAGACTCTCTAAAGAGTCTGGTTTAGACTTTAGACCCTATTTGTGCTACACAACCAGTTGGTGTAATTAGCAGTCGAAATAATTAATATCTGCTAATGAAATTGGCCAGTATGATCTGAATCTATTTGCAGAAGATGATTCACTCACATAGGCCCCTAGTTTTGAAGCTGGGTTTTCAATACTTACAAGATATTACAGGATATCATATTTTATAAGCATATTCCGTAACGACACAAACTTGAACTTGTTAGTTGACATGAGATCTGTCTTGTTGGAGATGCAGGATATCATATTTTATGAGCAGAACACGGACTACCCTGGAAATGTTCTTTGCAGTTTGGTTTGTAATTGGGAACATTTGGGTTTTCGATAGGCGCAATGACTCTTTTGGTCGATCGCCGAAACTGCAAATGCTGTGTATTGCTTTGCTAGCATGGAATGCTCTGAGCTACTCCCTGCCTTTCATATTATTTGTGTTGCTTTGTTGCTGTGTGCCTTTGATCAGTAGAACTGTAGGGTACAATATGAACATGGTACACAGAGGGGCTACAGAGGAGCAGATATCAAGGCTGCCCAGTTGGAAGTTCAGAGCAATTTCTGTTAATTCAGATGATTCAGATGGAGATGCTTCAATGAAGTTATCAAGCAGCAGGCATCCGAAAGATAATGAGCCTGTGAGTGATATTGCTCTCTCTCTCTCTCTCTCTCTCTCATGATGCATGTAGTGAAATCCAAAGTTCAAACATTTAAGAATGAAGTTGACCAAAATTAATGTGGAAGATTTTGTTATTTGCCAAAAGACTAGGGACATTTTCATGACTTTCATCCTTTTTTTCATGATTATTAGTTGCAGTGAAATAGATGTATAGATAACTTTATATCACAGACACTGACACAAACCGACTGAAAACGAGTCCATGATGCGAGATGGAATTTAAAAAAAAGACACTTGGACACGGATTTTTCATTATTTAATTGATTAAAATTATTTTTAAATATTTAAATATATAACATATATTTATTAATGAAAATATTGTTAAAATCTATTATAAACGTTAGAAATAATAAATTATTTCCCATACATGTCATGAGCATGCCACGTTCATGTCTCCTGTCGTGTCGTATCACCGGAGACGTGGCCAAAAATGGTTTGTCCCTGTGACATAGCCCTCACAAATTTATGCATTTTCTACAGCCCAGTCTTGAAGAAATATTTGTCATAAAATGAATTATACAGAAGAGTGTCATACAAGATCTGATCCATGTAAATATTTGGTACTTTTAATTTTGATTTCATTGATTTTGTTAAATTCAGAACTAATGGTGCTGATGTTTGTTTGGGCAGGAATGCTGCATCTGTTTAGCAGAATACAAAGACAAGGAGGAGGTGAGAGAGCTGCCCTGTTCACACCTCTTTCATCTGAGATGTGTGGACAAATGGTTGAGAATCATATCTTTCTGTCCACTTTGCAAGCAACATTTGCAAAACTGAAAAACACTTTTTTTTTTTTAAATTTCATGATGTAATGTGAATATCAGAATTTGTTGTACAAGCCTGGTTGGCTTGTAGAGAAGAGTATGCAGGAGGCCCTGTCCTTGAATGCGACAAGAGGCCGACTTTAAGAAAGTGCATATAGTTCGGACTGTCATCCCCTTCGCCTCATCAACATTGTGATAAAACCAATACATTTGGTCATATATCTATATATATATATATATATATATATATATATATATATATATATATATATATATATATATATATATAGAGAGAGAGAGAGAGAGAGAGAGATCAGCTCTTGAAGTGTTCTATTCCGGGACATGGGTGGGTTTTTATAACGTTCAAAAAATCAACGGTCCAAAATCTTTGAAAAATTTTTTAGGCTCCAAATATCATTTTTTTCATCAAAAACACATGATTCAAGTATGAATTCCTTGCAAATCTATCATGACCAACACATTTATGGGGTCGAAACTGCGAAAAAAAACACTGGAAGAACAGAAAAATCGGTTTAGCATGTGTCATTTAGCACAGACCCATTACTCTCTCTCTCTCTCTCTCTCTCTCTCTCTCTCTCTCTCTCTCTCTCTCTCTCTCTATATATATATATATATATATATATATATATATATATATATATATATATATATACACACACACACGAATGACTGTAATGGCGGACCAGTAAAACGCTAGATGTGTGCCCAACATTGGATATTGGTCATTAGCGGCGGTCACGGCCGCAGCTATCGTAACACCTCAAAATTTTTAATATTTGAAATAAGTGTAAATTTTTAACCAATTTATTTTTTTTTTAAAACATACAATCCAATTCGAATGAATGGATCGATATACAACAAAAAATCAGTTTGGTTTTTAAATCGGATAACCTTGGGTGAGTTACAGAAAATAGCAAAACAAACCTGGACACACCCATTTCTCATTTGCATTTGGATCTAGGTTCAGACACTAAAAGTTTCCATTTGGATTTGGATCCAAGTTCACACACTAAAAAGTTCTCATTTGAGGAACCGACTCATTATGAATATAATTAAAATGTCGTATCATTCCAAAATAGTTTATATTGCATCAGTAATCATCGAGCAAAACATGTTCATACAGATGAGTCAAATTCAACTCAGTCTAACTGAGATCCACAACCAAAATATCCTAGGATCAATTAAAGATAGAAATATGGACCATTGGCCTCGCTTCTGTATCACATCATCACATTGTTGATCATATATCACCTGCATCCCCATGAAATGGGGTCAGATTCTTTCGAACAGGTAAGATATGTAACACTACAAACATAAAGATTCCACAAGACTAGAACATTCACTATAATCATGATATCACATATCAGCAATTAACATAATAATGATATAACTAAGGCAGAGTAAAGAGCAAACATATATCTCAACAGTAAAGTAAATCGCTAACATGTATCTTGACAGTAAAGTAAATAGTTAACATGTATCTCAACATTTGAGAATAAATAACATTCTTGTGTTAATACAAATCTTGTTTATCTTAATTAACATCCTCGGATACTCAGGTATACTCCTTGTATCTGATGAAGTCACGACGGGTGTTTATTATGCCATATGAATTATTTTTCTGAAGTGCCTAACATGCTGGATATCCAAAACGAACAACCTGTGGCCGAGAGAATTCTCACAGTGACATGAACATTCAGTAAGGATTGCAATCCAAAACTATCTGCACTAGTAGGAGTATATCACGTAAGACACAAAGATATATACACCTCTCGAACTTTGAGTGACTGGAGACCATAAGTACGTTATTGATCTCTTAACACATTTAGTATGACATGTAAATGAATCTACATGTGTTTGTGTCATTCTAGGTTGTACCACTACCTTCTTCAAGGTAGATCATGAGTAAGAATGAGTTACAGAGTTTGTCCTTACTTAAGTGTATTATTATTTCATGTACATCGATCTATAACACAAAAATAAACCGGGCTTAGTGGCTCGAATACCCTTTTGGGGCACTAGTCATGACACAGTTATGTATACCAAACCCATTCTCTGTGTTGTTCTGACACTTTTAGCCTATATGGGCACTTCACCGATGAAGGCGACATAACAAGTCAAAGGTGTGGTGTGTGTGAATTCATCATTCGAAGTAGGGTGCCACTATGAGCCCCTCATGAGTTATCATCATAACCGAGCTCGCACACAAGCTATAAAAATGCAGAAAAGATTCACAAGCATCACAGTGTTACATTTACCACAATATCATTCATACAAGTGTGCCTAATGGCACTGTGAAGGTTCCTTAAACTAACTACTCGATTACAAATAATTGTGCCAGCAAACATTTCATATGCAGATCATCGTACTTTTTATTCAAGGCATTCATCATCATCATATAGTTAGTTCATGCACATGCTTTATCTCGAAACTTTAAAATATAAGTGCAGATCCATATCTTTGAAATATCAACTACACAACCAAATTTCGGACTTCCCAAAATAAGTTGAGCATAGGTGTTTGTATCACATATTCTTGTCAATATATGTTTATTCTTTTTTTTTACTGCATTTAAATACTTATTTTCAAATAGTATTTGCTTTTGATTGTGCTTAAAAAGATATGATATGTGCATATTTTGAAATAGCATACACTTGCATGTATATATATATTTTTGAATCAAATCTCTATGTATTTATTTTTTTGAAACAACAACATTATTTAGAATGGCGGATATGGTATAAAGTTATAAACGTGTCTTTGAAACTGCATGCATATATATATATATATATATATATATATATATATATATATATATATATATATATATATATATATATATATATATATATATATATACTGACTAGGAAGGCAGACTGAACCTGTACTCAGGTGCACGTAGTTCATCCAGGCTAAACACACATGCACACACAAGCACTAGTATTGATTTGTTGGCTTAGGTGGGGGCGAACCCATTGAGCATTGTTCAGACCATTGTCTGAACTCACATGGGTTCAGACCTTGGTCTGAACATGTCTTAAGAGAATACCCAAGAAAAATGGTGGCTCAGAAGGGGCGACCCCACTGAGCACTTGTTCAGACCTCGGTCTGAACTCATGTGGGTTCAAACCTTGGACTAAACATGTCTTAACCAAACACATGGGAAAAATGGTAGCCCATGTGGGGCGAGCCCACTGATTATGGTTCAGACCTTGGTCTGAACTCATAAGGGTTCAGACCAAGGTCTGAACACACCATAACAAGCACCAGTTAAGGTGGGGTGAACCCATTGAGCTCAGTTCAAGTCTTGGTCTGAACTCACATGGGTTTAGACCTTGATCTGAGCACGTAGCAAAGCAACAAAAAAAGAATGCAGACTAAGATTGAATATGAAACTGTTGGGATAAGCCACACACATCGTGGCAGTTACCCACAATATGGTAACTTTCCCCTTTTTGTGTTCCTTCCGATAAACATACGAAAGATTAGGGAGGGAACGGTTATGCTAACCGACCCCCCTACTACAGGCTATATAAACGGGTGTCAATGAGAAACCCGGATGCAGAGAAAAACACAGAGAAGGGTTAAGGAAACATACCTTTTATGAGCTTTTTCGACTAAGGAGGGAAAGAGGGATCCTGCTCACCGACTGCTGAAGGAGTCTGCGCTCACTGGAGGGCTGCAGTCCGACTGAGGAGAAAAACTTTCCCTTGTTCAGCCACCACCAACAGCTTCCCTTGCACCAGCCACCGTCAGCCACCAATTCTGGTTCAGCGATGGTGGCATCAGGTATGCCTTCTTTTTTTTGTTTGTTGTTTATGCGCAAGCTGAACCCAACAATGGGTTATGGGCCCACGCCATGCCTCCACTGTGCGGGCGATGGTGTTTTTTTGGCAACTATCGCCATGGGGCGATAGTGTTTTTTTGGCAGAGCAAAGTCGTCATAGGACGATGTTGCTGGAAGTCGACAGTAGGTCGTCGTTGGGCGACATGGTGTCACCAGTAAATGGTGACTGTCATCGTGGAGCGATAGAGTAAAAAAAATGGGTTTTTACCTATGACCATCGGGCTGCAGGAGCTTCAGTCATCGCCGGAAGCAGCTGCAGACTGTCATCGAAAGGGGGGGTTGCTTTCGCCGGATCGTCGGCATTCCGTTCGTCGGCATGCAGCATAAGGGTTTTAAAATCCCCTTTCTCCCTATTTTGTCTGTCGTTGGGCAGCGGGGTTTCTTCTCGTTGTTGTCTGCAAGACACTGTAGATGCGTCGTCAGGAAGAGGTGGCCTTCGCTGACCGCTTCCACCGTCCGACGTCATGCGGCATCCAGGGCGACAAAACATCCTTTTCGGCTTCCCCTTTTTCCGTTAGGCGAGGTGGGTGAATACATCGCCAGAGGCCATTGGGGCCGGTGATTTTTCTTCGTCGTGAGCCGGCCGACGATGTAGGTCATCGACAGGCGACGTGGGTCACCGACAGGCGACGTGGGTCGCCGACAGGCGACATTGGTCGCCAGCAAGCTGAAAGGGTGAAACCCCCTTTTCGGTTTCACCGATTTTTGTAAAGAGAAACCCTTGGATTTCTGATTTTGATTTTTTTTTTTATCGGTGGAACTGGATAGGGTCCGGGTATGGGTCTGATCCGGTTAAAATCGGGTCGGACCCAGATTCGGTTAAAACTAGGTCAGACCCGGATCCAGTTAATACCGGGTTTGACCTGGACCTGATTAGAACCAGGTCTGACCCGGATCCAGTTAATACCAGGTCTGACCTGGATCCGATTAGAACTGGGTCAGACCCGAATCTGGTTAATAGCGGGTCTAACCCTGATCCGATTAGTACCAGGTCAGACCTAGATCCAGTTCATTCCTGGTCAGACCTGGATCCAGTAATTATCGGGTTGGACCCAGATCCGATTAGTACCTGGGTTGGACCCAGATCCAGTTAGTACCAGGTCAGACCCGGATCCGGTTCATTTCAGGTCAGACCCGGATCAAGTTATAATTGGATCAGACTCGGATCCAGTAAGGGTCCAAGCACTATTTGGCCTGAACCAGATCAGGGAGTGATTCAGCCCTTTTGGGGACCAGTTCGGATCCATTCTTGACCGGTTTCTTCTAGTTTCTCACTGGTTTCGAGATGTTAAGATCCTGTTTTCATCAATATTAGAAGATACAAGGATTTTGGCATACGGTTATAGGGCTTTTATGATTTTTTGTTCATAGTTGACACCGGTTCATAAGGTTTAAAACTGGTTCGGACCCTTGGATGACCGGTTTGGGGCTGTTTCAGACCGGTTTAGAGTGCTTTCAGATGGGTTGCTGCTTATGGACCCAGGGTTTTACCCATTTAAGTTTGAATTTTGTTATTGTTTATGCATTTATTTATAATTATGCATGCATAAATGAATGTATAACATTGGCATCAATGATAGCTAGATGACTTAATGAATTCATGTCACCAAAGTGACTGAATACACGTATGTTATCAAATTTTTGTACTATCATATAGATTTAGCCAATATTATTGTTGTACTTAGATTCATGAAACGATAAACGACCCAAAGGTAGTTTTATCGTATTTAGAATTTAGGTAGGGTAAAATTAGGCAAATGTGTTGAGATATATTATACATGTGTATCCAAAGATACCATGTATTGATGGTCTAGCTTTACATGAGTCTCAGTTTTACCAACTATGGTCGGTAGGCATAGTGATTGCGTGTATCGAAGCTTTTACCAAAGAAGGACTCTGATGACCACCTACACTCGCCCGAAAATAAGCATATTCAGGGCCATTTATTTATTACTTTTTCCATCATGTTTGTCTCATATATGTTTTTCTTTTGATACATGTCTTTTGACATGCAGTTTCTAGTTTTGTGATTTTAGATGGCTCAAGTTCTATACCTTTTCTTGATGGATCTAACTTTAGTAATTGAAAAAATTTGTTTTATTTACATTATGGTATATGGATTTAGATTTGTCCCTATGGATAGATGAACCCGCTACCCTGACTGATCAAAGTACTATTGATCAAAAGATTGCTTTTGAGAAGTGGGAGCGCTCGAATAGGCTTAGCATCTTGCTTTTGCAATCTAAAGTGACTAAGAATATTTGCAGTGTTATCCCATAATGCAGGACAGTGAGGGAATTTTTGAGTGATATTGAAGCACAATTTGTGAGTTCAAATAAGGCCAAGGCCAGTACCCTAATGTCAAAGCTAATAACTATAAAATATTCTAGAGGGGGTAATATTCGTCAGCACATTTTGGAAATGAGGAACATAGTGTCTCAGTTGAATGACATAAAGTTGACTATTTCTGACTCATTCTTAGTGCATTTGATTCTAGCGTCCTTACCTTTAGAGTATGGACCTTTCAAAATCTCTTACAACACATATAATGATGAATGAACATTCAATGAACTTATGTCCAAGTGTGTTGAAGAGAAACAGAGATTGAAAGGAGAGAATGTGCAAAGTGCACATATGACTTCTCATGGCTTAAAGGTAAGACCAAAGAAGAATGCATTCAAAAAAAATGCTAGGAAGAAGTCTGCAGAAGATAAGACATCTCAAAGCAAGCAATCTGACTCTGCTCTTATAAAGTGCTTCTTTTGCAAGAAGAAGGGACAGAGGAAGGCAGATTGCATAAAGTACAAGAAATGGTTAGAAAAGAAAGGTAATTTATCATTTGTTTCTCATGAATGTAATTTATTACAAATTCTTGAAAATAATTGGTGGATTGATTCTGGTGCTACTGTTTATATTTCTAACTCTCTACAGTTGTTCCTAAACAAAAGGGAACCAACAATGCATGAGAAGAGCATCTATTCGAAGAACAAGATGCGTTCACATGTGAAGGGTGTTGGGACCAGCAGGATCACTTTAGATACAAGCATAGATTTGAATCTTAATGATGTCTTTTATGTTTTATCATATAGTAGAAACTTAATTTCAATTTCAAGATTGGATAAGTTTGGATATTGCTTTAAATTTGAAAATTCCAAGTTATTCATATACAGAAATTCTATTGAAATTAGTTTTGCATCAGTTTATGATGGTTTATATAAATTGAACGTAAAGATCCAAACCCAGAAATCTTTGACTTCTGAATACGCATTGGTTAAAAATAAACGTGGCATAATTAATGATAAATCCTACATGCTTTGGCATCGAAGGTTGGGTCATATCTCTGAAAAAAAAATAAAAAGACTCATAAATAAAGGGATCTTGAAATCTTTAGATTTTACTGATAATGACCTGTGTGTTGATTGCATAAAAGCTAAGCATACAAACACATATAAAGAGGGTGCCAAACGTAATAGTGAGATATTGGAGATAGTTCATACGGATGTATGTGGACCGTTTACCCTCTATTACACAGGCGAGAAATATTTTGTTACATTTATTGATGACTATTCACAGTATATGTATCTCTACTTGATTTTTTAAAAGTCTGATGTTTTTCAGATGTTTAAGAAATTTAAGAAAGAAATAGATAAACAAACTGATAAAGTTATTAAGATAGTCAGGTCTGATAAAGGTGACGAATATTATGGTAGGTTTACTGAGATGGAATAAAGGAAAGTACCATTAGCGTGATTTCTCAAATAGAAAGGCATTGTGCCTTAATATACCATGCCTGGTAGTGCCTACCAGAATGGTATAGCTGAAAGAAGAAATCTTACGCTTAAAGAAATGGTCAGGGCCATGTTGAATTATTCAACACTTCTCATAAAGTTGTGGGGTAAAGCCTTAAGGACTGTTGTGCATATTTTGAATAAGGTTCCTACAAAATCTGTGCATAAAACTCCTTACGAGTTGTGGACAGGTAGAAAACAATCGCTGTCTTATATGCACATATGGGGATATCCTGCAAATGCTAAGTTATATAACCCCCACATTAAAGCCTTTGATCCAAGAACAACCAGTAGATATTTCATTGGTTATCCAGAGAGATCAAAAGGATACAGGTTTTACTGCCCATCTTATTCACCATATATTGTTGAAACGGATAAGGAAAAAATCCTTAAAGATGGTTCAGTAGGATTAAGTGCACTTCAAAACCTTGGTTTTGAGAAAATACAGGATTCAGTTTCATTACTTGTTAAGAAAAACTCCGAGAGATATCACATTATTATCCCTAATGCTGATGTGGTTGATCACCCGGTTGTTGATGCATAAATCCAAAGTGAACCTATTATGGACAATGTAGAAGAGCACGAACAGAATTAACAGGTTCAATCTGAGCCTAAAGAACAACTTGTTTGGAGATTCACAAGAGTTAGAAAATCTGCCATACATCTTGATTATGTGGTGTACCTTCAAGAGCCTGATGATTTCATAGATATAGATGATAACCCGTTGACTTTTATAGAAGTTGTTTAAAGCAAACAATCTTTGCACTGGATAAAAGCCATGAAAGAAGAGTTAGACTCTATGGCTAAGAATCAAGTATGGAATCTTATCAAGTTACCTAAGGGAGTAAAACCCGTAGGGTGTAAATGGGTCTTTAAGACCAAAAAGGACTCCAAAGGTAATATAGAGAGACATAAGGTAAGATTGGTTGCTAAAGGGTTCACCCAGATGAAGGGCATTGACTATAATGAGACATTTTCTCCTGTCTCAACTAAGAAGTCAATAAGGATAATTTTGGCTCTCGTAGCTCATTATGACTTAGAGCTACATCAGATGGATGTGAAAACAGTGTTCCTCAATGGGGATCTGAATGAAGAGGTATACATGGAACAACCGCTTGGTTTCTCTGAAAATGATTGTTAGGTTTGCAAGCTTAACAAATCAATATATGGACTTAAACAGGCTTCCCGACAGTGGTATATTGAATTTTCAAGTCATTGTGACTTTCGGGTTTACAAAAAATATTATTGATCAAAGTATATACTTAAAGGAAAGTGGGAGTAAGTTCATTATATTGATGTTGTATGTGGATGACATTTTGCTGGCAACCAACGATATAAAGTTACTTTCAGAGACAAAATAGTTTCTTGCATCACATTTTGATATGAAAGATATGGGTAAGGTTGCTTATGTACTTGGCATTGAGATCCGTCGAGATAGAGCAAAAGGTTTTTTAGGCCTCTTCCAAAGATCCTACATAAATAAGGTATTAAAGCGATATGAGATGGAGAATTGTTCTTCTGGTACATCACACATATCAAAAGGTGACAAATTAAGCCTAAAGGATTGTCCACAGAATGAAGTTGACAAAGCACAGATGAGTGCTTATTCATATGCATCAGTTGTTGGCAGCTTGCAATACGCACAGACTTGTTCACGTCTAGATATTTTCTTCGCAGTAGGGATGCTTGGTAGATTCCAATCTAATCCAAGCATATCTCATTGGAAGGTTGCTAAGAAAGTCTTGTGGTATTTGCAAAGAACAAAAGATTATATATTGACGTATCTTAAAGTTAGTCACATCGAGGTCGTTGGCTACTCAGATGCGGACTTAGGAGAATGCCTTGATAGTAGAAAGTCTACTACTTGGTATGTCTTCTTACTTGCTGGGGGAGCGATCTCTTAGAGGAGTGAGAAGCAAACGATCATTGTTGCTCACATCATGGAGGCAGAATTCATAGCATTGTACGAGACTACTTCGCAGGTCATATGGTTGAAAAACTTTATATCACAGTTAAAGGTGGTTGATTCCATCGAGAAGTTACTGAAGGTCTATTGTGATAATGAAGTTGCAGTGTCCTTTTCGAATAACAATAAAAGTATTAAGTCATGTAAGCATATGGAATTAAAGTATTTTATTGTTAAAGAAAGGACAGTGAATCATCTAGTGCATATTGTTAATATTGGTACCAAAGAGATTATTGTTGATCCTCTTACTAAAGGGCTAGCACCGGGATTATATTCCGAACATGTATTGAGGATGAGCTTGTTAAACTCTTTATTTTGACATATACATATGAATAAAGTGATCACATACAATTTATTGATTCTCATTATAGTTGTTAATCTCATAAGAATTAGAGATTAATTTAACTAAGGATCTGTAGAATAGATTTTTTAAAGGCCAATTTAATCATCAATCAATTCCCATAAAATTTACTAGTTTAGCGTCGGAACAAGTGGGAGAATGTTGGGATAAGCCACACACATCGTGGTAGTTACCCACAATATGGTAACTTTCCCCTTTTGTGTTTCTTCCGATAAACATATGGAAGATTAGGGAGGGAACGGTTATGCTAACTGACCCCCCTGCTACAGGCTATAAAAATGGGGTGTTAATGAGAAACCCGGATGCAGAGAAAAACATAGAGAAGGGTTAAGGAAACATACCTTCTCTGAGCTTTTTTGACTAAGGAGGGAAAGAGGGATCCTGCTCATCGACTGTTGAAGGAGCCTACGCTCATTGGAGGGCTGCAGTCCGGCTGAGGAGAAAAATTTCCCTTGTTCAGCCACCACCAGCAGCTTCCCTTGCTCCAGTCACCGATTCTGGTTCACCGATGGTGGCATCAGGTACACCTTTTTCTGTTTGTTGTTTATGCGTAGGCTGAACCCAACAGAAACAACTGCAAGCATGTCATGCATAAAATTAATGGCGTTGATGCAAAAAAAAGTATATAACATGAAATGAAAAAACTATATTCAGCATGTTACATTAACTGGAGTGCTAAAGAAATATTGCATGTTATTGTTAACGATATTTAAATAAAATAAAACACAGTAGGGTTACAAAAATGATGATGGTTGGATCAACATGCATCGGTTAAGGAAACAAAACACAACATGGTTACCAAAAATGATAAGGGTTGGAATATGAAGATCAACATTCTTTGGTTAAGGAGTTAAGACACAACAATTTTTTTTTGTAATAACAAATGGCTGAAATGAAATCAATGAGTTTCGGTTAAAGATGCTTAGAACGAACTAAAATACAAAAATGTGCAGCATGCTTAACAATCACTCTAGATGGAAGACTCTATGAGTGTAGTATTAGACCTTACCTTTTTAGAGTGCGAGATAAACACAACAGGACCCCTCTATTTGGTGTAGAAAGGAGTTTGAATGCACCCTTCTATACACTAGATCGGTTATGGGTGTATAAACCTCAAGGCTCTCACACAAGGAAGATACACAAAAGAGGTTTGGTAGAGGAAAGGATGAGAGAAGACAAGAGGAGAACCCTCAGCCCAAAAATCATGGAATGAGAATTCAACTTAGAAGAATTGGTTTTTATGGAACTAGGGCTAAGAGTGAGGTAGATAAAAGGTTGAGAGAGATTGGCCGTTGATGAAAGGTTGAGCTTTGTCAACCTCCAGCCACCTTTCTCCCTTTTCAGCATGTTTCATGCTTTCACAAAAATGGCAAAGAGAAAAGAATCTAGAGAAAGCCTTTTTGAAAGACTCCATTTTGTGCATTCCTCAAAAGAGAGTTATAGGGTCATTCTAATGGCTCTCTTGGCCCAAGAGGAGATGGGGTGCAGTAGGCCCCACTCCTTTCCCTCACAAATTCGAATTTCATTTTTTTTTGTGTGTTGGGTCTGGCTCAACCCATTAAAAATGGGTTAGTCCAAGAACCGCAATCCCCACAAAAACATGTTCAATTTTAACAAGCCTTAAAAATGGTATTTTATTTCGTATCATATATATATATATATATATATATATATATATATATATATATATATATATATATATATATATATATATATATATATATATATATATATATATATATATATATATTGAAACCTTAGCACACTTGTTCAATTTTCATACTAGTTCCCCAATTGGAGCAAAAAATAATGTATATATTTTTTGGCTATTATATCAGCCTTCGAAAATATCATAATAAAAGAGTAATATTTTTTAAAATATCCGTTATATTTGTGGCATAGCTCAAAGCCACCAAACTTTCTGAAGTAAAACCACTGCGTAATTGCCCACTCTACCTAGCCTACTCGTTGTGACTTTTTACGATCATGAAAAAGGAAAAATACCTTGTTTTTTTTTTTAACTAGACACTTCGTTTTGTTGGGCTTTGGTAAAGAATTTGTTACAAATTTTCTTCTTTCCGTCATATATTAGATCTTTGCTTTCAAAAACTCTCTCTCTCTCTCTCTCTCTCTCTCTCTCTCTCTCTCTCTCTCTCCAATAACGATCAAGTAATAAGAAAAATGGAGGTACAGGTGGAGGGAGCAGCTCCTGCTCAAGCCCCAGCTTCTCGAAGGCGCAGATTACGCGACTTCTTTGACTGTCCCGAACCTCACTGCTACCTCACCCTCGCTGCTGTTGGCACCATCATTCTCATGGTTGGCGTGGCTCTCTTGGTGATATGGATCGCCACCACCAAGCATCAACGTAAGAGATTCGCTCGGAATTTGTTTTCTTGGGCGATGATAGTCCTCTACGTTGGCTTCTCGTTGGTCTTGATCTCCTGTGTAGCGGGTATCCGTAGAGTTCCTGCAGCCATCGACGTCCACCCTGATCCCCAAGACCAACCTCAACAGCAGCTGCAACCGCAGTAAACACGACCCTCTTCTGCTGTGTTTCTCTCCTGCCCTTTGTGTTGAACCCATTTGCCAATCAAAGTTTGTTGCAATTTTTTGGCCATTCCAGCACCACCACCATGCCAGTATCGACCATTTTCTTTTCTTCACTTCTTTGTCGCTTTAGGTTGCATTTCATTGATGTGTGCATTTCATTGATGTGTGTACATAGTCATGTCAAGAATGCAGTTAATTACAGCTACCTACCAATCTTCATCATTCGTGATCTTTCCTGCGTTAATTCCATGATTATACTGTATTCTTCGTCTTTGTTTTGTTGCGCTCTATCGTATGAGTCATGTTCAATCATCGACAGCTAGCTAGCGTGTCAATCTTCTTGTTCATTACTTGCTGTGTTTCTTGCTTTCCTCCTCTTCCTCCTCCTCCTTTTCCTTTTGCGCCCTCATCTTTTTTTCTTGCATGAGTACAGGAGATGGACGTTACGCATCAACAGTAGGAAGCTTGTAACTGACTGTCATGGCAGCAGCTTATAGTTTGAACAAACTTTTTTCTTGAATAACTAGCCACTTCTTGATGTGTTCGGATAGGCTTGAGTGGGATGGATTCTTCCAGATATTCTTCTTGCTTGAAAGAGAATTCTTGCAGTTGGGATAAGGTGATATTGAAAATCACCATCCATGGTGTTTTTTTCAATATCAACCACAAATCATGGAGTGCCTCTTTGAACACGGATCCCATCATTTGAAATAGGATGAAGGGGTAGGATTGAATATATGATGGAACCCATCCTATTTCAAATGATGGGATCCCTGTTGCCGTATATATAGTTATTGAAAATCACCTGATCTCAACCCGAATTCTTGGCATGCATTCTTGTTCATGCATGGTAAATGCTACTTGTACGTCGAGAAACAGATCATATGAATCCACATAATTAAATAAATAAAGTCCCAATATTAGTATCACGAGTATTTGAATCATTAAACCATGAAAGCTTACCAAGAGGCCGATCACTTAATTATGGAACACATTCATTTGATGTATTTTATTTCTTTAAATTATTTGGCATCTAATATATAGCAGAGATAGTCATCATTCTCCCTGTCTTAGTTAAGGAATTTTAAATGGCAATTTATCTGTCACCATAATTTTAATTAATATATATTCAGATTTTGATTTTTTTTTTCTCAACAAGCTTAAAAGTCTGAATATATATATATATATATATATATATATATATATATATAGATAGATAGATAGATGGTAGTTGCGGACACTGATTTGTGCCTACCGCAGCTTACGGGACATTTGAAGGTTTTTTTCATATTTTTCTAGAATCTGACAATAAAGATGCATTCTACATGCTTGATTTTATACGAATGGACTCTTGCATTGTCAAATTCCCATGCACAGGTAGGCTTTTATGAGGTTTAAAAATCGATATGTAAAAATCTTTATAAATATCACAGATCCATAGCGTAAAAAATGACAGTTCTTTCATCAAAAAAACATGATTCAATTGCCGTTACCTAGCAAATCGACCATACCGGATGCATCTACGAGGTCAGATTTGCAAAAAACAATCTGAAAACCCCTCTCGGTAGTTTGTCGTAAGCATGAAATGAGTAGGCAACTACCCCTGTACTCCGCACACACACACACACACACACACACACACAGAGATATATATATATATATATGAGCTGACCCATTTGTCGTCCAATTTTGCACTTAGGCCAACTCAGGCTTGTTATTTGGACTTAATTTCAATATATGGAAATCAAGTTCAAACAACGAACCTGATTTTGTTGAGCCTGGAAGCCCAGAGAGAGAGAGAGACTACAACTTTCTTACTTCAAATGGGACCAGAATTACCATTTCCATTAGGGGGTGTTTGTTATATTCTCATCCAAGAAGCTACTTTACCTTAAAATTGATGATCATGAGAGAAAATGCTTTTCCATGGGAAAGCTGAACTCATTTTGACAGTTTTCTTCATTTATTTTGTAGGCCTCACCACATATTTATCATGCACACCTTTGTTTCATTCCCTTCAAAGAAAGAGGCTCTCTTTCATATAAAAAGAGGCATTATTTTTTTTTACAGTAAAGTACACGAAAGGAAACCCCTCAGAATTAGTCATTTCCACTAATATATGCCTCAGAATTGATGGTTTTACCGTGTCCAATGCAACACTATCGATATGTGATATTAGAAAAATAAGGCTTTTTTGGGGTATTACATCAGCCTTTGAAAATATTATAATAAAAGCGTAATATTTTTAAAAATATGCACTATATTTTTATGGCGTATATAGCATAAAGACACCGAACTTGCTGAAGGAAAACCACAGCGTAATTGCCCACTCTAGCTAGCCTACTCGTTAGAGACTTTTTATAATAATGAAAAAGGAAAAAGATATTTCGTTTTAACGGAACACTTAATTCGTTAGGCTCTGGTAAAGAATTCTGTTACAAAGCTTCTTGTTTCCATTATATATTAGCCCTTTTTTCTTGAAGGAAACATAATGTACTAAAAAAAGATTGATTGAAAGTATTACAAGTAAGAGTGATGAGATATCACTCTATACAGCAATTATGACCCAAGGTCCAGAAGAAAAGATTCATTCATGTCCCGCCATTTGAAGCGCAACTGATTCTTAAAGAGATCGGGTTGCACAAAGAAGGGAATGGGCAGACCAGAGGTCATCGGCCTCCGGCGAGCGTCTGACATAGATCAGGTTGATCGGATCGATAGAGAGGGAGGTGATCGACAGTGCTTGGCCTCTGGTAATGCTTGCCACCTCCGGCGATGCTCACTCAGTGGTCGTTGGATCTAAATAGGATCCAACAGCCAGCAACTCCACCCTAATTACCCATATAACGATTGCTCTCTCTCTCTCTCTCTCTCTCTCTCTCTCTCTCTCTCTATATATATATATATATATATATATATATATATATATAGTTGCCTACCTAAGTTAAGAGCCTACTAGGAGTGTTTAACATGTTGATTTGCTGAAAAATGACATTTGGATTTTGTTATTGATGAAAAATGTGAAATTTTCAGCTTAAATATTTATAAATATTATAGATTGTTGATTTTCAAACCTTGTAAAAACCTAATCACAGAATCGTGCAATCCAAAAGTGCATTCTTATAAAATCAAACATGTTGAGCAAATCTGTATGGTCACATTTGAAAAGACAAAGAAAAGAAGCATCCGGTAGGCTGGCGGTAGGCACGGAAGGAATAAGTAGCTACTCTCTCTCTCTCTCTCTCTCTCTCTCTCTCTCTCTCTCTCTCTCTCTCTCTCTCTCTATATATATATATATATATATATATATATAGCTACTAGAATATGAGAACTACTGGTTTTTTTGTTCTTTGCTTTTGAATCTAAATATACGGGTGTGTTTATGTACTTGATTTTATAAGAATCAAATCTTGAAGCATCAGATTATCATGTATAAGTGGGTAAGGCTAGAAAATCAACAGCTCAAAATTTTAATCTTCAAGCATCTAAAAATCTTATTTTTTATCAAAAATATACGATACAACAGTTGACTCCTGACAAACTCACCATGCTGAATACAACTGCATGGTCAGAAATGTTGAAAATGCCTAGTTCACGTAGTAGTTCTCATTCTAGTGGCATGTATATATATAGAGAGAGAGAGAGAGAGGACCATCCAACACCTAGATGGTCCAACATCTATAGGTTAACCTGAACCATCCAATTGCTCACAATCGGGTGGTCCAAAATATATTGCCACAATCCCCCCAGTTGAGATCAGGTGATATTGAAAATCACCACCAATGATGATATTTCCAATATCCACCATCATTATGGTGACTGACCTCCTTCTCGACCCACCTCCTCCATACCCAACAATGCCTTGGCCACTTTTTATACACCACCAATCCAGGAGTCACCAGTGGTTGGATGCCTGAATGTTCCATCAGCAACCACCTAGGAGCTGACCGTCAGTGACCTTCGGTTTTCCTTCAGTGTTTTTTTTTACCTAGAAAGCACCATTTTTTAAACTTTTTCACAATTTTTTGATCTAACTGTACATATGTGAACATAAGCAGGTTTTATAATGTCTTCAAAAGTCAATTTCGCACAAAGTGCGAAAATTTCACGAATAAAAAAATATCATAATTTTATGTTTAAAGCATATGATCTATAGGTGTGTTTCATAGCAAACAAAACCTGAACACTTTTATGGTCAGATTGAGTGAATAGAACTTGCATCTGATTTTCCAGTTAGATTGTACATATTATAAAGCATTTGGTACCCTCATGAGCAAAAAAAAATCCTAACTAAAACTTATAGGGAGAGATTGTTTTGCACAAATCTAACCTCATATGGTCAAAATAGTTGGATGGACCCCTGTATCATACATTTTCGATGTAAAAATACAATTTTTTGAGGGTTGAAATTTTGTTACATTGTATGCCGTTAATTTTTTTAACTCCAAAAAATCTCACATTCATGTTGCAAAAACATAATCCGAAGGTCATTTTCTACCAAAACAAACATATACATCACATCTAGGGGGTCAAATGTGCAAAAAACACCAGAAAAGAAAACAAAAATATTACTGCTGCTTACAAGGGGGTTCTTTACCCACGAAGGTATCCAACATTACCCATATATATATATATATATATATATATATATATATATAGAGAGAGAGAGAGAGAGAGAGCGCATGCATCCCACTTGCACGTCAGGCCTAACAGACACAAAACAGGCTTTAACTGCAGGTGCAATCTGCCCTAAAGACTTTCAGCGGAACAATAAAGTCTGATAGCCATCACAAACGCAAAGGGCAGAGGCTGTCGTAGGGCACCTAACAACAGCGTAAGCAGCTCTCTCTCTCTCTCTCTCTCTCTCTCTCTCTCTCTCTCCTGACCGGATGGAATCAGATGGTTTGGGACCATCAATTTTCGGTGTTTTTTCGGAATTCTATCCTTACAGATATGTTCAGCATGATTGATTTACTAGAAATTGTCGCTAGGATCATTTGATTCCAATGCATGGACATGTTTTTATAAGGTTCAAAAATCAACTGTCCACAATTTTCATAAATTTGTAAGACTTCAAAGAACGATTTTTCATCCAAAATGAATGATTCAAGTGTCAATTTCTAGTAAATCGATCATGTTGAAAACATTTGTAAGGTTGAAAAAACACCAAAAAAATTCAGTGGGTAAGGTTGGTACTCTCTCTCTCTCTCTCTCTCTCTCTCTCTCTCTCTCTCTCTCTATATATATATATATATATATATATATATATATATATATATATATATATACCTTTGATTTTGTTGGTACTATACAATCGAATCCAGTTCAATCGCTTACTGACTTGATTAAATTAATGAATTTTCAAGTTATTCACTAGCACCCAAATCTCTCTCCAAAAGCCCCTCATAGTTATGTGAATCGTTTACTGGAACAGACTTTAGATACAAATAAACAAGCAAGAACAGTGATAACTTAGGCAGAGCTGCTAGCCAGCTTTTTTGGTAGATTTATACATAACCAATACTTTGATACCTTTGTGTTCCACCTCAATTTACTTAGGGTTGAGATGGACACGAAACAGGGCTCGTGCTCTTGCACATAAAGATATTTACACAGCTACCACATCAGCATTCAAGTTCTCATCACATGTCAGGACAAGTCCCTGAATACTGCTGGGAAGAAGACAGCTCCTCCATTGGCAACCCGTGAAGACTGGCTCTGTAGATGGAATAATCATTAGCACGTTATCATGACGACGAACAATTCCCATTACGCTTACAGTGCTCCCTTCTTTAATATACCTGTCATCATCAACAGGATTACTAAGAACTCTTTAGTAAGTGAGCTGTCAATTATCAAATGATTGCTACTTTACCCCTCTTCAAGTCGCATAACTCGGTCATCAGCTGAAAGTTTTCGTTCTGCAAGCCAGTTTAAAAAACTAGGACACAATTCCCTGTTTTCATCTGTGATATCAACAACTGTCACAGGTTTAACAAATGAAGAAACTTTTGCACCATATCCAGCTTTTACTAGTGCTCTCAGTCCAGATTGAAAGTCTGATATGTAGAAATCACCCACATACTTCTGCAGTATGAAAAACATTGCTCAACAAACATTTGTACAAAACTAAAACAAAAATGGAGTCTTCTGGATGAAGCATTAGGAAAAAGGTAACCAAGCTAGAGGTGATTAAGGGTTCACATCATGTTCCCACATGCAAGAATCACATGGTTATATTCCACCTGCTTGGCCATCAGTAAAGAAAAGCACACACACACAGCCTGACTATTTATTTTGTCTAAGATGAGAAGTATGACTAGAGGAACTTGCAAGGGATTGGATATACTGTACATTGGACTGCAATATTCAGGACTCGGCTTATACAGTGATGTACTAAAATGTTCAACCCCAATATATAAATTTCAATGTACAATAAATAAAGGCTAACAAAAAGAAGAAAAAGAGAAGGGGGAGAGTACATAGAAAAGGTTTTTGAGTGAATGTGCCACCAATAGAGATCCAAATGGTTTTCTGTTTGTCATCCCACTGATTTCCGACTATTACATGACCAGAAAATAATTGATTAGTTAAGCGGGAAAATGGAAGGATGACACACCAGAGTACACGACAGAAAGAAGAGGCCAATACATGAAGGTACAAAAATGAAGTTACGAAAAACAGCCAATTTCTGTTTGGAAAACCTCATTTTGAGGCAAAAAACATCAATATAAAAATGTTTTTTCAGCGGAGTTTGATAGCCAAATGCTTCTCTGTTTTTCAAATACAAGAATTGGGCATTAAAAATCGTTTTAAGCATCACCCAAATAGCTTCTTAGTTTTTTATGTTTCATTGCATGTTTTCCAAATAAAACCATACAAATATGATCTCCATAGGTCATTTAGCAGAAAATATCTATCATATTAGAAGTTTCTTATGCTTAGATAGGTTTCTAAAAGAATCTAAAATCAATGTTGCCACACAACTATGCAATAAAGAGAATTGACATGTTTTTGGTAAACAAAGCTCCACAGCTATGACTTAAGTGCTCCACACCAGTTCATAAGCAAATTGGTTAGGAGAGACCAATATCTATCACTATATATATATATATATATATATATATAGAGAGAGAGAGAGAGAGAGAAAGAGAGAGTCACAAGAATATGAGAAGTGGAAATATTAGAACTAGTGTGAACAGCAATTTTCATGGATTTTTTTTCTCTTAAATCTAACTGCAAGGATGTGATCTTATGCTTGGTTTTATAAACACCAGATCTTGAATCATCTGATTATGATGCATGAACAAGGTTTTTTAAGGCTTTAAAATTATCAGCTCATAATCTTCATAAATATTCAAGCATCCAAAAATTTTATTTTTTCATCGAAAATACACAATCCAACAGTTGATTCCTAGCAAAGTCATCACGCCAAACACATCTACATGTTTGGATTTGCAAAAAAAGCGTTGGAAATGCCCAATTCACATGGTAGTTCTCATATTCTAGTGACAAAATATATATAGTCACTTGAATATGAGAACCAAAAATATGAAAAGTACAGTGTGAACCACAATTTTCATAGATTTTTTGTTCTTTTCTCTTAAATGAGACTGTAGAGACGTGATCTAAATGCTTGGTTTTATAAGGACCAGCTGTTGAATCATCTGATTATGATGCATAAACAAGTTCCTAAGGCTTTAAAACCAATGGCACATAAACTTCAAAAATATTCAAGCATACAAAAATCATAGTATTTCATCAAAAATGTGCATCCAACAGTTGATTCCTAGCAAATTCACCCTGCTGAACACATCAACATGGTTGGATTTGCCAAAAACAAAACGCAGGAAAGGTACAGTTCACAATGTAATTCTCATATTTTTAGTGACTATATAGATACATTTAGTCAATAGATGTGGATGTGTTCGGCATGGTGAATTTGCCAGGAATCAACTCTTGGATAGTGTATTTTCGATGAAAAAATGTGATTTTTAGATGGTTGAATTTTTATGGAGATTATGAGCCATTGATTTTAAATGCTGGTCCTTATAAAAACAAGCATGTAGATCACATCCTTATGGTTAGATTCAAGAGAAAAGAACAAAAAATCCATGAAAATTGTCGTTCACATTAGTTTCTCATATTCTAGCGACTATATATATAGTTTTACATTTATATTTATATTTATATTTATATTTATATTTATAACAGCCACAAATTTCATTCTCGGCATTTTTTTCAATAAGATTTTTCGCCAGGTTTTCTTTCAGAAAGTAGTTTTTCCCAAGAAAGTCTCAAATGTTTTAAATATTTTAAAAATGGAAAGAAAAATAGGTTTTAATAGTATTTTTATAAAATCATAAATAAACAAATAGAAAAGATTTTAAAAGTAAAATTAAAATAGGAAAATATATACTTAAATATATAAGTAATAAGTCTTTTTAAATATCATGATATTTATGTTATAGCCGATATTTTGAAAATATCACGATAGTATCAGCTGACCTGATTTCTCATAAATATCATGACATTTGTTGTATTGCTATATATATATAATAGCATTCTCTACCCTCGTGGGTAAAGAACCCCCTAGTTGGAATTCATCGGGGGAGGTTGTTTCGACCAAATCTGACCTCATGGAAATAGCAGGAATGGGCCCTTGAGTCATAGTTTTCTGATGCAAAAATGTGTTTTTTTTAGGTTTGAAAATGTGGTACATTGTAGGCCGTTGATTTTTTAACCCTTGTAAAATCTGACATATACATCAAGAAAACATGATCCAAAGGTCAGTGATTGTGGGACGTTGATTTTCGAAACCCTTATAAAATCTGCTTACATGTCATAAATCATATTTACATGGTTCAAAACTCATTTTCCACTAAAAAACTTTGTAGATCACATCCATAAGCTCTGGTCTACCAAAACACTTTAAAAAGGTGATTGATACTCAATAGTTTGTGCCTTCAGTAGCACCAAATAATAACACATATAGAGAGAGGAATGAAAACCTACCCACTAAAAAACATGCCAAACCTACCCACTAAAACCTAGACCCACCTGTGATCAAATGCACCACTTCGTGCAGGTCTACCAATTGATTGGACGAGCGTCTGGAGGTTTTGGGCTGACAGTATGGTAGGGATGACGACGACGACGATGGTTGGTGCATCACCAAAGGTTGTTGGATGATGCCGGAAAACGATGACAAAGTTGGATGGAAAACCAGATCTTTGTAACTATGGTTGTCTGCATTGTCTCGTATCGTACGATACGTATCGTTACTTTTTTATATAACGATACAATATACACTCGTATCTTGATACAAGTGTCTATTGTACCTGTATCGGGTGTATCGTACGATACACCCGTATATCGATCCACATCATACGATATGGGTCTGGCACACTAAAAAAGAACTAAAACTCAGTCTTTTTATCTTGGGTTTAAAAGCCCTCTTAAGGGCCGACTTCTACACATGAGTAGAGGTTGTTGGAAGGGAACCCATGCACCTTAGGTTCCATGAGAACAATTTAGGGGCCGATTTGTGTGCAAGGGAGAGAGATTTTGTGATTTTCTCAAAAGCACATTTCCACCAATTTTTTCACCGAAGTGGGTTAAGGTAAAAAAATATTATTTTTTGCTTGTTATTGAGTATTTTTGGGAAAAGATGGCATCAAAAGATCCAGCATGGCAATGGTGCACTCAAATAACGAGTGAAAACCGATTGAGAATCAAATGCAACTATTGCAACAATAGTTTTTCGGGTGGTATCTCTCGGTTGAAGCATCATTTAGTCGGAATACATCATAATGTGTAAGTGTGCACGTCAAGAAAATTGTCGGATGCCGTAAAATGGCAATGTCAACAGTTACTTGATGATTTGAGAGAAAAAAGATAAGAAAGAGAGATGAATGAGGCAAAATGGGGTATGGGGAGCCCTAAGAGGATGTGTATTACGAAGATGGGCTCCATATTTCTAATCGAAGATGGGCTCCATATTTCTAATCTTACAACTCATAGCATATGATAAAAAGTAAAAAGTTCTGCAGCGAAGGGAAAAGGTATAGTTTGTGCCAGTATTAGTACCGTGGTTGTCGCCACATGCACAAAAAGAAGAGTAAGAGAAGTGGTCAAGTTAGAGGCTCTATTAGGAGCATTTTACCTTCTAGGACAGACCCTGGGGCGCAGCCCGACGTTCGTAATGCTATGATCCACCTACATTTAATTGAGCAACCAGATGTCATGGTTGGGAGATGGTTCTATGATGCATGTACTCCTTTCAATGTTGCAAGTTCCTCTCATTTTTAGGCCATAACAGATGTCATAGCCAGTATCGAGCCTGTATAAGATGACTTCATATCATTCTTTAAGAGAAAATATTTTAGATGTTAATGTGAAAGAAGTCAAGGCATATTGTGATGAAATAAGGCAGTCATGGTGAAAGACTGGGTGTAGCATCATGGCAAATGCGTGGCCAGATAAAAAGTCGAAGACCTAGATAAATTTTCATGTCTATAGCAAAAAAAAACAGTTTTTAAATCAATTGATCTATCTGATACGCCCAAGACATCAGATGTATTACTTAGAGTTTTTTTATCAGGTTGTAGAAGTTGAACCTCAAAATATTATGCAATTCATTACTGATAATGCAACAAATTATAGGGCGCAAGGTAAAGAATCGGCAAAAAAAATGGGTCATTTTTTTTAACCCCTGTGTTGCCCATTGCATAGACCTCATGCTTGAGGACATTGGCAACATGGATGAGGTACATCAGACAGTTGAATGCTGCCAAGAAATTACTAAATTTATTTATAATCATGCATGGGTTTTGAGCGTAATGAAAAAGTACACTAGTGGTGCTGAGTTGATTCGTAGTTGAGTTACTAGATTTGTAACGTATTTTTTGCAGTGCAAAGTTCATTATATATGTATTTTATTATCTAAACATGATATTTTCTTATTTATTTTGTTATTTTTAAATATTATTTATTTTTTATAAGCCCTCAAGATTTTTTTGAGATTTATCACCAAACCTATAACATCGCGAGAAATAGCCTCACCGAGATATAGCCGATACCGATATTTGCCTATAACATATACATAGTGATATTATCGCAAAAATATTATCATATTATCGCGATAATGCCGTGATATTTTCTAATGTTTTCAAAATATGATGATATTTTGCCTTTAATATCATTTTAGGAATTTACAGCTATATTATCACTATATTTTCAAATTATCACCTATATTTGTGACTATGATATTTACATATATATTTTATGGGATAACATTCGGTAATGGTGCCATTTTGTACAAACGCCTTCAAATCTCCATGACACGGGTTGTTTTGACCCAAACCGACCTCATGGATGAATTCAACATATTCAAAATAGTGGGAACCGGCTTTTGGATCATGTTTTTTTTATGAAAAAACATGATCTTTTGACTTAGGAAAGTATCGCACATTGTAAGTCATTGATTTTTTAAGCCTTATAAAATCCTATGTATGTGTTGTAATCGGACGATCTAAGAGCCAATTCCCACTAAACTAATCTTGTAGATCACATTTGTAAGGTTACTTTCATGAAAAAAAACAAAAAAATGAAAAATAAAATTTATTTCTAGGTAATGGTGATATGACCAGATGTGATCCCTATATATATATATATATATATATATATACACACACACACACACACACACACACACACACACAATCGGGTTCGAATCTCATGACGCAAGTTGTTTCGACTCAATCTAACCTCATAGATGTGTTCAGCATACTCATTTAGTAGGAATCAACCCTATCATGTTTTGGTCGAAAAAACATATTTTTATGAGTTGGAAAAAAATGACGCATTTATAGCCATTGATTTTTCGATCAGCGGAAAAACCTGTATACAGGTTGGATTCCAGCATTACAAAAGTCGGTTCCCACTAATAAAAACATGTAGATTACATCTATGGTCTTAGATGTGAGAAAAACAACTGAAAAAAAAAACATGTTTGCTAAGTCAATTGTAAATACAATCAATTATAACAAACATCAACCCTACACACACACATGGTATTGTCGCCTAGAACTGGCAGGTGCATGTTCCTTTCTATTGTTCCAATCACTCTACAATGGACTTAAGCTTATATTTAACCAATCAATGGCTTCTATTTAACTGAAAGCATTTTGAAAAAAAAAATCTTTGTCTACAAACTGGTGAGTCATCAATGGTATTTTGTGAAGAAAGTTCCAATGACACTGGAAAACCCAAGAGTATATGTCTCTCTCTCTCTCTCTCTCTCTCTCTCTCTCTCTCTCTCTCTCTCTCTCTCTCTCTCTCTCTCTCTCTCTCTCTATATATATATATATATATATATATATATATATATATATATATATATATATGAGAAGGCGGCAGCTGTAAACCACTTTTCTAGCTAACCTCGCAAGTAACCGGTTTTTGGAAGGGTTTTTCCCATGTTTTCCTTAAATCTGACCGTACAGATGTGTTCAACATGGTAAATTTACTAGGGAACGACACTTGGATTATGTTTTTTGATTAAAAAAACATGATTTTAAGCCTCAAATATTTATGAAAATCTTAGACCATCGATTTTTAAACCTTATGAAACCTACCTGCGTATCGGAATCGGATGATCCAAGAGTTGATTCCTATAAAATCAAGCATGTAGAACACATTTATATGGTCAGATTTAATGAAAACATAAAAAACTTCAGAAGCTCGGTTAGCTGGTGGTTAGCTAGAAAACTGGTTAGCAGCTATATATATATATATATATATATATATATATATATATATATATATATATATATATATATATATATATATATATTCAGGATTGCATGGAAATTTTATTTTTTATTTTTGTAGAAGATATATTGAAACATGCATCCGTTAGAAATCGAACATATCTGTACTGTGGAAGGGCATCATTCTACAGATACACATGATGTCATACTCCATGCCACATCTCATAATCAATTAACTCATCATAATGTTCTTTCAAATCTTGCCCAGTTCGTGTTGCCGACGCAAAACTGGACCTTTCTCCTATTTGTCAATATTGGCATGATACGTAAATGCATTTTTTAAATTGTGTATATTCTCCTTGAGAACTAAAAAATGAAAGAAAAAAGCATCCTTTGCTGCCGTCTGGAAAATGTTGAGATAATGCTGGCCACAAAATTACTGAAGGCATAGTACAATTCTGATATAATTGAAGTAGGAAAAAAATAGGAAGGGAAATATCTAAGGAAGATCAACATGCCCCTAGAATCTAGACAATAAAGATAAAAATTAGGGATGGCAGTGAACCGGGGGAAAACGGGGCCCGCCCGCCCCACCCCGCCCCGTATGGACCGGGGACGGAGGATATGAAATGGGATGGAAGTTAAAATCGAAACCTGAGCGGGGATGGACTTACGCTTTCCCCCATCCCGTCTTGCCCCGCCCCACCCCACCCCACCCCGTCTCCGATCCCTGTTAGTAAAATTCTAAAGTACTCTTTAAGGATGACAGTGGACCGAGGGGAAACAGGGCCCCGCCCGGCCTCACCCCGTTTGGACGGGGGCATGGAGGACATGGAGGAGGGGATGGAGGTTAAAATCAAAACTTGTGCAGGGATGAAGACACGGATGGAGGGTGGAATTTTGAGACGAGGCGGGGGCGGAGAGCTTGTCCCCTGGCCCCTCCCTGGTCCACTGCCATCCCTAATAAAAATCAAGCACATAAACTAATATGCATCAGAATAATAAAAAGATAGCTGTGTTGCAGGACAAGTTTCAAAGAATTCACTAAAGGAATTTTAGTACAAAGAAGTACAAGCCATATTAACAAGTGGATTAAGTGAGAATCACAAAAAAAATCATAAATTTATATATTTATAATACATATTCAGAAGCTAGACAGAAAAAACTAAAGTAACAAAGCAAAACAAGCTGAACTTTTAGTTAAAGCCCTAAATATTGCAGCTACTGACCTCTAAATGTCTCAATCCCCATGAAAAACAATGATGACTAGCATTTGCTGGCTTTGCACCCCATCCTCGGTATTCATACAATCCTGTGGATACATAGATGCACCTTGGAATCCTTTGATATGAGGATTCAAGTGGAATACTGCCACAAGTGACAACCTACGACAACATGAATAAAAAAAAAGATGATCAAGACACAAAAAAGGAAAAACAACAACTATTAGAGAAAGACTGGTACCCAAGATCCCTTTCTAACATGTCAAGGACAAGAAATTGTTCTAAGTTGAAAACATTCAATTGAAAAAAGAAAAAGAAAAAGAAAATACATTTGTTTTTAAATTGAAACCATTAAGGTTTATATCCAATTTCCACCATTAGTTTATGTCAACTTTGTGCAACAAGGCAGAATGTCAATGGTACAGGTTCGAGACGTATACCGGACCAACCCAAACCTGTTTAGTCAGGTTTGGCAAAAAAAATTCAATCTGTTAGTTATTCAGGTCAGATGCGCTTTTATATGATAGAATCCAATCAGACTTGGACCCAGCTCAAAGGTCCTTAATTCTTGAAGTTGTTTCTGATGCATATCAGCATCCTGGAACAATGAGAAGGGACAGGCTGATAATGACTATGCTCTTCCCACATCCCCACTCAAGAAGACATGGTTCTCAATGACTTTTCGCCCTTTATATGATGAGTGATCTCCTGGTGGAGCTAAAAAATCTGTGTGAGATTGTTTTCCTGGCCTCATTACTTTGACAATAGCAGTCCACAATCTCCTTTGTTGTGCTCAGTAACAAGAAACCACTACCAATTCTATGGTTCACATTCTTAGTTCAATCAAATTGGATTCTTTATAGCTCCAGAATCTCCTTTGTTGTGCTCAGTAACAAGAACCACTACCAATTCTATGGTTCACATTCTTAGTTCAATCAAATTGGATTATTATCAATTTTATTATCAATTTTCAAAAAGCTATCGCTCATGAAGCTTGAACCTTCAACCTGGCATACAGTGTCAGTCACACCTTTGAACAGCGTACACTGACCCGTGTATGTCTAAACAAACAGCTTGCAACCAGAATGGTGCTCTTGGCAGACTTTAAACTGTAATACAAATGAAAGGCAAGCAACCAAAAGAACTAAAGAATCAACCAAGTACTAGTAGTCTGTTCTTGTAGGGGATAAGGTTTGATTTTGTTTTGTTTTTTTTGGTTATGTGCATATACAATCTGAAACGAGAAAATTGGGGACTCTGTCATCAAGCTCAACTCCAGCATCAATAACAAAGGGCTAGGGCTAACCCTTAAAATTTCATTGATGGGAAACGTAGAGAGATGAAAGGGCAAACATGTGCCTCGTTGGAGAAGCTAATTGGTTTAAGATGATAAAAGGTTCTTGGTGGTGCCAATAATGCTGAAAATTGTATTCTGCAGGCATTGAAAAGTGTCTAAGATGCGTAATTTCCTTGGATGTCAAGTACATCACACTTGTTTTGGGTAGGAAAAATTTTTCAAAGGGTTTTGCTTCCAGCAGTTTATGACAAGTTGGATACCAAAGAGGGCGAGAAGGATATTTATATGCTTGCAAAGATGAGAGATAGAAAATCGAGGGATCTGGGTATGATTAGATATATCAAAGATGAAACGCAAAGGGTTTTAGTCAACGATGAGGAGATTAAGGAGAGATGGAAAGATTATTTTGATAAGCTATTTAATGGAAGTCATGCTCAGGATCTTGGAGATTTCTCCATTCATTTTCATGAGATGAATCGTGACTTCATGCGCAAGATTCAAAAGAAAGAAATTGCAGAGGCTTTGAAGAAAATGAAATCAAGAAGAGCAGTTGGCCCAGATGGTATACCTATCGAGGCTTGGAAATGCTTGGGTGAGAAAGGTTTAGAATGGTTGACAAATCTTTTTAACAAAATTTGGCGGACAAATAAGATGCCTAATGAGTGGAGGGAGAGTACTTTGGTGCCTCTATATAAGAATAAGAGTGATATACAAGATTACACAAACTATCGTGGTATAAAACTCATGAGTCATACTATGAAACTTTGGGAGAGGGTGATTGAGTATAGGTTGAGGAAGGTTGTCATGATATCGGAGAATCAATTTGGTTTTATGCCTGGAAGATCAACTATGGAAGCTATACATCTTCTTAGACAACTTATTGAGAGATATAGAGAGAGGAACAAAGATTTGCATATAGTTTTTATTGATTTGGAGAAGGCATACGATAGAGTACCTAGGGATGTTCTCTAGTGGACAATGATGAAGAAAGATGTTTCTCTCAAGTACATTAGTATAATTAAAGATATGTACGAAGGAGTAGTAACCAATGTCCGCACTTGTGGAGGGGTGACAACCAATTTTCCTATAACGGTTGGGTTACATCAAGGATCTGCATTAAGCCCTTTCCTATTTGCTATAGTGATGGATGAGCTTACGAGATCAATTCAAGAAAATATGTCGTGGTGTATGTTATTTGCTGATGATATTGTTTTGATTGATGAGTCTAAAGCTGGGGTTAATGCTAAGTTAGAATTATGGAGACAGACATTGGAAGCAAAAGGTTTTAAGTTGAGTAAGAGTAAGACAAAATATATGGAATGTCGGTTTAGTAAGCAGCGAAGTAGTGATGGGAGTGTAGTGAAGCTTAGTGAACAAGAAATACTGGTAGATGATTGTTTCAAATATTTGGGATTTATCATTCAAAAGTACGGAGAAATTGATAGAGATGTAAATCATAGGATAAAGGTTGGGTGGATGAAATGAAAAAGAGCAACTGGAGTGTTGTGCGATCATAGAATGCCATTGCGGTTGAAGGGAAAGTTTTATAGGATGACAATTAGGCCCGCTTTACTATATGGTACGGAATGTTGGGCTGCCAAGAGACATCATATTCAAAAAATGAGTGTAGCTGAGATGCGTATGCTTAGATGGATGTGTGGAAATACAATAAAAGATAAGATTCGAAACGAGGAGATACGTGAGAAGGTAGGTGTTGCATCCATTGAAAATAAGATGAGAGAGAATCGTTTACGGTGGTTTGGACATATTCGACGAAGGCCTAATGATGCTCCAGTTAGAAGGATGGAGAAATGGAAAAATATATTAGTTAAAAGAGGTCGGGGTAGGCCTAAGAAGACTTGGATGGATATGATAGGAAAGGATATGAATGCTTTGAACCTCACCGAGGACATGGCATTGGATAGAAATGATTGGAGGAGAAGGATTCATGTGGAAGACCCAAAATGATTTTCTTTTTTTGTTCATATCGCCGACCCCAATTGTTTTGGGATGAAGGCGTAGTAGTAGTAGTTGTTGTTGTTGTTGTTTGCTTCCAGCAAAGTTAAATATAGGACTAATGAGAATAAGGAGTAGAGAGAGAGAGATTTAGTTAGTCAACTTTTTATGTAATATGAACCGTTGATTTTTTTGAGCTAAAAACACATCAAAAAATGCAAAATGTTTAACCTAATACATTTTTTCTACTAAATAAAGCATAAAGATCACATCTATGGGTTTAAATTAAGCAAAAAACACATGAAAGTGTTTTTTAAAGGGGTCTGTGATGGTATGAGAGATAAATGGTCTGGAAGTTACACATTTTCTCTCTCCATATATATATATATATATATATATATATATATATATATATATATATATATATATATATAACAAAACCCAGTTTGACTCAGCTAAGTCTTACTTGGCTTTGCTGGTTACTGAGTCCATTCACTGGGTTAACCCAGTAAATGGGTGAGTCAAACGAGTTGACTCGTTGGGTTTTAGAACATTGGCCCTTGCTCTCCATGATATATAGTATATACTCTAATGAAACCCGTTCTCTAATTGCATTAACAAAAAAATTGGATTTTGGAACCATATTCTTGGAGCCTGTTTTAAGCTCGACCCAATACTTCTGTGGATGGACATGATAAGAGCCCGATATGTGTTTCATGTAAACTTCTTTAAAAATGCCATGAAAAAAATGCATTCTTAAGTCATAAAGAGACCAATCAAATGGTAATGCTATCATGATGATTGGGCCGATTGTCTCCTAATATTCTAAACATGTTGCTGATTATGGTCCTTTGCAACTAAACCCACTTTGTATGTTTTCATACTTCCATGTGATTTATATTCACCTTATACACCCATCTATAACGAATGACATTATTGTTCACCAATCTTTTCACAATGCTCCAAGTATATTATATTGCATGGCTTCAATTTCTTCTCGAATTGCATCAATCCACTTTTGATTTTTAACTGTTTTTTTATAGTTGTTGGTTCCTTTTATTTTAAAAATTTCACCAAATTCATAAAATTCTGCTTATTGTGGTGCTTTACAACTAAACATGCTTTGCATGTTTTGACACTTCCATATGATTTTTATTTCACCTTATACACCCATGTACAACCAATGACATTACCATTCACCAATCTTTTCACAATGATCCAAGTATTATTATATCGCATGGCTTTAAGTTCTTGTCGAATTGCATCAATCCAGTTTTGACTTTTAACTGCTTCAAAAAGTTGGTGGTTCCTTTTATTTTAAAAATTTCACCAAATTCATATTCTGACATGAAACCATCATATGAAGCAAACTTTTGATAGCTTGCCATAATCTTGAAAATCATATTTGCTGGTTCTTCCCCTTGATTCTGCTCCATTCTATTTGTGGCTGGTATAATACCTGTCTCCCATGGCTGATTCAAGGTCTCATCATTATGTTTCGATCTCTCTTTTTGGTATACTATGATGTCTTTACCATGACCAGAATCCTCATTCTTGCACAGAGTTGCCAGTTGAGGAAGCGGGAGCGGGAAGCGATACGGGAAGCAGGAGCGGGAAGCGAGGCACTTTCAAAAATGTAGGAAGCGGGGAAGCGTGGGACCACTTAGAAGAAAATTATGAACCGTATCGGAAGCGAACCGGAAGTGACCTAGGAAGCGAACCGGAAGCGAGGGGGAAGCAAAAAAAATGAAAAAAATGGGGAAGCGTGGGGGAAGCGTGGGGGAAGCGAGGGGGAAGCGCGCTTCCCAAAAAAGGGGGACGCTTCCCCCACGTGTTTCGAAAGCGCGACGTTTCGCGCTTCCGAAGCGCGTATCGGGGAAGCGCGCTTCCCCATTACCCTAGGCGCTTCCGGTAACTCTGTTCTTGCATCTGTAGCCCATTATGTCTCTCTCAAAACTAAAGACTCATTTATCATGTTCACCTGCACCACTCTTAGCTTATCAAAATGCTTCAAAATTTCTTCACTGGAAATGCACCATCATTTCAACTGGCTGCTTACTTGAACCACTTATAAAAAGGGGAGCGTGGTCAATATAAGGAGGAAAGGAAAAGGATAAAAGAAAAAAGAAAGGGAGAGAAGAAAAAGAAAAGGGAAGGAAAGAAGAAAGGGAAGACAAACAAAGAAGAAAATGACCATAGAAAAAGAGAAGGAAAGAAGAATAAAACAGAAGAAAGAGAATAATAGATAGAAATAGAAGAAATAAAGAAGAGATAATTAAGAAAGATTACTTAAGATAGAACGGATTTTCACCTTTTTATCTTGGAACTTGCTACAATACCATCAAAATCAGTTGGGTATGTTGTGATTAAGAAGAAAAAATCAAACCCCACATGACCCCTAACATTCTATGTTGAGGGATCCACATTATTGAATACTCATTGATGAATAATAGATAGAAATAGAAGAAATAAAGGAGATAATTAAGAAAGATTACTTAAGATAGAACAGATTTGCACCTTTTTATCTTGGAACTTGCTACAATACCATCAAAATCAGTTGGGTATGTTGTGATTAAGAAGAAAAAATCAAGTCCCACATGACCCCTAACATTCTATGTTGAGGGATCCACATTATTGAATGCTCATTGATGTAGAAAACTAGTCCATGAGGGCATTACAACAGGATACATTTATTTACGTGGATCACATTGAATATAACATACTTGACACCCCATAAGTGCCATCCCTATAAAAATAACAGAACAGCAGAAATTTGCAAAATACCATTTTATGTAACTGCAACATAAAATCCTACTGAAAAATTATATTACATGACCGCCATTATCTAATGACACATGCTTGACAAAAAGTAGAAAACTTGACTGAGGGTATGTTTGGCTGATCTTTTCAAAAATGAAAAGGAATCACATGAGAATTGGAATCTCATGAGATTCAAAATCACATGATTCCAATTCACATGTGATTTGTTTTTTCATGTTTGTATAGTGTGAGGAAAAGGGCCCTGTTGAGCACCAGTAAGGAAGGGGTGGAGCTCGCTGGTGATGATTTCTGGCGAGCTCCACCTTGCCTCAACTCACCCAAAAGAAAAAGGGAAGGAGGAGAGTTGAGTTTGCCGATCACCATCAAGAAGGTAAAACGGAGTAGGAAGGAGACGACTGACGAGTTCCATCTAGACATCAATAAGAAAAAAAATAAAGGGAGATGGGTTGGAGGCGGAACTCGCCAGTGGTGGTTTTCAGCGAGCTCCACCTCACCAACAAATTAGGAAAAAAGGGGCCCCTTTGAGCCCCAGCAGGGAGATGGTGGAGCATGATGGTGAGCTCCACCTCGTTTGAACCGTTGTGCTTGCCAGTCGGCTGTTCCAGCCACCCAAAGAAAAAAATGTGCGTTGGGCCAGAACCTCTGTGGGTTTCACATAGGGGCTCGACCCCTTTTATGTGCAAAGAGGAAAGAGTAGTTGGGGCTCTTACAACCCCATCATTCACATTTTTCTGTGAATGGATTGGATTGGCTCCACCTCATTGGGGGCCTTTGTTGGCAATGGCAGGAAGGAGTTGTGATGCCCCTACAATGACCTCATGTGGTTCCCAGCAGCAGCATGTAAGGAAAAAAAAACGTACCTGAAAGACAGCAATTTCCAATGAGGTTGCTGCTTTTCGACGATCTTGGCAAGTTGGGCGAAGGTGCCTCTGGTGTCGTCCCCAAACCATCCTCTGTTACAGAGAATGGCAAAGAGGATGAACTTGGGGGGTTTGCCCCAACGTTCACATGCTTTTTCAGAGCTAAATCCGATGTGATTTCAAATCATACGATTCGAAAACACACATGAACCTGTGAGATTTCAAATCTCACGGGTTGAGATACCAAATTAAATATGAGTTGGTTTCTCATGGAGAACAAATGTTTTTGTTTGGTTATCGGGTCAAATGAGATTCAAAATCTCATTTGGATGAGATTTTGAATCTCATGAGGCCCAACCAAACACATACCCTAAATGTATGGTATTTTCTTTTTCATTTCACGACAATAAGGGAATTGTGTGCTCAATGACAGTGGAATTTTCAATGGTAGGATCCAAATTCACCCTTAAGGAAGCATGGACCTACTAATCACATCTATTCCCTTTCTCCTAGTTTTCTAGTAATCTTTATTAATACATAGTATTGCTATTCTTTAATTTCTCAGCCAATTTTTCATCCGAATGCAGCCCAAGTGTCTAATGAATTCAACTTTATCCTCCATTAGGGAAGTCAATCCAAAACAACTCCAAAATTCAATCAAGATATACACATGGACACTAATCTTAAATTGAGTCCTCTGAATGAGCGCATCAATTGAAAATAGCTGGCATTCGCAATACAAATCATTGTTCTCAAGTAACATGGTTGACCGAATATATTTGAATACAAGTGCCAATTCTTCCTCCATTTTTCCCTCTATGTTTGATTTGATATTCAAGAAGGAGAACCTTGAGAACTTTTTGACCAGATGCGAGAAAGACAACATTTAACCTACCACAACTTTTATGTCCTTTCCCACAAGCAATATAATATACCAGCTTGCAAGTTTGAAGCTCCTCCAACGAAGCTTATCCAAGGTGTCAAATGCCTAGCATAGCTGCTAACCATAGCTTTTAGTTCTTGCATTGTGCCCGATTCTATATGCATTCTATGAGGTTGTATTCTGCTTCAATAAAAGTTGTCTACCATCTCCATAATCTTCGACCAAGTTCGCAAGCCATCCTTGTCTATTCTTCATGTCAATTCAATCCACCAAAGCTTAAAAGCATGTAGCTCATGAAAGCATAAGGCTATGTCTTTTAGCTAAGTCAAATATGTGCCAAATCAAGCTCCAATAAATCCTCGAGTCCCATTGACTTAAGAAATCTCTTGGCATTTCTCGCCAGTATCATTCTTGGCATTTCTCGCCAAGAGATTTTCTCAGATTTATTTTTTAAAAAGTGAGTTAAGAAATCTCAAAATTTTGGAAATTTAAAAAAATCAAATAAAATTTATAAAAATTGAATCAAAATACAAAAATAGAAAAATTAAGAAAAGATAAAAATACAAAGTGTCTTCCATCCCTCTTTTTTCTTCTTTCTTATTCCTCTTCTTTCCTCTCTTTTTTTTCCTTCTCTTTCTTTCTTCTTTCCTTCATTCTCCTCTTTTTTTTTTCTTTCCTTCCTTCCTTCGCTCTCTCCCTGGTTATCGCTCCTCTTCTCTTCTTTTCTCTTCCATTCCTACTTTCCTTCTTCTCTTCCTTCCTTCCCTTCCTCTCTTCTCCTCTTCTTTTCCATTAAAAAAACTCCCAAATCTAATAAAACCATAGGATTTGTCTTTTAAATCAGATCAACTTAAATTTGGAAGGTTGGGTTGCTTTTTGGAAAGGTTTTGATAAAATCAAATGATATTGGACTTCTTAATCAAAAAAAATAAAAAAATAGGTTGTTTCAATGTTTATATATTGTGATATTAATATTTTGTCGCAGTATTTTAATGATATTTCCACCTTATTGTAAAATCTCGATATTATCCTGATATTTTCGAAGTATCAGCGATATCAGTGACTATGGTCCAACCAAAATATAATGTTAGGACCACAAAACACATTCACTTCTATGCAGCCAAAATCTAATCTTAGAACCAGAATTGATTTTTTCTATTACATCCTCTATAAGTTTATGAAATTATTTACAAATTCTCAACGAACTCTTGCATTTGGAGCATGTAGAGCATTTCGAAGGGCATACCTAAAATAACACACCATACAATATGAACACAGGTTTAACATGGTTAAGTTCAGGAATGGACCTATGATTCAATGCTAAATTGCCACTCTCTCTCTTGAGCGTGAGCTATCTCTGCAGCTTTTATCTATATTCAGCATACATATCTTGCAGCTAATATGTCCTCAAATGTTAGACATGGTTGCAGCCATCAATAGATTTTAGCAGGTTTACAGCAGATTATTTACAGCAAACATATCTACATATCTTCATTTGTTTCCCCTGAACTGAGATGTTCCAGAATGTTCCCATCCTCTCATCTGGCTCATCGTCCTTATCATTGGATACTGGATCTGCTGGTCCTGTTATCCTGGACTGTGGACCTCTAACATTCCCCCTCAATTTCAATGAGTTGGGAAAGGCATCGAACTTACTCTAGTAATAACTTGAATCCACTGGGTCCTTGGACAAAGTATATTGCACATGCAGCTCCTTTGTTAGTTTGTCCCAGACAAAATGAATATATATTTCTATGTGCTTGTTTTGTTGTGATACATAAGATGAGCTGCAAGCTAAAAGGCTATGATATTCACACCACAATGTTGGTGGCTTTGGCAACCGGGTTCATGAAGAAGATGCTGTATCCATGTGAGTTCTGCCACGACATTTGCTAAAGTATTGTATTCAGGATATTGGATCTAGATATTGTAGGTTGTCTCTGAGAGCTCCAAGAAATTAAGTTGGGACCAAAGAAGAAAGCATGGCTCCAATTAAATATTGATCTGGGCAATCAGCCACGTCGGCCTCTGAATACGCTAAAAGAATTTGGTTTGCTGATGGTCTAAAAAGAACCCCATGATTTAACGTGCCCTTGGGATAGCAGACTATCCGCTTAATAATGGTCAGTTGGAGCATGCATGAATTTACATACTTTGTCTTCAGCAAAAGTTATATGTGGTCTTGTCATAGTTGCATATTTTAGTGCTTCTATAATGCTTCGATATAATGTGTATCCTTGAATATAGATCCCGACTAAGCTGATAGATGAGGTGCTAAAACCCAATGTTTAGAAACTTACTAAGCTGGTTTGGCATGGCTTAGTCATTCATTGGGTTGGGTCAACCCAATGAATGACCCGGCATTTGCACAACACTAGGTAGAGTTATAAGTTGACTTGGCCAAGACAACTGAGTTTTTGTATTACTCGGCATGCCTCAGCTGAGTCAACTATGAGTCAGTCAATCATATGCATATACACACATGTACATACAGATATGTGTGCATTATATAATGGATATATATATATATAGTAAAACATTCATATAAAAAATTCATATATACACATGTATATTATAAAGCTCAAATACGCGCACACATATGCACACTAAGATTTAGTCAAATCATTATATATATATATATATGTGTGTGTGTGTGTGTGTGTGTGTGTGTGTGTGTGTGTGTGTGTGTGTGTGCGTGAATAATGTATACATTTTGCACATATATGTATGTACACTTGTATAATTGCGTACAGTACCTATACATCTAATTATCTACATATCTATATATGTAAAAGTTATTATGCACTGCCGAATCACAAGTCAATGTTTGCCGAGTCGATTCCCGAGTTGCGAGGTTTTACAACATTGCCAAAACCATGGTTTAGGTGTGGATTTTGCACCACTCACACATCAATAACTTCAAAATATGTTGTCATTGTGAAATTATAAGACCTTTTGCAAAATTGGAGTGGACCAAGAACTTTGAAAGTAAATTCAGTTCCCAACATCATAATGAGTTGTTGAATATATGTGGTGGAGCTTCTAGTGACGATAATATCATTGACAGATAAGTACATAAATCACATGTTGATTTCTTCTGAAAACTAAAACAGAAGTGTCAGTTATGATTCTTCTGAAACCTAGAGTTTAAAGGAAAGCACTCAATCGAGAAAATGTGGCACTTGAGGCTTGCTTAAACCATAAAGTGCTTTTTGCAGCTTACATATATAGTGTAGAAACTATCAATCTCAAAATCCAAGCAGTTGATCCATGAACACCTATCAAGACAAGTGCCCATGATGAAGAGCATTTTGTACCTCCAGTTAACATATAGACCAGACTTCCTAATAGCAATAGACAAGACCATTCTGATGGTACGGGGTTTGATAATTGGGCTAAAGGTTTTAAAACAGTCTAAACCTTCTTGTTGGTTATAGCCTTTGGCCACAAGACGAGCTTTATAATGTTCTAGAGTTCCATTAGTTTGTCATTTAATTTTGAATATCCATTTGCATCGTACAGTATATTGGACCTTCTCAGTTGGAATGAAGACTAAGGTCTGATTTTAGCAAGGGCATCAATTTTGACCTATATTGTTTCATGCCATTTTAGATCTTGATATGCAGCCTCAAAGGCAATAGATTCATTGTCTTGTAGAAAGGTTGTGAAAAGAATAGTAGGAATTAGGTATTTGGTGGGTTGGCACAATTTGGGTTTTAAAATTCTATCTTGAAATCGAGGTAATGGTGAGCCCCAATCGGTTGAGATTGGTTTGGTTTGGACAAAGGTCTCTCGTCCACATTAATTGGGCTTCTACATCCAACAGTAGAAGGTGAGTCATCAGGACCTGTTTGGGATTGACTCAATGAGGTTTTCTCTGCATTTTGAATAAGAGTTGTGCTAGGTTCGGGATCTTGGATTAGACCCAAATTCGCTTGCCTTGGTATAGTCTACTTGAGTAGTTTGAGAGACAATGACTGTTAGGCTCATAACCAAAGGATTTTGGGGTCTAGGTGGATTTTGGTTTAGCTCCATCTAGGTTTGATTTATGTAAGGAAAGCACTTTTCAACAAATACTACATGGTGTGAAGTGAACAATTTTTTCGTCTTTATATTCAAGTAAAACTATCCATGATGTTGTAGTGCATATCCCAAAAATACACATCTATCTGATGTACACTCAAGTTTATGATCTTTATATGCATGCAAACAAGGAAAACATGTACATTAAAAAACTTTCAAGAACTTGTATTGTGGTTAGACCTTGAATAGAACCTCTAGAGGTTATTTCCCTTTGAGAACCTTAAACGGCACATGGTTAATCTAATAACTATTGTACTAAAAGCATATACCAAAATTTAGAGGGATCATGAGCTTGAGCCATTAATGACAAACACATGTTCATGATTTTTTTGTGCTCGCACAGTAGCACCACTCTATTCAGGTATTTATATACCAAATGATATTCACCCTCCCAATGAAAATGGAAATACCTTATTTTTTGCACAATAATGTTTTCTCATGGTTCTTGAAAACTTGAAAAACATATAGCACATCAGACTTGTGCTTTATCAGATAAATCAAAATATATTTAAAGAAAGCATCTATAAAAATAAAGCAAATATGAAATCAGTAGCACTAGTCACTTGAGTCAGGCCCACACATCAAAGAAAGCAATATCCAAAGGTGCACATGACATGACTAAAGGAGTGACTGAAGGGCAAATTTTGGGTTTTTTGTCTTTGAAACACCTCAAACAAATTATTTTCAGAAAGTTTTCATAAGACAAACAATATTTATTTAAAACATGTTTGCACTATGCGTAGAGTAGGGTAACCAAAATGATGGGGTCACTGGTCTAAAGAAGTCTTTTCTCCAATGTGAGCTGTTTTATTTTCTGCCATCAGGCGCATTCTCAAACAGGAAAGATCCATTTCACTTGTTCCCAGCAAGAATGTCTTCCCAGTGAGATGATCCTTCTCACAACAATGATGTGGATGAAATTCGAACACATCATTATCTCTTGAAAAATCTTTGAACTGACAATAAGTTTCCAGTAATCTTGGGCACACGTAGAATATCATTTAAAAAAAAATCTATCAAAGATAGAAGATTCAATGTGTTCAATGTTCAAAATTAACCATCACTGATCTTGCTAGGCCCTGTCCTTGATAACCATAACGAATAGATAGGTTGTTGATGGTGATGCAGTGTCACTCCAGATTTTGGATACCAATTTTCATCACTGAATGTTGGAGGTGCATTGTTTTATTTTATTTGGTGTTTTCACTTTGATTGTTTGTGCCGTGATTACCAAACCATCCACCACCTCTACCTCTATACCTAGACTAGGAGTTCTCACATTAACCTCTACCACGGTATTGACAAGAAGAAAAATTTACAGTAAGGTTTAGATGATCTAATGCATGTTCTCCATACATTTGAAGAGTGCTTCTTGATTTAAAAACAACCCATGGAATTCATTTAAGGATATAGGGGTATAATCTCAATAGAGGTCATGAAAGCCAAATACTCACTAGGTAACCTTTTAAGAATTTGCATTACAAGATCTTCTTCGACTACTGGCTAGAAGCAATAGCTAGTTGATGTGCAATAATCTTAGCTTTTCAAAAAATTCATCTATAGATCTTGAACCTTTTCTTAAGTCTTGCAGTTGAGTTTTTAACTACATAATCCTAGACGTGGAATCTGTTGCATATAGCAAAAGACGAATTTGATCCCATAACTTGGCTATGAACTGATTTTAAAAGGGATGACATCGACCAACTAAGTAAAAGTTAGTCACGTCTGTGCCATTCAACATGTGCTGGATTCAGTTTAGACATGCCATTTTTTAACTTAGGAGGAGATGAATTACTTCCATCAACAAAGCCCATCATACCATAAGTGAGAAGAATGGGCGTGAATTGAGACTCCCACAAATAGGTAATTATCAACATTCAGTTTGATGAACAGAAAGTGGTGCAGGTTGCTAGGTGTATGAGTAATGGACAAGATGACATACCAATGTTGCTAACTTCTGCTGAACTGATAGAAGGATAGAGGTGTCAACTCTTGCTCAATGAAGGCCTAAACTCTGACACTATAAAATAGCGTCACGCAACATGTATGCAGAACTAATGTGGTTTGATTCAAGGATATGCTTACAGTCTGTGATGATAAACAGCAACTCTCTTGCTCTTGAGATTCAGCTCTGTTGTTTATTTATGTATATTTAACATACATATCTCTCAGCTAATGTGCCCTCAAATGATGGACATGGTTGCAGCAATCAAGGGATTTTACAGCATGTTTACAGAAGATTATTTACAGCAAATATATCTACTATCTTCAGGTGTTATCCCTTAAAATGCAGTGTTCCAGAACTCTCCCATGCTTAGCATCATTTGATTCTTCATCTGGTTCATCATCCTTATCACCATTTGGCTGAGACACCAATTGATTGGATGGCGGAACTGTTAGTCCTGTTATCTTGGATCGTGGACCCCTAACAGCACCAACTAAACAATACTTGCTTTATGTTAGCACCATCCATCATGTGGTTTTCCATTTATAATTGCCAATTTGTGAACCTTCATTGGATGTATAAGCCCCTTCAGAATCAAGCTGTAATATTGTCTGTCTCAGCCCTCAAAATTGATGGGAACCATAAACCTCTTAAGTGTGCCTTCTTTGTGTTAAGTGCACACCATTGCTTCAAGCCTCCAACTCAGCCCAAAATATCAAACTTTCATAGAGCAAGAATAGTTCAAATTTCCCACCACTAACCTCAAGCACTTGCCTAAAACAGATGGTTCTTACGTTTTGAAAGTTTTTGGACTTTTTTAAATTATGTGCTCCTGAACAGCCCTTGAGATGATGTATGCAAAATTACCTGATATCTCATGAGATATGTTGCAAGGCAAACATTTATACTTAATGCAGTCTTGAATTGCCAGGTTACAAACGAAAGAAAACATGATTGCAACCAAAAACTTTATACTACAAGTTTTGCATATCTAGGAGACCATCAACGCACAGGGAATCATGAAACAATCATTTGCTTAGACTCAAATATTAGGCATTGGGTTACAGAAACATCCAATTTGGTATCCTATCTGCAACTGAGATGACACATGCTTTCAAATTGTTATCCAGCTTCACTTGTGATTTCTGTATTAGGCAAAAAGGAAAACAAGAATTTTTTGATTTGTGACCTTGATAATTGGGCAACTCTATCTGTTACCATTACCATCAAAATTTCAAAAGCATAAGTGTTCAATATCCCCTTATTGATTTCTTCAAAAGATTAGATGCATGTAGATCTATTGCCTTTGACTGAGCAGAGGATGGATTGCCTTCACAAACTTGTGCTTTTGGCTAGAATAGTTTATTCAATCTTTGGTTTGTGAGACATAGAATTAGTTCTTATACCCTTTTCATATGGAAAACTCAAGGTCTTTCAAAAGTTATAACTTCAACAATTCTCTGTAATTTTATTTTTTTGGTCAACAAATTGGACATACTATCTAGAGGGAGGTTTCCCAGCCTTTATATCTAGAAATTTCATTCTCACCTTTGTCATTTGAATATTGATAATAAAATGTTCTAAAATCAGTCAAGTTTCATCAAGAACAATGTCACCTAGCTCATATCATTCAATTTCTGATACAAAAGATTTTGGACCAATAATACAAACACTCGCACTTTTTTTTGTGAACTACATTACACTTCTAGTTTTTGACATGTATGATACATGCCTACACTTGACTAATAAGGAAAAAGAACTGCACTTCCTTTTCGATAAGTCAATTTCCCCTCTTCCCTTTCAGCTTTTTCTTACACATTAGGTGCTTGTTTCTAAGTGATGCAAGCCTAACGTTTCTACAATGGAAGTCTTTCCTGTTAGAGAATGAAATGGCCTTGCAAGCCCTTTCTCCTGACTCTATAAGACTGCTAACTCATATTTATGTAGACGGCATGACGATTGATAACGAAAAAAAAAAACATGACCAAGCAAAAGATTCATGAAGAGTTCAGCATTTTGTTAGTGCATTCATGATTCACGTACTTGCTGGTCGATGGAAGCAATCCTGATGCTGTGTTACAAAAAGGCACCTTAGCTACAAGATATCCCATGAAATCATGGACTTCTGGTAGAAACTTTAGATCTAATTTTCATTTGAACAGTTGGATCAAATCCCACAAACAAGGTGCCATAGCATTTTGACTCGACCAGGTTTGGGGCCCAGGTGATCCTCGCTCTAATACATGCCCTTAATTCTCTTTCTGGATTTTGTTTCATCTCTAATAAACAGAGCAATGCAGCTAAATCACGCATTGAAGCAAACTATCCAGCTAAACCTTTAACTTGCACTACAACAAACAGGGAAGAGAGAGAGAGAGAGAGAAAGACATGATTTGGCAGTGTGAATCTCTACATAAATTCGTCATGTCTCTTTGAACGCACAAAATGGACATTAAAACACAAAACGTTTTCTGCAAAACTGGAAAAGAGACGGAAAGCAAAATGAAGAAGAGGGAAAATCCAGAGATGGGAATTCTCACCCCTGTGACCTTCACGTACTGCCCATCCTTGGCGCCTCTGAGCTCTGCATCGGGGTACTTGGCCAAGAACCTGAGAAGCCCCCTCCTTCCCCAGGCGAAGTTCCATCCGAGCACGAGCACCACCGGAAACAAGACACAGCCGATCACGATCAGAATGACGGGCTTCTTCACCGTCATAAGCATGAAGACCCCCACGATCGACGTCATCAGGAACACCACAACCGCCACCCAGACGAAAGACTTGGAGATCCTGAGCCGAACCAACGCCGTGTCGTTGTTGCTCAGGTTCGTAACGGAGGCGCCGTAGACAACCTTGCCGGCGGGAGGCACGGCATTGGCAGATGAGGAGTCCAATTGGCCGGAGGAGGAGCCAGAAGGCCGACGGCTGGAGGAGATTGGGCCAGAGGTGATGAGGCCGGTCGTGGGGAGGGGCAGGGAGCCGGAGCCGGAGCGGGAGCGGGAGGCTGCAGGGTTTCCGGCGCTCGAGAGGGGGGCGGAGGATTTGCGGGAGGGCTGGGGGCCGGAGCCTGAGGATGGCGGCGTCTGTTGTGGGCCGGAATTGGAGGCGGATCTGGCGAGGGAGCCGCTGCGAGGCTTGGAGGAGGAGGTGGGCGTGGTCGGAGGGTCGACGACGTGGATGTCGAACATCTTGCCGAGCTCACCCGACTTCTTCACATCGCAGCCGGTGTAGGGCATGGCTCTGGACGTCATGACGAGCTGCCGCTCCTTGTGCTGCTCGGGTAGCCCAGACACGTAGAGCCCGCTGCTCAATTGGTGGGATGGGATCCTTGTCCCCATTGCTCACGGCTAATGGCTAATGTGGCTGGGATTTGGTTAGGGTTTCTCAGAGAGAGAGAGAGAGAGAGAGAGAGAGAGAGAGAGAGAGAGAGAGAGAGAGAGAGAGAGAGAGAGAGAGAGACCTCCGGATCAAATGCGACCAGGAAAGGGACAGAATAGGCGGTAATGGTTTCGGAAGGGGCAATGTGGGAACATTTGGGAGAGGGAGAGGGAGAGAGAGAGAGGCAAAGAGAGAGAGATCACTGAAGCAAATCACGCAACAGAATGAGTGGCAGTGGGAAGAGGAAAGTTTGTAGAGAGAGAGAGAGAGAGAGGACAGTAGAACAGTGCTACTGTTGAGTGAAGTGGAACCTTCTGATTGGCACTTGTACATAGAGGTAAAGAAGCCTCATTCTTTCACTGAATTTACCGTATCGCCATTTTCTCAAAATACTTTGCTCGCGCTCTTCGAAATGATGATCTCTGACAGTCATGACTATCGAGCGAAAGGAACGGGCTCGAGAATGCTGAATTTTAGTAAATTCTCTTTGGCCACTTTTGAAGCTCTCACTAAGATTGGACATATAAGACGATCTGTTATATTGATCATGATGATGAAACTTTAAGGTGGTACCAGTGCCGTGAGCAACCTTGTAAGATAGTGATTGAAAAAAATTTCTAAGAAGGTTTGGACCCTCATTTTTACTTAAACTCATTTTACTTAAACTGAAATATAGAAATGAAAAAGTTCATTCAAAAATATCAAATATCAAGTAAAATTCTATGACATATATGCTGCATAAGGGGATTGGTCTGAAATCTCTTTGATAGTTATATTTGTAAAAAAACTTAAGGATGACATTTGGGTCAAACTCATGGCCTTGGACCCCAAACCTATAAAAATTATTTTATGAAAGATAGGGTGATGAGAAATGATTAAAAAAATCATCTTTTTGTAAAAAAGCCTAATCGACCTTATAAGTCAAAAAATTGCAACCCAAACAAGGAGAAGAAAGCCAAAACAAAATTTAAATCCCATGTTAAGATCGAATTCATTAGCAATACCCAAATGACAAATATGGACAACAAGAGTCTATGTTATAATTGTGATAAAAAATAAACTCTCGAACACAAATGTAAATCTCTAAAAATATACGTTATCTATAAAAGCGAGAATGAGAGCATAGAAGAACAATATTATAACATGGATGAAAAAGACGAACAAGAACATAAAATCTTTTACCATACCCTTGTTGGTGTATATGTACCAAACTCAACGAGGGTAAGAGGTTGCCTTAATAAAAAGCAAGTTGAAGTATTCATTGACACCATGTCAACCTCCAACTTTGTTCAGGAAGATCTCTTGCAAGCTAAAAGTTGTCATGCTAAGGAACAACCACTTTTGGATGTTATGATAGAAGAATAGAGTCATCACAAATGTGAAAATGTATGACTCGATATGGAGTTGGAGCTTCAAAGATCTAAGTTCAAATTGGATCTATATATGTTGTCCATGAAAGACGTCAATGTGGTGCTAGGTATGAGTTGACTATGAAATCTTGGAATGGTTAAGTGGGATTTTAGCAAAATGAAGATATGTTTTGAGAAAGCCTAAAAAACTATGTCTTAAGACCCGTAAACCTAAGGAACAAGATGAAGTAGGCTCAAATTCACCCAAACATTTCATAAACATGATGAAATTCGCATAAACAAATTGAAAAATCTAACTAACTTTCATTCCAATAAAAGAAATCTGCATATCAAACATATGCATCTTCTCATGTTTGCAACTCCTATGTGAACCTACTGTAATTGAAAGGTTCTAGCTCGGCAAGTTTGCTCCATACATTTGTAGCAGTCCTACCATTCGGGCAAATATCTTGTAATCCTTCTTTAAGTAAAAACTCGCTACTTACATGTGCAAATATAGTAACCTTTGCAAATCATCTTTGTGAATGTCTCTAATGTTTACACATTTTTAAATTTGAGCTTTGCATGCTCATGTTCCATATTTACGGACCTCACGACCTGCGCGCAAATACCCTATAAACCTCCTTTAACTAAATGTTCATCATGTACATCCATAAATGTGTCATGACATTGGCAAATAAGTGTTACAAATGTCCTTACCTTCACATGTTTGAGTCACACACTTGCGGACCTCATGACCTTCACTTATATGATGTGTGAACCTCATTTAAGTAAAATTGCATAATGCAAGGATTTTTGAAATGTACGGGTTGAATATTCTTACCTTCTCATAAAGCCAAGATGACATTTACAATGTCATTTTGTGATTATTCTTATCATCGCAAGTTTGTTGATTCATATATAAAGTCATTGCAGTTTTTTTCATTTTTTTTTTATTTCTAGTTAGAATTTTAACTATTTTTTCTCTATAACCCTAACCCTTTTCCCTCTTCTCTTTACAGTGATTCCTATGAAACTCATCTTACGACATTCCAAGAATGTTGCAACATCTTTTTAGCCAACTTTCTCGTCTTTCAATTATGTCAAAAAGTGAGCTTCATATATATAGTTTTATTTTATTTTGAAATATTATATGTATATATAATAGTCTTATAGTATTTGTGTTTGGTTATTGTCATTGATGATATGTATGTTTGCCTGTGTTTTATTTAATATTTAACACCAGATTATATGTTTGTGATTATATATGTGTATGAGTATTTTTGTTTGTTTGTTTGTATTTTATTTAATATTTGGTGGTTTTGTCTTGGATTAATGAGATTATAATTAACGGTATACAAGCATTCAATTACTATATTGGAGTTAGGGTTCACTATGCACAAGTATTCAATAAGAGTAATGAGGTTAGGGGTGAAGTGACTAGTTTTTAGAGCGATTGTTGTAAGTAGTTGTGTTAATTGAATGCATATCGATGGTATTTTCTTACATGTTATTTTGATTAGATGAATAGTATATACATGTAATTAATGGTGGCCTAAAAAAATGATTAAAGTGCATTATTATTTCATTGATTACCTTAATTGGAGATTTGCAATGGTGTTTAAAAAATAATAATTTAAGAAATTTATGGTTTAGATGTCTCTTAAAACTGAATATATAAAAGGGATATTGGTCCTCCAATATAATTATTCTCGAAATGTAAAGTTTCATGGCAAGCCTATACATGCCGATGCATTTCCTACTCCATTACTTGAGTCCTCTCTTAACTACGTCAAGTTTCATGGCAAGTCTATACTTGGGTCATCCGTACACTCTCTTTTCCCAACAAAGCTTGATCACAACCTCACAACCCTCTTTAAGTGTCTAGAATCAGAAGAATTTGAGAAAAAACCAACAAATTAGTGACAAATGAGAAAATGTTATTCTTGATGTTGCTTGGGCTGCAAAGAGAACCTAAAATAAGGTGCACCCACAATGTGTTTCAGGTTTTAAAAAATTTCGAAGTTTTTCATAGTAGATTCATTCCACCTAGAGTTCTGTGGACTAAAGTGATATAGAAAGCTGATCATTTTGGATCGTCAAGTCTAATGCTATACATTATCATGACATAATCTAACAAATCGCAGCTCCCTAACACTCAGTCTGGCCTATTGAATCTTGGCCTTGGTACAACCCTGCGAATTGAGTGAACCAATTGAAGTTTCCATCACTCAGGAACCCATTCAATTATTTGTACTTGGGGTTAAACTTAATGAGTCTGGTTGTTGTGTGAATGTGAAATTTACTTGGTTCCAAGTCCTTACCGGGTCTATCTAAATCTAAACTCAAAATTTTTTATTGGGTCATCAAGACCTTAGTCTCTCCATTAAATAGAGAATGTGTCATATCAATTGCTTCTTATCCTGTAGGAAGAAGAGTGTGTCATCTGCATAAAAACCATGATGCTAAGAGAAGCTCTTAATCTTCACTGAAATCATTCTGCTTGCCTTGGCCTCCTGATTCATATATCTGCTCAATCTTTCCATCACCATAAGGAAGATTTAAAGCTACATAGAATCCCTTGTTTGATCCCCTCTTGCTTGGAAAAAGGTCACTGGATTCTCCATTAATTATACCTGCGGAATGAGAGACATGACACATTGCATGATGAATTGCATGATGAGTTCAACCCATTTATCGTTAAATCCAAATCTTTTAAGTGTGATAATGCTATCTTGGATCAATCTTCCTGTCTGAAAGGCCATCTGGTTCCTGCTTATGATTTTATTTAAGGTTCCTCACATTATGCTGACCATTATTTTATACACAAAGTTGCATAAATTGATTGGACCTTATTTTATACACAAAGACCGCGTTCCAAATCTCTGCCTCCCCCACTTCAACATTCATCTCTAGATCCTCCTCTTCAGATACAATTGGGTCCACTATCTCATCTCCATCTATTTACTCTTGAACTTTCCCTCTAAACAACCGCTTGAAATATTCCAATGGCGCTTTTTTGATGTCATCTTGCCCTCTGATCTCCATGCCATCCTCTCTAAGAACGAAGTGAATGTTTTTACGCATCAAGTTTATGTCGAAGATGACATGAAAAAACCAAGTGTTCTTGTCCGCCTTCTTGAGTCATTTGCATCTGGATTTTTGTCGCCACATGTCTTCTTGCATTTGCACCAAGGTTTGAAGTTCGTCTCTCAATTGCAGTTCCTTAGATATTACAGTTTGCTCCCCCCATCATATCCCCCAAACACTTCTATAGTTCCTCCCTAATGGAATTGAGCCCGAACAGAATCTGGCCGATGTGCTTCCTACTCCATTCCTTGAGTCCTCTCTTAACTAAGAGCATCAAGTTTCATGTCCAGTCTATACATGGGGCATTTGTGCACTCTCTTTTCCCAGCAAAGCTTGATTACATCCTCACAACCCTCTTTTAAGTGTCCACAATTAGAAGAATTTGAATAAAAACCAACAAATTAGTGCCAAATGAGAAAATGCTATTCATTGATGTTGTTTGGGCTGCAAAGAGAACCTAAAATAAGGCACACCCCACAGTGTGTTTCAGGTTTTAAAATTTTTTGAAGTTTTTCCCAATAGATTCATTTTATCTGTCAGTGGACTAGAGTGATATATATAGCTGATAGTTTTGGATCGTCAGGTCTAATGCCATACATTAACGTGACAGAATCTAACAAATTGCTGCTCCTTTACACTCAGTCTGGCCCTCTGAATCTTGGCCTTGGTACAACCCTGTGAATTGAGTGACCCAAGTGAAGTTCCCATCACTCAGAAGCCCATGCAATTATTTGTACTTGGGGACAGACATAATGAGTATGGTTGTGTGAATGTGAAATTTACCTGGTTCCAAGTTCACACTGGGTCAATCCAGATCCAAACCCAGAATTCTTTATTGGGTCATCAAGACCTTAGTCTCATTCACACTCAATGAGTTGCCATACTCAATGAGTCGGAAACAAGTGGCAAAGGAGGAACACCTACATAGGGTGTTTGACATCAAAGACCTTGGGAGGCTTAAATACTTTCTCGAAATTGAGTTAGCATACTCAAAACGAGGCATTTTCTTATCTCAAAGAAAATACACATTGGATATCCTCAAGGAAACAGGGAAGCTTTGAGCCAAAGCCATTGAAATTCCATATGAAACAGAAAAAAAAGCAGACAAGCTTAAGGGGGAGCTTATTGAGGACAAAGACATATATCAACGACTCGTGGGAAGACTTATCTACCTTACGATCACTCGCCCTGATAGAGCCTACGCAGTCAACCAAGCAAGTCAAGCTATGCACGCTCCTACACACAATGATCTTCAAGCTGTAAATAGAATTTTGAAGTATCTTAAATGGGCGCCCGATCAAGGTTTATGGTACAAGAAATCTGGGCATTGTGATATAGTTGGGTACTCTGATGCAGACTGGGCAGGAGATGTTCAAGATAGATGATCTACTACGGGCTTCTGTATTTTCGTAGGAGGGAATATGATTTCCTGGAAAAGCAAAAAACAGAACGTGGTTTCTCGGTCCAGCACAGAGGCAGAATATCGAGCTATGGCTTCAACAACAGGTAAAATCACATGGACAAAACTGTTGTTAAAGGATCTGGGAATTCAGAATAAGCTACCAATCTCTATGTACTGCGACAATCAAGTTGCGATTCATGTAGCTGCAAATCCTATCTTTCACAAATGAATAAAACACATTAAAATTGATTGCCATTATGTTCGTGAGAAGGTTCATAACCGTGAAATTCAAACTCTATTTACAGAAAGTTCGAACCAGCTAGTTGATGCATTGACTAAAGAATTATCTCACGATCAATTTTTAAGCATCATAAACAAATGGGGCTGCTATGATATCTTCGCCCCACTTGAGGGAGAGTATTAAAATATAGCTCTATAACGACTGAGCCTGATATCTCGTGATTCATGGTGGTTATGATTATCCCTTGTAAATCTAGCAAGATATCCTTATCTTGCTGGACTTACCTTTCTTGTGAGTGTCTATCCTCTCCTCTCTACATCTCTATAAAAATCGTATATCTCTGCCTGTAAAGATTATCAATAAACACTTTGAGAGTGGCTTAGCCGTTTTGTAGATGTAGGTCATATCGACCGAACCACGTAAAATTCTTGTGTTGATCATGTCTTCTCTCCTACAGATGTCTACAAATCGTAATTGCTACATAAATCATAACTTGATTTTGCCTATAAATCATGGCACGACGATTGTTACAAATCGTATCAAGGCAATAGTCGCAACACACAAATCGCTACACAAGATTGTTACAAATTGTAACAGAGCATTTTTACGTTTTCATATGTATGGGTTTTCTTATATTAAGGGTTTTTGTTTGATTTTATTGATTAAGATTTTTTTTATTAGGATTTCTTATTCTTTGTTAAGTTTTTTTTTTTTCTTTGATTAGGGTTTTTTCTTCTTCTCTGTCAAACAATTGTTGCGTTTGAAACAAAAAGAATGAACAAAACCAATGTTCCTGTTATGTTTTTTTTTTTCATTTCGTCCAACCCTGAACGAGGGATAAAAAATTCCCAGCCAAGTTCCCAACTTGAGCCAATTCTTAGGGTTGAATTCTCACGAGTTCATAAATTTTTTTAAAAATAGGGTACCATTTTTTTTAACTTTTTAATCAATATCATTTTTTTTATTTTAATGTATAAAACCTGTGTGACAAGTACACGCTATTTTGGCTACATGTCATTGGTGATATGAGTGGATACGGCTGGACATACTGACGTGGACATTGACATATACAACTATTATTTTAATAAACAGTATATTTTAAATATTAAAATATCTAATAAATAGTTTTCATTGATTAAAAACTAAAAGATCCCATGTCCGTCTGTCCTATTTTTTTTCCAAAAAATTTTGAACTTGCACATTGTCCATCGAACCCAAGTTACTGTCGCTTCATACCGGTATATTTGTGACAGAGTAAAAACATACTTTTAGTCAAAATATAATTTCAGTTTTTTTAAAAATATTAAAATTACTACGCATCTGAGTCGTATCATCGTGTCCGATTCTTCACCTCTTAGTATACAGACGACGGGCCATCATGGCCGTGTCATGTATGTGTGTATTTAACAGCATAAGTATTGTGACGAATGAATAACAGGCCCTTTGATGAGAGAGAGAGAGAGGGGGGGATAGTCTATCTGTTGAGTATCTTCCACCCGAACCCCTTGTGTCCCTCACTCCACCTTGAGGTAAGGATTGCTCTTTCAGACAGATCGATCCTTTCAACTTCTCTTCATACAGTTTTTCGCCTCTTTTGATCGTTTCTCAGTCATCTAATTTCGCATCTCTACGTTATTCGTCTGTTTTGATCGACACCACCATCCACAAATACTCAAACGACCACTCTTTGCCTCTTGATTTCGCTGTTGTTGGTGCCTTTTAAATCGGAGTTTCGTGTCGATTTCGGGCAGAATCTGGGGTTTTTGCGTGTTGTGGATCGCTGGAAATGTGTTTCCGGCGTTTGGTGGGGCTGTTTTTTTCTGGGAATTTTCGTTTCTTGCATTTGTGATTGCTTTTCTGGGTTCAGGATTGCTGCTTTCTGGGGTTTGGTTGGTGGTTTTGATTGAGACCCTATTTTGGGGATGTTGGTCTTGCTGGTCTGGTATGGATTAGTAGCTCTGACTCCTGATGTGGTTGATGATTTCTCTTTTATGGCTATCCCATCCCGGTAAGGGTTGATTGTTTCAGGATTTAGGATTTTTAAGGTTTTCCTCCGCTGCTTCTGTTTTGATATTTTTCCTCTGGATTAAGTTTGGAATGTGACAATCTGGGTTCTTGGTCTTTTGCTCTGTTTTAAGCATTGTAAAGACTGCACCATATTCAATTGTTTTGGTTAACACCAAGATCAGAATTCCTAAGTGGAAAATATATAAGTGTTGAACTTTGGAAAAATGTATGGTAGAGCTGGTTTAGATAGGTTTAAGAAAGCACAATCTCTGGAACCATTCTCTGTGACGCATAATTCGTCGTCGAAGCCCGTTACCGGCACTGCTCAGGTTCAGCAGGCGATTCCGCCTCAGATTTCTTCAGCTCAAACTAAACCACAGCATCTCAGTATTCCTGCTAAAGTTGTGACATCGGATGCAGTGGCCTTGGGCGTGCAGGCAGCCCAGGTAACTTCTGTTGGTGGCGGGCAGTCGAATTGGCAACCTCCAGATTGGGCCATTGAGCCCAGATCAGGTGTTTACTTTCTTGAGGTTTTAAAGGATGGTGAAGTCCTGGATAGAATTAATCTGGATAGAAGAAGGCACATTTTCGGTAGGCAATATCATACGTGTGATTTCGTGCTTGACCACCCTTCTGTTTCGCGCCAACATGCTGCTGTTGTTCCCCACAAGAATGGAAGGTTTGAACTCTAAATTTTAAACACACTTTGTCTTCTTTTCCAGAGTGACAATTTTAATCCCCATTTAGTGTTGGTACATTACTTTGTGCATAGATGAAGCCTTTTGTTATGTTTCTCGTTTTAGCTTCTTATTGAGCAATAAATTTTGAAGCTAGACTTCACGGTGAGATGGGTTAATTCTGCATTCTCAAGTTAAGCTTGACTAAAATCCTTAACTGATTCGATTGTTCCTAGTCACGTTGGTTACCTTTTCTTTGGACTTGAATCTAGTGCTTTCTGTTTGAGCCCTTGGTTCTTTGTGAAGAATTTTGCTGTTTTGGCAGAGTGAGGATCATTCAACACTGACATCTTAACCGTCTACCTTCCGAGCATTTAACTATTTATCATGTCAAATGCAGCGTATTTGTGATTGATTTGGGTTCCGTGCATGGCACGTTTGTTGCAAACGAGCGGTTGACAAAAGACAATCCAGTTGAGCTTGAAGTGGGCCAGTCACTTCGATTCGCTGCTTCAAGCAGGACTTATATATTAAGGAAAAACACTGCTGCTCTTTTTCCTACCGCTTCACTGCCCAAGGATATTGTTCTTCCCTCTCCTCCGGATCCTTCGGATGAAGAGGCAGTGTTAGCCTATAACACTATCGTCAATCGCTATGGTATGAACAAAAATAGTTCCTTATCAGCTTCTACAGATGATAATCACCAAACAGAAAGAGCTGCAAAGAGGCGGAAACGTTTAAGGGTGGGTTTTAAGGATCAAGTGGGGGGAGATTTGGTGGAGATTGTTGGCATTTCAGATGGTGCTGATGTGGAAACTGAACCTGGTCCTATTGGTGTGAAAGAAGGAAGTCTTGTTGGCAAGTATGAATCTCTTGTACAGATAACTGTGATACCTAAAGGACAAGAGCAGATTTCTCCAAAGTCAGAGAATGCAGCTGGGAAGGGGGTCACTGATAAACTACAGCAGATTTTGAACAAAGTCAAGACTGCTCCAAAATCTGGTATATATGATGACCTCTATGAAGATTCATTTCCTGGGAAAATGGGTTCCTCATGGGCATATTCATCTGGTGGAAATGCTGATCGGAAAGCCAGTGTAGATGTTGGAAGTGAAGGGACATCACTTGGTGCCTCCAATGAGAAGTGCAATTCCGATTCATTAGATGATGATGATGATGACTTATTTGGTGATTAGCTGACGTTCAATTTCTGATGCAAAGACATTTATTGTGTTTGCTTCAGTAATGCGGTGATTTGGTTTGCAACTTTTACTCTAAGCAAGCAAGGTATTCATGTGCCCAAAAATATTATGTGGCTAATCAGTTTTTCTTTTGGTGATGTCATCTTGTAAAGTGTTTTTCATGAAACTTTCCTGGTAATTCTGATATGATTGCTTTAATCAAAAGTTACACATTCTGTTTCCATTAACCATGATGTTTACTCTTTCTGGGTTCATTTTTCTTTGCTGGCCATAATTTGATGTCTGCCATCATTCAGTTGTTTATAGATATTTGTATTCAAGTCATCAGAGCCTATGATCCAACAAAGACATATTCCTCAACTGTTTGAACTTATTTATACTGTAACATGATACTCTAAATCAAATAGGATGAACTGCACAGGCATTAATGGGACTGGGAAAATTTAGATCAGTGACATCTCATTCCCATGTTTCTTTTTAAACACACCGAACTTATCAAAAGCTTTTAAAGTATCCAAAGGGAGATCCAATAAAGGAAAAAACATGCTACGATGCTCTTGTTTTTTCTCATGGGTATTAGGTGCTGAAATTCACATTCAGTCCATTCACAAGCTTCTGATTGACATGGCATGTAAGTATCACAACTCAAAAAAATCTGATCTTTCAAATTCTTATCACCATAATCGCCATGATCAATATTAACATTCTACCATATTTTAAATCAAATAGCCCATCTTCTAAGGACATTTAGCAATCAGAACAGTGAAAACAAGGTTATAGAAGTTCCAGACTATTTATTTGATAGAGTTCAGACAACAGCAGCCAAATGGTATAGTTTCAAGCCAAACACACATATACTTTTGCAGATAGTAAGTTTAAATTATTATATGTAATATAAAATATAAAATACTGCTTCAAGAGCACTTCTAGAGGACATCCACCATGCTATGCACTTGGAATTTCACAACCCATGATCGAGAACTTGCAAACTTTATTTATGAACTCTGACTGCCTTATCAACGAAAAACTAACGAGAAAGAAAACAAATGAACAATGTAAAGAAGCGCTTCAGTAATAGTAAACTTAAGCAAAATTGAGAAATAAATGATGGCATGGATGATTACTGGTTAACACTGGAAAAAACGTGCTTAAAGTAAACTTAAGCAAAATTGAGAAATAAATGATGGCATGGATGATTACTGGTTAACACTGGAAAAAACGTGCTTAAAGTCTTGCTGCCATAAAGACAAGAAAGATATAATAAGCTACTCAATCTCTTTCTGCTGGTAGGTTCATGAAGGTCCCGATAAAGTGGTTGTAACTTGTAACATACAGTGTGATGCCTTTGGAAATCCAGGCAACATTTATCGAGAATCCAGGTGCAGATTTTAGTTATTTTATGCTAAATCCGCACAATTCCCACTTCATGTATGGTTACTACCACCTAAAGTTCAGAACTTTGTGGAAAGTTGGCATTCCAGCTAGTAGCGAAGAATAAAAACATTCAGGAAATTCATGGTTTCTAGTGGCATCCAGAGAGCCTCTTACAGGACACATGAACATATAAATGGTAGCTTAAAATGAACTTGACCATGATAGGGACAAATTCTGATCCTTATATTTGCTCGGAATTGGGCGGCATTCCCTGAAAGACAAGTTCTTGATGAATACTTGACCATGTAAGCAAGGAAATTTCAATCATAGGGTAATAGAAAAGGGAGATTCTATGGCTGGATTTGTTACAGCCCTGATTCTTTGATTGAATCCATTAAATCCATTAATTTCACAAAGGGAACAGCCTAACTCAAAATAAATTGATCATATTAAACTTTGAAAGAGTATAGAACTTGCACCAATGCGTAACATCTTTGTTTGTCTGATCCTTCATATAAGCCAGACTCAAGAAAATAAACTCAAATAATTGCATAATGAAGTGAACTCAAAATCATCGCAAAGCGTCAACTTGTTCATCATATCCGAGATCATACATTTGAGGGATGCAGAACCACAACACGGGAGAATGTGGAATCAGATTTACTTGGTATATTTGACCTTGAGATTAATAGCAGTCTTTCTTCCTTGTCATGGACGTGGCTGGTTATGAGGGTTTATGAACAAACTCATGAAATGAGCTGTTTGGATGCTGCAGAAAATCCAATGCTTGCTGATCTTTGAAAATTTCCAGTCCAAGCATTGTCTGTTTTTGTCAGCATCAGCAGTGTATATCACCAAGGTTCTGGACTTGCAACACATTTTTGCCTAATTTAGGTAGGACTACTGACATGCTTCATGTGTTTGTTACATCTTGTGATTCAGGCTAGTAAAAACAATTATAAACAGTTTCGTTGAAAAAAATACAATTATAAACAGGGCTTGAAGTCAATGCATGATTGTAAAATGATCTTAGTGTTTCTGTTGCCAATAGAGCAGTTGGAATTCTGTGCCTAAAGACTGTTGGGAGCTGGATTTGAGAGGGAGATGGAGATTCAGTGAATCCTCTACTGACACTGCTGTTTGGGAGCACAGATTTCAGAGATTGGAATCGAGATCAAGGTTTCCAGACTAGGAAGCGGAAGCAGAAAACAAAATGAGAAGTGAGAGATTTTAAAATTTATAAGAAGCAGGAAGCGAGAAATCAATTTAAAAGCAAAATAAGAATAAAAAAAAGTGATATGAGATTGAGGGCAAGCAAAATACTAATCAAAGGAGAAGAAAATGAGAACTAAAAAAAAATGATTATTCTTAAATTTTGTGTTTTTGTAGTGGAAGAATTAAGTTCTTCTCAAAATCTAAAAGTGATGGTTGCCAATTTAAAGAAACTATATGAGAAGTGAATGGGAGCATGAAAGGAAGCCGATGGAAAACATGAAAACAAGCATGAGAGAAGTACATAGGAATCATGTAGAAAAACAAAGAAATATGTGGAAAGCTCTGGAGAAGCCTAGGAGAATCGAGATTCCTATCAAGTTTTGAAAGCGAGAAGTTTCGCGTTTCCGAAGTGATTTTCTGAGAAGCGTGCTTCCCACCTATCTTGTAACTCCAGGTAAAAAAAAATGTTATTTGGGTCGGGTCAAGGTCAACATCTGTGCAGTGTCCAGTACCCATACCTATGTTGACACGGGTCCGCCTGCTTGTTAGACGTGCCCATGTGACAGCCACATATAGAGACTCGGTGAAGGTCAACATGGTGATCCTGTAAACTGTGGATAACTGATTTGACCAAACACTATCCCATAAAGTCATGGTGTAGTCTAAGGCCAGTGCTCATTTGTAAAGTAACAATGTTGATCTTGTTTGGGTAGCTTTTCTTTTCCTGATAACGATGGAATTCAGTTGGTGGAATCCATCCCTTGATTCTGAACTAAGTTTATACTAAACCAAGGTCATGGACTCTAATGAAGCCTGCAATCATCATCTAAAACATGACCAACATAACTTGGTCTAGTACTGGTCCAGGGACCAAGTTCATGAACTCTTGTTACTTGTTATGTCTACAACTGGTACAGCGTTAGAAAATCATAAACTTGGTCAGTTTATGTGATAACGGACTAGGCGTGCTACATCAACAGGGAATATCACCATCATGGTCTAACAAAAAATAAAGCAAAAAATAAAAAGGAATGAGTGAGACATACTGCCTGCCTCCACATTTCCTTCTCCTCCAATATTTGTGAAATTTCCCATTCATGCTTTTTTGATGTCAAAGAAAAGAGGTAAACCATTAGTAAGTAAGGAAATTAGATGCAAATATCAGCAACATCCAAGTCTAGGGAAGTCCAAAAATCCCTAGTATCAATTAGAACTGGGCTCTACGGGATGGTCCAATCAATATTAAGTAGGGTTGCCAAAGGGTCGGGTTTACCCGGACTCGACCCGAACCAAACCCTATAGGGGTCTGGGTATGGTGATAAAATAAGAAGACCTGATTAAAACCCTGGTCTGGACCTGAAGGTACGATCAATACATGGACCTGGGTATAGTTTGTGAAATTTTATACCAGACCCGGGCCCCACCTGAGTTTCAATTAAGACCCGCAAATTTTCATTGTAAAAATGATAAAAAAATATGGTTTTACCAGGTATGGCCCGGGTCTGGTTCATATAGTTCTTATTGGGTCTTGGTATGGTTGCTCTTATGGTGGGTCTGATTAGACCTGGGTCCAGACTCGATACCATACCCGAAATTCAGGACTAGGTCTGGTTCCACCTGGGTCCGAACCAAACTCGACCAGTTAACACCCCTAAGGTGTTTTGGCTTCAGGGAATTTGGTGAAATTGTAATCCAATTCCACACAGGTTCTGTATGGAAACTGGTATCAGAAGTTGTTTATGCATTTGAAAAAGTGGCAGCTGCTAAATCCAGCTACCACCTTTATGAGGTGGGTAGTTAGCAAATCCAATCTTTGATGCGAATGCAAAGATGAGGGTGCCTCACTTGTTTCCGTAATGCATAAACTCTCATCTTAGCTTTGACAAGTTTGTATCAAATGCATAAACTTTCATCTCAACTACCAGTTCCCAAACAAAACCTAAATTCTTTAGCTATTTTCTAGCCATAAACAAGAATTTTCTGAAATAGGATTCCAATTCCCTTCAATTTCCTGAATCCAAACAAACCATAAAAGATAAAACCCCAACACAAGTGCACCATGAATACAATAATCCAAAAAACAAGGTGTAAAGAAAGAAATGCATCTACACAAAGTTCATGAATTCCATGGTTTGCACAAATACCTGACCAAGTTCATGAATTCCATCTTTTCTAGGAGCGGTGGAAACATTGGAGTTAGGGGTGTCAACGGGCGTGGTTTACCTGAACCCGACCTGAACCAAACCCTATAGGGTCTGGGTATAGTGATAAATAAAAAGACCCGATTAAGATCCGGATCCAGACCTAAAGGTCCGATTAATACATGAATCCGGGTATAGTTTGTGAAATTTTATACCAGATCCAAACCTGGACCTGTACCCAGACCCGAGTTTATATTAAGATCCACAATTTTTCATTATAAAAATATAAAAAATATGGTTTTACTGGGTATGGTCGGGGTTTGGTTCATGCAGTTCTTATTGGGTCCAAGTATGGTTTATCTTGTAGTGAACCCGATTAGACTGGGGTCCGGATCTGATACCATACCCGAAAATATGATCCAAGTCTGGTTTCACCTGGGTCTGAACCAAACCCGACCCTTTGACACCACTACTTGGAGTTCATTCCTTCTTACTATGCCAAACATACCAACCAATGATCAAGGCACTTAGAAGAATATTTATATCTTATTTATAAAATATGAAACTAAACTTGATTGGAGACTGAGGTGACATACCATGCGCTCTTTTAGCTGCTGATTTTCTTGTTTGAGAGAAAACAGTTCGGTCTGCAAAAAAAGTTGTAATATTAGGTGTCCATTGGTTGACATAAATCCTGCCTTTATAAATTATCCTGTTCAGGTCCTTGTGAGAATTAGAGGTGTCAACAGGTCAGATATGACCGAATCCTGTCCAGTATTGGATCTGGTAGGGTCAGGGTTTGATAACAAAGAAAGGGGTCCGATTAACTATTTGGGTCAGACCCATGAATTCCGATATATTAAATGGACCAGGTATGGTTTATATATAAAGTTTTATAGCAAACCCGTATCTGACCTGAGTTCTGATAAAGATCCACATTTTTTCAAATTAAAAAACTAAAAATATTATTTTACAGGGTATGGACTCGGTCTGGTTTATGTAATCTTTGTCAGATCTGGATCAGATTTGGCTTGAGATCCGATGCCAATGCCTCCTATTCAGATCTGGATCTGGACCCACAATTTTGATGGAGGTCCGACCCATTAACACCCCTAATGAGAATAGTAAAGGGTTGAGTAAAGAATGGAAAGTGAAGTAAAGAGAAGCTGATTCTCTTTGTTCAATGAATAACAAATTTAGATTCAGATAGGTAAGACCACCGCAGGGGTCGCCAGGGTAGTCAGCAGGGTGGTTGTGAGGGTGCCTAGATGAAGGCACTGGATCAAACCCTCATCATCACAAAAATAGAATGAAGTTAGGTAAGAAAATGAAAAACTTTTCTATGTTTTTTTTTACCAAGTCAAGGACCCCCCTCCACCCCCCTATTACCGACTGCATATCGACAGTCTTCTGGTCATAAAACCCTTTGAGGCCCCTGCCTACCTGGGAGGAATACCTAATTTCGCCATTGCAGCAAGGGATGCACCTGCGGGTTTGGAACCATGGTTGCCCCTAGCCAGGAAAGCAAAATGAGATCTTTTTTTGTTTTTAAAGTAACACAAATAAATGCTAGAATAGAAGACCATTAAAGGGTTGCCACTTTTCTAGCATAAATTGGTAAATTTCTTCATGTTGCAATTTCTCAAATGATTAGTTTTCTAGATAAGTATCAATTCATCTAGCAAATAGTTTAAAATTCTATGGTAGAATAAAGCACATTCAAATGAAATATCACTTTATTCATGATTTTTTGATTGATGGGGCACATACACTCAAGAAAATTAGTAGATTAAAAAATCTGACAGACATGTTAACCAAGATAGTTACTGCAGAGAAGAGAAGCGAAGGTTGTGCACAACCTCAGTTGCCCTTCAAAACTAGTAGTTGGAGGCATTGCATTGAGATTCTGGATTGCATGAGTAAAGAAGTCACAATGTATGGTTGCTAAAAGAAAATCAATCTTCAAGTGGGAGACTGTTGGAGGAGTATGGCGCCTGCTTCATACTTGGATATAAATTCTTAATTTTTGCAAATCCAACTTTGCAGTGAGTTGGTGGGAGATTAAGGGTGTTAGCATTGAGATGGTTTTTTAAGGGTAGTTATATAATTTTATTCTAGACTCCTTATTGTATCCAACAATATAGTAATAGACTCTAAGTAAAATTCATAGACTCCTCCTATTTAAAGAAACATCTACCTTTGTATTGTGTATCCCAATCGATAAACGAAAAAGGTTTAGTGCAATCGTGGACGAAAATTTTTGTTGAACCATGTAAAAATTTTGTTTTTGTTTGTGCTTGTTTTCTCATTTTGCTTTTTTCATGATTGTTTCTTCAATCTATCGGTAGGTCGTTCCTTAACAATAGGTCAATTCAAACATAACCTTATATATAATGCCTTTGCATGAAGGGCATCTTTTAGGCACAAAAAAAAAAATAGGAGAGGAGAAAAGAAGAAAATAAAAAAAGAAATATCATAAGGCTGTGTTGGGGAGGAGATATTTGGAGGGAATTGGCAAAAATAATTTTGGAGAAAAAAATAATTTACAGGAAATTGAATTCCTTTTTCTTAGTTTGGATGATTAATTTCTTCAAAGATTTAGGTTATCAATTCTTTTGGGTTCTCTATCTTATCTAAAATACTACTGAGAGAAATGAGGAAAACTTGGTACTTAACAAAAAAATTCAAAAAATAACTAGCGGGTCATTTTCAAGAGTCAAAATCGAGTAAGCAAATTAGCATGAAATTCTTTATTCCATGACACGGCTCTTATTCCTTCCAAAAATAGAGGTACAAACAGACCATGTGATTTCTTTTAGTTAACCCAAGTAAAGCATTATCCCAAGACTTGTCAATGTTCATTGAGGTCTGTCAACATCAATGGCCTCTACAGGAGGAGCCAGAAATCCAAATTAGGGTAGGCACAAATGTGTGTGCATATATATATATATATATATATATATATATATATATATATATATATATATATATATATATATAGAGAGAGAGAGAGAGAGAGAGAGAGGTGAGTTTGGGAGAGGCACAACATTCGGGTCATAGTGAGACCCAAACCCATTTATTAAGGATTTTAGGGTCATGGTGGGCACTAGTATGAGGCTCTGCCAGTACTGATATAAAATACGTACATAGACATGCCTGATACATGTGTTTGCGCATGCATGCACGTGTGAGGGCAGTCTGTTCTTGTATGTTAGAGTGTTAGGCTGGGGCACTATGCCTTTTGCATGAAGTGCTTGTTAGGAAAACCACAAGTAAGAAACAACCAAAGGAAACAATAAACAAGAATGATCAAACCAAACATAGCAAGAACACATAGATTTAAGTGAAAAAACCTCCCTTCAAACCCGAGAGAGAGTAAAAAAATCACGGTCGCCCAGAGAAAAAACTTTATTGCTCTTCAACGACTGTTATAAGAGAGAAAGAAAAAAAATAATTTATACAAGGCAAAGGGCGACAACCCTAAACCTAAACAAATCGAGTCTTATCCAATAAGAAACCGGGTCTCAAACATAAGCCCCAAAAAAATTTCTTTCAGGGGGCCCGCGCCGGGTGAGCCCGAGACCCCCCTTTCTGCAAGGGCAAAAACTCTTAATCAGGCTCCACAACTCATCAATCTCTCACTTGAAGACTGATACAAAAAAAGTTCCTTTATCTATCTTGTCTTCCCAATCTTTTCTTTGCATCTCTAGAATGACAACCCTCCCTCATGCTCAATGAAGGAGTCCAAATGAGGCAATGCACTGCCTCAGTTTCTCAGTGGTCACACCCTTTGTCAACATGTTTGCTGGATTCTTGTCACCAAGGATTTTCTTTAATGACAATATTCCATCATTTATCGTTTCTCGAATGTAATGATACCTCAATTAAATGTGCTTTGTCCTTAAATGAAATACTGGATTCTTTGCAAGACACAAAACACTCTGACTGTCACTGAAGAAAACACTTCTGTTTTTTTCCTTGCCAATCTCTTTCAGAAAATTCTTCAACCACACTATCTCCTTTCTAGCCTCAGAAATAACAATATATTCAGCTTCTGTGGTTAAGAGGGAAACACATTTTTGAAGTCTTGACATCCAGCTGATCGTGGTGTTATCAAGTGTAAACACATCCGGAAGTGCTCTTCTGTCCGTCCATGTCTCCACCAAGGTCTGCATCTACAAAACCTTGCAAGTTTGTACTTCTCCCACTGAAACAAAATGTCATACCTGATGTCCCCTTCAAATATCTCAATAACCACTTCACAGCTTCCCAATGCTCTGGTCCGGGATCCGCCATATAACAGCTCACAACTCCCACTGCATGAGCAAAGTCCTGTCGAGCCCTGCACTGAAGGGAGCCCCCAGAACCCCCCTTTCTGCAAAGGCAAAAACTCTGAATGAGGCTCCACAACTCATCTGTGCTCACCTCCAAGAATTCAGCTCAAATTTTAATACTAACAATCTGAGCGCTTTATCATTGTAACAAGCAGTCACCTCATGCATGTATATATGAATATAAAAAAAAGAAAGAAAAAGAGAAAGTGAAAGAGAGATCGAGAGAGAAAGATTGATACCAATTTTTGCGCCCTGGAGCGAGCAGCAGACTGGCGACTCTTCATCATTCTTGAGTGCTTCATTTCCTGAATTCCTTCTTGGCTTCTACCATCCTGTCTATTATTATTTGTTGAATTTCCTATCACTGTGACAATGGATGTCCCACTTTCATGTCCAAATATGTTTGATCCATACATATTTTGGTCAACTTCATATGCAGATGGCAATGTTGATGCGAAACAATCAACCTGTAACATTGGCACCATGATGTTTTGTAGGGATTCTTGGTTCATATTGTTCAGAATCAAGAAAATTTGATCAAGGGTACTGGATGGTTTGCCATTTGTAGAGTTGAATGAAAGCATGGTTTCTCCTTGTAGATTCTCTTCTTTAGGACATTTCCCATTTGTTACATTTTATAAGAAATTTTCTATGATCTTCTATTAATAATAGTAAACGAATCTAATGTACAAATCTGAAATTATCCCCTTTTTTTTTTGAAGAAGAATTATCTAAATATGTCGATGACACTTTCAATGTCACATTATAGTATCTGACTTGCCTTTTATGATTGTAATGAAGGTGCATTCACCTAGGGCACGTTTGAAAGTGAAAAAGATGTAGTGAAAAATATATGTGGTTTTTCTAACCTTTTTAAACGAGAGAAAATTTCTCTTTGAGTGATTTTTTCTAAAAAATATACTTTTTTAATGAAAACATTTCTCAATGGGGAGAGGTAGAGGAATATTGTTTGCTACCAAGAGAAAATGATGATTTACACTTTCCACCACCAATCTCACCACCACCACCCACCGTCACCCACCTTGCGAAAAACTCGCTCCGCATGATGATTTTTTTACCATCCATCTCACCACCACCACCACCACCTACCATCACCCACCTCCCTAAAAAACTGTGCCGAAGAAGCTCTATCACCACAACAACAACCACCATCACCCACCTTCCAAAAAAATGCCCTCCCCACCATCTATCACCACCATCCATCACCCACCTCTCAAAAAACTGGACCACATAAGCTCCACCACCACCACCACCACCACCCACGATGACTTTTCTCCACCACCATCCATCTCACCTCCACCCACCATCACCCACCTCCCAAAAAAACTGGACCATAGAAGCTCCACCACCATCACCCATGATGATTTTCCTCAACCACCATCCTCACATCCATCTCACCACCACCCACCATCACCCACCTCCCAAAAAACCGCATCAAAGAAGCTCCACCACCACCACCTCTTTCTCTCTCTCAATTTTGTTTAAGATTTTTCATTTTATTTTTCTCATGCTACCTATACAAGTGAATTTTTCAATTTTGAAAAAAATATCATATCAAAACTTTTCATATGCAAAATTTTCTTTTCCTATGAGAGTTTTTCTTGCTTTCAACTTTGCCCTAGTGATGCTATGCAATTTTATATTTGTGAATTGCCATATAAAAAAAAATTACATGTGAAAAGTAGATTTGCAATTTAGTTTTAGTATAGTTTTCCCAGCAGTTATTAATGCCCATGGCTCTCTAGTCGGTGTCATTGTGCAAGCATATCTCATGCTTGGGCTGTTCAAATTTGGTATGTGTCAGGGTCTATTGTCTGCAACAATGGTGAACAAAGCCAGCCAAGTAGAGAGAGAGAGAGAGAGAGAGAGAGAGAGAGAGAGAGAGAGAGCATGAACATCTTAAAGTGGGTGAATTCTTATTAAAATTCTACATAGTACCATTACAAGAGGGAGACCCTTATTCTCGAAACTAACTTCATTGATCAAGGAGTGGAGGGCTAGAGAGGAGTTAAAATGGCAGCACTCACGCATTTAGTGGCACTCACGCATCTAGTGGCTGCGGGCTGGTGATGGAAATAAAAGGCAAAACCGACAAGCATAGTCTGAACAACCTTTGTAAAAATTCTACCAAAAATTATGTCTTGCAAGTGGCACAGACTCAAAATGCACTCATGTCACTCATGCATGCAACTTTTCAAAGGAAAAACTCAGTCTTGGTTTTTCACAAAAAGAAAAGAAAAGCAAAACAAAGGATGTTTTTTTTTTGGCAAATCCAGTAGTTGTCATTACATCATGACTTTCATCATGCAATATTCCATTGTTACTCATCAAGCACACAACTCTATTACTTGGTAAATGTCATCTAAAATGTGGATACTTTATGCAATTTTGCAATCTCTTTTTAAAATACAAGCTTTTACAAAATTTTGAATACCATGTTTTAAAACTGTGTTGCAAAGGAAAACTGGTCAACTTTTTAATCTTTAACCTAAAAAAGGTAAGTTTTTCCTTTCAAAAACTTGACCAACTTTATTCGGCGAGATCCAAACGGTATTGACAATTTAGTTCCCTTTTCAAAATTGGTTTGACCTTTTTTGACGAGATCCAAATGGTCTCGACAAACCGATTTTGTTTTTCAAATTGGTCCGATCTCGTTCTGCGAGATCTAAACGGTCTCGACAACCCAATTTTCTTTTCAAAACTAGCCTGATTTCATTCAGCGAGCTCCAATCAGTTATGGCAACTCAGTTTCCTTTTCAAAATTAACCTCATCTCGTTCGGTAAGACTCAAACGGTCTCGACAACTCATTTGCTTTTCAAAAACTGATCCAACCTCATTTGGCAAGATTTTACACAATCTTGAGGCAAAATAGTTCATATCATTCAATCATTGGGGGTGTCTATTTCTTTATCCTAAATCGAATTATATTCGATTAATGACAAATTGGGGCATATGTAGGCACACAATTTTTTATGATGCTTAAGTGCAATAACTCAAAAAGTATTTTTTCAGGTTCTTCGATGAAAATCTCAAAATCTTAGGTTATTTTACACACCCTAGTTTCAAAAAGCCCTAAAAAGATAGGTATAAACCATAGAATTCTAGAAACCCCCACAAAGATGTCCAAAACACCCAAATTTCCCAAATTTTCTATTTTTTTTTCATTCCCACTTTCAGTCTTTCCCCCTTTTTGCCTGGACATAAAAAAACTTTTTGCATTTGATCATCGAAAGACAAAAGTTTTTGTCGTCTCGCTTTTAGTTTTACCCCCCTTTTGGTATGAATGACGAAAGTTTTTGCCATCTGATCACAGGATGACGAAAGTTTTTGTCATCCTTTTTTTAGTTTGGATAGCAAAAGTTTTTGCCATCTACTATAGGATGATAAAAACTTTTGCCGCTTGTTACATCAAACGTTTGGGTAGGCCTTGGGCCTCATCTGTATCCTTATCCCAACCTCTATGTACATTTTAATTATGGAATCCTTTGTGGAAAACCTCTAGATAAACCCTATCATGTGTATATATATGAACTTAGATCTATTTGAGGTAGATCCAAATCCAAAGCTCATATGATCCACAATTCATTATTGAGGCCTATAAATAAGGAATGCCTCCTAAGAGTTGACCCATCTAAAAAACTCATACCTAAGTATTGGCCCTAGAGAGAAGCGATTGCATAACCTCATCCTAACTCTCTCTCTATCTCCATGATCCTAGAGCCCTATGTAGAGGTGCTGCAAGATTTATTCTTCACATCAACACATCTACGCAGAGGTGTTGTTGGGTGGTGGAAATGTGATTCTTAGACAACCATACACACCCCATGAAAGGGTTTTGCTGAAGAAAGCCTGCAAATTGGAGCCTGAAAGCCTAATGGACCCTGACTTTAAAAAATATAACATTTAGATCGATTATATTATTTATGCTTTACTTTTGCTTTTATATTTATTTTTCATTATTTGTTGCATAAATAATTATACACTCTTTTGATCTAAATTGCATGTTATATCGTTTCCTTGAGGTTTAGAATTATGATTTTGAATTCTTTGAATAGTGGATTTCGAGTTATGAAGGTCGAACCTGCCTCTACTTCACCTTCTCGACTAAAACTTAAAACTAATATCCCATATCTTCTGAATTGATTTTATAAAATTAAGGTAAGTGCACTTAATTTATCACACAATTTTTGTTATCAGATAGATTTCAAGAATTTTAAATATTGTTGACAAAAATTTCTACCATGAAATCATTTCACGTACAAATTGGGGTACTTTTTGCCTCTTGTTTCATGTGTACCTCTAGGATGCCAATGTATTGTAAGTGCAAAAATCAAATGTTAAAAGTTAATCAAGTTAAATTTAGATAATATAGATATGATTTATTTTTTTAAGAAAATATGGATATGACTTTGATATTAATCACAATTTGGTGCTTATAACTCTTGACTACATTCAATAAGTTTTTGCATAAGATTGTTGAAAAAATCAAGGTTGCACGAGGCGATGAAGCCTACTCCGCTGTTTATCAATCCTTTAAACTCACGAATCAGAGTTTACTATTAGAATTAAACTTGTTTACCAATCAGAGGTTGCATGAGGTCATGGTTTATAAACCCTCTACTTTGTCCTAAATTTATCTATTGATAGCCATGCATTCTTAACTTTCAATAAGTTACGTATTTAAATCAAATAGATTACTTACTTTTTTTTTAATGGAAAGACATATTACTTTCTTAAAATGCTATTTCTCAACTTGATTGGTGCAATCAAAACTTGATCTATGTTATTGGATGTAAATCCACATTAGTTTTTTTTTTTTTTAATATTGAAGTAATCCTAGGCTTGTCCCAATGTGACCCTACTTATTTGGGATAAAACATGTAAATTGGATTAGGATTGGGTTCAATATTTTTTTATTTTATGATCCAAAAGGGATCCAAGATCTATCTCATATTAGCCGTGAGATCTAAGAAAATTTACCCCCAAAGGTTGTTGGTAAAAAAAAAGAGCTTAAGATGTGAAATCAACTTGAATTTTGGATCTTGTAAACAATAGGATTCTAAAAAAATGTTATTAGTTTTGAATCATGATTTAAAAACCCTAATTCTAAAATAAGCCCTTATGGTGCACACATTTAATGTTAGAGATAAACACTTCATGAAGAAGTTGGAGTAGGTACCTATCTTTGAGTTAATGCAACTCATGTTTAGGTACTTAAAAACCTAAACATTTTTTTTAAAAATTGAACCCACTTATTGTAGGATTAGAAAATGGATTACATCAATGATACGGTGACCTTGATAGAACTGAAAAGTCAAGCCTCCATCTTGTCATGCTATCATCTGCATGAAATAGATCCTGCATTTAGGTCATGTTTGTACCTGACCATGCTTGTCCCAAACCAGTATCAGGACAAATTGGACGTGTGGTAGAAATAGGATGGATCATCATCAAGCCTTATCCCAACTACATGGGGTTGACTTTATGAGTCCTATTTAGGAATAAGATGGATCTAAACTGGAAAATACTTGTGTATGGATCCTAAGGCATCCAAGCTATACTTAGTTCATAAAACCTAAAAAACCAAATTTATTTTATTACAATATATAGACACCTAGTGGGGGGCTCTTTTATCATATATAAATCCATATCATTTGATTCAAACCTAGATAAGTGGGATATGAATCATACATCAAGTCTGGATCTAAGGTTGGATCATTCTGTATCCATTCACTTTTCATAAATTTCACCAATAAGATTAAAAAATTATTTAATATCCACTAAGAGAGTTTTTTCACACATATACTAGCAGGCTCGCACACATAGAGGAAATTGATTTGCGACATGAGTCTAGAAATGTGCCGAGGACACGTGGCGAAGAACTTGTTTTCCTTCCTTGCGGGTTTTAGCAACCAAATGTTCGAATAGCTACAGAAAATAAAACACAAATGTGAGCAAAAGAAGATCCAAAAAATGAAATGTAAAGCATAGTTATGAATCTTCTTGACATTTGAAACTACATGTTATCTCTTTGAACATGTTAATAATACTGACTTTGCTTCCAAAGAAAACTACTTTTGTTCTCATTTTCTTAAAAAAACCAATACCAAACATATATTATTTTAATTTTGTAAATTATTTCTTACCTTGTTATTAAATGATATATGCTTTTAATCATTTATTCATTTTTTTTTTCATTTCACGTATTGCTAACTATGGCCTCAAGTGGGTTTCTAACTGCAGAAGTAAATAATGACTATCAATGTTGAAAATTAATCCCAACTTAACAGTTCAAAAAGATATAAACAAAGTAAGATTTGCATGACTGCAAAAGTTAGTTGAGAAACTCAAAAAATAATGAAGCATTAAAAGCACTAATAATAATATAGAGATATGTTTATTTTCAGATATATTAAAATATTTGTTTATAATCCTCCAGAAACAGTATGTCACAATATCTCAAAACACTTGAATAGAAGAATGACAAGCACAAACTTGTGGTTAGAGCAGAATGATCTTATAGTTACATGTATAACATGTCAAACACTTTGTTACACTATTATACAAGCTACAATAATAACCACAACATAATTGAAATTGAGAGGAGAAGGAGCATACTGTTTCTTTCTTCAGCAGTTCATTTTCCTTCCTCAATTGGGAAACTTCATACTCAAGCTGGGTTGTATATGCCTAAGGTAAAATAAATGTGAGTATACAATCACAGTAGAAACTCAATTCTATTGTAGAAAGTTTTTCGAAAAGATTGAGAGCATTAGAAATGGATTTTGGTAAAAAATTGTGATCACTTATGAAGGATGTGGCTTATGGTTTTATTTAGGGATGTCAACAGGTTGGATGTTGTTTGACATCTAACCCAAATCTGACTCCAATTAGTTGGATTCAATAAAGAAAACCAAATTTGATTAATAATTGGATTTGGGTTTGTTTTAAGATTGCATATCCGAATCCAATTACATGCATTTAATCGGAATCAACATTAGCCTTTTCCCATCTGAATTTGAATCTGAATCTGAATCCATCTCTGATTAGCCAAATTAGCTGAATCTGGTATTGGAGACATCTGACATGAATCCTACCAGTTTGCATCCCTAGTTGCACTGGTACTTGATACACCCAAACATATTGCGTTGCCAATACTCAATGTTGGTATAAAACTCATTGGCAACCACAAGTGTATCAAATATTTTTTTTTTTTTTCAAATCAAAATATTTAAGAATCTCATCACAAGTACTTGAGGATCTCAAACAATCTTCATTAGAAATTAGTTTCTTTCACATTATAAATGAGTGTTACACTTGTTTCTATCAACGTTTTAATGTGCAAATGATGATGCCATCATTATGACGGCACCATTTTTCATTGAGGAATTTAACTATTATGAATAATAGGAAATTAACACAATTATTCATATATGTATACTAGGTTACCTTAATTCTTTAGTATCTTTATGAATAAATACATCAAAATATTAGTTTTTATATCTTCATTCCAATAATACAGAAACTTGTACCGATTGTTTTAGGAGCCATATCATTTTGCTGGAAAAGTTAATCCAATATTATTTTTCTATAAAACAGGTACCTTCTAAGTTTTACTCTCAACTTCATCATTATTATTATTTTCTTGTGGAGTTCCTTTGTCTTCCCAAACAGTTCAATGTTCAAACTTGACAAGCACAAAAATTAGCAGCAAAAGCCTACAGAAATCCCTTATCCGGGTGCTTAGGCCCATTTAAAGATTGAATAAACCTGTATAAAAAATGTCCTTAGCTAATTTTTGAATCGGGTTCATAATCAGTGTGACAATTACCCTATAAAGACTCGCTTTTAAAAATAATAGGAGATTTGTCTTTGTGCACTTTTTTAAATTTCCAAAGTTTTACTTTAACCTAAGACTTGGAATGAACATTTAGCATGGCATTGGCTTGTGTCAGACCCAGCTTCGACCCCACCCTCATGCGAGAGTAGGGATGTCAACGGGTCGGGTTTACCCGGACCCAACTCGAACCAAACCCTATAGGGTCCGGATCTGGTGATAAATTAGAATACCCAATTAAGACCAGGGTCTAGACCCGAAAATCCGATTAATACATGGACCTGGGTATAGTTTGTGAAAATTTATACCAGACTGAGCCTGACTCGAGTTCCAATTAAGACACTTAACTTTTCACTGTAACGGGCCAGGTCGGGTATGACCTGGGTCTGGTTCATGTAGTTTTTATCGGGTTCGGGTATGGTTTTTCTTATGGTGGGTCTGATTAGACTCAAGTTTGAACCCAATATCATACCAAAAAATCGGGTCCAGGTCTGCACATGGCTCCGAACCAAATCGGACCCGTTGACACCCCTAAGCGGGAGAGCAGATCAGGTGATCTGACAATTTAAGAAGTGATTTCCATTGATTCATCTCACAAGGATCTCATGGTCTTTGTGCATATTGTAGAGGGTGAGGATTCCAAATCACCTTCGTTAAAGTGATTTGGCATATCACGTGATGTGCTCTCCCCCCACTTTCAAAGTCGGAAAGAATTAAAAAAAAAAAAGCTAAAAAACGTAAAAGTCTACCCATGATTAGTTTACCCAATTAATTAGTGCAATTAATTAGGTAAATATTAAATGATTAATAGGCTTTTGTGTACTCAATTAATTATCTTTTTAGTTTTCATAAAATTAATGTAATTAATTAAGTAAATAATAATAGTTATCAGGTTATTATATAATTAATTAATTAATTTTTTAACTTTATATTATTAATAATTAATAAATAGCTCTGGCCCATCAAGCTGGCCCTATAGCTCACGGGTGAACATGGACCATGACCTATGTATATAATGGGTCGGGTTTCAACCCGGTAGTTAACATGCCCGAACTTAAAACCTTGACCCAAACCCAGCTCATCTAGCGCCCCGGCCCGTTGCCCACCCCTAGACATGACTAGTACCATCAGTGGATTCCTTTCCATTTAATGTCCATCATCATGGTTTCGTCATTGCCAGCTTCAGCCTTTGGTGCAATTATGAGCAATGACCAAGTGTTAAGCAATAGATTCAATGACCAAAGTTAAAAACGGCTACCAGCTGTCATTGAAGATAAATTCAAAATTAGAACTTTATTATTTTAGAATTCGCAAAAAGATGATGAAATATAGAAAATACTAGAAATAAAAATGTAATATCATGAGTAACAAAAATATTTTTACATCACAAAGTAGAATACCATACGAGGTGAAATTACAATATAATTAACTTTTGGTGTTCCTTAAAAGAAAATTTCAAAGTTGTGCAAATTGCGCTAGGGACGACAATGATGGCAGAAAAAGCCTGATTTAAATCAAGGTAATGTAGCTTTAATTAGTTTATTGGGTTGGCAATGTCTCATCTTCCTTTCATGAACCAGCAAAACTATTAGCCAAGATATTGAGGTAGGATGAGAATGAAAATTTATTTGAAAAAATGTCCTACTAATTATGGAGTTCCTCTACTAATCCCTAATTTAATAAAGTTATTTTCTAATAATAATAGCAATAGTGAACTTATCATTGTCTTTCAAATCTTAGCATTGTATTTAATAAAGTTATTTTCTGATAATAATAGCAATAGTGAACTTATCATTGTCTTTCAAATCTTAGCATTGTATAACTAGGTTGGTAGACTTGAAATGAGAAGCAATAATTGATACATGAACCAATAATTGCCAGAAGTGATTAATTTTAAAATGTCCTGCAAGCAACTGCAAGCAAAGATGTAAAAAGCAGCCCCAAAGGGGTTTGGTTTAGTAGGATGGGACTTAGACTGCTGGTCTAGGTTAAAATCTCATAGGTGTCACCCCTTGCACAAGATGAAAAGTGGCGACACCCTAAGGGTAAGAGGTAATAAGCTAACAGAGTTTTAGGCTGCCAGGAGTGCAACCGTAAGTAGCAGGCAGAGACAATGCGGCTAGGTCTTAGCATTGTATAACTAAGTTGGTAGACTTGGAAGCAGAAGCTGATACATTAAGCAAAACCAGCAGTGATTTATTTCAAAATGTTCTGTAAAAGAAGATGTAAAAGGAAGCCCCAAAGGGGTATGAGACCTAGGCCGCTAGGCAGCTGGTCTAGGTTCAAATCTCATTGGTGTTACCCCTTGCGCAAGATGAAGTGTGGCGACACCCTAAGTTAAGGGGTAAGCCCACGGAGTTTTAGGCTGCCAGGAAAGGGACCATAAGTACTGCAAGCATAGCCGGCTCTGCTAGGCCTACTATCGTGGGGATGGTTTCTCGGTGTAAATATTAAAACAAAGATGTAAGAAGCAATTTTAATGCAAAATGAGAATCAAACAAGAAGTGAAACACAATGACCAAAAGAAGCAGTTGCATGAAAATGGAAGCTGCGAATCTAGAGAGAGAGAGAGAGAGAGAGAGAGAGAGAGAGAGAGAGAGAGGTTACCATCTTCCTTGCTCTAGAACGAGATGCAGATTCGCGATTTTTCACCATCCTCCTTAGCTTCTTCAGCTCAGGGTCTTGCAAACTTCTCCCAGTCACGCTATCAAAGAATCCATACTCAGACGTGACCATGCTATTGTTTTTCATTCCCTTCAGCTCGCTTCCAGACGTCAGATAATCACTGATACCATGAAAGCTCATTTTCTCCTTGCTTTCCTGTTGCTCCATTTCCATTCCAAACATGAAGTTGGCAGCCCACACTTGATTCATTTCTCTCTGTTTCTCTTCTTCCCGCAAACTATATATGGAAGTGAGTGCACCACTCACCTACTTATATCACTTCTTGCCTTCAGCGAAGGCTACACATCCTCTTCTTCCTTTTAATTCTTTATTTCAGAGCAATAATGTTGGCACCAAATTATTAGGTCACAAGTAACTTTGCCGTTTTTTGAGTCGTGAGTAATTACTTACAGAACAAATAAGAATTTAAGTACTCACCGACTTTTAGGCGTGTCTTACTCTGAATATTCTCTTGCTTTTTAGAAATTTGTTTACGCGTGTCTTAATTCTGAATAGATTACCTGCTTTTAGAAATTGATTTATGCATGTCTTAAGTTTTGAATAAAATCTCTTGTTTTTAGAAATTGATTGACGCGTGTCTTAATTCTTAGTAAATCACTTGCATTTAGAAATTGGTTTACATGCACTTAATTCTTAACATCAAAATTGTCCACATGAAAAAAATTATAAGGATATATTGTTATAATTCGAATTTCTTTTGAGAAAGCAAATGGTCGAATTTATCATCATACATACAATAATGCAAAAATATTGTTGAACTTTTCACTGATTAAGATATACTGTAAGTTTTTTTTTCATTGTTTGAAAGAGAAGAGTGGTTACCAAAATTTGATATTAGGCATGGCATTGCAATTTTCTTGCTTTATAAAAAATTAGAAAAAGAAATAAGGAAGACTTAAATGTTGGTAAAAAAATGCACAAGCTATAATTTTAGAAATTGACTTGTGCATGTCTAAATTCTTATAATCAACATAATAAGAAAAACCTAGAAGATGCCTTTGCTGCTAAAACATAATTTGTTCTAGACGATGCTAAAAAAACTTCAATATTATCATCTAAACCAAAATGAGTCACATTGATTTGGAGCTGGTGGGTAATATCTGGCTAGGTGCTTTCTTTGATTTTTTGCCGGCAGTTGGTCAATCAGGTGGAATTTTTGTATTATGGAAGCGGTCATGGGAGGTATCATCTTCGAAGAAAGGTCTGTTTTCAGTTTCTCTATTTTTCCAAACGGCCTTCAAGGGAGGTCCTTTTGTCTTGTATGTGGTTTATGGACCTTGCACCTCTGCTAGGAGGAGGTCCTTTTGGGAGGAGTTGCATCTTGCCGGGTCGTCATCTTTAGCTATGCTATTTGGTGGGGATTTTAATTCAGTTTTATCTCTTGACGACTCCAACAAGCCTTTGTCCTGTCTCTTTGCAATGAAGGGTTTCCAGAATTTTCTTCGCCTTGCAAATCTTGTACCCCTGCACATGTCTGGTGAGCCTTTTTCTTGGTCTAACAAACATTCTGAACTTTGTTTGTGCAAACTGGATTGGGTGGTCATCTCCCCACTTTTCTTCGACCGGTAGTTGGATATTGCTGGTGTAATTGCTCTGAGAATCAACTCGGATCACAGTTCGATCATGGTTTCTTGGGATACTGGTTTTAGGCCTTCTCGTTTATTTCGCTTTGAACGAGATCTCTAAAGGGTGGCAACAGTCAAGTCCTATTGATGGATGGGGGCAGCCTTTCAATTGGCTCAAGAGCTGAAGTCTGTTAGGTCCTCTATTTGATCATGGTGCAGTCATAACAAGAGCACAAAGTTTTCGGATTTGCAGGGTTGGGAAGATGAACTCTCTACCATGTCTCGGTCCCAAGATATTTTCGCTGATCATGTTGATGCTCAACCTGTCGACCACATTAATTTTCTTCTCGAGCAGTTTTCTGAATGGAGAATGCGTGATGAACTTAGGTGAAAACAATGCTCCAGGCTCAGCTGGTTAAGATGGGGTGATTCAAATACAAGTTTTTTCCATCAAACGGCTTCCGAGCGGCGATGTATTAACAAAATTCAGTTCATCCATATCCTTGACACCTATTTCTCTGATGGTGAAATTTTGCCGGTTGTTACTGAATATTTTAGGGGTGTTTTTGCCTTTGTTCAGTTTGAGGGGGGAGGCATGTTGTCTGATCTATTCCAAGCTATTTCGAATATAGATAAACGTGGTCTGCAGAGGCCTTTTTTTATTCTGCGATCCAAGAGGCAGTCTGATCATTGTTCAATTGGAAGGCCGCAGGTGAAGATGGTTTCCCGATTGACTTTTTAAGCACTTCTGGGACAGTACTAAAGAAGATCTGTCCAAAGCATTTGATTCGGTCTCTCACTCCTACTTGCTTGATGTGCGATATATGGGTTTTGGGCAATCACTGGTTGGGCTAAATTAACGACCTCACTTTTAATGCTTCTGTGGTTGTGTGAGTTAACGAATGCACTGAGCAACCACTCTCTCTTAAAAGGGGGCTTGGACATGGTTTTTCCTTGTCCCCTCAACTTTTCAACCTTGCTGCAGAAGGACTGGCTTGTATCGTCAAGCGTTCGGTCGAGACTGGTTTCTACAAGCCTTTATATCTTCATAGTCAGCAGATTTCTATTTTACATTACACCGACGATTTGGTGATTTTTGGTGAATCAACCTATGAACAAATGGTAAGAGTTGCTTTCTTGCTAAGGTATTTTAATTTCTCTCATTTCGGGATTGTGTATCAATGCAGCCAAATGTTCGGTGAACATGTTTAATGTAGACCATATGACCATCTTGACGGCATTATTGATATTTGATTGCCCATTGGGTACCCTTCCAACTGTCTACTTGGGTATTTTTTTGAGAGATAAGGTCGTTAGTGCTTTTTTTTAAAATTTATAACCCGAAAAAAACTGCACCCGGCATGCCTGGTCGTGCTGGCTACGGTCGTCATGCCAGCAGCGTAAAACTCGGAAGCTAGGACCTCTGCGAGGTTGTCGACATGGCGAGGCCGAAATCTATCAATTGCTGTGGCGAGTGGTGATGATTAGGTATATACTTTCTGCAATCCCGACTTACAGTATTTCAGTGCTTTGGTGGTGTTCAAAGGATAACTTTTTCAGTTTCCTCATGTTATAACTCATGCTTCCTCCTGATTGTATATGGGGTGCTCCAAGGTTTTCGCTTGGCTTTTGTTGCAGGATAGGCAGGGATGCACAACGAATTGAGCTAGCTCGAGCTCAGCCCAAAGCTCGTCTTTGCTTTATATGAGCCGAGTTTGTACATAGCTCTGAGGCTGGGACGAGCAAACGAGCCGAGCTTGATCGGCCTACTGAGCTCGATAAGGCTAGGATAAAAGTGTGTATATATATATATAATATTTGCGAAAAAATCAAAAAGTTATTGTTATCATAATGGGTAAGGTGTTGGTCTTTTTCTCATAAGGTGTTTGAGTTTGAATTTCATCTTTTACCTTTTTGTAATCTGGAGGATTTTTAGTATGTATATATTGCTTTTTATCATAATAGACAAAATACATGCTCTTGCTTAGTGGTGCGTCACTTGTGAAATGTTAAGAGAGGTTGGGGTTGAATCCCACCTTATCAAATTTTTTTAAAAGATCAACCTTTTAGAATTCCATTGAAGCTCGGCTCGAGCTCGGAACCAAGCCGAATCTGGATGCTATTCAAGCTCGGCTCTGAGCTTGATCCGAGCTTGGACTGAGGCATTTTGAGCCGAGCCAAGTTCAAACAGCCTAGGCTTGGCTCAAACTCGGCTTATGTGCATCCCTAGGGATAGGGTGCAGACCCAGCTGAATATCCACAGATGGGGACTCCAACTACCTAGTAGATGTGTGCTTTGTTGCTGCAATGAACAAGGTAGCTTCCATCTTTTTTGGACGTGTCCATACTTTCAATATATCTTCTCTGCATCCTGGTCTTCACTTGAATTAGTTGTAGGAGAGGTCTCTTGGGTCATAGACTTGCTAATGGGACCTCTTCATGTTGTTGCCTCTATGAAATGGAGATATGTCTGGCAATGCTGGATCTTATCAGCTTGGTGATCCATTTGGTGCGAGCGAAACTCTAAGGATCTTGGATCACCTCCATCAGTTGTGTTGAGGCAATGCTGGATCTTGGATCACCTCCATCAGTTGTGTTGTTGCCTCTATGAAATGGAGATATGTCTGGCAATGCTGGATCTTATCAGCTTGGTGATACATTTGGCGTGAGCGAAACTCTTGAACTTTTAAGGATCTTGGATCACCTCCATCAGTTGTGTTGAGGCACATTCTCTCTGATTTCTGTTTATGATCAGTCAGAAGTGGGGTTTTCAGGATGTACATTGGCTTCACCCTCTTTTCAAAGGTCACCAATCTCTCTTTGACTCGGTCTTGGTGGATCTCTCCTCGATCAGAGCCTCTCTGCAACTGATGAGCATATCAATGAACTGTTTTCCCTCTCTCTAAAAAAACATTTTGGCAAAGCTAGGGTTTTGATGCAATTGAAGAGATAAAAATTTTGAATGGGTAAAAGATTTGTTTTGAATACTTAAACCCAAGTTCTTGTCATATGTAGTTAACCTCCACTTACATGCAAAGATTGTTGGATGCTCGTTGGCAAGGGATTGTCATTTTTATATGCCCTAATTCGAAATTGTTGCTCTAAAAGATAGATTAATTGAATTGTCACTCTCCCTTCTGAGTTACAAAGGCAACCTGAGTTTCTCTAATCCAAATAAAGCTAAATGATGGGAAAAGGAATTCATTTTTATAGATGAAAATAAATCACATATGACAATATATCATGTCATTTACAATCCTATGTATAAGCTTTTTATGTTTGTTTTGACCAATATGAATTGAGATGTGATTCAGTTTGTTTCATATTATTGCAAGTTGGAGATCCAAGCAATTTTCGAATTCAATTCAATCTCATAGTCAAATAGGTTGAATCCAATATCATTCATCTGGTTACTCTTCATGATAAAATCTAGATCAAATGCCTATTAGATGCAAAACTAAATGCGTACGAATGAATAAATATTTGAACTAATATTAATATTGAATTCAAGGGTCACTAGAATATGAGATCTACGCCGGGGCAATTGGTAATATGTCAAGAAAAGTTTGTAAATGCATGAAAAGTTAAAATCCAATTGAGGGCGTAAAGCACCTTGTACGTTAAAATTGCATGCAATTTTAAAGCAGAAAACCGGATTGTTAACTGAAGCTTATGAAATCCACCACAATAATTAATAGTGGTGTTCTCTTTGTTAGCATGAAAGACTTTTTAACATTCAATTATTTATAAAAACTGCACAATATAAGGTAACGTTAATTTGGATGACACCTCAAAACACCTCAAACCAGGTTTTACTCGTAAAACCTGGTTTTGTGGTTGTTTGGGTGCCACTGAACCAGGGATTTCTATAGCCTGGTCAAAACCCAGTTTTGAAAAAATCACCCACCCTATTTCTTTACCAGAAAACCTGTTTTTTCGGGTGGGGGTGATGAGTGACCACCATCTCTCCTCCACCCTCCACCATGCCCCTTGTAAACCAACTACCGGCCGGCCATAATATGGTCAGGCAGTGGTCGGAAAATACTTGGAAGGTACCGTCATCCTCCGATGTTACCGTTCCAGAAAATGGCCAAAAATGTTCTGTTCTTTTTAAAAAAATTCTGAATCCGGCCAGCTACCTGCCGGAAAATGGCTGGCCAAAATTTTTTTTGACCTTTTTTAACGTTGTTTTGTATTTTTTAGTTTCTGGCCATTTTTCGGCCAGCCACAGGCCGGAAAATGACCGGGCTGTTACCAGGAAAATGGCACCCAAGTTTTTTCCTTTTTAATAATTTTTTGTATTTTTTAGTTTCCGGCCATTTTCCGGCCGGCCCTCATGTGTTGGTACCAGTCCGGCAAGTGGCTGGCCAGAAAACGGAAACCCAAATTTATTTTTTAATGTCTTTTTTTGTAAATTTTCACTTTCTGCCAATTTCCGGCCAGTCACAATCGGAAAATGGTTAGATGAGGGATTCGCGGTGCGAGCAGGAATAGTCGACCATCTAGTGGCTGGCCTGAAATTGGTTAGTCATGAATTTTTGTTTTTTTGTTTTGTTAATTTTTTGAGATTTAGAAATCTTTTTAAGGTTTTGGGTCATCCAAACACAAACAGAACCTGACTTTTGCCAAACCAGCTTTGACAAAAATCAGGTTTACAAGCGAACCAAGTTTCTAAAAACCGTGGTTCTTGCCTCTTCTCATCCAAACGGGAATAGAACCAAATTTGCAAAATAATGAGGTAATTAAAAATGAGTTTATTTGGAAGGTGGATGTCAGGAAGAACCAAAGAAAGTTGGAATAGTTTTGGGAATCAAAATATCTCCATACTTGCTTAGTTTCTTTTGGTTGATGGGCAATCAGGAAATTCCAGAATTAAAAAAAGAAAGAAAAAGAATCCAAACCTACCCATTCCTTCATTTTTTAAAAAGGCTATCCCCCAATTTGCCAATCAAAGAATCATATTAATTTATGACATTTTCTTGTCAAAGGCTATCCCACATTAGCCATGTTTTAAGAAAAACTATAGGGTATAATCTGTCATTAATGCTTTTTGGTACAGTTATAAATCTAGGTCTCAAGGAAAATATCGTGAAACTTTCAAAAGTGCATACATCTATGGAAAATATCGGTATGTGAAAATTATAAACTACATAACAAACAAAACTATATACTGGACAAATCGATAATAAAAAGAATTTTAAAAAAACACATTTTTGCCACGATCTATAAATGTGTTAAAAAGATACTATTTACAAAATAGGCATTTTTTAAAATATCGTGTTTTTAATGCCAAAATAACTGCCATTGAGAATATTGCATCAAATTCACAATATTTTCGATGAGCCATATTTATGATTGGGTTTTGGGATGTTTGAAATTCGACCAAGCGAGTAAAAGGAAACAAAAGAAAGAATTAAAACTTGTAAGAGACTTTAATATTCAAGGAGCTTATCTCTGTATTCCCCCATAACTAGGGGTGTCAACGGGTCCGGTTTACCCGGACCAAACCCTTTAGGGTCTGGGTACGATGACAAATAAGATCTGATTAAGACCCAGGTCCGGACCCAAAGGTCCGATTAATACATGGACCTTGGTATAGTTTGTAAATTTTTATACCAGATCCGGGTGTGACCCAAGTTTCGATTAAGACCGGTAATTTTTCAATATAAAAATGATAAAAAATATTATTTTACAGGGTATGGTCCGGGTGTGGTTCATGTAGTTCTTATCGGGTCCGAGTATGGTTTCTCTCATAGTAGACCCGATTAGACTCGGATCTGGACCGAATACCATACCTAAAAATCTGGTTCAAGTCTGGTTTCACCTGACTCAGAATCAAAACCAACCCGTTGACACCCCTAACATAACTATCAAAAATCAAAAAAGAAAGAAAAATCTCTGAACTCCCCAATATCAAAGAGCCCATATGATAGGGGCAACTTGTGAATGTCACCAAGATGGGACATCACAAGTTCGAAACCCACAGATGGCATCCCATGCCGCAAGGTCGAAACTGGGTATACTCCCAAGTGAGCAGGGGGACCTCAAGGGTTTAAACAACCAGAGGCCAGCCAATGTGCTATCGGTGATGAGTGGTTTTCCCTTGGAATATCTAAAAAAAAATGCTCATCTCGGTTCACATTATATTCCAAAAATATCACAAAGTGAACAGAAAAGAAGAGCACAAGAAAAAACATCTTATTTACACCATTTTTCATTCTTTAGAGTTACTAACACCTTTACATGCCGTTTCAGTGTAGAAATAACACAAAGGTCATGTAAAGAGTGATATTCCGAAATGCTGCCTGAGAATTATGAAATTCACCATGATCCTCAAAAGTTTGCAGAGAATGTGCGGCTAAGAGCCTGTGGGCATTCAATGGGGACTTTACTAGCCAGTTTTTCGAAAAGCTGCAAACGTGAGGCAAAGGCAACAAATTAACCTTCAAATTGATGTAAAAAGAAAAAGAGTAATTTATAAAAAGCCTCTTAACGAATCATATATTTACATAAAGGCACTCAATTTTTTTTTATTACCAAAAACCGCCTGCTTTATTTGAAACTTTAAATGCAGTTTCGATACATGCATGAAGTATAAAATGACAAATTTTTTGTCCTTCTTCTTAACAAATAGCCATTTGATTTGACTAAACAAAGGTTAAAATGGAAAAATTCAGGTGACTAAATCTAATAATTGGAATGTAGGGAGGCTTTTTCTGAATAGCTGATAAATAGTCAGGCAGTTTTTTTTTACAATGATAAATGATGAAAGGGATGATTTTGGTAATAGCAACGGTGGTGGTGGCGGTGGCAGTGGAGGTGGTGGTGTACTATGCACTAATCTAAAGAATAACAGTGATACCTCATATTTCATCAAGAGTTCATTCTCCTTCTTCAGTATAGAAATTTCAAATTCCAGCTGGCTAGTGTATGCCTAGGAAAGAAAACAAAAAAACAGAGTGAGTGAAGCAGAAATCATGGCAACCGCTCTTTAGCTATTTTCATTTTTACTAAAAAAACTCATAAATGGCAGCATATTTTCAAAAAACGCCTAACGTATGGCAATTTTCTCTTATAAATTGTCACTGTGATTTTCTAAGTATATATAAAAAAGGCTGAGGTGATTTCACTATGTTTGTGGCAGCGACTGTTTGTAGTCGTTAGCAGAAGGGTAAAATCGTCAGAAATGCTTACAAATTCACTCCAAAACGTGAAAGTGGATATGCGAAGAATTTTGCGATATTTTGTGGCTACAATATGAAATTTCATTATTTTCAGGGATAGTACAATCATTTTTCATAAAATTTAAGTACCCACAATGAAATTTCATTATTTTCAGGGATAGTACAATCATTTTTCATTAAAATTTAAGTACCCACAAACTATTACAAGAATTGTTTTTTACCACAATATTTTGAAAACACAGCATTTTTTGGCATTAAATCAGATTTTAAGATTACCGAAGGTTGAATTTAGGCTGTCAAACAATTATATTTGACGGTAAAACAAAGCTGGAAAATAGCTCAGCTTAACCCAGTCTAGCTCGGTTCGAATAACGCAACCGAGCTAACTCGGTCCGTTCCAAAACCGAGCTAACTCGGGTTAAGCCTTGACGAGCCAGGCTCGGTTCAGTCAACTCAAATAAGGGTTCGGGTTCGACCCCGGAGACACAATAATAGCCTCTTTAGTCAAAAATAGGTTTTAACCTTTGTTCTTTTGAGAGCTTCAAATGAATCCTATCCTATGACAGATGGATCCTAACTGTCCAAACCTAGATGGCTAGGATCAGTCCACATTTAGAGTGAGCATGCGGAGTAATCCTAGCTGTTGGTTGGACAGATGGGTGCCATGATATGTCGTATGATGGGATCTGTGTTAGATGCTATCCGGGATCGTGGTTATATGGATTTTAAAATTAAGATCTGAATGCATACTCAGATTGGATTCTGACTTGTATGATGAGGGATTTTTTCAGATTGATGATTTTTGTTGGATCTCCGTTCTGAACCAGATCCAATCTCATCTACTTGCACTTTTCATATATCAAATTATTTTTTTGTCCAAGGGTTCCAGTGCTGCCATATCTTGGTGTGCAAACTAGGACCAACTCTGACAATGGGCTTGGTGCTGGCAACCTGGTTGCTAGTACCTGAACCAAGTCCGATAGCATCAGAGGGCAGTAAAGTTCATGTCGAATCGGTTGTATTCAATCCCCACCACACATCTCAGTGCGTGGGCCCCAGTCTCAGGGTCCACAGGTTAGATGTGGGGTGCGGATTAATCAGTTATATTCAATATGACCCGACCTGTCTCACTTGCACCCCTAGGTCAGATGACATGACCGATCAACCAATGCTCAATCCCCACCACACATCTTACTAAGGAGAACTGTGAGAGTGGGCCCCACACACCTCCATCGAGTGAGATGTGTGGTGTAGATTAAATATAACCAAAGTGGTTAAACACAATATGACCTGATGTAATCTCTCAATGTCAAAGTCAGAGAGAGAGAGAGAGGTGGGCTATACCAAGTCACTAATCTGGTTATGGAAAATCTCGTGTTATTTTGAAAGTTCTGGTTTTTTTTTTTTGAAAAACCTCCAGAGAAAATATTGGCATATATTTAAATATAAAACATACATAAAAACAAAATATAAGTAACACAAAATACAACAAAAGTTTGCATTTTATCAAGTCAATACCGACAGAAAAACACGATATTTTCAAAGTAAGCGATAATTTGAAAACTACCAAGCTTTTTTTGTTACTATATCAGCTTTTGAAAATATCTCAATAAAACTCATTGATATTTTCAAAATATCCGCAGATATTTGTGACATTGATAGGCCTGTACCTGCCTTCTTGCTCTTGAGCGAGCAGCAGACTCACGGTTCTTCACCATCCTATTCTGCCTCCTCTGTGCTGCATTCTCAGCCGCTTCGCTCTCTGCAACCCCAAACTCGATCAGCATCTTGCCGTAGTTGCCCTCATCTTCCGGCTCGGCTTCCGCCATGAGACCACCACCACCGCCACCACCACCACCACCTTCAATGCACATATTTGACACACCTTCATCCTCTTGTTTAGCTCCCACATCCCATGATGTTGAGCTCCCCCAATCACTAGGCAGCACTTGCTTCATCATCTCTGCTTGGTGCTACTTTTTCACAGAGACCAACACTCAAGTGGCCTTGACTAAGAGTTGCAAGCAGACCTGATATTCTGCTTTTCCCTTCCTTCCCTCTTTCCCCATATCTTTTTTTTTCAGCTTTTTATGTAAAGGTTTTTGGACTCTGAATCAAGTTTGCCATTTTCCATGATCTCATTGGTCTGGTGTCACAAAACCATAAAGGCACATCTTTAATCATAATAAAAAAGAAGTAAATGTGGTATTATTATTTATTCCAATATAGCATGCCAACCATTTTATTGGTTGGTGCCATGCTCTCTTCTTGTCACTGATGGTGTCATCATCATATTATGCATGTAAGAAAACGGACCCTTGGTCATCTTCTATGTCATCCTCATCTTCACACCCCTCCTTGGGATTTATTTGATGCAAGTTGTTTTTGTTCATATCCAACTATATAGATGTAATCTACATCATTCATTTAGTGAAAGACTGACATTTAGATAGCCAAAATCCAACTTGTGTGCAGGTTTTTTTGACAATTCAAAAAATCAAGGGTTGACAAAATACAAAATTTTGTGATTTAAAAAATTATACTTTTTTTTGGTAAAAATGCAATGCAAGAGTGGATTCTTATTAAATCGACTCAATCCATCTGTAGGGTCAGATTTGATACAAACAGCCTATATCATATAAGATTTCAGCCTATATCATATAAGATTTAAGAGTATGAAGATGTGGGATGACATAGGGGATGGGTGAAACCCAACTTCCCTTAAGGGTTCAAGGGCAATGGGTCTGAATCAGCCCTTAGCCTATTCAAAAGGCCGGGGCCGATTCACCTGCCATTTCAACTCAATTTTTGATATTTTATAATATTTTTAAGGGGTTACAAAAATTGTTTAATATTTATTTATTTTTATTGTTTACCGCGGAAAGCTGGGGTTTCCATGGGAATGCAGAGCTGGCCCCACCGCAGCAACACAAATACTGAGATCCTTTTCTCGCGAAAAGGGATTCGTGTTGTCGAAGTTCTCTCTTTTTGCGGTAAGCTTTTCCGTGAGAAATGTGCCCTTTTTGTCAACAACCACAAGTTGCGCTGGTAAACGAGCTGCATGAACCAAACACGAACTCTCTGTTTGTTTACCACAGGACCCAGCTCAGGTTGGGGCTCATGTCTAGCCAAGCTCGCCCATGGAAGAAAATTTGTGTTTCTTTTTGTATAGGGACGGCAATGGGACAAAATTTGAAGGGTATGAAACGGGGTGGAGGATAAAATCCATCCCCGCCGCGGAGGCGGGGCGGGGGTGGAAACCTTGTCCCCCGCCCCACTGCCATCCCTAACTGCCATCCTATTTTTGTAGCTAAAAAAAGGGTCGGATACGCTTGGCCTCTTTACTGAGTTGAGATCAAAGGAGCGGCTAAGTGCCATGGCTATATGGCACTAACCAATAACATGACGGCATTGAATGGGGCCACAGCTATGTAGTAAAGCTCCAAATTAAATGCTGTCATGTGATTGGCTGTGTCAAATAGCCATGGCACTTAGCCGCTCTCTGGATCTCTCTTTACCTTGAATGTGTTCTAAAATCTAACCAAGGCGTGGTTAGATAATCGGCCCGAGTACTTCAAAGAGTATTTGAGCCACACAAAGCACAGAAAATCACGAAGTGCAACGATTTTCTGTGATTTTTCATGTACAACACAAAATACAAAATGTGCTCAGCTGGACGTGTTTAATGCTATGTCACACGAACACGCCTAATGATGCAACCAACATATGGATATTACTTTTGATAATAAATTTAATGATTTTAAATTTTATTTGATAAGAAATACATTTTCAAATATTAAAATATAAAAAACACATTTTTATTGATTAAAAACTTAAAATATTTTGTGTCCTCATATCCCAGTTTTTTTAAATTTTTGAACAAACGAGTCAAATTTGAGGCTCGATTTATGATAAAACTACCCACACTGCAAATTATCTAAGAAAGACAAGAAACTCACAAAAAATAATAAGAAATTACACGAACTAAAAAAACAAAAAATAACTAAAATTAACCAAAAAAACAACTCTTAATTCTGAACGCTACTACAAAAGATATTTATCTTTTTATAGAGAAGTGGACGTCACCACTCCTCTATTGCTAACAACACTATACCTAAAAAATGAAAGCACACAAAGCGAGTCACAGAAAACTAACTAATTTAATAAGCAACTAAAAAGATAAAACTTATCTTAATTAAGATATGGATAAAGCATAAGGATTCAATATCTATAACAAATTGACCTAAATATAAAAAAATGATCCAAATGATAAAAATATCAAAATAGATCCAAATGGATCTTTATGGACCTGGATCTTCTGCTTCAATCATGCATCATTTTTCTCGGGTTGCAGAGGATTTGCCCTCAAGTCTGGATCTCTCTTGCATTATTTTCAATCTCATTCCACCTTGTAGGTTATGGGCCCACAATTTCGAATCGAATCCTTATACTGCGACACAAGTTGAGTAGACCAAATAAGACCTGCTCTAATATGTACCTAAAAACCTAAAACATTCTTCATGAACCATCCATAGTCCCTGACGATCACTTTTTGGAGATCTAGATATATGGATTTAAGGCTGGTTTGATACAATCTTGAGTAGTCTACGAACAAGCGATGGGGATCTCTTGCAACAACTAATGTTGTCCATGCACACCAAACATGTTTGGGTTCTAAGACATGTCTGTTTAGGTGGGTGTGGGTACGAGTGAAGTTTGGATCTAGGTAGAAGGTAGGGCATGAAGTGGTTATCTTGGAATGAAATGGGTCAGTTCTGAATGATGGATTTGGTGAAGACCTAGTTGGATTGTGACCAGATTAGGAACACAATGATTCGTCAAACCCAGAATGGAATGGGTGGAATATTGAATCAAAACTTGATGGAGGTAAGTATGGTTTAACTCAAATCCAAATCCAAAATATGTATGGGTATGATCTTGACCCAATTCAATTTAGAACTAGAGCTTCGTTCGGATATGATTAGATCCAGTTTGGGTTTGGATTTGAGATATATGATCAAAATCAAGAGATTGGGTCCAATCCAAACGTGTAACCCCTGGGCCGAACCCAGGATACCTGGAACCGAGGTGTTATAGATCGAAATCGATGAAAACTGATCTGAATTTGGACCCAAAACCTCTAGAACCATGTTATGTACCAGTTCCTAAGTTGAACCGGTGAATGAAACTGATCTGCTCAGCTCCTGCATCAAGAACTCATATTATGTGTTATCATCACTACGTATCATTGTGACATTGGTTGTATGCGTACCTAGAAGCCTGAGGTAGATCTGGGCCAGAACGATTATTTTATGCTCGGTAGATAAAAACATTGACCTAGACCCAAGTCCTTCCACGAGTCCTACCTAAGTTGGATTGTTGACATTACTAAGTTGTTGAGCCAGGCCAAATTGAACCTAGACCCATGCCCAAGGTGTTCCAGCCCCGAGCTCAGATGACAAGCCCACATATGTCACATTTAGTTCGGACCTGACAATTTTCTGTACGGGCCGGTCCGGTGTGGCCCGCATTTATTTTTGACCAGGTAACTGGCCTGTTGATGGGCGACATACAGTTTGACCAGCCCCAAGTTGACCGGCTAGTCGCCCATCAACCAGGCCAGGCTGGGTTTCAAAATTTCTGTTTTAGGGTGAAAACGAGGGTTGACTGAAGCAGGCCATACTGGGTTCGGATGTTCCATGCAACTTAACGGGTATGGATCCCAGATCCGGATCAATCTTAGGCTTATAGAAGCAGGGGGAGCAAGCCACTTGTCGAAGTAAATAAAGCGTGCGGTGCTATCTGTCGCACAGCATGCCCACTTCTTTGTGGCAGGTGTCATACTTGACACATTACCTACAAAAAACACATAAAAGGCAAATTAGGTTGGACCCGATCCGAACCCAGTTCAGATCTAAAACTGATGTTGCAGGCCTGGCTTGAGCCATGAGACATCTCGGTAAACAAGCCAAGGCTCGGCAGACGCTAGCCCGACCTAGGTCCAACCCCCTAACGAAGGTCCCACCACCAATCAAAAACTCCGACCTATGCCCGAACTCTGCCAGACCCGATCCGACCCATTACTCCCTATGTTGTTTTGGGGGCAGTTGGGTGACCTACGTCATCCCCTTGTCAGAAAAAGAGCCGTGAGACTCATTTTCCAAACGCTCACTTTTCCACAAACGGGGAAAAACCAGAGAATGACTATAATGCATACATTAAAATTAAGTCCGTGATGCCATTTGGGTACTACCTCATCTTATCCAAAGACGTAATCTCAATGATGCCCTTAAAAGTGACAGGCTGCAGGCAGTATAATACGTGGGCTTGATCTTTAGACTTTCCTCTAGTTACATCATAGTAAGAGAGAGAGAGTTAAAAAATGTACCCTTTTTTTTCACCAAAACCAACAAAAAGGTTACCAAAACCAAAAAAAGGAAAAAAAAAATCACTCAAATGCTATTCAACGTATGGAAATTAGTGATCAAAGTGAATCGAATTTCTCTTTTTAAGGAATGTATTATTAATAATTAAGGGGCCTAAAGAAAAGAAGGGGATTTCGAAGAGTTGGGAAAACATGAAGCATCCATGCATTTATAAATCAAAGCCTACACAGTAAGAGAGAGAGAATGGTAGACGGCTTGGGGAGAAGATGTCGACCCCTTCATCCCAAGTTCGATTCTCACCGGGTGTGCAGGTGCCTTTCACCAGTGGGACCCCACCCGGAAATTACCTGCTTCGGCAGGAAACTTCGTCCCCAAAAAAAGGAGAAAAAGATATATAATCTGGTCTTTGGTGTACCTTTTTTCTGCGATGCCTTGCCGGAGAACGAAGAAAGGACGGCGAGTTGTCCACCGGATTCTTATTTCTCCGGCGGTGTCACAGAGAGAGAGAGAGAGAGAGAGAGAGAGAGAGAGAGAGAGAGACGTCGCCTGTGGAAAACGGAGAAAATCGCCGACTCGCCACGATTTCTAAGCTTTAGATTGCAACGGTTTAGGGCTGAGATTTTGCAAGCAAAAAAAGAAACTTCCTTTTCTAAAGTTATTACGAAAAAGCCACTTTACTCATTTTGTGCTATTATGCCGTTCGTATTGTTGGCTACTGTGAAGAGAGAACCTGAGAATAGTAGGGGTATTTGAGTATTTATACAGAACTCAATTAGTACTTTGCGGTTACGTATGCACACTGAACTCGTGGTCACGTGTTTGTACGCGCCTCGCCAAAATTTGTTGCAAAAAAAAAATGACTGCATTCGGTTAAGTCACAACGACACGACACGATATTTACATTTCGTGTCATTAATGACACGAGTCGGACAGGTTATGGCATGTTGGCACTAGTGTTAGCTAAAACCTGTCCGAATAAGCCGATTCAGGTCAAATCAGCCCAAAGACCATTCAAAAGGGGCCGATTCAAGGCCGGTTCAATTCATATGATATATGCTATTGCGTTATGATTGTAAGGATGTAAGATTCTTGAGTTTTGAATATGTGACCTTTCTTTAGCTTGGTGACATCAACAAATATACTCTTTCTTAGGGGTGCCAATGGTTTTGGTTTGACCCGGACCCGACCAGTACCAAACCCTATAGGGTCAGGGTTTAGTGATAAATAGGAAGACCCAATTAAAATCCTGGTCGGACCATTAATATATGGAGTTAGTTATGGTTTGTGAAATTTTATATCAAACTCGATCGGGCTCAACCCAAGTTTCGATTAAGATCCACAATTTTTCAATGCAAAAATAATAAATTTTTTTATTATTTTACCAGTTATGGTATGGGTCTGGTTCATGTAATCCTTATAGGATCCGAGTCTTGTTTCTATTATTGTGGGTACGATTAGACCCGGGACCTGACTCGATACCATCATCTAAAATGAGGTTTGAGTCAGATTCCACCTGGGTCAGAATCAATCCTGACCTACTCTTACCAGATGAGCCAAGCCATCATGGGCATACTATATGTGATATGCCATATTGAATGAATTTGATGCATTTGTAAGTGTTTTTATGATTGTAATCATTACCACCACCGGTCGCCTGCACTGGCCAGCAAGGTGGCTGTGAGGGTGTTGAGATGATGGCACTGGATCAAATTCTGATGGTTCACGGGTGTGTCCATAGCTCTCAGAGGTGAGCTACACAAAGCAGGTAGTCGTGGGGCCCCTGTGGAGAGTTTCTAGTTGCGAAAAAAAAAAGATTGTAAGTATTAAATTCTTGTTATTGTAGTTTCCTTTCTAACCCAATTGGAATTAGAAAGATATCTTGTTTGTGGGCCAAATTATAAAGGATGGGAAGGCAATGCTGTAAAAATTGAATCATATTGGAAATCAACCGAGGAAAGCCTAATTTGGATAAGATAAAAATGGAAAACGGATCTGATTGGATCCTTTTTCTATGCTCAAGTAAAAAATTCACAAGTTTTAGAAATACTTAAAAAAGTAAAAATACAAATAAATAAAATAACAGCAAAACATGTGCATATATGAGCTCTCTCTCACCATAAATATATCCAAGTGAACCTTAAATAAAGATGATATACTTAAAAAATGGACAATGTCTTGTGACCGTACTGCATGACTAATTTAACACGTTTTTTTAAAAACCTATAATTTTTGTTATTCTCTTGATGTCCAAAATCATAAATACACAACCTTGTTAGAACTTTTTAAGCCTTTACAATTGCGAATTCATGGATTATTGTGATAAAATTATACTGCTTGTCAGCTTGTGTGAACTTCTACTCAAATTCAGAATCACATGTTTTCTTATGTGGACCTCACAAACTCACATAAATTTATTTGTGAACATTTAGTGAAAATGAAACCACTAAAATCTCAAATATCTTATGTATTCGCATATACTTCACGAATTTGCATAAATAAATTTGTGCACATCCGGTTAGACTCAAACTACTAAAGTCGCAAATATCTTATGTATTCTCATATACTTCATGAATTTAAATAAATATTTTTGCAAAAATTCAGTTAGATTGAAATCTAGAATATCGTAAATATCTTGCATATAGTTCATGAATTTACATAAACATATGTATGAACCTCCACTTAAACTTAAACTGAACGTCGCAACATCACAAATATCTTACTTAAATATTTATGAATTTATGACATATATGTGATCTTTTTTAATTTTTACGGAGTTCGCGAGTCATATATAAACTCATTGTCTGCACCCGAGGGCTATTTTTGTATAAACTAGAGTTCTTTGTGGTCTCCAACCTGCTTTCATTCAATGACTTGTTCCAACAACTATTTTTTGACAACTATTCATAGGTGAAACTTTATCACGGATGAACCATTGACAATATTTTTTTTGGTAAGCACATCTTTAACAGTTGAATCAATCAGTATTCCCAGACTAGTGGTGTAACTCCAGTGAGAGGGGGTTCAATTTGGTACCTGCAAACACTTATCTTCAAAAGATGTTAGCATTTAGGCATCGTGAAATTTTTGGTATCTATAGGTGGGTCCTCGAGAGATGCCGAATGTGCTACATCGTTGTGCAGGATGACCAGGGCAAACATAAGTATTATTGTTGATATTTCTTATGCTTTTTATAAATGTATCTATCTAATCTTAACCATTAAGAGAATACAGGTAAATTGGTGCCCTTATGAAGGCACGAAGGAGGAGGATAATGCCAATGTAGTTGTGGGGACAAAGGGCATCAGAAGGAAAGATATTTGGTTACACAACATGAATGAAGTTGAGCATCAAACGGTCAGCAGAATCATCCGACAATTTGAGTTTGTTCAACAACTACCTAGTCTCCTTCGCGCAGTTAGCAAACTTTTGTCGCCTTCCACAAAGGATTGGATGAAGAATTACTCCATGGTATTTCTCTCTGAACATGAAGATTGTCGTGAGGGCGATGAAAGCATTATGTTGTCATCCATGGTACGTGCTACCAATGATGATTTTGTAGCTGCTTAGCAGGTTGAATGTTCTTCCTCCATAAAGATGGCCTTTTAGGAGGAGGAGAAAGTTGGGGCAAAACACAGAAGAACCTTAAGATTGAAAGTAGAGTTGACTCTTGTACTTGAAGAAAATAATATGGAGTCAAGTTGGCCTTCTCAAGAAAACAAATAAGATCATCAAGGAGCTAAGATCACGCCATTGACAACATCCACAACATTTACTTTATGTGACCAAATTTGGTCTCTCTAAATTTATATTATAAACTTCAAACATTAAGGTCTGGATATAAATGATGTTCAATAAACTTCAAACATTAAGGATGTAAATGCATATACATATATGAGTTGTGAACATTGTTGTTGTTCTTCTGTTATTATTTGTATTGTTTATATTAGGTTTTTATAGTTTGTACATGCACACACACATATACAAATGAATATATGTGTGAACATGAATGAATAAATGTATCAACATGTACAGGCAGATTTATTTTCAATAAAAAAATGTTAATAACTTTATGAAAATATTTATTGAAATGAGGCAGTCTGTATAATTTGTCAACTTTCATAACAATTTTACGTAGAATATCAAGCACAAATATTTTGTGCGGAATGAAGAAGTCTGCATAAAATATTTGTGACACTTGACATTCTGCACAAAATAGTTTCAAAAGTCGACAAATATTTGTCTCACTATCTCAAATATTTGTCAATTTTTATAATTATTTTATGCGCACTTGTTCATCATCGCAATTATTTTATGTAGAACAAAGAAGTTCATATAAAATATTTGCAAAACTTGACATTTCACATAAAATATTTGTGAAACTTGATATCTTATATAAAACAATTGTGAGAGTTGACAAATTATGGAGACTTGGAGACTTCCTCATTCTAGTAAATATTTGCATAAATTTATTAGCATTCATTTATTGAAAATGAACCTGCTTGTACATGCCAATACAATCATTCATTCATGTTCGGACATATATTCACTCATATATGTGTGTGTGCATGTACAAACAATAAAAACCGAATCTAAACAAAAAAAATTAACAAAAGGACAACAGTATTCACAAATCATATTTGTGTGTATTTACATTATTAATGTTTAAAGTTTACAATAAAAATTTATAATGAACCTGCAATTATCCACAACTCAGCTATCAAAACATTGACATCCGGCACCTCACTAATTGATGTCTCCTCAAACTCTACCTTTTCATTGGTCTTTGTACTCTTTGAAGCCATCTTCTTCATGTGCTTATAGAAGTTGATCATATGATTTCTTATATATGTGACATCTCATTAGAAAAATTATTATTAATAACTAACTAACTATAATAAACATTTCAAAGAACTGAATAACTGACATATAAAAACATACCTACATAAAGTTCAATCATCAGTTTCTGCCAAAGTATTGTATATCCACTAGGAAAAATATACCGCAATCATACATGTAACAATCATATACCAAGTCAAGAACATGTATATTTACGAATTAAGTTAACAAATAAATGCAAAGTAATTACTCATTTTCTTGTTGATGAATACCCTCTATGGTCTGCATCGTCCAATTTTTCTAACAGTCAAACCAAAATTCACTAAAAAAATAAACTTGCAACACATATGCAAGAAAACGAGATAACATACGCAACAAAGCGAGTATGTTTCTGAATAAGTTATGCTATTATACTATTGTACTATTTGTTTGAGGTTCTTAGAAGAACATGTACTGAAATTAATCTTTTTGGTCGGTCTAAATGTACTTTAGATATCCTCGGTTAGCATTCATCAGATGATCCAAATAGGTGATAAGCATTATAAAAGACTATTCAAATGAACCATATAACAACTTCTTAGTCTTTTCTCGTCCAAGCCATGCTTTTTTATAAGTAACCTACACACCTTCCTCGCGACTGATGTCATTTATAATTTTTCTTGAAGTTATCTTCGGGTTATCGTGTATGCATTTGTGAATAACACCTGAAATCCACTTGAAAGACACATTATTTATTAAAAGGTTGCTCAGTTATCCACCACATGTATGCTCATTTTGATACTTCTTCACTTGAAAGAACCCTCATTTGCATACCTTTATGCAATAAATCTTCCAAGGGCAATCAACCACCATCTTTTGGTTCTTCATCGTGCATATGATAATGACTTTATTATTGCAGCTCTTTAGAAATTTTGCTTTACATCATTAAACCTTTTGTCAAAAGCAATTTCTCGATCATTTTAGTCTGTTGTTAGCCACTGAAATTATTTACAATAATTAAGTTTTTTGTTACTCAATTGGTCATACAAATGAGATGTCTTCACTTTAATGATTTTCAATTTCTCTTCATTGTATGTGAATCTATTCTACTACGTCTCATTAGTGTACAAACATAAATAAGTTATACTGCCCCAACAAATGTTCATATAATTATACAACATATCAAGGGTTCAACTTCCCAAATGCTATTAGTGCAATGTTTTCACTCTCCATTATTTGTCTATAGTTGTCACTATCTTCGTTCTTTCCTATGGACATTGTATACTCATCATCATCGATATTATTTGATTCTTCACTATCAACATGATTGCTGCTATAATTGACTGTTTGGTTGCATAAACTAAATCAAAATTCATTGTATCTATTGCTTTATTTGCTTTCATGCATGCAAAATTTTTGTATTTCCAACATTCAAGGTTAACCATCAAAATATCACATTCATGATCAGACTTGCATCTCAACTATAAATTACATCAAAATTATAACTTGTATTTAACTTTATCGTATGCCTGAAAAGGTTGCATGCCATTCAAATTACTGTGATGAAGACCATTGACACTGATTTGCCTATGTGGTTTCACATCCTTTGCAATGATATATTGATCGTGTATAACATCAATATCGTTCACTCATTGAGATAGTTGGATGATCGATAAAGGACTCATCTCAATAGATGATGACTGATATAAATGCATATTCTCTACTTCTTCTTTAGCTTTGTGAGTAACTAAGTAAACATCATCACAAAATAACATTGATTTCACATCATCATCGTCCAACACAATCATTCATATATGTTGGATATCTAGGTTCGAAGAAAAAATATATCAGAGGATCATTGACTCTTTCATATATTCGGTTTTCTGAGACATCAAAGTCATAAACTCTATGGTAACTTATGCTAATTATTTTAAAGTTCATACGATTATAGATCGCCAAGTAAAATAATCAATACTATGGTAATGTATGCTAATTATTTTAAAATTCATCATTAACTGCCTACACCAACTACACAATATATCATTTATCTAATAAAAATAGCATGTGAGAATATATATATATATATATATATATATATATATATATATATATATATATATATATATATATATATATATATATATATATATATATATATATATATATATATATATATATACACTCTAAACATATTAAACCTTAAAGATTAAATCAAGTGGCTAGAAAAGTTGATGATAATATAAGAAAACATACAAAAAACATCAATAGTAACAACCAAACATAAATATGTAGGTTTTCTTGACAGCAACATAACTTTGAGGTTCAGCCCCTGTGTAGTAGGATGAGTTACAAAAGGATCGAGATAACCAAGGTTTATGACATATTCAAACATTAACAGTGATGCAACATTTGATGCATATCGGTTTGTTCATTTTGATCATGCTAAAAAAGCCTCAAAGCAATATGTCTAAGAAGGCCTACCTTTTCATAGTACTATTCTTGAAACTTTTACCCAAACCTAAGTAGGTAAAACCTCCAACTTGATTATTTATATTTTTTAATTACTTAATTAGATATTAAGTTTTGGATTTTGTTTTGATATTAATAGAGTTTCAAATCTATCTAATATCCACATTGGGATTGAGGTTTCTAAGGTTTTCTTACTGTTTGCCATATATACTCTTGTAAAGAGGGAAGGGAGAGCTTGATGAAAAGTGATTTTTAGTTAATTTTTTTTTTTGTAATTTTTGTTATTTTTTAATATTTTTTACTTTTTTAGATAATTAGAGTTTTATCTAGAGAGCGATTCTCTGCATCAGTTTCAAACTTCTAAAAGTTTCATCAACTTGGTGACACTCACATGCTGCCCCTACCAAGCGCTCTTGGTTTATTCATGCATTGAAGTCTACTCAAAATAGATTTCGTTTAGACAGGTAAAACGTGGAAACTTATATGCCTAGAAGCTAGGAGTTAAAAGTGAAGTGTACTTGTGTATGATTAAGGCATATGATGGTGCCTCTTTTGTCTATTTTCTGTAATTCCTTGCTTTGGGTACAATCTCTGGCTGAGATGCTTAAGATAATTGTGGTAGTGAGTACTTTGAAATTTCCCCACTCCACAACCCACCATGATCATAGGCGTTTAGAGTCTTTTTGTTGATGACTGTGATGGTTTGCGTGCTAGGAGACAACTTCGTTTTTGCCATTAGCTCTCACTCGAAAGAAAATCATTTCTAATGTATAGCATTCTCCTCTCATACTAGCCAATGTTTGGGTAAGTAGACCTAGGACTGCCAACGGGTTGGATAGGAGACAACGAAACCCACCCCCACCTCTCTTCCTGATCTTGGTTAAGGAAAAGAAAAAAAAAATGATTTGGCTGGGTCCAGACCCAACCGGTCCCATGCAGCACTAGGTAGGGGTGTCAATGGGTCGGGTTTTGTTCGGACCCAGGTGAAATCAGAACTGATTCTGATTTTTGTGTATGGTATCGGGTTTAGACTCGGTCTAATCGGATCTATCATAAGAGAAACCATACCCGGACTCGATAAGAACTGCATGAATCGGACCTGGGTCACACTCGGTAAAATAATATTTTGCACTATTTTTACATTGAAAATTTATGGGTCTTAATCAGAACTCAGTTGGGTCCAGGTCCGATATAAAATTTCACAAACCATACCTGGATTTATATATTAATCGGACTATCAGGTCTAGACCCGGGTCTTCTTATTTATCATCATACCTGGACGCTATGGCATGAGGTGCGTGGGCGTGCCCGCACCTGCCGCACCCGACTCGGGTGCGTCGAGTTCATATCTCATAGATACTAAGGTTGTAATGAGACTTTTATCTTTTTTTCCCTCATATACAAAAAAAAAATCCAAACCGTGCTATAAATCGTCAAATTTCCTATTTTCCATCGCCGCCAAACCTTCGAGGTCTCGCCAAGTCGATTTCTCACGCTTGAGCAGGCGAGAGGCACTCGTTTTTCGGCAATATCAACTATTTTCCGGCTTTTCCGGCGAAACAAAGAGCGAGGTATTCTGCTTCTTTGGCGATTATTGCAATTCAGAGGAAAAACTCCAACACCCACTTTCTAATTTTGCCCAAATATCGATTCTGTATGCGAAATGAAGAAGATGGGTTCTGTGCTTTCTTGGTCATAGTTTTGTGCTTGCTGCTCTGCTTTTGTAGCTCCTTCATTTCTAAGTGGAAGCAGAATAAAACTCACTTAGAAGTAGATTTCGTTGATGGACACTTTCTTCATTCGAATATTTACTTGTTTTTCTGCTTATTCGTGCAATATTTATTTTGCTGCTTGTCTGCTAATTGATCCCACAGGGAGGAAATAGATATTTTGCTTTGCCAATAAAATATTTTCTGGGACATCCGCTCCATTTGTGTGGATTTGAATAACATATAGTTTCATAACTGGTCTATAGTTTCATTGTCATAATCCAATTCATATTTTTTCCCAAGGGTGTGTACTTAATCTATTTTTTCTAAAAACCAGAGTTGGAACTGGTTAAAAGTATAATGGGAATCACTGTTACTGTAAAACCCAAATTTTTTAGGAAAAAAAATTGGACTGAGGTCGGATCTGGATCCGACCGGACCCGAACCCGGGTACCCTAACCACCCTCCCCCTCTCGCAGCCCTCTCTCTCTCTCTGCGATCGCACTCCTCCCCCGCGCCGCTCCTTCTCTTCTGCTTCCTTTTTCTGACCATCGCCGCCGGTGACCTCACGCCCACGTCCAGCCACCTGCCGTCAGCAGCCCAACTGCAGTCCCCCTGTCCCGAGCACCCCCTGTTCCTGCTCATTTTCTCTCCCCTCGTTTCTCGCCTCCTACGAATCCGGCCAGCGACCCACGGCCATACACCCCCGACCCCTTGTCCCCTTCGATTCGCCGGAGGATACCCGACACCAAAACCCTCCTCACGTGCTCTCTCTCCCTCGTCCTCTTCGGCTCACCGAAGGTGGCCCCGACGCCGGTGCTCGACGTCCCCCTTCTCCGGCCTCACCTCAGGTAGCCTCTCTCTCCTCCTGTGTTGTCTTCCTCCTCATCTTCTTCTTCTTTGTCTCCTTTTCTTTTCTGACAGGGGCGTCTACATGTGTCTTTCCGGCAGGCGGGGCTGCCTCTAAGACTTCCGGCAAGCAGGGCGAAGTCTACTGGAAAATGGTGAGCACGTACCTACTGGAAATCATAGAAGATACGTTGTATCTTCTCAATCAGACGTTATAGATGTATTCAACATAATTTATTTGATAGAAACCATGTTTTGGATCATGTTTTTTTTAACATAAAAACAAGATTTTCTAAGTCATGGTAAGATCTTAAAAAACCTACATGTAACATGATCCAAAATTTGGTTTTCACTAAATAATAATTGTAGATCATATCTGTAAGACCTGATTAACAAAAAATGCTCAAAAGTTTAGAAAATTTGAATCTTCAATTAAGTGGGAGTAGGTGTTTCGGGAGCACCTATCTTTACTTATACATAGAAAATAAGATTTTTTAAGTCATAAAATTTTGGTACATTGTGAACTGTCGATTTTTTAAGTTCTTAAAAAACCTACGTGTATGCCATAATCACATGATCCAAAATTTGGTTTCCACTAAATAATAATTGTAGATCATATATGTAAGATCTGATTAACAAAAAATACTCAAAAGTTTAGAAAATTTGAATCTTCAATTAAGTGGGAGTAGGTGTTTCGGGAGCACCCTATCTTTACTTATATATATAGTAGCCCATAACAGTTGATGCTTAAATCGTCCACTGTTTTTGGACGTTTTTGAGCCACTGATCACACGCAATCAGCAGTGCAATTTTTTTTTGTGCTTATATGTGTTTTTAGCGGCGGTCAAGACCTCAGCTAAAAACACATTTTTTTTTTAAATTTTTGGTGTGTTCGAGCATCATTCAATGCTTAACCCGCCCATCACTACTGATTTCTCTCTCTCTCTCTCTCTCTCTCTCTCTATATATATATATATATATATATATATATATATATATATATATATATATATATATATATATATATTGACCGCCCGTTACTTTGGTGTTTGGTTTTTTGCTTTTCGGTTGTTGAAATTTGGTGCTTAGTTTGCAGTTGCTTACCTGATTAATCATTATATAAGCATGGTTTCATACAAATTTTCAAGATAAACGTACTCATCACTACTTGATATAATGAATCATATTACATGAGTACATGGGAAGGGATAGGCGGCGTCCAGCCTCACCCCTTGGGTGATGGAACCTTATTTTACCGCTAGTCACCACTTAGGCTGGGACCACCTAAGCCTGTTTTTTTTTTTTACTACTGGTGGGGTATGCGGAAAGTTTAGACCTTTCCCCTTTTTGCTCACTCTCTCCCCTCTCTGTCTCTCTCGCCCTTTCGTTCTATCTCTCTCGGTTTTCTTAGCAAGAAAAAAAGGTACGCATCTCTTTGCCTCTCTCTCTCTCGCTCTCTGCCTCTATCTCTCGGTTTCTCACCTCTCTCTCTCTCTCACTCACTCTTACTCTCTCTTTGGGGTTTCTTCTTCTTCTTCTCTTCCTCCCCTTTTTTTTCTTCTTTTTTTTTTCTTTTATTACATTATGTGTTTGTGTGTTTCATTTATATATATATATATATAATTTGTTTGATTGCTTCTAAGTTATATTTCTGAGTTATAATTCTGGTTGACTGTTTCTGAGTCATGTTTATGAGTTATATTTTTTAGTTAAATATCTGTGTGTAATTCATATATGATCTGTTTGACTGTTTTTTTTCATAGTTCACGCTTCACATGCACCCACACAGCTGCTGATGCACATATATGTTTGTTTTGTGTAAATATATATAATTATATATATTAATGTATCATAGGCATATATTATAATATTTTGTATTTCAGTTATATATTATATATTCTATGTTTCAATTATATATATATATATATTCTGTGTTTGTGTGTTTCGTTTATATATATACACATATATATCTATGTATGTAATTCATATATAATTTCTTTGACTATTTCTGGGTTATGTTTCTGAATTATATTTTTGGTTGACTGTTTCTGAGTTATATATATATATATATATATGTGTGTGTGTGTGTGTGTGTGTGTGTGTAACTTATATATAATCTGTTTTATATCCTTTTCACAGTTCACACTTCACATACACACACGCACATACACTCAGTTGCTGATGCACATATGTATTATATATCTGTCTTCTGCATGTAAATATATAAATATATATGTTAGCATATTATAACTTATAAGCGTATGTAATTATGTATATGTATATATTATATAGTTTATGTATTTTTTTTTCACACATATATGATCTTATGTTTTATGTCTATTGTTGTTACTTTTTTTGTATACATGATTTTATTTTTTTGTATATTGTTCATTCACTTTGTTAGTTGTATAGTTTGTTTATTTAATTGTTCATTTATTCTTAAATTTTTTGAGCAGGTTATCAATTGCATGGTTTGTTTATTTTTCCTATTCATTTCTTCTTCGTATTTGTCTATTGCTTATTTTATGTCTATTGTTATTAAGTTTTTTGTATACATGATTTTATTTTTTGTATATTGTTAGTTGTATGGTTTGTTTGTTCACTTGTTCATTTATTCTTATTTTTTTTTAGCAGGTTATTTAATATAATTGTTTTATAGTGTTCGTCGACATGTTTTGTTTTGTCTATTGCTTATTGTTGATTGATTTTATGTTGTCTAAGCGTTTGTTATTAATTTTAGCATTTTTTTTACATATTTTGTGTATTTTAAAATTTTTTAATTGGGGTACCAACTAGCCTGCCTAGTCCCCACCTAGTCTTTTTAGGGGCTTATCGCCTAGGCTCTGCCTAGCACCTTTAACAACCAAAGAGGGATTCCATTGTCTTGGCTAAGTCTTACAGGCCTTGTCAAATTTACATTTAGAAAGGATTTGGCACAGATGAAGAGAAACTTGAGGGGAATCTGAAAAGAATGATCAACTGGTTGGAAGATCTCTTGAATTATTACTGAACTTTGTGAGCTTGCTAAAGTCTAGTGGAGCTGCCAACCAACCCAGTGGAGTGTGTAGTTTTGGACCATTTTCATTGTTCGCTCCAGAGATGTTCTAAGCACTGTTTCTGTTGAAAATTTCCAATATCTGCCAGACAAATTCTGAAGTGGGGCTTCGTACTATTCTGACGCTTCATTTATATCATTTGACTATTATGAAGAAAAAAGGTTTGTGTGACAATGAAAAATGATTGCTGATTCAATTATTTATTCAATAATCCATTTACATTAATCAACCTTTTTCAGTCAAAGTGGTTGATGTGGATTAAAATGAATGATTGGTGAGGTTTGTCTAGTTTGGTGGATTAGCTGCATATATGTTTTAGATATGATTTGGCTATCTAAATAATGTAGAATACAAATTGGTTTGTGTGATAACCACAAGAAATGGTTGTTGGGTATTATTTATTTTTATGGGAAATGAGTTATAGGTATGATTCAGTATCTTCTCTGCCTATGTAATATGTATATTTATGTTCCTTGGCCAAGGATTAATCAGTTGTCTGCATTTTCATTTTCCCCTCCAGATGTCTTTTATTCTTGGTCACTGGACTGGGGGACTCAATCCATCCAGAGCATCAATTTGCAAACGTGGTAAATTACATATCCAACCCAAGTGGTGTTTCTGTTCTCCACGAGTCGAGTATGAGGCATTTTGACCTTTTAATCATGCATTCAACTCCATCTTTAGTGGTTTGAGATCACTCCTCTGGTGTTATTGATGATAAGTGTTCATCAATATTAGATGTGCCTATTTGTTACTTTCTTAATGGAGCCCAGATACTTCATTCTAGTTAATCATAGATTGTTCTAGTGAGAAGATAATATTTATCCTCCAAATGAATTGATCTGTTTGACATTTCATGCTCCAAATTCTCGCTAACTACTACTCTTTGTGGATTTGATTTCCTCAAGAACTTCTCATTTTTTTGTCAAATATGTTCCTATTTACTGTAAATGATGTTTAGTCAAGATTGTAAGTGTTCCTCATGATGTTATTATTACAAAAGGGAATCATCCACCAATTAAATCATTGAGAAGAGGGATTTTCTTCAAGCTTGACCAAGCTGAAGCTAAAAGGGAGGAAGTTAAAGATAAGAAGATGATGATCGACTTCGGAATATTGGTGAATGCTGCCACAGGTATAGGTCCTTTTTCTTCATGCATACAGTTTCTCTTCAATCATTAATCAGACTAAGATTGATCATGCTAATTCTACACATACTCCAGTCTCCTGCTTCTATGCACTGTGTGTTTAAATATTTATCCTTTTTCCTCTTATTAGTAAAGTACTTAGTGATGATAGTATCAAAATTTATGTATGATATGTTGTTTCTAATTTAGAACTTGTGTTATTTTTTGAATATCATTAATTATGGCATTTTGTGAAACTGCCTTACACTCGTGTGATTTCTGCCTTCACTTTCAGCAGACTGAAACTTTAACCGTTTCAAAATGTTTGTGCTTTTTAATTTGAAGAGAAGTTTCATGCTGCTATGGTTCCATTTAAGACAACTTATGTTAACCAAGGTTTTGTACTTCTTATCTTGCTCTTTCCTTTTCTCTGACCACGAACATGAATCATGTTCCTAAATTTATGTTAGTTTATGAACCAAATCTCCTGTACCATGCAACATAAAAAGTTAGGATAAATCAAACAATTTCAATTTTCCAAGCAAAGCATAGAAAACTTTCAAGTAAAAGTGGTTGAGTGTAAAATCCATGTAAAAAAAGAAAACTAATTAGTTGGACCCGGGTCGGATTCGGATTCGGACCCGACCCAGATCCATGAGGGCATAGGGGAAGGGGCACCACCCCACCGCCCTGCGTCCTTAAAAGGGTTACGCAGGGGGAGGAGTAGGCGATAAGCCCCCTCCCCTATCTGTCAGCCTCCCTCTTCCCCGTGTCCCCTATACCCCCACTTCGGCAGCTTCGCAGGCGCCTCCTCGCAGGGCGACCAATCTCGGCCAGCACCCTCCATCCCCGCCCTCGCGTGACCCTCTCCCCTCTCTCTGTATTCGCCCTCCTCCCCCGCAGCCTTTCCTCTGCGAGCTCCGACGACATCGCTGTCGACCTTCCTACGTCTCTCTGTATGCGTCGGCGACCCACAACCGTTCCCCTCCATCTTCTTCAGCTAGCAGGGCACTCGATGCCGGCAACCCTGAGCACACCCTTCGGTGAGCCTCGACACCCCACCCCCCTTCCGATCTCTCTCTCTCACTATTACCCCTCCCTCCTTGGCAACCTTGCCGACCCCTTTCCGCCCCACACCCAACCTAGGCCGACACCTCCGTCCGGCCATCCCCTTTACCCCTGCATCGCCTCTGTTTCCCTCGCTCCCCCTCCCCCTCTTTTTTGCTCGTGTTCCGACCAGCCGATGATGGAGTCCTGTTTCGTCAACCCTCTCTCTCCTCCTGCATTGTCTTCTTCCTCTTTCTCCCTTTGTTGTCTGCTTCTTCTTCTTCTTCTTCTTCTTTTTTGGCAGGCTGGCATGGGCGACGCCCCTGTCGCCTGAGGTTTTCGGCAAGCAGGGCAAAGCCCTGCCTCCCCTTGGTCAAGCAGGGGCTTTGCCCCTGCCGTCTGGGCCTTTTTCCGGTAGGTCAATAGTCAGTTCCTTTGACAGGCCAGCAGGGCCATAGCCTTGTCGCTTTTGTTCTTTTTTGGTAGGCCGGCAGGGGACAAGCCCCTGTCTTCTGGGTTCTTTGTAGGACGGCAGGGGCCAAGCCCTTGCCGCCTTCCTTTTTTTGGCAAGACTGTAGGGGCCAAGCCCCCTGTCACCCTTTGCATTCTTGGCAGGTCGGCTAGGGCCGAGCCCTTGCCGCCTTCTGTTTTCCCGACGGGTTGTTCGGGGCCAAGCTTCTGCCACCCTCGGCGTTTCCAGCATGCTGGCAACAGCAAAGCACCTGCCTTTGCCTCTTTTGCGCGTTCTGGCAGAGCCAGGCTTGGCCTGACAGCCGAGTCCACCCCTGCCTTCCTGATGCCTGCGGGCAGGGCCGACTCCCCTTGCTTGTTTATATTCTTTTTGAGCCTTAACTCGTATTCTAACATGATTATACATTCACAGCTTACATGATGAAGCCCACACATGCCCCGCGGCTCGAGACCTTCAGCTCGTACACTCGAGACGTGCGAAACCCCCAAGGCAGGAGAAAATTGCGTAAAGGGCAATGAACGAACTTAAATTAAGCCATTAAAACTTTAAATGGGAAAGGAAATGCTAAGGACAATATATATGTATACATATATCTATATATGTATGCATTTAACTCAAGGACGCGGTTTCATGATCCTTGTCCTTTTTACTTTTCTATCTTTACTTTCCTTGTCTTTACTTTTGCCGCCATGCTTTATTTCACGGGTTATTTTCTTTACGCATTTATTTACTTGTTTTATACTTTGTGCATTGCTTACGTATGTATTTACTTTTGTATTTTCATACCTCGTGTTCTGCTTACGCATTTTTATGCTCATTACGCAATTTTGGCACTTTGGGGATCGATGACACCTTGCCATCACGTTGTATTGTGCACGAGCTCGCTTTTTATTGACTTACACTTAAGTGCAACTTCAACCGTATTCTGTTTCGTTCATTTGTTTTAAAAGACACGACTTACACTTATGCACTTCAGTTCTCCAAAAAGGAGATTTTTATGCGCAAACCCATTTTCGAAATACATAGTTTTACAAAGCAGATTTTGAAAGTCTTTTGCGAGATAGCGGCAAGAGCTCTCAAATCAATGTATTTGGGAGAGGTGTTTTACAACTTCGGTTCGCGTATCCGATGCGACTCAAATAAACTCGATTAGGGACACAAACTTGTGTTTTGTGGTGATCCCTTTGAACAACCCTTAACCCGTTTGTGGAGACCAGTATCGCGAGGTTTGCGCAACATACAGATACTGTGATAAACGAATGAGACATCCATGGCGATCTCGCCTCGCACGAGTTGCACAGTGTTGTACTCACGGTTTGAAAGATAAATCATGTTCAAAATAAGATATTTGGTCCAACATATTCTAAGTATGTTCTTTTTCAAAAGATGCGGGTTCACACGTGTGTACTAAAATTCTTAAGAAAAAAATTTCTTTTCGTAAGTCTAGTTTTCCAATAAATAGTTTTGCAAAGTAAAGTTTTAGAGTGTTTCGATTTCGAAATACCAGCCAAGTCTTCCTCATCAACGTATTAGGAATAGTGTTTTTGCTACTTCTGTTGCATTTCGACACAACTCGGATAACCCCGTTTAGGGGTATGGGTTTGGGCAAGGTTTTTGCTGAGAAACTTTGCACCATTACTGGTATCGCAAGGCATACGTGTCATGCTGATGCCACATTATCTTTAAGATAAAAGATCCATGGAGATCTCGTATCCTGCAAGGTTGTTCAAGTAGTTAAAAGTTAGGATCTTGTTGCGTCACTTCTTTTGCGAATTATTGTTGTTAGATTTCTTTTAGAGAAATCCATACCTCTCTTCGTAGCCATACTTTTAGATCTGTACGATATGCTTGGACTACGATGAGTAGGATGAGAGGTCTCTAATAACCTCGAAACGTGTAAATAGCACATTGTGAAAATCATTTACAGAATGATGTTTTGCCCTCACCGGTAGGATGTGTTAAAATATGTATTCGTACACACACACACACACATATATATATATATATAATACCCGATAGGGGTATTTATGACTTTTCACATAGTTGTTTTATAAAACAACTATATTTCTTTTAAAGTAGTTTTTTTTAATTATTTTTATTTTTTATTTTTCTTATTTTTGTAAAAGCCAAAAAGGGGCCCCACCATAGAGTCGTTGGGGCCCCCAACGACTCCATGGGAGCCCCCTTTTGGGCTCTTCTTTTGAGGCTCTTGGCTCTCCTTTTTACCTTGATTCTTTGTATAAATAGGGGTGACCCCTTTTGTATATTTTCATGCTTGAGAGCTCTCTCTCTTTCAATAAAGAGACTTTTATATTTTTGCCTACCTCAAGGCTTGTGTATGTGTTGTCCCTTTGTGGACTTGGCTATTGTCTCTTTTGTTTGTCCATTGTAGGACATTGTAAGTGCTTATAGCACTCTTTGTATTTTCGCATATCTCATTACATGGTATCAGAGCCACTCGGTTCTTAGAGGAAGAAGCGTGGTACATATACTTCTCATCTATTGTCTCCATTCTTCTCACTTCTTGGTGGCATTATGGAAGCAAAAATCGACCTATCCTTCAAACTCAATGGAAATAACTACATGATATGGGCATCGGCAATGGAGAACAACCTCAAAGGCAAGAAACTTTGGGGGTATGTTATGGGTTCCATTCCGGAACCTAGATTTTAGCTCACAAAGATCGAAGGTGGACAAGAAAAGGCTCTTGAGGGAGATGCTTCCTCAAAGCCATTGAAAATCATCAAAAGGAAGTTGAAGATTGGGAAAACAATCATGCAAAAATCCTTGCTTGGTTCATGAACAACATCAAATTCAAGGTATGTGCTAATATAGCTAAATTTTGTGGCGCCAATGAAGCTTGGTTTTTTATGAAGGGTATGTATACCCAGAAGGATCTTGCAAGAGCATATTTTTGCAAGAAAAAATTAGAACCACCAAACAAGGTGATTCAAGACTACTATAGTGCTTTAAACTCACTATGGGATGAGTTGGCTTTTTTAGAGCCAAAATGGGTTGCTATGGAAGATGTCGAATTAAGACAAAGCAAATGGAACAAGATCGATTGTTTCAATTCTTATTTGGGCTACGTCCCGAATTTGAGCAAGTGAGGTCATCACTTCTCCATAGATCCATCTTTCCTCCAATAGAGGATGCTATTGCCGAAATCACTCAAGAAGAAACACGGTTTGGCATGAGTAAGAATGTTGATGAAGTGCTTGCCGTTTCCAAACCCGACAATAATGTAAAAACCTATAACCCCCTCCCCACTTTGGTAAACAAGGAAACTACAATAGAGGAAGAAAAATGATTGTATGTCATCATTGCTATGATCCGAGTCACATAAAACCCGCTTGCCCAAAGCTCAATGGAACTTTCAAGCCTAAGGTGACCTCTCTTGAAGAATCTACCACCAAAGAAGATGAAGGCAAGAATGGTGACCTCAAAGAGACCCTTGGTCAAATATCCATGGCTCTTCAACAAATCCTTAAAGCTACTTCCTCCACATCGTGTGTGGCCATTGCGTCTACATCATCACCTGGTACGTACTCTTGGATCTTAAACTCTGGAGCATCTTTTCATATGACCCCTCATGAAAGTGCTTTAGTCGATGTTTGCACCAATTCAAAAAGCTCTTGTGTTTCTATGGCCGATGAAACTTTTTTGAAAATTTCTAATATTGGAGCTCTAAACTCCAAAAATTCTCAAAATCTTTTTGTTCCAAAAGTTAGAGTTGTTCCAAAATTAAATTTAAACCTTTTTTCGGTCTCCCAAATTGTCGACCATGGATGTGAAATATCTTTTTCATCTAATGGTTGCTTTGTGCAGGATCTCCGGTCCGAGAAGCGGATTGGGCAAGGCCATAGGAAAGGGGAGCTCTACTATATGGATCATCTAAACCTTCCTACAAACTATTTTTGTTCTTATGTCCAAGAGAAAAGTATTGAAACTTGGCATAAAAGGCTTGGTCATCCAAGCTATTCAAAAATGTATCTTTTTTCATTTGGAAATAAATTTTGTAAGGAAAAAAACATTAATTGCAAAGATTGTATTTTTAGAAAAATGAAGTCTATTCCTTTTCCAACTAGAACATTTCTTTTTTCAAGACCCTTTGAATTGATGCACTCGGATGTTTGGGGTCCATCTTCGGTCATGTCTAAAGGGGGTTACTCTTACTATGTCACTTTCATCGATGACTTTACTCGATATGTTTGGATCTATTTCCTTAGTTATAAATTAGAAGTGTTTTCCTTCTTCAAAGAATTTCATATAAAAATTCAATACCAATTTCAAAGTAATATATCCACTTTGAGAACTGATTCCGGTGGTGAATACTTGTCTAATGAATTCCAAAATTATTTAACACAAAATGAAATTTGTCATAAAAAATCATGCCCTAGAACTCCACAACAAAACGGACTAGCGGAAAGAAAGCATAGGCATATTATAGAAACCGCTAGAACATTGCTTGTCTCTAGAAATATTCCAATTTTTTTTTGGGTCGAAGCCGTCCTAACCTCAACATACCTATGTAATGAAATATGCGGAAATAAAAACAATGTCCTACAATGGACATTCACATATAGAAAGCAAAGAACAAGTCCAAAAGGGACATACACAAAAGCCAACAATGACTTGCAAACATAAATTCTTATAAATGCAAGAGAGAGGGCTTCAAGAAGCCAATTATTTACAAAGGGAGAGACCCCACTTATTTATAGGCAAGGAAGAGTGAGAAAGAGGGAGAAAAGTAAGAGAGAGAGACCACATTCGGAGGCCCAACAAGGTGTCGTTGGGTTCCCAACGGTCACAATTGTGACCGTTGGGGGCCCAACGACTCTTAGTTGGGACCCCCAATGTGAATGCACTAAATGCATTTTAGGAAAAAAGAGAACAAAAAATAAAAGAAAAAAAGGAAAATAAAAAAGAAAAGCAAAAATAAAAAAAGACTACAATGCCCCTATTGGGCAGAATTACAGGAATACCTTTATCGGGTATGATTGAATATATATATATAAATAAATAAATAAATAAATAAATAAATATATATATATATTGATTACATGTATTTCAACACCCTCCCTCAAGCTTTCCGGGGATATAACCGAAAGCTTGTTGAGAAGGAACATAAAACGAGGAGAAGCAAGGGCTTTAGTGAAGAAGTCCACCAACTGGTACTCAGATGTAATGTAAGGCAGTGCTATGGTTCCTTTTAGGTATTCATCACAAACATAGTGGTAGTCCATCTCAATGTGTTTAGTACGCTCATGGAAGGTGTGATTGCTTGCGATATAGATTGTGCTTTTGTTGTCACAACACATCTTCGAAGGAGTAGAGATGACTATGCCCATATCACTGAGGAGACTTCTAAGCCACACAAGCTCTATGGTTATAGTGGCCATTGCACGATACTCTGCTTCTGTTGAGGACAATGATACTTTGTGCTGCTTCTTGCATCTCCAAGAAATCATAGTCACTTAAGAAAACACAAAAACCAGTAGTTGAGACTCTATCATTGGGATTTCCTCCCCAATCAGCATCAGTATAAGCAATTAAATCAAGTGATGATGAAGAGGAAAAAAAAACTCCCTTGGTTATGGTGTTTTTATTGTATCTGACTATCCTTAAGACTGCACTCATGTGCACAGTTGTAGGTGCATGTTGAAACTGACTGAGTAAACTGCATGAGCTATGTCTGGCCGAGTGATGGATAAGTAGGTCAGAGACCCAACAAGTTGGCAGTAGAGAGTAGGATCCTCGAGAAGTGTTCCATCTTCCAACCTTAACTTTGCATTGATAACTTCAGGGGTTTCTGTCTTCTTATCATCGGAGATGCCAGACTTGGAACAAATGTCAGCAACAAGTTTCATCTGAGAGAGAATGTACCCTCGAGGAGAGTACTTTACTTCAATTCTTAAAAAATATCTTAAGAAACCAAGGTCAGACGTGTCAAAATTCTCTTTTAAAACTTTCTTAATATCATTGATTCCTTGCTCATCACTTTCAGTGATGATCATATCATCAACATAAAGTAGTAGAATAACTACTGAAGACCCTGCACTTTTCACAAACAAAGCAGTGTCAGTATAACATGAGCGAAAATTCAAACTTGTCATTACATTGCTAAATCTATCATGCCAAGCCTTTGGAGCTTGCTTTAAACCATATAATGCCTTTTTAAGTTTGAGAATTTTATTTTCCCCAATACATACTCCTGGTGGATGATCCATGTAAACCTCTTTATTTAATTCACCATTTAGGAATGCATTCTTAACATCTAATTGATAAATAGCAAGGTTTTAAAACCCAGTGACTCGGGACTCGACTCGTTCTTTATTGACTCGTGACTCGGCGGGTCAACTCGATGACTCAAACCGGGTTTTGTTAACTTTTGATTTTAAAAGAAAGACAATATATAAATTGTCATTTAAACATATAAAGGTTTGTAGAATGACTTAATTACTAGTTTAATTGATTAATAAGTAAAATAACATCAAGTAAAAATGCTCTTAATTCAAATCTCACATTTACTAAAGAAACTACACAAGCAGGAACAAGTCTTTCAAATTTTCTTACAAATAATCCTGTATGGATGCTCAGCCAGGGATAAAATTCAACTCTCCTATGCCACATGCTGCTTTTCCTGTAAAGTATGCCCAATACAATAACTTAGCATCTCGAAACGGTGGAAGTTTCCTCAAACTTCCCAACCTGTAAGCATTTTTCTTTTTTCTCTTTTAATAAAATTTACCTCAGAAGTGGGATAACTACATCAAACTTCTCTTCATAATAGTTATCTCGTTTATCTATATTGTATAGTATAGTTTACATAATCAGGTTCTGCTTTTCATGTTTTGACATCAGACCTATTATTGGTAAATCTTTGTTTTTGGCATGTTTTGGTGCAGCATATAGGGCTCTATCAGTGTATTTCTTCAAGAATTTATTAGTAATTGTCTGGCTTTTTTCATGGACTCTGCACATCATATGGTGATACTTCTATGTGAAGGCTTAGAAAACTACATTTGGCATAATACGATAAAAGATATCTCACAACTAAACGTTCAATCTCATTTTGTATAGTCTTATTTGTCAAATGTTGGATTTTTATGTTCTTAACTATAATTCATCTCATAATGGTTATTATGGTCCTTAAGCTTTCTCGGATCTTATTCATGTTCTATTGCAAGTCCATTTAGTTGCATCAGTTACTTTTTTAAATGAGAGAATCCAAGTTACATTTTTTTAAGTGAGAGAATTTGTGCTACATTGCAATGTACACCTTCTGGTTGGTTGTTAACCTAACAAAAATTCTGCGTAGTAGGTCATTCTTATGTAAGCTCTGTGTGAGTTTCATTATGCTCAGATGTCTTTAAAATCTTGATGCCTTACTGGTCCTTTTCTTTTGGTTGGGTTTCATCTACTTTCAGACAGTATAGAATGAAATGTTGTATGTCAACAAGCTAACATTATAAATTTGGAGCTGTTGGAAGTATCTGTATATTCTTCTGATGTCCATTTAAATCCCAGAAGGGAAAAAAAACATGGTTAAGTTGGTAGACCTATTGTTATTATGCTATTTGTTCTTTGAAAAATGAACACTTACATGTGAAAAAATTGCCCATATCCTTTGAGAAATGAAAAAAGAAAAAAGTGCCCAAAACTCGCCCGAGTCAAGGCCGAGTTTTTGCAAAACAAGATTACCTTGTCGGGTTGACTCGTTGGAGGGCCGAGCCGAGCCGAGTCACCGAGTTGACTCAGCGAGTTTTAAAACCTTGATAAATAGGTCATTTTTTAACTGACGCAACCACAATAAGAGTCCTAACACTAGTCATCCTAGCTATGGGAGCGAAGGTTTCTTCATAGTCTATACTGTATTCTCGAGCGTATCCTTTTGCTACCAACCGGACTTTATAGCGTTCTAATGACCCATCACTTTTAGTTTTAATTTTGAAGACCCATCTACATCCAATAGATCTCTTTCCAATGGGTAATGAGGTTATTTCCCAAGTTTTTGCCTTTTCAAGAGCACTAAGTTTTAAGTTCATGGTTTCAACCCACTGGGGAATGTTTTTGGCTTCATTATAATGTGAAGGTTCATGAAAAGAGTGTAACCTATGTCACATGGGTGCGGGTGCGGGTGCAGCACAATTTTAAAATTTTTGGACACGGGGACTCGGCAAAAAAAAAAAATATATATATATATATAATTTTATTTTATTTTTAAAATGCCACAGTGTGACTGTGCACAGGCACAGTCCACAACACTGTGACTGTGCACAGTCACAGTTACAGACTGTGCGACTGTGCACAGTCTGTGACTGTGCACAGTCTATGACTGTGCACACTGCATAGCCTGTGACTGTGCACAGTCACAGTCACAGTCTGTGCCTCTTTTATATATATATTTTTTAAATAAAAAATATAAAAAATTGATTTTTTAGGGACATTTTTGGACTCGGTCAAAGTTGACCGAGTCCAAAATGTGGATGGACTCGGCCTGGACTCGTTGACCGAGTCCGACTCGGCGTTGACCGAGTCCAGGCCGAGTCCGAAGCCGCACCCGTGTCGGGGCGTGTCGACTCGGGTGCGGCACCTCCTTAGCCGAGTCCGTGTGACATAGAGTGTAATGCAATTAGACACGCTCTATACTTTGGTGTTAGAGACTCATAGAAAATAAACCTATTAGGAGGATTGGAGATTCGACCGGATCTCCTTAAAGAGGTTTCTTCTATGTTGGAACCTTAAGAGTATTTTTCTAAAGCACTCATGGGAACTTGTTGACCACGCCTAACATAGGTTTGGATGGGTCTATCACTTTCATTTTCAACATTGTTAAGAGGAATATCCTCTAGATCATTCAACAAATCATTAGAGATTTCCTCTTCTTGAGGAGTCTCATCTTCTTGAGAGAGAAAATCAAATAAGAAAGCATATTCGCTTTCGTCAATATCTTTAGTTTTCTCAAAACCATTTTCGTTTTCTAAAAATGTTACATCTTTAGATACATATAGTTTGTTATTTTTAAGGTCGAAGCATCTAAAACCCTTTTGATTTTCTTCATGTCCTAAGAAAACACATTCAATAGCTTTAGGAGATAATTTATCTCTTTTATGTGTAAGGACAAAACATTTACACCCAAAAATTTTTAATCTATTGAAATTGGGTGTTCTTTCAAATAATTTTTCATATGGAGATGTATTTTGTAAGGATGAAGATATCATTCTATTTATCAAGTAAGTTGAAGTTAAAGCGGCTTCGGCCCAAAAACTTTTTGGAATTTCTTTGGAAATAAGAAGTGTTCTAGTGGTTTCCAAAATGTGTCTATGCTTTCTTTCGGCTAGACTATTTTGTTGAGGAGTCCTAGGACATGATCTTTGATGACAAATTCCATTTATTTTCAAATAATTTTGAAATTCATTTGATAGGTACTCTCCACCCGAATCGGATCTAAGAGTAGAGATATTACTTGAAAATTGATTTTTGACTATCATATGAAATTTCTTGAAAAAGTCAAAGACTTCGAATTTTAAATTAAGAAGATAGATCCACACATATCTAGTGTAGTAATCAATGAAAGTAACATAATATGAGTATCCTCCTTTCGATATGACCGAAGAAGGGCCTTAAACGTCCGAATGAACTAACTCAAAAGGTCTTTTGGATACAAAAGTTCTATTTGGAAAGGGAGTGAATTTCATTTTTCCAAAAATACAATTCTTGCAAACAAAATGTTTCTTATTACAAAATTTCTTTCCAAAAGGAAAGGAGTACATTTTTGAGAAACTAGGATGTCCAAGTCTTTGGTGCCAAGTTTCAATATTTTTATCTTGGACATGATTACAAAAAGAGTTAGTGGGAAATTTAAGTTACTCATGTAATAGAGATCTCCCCTCCTATGGCTTTGCCCAATCTGCTTCCTGGACCGGAGATCCTATATAGAGCAATCCCTAGTTGAGAAAGAGATTTCACATTCATGATCACATATTTGAGAAACATAAAAGAGATTTAAATTAAGTTGAGGTACCACTCTTACGTTTGACACAAAGAAATCTTTGGAAAAATTTAAAGTTTCAAAACTTTTTACTTGTAAAGATGTATCATCGGCGGTTGAAACATAAGAGTTTTTAGAGTTATTACACAAATCGGAAAGCCCATTTTCAAGAGGGGTCATATGAAAGGAAGCTCCAGAATCAAGAATCCAAGAAGACATACTTGGAGAAGAAGAAGAAGCTATGGCGGCACCCGAAGTTGATGGCGATTTGAGTAGAATTTGAAGTGCTTCCGATAGTTGAGCAAGAGAGAAAGACTCTTTCCCTTTGATAGTCTCTTCCTTTTTCTTCAACGGAAACAACCTTACTTTTTGGTGCTTCATTTAACTTAGGGCAATTAGGTCTTATATGACCCAGTTCTTGGCAATGATGGCAAATGACTTTTCTATAGTTGCCATTATAGTTATTTTGCCTCCCAAAGTGTGGAGGCTTATAGACTTTCACATGATTGCCGGGTTTAGACACGTTCAAAACTTTATCTCCTCTCTTAATTATGCCAAGACGAGTTTCTTCTTGGCATATTTCGGTTATGGCATCTTCCAAATGAAGAGGCTTAGATCTATGAAGTAGGGAAGATCTAACTTGTTCATATTCGGGCCTAAGCCTATGTAGAAATTAGAAAAAGTGTTCTTTTTCTATTTGTTCTCTTCTTAGTTCCACATCTTCACTAGAAACCCACTTTGGTTCTAGTAGAGATAGCTCATCCCATAAGGGTCCATGGGTGCTAAAGTAATCTCTTACACCCATTTCTCCTTGCTTAATAGTTCGGATTTTTTTTTGGAGAAAGAATTGACGAGCAAGGTCTTTTTGAGTATACATACCTTTAATAAAGAACCATGCTTTATTTGCCATTCAAAATTTAGCAATGTTTGTGCAAATTTTAAGCTCCACATTCTTCATGAACCAAGCAAGAATTTTTGCATGCTTGTTTTCCCAATCTTCCACTTTAGATTGGTGATCTTCAATGGCCTTCATGCGGGCATTTTCTTCAAGAGCTTTTTCTTGATCACTATCTCTCTTGGTGAGTTGGAGTTGTGGTTCCGGAATAGTGACCATGACGTATCCCCAAAGCTTTTTACCCTTGAGGTTGTTCTCCATGGTGGCGGCCCACATCATGTAGTTGGAACCATTAAGTTTGAAGGAGAGATCAATCTTTTGTTCTCCTTTCATTTTAAACTCAAGAAGACAAACCAAGAAAGAGAAATACAAAATGAAAAATATAACTAGTCAACTAGCTATATCAAGAATCAATAGCATACACTTGACTCTGATACCATGTAATGAAATATGCAGAAATAAAAACAATGTCCTACAATGGACATTCACATATTGAAAGTAAGGAACACGTCCAAAAATGACTTACACAAAAGCCAACAATAACTTGCAAACATAAATTCTTATAAATGCAAAAGAGGGCTTAAAGAAGCCAATTCTTTACAAAGGGGGAGACCCCACTTATTTATAGGCAAGGACGAGTCAAAGAGAGGGAGAAAAGTAAGAGAGAGAGACCACATTGGGAAGCCCAACAAGGTGTCGTTGGGCTCCCAACGGTCACAATTGTGACCGTTAGGGGCCCAACGACTCTTAGTTGGGACCCCCAATGTGAATGCACTAAATGCATTTTAGGAAAAAAGAGAACGAAAAATAAAAGAAAGAAAAAGGAAAATAAAAAAGAAAAGCAAAAATAAAAAAAGACTACAATGCCCTTATTGGGCAGAATTACAGGAATACCCTTATCGGGTATGATTGCATATATATATATATATTTATACATATATTGATTACATGTATTTTAACAACCTAATCAATAGAATGCCTTCCTCAAAATTAAAGAATGCCTTTCCTTATGAAAAACCTTTTAAATTCTCACCCGATTTCAATCGCCTTCGCATCTTTGATTGTAAATGATTTGTTCTCTTACATAAGAGAGATAAGTTGTCTCCAAAGACAATTGAATGTGTTTTTCTAGGTTATGGGGAAAATAAAAAAGGCTATAAGTGTTTTAATTTAAAAAATGGCAAGCTTTATGTTTCAAAAGATGTAACTTTCTTAGAAGATGAGAATGGTTTTGAAAAAATGGAAAAATCACATGAAATTGATTATATGTTTTTACATGATCTTATTGATGACATAAATGATGATTCTATGGATCATCTTGAAAATATAGAGGACACTTGTGAAGTGTCCAATTTTGATGTGTCACCACCAAGTGATGGTACTAGTAATGAAAATATTAATGTTTACACCCAAAGAGATCAAGAAAGGCCTATTAGTGCCTTAGAGAAATTCTCTCAAATTTTTGAATCTTCAGAAGAGCCCCCCATTAGGTGCTCTTCTAGAGAATCAATACCACCCAATAGGTTTGTATCCTATGAGTCTTTAGCACCGAATTATCGGGCATGTTTAATAACTTTACATTCATATTATGAACTCGCTCATTATAATCAAGCTAAGACTCTACCGCATTGGGTTGAAGCAATGAAAATAGAATTAGATGCACTAAAAATGGCTAATACTTGGGAAATAGTCAAACTCTCTTCGCATAAAAAACCTATTGGATGTCGTGGGTCTTTAAAGATAAAACTAAAAGCGATGGATCCCTAGAAAGATATAAAACCAGGTTATTAGTGAAGGGATATTCGCAAGAATATGAAATTGACTATGAGAAAACATTTGCTCCTGTAGCCCGAATAACTAGTGTCAGAACTCTAATAGTTGTCGCATCAACCAAAAAATTGCCTATATATCAACTCGATGTGAAAAATGCATTTCTAAATAGGAATTTAAATGAAGAAGTATATATGGATCCACCACCCGAAATTAATATTGGACAAGATCAAACTCTTAAGCTTTTAAAAGCCTTATATGGTCTTAAACAAGCCCTCAAGGCTTGGTATGATCGTTTTAGTGATATCATGGTTAAATTAGTATTTCATTCATGTTATACTGACACTGCTCTCTTTGTTAAAAGTGCATGTACTAGTATTGTTATCTTATTACTTTATGTCGATCAAATGATTATCACTGGGAATGATCAAAATAGTATTGTTGATGTTAAAAACATGTTAAAAATAATTTTGACATGTCTGATTTAGGCTTCCTTAGATATTTTCTTGGCATTGAAGTCGCATATTCTCCTCGAGGATATATTTTGTCACAGATGAAGCTTGCTGCAGATATATGTACTAAGTTTGACATTTCAGATGATAAAAAGGTAGAGACTCTAGAGGTCATTAATGCCAAATTAAGGTTGGAGGACGGGGGTTCTTCTTGAAGATCCAACACCCTACCGACAACTCATTGGATCTCTCACTTACCTGACCATCACCAGACCAGGCATCGCTCATGTGGTTCACTCTGCAAGCAAATTTCAACATGCTCCTACAACTGTGCATATGAGCGTTGTGCTTCGGATCATTCGATACATAAAAAACACAACAAATAAAGGGTTATTTCTATCATCATCTTCTTCCTTAAATCTTCTTGCTTATACTAATGCAGATTGGGGAGGTAACCCGCAACAAAAAGTCTCGCTATCTTCTACTGAAGTTGAATACCGGGCTATGACAACCACAACAATGAAACTAGTTTGGCTTCGTAGTCTTCTCAAAGACATGGGGGTTGATATTGCTGAAGCTTTAAAGTTATGCTGTGACAACAAGAGTGCCATCTATATTGCAAGCAATCACACCTTCCATGAGCGCACCAAACATATCGAGATGGACTGTCATTATGTTCGGGATGAATATTTACGAGGAACAATTACTCTTTCATATGTCACTTTAGAATATCAATTGGCGGACTTCTTCATTAAAGCCCTTCCTCCTCCTCGCTTCATGTTTCTTCTTGGCAAACTTTTCATCATCTCCCTGTAAATTTTGAGGGGGGTGTTAAAATATGCATTCGTATATATATATATATATATATATATATATATATATATATATATATATATATATATATATATATATATATATATATATAAAATACCCGATAGGGGTATTTATGACTTTTCACATAGTTGTTTTTATAAAACAACTATATTTCTTTTAAATTAGGTTTTTTAATTCTTTTTATTTTTTTATTTTTTTTTTATTTTTGTAAAAGCCATCTCATGTTGGTTTAAAGAACCCGAGCATGTCAAATGCAAATTAAAATGATTATATTGTTTCTTTCACAACACATTAAAGGTGGGGTTTCTTTTTTAGAAACTCATACCCCTCTCATCGTAGTCGTACTTTTGGACAGGTACAATATGTTTGTACTACGATGAGTAGGATGAGAGGTTTTTGGTAACCTTGAAACATGCAATGACAGATTGTTGAAATCACATAATGATAATGTTCGCCTTCACAGGCAAGATGCTCGAGTGGGTTGAAAGACCAGAGCATATAGAATGGGTCTTCAGTTAAATAACACCTGATGCACCCATTTGACCCGTTGTGTTCATCAAGATAGATGATGGATTGGTACAAAACTCTGATGGATAGGTTGTTAACAACCACCCCACGAGCAAATGATTCGGTTTAAATAGTCATCGGAGTTAGGGAAAAAGGACTACCGAAAATTATCCTAGGTGGTAGCTCCTATGGACTTATGCAAAAGTAGGATGCATCCGTTGTCTACGAATGCCTTTGGGAAATTCTCTCTCGGTCGCTGACCGTCTTCTTAGGAGCGGATTCAGCTAGCTACCCGGGGTATCTAAAATACATGGCATAATAAATTCCTGGATTAGTCTCGGCTGTTTCTACGTGTTGTGTTTTGTGCGTACCCGCAATGCCAACTAATATCGAAACAATAAATATCCTGTTCACAACACTTGTTGGCTCGAGTCTCTTATGATTAATAGAACTGCTTATTATGCAATTGTTTACAACTCCTAATCTACGAACCGTTTACAACTTATGACTAATGTAATTGCTTGCATCTTGTGATTAATAGAACGACTTATGGTGCAATTCTGTGCAACTTGAGATTTATGAACTGCTTACATCTTATGATTAATATACCTACTTGTCGTGAAATTGCATATATCTTGTGATGAATGAACTCTTACCTTGTTATAATTAATGGCTCACTTGATTTCATAATTAATTGCTCACATTGGAAACACTCACGGGGTTGCATACTTAATTGTTCATTTTCATAATCTATTGCTCATGATAAATGTAGCTTGTTTGTCAAAATGAGTCAACTAATCATGATAGAGATAGGTTACTTGCTGCTATGTTAGCTTATTATTTGTTAAAATTGCTTAAATAATATGCCTTAATTTTTTATCTTTATTGTCTTGCTTGTGCATCTAACAATTTTTTCATGAAATTGACTCATTTTATGGGTACAAGTGATGTGTAGGTTTATGAGACAGGATATGACACGATGGCGTGATGAGACTCTTTCCCTGATGTTTCGCTCCTGAGGACATTTTGATAAATTTGCATAAAGGTTTTCTTGAAAATCTCTCATTTGTACAAGTCTTAAACTATTAAAAATTGCGTTTTCATAATCTATTTGGTTTCTTAAATGTACTAAGTTCCAAATCTGTTTGTGAATGAAAGTTTACGTTGTGATGCGTCCAAGGTCCATTGACTTGCTATTTCAAATACCACTTTCCGCTGAATTGCTTTTAAAACTCTAAAAAAAAATGACCGATTGTGAAGCTTTCAAACTTTTCGTAAAACGTTATGAGTCCTAGATTTTGGGGCGTTGCATTAAGGGTGAACATTTTGTGAAAACCTCACAAATAATCAAGTTTACAAAGAACTTGACAAAAACATACATTCATCAAATGCACTAAGGCAAAGAATAACACAAAGTGCTTTAAGGCACGAATATCAAAAAGTGCACTAAGGCAGAAGATTATCAAATGTTATTGAGAGAGAAACCTCACTACAAAAGTTAAAATACAATGGGGGAATAGCCCCTTATTTATAGATTGCATGAAAGGGCATAAGAGGGCAATAGCCGTTGGGCTACTTCCCAATGGCTCTAATTAGAGTCGTTGGGAACAGCCCAATGGCTGGTCAATTAGTCAAAGCTTGACCATTGACCCTACGACACTAAAGAAAAAAGCCAAAAAGAAACAGTAAAAAGTAAAACTATATATTACAAAAATACATCTTATATATATATATGATTCTCTAACAGTCTCCCTTAAACTTATGGTGTAATCACCGAAAGTTTGTCAAGTAAAAAGTTGATCTTGGTGAGCACAATGCCTTGGTGAAGAAATTAGCAAGTTGGTATTATGATGTCACATAGGGAAGATTAATGGTCTTCTTTAAGTATTCTTCATGAACGAAGTGGCAGTCCATCTCTATGTGCTTAGTCCTTTCATGAAATGTATGATTTCGAGCAATGTATATAGAGCTCTTGTTGTCACAACATAATCTTGTAGGATTCTGAAGATGAATTTTCATGTCTGAAATTAGTTGTTTGAACCACACAATTTTCATAGTACTAATCCCCATTGCTTTATATTCAATATTCGTAGATGATAGTGACACCTTTTATTGTTTCTTACACTTTCATGAAATCAAGGATTCACCTAAAAAAACGCCTATTATTTGGATCCCCTCCCCAATCAGTATTTGAATATGCAATAAGATCTAATGAGGAAGAAGCGGATATAAAAACTCCCTTATTTATTATGCCTTTGATGTATTTGATAATTCTCATGACTGCACCCATATGAGCTGATGTTGGAGCATGTTGAAATTGACTGACTGTATGTACAATATGAACTATGTCTGGTCTTGTAATAATTAAATACATGAGAGATCTCACGAGCTGTCTGAAGGGAGTTGGATTGTCCAACGAGACTCCATCATCTGCTTGCATCTTCGTTCCGACAATGTTTGGAGTGTCAATAACTTTGTCATCTGATAATCTTGACCTGTCGATGATATCTAAAGCGAATTTTGTTTGTGACAATACATACCCTCTATTAGAATATGATACTTCTATACCAAGAAAGTATTTTAGGAATCCAAGATTAGTCATTTCAAAAGAATTTTTAAAAAATTGTTTTACTTTCTTGATTCCTTCTTTGTCACTTCCTGTAATCAATATGTCATTAATATATAAAAGTAAAATTATAATACCTACAGAAGAATTCTTAATAAATAAAGTTGTGTTAGTATAACATATTTTAAAACCATATCTTGTAATAACATTGTTGAATGTGTTAAACCAAGCTTCAGGTGCTTGTTTGAGACCATACAATGCCTTTTTTAATTTAAGCACTTTACCTGAATGAACTATTAATCGAGGTGGAACATCCATGTATACTTCCTCATTGAGGTTCTTATTCAAAAAACATTTTTATCATTAATTTGAAATATATTTCAATTTTTAATAGCTGCAATAGCTACAAGAATTCGAACAATGGTCATCTTGGCATCAGGGGCAAATGTTTTTTCGAAATCTACTCTGTATTCTTGAGAATAACCTTTAGCAACTAGCCTGACTTTATGTCTTTCCAAGGATCTATCGCTTTTTATCTTGACTTTGAAAACCCATCTACAGCCTATGGTTTTCTTTTCGATGGGTAGATTTAGAATTTCCCAAGTGTTGGCTCTTTTAAGAGTGTCTAATTCTATATGCATGGCGTTTACCCATTCTGCTTCATTGTAACAGGATGATTCAAAATATGAATGAATAGTTATAAGACATGCTTTATGTTTAGTAAAAAATGAGTCATAAAAAACAAATATATTTGGAATCCTTGAGGTTTGTTTAGATCTATGAATAGTGATTTGTTCATAGGGAATTTCTAATGCTTCATGGTTACCTTGATTTACACTTTCACCGGATATGATTCTATTTCTTCTAGTGTATACTATTGGTTCAACTATTGTTCTATTCTCAATAGAGGGTTCTACATAAGTATATTCATAATTAGACAATAGTTTAAATAAGGAATTGTCAGAATTTACGTTTGAAGACATTTTCTTCAAATCAACTTTCATTTTCAATAAAGTTAACATTCCCTGAGACAAGGCGTTTATCATTTTTGACATCATAACATTTAAACCCTTTTTGTGTTTCAAAATAACCAATGAACGCAGAGGGGATGGTCTTAGAAGATTAGCCAAAGATTCTTAATCTTTGATAGTCAGGTTGGTATTTAAATAAATTTTCAAAAGGAATTTCATTGGTCAAGGTTTTTGTGACATCTTATTTATGAGGTATACTGAGGTTGAGGCAACTTCAACCCAAAGTTTTTTAGGAACATTCTTAGCAATAAGTAGTGTCCTTGTAGTTTCCATAATATGTTTATGTTTTCTTTCTAAAATCCCATTTTGTTGTAGAGTTCTAGGACACGATCTTTGATGTAAAATGTCTTCGTTTTCTAAGAATTGTTTAAAATCATTTGACAAATATTCCCCCCCCCCCCCCCCCCAAGAGTCAGTTCTGAGGATTTTAATCTTATTTTTAACTTTTTGATATTTATGCCTTAGAGCGCTTTGTGTTATTCTTTGCCTTAGTGCATTTGATGAATGTATGTTCTTGTCAAGTTCTTTGTAAACTTGATTATTTGTGAGGTTTTTCACATGGTATCAAAGCTTGGTTTATAATTACTCGTAAAGCATGCATTGGTTATGTGCCTCGTGGAGCGTGTTCGTAATCCTTCCTTGGTGGCGATCCACTTTTTCTTTGTTCATTATAGGTGAATTCTTCATGCACGATACAAGCAACTCCAACTTTATCCCGCCATTTAAGCTTGACGGAAGCAATTACATCATTTGGGCGGGACATTTGGAGACATGCATAAAAGGTCAAGGTTTGTGGGGATACGTGAGATGTATTATTCTTGAACCCACTCCTAAAATTACAATATGTGAAAATGGTGTCGAGATAAGTCTCGAACAAAAGGACAAAGCAATGAAAAAATATTACAAAAAATTAGATAAATGAGAAATGAAAAATGCCAAGATTCTTTCATGGATGCTGTTGAGAATAAGTGGTTTTAAGTAAAGTTATTTTATAGTAAGATGCTATTGGTATTTTTAGTTTTTATAATTGGGGCTTTATTGTAATTATGCTTTTAAGCCTCTCTCTATTTAACATAGAGAGAGGCCCTAATATCGATATGAAGTTCTGAGTTTTCTGTGCAGCCGTCTCTCTCTCTCTCTTTCTCTCTCTCTCTCTTTCTCTCTCTCTCTCTATCTCTTCTCTCTCTAGGTCTCGGTTCATATTCTACAGATGCTAAGTGGAGTTGAGACAAAAATTGCCTCAAATCTTTTGTGTTACAAAAAGGCAAATGAAGCATGAGAATATCTTAGAGTTATGTTTACCGAAAAAGATATGGCTCATAATTATTATCTCCAAGAAAAAGCTAGAAATATTAAACAAGGAGATATGAATGTTAGAGATTATTTTATGAAATTATCATCCATTTGCACTCAACTTGCTCAATTTGAACCCAAATGGGAAGGTAAGTGTATTGAGATGCGAAGAGTTCAAGTTGAAGAAGATAGACTCTTTGCTTTTCTTTATGGATTGAGACTCGAGTTTGAACAAACTAGGTTTTCCTTGCTATCATCCTCATCGCCTCCTCCTATTCATGAGATTCTCACTAAACTTAGTGGAGAAGAAATTAGGCTAAACATGAGTAAGAATGATAGTCTTCCTGTTACTTCTAGCAATGGCAAAAAAGAGGATTGTGTACTTGCCGCTTCCAAACCAAAACATTATATCAAGCCATATAGACCTCCTCATTTTAATAAAAATATAAGAGTAAAAAATAATTTGTCATAATTGTCATGAGCCCGACCATATTATGCCTCAATGTCCTAGATTCAAGAAGGACTATAGACCTCAAGAAAAACGAGTTGCAGCAGCCTCGTCAAAACAAAACGAGGATACTCTGAACCTCAAAGATTTCACCAAATCATTATCCCAATTGACAGAGGCATTGCAACCATTGCTTAAAGGATCTACCTCAGGAACGACCATTGCATCCTCTTCTACTCTTGGTATATGCTATTGGCTTCTTGATTCAGGAGCTTCATTTCATATGACCCCACACAAGTCTATTTTATCCGAGTGTCAATCTATCTCAAATGCATCTATTGTTTCCATTGCTTGAAAATAGAGGGTGTTGGAATTTTTAAAAATGATTTGACAAAACACAAGTTTTATATTCCAAAAGTAAGACTTATACCAAAACTTTATCTTAATTTACTTTCCGTCTCTCAAATCTCGGATCATGGTTGTGATGTCATTTTCTCATCAAATAAATGTTGGGTGAAGGATTGTCAATCCCAAAAATTGATTGAGGAAGGTTCTAGGTAATGAGATCTTTATTATATGAATCTTCTTTGTATTCCAAAAGAATCATTTTGTGATATTGCCCAAACAAAAGATATAAGAATTTGGCATCATAGACTTAGACATCCAAGTATAAGGAAATTGAATTTTGTACCTATTACTAAGGATCTTTGCAAAGATAATTTTGAACGTAAAGAATGTTTACTTGGAAAAATGGCATCCTTGCCTTATGAACAAAAAACTTTTTCTCTTCAATGCCTTTTGAATTGGTTCATTCGGATGTGTGGAGTCCTACTCCGGTGATTTCTAAAGGAGGATTTTCCTACTATGTTGTGCTTGTTGATGATTTCACTAGATATTGTTGGATTTATTTTCTTCATGTATTTGCAACCTTCAAAACTTTTCATAACATGATTAAAAAATTGACTAAGGCACAAGAATATCAAATGTTATTGAGAGAGAAACCTGACTACTAAAGTTAAAATACAATAGGGGAATAGTCCCTTATTTATAGATTACATGAGAGGGCAATAGCCGTTGGGCTACTTCCCAATGGCTGGGAACGGCCCAACGATTGGTCAATTAGTCAAAGCTTGACTATTGACCCTATGACACTAAAGAAAAAAGACAAAAAGAAACAGTAAAAAGTAAAACTACATATTACAAAAATACATCTCATATATATATATATATTCAAGTATATACATATATATGTGATTTTCTAACACATTTTCCTGTAGCTTTGCAAAGTGACTGCTTGTCTGAATTTTCTACTGTTTTTCAATGCTTGGTTTGTTATTTTTCATTTTTGAACAAAAGGTTCTTTCCTGTATCTTTGCGATACTTTGTGGAATTTGTGTGCTTTAAATTTTTTTAGTTTGTCTTTCTTTTATGATCGTTTCATGTTCACTTTTGTTTGTAGTGTAATTGATTCTGAGGTTTAGGTTTCTCTATTATCGTGTTTCAGTGGCAGGTTTGTTCACAGTTGCTTCAGCAAATGCATCTATGGAACATGTCTTGGTAAGAATTGGCATTTCAATTTACACTTTTCTTTTTCTTCATGATTCTCTGTGCTCCCGTTATCTCTTGCCTTCTACTCCAATATTTGAAACCCTTCTATGGATTTGTGGGATGTAATTTCTGAATTTGTCTTTAATGCATATGTCTTAATCATTTCTGCATTTTCTGAATTCTATAGGTAATGAGGTGTATTTATACACATTAACATCCCTTTGGATGCATCTTGGTGTTCAAGAGTGTTTTGCTCTTAGTCTATTTCCGGTGCTCCTTTTATGAAGCAACAAAATGAGTTGCCGTATTAGACTAATTGCAATGAAGAATGGATAAACTGATAAAGTACCAAACATGCCATCAACAAAAGACGATCAGTTTGATCAAACTAGAATGTTTGTATCTCCATTCTATCCAGAAATTTGTTAGTAATAGACCTTTTCACCATGATATCTGTCCATGCAGTGACAGTACTTCATTAACAAAGGTTGGCTGGGTAGCCAACTCTGTCAGTCCATTCATACAGTAGCAAGAACACAAAAGAATCTTGCTGCTTCTTAAAGACTATTAACAAATAATTATTTGATACCAATGATGAATCTCTTTTTAGCTCAAATTCCAAAGGGCAATTTCTTTTAAAGATATAAATCAGAGAGAGCCACATCTCCTGAGTTTTTCTTATCATTACAAACTGTTCCTCTCTTTTTGAAGGATATCACTTTGCCGTCATTTCGTAATTTTCACATATTGCATGTTCTGGAATTTTTGATTGCTACTTCTACTTCACAATCATATTAAGAATGATGTTTAATTATTTTGGGATTCAAAATTTGGCAATAGGTGTTTCAGTCACATGCTTGAGGAAATTGGATCTTTTATAGACATTTAGCCCTACCGAGCCAGTTAATTTGGAGGTCCCTGCATATATCTATGTTCCTCAAAGGATACATTCTCCTTATTACCCACTCCAAAGCACTTTTACATTTTATGACTTCAGTAGATATTTTTCATGTTACTGGGTTTTCCATATTACATAGCACACAAAATGGATATTTATCCTTACCCCATTTTTATCAAGGAATGCTTATTCAATTTTTTTTATTATCATAATGAAATAAAAAGAATTGGGTTATTGTTTACTAATATTATTAGAATCCATAGAAAAAATTCCTTGATTCTTGCAATGATAGATACTTTTTCCTTTCATTTTATGAGAAACAAAGAAACTAATTTTCTTTTTCTACATTTGGATTAGGCAACACAGTCCAGTGTATTAGCAGATGTAAGCCTTGGAGATTGGTTTGGAAACTTTCTGTATTCAGCTGGGCAGCAGGCTAATGTAGCTGTTCAAGACCAACTTTCAGCTCTGAGTTTCACCAGGTTAAATGCAAGTTTAGTACACTTGAATTTGTAATAACTTTGATGCAACAGAATTTACGTTGGTTGCTTAACAATATCCATATCATTACTGACACATTTAATTTGTTGAACTGTGCAGTTTGGCAGTTATTTTTGGTGCTGGTCTTGTTACAAGTCTTTCTCCTTGCACGCTAAGTGTACTGCCATTGACTCTTGGCTACATTGGTATGGTTTGTTGGAATACCTTTCATCCTTTCTTAAGTTTCTCTCATGTTTTACTGCATAGCAGTTAAGAAGAGTTCCAAGTAACCTGAAAGGTTCTAAATCATGAATTATCATGGACCTTGGGCTGAGCAGGCAGAACTACCAGGAACATTGATGTAGGTGATCCTCCTAGTTTGTTTTCCACCTCAGCTGATCAAATAATGCTTCTATCTTAGCCATTTGAATCCACTGGAAACAGAAACTTCAACAATAGCTGCTAAAGTGTTGGCCTAAATGTGCTTAATATCCAGTACTAAAGTGTTGGCCTAAATGTGCTTAATATCCAGTACCTGATCCCTTATGGATAGATATTTTTTCTTTTCACTAGTGTGTAAGTATCTCAAATGATACTTCAGTTTCTATGTCCAAGAGACCCTGCCAATGCACTAGCTTATTTTGGATTTTTCAGGTGCTTTTGGATCAGGTAAAAGCCGTGCACAGGTAACAATATCTCCTATTAAAGTATTCTCTAATGCATTTCTTATGTCATGCCGAGTCATAATTTAGTTTAGAGAATTCTCATCCTTATGCCTTTGATATTTTCGTTTTTATGTAGTTCTTATACCTGGTCCACTATAATTCTAACTGTTATTTGCAAGTTTGAAAATAAATTATTAGACTTGGTGGTGGTTTCATGAGAAGAAATTCATGTTAGATATTTTTTCAGATAATTGGGGATTCTCTTGCATTTGCACTGGGACTAGCTACAACACTGGCGATCTTAGGGATTGCTGCTTCATTCGCTGGAAAGGCATATGGACAGATTGGGCAAGGACTTCCATTTGCTGCTTCTGGTTTGGCTATCTTAATGGGTTTAAATCTTTTGGAGGTAAGCAGTTAGCCAAGTTGATGAGATCTTTCTTTTAAATAGACTAGATACTCCTCCAAGATATCATGGGCGTGGATCCAACTTTCTAAAAAAAAAGGCATGGAAAATATGTCAAATTTATGGCAGTCGTTTTCCAAAACTTACTGATGAAAATTGAGTTTCTTTCCCATGTCTAAGTTGCCATGAAAGGTGGGTAGTGAAGCCTCAACCAACATATGGTTATCCTAGTTAATTCAGGCAAGTCTATCCCAAACTGACACTGCATGGACTAATAATTTACAAGGTTCAAGTCAGTTAGTAGACTCAACCTGAACTGCCCAATTTGATGGAAGACTGAGACAACCACATTTATTGCTGAATTGGCATGCATATCTTTGGACAATACTGTCGACATGTACAAGCGTCTTCTTCACTCTTGGTAATATTGAATTGCAGCACCTCCTTATGTCCAGGAGCTATGTCACATCATGGATATGGATGCGGGAGCAGGACAGGATACATATACACATAGTACAATACAACAATTTTAAAAAATTAGCACACGGGGACAGTGTGTGTATAAAGCAACAGTTTTAAATCACCACATTTAGGAACATCAAATAATGAAACTAAGTTGAAATTGAAAGGTGATGTAATTGATGACAAATTTTAAAAGAAAAATAACTCAAGTGAATATGAAATAAATAAATAAGATTATAAAAAGAGATAGATAAAGTTAATGACATAATGTTGACTGTGCACGAAAATGGTTTCATGTTGAAGTGTCGTATCATGTCTATGAAGTGTCCAAGTGTCATGTGATGTCGATACGGGATACACATGCTAAGTGAAGTGTCCGTGTGACAGTCCAGGAGTTTTCATGCATCCCATCAAGTTACAAGGAAATTCAGATTTTTCTCTTAGTCGATTATGCTGATTGTGTCTCCATTCAATAGTATAAGTTTTATCAGCACTACTCAATTGCCTCTTTTTATCATATATCTCTATATATGACAGTCAGAATTCCTCCATCTACATACATTCCCCTGCATTGTTTTATTTCAAGAGAAGCCACGTTGTAAACATTCCTGCACCATCTATCAATCAGAGTTTTAAAGCAGAGGATAGACAGTGAATACTACAACCACAATTTAGCTCCAAGTAACAAAATCAACACAACTGTTTGGGCCAAACACTCGAGACTTCTGCTATATCCATACACAATTGAAATCAGGCTACCTATGTTACAATTATAAGAAAGAAAATGCTCTGTATGCACAGATGAATATGTACATAGGTGCCACACCATTTTTCGTTCACGTGTAGTTCCATGGTTGAAGCACTTATGCCTCTTTTTTTCCTCTGCAGGTTGTCGAATTACAACTTCCTTCATTCTTTAATAACTTTGATGCAAAAGATGCAGCAGCTAATTTCCCTTCAAGTATATTGTATTTCCTTTATTTTCATGTCATCTATGCAGTTTATAGAGCTTGATCATCTTTGGGGCCTTGTTCTATTTTATTGCAGGCGTGCAAGCTTATCTTGCTGGCCTAACTTTTGCCTTAGCTGCCTCTCCCTGCAGTACTCCTGTTCTTGCAACTTTGCTTGGATATGTTGCTTCCACCAAGGTATTTTGGAGCTGAAACTGCTGCACTTTTGCCATGCTCTTTATGTTTAAATGCATGCTTACCGGTGATCAGATTGACATTGGTATCAAAACACATACTTGGATCATAATATTTATTGAAAGCTTCTGATATTTTCGTTTCACTCCTTTCCTCTATTTCTTAATATTTTTCCTTGTTTGGAAAGATCATTTTTCTATTTAACGGACAGACCCTTAGAGTCAAGAGTAACAGCTAATGGCATTCACTGCTAGTAATAGTGGTTGTGGCGGCGGCGTTGTGGTAGTAGGAATAATAATGGAATTAATTTGCCCCCTTATAACAGGATCCAGTTATTGGTGGAAGCTTACTATTGACGTATACAACAGGCTATGTTGCTCCTCTCCTACTTGCTGCATCCTTTGCTGGTGCATTGCAGGTATGCACTTTCTTTGTTACGAATTAGCAAATATGCCTTCCAGCTTCAAAATATGCCCTCTTTTTTCTTGTTGGAACATAAAATGACATTTAGTTATTTTCATACTGAAAGATTACTATTACACCAAGTGCTCATTTATACTATCATTTCTTGTATGCAAAATCTGAATAGTTAGTGGCTTTGCTAGTTAATTTCTTTGTCAAATGATGAGATGAAAGCGATGTGGAAATGCAAAACAATTGTAAAACATACACGTATGTGAGAGATCTTAACATGGAAAGATGCTTATTGATTGGAGAGAGAGAGAGAGAGAGAGAGAGAGAGAGAGAAGGTCGGCAGAGGGGTGCAATCATGGCAGTGATAGCTTGCACCATTCTGGTGAGAATTTTTCCTTATAATGGTGGCTGTAACCTTTGTTATTGTTGTTGTAATGGAGTTTGATGATTGCAGGACTTGTGAAAGTGGAGGTGGTGGTCAATGCCAATGAGAATCATGTCAGTTGAGGTATTGATGGTGTTGGAAATTTTGCTTAACTTAGTGGGTCAGACAACTGAACATGAACCAGGTATGCCCGGAGGTCCGCGTATACACGTGCTATATTTCAAGCGATAGTTGTCCCACTTAGGATCAAGTCTTTGGTGCAATAGGTACTCATGCAACTATGCTCCTAGGATACAATTGAGCTTTCGCCTACTCGCGAAAAAATAGTCCACGCCCTGCATTGGGTGAGACTGTAACCTCGACACAGACCACCTTGAACAACCTCTTGATTCGATGAGTTGATCTAGGTTCAAATTGAATATAGATCCTGGGTTCATATATGGGTATGAATCTAAATTGCAAGTGGGTATGGATCAAAACAATACTCGAATCTAGATAGTAACTGGATCTGAATCCGAATAGCAACTGCATCTGAATCCGAATAGCAAATGGATATGGATCTTAATAGTAAATGGATCTAGATCCAAACTGCAATCAGATTTAGATCTCAAGAATGGATCCAAACTCAAACCTCGAAAACCAAAAGAGGAGAGAGAGAGCAGAGCTCTGTGGAGAGGAGAAGAGAGCACTCGTGAGAGAAAGAGAGAGTAGAGGAGAGAAGAGAATGAGATTAGAGAAATGGGAGTGGGTTGGGGTTTATATAGGCCTTAGTCCCAAGGTTGCCATAAAGGGTCTTTAATAGGCCCAACCAACCAACTTTAATGGGCCATGGCTGGCCAAAATGACCCGTTATGAATGCCCAAAAAGGGTGCTAAAAAAAGGACATAAACAATCCTGAAAAGTCCAAGATCGATCTTAATTGAGTCAAAGGTCAACGATCAACAAGTTTGGGCATCTATGGATCGTTTGGACCTTTAATGCCCATGCAAAAACGTTGGGCAAGGTTCAAATGGATTCAGGTAAGATCTGAAGAGGATTTAATGCAAAGTTAAGGTCCATAAATGGGCTGGTCAAAGTCGATTTTAGACTTTGGGATTAAATTCATCCCAAGTACTAAAAAAAATATATCCAAGACCAAACCTAAACCTAAAGCCGAAGGTCCAAGGTCCAAAGTCGAAGGTCAAGGGTCAAATCAAGATCAAGATCCAAAGTTTAAGGTCTAAGGTCCAAGAATAAAGAGATGTATAAGCCCAAGATCTAATGCTCTTGAGGACTTTTATATAAGGTCAATAAAAGTTCCTACAACTTTCAATATGAAACTAAACTTATAGGAGAGACAAGAAACCCATAAACTTCAGTAAATAGGAAAATAGAGGAAAAACTTAGGTAGTTTTGAGCAAAAATCCAACAATCTTCTATGTGGATCAAAACTATAGAAAAGGAATACAACGGTTGTTCGTAAAGATTCAATGTATAAGTGAAGTTAGCTTTTGGGTTTGAACCCCCATACTAGTGTTACTTAGTCTTAGTCTCTGACATCAATAGCGTTAGCTTTGAATTGAGAATCCTAATTAATTTTTCAAATACTGTGACACTCACTTTCACTTTAGGTGGTTATATTGTGTCTACTAATATATAGAAGCTGCACATTAAGGGTCTTTTGTTGTATCTCAATTTTATGAGTACTCTAGAGACAAAGTCCAAGTCCCATAGAAGGCGACCCCCACCTTCACACTCACATAGATAAGTCCATCAAGGCTGTAAATCACCTCAGTAATAAGGTCTATAGATCTTATTAAGAGTTTAATTTAAACTCAACCTCCTTACACAAGTTTCGAGTACTTGACATCAGGAGTGAGAAAGTATATTAAGTGCTCAATTCAATCACTCAAAGACTTGTTCTTCCTATTGAACCACTCGACATGGTTTGACCCTTATCATGTGGTTGGGTTTCCATCAACGGTGATTGCTTTTGCAAACTTTAACTCTATTTTCCTCGATGTCTTAAAAATAATATCTCGAAAAAGTCCCTTTGTCAACGAATCCGCTAAGTTTTGACAAGATTTCACATATTCAATTGAGATTACTTCTTGCTTGAATAAACTATTCACATAATTATGCTCTAGACTGATATGTTTTGATTTTTCAACATAAATAATACTTCTCGCTTTGTATATATCTGTTTGACTGTCGCAATGCATAGCTATCGGGGGCACTGACTTATCGCTTAATGATATCTCCATTAAGAGATTTTTTAGCCATTCAACTTCTATACTAACTGATGCTAGTACTATCAACTCTGCTTTCATTACAGTATAAATTATTACAATTTTCTTCTTAGACTCTGAAGTGATTGCTCCAGATCCAAGACTAAATATCTAACTACTCGTAGATAATGATTCATTGAAATCATAATTTCAATTTACATTACTGTACTCTTCAAGTATAACAGGTTCTTTCTCATAAAATATTCTATATTCTAGAGTTCATCTCAATTACTTCAGGACTTGATATATTGCATCTAAATGTTCTTGTCTTAGTTTACTAGTATATCGGGTCAACTTGCTTATTCTAAAAGTTATGTTTGGTCTAGTTCCATTCATAGCATACATGAGGTTGCGAATAATACTTGTATAATCTAATTGGGATATACTTCTTTCAGTGTTAATCGACAACTTAACACTAAGATTAATCGGAATAGCAACATGCTTACAATCATAATGATTATATTTCCTTAAAAAAAATTTAATGCACTAGGATTGAGTTAATGTATAATCATTTGTATGTCTAATCAATTTAATACTAAGTATAACTTCAACTAAACTCATATCTTTCATGTTAAATTTAAATGAAATGAAGCTTTTGGTATCGTTTATGCATTTTACATTATTACTCATGATTAACATATCATCCACATAGAGACAAATAATTATAACATTACTACCTTCTACTTTGCTATGTATGCATTTATCAAAATCATGAATCCTAAATCCATATGAAATAATTATTTCATCAAATTTGCCATGCCATTGTTTAAGTGATTGTTTTAAACCATACAATGACCTATGTCACATAGGTGCAGGTAGGGGTGGCAAAATCTGACCTGACCCACCAACCCGCTTCTTAGCCGGGTTAGGGTTTGGCTTAAACGGGTTCGTGTTGTAAATGGGTCGACCTGCCTAACCCGTTTATTAAATGGTTCGTGTTCGTCTTAGGGGTATGCCAACCCGTTTGACCCGTTTAATAAACGGGTTAGGCGGGCGGGTCAACCCGTCTACACGAACCTGTCAACCCGCAACCCGTTTATATATATATTAACTTATCTAACCCTAACTCCTAACTTTACACTTTAGTCACCCACCTAACTCCTTCCTACCCATCCGCAGCCGAGAGCTCGAGACCTCTCCTCTCCAGTGGTGGTGTGCGCCTGTGCGGTTATCGTGTCTATGTTATCGGGTCGATCCGTTTAATAAATGGGTTGCCGTGTCGTGTAATCGTGTCGACCCGACCCATTTATTAAATGGGTTAACCGTGTTGTGTCGGGTTACCCGTTTAATAAATGGGTCGTGTTTGTGTTTGCCACATCCGACCTGTTTAATAAACGAGTCATGTTCGTGTTGAGGTATTCTGACCCACCAACCCATTAACCCGACCCACCAACTTGTCGACCCGACCCGATTGCCACCCCTAGGTGCAGATGTGGGTGCGGGTGCAGGTGCGAATGCGGTGATGCGACACTTAAAAAAAACTTGGGTCCGGGAAGGATATATATATATATATATATATAATTTTTAATAGTTTTAAGTTAACGCTATGTGTATTTGTGTGCATTTATGTATATATATATAATATAGATAAAAATGGACTTGATTAGGGTTAATTGAATATACTTTTGGATAGAAATGGACCTCAGTGTGGTTGACTTCACCTAACACAAAGGAAGCTATGTCCAAGTGTTGCACCCACCTGGGTGCGGGTGCGGTGCCCTATTAAAAGAGTCCATGTGACATAGACAATGACCTTACCAACTTGCAAACTTTCTTTTCTTGACTTGGTGTGATATAACCTTCAGGTTGTTCTATATGAATTTCTTCTTCTAAGATACCATTCAAAAAAACAGTTTTAACATTTATTTGGTGAATTTCAAGTTTGTAAATTGATGTCAAAGCAACTATAGTTCTAATAGATGCAATCCTATTTGCAGGAGTATAGCTATCAAAATAATAAAGTCCAAGTTATTGTTTAAAGCCTTGCTTTAAATTTTTTAATAGAGCCATTGGTTCAAATTTTTCTCTTAAAAATTCATTTGCATTCCAAGGGTTTAGAGCCAAGGGATAAATAAATTAAAATCCAAGTTTTATTTTCCATAATAGAATCTAATTCACTCTATAGCCTCTTTCTAAGAAGGGGCGTCAGGAGAGTTCATAGCTTTCGAAGAAGAAACAAGGTATCTATCTCTCTATCATATAAAGATGAAAATCTGGACCCAAATCTTTTGGTTTTGTTGACCTTTTACTTTTTTCGAATTTCAGGATTTTCAGGCTTACAATTTTTTTTCCTTGGATTGTTTTCAATGACTTTTAGAGCAAGTGATTTTAAAGTTAAAATCTTCTCTAAATTCGGTTTGTATAGATTTTAAAATCTCTTTGGTTTCGATATCTATAAATCTATATGTCTTACTATTTTGATAATATCCAATAAAGATGATGTTTTGTTTTTTTGAACAAGTTTTGTTAATTTTGGTTCAGTAAGCTTTACATAAGCAATACAACCCTAAATTTTTAAATAATTTAAATTTGGTTTTCTATTTTTTCAAAGTTCATACAGTGCATTGTTTGACTTAAAATGTGTAACTTTATTTAAGATATGACATGAACTAAGCAATGCATCACCCCATAGATTATAATCTATACCATAACTAATAAGCATTGAATTAACCATATCTATTGGAGTCATATTTTGACATTCAACTAGACCATTATACACCATTATGTTGAGAAGTATATAAACCAATATTTTGTCTATGTATTCTATGATTTTCACAAAATTTAATGAACTCATTTAATATATATTCACCACCTCTTTATTTTACAATTATGAAAGTTTCTAACCTAAGCTTTTAAAAATCTTAAATTTTTTAAATGATTCATTTTTTGTTTTTATAAGATAAACATAAGCATATTTTGAGAAATCGTCAATAAAGAATATAAAATAATGGTTACCCACACGAGTTGGAGTATTTTTCAGATCACATACATCATTGTGTATTAAATCTAATAGTTTGAAAGTTCTTTCAACACTTTGAAATAACTTTTTCGCAAACCTCACTTGAATATAAACATCACATTATTTTAACATATTTAGTTTTGCATTTAGGAATAAGTCTTAAGTTACCCATGCTTCTCAAAGACTTATAATTTACATATCCTAATCTAACATACCATAAATCATATGAGTCAAACATATAAACAAAAGCAAAATCAACTTTATTAATCAAATTGAGCATGAACAACTCATTGGTCACGTAACCTTTGCTTACAAACTTATGGTTCTTCGACAATATAATACTATCATATTCCATTACAACTTTGAAATCATGAGTTGTAAGCAGATAAGCAGACGAAAGATTTTTCGTGACGATAGGTACATGATAAACATTTAGGAGGGTTAAGCATTTCTCGAAGGTGAAATGAAGTTTCACACTTCTTTTTTCATGAACCTTAGCTTCATATTTGTCTCTTATATAGATCTTACAGTCTTTCCCCTAGAGTTTCGTATGTTTTGAACATACTTCTATTATTGCATGAATGAATCATTGATCCATAATCCACGTACCACCGTTTATCCTAATTAATCATGAATATCTCACTAACTATAACCAATAGGTCATCATCGGGTTTACTAGCTTTATTACCTTAAAATTTCTTCCTGTGTCGGGTATAGTGACCTGGTTTACTACAAGTATATCAGAAAACTAAATTTCTCTTTTTAGCAATGAACTTGGATTTCTTATTCTTGTTCCTAATTTTGGGTTTGAACTTTAGTTTGCGTTCAACCATGTTTGTCTTATCATGAACTTCTTTTACTTTATCTTTCATCTTGAGATCGATCTTTCTCGTCGATTTTAAGATGCTGAAGAAGTTATTGTAAAGTAAACTCTTCATTCTTATATTTTAATTTATTTCGATAATCTTTTTAAGACATGAGTAATCTACCAATGATTGCAGCTACGTAAAATGATTCGTCAAGGTTCATACCTTTAGACTTGATTTAATTAGTCAAGATCTTTATCTCATAGACTTGAGGTAGTAGTGACTTATCATTGAAGAATTTGAAATCTATATACTTATTAACCAAAAACTTATGATTTCTTGCATCCTCCGTTGTATTTACTTTTAAGGGCTTCCCACAGCTTCTTTGTCATAGTGACTTGACTTTCGAGTAGAGGTCGAACAAGGTGTCGGAGAGTGCATTAAGTATGTGTATGCGACACACGAAGTTATCTTGTTTTCACTTTCGTCTCTTACAATTTTCAGCAATAGTTTCATCTTCTTGTTCTTCAGGACAGTTCTCCATGTGCATGTATACCATATTTGCAATAGTGAGGAAGATGAACACCTTTTGTGGTTATCGTTTGAAATTAGTACCATCGAACTGGTATAACTTGGGCAGCTCCTGGTTTTCAATCTTCACAGCCGTCGTATACAAAACTATCGCTTGAAAATTGTTGAAATTTTTTGCTTAACTTTGTGGGTGAGGCAACTAAGCTTAAACCAGGTATGCTCGAAGGCACGCTTATACACACACCATATTTCAAGTAATAGTTGCCTCACTTAGGATCAAGTCCTCGATACAATGGGTACTCGTGCAACTATGCTCCCAGGATACAACCGAGTCTTCGCATACTTGCTAAAAATTGGTCCATACCTTGCACTGTGTGAGACCGATAACTTCGACACAAACTACCTTAAATAACCTCTTGATTTGGATGGGATGATATAGGTTCGAATTGGGTATGGATCCTGAGTTCAAATATGGGTATGAATCTAAATTGCAAGTTGGTATGAATCAGAACAATACTTGGATTTGGATCTTAACAACAATTGAATTTGTATCTAAATAGCAACTAGATCTAGACTTGAATAGCAAATAGATCTGAATCCGATTAGTGATTGGACTTGAATCTGAGCTGCAATCGAATTTGGATCTCAAGAATGGGGTTGAATTGTACTCGAACCTCGAAAACCAAAAGAGGAGAAAGAGCAGAGCTCTTTGGAGAGAAGAGAGTACTTATGAGAGAGAGTAGAAGAGGGGAGAGAATGAGATGAGAGAGTAGAATGCCTAAAGGCCCTAAACTGCTAGCCCAATAAGGGCACCAAAAAAGGACAGATACGACCTTGATTGAGTCAAAGGTTAATGATCAATAGGTATGGGTGGCTAAATCTGTCGCAAGTACTAAAAAGATAGATCCATGACCAAACTTAAACCCCAAGGGTCAAGGGTCACAAAGGTGCAAGGATAAAGAGACGCACAAGCCCAAGATCTAATGCCCTTGAGGGCTTTGCCCTTCAAGGCACCACCCCTAAATAAGACGCCACCTCTAAATAAGGACAGAAAAGTTCATGCAACTTTTAATATGGGACTTAACTTATAGGAGAGACAAGAAACCCATAAACTTAGGGAAATAGAAAAAAGAGGGAAAAAACTTAGTTAGTTTTGACACAAAATTGAAATGGTGGTGCTAGTGGTTGGTAGTAGCAATGGTAAGCTTTAATTATCCTGATAATGGTAGGTGGTTGCAGGCAGTGGGTATGCCATGTAGGCTTATTCTTGGTGAAAGGGACACAAGGACAGTTTAGATGGCTCTGGCTTCTAAACAACCAGTGATGGTGGTTGGTCTATGGAAATAATGGCTATAATGACTGGTTGGTCTATGGAAATAATGGCTATAATGATGGTGGTAGGTGATTAGCAATGTTTGTGGATGAGTTTCTGATGGTTAATGTATTCCTAAGGTTAATATCGGTAGGTGTCAGACACTTATCATGGTGCTAATGGACATATAGGTGGAGTGGGTGTCGGTGATGATGGTACAAACGGTGGTGGAGCATAGGCTACTGGTGCTGCTGGTGTAGTGACGATAACCATGTAATGGAGGTGTGTGGTGATCTGAAGTGCACATATAACGATTGGAAACAAACTTTTAATATGGAACTGAATGTACATGTCACTCTAGTCTGCTTGCTCATTCAGATTGAATTATTAAAGGACGTTACATATTTCAACAATTAAAATCACTGCTTCCAAAAATAAGTCTTAATAGGATCTGTCTCTAGACATGGCATAAGTCCGGTAAGGTAACATAATCACTGCTTCCAAAAATCGCATCAAATCATTCTGCATTTTGACTTGAGAAAACTGAACTACCTAACTTTTTATTTGGGGTCGTTATTGGATAAATGAAGCTGCTGGTCCTGGATCTAGAGTCTTAGACTCTTAGCGTGATGGGCATGGTGAACTCTTGACATGCTTGGCCTGTCATCAACCTTGCTGAAAGTTTCTTTTTCTAGCTTCTGTGTTCAGTTACTTGGACTCGCTTTCTGTTAAGCTTTTTGGCATTTGGACCAAGACTCCATGTACGAGCTCACCATGCCCATCAATCCGCTTACATTGGTCTATAGCCCAACCTGAGCTTATCTTCTTTTTCGTTTTGGTTCTTGTTTCTCCATCCATTATGGAGTGTTTAAGTTGTCAGCTTAGTTGATCAGTGACTGGGTTACCTGGTGTAACTCCTGGATATTGTTTCTTTTATAATGTTAGGACCATGGCTAGTAATCCCACAAAGTCTTGACTTCAGATTGTCCTGAATATTTCTATGACATTTACATATAGTGACTTTCATTTTGCTAATATTCTGTAATTGGTTGCAGAGCTTACTCTCTTTCCGCAAGTTCTCGGCATGGATCAACCCAGTGAGGTATGTGCTCTGCCAGCTATTTCTTTGGGACATAGCACTGCCTGGTACACAGCCCAAAATCGAACCAGATTAACGGCACATAGACTGGGCAACCAGGAAAGGCTTTCATAAAGTAGCCCTTCATGTTAATCAATCGGGCTTGGATCAGATGAGTGCATCTGAATCCATCGAAGTGATTAGCCAGAGTTAGATGAACTAGGCTAAATTTGTCAGGCCCAAAAGGCCTTCTACTGAACATATTACTGAAAAAATACAAGTTCTACAAGTTCCGATTTTAATAGGCGAGGAGGTGCCAAGTCCTCATCTCGTGGTTTTTCAACTTGGTCTTTCCGATCCCAGGTAAGACCTGTTCAGGATCATGAGATCCTTCTCTATCAGGCAGGAAGGGCTGTTGCACAAATTGTACCTCCAAGTAAATTGATCGTCCAATTAAGGCACAATCAGATTTTTTTTTTTTACGGCTCGAAAATCATCACCATAAAACTTAACTTTTGTAGATATTCAAGCCTCAAAACAAAAACATTTTTCACCGAAAAGCACAATCCAAGTGCTGATTCTTAAAAAATGGACCATGCCGAACACGTGCAGGGTCAGATATATGAAAAAGGGTACCAGAAACGGCAAATTTGTATACAGTATGAACGATTTCTAGCATGGAATGGACCAGTTCTATCCCTTGTATATAACGTTCAATATGGAATTATACCAGCGAATTTTCTGTTGCACAAACAGACGAACTGTAATCCATTCTATAAGCTGTGGCTGTTCAGATGTCAATTTTGTAATCAATACTCCGTGTTTCTTTGGCAGCGGATCGCTACTACTTAGTGGAGGCATATACACTCTCTTGGACAGATTGTTCCCTACAACTATGGCAATGTAGCTCTTGACAAAGATGAGAGAAGAAAATTAGCATCACTCACCATCACAATGAAAGAAACATTAATCATGTAATAATATCTTATTTATTTATTCATTGCTTTACAATGTCAGATCGCCTACCTTGTAGCAGAATAAATTCGTTGCACATGGTCACTTTGTAATTTATGCAATTTAGATGTCTTGTATTACTCAGTGGCAAAATGGTCATGAAACTCTATAGTCACATCCTTTGAAAATGAGTCCTAAGAGAATTCCTGCTTACCAATTTTTAATGCTACCACCAACCGGCGGTCCGCTTGTCTGGTAGGAGCAGCTAGTGCACGTCACCTTGCGTTGGGATGTTGCAGGTTCAAAACCCAATATAATTGCATAACTGGGGGGTCTGCCTAACCCCAGCTTGCCTTTCAAAATAAATAAATAAATTCTAATGGTAACCATGCCCCCAAGAAGTTCCGTTCCGTTACGCTTTAAATCCTTTGTCCATAATGCACAAGACCATATGACCTTAACCCTTAAGAGTATGGTTAATCTTAGGACCTTTACCTAACAAAGAATTTGTCTTTGGTGACATTATAAAAACCAAAAAGTTTGGCAGATAGGGTAAAATATTAAAAGAAAGATTTAAAACAATAGACCTATTATCGAAGATAATCCAAACGTACCGCTTAAGCTCATAAAAGACCAACCAATTAGACAATGGTCCTTGCAAATTTAGTGTGGAGGCAATCAGCAGATCTATCCCCATCATTTATTGTTTACAAAACCAATACATGCATCATCTTCCTTACTCGAGTCAGTTCTCAGTGAGATGTGAGAAACACATTCAGTTACACAAGCATAAAAAACCATTCTCCAATCCCACATCTAAATTCTCAATAAAAATGTGAAAGACATTCTATTCATATACCAAGGCATATAAATATGTACAAACCTAACAGAAGGCAATGAAACAACTCTCGTTACGTGGATAGCATATGGTATGACACAGTAAGAGTGAAGACCACACAACACATAGATGAACTTATACACAAAAGTGGGAGAGTATCATCTCATCCTTTTATGTATAGTAACATCTTTGTACAGTCACCAACTAACCTAATTTGGTAATGCTCCTTGTGTGGTCACATGCCATCTCATATCGTCTCTTTCACTTCCTGCTCTCCTCTGCAAAAGTATGGTCGTTGTTGTGATGGATCCTGCATGGTAGCATGGTGTTTCTCAGCATCATTACCAAACTTCCTCTTCCGGCATCAATGAAGATCTACAGAGCGGACAGGTGTTGTGCCAATAGTCTAGCCACTTGTCGAAGCAAGACTTGTGGAAGAAATGGCCGCACGAAAGCCGGCTAACCTCCGACTCCGGCTCGAACCGCGTCAAGCACACAGCGCACTCTGTGTCCTGCATGCAACTGATGGACTTGAACAGGACCGTGGGGATCCGGTACCGGACGTCTTCGGCAAAAGACGGGAATGAGTCCACGGCAATCGGTCCGGAGGGGATATCTTCGCCGGATTCAGAAAACATTGGGTCCAGCTTGATTCCTATAATTTGGAGGATGGATCTGAGAATCTCTTTGAAGATGGCGATGGATAGAGCCGTGTTCATGAGGATCACAGAGAGGACACCTTCTGAGGGCGCAGGGAGGCTTGAGAGCCCCATTTTTGCCGCAGCTATGGATCTAAAACCAACCAACCAACCAACCAAACAACAACAATAAGAAAGAAGTTAAGTCCCTCTGTGTCCAATTGGGAGTTCCATGAATGCTGCATTTATACCTAAAATCATGAGAACACAGAAAAATATTGGCTTGTGTTATGGTTTTCGTTTATCCAGGGTTTCATATTTATCCAGGGTTCATGGGGATTTACACCTAAAATCTCACCCGCAGGAACTATGCTGGGTTTCGGCTTACGCGTGAAACCCAAACACGCAATAAATGAACCAGAGAGCAACGTGGACAGTGGCAAACATTAATCTGGGCGACTACCAAGCCAAAGACTTCAAAAGGAGGGAGCAGCACTACCCCCACGCACCCGGGTCCCGCCTTACTGTTGGAAACATTTTCATTCGGTCAAAAAAGAGCACCTTCCTGTCGTGTTCTAAGACGCCAGCCCGTCTCCAAAATTAAAGGCTAGTGCTGCTGGCAGATTCTCAATAAGTTAAAGACAAAATCCCTCCCGTGGATGACGAAGAGTGTCAAACCTGACTACCTTATCTTAGACCATAACTTGGGCAACACGAAAAAGAAAACCTCGATGTTGAACTTGGAAGGACCGTTTCAGAGCGTGAATCTCAATTTTGTTACAACGCCATTTTACGCAAAAACTAGGGAGCTGTATCAAACATGCAAACACACCCACACAGTGACGCAGAGAGAGAGAGAGAGAGAGAGAGAGCTAACCACTGCATTAAGAGAAAGATGGCAAAACAAAGTTAAATCAGGAAAAAAAAGCAGAAAATATCATGACTAATACGGAAATAAAATCCGAAAATTCAATTCAAGAACACGAAGGCCAACCCTAGAATATTATTATATTGTTATTATTATTATAAATTCAGGCGGTTAGACGTAACTTAGCCAAACTTCAAAGGCCTACACGTAAAAAAGGGGCTTAGGGTCAATAATAAAACCGAAAGAAATTAGCAATTAAATTAACGAGAAAATTGATGATGATGATGATGATGATGATGCAGAGGACAGAGAAAAGGGAAAAAGAAATTCGGCCGTTCCTCGAAAACCGAAAAAAGGAAAACAATAGATAATGGAGCTCAATTTCCAGAAATTCCAGTTTACAAAAACACGCTTAACTTTTGGATAAAAAACTGGAACAATAGATAATGTAGAATCTTCCGATATTTCCTTCGAGTCAAAAACTGGAAATCAGAAAAGGAAAAAATAAAGGAAAAAGCTGGAATTTAAGAAAAATCAGAAAAGGAAAAAATAAATAATATCAGGAAAACGCAATTTCAAATTTCCAAAATTCGAAAATTAAGGCTGACAGTAGCCTTGTTAACTCAAAGAATCTCCCTTAATGAAAGACTTTTAATCTTCGGAATTCAACCTGATCGTAGACTCAAAGAGAATGGCGGATGAACTCATAAAATCATGATTTCAAAACAGGAGCTTGAAACCAAATATCTTCAACCAATCTTTATATGATAAATGCTCGATATTCGAGGAAAGAAAATTCTGGCTCTAAAGATGAAAAAGAAATCCAGAATAAATGTAAATTTCAGACGAAAGAAAGAAGAAAAAGCTGACTTAGTTCACAGTCGGTAAACAGAAAAAAACAGAGAGAGAGAGAGAGAGACGATATTACAGTATGAAATTCTGGACGTTAGGTTGCGGAGCTCGAGTCTCCATAATTAAATTTGGTTAAGAGAGAGCGGATGCATCCGGATGAGAACCGTGGAGCCGGCAAGCCGTCCACAGCCGACGTACGGCATCCGAAAACGAGATCTCACCTCATCCGCGATTAGGAAAGCAAAAAACGCTAAAAGAGAAAAGAGAAGTCGGAAAACAAGAAAACCTGAACCAAATCGCGCATTTGCTTCCGAATCGGGTGTACGAAATCGAAATGGAAGAAAACTACCGGAAACAGCTTTCAGGCCTAACCTCCGGTTTCCTTTTTCTCTTTCTTTCCTCTCTTTTTTTTTTCTTTGAAGAGGAATATATATATATATATATATATATATATATATATATAGAGAGAGAGAGAGAGAGAGAGAGAGAGAGAGAAATCTCATTTTAAATCAACAAAGGCTAGCACGATCGAGAAGCGATTTGCTGAAATGCGGAAAAAGACACTCTCCTCTGGGTCAAAACTTCAGCATATCCCGATCGGAAAGAGAAAAAATCTCTGTTTCTTCGCGAATTAATTGCAAGAAAATCTCAGCATTAAAGCCATTAAAAGTAGGAAACGACATAGATTACAATTTTTATCACGCAACAGAGCAAAGTCCCTTTCCGATGAGATTTAAATGCAAAAACATGAAAGAAATTGCACGAGAGAGAGAGAGAAAGAGAGAACAGACCATACCTTATTAGAGATGCAGACTCTCCTGCTCAAGGAGATGGTGAAAGACTGGGAGAAGAAGGATACGGGAGGGAAATCGCTTATAAAGAAGGAAGAAGAAGACGAAGAAAGATGGATCGTTCTTTTACGGTTCAAGTTCAACCGCCGGCACTACCTCCTCCACAGTGAGGAACGGGCTTACCCATCTTCCCTTTATATAGGAGAGAGAGAGAGAGAGGAGGAGGGCTCTTTGAGAGCCTCACCACCGCCCCACTACCACTGGGACCTAACCCTAGTTAACCCTTCTAACCACGGTACCCCCTCTCTCAACCCGTTGGATGCATTGGGGCACGTGCTGGTAAAACTGTGAGGGCATTTATGTCATTCAGTCAAAATTCTCTATCTTCATATTCCTCAAAAGAAAGGGTAGAATCGTCATTTTCTTTTCACCTTTTTGTTTTTTTATTTTTCTTTTTTCTTTTTCGTTCTTTGTGATGTTGGCTCGCTGCTGGCCCTCTTGACGAGATTCGAACCTCGGACTCATGTCACAAAGCCTTGGAAAATCTCGCCATATATAGCACAAATTATTATTTTCCTCTATTTTTTTTTTCAAAAAATATGCGGCATATGTAAAATTAATATTATAAAAAAAATTGTAATTGAGATTTTCGACTTGAGGGGTTAGCTTAGTTGGAACGGACCTCAGCTATTAGACGGGCAGTTGAGGATCGATTCCCAATGCAAAGAATAAGGTAGGCATTGCCTTTTGAAGCAAGGTGATTTACTAATGGCTTAATCACCTGCTAGCAACTTGACCAAGTTATGGCGAGAGTCGGGATCGCGTGCAATCATATGGCACAAAATTTGTGCATTAAGCACCTAATTGCTTTCCATCAGACCTTGGGCCACACAACTGACACGACTGTCCCCAAGATGGAGGGTGATCAGGTGCTTAATGCACAAATATTTGTGCAATCATATCACATCTGATCTTTTCACCTATGGTGAGGTTATACCCTAGGAGACAGGATCAAATCCAAAGTTGATATGATTAAATATTTTATGCGGCATAACTCAGATTCCAAAGGCACCAAACCTTGTTCCTGGTGCTTGATTCATGCACCTTGGCTTCTTTCTATCCTCAAGCACATGATATATATACTATATCAATGACACTTAAATTTGTTTAAGTTTAATAATAATAATATTTATTAATCAAGGCATTGAAGTTAGAATCTAGGGCCTTTTTGTTTATGTTATTGTACTGCAGTTTTTAAAATTTATAGTGATGTCAAGCAACAGTCTTTCACATAAATTGCACATTACAGACATGTGCATCGTATACCTCTTTTTTTTTTTGTCTTTATAAATGTGAAAAAAAAGTTTGGTTCACCAAGTTCATTAGCATAAAACTGGCCGTTTGTTACACTCACTCAAAGGAAGCATCTTTCCTTTGAAAGAGCCGCTTTGAAGGGAAAGTGTTTTCTCAAAGAAAAAGGTATGAACCCATTTTGATAAGAAAACTGCTGTTTGCATTTATTATGTGGGTCACATGTATTTTCCCTAGACATGTTTGTTTTACCTTTTGTAGGAAAGAGGCCCTACTTCCTAGGAAAGAGAACCCCTTTTCATGGGAAAGGGCATCAAGTAAACTCACTGTAAGCCCATGGATTTCAACCTTCATGAGTCGTCCTTATTGAGTGGCCCCCTCCGGGGGCACATGCCCTAGATTTTAACTTGCATTAACCATTAAAAAAATCTGATTTTTACTATTTTTAAGCCCTCTAGTTATAGATTTTTCAATAAACAAGTGGATTTTTTTTCAAAGTTCAGTTAAAAAAGGATGCATATAAAAGTGTCTAGTGGATATAAGGCTTATAGGTCATAGAATACGGTGCTATGGAATCTCACTTGGACCTAGTCCTCATCTGGCATTCTTAGTAGGGTCTGGCTGTGACTTGACCAAGGCTGGGCTTAATTTATTTTTTTTATATTTACAGGAAGAAACCACCCTCAGCATCAGGGACCTAACCATGCTGGCTCTGCCTGCCATACTTATGATCAATGTCCTGGCAGCATAAAACTCTGCGGGCTTACCCATCACACCCAGAGAGTCACCACCCTTCGGCTTGCCCAGGTGATACCCATGGAATTTGAACCTAGATCACCTGCCTAGCAGCCTAGGCCTCATCCTGCTAAGCCAAACTCCTTTGGGGCAAAGCTTGGCTCATTTGCATCTAAACTTTAGAAAGTTGGTCTAGCTAGGGTTTATCTCAGTTAGTTTTTGGACCGGATCAATGTCAGATCCAGACCTAGCTAGAGGTACATCCAGACCAGGTTACAGGACCCTTCAATTGTATCCAAACTGAGGAACCACTCATTCTCATCCCAAACTAATTAGGGTATAGAGTGTGAGCTTCTATGTGGGTCAGGCATTCTTAGAATACCCAACATAAGTTGATAACCATGAGGGCTCTGCTCATCTGGTAGGCTCTGGATGTCATGAGTGTGCATCCTTGTTCTAAGGCCAAAGCTGAGTATACTCCCTAGTGGGCAAAGAGGACCTCAGACGCGGTTAGGTTAGGTGTACTTTACAAAGTACCCGGACCACACAAAACACAGAAAATCGCTAAAAGCGTGTAGCGACTTTTTTGCGTAAAACATAAACATAAAAAATCACTGTGAGTATACTCCCTAGTGCAGCAATTTTCTGTGTAAAACACAAAACAGAGAAAACAGTAACACATGCAGGGATTCTATGTGTTTTGTGTCGCTAAATCTGCTTTCCGTTTTACATCAATGAACTCAGTGAGCCAGACTGTTTTCCTTAGTTATCCAATGTAAAAGGCATAGCTTTTTTTTTGTAACGACTCTTTGGGGGAAGGGGTAAGCCCACAGAGTTTTATGCTGTAAGATCAGTGATCATAAGCATGGTAGGCAGAGCCAACGCGGTTAGGTCTCTGATCTTGGGGATGGTTTCTCTATGTATACGACCAAAAAAAGACTTACATTTTAAAGAAACTGTGCAATATGATCGTCTGAATTACTTTTATTGCCCTTTAAAGTTACTTATTTACCTTCAAATTTAACTAAAAAGGTGACAATAATTTAAAGAAAGGTTAAAAAGTGTCATTTAAGTAGGGGTGGCAATCGGGTCGGGTTGGCGTGTCAGCATACCTCAACCGAACCCGACCCGTTTATTAAACGGGTCGACTGTGGCAAACACGAACCCGACCCGTTTAATAAACGGGTAACCTGACACGACCCGCCAACCCATTTAATAAATGGGTTGGGTCGGGTAAACGGGTTTTCAGGTTCGCGGGTCAGGTTGGCGGGTCGGGTTGGCGGGTTGATGGGTCGGGCAGACGGGTTGGCGGGTTGGCCGGTCGGGTTGGCGGGTTGACCCACCCCCCTAACCCGTTTATTAAAGGGGTCAGCCGGGTTGGCGGGTTGGCATACCCCCAACCCGAACCCGACCTGTTTAATAAACGGGTTACACGGGTCGACCCGTTTATTAAACGGGTTGGCTTAAGCCCAACCCGAACCTGCCTAAGAGGCAGGTTGGCGGGTCGGGTTGGCGGGTCGTGTCAGAAATTGCCACCCCTACATTTAAGGAGTTAAATGTATGCAATTTGTTAAAAAGTTAAAGTGTTTAGTATTTGTCATATGTTTGGCACCTATATGTAAATTACCCAATAAGATAATAACAAGCCATTATTGGTGGTTGGTTGTTGGCTAGACCTCATGAGCTTGGGTGGGTTGTGGTGGTTAAAGTATTAATTTCTCCCCAATTTGCAGCAGACCATGCCTCTTACTGTCTTACCAAGCTGTGATCTTATCATTTCAAATTACCTATTTAATATAGCGTTAATCTCGTTAGTAGTCTTATTTGTTTAATCTTTTTTTTCTACTATGAGAGTGGAATCAAGTGACTGACTATTTTACTATTAAATAGATCAATTGTTCTCTTAACAATATTTAATAAGCCACTAGGAGTCTTAACCAATGTTGTCAGTATCGGAGAGTATCGGGCTGTATTGGTCGATACGTATCGTATCGGCAGAAGATAGGTAGGCTTCACCTTTGTATAGGCTGTTTTTTTAATAAATATAAAAAATACTTAAAATCATTATTTTAATGGATTTAACACGTTCTGATTGACATGTAATATTTTTAAATTAATTTTTGGCTGATTCAGAACGATTAACTCGAGTCGACCGATTCACCGGAATCATTGGCCAAACGATACAGGCCCGATACCGAAACTAAACTACCTGAGCTTTCTGTATACTTATTTACAGTAGGAAATTTTAAAAACAAAAATCAAGGATATACTGGCTTTCCAATCTCATTCCTATAGGATGTGGATGCCTTAAAAGCTCCAGAGTTTCCCTTTTTTTGGATTTTCTACTAAGTCACAAGTTCAAAACCTACAGGTGGCATCTCTTGTCCCAAGGTCGAAGTTGGGTGTACTCTCCCCCCCCTCCCCCCCCTAAAAAAAAGAAAAAAAGAAAAAAAGAAAAAAGAAAAAAGGAAAACTAGGTCTAGAAATAGTTCAGATTTTTACTTGCATTCTTATTGCTGTGCCTTTGACCACAAATTTCTTAAGGCCTTTTTATTTATCTAATACTAATGATTTGATAATAGGAATTCTGAGTGACATCCAAACAAAGGCTTCAATGCATACAAAGTGGTCTCTTGCATTGCAATATTAGTAAGAAACGTCAATGGTATTAGGAAAATATCATGTCAATCACAGTATTTTGAAAATATTGCTTTTTTTAGGCAAGCTAAACTGGAGAATAACCCTTCTGGGATTCGAACCCGAGACTCGCAGCTATGATAGTGTGACCAAATCATCCAGCTATCTCATTTGACCCCAAATCTGGTGTAATGTTTGCTATCCTAGTGAGAAAGGAACCCCTAGTCAAAAAATGTGATCTACATATTCGTTTTGGTTCATGTTTTTAAATCACTTTTGGATCATGTTTTTATGATGTATATGTAAGATTTTGTGAAGCTTGAAAAATTATTCAGATTATAATATACCAAATTTTTAAACATTAAAATACATTTTAACGCTAAAAAAATGATATAATAAGATAAGCCATCAATCCCCATGGTTTCATGAAGCACCTCAACTATTTTTTTTTTTTCGAAAAGGCAAGCAGGAGTTAGGCAGACCCTTACCAGTTATACAACTATATATACCATTGAGTTTTGAACCTGCAACGTCCCAACACAAGGTGACGTGCACTAGCTGTTCCTACTTGGCAAGTTGCTTTGTTTATATTGGTGCCCTAACATTATTGTGGCAACTCAAGTCACTATCCAATAATTATTTATTTCTTCCTTTACACCGGAGAAGATGCACTAACATGGAAGAGTCGTGCCATATTATTGACAAATTAAATAGAGGAAAAAAAAAAAGAAGAGGAGAAGATGCACTAACATGGACCAATCATATGGCAAATCTTAACAAAATAGTCAAAAAGCAAAAAAAAAAGAAAAAGAAATAAAAAACAAAGAAAAGATGCTATGCCATGGACCAATCATGGCATATATTAACAAAATAGAAGATATATATATATATATATATATATATATATATATAGAGAGAGAGAGAGAGAGAGGAACTATGTTTCAGTTTGACAATACAAAATGAAATCCTCATTTATAAAACACATTTTAGTCAGTAGCAATAAGATGCAGTAACTAAGGGTTTTAATTTTTTTTTTTCATTTGTTATGAACAAACCCCACCAGGATGAGAGACCTAATTGCACTAGTCTTAGACTGTGGTACCTACGAGCATAGTGACAAACGTTTTTATTGGCAAATTCTCATTTTCAAAAACTCGTGAGAAATTTTAAAAAAATTCATAAATCTCGCATTTTTTGGCAAAATCTCAGCAATATAAAATTTAATTAAAAATATAAAAAATAGTTTTTTATAAAAAAATATTAATAAAATTTATTTAAAAATAAAATACACAGTTTTTTCATGATAAATAGCTATTTAAAATGTAAATATCGCATTTAAATCATGGTATTTATGTTTTTTCATAAATCTTGGGATATTTTGAAAATCTTGCTAGAAATTATAGTTTTAAACTTTCAGAAAATTTCTTGGGATATTTGTCACTATGGGTGCGGTTCTGATAGTGTAAAACTTTATGGGGGTGCTACCAATGGGGGCTCCAATTGTTTGGTAAGAACAGTTAGTGCACGTCACCTTGTGTTGAGAGGTTGCATGTTCAAAACCCAATGGTGTTTCAAAAGAAAAAAACTTTATGGGAGTTCCCCTCGACCCCCATCCAAGAGGTTTCTATTATCTTGCCATGGTTTTAAATATGCTCCATAGTCACAAAAGTTTAAATTTCTAAACAGAGGCAGCAAAATTCTTGAGAAAATTTGAAAAAATTGTGTTTTTCTCATCATCAACAAAATATCTGTAAAAATAAATTAAATATGAAATAATAGCATATATAAAAGATCATTGAAAATAAAAATATAAAAAGTAAAATAAAATATTTTCCCAAATGTATCCAATAAGTTTTGTTTAAACAATAATATCACAATATTATTGAAATATCATGATATTTTGGCCGTTTAAAACGGCAGATAAATCATTTAAGTTTGTTGGTGATTACTTTGTTGCTTTTTGGACACACTTCTTCACCACTTGGCACCTTTGTCAATGTCTTGGAAACACTTTTTCACCACTTGGCACTTTGGCACCATTTGTAGGCCAAATGATCACTTATAATTATGTGCCTACTTTTAGAAATTGTATTTAAATTTGATGGTATGGGTTGACACCATGGATTTTAGAGGCTATAATTGAGGCTTATGTCTTTTATGCCTCATGATTTTATGGGCTTCAAAACCTAAGCTTCATTGGTATATAATTGGTATAGGGATGGCATTGGAACTGGGAAAAACGGGTCCTGACCTGTCTGGTTCAGTTTGGACCGAGAATTGAAGACATAAAATGAAGATGAAAGCAGGGATGAAGGTTAAAATCAAAAAATACTTTTAATAATTTCCTTATATATATATTCTTAATTTGTAATTTTAAAGCTAAAGCAAGCATCTCTTTCTTTGGGTCGCCGCTTCTCAAGTAAGCTCTTCTTCCTCTCATTCTTTTGGTCTGCACGGTCGACATTTTGACGGTTCAACCTCCTTCTTTAAGGATGGCAGTGAACTTGAGATAAACGGCGTCCTACCCCGCCTCACCCCGTTTGGATCAAGGATGGAGGACATGAAATGAGGATGGAGGTTAAAATCAAAACCCATGCGAGGATGAAGGGCAGAATTTTGAGGCGGGACAGAGGTGGAGACCTCGTCTCCCACCTAAGCCTCTTACCTAAGGAGACTTAGTCTTTTACATGAGGCTTAAGCATTTATGAAAAGGCTTAAAGTCTTTAAAAAAATAGTTGCTTATTAAAAAAGTCTTTTTTACAATTTAAGTACTTCTAAGGTTTTTTTTTTAAATTCAAATAAAAATTTAAAAAAATCTTAAGTGACCACAAATTTGTGTTGATAAAAAATAACTTTATACAAGGCTTGCGCCTCTTACCTAAGGAGGCTTAATCTTTTACATGAGGCTTAAGCATTTATGAAAAGGCTTAAAGCCTTTAAAAAATTAGTTGTTTATTAAAAAAAGTCTTTGTACAATTTAGTTACTTCTAAGTTTTTTTTAATTCAAATAAAGATTTAAAAAATATTAAGTGACCAAAAATTTATGTTGATAAAAAATAACTTTATACAGTAAATTAATTGTCAATACTTCAACTACCACCAATTCTAGAGTAAAAAAAAATTAAGCAAAAGATAATATTATTTTATATAAAGTGCTATTTAGTGGCAAGAGATATTATTTCTAAGAATTTCCACCAAAACTATATAAAAGCTTCATGACCATCAATGATTAAAAACTTAAAAAGTAAAATATAAAAAAAAAATATTAGCTTCATTTCCTCCATGCTCTCTTGCACTACTGATCTTTGTTTTGCATGATTGTATCATAAAATTTATAAAAATCACTCATAATGAGTTCAATTTTTATGTAAACATTTTTTTTCAAATTGAATAATAATGTAGACTGATATTTGACAATTTTATTGATACATAAAGCTAGAGCAATTCAGTTTTTACTAGTATTTGATTTTACAAAACATTAAAGACCGACGTTTACATATGCTTATATTTATTGTAAAAAAAAATGAACATTCTTAGATAAGTTAATTTTTTGGATGATTTAAGCTTTAGATTTAAAAAAACACTGAACCTTGAGCCTTGTTTATACTTTCCAAAAACGCCTCGTTACCCCGTACGCCATTGATGCATTATCTTAGTTTATTCAATTATTTCAAATTTACTATTCATAACGGCTGAAAGGAAGTGCAACTGCAACACATTACAATATTCAAATATTTTTACATGCCCCCTAACTAGAGCTGGTAAATGAGCCAAACTAACGGAACAGGACTCGACTCGTTTACTAGTGGACTGAGCTCGCGGCTCGTGTTCCGGAGCTCGTCGCCGAACACCAGTAAAAACATTCCATGTTATTTATGTATATACATTTTTATATATTATACTTGAAAATATACAAAACTTTTTATAAATTATACTTAATAATTCATATTTTATGTATATATTTTTCATTCATCCTTCTTTTTTATATATATTTTATGTATTTTTTCTTTTATATTTACACAAAATATATATTATTTATAAAAATATATATTATTTTATCTATACAATCACTATCTAGCTTAGCCGAACTGAACACCTTGTGTTCGGGCTCGACTCATTTAAGCTAAACGAGCTTCTCATCATGACTTAACTCACCAAACTATATGAACCGATCATGAACGAGTTGGTAACTAGCTAAAACCGAGCCGAGTCCTGCTCGGTTCGTTTACCAGCCCTACCCTTAATTAACTGCTCAAGTGCCCCCACACTAGCTAGGCTTAGGGCCACTGGTCTATAATATCATCAAAGTGCCTCACACTATGGCTAGGCTTTGGGCCACTGGTCTATAATAGCATCAATTGTATATTATTCGTCCCTAATTCAAGTGTAGTCCCATCTACATTGGGCTGGGGATGCAGGTCATGTCACCTCATTCATTTGTGACTAAGGCCTTCCAATAGCTCTGTTACTCCTTTTTACTTTATGTATAATTTTCTATTCCAACCAACAGGGGTTCCACGTGGTTGGTAAAAGCTGTTCAGTGTAAGTCTCCTTGGGGTGAGATGTTGCAGGTTCAAACCCCAATGGTGTGTTTAATAATAACGGGTGGGTCTGATTAACCCCCAGCTTGCCTTTCAAAAAACATATATATAAGTTTCTATTCCACTGCTCATTTGGATATATATCTTGTTCCCTCTTGAGGGTTGTATCCTTTCAATATTAATTAATATATTTAATATTCTCTTAAAATAAATTTTCAACCTGTCATTCTCCTAATTATAAAACAAACTATATGATAAGTATTAATTTTGTAAGGGTTATGCAAACCACAAACATAAATATATAAAGTCACATCGAAAATAGAGAAAAATAAGGAGAAAATAACACCAAATTTTGGGTGGCTCCCCATTTACACTCACATTCACAGGAGAAAGAGGACCAGAAATCACTAACAAATGTGAGGAATACAAACCAACGAGCAGCTAGTGCATGTCATCTTGTATTGTGGGATGTTGCTGGTTCAAAACCCAACGGTATAGTGTATAACTGGCTAGGGATGGCAGTGGGGCGGGGCGGGGGACAAGGTTTCCACCCCTGCCCCGCCTCAAAATTTTATCCTCCACCCCTGCCCCGCCTCCGTGGCGGGGATGGATTTTATCCTCCACCCTCGCCTCCATCCCCGTTTCATACCCTTCATCCCCGGTCCAAACGGGGATGAGGCGGGGCGGGGCGGGGATATTGCAGGGAAAAGTCGTCGGGGCGGGGTTGGGGCGGGGATTAGGCGGGGATTAGGCGGGGAAAAGGGAGGAAGATAATGTTGAATGATCCCTAAGTTGAAACCTTCAAGTCCCACAAGATCCAAGATACTATCCCACGATAATTGCAACAATTCAATTAGGAACAATTGGATGAATTGATAATTTCTCTCTTAGGGATGGTAGTGGATTCGGGGTTGGAGACAAGATCTTCACCCTCCCCCCCCCCCGTCTCAAAATTTTGCCCTTCATTTTTACATGAGTTTTGATTTTAACCTCTATCCTCTATTTCATTCTCCGTTTCATGTCATTCATTCATGGCCTAAAGGAGGCGAGGTAGCATGGAGCTCTAATTTTTTGGTCCTTTCGCTGCTGCCGCCTTCCACCGTTAGAAGAAAGAAAAGAGAGAAATGAGAACTATAGGAGAAGAAGAGTTAGGAGAGAAGATATTAGAAAAAAAAATTTATGTTAGGGTTAAAAATATATATATATATATATATATTATATATATATATAAGATTTTATAATGATGCTCCAGTACATGAATGGAGGTGATAGGAAAGGATATGAATGCTTTGAACCTCACCGAGGACATGGCATTGGATAGAAATGAATGGAGGAGAAGGATTCATGTGGAAAACCCAGAATGATTTTCTTTGTTGGTTCATATCGCCGACCCCAATTGTTTTGGGATGAAGGCGTGGTTGTTGTTATTGTTGTATATAAGATTTTATAATATATATAAAAGTATAATAGTAATTTTTTTAACGAGGATCAGGGTAGAGGGAGGCAGGGCGGGGGCAAGAGTAAGCCCATCCTGGTATGGGTTTTGATTTTAACTTTCATCCAGGGTTCATTCCTCATTTCATGTCCTCCTTCCCCAGTTTGGAATCATTTTTTGAGCCAAATTGTCTTTCAAAATGATTGAGAGATTCAGCCGATTCAAAACTGAATTGAATAATTTAGAATCGGTCTTTTTATAATTTTCATTTAAAAAAAATCATAGAGACCAAGAAATTCATGAAAATACACAAGTAAAGCAAGTGATGGCTTATATGGGTCGATTAAATTAAAAAATATGCATTTAATCCCTATTCATCAAATACCTAATAAATATTATAAAAACCAAAAAAATAAAAAGAGATCCAGCTGATTTTGAAGAATTATATTTAAAGGACCCACCATCCAATTCAAGAGAGGATCATATGCATTTAGATCAGTCTAATGCTGCACCCGATCACCCTCCATCTTTAAGATAAAACCTGTCAGCTGTGGGGCCTAACAGCAGATGTAGGGTGATCACATTGCACCTAGTCTTTTCTCATCCAATTCTGGCAACATTGAGAGAGAGAGAGAGAAGGGTGTTTGATGAGGTCAAATGAGGTACAGTCACATTGTACAAAATGCATGTGAATGCAGCCTGAGGTCCAAGTTCAACAGCTGATGAGTGACGGTGAGGTGAAACCACGAAAGCACATTACACCTAGCCACCTTGCGTACCATTCACAGCTCACTCATTCTTGCGAGACTCCGTTCTTGAGAGAGAGAGAGAGAGAGAGTAATATGAAAGATTGATAATTCCATTGAAGCGATGCTCGGAGCAGCAGCACTGCATTGAAAGATAGTCTCCACCATCATTTCACATAAACTTTAAGCAAAATTAAAAGAGAATAAATGTGCTCTTCAGCTTTAAGGAAAACGAAAAGAAAGAGAATAGATTCTCTCTCTCTCTGAAAATTTCCCACCAGAACTAATGTAGTGTATGAGTTTAAAATCAAGAGGCGCCCACAGAATTGCAAGGCAGGCAGGGCCGGCATCCGTCCCACTTTCTTTTTTTAGCCTTTGTCTCTCTCGTACGCACCAACTCTCGTACACCTACACTGTATGTACAGGGACTGCCTGAAAATGACCGATGTATAGACTACGTGTCATGTACGTGCTCCAAGGACACCCTGTGCCCCCACACTTCTCTCTCTCACTCAAGAGAAGTGAGGAAGGGAATCCCGTCATCCTTATCATGTCCTATGGCCAGACTCTTGGGATATCATTGCCGTATTGTTTTGATTAATTTTGGACCAAGCAGATGGATTCATCATGTTGATTTGACAAGAACGGACGCTTCCGTCAAGCTTTTTATAAAAAATATCACTGATTGAATCATAACTTTTCTGGTGTTTTTACAGTAGGATTTTTGAATAGCTGAAAATTCCTGCACACACAGGTTGAGTTGTAACAGTTTAAATGCACAACTTCAGCAGCAAGGCTCCGTTTGGGAGCCGTTGGTGGCGTTAGAGATGAGATGAGGTGGGCGATGGGAGCGGTGGAAAAAACGGGTGATGAGAGTGGAGTTATCAACTTCTTGATGCAGTTGAAAAAAAACCATATCTACTCTCTTCCTATCGAACAGGGCATGTTGGGGCTCGGCTCATTTACCAGTGGATTGAGCTCGTTGCTCGGCTCGTGTTTCCTGTTTGACCATGCCAATCTTGAGCTCGACTCGTGCTTGAACTTGAATGAGATGAACCCAACAAGAGCTGGCTCAAGTGAAAGGATTCCATGTTATTCATAGATGGAATATATATATTGCACTTATGTTTTATGCATTATTCTTTTTATATATTACACATAATATATATATATATATATATATATATATATATATATATATATATATATATATATATATATATATATATTATCTGTGTGAGCTGAGCAGAACACCTTATGTTTGGGCTCGTCTAGTTAAACTAAACTACCTGCTCATGGCTCAACTCACCAACTATACGAATCGATCACAAACGAGTTTGTGACAAGCCTATTCCCGAGCAGCTCGGTTAGTTTACCAGCCCTACTCCTATCACCCTTTTCATCACTGGTAACATTTATTAACTCCCCATCTGGGGCTCCCGAAACAGAGCCAAAAGAAAGCATATATATCACATTTAGACAGTCAAATTTGATTTGATGGAAACAACTTGCAATAATGATATCCTAGGGTGGGTATACCATTGGAGTGTGATGTTGTTCTTATTTTTTAGGATCATGTAGGCCATGGAGGAATCATCCACAATCCTCCATAGTTAAGAGAGATTGGCCCCACCTCTCTAAGTCTGTGGGAACGGTGTTTATCCAATCTTTTATACAGGAAAATTTCATCACTTTATTCTAGTTTTCTTTTACCTTATATAATAAATTGTTTACCAAGGAACTACTGTAAAATTTTAAATTAAAACCAAAACAAATTTTAGATTTGTAACCAAATATGGTTGAAGATATCTCATAGAGTCGTTTCACCTAGGGTAAAAATATCACAATGACAGGATCTACATAAAGTGAAAGGAATAGCACACCAGAGACATGCTTCCAGCATTTTTTTTAATAATTACATGGCGAAACCACCCCAAGCGCAGAGATCTAGCCGCACTGACTTATCCTTACGGTTACTATACTGGCAGCATAAAACTCCATGGGCTTACCCTTGTCCCTAAGGATTCCAAGGGGTGACATTCATGGGATTTGAACTTAGACCACCTGCGTGGCAACCTAAATCCCATCCCACTAGTGATTACCCAAACCCCTTTGTTGCTTCTTTCAGCATTTATAAAATAGAATTATAAAATATAGCTCCTTATAAAATCATCAAGGGATTCTCAGCCTCACGGCAACCCATCCTTACTAAGATCACTCTATGAAACCACACTACAAATTCTTGAACTCACACGTTCATCGAAGTCTAATGTATGACTTTAGGGATCTCGTTTTGGGAAATAAGGGTACGAGTGATCAAAATGAACCTTGGAGGTATAAGGCACATATAGGATAGAATATTATCTTTCTTTATTTTTTCTGCTAATTTGTTATAGGTTGATATGTAATATGAAATTGCCATAGACACATTAGCATAAGGATGCATTCAAGCTTAAACCTTGGGTTATTTTTAATTTCTTGAATGGCAAGCTGGGGTTAGGCAGACCCCACCAGTTATTATTCAAAGTATCACTGGGTTTTGAACCTGCAATGCCCCACCACAAGGAGACGTGCACTGACAGATCCTACCGACCACGCGAAGCCCCGGCCCCCGCTAGTTAAAACTTTGGATTATTGCATAAAAATTACCTCCTAATCAGTTTTTTCTCCATTGAATCAGAAACCTTTTTTTTCTTGATAATGAGGAACCCCAACAGGATCAAACCCTAATTGGAATCACCCTAAGTGGTAAACCCCAAGAGTGTGGACCAGCCGCATGTGTTGCTCTATACTTATCGTAGGTTAGACCCCCAAGTGAAATTAATTAAACTCATATTGGATAAAAAACTTGCATAAACTTCTCTATGATTATTAGGTTTTAGATCCAAATTCATGAGAGAAACAAAGACAAATATGAAAATGGACCCTTTACATTTTTTGGTCCAAGACCAAAAATACTAGCAGTGGTACAGGTCAGATCTACCCTTGCACCATGAGCCACAGGACTTGCACTAGGTTAGGTCTACAAATATATGATTTAGTTAAGGGGGTAATGCTTAATACCCATGGGGATAAGGAATCCCATCGAAAAAGCTGTAAATTTTTTATTTTTTTATTTTTCACCTTTTGCACTTGACATTTTAGATGTGATCTACATGTTTGGTTTAGAAGGAACCTACTCATGGATCAACTTTGTCTCGTGTGTATGTCAAATCAATGACTTATAATATATTAAAATTTCAACCCTCAAAATTTAACATTTTTACGTCAAAAAAAAAATGATCTAGATCTCTATTCCTGCTATTTTAACCATGTCGAAAACATTCTTGGGTCAAATTTGGTCAAAGCAAAATTTTCCAATGAGTTCCAAGTATGGGTTGCCTCACCCACAAGTTGGACTGGTAAACGAAACAAACGAACCAAATAGGGTATGTTAAGGCTACGCTTATTTGCCAGTTGATCAAGCTCGTGACTTGAATCGTGTTCATATTTAGCCAAACCAAGATGGGTTCATTCCTGAACGAGACGAGCCGAACACCAGCCTGCTCGTGTAAAGTAATCTATATTAATTATTGCATAAAATATATATACTGTCTATCTATTATACACTTAAAGTTATTTGTATTTTATAGAGTTAATATTTGATGCCATTGAAGGCACCAAATTATATGGAACGAATGAGCTGAAAATCATTGGTTTTAGATTTTTTAATTTTTTGAATTAAATCTTATGGATGTGATCAACAATGTTGGTTTAGTAGGAAATGAGTTTTGAATCATATGATTGTGACACATAAACAATTATTTTATAGGCTTCAAAAATTAAATTAACAGCCCACAATGCACTAAAATTTCATGACTCAAAAAATCATATATTTGGATCCAAATAACACGATCCAAGGTTTGATCCTTAGTAAACAAGCATTCTTGAACACATCTATATGAAAGTTTGAACCTATGATTTCCAGTTCAATAGTTCTATATAATTTGGTGTGTTCAATAGCACTAAATATTAACCCTTTTTTTATATATTACAATAATAGTTCTTATTTCATATATTTTACTGTGCATCTTTCTCTTTATATTTTTATTCTATGCATTCTTCTCTTTATATATTATATGCTAAAAGTATATTACACAAAATATATACTTATTTTTTTTTATACGAGTTCAATCAAGCCGAGTTGAGCCAAGCCAAACTGAACACCCTATGTTCGCACTCAACTCGCTTAAGTTGAACGAGCTGCTCGTGGCTCAGCTCACCAATTATACAAGCCTATCACTAACAAGTTCATGATGAGCTGAAATGGGCTGAGTCATGAGCTGCTCATTTCGTTTACCAGCCCTACCAACAAGGGTAGCAAGTACTTGGTTAAAAACCTAAGACCTTGTTTGGTTGACAGGGGCAAAACTAGGTGTATGAGAAACCTCATTTTGCCATAAAACTAGTTTTTGACAAACTTAAGCTTGGTTTTATTATTATTTAGATGATGAAAAAAAATAATAAAACCTGGTTTTGACAATCAAAAAAAAAAAAAGCCAGCCATTTTCTGTCCAGCCACTAGCCTGAAAATGGCTGGTTGGTACTATTTCTGTTGGATGATATACCACTCAGCTATATTTAGATGGGTGACTGGCCAAAAGTTGGCCATATAAATAATTGTTAAAAAAAAACTATTTTTTACAATTTTCTGGCCAGTCATCAACCCGAAAATGATTGACTTAGTACTGTCCAACAAGCATCGTTCTAGCCTGACCATTTTCTGGCTGGTGACTAGCCGAAAAATGGCTAGATAGAAGTATTTCTTAAGAAATTATATATTTCAATTTATTTTCCAACTAGCCACTAATCGAAAAATGGTATAGTCCTTGCTAGATGGTACTAGACCCACCATTTTCATGCCGATGATAAACTGTATGAAGCTAGCCATTTTAAAATTACCGGAATTTTTTTTATTTTTTTCAACAGAGAAAGCTGGGGTTAGCAACCAAGTACCATTGAGATTCGAACTTGCAACGTCCCAACACAAGGTGACGTGCTAACTGCTCATGCCACACAAGCCGAGAACCATTGGTAATATATACATATTCTTGTCATTTGCAGTCAATGACCGAACAAATGCGGCTCCATATTCTGTCAATGGAATTGTGGGGCACCCAGCCGTTTCCCTTTTTTGCAAAATATATATATATAGAGAGAGTAATGGGTCGGTGCTAAACCAATTTGGTGCTAAACCGCATGCTAAATAAGTTTTTCATGTTTTTTTCATTTTATTTTTAAATTCTGACTGTACAGATGTGATCTATATACTTGATTTTATAGGGATTAGCTCTTGAAACGTTTGATTCCAACACATGGATAGGATTTTATAAAGTTCAAAAAATCAAGTCCAAAATTTTTGTAAATTTTGGAGGCTCCAAATATCATTTTTTTCATATGCTCATGCCCAACACATTTATGGCGCCGGAACCTCGTAAAAAGCACTGGAGAAGCCTGAAAAAACCATTTAGCACACGGTTTAGCACCAAATTGGTTTAGCACAAACTCATATATATTATTGCCAGCAATGTATCTCCTATGCCCAGCCAAACCTTTTCTAGCGGCTTATGGGTCAAAGATTGCCTATATCTAATGGCTCTAGTTGACAATTAGAGAAGGAAAGGCATTTTGGGTGAGAGGGACCCCCACACATGTTCGGCCTAGGGATGGCAGTGGACCGGGGAAAGAGAGGCCCCGCCCCGTTTAGACTGGGGATGAAGGGTATGAAACGGGGATGGGGGCGGGGACGAAGGTTAAAATCCATCCCCGTCCGGGGATGAAGGCGGGGATGGACGTGCACTTTTCCCCGCCACGATCCCCGCCTCATCCCCGCCCCGACCACTTTTCCCCGCAATATCCCCTCCCCGCCCCGCCTCATCCCCGTTTGAACCGGGGATGGAGGACATGAAACAGGGATGAAGGCGGGGGTGGAGGATAAAATCCATCCCCGCCGGGGATGGAGGCGGGGGTGGAGGATAAAATCTTGAGGCGGGGCGGGGGTGTAGACCTTGTCCCCCGCCCCGCCCCCCCCCCGCCCCACTGCCATCCCTAGTTCGGCCGATACACATTGTATAATCCGAAAATCGATATGATTCACCTTTGAATAGGTTATTTTTTAAAAGATATAGAAAATTTTAAATTATTTTTTACATTATTTTAATAGTTTTAACATGTGTCACGTTATGATTGACACATAATTAGTTTTTTATTATTTTTAAGCTGATACAGAATGATACAGTTGAGTATCGGTATGAGCCCGATACAGCTGAATGGGTTGCCAAACGATTCAAGGGCGATACCGATAATGACAACATTCCCACCCAATAAACCAGGCTAAGTGTAAAGGGGCCCATGTTTTTAAAAACCTGGTTTTGGACTACAAAATTAGATTTTTAGAATATGGACAAAACCAAGTTATTTAGTCTGGTTTTGGGTGGGGCTTAGCTTATGTTTGGCTTGTAAAGACTAATTCAAACTCATGAAATATTGTTCATCCAGCCAAGCATGAACAATATTTTATATCGTAGAGCATAGGTGGTTGATGTGTTTGAATTGTAAGCAATAAATGTAGAATACAAATCTTATTACTTACCACTTGCCTTCGTAGGTTTAGGTCAAAATTTTATCATTTTTAATTTAAAAAAAATATATTTTGCAAATGAGCCAACTCGAGCTCAGCTCATGCAACTCAAGCATATCATGAGTTTGAACTCGGCTCATGTAACTCAAGCTTATTACTTACCACATGAATGAGCCAAACTTGAACACCCTCATTCAACTCCCTGTTTTGGGTGTGATCCAAACAGAGAGAAACTTTTCTTGAATTGGCTAAAATGGAAGAAGTAGACCTTCAAGCAAAGAAACCAAAAAGGAGAATGCAATTAGCCAAGCATCCTTATCCACATGAACTTTTTTTTTTCTTTTCCAAATGGTTATCCACATGAGCAGTTATGTGCAGGTACTTAGCAGCTTTATCCATCACAGATTTACAGATCGGTACAAGTAAACAAAAAGAGGAACACCAATGCACTTTATATTTTCAAGAGTTATCCTCTCTCTCTCTCTCTCTCTCTCTCTGTAAGGGATAAGTGGGTTAGTGCCACTTGTCCTGTATAACCACAGAAGGACACGTGTACATGTCTCTGCTAAATTAATGCAAATGCTACTTCTGCCATTTAAGATCTCTCTCTCTCTCTTTCTGTCTCTCTCTCTCCTGCATTGTTAATGTAGGTGCCAAGGATGCCCAAATGCCACTTGTACCATCTACTGATCGTTTCTCTCTCTCTCTCTAGACACAGCTTAGGTGTATGGAGAAGCGAGAAAAGGACCTAGGCATTTTGCAAGGTTTGTCATCTTTGGCTACGTGTCATCAATTGCTGGACATAGAGAGGGACCATCTCTCTCTCTCTCTCTCTCTCTTGCTAGACATAGAGAGGGACCATCTATCTATATATCTCTCTCTCTCTCTCTCTCTCTCTCTAAAGCATGACGACCAAAGAAGTAAACCCAGACAAAACCCTCCCTTTCACATCCATTCCCAGTTCCCCCCACCTAATAGATAGGATGACCCTAAAAATCACGAGTCTATAAAGAAAAGCATCCTTTTATAATGGAACACAGACCTATACTGATGCCCTAGTCTGTGTGTTTGTGTCAAATAACTCAAAGGACAATAATATGGTAACAAGGCCTCAGCTATATCATGGGGACACGTCATTTTGGGAGTGTCCTTGATGACACAAGTGAACACGCTAAGACAAGTTGACAACGATTTTTTTAAAAAAGATTTTAATAATTTTTATAATAAAAGTATTTTTACCATTAAATTATGAAAAATTAATTTATTAATTAAAAAATTCTGTGTTCTCCTGTCCTATTATGGATTTTGTTTTTTTTTTTTAATTTAGGAGTTGAGCTTGCATCACATGTCCTTGTGTCCGTGAATCCCTGTGACATAGGGACTTAGCATCAGGTCATAGTAACTAGGGACGGTGAGGTTCTGCCTTTCAAGAACGGTTCAAAAAAAATGGTCCAACCAGCATGTGCCATGTGTGCTAGATGACCCCACAGCCTTTCGCTGCATGTGAGGAATGGCAGTGAGGCCACATGGGCACCATGAATGGTAACTCCTACAACTGATCAGGTCCTGGGAATTTGGTACCAAAACCTTGGGGGGGTGCCCTACATTGGCATACGGATTCCGGGTAATATTTCTCTTGGTTGCACTCTTGCCGAGAAACCAAAGGCCCTACCAATGGAGGCTCAGCTAGTGCACGTCACCTTGTGTTGGGATGTCGCAAGTTCGAATCCCAATGGTATGATTGTATAATTGGTAAGAATCTGCCTAACCCTAGCTAGCTTTTCAAAAAAAAAAAACCAAAGGCCCTACGTCATTCACTTACATATCAACTTGATTTTGCATTTTATATATATATATATATATATATATATATAGATAGATAGAGAGAGAAGATAGTAGGGTTATAAATACAAAAAAAATCCACCATCTTATCTTATATAGTTCACTGGTTATTTTTAGATATGAATAGAATGACATGATTGTGGTGATCATATATATTAGGATAATCCTGACCACAAATCTAAGAACTCCTGAACCAGACTAAATCATATCTATATTTATTTATTTATTTATTTATTTATTTATTATTATTATTTTGAACAAGCAACAAGAGTTGGATACAAATGAGGTTAAGCTCATCCAAGATGCATGGGAAAGAGACCTATGTAGACATTTCTCTGCTATGCTTGTGCCTTGTTATTTAAAAATCTTGAATGAGGGCTCCGCGTGGTTGGTAGGAGCTGTCAGTGCACGTCTCCTTGTGGCGAGACGTTGCAGGTTCAAAACCCAGTGTGGTATGTTGAGTAATAACTGGTGGGGGTCTGCCTAAACCCGGCTTGCCTTTCAAAAAAAAAAATCTTAAAATCATCTTCTTTTGGGATAACTAAGGAAAACTACTTGGCTCATCCATTTTATTGGTGTAAAACCTTGTTACCTAGGGATGCAAACAGTTTAGATTTCTGATCCAAAAATACAATGGGGACGCACCGATTCGGATCTGCGATGCAAATGGTTTGGATTTTGGATCTCAAAATACATTGCAGAACAATCGATTTGGAACTGCCAAAATTTGCAAATGGTTTATTTTGCGGATAGAACTTGATAATGGTTAGTTGTTAGCATTTTCAATCAAAGAAGCTTAAAATGATGAAGATTTTGTATTTTTTTTAATCGACAAAAACAAAACAAGTACACCTGAAGAGTAGGGGTGGCCAGGGTCAGCTTGGTCTGGCCCGATAAGAGTTCAACCAGTGGCGGAGCCAGAAGTTTTTCGTTGGGTGGGCAGACTTCGGGTGGTGATGATCAACCTCTATCGGTGGCGCAATGGCTCGAAGCCTCCGTGGTGGTGAAGATCATAGATCGAGATCGAAAGCCTGTTTCGGTAGTTGAGCCACCTCCTTCTCGGTGGTGATCCAGCAGCAAGCCGAAGGTCTTCCAACTGAGGTGCCTCCTCGGCTCCTTCTCGGAGGGGACGGTCCTCGCCACAGCATGAGGCGGAGCAACTCCCTCGGCTGGCTCCATCCCACGTCCACCGTCTCCTGCGTCTGGGTGCCATAGGGTACTTTGTATCGCGGGGAGGCTTGATCTCCACTCCTGCACCACCCTGTTCTGATCTTCTTCGACAAGCATTCGCAAGGAAAGAATGCAACCACCAAATCGTGCGGAATGAAGAAGAAGACCCGAGTCGTATCATATTTTGACTCGGTTTCTAATTCTGGGGTGGGCGACCACCCACCCATGCCCACCCCTGGCTCCGCCACTGAGTTCAACAGGCCCGACCCATGTCCTAGCTTGAGCCAATCCCGACCCAATTACAATCTGGCTCAAGCCAAGGCCTTTTGGCCCGACTCAATTAACGGGCCGGACCTATCATGCCTGTGTATTTTACACATGGGCCCGACCCCAATTGGTCTTGATTACTTAAACGGGCTGGGCCTAAGTTCAGCCCGTCGGGTACCCTGCCCGATGGCCACCCTTACTGAAGAGGGTATTTGAAATGAAGTTATACAAAACAGGAGGTTGGATGTAATAACTGAAAAATTGAGTGACATTTCTTGCAAAGTAAATGCTAAGCTGGTCAGATATACAATGTATCTGCAACCTTAAATTAGTCTGAACCATTTCTCAAGGAGCGGGCCGCGTGAGCTTTTGCATGGAGACAAGCCGGTCACGTGACAGTCACGTGAATGCCCACGTGACCCTCAACCCCCACCAGTTTACCAGTGGGTGTGGGCCGTGTGGCCAAGGATCAGACAGGCCCGGGCATGGGGCCTGGGCTTTTGTCCATTACCCACTGGATCTTTGATCACTTCACGAAACCAAACCAGTGGGCCCCACCAACCCAGTTCAGAGGGTAGTCTGGTCATCTCAAAAAAGCAACCAGTTTGGTACAAAGGGTAGTTTGGTCATTTCAATGATAGAAATGGACAATGGATCATCGGACGGCCCAGACGGTTTAGTGGACAGGCTTGATCGGACCCGGTTTGGGTCGGGCTTGGGTTTAATAAAAACCGCCTGCCTGCCTGTCAGGCCCATGGGCCTAATTCGGACTGGGTCGGGTCGAGCCTTCTTCCAAAAACTAAGCCCAGGCTGCAGGGATGGGAGGATGGAGTGGAAGTGAAGTGGAAGGGAAGTGCGGGCTGCGGCCTGGTCACCAGAACCTCAACCGTCTACCCATTCCACCATTCGGGCCAGGCCATCGTCCACCCATGGGCAACCTGACCCGTTGTCCAGCCTTATATGTATCAATCGAATATGGGCCTAACGTGGGTCCTAGATCCGATCCAAATCAAACCCAGTTTTTTTCTCGGTAAAGGGCAAGCTTGGTAATGTGTTATTCAAATGACAATAAAATGATTGTCAATTTCTCGTGATAAACTCAAAATTATTGTATTTTCTCCCTTTTTCAGCAAAAATAAAAAAACACAAATTTTAGAAAAATGAGTATAAGTGAATAATGATTAAAAACATAAATACTACAATAGAATCATAACGCTTTCATTTGAAAATGCTGACAATCTATAGTGACATTTTTGCAATTTTTTTTTTAAATATTAGGATATTTGTCACCAAAAGACCAAGTAAGAGGGTTTAGTTTGCAAATCAGGGTCCTATCTGATTGGATCCTATCGAATTTAATTGGACCTGGGTTAGTATTTTTATGCTGGATCTAGATGGAATCCAGTCTATTTCCATCTTTTCCTGTGCACAACCGACCCGTTTTACTATGTTTGGAAATAATGCCAAGATCCAACTTGGATCGGAGCCTACATCTCAGGATCCGTCTCGATCTGAAGTTTCAAGACTTTACATTGGACCCAGTGCGGCAAGCATCAGATGCGGGTCCAGATCAGCCATTCTCTCTCCCAAATTCATCTTGTCTAACTCCTGTATTAAAGCTAGTGATGGATCGAATTGGGTTTAACCGCTCCCACTATGGTTGAACCCATAGACCCTTATGAGCCCCAGTTAAGAAAAATGGCCCTCAAAGCAGGAAAACTAGATCATTCAGTCACTCTTAAAACAAATGGTATACCATACGATATATCAACATCCAAGACATTGGTAACAATGGTTTATTTGGTTCAAATTCAGCTGCTTTTCATGAAGACTAGCTGTTGGATCTAGATTATACCAAAAGGCTTAAATGCCGTTGCTTACATGCACTATGATAGCAGGATAGCATTCAAAGATTTCTAAGGTGATGCCTTTGTTCAAGATACTGCAATTAATGGTTTACCTGGATGAAACTTAGTCTTTCAGGACCTGGCCCACCATTTGAAACAAAATAGGTACTACTGATGAATTATTTGTTCAAGCCACTTTTTCATATTATTCTATTCTATAAAGTTGGAACATTAGGATGCACAATATAAAATCAACAGCCTCAGCAAGACAATTATTCTGTACTGTGTAAAGGCCATTTTAACTCTTGATGAGTTGGAAGATGAGCAACCTAAACTTATACCAAGAAAAACTAAACCCCCAAGATTTGTACTAATCTTTTAGATCCTGGTCTCAAAACTTGACAGCACAGAGGCTTGACAATTAGGATTTGGTCTGTTTATTAAATTATCCAGATCCTGGTCTCAAAACTATGAGTACTAATATTTGACAGAATAACAGTGGCACATAAGTATTGATTTTCAGAGTCTCATTTAGCCTCTGGGAGGACACTTTCCCGTTGCTTTTGGTAACTTTAGGATTGAGTTCTTTTGCTACTGATCACATAGAGCATAAACATGCTAGGGAACTTAAATATTATTGGTTGATGGCAAATTGCAACATCTAATGGTCGGATGATGCCATTTAAGCTCTGAAATCATTAGCTGTTTATCAAAGCTATGTTATGATGGATACAAGTGTTATCAATTCTTCATATGCAAATAATAATCTTTTGAACTAATATATATATATATATATATATATATATATATATATATATATATATATATATATATAGAGAGAGAGAGAGAGAGAGAGAGAGAGGTGTGCACCACCATCTATGACTATGAGCACAAAAAAGCAATCAATTTTTCACCAATGTTTTTCTATTTTTATAAATTCTGACCATACAGGTGTTATACACTTTCAAATTAGTAGGTATCGGCTTTTTAATTATCCATTACATGTAAGTAGGTTTTTTTGAAAATCAATGGCCCACAAATTTTAAATTTTAAAATGTTATAAAAGCATATTTTTTCATTGAAAAGACACAAACCAAGAGTCGATTCCTAGCAAATGAAAGATGTTGAACACATCCATACGTTTAAATCACTGAAAAATGGTGTCTAACATAGGTGCATTCGAGGCGTGCACACCCACCGTTTTCTACATGAGGGGTAGGCGTGCGGCTGGGATGTGACTAAATTCTCTAAAGTGGTTTCTCACTCAAGTTATCCCAGGGTGTTCAGGATTCCCAAAGCAACCGAAAACCACTCTAAGTGAGTCCAAATTGTTACAATCTAAGCCAGGATTCAGAGCCAAATTTGGGTGCAATCCCATGTGTTATGACAGGAAAACCCCATTTTGCTCCTCAATCAGGCTCACTGCAGACAGGTCATTCTTCTACCATGTTGCTTTATTCTATTAATTTTCATTCCCATCTTGTTTTGATCATTTCAATCAGTTGAATGCTGCTAATGTTAATATAAAGTGATCAAAGTTACTCTGTAAGGGAGCTTTGAATCAGAGGGGTGTGGGGATTACCGCAGTGATCACATGTTCTCTGCTCTTTGGGAGCAGTGGTGTTGCTAAAACACTGCATTGAAAATGGAGTTGGCAGCTCCAACACCTCATTTTAACACCATTCATAAGAGAATCCCTTTAGCAACTCCATAACACCACATTTTGGCAACACATGGAAATGGTGTTTCCATCTCGATGCAGGGCTTCCAATCAGTCATGAACTCAGGACGGTTACACCTAAGCATCTTCAATGGAAAATCTCCTCTCAGACATGAATCGAATCTGTTTCAAAAGACTATAACCTTATTAGGGTAGGGTGCACTCTGATATAAACTTAACATCAAATAACACCCATCTTAAGCACAATAATCTTTATGAAAGAACCTCCTTTGTGACTTGAAACAATCCAGAGCGCTAAATGTTTAACCAAGACTAACAGCAGCAAGCTGTCCACAATTAAAGTGTGTGCAGGATTGAAATCAATGAAAACTGACTTTAGGTAAGCTATTCATTTTGATGTTTGTAATACAATGTAATAGAACAAAAATAAACCACTACAGCACACATGCGTTTATTGACTCAACTATTGCTTATTCATCTCCTTCTATCATTGCTGTAAGGTCCCTCACTTTCTTGATCTTTCAAAAGCCCTAGGAATGCAAGAAAACCAAAGAAGAAAAAACCACCAGTCCAGCCTCCTCCCCCGCCACCTCCACCACCACCACCATCACCATCATCCCGTGGTGGAAACCCAGTCCCGCCATCATCGAGTTCAGGTGATTTTTCTTTACCTGCAATCAAGAACAGATAAAAAAAAGAGGGATCATAAGTGCGTCAAATGAAACAAACTGCAAAGTGTTTCAAAGTTCAAACCAGACAGCCAACATTCTTCCTGACACGAAATCAATCATGTTGAACACCCACTTTTTGACTTTGAGAATGCTCGCAGAAACTTTTCTATGCAACAACAGTCAGTAGAGACCTCAAGGGGTTGCCCACATGGTCTCAAGCTTGTGGATATGAAGCTTTCCCCCTACCCCAAGTAGAGGTGGGAATGGGCTGAGCGTCCCACAGGCCGGCCCACCATGGGCCAGGGCTGGGCCTATGAATTAGACCCCAGCTCAGCCCAGAAGCCCAGCCTATATATATAGCCCAAATAGGCCCACGGACTGAGTGTCTACCGATGGGCTGGGCTGGGCCCGTTGCCCTCCCTTAATCCCAAGTTCAAGTCCCTCTGTGGGCACCCCCTTCCGCAATGCAAAGCAGGGGGCTACCTGGGGGTTGAGGGGGGGGGGGGGGGAGGGGGGGGCTCACGGAGTTTACTCTGCCAGGACAGCAACCATAGGTACAGCAAGCTAAAACCAGCACAACCAGGTCTCTGATCCTGGACGTAGTTACTCCATGTAATAAACTAAAAACGAACATTCAGTAGGATAAGTGGCAACATGAGTTTGACAAAACAAAGAACTCAATAAGAGAATGTAGCAAGATGGATCTGTATTGATTATGGTTGAGCATAACAGTACACATAAAAAGATAAGAATATCGATATTATGGAAACATACGTGAAATATTCAAAACTGAACATCACATGAGAATCGTAATAGCATGCATCTAAAAATAATAAACATGGTATTCAATGTAAATGTAGGTTGTCTTCAAACTGTACACATCCATGACCAGACAAATCTCACTCTGTCAGTCTATTTTAAATAGCATTTGCAGCCACTACTAAAGCTCAGACATCTCATCTGAACCAGTCTGAACAAAAGTTGAGCCACGTTAAGTCCAGAGTAGAAAATTTCATGAAGTCCAAAAAATCTTGTTAACAGCCACGATTACCTTGAGCAGGAGCATTAGTAATTACCGCCGACTGATGCTGAATGGTTTGTTGCTCTGTTGCACATCTAGCATTCTGCAATAAGAAGGAAAAAGAAAAGAAATACCATATGAAGGGTCAAGGACCATTGTAGCATTATAGGAAATCCATGAGTATAGAAGTATGCATGAGAAAAGTGAAATTAAGGGTGCATTGTTCATTAATAGATTAACTTATCAAGATAAAATCCTTATCCAATTACCAAAGCAGCGGTGCATGTCACCCTACAGGATGAAGACTGACATATAAGTGGAATTGATGCTTTGCGTTGAACCGTCAGAGGTGGCCTGATGGGTAAAGTCAATCTGGAACCAAGGATCTGCTTTTCTGCCCTTCGAGGAGTTTCCTTCTTACCTTCAATGAGTTTGAATATGTCATAACAAAATACAGGAAATACAGGATAAAGGACACAAATTATAATGTAATTTTGGGGTGGGGAACATTAAAGTACAGTCACAAATATCGTTCTCGGGAATTTCTTGACAAGGGAAAATCTAGGAAGATTTTGAAAAGTGTTTTTTTTTTCAAGAAAATCTTGGGAAAATCTTGGCAAAAAGAAGAAGAAGAAAATATATATCAAAAATGACAAAAAATAGGAAAAAGAAAAAACACTAGTTTACACTTCTAAGCACTACAATTTATGTATATAACTAAGAACTAACAAATTATCGATAACAATTAATAAATAACAATTAACAAATGAGCTACATATCAAAGAAAAAAAATCAAATACCAACAAATCATGACAATGGATAAGTTGCTAGGACTATTTCAACCATTTAATGCATATGAAAGGAAAAACAAAAAAACAGGGCAAAGGGTAAGCCCACGGACTTTTACGCTGCCAGGACAGCGACCGTAAGTACGGCAGGCAAAGCCAACGCTGCTAGGTCTCTGATCCTGGGGGTGGTTTCTCCGTGTAAATATTAAAAAAAAAAATACCACCATCGGTATGAAAGACTTATCTTTATGCTCAAATGAAAGCCCACAGGCTTTCACCAAACAAAAATCTAACCCAATTATTAGTAGCAGAAACCAACTGCACACTTACCAACCAAAATGAAAACACTCAAAAAAACCCAAAGGAGGGTAACTACACCATCCACAAGATCCATAAACCACCTCAACTCAAATGTGCAACACGAGATCTTCCCTCAGTGATCCCACAGACAGAAGTAAGATGTTAAAGAAACCAGAACCAATTCTTAACAGCAAAAATAACAAACACATTTCCAGATCATCCATGCAAAAACATTACACATTAAAAAAGCAATATTTGTATAAAGAGTAGTCATTTTTGTAATCATATACCAACAAACCAAAACAATTGTTTTAACCAATGTTGTAAGTATTGTAGTGTATCGTACGTACGCTATGATATGTATCATATCTATCGGGTTTTCTAATACGATACACACCCATGTCTCGATATGGGTGTATATCTTATGATACACCTCTGTATCTTACGATACACTCCGATACAGGACATATCTTAAGATACGCTATAAATGCAATTTAAGTACACTCATTTCAATTTTTTTTCAAAAACATATAACACCCCTTGGGCCTAGTTCATATTCATCCCTAAAGAGCTTAAGAGTGATTTAGGAAGATTTTTTTCAAAAAAAGGAAGAGAATTATGATGATGAAACTCATGATTAACGTTATCTATTTCATTTTTGTTTAAATTTTGAATAAATTTGGCTATGTAAAATTTTTAAGTATTGAAAAAAACAATTTATGGTTTTTTTTGTTTATGTACACACATTATTATGAATGTTGTGACTTATTAGCTTGGATTTATTATTTAATATGCATACCATTTCTCAAATTACCGATTTTGGATATAGTGTCTTCTTTTCACCAACCAATTGCTATGTGCATGATCTTCAGTCTGATAAACGGATTGGGCAATGCCATAGAAGAGGAGACCTATATTACATGGATTTTTTGTCTTTGTCATCCAAACCTTTTTGTAATCTTATTCAATCTAAAGATCTTGGGATTTGGCACAAAAGGCTTGGTCACCCTAGTATTTTCAAGTTGTACCTTTTTTTTTTGGGAAAAAATTTGTAATGAAAAGGCATTTACTTGCAATGATTGTATCCTTGAAAAAATGCATTCTCTTCCTTATCCACATAGTGATTTTATTTCCAAAAGACCATTTGAATTAGTGCATTCAGATGTATGGGGACTGACACCCGTTATGTCTATAGGAGGATATTCATATTATATTGTCTTTATTAATGATTTTACTAGACACACATGGGTTTACTTTATAAAAAACAAATCCGATGTCTTTTCCATCATTAAAGAATTTCATGTTCTTATTTAAAATCAATTTCAAAACAACATAGCCATTTTTATATTCGATTCCAGAGGAGAATACATGTCAAAAGAATTTCAAAACTATCTTAAACTAAATAACATTAATTAGCAAAGATCTTGTCCAAAAACTCCCCAACAAGATGGTCTTGCCAAAAGAAAACATAGGCATCTCATTAAAACAACAAGGACTCTTATTGTCTCTAAAAATGTTTCAAAGAACTTTTGGGCCGAAGCCGCAATTACCGCAACTTATCCCATAAATCGAATGCCTTCCTCATCCTTAAAAAATGTTTCTCTCTTTGAAAATTTGTTCAAACTATTTCCGGATTTTAAAAGATTGAGGATTTTTTATTGTAAATGCTTTGTTCTTTTTCAAGGAAAAGATAAACTTTCACCAAAAGCTCTTGAATGTACTTTTATTGGTTACGGTGAAAATCAAATGGGTTATAGATGTTATATGATATTCAAAATAACAAACTTTATGTTTCAAGAAATGTGGCATTTCTTAAAGAGCAGAATAGTTTTGAAATTCAAAAATCTAAAGAAGAAATTGACTATTCTTTCCTTTTTGACTTTTTGCCTAGAAACAAGTCTAAAAGTGATTCCATTTGTAATAACAATTCTTATCAAAATGATGATTCTCGTAATGAGAATCCCAATAATATACATGTGTATACTCGGCGTGAGGGCAATGAACATCAAAATGCTTTCGATATATACTCTCACGACATCTCTTTTGAGGATCAAGTTGAAGAATCCCTACCTAGGCGATCTTTTAGAAATACAAGACCTCCTAAAAATGCGTCATGATTTATTTTCTCCAAATTATAGGACTTGTCTAATGATGATCCATTTCTATCATGAGCCTTTTAATTTTAAAGAAGCAAAGCAACATCCACATTGAGTTGATGCTATTATACTTGAACTAGAAACACTCAACAAAGCTAACACGTGGACCATTGTGATGTAGATGGGTTTATAAAGTCAAAACCAAGAGTGATAGAACATTAGAAAGATACAAAGCTAGGTTAATTGCTAAAAGATACACACAAGAATATAAAATAGATTATGAAGAAACCTTTGCCCTGAATAAACAGTGTTTCGGGTCTGGATCCTGTACCAGACCCGAAACATTCATGTATAAGTCCTCTGTATTTTCACTTGTATCCGGGTTCGGATATTATACCAGACCCGACCCGACCCGACCCACAATGTAAACTTAAGTATATTAATACAGCCATTAGGTCATGATTTTTGAAGGAAGAAATCGTGACAGCCGCAATCGCTACTTTGGGTTCTTCTCTCTCTCTCTCTCTCTCTCTCTCTCTCTCTCAATACAGGTACAAGATGAAAAACTTTCATGGTATCAGAGCCTAGATCCCCTAAAGGCTGAAAAGGAATTTCGACAAAGTCGACAATCTGAAAATCCAAGGTTTTTCGTTCCTCTCTTACTCCCCTTCCTTATCTTTTTTTTTCTTCCTTTTTTCTGAAGTCCCTTGTGTTCTCACATCTTGCGTGGGACTACTTCTGTGATTCACGTGAAATCCATTCACGTGAACCCAGATCGTGCAAAAAAAAAGGGGGGCTACAGGATTCCACGTGAACCCATTCACGAGAATCATTTTTATTCATTGTTTGATCATCTTTTGCCCTACCTTTCCAAATCTATCTCTACATATTCGAATGCTACAGTTTTTCCCATAATTTCTCATTGCTTCGTTGTGCAATCTATCCTTTGATTACTCGTTTCTACACTTGTCAAAAGGGAGAGGTATATTTAACGTGTGAAGGTGTTTTTCACACGTCGTTGGATATTAGTTTTCACAAGTTGAACATCAGTTCCTGCATCCTCCGATTTTGACCATTTACGACCCTCTGTTCCAAAAAAAAAGGAGGGTTAAAATTTTTCGTGGATACTTCGGTTGATTCTCATTCTCAATGGATTCTTATCACTCTCAATCAAACCTTTCTTCAAGTTTTCTCAACCAGCTTGTTTCTGAAAAGTTAAACACCTCAAATTTCTTGATTTGGAAGAGACATTATTCCTTTCATAAGGAGTCAAGGTCTCTTAGGTCACCTGGATGGAACCACTTCAGTCCCACCAGAATTTGTCCCAAGAGAAGAAAAAGATGATCAAGGGGCGAGTTCAATCGTGTATGTCAAAAATGTTGAATTTCTCAATTGGGAAAGGAAAGATCAATCAGTTGTTGCATACATCACATCAACTTTGTCTCAAGAGATTCTCGTTGTCATTCCTGACAACTGTACAACGCTATAAGTCTGGGGACGACTGGTTCAGACGTATTCGCAAGTTTCTCAAGCAAGGGTGGTTTTTCTAAAAAGGGAATTTCAGTTGCTAAGAAAAGATTCTATGACCATCATGGAATATTTGAACAAGATAAAAATCATCACAGACCAACTTGCTGTTATAGGATGTGTCGTTAATGATAATGACATTGCAAAAACAAACTCTGAGTGGATTGGGATCTGACTACAATATGATAGTCACTTCACTATTGTGCCTTCCTGTTCTTCCTACTTTCAATGAGCTACGAGCCAAATTGATCCAGTATGAAATGACTCTGAAGGGATTCTCTGAATAAACTCATAATCATCCAAATACTCAAGAAGTTTTGACCACAGGAGTGACTTATGGTAGAGGACGGGGACGAGGAGGGTAAGGGCGAAATGGACACGGAGGGCGTGGTCTGCTTCCCACTCCAAACATGTTAGCTTATGCGCAGGGACCAAGATCCATTCCTACTTGCTTCCTTTGTAACAAGAAGGGGCATATCAAGGCGAATTGTTGGCATAATCCAGAGAATAAAGGAAAGGGTCCACAGACAGAAACCAAAAGAAAGTTCACAAATACCAGAGACAGTGGAGAGATTAAAGATTTGCTGATATCTGCCTTGTCAGAGTTAAAATTGAAGCAGAGTGATGAAGGCACATGGTTTGTCGATTCAGAGGCAACAACTCATGTAACCGGCGATGCAGGTAAAATTTCTAACCCTATTCCTTATTTCGGAAAAAGTAAGATTGTCACTGGAGATGGATCCCACCATCCTGTTTCTCATGTTGGAAAGACTGTCATTCCCATGTCACATTCCACTCTTACTCTTTCTGACGTTCTTTATGCTCCTGACATTAAGAAAAATATTATCTCCGTCTCCAAACTTATTTATGATAATAATGCTTCAGTTGAATTCACTCCCTTCTCTGTGCAGGTCAAGGACCTACACACGAGGGAAACATTCGTTGAAGGAAAGAGACGAGGCAATATGTATGACTTTGAAGAAGCTCCATGTCATGTTGTTCGTCCTGCTCACCTGATTTCGAAGCCTTCATTAGAGTTGTGTCCATCCTCTTCTGCCAGTGTTTTTAGCATCTCTGAATATATTAAACCATTCTTATGGCATAGTCGGTTAGGACATTGTGGAAGTCGTTTTATTGAGAAACTTGTTTCTAATAATCTCATTCCAAAAGAAAGTCTTAATGGGGATGAGAGCAGTCATAAATGTTCTAGTTGTCTTTCATGCAAGAGTCATGTATTGCCTTTTCATTCTATCAATAAGAGAGCTTCAAAACTTTTTGAGATTATTTGTTCTGATGTGTGGGGACCCGCCCCAATTGTCTCTGGGTCTGGAAGCAGATATTATCTAATCTTTGTTGATAGTTATTCTCGATACACTTGAATATATTTCATAAAAAATAAATCAGAAGTCTTCTCTTTGTTTCAAAATTTCCTTTCCTTGGTCAAAAATCAATTTTCTGAGTCCATTCAATTTTTCCAATGTGATGGAGGTGGGAAATTCTCATCCCGTGATTTTATTTCTTTTCTTCGAAATAACTGAATAGGAAGAAGGGTGTTTTGCCCTCACACCCCTCAACAAAATGGGATTGTTGAACGAAAACATAGACATATTGTTGAAAGTGCCATGAGTATGCTTCATGACAATAATCTTCCCATCAACCTATGGACAAAAGCTTTTCATTCTGCCGTGCATGTGATAAATAGATTGCCCATGGTCGTTCTGGAAAATAAGTCTCCTTATCACTGTCTCTTTGGAGCTCATCCTAGTTATCATGATCTGTGTGTTTTTTGATGTGTTTGTTATGTGCATATTGATCGGTCCCTGAGAAATAAGTTTCAGGACAAGGCCCAGAAGTGTAAGTTTGTGGGATATGCAGATGACTACAAAGGATATAGGCGTTTTGATCCCACCAACAAACGTATCTGAATCTCAAGAAATGTCGTCTTTCATAAACAAAATTTTGATGACAGAGCTGATGCAACGAATACACCAACTGAAGTTTATTATCCTTGGTTGAGTTCAGAACTTTTTGCTGGCTCCAATGAAGCATGTTCATCAGATTGCGTGCAGCAAGAAGAAGAGATATCTGAGAACACTAAGACGTCGGGGCCACAGAATTCAGAGAAAGTACTGGGCAGATACAAAGGCATTGTCTATTCTAGACAGAGACCGACAACATCAAGCCATTCAGATCATGTCTCAGTCAGCAATCCGACTCCTTCTCATACTCTTGAGGTCAGAAAATCAAACCGCATACGACATCTCATTGACAGGTGGGTTAGTTATAACAACTTCTCTTTGGATCTTCAACTCTTTTTAACTGCTCTCAATAAGGAAGATGAGCCCACTATGTACTACCAGGCAGCCACTTCTACCAAGTGGGTAGAAGCCATGAATGATGAAATGCAAGCCTTGCATGAATGTGGAACCTGGGAAGTTGTTCCCAGACCACCTGACAAAAATGTTGTCGGATGTAAATGGGTCTAGAAGCTAAAGTACAAGCTAGATGGAATCATTGAACGATACAAGGCAAGGCTCGTGACAAAAGGATTCACTCAAGAAGCAGGGCAAGACTATGATGAGACTTTTAATCTGATTCTAAGAATGGGAACCATTCGAATTATTATTTCTCTGGTTGTTGAACATAGATGGAAGTTGAGTCAGCTTGATGTTAAAAATGCTTTCTTGCATGGGGACTTGAAGGAGGAAGTGTACATGGAGCAACCCCCTGGATATCAAGAACAAAATTGTAAAACTCATGTGTGCAGGTTGAAAAGAGCTATCTATGATCTGAAGCAAGCATCTCGCTCTTGGTTTGATAGCTTCTCACTAGAGATTCAGAAACATGGATTTTCACGTTCCATGCTGGACCACTCATTGTTTATTTTCAGAAGTCAGACTGTGACCACTCTGTTATTAATTTATGTCGATGATATTGTTATCACAGGAAACTCTACGGCCCACATCCAAGAAGTAAAAGACTTACTAGGTCAGAGGTTCAAAATGAAAGATCTTGGAGCTCTACGCTATTTTCTTGGTGTAGAAGTTGATATTCAGGCTCATGGCTTGACACTCACTCAACACAAGTACACCGTAGATGTTCTCAGCAAGGCAGGCATGAAAGACTGCAAACCTCTGGGATCTTCGAGTGTGCTTCATCAAAAACTTAGCGCTCATGATGGAGATCTGTGTGATGACCCCACTAGGTATCGAAGCATAATAGGAATGTTACAGTACCTCACATTCACTAGACCTGATATTGTTTATTCAGTCAATCAAGTGTCTCAATTTATGCATACCCCACGTACTGGACATATGGAAGTCGTCAAGAGGATCCTTAGATATCTGAAAGGGACTATTGGGGATGGATTGATATATTCACCACATTCACATGGCAAAGATGAGCACATACTCACTGTATATTGTGATGCAGACTGGGCAGGAGATCCTGATGAACAAAGATCTACATCAGGATATTGTGCCGTCATTGAAAGAAATTTAGTCGCTTGGAACAGTAGAAAACAAAAGGTTATCGCTAGATCAAGTACTGAGGCTGAGTATAGATCTATAGTTGTTGCTACTGCCGAAGCCACATGGATCAAACATCTACTAACTGAAGTAGGAAAAAAGATCTCCCACACTATCTTGCTATGTGACAACCAAAGTGCTATAAACATGTCATTCAATCCAGTACATCACAGTCGTGCTAAGCACATTGAGATTGACCAACACTTTGTGAGACAGAAAGTTGAAGAAAAAGAGATTGAGTCTGAGTTCGTCAATACTGAAAGACAAGTTGCAGACCTATTTACGAAAGGGTTAACAAAGGATCGTTTTTGGATGCTTAAAGGCAAGTTGTTTATGGTCCATAACCATGATCAACTTGAGGGGAGGTGAAAAAGGTGAACAGTGCTTTGGGTCTGGATCCTATACCAGACACGAAACATTCATGTATAAGTCCACTGTATTTTCACTTGTATCCGGGTTCGGGTATTACACCAGACCCGACCCGACCCACAATGTAAACTTAAGTATATTAATACAGCCATTAGGTCATGAATTCTGAAGGAAGAAATCGTGACAGCCGCAATCGCTACTTTGGGTCTCTCTCTCTCTCTCTCTCTCAATACAGGTACAATATGAAAAACTTTCATGCCCCAGTTGTTAGGATGACCAATATAGGAACCTTAATAGCTTTAGCATTTGTTAAACACTGGCCTATCTATCAATTAAATGTTAAAAATGTGTTTTTAAATGCTAATCTTTGTGAAGAAGTCTTTATGGATCCTCCACCAGGTCTTGAGATTGAAAAAAAAAATTCTTAAACTTAACAAAGCTCTTTATGATCTCAAACAAGCTCCAAAAGCTTCGTATGATCTTTTTAGTAAAATTGTTTTTGCTAATGGTTTTACCTCGTGTTATACTGATACTACTCTATTTGTTAAGTTTACAAGAGATCACATAACTATCTTATTAGTATATGTTGATGACATGATCATCACTGGAAATGATAAAAAGGGCATTGAGCTTATTAAAAATATTCTTAAAACAAATTTTGATATGTTTGACTTTGGATTTCTAAGGTATTTTTTAGAGATCGAAGTTGCATATTCTCCTCAAGGGTATGTTTTGTCTCAGATGAAGCCTGCATCAGACATTATTGCTAATTAACAGATAAAAAGAAAGTGGAGACCCCAGAAGTAATCAATGCAAAGATGTGAACCAATGATGGAACTCCCTTAGAAGATCTCACTCCTTATCGTAAACTGATTTGATCACTAACATATTTGTCTATTACCAGGCCAGATATTGCTCATGTTCACAGTGCAAGCCAATTTCAGAATGCGCCTAATTTTATTCACGACTGCCGTCATGAGAATTATCTGATATTTAAAGGAAACTATAACCAAAGGGATATTCTTATCTTCCTCCTCATCTCCTACTTTAATTGCCTATACTAACTTTGATTGGGATGGTAACCCTAATGATCGGGTTTCCTAAACAGGTTATTGTGTTTTTCTTGGAGAATCATTAATCTTTTGGAGATGTAAGAAACAACAGAAGGTGTCTCTTTCTTCTACAAAAGCTAAGTATAGGGCGATGGCCACTACTACCACTGAACTTGTCTGATTAAGAAGTCTGCTCAAAGATATGGGCGTCATTATCTCTACTCCTTCGATGTTGTGTTGCGACAATAAGAGAGATATCTACATTAATAGCAATCATATCTTCCATGAACGAACAAAGCATATAGAGATGGATTGTCACTATGTTCGAGATGAATTCTTGTGGGGGACCATTCAACTGTTAAAATGTAAAATATAATAATATAATATTTATTTTTATTTATTTTTATTTCTTTTTTATCTAGTTCATTTCGAACTAGAAATAAGAATCTAGTCAAGATCCCATTTGGACTTTTGACTAGATATATAGTCCAACGGCTATAATTAGAGCCATTGGACTAGGTCCAACGACTCTAAAGAAGAACGCTTCTTCTTCCTTATCTTGTATAAATAGGGGTGATCCTCTCCATTGTATATCAATGCTTCTTAAGCATTTCTCATGAGAAGTAAATGTTTATTATCTATGTCACAGGGACTCTTCAACTAGGTGCTGCACCCGTGTTGCACCCGATGCGGTCAACCTGACCTTGGGTGCAGTCAATGCACCCAGGGTCATTTATGTCCAACTTTTGAACTATACATATATATATATATATATAATTTTTTATATTTTTGCCACACCCTCACACCCCCGCACCCAAGTTTTTTTAAAGTGTCGCACCCCGCACCCGCACCCGCACCCATGTGACAGTTTATTATTTTTATTGTTTTCTTTCATTTATACACTTTTGTGGGTTGTGCTTGTAGTGTCTCCAATAGATACTCATTGTGAGTTTCTCTGCGTTTGTGGAAGTTCACCATTTCATTACATGGTATTAGAGCCTTTAAGCTTTTCTAGATCTTGGAGAATTTTTACCTCATTTTTTGTGCCTCATTAGCAAAGAGTGATTCATCCTCTTATTCGTAATTCAAGTGCTCTTTTTTAAAGAAGGAAGGTGTTTGAAAGAAAGTTTGGCTACTCAAATTTGTGATTGTGCTATCTCTTCCCCTCTTATCTCTTTTTTCTTTTGTTTCTTCTCCCACCTATCTTTTTTTATTTTCTCACCCTTATAAAAGATAGACGACAATGATAAAGTCACCATCATGCCTATGAAATAAAATGACACCAACTATCTGATGTGGGTTTCAATCATGAAACACCACATTTGAGGTAAAGGGTTGTGGGGTATAATGGATGGTTCTGATTCGGAACCAAAACTAGTTCTCACAAAAATTAAGAATGACAAAAAAGTACCTCTCACGGAAAAAGAAAAGAATAAGCCCTTGGTGACCTATGAGAAAAAATGGAAAGAGTGGAGGATAGAGCACACCAAAATTATGTCATGGCTAATTAATAACGTTGACATTAAGAAATGCTCTAGTATAGCCAAATTTGAGCATGCTGATAAAGCTTGGGAATACCTTAAAAATATGTATATCCTTAAAGATATTGCACATGTGTGCAATTTGCAAGACAAAGTTCAGACAATGACTCAAAAAGATAAAACTATTAGAGAATATTATAATGAGTTATCCGAACTTTGGGAAGAATTGGCTCTTCTTGAGCTAAAATGACATTGTTATGAAGCTATCGAGTTTCGCCAAAAGCAACTCAATATGGAACATTTTTATCAGTTTATAAATGGTTTAAGACAGGAATTTGAATCAACCAAATCGGCTCTTATACGTCATAGAAAGGTTCCCTCTATCATTGATATTATAGAGGAACTAACTATGGAGGAAAATAGACTTAGGAAAAATACTCCAAAGCATGAAGATGATTTCGTTCTAGTTGTATCTACACTGAGAAATTATGTGCATACTTATAAACCGCCACACTTTGGTAGACAAAATGGTAATTTTGACAAAAGAAAAGTCATTTGCCACCATTGTCATAAGTCGGGTCACTATAGGCCTCAATGTCCTAAGTTAAAAAGAAAATAAGAAAAGAAAGTAGCATATGTTGGATTGAAATCAAAAGATCAAGATGCACCTGCATCTATAGATCAATTAATGGAGATCCTTCAACCTCTTCTCAAAGGAGCATCCTCCTCAACTAAAGTCTCGATTGGAGCAGTTGTTTCATCTTTCACCAATCCCGATAACTTTCTTTGGCTTCTTAACTATGATGCTTCTTTTCATATGACCTCAAATATCAATAGTTTATTCAAATGTCTTAACAATAACTCAAGTGTATAAAAAGTTTTCACAACTGATGGTACATCTCTTGAAATAAAAAGAATAGAAAATATTGAAAAACTTTATAAATCCAAAAAATTCTTTACTCCAGAAGTTAGATATATTCTTAAACTAAATCTAAACCTTTTATCTGTTTCTCAAATATCTGATTATGGGTGTAATATCTCATTCTCTTCTCATGATTGTTGGGTACAGGATCACCAGTCAAGGAAGCTGATTGGGGAAGGCCATAGAGAAGGAGGACTCTATTATATGAATTTTTTGGAATTGCCCAACAATGCTTTCTTATATAATGTTCAGAAACTAGAGTTGAATTTATGACACAAAAGACTAGGCCATCCCCATATGTTTAAAATCCAACATTTTCTAAGTTAAGGAAAATTCTGTAATTCTGAAAGTTTTACTTGTAAAGATTGTATTATTGGTAAAATGAAAAGATTATCATTTCATGATAGAACTTTTGTTTCTTCTAGACCACTTGAGTTAATACATTCGGATATTTGGGGTCCTGCATCAGTCATTTCAAAAGGTGGATATGCATATTATGTAATTTTTGCCAATGACTTTTCTAGATTTACTTCCTTAAGCATAAATCTGGGGTTCTTTCACATTTTTAAACATTTCACAAAATGGCTAAAAATAAATTTCAAAATGATATTTCTATTTTTCGCACTGATTCAGGTGGAGAATTTATATCCAAAGAATTTAAAGACTATCTTAATTTACATGGCATCACACATCAAAGATTTTATCCACACACACCGCAACAAAATGGCCTGACCGAATGTAAACATCGACGCATTATGAAAACCACTAGGACTTTATTAATAGCAAATCTAAGTTCCAAAAGGTTTTTGGGCAGAAATTGCCCTAACTACTACCTATCTCATTAATTGAATGTCATCTTCTTATTTGAAAAATATAACTCCAATTGAGAAACTTGTTAACTTATCTCCTAATTACTTTAGATTAAAGGTCTTTGGATGCAAATGTTCTGTTTTCACCAACAAAAATGATAAACTCTTCCCCCGTGTCATTCTTTGTGCCTTCTTAGGTTATGAGATAATAAAAAAGGCTATAGGTGTTTTGACTTTCAAAATGAAAAATTGTATGTATCAAGAAATGTATCCTTCTTAAGAAAAAAAAGTTTCTTTGAATTTGAAAAGCCCAAGTAACCGAATATTCTTTTTTGATAGATTTGACTTCAAAATCTAATGAATGTGATCATGAATACGATTTAGACAATGATCAAAATACTATTGATTTTGAACATAATGTTGATAATGAAGAGCAAACTCATAGGGACGTTAGTCTTACAATATTCAAGACGTAGAGAATCCAATCTTCCATGTGCATTAGAAAAATACTCCAAAGCACAAACCAAAAGCTCATCCAGAATTTCTAAACCTCATGGAAAATTTGTGTCCTACGTATCTTTTTCACCCACATATAAGGCAATTATTGCATTAATACAGTCATATGTAGAACTATATGTAATGAGATATGCAGAAATATAAAGAGTGTTATAAGCACTTACAATGTCCTACAATGGACAAACAAAAGAGACAATAGCCAAGTCCACAAAGGGACAACACAACACAAAAAATAAATGTCTCTTTATTGAAAGAGAGAGAGAGCTCTCAAGAATGCATATTACAAAGGGGTTCACCCCTATTTATACAAGAAGAAGAAAGGGAGGCCACAAGGGCCTCAAAAGGTGCGCCAAAAAGGGGCTCCCATAGAGTCGTTGGGGGCCCCAACGATCACAATTGTGACCATTGGGGGCCCCAACGATTCTATGGTGGGCCCCTTTTATGTGGCATAAAAAATAAAAATAAAATAAATATAGAAAATAAAAAGAGGAAAAAAAACAAGTACTCATATCGGATACTTTGTAAAATGACCATAATACCCCTATCGGGTATTATAGTGTATTATATATATATATATATATATATATATATATATATATATATATATATATTTTAACACCTCCCCCCTCAAACTTTACGGAGAGATGACGGAAAGTTTGCCGAGAAGAAACATGAAGCGAGGGGCAGGAAGAGCTTTAATAAAGTCCGCCAGCTGATATTCTGAAGTGACATATGGAAGGATAATTGTTCCTCGTAGAAATTCATCCTGAACATAATGGCAGTCTATCTCGATATGTTTGGTGCGTTCATGAAATGTGTGATTGCTTGCAATATATATGGCACTCTTGTTGTCACAACATAGTTTTGAAGCTCCAGCAATATCAACCACCATGTCTTTAAGAAGACTGCGAAGCCAGACTAGTTCCATTGTTGTGGTTTCCATAGCCCGGTATTCAGCTTCAGTAGAAAACAACGAGACTTTTTGTTGCTTCTTGCATCTCTAGGCAATTAAAGAATCTCCTAAAAATACACAAAAATCAGTAGTTGAGATTCTATCATTAGGGTTACCTCCCAAATTTGTGTCAGTATAAGCAAGAAGGTTTAATGAAGAACATGAAAATAGAAATAGTCATTTATTTATAGTGTTTTTGACGTATCGGATAACCCGAAGTATGGCGCTCATGTGCACAGTTGTAGGAGCATGCTGAAATTGGCTTGCAGAGTGAACCGCATGAGCGATGTCTGGTCTGGTGATGGTTAGGTAAGTGAGAGATCCAATGAGTTGTCTGTAGGGTGTGGGATCTTCCAGAAGAACTCCGTCCTCCAACCTTAATTTAGCATTAATAACCTCTAGAGTCTCTACCTTTTTATCATCTGAAATGTCAGACTTGGTACAAATATCTGCAACAAGCTTCATCTGTGATAAAATATATCTTCTAGGAGAATATGCAACTTCAATACCAAGAAAATATCTAAGAAAGCCTAAATCAGACGTCAAAATTACGTTTCAACATGTTTTTAACATCAACAATACTATTTTGATCGTTCCCAGTGATGATCATGTCATCAATATAAAGCAATAAGATCAAAATGCTAGTACCTTTACTTTTGACAAAAAGAGTAGTGTCAGTATAACATCAGTGAAATCCTAATTTAACCATGATATCATTGAAACGATCATACCAAGCCTTGGGTGTTTGTTTAAGACCATATAAGGCTTTTAAGAGTTTAAGAGTTTGACCTTGTCCAATATTAATTCCAGGTGGCTTCTTCATTTAAATTTTTATCTAGAAAAGCGTTTTTCACATCGAGTTGATATATAGGTCATTTTTTTGGATGATGCAACAACTATTAGAGTTCAGACACTAGCCATTCGGGCTACAGGAGCAAATGTTTCCTCGTAGTCGATTCCATATTCCTGCGAATATCCCTTCGCTACTAACCTGGCTTTATATCTTTCTAAAGATCCATCGCTTTTAGTTTTAACCTTAAAAACCCAACGACATCCAATAGGTTTTTTTATGTGGAGGGAGTTTGACTATTTCCCAAGTATTAGCCTTTTTTAGTGCATCTAATTCTATTTTCATTGCTTCAACCCAATCTGGAAGAGTTTTAGCTTGATTATAGTGAGTGGGTTTATAATATGAATGTAAGGTTATCAAACATGCTCGATAATTGGGTGCCAAAGACTCATAGAAAACAAACCTATTAGGGGGTATTGATGCTCTAGAAGAGTGCCTAATGGGGGGCGTTGCTGAAGATTCAAAAATTTGAGAGTATTTTTCTAAGGCACTAATAGGCCTTGATCTCTCCGGGTGTAAACATTAACATTTTCATTACTATCACCATCACTTGATGGTGACATATCGAGATTGGACACATCACAAGTGTCTTCTTGGTTCTCAAGATGATCCATAGAATCATCAGTTATGTCATCAATAAGATCATGTAAAAACATATAATCACTTTCATTTGATTTTTTCATTTTTTCAAAACCATTCTCACCTTTTAAGAAAGTTACATCTTTTGAAACATATAGCTTGTCATTTTTGAAATCAAAACACCTATAACCTTTTTTATTTTCCTCATAACCTAGAAAAACACATTCAATTGCCTTTGGAGACAACTTATCTCTCTTATGCAAAAGAACAAGGCATTTACAACAAAAAATACGAAGACGATTGAAATCCAGGGAAAATTTAAAAAGTTTCTCATAAGGAGAGGCATTTTTTTAATTTTGAGGAAGGCATTCTATTGATTAGGTAATGTTGAGGTTAAGACGGCTTCGGCCCAATTTTTTTTTGGAATATTCCTAGAGACAAGCAATGTTCTAGCAGTTTCTATGATATGCTTAGTCTGTTTTGTTGTGGAGTTCTAGGATATGATCTTTGATGACAAATACCATTTTGAGTTAAATAATTTTGGAATTCATTAGATAAGTATTCACCACCGGAATCGGTTCTCAAGGTAGATATAGTACTTTGAAATTGATTTTGAATTTTTATATGAAATTCTTTAAAGAAGAAAAATACTTCCGATTTGTGACTAAGAAAATAGATCCAAACGTATCAAGAAAATCATCGATGAAAGTGACATAGTAGGAGTAACCGCCTTTAGACATGACCGAAGATGGTCCCCAAACATCCAAGATCCTTTTGGGTATGCATACCCTTCATAAAAAAACAAGCCTCATTTGCTCGGCGAAATTTAGCTATATTAGCACATATCTTGAGTTCAATATTATTCATAAACCAAGCAAGTATTTTTGCGTGATTACTTTTCCAATCTTCAACTTCTTTTTGGTGATTTTCAATGGCTTTGAGGCGAGCATCTCCCTCAAGAGCCTTTTCTTGTCCACCTTCGGTCTTTGTGAGCTTCAATTTAGGTTCTGGAACGGAACCCCATAACATATCCCTAAAGTTTCTTACCTTTGAGGTTGTTCTCCATTGTTGATGCCCACATCATGTAATTTTTTCCATTGAGTTTGAAGGATAGATCGATCTTTGCTTCCATAATGCCACCAAGTGAGAAGAAGAGAGACAATAGATGAAAAGTATACGTATCACGCTTCTTCCTCTAAGAACCGAGTGGCTCTAATACCATGTAATGAGATATGCGAAAATACAAAGAGTGTTATAAGCACTTACAATGTCCTACAATGGACAAACAAAAGAAACAATAGCCAAGTCCACAAAGGGACAACACAACACAAAAAATAAATGTCTCTTTATTGAAAGAGAGAGAGCTCTCAAGAATGCATATTACAAATGGGTTCACCCCTATTTATACAAGAAGAAGAAGAAATAAAGGGAAGTCATAAGGGCCTCAAAAGGTGCGCCAAAAGGGAACTCCCATAGAGTGGGGCTCCCAACGGTCACAATTATGATCGTTGGGGGCCCCAACGATTCTATGGTGGGGCCCTTTTATGTGGCATAAAAAATAAAAAAAAAATAAAAAATAAAATAAATACAAAAAATAAAAAGAGAAAAAAAACAAGTACCCATATCAGGTACTTTGTGAAATGACCATAATACCCCTATCGGGTATTATGGTGTATTATATATATATAATGATACATATATTTTAACACTATTATCCTATACTCAAGCCAAAAACCATAGAGAATGGATAGAAGCCAAAAAGGCATAATTGAAAGCATTGGAAAAGGCTAAAACTTGGACTATTCAAGATATCCCTCTAAGCAAGAAACCTATAGGTTGTCGATGGGTTTACAAAGTTAAAACCAAGAGTGATGAAACTCTTGAAAGGTATAAAGCTAGATTAGTGGCCAAGGGGTATGCCCAAGAATATGGTATCGACTACGAAGAAACTTTTGCTCCCATTACCCGAATGACCACTGTCAGGACTTTAATAGCTTTAGTCACTATTAGAAAACGACTCATATTTCAAATAGATGTGATAAATGTTTTTCTCAATGAAAATTTAGTTGAAGAAGTGTACATGGAAGCTCCACTCGGTATTAGTATCCCTAAGGATAAAGCTCTTCGCTTAGAAAAAACTCTTTATAGTCTAAAACAAGCACCAAGAGCCCGATACGACAGGTTTAGTCATGTTATGCTTGATATTAGATTTCAATCTTGTTTGACTGACATTGCTTTATTTATTAAGAATTCTGATGCAGGGATTATTATTCTTCTTCTCTATGTGGATGACATAATCATCACCAAAAGTAACAAACCAAAGTTACCAGTCGAGAAAGCGGGAGCGGGAAGCGAGGCACTTTCAAAAATTTAGGAAGCGGGGAAGCGTGGGACCACTTAGAAGAAAATTACGAACTGTCTCGGAAGCGACCTAGGAAGCGAGGGGAAGCGAAAAAAATGAAAAAAATGGGAAAGCAAGGGGGAAGCGCGCTTCCCATAAAAGGGAAGAGTGCTTCCCAAAAAAGGGGGACGCTTCCCCACGCATTTCAGAAGCGCGACGTTTTGTGCTTCTGAAGCGCGTATCGGAGAAGCGAGCTTCCCCATATGCCTAGGCGCTTCCGGTAACTCTGTGACAAACAGAGAGTTGAAAACATTAAAAAGCTTCTTAAAACTCATTTTTAAATGACTGATTTAGGATTATTAAGATATTTCTTAGGAATTGAAGTTGCTTATTCCTCTTGTAGGTATTTAATATCTCAATCTAAATTTGCTTTTGATATTGTTTCCAAGTCTGAAATTACAAATGATAAGAAAGTAGACACTCCAGAAGTTGTCAATGTTAAAATGAGAATTGATGTTGGAGAACCTCTTGATGATCCCACTCCTTGCAGACATCTTATTGGAGCACTTTTCTATCTTTCCATTACTAGACCTGATATAACATATGTTGTTCACACAGCTAGCCGGTTTCAGCATGCTCACACCTCTGTTCACATGAGAGCAGTTTTGCGTATTATTAGATACATAAAGTCCTCTATTTCACGAAGCTGCTTATTGTCTGCCTAATCCTCATTAGATTTAATTGCATATACTGATGATGACTGGGGATGCGATCCCAATAATAGACACTCAACCACTGGTTTTTGTGTTTTCTTAGGCAAATCCTTAATTTTGTGGCGGTGCAAAAAGCAGTAGAAGGTCTCTCTCTCTCTCTCTCGTCTACCGAAGCTGAATACCGCGTCATGGCGACCACGACAATGGAAGTAGTTTGGCTCAGACGTCTGTTAGCTAACATAGGAGTTGAAGCAACACAAGCTTCACGAATGTACTGTGACAACAAGAGTGCGATCTACATTGCCAGCAACCAGTGTTATTAAAAGCGTTGAGGCGTAGCGAGGCGCTCCACCAAAATCTGAGGCGAGGCGCAAAGCGTAAGCCTCAAAAAAAAATTAAAGTTAAAAAAAAATTATAAAAATTATCTAAAATTATGTGCAAGACTTTTTGTTGATTCAAAAATCAATAACCATTAATAAAAACATGGTTTTTTTGTTAAAGAACACTGTCAAAATAAATTGAAAATCATGTTTTTTTTTGTTAAAGAACACTATCAAAAGATTGATTTCTATTAAATCAACTGTGTTGAACCCATCAATAGGGCCAGATTGATCAAAATAACTTAGTACCAATGAGATCCCAGAGGGAGTTATGACCACAGAGGATGATATAGGGATGAGTGGAGTCGGGTTCCCCATAAACGTAGGTTACACGGTTTCACAAAGAACAAATGACAAAAGAAGAAGCTGGGGAAAAACACACAGATCTTCGTCGACCCATCACGGAGAAGAAGAAGCAAAGAAGTTTACCTGTCACTGGAAAACGCAGAGGTCGCCGGAATGGACGGCGGTGGCGGTGAGTCGCTGGCCGATGGCGAGTGGTGGCCGGCGGGTCGCCGATGCCTTCTCAGCAGAGGAAAGAAGAAGGTGGAAGAGGCGATGACCGGCGACGGGTGGTGGCCGGCGGCGAGTGGTGGCCGACGACAGCAGTGGCGGGGGACGAGAGGGGACAGAGCGGAGAGAGAAGGGGCGAGGGCTTTCCCTCGCCCCGAAGCGCCTGTCTTTTTTAAAGACAGGTTCTCGATCTTTCGAGAATACGGGCCCGGATTCGGGTCGAACTCGGGTTCGGGCCATCCGATTTCTTAATGTGAGCCTCACTTTGAGGCGTGCCTCGCCTCAAGGCGTACGCCTCAAGGCGCATGAGGCATACGCTTTTGCGATTTTGCGCTTTTTAAGTGCGCCTCAAGGCAAAAAGGCCCTCGCCTCGAGGCAAGGCGCGCTTTTTGCGCTTTGAGGCGCGTTTTTAACAACACTGCCAGCAACCGAACATTTCGTGAATGCACCAAACATATTGAGATGAACTGTCACTATGTCAAAAAGGAATATCTACATGGCACCATTGATTTATCATATGTTACATTAGAATATCAATTAACGAACTTCTTCACCAAACATCTCGTTGCTCCTAGATTTCATTTCCTCTTAAACAAACTTTCGCTCATTGTACCACAAGTTTGAGGGGGAGTGTTAAAATGTAAAATGTAATATATATAATAATATATAATAATATAATAATATAATAATATTTATTTATTTATTTGTTTTTTTTTATCTTTATTTTTATCTAGTTCATTTCGAACTAGAAATATGAATCTAGTCAAAATCCCATTTGAACTTGACTGGATATATAGTCCTTGGACCTAGTCCAACGGCTATAATTAGAGTTGTTGGACTAGGTCCAACGACTCTAAAGAAGAACTCTTCTTCCTTCTTCCTTTTCTTGTATAAATAGGGGTGATCCTCTCCATTGTATTTCAATGCTTCTTAAGCATTTCTCATAAGAAATAAATGTTTATTATTTTTATTGTGTTCTTCCATTTATACCCTTTTGTGGGTTATGTTTGTAGTGTCTCCAATAGACACCGATTGTGAGCTTTTGTGCGTTTGTGGAAGATCACTATTTCATTACATCAACTACCTTATGTTACTTCAGAGTATCAGCTAGCGGACTTCTTCACCAAAGCCTTGCCATCACCTCGTTTCTACTTTCTCCTCAGCAAACTCTCAGTGATCTCACCGTGTGTTTGAGGAGGGGTGTTAAAATATATATATATATACTCACTAGGGGTATATTGATCTTTTCACTTGTAAATATGCATATCCATTAGGGGTATGCTTTCACTTTCTTTTTTTATTTTTGTATTTTCCTTTTTTATTTCTTTCTTTTTCTTTATGTAAAATGGGGTCCACCATAGAGTCGTTGGACCCTTCCAACGGTCATATTTATGACCGTTGGAGGGGCTCCCAACAACTCTATGGGAGCCCCCTTTTGGGTTTTTTTTGTGTATAAATAAGAGGCTTTGCCCCACCTCATTGCAAGCTTGTTTAAGATTTTCTCAATAACATTTTATCTATTTTTCTAGAGCTCTCTCTCTCATATTGTGTGTTTGCCAATTGCCACTTTGTGGCCTATTGTATTTTTGCCCATTAGTGGCCTTTTACTTGTATGCTTGTGCATCTCTTAGTCTTTTCATTAGTGTTTCATTACACCCTTAGTAGACCGATTCTAGCCTTCAAATGTCAAACATTTTATAGCATGTTATTCCTCTACCTCCCAATGGGGTTACATACCCTATCAGTTAGAAACAAAGAACAAACGACTTAATAAACTCATATCTTATCAGTCAGAAAATGCATTCCATCCTTAGTGAATTGGAAAAGAATCAATTCAAATATCTAAAATTTTACCACCATAAATACACAATAACAAAAGCATACATAGTAGGAGCATTAAAATGCAAGCAGAAAGCATACCTAATGGACTTATAAATGGAACTGTTGTGACTGTAGGTATTACAGCATTCAGCAAAGACATATTTGGAAACCAAACCTGCAAATGGTACAGCCTGATGATCAATCATTTTACTCATAATACAAGCCACATGAAGCTTATGCACAAACTCAATCGTTGTTAAGCAATGGAGTAAAATCATTACTAATTGTGTGTGTACAGGAATTGGATGAACATCATTAAATCCATGTGTTCATGAGAAATTGAAAATATCAGAATTTTGATTTTCTACAAATGATTGCATACAAAGAAGTGCACCAGTTTTTAACACGATGATAATAACATGAAATGCAGTGTGTATGAATTCTCGAAATGACTTTTTTGGAATTCTTTCCAGTAAATTTCTTCCATGAAAACTCATTATTTTTTTAACCAGCTTTCCATCCCTGATATCACGTCAAGCAAAACCTCTCTCTCTCTCATATATATACATATATGAGAGAGAGAGAGTAGGCTGCCTACCAGGATTTTGAAGGGTTTTTTCCATGTTTTCCTTAAACCCGAGTGTATAGGTGTATTCTACATGCTTAATTTTATAAGAATCGACTCTTAGATCATCCAATTCCAACATGCAGGTAGGTTTTTATAAGGTTTAAAAATCAACGGTCTAAGATTTTCATAAATATTCAAGGCTTAAAAAAACATGTTTCTTATCAAAAAAACATGATCCAAGTGTCGTTTCCTTGCAAATCGACCATGCTCAACAGATCTGCAGGGTCAGATTTGCGAAAAATAACCCCAAAACACCCATATTCACTCATGGTAGACTGACGGTAGGCCAGAAAAGTGGTAGGCGGCTACTATTTTCCTATATATACATTCACTCTTAGAGATTAGCATAAAGATCATATAATAACACGTGAGAATGATATAGATTAGGCAGCGGCGGATCCAGGGGGCGAGGAGGGTCTCGAGCCCTTCCTAAAGTTGCAATCTCAAAAACCATGCAGCTGCAAGTCACAAGTCACAAAATGAGCACAATCACTAATACTTGGGGAGTTTACCGGCCCATAGTTTCACCACCAAAAATTGTCGTAACTCCTAAAATACTCTACAAAAGGCCCCAAATCACTTCCACTGTCTTCCAAAATAAAAAGCGACCCAGACAGGTTTAATTTATGGGCATAAAAAAAAAACAGAATATCAATATTTCTCAAATCTGGACAAAAACTTACTCTCAAACCAGAAAAAATGGAAAATCTGTAGAATTCCAATATTTAATAAAATAGAATGAGGCTTCATTTGAGAATCCTCTAAAATCAACCTCTATCAGATACAAAAATCAACCAAACCAAAATCCAAAGTACCCAATTGGGCACGAGTCCCAAGGTTGATGTGTTATCCCATGATGGTACATTAAGATTCAATAATAGCTTGCAATTGATCTTCTCGCCCCTCTGGAACAGATTTTAAGCCCTCTCAATGCTGCAAATATGATCTATATGTGTCAATGCAATTTAGGAAAAACATATATATATATGGACCCCCACACCCATGTTTTCTGAAATTTCCATGTTGCACCTGCACCTATGTGACATATCAGTCACATGTTAACAACCGAATTTTCAAATTCCTCAATAATTTGTGGTTCTTGATTATCATTAACTATATGTAACAGACTAAATCTGTCTAAGTATATATTACGCAAGGTTGTTTTTATACTCTTATTGTATAAGGTTAAGGTGTCATCGGTTAGTTTTTTAGCAGCTTATCAATGCAAACAATCACTAATACTTGGGGAGTCACATAAATAACCTCATTTGGACTATTTTATTTTATTTTATTATGAAATTTTTTGCCCCCCTTTAAGCAAAATCCTGGATCCGCCACTGATTAGGTGAATTATAATTAGTTGCATCGTCGACGCAATCAGGAAAAAAACCATAATTTTACACAAATATATTAATACTAAATCATTAATTATATATAAAGAGTGCATAATCGTCCCAAAGAACAGCTACCGAACCAATGAATGGATTCCCACAAGGAAAAGCAGTTCCTGAAAGCGCACTTTCAAGAGTCGGTCTCCTTTCAACATTCAAACTCGGGAAAGAACAAAGAAAAAGGATCCCAAACGTTCGCGAGACGATAGAATCAGATAGACAATGAAAAAAAAATCGATATCTCACCAATTGAAGAACACTAATCACGAAAAAAAACGAAAGGAGAAGAAACTTCAAGCGAAGAACTCACGCACCTCCAAAAGTAGCGAGATTTATTCTCCACCGTACGATCGGAATTAGGGTTTATTCCTTCCCCCCTTTCTTCTTCCTTCGGTAGAGCGTGAGAGGGAAGAGAAAAAAAGGAGAGAGAGAGAGAGAGAGAGAGAGTTTTGTTGCAGTTTTGACGGAACGATGGCTCGGGTGAAATTACAGAAACACCCTGGGAGATGGATGGTTACTCGGACACGGATCAGGTGATATAATATAATATAATTTAGGGTGCAGGCGGATCGGATATAGTCCTGATATTCGATTAGAATCCGATATGCTATTTCTGGATTGAGAGTTGAGCTTATGGGTGTTAATAGGTCCGGTAACCCGACCCGTACCAAACCCTATAGGGTCCGGGTTTGGTGATAAAAAGAAAGAGATCTGATAAGAAACCGGGTTGAACCAAAAGGGTCCGGATTAATACATGATGCTGAGTATGGTATGTAAAATTTTACACCTGACCCAGGTCCGACCCAAGTTCCGAAAGGAAAAAGATAAAAAATATATATTGTTTGATCGGCTATGGATAGGCTCTGGTCCATGTAATCCTTACAAGGGTGGTATGGCTTTTCTTATGGCGGAGACCCAGGTCTGGATTCGATACCAGTACCACAAAGTCATATCCGGGTTCTGATGCACTTCGGTCTGAACTAGATCCGACCCGTTCACAACCCTTTACTACACGGATCACGTAATAATATAATTTTAGAGTGCAATACAGATCAAATATAGTACTCAATTCGAATCTTACATGTTATTTCTGAATTCAGATTCTTAAAGACGCAATGTCCTTTTTGGACCAGATTCTAGTTTGCTAACTCTGATGATTTTTAAATATGATTGGGATTTAAATGGGTATGTTAGGTTGGTTCTAGTTTGGATCTGAATCAAAATCTGATTTGATGAGATTGGTTCTGATTTTTCTTTTTAACTTATTAATGCAGTGGGTGTGTGGGTGCCTTTAACTCGTGGGATCCGTAAGGGCCTGGGTGTAGGAGTGTCAACCGGGCGGATTTGGTTCGGACTCTGCTGGAACCAGTCCTTGGCCCCCATTTCTGGGTATGGTATTGGGTTCCTGACCTGAGTTTAATCAGACTACCCAGACCCGATAAGAACTACATGAACCGGACCCCGGCCATACCCGGTAAAATAATATTTTTTATTATTTTTACATTAAAAAATTATGAGTCTTAATCCGAACCCAGATCTGGTATAAAATTTCACAAACTATACCCGACCTTCTGGTCTTAATCGGGTATTCTTATTTATCACCGTGGACCCTATAGGATTTGGCACAGGTGAGGTGTCTTTGACCTCACCTAAGGTTTGCTTGGCTGAGAGACGGGCCTATTAAGTGATCAACTTCTTGGTTAGGGTTTTTTGTCATCATATATATATATAGAGAGAGAGGGAGAGACGAACTATAACCATCAACATTACGATACGAAAACAGGTTCAACCAACATTAAACCTACCGGATAACCAAACCCGGGCCCAAGACATGCCAAGGAGCCCCAAAAAAGGAAAAAAAGAAAAATAGAGATGCAAGGGGAAAAAGAAAAAAGAAACAGGAAACAAATACAGTTAGGCGACGAGCATCACCCTGGATCATGAATGGTCCCTGGAGGCAGATGGTGTTGCAGATCAGGGATGCTGATGCGGAGAATGGCGTATACGTCCGCCAAAATAAGGTTCACCATTTCGTTGAACACTGTCGGAATATGCCGAAAAATAGCGTTGTTGCGAGTCATCCATACGGCCCACCATGACGAGAGAAGCCAAGTTCGCCAAATAATACGTCATTTGTTGCAATGGCGAACTGGCTGAGGACCCCACAGCAAATCGTTGGCGAACGATTCCTTGTGCACGCTGACCCCCGGCTTATTCCAAGTCACCTTAAAGATGTTTTAAAAAATAGAGCACTCCCAAAAAAGGTGAAAGGCAGATTCTTCAGTCGCCTCACACAACACACATTTACTCGGCAAATGAAATCCGATGGATTTGAGGAAGTTGTCAGTCTGCACCCGATCATGTAAGATTAGCCAAGCCAGGAAACATGATCTCAGAGTGGAACCCTTGCCCAGATCAGGTTCGTCGGGAACCGGTCCACCCCCGACGGAAGGAGAGCGAGGTAGCCTTCTTTTGAGCGGAAGGATCCGTTCAGAGCAAGATTGCGTCCAAGGAACTGAGACTGTGAGTCAATATTTCCATTATGAGACAGAACTGCAGACCATGCTTGGATCCATGATCGCCGAAGCTTTGAAATTGTTCGCTGACGCACGCTTATGACCCCCACCAATGATTCCACACCACCGTATTTAGCTAGAAGCACGCTTGCACATGGAGACCCAGGTTGGTGTGCAAGCCAGCTCTGCTTCACGACAAGAATCATACTCCTCAGCCGGGGATCCTTGATTCCCAAACCCCCCTTATTTGGGGGTAGTCGAAGAGTGTCCCACCCTATTAAGTGACGCTTGTTGTTGGGACCTCGCCCAGACCACAAGAAGTGCGCCACTACCTGAGCTATCTTCTTACTAACCCACATAGGCATCAGGAACATAAACATAAAAAATTTTGGCATAGCATAAAGAACGTGCTTGATGAGAGTTAGTCTACTCGCGATAGAAAGGTAGGACGCTTGCCAACCCGATATTTTATTCTGAACCCTTTGGATAGTGGTGCTCCAGGCTGCCGTTGATACACGACTGATTTGAAGCGGCAGACCCAGATAAGAAAAAGAGTTATCCAATACCGAGCATCTGAATATCCGTTGGCCCATGTCCAACATTGATGGAGGGGCGTTGACCATGGATAGACAACACTTATCGTAGTTCAAGGATAGACCTGACATCAATTGAAAAAAAAGAAGGACAAGCTTGAATCTTAACATTTGTTGGATGGAGGCCCTTCCGAAGATAATTATGTCAGCAGCGTAGGTCAGAATCTGACTACAACACTCTTGAATACCGAGAGATTCAATTAGATCACCCTTCACTGCCCTCTTAACCAAAACCACCAGGCCTTCAGAGACGACGTTAAATAGTAACGGAGACAGAGGACATCCTTATCGAAGACCACGACCAAGTTTGAATTGTTTTCCCTTGACCCCATTGATCTGAAACTGTGACTGGGCATTGGTTACCAGCTCATGCACCCAGCTAGAGAAACGCCTGTCGAAGCCCAAGTTTGCCAACATGTTGAAGAGGAACGACCAATGAACCGAGTCGTAGGCTTTATGAAAGTCAAGCTTAAGAGTGAAGAAGGCCCCCCCGCTGATCTTGAGAAAGTGCAACACTTCTGTGGACAAAATGAAAGAATGTTGAAGTCTTCTGTTAGGAATGAAGGAGAACTGAGCCTCTGAAAAAATCCTATGAGCAATTGACTGCATCCTGTTAGCCAAGACCTTGGCGATAATGCGATATAAATTCCCTAACACTAATATAGGTGTAAACCGCGAAATATTCGATGTAGCTTCCTCCTTAGGAATAAGCGACACAATTGTTAGGTGAGAATGAACCGGCAATCGGCCATTTCGATGAAACTCGGCGAAGACACTAAGAATGTCACTCTTAACGCATTGCCAGAATATGCGAAAGAAATCAACAGGATACCCATCAAATCCTGGAGCTTTCCACCCAGACGAATCCCGCACCGCCGACACGATTTCTTCTTCGGTGAACAACCCCTGAATCGAGTTGGATAGCACTCAATCCATGGACAAAAATAAAGTTGTACCCATATTGCCACCTACAGCTTGGTTGCAGGAATACATGATAGAAAAATAGTTGGAGACAACATTGATTACCTGATCGCTCGAAAAGGAGACACCATTGATATACAGAGTGTGAATTGCATGTCTTCGATGCCTGTGAGACACTAAAGAATGAAAGAACCTTGTATTCCCGTCACCCGCTTTATGCCAAGTCACCCTTGACCGCTGCTTCTAACAAATCTCATCCTTTAGAAGCTAAGATTGCACTAGAAGGGTCAGCTCGGCCGATCTAGCATTGAGACTTTCAATATCTGATGCATTCATATAGGTTGTATCCAAGAGAGACTGATTGATGGAAGCCAGCTCTCGCTCCCAATCCCCCATATTTTGGAATTTGCTTATTCTATTGAAGATAAGCCTAGATTTGATATCGCAGGATAGTCGAAAAAGCTTAACCATGCATCTTGTAGCCGCTCGAACTGCAAAGCAAGGTCTACTCCAAGATTGATGGACTAACGACTCGAAACCCGCATCCTTAAGCCATCATTGCTCAAATCTAAAGGATCTGTTGTCGGTGAAGCCTTGACCCCATCGGATAACAATCTGACTATGGTCTGAGACAGATGGTGGAAGAAGGCAACAAGAGATGTCATTAATAGAACTCAGCAGCTCTGACGAAACGAGCACCCTGTCTAGCAGACGGAAGCACGGTCTAGATCGTCGATTGGACCACGAGAAAGCTTCACCTACATGGGGAACGTGGTACAACCGGTTCATCTCAATAAAGTTTTGGAAGCCCCTCATTGAAGCCGAGTAGTTAACCGGGATGCTAGAATCGATAAGAGACATAAGGCAGTTGAAATCTCCCATGATAATATTTTTGTCCCCGAATGATGCAATGAGCCTATTTAAGTTCAACCAAAACTCCTCCCGACGGCTTTGACGGTGGGGACCATACACCATAGTGACCACTGCTGGAATAGTCTTAGGAGGTAAGGGAAGAGTTATGGATATGGAAAACGTACCTTCGTCCACCCGTTGTAGGGCTAGAGAATGCTTCCCGAGGATGAGGATGTCTCCCGCATATTGAGTCGCAGGCTTGAAGAAGAAACCTGCACCATGCCAGATTTCGAAGATGACGGAGCTCGAGATATCTGCCATCTTTGTTTCACAAAGAGCAATTAGATCGGGCTTTTCTTGATGGATCCAACTCGCCAGGAAAAGACGTTTGGTGGGGCAATTCAATCCCCGAATATTCCAACACAAGATCTTCATAACTGAAAGTCCGAAAATACCCGAGGAGTGCAGATCCTCACAGACTGCCTAGGAGAGACCCCAGACTCGTCGGATGGAGATAGCGAAGGTCGACGATGTCTCCTAATTGGGAGACCACCCCACCCAGGTTGAGATAACCCCTCGACCGAAGGAGATGGGGTGTTGATATTCGAGATACGCCCATCATTCGCGACCAAGGTCGGTAAATGATCTGCGATCGCGGTCAAGGACCCACGCATAACAAAATCGATGCTGAGTAGCTGGGCTTGGAAAAGCGCAAGCTTGAGACGCCGAGCTGCATCGTCCACAGACAGACCCAAAAAGGATGAGAGTTTACCACTCATAGATGACAAACCCACATTTGACGGATAGACCAAGTTTGGGGAGCCCTCCAGGCCTTCAAAGTCGCCCTCCCAGATGAAAGAGGAGATGTTCAATGCAGACAGAGCCCTGCAATACACGACTAACAAAGGGGCACTTACCAAATTGATGGAGACTAGGCGAATCGGACAGACGATGCACTTGGTTGAGATAGACGAAACCAAGATTGAATGGCCATCAACCAGCTTGTAGAAGAAGCGTTGTCGGATCGGGACTCCGATAATAGGCGACCTATGGGCCCGAGCAAGGAGAGAGTCCTCTAAAAGATGAGATCTCTTTCGCGAGAAAGGCCCAAACTCAGATGCCCCATAGGTCGAAGCAAACGAAATAAAGGATGTTGCAACTGCCGAGGGGCAGAGAGAAATCTTAGACGCCAAGGCCACCCCTGACGGTCCCCGATCCCCATCAAGCTCGAAGAAAGGATCCACCAAAAGGTTCTGCAACAACATAGCCCAAGACTTAGACCACCCAGGAAACCACAACAGCCAACATCTTCCTGACCGAGGCCAAGATGCCTCGTCACACCCACCATACCACCTGATAACCCGCCCCACTTTGAACAACGAGCCCAGAAAGGATGATACTACAAATGATGATGATGATCCCAGCAGACTCTCACCCCGAGGCTGCAAAAAGCCCCCTGCCGACACAGAGACACAAACACCGCCAAGGAGCCGTGGTAGCCTGAACCCCAACGCCCCCGTAGGAGAGCAAGATGACGACAGCGGACAAAGAAAATCCCTGCTCACCCAAGAAGACCTCGCAACATCGAAAAGGGGCCCCACGCTAGCCACCGATCTCCGTACGGCTCGAAAACCGAGTAGCCAGCACGACCACCAAGACAAGGGGCGAGATCTCGATAAATGAATCGGGGAGAGCCTCCTTGCCTTACCTCTGGCCTTAACTACTCCTCGCAAATTAAAAAGAGCGAAAGAAGAGAAATAGTACCTTCATCGAACAAAAAAAGGTGAATAAATCGAAGGCACCTCAGAGCACGTGACCTGCATCCTTGATTTACGCTGAGGAGAAAATGACAGAAAAATCGCAGGCACCCCAGAACATGTCGTCTGCACCCCCGAGCATGCCGCATGCACCCCCGGGCTGCAAAAGTCACCGGAAGTGGAACCCTCAGAGACGGCGGCAGCACAATAGACAGGTGGGCCCGACACAGCAGAGCAGTAACTGACCCGACCCAAGATGGCAGGCGAGCCACTGGGACGGTCACGACAAAGATGGTTGAGATTAAAACGCTTCACTACGAAAGACATCGGTGCAGCCGTTGACAGTAGCATCGGCACCCAAACAGAGTCGATCTTGAATCCCAAAAATGACAATGAAGGATCTTCCAAGATACTGATTTGGACCCAAGGCGCGAATGAAGCGTTGCGAGGGAGGTGCATACCTTGCGAAGAGGCTCGTCCGACGGAGGGAGGAGGGACTACCGCCCACGAGTGCCTGAACACTGGGTGCCGCCGAGACCTGAACAACGAGGCGCAAGGGAGGCAAGCACGACGCCTGCGAAAGTTGAGCGAAAGGCAACCCGCACACCACCAGTCACCCGGCTTTGCCTGGGAAAGACGAGAACGAGAAAGCTTTTTGGAGAAAGACCGCTGCTAGGTAACTTTCACCTCCTGCCAGCCCCGACCAACGATCAAGCTGGGAGGCCTACGAAAGAAAAACGGAGCCCGTAGAGTGGCGCCAACAGAGCATGCCTGAAGGGATTCCACCCTAACAGCTCTAAGGAATCGCTCGACATCACGAGCCAGCAGCGATCCGGCGGTGAGACAGGACGCGAAGGCCTCCGATAGAGAGAAGAACACACGAAAAGATATGCAGAAAGGAAGGGCAACAGAAGCACCTTGGCGACGAAGGGAGAAAGCAAGCCCCCAATCGTTCAAAGCCTCTTGGATAGAGGATAGAGCACGTTGGTTGACCTGCAGGGAGTTGGAGGCTCCTAAGCCCCAGAAGAAGAGGGATGAGGGAGGCATGGGTCACACTCAAAAGACAGAGTGAGACGCGGATGGAGATGGCGCTTGAAGCCTGCGAGAGCTAAGTTGGAGAAAGAACAGGGTGGGTGGGGTCACGAGTGGAACCTCACAGAGTGAGAAAGAGGTTGGGTGGGAATCAGAAGAGGAGGCCAAACCAAGAGGTTTCCGTCCATCAATGGCGGTTCAAAACAGACAGCGAAATAGGAGTGTTCGTGCTTGGGTGGGTTGGGTCAGTGGTGGAGCCTCGAGGATAGAGGAACATGGTGGGTGGGGTCCAGGGCGGAGGCAGATGGGATCCTGCGACTCAGGCCGCTAAGGGCAGAAATCAGGTAGGCGCGCATCGGCTGATGCTTGAGAGAGGGAAGGGGGAGTATGGTTGCATAGAAGGGAAGAACAGTCTGATGGAGCTTAAACGATGCGAGTGTGAGGGCGGTGGGGCTTTTTGAGGGGTACCAGGAGGTAAAGAATGCAGGGGAGGGAAAATGGGTCAACCGAGAGGGAGATCTTACCAGAGTTTGAGGATGGCATTGATGGAGGACTCAAACAGGTGCAACGCAGCTCAGGGGAAAGGGACGATGAAAGAGCAGTCAATGAGCAGCAGACCAGAGACAGAATAAGAGGGTTTCAAGGGCGTAAAGGAGGAGGGTTTGGGTGGGGTTGAGGCTCAGAGTGAGAGAAGAGAGAGAGAAACCTTCCGGCATGCCACACCGGCAGATGATATTCGGTGGAGATCGGCAAAGTCACGAAGGCACCATAAAAGGGGATTAGGGTTTGGGGAGGAACGGTGGAGTAGCATTCGATGAGCAACAGAGAGGATGCATTGCGACGATAAGGTGTAGTCGAGTGGGTGGGGTTCAGAGAGATGCAGTTCGAGGGTGGGTGGGGTTCATAGTAGAGATTCAAGAGAGGGGCAGAGAGCTGGGACCGCTGGATTACCTCTGCCTTCCAGTCGCCGACGCCAGAGGGGACAAACTGCAGGAGATGAGAGAGAGAGAGAGAGAGTTGTTTAAGAGAGAGAGAGAGAGCACGCACGTCAAAAAAACCCTACCCATTCAAATATTTATGGTATTTTTTTTAAAATTCTGATCATACAGATGTGTTCAGTAGGATTGATTTACTAAATATCAACACTTGGATCATGAATTTTGGATATAAAAATGGTTTTTGGAGCCTAAAAATGTTTGAAAATTGTACACGGTTGATTTTTAAAACATATAAAAACCTATCTATGCGTCTGAATCAAATGCTTCAAGAATTAATTCCTATAAAAAAAGTATATAGATTACATCTGTACGAAAATTTTGAAAAAAAATCACCAAAAATCCAATAAAACGTGTCGTAAGTATGTTTGATAGGTTTTTAGTTGGTAGACTTTCAAAATCATACATATATACATAGAGAGAGAGGATTTTGAAAACCTCCCCAACAAAAATGGTCTCAAACCTTCCCAATGAAAAATTCTATTGGATTTTTTGGTATTTTTTCAAAATTATGACCATATAGATGTGTTCAGCATGATTGATTTACTAGAAATCCACACTTGATCATGAATTTTTGAAAGAAAAAATGGTAGTTGGAGTGTCAAAAATTTATGAAAATTGTCCGCCATTCAGGGGTGTAGCTAGGATTCATGTGAGGGGGGGGGGGGGGACAAGGGTGTAGAAAAAAGTTGGTGTGATAGTCGGGGGTTCGAGGGCAGCGCTCCCGAAAATTTTTTTTTGAGATAAAATAAAAAAATGGCTATAATTATTAATAAAAATCTATTTCATATGGACAAATCAAACTATCTGCTGCAATCTTTTTCAATCTCAACATAAAGTTCTTAAACATTATCTAATGACAATATATAACATTGGTGCGATAATTTGAAGTTCATAACAATGCATAAATTTTATTTATGACAAAATAAATCAAAATAAGAAAGTACCAACTAAAATGGGCCCCGACGGTTACTTGCTTGGCCTTTCCCTTGCAAGTAAACAGCAGGAAAAATAACTCCTAAAAGGCCTTTCTTTTTTATAAATGTACCCAATTAACTAAACATGTCCAGCTATTGATTACAGATTGGTAATGCACATCTGAAGATATATGTGGAGTATAAGAACCTATTAGACATTGCCACCAAAAACAAATATTCAACAAAATTTCTAAGTGCATCAATTGCAAAAGTGATATAATAATCAATGTAGTTCTAAAGATAGAAGAAAAAAGAGGCACTTATAAGCATAACAATGACATCCTGATTGACTCACTAAAGCATCCAGAAGCTTGAAACGAGTTAACAAGAGCAATCTCCTGAAATTGGGCTACATGTTTTAACTTTTCCAAGTGGATAACCAGAAGAACGAATTAATTTTGGATCAACACTGCCATGAAAAGCATCAAATTATGTGGTGGTAGCAAAAACCATCATGTACTGATTCTTCAGTCAAGATTCACCAAGACACTGTATCTTGAATATAACCACCCAAAAAAAAGATAAAAATGTTAAAGAAACTAAACTTGTTAAGAGGGAACATTTTAGTGCTCTTTGTTCAAGGCTAGATCCGGATCACAGAATTCACTGGTCCAACCATCAAAATGCAAAAGTAGTTCAAATGAACTAGATCACAGGTCCCTAGAGACCCAGTTCACCATAATCAGTGAATCCATTTTCTTATTGCTGATGCAAAAGAATGAATTTACATTCAACGTCTGAGATCACTAGGTACTTAGTGAGTGGCAACCAAATCCAAATAAGATACTGGGCAAATCTAAACAAAGACCCAATTGTTCTTTTCAATTTGTTCCTCTATTTCATATGACCCACATTAAAAGAACCTCTTTTACAAGATTACTTTTTGTTAAATGAATTGATGAAGACAGATTTTCGTTTTCAACTAATGAAGAAACTGAAAGACAGATGAGAATCAACCTAGAGAGAGAGAGTTCGATTCAAAGATCACTGACCGAGGCTTGCTGAGGAACTCTGCAACTCACCGGAAGCCGACACTGAAGCCAACACCGAACGACGGCGACCGTATCTGGATTCCGCCGGCGTCGTCGGCTGTTGCAAGCAGGGAGAGAGAGATGGGGGACTGGGGAGAAAGCTAATACAATACGTAACAGGGGGCAGGGGCCCTGTTTTAAAACCCTACCGGGTTTCGGATCCAGGCCAGGTCCGACCCGACTTCTGAGGCAGGACTTGGCTACAACCCAGTCCTGCCCCCCCCCCCCCCCCTGCCGCCATTGATTTTTGAAACCTTATAAAAACCTATCCATGCATTAGAATCAAATGCTTCAAGAAATGATTCCTATAAAAAAAACATATAGATCACATCTGTAGGTCAGAATTTTGAAAAAATACCAAAAATTCAATAAAATTTTTCATTGGATATGTTTAAGACCGTTTTCATTGGGGTGGTGTGTGTGTGTGTGGGGGGGTGGGGTGGGGGGGGGGGTCATTATATATATACACACACGTTTCTGATGTGGATTCAACCTTCATCAAATCTGATTCAGATTTGCATCTCCTGTTTGAATTTTAGATCTACATGATGATGGCTCATATCTGATCCGTTTTCAGCCATATGCCGTCATATGGCATATGATGTGTCCCCCTCATATGCCAATCATGGTTTAGATTTCAAATTTTATTGCTTCCATCTTCAGAACACTGTATTTTTTCTCTCTTAACGAATCAACTTGAGCTTGAGCTTGAGCTTGAGCTTGGTTCAATATGTAGAAAATTTAAATCACATTATTTTCATTTTTGAAACATGTAATTTTTGTGTGTAAACTATCGACTTTGTGCTTGGCTCGTTTAGCTCAAGCTTGTCATAGACTCGAATTTTGCTCGATTAACCACAAAAATTAGCTACGTGGATAGTAGGGATGTCAATGGGTCGGATTCTGGTTGGATCTAAGCATTAGGGAATCTGATTTAATCAGATTTGGATTTGTAGTCGGATGAAAAAAGATAAAACCAAATCAGGATCCAACTACTCAAAAACCCGATTTTTACACTTAATCGGATTCAGATTTCAATGTAAAATTAATAACGAATCCGAAACTGATTTTTATTTGGTTCTGAATTTAACTAACAAATCCAACTAATCAGATTCAGACTCTGGTCGGATATCGGATTACATCCAACAGGTTGACATCCCTATGGGTAGGGCTGTCAATGAGGTTGACCCTATTTTGTACCTGACCTGATATGGGTATAAAAATGCCAACCCAAACAAAATTCGGATCTTAGTTTTAATCGGATTCAGATTTCAATGTAAAATTAATAATGAATTTGAATCCGATTTTTTTATCCGAATTTGGCTACCAAATCCAACTAGTCGGATTCAGACCCAGGTCAGATATCTGGTTACATCCAACCCGTTGACATCCCTATAGGTAGGGCTGTCAATGGGGTTGACCCCTATTTTGTACCTGACCTGATATGGGTATAAAAATGTCAACCCAAACAAAATTCGGATGTTAGTCGGATTCAGATTTCAATGTAAAATTAATAATGAATCTGAATCCCACTTTTTTTTATCCAAATTTGGCTACCGAATCCAACTAATTGGATTTGGACCCTGGTCAGATATCTGGTTACATCCAACCGTTGACATCCCTATGGGTAGAGCTGTCATTGGGGTTTACCCCTATTTTGTACCTGACCTGATATGGGTATAAAAATGTCAACCCAAATAAAATTTGGGTCGACCCAAATACAACCGAGAAACATTCATGTTGGGTTTGAGCTATGATTTTTGTTGGATATCCAACCGGACTTGGCTGAACTAGTTGTTTTGTTGTGTATTTTTATATAAAAGAAATATTCTAAATGCCCCTTCAATTATATGAATCGGGTTTGGGCTTTTATTTTTTGATCCTACATGTCCCAAACCCCAATCCAATGCAAGCTGATGAGGTGGATACCTTCCCATTGACAGCCTTATCTGGCATAGTTTTATTTTTTAGAAAGGCAAGCTGCGGTTAGGCAGACCCCTAGCAGTTATTATTCAACGTACAACTAGGGTTTGAACCTGCAACTTTCCACCCCCAAAGAGACGTGCACGGACAGCTCCTACCAACCACGCTGAAACCCGTTGGTCTTATCTGGTCGTACTTGATAGAAGCAAATATGTGTACAGGTACGTGTTATTGGCACTAGCATTCATAATGAAATGGTTTAAAAAAAAAGAATTTGGAATTGATTTGTAAAGAACATTGGTAGAGTTTCAAAAGAATTGAGATGAGCTCCTAGAAAATTATAGGGTGCACACGAGCCAGGGTCGAGCCAAGCCTGAGCTATACGTGATCAGCTCGTTCAAAAGGAGTAAATATCAAACTTGGCTAGAACTAGAACCAAGCATAAACCAGGTCAAGCTTGAGCGAATCCGAATCAAGCCCTGTCAATCCTTGAGCTTGTATATATAAGAGTACTGAAAGAAATAAAAAAATGAACACACATGAGCTAACATTCTTTCATTAGACCACATTTTTTGTTGGTAAATTTCACTCAGTGGATATAGCATAGACATGTTATCTTTCAAGTGATAATTGTCTCACTTATCATAGATTCTTTTGTGCAATGGGTATTCATGTAACTTCACTCTCAAGATACAACTGAGTTTTCACCTATTCATGAAAGTCAGCTCATGCCATGCACTGAACGAGACTAAGCAACTCGACATGGACCATCTTAAATAATCTCTTGACTAGGTTAGGTAGACCCTAAGCACAATTTAAGAGAAACATTAAGCTCAACTTAGATAAAGACTCTGGGCTCAATTTAAGTAGAGTCTTGACTAAGTTAAGGCCTAGCACAATGAGAGAGAGAGAGAGAGAGGTCAACATCGGGTTGGGTCGGGCCAGCTCGATAACGGGCCATAAAGGCCCAGCTGACCCAACTAATCTAAGGAGCCACCAAAAGTCGAAGGTGACAATAGTTTGGGTTGGGCTCAACCCAACTTTAATCGGGTTGAGCTTCCAAGCTGGGATCTTTGACCCGCCCGATTGTTGGGAAATAAAGCGGAAACAAACAGATTGATCGAGTCTTCCCCACAAGTGTGAATCGATGGAAACAATGCGACGATGACAGTGGAGGAAATAAAAAAAAATAAACCAACAACGAAAACAAAAACAACACGCAACAATTTACGTAGTTCCCTCTCAACTGATGTACATCCACGATGACTGATAGGTCAGCACATTCCACTATCTTCAAACAGAAATTACAACAGTGGCCAAACGGCATAAGCCTTACAAACACACAAGGTGTAACAAATAAACAAGAGGATATACTGTAACGCCCCAACTTTTTATAGTAAAAATTTTGGAGTAAAATTTTTTCTTTTTTTTTGAGATAGCGGAAGTGCGTAAAATACAAGTCGGACGCATTACAGGGTAAAACAGAGAAGTACTAAACATACCATTCATTAATTGAAACATTAATGTCATTAATTTCATCCCATAACAGAATTGTAAATCTACTAATCAGAGTTCAAACATAAAATACTGAATAAATGAGATCTCTTGGCTTTGTCCAAAATGACACCCCGATGCTCCAATTAGTTGCTACCTGAAAAACATTTAAAGCAGAAGAGTCAGACTCCCCTGTCTGCGTAAGAAGCATTATATTTATATGTGGTGCTCAGTGACCTGTGTACAAATATGTGCAAGTACTGCAGATATAACTAGCATGAAAGTTTATAACATTCTAAGAAGATGATTATGCTTTCTAATTCATGATACAGTGCAAAGGATGACTGAACTAGAAGTATATTTATCCACATTAATACAAGCTGTAGATTCCACAAGTTTTACTAAAGTCAACTCAACAGAATGTAATTCTTCAGAGATAAGTTTCTAGTCAACTTAAATTATTTAATGCTTATCTTACTCTTACCCTGTGGGTACGCACAGGCATAGACCTCGTAGCGGACCGAGACCATACGGGGGTCTATTATTTAATAACTTGTATGACTAGCCGTACGGATATCCAAAGGGGACGGTCAGTGACCGAGAGAGAACTCCCCAGTGACTAGAACAAAAATTAGGATGCACCCTGTACTTCTGCAGAAGACTTGGATCTACCACCTAGGACATACTGGTAGTCCTGGTCCCCTAACTTCGTGGACTGGGGACCGGGTGAGACGCCTAGCTCTCACAAGAACAAGAATGTCCACGAAGCTTGTACCACCTACCCTCTCCAAGGTAGACCATGGGTCCAGTAACATACACCATCTTTCAGGTGTACCCAGAGCTCTGGGAAACCAGTAACATATACCATTTTCAGGTATAGCCAGAATCCAACATATTTAATTTATATGTGTATAAATTTTCATTCTTGCTTGTTTGGATCCAGTAACATACATCTTCTTTCAGATGTACCCAGAACCCTAGGAAACCAGTAACATATACCATCTTTCAGGTATACCCAGAATCCCATATTTAATGTGTATTTATTCTTATATGCAAGTCTTTGCACCACAGGGGACTTTCACAACCCCAATTCATACTCAAGTTGATCTTAGTATATGCACATTACCCATTGAATGCCTCAAAGGCACCGACCATAATTTCTCATAATTCTGGTTCAACTTTGTGTCGAGTACTTAAACATTCGGCATTTTCAGTTTTGTTTATGAGCTCGAGTGTACGTTTCGTACCCCCACTGGTTATGCCGCAACATGGCAATATCCAACTTTATCATGTGTGTTTCATGTATTGGACATAATCTTAAAGTCCATATGTGAATCACTTATTTAGTTTACCATCAAAACTATTTTTTTCATAGATATTTCAGTTGCATTTCACCTAAAAAGTCTTTAGAAAACTTTTCTAAAAGAACCCTTCATGAAAATCCTTTTAGAAAACTCTTTACTCAAATTTTCATGTTTATTAGTCGACCAATAGGCTCACCGGTCGACCAACCCTTTTGGCTTCAAATCTTTTAAGCAAAACGTTATTATTTTTTTTTTGTAAAATTAGTCGACCGAAGAATTTATCAGTCGACCGGACAGAATGTCTGTTTTTTGGAAAAGTTTAGCAGCAGTCGACTGAAGGGTTTATCAGTCGACTGATCATAAAATTAGTCGACTCAAAGTTTTATCAGTCGACCGGACAGAATGTCCGTTTTTTTAAAAATTTAGCAGCAGTCGACTGAGGGGTTTATCAGTCGACTGAACAGAATATCAATTTTCTGAAAATTTTAGCATTAGTCGACTGAAGGTTTTATCAGTCGACTGATCAGAATATCTGTTTTCTGGAAAAAATTTAGCATCAGTCGACTGAAGGTTTTATCAGTCGACTGATCAGAATGTCTATTTTCTGGAAAAATTTTAGCATCAGTCGACTGAAGGTTTTATCAGTCGACTGAACAGAATGTCTGTTTTCTGGAAATTTCTGCAGCAGTCGACTGAAGGTTTTTATCAGTCGACTGAACATATTATCAGTCGACTAACTATTGTCTCAGTCGACTAATTTTGCCGTTTTTCTGTAACTTTTTAAAAGGGCGTATCTTTTTATTTTTCAAACATTTTGATCATTCTAAATAGACTGTTTTGTCACCTCTTTCATCCTCAATGTATGGAATCTTTCAACTATAAATATGAGTGCATTCCACACTCAAAAACATCGAATTCAATCGAATTACCTAATAGGAATGATATATCTTTATTTTACCATGATGTGAAATAGCAATCACGTATACATAACTTCAGACTTGATTAAAACCATTCAATCTACAAAGTAGAAAAGGTGTATTGAACAAGAAAATACAACCAAACAATAATTTCATGAATAATAATCCAAGATAGTTAAGGTTTCACGCCATTTGCCTACTTTATTTTTGTTTTGATCTTGAATCTGTCATGGCTAACACCCACACCAAAATATATGCATTTTCCTACACAGATTCGAACTGTAGGTTTTGATATGAGTACTACATATTACCAGGCACACACATAGGAATAAAATGCCCTTACAAAGAACACCACAATGCCCCAACGTTGGCCAAGGGTGAGAACCATTGGCTGAACCACTACATATTGACCTATTGGCCAGTAGGTGTTTCAACTCATGTCACCTGGGTCTCAAGGCCCTAAACATACCAACATATAGGTGGTGCTTGTCACGTAACCTCTATGTTATTGTAACATAGATGTGCAACAAGGCATCAAGCACTTACATACAAATAACAATGCTCCTTACCTCTTTGGAGTCTCACGATGGCAAGGCTGCAACCCCTTCTCTTCGTTAGAGCGGCACCCCTCGTCGATAATGAATATTCACGCGTTCAGCAAGGGAGGTCCACACCGTCCACCAATGGAGGTCGACCACCACCGTGAGAGAGAGAGATAGAAAATCGTGTTTCACGGTTTCTAAAAGAAAAACTTCTTGATTTGTCTCCTCTTTCTTAGGTGGAGTTTCAAAACTCAACCCTAAAAAAAATCTCCTCCAAATCCCACTATTTTTGTTGGGATAGCATCTCTTCCGATTTTGCCCTTTACTCCATGTGTCATTTTTTTCAACTTCCACTCTCTTTTTTCCTTATTGTGGTACCCCTCATCCTCTGATGCATGGGATTCCCCTCTATTTTTGGTAAGGTGAGAGGAGTTGCTCATGTTTTTTTGTGGAGAAAGACCAAAAAGGTAGGGTTTAATTTGAGCCCACGTTTTTACCCTTTTCACCAAGGTAGAAATCATCACTTTCTTGAAAAAAAATAATTTGTGCACAGGGGGTTTTGAACTTGGGTGGTGGCCCTACAACCCTATGTGTCCTACCATAACTCCACTTCACCACTTATTGTTTACTTTTGCGAAAATATTTTTTTTATGTCATATCGGGACGTTTTTCCTTGTTGATGGATTTCTTTCATTTCAAGTGGATTTTTCACCCGTTGGTTTTAAACTTGCACTTGCTTACTTTAAATGTGCTTCGGATCTCACGCTATTATCCTGAAACCATCGGGTTTCCTTACTTGGACTCGTAAACCGGGTTGGATCATCGGATCTCGCCAAGATCCGGATCCAAAACCACTTGTGAGAGTTTGTTCTCGGTTTCATTCTAGAAACCACAAGTCATAAAATTTGTACTGTCTAACTTAAAATCTTACTATTTCACATAACTGATCCCTTTTATTCATTTAGAATTTCATAAATTTCACGGGTTTTACATATACCCCACTGAAGAACAAGGAACAAATGATCTGAAGAACCAGCTTGACGAAGTTGTCCTGAAAGAAGTGTAGCAGCACTTCTTACCCTTGCTCTTTCCGCACCCTTTTTGGTGCCCTAAAAGTGTTTCTCACACTTTCTACCTTTTTGTGATCTACAAAGCTATCACTGAAAAGTCATACATCATCTCTCTCATCCATTCTATATATAGGGGACGAGACCCGCATTAAACGCAAAAAGACTAAACGTTTGGCACAACTTATGAAGCATCCGAAGCACTAATTGATATTCCAGCAATACTCGCAAATCACTATGCGATGATGCCACAAATCGCTATCCAACGATGACCTCAAATCGCCATGTAGTGATATCACGAACCGACTTCCAGCTGAAGCCACAAATCGCTATCTAGCGATACTCCAAATCGTTGTCTTGCTGACAGCACAAAACGCTATCCCGCGATAACCAAATCACTATCCAGTGATATCACAAATCGTTGTTCGGCTGACAACACAAATCATTATCCCGCGATAAATACAAATCGCTATGCAGCGAATACGAATTCGACTTACGCAGCTCCAAGCTCAAACCACAAATCGCTGATCCACAAACTCTGAACAGATGAATCGTCATTTAACTGAGAGGACTTCTACAAATCGTTGTCCAACGAATACAAAAATGTCCTCAACAAGATCAGGCAACATGCTTGAAAGAGACTGCAGCGAATAGGGCTTGGAGTGCGGCGAAGCGTAATAAAAAGGGAAAACCCAACAATTCTCCCCCTTCCTGACTTATGTAGAGGCTTCTTCCATTTCTGCTAGGAATCGACACTTCTCATGCTTGTCCTTAGGCAATGAATTTGTTAGCATATCTAATGTATTGTCATCAGTATGCACTTTCTTCACTTGCAACAATTTTTCATTCAAGACATCCTGAATCTAGTGATATCGAATATCGATATATTTTGATATTGAATGAAATAAAGAATTCTTACTCAAGTGAATCGCACTCTGGCTATCACAGTGAATAACATACACTTCTTGCTTCAAGCTCAACTCTTGTAAGATTTTCTTCACCCACAACAATTCCTTGCTGGCTTCTGTAATGACAATGAACTCAGTCTCTGTAGTGGAGAGAGCTACACATTTCTGTAATTTTGACTGCCATGCAACTGCTCCCCCTGCAAAGGTAACCAAATACCCAAAAGTAGACTTTCTATTGTCTACATCACCAGCAATATCAAAATTTGTAAACCCTTCAAGAATAGGTTCACCTTTTTCAAAACACAGACTCAACTTTGAAGTGCTCTGGAGATACCTCAAAATCCATTTCACTGCTTCCCAGTGTTCCTTCTCTGGATTTGACAAAAATCAACTAACAACAACAACAACATGAGCTATGTCTGGTCGAGTATAGACCATTGCATACATCAACAAACCTACTGCTGAAGCATAGAGAATTTTCAGCATCTCGATTTCTTCTTCATCATTTGTAGGACATTGACTTGAGCTAAGTTTGAAATGGCCTGCAAGTGGACAATTAACAGGCTTTGCTTTGTCCATATTGAATCTCTCAAGAACCTTTCTGATGTACTTCTCTTGCGATAACCAGATCAACCTATGTGATCTGTCATGAACGATTCTCATCCTAGGAATCTGCTTTGTTGGACCTAAATCCTTCATGACAAAGGTTTCATTCAGCTCCAACTTCAACTTGTTTATCATGCTGATGTCTTGTCCCATAATCAACATGTCATCTACATAAAGCAAGAGAATGGTAAAATTATCATCTGATTTTTTTTTTCATAAACACACAATGGTCTGTGGAGGTTCTTGAATATCCATGCTCAGTCATAAAGGAATCAAATTTCTTATACCACTGCCTTGGTGCTTGCTTCAATCCATACAAGCTCTTCTTCAGCTTGTAGACTAGGTGCCCTTTACCCTTGTCAATGAAGCCCTCAGGTTACTCCATATAAATTTCTTTTTCCAAGTCACCATGCAGAAATGTAGTTTTCACATCAAACTGCTCAACTTTCAAATTCATGCTTGCAGCTATACCGAGCACAGTTCGAATAGAGGACATATTCACAACTGACGAGAAGATCTCATCAAAATCAACTCCCTTCTTCTGAGCAAAACCTTTCACTATAAGTCGTGCCCTGTATCTAGGTTGGAAGTTATTGTCGCCAGTCTTCTGCTTGAAGACCCACTTGTTCTTCAACACATTCTTCCCTTTAGGTGTCTTTACCAGATCAAAGGTGTGATTCTCATGCAATGAATTCATCTCTTCTTTCATTACCTTAAGGCACTCAGTTTGCTTTGCATCCTTCAAAACTTCTTCAAAAGTTTTTGGCTCACCTTGATCTGTAATCATCATATACTCATTTGATGAGTATTTCCTGGATGGTTGTTTCTCCCTGGTAGACCTCCTTATCGAAGTCTGAGGAAGTGGCTCTTGGGGTGTTGACTCCCCCTCAATTTTTGTCTCAGCACTTTCTTCTTCTGCATCATCATGAGGAGGTGGCATCTCCTCCATGGAATCACGAACAGTCGGGGTATCAAGGGGATCTATGTCAACAAGATCACCTTTACTAGACTCTGATGGCTCAGACTCGACAATGTCTTCAATGGTTTGATCTTCCAAGAAGACAATATCTCGACTTCTGACCACCTTCTTATCAACAGGGTCATACAGTTTGTAGCCAAATTCTTCATGTCCATAGCCAAGGAATATGTATTGCTTGGCCTTTGAACCAAGCTTAGACCTCTCTTCCTTCGAAATATGAACAAATGCTTTGCAGTCGAATACTCTTAAGTGTTCATAGGAAGGTTTTTCCCCTATCCAAGCTTTCTCTGAAACATCTCCCTTCAAAGGAATAGAAGGAGACAAGTTGATAAGATCAACTGTTGTCCTCATTGCCTCACCCCAGAAAGATATTGGCAATTTAGAGTGTGACAACAAACATCTGACTCTCTCAAGAATGGTGTGATTCATCCTTTCAGCAACCCCATTCTGTTGAGGTGTCATCTTCACAATCATTTCATGTTTGATGCCATAATTTATGTAGTACTGATCAAATGACCTAAGGTATTCACCGCCATTATTCGAGCGAACACACTTCAACTGCCTGCCATTTTTTTTTCCAGTCATAGCCTGAAAATGCTTGAATACATCTAGAACTTGGTCTTTAGTTCTCAAAGTATAAGCCCAGACTTTCCTTGAGTGATCATTAATGAAAGTCACAAAGCACAGTGCACCGCCAAGTGTCTTGACCTTTAAAGGTCCGCATACATCAGAATGTATAAGATCTAGAACATGAGATTTTCTAGATGCAATGCTTTTATGGAAAGAAACTCTATTCTGTTTACCATGGAAGCAACAAACACATGGTTCCAAAGATGTATCTGTTGCACCTGCCAGGAGCTCTTTCTTGACCAAAACTTGCAGCTTCTTCTTGCTTATATGGTCTAGATTTCTATGCCATAACTATGTAGATGAGCCCGTCTCCACAGCATTCACAACACTCTTGCAGATCTTCGCTTGTAAAGTGTAAATGGAATAGACCTTTGTCCCTCTGGCTACCACCAAGGAACCCTTGGTTAGCTTTCACCTTCCATCATTGAAGGTGTTGTTGTAGCCCTCATCATCCAACTTTTCGGCAGAGATCATATTCAGTCGGATGTCTGGTACATGCCTCACATCTTTCAGCAATAATTTGCAGCCAACACTTGTTTCCAAACAAATGTCGCCTATGCCAACAATCTTTGACACATCTTCATTTCCCATTCGGACATTTTCGAAATCACCTTGCAAATAGGAAGTAAAAAAATCAGGTCGTGAGGTAACATAAAACCAAGCTCCAGAGTCAATCACTCAATCGCTCTCTTGACCGATCAAATTTATGTTGGTGCCATCACAAACAACCATGAGCTCATCTTCTATGACTGCGGTGGTGGCACCCTGCTTCTCTTCTGGGATATTCCCTCTGCTCTGCTCCTTGAACTTGAGCTTCCTGCACTCCCTCTTTATATGCCTCTTATTGTGGCAATAGTAACACCCGACGTCTTTCTTTAACCTCGAGTGTGAGTGGCCTCTGAATTTGCCATGGAAGTGTGGAGTTTTACTCTTACTTCTACCTCTCTCCCTGTTTTCAACCACAAACGCCTCGGAGGTAGAAGCAGCACCAGATGACCTTCTCCTGTTCTCTTTATTCAGCAGGATGCTGGTAACTTGGCTCATAGTTACCGTTCCATCAAGTGCAGAGTTACTAACAGTAACCACCAATGTTTTCCAACTCTCAGAAAGGGAACTAAGGAGCAATAAAGCTTGTAGTTCATCATCAAAAGTGATCTTCATTGTGGCCAGCTGATTCACAATGCTTTTGATGTCGTTCAAACGCTCTGCGATAGAGCTACCCTCTTTATACTTGAGGTTTACAAGCTTTCGAAATAGAAAAGCCTTATTCACTGTCGTTTTTCTGTCGTAAAGGCTTTCTAGTTTGGTCCAAAGACCATGCGTCGAAGTTTCTGTAGAGACGTGATGAAAGACATTGTCCTCTATCCACTGTCGAATGAAATCGATCGCTTTTCAGTCTAGCTTTCTCCATTTATCGTCTTTCATCTCTTCTGGTTTACCGCTGATACCCTCAATGGGTTCATCCAGATCTTTGCAAACTAAGAGGTCTTCCATCTTAGTTTTCCACGTCATCCAGTTTTTGCCATTCAAACTGATCATACGCCCAACAACGTTGTTCTTCATGACTCACACACAAATAAATGAACCAAAGCACTGATACCAGATGTTGGAGAATAAAGCGGAAACAAACAGACTGATCGAGTCTTCCCCACAAGTGTGAATCGATGGAAACAATGCGACGATGACAGTGGAAGAATTAAAAAAAAAACTAAACCAACAGCGAAAACAAAAACAACACACAATGATTCACGTGGTTCACTCTCAACTAAGGTACGTCCACGACGACCGATAGGTCAACACCTTCTACTATCTTCAAACAAAAATTACAACAGTAGCCAAAAGGCATAAGCCTTACAAACACACAAGGTGTAACAAATAAACAAGAGAATATACCTCACTGAAGAACAAGGAACAAATGATCTGAAGAACCAGCTTGATGAAGTTGTCCTGAAAAAAGTGTAGCAACACTTCTTACCCTTGCTCTCTCCGTACCCTTTTTGGTGCCCTAAAAGTGTTTCTCACACTTTCTGCCTTTTCGCGCTCTGCAAAGCTCTCACTGAAAAGTCATACATCATTTCTCTCATTCATCCTATATATAGGAGACGAGACCTGCATTAAACGCGAACATCTGGCACAACTTACGAAGCGTCAGAAGCACTAATTGCTATTCTAACAATATCTGCAAATCACTATGCGGCGATGCCACAAATTGCTATCCAGCGATGACCTCAAATCGCCATGTAGTGATATCACGAACTGACTTTCAGCTGAAGCCACAAATCGCTATCCAGCGATACTCCAAATCATTGTCCTGCTGACAGCACAAATCACTATCTCGCAATAACCAAATCACTATCCAGTGATATCACAAATCGTTGTCTGGTTGACAGCACAAATCGCTATCTCGCGATAACCACAAATCGCTATGCAACAAATACGAAGTCGACTTACGCAACTCCAAGCCCAAACCACAAATCGCTGATCCACAAACTCTGAACAGCTGAATCACCATTCAACTGAGAAGACTTCTACAAATCGTTGTCCAGCGAATACAAAAACATCCTCAACAAGATCAGGCGACGTGCTTGAAAGAGACTGCAGCGAATAGGGCTTGGAGTGCGGCGAAGCGTAATAAGGAGGGAAAACCCAACACCGATAGGCCCGAGTGTGGCTGCAGTTGGTAGAGAGAGAGTTGCCGAAAAGGGGACTCAGGCCAGCTCGATAACGGGCCGTAAAGGCCCAACTGACCCAACTAATCTAAGGAGCCACCAAAAGCCGAACCTGACAATAGTTGGGTCAGGCTCAACCCAACTTTAATGGGGTCGAGCTTCCAAGCTGGGATCCTTGACCCGCCCCATAGGTCCGAGTGTGGCTGCAGTTGTTAGAGAGAGAGAGAGAGTTGTCGGAAAGGGGACTCTGGCCCTTTTTTTGGCCAGCAAAAGCTAGAACATCGAAAAGGGAAAAACTGGCCCCATTTCTAGTGAACCAGCAAAAGGGTGCTCACCCAGTCGCCCTTTTTCGACCAAAAAGAGAGAGGCCCTTGAAAATGGTATGCTGACCATTTTTACGAAGAGAGATAGAGAGAGGGGTGTCTGGCATCTTCTCTATGGTTTGAGAGAAAGAGATCTCTTTTCCTAGTGACTTATTTGTAGTCTTTTTTTTAGTTTTCATGACGGAGAGAGAGAAGGGTGAAGGGGAAAGGCATGGGTATCTTATTTTGAGAAAGGGAAGGGAAGGGAAGTGTGTAGAGTCTACACCAAAGAAAAGAAAAAAAGGAAATGAAGAGTTACTACCTAATAGATGCAGGGGCTCGACCCAATGTCCACCCTAGAGAGAGAGAGAGAGAGAGTTGTGAGTGATGATGAAAATCAAAGAGGATTGGGGTATATATAAGCTCAAGCCACATCTCGCAATAAAAAGGTTTGAGATAGCCAAACCGCTAACCATAAAGGTCTTAATAGTTAGGAAAATGAGAGTTACTACATGGGTGTGGTTAAAGGATGAGAAGGACAATCATCGAGTCAGAAATAATCATGTCAAGCAATCAATGTTCAACATGACTGGGCGACTAAGGGATGTTGGAGCGTTCAATGAGCCATGCAGTTATGTTGGATCAATTTGAGGGCAGATCCAATGTTAGGGTTGACTAGGTCTAGTTCTAAAAATGATTGGTCAAGGTTCATAAATGGGTTGGTCAATGCTAAAGAGTGTAGATCTTGGTCTCAAAGATAAAATCATCCCAAGATCCAAAAAAAATAATCAAAGTTCAAGATCAAACCGAGATAGATCAGACTCAAACCCAAACCCAAGTCCAAAGTGTAACAATTGACATGTCTTCAATGGGTCTTGCCTATAAATGCAACTCCTTACCATTTAAATCCGAGTGAAATACACTCTTAAACGTGGAACTAAACTTATAAGAATAAATGTACAGCCACTAAAACATAACTAAATAGGCAGGTTCTAACTCAAAAGTTGAGACAAAACCCCAATTTTTTCTTTTGTTTTTTCTTAACACTATTAAGCAAGCCTAACGGGCTACCCAATCTCAATCAAGCTCTGTACGTTGACCAAGCTTGACTCATTTGCCGAAGGAGCCTGGGCTTGGTGCTCAAGCTCGGTTCACATTCCAAGTCATACAAGCTCGGGTGAGTCTTAAATAAGCCAGGCTGGGGCTTACCAGACTCATTGTGAAACCCTAGAAAATTGACACGAAGCTATTAAGTAATATTTTAATATATAATTTTTATAAAAATACCCAAGAATTAAAGTAATAACACCCATATTCAATCAATTGTTAGGGAGGCGTTATCTTTTAGAGGTTCACTAGAAGATCATCATTCCATTTATAGAAAGTTGTTTCTTAATGATCTTTAGTGTACAAACTCAAGACTTCTATTTTTGGACTTTTTAGAAGGATATACGATTGTAGAAGTGGCCCTCAATCAGTCTTTTTTTGTTTTCTTTTTCTTTTTTTGGTTTAATTGGCAATAATCACAATTAACAACCTTTTTCACTTATAAATAGAAAAATATGTGTTGATTGTAAAAAATGTTTGATGAAAAGTTGGATAACTTTGGCTAAAAAGAAATGTTTCCAACTAAACCCCTAGATATATTGCTCGGGGTGAAATTAGGGGTGTCAATGGGTGGGCATGATCCGAACCCTACCTGAACCTGATCCGATGGGATCCAGGTTTTGGCAATAAAGAGGACTGATTAATAAGTCGGGGCAGACCAATAGGGTCCAATTAGTATACAGAGCTGGGTATGGTTTTTTCATACCAAAATAAGCTTCAATCCTAGTTCTTATTAAGATATGCAATTTTTCAATCTAAAAAGTTTAAATTTATTATTTTATGGACTGGGCTTAATTTATGTAATGTAATCCTTATAGGACTTAGGTGTGATTTGTCCTATAGTAGGTCCTGTTGGACCTGGTACCAGCACCTCAATGTTAGATCTAGGTCCGGACCCAGCCGGGTTCAGTAAAGCTCTGACCTATTGACGCCCTTAGGTGATATCAAGTATTTTGTGAAAACCTTATTGCATCATATACAAGTAGATGACAAATGGACAGACCAACCATATTAATTACCGAGTATTTAATTAATCTGACTCGAGTAGGGATGTAAACCCACCGAGTTTTACGCTGCCAGGACAGCGACCGGAAGTATGGCAGGCAAAGCCAGTGCCGCTAGGTCTTTGATCCTGAGAGTGGTTTCTCCATGAAAATATCAAAAACAAATTAATCTGACTCAAGGGGAACTACTAAAAGTGGCCTCATTGCGCCGAGTTCAGGAAGCCTTTATCATGGAACCAAGCAGCTATTGTTTCCCTGTGTATTTCAAAAATAAGATGAGGATAATTGCTTTCTTAGGGAACGTTTGGAAGCGAGAAAGATGTAGGAAAAGTGATGCAGTAACGGAAAAGTCTACACAAGCAAACATTGATTGTCTTCCCTTTTATGCTCTATTTGGGAGCTGTAATTGGGACCAATGACGGGTGATTCACCGTGCCCCAAGCATCTCCGTCAATTGGAGCCACCGTTTTGAGAGGGAGACGGAGGTGGGAGCGGTGTTGGGAAGGGTGATGGTGTTATAGAAATATTGCATATTTGTCATAAATTCATAAATATTTATGTATGCTATTTGTGATTTATAGAGATCCGCAAATAACTGTATGCGAGATCATGAAGTATATGTGAATAAGTAAGATATTTGTGAATTTAGTGGTTTCTGATGATTCACATATATATTTATGCAATTTGTGAAGTATATATGAAAATGTAAGATATTTGTGAGGGGAGGTTCACAAATATATTTATGCTGAATCGTGAAGTATATGCGCACTGGAATGATATTTGCGATTTTGGTGGTTTCAATTTCATCGAATTTTTGCAAGAGTTCATGAGGTTCCAAACAGAGCCTTAAAAAAACAAAACAAAGATCATGCACTATCCAATTTGTTTATGTTTCTCCATATGCGAACAAGAATAATACAATGCAAAAACGATAAAAAATAATACGCCAGTTTACAAGAAGTCACCAAAATGGATTAAGTATTTTACATGAACTCAGACCGACTACTATAGTAATATATACTCATGGTTCTTGCGAGCACCAAATGGAGAAGCTGTAAGAACCATAATCACAGATATGAGTTTTCTCCAACAATCAATGAAAAATATTTACAACATTGAGTGAAGAACATCAAAATTTTGTTGAGGTTTTGAGAAACAAGTAAACTGTCTTCCAGCAAGAAATTCAAAACTGCACCCCCTCCAGTTCTCCGGTGGTTCCACTTGCTTGTTTTTTGGTTTTCAATTTGAGATTATGAAAACATAGATTCAAGGGAGAATGCCACCAGAAAAAAAAAAACAAACATTTCGAATTTTAAGTTATGCTGCATAAAGTTCTCTTATATACTGATCTTTTTTTCTCTTTTCTTTTCTTTTGATTCCAATGGTCAGCCTGCACAGAATATCCTCAGCCTTCTCTGTAGTGGCTGTTACTGTTTTATTTCGGCTTTCATTCTCCATATACCAAAAACAATGAACATCAGTGACAAGCTTTATCTGTGGCAAGGTAAAACATGGGCATCAATATCGATTTTGACACCCAAGATGTAGACCTCGTACAGCTCCTAAATCCCCGTCTTTTTTTTTTTTTGCAGTAGAACAATCAAGGTGGCATATCTCTTTGTATAGTCCTGGCATAGACCCAAAGAATTCCAAGCTGACAACATATGGAAGTAGCGCATAAGTCCACTAAAGTTTGAGTCCATCATAAGCCATTTCATTCTGCACCTAATTAAGGATGCTGTGCTCCTTTCAACCGCTTCCTGTCCCAGATAATGGGTCATAGTCACAAGCTTCACCAGCCTTCACAAACCGCCCCTTCACACGCTTTCTGATGTCGGCCCTTGCCTTACGAGAAGCATATCGTATCTTTTTCTCAAACCTGTTCAAGAATTAGATAAATAAATCAAATGCAAAGAAGAAACCAATTACCAGCCTCACACTGTCTAAAAACTCTGAAACCTGACTCTGAGCTAGGATCTATGGTCCAAGTTACCACAATGGGCTGCCCAAGTCAGCCGCATTCATTAAAAGGCGAACAGTCAGTACCTTGCCTATCCAAATTAAATAATAATATCATGATTAGTTCAGTATTGGAGATAAATAAATTCAATTGGCACAAATCATTAGCTGCATTAGCAACTCATACCAAATGATATACCGTACCAAGATGTGTAAAGACCATCTGGAGGATCTTATGATTAGTTGATCCTAAGGATGAAAAGAAATTCAGGGTTAGGATATAGTCTCAGGCAGTCAGGCCAAGCTGCATAAAGACCACCTGTAGGATTTTATGAATAGTTGATCATAAGGCGGAAAAGAAATAAAAGGATAGGATATAGTCGCAGGCAGTCAGGCCCTTTGAAAAATTCAGGAATAATCAGAGGCAAAACTTTTACTTGGAAGAGGATATACCCACCCCCCACCAACCCAACAATCCATCCTTCAGCCGCATGCACAGGCACACAATTTAAATGCCAAAAACCTATGGTATGAAGGATACTGTTAAAACTTAAAATAATAATATGAAAATAAAATAAAAATCAATGCTAGTTTGAACTTTTCTAGAAGCACACTTTCTTTTGGCACAGCTGCAAGTCATTTTTAAAGCATGCAGAAGAAAAAAAGAAAAGACTAGGTCACACCTTGGACCCACTTATGTTCACTGCCCTCACATTCAAACACAGCGCAATGTTATTCAAACATTTTCTGTGCATTTCATTTGCAAAACATGCTTGTCATTTTCAAAATTCTGGATGTCAGATTCAAATCACACCTACACAAACATCCATGAGTTGCACACTGAGTCCAACAGTTTCTGAAACTGACCATATGTTTCAACCCTCATTCCTAAGACAGCATTATATGAACCAATTTATACCATTTGCTACATGAGAAGGGAGAGAATCCCCTTCGATGTGAAAGGGGCACACGGTTTGAAAAACCACTGTGCGCCCCTTTTTCATATGAAATGGTTCTGAACCCCTCCCAGTGGGGAAGCCATTTTGTATGAAATAGTGATCCCTGCGGAAAAATGTGGGACTCAATGCACTGCCAGGTAGGCAATGCATGAGCCCTGCATTTTCCTGCGAAGCTGTTTGTTTAAATGGGAGGAAGAGCAACCATTTTCATACAAAAATGGTCACTGTTCTAGTGAAACAAACAAAACCTTAGAATTTTTAATCAGCTAGCATTTTTCTGTAAGGAGCTGATAGTAAATGGGTAATGAACAGCTAATGAGTTCAAAAATTACACTACTGTTTCAATTAACAACACTTACTTGCGAGTCTTTTTCTTTTCTTTATAACGCATGACAGCACTGTCTCTGCTAGCTTGAGTATGTGAGTTATCTGGACCACCCGTGGGGAACCAAGGAGGTTCTCCCATGAGAAGCATGGATGATATCCCACAATCATGATAATCTCCAGCGCTGCTTTCACCACTTAAGGTTGAAAATGGAAGTGACAAACTCGAGCATGCTTGCCTTGGTTGAAAAGAAAGGCTTGTATCAGCGTCAAGGCCAGGATTGACCACACTTCTGCTTGCAGTTTGCATTTTTTTTGATCGACCAGCAAGAAGGGGCTCCTCAATTGTTGCAGGATCTGCTGCCGAAGAGCAAGCCTGATCAGGAAAACAGATTGAAGAATCACAGTTTAGTCTTTCTGCATAAAATCAGCAGCAAATCAAATCATTAAGAACAACCAACAAATAAAATATTCAGTAATTCATTGCTCTTCTCCTATCTCAAGAGCAATGAAGTGAGGTGGAAAATGGTTGCCACAGTTTCTGTTGCACCAGAAAAGTTTAAGTTTATCCTTTCTAAAAGTCAACTCGGCCTTTGATTGCATGAATAACTTATTGACATTGCATGTGGCAGAACCATCGTGTTTTCTACAGAGTGGAGCCAGCATACTGCTGATCCCAAAACAAATAGATTCTAGACAAATCAGGTGTTAAATAGGAGTATTTAAATTGAATTATAGCCCAAGATCACAATTATTAACTCATCCCTGTAGATAAAACTAGCAGTAACAAGATTATTCTCATTTTACTATTGTCTGAAAAATGCAAAGTGCATGCAAGGTTGAAGAACTATTCTACGATGATGTGTACAAAAAAAGTACCATATTTCTAATTCATGTCTGAGATAAAAGGCATTAATAATTTCATGAAAAACTATCAATTGTTCATTCGAGTCCATCTGTTACAATGAAGGTTGAATGAGATATCTGGATGGTTAGGTCACACCATCATAACCAGAGGTCTCAGGCTCGAATCCCATGGGGGTTGTCCCACGGCTTGCTTAACCAAAAAAATGAAAGGTCCATCTGTCTGAGTGAGGACAGACTTTAAAATCATTATGTATTTCCCAGCAAGGAATGAATTCTGTTGTCAACATGAAGTATCTAGCAATTACATCATGATTTCTTCAAGACGAAAGTTAGACTAATTAAAGTCATCTATGCTTTTCACTTGTTCTCCCAAACAACTGCCAAATTCTGCCAAGCACATACAGATGTTAAGTAAAGAGCAGATATGACTCAGCCCCAGAACGAGTGCAGTGACCAAAATCATCCAAGAAATAATATGCCTTTACATCATAGTACCATGACAAGATTCGACTGGTGTTGATGACAAACTCACTGCATGAAGTTTTCATTAAAATATGAACATGATTTTGTAGCATTATACGTCACGTTTGACCTACATGTAACAATGTTTGAAAATCATGAGCCACTTCAGAGGAAGATATGGATTCAAGCATGTAACATTTATGACTTGGCAAAATCTGATGAGGTGATTCATTTATTAGATTATTAACCCAGACATGTGGCAAGATGGGCAAAGTGACCTCAGTCCAAATAAGGCTAGCACCTGCTATTTCACAATGACACAGAAAAAGGGACACGTGACATATCATCCTTAAGTGATTTTCCATTAAAAACAGTATATAAGAGTACAGAATATGAGAGTAAAATGGAGTGCCCCTGTGAGTCAGGCAATGCCATTAGCTTCATATATCTATTTAGGCATATGCCAACCAATAAGATCTGGATAATGAATGTAGTTCGCAAGTACAAGATATATATCATTAACATAGTTATAGCAGCAAAGCAACAGGAGTATCAGGAACCAAAGTAAAAACCTCTAGGGAAATCTCATTTTGGCCATTTGAAATGGCAGCAGAAGCATTCTTTCCCCAGAACAGCCTATCAGCACCACCATCCTCAAAAGGAAGTAGAGAGTTATTCTGAGAATTTCCAAAAAGTTCATAATTCTCGAAGCTTAAGTCTACATCACCCATATTGAAGTCTTTGTATAGTTCAGCATCCTCAAAAACTCCAAGGTCTTTCATTTCATCACATGATAACTGCATGTAGCATCAGCAAAAAAAAATTAAGTTCTTTGAAAATAACAAACTGCAATGAATCTCAACCAGTCACACACATGTCAAATGAAATTTTAACAGCTAATAGGCTTGCAAATATAGATAACAACAATCGAGCTTTCTTCATATGAAAGCCAGTTACTAGAAGCTTCAAATATAAATGTTACAGAAAGAAACTACTACAATGAAAAATAAACAATGCTTCAAGCTACCTGAAAAAATGTCTAGCTTTCTTGTTTTAATAAGAAAAAATTTACAAGATGCACAAGCTTGACACAAAGTTCCTTACAAGAGACAAAGAAGAGGTTGCACCACAAGAAGAAAAAGATGAACCTGACATTATGAAATGGGGAAACACACAAGAAAGATGGTAAATTTGTTACTTAACAAAATCAAAGGGTAAAAAGAATCAGAAATGTGCAGAAAGAAACATATAGCTATGTATCTGGCACAATATACAAGAATTCAGAACAAGATAAACAGGGACGGACCCAGAAACTTTTACTGGGGGGGGGGCACAAACATAAACCATTTTTTTTCTTGGGGGGCCCAGATTTTTTTTTTTTTTGGGGGGGGGGGGCAGACGGGGGGCAGATTTTTTTTTTTTACCTATGTTGGGAGCAGCCAAATAAAGGCTCCAATATAAGTGCTGCTTTTTCAGATATACCCTTCATCATACATCCCGCCTATCTTAGTGCTGCTTTTTCAGATATGTCAGTCTATTTCTTGGTTGATAGTTTGAGGCCTTCACATCATGTTGCAGCTACTAGGATATATTAATCAATCGGATATACAATTCAGTTCCAATGAAGTTGTTTAATGTGAGTTTGCTCTATGCATGTATAATTCAGCTTCCAAAATATGTCCTTCATCATACACCCCGCCTATCTTAGTGCTGCTTTTTCAGATATGTCAGTCTATTTCTTGGTTGATAGTTTGAGGCCTTCACATCATGTTGCAGCTACTAGGATATATTAATCAATCGGATATACAATTCAGTTCCAATGAAGTTGTTTAATGTGAGTTTGCTCTATGCATGTATAATTCAGCTTCCAAAATATGCCCTTCATCATACATCCCGCCTATCTTAGTGCTGCTTTTTCAGATATGTCAGTCTATTTCTTGGTTGATAGTTTGAGGCCTTCACATCACGTTGCAGCTACTAGGATATATTAATCAATCCGATATACAATTCAGTTCCAATGAAGTTGTTTAATGTGAGTTTACTCTATGCATGTATAATTCAGTTTATCGCCTATGTCACATAGGTGCGGATGCGGGTGCGGGTGCAGATGCGGCGATGCGGCACTTTAAAAAAACTTGAGTGCAGGGGTGCGGGGAGGATATATATATAATTTTTAACAGTTTTAAGTTAACACTATGTGTATTTGTGTGCATTTATGTTTTTTTATATATAATATAGATAAAAATGGACTTCATTAGGGTTAATTGAATCTACTTTTTGATAGAAATGGACCTCAGTGTGGTTGACTTCACCTAACACAAAGGAAGTTGTATCCAAGTGTCACACCCGCCTGGGTGCTGGTGCGGTGCCCTGTTAGAAGAGTCCGTGTGACATAGCTTATCGCCATGTTTTCACATCCCTCCATTATTTCTTGTGTATCTTGCACTACAAGTACCAACTATCAATTGGCTTTGAAGTAAGAATTTTTCACTTCTTTGCCAATTCAGGTCTAACTGGAATACCATATCCACATTTCTCTCATGCCCTGTACAGTGTATGCTAAAGGATACAGAGTGAAACCAAGTACCAAAAGGGGACCTTTAGTACATCCACTACCTATACTTAACAATGGTCTGACCATTGAAGCCAGTAGTGAGTATTTGCAATATGTAATGCAGTATCATCCTTAATGCATGTTTCCTTCTATATTTGCTAGGTTGAAGTCAAAGACAATGATATTTTTTTCTTCCCTTATAATAAGTGTTTCATTTAGGAAAAAAATGTATGAGTAATTTGCATAAATCCATCTAACTTTTCAGCTAGTTACAAAAAGCCGTTAACATTTGGGTTATTACATTTAGCACATACCTTTGTAAATTCAGGTTTCAAAGGCACACTTGGTCGTGAAGTCATTTAGCTGACCCTTTGTTTAATCAAACCAAGTGAGTAGAATATTCCCATTACTGGGTTGTTTGAAAAAGCATAAGTTGACATATACTTAGTTGTTTCATAAAGAGAACAAAAATTCCAGTTTACACCTGCCAGGTATTTGAAATGCATTAAGAGAAAATAGGTGGTTGAATATACAACTTAAATGTTGGGTAGCTTTTTGAAAATAGCTGATAAGTTAGGTATTTTTTTGGTAAATTATTATTATTATTTTTTAATAGTGCATATTTGACTATGTCAATGAAGTGTCGTATGACTCGTATCATGTCTATGAAGTGACCGAGTGAAATGTCACGTCGATACGGGACATGCATGAAGTGTCTGCATGACATAGTATGATGCTAACATTTAAACAGTTATTAAAATGGACAAACATATCATTTGAACAAGGGAGATTAATAAGGAAAGTACATCATTTGAATGCATATAACAGAAGTATCACCATGATAACTCACCTTGGGCATAGCAGAGTCCATTATTCCACCTTGCTGATCCACGCCAAATGGCATAGAGTTCAGAGGGAGCAATGGAAAAGATTCCATCCAAAAACTTGTTTTATCTGCAGTTTCCAGTTCACTTAGTTTGCTAGGCATAGTTACTTCCAAAGTGTTGCTGCTTGAAGGTCCGAAACAATTGCTGACACTATTCTCATCAATGCTCGCCAATGCCATCCCTTCTTCACATTTGGAATCCCCAGAAGAAGGCAATTCCAGGACAAAGCACCAGATTCTAGAAAGTTCTGCAGCAGAAGGACAGCCAGCATAAGAGCTTATTGCTTGTCTCTTGTGTTCTGTAGCCGTGGCTGAACCACCATGTCTATTCCAGTCGCAATTTTGACAAAATGACATCTTTTCTTCAATACACCTGACTTCAGCTGGTTGTGAATTGCATCCGTCACATAACAATGTTCGAGAATGGCGCTGAGAAAGTGCGTTCGCTGAATGAACATTGCGGTCACATGAAAGACATAGGCAAGCAACATCTGATTTGCAGTACACTACAGATCTTTGCTCTCCACAGAAGTCACAAATAACACCCATTTTCCTGTTAGTATTCTGACAAATCAGAGGGCAGATGAAATCAGAGGCTTCTTCTATCCACAAGATTATAGATTTGTCATCAACCTCAAACCTCAATTACGTTGCAGTTTCTTCGTTTGGTAGAACCACAATGATAAACTAGAAGATTTTCATAACCTAAGAAAGTGATTACAATTTCCAAATCTGGATTAGTCATTGTCTTAAAACCACTAATCAATAATATTCGACCTCTAACACTTCATGTCAACAATCATAAACCAGTTCAACAAACCAAATAAAATGCATCATTCCTCTTTGTACAGTGTCTATTTATTACTGTCGAGAATAAAAAACCAGAATGAGACCACAACAAGCTAGCTCAGTGTAAACATGTAAGATCTTGTAACTTCTATATGAGAGGCAGTGGCAATAAAATAGAGTAACTAAAAATCGACTAGCAGATGAACATTTAAGCAAGGCTGTACCAGAAATGTGAGAGCAAAAGATAACAAGTGTTGCCAGAGTCAGAATTGTTTATTTCTTATAAGATTTCTCTCTAAGAGAAGGAAAAGTCTTAGCTTCTCACATATTGTGTAGTTTTCATGGCTTAATGGATGGAAAAAAAAGGGACATTGGCTGACATTTCAAGATAGCATTTTACCATCCCAACAAGACGCTTGATCCTCATCATTCTCAAAAACGCTAAAATTCAACAAGTAATGTGCTTTTAAAGAAAAAGGATGAAGGTAGCAGTCTACTTTTTTCCTTGAAGTTTCAATTCCTCGAATCTTGATAAGTAATAAAAGAACCAAATCTCACTGCTATGGGAGATTGACCAATTTTCACAAGAAAATTATTTGGAAATCGGAATCTCTATTCATAATTGAGATTTAGATGAACAACAGAAAATCAGTTCCTCCGTAAACATAAATTGCAGAGCACCTTGAGAAAATTTTTAGAAAAGCAATAATATCATACCTCATCTCAATGATTTTAATAGATGTGCCGATAAAATCATGCGCAGTAAGATAAAAGCAAAACAATTTTCCAAAGAGAAAATCTATAAGCTGAACTTTTCGCATACAAAGCCAACGCAAAAGCTCCGGCATAATTTATAAATAAAAATCTGCCTTATACTTCAGACAAAAAAAACCCCGCTGAATCCCTAAATCACACAAAATTTATGAAAAAATCCGAAACCTCAAATTAGAGAAAAAAAATGTCAACTATTAAACGACAACAGATTCTGACACAATTCACCATAATTCCACGTGATTCGGAAGCTTTCCAGATAGAAATTCAGCCAAAATCCAAACGCGACCACTATACCAAACACTAGCACTATTTTTCACGATAAGCACCATCAGACCACACAGAATTCAACAGATCCAAGCAATCTTTTCACTACAAATCTTAACTCTTCGCGGGAAAACATGATTTTGCTGTATTTTCTTTTTTTGATAAGAGATTTTGCTGAATTTTCCACAAGCACTGTGTTTCCCCAAAATTCAGAAATTTGGAGGCAAATATAACATGCTCAGCTAAAATTCACGTTCCCCGCTGCAGATTCGACACATAAACCCTACTTTCTCTTTCCGAACGCCAACTCGCATCGCCGCACTCAAATCCGAGCACAAAAAGCCATAAAAAACGCAAAAAATATGCAAATTCCATCAGATCTCGACTAACTCTCAACGAATCCAAAACCTAAACAAGAACTCAGCAAAATAAACACAAAAACATTAAAAAACCCACAGAAAACGGGGAAAATGACGCTACGACGAATCAAAACTCAGAAAATGCAACAAAAAAGTACAATAACTGACCAGTTCTTAATTAAAGACCGTACCTAAAAGAGAAGAAAAAAGATCGCAGCGAACGAAAAAAGAAAAAGATAAAAACAAAATCGGATGATGAGAAGGTAGACCAAGCTCTGTACCTTTTCGCCTTTTGCCTTTTGCCTTGAGGAAATCAAAAAGCGATACTAAATAATAACGACAATAAATTTAAATAAAAACGAAAATAAATGGGAGAGGGAGAGCGAGAGAGGGAGAGAGAGACCGCAAGGCAGGGTCATGCGGGCCCCACCAGCGCGTGAAGAGTGGACGAAAAAGTATAAGTAAGAAGAAATTACGAAACAGCCCACGACAGTTATAGATAATGACTTCGCGCGCCTTTTTTTCCGTTTCTTTGCCTCCCCCCCATTCTTCAGCCGACAGTAAGGGCACGTTTGTGTCTCAGAGAAAATGGCTATTTTTCTCATAAACGCATCGACTGGCGTGCCTTTCCGCGGGGCCCACCGTGACGCAAAAAGCGAAAATACACTCTCGAGTTGGGTTTTCCACGGAAACTGTTTCCGCGGAGGTCCGATTCCATTTCCCGGGCAAGGGTTTCCACGGAAAGGGGTGCCGCGCCCTCTTCCCTAACATGCACGTGCTCACATCGCAGTGTCCGAACTGCCGTATGGGAATCTGTCTGTCTCGAATCCGAGTCGTGTCGTTTCGGATTCGGTCCTGAGCTGGGTTTATGCCACGAGGACACGGGCACGTGTATAGTCTGGATGTGGATACGAGACGCGAATCCAACAATTTTTTTTAAAATTAAAGCACGAGTCACGGGCATTTTATTTTTAATACAAAAACATGTATTTATTCAAAATAACATTAAATATAAGAAAATAACGTTAGATTTAATCATGAATCACGACGTATCAAATAGCATGTCCAGTGTCGTGTCACCTAGAGACTAGAGGCTACATAACATGAATAGGTATGGATATGGTTTATGGGCTGTTGTTAAGTTCCTGCCCGCCACCCACAAGGGTTCCACTCATATGATAGGGGTGACTTGTGAATGTCACCAAGTTGACAGGACGTCACAAGTTCGAAATCTGACTTGTGAATGTCACCAAGTTGAAAGGACATCACAAGTTCAAAATTCACAGGTGGTGTCTCTTGCCAAGTTGGGTGCACTCCCCTGTGGGTGGAGAGGACTTCAAGGTTTTATGAACCAGAGGTGATTTGGGTGAAGGGGGGAAGGGGGTTTAGGGTTTTCCTTTAAAAAGAAAAAGGTTTCTGACTGTCTTGAATTTGGTTTCATACATAGTTTTGATTGTACTAGTGTGCAATTCTGCATGACTATACATGATGTACAACATAAAATTCAAGATAAACCGAAAAATAAGCAACAAAAGATAGTCATTTGAGATAAATGTATGGAGCTTTTAGGGTTTCTTAATGTTTTATAATCAAGATGGTTAAATTTAAAATAATAATAACTATTATTTTTTTTTTGTTAAGAATAAGCCTTCTATAGATGCTTACCTAACTAAGTTTGACTCTAAAAATAGGTATATAATCAACTTTCTTTTATCAACCAAGAAAGTAAAGCTTTGTTTTTGTTACTTTTGTCCTTGTTTCTTGTGGATCCAAGAAAAGCCATAGAGATTGAAGATTAGTTACAATTTTAAATGACGTTTTTATTATTTTCATGCTTCTTATAGCATTGGGTAGGGATGTAAACAGTTAGGATTCGGGCCGGCCGGATGTGACCAATATTAGATCCAATTAATTGGACATTAGCTAAATGGATTCAAATTCCGATTTGGACTCTGATGATGAAAAGCTCATACCAAATCCAGTGTTAATTTTACATGTAATTAGATTGGATATCCTTCAAAACCAGATATCTGTTGGATTTAGTAGCAAGAAATCAAAACCATATCAGCATCCAATTATAATAGGATACGTGTTTGGCCTACCAAAGTCCACTAAACGTGAGCCAGATTCGCTAAAATATCAGATAAAACCCGATCCATTGACATTCCTAGCATTGGCTATGGATCAGCTATGGGCCAGGTATCCTTCGATCCAACTTTCTTATGTTGTGCAATTTCACATAAACATAGATATATATGGTTATTAGGGGCAGATTGTGTACGGGTCAGATGGAAAATGTGAGTTGGGTCCGGATAATTTTCATGGATCCATGCTGATGTCAAGGTTGGATAAGGATCCAATTCAACATGTGGCTGACGATTTCGATTGAGGGTAATTTCGAAATTTTGTGGGGAGAGGATTGTCCAAATTATTTTCACTGTTGGATCCAAAAAAGTGCAAAATCTAATGTTGGAACAGAAACGGATCAGTGGGCCCCATCGCACATTTCGGGGGCAGGTACCAGGCTCTCCAAAATCAGACGAAATTTAACAAGGCTTTATTTCCGGAATTACCCTTTTTTAAAATAATTTCAAGAAGCTGAATTTCTGTTGGCAAATTATTTTTTCTTTAGGCTTTCTTTTTAAAAAATATGAAATTGTCAATCGCAACGCAACTAATGTTGTCAGAATCGGTTTCTGAATCGATTCGTTCTTTCAAAAAACTCATCAGATCAACCCGGATCAGATCGTTTTGAATCGATCTATTTGAAAATTATTTTAAAAAAATTTTAAAAATAAAAAATATCTAGGAAAATTTATAAAACAAATAAAATATAGAAAAAAAGTAATTGATATAAGATTCAATGAAATTCTAAAATATGGATTCAATGCTTAAATAGTATAATGGCGAACAAGTATTATAATTATCAGATTTTTTTTTAAGAACATTGATTCAAGCTGATTTTTAATTGAATAAGTGAAGTACCAATTTGAAACGAACCGGTTGATTGAACTGATTTTGATAACACTGAAGGTAACCACTGTTCCCTGTATTGTGGGTCATTGTCCAGTGTAATAAGCATTTTTTAAATTATTTTAATATTTAAAATAATGTTTTAAATTATAAATATATTTTTATGTCTTAAATTATATAAAAATATTTTTTTATCAGCTCAAAATAAAAATCTGTCATTGTTGCCCTTGTTTTTCAAAAAATTGTTCATTTGTGTTCCATATTTGAATCAAGTCCACATACACGTCTGTGTCAAGGGTAGGGGGTGTCAACGGGTCGGGTTTACCCAGATCCAACCCGTACAAAAACCTATAGGGTTCAAGTATGGTGATAAATAAAAAGGCCTGATTAAGATTGGGGTCTGGACCTGAAGTTTGGAGCCAGGTATAGTTTGTGAAATTTTATACAAGACTTGCGCTCGACCTGAGTTCTGATTAAGACCCACAATTTTTCAATGTAAAAATGATAAAAAAAAAAAATTTTTTACCGGATCTGGTTCATGTAGTTTTTATCGGGTCTGGGTATGGTTTCTCTTATGGTGAGTCCCATGAGACCTGCGTTTAGACCGGATACCATACCAAAAAATCAGTATCAGATCTGATTTCACCTGGATCTGAACCAAACCCTACCCATTAACACCCCTAGTCAAGGGGCTTCCCTTCCTTGATATAGAAGCCCAAACTGGTTCAGGACAGGACAGGTAGAAGAGATAGTATGAGAATTACATCCAAATGCTACACGTGGCATGATTTAAGGAGCCTAATGAACAAATCAGTTGAAGCAAAGGACTCAATTTAAACGAAAAAGATTTCAAACACTTCACCCATCAATCAGATTGAGTTGCTTAACTATTTTAAAGTCTAAATCAAATAGATACAAAGATGAATTTTTCTTGTGTAGCCACTTAAAAATATTTATAAGGGACACAACAAACAAATAAACTTGAAGTATCAATATAATTCCTATGCTAGTGACAAATATCACGGATATATAAGATGTCATATTTTTAATGTGAAATACAATCACAAAAAATTTGTATTATTTTCAAACAATTTTTTTGATATATTATATAAAAAATTTCTTTTCAAGAAAATGCCCACCATCTCCGACCACACATTGGCTGGCCTCGGTTTGAAGTAGGGGTGGCAAAATCTGACCTGGCCCGCCAATATGCTTCTTAGCCGGGTTAGGGTTTGGCTTAAATGAGTTCATGTCGTAAACGGGTCGACCCACCTAACCCGTTTATTAAACGGGTCGTGTTCGTGTTAGGGGTATGCTAACCGGTTTGACCCATTTAATAAACAGGTTAGGCGGGCGGGTCAACCCGTTTACACGAACCTATCAACCTGCAACCCGTTTATATATATATATATATATATATATAACTTATCTAACCCTATCATGTTATCGTGTCTATGTTATCGGGTTGACCCATTTAATTAATGGGTCATCATATCGTGTAATTGTGTCGTGTCTACTCAACCTGTTTATTAAATGAGTTAATCGTGTCGTGTTGGGTTATCCGTTTAATAAATAGGTCGTGTTCGTGTTTGCCACATCTGACCCATTTAATAAACGATCGTGTTTAGGTATTATGACACGCCGACCCTACTCCATTGCCGCCCCTAGTTTGAAGTTTGACCCTACCCAGTGGGAGAGTAGGCTGAGTACGCCAACTTTGACCTTAGGACAAGAGATGTCATATTGTGGGTTCAAACTTGTGATGTTCCCTTAAATTGGTGTGACATTCACCCTTGTGGGTGGCACCATTTTTTTTTTTTACTTTACTATTGAAATCTCTGTTTGGGTAAGTCCATAACATTTCAGGGGTGATTTAGTCTTTTCGTCACTCAATGCGTGGCACACCGGATGGATTTAGGGCTGACGTGGAGATAAGTCATCAGCCACGTCGACGTTGTGGCCGAAAAGGTCCCAGTCAATCGACGTCTGATGTGGCAGAGCATCTCTGACTGCATTGATGACGACACACTACGATAGTGATTGGCTAAAAAGTCACATAACAAGTGGCAGGGCACGTGGTGCACGATGTTGATGAAAACTTTGTGTATACACGTGGCACGATATAATTTGTTGAGGTCATCACCGGGGATGCACTTTTGGATAAGACCGGACACAAAGGCATAATGGAATCATTATCTGAAGGTTGTTGAACGAAAATTACCCTAATTGCCCATACTACATGGATTGGACCAAAATGGCTACACGTCAACGAAATTAGTGTGCATTGCGTTGACGATGCTATCCGACCCGATCGGATTAGGTAGCCAAATCTGGATCCGATTAAAAACCAGATTCGGGGTATTAATTTTTTATTAAAATCTGGATCCAATTTCAATTAAAACCCCAATCCAATTAAGATCCGAATCCAATTTAGTGTAAATATCGAGTCTTGGAGTAGTTGGATCGAGATTGGGTTTCATCTTTTTCCATCAACTTTGAATCCAATTTTAAATTTGATTGGGTAAGATCCGATTAAGTCAGATTCGATAATGCCTAGATCCAACCCAAAATTGACTCATTGACATCCCTCAGTGACAAACATTATAAAGGGATAGCATTGGCTAGTTGGTACCCCCATGGGGAGGGGTGTGAACAGGTTGGGTTTGGTTCAAACCCAAGTAGAACCAGACTTCAACAGATTTTCAGATATGGTATTGGGTCTATACCTGGGTCTAATCAGGTCTACTATAAGAAAAAACATACCTGGACCCGATAAGAACTACATGAACCAAACCCAGTAAACCATATTTGCATCGTTTTTACATTGAAAATTGTGGGTCTTAATTGAAACTCGGGTTTGGTCTGGGTCGGGTATAAAATTTCACAAACTATACCCGGGTCCATGTATTAATCGGGCCTTTGGGTTTGGACTCAGGTCTTCTTCTTTATCATCATACTCAGAACCTATAGGGTTTGGTTCAGGTGGATCCGGGTAAACCGGGCCCATTGACACCCCTATCTGTGGGTAAGGAACCTTTTAGTTGGATCTCATGGGGAGAGGTTGTTTTAAACAAATATGACTTCATAGATGTGTTCAACATGGTCAAAATAGTAAGAATCAACCCTTGGATGATAGTTCAACCTATTTATTTTTCACCCCTCATCAAATTTGACATGTACATCAGAAAAACATGATCCAAAGGTCATTCTAAACATAATGTATACATCACATAGAGGTTCAAATGTGCAAAAAAGCTAAAAATAATAAAAATATTACATTTTTTCATTAGGGTTTCCTTACCCATAGAGTAGCAAGAATTTACCATATTATAAATGGCAAGTTATTAGCAAATTAACCTTTTCTTTGGCCATTCTATCAGAAAAAATTGGTAAAAATAAAAATTAAAAAGTAAAATACAAGAATAAAATGAAAACATTAAATAATATGTAAGATAAATTTTCAAGTATATGCAACTCTAAATTTTGAGTATATCCAGTAGCTTCTTTCTTCATGGTCCAGTATATCAACCATAACTAAATCTTTGACCAAGATATCACATGCTCGGAAGATTTATCTATATCGTGTAAGTTTTGCTTAGCCCCATAAAGGACTCACCTGCTCCCCACCCCCACACACTTTCCACACATTGGCTGGCCTTCGGTTGGCATCAAGAAGTAGACTCAGCTTTGACCTCACAACAAAGACCACCACCCGTGAGTTTCAAACTTGTTACATCCAGTCAACTTGAAGACATTCGCAAGTCACTCCTACCAGATGAGCAGAGCTTATGCTTGTGGGCCTTTTTGACAAAATTTGATATTGTAGAATATTGAAGGCTATCTAAATTGTTAGGACTGAATCTTTTTTTAGCATCTGCCTGTTAAAATAATGAATGCTTGGACAAAGGACTACTATTTTTTAGACTACTATGTATCTCCAAGTAGGATAATCAGTGCTAAAATAATATATTTTAACTATTTCTGAGGCCATCATTAACTGTGCATACCAACCATAAAAGCATATCATTCATTCATCTACAACAATCACTTCTGAAAACCCTATTTCAATGCTTATATACGGAAAACCCTAACCACATTACACTAACACAAAAACATAAAATATTAACTAAAAAAATAAACACAAATATGCATGGAGTTATTAAATGTCCACCTTTTGACTTAACATGATAAGTTAATTGGAAGGATACCAAAACATCGTTAAAATACAGTAAAAAGTAAATCACTAGAATTGCCACAAAGAAAGAGAAAAAAATGCCGAGGGTTCTAGAAAAAATAATTTTAAATAAGATTCAACAAAAAATTTAGATGCAAAAATTTGCAAAGATCTCTGCTTATTTGTGATTCTACTTGAGTTGCTTAATTGAAATTTGATCATTTCTATGTAAACTTCATACTATACGTGCCAAGTTAGTTTGTGATGTGTCGATCAAAAAGTTCACAGATATAAATAGGCAAACTTCGTATTATGTATACAAATTTAATAGAATATTTGTAATGTTACAATATATTAACATAAGGTTCACACAATATCTCACAAATTTCATTATATATATGTATATATGTAAATTTAGTATGATATTTACAATATTTCAATGTTCAAGTTATAGAAAGTTCACAAATTTGGCTATACAAACTTCATAAAATCTGCAAAAAAAAATTGTGTGAATCTACCATTTGTGAGAGGATGTAATACCCAAAGAGAATATTGATATATTGCACACACCTCCATGAAGTTCGCTATGCGAAGTTTAAAATGGTCATTTTGAAGTCGAACATTTGTGATTTTAATCATCGAATGGATTTTGAAAAGTTGTAGGGTTTTTCGAAACCACTCATGCCACCAGGGACATGACATCAAAATGGTGTCCTTGTAACATAACTTTTGGATCATTCCCATGGACGTCAATAATTGGGTCTCACCTGACTAAGAGACAATAATACCAAGTAGGTTCCATCAGTTCAGACTCTACAATCCTGGATCTGGATCTGGTTTGGAGGATTATCAACTTAAAATTGAGCTCACCAAATTCCAATTAAGATCTACCAACTTCATATGTACATTTTTAAAAGGTAAAGTCCTTGCACAATTAGCATGCTTGGCAGTTTATGGTTCTTACCATCAGGACTTGGCCCTGGACATGCGCCAGCCCAAGCCAGGTCCAATCAGACCTGGATACAGATCTGATCATACTATCATCTCAGAGTCGAAGGGTCTAGCGCAGACCTGATCCTTTGGTAGTTTCACTGTTACAGATGTCAAAGGATTTTATCATCTGTCCCAGCCACCAATAGCACGTTTAGGCTCTTCAAACCTTGACAACAAAATGGCTAGATCTGGATTGGTGTTTTCAGATTTGAATCGAAGTCAGATCCATATAAAAGGATATGGAAATAATAGAGGTCCAAAATCAAAACCAGACCGAAATCCAGTACTCAGCATCTAATTTAGGGGTATCAACGGGGTTGGTTTACTTGGACCCAAACCAAACAAAACGCTATAAGGTCCGCGTATGATGATAAATAAGAAGACCCGATTAAGACCCGGGTTTGGTCGCAAAAATCCAATTAATACATGGACCCGGGAATAGTTTGTAAAATTTTATACCAAACCCAAAACCGACCTAAGTATGGTCTGGGTATTGGTTAATGTAGTTATTATCAAATCCGGGTATGGTTTTTCTTATAGTGAACCCAATTAGACGAGTCCAGACTCAATACCATACCCAAAAATCTGGTCCAAGTCTGGTTTCAAGGGGTCCTAACCAAACCCCACCCATTGAAACCAAATGCAAGCCATTTTTATGGCCCAGGATTGAGAAAGGGCTCGGTTAATTGTAGTTCTGCTCTTGATGCCCAACCTGAGGCTGACGAAGTTTCCACCCCTTGGACCGTGAGAATCAAATGCTATGTCACAATGATTCAGGGACTTGAGGACGCAGGACTCGTATTCGACTTGACTTTCTTTTTTAAAAATGGGACACAAGGACAGTTTAAAAAAAAAATTTAACTAATAAAATACTATTTTTGAATATTTTATCATTAAAAATGACTTTTACTGAAATAAAATTAAAATATAACAAAATATCTTTTACACGTATTAAAATGTCGTAGGTGTTGGTGTCTGAGTCAGCACGTGGACTCGTATCACTAGGGACACGAAGCCAAAATGGCGAGTCCCTGTGACATTCTCAAATGAGCATAAAAAAAACATTTGCCTCGTATAGGTAAGTAAAAATGCCAAAAAAAATATTTAAAATAACATTTTTGTCCGAAAACGCAATCCAAGGGATGATTCCCACGAAATTGTCAATTCATTTGATTCGATTCAGAGTTTTTTTTTAAAAGAAACCAATTCACCGGCTGAATTGATTTTTAACATTGCCCTAAACACATGGCCAACAAAAATGACTGTCCCTGTAACACGGTCCACTAGTTTTTTTTTTTTAAGGCAGGCAGGGGTTTAGGCAGACCCATAGTGACAAATATCGCGAGATTTATTAAAATTTCACGATAATATCCTGAGAAATTGCCTGAAAGTTTAAAATGGCAATTTCTCGCAAGATTTTCAAAATATCATGAGATTTATGAAAAAAACATAAATACCCTGATTTAAACACGATATTTACGTTTTAAACGGCTAATTCATGTATTTTTATTAATATTTTCTTATAAAAAATAAATTTTATATATTTAATTTATTTTTTTATTGCCGAGATTTTGCCAAAAAATGCAAGATTTATGATTTTTTTTCAATTTCTTGCCAGTTTTTTAAAACAAGAAATTGCCCATAAAAAAGTTTGTCACTACGGGCAGACCCCACCATTAATACATCATATCATTGGGATTTGAACTTGCAACATCCCAACAAGGTCATGTGCACTACCAGCGCCGAACAAACAAGCGGAGCCCCCACCCCCTTGGTCTAACGGCCACTAGTACCACCACAATCATCAGGTTGGACACAAAATCACTGTTGTACCTAGGGGTGGCAAAACCTGACACGACCCGCCAACCCGCCTCTTAGGCGGGTTCGGGTTTGGAAAAAATGAACCCGTTTAATAGACAGGTCGACCCGCCTAACCCTTTTATTAAACGGGTTGGGTTCGTGTTAGGGGTATGCCAACCCGCCTGACCCGTTTAATAAACGGGTTAGGCGGGTGGGTCGACCGACCAACCCTACCCTCCAACCCGATCTGTCAACCCGCCAACCCGACCCGTGAACCTGAAAACCCGTTTACCTGACCCAACCCATTTATTAAATGGGTTGGCGGGTCGTGTCGGGTTACCCGTTTATTAAACGGGTCGGATCGTGTTTGCGACAACCGACCTGTTTAATAAACGGGTCGGGTTCGGGTTGAGGTATGCTGACACGCCAACCCGACCCGATTGCCACCCCTAAGTTTAACCATAGTTATCAGAAGTTTCTTGCTACGTTGAGAAGCTTGATTCGAAAGCCAAAAACTCTTTGATTTATCAAAAGAAGGGAAAGCTTTGGAAAACCGCTTCCTTACGGCTTGAGATAAGATAATATTGAAAACCACCTGATATTTCCAATATTCACCCTCATTATGGTGGTACGGAGCTAGGGGTGGCAAAACCTGACACGACCCGCCAACCCGCCTCTTAGGCGGGTTCGAGTTTGAAAAAAATGAACCCGTTTAATAAACGGGTCGACCCGCATAACCCGTTTATTAAATGGGTCGGGTTCGTGTTAGGGGTATGCCAACCCGCCTGACCCGTTTAATAAACGGGTTAGGCGGGTGGGTCGACCCGCCAACCCGACCCGCCAACCTGACCCGTCAACCCGACCCGCCAACCCGATCCGTCAACCCGACCCGCGAACCTGAAAACCCGTTTACCCGACCCAACCCATTTATTAAATGGGTTGGCGGGTCGTGTCGGGTTACCCGTTTATTAAACGGGTCGGGTTCGGGTTGAGGTATGCTGACACGCCAACCTGACCCGATTGCCACCCCTAGTTGTACCGAGTGCTGAAACAAAATTAGTCATCAGAGTGCATATTCATGCGTGTGTGCAAGTGCACATGTTGCACATGCGCAGACATGCAGAGCCAACAAATCATAAGAAACCGTTAGACAAGGAAAAAGGAAAGGGCAAAGAGCTGCAACATACATACCAAGAAGATTATAAAGCATATAGGCTGCCCAACACATGCAAAAGCCCATATTCTTTATGACCCCCTCCCCCATCAACCAACTCAATTGAAAGCAATCGGGCCACTTTTATGCTTACCACTCAACTTGGAGATTGGCCAGTGGACTACATACAACTAGAGCAGCTAACTCAGTACCTACTGCCAAAAATATAAAACCTATGAATTTTTGATATTTTATAAAAAATATAAAGGCGAATTTTAAAATACTATTTGAAATTTAAGATGATATTTAAATCATAATTTGATATTTAAATTAGATTCGGAATGAATTTCACTTAAAAATTTATTCTGAATCCGGTTTTGAGTTTTAATGAGATCAGATTTGAATTTAATTCAAAATTAATAAATATCTTAAATATTATAATTAGATTTAGTTTGATTCGAACTTAAATTAAGATTTAATTGAATGCCAATTTAAGTTTTAATTATACAATAATTTGAATCTTTGAAAAAAATTAATTTGGAATTTAAATTAAATTTGAATATAATACCTATGAATTCTTGGTAATTAAAAATAAAATTTTATATTCTATATTAAGTAAAATTTAAGAATTTTATAACTTGAGAGTTAATTTACATATCAAAAAGAAGCAAAATTTAATCAAGACATGAAAACAGATTTACATTCAAAGTTAAATTAGATTTTAAAATACGTAGTTTTGCCAACCTGAAGCAAAATACATTCAAAGTTAAATTCAAAGTTAAAGAGCAAAATTTCGTGGAACACTAGATTTGCCCCTATATGAATGGCAGCTTTGTTGTCGCAATTAAGTATCATCGAATTTTCAACCTGAATTCCCATATCTCTCAGTAATGCTTTTATCCATATTAATTCACATGTTCCATGTGTCATAGCTCTGTATTTGGCCTCAACAGTGGATCTTGCCACAACGTTTTGTTTTTTGCTTCGCCAGGTGACTAAATTTCTTCCAACAAATGTACAAAAACCAGTTGTAGACCTCCTATCATCCAAGTCTCCGGGCCAACTTGCATCAGTATATCCCACGACTTCTAGACTGTTGTTTCTTCTCATAATGATGCATCTTCCTGGAGTGCCTTTGATATAGCAAAAGACTCTATGTGCTGCTCTTAGATGTGGCTCATGAGGCTGATGCATGAACTGGCTTAACACATTTACAACGTAGGTAATATCTGGCCTTGTGACAGTTAGATAGATCAACCGCCCTACTAGTATTTGAAAAACACTGATGTCTGACAGAGGTTGACCTTCTGTTTTGTTCAGCCGATGGTTGGCTTCAAGAGGGGTGTCTGTTGGTTTTTCTCCCAATAAACCTGTCTCTTTTAAAAGATCAAGAGCATATTTACGCTGACAAATAAAAATTCCTTCTTAAGAATGAGCTACTTTGAGGCCAAGAAAGTACCTTAATTTACCCAGATCCTTTATTTCAAATTTATCATGTAAAATTTGTTTGGTTCGAGCTATGGCCTCCACGTCATTCCCAGTGATGATAATATCATCCACATATATCAGAACCATCACCGTTCCTGTTTTTTTAATACGGGTAAACAGAGTGTGATCTGCCTTGCTTTGATTAAATTTTTGAGCTAACAAAACTTCTCATAACTTGATGAACCAAGCTCTCAGAGATTGTTTCAATCCGTAGAGAGCCTTTTTTAATTTAAACACCATTCCTTTTTTTGGAAGAGTAACTCCTGGCGAGGGTTGCATATAAACTTCCTCATTGAGATCTCCATTTAAGAAAACATTTTAACATCCATTTGATATGTTTGCCAATGCAGATTTGTTGCAACATGCAATAGTATCCAAAAAGAATTCATCTTTGCCACGAAAGCAAAGGTCTCGTGTAGTCAATACCTTCTACTTGTGTGTAGTCCTTGGCAATGAGTGTGGCCTTATATCTCTCTATACTGCCATCACTCCTGTATTTGATTTTGTAAACCCATCTACAACCCACAAGTTTTTTTCCTTCAAGAAGGTCAACAAGCTCCCATGCGTTATTTTTCTCTAAGGCCCTTAGTTTCTCATTCATAGCTCTTTTCCATTTGGAATCCTCACTAGCTTCCAGAAAGGTTTTGGGTTCCGAGTGTGTATAAACTTGTGAAACAAAGGCGTAGTATGAGAGTTTTAGTTTATCAAGCTCCACAAAGTTTTTTATCGAATAAGCAGTTCTATCCGAACCAGAAACAAGATAAGTGAAATAATCATAGAGTCTAATAGGGGCTTGTGAGACGCGTGTCGATCTTCTAAGGGGAACAGGAGCCGAGGTATTTGGGTGAGTAAGAGAGGTGTCTAATATAGATGGATTGTTTGATACCTCATCTTGGTTGTTATGATTACCAACGACAAGTGGGTTAATGTTTTCTTCCACTTGGAAGTTGGGCAAGATAATTTCGGTATCATGACTAAAATTCTCCCCCTCATGTTTATCGTCAAATAACAATGTAAGAGGTGTAGAGAAGTATGGTTCTTTTTCAAAGAAATGAACATCTCGTGAGGTGTACCATATACCAATAGACGGATCATAACACCTGAAACCCTTTCTCACAGAGGAGTATCCAAGAAAAATGCACTTGACTGCTCTAGGTGATAATTTGTCCCGGTCTTTGGATTATATGTGCACAAAACATTTGCAACCAAAAACTCGAACGTGAGCAAGAGATACTTGTTTGTTGTAGAGGATTTCCATAGGGACCTTGTTATCGATGAAGCTACTTGGCAAACAGTTAATAGAATAGCATGTAGTAGATATGGCTTCAACCCAAAATTCTTTAGCTACACTCATGTGAAGCATTATGGCGTGAGTCACATTTAAAAGATGACGTTTTTTTCTTTCTGCTACTATGTTTTGCTGAGGTGTACTGGCACATGTGTTTTGTGGGAGAATCTCTTTTTCCTTGAGAAAGGAGCTCATAGCGGCATTAATAAATTCTTCTCCATTATCAGTTCTGAAGGACTTTATCCTGATGTTGAACCGTGTGAGGACCATGCTATAAAATTATGTAAAACATGTAGTAACCTCAGATCTGTGCCTAAAAAAATAGACCCATGTCATACGAGAGAAATCACCAATAAATGTAAGAAAATACATAAAACTGCTATGAGATTTAACAGGAGCTGGGCCCCAAACATCACTATGAAATAATTGATTTTTTTTATCAGATTGTCTTTCAGACTTAGCAAATGGAAGTCTAGTAAACTTAGAGTATTCACATGCATCACAGGATTTAGGATAAGAAGAATGTAATATGTTTAAAAGATGAGTCTTCAACACACTTGTAGATGGGTGCCCTAAACGGTTATGCCACAAATCAAAATTGTTATCATCACTTTGAGCAACAAGAGCTTGTGAACCAGAGTCCAAGATGTAGAGTCTATTGTATATGGTTCCTCTACAAATCATTGCGTTCGTCACTGAATCCTTAAATTCTAAGTGGTCAGCAAAAAACACAACAACACAATTATGACTTTTGGTGATTTTGCTAACAGATAATAAATTTGTAGGAAAGCTTAGAACATATAAGGCTTCAGTTCCAATGTTTTGATTTAAAAATTAAACTTCACTTGTTCCCGGAACAAGAGTTTCTGTTCCATCGGCAATACTGACGGGTTTCTTAATAGTCGGCCACAAATTGCAAAGGAGATTTTTCTGTCCCGTCACATGGTCCGTGGCTCCAGTATCCACAATCCAATAATCAGAAATAACATAAGCATTCATGACAAGAAAATTACCTGATTTGTATTCAGTCGACTGATCAGTAGTCTGGAAACAGTCAAGTTGGATTGCCCAATATTTTGAAAAAACTTGGCAAGGTCCTCCATGCTTATTGTAGCTACACTAGCTTGTTTGGTGGGTTGAGCCGATGAGGATGCTGAACGAGATTTATAAGGACGCCCGACGAGATCCCAGCTCCTCTCACGGGTATGTCCAATCTTTTTGCAGTAAGTGCACTTCATCTTAGGTCATTGCCGAGCAGAGGCCTGGTTTCCATCGAAACTGAGTTGTTTCTTACTGTTATTAGTTTGTTGAGTAACATATTTGTTTTCAGCCTTGCACGTCATATTTTTGTGCGTTTGGTCAGAATTTTTAATTTTTGAATCTCGATTCATCACACATCATCTAGACTCTTCACATTGGATTATTTGGCACACAGAGTTTAAAGATGGAAGTGATGCCGACATAAGTATTTGGCTTCTAATAGCATCAAAATCTTCTCGAAGTCCAGCAAGCTAACCATCCAAGGTAGTTTGAGCCGTTGAGAGGAGTAGATGTGATTTTCAGGGTAGGATTTTGCTCATGGATCACCATCTTTGTAGACGGCATGCGGTTTGCAGCAAAACCATCGCTACCCGGCTGATTGTCCCCGTTGTTGGTGCTCATGATGGAACGAATAGTCACAATTTTGAAAAAAAAGGGCTTCAGATCGATTGCTCTGATACCATGTAGAGAGAAATATAATGAAGCAAGCACAACGTGCAAGCAAGAGAAGGCTCACGGTGTAAGTGGTTCGGCTGATTGCAGCCTACGTCCAATGAAGAGCAAAACAAATTTTCTTATATTTTGTTTTGAATACATGAAGGAAATACAAAGGACTTTTACAATAATAGCTGAATCCTTCCTAAACAGAATGAATACAGATATGGATAGAAAAAAGTAAAGAAGGGAAGAGGATAATTATCGTCTTTGGCAACTAATCTTCCAACTATTTATGCACAACATCTTGTGCTCATCCATATCCGTTAATAGTTGTAATACCCGATTTAAATACATACATTCTTTTGACATAATTCGAAAAATATTACATCCACCGCTTGCCTGAAAAACACTGCTTCAACACACTAAACTTGCTAATCGCATCAAAACCCTAAGGTAAACGAAGCAAAAATGCAATAATAGCAAAGTACCAGAAGCCAAATCCCATCTTACCATCATTTGATGTCGCTGATCCATTTGCGCACCCTGGAGACTCCATCTCGAGCACGAATCGCTCGATATCGTCAGCCTCACGGTTCCCATTGATTTCTCAGGAGTCATCATCATCTTCACCCTTCTCGTCATCCGCCCGAACCATACTAGAGATCTTCCCTAATCCCTCTTGGATCTCGGATTTGGGCTTCAAATCAGGCCACGTCTCGAAGTCCTCCTCGCAATCAAACACGTGGATGAAGGTCGTGTCGGCGAAGCTCACCCGTCTCGACTCTCGACCTCTGCTTGTGGAGGAGGCTCGTCTCCTCCACCTCGGTGTTGCAGAGCTCCTCCCTGTTCTTGAACTCCTGCCCTGGGTTCTTCATGGCCACATGCAGAAATGGTCTAGAACCTTCTCGAAGCATCCAAAAGCATTAATTTTCAGAAGCAAGGATGGGGATCGTCAAGGAGGAAGAACGGTTTTTCTGAGAAATGAGGGCTTCCTCCGAACTGCAAAAGAAGAGGGAGTGAGCGGAAGGTGATTTTGTGCGGGAAACATTGCGGGAGACTACGATTTTAAAATGAAGGGTATTGAAAACACTCTTATTTGATACGTTTATTACAATTTCATCCAACTCTGTAGTCGTTCCTGCACACGAGCCGGGTTTGAGTCGAGTGTTGTCTTAAAAAGCTCGACTTGACCTGGAATTTCTTAGCTCGAGCTCGAAGTCGAACCTGAGAATGGATGTACGAGTTTGGCTACAAGCCGAGTTCGATCCTGGATCGGCTCAACTTGTTTTACTTAAACGTGGGGAGACGAAGACCTCACCGGCCCGCCGACCACCGCCCGCCTAGCCGTTGCCTGCCACGCCGCAACGGGAGAGTCGGAGAGGGAAAAGGCAACTCAGGCGAGAGGGGAAGTTCAGTGTTTCAGCTTAACCCTAAGCCCAAAAACCCTTTCTAACAGGTTATATATGGGTATTACAGAACCGTTGATCATATTAAGATCAACGGTTCCGATTTAACTCATATATTATTAAGCTCAAGCTTAATCGGGTTAAACAAGCTGGAGTGGCTGTTCGAACCCAGCTCGTTTGTGCAATAGAGCCTGTACATCGTGTACAGGCTCAAGGGTGGCAATCCGGTCGGGTCGGGTCGGCGGGTTGGTGGGTCAGGTTGGCCGGTCAGAATACCTCAACACCAACATGACCCGTTTATTAAACAGGTCGAATGTGGCAAACACGAACATGACCCATTTATTAAATGGGTAACCTGACACTACAGGTTAACTCGTTTAATAAACAGGTCGGGTTGACACGACACGACGACCCATTTATTAAATGAGTCGACTCGATAACCGACCCGAGTAACCCAAATAACCTGTCTAACCCGAATAACACAATTAGAAACACCAACCCGCCCGCCTAACTCTTAAATGATTTCCCTTATTAACTCACCCGCCTAACCCGTTTATTCAGGGTTGCGGGTCGACATGACACAATTACACGACACAATGATTCGGGTTGCGGGTTCGTGTAAACGGGTTGACCCGCCCGCCTAACCCGTTTATTAAACGGTTCAAACGGGTTGGCGGGTTGGCATACCCCTAACACGAACACGACCCGTTTAATAAACAGGTTAGGTGGGTCGACCCATTTACGACACAAACCCGTTTAAGCCAAACCCTAACCCGGCTAAGAAGCGGGTTGGTGGGTCGGGTCAGATTTTGCCACCCCTAGGCTCAACTCATTTATTGTTTCGGGTGAGCCTGAGTTGGGTTTAGACCGATTCGAGCTCGGGCTAACCCAACTCATTGTGTAGGCCTACCAAACAAGATACTGGTTCAGCGACTGCTAATGGTTCAAATATGGGCAGCATCTTGTTAGACCCGAATCTGGATCTTAATTGTACCATGTACTTCTATATCAGATCCGATATGGTAGAGTTGTATCCAAATCACATATATTAGGGGTGCCATCAGGTTGGGTTTGGTTAGGATCCAAGTGGAACCAATCCCAGATCTGATTTGAGATGCTGGTATATGGTCTGAACCCATGTCCAATCGGATCTACCATACGAGAAACCATACTCAGATCCTATGATGATCATAGCAGGTAAAATAATAAATTTGATCTTTTTTACATTGAAAATTTGGGGGTCTTAGTAGGGATGGCAGTGGACCGGGGGAAACGGGGCTCCGCCCTGCCTCACCCTGTTTGGACCGGGGATGGAGGACATGAAACTGTGATAGAGGCAGGGATAAAGATTAAAATCAAAACCCGTGCATGGATGGACTTATACTTTCCCCCACCCTGCCGTCCCCGTCTCAATTCTCGCCTTGCCTTGCCTCACCTCGTCCCCAATCCTTCTTTAAGGATGGCAATGGACCGAGGTAAAATAGGGTTCGGCCCTGTTTGGACCTGGGATGGAGGACAACGAGGATGGAGACAGGGATGGAGGTTAAAATCAAAACCTGTGTGGGGATGGAGGCTAGGATTTTGCGATGGAGCGGGGGTGGAGACATTGTCACTGCCCACGCTCCGGTCCCTTGCCATCCCTAGCTCTTAGTCAAAACTCGGGTCGGGTGTAAAATTTCACAAACCATACCTGGCTACATATATTAATCATAACCTTTGAGTCTGACCTGGATTCTAATCGGATCTCTTTGTTTATCACCAAATTCTAACCTTATAGGGTTTGATACCGGTCAGGTCTGGGTCAAATCCGACCCATTGACAATCCTAATTCCAATCTTTTATAAGGATCTGAATTCCCATAGTAGTGTGCCTGTTTCAGATCAGATATCCAATTATATCCAATCCATTTGCAGACCTTACAAGTATGGTTAAAACAAAAAAATGGTCCAAAGCTCGTTCTGCATTATATGTTGGATTTCTGATAGTCTGATATACATCTGGCTCATATTGTTGGATCCAGATGACGGATATCCGAATCTAGGTCAGATTCATAACAACTTCCGTTGGAAATTTGCGGGTTTGGGTCAATCTGGTAAAAATATGCATGGATATCACTTGGAGCCGGGTTTAACTCAACCCATTTCACTTTTCACTGGAAATCAATATATTTACCTCTTTGCAGATATCCAGTAGTACAGGTTCCCATAATCATAGCCAGCTCCGGAATCACACTATGAGGTCCAAATCGCACCAGGTCCCGAAATTGCACCCACTATTCAAATCAGGAAGCTTTGCCAGATCAAGCTTGGCTGCACCCATATCCTACCAGCTTGGTCCCTATTAAGGGTGTCAATGGTTCCTGGAGCCGACCCGTACCAAAGCTTATAGGGCTAGGGTTTGGTGATAAACAAGAAGGTCTGATTAGAATCCGGGTCAGACTAAAAGGGTCAAGGGTCCGATTAATATATGGAGCCATGTATGGTTTGTAAAATTTCATACCAAACCCGGTCTCGACCCGCATTCTCATTAAGATCCGTAAAATTTCAATGTAAAAAAGATTAAAAAATTATTATTTTACCAGGTATGGTCTGGGTCTGGTTCATGTAATCCTTATAGCATCTGGTTTTTGTTTTGGTGGTTCCTATTGGACCCAGGTTTGGACCGGTACCAAAATCTAAAATCACATCTGGGGGTAAACCATTACCGACCTATTCACACCCCTAATTTCATAGTCTTTGTCACAAGGACATGCAATTTTAGGTTCGTGTCCTTGCTGGGTATGAGCAGACATGCGCAAAGCACAGTGTCACAGACATTGACACGCTCTGACACAATGATACAGACACCTACACTTATTATTATTATTTTAGTAAATAACGTATTTTTACTATCAAAATATAAACAAAAAACAGTTTTTTATTGATTAAAAATTAAAACATTCCCGTGTCTTATTTTTTTTGAAAGTTTTTCAAATTTGCGAGTCAATGTCACGTACTTTAGTGTCGACGTATCATTGTGACACTCTTCTTAGGCACTCGGGAGGCAAAGGCGGTGCAGGGTGAGGCTGGGTTCGGTTCGTTCCGAGCCCGGCTCAAACTGAGGCTCCACTGGGTTGGCCGGTAGGTCCGGTCGGATCGACCCAGAGGCCGTGTACCGCTAGTGGTCTGCGCGCTTAAAAGCGGATCCATCCACGAAGCAACGCCTTCTCCAATTCGGGCGGGATCCCTTTTGCCCTTTCCTCTCTCGGCAGCCTCCTTGAAGCGTCGTCATCGTCCTCCCAACGATTAGGGTTTCATCGGGTTCGCTCGTTAGCTAGTTTTTTTTTTCCTGGAAGGGGACGCAAATCTCCATTTTGTCGATCCGTTCCGAGAGCGATGGGGAAGAGAAAAGAGAGGCGCCTCGCCGCTATGATGGCCTCCTCCAGCCGCCGGGTGAAGCTCGATCTCTTCGCGGAACCCACTGGTACTCTCTCTTTCTCTCGAGGGAAAATCGTTCTTGTCGGGCAATTATCTATCTGGTTTACTATACGGCACCGCTAGCGTGCTCGCGAAGCCTAAGCTGGCGTGTTCTATCTCCTATCCCTCTGAGGTTCGCATTGATGTCGCCCGAGCTGCCCACGAGGGCTCCGCTCATCTGGTAGGGTAGACTTGTGAATGTTACCGAGTTGACGGGGCGTCGCCAACTCCAAACCCACTGGAGGCGTCCCTTGCCGCAAGGTCTTAACTGGGTGTACTGCACGGTGGGCAGGGAGGACCTCAAGGGTTTTCCCTTCGCCTGCCCCCACCCCCCCTCAAAAAAAAGTCGATCTTGCTTGAGAATCTCCTGAGTTGTTTTTGTTTTTGTTTTTTGGTTTTTAATTCTTCACTGAAATTGCACTACCACAGCTGGTTCGAATTCTGTTACCTTAGAAAACCCCTATTATTTATTTACTTGTTGCTGGCAAGCTTATATTTTGCGTGTGCTAGTTGGGTTCAAATTGGGGTTTTGTGATATCCGTTGCTTTCCTCTGATTTGGGGTTATGATGCTTGTGAGGTGAATTCATCTGGTTTGGTTGTTTGTAAAGGGATGTAATCTGTGTTATCGCCCGTTTCACGGTTTTCTTCTTCCTGGTGTGCATGGGCATGCATATGTGCGTGTCATCATCGAAAATTTCTGGCGATTTCACTTGGGTATTGCACAAAGATGGTTGGAGTCTATAAAGGACATACCTATCTTGACTCTGTATGATCTATTGAGATGACATTTCGGGTTAAATTTTCTAGATTCTGGGAATTCCACGCTGCTCTCTCTTGATGGTTAGATCGATGAAATGCTGAAAGCTGTAAAAATGAACTAGTTTGGAAATTCTGCATAAATAGGATTCCTTTTTTGGGTTTAGTTTTTGATACTGGCATACCTGGAATTAAATTCTCACTCTGAGCAATGCACTCAGTTTTTTCAAGTACTCCTTATCATGTATGAATTTGCTTAAATCATCAAGAGATAGAATCAGAAACATCTTAGCTCCTACCAATGTTGTGAAAAGCGTTGAGGCGTAGGGTAGCTCTCCACAAAAACTGAAGTTAGGCGTAAAGCATAAGCCTCAATTTTTTTAAAAACTAAAAAAATCCTTTAAAAAACATCTAAAAATACAAATAAATAAAAGAAATGCTTTATTGATGAAGCAACAACCAATAAGAAATATAAAATCTCAAATAAATACCGACAAATATGAGATTAACATGTAAAAGTAACATTAATGCAATAACTTGATCTATGTAAGTATCTAAGAAATAAAAATATGAGCACTCAATAAAAAATTAGCAAAATCACTAACAATCAAATTTCTCAACATCATGTCATCATCAGAAAATGCATAGTAGCATTAACAACTTTTAGTAATTAAATAGTGCAACAAAAGATCAAGATCTTCATGTTCTAAATGTTTCACAAACATTTGGTGTCTATAATTGCAGCACATAGCAAGTTTGAATTTTCAATGGTATTCGTGCTCAAGCATGTTCACTCATCAGTGCAGCAATCACATTGAGGTTTGGCAAGAAAGATTCACTAGGCAGGACTATCAACCTAGCAATATAGCCCACCAAACACTTCACGAAAAACTAGTCCCATTAAGAAAGACTAGCAACCAGATTAATAACACCTACCAAGCACTTAGTAAAAAAACAAATTTAGCTACAATTGTAACAGAGTGACAGATCTCATAGACGAGAGAGCGAGGGCAAGAGTGAGAGTGAGAGACGAGAGGGGGGAGTGTCTTAATCATTGGGACCTCCCCCCTTTTTTTGGGTAAAATAGGGAGTTTTAACCCCCATTTGACCCAAACAAAAAAGGCGCACTCCTCAGCCTGAGGCGTGCACCTTATAGCATATGAGTCATGCACCTTAATGGATTTGCACTTTTTAGTGCGCCTCAAGGCCAAAAGGCACTCGCCTTGTGGCGATGTGTGCTTTTAACAACATTGGCTCCTACTAATCATGTTCTTAAAATGAACAAATCCAATTTTTTTTTGGGTTGTACTTTTAGATGGGTTTCTTATCCCCTGTTTAGAATCAGACTTATTTCTTATTAAGAAAACTAGTGGAACCATAAAATTTTGACAACCATGTTATCATGTATGAATTTACTTAAAGCATCAAGAGATAGAATCGGAAACATCTTCGCTCCTACTAATCATGTTCTTAAGATGAACAAATCGAAAAGTTTTTTGTCAGGTACTTTTAGATGGGCTTCTTACCCCCTGTTTATAATCAGTCTTATTTCTTATTAAGAAAACTAGTGGAACCATAAAATTTCGACAACCATGCCTTTGTGTGCCTTGATATTGTGTTAAGTTTATAGGTGAGTTTGGAAAAAGGTCCATGTGGAGACTCAAAACAAGGGGCCTCAGGATATTTGGTTACTCGAGTATACAACACTCCAATCAAATTTGAATGTGTGAAGTGTTTTTGGAGTTTTTAAAATTTGCTTTACAGTTACTGTGTAGTGTGTACTATGAAGGATGACTAGTTATGCTGGTGCACTGTCCACAAGTAATTAGGCACTTCAGTAATTTACATAAATCATATCGAGGAATGTTAGTGCAGGTTTTAGCCAAGAGTTGCAGCAGTCTTCGATCATGACCTAGCGGTGTTGTACATGATACTGGACTTAGTGTTTTGCTAACACAATCAGCTTGAGATGCAAAGTTAATTAGCTATTCAGCTTTTGAATTTATGTTGGGTCCATAATTATGATATAATGCACTATTCTTCTAACTTTGTTCAAATTTGGGTATTTGGAAATTGACTTGGTGTCATCTGTCTTAATTAATGTGCCAAAAAAGGAATTGTTCTATGCGCATATGGCATTGTAATTTCTTGCTTACTATGATTGGGTGTTAACTTTTTTTAATGTTTCTACAATTTATTGTGTTTCCTAGGAGAGTTGGTTGAAGCCTCTTTCAATAATGAAGCTGAAGGGGTTTTTGATGAAAATGCTGGGGCATCCAAGTCACCATCTTCTTCAGGTGGGTTCCCTCAATTTGCCTTCAAAGGACTATATAGAGAAGATATGCCTGAACAGCCTTATTTTGGTGGAAAATTTTGGAACTGTTGTGCAAGACATGTTATTTTCCTCGAGAACATGGTTATGAGATTGTAGGGTGGCTGGGGTCTTGCATACGTTCAAGGGTCAAACTGATCGGGCTGCCCTTTTGAGATTATGAGTCACTGCCAGACTTTTTTGGCAGCATCTAAGCATTTTGGAGATCCTGGAGGGAATGTTTCTATAGCGGTTCGTATGTCTCTGGCTTTATTTAAATGTATTCTATCTAACTTTTTCTTTATTTTTCCCTGAATGCAGGTGTTCATTGGATTTTCTTATGGCTCTTAGGGCCACCTTCCTTAGCATATTAATCTTCATGGTTGAAGTTTATGCTCTTATTTTTATTTTGTTACTTTGACCTTGTTGAACTTACGATTCTGGTATATAATAATTACTGTCAGATGAATCTCCTGCGTATCAATGTTAGTTAATGGGCTATTTTTCTGCTTTCAGGCAAACCATCCGAGAACCCTTTGCTGTTACTTGGGCAATACAGTGATGGTGAGTTGGATGAGGCAGAGGGTGATAAACTTCAAGGCGATGCAACAGAGAATTCTCTTACTGGGAAGGTGGCTGTCCATTCCCTTATTCAAATTCATTTGTCTACATTCGTTTAAGTGGTTTTTGTTGGTTGTGGAGCTCAAAGTTGTACTTTTTTATATTTTGCTTGCACATTTAGAGCGTTTGGTTGTGGTGGGATGTGTTTCACCTAATGGGATGCACCCTATGTCATATGAATACAGCTATGAATACAGGGATACGACAATTTTTATGAAGTTTTTAATATGACTAATATATAAGTGGGCACGATATAGGGGCCAAGATGGAGTATCTGTGTGATATAGGGTGTACCTGCTTATTTCTTTTGGATGGGCTGCCACTTCTTGGCAGGTTGTCATGCACGCGATAAAATCATAGATTATTGGGTTGGTTTATTCATTACTGACAACACATTTTTTTTTTCAGTCTTGTTATATGGTTAATTTGTTGTGCATCTGGTCTGCACATTCCCCTAGACATATCATGGTCTTTCTGAGTTCTAGGTAGGAACAACTCTAGGTGATTTTCTTGTGTATGTGTATGTTGTTCCAGTTGTCACCTTGTTTTTGTTCCAATACTGATTCCTTCTTTATAGCAGGCAATAGAAATTGCTGATGGAGAGGGTGATGGCACCACACAAAGTAACAAGAAATCAAGTAGTGTCGATGGCGATACAGAAGAACATGTTATCCACGAATTAGATTCGTTGCAATCAGTTGATAATGTAGATGAGAACAATACTTCTAATGTTGAAATAACCACCGTTTTGGATTCCTTTGGTGAAGCAAATGAGGAGGCTGTAATATTTGATGTTGAGCCTTCTGAATACCAAAATGTAGGGGATGAAACAATTGTTTGGAAGGCTGTGGTGCATGAGCAGAGTGATCGCTATTATTACTGGAATGTTGTCACAGGAGAGACTTCATGGGAAAGGCCAAATTCTTTCATTCCAGAAATGCCGCCGGTTAGTGAAGAAGTAGATGCTTCTGCTATTGGAGAAAGGGAAGGTACTTCATCTGCCTCAAATGGGTTTCATGTTGTAAATGGGGAAGTTTCTACTCATGCTGATGTTCCTGTAATCGAGAGGTCTGAATTTGCCACATTTTCATTGAATGATGTTTCAAGCACTGTTCATGATGAAAAGCCTGATGATGGGACTGAAGTGGAAATGGCAAAATCTGAAGATGGTATGGAAGTTTTACTTTTGGACACTGAAGGGAGGGAAACATTGTCCAATGATTTATTGAGTGCATCAAAAGCTTCAGATCAGGCTGCACCAACACTACGTTCTCTTCTAGCAGAGGTCATGAATATTGATGATGCGGAGGAGAATACTTTGGACAATGGGGAAACTGTTAGCAGGAGCAAGATCATTCAAGATGAAGCATGCAACGGGAAGCTTGTTGATTCTGATCAGCTTGTGGAACACTGCGAGTGCTTGTTGCAAAGATTGAACGAGCTCAACAGGTAATGTAGCTTTTATATGCTTCACCATGGCTTTTCTTTGATTCAGTTAATTGAGTTGCAGATGAATAGGTTCTTTTACTTGATTCATGGAAGTTTACTTTGTTTCAGGCTTGATGATACAATCCAGGGGCGCAATAGGAGATCCAAATATACCTTGGAAGTTGAGATCAGGCTTTCAGACTGCAAAGCCCTTTCACCTTTTGGATTTTCATTGCTTCCGCTTTGGTTGCACAATGAGGCATGCCTTAAGCAACTTGCTCTTATTATTAGTGAAGAAGAAGCTTCTCTTTTGTCCAAGTCCAAGCATGTGAAGGCACTAGATTCTCAGTATTTTGCATCTGAAAGCTGTAATGAAACCTTACACCCAAATTTGACCACTGATTCTGAACCTAGTGAGAAGGATGAACATCTAGGTGCTTCTTGTGTTGATGGCATTTGCACAACAATACCCAATGTCGCCGTTGTAGATAAGACAATTCAACCTTCTGCTTCTGGTGATGATACAGAGTGCAAATCTCCTGGCAGTTCCCCTAGCAAAGATGCTGTTGGTGGTGGGCTAGAAGAAGGAGAGATTGAACCAAATCTCTTTGATGGCAATATTATCTCTTCTAACGTGAATCCTGAAATTGGTAGAAGTGCTGGGGAAGAGGTTTCCGAGCCCTATGCAGGGAAAGCTGCTACCTTTGTGGAGAGTTCACATCATGATGTCGACATGGATGTCGACATGGATGTAGATGATGATACAAACACAAACTCCCTGCCGGAGTTAACCTCTATCATCAACTGCTTTTTACCTGGAGAGAATCAAACCCTTGCAACCCCATCGCCTTCGTTGGAGTCCTTACCCCCAGTCCCAGTCCCAGTTGATGAAACAATCCTGCCTCCTCCTCCAGAGGAGGATTGGATTCCTCCACCGCCTCCTGATAACGATCCTATTCCTCCTCCACCGCCTGATGATACATCTGTACCTCAGTATACTTCATCTTCTCTGTATCCACACCATGCAAATATATATCTTCCTTTGCCTTACACACAGCATTACAGCTTCACATATGCTGTTCCGGGTGTTGATTATTATGGAGCCACCACTGCTGAAGTCCCTGATGCCAGTTATTATCCCCATAGTGTTAGTAGTCAGCTTGTTGAAGCTCAGCCACAAAGTTACGAGCCAATGGTAAATCCCATTCCTGAAGCTGCGTCAGTCATAACTAACCCAGTTGAACCACTAGTATATTATGAGATCCCAAGTACAGCATTGCCTTCTGTGCCTGTAACTACTGCTTTAGAATCTTCTGGATACTATGGTGGTCCAGGAACTATTTCTTATCATGATAATGTCGGTCCTGACCATGTGGGACCTATTGAGGTAACCACTGAGGTTGCATGCAGTTCATTGCAGAGTCTTGTAGAAGAACATGATGCTCTTTCCCTTGGTAGTAGCACAAGTGAGATATCTACACAAGTTACGTCTTTGTCAGCCATATCACCAACTGAGGCCACTACTACACTTGGTGAGAATGTGGTTGCAACTGCAGCGGTGGCAGCGGTCACAGCAGCTAAGAATCCATCTAAAGGTACCATTATAATGTGATTTTCTTGAGATCAGTTGAGAAAATATTAAATCATATGCATGGGTTCCTGGCATCCAGCTATTGATTGAATTAAGCTTTCTCATGGGGCTCCTTACATTTTGGGGTCTTTGTGTACAGTTGTCCGTGCGAAGAAAAAGTCAATAGCTGCTGCACCAACTTTGAGGTCAAATAAGAAGGTCTCCACTTTAGTGGACAAGGTATCATCGATTCTTTTGCCTTTTGTGGTTATTGTTGTTCTCTGATGATAATTAAAAAATCATTCCTGGCTTCATGCCTCATGGGTCAAATTTTTTTCACAGTGGAACGCTGCCAAGGAGGAGTTGCATGCAGAAGAAGAGACTAAACTTGAAAATGCATATGAGATTTTTGAGAGAAAGCGCCAGAAGTTAATAGAGGTAACCCAGTTAATTCTTTCCTGGAGTTTTACTTGAGGTACTTCTATCTGTAAGGAAATTTTACGCTTTCTTTTCTTCCATGTAGGGATGGCATGCAAAGCAGATTGCCAGTGGAGATGCACAAGCTAATGCTAATTTTCAGCCTCTTGGTGGTGACTGGTATGACTTTTGATGTCTCCTTTGGAGTTTGTCAGTTTCTGTTCATTGAGTTTTGCTGTTTAAGGGTTCCAGTACTAAGCCTTGGATGTCCAGTTAACAGTTGTTAAGGGGCAGGCTTGTTAATTCCTTAACATACTTGACATCTGCATAATATCAGCCCTCCGTTGTTGCATGACAACCAAAAACAGTTCCTGATGCTAATTCTTATTTTTCATACCTTGATAAACTAAATAAAATATGTAACACCCATATAAGATACGTGGTATTGCGTAGCAAATGCAATATTCTTTACATTTACAATTGCAGTCATTTGTGTCAAACCCACGTGTGCAACCTTGAGATGGTGAAGGAATGCGGGCTGTTTGATTTCTTTCTGTTCTTGTTGCTAAACTTTGTCCACTTTCTGGAGCATCTGAGGCTCCTCCTATACATGTTAAAATATTTCCTGTATTTATTTGTTTTTACCTTCTGGTCAAGCTGGTCCATTTTAAGCAGCAACTTCTGTCAATAGTGTCTGAGTCGGTAATTGCAGGCATCCTGCTTCATCACTACTGTTATGGTTTATCATCATGATGGTCATTGTCTTTTTTTTGATAGACAAGCTGGGGTTAGGCAGACCCCTACCAGTTCATTAATCAAAAAGCAATTTTCAAAGATCTTCCTAAATGGAAGCTAATCCATAGAATGCATGTCAATTCTCCAGAGATAACCCCCAAACAAAATCCAAGACCCAAACCTAATATAATGGATCTTGATTTTTATTTACAGCTATAGATCTAAGATCCAGAGATCCAAGACCCACTATGGGTTTCCCCATTAGGCTCTTTAGGGCACGTTTGGAAGTGGGAAAGATGTAGGAAAAGTGATAAAAAATAAAAAATCTGTATGGATTTTCCGACCCTTCCAAACGAGAGACTTTTTCGTTGAGAGAGTTTTTCTAAAAAGTACACTTTTTGATAGGAAACATTCCTCTATGTGGGGTGCGAGGTTGTGGAGGAATGTTTGCAGGAAAATTTTGTGGGGCCCTTTCTCCGTCTCACCATCATCACCATCCATCTTCACCACCCACCATCACCCACCTCCCGTAAAACTGCCCTCCCCACGATTTTGCACCATCCATCTCGCCACCACCATCACCCACCTCCTGAAAAACCGCCCTCCTCACCATCCATCACCACCTTGCATAACCCACCCCCAAGAAAACGGCACCGAAGAAGCTCCACCACCCTCCACGATGATTTTTCACCATCATCCACCTCTCAAAAAACCACGCTGGAGAAGCTTCCCCCCCCCCCCCCCCCCCCCCTTCTCATTTTTTAAAGATTTTCTATTTTAGTTTTCCCATGCCACCCAAACAAGTGAAAATTTCTCATTTTACAAAATATATCATATCAAAACTTCTCATATGCAAAAGATTTTTTCCTATTAGAGTTTTTGATGAGTTCTTCAAAAGAAAGTTTTTTGCTTGTTTGTGCAGCATGAGAAAAACAGTGGGAAAATGTGAAAAAATGAGAGAGAGAGAGAGAGAGAGAGAGGAAACCAATGAAACTCCATATGGAGTAGGCATTGAAAGACAAAAAACAAAGCTATTGATGATGACGGTGATTGAAAGACGATTTGGAAATGGTAAACTTATTAACACCAAAAATAAAAAAAAGGCATACACAGAAAGAGCATAAATACAGAAAAATAAATCCAAAAAATAAATAATAAACAAATCCCCGAACAAAGTGAAACTACCATACAAGATCATGGATTTGAGCATCATTCTCTTCGTCATCATCTTCATGAGAAATAAGTAAAATAATTACCCAGAAAACATTAAAATCATGACCAAGTAGAGCACAAAATGAGTACATTACAAGAAAAAGCACATCGAACCAGAGATAGCTACAGCCTAGATGACGAAATCAACCATCCGATATAAATGAGAGCTGTTAAAGCCTATCAAACAGAGTAGTTTTTATTGCCATTGAAAACTAAAAAATGCAGAAAATATATGCAGAAAATGGGGAAGAAAAATGGAGAAAATAGCACGACAAGAAGGAACAGGGATGCTGGTAGATGGTGGTGGTGAGATGGAGGGTGGTGGTAAATGGTGGTGGAGAGAGAGAGAGAGAGAGAGAGAGAGAGAGAGAGAGACCACAAAATTTCGATAGGAAACATTCCTCCACCCCCCATTTAGGAATGTTTCCTATCAAAAAGTGTACTTTTTAGAAACACTCTCTCAGAGAAAATTCTCTCATTTCCGCTGAGAAAAATTGTACTTTTTTCCTATCTCAGTTCACTTTTCCTACATCTTTCTCACTTTCAAACGTGCCCTTAGAGTTTTAACTTTCCTTGGACGACCCACTGTTTTAGGAGTGGGAGATAAGAAACCTTTCTTCAACATAGAATTTGTTTTTGTTTGTAGTCCAACATAGAAGTTTTGCCACCTAACTAGGCTATTTGACTGTATTGTAATACACTTTTATACTGCATGATAAATCAAGATATGTTTCATCTTACAGGCGACAAAAAGTGAAGCGCAAGAGAGCAGAGCAAACAGCAAACGAGGTTCAAACTCAATTGGAGCAAGCACCTGTGGAGACACAGCAGCCTGATGTAACAAAATTATCAGAAAACCTTCCATCTGGATGGAAAGTACGTCCCTCATATTATTCTCTTGCTACAAATTTGGCTGCTTTTTTAAGTAATGAGTGTTGCTATTTATATTGATATTGTTAAAAATGGTATAATCTGAACTGCGATATTTTCAAAACATTGTCTATGTTAAAGTTCGAAAATATCATGTTTTTATCATCGTTATCCCAATACTAATGCTATATTTACAATTATATATATATTTAGCATTTTCTTATATTTTTTCATATTTTCTTGTATATTCTTAAAATTTGAATTTATCAATATTTTCCAAGATTTTCCTGAAAACGAAAATTGAGTTATTGCAAGTTTTTTCTTTGTGGGGAAAATCACAATGACGATAGCTTAAGTTTCTTCATTTCCTTTTCATATTCTGATCGCTTCATTTTCATGAAACTATCAAATAATTGGCTAAGAAAATCTTGCCAATATTTTGGATAAAACTTGTGTTGGAAAGAGATTTGTTTCAAAAATGGCAATAACAACCCTTTACAGGTTCTTACGTGAAACAATGAACTGCCTATTTTAAAGTTCAAACAAAATATTCAGTTCTTGGATACGTTCATGTAATTACCCAATAGTACAGTGGTATTTAGTAAAAATTCATAGTTAGCTTATCTGCTTAATTTATACATGTGAAAAACTGAAAGTATTGACTACTCAATAGTGCCATACCATCTAGTAAAAATTCATGGTTGGCTTATCTGCTTAATTTGACCCCACAAATGTGTCTGGCATGGTTGGTTTATGAGGAAAAAAAATCAAAGGTTAACAATTCACCAACTTTCATGTTTTAAAAAAGATCCTGTTTTTACCTCAAACAAAGTACACACGTCTATGGGGTTGGCTTGATTTGATAAAGCCCACACAATTTTCTCATAGACAGATTCAGTCTTTTCTTAGAAAGCCAGCTTCATGAATCTTTCCTGCATGGTTGATCATCCGGTGCTGTCTTGGAAGTGTGCTGCTGCGCCTGATCACCCACCATCTGCTGTTGGGTCTCATGTCTAACAGGCTGTGTCTCAAAGATGGACGGTGATCATGCGCAGCAGCACACTAAAACTGTGCAATCACATTTCACCTGATGGTTTGTCTAATAGGGTTGCTTATGGTTTGCAGGCATATTGGGATGAATCTTCTGGTCAGGTTTACTATGGAAACTTATTTACGTTGGAGACCACATGGTCCAGGCCTATATCTTGATCTGCCATTTCCATGAACAGCAGCCTTGCAAGTGCGTGGCTACTTCATTTTGGCTCTGTACAGGAATACCATGTCCTTATTTTTCTTTTTGGGGAACGAGTGTAATATGCTTAAATCTCAACATCTCGACGCGGAAAGTTATTGCTTCCCATTGTTGTTATTTCTTCTCTTTTATGTGGCACGTTTGTTTGCCAGAGGGCTAATGTTGTTAGTACTTATAATCAAGTGAATCAAAAAAATTAGAAAATATTATGCGCCAATCAAAATGTGATACGTGTTAAAGCTATTAAAATAATATTAAAAATAAATTTAAGTATTTTTATATTTATTAAAAATAATCTAATCTTTTCTCAATCAGAAAATCTTAGCACCGTTTCACAAAAAAACCAAACAGATGGGGGTTGGAGGGGAAGAGAGGGAGGGAGTTTAAAGTGAGCAGAATCCTCAATTTCTCAACCAAACCAACCAAGAATTTTTTCCCACAAACTAGTGAAGACGGAGCGAAACGAGGGTGTGGGTAAACCTATAAAATAAATGGAGACTGTCACCACCACCACCACCTGGTTCTCCCCGTCTTTCTCTACCTCATCATCTTTATCAGCATTGTGTTGGAGTGATAGAGAGGGAGAGAGAGAAAGAGAGGAAGGTGAGTGTGAAGGGGAAGGGCCTGACTCGGTCAAAAACGAGATTAAATGTCCCTTTTCTGGGTCGTTGGATCTCATTTGGATCCAACAGCTTGGAACGTATGTTAACATTATGCACGGTTTGGTTATATATATATATATATATATATATATATATATATATATATATATATATATATATATATATAGGTGCTAAATAAAATATGCTAAATGAGTTCTTCAGTTTTTTTCATTTTATTTTTCTGACCTTAAGTATGTGATCTACATACTTGATTTTATAGGTATCAGCTCTTGAAGTGTTTGATTCTGACATATCGGTGGGTTTTTATAATGTTTGAAAAATTAATCATCGAAAACACATGATCCCGTTTTGGATTCCTCATAAATCGACCATGCCCAACACATTTATGGGGACCAAACTGCGAAAAAACAATGGAAGAGCATTTAGCATATTTCATTTAGCACTTACCTATTACTCTCTCTCTCTTTATATATATATATATATATATATATATATTGTAAGTACAATTTACCTAGATATATCTATCACAATCAGGGGCATAGCTAGGATTCATGTGAGGGGGTGGGGGGCAAATAGGTGTGTAGCAAAAAAAAAAAAATTTGTGTGATAGTCTGGGGTTGGGGGCAGATTTTTTTTTGAGATAAAATAAAAAATGGCTACAATTATTAATAAAAATCTATTTCATATGGACAAATCAAACTATTTGCTGCAGTCAGGGCTGGGCTGGGCTACAAAAATGGATAAAAATCTATTTCATACGGAATCAGGGCTGGGCTAGGACTGGGCTTTTATTTTTTATTTTTTTAACTGGGCCGGGAGGCAGGACTGGGCTACAGCCCAGTTCTGCCCCCCCCAGCTCTGCCTATGATCACCATAGAAGCGATCTACATGTTTTAATTAGTAGGAGCCAGCTTTTGGATTGTCCAAAACTGACCTGTATACATGTGTTTATGGTGATCCAAAACTCAATGACCATGAATGCATTGACTTTTTCAGACTCACAAAATCATGTTTACTTTTAGTCAAAAAAATATAGTTCAAAGTCTATTCCTACTACATCGAGCATGTTGAACACATCTATGCAGTTAGATTATGTAAAAACAACTAACATGATGAGATTCAATATATATATATATATGTGTGTGTGTGTGTGCAGCATGCAAGCAAAACTTGTAATGGGAAAATGCATTGTATGTCTAAATATTTGTGCTTTTATTGCTTCACCGGGCCATTGCTCGTGAAAGGATTCCAACCATTACTTCTGCAATACACTAGGGATGGCAGTGGACCGGGGAAAAAGGGGCTTTGCCCCACCTAGTCCCATTTGGATAGGGGATGAAGGACATGAATCAAAACCCGTATGGAGATGGAGGTAGGAATGAACTTAACACTTTCCTAACCCTGCCCCGCTCCACTCTGCCCTGTTCCCGTTAGTAAAATAACTAAAATATCTTTAAGGATGATAGTGGATCGAGGAGAAACGGGTTCTCGCCACACCTCGTCCCATTTGGACCAGAGATGGAGGGTAAAATCAAAACAGGATAAAAGCTGGATTGGAGGGGCAGAATTTTGAGACAGGGCGGAAGAGGAGACCTTGTCCCCGCCTCCACCCCCCACTGCCATCCCAAATATACACCTAGCACAGTTTAGGGAGAACTCGTACAAGGAAGTGAAATTACCAAACGCTAATAAAGAAATCAACAGTGAAACCAAAAAAACACCATTAATTCCTCTGTTATTTCAAAAATGAAAAGGGAGAACATAAACAGTCTCACACAGTAACACAACAAACACAAGACGAATGGTTGAAAAACGGTTTAAGTGGACCACACGAAAGCAAAGACTTCTGAAAAACCCGAGTTAAAGAACATTTAATAGTAACAGTACGTCTCACACAGTAAACCTGAGAACCAGGACATGCGATGCATTGCAGAGTTCTCAATGCACGTGTTTGTAAAATCTTCCATCATCACTTTTGTAGAAACAGATATTTGCACCAAACCCATCTTCCGCTTGCTCCGGAATACTCATCCTTGTGTAAGGGGGTATGTCTTTCAACTGCAAGACTCTGAGGCTTGTAAGGAGTTTAATATCAGTCAGCCTCTTCAACTCTGGACATGTAGAGATTGACAATGTATCAAGGCTCGGCAATGCTCCCTCCTTCACTACGATGCTCCGTAACTTCGCAAGATTTGCAATGGTAAGAATCTTCAGATTATGAAAACTGTTTGCATCTGAAGTTCTCTCCCATCATAAGCATCATAGAGTTTAAGCCACAACAAGTGCTGCAACGATTGGAGGGAGTCGAAAGGATTTTGAGTTAATTTGGAAAAGTATAAGCCTAACCTCATGAGGTTTCGGAGGCAGCCCACCCATGATGGCAACTTCTCTAATCGACCAAACAGCCACATGTCTTCAAGATATGGTGGTTTTTTTTTTAAAGATTCCAATTCAAGAGGCTCATCCTCACTGATAGAAGTTATGCCGAGTGTACGAAGGTTGCACATCATTCTAATGGAGGCACAAAGCTTCTCTCCGTGCTCTTTTTTTACCTTGAATATTCCAAGAACTTTAAGCTGAGTCAAGTTGCCAATCGCTTCAACGATCTTGTCGGTAGCATTTATGCCTGACAACTTTTGTAGGCATCTAAACATACAAATTTGAATTGGAAATTCACATCCTGAGAGCTGACTGATGGTGAAAGGATAAGCGACATGAGAATATGCAGATACATAGCGCAAATTTTTTGCTTTTGATATGTTTGGTAGCTTTTCGATTTGATTATCCCTGATATCCAACGACTGTAGGCGTTGGAGCTTCCCAAGTGAACGTGGGAGCTTCTTGAGGTTGGTTCTTCTTAAATTCAAGTACCTCAAATGAAATAAATCACCCACTGCATCAGGCAGTTTCCCAATGAAGACACCTTGCAGATCCAGTGCCCTCATTAATGTGAAATCTGTAACCATGCACGAGATGCAGGGAGCACCAAACATAAAGAAGGAGCGAACACGCCGCGATGCATCTGACTTGCTCGCGTAGATTGATCTCAGAGTTTCGTCGGTGGGCCCAATGAGAGACAAACACCTAACTCTTGCATCAGCTACTGCATGACCATGGGATCCATTGTTTTCATACACATTTTTTGAGAACCCCTGCTTTATAGATATTGGCACCATCAATTCATGCATGAGATCATGCATTCGGAATGTCTTGACCCTTCCTTTGACGTTTCTTTCTACGGTTAGGAGCAAGCTCCTGTTAATAAACTCCATAAGGTATTGCTTCCCCACCTCTTCTAATGTCATTTCTTGCTTTTGCTCTATGAACCCCTCATTCACCCATAATCTGATCAGCCTATTTCCATTGATCAGATAATTCTTTGGAAATATGCCACAGTATAAGAAACATGCTTTAAGGTGTATAGGCAGTTCATCATAGCTCAGTGACATGATGCTTCTCACTCTATTTAAGGAAGGATTGTCACCTATCTCTGAATACATACTGTCATGGACTCCTGTCCATGCTATTTGTGACTGCTCTTTCCTTGACATAACACCTCCTAAGGCCACAATGCCAAGCGGGAGACCATCACACCTGTCCACCAATTTCTCACAGATCTCTTCAAGATGTGGAGGACACTTTCTCTCAGGGTCATCTCGAAATGCCTTTCTTCTGAACAGCTTCATTGATATGTCAGGAGACAGGGGTTTAAGACGATGGATTTGGGTAGACTTTTCTGTTTCATTTTCTATGCCAAAAGCGACGCTTTTTATACGAGATGTGACAATGATCCTACTTCTACAGTTACTTTTCGGCAATGCAAAACTGATAGAGTTCAAGACGTTATCGCTCCATACATCATCTAGCACGAAAACATACCTTTTGTTCTGGAGGTACTGACGGAGTGCTTCCCCAAGTGCTTTCACGTCCTTCTCAATGAGATCGTTTGGAATCTCTTCATTGCTTGATTTATATGAATCTTCTAGCAAGCATCGGAGAACGATTTTGGGACAGAATGATTGGGAGACAGAAACCCAAGCATAACAAGCAAGGTTTGATTGACCTTCCAGAGTGGACTCTGGATTTGATACGTCCCGAGTTTTGAGGCGGTTTGTATACTTTCCTTGCAAGGGTCGTCTTGCCCGAACCACCCATCCCCACTAACAAGATTGTCACAAGCTTCATTTCCCCACCTACCACCCACTTTGTTATCGTGCCAATGTCATCATCGATCCCCACGTCCTCAGCCTCCTCAGCTAAGTATTCTTCTGTCAAAGCTCTATGTCGTTCACCATCAGCACTGCCTGAGCTCACTCCTTCCTCCAATATGTTCAAGTTATACGCGTCTTTTCTTTTAACAATGCCCGTTATGCTCCTCTTTGTGTCCTCTATCTTGCTCGCGAGGCGATGAAGCTCCCTCAAATGTGTGATGAAGTGAAAACCCTTCCGCAAGGAACCCAGAAAGCCACGTTCATATGGCCCTCTGAATCGAAGCACAAACGCATCTATGATGTCCTCCGCATCATATGCTGCATCTCGCACCTGTTCGACCCATGTCTCAACCGAATCGGCTGCTCTATCTTTATCCTTCCTCAAGTCTGCATCCTTGAGAAGGGATCTCATGTTCTGCAGTTCCAACTTTATGGCTTCCACTTCAGCTCGAACGCTTCGCAGTAGTCTTGTTTCATTAACCAACAAGGCTTCCAACCTTTGGAGAAAGAATTCGACGGGAATTTGAGCCATCTAGCCCTTTGTCTTATCAGTAGTGTGTTGGAAATAAAACAATAAACTAAAGAAGAAGATTGTTCTCTAGAATGAAAACATACAGAAATGGTGCTAGAGAAAGAGAAGACTTCAAATGGTTTCAAAGCAATCCAATGACATGTCAAAATGAGGATATATGACTGCTATATATATATAGCATTCAAGCCCAACCAGAATTCAATTACATAATAAATTCCTACCATAGAAAAACTAAAAGACTATTACATTTTTAAGGAAAAGAAATAAATGGGAGAGAAACCCAAAGAGTTTGCATAGAAAATTGCAAATAGCCTTAATGTAAAACGGGTTCCCAAGACAAGTAAATGAGGGGAGAAAACGATGAGTCTTGCTTATAATTCCAACAGCCCCTCTTAAGCTAGACTATGACGACACCTAATTTTTCTCTCAATTAGTTGAAAGTTTCATTCTTCAATGCTTTTGTAAAGATATCAGCCACTTGGTCTTGGGTCTTGCAAAACTTGACATTGACATCTCCATCTTTGACCAAGTCTCTAATGAAATGATACTTGATTCGAATATGCTTGCTTTTGCCATGAAAAACTGGATTTTTGGTGAGTGCTATGGCTGAACTATTGTCACAAAACAGAAGAGTGCTTTCATATTGAGGATGCTTCAGCTCATAAAGAATCCACCTTAGCCAGAGAGCTTGACAACTAGAAAGAGCCAATGAAATATACTCAGCTTCGGTTGTGGAGAGAGCCACAACTGCTTGCTTCTTCGATGCCCACGAGATTGCACCTGAGCCAATATGAAAAACGAAACCTGAAGTGCTTTTACTATCATCTCTGTTTCCACCCCAATCACTATCACAAAACCCACCAATTTTGAATCTTTGACACATTTATAATGAATTCCATAATTGATAGTGCCACGCACATATCTTAAGATTCTTTTGCCTATGTCTCAATGAGTATTAGAAGGAGATTCCATGAATCTGATGACCATGCTGACAACAAACATAAGATCAGGTCTTGTAGCAGTCAAGTACATAAGGCTACCAACAAGGCTTCTATAGAGAGTTGCATCGATCTTTCTCTCACCATCATTTTTGCTAAGTTTCAATCCAACTTTCATGGGAGTATTAAGAGGTGTAGCACCCTCCATTCTGAACTTCTTCAATATATTTTCAGCATACCTTTTTTGAGATATGAATATTCCATCTTCAGCTTGCTTTACCTCAATGCCCAGAAAAAAATGGAGAAGCCCCATGTCAGTCATTTCGAATTCGTGCATCATATCCTTCTTAAAATTTTCACACATGGTTGCATTAGTGCCAGTAATTATTAAATCATCAACATATAAGCATATGACTAAGAATTCCCCTTGATTGCCTTCTTTGATGAACAGAGTATGCTCAAAAGGACACCGTTTGAAACCATTCCTCAAGAAGTATCCATCAATGCGACTATACCAAGCCCTTAGTGCTTGTTTCAGCCCATATAAAACCTTCTTCAGTCGACACACTTTGTTTTCTTCACCCTTCTTTACATAACCCGGAGGTTGATCAATATACACTTCTTCTTCAAGGAGACCATTCAAGAATGCTGATTTTACATCCATTTGAAAGACCTTCCATTTTCTTTGAGCAGCCAAAGCTAACACCATGCAAATTGTTTCAAGGCGAGCCACAAGAGCAAAAAACTTCATTAAAATCAATGTCATACCTTTGCTTGTAACCTTTTACCACCAGCCGAGCTTTGCATTTTTCAACTTCTCCATTTGAGTTGAATTTTGTTTTATATACCCACTTGACGCCAATAGATTTGTGTTCATTTGGGAGCTCAGTCAACTCCCAAGTATGATTTCTTTCAATGGAGTCTATTTCTTGATTCATAGCAATTCTCCAATTCTCTTCTTGAGATGCTTCTTCATAAGTAATTGGATCGGCGTCCGCAAATAAAGCAAAAATCACCAAGTCTTCCTCAAGATTTCTTCATGCTGTTTCATAAATTTCTTGAAGACTTCTTGTCTTCATAGGAGGAGATTCAGAACTCCTTGAAGATGAGGAAGATGGTGATAAATGCGTAGATGGAGAGGAGAGTGAAGTATCTCCATCACCACTTGACTCATGACTCTCTTCCTTATTGATGAAATGTGAATTTTTATTTTCATTCTCGCCATCCCAATTCCAAGATTCTTCTTCACTGAATTTTACATCTCTGCTTATGATAATTTTCTTGGTGATTGGATTGTAAAGCTTATAAGCCTTTGAGCATTCACTGTACCCAACGAGGATACATTTTTCAGATTTATCTTCAAGCTTGCTCCTTCGTTCATCAGGAATATGAGAATAACATATGCTGCCAAATACTTTCAAGTGAGCAACACATGGTTTTTGCCCACTCCAAGCTTCTTGAGGAGTTAGGTCTTGAACACTTTTAGTGGGGGCACGATTAAGAAGATAGATAACACATGCCACTGATTCAGCCCAAAATATGTTAGGCATACCTTTAGATTTCAACATACTTCTTGCCATCTCCATGATCGTGCGATTCTTCCTTTCCGCAACACCATTTTGATGAGGTATGTACCGAGTAGTCAACTGATGACGGATGCCCTTCTTTTTCAAGAATTCCTCAAACTCATTGGACATATATTCAGCCCCACGATCAGTACGCAAGGTTTTAATAGAAAGATCACTTTGCTTTTCAATAAATGTCATAAATTGCTTAAAATATTTGAACACCTCAGATTTTTCTTTTAGAAAATAAACCCATGTCTTTCGACTGAAGTCATCAATGAATGTTAAAAAATAACAATTACCTCCAATAGATATGGTGCGCATAGGGCCGCATAGATCAGAATGAACCAACTCAAGTGGTTTTGATGCTCGCCAAGATTTGCCACCAGGAAAAGAGTCTCTGTGATGTTTCCCAAGAACACAACCTTCACAAATTTTGTCTTGCTGATGAATGTTAGGCATGCCTCTGACCATATGTTTTTTGCACATAAGAGATAAAGAACTGAAGTTCAAATGTCCATATCGAAGATGCCACAACCATGATGGATCTTTAATAATAGTATTGAAGCAAGGAAGAGCAACATTTTGAAATATAAATGGAAACATTTTGTTTTGAGTCATTTTCACCTCGGCTATGAGAGCATTCTTCTTGTCCTTAATTTCACATATTTCTCCTTTGAAATGAAGATCATATCCTTTTAGAATAAGTTGTCCAACACTCAAAAGATTGTGTTTGAGACCTGAAACATAGAAAACATCGGTGACATGCTTGTTTCCAAGGTTAGTTTTAACAAGAATATCACCGCGTCCTTTGACCACAAGCCTATTATCATCACCTGTTCTAACTTCAGTTTGGACCATTTCATTTAAGTTCACAAATAAATTTTTGTTTCCAGTCATGTGGTTATTACAACCACTATCAATATACCATACTTCATCATGTGTTTCTTCTTTGGTATCACAAGCAAGAAAGAGAATATCATCATCAAGAATTTCATTTTTCTCATGCATGAAAGTTACCTCCTTTTGGTTTTCTTCTGCCAATCGCTTTCTACAAAATTTTATGGTGTGACCATACTTCTGACAATGAAAGCATTGAACTTGTGAGAGAGAGCGACCACGACCTCGACCTCTACCTTGACCTCTTCCTCGCATAGAATAAGATGAATCACAATCATCTTCTTTCGTTTCTTGATTTCTACCACCTCCATATCCTCTTCCTCTTCCTCTTCGTCCTCGAGCACCACCACGAATAGAGAGTTGTGTCTGAAAAGCTTGTTCGATTGGAGGAGAATCAAATTGCTTTATACGAAGTTCATGAGATTGAAGTGATCCCATTAAACTATCAATGAACAAGGTGGATAAGTCTTTGAATTCTTCTATAGCAACAACAATATGTTCAAACTTGCGAGTTAAGTTTCTCAATATTTTTTCAACAACTCTTTGATCTTCAAGTTTTTCACCATTTACTCGCATTCGATTAACAATGGAGAAGACTCGATTGAAAAAAGCTTCAATCGTTTCAGATTCCTTCATTCTTAAAGAATCAAATTCACTTCTTAGAGTTTGTAGTCTCACCATTTTTACCTTGTCTTCTCCTTTGTATGTTGTATAGAGAGTATCTCATGCTATCTTTGTCGACTCCGCCGAGGATATCCTTTCGAAAATGGCTTCATCAACAACTTGATAAATATAAAACAAAGCCTTATTGTTCTTCTTCTGATTTTCCTTTAACTGAGTTTGTTGTCGTTGAGTGATGCCCTCCACATTATCCATCTCATCGAAACCACTTTCAACGATGTCCCATAGATCTTGAGAGCCAAAGAGCGCCTTCATTTGAATACTCCACTTGTTATAATTTTTCCCAGCAAAACAAGGAACTTGTGGTTGAACCATACTATTGGAAGTCATCCTAGCTCTGATACCACTATGTTGGAAATAAAATAATAAACTAGAGAAGAAGATTGTTCTCTAGAATGAAAACATACATAAATGGTGCTAGAGAAAGAGAAAACTTCAAATGGCTTCAAAGCAATCCAATGACATGTCAAAATGAGGATACATGGTTGCTATATATATAGCATTCAAGCCCAACCAGAATTTAATTACATAATAAAGTCCTACCATAGAAAAATTAAAAGACTATTACATTTTCAAGGAAAAGAAATAAATGGGAGAGGAACCCAAAGAGTTTACATAGAAATTTGCAAATAGCCTTAATGTAAAACGGGTTTCCAAGACAAGTAAATGAGGGGAGAAAACGATGAGTCTTGCTTATAATTCCAACATAGTGGATCTGCCCTCGCTTCTTAAGACTGCCTCTATATATACTCACATGAACTGGAATTAGGTGCAATGTAACAACAAAAAATAAAAATAAAAAATGTGTGGAACCCATCTCTTTGACAACAATGACTCCAAATTTTGTGGCGACCACAGTGTGAAACTAGGTGAGGCATTTACATTGGACCTAATCCATGCTCAGTAGCGGTTGAGGTCAATCTCTCTCTCTCTCTCTCTCTCTCTCTATATATATATATATATATATATATATATATATATATATATATATATATATAGAGAGAGAGAGAGAGAGAGAGAGGTGGTAGCTGACTAAAACTTTTGTGGCCTACTGCCAGTCTACCCAGCTTTGGAAGTTTTTTTTTTCTTTTTTTTATATAAATTTGACTGTACAGATATGTTCTGTGTTCGGCAAGCTTGCTTGTATACGAAGACTCTCGGATCATCTGATTTCGACATTCAGATAGGTTTTTATACAGTCTAAAAGTCAATAGTCTATTTTTTTTTAATATTCATGGCTTAAAAAATCATGTTTTGTTTTGAAAAAGTAAAAAAAAATCATATTTTTTTAATCTAAAAAACATGATTCAAAGTGTTTTTTTAAACAAATGGACCATGTCTAACAAATTTGCTAAGTCAGATTTGCAAAAAAACCTTAAAAACACTCGTTTGCTCGTGGTAGCGAGGCTGCTAACTTTGGTAGGCACCTACTCTTCAAAGAGAAAATTAATTAAAAAATATTTAAGTTAAAAAAAAAATAAAAGAATATGAGACATCAACATGATGAAAAAGAACATTAACAAGGGTGAAAGTGAAAGGTGATAGCATATACACCAATTTAAAAAAGGAAAAAGAAAACAACAAGCCAACAATGATTGTCTAAGAGAGAGAGTTTGGAAAAAGTTGATTCTTAAGGTGAATTTGCAACAAGGCTACAGTAGGAGGCGAGGTAGATTATTTTTTTAAAAAAAGTGCAGGTAGATATTAAAACCAGGTTGGGTGTCAACCCTCGGTGCAAGCCAATGGGTAGCATAGGCCCCGGGGGCAGGAGTCCTAGCCTTAGAGTTTTACTTTGTTGGTATGATGACTCTAGGTATGGTAGGCTGAGCCAGCGTGACCAAATCTTAATGCTGGGTGCATTTCTTGGGGTTATAAATTCAAAAAAAATCTAAATTCCTTAAAAATCAATTTCATTTTTTTAATGACTTTTGGCCTGAGAGTAGTTCTCGTCTAAGTGGATGCTAATTTTGTGCAAATATTGTGATTTTAAAGTACTTTAATTGGTCTTATTATGGATATTTATGGATAAGAAAGTGAAAATCACGTTAGCTAGAATGAAGCCCATGTTAGCTAGCCCAAAACAGATTTATATAATTTAAGGAGCTTATTTTCACAATATATATAACATACTAAGTCAAGCTGGGTAGGGTCGAATATCTAACAAAAATCCTAACCAAATGCAACCTGCACATTACTCCAGTTCAGTTCAAGTTGACCTGAATAATATTTGTGTCAGCATTTGCTATGCCCATACCAGGGTGATCAAGTTGAGCTGAGCCATTGACAGCCTTAATGCAGACATGGATTTAGAAATTTGGTAAACATTTGATAAGTAATCTGAACCCAATGTTTGTGTTCAACAGATATTTGAATTCAATTATATGTAAAATGTATATCTTTTTTTGAGAGTAATGTAAAAGGTATATCTAATTAGCTATTTAATTCAGCAACACCATATTCAGGTTTTATCGAACCTGAAACATGATCAGAAGACATCTGATTAGGTTGGGCTCATTGTGCCTCCAGGGCGGGGACCGTGGGAACGGGGTGATGTAATAATCACAAAATTTTAATATGAATTTTGAGAATTTTTATGTAAGATTACATAAGCTCGGATTTGGGAGTGACCCAAACCCATCAATTTTGGGTTAAATGCAGGTTGAAACGAACTAGACCCAAGACATCTGGTCTAAATCGAAGATGGAGTGATACAGACTCCAGAGGATCTATCCATAAGACATTCGGATCGATAGATAATCCAGAAAACCTGTTTAATCAAAAGCGAATCAGATACGTATGTAGGGTTTGGATTGAGATTCAAACCAGCCCGAGCCTAGAAGAGGAATTTACAAAGCGAAAAAATGAGACAGGGGTAACATGAAAGAAAATGGGTTTTGGTTGAAATTTATGATGAAGAGGAAGGACCAAAAGGGTTCTTTCCCAAGGAAAGGAACCCTCATCCAATGAAGAGCTGCCATGTGGCAGCCTCCTCTCTCTCCTCTATCCCCCTTTTCACGACACTTTCTCTCTCTCCCTCTCTCTCCTCTCACCGCTTCTCTCCTCTCACCGGTACACCCTCCTTCACGAACCTCTCTCTCTCTCTCTCTCACACCTGAACCCTCTTGTCATAGCCCCACTAACGCCAAACAACAGATTTGTTGTCACCGCCATACCACCATAGACGGAGCTGGGGGGGGGGGGTGCAGAACTGGGCTGTAGCCCAGTCCTGCCTTCCGACCCAGTTAAAATAAAAAATTTAAAAACCCAGTCCTAGCCCAGCCCAACCCTGATTCCATATGAAATAGATTTTTATCCATTTTTGTGGCCCAACACTGACTGCAACAAATAGTTTGATTTGTCCATATGAAATAGATTTTTATTAATAATTGTATCCATTTTTTATTTTATCTTAATTTTTTTTTCGGGGGTGCTGCCCCCGAACCTCAGCCTATCACACCAAATTTTTTTTTGCTACACCCCTGTTTGCCCCCCCCCCCCCCTCACATGAATCCTAGCTACGCCCCTGCATACCACTATCATTGTTGCCTCAAAATCCATGCAACTGGGAACCACATCACTATCGCCCTTTAGCCATCACTATAGCCACCACGTTAGCTGTGTCAAACGAGGAACATGTTTTCTAGAGGTATGATTTTGTAGTCCCTCACTAAGGTCCTACTTACGCATAAATGCGTAAGCAGACATCCGCATACGAAAATGGGGTAAGCTTTGCCTCACTTTTCAACAGTGTCTTAGAACCCGAATTGGGTCCTAACAATACACAAGTGCATATTGATAGTTATTGAACTAACTGAAATTGAAAATTGGCAGACGTGAAACTATAATTGTAGAACCGGGTTGATCCAGAATGTTTTAAAGTATTTTATTTTGCAGGTTAAACTCTTAATATAAAAAGATAAAAATGACATATATTGTTAATTGGCTGCAGGTAATAATGGACTTTAATTATGTGTTAAGTGAGTGTATGTCATCGAGGCATACACATTGATTGTGTAATGTGAATTGATATATATGCGATTACAATATACGTATAAAAATGTTTGTTTGTGTGCATATATTTGGGGTGTATATCTTCATTATACTCATTTTTTGAGGTTGAACTCTTGTTATGGTTCATTCTCTTCATGAATTATGTTCTAGTGGGCTAATGTACACTCGCGCTTGCACTTGGGTGGACCCCTAGTGCATAGTTCGGTTGGTGTGTCATTATAGATAAAGCCTTGCATCGTTGAAAAAATTTGAGTGAATGGGGATATTCATGAGGTATATGCAATTGAGGTAAGTAAAAAATATCGAATAATATTGTGATGTGATACATGCATGTGTAGTTGAGGCATGCGTACGAACGCATATGTCATATAATACATACATATGCAGTTGAGGCATATATACGAATTTTGATGTAATGTGATTCATGTGTATACAATTAATGCATACATATGAATGTTGTTGTGTTGTGATTTGTATATGTAGTTGAGGCATATGTACAAATGCTTACGTAATATGATGTGTGCGTATGCAATCGACATACACATTGATAAATGTGATGTATAAAAATGAGACAAAATGTATAGATGCATGCATTAAAAATTAACTACATAGGGTTTTTTGCACGCATTAGAAAGTATATGCTTAGGGTATGTCATATATACATGGGTGAATGATATATTTACAATGGTTTGAAATTCTCACGCACATAACAAGCATCAACTCCTCATGATGGTTTCTAATATAAAACCTTATGATGCGTGTTTGACATTTGCAAATATAGAAAATGCTGAGTTATAAATGTGATGCATGTTCAAAAGACATGTTTTGTATTGAGTATTGATCCAAATATTTGTTTTGTATATTAAAACTGTATTTTATACTTTAAATCTTGCAAGTATAATAAGTACGATCTATACATAAGGTGTGCGATCAAATAACATAAATTTGATGGGTATTAATCCAAGTGTTTATTTGTGTTGTAAAATTTATGTTATTCAATTTATGGTGTGATGCATGTGTGTTGAATATGATGTGATGCATGAAGTGCATAGATGAATGTCATGAATTTATGGTTGTTGAATGAATGAATTGAACATGCAATGCAAGCTTGTATATATGCTATACACATTATTGATGCATGTAGACGTAGGATGCATACATGCTAGTTTAGCGTATGCGTCATTAGTCGGGGTTGCACCATTGAGCAACTTATAGCACTAGATTTGTATATATGATAAATGTGTTACATGTTTGAAATATGTGACTTATGTTGGGTATTGACCTAAAAATGTGTTTCTTTTGCTAAAACTTGGTTAATCATGATTTTAAGATCTTGCAAGTGTGACATGTAAGCGTTATGTAGGAGATACATGTTGCATAAGCATGATTTGATAGGTATTGATCCAAATAATTTTTTTAAATATGAGATTTTGTATTCATAGATGATATTTGTAAATATGAGAAACATGATGTAATGCATGAGATGCATGGTTAAATAGCACAAAATTTATAGGTATTGATTTAAATGCAGCTAATAGTGATAAGATGTTTGGTTTGTGTATTTACTTGTAAAATGACATGCATTGAGAAAAAGTTCTTAAAAGGAATGACACTAAATTATGATAAAGTTAAAGTCCTGCCATAGTAACACTAAATTATGGTTAAGTTAAAGTTCTACTATAGTAACACTTTCTACGGTCAGGTTAAAGTCATGTAATCATACTCTGAAACAAATAGTAATATTGTCTCGTACTATTGAGGTTGAGCAAATGAGTCAAATGTGAACCTACGTAGCACCAACTTCGTGGTAAATGAGTAAACGTAGATGGATATCATTCCCATCGAGTTAGAAGTGAACCACCTCTTCCCTCTCTTTCTCTTTTTTTTCTTCCCAATTTTCATGAATGGCTCCAATAGATTTTAACTTCTTGGACCTTGGTTATGAATGGCCCAGATGTCGACCTAATTGGCTCCAATAGATTTTATAACTGGACCGATCCATACCTGAACCTATTTAAATCCAGTATTTATATGTAATGATTCAGCCCTAGACCCGATTTACACCCGCCCCAGTTTCGAACTTGCACCACTTATGGTTAGGGATGGCAATGGACCGGGGCGGGGGACGGGGTCTCCACCCCCGCCCCGTCTCAAGATTAGAACCTTCATCCCTGCCTCCATCCCCGCACGGGGATGGATTTTAACCTCCAACCCCGCCTTCATCCCCGTTTCATGTCCTCCATCCCCGGTTCAAACAGGGATGAGGCGGGGCGGGGGCCGTTTCCCCGTAATCTATTGCCATCCTTTAAAAGGACTGAGGATGGGGCGGGGCGGGGGCGGGGATGGATTTTAACCTTCATCCCCGTTTCATACCCTTCATCCCCGATCCAAACGGGGCAAGGTGGGGCGGGGCCCCACTTTCCCCCGTTTCACTGCCATCCCTACTTATGGTGGATCTTATGCTGTCATGGCACGTTTTCTTTTTAATATTTACACAGAGAAACCGCCTCCGGGATCAGAGACCTAGCTGGCACTGGCTCTCTGCCTGCATTACTTATGATCACTGTCTTGGCAGCGTAAAACTCCGTGGGCATACCTCTTGACCCCAAGGAGTCACTAAGTTTCAGCTTGCGCAAAGGGTGATGCCCATGAGATTTGAACCTAGATCGCCTGCCTAGCGGCCCAGGCCCATCCCACTTCACCAAACCCCTTAGGGGGACTGTCATGGCACGTTTGCTTCTTTTAATTGAGAATAGGTCTGCAAACGATTCAAATATGTGTCAGTTGGCACAGATCATGCTTGATTTCAATCTTAATCGGAATTGTATGCAATAGATCTGGGGAGTCACGCCGTGAAATATATAGTGTGTAAATGGATCCATTAAAAGAAGATTGAAAGCATGCATTTTAGAGATAGAAAGCATATGTAGACTCGGTTTGATTTGGATCTTCATAAAATATTAATCCGAGTAAACAATATAGACTAACCTAGATTTTATTTTAAGAATCCGTAGCCAAAACTAAAGTGTTTGATTGTATTGGTAGTCTAAAGTCTAAACCAATCTGATCCATTTGGGCCCCTAATTGAAGGTCTATTTCATGGATCCAATATCCGACAACCTTTCTGTGACCCGCGTCGTCCATATTCCAGAACAAGACATTCCCATGTTTTTAGGAATCCACCAAACATGGTTCTCGATGAGCTTTGTACTATACGAGCCAAACGTGTAAAAAGAAAAAAACAACGTTCCGGATTCCATGGCAGGGTCATTCAACCCCGCCATCCAAACAGTCTCTTCATATAGGAATCCTTCAGTCTTAGGGCGTCTGTAAAATCTAGGGTTTTAGCGAAAACCCTCATTGGGGACTTCTGAATCTCGAAGCTCAGCAATGGCGGACAAGGGAGGGAAAGCCCTACCGAACTACCGGACGGACCCTTCTTCCGCCGGAAAAGCGGTGCCCAAGTACCGGAAGGACTCTGGTCTCTCTCTCATGGAGAAGCATGTTTTTTTTGTGTAATTTTAGCTGATTCTTCTATCTGATTGAATGGTTGATCGAATTCGTGATGGTGATTCTTATTCTCTTGAAAAGAAATGGTACATTGTGTCGCTCGTGAATCAGGAGGACTTTTTGCTTGACGATTGAATCAATACTTTGTTAGTTTCTAAGGTTTTCATTGAATTCAAAATGTCAAAATGGTCTGATTATGTCGTTTTAAATGCAAATATGGTGAAGGAATTGATTGCACGGTCAGAATCATTATGATGGAGGCATGTTTCATCTGATGGTTGGTGAAAATTGGCCCTTTATTTAAATGATTGCTTGTTAGGTTTCTATAGATGCTTAAGCATTTTTCTTGTGGAAGATGGTTTTGAGATCTTCTGGAAATATACTTGAACCCTGCTCTAGAGATGGAAATTCATTGTGTCGCACGGTGAACGTGTCATCGCTGAGCCTGCAAGTTTAAGATGAAGTATATTGCCCAAATTCTATGAAATGGATGCTGAAGTTGGATCAATTTTTATATTTCTGAAGAGTCGTTATCAATGCCAAATTGCTGCACTTTTCAGCGAATTACTCCAAACAAACCAAAGCCAATCCGAATTGATCCTGTAACAGATCTGCTACATAAAAAATATGTTTCTTTTTCAAGTGTTTCATATCGTCGAGTCTACACCTATAAAAAAAAATATCCACGAGTGTACCCATTCCTTTTTTCATTCCGATCATAAGTGTTGAAGGTGTTTCTTTACATAAATTGTGCAATTATTTTTGTTTTCTATTTATATTAATTGTATGAGTGGGAAAACGGTGTACCCCTTCAATTTTACAATTTGATTCAAGTTTCTGTTTCCAAATATCTAGGAAAGGTATTAACTGGAATGTGAAATATAGCATTGTGCAGTTCAAGCAACATCCAAGTGAAAAGATTGCTTGAGAATGTCAACTTATCTGCCTTTTCTGGATAATTGGGTGCAGCTGAACTTGACATTTTAGTTTTTTCTTCCCTGTGTTAGTAGAAAACTCCAAGTTATTGGAAGTAATATGCTAAGCTACACAAAAAGGGTTCATATGTCTTGTTTGTGTGGGTATCCAGGAAGAAAATATAAGGATCAAAAGCATGGAGGTGCGAGAACAGATATGTAATTACTTAATAGAAAAATAAACGACAGTAATTGCAGCTAAATGTCTTGCAGAGATCTGCCCAGTTGACTAGTTTAGCTTCTCCTCTAACTATTTGGCTGGCCGCTATTGTTTTGAGTCTTGACTCTTGGTAGCATGATGCTTTTATTTTTATGGATCTTGTTTCTGAGCCTATGCAACTCTTAGGCACTTGTTTTTAATTTTTAGAATGGTGATGATTCTTAAGCAATCTTTTCACATGCTTCTAGCTGCTAGCAGTTAGTCAAAACTTGGATAACTTGTCAAGGCAGCCTCAATTGGTCATGATCTTAGGCAAAAATATTTTTAGCCCTAGGGTAAATTTCATCTCATTAATGGTTAGAGATGTCTTAGAGGCAAAATAACCCCACTATACCATTGCAGAATAACTAATAACTGTGTTTGCCCTAACTTATGCACTTGAACTATGGTACATAATATGAATGCCAACATATTTTGAACTCCATCAATAATTAACACTTGTTAACTATGGGCATCAATCTAATTCCTAGAACTCCACCATTAAAATATTGAAAAATTAAATGTTATATTATTGAGATTTACATTTCTCACCATATGCTGCAATAAAAAAGTATTGGAAAAGGATAAAAAACGATTCTCTATTCACAATAAATTAGCACATATATATAGTTCCTTTTGTGCCTCACTACCATTATATACCTATTAAACAGGTAGCACAGGCTGGTAAACACTTTTCTTGAAAAAATGTCATTTGGTGTTACCTTGTTAAAGTAGCAAATACTGATAGGTCCATACAGTTTCATAATGTCAGCTTGCCTTTAGGGTAGGGCTGGTAAACAGGCCAAGATTCCCTTGTTTGGCTGAGCTTTATAGTTTAACTGCTAGCTTGGGCTTGGCATGAACTCAAGCTTAATAGTTCTGGTTTCGCTCTTGAGCTAAGCTTGAGTCAGCTCGTTATGAAATATGCTGAAATGTTATTGTTTTAGCACCTTGTATAGGGAAGAGTCAAACTCTTTGACTTTTCCCTTTGAAACCATGCCTCCTAACCAATTTCTATGCATCACTTTTTTTCCAGAAAGACTATATGAGTTGAACCAAATAGAGTAGTGCATCTTTAGGCTTTGGCTTGATGCATGTAAAAAGCTTTGACTTTGGCTCAATTATGCCTTGACAAGCTAGTTTATAAGTCTTGAGAAAGCTGGTGATGACCTGAAGAGAGCCATGTCACAAGCATCTTGGCTTGTTTACCGGCCGTACTGGTGGGAGATATGAACTGTTAAATTATGTAATCAAATAGTGTAATCCAATATATTTTTTTTATATATATAAGGTACTACATATACATATATTATATATATGTATATGTATCTACCGATTATATATATAAAATATATAGTAGCTGTAAGGGTATTTCAGTCATTTTCTCTTTTTACGCATATTCATCTTCTTGAATATGTTTGTATTTTGTATTTTTATTTCTTTTCTTTTTTCTTTTTTTAAAATATGTACTTTGTGTACCTTGGGGGGCCCACATATAGTCGTTGGGCCCCTCCAACGGTCACATTTGTGACCGTTGGAGGGGGGGGGGGGGCTCCAACAACTACATGTGGAGCCCCTCCAAGGCCCACTAAGAGCTCTATAAATTGGCCCCTCTCCTTTGGGTCAAAGCCCAAGTATTGGGTCAAAGCCCAAGTATTCATGGCTTTGGGTCAAAGCCCAAGTATTCAATAAAGATTATATTTTTGCATTTTGTGAGATTGATTGATTTGTGCTTGTGTGCACAAGTGTTCTTAGTATTCTTATTGTGCATGTGTGCACTTGTCTTTTATCAAGAATATTGGTCTTGATTATAGTATCTTATTGAAGATACTTTTACAATGAACATCACCGGAAAAAACTTATCACATTGAAAGTTGTTTTCCCCCTTCTTTTTTATATTTGTATAGAAAATTATTTTATAGGGATGGATTTGAGAGTATCCATGGAGGCTATGGTATAGGAGAAAGAAACGAAAGTGGAGAAAGAATTTTAGATTTTGGTTTGTCCTATGATATGATCTTAGCAAACACTTGGTTTAGGAAGAGAGAGGCTCACCTAGTAACATTTAAAAGTGGGGTTAATAAGAGTCAAATAAATTTTTTCCTACTTAGAAAAAGGGATAGGGGTTGTTGCATCGACTGTAAGGTTATACCGGGAGAAAGTGTAGCTACACAACATAGAGTCTTAATTTTAGATCTTAGAATTAGACAATGCCGTAAAAGGGATAGACATAGGATAGATCCTAGAATTAAATGGTGGGCACTGAAAGGAGCTAAACAAGGAATGTTTGTAGAGCAAGTAGTTAAAGAAGTTGATTCGTGTCTCGAGGAGGATTCAGAATCAATGTGGAATAAGATAGTGGGTGGCATGAAAAAGGTGGCTAAGGAGGTATTGGGTGAGTCTAAAGGCGGTGCACCGCTAGGTAAGGATACATCGTGGTGGAACGAGGATGTCAAATTAGCTATTAAGGTTAAAAGAGAGTGTTATAGAAATCTAAGTAAGAGTCGTGATAAATGAGAATTTGGAGAAGTATATGATAGCAAAGAAGGAAGCTAAAAAAGCAGTTCGGAACGCAAGTGATAAGGTATATAAGGAGGTTTATAACAAGTTGGATACCAAAGATGGCGAGAAGGATATTTATAGGTTTGCAAAGATGAGAGATAGAAAATCGAGGGATCTGGGTATGGTTAGATGTATCAAAGATGAAACGCAAAGGGTTTTAGTCAAAGATGAGGAGATTAAGGAGAGATGGAAAGATTATTTTGATAAGCTATTTAATGAAAGTCATGCTCAGGATCTTGGAGACTTCTCCATTCCTTTTCATGAGATGAATCGTGACTTCATGCACAAGATTCAAAAGAAAGAAATTGCAGAGGCTAAATTGCAGAGGCTTTGAAGAAAATGAAATCAAGAAGGGCAGTTGGCGCAGATGGTATACCTATCGAGGCTTGGAAATGCTTGGGAGAGAAAGGTTTAGAATGGTTGACAAATCTTTTTAACAAGATTTGGCGGACAAATAAGATGCCTAATGAGTGGAGGAAGAGTACTTTGGTGCCTTTATATAAGAATAAGGGTGATATACAAGATTGCACAAACTATCGTGGTATAAAACTCATGAGTCATACTATGAATGGGAGAGGGTGATTGAATCTAGGTTGAGGAAGGTTGTCATGATATCGGAGAATCAATTTGGTTTTATGCCTGGAAGATCAACTATGGAAGCTATACATCTTCTTAGACAACTTATGGAGAGAAATAGAGAGAGGAACAAAGATTTGCATATGGTTTTTATTGATTTGGAGAAGGCATACGATAGAGTACCTAGGGACGTTCTCTGGTGGACAATGATGAAGAAAGGTGTTTCTCTCAAGTACATTAGTATAATTAAAGATATGTATGAAGGAGTAGTAACCAATGTTCGCACTTGTGGAGGGGTGACAACTAACTTTCCTATAACGGTTGGGTTACATCAATGATTTACATTAAGCCCATTCCTATTTGCTATAGTGATGGATGAGCTTACGAGATCAATTCAAGAAAATGTGTCGTGGTGTATGTTGTTTGCTGATGATATTGTTTTGATTGATGAGTTTAGAGCTGGGGTTAATGCTAAGTTAGAATTATCGAGACAGACATTGGAAGCAAGAGGTTTTAAGTTGAGTAAGGGTAAGACAATACATGGAATGTCAGTTTAGTAAGCAACGAAGTAGTGATGGGAGTGTAGTGAAGCTTGGTGAGCAAGAAATACCGATGGATGATTGTTTCAAATATTTGGGATCTATCATTCAAAAGTATGGAGAAATCGATGGAGATGTAAATCATAGGATAAAGGTTGGGTGGATGAAATGGAAAAGTGCAACTGGAGTGTTGTGCGATCGTAGAATGCCATTGCGGTTGAAGGGAAAGTTTTATAGGACGACTATTAGGCCCGCTTTACTATATGGTACGGAATGTTGGGCTGCCAAGAGACATCATATTAAAAAAATGAGTGTAGCTGAGATGCGTATGCTGAGATGGATGTGTGGAAATACAATAAAAGATAAGATTCAGAACGAGGAGATACGTAAGAAGGTAGGCGTTGCACCCATTGAAAATAAGATGAGAGAGAATCGTTTATGGTGGTTTGGACATATTCGGCGAAGGCCTAATGATGCGCCAGTTAGAAGGACGGAGAAATGGGAAAATATATTAGTTAAAAGAGGTCGGGGTATGCCTAGGAAGACATGGATGGAGGTAATAGGAAAGGATATGAATTCTTTGAACCTCACCGAGGACATGGCATTGGATAGAAATGATTGGAGGAGAAGGATTCATGTGGAAGACCCAGAATGATTTTCTTTTTTGGTTCATATCGCCGACCCCAATTGTTTTGGGATGAAGGCGTAGTAGTTGTTGTTGTTGTATAGAAAATTATTTTGTTTTTACATAATCATATTCTTAGAATAAAGGTAAACAAATTTCAATCTATTTCTGTTTCCTTTCCTCTTCTATGATTTTAATTGCTGAAAGTGTTAACGTGGTTGTTCTTTTCCAGCTTCGCTTAAAGGAAAGAAAGCTGATTCACTGAAAAAGAGTGGGAAGGAATCTACTGTCACTTCAATTTCTCCTGGTTGGTGCTTTTGGCCATAAACCATTTAATTTTTTTTGTTTTTTTGTTTTCTCTAGATTTTGATGTTGTTCTAAGTTTAGTTAGGTATACATGTATTTGCTGGAATTTGGCTATATGGCACTTACAATGGATGGTCCAATAATGCAGGGAAATCAGGAAAAGGTGCAAATCTGGATAAAATAGGTAAGGCTGGTAAGAGCATACCTGCAAAGACAGTGAAACCTGCAGCTAAAGTAGAAACTAGAATTGAAGATGGTAAGTTCTTATTTCTGTTCTTACTCTTACAGGACTCTTATAGAGCAACTTATCTTGTTTTGGTCCATCATCAACCTAATCATAACATTGTTTAGCGTGAAATTTACAGGTAGATACCCATATAAGTGCATCAAGTTTGAATTAACTCTTATTTTACTCCCAAAGATGGATTTTGTATGCTGTTTGGCCTGATTATGCAACTGATTCTTGCATGTCATTTAAGGGGCTTTTGCATATGTGGGATGCCTATTGCCTGGGGCCTGCGTGCCCATGCAAATGTGGGATATGCAGACACCCGGGACACCACTTCCTGCACATCCCTTTGGGATGCGTTTTGCTGTCCCAGAGTATTCCTTCCTCCCCTCTGGAATGGGGAGGACAGGACACCTTTAAGAAAAAAAAAATCAGCCTTGTCCAGGGCTGTCTGCAGACAGGACAGGACATGGGTGTCCTTGTCCTCCCCTGTCTGCAAATCAAACTCCCTCTACCTGAAAATTTTATTTAGCCCTGAACTACTAATACAATTCTGTAAATAAGCTACAAACACTGATCATGTGCATGTATTAAAATCTGGAGTATCAAGGTACAGGTTACCTTTTTTTACCAATTACCAGTATCTGCAAAATTCCTCCTTTGAAGTACTAACTGGATGTTAAAAGGAAAAAAGAAAAATAACAAAGTGAAAGTGAACATTTATGGAAAGGAAGAGTATGAGGGAGGAGATGAATTCTGTGAATTCACTAAATTGCTTATAAATTAGGATTGTACAATCATGAGCATTTTTTTTTAAAAATAATCATTAAAAAAACTGAATGAGAAGGCATATTGAATAAGGTTTTATTCTGGACCTGAATCCCAAACTGAATGAATTTATTCTGGAAATTCTTTCCTGAAATAGGTTCAAGTGCCTGTGGCCCATAAGAAGTTGTCGAGGATATGGGATAGCCACCAAAGGTCATGATATCTTGAATTTATTATATTTTGCCTTTTTTGAGGATGAGAATTCCAAAATGTCACAATAAATTAAAAAAAAAAACTCTAAGAACAAAAGTGTTGCATTAACATGTTGAATTTTTGAATTTTGAATTTTGAAGTTTTATTGTTACTACTATAAAAAGTGAGATTTCTCTAGATCAAAAAATCACTTTTAAATTCTGAGGATAGGTTTTATCTTGTCTCTGATATAGAATGTAGATCGCCTGACCAAGTGAATTGCAGCTGCCATATTGATGGCAGTTGACAAGCTACTACTGATTGGAACCTGATTTCAAAGGAGGAGGAACCGTGGGTAATAGTTTAGATTGTGTCAATTTATTTGAACATTTTGCCAATCTTAGCCTTGAGGGTGTTCAAAGTAACTTGGATCGCATGGGAACATTATTGCTAAGATTTGGTGTTTATAGTAGATTGTTATGCAATTAAGTAGTGTGTGCTGATGGGTAGTTTAAAGCATCTTTTGTTAATAACATGGATGTGAATCACATAGGATCCTTAGTATGAGATTCCCATAATATTCAAATTTGCTTCTGTTTAGGAGTTCAGGATGTATTTGCATGTTGAGTTTGGAGAATATATTGAAATCCTGAGAAAACATGCCTTCTTATGATTCAACCACTTTTGTTATCTTGGATTGGTAAATACAATTTTGTTTGGATGTGGTGGGCATTGCAGAAATCCCACAAAATGCTAAATGTCTGATGGACTGTGAAGCTGCTGTTCTTTTGGATGGTATTCAGGAGCAGTTGCGAGCACTGTCTGATGATCCGACAGTCAAGATATCCAAGTAATGTTGTTCTTTGGAACCTTTGAGTTAAATTTGATATTTTTTCCTCATGTCTGTCTTAGCTAACCATTGAGTGTTCACACATCTTAAAAATTCTCTTTGCAGATCATTTGATCATGGCTTGCAGTATGCTAAGAGCAGTGCTCGTTATTCAAAGCCAGAGTCTGTGAAGCAAGTGCGAGAGTATCCTTTTGAATGTTGCTGAATTCTGAACCTTGGTTTATCTCAAACTAAAATAGCTATCATTTCCCAACTCAAACTGATATTTTGGATCCTTAACTTCAGATGCAGAGTTCTCAGCACTTACAAACTCTCTGATGTGGAGGTTAGGAACAAAACAATCTCTTTCTACAGCTTATATGTTACTTCAACTTTATAAAAGTACCCATGTTATTTTGCTGCAGCAATGCCTGATTGGAAACGCATGCCCTGAAACAGTGGATGAAGTATATTCTCTTGTGCCATCTGTAAAGGTACATGCTACATCTTGTTGTGTGTGTGTGTGTGTGTGAGAGAGAGAGAGAGAGAGAGAGAGAGAGAGAGAGAGAGAGAGAGGTTATTATTAGACCAAGTTGTTTGAGCTACCCGGAGAAAGGCTGGACCAAGTATCAGCTAATCAAAATGTGAATTAAGGGTATGTGTTGTTATGTCCTTTTCCCTAATTTTATTCATGTTTTTATTTTGTTAAAGAATCAATAAAGCATTTGACTTTTATTGTCAAACTGAAGCAGTTACCTTTTTTGGGTATCAAATGTCAATTAGGACTGCTCTAAAATCCTCATTTGGCTGTTTCTACAAAAATCATGTTGCATTTACATTATATTGTTTTGAGCAAACAATGCCAATCTGAAACCTCTTGTCAAAATGGACTGGAATGATAACATTCCAACCCGAAGATCTTTCCCACATATACCCACATAAAGCAACAATATTTATTCCTTCATGCACAAAGGGCTCTTCTTGACCTTTCAGCTTGTTTATTTCTTCTAGTCACTCATTCTTGTCCTTGAGTGCTTGACACTTGTGAGGAACCATTGTTAATCTGTCCAAGCATTGTGGCATTGTTTTGCCAGACCAAGGGATTGATGCAAGAAGGAACCATAAGAGACATGCTTGCTGATTTGGCCAAGCATAAAGATGCAAAGTAGATAACAGTTGTTGCTGCTGCACATTCAGATTCATGGTAAAAAGGTTTTTTTCCGCTCAAGTTATACTCTCTGGTCCTCTTTTTTTCCCTTTTTTTATTTGATAGTCAATCTGGGGATGTGAAATACTTTTTACATTTGTGAAGGTTTGGGCATGATCTTTTTTGTGTGTAGGTGTGGCATTTGTTGATGCATTGAGCGTGCAACTGCCCCTTCATGCAAGTTCCCACGCCTTTTTGAGTTGCCAGATTTTGTGAAGTGCAGTCTCTGATAAAAACACTGCAACTACCTGTATATATGATGATGTATCTGCCCTTGTCTAAAGTAGATCGGGCATTTAAACTGTGTTCAAACATTTTGGATGTTATCAAAATTTTAAGACAGGTTTTTAAGTTTCTGTTTTTGTTTTGTTTGGGGCAATGTTGTTAGTATCAATGTGAATAGGCTTGAATCGACCACTTTGTATTGTATCGGCCAGAAATCGATACGAAACCAAGCTGATTCGGCATTTTTTTAAATATTTTTTAATGTCTTAATATTGTTAGTATTTTTATGTTATTTTAATATGCTAGTGACATGTGTCGTCTGCTGGTTAAAAAATGGCCGATTCAGTTCAGAATCAGAATCGGCTAATTCCCCTGAATCATTTTCAGGGTCCGATATGATTCTGACAGCATTGGTTTGGAGAGCCTATGGTGCAGTACAACTTCCAAGCCTTACCATCCCTTGCTGCCAGTTGAAAATCCCTAGTTAAGGATATGGCTTGGATCATGCTTGTTGTGGCGAGCTGAACCAAGTTTGAGTTTATGACAGAGCCTGATCTAAATGAGCCAATCTCAAACTGGCTCGTGTATAAGACATACATTATTTTGTATTGCAAGTCAATAAGATTTGAACTCTTGACCTGCATATCCCAAATCTCAGATTCTTGACTTTTTAGGACATTTTTGCCTTTTGCACATGCTAACCTATTAAGCTTTGTGTGATATATAAGTACGATGGTAAGTTTGCAACCTTTCAATAAAAGGAAGATTTATAGGATCATTTCACGGACCTTATGAATTTCACATAAACAAATTCGAGAAATTAGCTGACTTTCATTACAACAAAGGAGATTCACATATCAAAACATGTGCATCTCTTGAGGTTCGCAACCTCTATGTGAACCTTCTCTAATTGAAAGGTTCTAGCTCGGCAAGTTCGCCCCATGCATTTGCAACTATTCCAAAATTTGTGCGTACGTCATGTTGACCTTTTTTAACTGAAAGCATGTGAATCACTGCAAATATAGTACGATCTTCGCAAATATAGTATGACATTTGCAAAGATACCCTGTGAACCTCGCTTAAGTAAATACTCCTCAAGTAGCTTCGTAAATGTGTTGACATTCACAATGAATTATTGTGAATATCCTCGACGTTCACACTCTAATTCAAGCTCCGCAAATACAGTACTATTGGCAAATATAATACGACATTCGCGAATAAAACCTATGAACCTCCTTTAACTAAATACTCCTCACATACATTCACAAATGCATGACGCAAATACTTGTGAATGTCATCACTCAATTGAGGACATTCTTGTTACGTTCACAAGATGATCTTCTAACCTCATTTGCAGAGACCGTATGAGCAGTAAATATGATGCTTTATTTTTTCAAAAGCAATGGTTCGCATTTCAAGGCTATTTTCACGTAAACTAATTTCTTTTTTGTTGTCAACCCTTTTTTTCTTTGCAAAATTTTCTAGTGACTATTTTTTGCAGTTATTTTCTGGCAAAATTCTTTGACGTTATTGCTTGCTTTTTGTCGTACGATGATACTTCATCGACAACTTTATGAGAAATTGGAACATCATCGATGGCGAGATATTCTAGTAAGCACATCTTTAATGGTTGAATCAGTTGTTTTTAAATTTTTTGGTAGAATTAATTATTTTTTAAAACATTAGTATAAATCAATTATTTTGTAAAAAATTGCATGGTTTTCAAGTTATCTTTGCACGTTCAATAGTTTATTTTGTTTTTTGTTTGTTTAATTTAGTTTTATGTTTCTCAATTTCTCGCTTTGTTTCATTAATTTGGTATGCTTTCATTTTCATGTGATCGTTTAACTGATGTGGTCATGCGCTTTACACTACAAAAAATTTATATTTAGTGTATTGTTTGCCTTTGATTATTAAATTTATTGAATACACTTTTTTTCTGGGAAGTGGCAGATGGATTTTGCATATCTTCATGCTTATGAGCAAGTACTTTTTCATAGAACCCCTTATAGAAAAATTTATACTAGATGCTATCTCGTACCCTTTTTTGTGCTTCCAATTTTATCACTATGTCTATATATTCGGTTACAAAGTGTAACTTTTTTGTGAAATCTGAATAATAACTCTTGCTTCATTGTGAATGGTTTGTATTTGTTTATTTTGCATGCTTTCAATATTTTAATGTCAAGAACCTACTTTTGTTTATTTTATTTCAACAGTAGCAATTTTCTATTAACAAGAAACTCTTAGAGGTCTTTCTTAACATATAACAGGATCATTAGATTATTGGTTGTAAAATAGTGTCAAGCAGAAAGATATAAAATATTGTTAGTTGCTATCAACATGAATTTTATACGGATCACCAATTTTTTTATTTTGTTTTAAAGAAAAGTCTTCATTTATTTATTATAAAATAATGATTTAAGATATTGTCATGAAGGTAACCTACTGATGAAACAAAGAAACATAGAGATTACACACTAGTTGATCGGTCCTACTATGGAGTATGGAGGAGGATTGACACATGGGTAGAGAGAGAACCTATTCTATGACCATAAATATGGGTATCCCACATATACCACAAAAAAATGCAGCATTAGTAAGTGAAAGCCCATGAATCTAATGCTCAAATAAGAAACAACTAATACCTTCAGAGATAGCAAGTACAACTCCTAAAGTTGCAGAAAAGGTTGATGAGTTTGTAACCAAAATCATGTCTCATATCTTGAAAACGTCTAAGGAAGGGGATTCATATGTACAATTAACAACAACAACAACTATGCCTTCATCCCAAAACAATTGGGGTCGGCGATATGAACCAACAAAGAAAATCATTATGGGTCTTCCACATGAATCCTTCTCCTCCATTCATTTCTATCCAATGTCATGTCCTCGGTGAGGTTCAAAGCATTCATATCCTTTCTTATCACCTCCATCCATGTCTTCCTAGGCCTACCCCGACCTCTTTTAACTAATATATTTTCTCATTTCTCCATCCTTCTAACCGGAGCATCATTAGGCCTTCGTCGAATATGTCCAAACCACCGTAAACGATTCTCTCTCATCTTATTTTCAATGGGTGCAATGCCTACCTTCTTACGTATCTCCTCGTTCTGAATCTTATCTTTTATTGTATTTCCACACATCCATCTCAACATACACATCTCAGCTACACTCATTTTTTGAATATGATGTCTCTTGGCAGCCCAACATTCTGTACTATATAGTAAAGCGGGCCTAATAGTCGTCTTATAAAACTTTCCCTTCAACCGCAATGGCATTCTACGATCGCACAACACTCCAGTTGCACTCTTCCATTTCATCCACCCAACCTTTATCCTATGATTTACATCTCCATCAATTTCTCCATACTTTTGAATGATAGATCCCAAATATTTGAAAGAATCATCCACCGATATTTTGTGCTCACCAAGCTTCACTACACTCCCATCACTACTTCGTTGCTTACTAAAACGACATTTCATGTATTCTGTCTTACTCTTACTCAACTTAAAACCTCTTGCTTCTAATGTCTGTCTCCATAATTCTAACTTAGCATTAACCCCAGCTCTAGACTCATCAATCAAAACAATATCATCAGCAAACAACATACACCACGACACATTTTCTTGAATTGATCTCGTAAGCTCATCCATCACTATAGCAAATAGGAAAGGGCTTAAAGAAGATCCTTGATGTAACCCAACCGTTATAGGAAAATTGGTTGTCACCCCTCCACAAGTGCGGACATTGGTTACTACTCCTTCATACATATCTTTAATTATACTAATGTACTTGAGAGAAACACCTTTCTTCATCATTGTCCACCAGAGAACGTCCCTAGGTACTCTTTCTTCATCATATGTACAATTAGTAATGAAAAAAATTGAATGAGCCATTGACTGAGTTTGTGAATGTTGCTAACCTTAATGCCCAATTAGAAGAAGCAGGAAATGTAACCACCCATAGTGACAGTAGTGAAATGGAGATAAAAATTATCAAAACTATGAGGGTGGGAAGGGTGGAGGTACCTAAGCAAAGAGAGGATGTCAAGATTGAGGTGAAAGAGATTATAGAGAAGATAGTGACCGACACTTATGGCAACTCTCACTTTGATGACAATCAAGTAGCCATCTTCATCATTCGCCTCTTTCAAGATTTATGGGGTTAAGTCTAGCATGCTAAGATAACTTAAATCTTGCAACAAGCATAACTGAAAGAATTGATGCAAGAAAATTACTCAAATACTCAGTTATATTATCCTGCATGTATTTCTATATTCTCAGGCTCAATATATGTATTTTTGTCTAAAATATAACATTTCTCTAATCATGCTTATCATATTGAAGTTCAAAAATATACAATCATTTTCTATATGGTAGCTAACACATATGCATCCATTCTATCTCTCAAAAAAGCATAATTTTTAAGAATATGGCTAGATAACATGCAAGATATATACTACATTATCAATCGTATATACTTACATGCAACTATCTCATACATGCAAATAAAAGCATTGTTTATTATTAACATACATGCTTATAATATCTCTTACCTCAAACGTAAGCACTTATAGTTGTGTCTATACATTACACAAAGACCTACTTAATTACTGAACAATAATTGTTATATTTTATAAAATTATCAAACTATCTTTCTTAAAGGTGGTTTATTCGACCTCAATTTTCATGATGTATGTTTGGTTATGAGATAAGGATGGTCATATTCCTCTCTGTGTCTCCATTTCAATGACCCAAACATCACCCGATTCTAAGTTATGGGTGAGAAATTATGACTATTTTACTAATCTCATGTTATAAAGGTATTTTGGTCTTTTTACTATCCAGCAGTATGGTTTCAGTCTAAATTGAGACTGAAAGGTTCAGTCTCTATCTCTTTAGTTAAGCAATCTACATCCAAATCTAGTTTGGGTTCAAACTCTCTCTCTCTCAAATTAGCAAACTGGATCAAGATTCAGTTTGATACAACTGAACCAGACCCAGTTCAATATGGGTTTGGTACCAACTGGGCCCAGATCCCATTCGGTCTGAGTTTGGTCCAAATTGAACCCAAACCCAGACTCGGTTTGTCTATTTTATGACAAAAAATTGAGATAATTTTTATCTCGATATACATATTTTTTTAAAAAAACTCTTTGACTAGACTCGATCTCGGTTGTACTCACACCGAGTCGGTCTTCAATCTGACCCAACCTGGTTTAGGTAGACACCTAGACCAGTTTGGGTCAAGCCGACATGATCTGGTTCAGCCTAAAGAGAGTCTGTCAACATTCTGTTGGAAACGGAAATGATCATTCCTCTTTTCTTTTTCTTTGTTTTTTCAGTGAGTGTGGCGGAGAGAGACCCTCTCTCTCTCTCTCTCTCTCTCTCTCTCTCCGGAAGCAGATCAGAGAAGGGGGAGGAGTTTACCTGTCAGCAGTTTCGTTCTCCCTTTCTCTTTCTCTCTCGCTCTCGCTCTCCTTCACCTCCTATCCTCTCTGCAACTCCCTCCCTCTCTCTTCCTTTTTTTTTCTGGTTGCTGAGGAGACGATGGGGGCGGATGGGGTTGTGTGGTTTCTTAAATAAAAACCTTACAACCGTGGGAGCCTCCATGCTCCCACTTTCTCAAAATCGTGGGAGGGAGCACCCACGATTCCTCCCTCTCATCTCGATGACGAATCGTTCCTCACTAGGAGGAACGATTTTCCTCAATGTTTATCTCAACTTCAAGTAGGGTCTATATATTATATCTCATGGGCGGTTTCTCCGTGTAAATGTAAAAAAAAAATAAAAAATTAATAAGAACCTCGTATCAACATCTATCATATTGGAAAATGTGATTTCTTTTATTGAAATTTGAAAAATACTCATTCATCATCATAAAAACAAAAAAGGTTTGAAGTCTTAATGATGAAGGTTGCAATTCCAAATTTGGTGTAGGGCTTTGTTTGCCTTTTAAGAAAATATAAACTCTTTTTTGACATTTCAGAAAATTGAGGTTCATATTTGGAATTATGGATAAAAGATTGGAGCCATAAATGAAATTTTCTCTTTATTTGTTCATAATCTAATCTTCCACTCGTTGGTGAGTGAGAAGGGAAAAGTGAAGCTCAACCTTTCATGCTGCCAGCTGTATAAGAGAAGGTAGTCTTCAGCGATCCTAACCTACCTGGACGATTTTCGGCTCTGGTACTTATTTTTAAAATGTTTTTTGTCGTCACAATTTATTTCAATTTTCATGAAAGAAACAGTCACTTCAATGCGTCACTAGCCGGAAGTAGACTTTGATATCTCACTCGCAAACGCTCAGGAACTCCTCCGATCTCGTTCGTCGGAATCCTCCATGAACGGCGAGGATTTCGTCTTCCTCCCGAGACGTCGCCTCTCCGTTGCCTTTGCCCTAAACCCCGAAAACCCTAATTCTCCGACGTTCGGTTGAGAATCAGATCCATTTCCTTGTGGTTTTCCCCTGAGAAATCTTCTACTAATATGCAGAAGACGGCTCAGGCGTGGTTCATGGGCGGGCCGAGCAGCTCTGAGCAGGAGAAGCCCGCCTCCCTCCTTGCCGATTGGAACTCCTACGCCGCGTCGCGATCGTCGGAGGACGCCGGATCGTCGGGATTCGGGTTCGATCTCGAGGCCGCCGTGCGGACGGCCAACGATAAAGTCTCCGGGACGTTCAATGTGTAAGAATGGATTACGATATCTTAATTTTTACCTCTTTCTTGTATCTCCTGTTTTTTTTTTCGGATAATTTTGGTGTATGAATTGGGAAGTTTGAGGTGATTGAGATATTCTGCTGAATTTTGGGTGGTGGAATTAGGGTTAGGGTTTCTATTCTCCTTTTTATATGTTTTTTAGCTCTCTCACTTTTTAATTTTTTGAAATCTTCCTGGTTCGATGTGGATCTGTATGAATAATTCTGTCTTTTCTTTTCTTTTCTTTTTCCTCTGGTTGCTTCTCACCTTCTTGTTTTCTGAATTTTGAAGGAAACATTGGTGTGTTAAAATGTAGGTGAGTAGGTAACTGCGTGTTGATTGTAGGTCGGTTTTTGTTCTGCTCTTCTTTTTCCATTTGAAGATCGACTCAGTTGTGAGGTTTTTGTTGCAATGTGAAGCGTTTTGAATAATATTTTAAGCTTCATATTTCTTTCTGAAAATCTGATTTTGGATCGTCTCACGTTGAGATTCTATCAGAAAATTTTCCAATTATTCGATTCTTCCCGTCCAAAATCTCAAGCTTTGGATGTCAAACATGTAAGAGAGAATAATTTGCATTTTTCATTGTTTTTCCGAATTTTGAATCTTTGAATGTATCAAATGGGTTTTGTGAGCTTGGTTAACGCCTCCCTGGTATGGTCTCTCATTGGTGTTAGCTATATAAATTTTCATACTGTTTCTTGTATGAAAGTGATTGACTTAATATGAACTCAGGTTGGAAAAAGTTGCTGTAATTTTGTGTTGTCACTTGTCACCTGTAAAACTGTAGTCTACTTTCTGAAAACTCCCCTCAAGCTTTCTATTTAATTATTTGACTGCTGCTTGACCATGAAGACATGGCTAAACTTCAATACTTTGTCTGGATAACATTACCCTCTATTAAACTTGCATGCCTCTGTTCTCTTCTCCTCTCCAGTATCTACAGCAGTTTCTCTTATTGGAAAGACCAATAAATCCATGACTAATCTTTCCTGGTTCTACATATATTGAAGTATCTCATGGCACATGATTTCAGGGATATGTTTATCTTTTCATTTCTTCTTCTTTCTTATTCTTGACTGCAAGATCATTTTGATGATGATAATAGCAGAAGTTGTTTAGTTGGTTTCAATTCCATTATTTGAAAGATTCTTGCTGCTTTGTTGTGGAGAACCTGAAATAATTGTTGGTTGTCTGTGATTCACTCACAAATTGCATAGAGGGCTATGTGTGCTTATGGTAACAGTCAATGTTGTTTGAAGATTGTCTTTTCTGTCTCCATTAGTCATGTTACTTTTGTTAGTTTGCACAAAAATTGGGTAGATGAACAATGTGTTTTTCAGAAAGTACTGGTAAAGAATCTCCTTAGGTATAAGTTTGTTAGATATCCAAAGTGCTTATCCCCAGATGGTCATGTACATTTTCTTTTGCCTCATAGAAGTGGTGGATGCACACAAGTGCCAAGAGAACATTTGAATTGTTAACAAACATATCTTGAATCCTTGACCTCTAGCCTCGACTAATATGCTCGAGCTTATATTTTCTCTTATGTTTACAACCTTCATGTTAAAAAGTTATTGTAGCCCTTTTTGAAACATAAAAATACTAAAAGATAGGGTTGGATTTGGAATAAGTTTGTGGTTCTCAAGTTATAGTTTTTAGCCTATGTCACAGGGATTCGGCCAGACAGGTGCCGCACCCGCGTCGACGCGACGCGGGTGTGGCACCCGGTGCGGTCAACCCAACCCTGGGTGCAGTCAACGCACCCAGGGTCATTTTGGTCCATTTTTTGGATTTTTTTTTTTAAAAATTGCCCTATGAAATGGGCTGCGGAATTTAAAAAAAAAAATCTTGGGGGGGGGGGGGGGGCGCTGCCCCCCTATAACCTCCCGCCAGGGGGGAACCCCCGGACCCCCCTTCTATATATTTTTTGCCGCACCCGCACCCATGTAACATAGTTTTTAGCACTTGACTTGTGGCTTGGTTTTATAAAATACCAGAAGAATGGAATTGGTTTTGTGAAAATAGCTAAATCTTCATGCATTTATGTGAGCTGTTAGCTTAAAATTGAAGTTCCATAGACTTGGTTTTAGTATGAACAATATTTGAGCCTCTGGACAAAATGTTGTGTGATTGGATTTTCATGGAGAGGTATAATATTGATTCTTTTGTCAATGAAAATTAGGAGGAGCTTACATTTTTAAGTGACAAATTCAATGTCCCAGTCATGTGCAAAGACCCATAAAGCTAGTGTCTAGGAGAACACATACATCTAAGCAGTTCTGGACTCTTTGGTTGTATTGCTGCTAATGGTTATGATGTGACGAATCTCTGCTACTTGAAGTTTTGACTATATACCAGTTATGTTTTCTTATTTTGGGTATAAACATCTCAAGAGTCAAGACTATCCCAGCTGATGGTTTTGCTTGAGGCATGGTCTAGTTATTTTCAGGACTTGTCTCCTTAATCTTGTATCCTGTTTGGTGTTTTTGATGCATATTTATTTTGCATATGATAGCCTATCACCTGGTTAAACCATGAGTTTTCATCTTCCTGTCACTTAGATCTGCTTAGAGCCAATTACATGATTAGTAAGGTCAATACAATAGCCATTGAAGTTGTTGGGCTTTGTGCCAGTTTACTGGCTTGTGCATACTGCATTCTTTGTCATTGTTGTAACTATCTTAATAGCTTGACTCTTTTTTCTGTTTTTCTTTGTGGGTCAAATTCTTTTATTCAAGTTTTTGTTTTTAGTTAGTAAATTGTTGTGATAACAATGGTAGTTGGTATATTAACTAAAATTATTGCTTTTGCTTCTATTCTAGGGTTTCAAAAGGAGTCCGTGATCTACCTGGCAACCTACAAACTGCTGCTAGCACTGTGCCATCTGGGAAATCTCTGTTGTACTTTGGGCTTTTCTTGGCAACTGGTGTTTTCTTCATTTTCATCTCCTTCACAATGTTTCTTCCTGTGATGGTACTAATGCCTCAGAAGTTTGCAATATGTTTCACCCTTGGATGTGTCTTTATTATTGGGTCATTTTTCGCACTCAAAGGTCCGAAGAATCAGCTCTCCCACATGACGTCAAGAGAGGTACATGGAATTCTATTTTATTATTAGTGGTCAATTTACTCTTTCTTTCCTGTCTAAAAATTTTTTAGTCAGATTCTAATTGCCTGATGTGTGTTAAGGTATACTAGACTGCAGTAGATTTTGAAATTTTGTGTTACTGGTGATAGTTATTTGGTCCTTGTCATGTGTGTAAACTGATCTGTTGAAATTGTTTCTTGTATGTTGCAGAGACTTCCGTTCACACTGGGATTCATAGGTACCATGGTAGGTACCATCTATGTGTCAATGGTGCTTCACAGTTACGTTCTCTCTGTGCTATTCTCTGTTTTACAGGTATATCCCACTTTGGCCTTGTTCTTGACTCTGCCATTATATACCATTATTTAACACCTTGAATATGTTGTGTTTGACTTCCATTCTCATTATCATCTCTTCAGTGACACATTGTTTTTTACTTCTGTTGCCATCATCATGCATGACACTATGATCATCATGTCAGTGAGGTGTAAACAATCATCGTCATTTACAACCAACTGTTACTATCAACAAAATGATCTCTGCCATTTTATGTAATTATCTTTTCACAGCATCAGAAAAATCTTTATCATCTTTGTGACCTATGTCAAGTCCTAGTTAGTTCAGAAGAAAATCAAGAAAAAAAACAGATTTCCTGTTTTATAACATACCATTTTCCACGTGTATAGATTATCACATTCTTTTTTGTCCTTTTAAATGATTATTTCTCCGTATACTAGAGTTATATTGTACTCGGTCCTTGTCTGTATAGGAAATTTAATCTTATTCACTGTTTGTAGGTACTAGCGCTTGCATACTACGCGCTCTCTTACTTCCCCGGAGGATCTGCGGGGCTGAAGTTCCTTTCATCTACTCTTACATCTTCTATACTAAAATGCTTTGGCCGATGACAGTCGATCTTTCTTGTTTGCATGATGTTTGTGTCTCTCACTCGTTATTTGGAACCCCTTTTTTGGAAAATGTTCAGAATAGACACTGTATTTTGGAGTGATTAGTTCAGTCATTTATTTCCTAAGTATCTAGTTGTCAAATGATTATCAACTAAATTTCATTTTAGATTTGATAGTCAAATGGTTCAAATTGATCCATAGTTTTCCGTACACTGACAAGAATTTGTAAGATTGAGTTGGGCTGTAACAGATGTATCAGTTTCATCACAGATCAATGCCGGCATTTGTCTGGGCATTAACAATAGGAAGTTATGATCAGCCACTAATAACCATATCAAGGAAGTTAGGCCGCACGTTGGGAAGTATTTAATTGCATAATGGGGGTAGGAACATTGAGTGAAACAAATTATCCATTTCTGTGAATCCCAATACCATTAGAGAGAGCATTATGGACTTTTGACAGAAGCACTTTTTTCTTTACCAATTATCTGATAGAGGGGAGCTACTAAGTTGTCTTTGTAAGGTTTTCACTTGTAGTGGCTTTAGCACGAAACGCTCTTGGCTTCTGAAACCCATTCATGGAATTCAAAATTTCCGTTTGGCCGCATACCCTACAAAGCTTGAGAAAGTGGCATCTCTAGGTGTTTGTTTGTGGCTGCTGCATGAAATAAGTTTAGCACAGCCCGGGCGTTGTTTCATATGAAACTTGTTCCCCAGGGGGAGGGGTGTAAAGGGCCTCACCCAAAACACGTCTGTTTCCCTCAACATGCGATATGAACCATTTTCATATGAAAAAGAACCATTTTCTCACATTTGGGTGAAACAATGGGTCTCCAGCGTTCTCTGAGGGTGTTAGGACTTTTGTTATCCAATTTTAAAAGCTTCTCAAGTCAACGAAGAGTTTTAGCTTGGATTCAGAATTTGAATCTTTGGGCATAAGACACTATGATGATCCACTCTATAGCTCTTCTTTTAGCATTCATGGTATATAGAGCATACTGACAAAAGCTAAAAATGGCAAATTCTCGCCCGCTAAAAACTAGTGTTTTTATCGGCAAAATCTCGGTAATAAAAAATATTTTTTAATAACTAAAAAATAAAAATATTTAAAAATAAAACATAGTTTTTTATGATAAATAGCTAATAAAAGCAAAAATATCATGTTTAAAATGTGATATTTATGTTTCTGAGGAAAATATCATAAGAAATTGAAAATATCACAAGAAATTGTCATTTTTAACTTTCAAGTAATTTTTGTGATATTTTTGCAAGATTTTCATAAATATTGTGAGATTTTCCACTATGACATTGAGGAAATGAGAAAACAATGTGACCATTCTCTTCTTGTCTTTTAGAAGACCCTTCACTTCTTGTTGGGAAACTCGATTATCTGAAAGCAGTTTTGCAAGTTGGAAAGCAAGTGCTTTCATGGCTTGGTTTTTTATCAAGGGAAGCACGTATCCAAGGGAATCATATATTTAATACGATAATTACATTTTCACTAAAAAAAACATATTTACATTATTATCGAATTGTGATTCCTGTAATAATGATGATATAATTGAATTATTTTAATTATGTTACAAATAAATTTTAAATATCAATATATTTTTATAATTTTTAAAATGTTATACACATTTAAAATAAATATATCTTAATTCACTTCTTAATTGTTTCTTATTAACTTCTCACTCTCGCTCCTTGATCTTGCCCTCTTCATTTTTCTTTTTTAACATCGGCTGTTATAGATTAGGATGGGGAGTTGCCTGCCTGGCCAGCAAGGTGGTTCAAACCCTGCTGGTGCATGGATATGCTTGTAACTTTTACAGGTGAACAGCGAGGGTTGCTCATCATTGAATAAAAAAATCCCATGAGGTTCAATTAGGGTTGTAGACAGTTCGGGTTTGGTTCTAACCCAGGTAGAACTAAACCCAAACATCCTTTGAGATTATGGTACAGGGTGAGAACCGAGTCTAACCAGACCCACCATAAGAGAAACCATACCCGGATCCTATAAGGATTACATGAACCAGAACCAGACCATATCCCATAAAATAATATTTTTTATCAGTTTTACATTGAAAAATTGTGGATCTTAATTAGAACTGAGGTTGGGCCCTGGTCTGGTATGAAAATTCACAACCCATACCCAGCTCCATAAATTTCACAAACCAACTCGGATTTTAATCGGGCCTTTTTATTTATCACCGAACCCTGACCTTATATGGTTTGGTATGGGTCGAATCCGGATCAAACCCACCCATTGACACCCCTAGGTGTAACTCTGTCCATCTCCATCATCGCGTGAATCATGGCAGCATTTGTTTGTACTTATGCCAACTTCGGTCAAAAGGTCAAAAAGAAGGGAACTGGGACTCCACCCTTGCCTCCAATCACACCACGAGGTGTCCGCGACGTTCTCGCTCGCTTCTGTTGAGGACAGCAAAATTACACATCCTCCACCTCATTCCTTGACACCAACAGAACAACCTCCTCCAACGTTAACCTCTCTCTCTCTCTCTCTCATGGTTTGAGCAAATTCCATTATTCAGCAATTTCTCTGATTTCATATAGGTTAGAAGTTTTCAAATGGGTATATGCCGGATCCAAATTTTTCCGGAAAAAAATTAGGTTTTTCCGGCAACTGCTTTACATGATTGCTATCGAAAACCATTGTTCATTCTCTTTTGAAGATACCAAGTAAAGTAGAATCCGTTTTTGGATGGTTGGTTGTGTGCATTTTCACTGCAATTTTCAGTTCAAAGTTGCTAGCGTTCTTCATCAGGAATTTCATTTTGCGATGAACAAGAAATGTCGAGTTTCGGTTCCGTGTCGTTCGATCTAGATTGGTTTTGAATTGAGCTTGGCTCTGGATTTACCGAAACCGCAAAATGCAGGAAGCGATCCCGATTCCGGCATGTTTTTCCGGTGACAAGTTGTCAGACGATTTGTTGGGAGCAAAATCCGGCCAGAGTGCAGTCATGTCTGTCTACCAGGCCATGATCGCCGGAGTCTGCCGCTATGTTACAGTGATATGGTGCAAGAATCTAATGGCACATTGCCTCTGTCTCTTGGTTGATGGCTGCGGCAATGAACATCAGCACACTTGCAAGATCGATCTCAAACCATGGCATTTCTGGAGCAAGAAAGGATTCAAGCACTTCGACATCGCCGGAACCCGGCTCGAAGTGTTCTGGGACCTCCGAACCGCGAAATTCTCCGGCGGGCCGGAGCCTCTCGGCGAATTCTACGTTGCAATCGTATGCGAGGATGAGGTGGTTCTGCTACTGGGGGGCTTGAAGAAGGAAGCCTACAGAAAGACAGGATCAAGACCGTCACTGGTTGATGCCATGCTGCTGTCCAAGAAGGAGAATGTCTTCGGCAAGAAGTGTTTCGTCACGAAAGCCAAGTTCGAAGACAGAGGGAAGGAACACGAGATTGTGATCGATACCTCGATCTTGACCGCGAAAGATTCCGAGATGTGGATTAGTGTAGATGGTATAATGCTGGTTCATGTGAAGACCCTGCAATGGAAGTTCAGAGGGAATGATACGGTTTTTGTTGAGACCATTCCGGTGTAAGTCTTTTGGGACGTGCATGATTGGGTGTTCAACCCGGGCTCGGGCCATGCTTTGTTTGTGTTCAAGCCCGGGATGCCGGAAAATACAGGCAGTGATAGCTCCTTTTCCAGTAGCTCCATGAAGGGATTTTGTTTGATTTTGTATGCATGGAAGCTGGAATGATAGATTGATTTTATGGACATGTCTTATACTCCATAGAATTGTTATTTGTGTCATTGTTTCATTTATGTATAAAGCTTATAGCTCAATGATAGACGCCTGTTCATATGACTCCAAAAGTTATGAATCTATTATGCCCGAACCTGAAATGTTAAAGAAGAAAAGAATCTGCCAATGTTAAGTTGCATATGTTATGCCGTAACTGCAGAATCAATAAATTCTGAAAGCTGAAAGCAGACATTCTATTACATCTCACTATAATACACATGTATTAATGTACCCGATTGACTAGCATGCCGTTGGGTTGCAAATAAGTCTATCAACAGGTTGGTTTCGTAGCGGGTATCCGACCCGGTCTGAGTCTGAATTTTTTAGTATGGATGAAAATTGCCAACCCTAATAATGTTTGGGTCATGATTTTTGTCATGTACCTGACCCAACTCAGTTTTTTTGCTGGGTACCGGACCCGACCCTAAAAATTCAAATTCTTAATCTTAGTTTATCTTTTGTCTCCTATGTATCTATGGTAAACTAGATCACTAATACTATCTAAAATTTAGACTCTTGAAGTGGTCTCATGCATTGACTATGGATCCTCCCTGTTAGGGTTCATGATTCCACATAGGGTCTACTCCTAAGATTCAAGGTATAATACTAATCTCTTTTTTAAATGAATAATAATTAATTATACTGAACCTACATCTTCAAATCTTTTGTAATAAAAAATCAAATAAAATCTTATTAATTAAAAAAATCATTAATTAATTTTTGGGGGGTTTTAAAAAATGTTTAGTATTATACTAATGCTAGATTATATTTGTCATTACTCACTCCTGAGCGATTGATTTTTGTATTAAGATTACCTAAGTTTGCTCATGGATTTGATTCAATATTTGTGGTAGTTGATAGATATTCTAAAATGTTACCATTTATACCTTGTAGAAAAATCATGGATGCTTCACAAATTACTGATTTATTTTTTAAAGAAATTTATAAACTACATGGTATTCTTAAGAATATCACATCTAATAAAGATTCAAAATTTATGGAACACTTTTTGAGACAATTGTAAAAATAATTAGGCACTTCACTTCATTTTAGCATTGTACACAAACTGAAGGCAAACATAAGTTGCTAATAGATCACTGAAATTTTATTGTGTGCAATTGTTATTGATGGACCTAAGTCTTGGCCTAGTATACTGTCTCAAATTTAAGTTGCTTTTAATAAATCTGTCACTGTATTAAGAGGTTTTTAGCCTTTTTGAAGTTTTGTATGGCTTTAACCCTTTCTTTAGAGTTGATTTAGGCTTAATTCCTTCAGTTGAGCAGGTTCATAAATCTCTTGAAGAAAGAATAGATGCACTTCATGAGATACATGAACAGGTAATACAAAATCTCATCGAAAGTACAACAAAATACAAAGAAGTGGTGGATAAAAAGTGTCTTATGTAATCTTTAAACTTGAAGATTTTGTTTGGGTTATTTTATCTAAAGAAAGGATTTCTCTTGAAATGCGGGGTAAACTATCAAACTGTCAAATTAGTCCTCTCGAGGTCTTCGAGAGAATCAATGAATATCCATATAGATTGAATTTGCCTCTCATTATAATACTTATGATGTGTTCAATGTTAAACATCTTTTCTAGATTCAACGGATGAGGAGCAAACTTTGATAAATAACCCTTTTGAGCTTGAGGGGACTGATGCAGTGTGTCTCGATGATATCAAGGATAATGTGACGAAGGCACGTTCAGGAAAGAAGTATCATCGAGCCTGAACACGCAAACCCAGCCCGCTCCATGTCTAAGGCAGGCCTGCAGGGACACAAATATCATTTCTAGTTTTTGGGGACTTTTCAAAATTTATTTTGGAGAAACTACATTATTGTTGTTCAAAACTATTTTTTGAGAATCTAGATAATATTTAGGATTTTGAGATTTTTTTTTAGCAAAAAATTCTAGCAGTTTTAGTTTTTCTGGATTAACTTTGTGGATCTGAATCTAGTTTGAGTTGATCTCCAATTGCCTGTATAGTCTGCTTGTATCGCCTTTACGCATCCCCAAACACTGTGGGCAGATGCACAGACTGGAACACCGCAGGAGTCCCGCTAGACATGTGGGACATTATGTTTCAGGCATCCCACTGTTGTTTCAGACAACAGTGGCAAGTAGCAGTTGTTTTTCGGTGCAATGAAATGCCCTCAAAGCAACCTTTATGTTTGTGGACATGATCAGGCAAGTGTAGTTGAGGTTTTTTCTTCTTTTTCTTTTAATGCAAAGAAGAAATTTGCCCGCTTCAAACTATAGCCACAAATCGTATTCTTGCAAAATTTTAAAATGAGTTTTTAAATATATCAGGTGGGGATGCAAAGGGATTGGATCCCGAACAGCTAAATACATGGAGAGCCGGATCCTGATAGGATACGGAACAGCCATAAAATTGCAAAAACCTCCATCCTGAATCCCCATTTACATCCCTAATATCAGGTATATACAAAACATTCAAATGAAATTTTTTCTAAAGCTACTTGATTTTCATATGAAATTTTTCTCCATTTCTAGATGAACAATTTTTTCAAAAAATTCACATCGAGAGCTGCCATCCTATTTTGACAAACGAGAACTCCTCCCAGTTTGTCACAAAGATCGGCGTACACGAGGATGCATGACACGGGTTAGACTCGCAAGTTTAAAAAAAAATAGAAAATAAGACACGATCACATGAAATTCTTAATTTTTTAGTCAATAAAAACTAGTTTTGATATTTAAATATTAAAAATGCATTTTCTGAAGTAATACTAAGTCTTTCAGAAATAATATAAGAAATAAGAGCAGCACGAACGTGGTGGACTGGTGGTATGCAGTATTATTGTGCCTATTCTTTCCCTCTGAATAACATTTATCCTTCGCTATTTTATTTTTTTTAATCTCTGTAACACCCCGATCTGGGACCTTGGGAGTCCGAGTTCAATTGGTATTACTTCCCAAAAGAAAAGAGTTCAAAGTTCACATAGAGAAAACGTGGCTTAAAAAAAGATTATTTTTATTCCCATAATCAACTTTTTTTTGCAATGTTCATCATTCATAGCAAAAGAAAAGCAATTACATCTTTATTCAATGACAAAGAAATAAAATCTACCAAGTACTCTGCTGATAATGAAGAAACTGTTCATATTCTGTTTGTATTAATAAGCCTGAAATCTATAGTTGTAATTAAACATTGGGGGTGAGTCTACAACCCAGTAAGAAATAATTATAAGCAAATAAATATTTAAACTTACAACTGTAGTGAGCTCTAAGCCCCTAGTCTTAGTTTAGTTTTCGACACACCACACAGGTTGGTATATTTTAATTACCCCCATTAACTTTCTCAACTCTCTCAAAACAACTATCACTAGGTCGACTATACCGGTCATAGCCGTCTATGGACGTAACAACCTCGTAGAATACCTCAATTTTACATGTTGGCCAGACAATAAACCATACACTCCCAGTAGTCCTCAGATCACCAGGCACTGCAGTGAACCACCACGAAGACCCCGCCAGTAGCTAGCCAAGAGGTCAAGCTCTTAATCTCAGTATGATTCATGCTACATCCTAACCATGATGATTATCAATCATCCATGGTCCTCTAGAGTCTCAAACCTAGTGTGAGTGTAATCTTAAGTCATGACTAAGTTCAACACATTGAACTATATTCTCAAACTCATAATTCACTCATTCTCTCACGAGTGATGTCGTAAACTGGTCACGACGGATCTCAATCTTTAATCTCATAATGACAATAGGACTCGCACTATCTCTCACTAAACATGCAACGATGTAGTGTCTCTATATCATTAAATCATCGGTGGCCCACTCTCCGTGGTGGTTGCACTCTGACTACAAACCAGGTAGCCCTTGCCACAGGTCGCCACTTTCGGGATTTAAGGAGTTAAGCATGCTGATCTCAAAATATTCATTCATACAACATAAATAGAATAAAAAGGACTCCAATCTAAATAGAATCTCATCACAATGCATGATATTAATAATCACATAGACATGCGTTCATAATTCAATTCTCTTTCTAACATGCATGACCAACCACAACTAACATGCATATCACAACACACATGTATATAAATTCAACTCATAATGTCAAGCATGGAAATGCTAGGCATGTCATGATCTCACTCACAAATTATCATGCTAATCATTTTCATTTACAACATTACAATAACACACAACGTAAAAAATTTATTTACTTCTAAAATTGCTCATAATATCACTTACTTCAAGTGTGAACACTATGCTTTTATCGCAATCGAGTTTCAGGTTGCTCTAACAGTAGGATCTGAACAATACACAACCATGCTTGCATTAATGCACAAAACCACTTACAGAATTACTAAAATACCCGTCCCGAATTGACTCATGAAACCTTAATTTTTGTATCACTAATTTAACCAAAACTAATAGACAAGTAGATTTTTCTCTTTGATACGAGTCCAACGCACCAAACCTCACTCAATTCTAAGTTTGGGGTGCAAAGTTATGTTCATTTTACCAAAATAAATCTCGGGTACCCAAAAGGGTATTGTGGTTATTTCGGATTTCGATACAACCCGAGACTATCTTGTGATCCAATCTGGATTAATTTATAATCTGGATCCAACCTTGATTGCTTGGATTCAGATCCATTACTCATCTGGATCCAGAACAGTCTGACTGGATCCAGAATGGTCTAATTGGATTTAGAATATTCTAACTAGATCCAAAATATTCTGACTAGATATAGGACATTTTGACTGGATCCATACTGTCTGACTGGATCCAGAACAGTCTGATCTAGACCCAGTTCTGATATAGATCCAGGACTAATCCAAATAGATCCAAAATAGTCAGTCTGGATCCAGAATAGGTCCAGATCAAACTGGATCCAAACTGAGAACCCAGATCCAGTTAAATCAAACCGGTTTGGCCTGACTCGGGTTCATCCAAACTGCTTCAGCTCAAACCCAATTTGGTCTGAACCAGTTCTCCGTGAACTAGTTTGGTCTGAATCAGGTTCGTCTGAACCAGTTCAGTTCATACCGGTCCGGTCTGAACCGATCCATATGAACCAATTCGGCTAGACCCGGTTTGGTATGAACCGATTCGACCTGAACCGATTCAACCAACTTTTTATTTTTTTGTTTTAACTTGGTCTGTCTTTGTCTGGGTGTGATCCAGACAGAGTCGGTTCTGGTCTCGGTCACACCCAGACCGACTCATTTTTTTTTTAATGCGACTCGGTTTGGGCGCAACCCAGACCGATAGGTTCAGTTTGGGTTGCGCCCAAACCGACCCGGTTTGGTTCAGGTCGCTTTCGTACCGTCCCAGTCCCTCAGATAAAAGCCTTAACAGAAGGGGGCAAAGAGGCACCGCTCCTTCCCCCTTCCCCTTAAACAGAGAGGGGCCAACCGTCGGAGTCGGCCCTCTCTGTCCTTCTCTCTGGTAGGGGGGTCGGCCACCGACATCGGCCGCCCCACTCCTCCTTCTCTCTTTCTCTCTTAACCTTTGTATTTTTTTTTTGTACATCGCTGGCAGCCATGGCTGCCAGTCCTTGCTCACCGGAAAAGGAAAGGAGAAGAAGATGAAGAAGGAGAAGAGGAAGGGGGTACTCGCCTTACTGTCACCGTCATCGTCGCTGGTAAGTGCCCCTCACTCTTTCTCTCTGTCTCTCCCTCTTCCGCTCGTTGGGATGTTGTGGAGGGAGGTTGCGTGAAGGCGATTTATAGCCTTCACGCTGGGTGAGGATATAAGCCTCACCCTCGTGGATTTTGGGGGGTGAGGACCTCACCCCCTCTGGAATGTGGTTTCCCTTTTGGGGAAACCATTGTTTTCTTTTTTTTTTTACGTTTATCCCCTCCGACGATCTAGTCGGAGGGAGTTACAATCTCTCTCCTCTCTCTCTCTTATGACAAGTTTGATGTCACGTGACAGGCGTGATTTGGAATGATGCAAGTGCAAATCAGGTCCATCAAAACAAACTACACGATCAGGTTTTCACAGTTTCACCCCTTGTTACGACAAGACTGCGGACTCTCTTTAAACAAGCAAACAAAAAATGGGCAGGGTCACCCCAACCCTCTCATTATCCCTCTCTCTCCCCTGTACAGAGGCCGCCACCCTGTGAGGCCAGAGGTGAGTTCTCTTTCTCCTCATTTTCTTATTTCTTTCTCTTCTTTGTTCCCAGAGGCGGAGGTGGGGGGGGGAGGGGGGGGCAGGACTGGGTTGTAGCCCAGTCCTGCCTCCCGAAACAGTTAATTTTTTTTTTAAAGCTGAGTCCTAGCCCAGCCCTAACTGCAGCAAATAGTTTGATTTGTCCATATGAAATAGATTTTTATTAATAATTGTAGTCATTTTTTATTTTATCTTAAAAAAAAATTTTTTGGGGCGCTGCCCCCAAACCCCCGACTATCACACCATTTTTTTTACTACGCCACTGTTTGTTCCTGTTTCCTCCCCCTCTTTTCCTTCTTTCTATCCTCTGTAATATTCAGGGGGTGTTTGCTTGTCACGAAAAACTCATCTTTTCCGTGGAAACTCATCAACGGACGTGCATTTGTGCAGATTTCAAAATGTTGAAACAAACATGGGACCACTGATTTGCATCGACAGGTGTGCCAAAAATGCACATGCTGGACCCCACTTTTCGGCGGAAAGCATTCCATTGAGGGGATCCAATTCTGTTTCAGTGACAAGCAAACGCACCCATGCTTACATCAAGTGAGATGCACGGTGGTGATAGACATCTTGTACAACATTACAATAAGCAGAAAATGGAACTAACCAAATTAAAGCTAGCCTACAAAGAAATAAATAGTGAAACTTATCACAATATTAGTTTTCTCGTCTTTTATTTCCCAAGAAAAGAAAAACCATAACAAACGGCCATGTTTCATGCCCTTGCAATTTTAACAATAAGCAGAAAATCCACAAAAGTGAACCACACAAAGCACACCAAACCAAAAGCAAAGACAATTTAATTTTCCCAACACATGAAATGCACAATCTTTAATACACTTGTTTGAAAATTTTTTCCTCATCTTTGAATAAACGAACAATTGTCCCAAGGCGATCTTCCCCATGCTTCCGAGTACTCATCATCATGTAATGAGGCATGTCTTTCAAGAACAACTCCTTGAGGTTGGTGAGGTGGTGAATATCAGGCACCCTCTTCAGCTCCGGACACTCGCAGATCGACAGTGTCTCAAGGCTCGGCAAAGTTCTCATCTCTACAACAATGCTTCATAAGTACACCAGATTCATAACACTAAGCGTCTTCAGCTTATGAAGATTGTTTGCAGGGCACCGTAGTGATGTCCCCTGATAGGCATCATGGAGTTTAAGCCACAACAAGTTCGGCAATGATTGGAGGGAGTCTAAAGGATCCAGACGCAATTTAGAAAAGTATAAACCTAACCTCATGAGATTTTGGAGGGAGTCCAACCATGATGGCAACTTCTCCAAACGACCAAACAGCCAGACATCTTCAAGATATGGTGGAGGTTATGTTAATGATTCCAAAAGCAGAGGCTCATCCTCACTAATAGAAGTTATGCCAAGTGTACGAAGGTTCCCCATCTTTGTTATGGAGTCACAAAGCTTCTGTCCATGCTCTTTTTTCACTTTGAATATTCCGAGATTTTTGAGTTGGGTCAAGTTACTGATCGCTTCAACGATCTTGCTGGTAGCATTTATGCTCGATAACTTTTGCAAGCATTCAAAGTTGCAAATTTGAATTGGGAACTCGCATCCCGAGAGCTGACTTATGGTGAAAGGATCAACGGCATGAGAATATGCAGATACATAGCGCAATTTCTTCGCCTTTGATATGTTTGGTAGCCTTTCAATTTGATTATCCCTAATATCCAGTGATTGGAGGTTTTGGAGCTTCTTGAGCGAACTTTGGGAGCTTCTTCAGATTGGTTTTTCTCAAATTCAAGTACCTCAAATGATATAAATCCCCCACTGCATCCGGCAGTTCACCAATGAAAACGCCTTGCAGATCCAACACCCTCATTAACATGAAACAATTGACCAAGCCAGACATCCAAGGAGAACCAAACGTGAAGAAGGAGCGGATGCACCGTGCTGCAATTGGCATACCCGAGTAGATTGCTCTCACAAAGTTGTCATTGGCTCCATGGAGTGACAAACGCCTGCTTCTTTCATTAGTGCCACGGGATCCTTGGTGTTCAGATACTATTCTTGAAAACCCCTGCTTTATAGATATTGGCACCACTAATTCACGCACGACATCATGCATTCTACATGTCTTCACTCTTCCTTTGATATTTGTCTCTACGATTAAGAGCAAGCTCCTGTTAGTAAGTTCCTTGAGGTATTGCTTCCCCACCTCTTCTAAGGTCATACACTGTTTTTGTTCAATAAACCCCTCATTAACATGAAACAATTGACCAAGCCAGACATCCAAGGAGAACCAAACGTGAAGAAGGAGTGGATGCACCGTGCTGCAATTGGCATACCCGAGTAGATTTCTCTCACAAAGTTGTCACTGGTCCCATGGAGTGACAAACGCCTGCTTCTTTCATTAGTGCCATGGGATCCTTGGTGTTCAGATACTATTCTTGAAAACCCCTGCTTTATAGATATTGGCACCACTAATTCACGCATGACATCATGCATTATACATGTCTTCACTCTTCCTTTGATATTTGTCTCTACGATTAAGAGCAAGCTCCTGTCAGTAAGTTCCTTGAGGTATTGCTTCCCCACCTCTTCTAAGGTCATACACTGTTTTTGTTCAATAAACCCCTCATTCACCCATAATCGGATTAGCTTATTTCCTTTGATCAAATAATTCTTTGGAAATATGCTACAGTACAAGAAGCATGCCTTAAGGTGTACAGGAAGCTCATCATAGCTCAGTGACAGGATGCGTCGCACTCTATCAAGATCAGGGTTGTCACCTAACTCCAAACACATACTGTTATGAATCCTTGTCCATTCGATTTCCGACTGCTCTCTATTTGACATGAGACCTCCTAACGCTACAATTGCAAGTGGCAGGCCATCACATCTGTCCAGCAATTTCTCACAGATTTCTTTAAGATGAGGAGGACAAGCTCTCTGAGGGTTGTCACGGAATGCCTTCCTACAGAATAGGTACATTGATGTTCTACGAGATAAGGGCTTAAGGCGAAGGACATGGATCGACTTTTCTATTACATTTTCTATGCCAGAAGCAACATTCTCTATACGAGATGTGACAATGATGCTACTCCCACAATCATCTTTTGGCAATGCAAAACTAATAGAGTTCAAGACATTAGAGCTCCAAACATCATCCAGCACGAAGACATACCTTTTGCCCTGGAGATACTGTCTGAGTGCTTCCCCGAGCGCCTTCACGTCCTGCAGCTGAATGAGATCGTCCGGAACCCTTTCACCCCTTGCTTTGTAGGAATCTTCCAACAAGCATCGTAGAACATGTTCGAGACAGAAAGATTGGGAGACAGGAACCCATGCATAGCACTGAAAACATTCCCGGACTCTGGGGTTCTTATAGACTTTCCTAGCAAGGGTGGTCTTGCCCAAACCTCCCATCCCCACCAATAAGATTGTTGCAAGCTTCCCATCCCCTTTTACCAACCATCCTATCAAGGTCGCCTTGTCACGCTGGATCCCCAGATCATAGGTTTCTTCAGCCAAATATGCTTCGCTCAAAGCTCTCGATCGTTCACTATCAGCATTACTTGAGCTTGCTCCTTCCTCCAATCTGTTCAAGTCATACGTACCTTTTCTCACAGAAATGCCCTCTATGCGTTTCTTCATGCCTTCTATCTTTTTTGCGAGTTGATAAAGTTCCTTCAAATGCATGGCGAAGTGAAAATGCTTTCGCAAGGAACCCACAAAGCCACGTTCATACGCTCTTCCAAATTGAAGCTCGAACCCATCTATGATGTCCTTCGCATCGTATGATGCAATTCGCACCTGCTCAACCCATGTCCCACCGAATCAGCTGCTCTATCTCTATCCTTCCTGCTGTCTGCATCCTTCAGAAGGGATCTCATGCTCTCCAGTTCCAACTTTATCACTTCGACTTCAGCTCCGACGCCTCTCAGTAGTCTTGCTTTGTCCACCACCAAGGCTTCCAACCTTTGGAGCAAGAACTCGACAGGAATTTGAGCCATCTCAGCTCTCCCTCTCTTTGTCTTTGTTCAAGTTAGCTTTGGAGGAGCCATACATGGTCTGTTAGGGCTTAGGTATAAAATAGCTCGTGTTTGGGTCAAAATGTATATTTCTATGATAGGAAATATGAGCTTGCACATATTCAGAGATGCCTTGTGACATAAGCTCAATGACAGTGGTGTGACATAAGCTGCCAGTTGTTGGCAAAACATTGAATAAGTCGCATGGTTAAGTATGCTATTTGGTTCATCCCCCATCTTCATACCCCTCGGAATCTTATTGATGCAAGTTGTTTTGATCAAATCTGATTAAAACAACTTGGATCAATGAAATCCTAAAGAAGAGTATGAAGAGAGGTATGACTTAGGGGATGAGTGGATCCGCGCTCAGTTAATTATACTTGTACATTTGAAATCTTGTTTAATAAGTTTCAATCTCTCTCTCTCTCTCCCTCCCTGTGACCTCTACTTGGATTTCAAATGTACAAAGTATAATTAACTTGGGAGATTGAAACTTAGGAGATTTGAAATCTTGTTTAATAAGTTTCAAGCATGTTTCAATATTTTCCTGGCAAGCTGTATGTTGTATAAATAAAGTACTATATGTGTTGCTTAATTGACTTGAAACATGCTTGCAATTACTATAAAGCTAAGCATACATTATTGAAAACGTGGGAACCATGTATAATTTTTGTGCTTGTATTGATTGGGTAATCATGAAAATAATTAAGCCTTTGACCTATCAAGGTCAGATAAGGCTAGTACACACCAACCATTATGTATTTACCTGGCAGGCTATGTGTTGTATAAACAAAGTGCTCCATGTGTTGCTTGATTGGGTAATCACAAAAATAAGCATTTGACCTACCAAGGTCTGAATTAAGCAGTCACATAGGGCATGTAAACACCAATCATTATGTATGTGCTAGGCAGGCTGAATGTTGTATAAATAAAGTGCTTTGTGTGCTGCTTAATTGCCTTGAAACATGCTTGTAATTACTATATAACTAATCCCATGTTATGGGGCTCCACTAATGTGATGTGAAAACCATGTATAACACACTTTTTTGTGTTCGTATTCATTGGGTAATCACGAAAATAAGCCTTTGACCTAACAAGGTATGCATTGAGCAGCCAGATGGGGTTGGTAAACATCAACCATTATGTATTTGCCAAGCAGATTGTATGTTGTATAAATAAAGTGCTCTATATATTGCTTAATAACCTTAAAACATGTTTGCAATTACTATAAAGCTAAGCATATATTATGTGGCTCCACCAATGTGAGGTGGAAACCATGTATAACACACTTTTTTGTGCTTGTATTGATGGCGTAACCACCAAAATAAGCCTTTGAACTACCAAGGTCCGCATTAAACAGCCAGATAGAGCTGGTAAACACCTACTATTATGTATTTGTCAGGCAGACTATATGTTGTATAATAAAGTGCTTTGTGTTGCTTAATTTCCTTGAAACATTCTTGCAATTATCATAAAGCTAAGCATATATTCTAGGGCTCAACCAATGTGACTTAGAAACTATGTATATCACACCTTTTTTTGCTTGTATTGATTCGGTAATCACAAAAATAAGCCTTTGACCTACCAAAAGTCACCAACCATTATGCATTTGGCAGGCAGACTGTATGTTATATAAATAAAGTGCTCAGTGTGTTACTCAATTGCCTTGAAACATGCTTGCAATTACTATGAAGTTAAGCATATATTATAGGGATCAACCAATGTGATGTGAGAACCATGTATAGAACACTGTTTTGTGATTGTATTGACTAGGTAATCACGAAAATAAGCCTTTGACCTTCCAAGGTCTGCAATAAGCAGCCAGATAGAGCTGGTAAACATGGGATATCATGTATTTGTCAGGCATGTTGTATGTTATATAAATAAAGTGTTTCATGTGTTTCTTAATTGTCTTGAAACATGCTTGCAATTACTAGAAAGCTAAGCATATATTATATTATGCGGCTCTATGTTGTCTTTGACCTATCAAGGTCTGTATTATGCCAACACATATGGCAGGTAAAAACCAATCATTATGTATTATCAAGGCAAGTTGTATGTTGCATAAATAAAGTGCTTCGTGTGTTGCTTATGGAACCATGTATAGTGATGCAGCCCCAATTTCTGCAGACTTAGAACTTGATCTAAATGATGAGTTCTCATTTTGGAACTGTATCCAAACCTTGCAGGATCCAGACTCATATCTCAAACCAAGATCCAAAGCCATTCCAATTGGAATCCATTTCATGAAGCGGACCCAACTGGATTGAATCCATCAAGCCAAGATCCAGTCTCTCAGACCCAATCCACCTCATCCATGTCATGCAGCCACCTCAGCCATGCATCCACCTTATCATCCAAGTGGGACCCTCAAGGGGCGTCCCTTCTAGAAGCCACACTTGGCTAGTGGGCCTCACTCAAGAGGCTTTGAAGGCTCTTAAAAATTGTGTGACCTTAATGATGCCCTCCTTTATGACCTTAAAGTCCAAGAGTGTCTTAGTATTAGTGTTTTATTAGTGCTTAGAGTAGCGGGTCATTTGCTTTTATTTTACTTTAATTCATATATTTATGTAAGAGCTCACTCAACCTATAAAAGGGCCTCAACTTTGTGTAGTTGGAATCATTAAAGAAAATAAAACTTCTATCAATTTGTCTCTCTTCCCTTGGGTGTGTCCCACACTCTCTCTCATTCTCTCACCAATCCCTAGCCCCTAGGCCCTCGTCTGATCCAAGCTTCCTCTATCTTGAGCCAACCCTGATCTCTAGTAGATCGACCCACTCATTTGGACTAGATTGCAACCAAGTCCTTAGTATGTGTAGTGCATTCAAGCAACCGACATACCCGCACCCTCCTCAATATCTTTGTTGTGTTGAGAAACTCGGTTTTGATGTCACATAATATGATACACTGTCTCATTTGATTTTATAAGATATGATAATATGTTCTCTTGAAATAATGTTATATTATGACTGAATATATTTTGCCATAAATCTAACGAGTATTTGATGCAAGGATATCTCACCCAATAAGGATGGAGACTCCCTGTTCAAGTACAACTATGGTGCAATCATACTCCTTGAAGAAAAAGCTTGATGAGCCATTCTTTCCTAAAGTTCAAATGAAGAGATCGCCTACCTCAAGATGAAGACTTTTTTCTTCTTTAGAGTCATTTGTAACAGAACCTTCAGGAACTTGCATATTGCATATTACATACTCATTCATAAACACTATATCATAAAAGTATACGATAGTTTCAAAAAGCTCCTTTTTGAAAACTAATAATTGTACCTTCTTACAACCTTTCATGAAAAAGATATTTTGTCATATAATAATTATACCTTGTACTATATACAAGACAACATGAAAAAAGGAATGTAGGAAAAAGACAAAAACATAACATCGACTACATGGAGAAAACAAATTTAATATGTTTTTGAAAAGACTTTAGTTTCCCTCTTTAAACAAATATTTTTTTATAAGAAGAAGACAAAAACATAAAATCGACTACATAAGAAAAACAAATAAAATATGTTTTTGAAAAGACTTTAGTTATCTTCTTTAATGAAATGTTTCTTAATACAAGAAGAAGACAAAAACATAAATCGGCTACACAAAAGAAAAACAAATAAAATATGTTTTTTAAAAGACTCTAGTTACTTTTTCTCATAACCATAGAATGTCGACTTACTTGAAGTCATCATTCTCTTTACAAAGCATTAAATGCCTTCTGTAACAAATCCTTGTTAAATATCCTTCTCAAAGAATGTCGACCTTCTTTTTGGTCCTCATTCTCTCTGGAGACTTTGAAATACACAACATAAAGAAAACACTTGACATGACTATGTACAAATAAATATCTCAAAGCACTCATAGTACTTACACTCATTTAAAGTAAAGAAGTACTAATGTACCTCAAATCATTAATTAGAATAAAGACAAAACTACAACCCAACGTTCAATGTACTATTGTAAGAAATAGACTTTTTACATAAAATATGTATTACCTAAAATATTACAACGACTAGTGTACCCTCTATTTCACCTTTATGGAAAAGGCATTCTCGAACTTCTCTAAAAGATATTTTTGAAATGACATAACATTTCACATTTCAAAAAAGTTACAATTCCAAAATGTAACGACTACTTTTTAAAGGCTATATAAACACACTTAAATAAACTATTCAAGCAACGGAATGGAATAGATGTGTGAGCTTACAAAGAGAAAAATTTCTATTCGTGATTTGAAAAGAGAGCCTTGAAAAAGAAAGAGAAAAAGAAAAAGAAAGAAAAGAGAAAAAGTCAAGTCCAGCTCTTTGACAAAGAGTATCCTCTGAGTGACAAACAGAACATTCTGAGAATCCTTCATTCGTGCATTCATATAATTCTGAAGGTTCTATAGGAAGTATTGTAACTCTGTTATTAACTGTTTTCCTTCTTTGTTTAAAGAAGTAGACCTCTGTGAAAGAGGGTGTTGCCCTTCTCTGTTGAGAGAAGAAGACCTCTTGGGAAGAGGGTGTTGTACTATTTATCCGGTGACTCAGATGTTATAGTGGAAATCTCAAGTGGTTTGCTTGGGGACTGGATGTAGGTCTGGATACTGACCGAACCAGTATAACTTCTGTGTTTTATGTGTTGTGCCTTATTGCTTAATTATTTTTATTTTATCGATCATAATCATATTTCACTATTCACCCCCCCTCTAGTGGAATTTCATTTGGTATCAGAGCAGGTTTGCTGGTTTCGATGTAACAAGTCTTCCAGCACAAATTGCATCTACCTCTTATGCTCGTGATATTGAAGGTCAACACGCATCTCGTCCTCCTTTCTTCAATGGCTCCAACTATGGATATTGGAAGTGCAGAATGACTATCTTTTTAAAATCCATAGACTTTGCTGTATGGAAAGTTGTTGAGCATCCATACACATCTTCATCCGCAGACTATAACTTATGGTCTGATGAAGAAAAGAAAATGGCAAACCTAAATGCAAAGGCTATGAATGCCTTATATTGTGCCATTGATCAGAATGAATTCAACAGAATATCTATATGTGAATCTGCATATGACATTTGGCATTGTTTGGAGGTTATTCATGAAGGAACCAACAAAGTAAAAGAAGCCAAAATATCATCTCTTGTTAGAAAATATGAGTTGTTCAAAATGAACAAAGATGAACCCATCACAGAGATGTTTACCAGATTCACCAACATCACCAATGATCTGAAATCTCTGGGTGTAACATATTCCCAGACTGAAAAGGTGAAGAAAATCTTGAGATCTCTCACAACTGATTGCGAGAAAAAGACTACTGCTATTGAAGAAGCTCAAGATTTATCTAAACTTACATTGGACGACTTAATAGGCAATCTTATGGCCTATGAAGTCCACATGAAAGAAAGAAGGGAAGAAGAGCAACCAGTATAGAAAACTCTAGCTTTCCCAGCCTTATCTGAGAATGAAGACTCAGATAAAGAATCAGAAATTGCGCTACTTACCAAAAAATTCCAGCGCTTCATGAGAAGGAACTGACTTCCAAACAGGCACAAGGAAAGAAAAGATCTTAAAGAAGATCCCATGTGCTTTCAGTGTAATAAGCCAGGCCACTTAAAACGTGATTGTCCTCTTCTCAAAAGAAAGTCCAAAACTGAGGAACCAAAGAAGAGGTTCTTCAAGAAAAAGGCTTTGCATGCTCAATGGGATGATTCAGAACCATCCACTAGTGAAGAGTCAAGTGATGATGAAGCCGAAATTGCAAATATGTGCTTCATGGCAAACGAAAGTTCGGTAAGTGAAATCTCTGATTTTTCCTTTGAAGAACTTCTAGATGTTTTTCAAGAACTATTTGAAGAATCTAGAAAATTGAGTTTCAAAAATAAAGTTTTAAAATCTGAAAATTTAAAGCTTTCTCAAGAGAATGAAAAACTCAGCAGTGAAAATTCTGAGTTGAAAAAGAAAAATCTTATGCTTATATCTGAAATTTCTTCTACTAGCTCCAAAATTAAAAATATGCAAGTAAAAATTTCAGAGCTAAAAAGTAAAACTGAGAACCTCATGAAAACGGTTTTCAAGTTTACTAAAGGTAAAGAGAACTTGGATAAATTCTTATCCTCTCAGAAGGTCTCTTTTTACAAGAATGGTATTGGCTATTCTCATTTCAAAAAACCTTCTTGTATAAATCAAAAGACCACGTTTGTGAAAAGTTCATCTGAACCAAATAAGGAGTATTATAATGATAATCTTTTTAACTCCTCTAAAGAGATAGACAAACCCAAATCCAAATGGATATGGGTTCCAAAGTCTAACAAAAAAGGACCCGATTGGGTACCAAAAAGGAGATTTACTTAATGTTTTGCAGGCTCCAAAGAAGAAGAACAGATGGATACTAGATAGTGGATGTTCAAAGCACATGACAGGACATCCAGACCTTTTTGTTGTTCTTCATCATAAAGAAGGAGGAACCGTCACCTTTGGAGATAACAACAAAGGTTTGATAATTGGTATTGGAAATATTGGTAACATAGACAAACCTCTTATCAAAGACGTTCTCCTTGTTAAAGGCTTAAAACATAACCTACTAAGTATCAGTCAAATGTGTGACACAGGTTATAATGTTAGCTTTAATCATGATGCATGCCTTATAGCTGACACCAATGAAAACATCATCTTAAAAGGTATAAGAAAGAATAATATATATGAACTATACCTAGAAAACATCACAGAATATTGCCTCATAGCTAATAATGACACTCAACATCTATGGCACATGAGAATGGGCCATGTCAATTCTAAATACATGTCTAAACTAGCTAAAGATAAGTTAGTACGTGGGTTACCCAACATATCTTTTAAAAAGGATTATTTTTGTGATGCATGTCAATTAGGAAAATTGTCAAAATCTTCTTTCAAATCAAAAAATGTCATTTCAAGTAAAAGACCTTTAGAGCTTCTCCACCTGGACCTTTTTGGTCCTTCTAGGGTAGCTAGCCTTAATCATAATAGATATGCTTTTGTCATTGTAGATGATTACTCAAGATTTACTTGGGTAATATTTTTGAAAAACAAAAGTGACACGTTTTGTCAGTTTGAAATCTTATGTAAAAAATTACAAAACGAAAAATCGTGTTCTATTGTTAAAATCCGTAGTGACCATGGAGGAGAATTTGAAAATGAACTCTTTGAAAATTTTTGTAACTTGCATGGTATTTCTCATAACTTTGCCTTTCCTAGAGCTGTACCTCAAAATGGTGTAGTAGAAAGAAAGAATAGAACCCTTCAGGAATCTGCCAGGACTATGCTCCAACACAATAATCTTGCAAAATCTTTTTGGGCAGAAGCTGTTAATACTGCATGCTACATAACAAATAGAGTTCTCATTAGACCCTTATTAAATAAAACTCCCTATGAACTATTCTATGACAGAACTCCAAGAATAGACTATTTCAAAGTCTTTGGATGTAAATGCTTTATCCTAAACACAAAAGATAGCCTGGATAAGTTTGATGCTAAATCTGTTGAAGGCATATTCTTAGGATATTCAAGTCATAGTAAAGCATACAGAGTTTTCAATAAGAGTCATAATACTATTGAAGAATCTATGCATGTTAGTTTTTGTGAATCTATTGATCAATCTGTTCATATACAAACTAATGATGATGATGTTGAAAGTACAGATTTATTTTTAGATAACACAGCTAAGTCTAATGAAGATGATCATCAAATAATCTTTGTCGATATCAAAGATCATCCTCAAAAGCAGATTTTGGGAGAACTAACAAAGGGGGTTCAAACTAGAGCTCAGCTAGAACGGATTGCAAACATGGCATTCATTTCTCAACTTGAACCAAAGAAGATTGATGAAGCCATCATTGATGAGTTCTGGATGCTAGCCATGACTGAAGAACTGAATCAATTCCAAAGAAATGACGTTTGGGATCTTGTACCTAGACCAAAGGATCATCCAATCATTGGGACAAGATGGATCTTCAGAAACAAGCTAGACGAAACAGGTAATGTTATAAGAAACAAGGCCAGACTAGTAGCTCAAGGATACAACCAGGAGGAAGGTATTGATTTTGATGAAACATTTGCTCCTGTTGCTAGACTTGAATTTATTAGAATGCTCTTAGCATATGCAAGCTATATGGATTTCAAGTTATTTCAAATGGATGTTAAAAGTGCTTTCTTAAATGGATTTATAAATGAAGAAGTCTATGTAAAACAACCTCCAGGATTTGAAAATGAACAATACCCATATCATGTTTTTAAACTCAAACGTGCTTTATATGGTTTAAAACAAGCACCTCGTGCTTGGTATGATAGGCTTAAAACTTTTTTATTAAAAACTGGTTTTTCTGTTGGCAAAGCAGATTCTACACTATTTGTCAAAGTAGTGAATAATCATACCCTAATTGTTCAAATTTATGTCGACGACATCATCTTTGGATCTTCTAACAACACTCTCTGTGAAGATTTTTCTAAGTCCATGCAGAAGGAATTCGAAATGAGTATGATGGGAGAACTCACCTACTTTCTTGGACTGCATATTAAGCAAACCAAGGATGGAGTTTTCATCAATCAATCTAAGTATGCTCGTGAACTTTTGAAGAGGTTCAACATGAACTCAACTGCTTCAAAATCTACTCCTATGAGCACTACTACTGTGTTGGACAAAGATGAAGATGGTAAGTCTGTTGATACAAAGGTATACCGAGGTATGATAGGATCACTTCTTTATTTAACTGCTAGCCGTCCAGATATAATGTTTAGTGTTTGCTTGTGTGCTAGATTTCAGTTAAATCCAAAAGAATCACATCTTAAAGCTGTAAAAAGAATAATGAGATATTTAAAAGACACAGTTGATTTTGGATTATTCTATTCAAAATCCTCTACATTTGATCTAATCTCATACAGCGATGCTGACTTTGCTGGAAGTAAATCTGACAGAAAAAACACAAGTGGAACATGTCACATGCTAGGGCACTCACTAGTATCATGGTTCAGTAAGAAACAAAACTGTGTATCCTTATCAACTACTGAAGCCGAATACATTGCTGCTAGCCTAGCCTGTACACAAGTCATCTGGATAAAATAAACTTTAAAAGATTTTGGTTTAAATTTTGAAAATACAACTATTTTCTGTGATAATACTAGTGCTATAAACCTATCTAAGAATCCTATTTTACACTCACGAACTAAGCACATTCAAATAAGACACCACTTCTTAATAGAACAAGTCTTAAACAATATAATTAAATTAGAATTCATAGCCACTAATCAACAGTTAGCAGACATATTCACTAAACCATTAAAACATGAAGACTTCACACGAATTAGAAGAGAACTAGGAATATGCAAACTAAGTGACTTATAAATTAATCACACTTATTGTAATACCTCTTATAAGTTTTGGTTTAAATTTTAAATTGCTTTCCTTCTTATCGATTTTTGTTAGTCAAACTAAGTTTCCATATTCACGTATTCTTATAAGACACATTCTTTATGTCATTCAACTTGTCATCTTTCAAGTACACATCCATTATAACTCCTTGTCCTATCTCCTTTCTCTCATATCCATAAAAACTAATTATATTAAAAGCCATCATAACAATGTTCACATCACTCAACTCCTTTATTATTTTTGTCCTTTTATAAAAACTTTTCTTACGATAAATTGTTCTACTTAGTTTATGAGAACTCATACTCTTCATTAGTTAAAATCGAATGACTATTTGGTTCCTTTAAAAGATCTAGTTGCTATAGTCTCACGTAAATTGTTTTTTTACTATATCATCTGTTATATCATAGCCCGACAAACTATCTATTATCATCTCTTTCGTATACAAATTAATCCTCCATTCTTGTCAACTCTTGTTTAAAACTTAACCTTGTCGAGTTTCTTTAAGAATATAAACAATAATTCATATCAATCATAACTTTATGTCTTTCATCAATCATTTTTTATTACTTCTTTATCCTTCACAAAAATCCATATATGTCATCTCACTTCTCTCTATGACAACTCACATTTATTACTCTTTATTCATAAATATTTCTTTGTCTCCTCATTTCATCTCTCGAATACATTTTTTATTATACATTTTTGAATCCGACTCCTCCATGTCTATTCTTATTTCAATTCTTACATATATTTTTAACTCTTTCTCCTTTTTGTCTCATCATCTCTCTTACCACTAGTCAAAGTCAAAATGTGTCCTTCTCATATCCACGTATACTCATAAAAATTACAAATATTAATCATGAAATATTTTTTAAGGCACTCTTTTCTTTAAAATGTCATATCTTTCAAAGTACACATCACATGATCACCCTATGACCTTTCTTTCTATCCGTGACCTTGTCTCTCTCTTATTGTATATCTCTCTAAAATCGAGAATCATTATAGTCTTGTCTCCAAGCAAACCTTTATTCTAACTCTACTTTATGTCATATCTAAATCAAGTAAATATTGTCCTTTATCACCTTTCACTCTTCTCTACATATCCATATCATCTTTTTATGTATTTAACTCTCCATTCACGAATTTAGAATCCCTCCACATAGAGTAACAAGTTGTTTGTTTTATTAGGCCATTATTTTCAAGATCAATCACTTTTTTTTTATTCAACATGACACCCCATACTCTATTAATGGTTTCTCTCACTAGTCGATAAACTCACCCATAGTAAAATCTATATATTTCAATACTATGTCCTCCTCAATCTAATATAATACACTATCCTCAAACATTGATTTGATTTGTCATTCGCAAGTCTCTTAACTTACTCCTCACGGATTTCCTTATTTAGCTAAAATCTAAAAATCACTCTCTTCCAATGTCATTCACTTCATATCAACAATTATTTTCTTCTTTCTATTTAATCAAATTGGTTCATCTCTTACCATTCCATTCGAACTTTTCTATCCTTATACGCACTTTCTCTCGGTTCAAGCTCCCTTCTCTCCTAGTGCTTTATTTTCAAGACACTCGATAATGGCCTCCTCCTCTACCAATGTGATCACCTCCGCGGATCTAAGATACCCAGACCTTATTCACCACTTTCAGTACATTAGCACCTTGCCAATTCAAACTGGCAAACTAGTAAACTTCGACGCCTTCACATCCCTTGACCTCCATACCTCTCTTCAAGATTTTGTTCCCATCTTAGGAACGACTAACTCCATGACCTACTATCCTCATCTCATCAAAATTTTCTATACCAACCTCTCTGTAGACCGTGACCACACCACCATTACATCCATGGTACATGGAAAACTCATCTCCTTCAATATCTCTCAACTAGGCTGCATTCTAAACCTTTCTTCCTATGGCATTGAGCTTCCTAACATAGTTCCGATAGATCGAACTGTGTTTAAGAAAGTCCTTCTCTCCACTCGCTGCACCCATTTCCCATGGCATACGAGCAATCTAAAACCTCATGCTCTAATACTCTCACACATCCTCTCATCCAACGTCTTTCCAAAGCTTCCTTCCAAGGGTTTCGTGGCAAACGAAATCTCCCTTCTCCTATATGCAATCTTCTACAACTTTCCCATCAACTGGTCCAGTATCATTTTCAATAACATGATCAATTTCGGACCTTCCACTCTCTTCCTTTCGGATACTTCATCACCCATATCCTTCAGCACTTCCAGGTGCCTCTCCACCAAGACATCATTCACCGGTCTGATCATGCATTCGATGACTCATACCTCCCTGAGGAAGGGTCCCCTCGAGATCACGCTGACGATGAAAGCACCAGTGAAGCTGATCCCCCAGCAAGCTCTGACCCCGACATCTTCTCTACCCTCGTCGACATCCAAAATACACAGACTCTACTTCTCAGGAATCAAGCCTCTCTTCAACAGGCCTTTGACTCCTTGACAATGGGCCAAGATTCACGTCGCCGCCGCCGCAAGCTCAATACCACTGACTCTGACTAAAACTCCTTGTCTGTAATAACTTTTAAATTACTTTTATACTTTCGGTCTGTAATAATTTTTTTTTTACTCTGATCCCTCCTTTTTGTCCATGACAAAGGGGGAGAAAACCTGTCTCCATTATTGGAGAAATATTCTCTCTTTAAACATTATTTAACTTTTTTTATCATATTATTATTTCTATGCATAATGTCTTTTTGACAGGAGGAACATATTTTGTCATCATCAAAAAGGGGGAGAATGTTGAGAAACTCGGTTTTGATGTCACATAATATGATACACTGTCTCATTTGATTTTATAAGATATGATAATATGTTCTCTTGAAATAATGTTATATTATGACTGAATATGTTTTGCCATAAATCTAACGAGTATTTGATGCAAGGATATCTCACCCAATAAGGATGGAGACTCCCTGTTCAAGTACAACTATGGTGCAATCATACTCCTTGAAGAAAAAGCTTGATGAGCCATGCTTTCCTAAAGTTCAAATGAAGAGATCGGCTACCTCAAGATGAAGACTTTTTTCTTCTTTAGAGTCATTTGTAACAGAACCTTCAGGAACTTGCATATTGCATATTACATACTCATTCATAAACACTATATCATAAAAGTATACGATAGTTTCAAAAAGCTCCTTTTTGAAAACTAATAATTGTACATTCTTACAACCTTTCATGAAAAAGATATTTTGTCATATAATAATTGTACCTTGTACTATATACAAGACAACATGAAAAAAGGAATGTAGGAAAAAGACAAAAACATAACATCGACTACATGGAGAAAACAAATTAAATATGTTTTTTAAAAGACTTTAGTTTCCCTCTTTAAAGAAATATTTTTTTATAAGAAGAAGACAAAAACATAAAATCGACTACATAAGAAAAACAAATAAAATATGTTTTTGAAAAGACTTTAGTTATCTTCTTTAATGAAATGTTTCTTAATACAAGAAGAAGACAAAAACATAAATCGGCTACACAAAAGAAAAACAAATAAAATATATTTTTTAAAGGACTCTAGTTACTTTTTCTCATAACCATAGAATGTCGACTTACTTGAAGTCATCATTCTCTTTACAAAGCATTAAATGCCTTCTGTAACAAATCCTTGTTAAATATCCTTCTCAAAGAATGTCGACCTTCTTTTTGGCCCTCATTCTCTCTGGAGACTTTGAAATACACAACATAAAGAAAACACTTGACATGACTATGTACAAATAAATATCTCAAAGCACTCATAGTACTTACACTCATTTAAAGTAAAGAAGTACTAATGTACCTCAAATCATTAATTAGAATAAAGACAAAACTACAACCCAACGTTCAATGTACTATTGTAAGAAATAGACTTTTTACATAAAATATGTATTACCTAAAATATTACAACGACTAGTGTACCCTCTATTTCACCTTTATGGAAAAAGGCATTCTCGAACTTCTCTAAAAGATATTTTTGAAATGACATAACATTTCACATTTCAAAAAAGTTACAATTCTAAAATGTAATGACTACTTTTTAAAGGCTATATAAACACACTTAAATAAACTATTCAAGCAACGGAATGGAATAGATGTGTGAGCTTACAAAGAGAAAAATTTCTATTCGTGATTTGAAAAGAGAGCCTTGAAAAAGAAAGAGAAAAAGAAAAGAGAAAAAGTCAAGTCCAGCTCTTTGACAAAGAGTATCCTCTGAGTGACAAACAGAACATTCTGAGAATCCTTCATTCGTGCATTCATATAATTCTGAAGGTTCTATAGGAAGTATTGTAACTCTGTTATTCACTGTTTTCCTTCTTTGTTTAAAGAAGTAGACCTCTGTGAAAGAGGGTGTTGCCCTTCTCTGTTGAGAGAAGAAGACCTCTTGGGAAGAGGGTGTGCCCCTTCTTTGTTGAGAGAAGAAGACCTCTTGGGAAGAGGGTGTTGTACTATTTATCCGGTGACTCGGATGTTATAGTGGAAATCTCAAGTGGTTTGCTTGGGGGCTGGATGTAGGTCTGGATACTGACCGAACCGGTATAACTTCTATGTTTTATGTGTTGTGCCTTATTGCTTAATTATTTTTATTTTATCGATCATAATCATATTTCACTATTCACCCCCCCCTCTAGTGGAATTTCATGTTGGTCTATAGTGTTCCAGCCCCTGCCCAAACATGCTTCTCCTTTATCATAACCTTGGTGAGTTAGCTCTGCCTTGTCCTAAGCCTAAACCTACCCTATCCCAGTCCCCAAACCATTAAACTCTGCACCAAACATAAATATTGCTCTATTGTTAACTACAAAAATAGATGCCACTTTCAGAGCTCATATCTCCCCGCTTCGAACTCATTTAGGGTTGCGATTTTAATTATAGTTTCCCTAACCTTTCCTAAGACTTTCTCTAAAAAATTATAAATTTATCAAATCCTAGTAAAGAGAAATAGATTTTCTACTCGAACCTGTTAGGCCCAAAACCCAGTCCAACCAGTCTTATCCTTTGTTTTGTCTCTCCTGTTTTCAATCTCATTTCTCCCCAACAAGAACAAGTTAGACTCTAATTTTTGTGAGAACCTTGCTCAACATGTCCTTAGTGTCCCCACCAATTTTTAAATTTTTTCCACGTTCTATTTGGGAGAAATGATTTTTTTCTTCGAAATGTGTTTGTTCTAAACATAACCTAGACCAATTCTCCTAGCCTAGAACAATTTTGACCCTTTCCTTTGAATAGTCTTTCTTGACATCTCTAGAAGACCTTCACCAAGTCTCGTGATTTGTAGTGCACTTATTTGGGTGTATTGAATTTTCTACGAAAACAAATTTGTCTCCTAAACAAAATTAGTCTAAAATTAGTCCTTGTTTGACCTACCCAACCTAACCCATACCTAACCAGGGCTCACCAGGAATGCAATAATTAGTTTCATAGCAAACCTAAAGCGAACCCATGCTACATATACTACATGAAATCTGTGAATTGGCGACGACCCTAATCGGGTGCTAAACTGTTTAGTGACGGATTAACATCGGCGTAACGACGGGTAGCTTCCATCGCAAAATTATAGTGGCTAAATAGCGACTAAAACTATTTGTCGCCAGTTTCGTTGCTAATTTGCGACAAATTAGCGAATGCTAAGATCTGTCGCAAGGTCGTCGTTACTATACAGAGCTTTTGGCTTTGCGATGGATTAAAATCCGCCGCTAATACCATCGATACTATAATGACAAACCCAACAATGAATTAAGATCTGTCGCAAAAACATTGACCAACTAGTAAATAGCGATGAATTAAAATTCGCCCTTAATCCGTCGCTAAATTGGACTTCGACATCAAATAGCAATGGATATTTCTGTCGCAAAAAAAGAAAAAAAATTAAAAAAATTATTTAAAACATAAATATCGAGAAAAAATTTCTTGTAATACAATTTATATTTCCTGTATAATTTATATTTTCTGTGAATAAAACATAAAGTACACATCAAAATACATATAAGGAAACTAAAACAATTAATCGATCCACTATAAAATTCGCAAGTTCTAATTATTTATAATTGAACGTTTATATTTTTTAAACAAAAAGAAGGTACAATAAATTCAACACATGAATCTAATCATCGCCAAGATTCTGTGCGTCCTCTTCTTCATTGTCTTGATCTGCACCTTCAGCTCCACTACGCTGATTATCGCCAGCAACTTACACGAGAAAAGAAAGGTTAGTATTCATAAACAAAATATACTGAAATAAATTTATATGCAATACATCTAAGTTAAGGCAATCAAAGTAACATAAAATCTAACGACATATAATACATAACATGAAACTTTCATACCTGAGATTCATCTGCAGCCGAAGTTCTCCTGTTATGAAAAAAACTGCTCAACTCATTACGGACAATGTCAGAAATTGCTTCATGTAAGTAGTCATGCATTGTGTCCTTAACGAGCTGGCATACACCATCCCAAGAATTAGGTGGGTCAGTCGGATGCTTGGAGCTGATGCTAACGGGAGAACTCTATGAGCCATGATTGGAGGAAGCAATGACTGGTGATGTGTTTATATTACTCCCAAATCCGAACACACGACCCTTTTTGGGCTCACTTGTTGCAGTCACCCATGCTGCAGGATCAAATGATAGATGCTGAGTAGAGTCATCGCCATATCGCTCTACCATCTGTTGCTCATATGACTCCTATAAAGTAATGATTACAGTATGAATTAATAATTAACAATTACAATGTTTATGATAACTTGTATATTATAATGATTATTAATACAATAAATACATACTATTGTTGTTCTTGCCTTCTCTTATACGAACTCTTCTGTGGTCTTACGTTTATGTGTTTCAACAAACGCATCCTTGTATGGCACAATGCCTCCTTTTTCTGCTTCCCGCGAAGTTAAATGATAAAATAATTATTTAACATGTTTGCAACAATACTTATAAAATTGATAATATATATATATATTGATGAGTTACTATTTTCTTCAGGTGGCTCCCAAAAGTCCTAGATCCACCTGTGTGTAGATGAGCATCGGGCATCTTCGCTCGGTTTTGTGCAGCCTTCGCTAAGCGGTTTCAAAATTCATGCCCCGTCCACTTGTCGAACATTGCATCCCAAACATCTGACCTGATAGTAGAAGGTTCATGGCCCTTCCACTGCAATGGATCATCTATCACACTAGATGCTTCTTGTTGCAGTCTTCATATTGTGCAACATGTCTGCAAATCGATTGGCAGCCACTTTCTGCCACATCTTCCTTACATCATGTTCCTCCATCGAAGCCTACAAATATTTTTAGAAAGTTAGTAGACATAACTATAACAAAAAATTAAATATGAAATACATTAACTATGAAAAACGATTGTATACCGTGAATGATGACCACAATCTGTCCAACACCTCCTTCGGGTACTCTTTTCACTGAGCGATTGATCCTGATAGATGTTGAAGTAGTGAATTTCTAATATCTCGTATTACTTCTTGTCGCTCGAATCTTGCGCTGCACATGAATTGGTACACATTAACTATCAATATACAATATTTATAAGATAAGTAATAAGTGAAAATAAAATACTTACGATCGATTATCGATACACACTATTTGAATGAGTCTTCTTGTGTCAGACTGAGAAGACCCTGCATCCTGCGTTGGCTCGTGACTTGTATGAACAACTGTTGTAGGTGGGTCATGTACAAACGAAACATCATTTGTAGAAAAATGTGTTAGAAATTCTCAGAATGTGTATTTAAACTAATCAAGTATATAATTAGTTAAATGATATACTTATCAAAGTAACCCGTGAAGATGAAGGCTGAGACTGGCTATCACTGGGTGAACGACCACTGTAACCTCTATGAACCATATTCTAACAAATAAAAAATATCATGCAATACATTTAAATAATTCAAATCATTCACATCAAGTATTGCAATACATTCAAATCATTCAAACATGTTACAATACATTCAAATCATAACTCTATACGTATCGAAGATACATAATCAAAGAATAAAAAATGTCATGCAATACATTCAAACATTAGAATACCATCAAAGCATTCACATCATTGCAATACATTTCAATATATTCAAATAATTCAAATCATTCACATCAAGTATTGCAATACATTCAAATCATTCAAACACGTTACAATACATTCAAAGCATAACTATATACATATCGAAGATACATAATCAAAGAATAAAAAATGTCATGCAATATATTCAAACATTGAAATACCTTCAAATCATTCACATCATTGCAATACATTTCAATATATTCAAATAATTCAAATCATTCACATCAAGTATTGCAATACATTCAAACACATTACAATACTTTCAATAGAGATTTGTATTACAAGATTTTGCTCACTAGCTCGAGAATTCTTCCTCATCACTTAATTGACTTTCATATTCTTCTTCTTCCTCCTCTTCTTCATCTTCTACTTCTTCTTCTTCATTGTTTGCCCATCCACTTGGTATATCATTTGGATCACATTCCTTCATGAATGTTCCATCGACCAATGGAGATATGACATGCATATCATGTGCGACATCATGACCATAAGAGAAGTCATAGATATCATCTGATTGATAGTAATTACTCTCTTTAGTTAACTTGTCGTCCTGTAACTGATCATATTCAGGGTATAGTTTGGACTTCACCTTGCAAACTGCCCACCATTCATTTCTATCTGACTTATTTGTACTCAGATATGAAGTATAGTAAACTTGTTGAGCTTGCGAGGCTAATATGAATGGTTCATATGTTTCAAACTTTGATTTATGATTCACCTCCACAATCTGAGGCTTTGTCGACTCTTGTTGCAGTTGGATCAAACCAATGACACTTGAATAAAGTTACCCTATTATTTATGCCTAAGTAAGTCAACTTTGATTTTTACCGTAGCTGCTACCCTTGACACACACACCACTATTCATCATTGATTTGTTTATACCGTAGTCTTTTGTATGGAATCGATAATCATTTACGAACCATTTTGTAAATCACATATTCCTTGATCGTTAACATCACCATGACAGACCTACAAACATAAACAATGATTGTGATCACAACCAATTAAGTAACTTAGTGTTGTTTACACGTAGACAATTTATGTCATCGTCCTTACCAACTCTTTCAACCACTCCACAAACTTAGTTTCACATTTTTTTTGTACTTCTGCATCAATGAGATGTGAAACTTCTTTTCGCAACTCTAGATCAAATTGTTTGCACTTAACAAATACTTATATTATCAAACCATGTATGCACGTATAGAACATAAAAGGATTTAGATTTGTGTTGCGTCTATATATACTTACTCGATATATGGGACGATCGCTGAGCAATTGGAAAGAATATAGATTTGTGTTGCGTCTTGCTCTTGATCTGCCAAGAGTCTTGATCGGCAACTACCAAATGCGTGCCCAAGTGGTTGAAATATCATCAGTTTGTCAGCTACAATAAATTATTCTCTATCATCGTTACGAAGTGGGCATGTGTAACGTGTTGGAATATGAGGTTCAAAGTACATAGATGAGAAATTTGAAATTTCTTCTAAAGTGTATGCCTCACAAATAGAGCCTTCTACTCTTGCATTATTATGAACCTCTTTTTTAGGTCAAACATATATTTGTCAAAAATATATGTCTCAAATTTGAAATATATGTCATTGAAGAAACAAATATAAGAAAAAATATACCTTTCAAATGGGTACATCCACCGATATTGTACAGGACTGCCAACCCTTAGTTCATATGGCAAATGTTTGATCAAATATTCTATAACATCAAAAAATGTTGGCGGAAATATCTTCTCTAGCTGACAAATAGTAGTGACGACAGAATCCTCGAGATTCTTTACCTCAGATACTACGACTTCTGATGCGCACAATGTTCTAAAAAATCTATTCAACTCAGATAATACCCCCCATATAAGTTTGACTAACATATCATGGAATGCTAGGGGTATCAATCGTTGCATAAAGATATGACAATCATGGATCTTCAACCCATATAACTGTCCATCATCGATCTTCACAGTCTGAGCAATGTTAGAGACGTATCCATCTGAAAATCTCAACTGTCTCAACCATTGACATACATGCTTTATTTGATCAGGTCTAAGCACGTAGTTTGTCTTTGGTTTCAGTACTTTGCCATTATACTCTTTGAGTTTCAATTCTGATCTTTTATATATTACTTTTAAATCCATACGGGCCTTCGGATTATCCTTCATTTTTCCTTTAACATTCATTACTGTATTAAACACATTATCAAACACATTTTTCTCCATATGCATCACATCCAAATTATGTCGTATCAATAAGGTCAGTCAATATGGTAGTTCCCAAAATATAGATTTTTTTGTCCAATTGTGATCCTTCTCAAATCCAAGGAAGGGTGTCAGACTACAGACATTTGTTAATACATCTGGAAAGTATCACAATTTTCTTAAAATCTCTATGCTAGATAATCTTGTCGGTGGACCTTCCATTTCAGTTGTTCCTGCTCGAAACACATTTCTTTGTCTTCAAAATGGATAGTCGTTGGGTAGAAATAGATGATGACACTCAAACCAGTATAGTTTCCTTTCTTGAGTCAATCTAAATGATTTTGTATCCTCTATGCAGTACGGACATGCTAACCTCTCATGTGTGCTCCAACCAGATAACATACCATATGCAGGGAAGTCACCGATTGTCCATAGAACGACCTTCACATTAAAATTTTGTTTTTTGTGAGCATCGTACGTGATAACACCGTCATCCCACAATACTTTTAGTTCATCAATCAATGACCTTAAATATACATCAAGATTTTGGCCAGGTGAGGTCAGACCAGGGATCAATAGAGACAAGAAAAGATTCTGACGCTTCATACACAAGCTTGGTGGAAGGTTGTATGGAGTTATAAATACTGGCCAACATGAGTATGGAGTTGATCTACCCCCAAATGCATTAAATTCATCTGTACATAGACCAAGTTTAACATTTCTCACTTCCATTGCGAAGTTCTCATGAGTATGATCCAAGTGCTTTCAAGCTACCGCGTCAACAGGATGCGTGATCTTGTCTTCATCATGTCAAACTTTATTTACATGTCATCTCATGTGTTTAGCTGTCTTTGAAGACATATACAATCGTTGCAATCTAGGGGTGATAGGAAAGTAGCAGAGTGACTTGTATGAAACTTCTTTTAATCTCGCGATACCATTGCCTCGTGTCTTTGTCTTGAACCGAGGATACCCACATGACAGACATGATATGTTTTTTTCCTGATCCTTAAAATACAACATGCAGTGATTTGGACAAGCATCTATCTTTTGATACCCCATACCTAGAGCGTTGACCATAGCCTTCACACGATAAAAATTTTATGACAATTTTTTATCTTTAGGCAACATACTCTTCGTTATCATGCACAAACGGTCAAAACATGATTGACTCAAATTATACTCGAACTTTAAATTCAGTAGTTGAAGAACTGCAGACAAGATAATGTGACTCTTGCAACCATTTCAAAGTGGCTCATCAGCATCTCTAAGTAAATCATAAAATCTATTAGCTGCATCGTTTGATGATTCTTCATCTACCGCAGTTGTTACATCACTATGACCCATAGCAGAACCTAGTTCTGTTCCTGCGGCATTAAATATCAAATCCATATATGAATTATCGTGCACCACATCTACCGGTGCATCAAAATTGTTTCTAAATTCTTCACCATAAAAGGTCCAATTCTGATAATCACTCACAAAACCCTTCCTGTATAGGTGATGTCTAATGCCATGAGGGTCTATAAATCGATTGTTCTTACAAATCTTGCAGGGACACCTAATCCGACCTGTGGGATCCACTGTACTGACACTTGTCGTTGCAAATTCAATAAAACTTTCAACACCATCTATATATCCATGCAATACCTCATTGTCAACTATCCTACGGTACATCTATTCGTGGTTTGCAGTCATTTTGTCGTATGATGTTACGAATAGTATCCTAACTAGTTAAAAGAGAATCAATAGAATCCTATGATAAAAAAAATATCAAATTTATCATGCAATATATGATGCATGATATATATTTTATATATATCACACTCACACACACACATATATATAATATAAATATATATAATGTCATACAATCACAAGAACTATAATGCATGCATTGATAACTTAATATTTTCATGTGCAAACTATTCAAAACACGATACATTCATTTGATGCATGCTTTCATTATACAATTTCACATGGATGTCATAATCAAATTGAAAGTAACTACATGCAAGCATGGATACAATTACATCAAACATTGCAATACATCTAAATCATCCATATCAAAAAAAGTCAAAAATGTACCTGCAGCAAACACACTCTAATATCTCACTAACTACTATCATGTCTAGCATGTAATCCATACTCCAAAAATAAGAACACTTTTATTCACATACATTAAAATCATGCTCAGCATGATCTCTAAACTCCATCAAAGTCGTCCTAGATATCCACAACTAAGTGAGTGTGTGAACAAAAAAGTGTTGCATCCAATAAATGAAATAACATGTGATGCACTTGCATCACTTACTCACCACAGGTATTTACTTGATTTAAAATGTTTTTTACCAGAAATCCTTTACAAGCACAGGGCTCAGAGCTCCTTATATTTACTAAAAAACAGTATAACCTGTTGAAAATCACACCAGAAACTTAGTTGAATGTTATAAATAAAGTTGGAAATAAAAAAAGATTAAAACAAAACAAAACAAGCCCTTGTCGGCCCACAAAAGCCCAATCAACAGGGGCTTGGCCCCTGCCGGTCTGCATGAAAACATAAAGGCAGAGGGGGAAAAAGGCCCCCCGCCTGCCGAAAAACAAAGAGGCAGGGGGCAGAGACCCCCTTTTCTGTCAGAAACACACAGAGGCAGGGGGCTTCGCCCCTTGCCTGTCGAAAAACATGAGCAACACGGGCTGAAGCCCCCGCCAGACGAATAGAGGCCCTGCCTGCTATAAAGACCTGAGCGACAGAGGCCTCGGTCCCTACCTAACGGGAGGAAGCAAAGGCCCCCGCTTGCCGAAAAACAAAGAGGCAGGGGGCAGAGCCCCCCTTGTCTGTCAGAAACAAACAGAGGTAGGGGGCTTCGCTCCTTGCCTATCGAAAAACACAAGCCACAGGGGCAGAGGGCTCTGCCAGACGGTAGGAGGCAGGGCCTCGCTCTGCCTGTCGGAAAACCCGAACGGCAGGGCTGAAGCCCCCGCCAGATGGGAAGAGGCAGGGCCTCGCCCTGCCTGCTGTAAAGACCCAAGCGGCAGGGGCCAAGGCCTCTGCCTGACGGGAGGAGGCAAAGGCCCCTGCCTGCCGGAAAGCCCGAACGGCAGGGCAGAGGCCCTTGTCGAACTGGAGGAGCGAAGAGGAAGAAGAAAAACAGAGAGGGGAGGGGGTCTCCACCTGAGGGGTCGTTGTATAGGGGATGCCGGTGGCGGTCAGGAAATATAGCGAAGAGAGAGAGAGAGAGAGAGAGAGAGAGAGAGAGAGAGAGAGAGAGAGAGAGAGAGAGAGAGAGAGAGAGAGAGAGAGAGAGAGAGAGAGAGTGGACATGCGATGGGCCGGGGGGCAACTAGAGGTTGGTCGGGGGCCAATGGGAGGAGGGCCGAGGGGCGACGGGAGGCAGGTCGGGGGCCGATGGGAGGTGGGCCGGGAAAGCAACGGGAGGTGGGTTGATGGGAGGAGGAAACAGAAAAGAGAAAGAAAGGGGGAAAATTAGGGATTTACAGGGAAATTAGCGGCGGCGGCGCGATGGCCTAATTCCGTCGCTAAGCCATTGCTATTAGGCAATGACGTAGCGATGAAATAGTTCTGTCGTTGATCCATCGTTAAGGTTCAAAGGATATAGCGATGAAATAAAATCCATTGCTAATCCGTCGCAAAGTGCCGATGGATTATCGACGGAATATTTTTTGTCGCTAAAATTGCAAATAACCGATATTTTAGCGACGAATATATTTTTCTCGCGAATCCGTCAGCACTTTGCGATGGATTTTTTCCGTCGCAAATATCTGTCACTAATTAGGGTTTTTCTTGTAGTGATAAGCAAGGCCAAGTCAATCCACCTGCAATGAACTCTGCATTCATCAACAAGTTCAGTGGAAGGACCAACACCAAATGTAGAGTTTACATCGCTGACATCAGTGTTGGTCTTCAACAAATCTTAGAAGCGATGTAGAAACTCCAAGTTGACATGTGAGCCACCCAACATCAAATACAAGATGACCAGCAAGAATTTTATTCCTTTGACAAAGGTGTTGGATCTTTCGCGGCAAAGCGAGATGAGTCGGATGAGAAGATCATACAAGATCAAGGATGAAGCTAATTCTCATAGATGGAAATCTAGCTATGGTCCATGATGAGCTTGCTGATGCAACCCTGATAACCGACATGCCCCATCTCCACCTACAGCCGCCCAAGGAGATTGCAGCCACCCTTCTTGTGGTATTCATAGATCCATATAAGGAAGAATTTTTTTTGAAATCTAAAGTTATCGACAAGAGGACTAACAACATGGTGGATGGACCTAGGATCATGGTTGAAAAAGGTGATGGAACTTCTGACCATGAGCCTAGAAGGACTAGTATGGCCACTCTCTTGGCACATTCTTGTGCTACATTAGATGGGATGTTGTTGGAGAGGTTGAATTGCAATAAATTCTCAGCCACCCATAGGCCAAGCTTGATTGGATTGCTTCCTCGTGTACCTCCTCGACATTACATGCACTATTGTGCCCTATAAATCACCATGCCATTGTGAGGCTGTAGCAGTTGCATTAACTAGGCAACTCGGTGCCACCATGCGTTGATGTTGAAGATTGTCAAAACAAGTTCTAGTTATAGATGCTTGCCGTATTGCAAAATGTGGTGTTTGACCTCGGTGGTGGAAAGAGAAAAGTAGAGGGTCAAAGGGTGGATAAACTTGGGTCAATGCTTAACCCTGATTGCCCTCTCCATGGACCCCATAGTGCTCCTAAGGGTCTTCCTAACCGACAACACTGCGAAGGTGCAAAAAGTGTCTATTGCACTGCCTATGTTATCTCGTGCCAAGTGTGCATGCCAATTAGAAGCTTGAACCTCCCTTCTCTTATTCCTTACTCAAGAAGGAAACATAACTAGAGGCTTCAAGACCATGGCATGAACTTCAAAAATGAAGAGATGGGCCTTCCCTATATGAGCGAGCAAATCAATTTGTTTGAACAACTCTTCCAAAAGAGCCTAAATGTTGAAGGCCTTGAATCCTTAGGGACTTTCATTGAGCATGTTGGAGATGACTCTAAATTTTATGTTAAAAGGCACAGTGGTTCACTAGAGATTAGCTTAAGCAATGCATTCAAGGGCTCCCTCGGTTCCATGTTTAATCCTAGAGGATTAAAATACAACAAAAGCAATCAGACTAAGAAGGCAGTGGACAAGTATTGGATCCTCATATGTCTCCTTCCTATCCTTCTCTATGTATGGACATTTAAAGCATTACCAACTGGAACCAAGCTTGTCGTGGACCTAGACAAGACCCTAGCAGCTTTTCTAGGCCTTTGTGTGTCCCACCCGAATTCCATAGAAACCAAACAGATTTCAAAAACTTCTCCAGGTCAACCCAAGATGAACCCAAATATAATTTTTGGACCCATTGTTTTTTGGTATGTCAAGAACCAACCTGCCAAATTTCAGGATTTATTAAGTTCACAATGCAAAGAACTCAATTTTTAGTTTAGACCATCGATACTCAAACTTGGTTTGTCCAAGATAGTCCTAAAATTTTTCATGACTTCCAAAAATTATTTCTTCCTACTCTGATGGCCTATGAACCTGATTTTTGGATTGTACCTTACTTGAGGTGAACCATCTCACAAAATTTTAGAATCTTTTGTTGCACCAATTGAGAGAACCAACTTTTCTCCCCAAGTTTGTTTGAATCACCCTGACTTGCCTCCTTTGAGTCTGTGGAATCTGAGTCCCTTTCTTGAGTCAAAGTGTGTCTAGTCAGCTAAGAAGGAAGAGTATAATTGTGCAATCATACTAGAAAGAGGAAATGAAGATCAAGTAAAAAGATATACATGTGAAGGCATCGTGTACCAAGTCAACATGTATGTAACACTCTTGGTTGTCGGTCACGTACACCTCTTGTTCAACTAGGATCGAGCATGGTCCAACACACCCTTGGTGTTGAGCTGAACCATTGTTGATAGTATATCTCCAACCCTAGAGGTTGTCCATGGTGTCTCTTGTGGTTCTTTACCTGCTTCATATCGATCCATGGTTTATAGTCTTAAGAATTGCACCTTGCATGTTCATAATTTAAATATCAGGGAAACAATCATTGATTCTGCAGTGGATCATATGTCATCCGGTTAAAAGAATAAACTATTGACGTCATTCAATAAGTGTGCCCTTAACTAGTAAGATGGTTGTACAGTCCAAAAACATTATAATCTACCTTTAGAAGAAATGACAAAGGCTAATGATGATGAACCATTGCATGAACAAGTTCAAACATTGCTCTATAGCTTAGCAGACTATGTGAAGGTCCAAGGTGACCAACGAGGTGCTGACAACCCAATCATCCTGAAGGTTTGGACAAATGACATGAAGTCGGGCTTCAGACCTAGTCGTTGGGGGAACTTTTTCCTTCATTTTATTCCCTGAAGTTCAGACCATGACAAAGATCGAAACAGAAAGTGGCAACATGCCTGGTCACTGCAAGAGAAGAGATCAAATTGGCGCAACAGTGAAGTATTGAATGCTTCACTAGAGAAAATATTGCCTAAGAGACTAGGCAAATCTCAAGGAGGAGGGGTGCACTCCTAATTTATGGGGACTTAGAACCTAGTCAAAATGTTGTGTTTCTATTTTGGAACCATAGCCAAATTTCTCCAAACCCATATCCAAAAAAAAGATCCAAAGCCGCCCTAATTGGAATCCATTTCATGAAGTGGACCCAAGTGAATTGGATCCACCAAGCCAAGATCCAATCACCCAGAACCAATCCACCTCATCTATGACATACAACCACCTCATCCATGTCGCTGCATCAGCCATACATCCACCTCATCATCCAAGTGGGACCCACATGGGGCATCGCCTCTAGAAGCCACTCTTGGCTAGTGGGCCCCACCCAAGAGTCCTTGAAGGCTCTTAAAAATGATGTGACCCTTGTGATTCCCTTCTTTATGACCTTAAAGCCTAAGAATCTCTTACTATTAGTGCCTTTTACTAATGTTTTACTTAGTGCTTAGAGTAGTGAGTCATTTGCTTTTATTTTACCTAAATTCCGGTATTTATATATGAGCTTCTTTAGTCTATAAAAGGGGATCAACTTGGTCTAGTTGAAATCATAAAAAAATAGAACTTCTCTCAATTTGTTTATCACCCCTTGGGTGTGTCCCACTCTCTCTTTCTCTCACCTACTCCTAGCCCCTAGGCCCTCACTCACTTTTTCCTTGGGCCCTAGGCCCTCATTTGCTATAATGTTCCATTACCGTGAACCTCTAGTAGATCTACTCATTCGTTAGGACTAGGTTGCAGCCATGTCCTTAGTACATGTGGTGCATTCATGCAACCGACAAACTCACACCCTCCTCAACATCTCTTTTGGTCTCCAGCATTTTAGCCCCTACCCAAATGTGCTTCTCCTTTAGCATAACCTTAGTGAGTTAACCCAGCCTTGTTCTAAGCCTAAACCTACCTTAGCTTATTACTCAAATGATTAAACCTTGTACCTAGCCTAGATTTTACTTTATTGTTAATTGCAAAAAATAAACTCACTTGCAGACCTCATATATCCCTGCCCCGAACTCATTTAGGGCTAAGACTTTAATTGTAGCTTCCCTGACTTGTCCTAAAACGTCGCCTAAAAATTCACAAATTTACCAAACCTTAGTAGAGAAAAATAGATTTTCTACTTGAACCTGTTAGACCCTAAACACATTGCAGTCAGTCTTGTCTCTTATTTTGTATCTCCTGATTCTAAGATCATTTCTGTCCAACCAGAATGGTTTAGGCTCTGATTTTTTGTTAGAACCTTCTTTAACTTGTCCCTAGTGTCCCCACCAATTTTTAATTTTTTCCAGTATTGATAAAAAATTTAAGACTTATCTTTAATAGCTAAAAACTTCTCTTAAAAGATATGAGGACATAATTCAAGTTTCTATTGTCCTTCTCCTAAGGGAAGGTAAAGCCAAGACAAGTTTTCCAAACTCGTAGCACAATCGCATGATGGGGTCATGTAAAAGAATATGTGTAAGTATCTATTCTAAGTCAATAATGACTGAAATACATAAATGAACCAAACTAGAAAGTATATTTTTCATACTCAAAAGTCTGTTTAGCTTTAAGTTCTTTCTCCTTCCGACAACACCTTCATTGGGATATGGTAGTTCTTGTAATGGTTCCGATAGCACTCTTGGGTAGGTAGGATATTTAGAGAGAAGAGGGTACGCTAAAGATCATGTTCGTTCTCTATAGTATAAGTGCTTGAATGTCTAAAGTTCGAATCACCAAACCTTAGGAGTGAGCTCCTATTTATAGTTTTTTGAACAAGATCTGAGTCACAAGATCTTGGATTCAAATTCAACCCCAAACAGATCCATGTCTATCCCCGAATGGGGGATGAGACTGATCCAAAAGATCCCGCCTCCCAAAAATTTTTAAAAAAGGACAAAAAAGATAAGGATAAGTCGTTTGGCTTATTCGAACCTTTGGATTGTGGGACAACTAAAAGGGGTTTGGCTATCCCAGGTAGGATGATCATTCTGTTTTATCCATCTAGGGTGGGACGACCATCCTCTTTTAGCCATCCAGGGTGGGACAACCTAACTTTGGTCATCCAAGGGGGGACGACCATTCTGGTTTGGTCATCCAAGAGGGATGGCCATCCTAGAATTCTTGGTAGGGTGTACCTATTTTTTCTTTTTGTATGCATGTTTTTGTAATTTTGAGGAAAAAATGAGTGTTTGCAAATGCCCCTCTTTGTCATTAATTGATGTGATTCAATTTATGACAAAGAAATAGACACGCCCAAAATTTAAAAACAACTTGGTTCTACCAAACAAGGTCGGATTAGTGTGTTGGAAGAAAAACTGAGTTGTCGAGACCGTGCTTGGTCTCGCCAAATCAAGTTGAATGAGTGTTTTAAGGAGAAAATTAGGTTGTCAAGACCGTGCTTGGTCTCGCCAAACAAGGTTAGTCTAGTTTGAAAACCACTAGGTTATAGAGACCATTTTGGTCCCATTGGACGAGCTCAGGCTAGTGTTTTGAAGAGAGAACTGGATTCTTCAGACCATTTAAGTCTCACCGAATGAGGTTAGGCTAGTGTTAAAACCACTGGGTTGACGAGACCATTTGGGTCTCACTGAACGAGGTCGGGCTAGTGTTTTAAGGAAAAAATTAGGTTGTTGAGATTGTACTTGGTCTTGCTGAATGAGGTCATGATAGTTTGAAAATCACTAGGTTTCCAAGACCATTTGGGTCCCACCGAATGAGTTTGGGCTAGTGTTTTGAGGAGAATTGGGTTGTCGAGATCGTGCTTGGTCTCGCCAAATAAGGTCAAGCGAGTTTGAAATCTGCTAGGTTTTGATCTGGGCTTTTCTCAAAAGCTGATGACTCTGAATGTTACCGAGTAGGTTGCACCATTTGATGATGCATGATATTGTTCACTTGGTAAAAACCTACAACGATTCTTAACTCCCATCGACAAATTGTATTCAATATAGGAGAAGATAAAATGGTGGGCATCATGCGAGGATAGCACAAGATATATGTAGCTCCCTTTTATGCCTATTTTAATTTGTAATGTCTTTTTAATTATTTTTCAAAATTTTATAGAAAGCTTGTTTGGCAAATATCAGGAGTCCAACACCTCTGATAGGTTCATGGTTAGGGTAGAGTTGCACTGGTAAGGCCTTAGGGTGAAGGTGTCCTTCTTAAGATGATCAATTAAGACTTCTTGCCACAGTGAGGGGAGTCAGGCATACTTTGGTTACTGAACAAAGCTTTCTGGGCATTCTTCAGACTCAAAATCCTTATGGCTAAACTTTTTGGTATATTATGATGCATGTAATAAACTTTTATGCAGTGAGACCCATGCATTTGTAGTAGAGGAGGTAGCTTAAAGCAGCCATGAATGATTGATCATTTAGGCTCAATGATTTTTGTTATTTGCTCTCTTCTCAAGAATTAGGACCTTCCTAACAAGTTTATTCATTCACTTGAGATTCTTACACTTTAGACATTTCTCTTCTTAGGTTGATATAAGGTAGCGACACTCAGCTTCACCGGATTTTTTCTCTTATAATTTTGCCTTAGTTTTAATTGACTAGTTATAAAGACATAAAATTATGTCTCATGGCACTCTTATTAGGTTTAATGGTCTCCACTAAGGCTTGAACTCTGAAGGACTAGGGTTTAATGAGAATATATTCAATTTCACCATCTACCTCAAGGTAAATTTCTTTGAGTCTTTGTCTTTAGCTTGGAGGGGTGTTATTCTTCACTTTTGTTATCCTTTAACCTAAGGCCTGACAACCATGGGTCTCATGGCTTCCTAGTCTAGGAGGAACCCCTAGCTATCAAACCTCAGCCTTCAAAAGGTCATATGATCAAAGTATGTCACATTACCATAGGTCTAGAGGTAAGTATTTGCTTTCTCCTAGCACACATTTGTCTATTCCAACTTCTACTCCTAAGGTAATTTCATGACTGGGGCCTGCCACCTCGTTATGGACCCGGAGTAGGTGTTAGCTTAAATGCATTATTTTTTTTTGTATTTTGTTTTCTTCTTTTTTTTTATTTTTTATGAAGTTTTTATATTTTTCAATGTTTTATCCTATCGAGGTAAAGAAAAAGAATCCTTAACGGAGCTAACCTATGAAGCAGATTAGCATTAAAGCTATTCAACACCTAACCCTTTTTCTAGAAAGTTGGTTGCTTAGGTGGGTTCTACAAGGTTTACACTCATACATTGATAATGATCTTGTTTTCCTATAATTCATACTTATAGACTCATGGGCTAGAATCATTAGATTAAAATACCTTAGCTTCACTATGTCACTTATCTTCTCCTAACACTTGGATGTCTTATGTGGTAGACTCTCGTGTGCAGGGATATACTTGAAGAAAAAACCATTTTGATAAGAGTTGGATCCATTTTGACAGAAGATTCCTGACCTTTAATAATCTTTCAATGATATGCCTAGCATCATGATAAAGATTTATCCTCCTCTTATGACCATTAGAGTTACGGTAAACTGAACTACTAAAACCATCTAGGTCTTGCCAAATGAGGTTGAAACAATTCAAGGACAATTGGGATGTGAAGACCGTTATGGGTCATGTTGAATGAGGTCAGGCTAATGTCCAAAGGTAAATCAGGCTTTTAAGACCATTTGGGTCTCACCGAACAAGGTTAGGCTGATTTGGGATGTGTATGCTTGGCTGATAAGGGTTCCTCCTTGCCTAAGAGATTTGGACTTTGGATGACTTTACAATACCTTATCTCTAGGTTTTGGATAGGTTCATAGTCCTTTGACATACCCTCACATGATTTTGATAGAAAGACATCATTAAAAATGGTCTAAAAAAATAAAAGAAAAGGGTTTGACAAAAGCTTCCTTAGTGTTGTCAACAAGAATGGTATGCTCCTACAATAAAGAGAATGACTTGGACCCTAGAAAGGGTTTGACAAAAGCTTTCTTTTTGAATTTTTTGGCTTTTCTTTATTTTTTAGAGTTTTAGAATATTTTATTTTTTATATTTTCAAAACTTTTTCATTTTTTGAGATTTTTGATTTTTTTTTAAAAGACTATTTTATAAAATTCAAGTTTTGAAGGCTTATCTAGGGTCGTTGGATGACAATCCATGCAAGACGTCTTTCATCCTCCATACCATTGCAGTTGTGTCCTTACTCATGGTAGCCTTGTTCTGAGCACGCTGGTCTTTTTCAGAATGAGAGGTGGAATAACCCAAAATGGTGTTTGATCTTCATGAGTCTAGGCTAATTTGATGCAGAAGAAGTGGCAATCTTGTGCTCTCAGATGCAATCAGACTCTCCAATGAGTTGATAATGGTCAGCTCATTTATGAAATGATCCTTTAGGACACATGAGCTTTTTCCTTTTGCCTTTTTTTGTTTAGGTCCTTTGTAGCCTAGACCTTGGGTCCCTGCTTTTGGCACTGCTGGAAAAAATCTCCTATGCCCTGTTGATTCTTTCTTAGTTCCTAAAAAGCTTGGTAGCCCACGTGCAAGGCGATTTTATATCTATTTTTATATTTTTGCACATGCTGGTATAAGGAACGACTCTTGATGTGAGAGTCGTCTAGCCTACTCCCGTTCTTAAAAGCCTTGGGCTTTTTAGAAAGGTCATTCACTGATGCTTGGCCCAAATTGGATGATTTTACTTTCACGACCGATTTTGATGATGGAGTTGTTTCCTTATTCAACTGAACTGTCAATATGTCAATCTGCCTTTTAGTTTTGGACTATGAGAATTGTACAGGGAGGCCATCCCTTTCCATGATAAACACTAGGAGGAGAACCTTTGTATGATTATTGTCTGAAGGGTCTGGACAAATCACACTTATTTAAGGGGACTCTTTTGAAATTTCTCATTTCTCTAGAGTTTGTCTTCCTTATATCTTCATGCCTTATTCGTAGTAGACTTGTCGAGCCACTAGCAGTTGATAAAAATTGTCATTGCATACGAGGGCTCAAAAAATGCATATCATTGAGCTAATGGGCCTCCTCTTTTGCATATCATTTTCCTATCTCACTTTGAGGATCTAGTGTGGACCAGGCGGGTTATCCAGTGTCTGTGAGCTCTCCTCTCTCGATCAGGTTCTAATGATTCACCCTAATATTCTTATTCCTGGGCATCTTTGTCTCTTTTCTCTTCCCATGCCTCTTGGGTTCGCTAGTATTTTTCTCTCCATTGCATTTTCATTATTTTCTTTTCCATCTTTCTCATATAATGCCTAATATGGGCTAATTCATCTCTCTCCTTGGTGGAGATCCGACCCAGGGAGTTCTGTTGACTCGTTTCCTAACTGACTCATTTGTAATAGAGTTGTCTGTATCGTAATTTGTGAGAGGAATGTTATGAGGAACTCGAGAATACCATCGAGAACTGCACTCCAGCTATTCTGGACCCTTTCATTTTCTCTAAATATCTTCAAGCTCTTTGAGAATATCAGTGTGGGTCTCTTCATTCAAGTCTGCATCAAAAGCGACATTTGACACCATAGGATGTGGCATCCCAAAAGCAGGTTTAAATATGTGAGATGGCATCTAGTAAGTGGGATTTTTCAGAGGTTGTTCCTTAGGAATTGATGGAGGATTGGGTTTTTGAGTGCTGAATCAAGTATTCATGATACCCCAAACAAATGGTTGAAGACAATTCTAAACAAGTAACGAGAGATTTTAAAAATAAATAATTATTATAGTTTTCCTCGAAAAATACTCCACGGATTTACGAGGTCTCTTTGAGTTCTACAAGTTAGTGTTTCCTTACAGATCCAATATCGATATACTCAAGCTAACAACTTAAGGATACTGGTATGGATTGTCCGATTCAAAATGGTATCACCATCAATATATCCAAGCTAACAACTTAAGAGTACTGGTGGGAGATCCAAAGATCCAAATAATAGGATAAGGCAAATTCAAAATCCAAATAAACGATGACCTTAAACCTAAAAGATGGGATAAAAATAAGAGCATGGAATGAATCAAACAATGTTTCATCACAATTCTAACTTGCTTGAGGTTGTATTTCTCATATATTTTAAATGACATGTATTCTCCAACAAGTATTATGTGATAAAAACCTAATCTTAATGTAAATGCATGCATCTAGTGCAAAAGACCCTATATCGTAGAAATAAAAAAAAAACTAAATAAATCCTTAAAACAGAATAAAAAGATGTCAAGAAAGCGAATGAAAAGGTAGAGGTCTACAAACGGTTTTGCCTGGGATGACAAAGTTCAGGACAACAAAGGCTACAGACAGACAAGTCAATGGATGGTCCTGCCTAGGACAACGAAGCCAAAAGACGGTCTTGCCTATGACGATAGAGTCTGGGATGGCAAAAGACTACGGATGGTCTTACCTGGAACGACAGAGTCTGGGATAGCAAATCCCTACATACAGTTCTACCTAGGACGGTAGAGTCCGGGAGGGAAAGCCACAAACGACAGATAGGTTTGGGAAAGCAAAGTCCCGGATGGCCAAACAGAGCGGGACGACCAAAACAAAGAGCAATCCAAGACCTGGACAACCAAAATCTGTTAGACGGCCAAAACAGAGCAGGATGGAAGGGGCCTAGACAACCAAATTTGCCAGAAGCTAGGTTTGCATAAGTGCAGTCTCGAGAGGTAGTGGCTCGGACCACTAAAACCCCGAACGACTAAGCTACTGGATGGCTAAGCCTAAGATGGCAGGGAGCCAGACGACCAAACCTGAGAAGATAGGGGCCCAGACGAGCAAACTAGAGAAAGCATGGGGCTTAAACGACTAAACCAGAGAAGGTAAGGGGCCTGGATGGGTAAACCAGAGAAGACAAGGGGTCCTAACGACCAAATTAGAAATGACCAACTTAGAAACGACCAACTCAGAATGACCAAATTGAGCTGGACAGTCGAACCGAGCAGGACAACTCTGCTCGGATGACAAAACCAAAAAATGTAAGGTTTCTGATGACCAAATTAGAAATAACCAACTTAGAAACATAAAAATCAGAAAGGGTGTAGGGCCTGGACAACCAAATCTGTCAGACAGAGGCACAGTCTGTAGGATGGCCTAACTGAGCAGGACGATTGTGCTTGGATGGTAGAACCAAAAGAAATGCAGTGGTTCGAACGGTCGAACCTGCAAAAATCGAATTTTCTGTGGGTCTCTTAGATCCTGAATGACAAAACCAGAAAAAAGCAATGCTTGAACGGCCAAATATGCCAAAAGCTCGAGAAGCAAGGCTTAGAACAGCTAAGCCTGCAGTAATAAAAAACAAAAACAACCAAAGTGGGACGGCCAAACCTAGTTTAGCCATTCAAACTGAGAAAAAAATAAAAAATAAAAAATTTAATAAAATTTGATTATAACTACCAAGTTCTAAAAAACTACCAAATCCCATCGTGATCGCCAAAAACTATTGATAAAAAATTTGAAACTAACCTTTAATCGCTAAAATCTCCTTTAGCATACCCTGGCCAGAATCATCTTATTCAAACTGTCTTTTTGAGTTCAAAACCTTCCATGTAACGCATTCGATGTTTAACAGTTTTTGCCGTTTCACGTCTGTAAATATATATATTTGCTAAAATCCTATTAAACTTAGGGGTGGCAATCGGGTCGGGTTGGCAGGTCGTGTCGGCGCATTGGCGGGTCAGCATACCTCAACACGAACCTGACCCTGTTTATTAAACGGGTCAGCTATGGCAAACACGAACCCAACCCATTTATTAAATGGGTAACCCAACACGACACGGTTAACCCGTTTAATAAACGGTTCAGGTAAACGGGTTGACGGGTCGGGTTTGGGTAAACAGGTTGACCCACTCGCCTAACCCGTTTATTAAACGGGTTAGCCGGTTGGCATACCCCAAACACGAACCCAACCCATTTAATAAACAGGTTAGGCGGGTCAACCCGTTTACGACACCAACCCGTTTAAGCCAAACTCAAACCCGCCTAAGAAGCGGGTTTGCGGGTCGTGTCAGATTTTGCCACCCCTAATTAAACTATTAGAACCCATTCCCACTGTATATCAGGCAAATGCCGAGTAAATATCGTGAACTTCAAAATATTTTGAGGATATCGCAGTATTTGGTTTTTTAGATAGTTCAAGGAAAAACCCCATCAACAATTGCACATTGGCTGGCCTTCCATTGGTTAAACCCTCGAGTACCCTCCTACCCACCGGGGAAGTACACCCAGCTTCTTCTTCTTCTTTTATAGGCAAGATGGGGTTAGACTGATCCTATCAGTTCTACAACTATAACATTGGGTTTTGAACCTGCAACGTCCCAACACAAGGTGACGTGCACTAGCTGCTTCTACCAGACAAGGGGATCCCCTGTTGGTGGGAGTACACTCAGCTTCGACATTGCTGCAAGGGATGCCCATCATGGGTTTTGAACTTGTGACGCCCCGTCAACTTAGTGCCATTCACAAGTCGCCGCTTGCAGATGAGCATAGCCCTTGTGGACAGATCGCGCTATTTTCCCTGAAATAACGCAAGCGCCTCAAAGGTAAGGTGATAAAACAGCTATATTTTCATAGGTAAGGCGATAAAACAGCGATATTTTCATAGGTAAGGCGATATAACAGAGAGATTAGATGCTTGCCCCCTTTTTTTTCAAAAAAACTCTTCTCCATGAGGACAATGGCGATTTTGCGCGGGCAACTAGCGATTCAATATCACGCGGAGTTCCGTTCGCGAGCGATTCTTCCCTTGTAAGCAATCGACGTTCTTCTCCCCTTCTTCTTCCTCTTCTTTCTTATCCTTTCCTCTTTTTTTTTTGCACGGATTTGTTGGTATTTTTTCTTGTGTCAAACTTTTCTTGAGCTGGTGGTGGTAATAATCCTGCTGATTTTTATGTTTCTGATGGTTGTATTTTAGGGCAAAGAGTTCCAGCGCTTGCAGCATCTTCAGAGCTTGTCACTCCTCAGGCCCTGTAAGGTACATCCCAGGCAGTTATTCTAAACCAGAAGAAAGTAACAATATTTCTTTCGTTAAGCATTCTAAGGATCTACCGAAAGATAGTCCGAGATCAAAGTGGCCGCAGAATGAAGCTCCAATCGATGTTGGAGCCGCACACAAGGGATCAAAGTTGAAGAACACCTCCGATGATCAGAAATTAGGTGTAAATAGAAACTCGGAATCAAATTTTGGTATGAATTTAGAGAATTATCATCTTCTTTTTTTGGTCTTTTCAGTTGTAAGATCCATATAGTGACGTATCTACTAATTGTGTTCTATGCCCCCTTTTTTTCTGTTCCCTTGATGCAGCAAAACTTAATGGTAGATTTGGAGATAATACATTTTTGAGGTTGGAAGATGGTGTTGGTTGTGATATGAAGGATAATCCAATGCAAGAATTTGAAACGCGGGCAGATGAATCTAAAATCTCTTATGAGAACATTGCTTGTGAAGCAAAAGGAGTATCTACTAATAAATCAAAGCGAGATGCTGAAAAGATTGCAATTGAAGCCCTTGCTGGAAGGTTGGGATTTTGACATATTTCAGCTTCCGTTCTGCAGTTCATAAAAATCCTCTAAAAGATTGCACGAGTTAGGTTGCATTCACTTGTTTTAGTTCTTTGCCAAGTAGATGGTGACATAAGCATTATGCAAAAAAAAGGAAAAAAATCATGGATGCTCTCTCTCTCTCTCTCTGTACACTGTGTATCTATCTCTTCTGCAAGCCATCGTGCATGCTACAATTGATACATGGATGCTATTGTTTTCTTTTGCAGGTCATGAATAAGTGCTGCCAAACATGCTGCATGCAGAATTTTAGTGGTGTGCATGTGTGTGGGGCACATTGTAGAAGTCCCAATGCCTGTATGGGTGCATGTGTTTATGTGCCTCTGCTTGGGCATGCACCGGAAGCACATGCACCGACATGTAGCAGTTTTGAAGGATGTGCATCTGTCCTTAGTTCTTAATTCTATTTCTTTAACTAGTCCTCATGTGATAGGCCCCTTTGCAATTTCTTTTGGCATTCTATAGTTTTTGCAAATGCAATAAAAGTTCCCAAATAATTTCTAAACCATTGCGGTTTGTTATATAGTTTTTGCCCTTTAGTTCTTTGTGAATAGATGTTTGTTGTTTATCAATTACTAACTAGTATCTCTTTAGTGCCTTCCTAACACAGATTGTTGCAGGGCACATACAGTGATTGAGTTGAGGAAGAAATTGCGAGGAAAGAAATTTTCAGCTGATATCGTTCAGTCAGTCGTATCTGATCTCCAAGCCAGGTGTGCTTGCTTATTTATTTGCTTTCCCTCTCCAAGCAGTAAGATCAGTCTTTTGTTTAAAATTACTTACTTTGATGCTGTTGTGCTATATTTTGATAGGAGACCACTTTTCATAAGCAACAGTCATGTTGAAGGAACAAATACTGGCATATGCTCAGAAATATGATTTTTTTTCCTTTTTCTGCCAAAGTGTTATATCAATCGATCGCATAATTTGGTGATGAGGAACAACCAAGTAGGAGAGGGGGAGAGACCTTAGAATCAAATGGAGAGAAAATGGGTAGACCAGTTCAATCCATTATAACTATCCCTTCTTGCATGGGAATCTCTGGGACATTGAAAATGGTTCCCTTGCATGCCACTATCTGACACAAGTCCTTGGTACATCTTCATGTGATACAAAATGCTTTTGGATTTGGTATTAGCAGAAATGCCATTGCACATTGGTCCTAAATTTGCTGAAACTTCCATCTTAATGGTTTATAAAGTGTCAGTCAAATCTTCACATGGAAGGTGCAGCAGGGTGGTAACTTTTGCTGAAGGGCCAACTTTTCTATAATATTGTGCTGCTTTTTTTTTTGTCTGTACATGTTGTCTTCATACTGGGGAACTCCATCAAAACACTAGTACAAATACAATGCATTCTATCGCAGTATCCATCTGCCATAGCATAAATTGCATTAGGAATTAGGATTGAATCTAGCCTTCCATATTTGTGGTGAGTTATATACTTATATAATTTCAGATGCTCATGGAAGCTCAAATCTGTTGTTGCCTGTTGTAGATCAAAGCTTATTTGTTTTCAGAAATTTGCTTCTGGAACTACCATGTGAATCTGTTCAATGTTCAGGTGGCAGAGACCATATGTAACGGCCCAATGGTTCATGATAAATCTGATACCATGATAATTCACTCCTTTGCCAAAAAATGGTATAATTACTTACATGAAGAGATTAAACATGAACTTTTAATATCTGGGTATGGACAACAGTGAGAAGAATAATGAGGAAATGGTACTATGTAGATTGGCAAAGGAATTAGGAGAGTATATCCGGACAAGGATCATATTTTTCCATTTATATCATCTAGTATTTATGTATAGAAACCTCCACTATTTTATTGACTGTACTTTTCTTTTCATGCAGGGGGCTGCTTAACGACCATCTGTATGCAGAAACGTTAGCCCGATCTCGATGGTTGTCCATGACCTGGGGCCCAAAAAGAATCAAGCAAGTGCGTGCATTGCCATTTGCTTTATCATTTTGTTTATTCTGCTTTTGGGGGCTTTGTTTTCATTCTCACACTTTTTAACAGTTTCTCTGAGTTAAGTATTTTCATTAGGTGTGGTCCGTGTGGATCAACCCTAGGTTCACATGGATTGTTTTTCATACTAGAGATTGGAGCTAGTGCTAGATGCACAAGAAAGTTTGTCTGACTTAGTTAAGTGTGTAGATCAACCCTAGGTTCACATTGATTGTTTTTCATGCTAGAGATTGAAACTAGTGCTAGATGCACAATAAAGTGGCTTTTTGTTTTATTTTTCAAAACTATGAAGACCCACCACTAACCACAAAGGAAATCTGTTTTAGAATATTTAGACACTTTTCAGGGGACAGGATGTTGATGGTACTAAGCAAGGTTGCAAGTTGTTAAATTATGTATATATTAATATATATATATATACATATACTTATATATATACATTCGTATATATATATAAGTATATATATACATATATGTATATATACATAATTTATTTTCTTTTTCTGTACAACCAAAAACCCGATAGGGGTGTTTTGGTAAATTACCATGTATTTTTTCCCTTTTGCATTTTTCCTTTTTTCTTTCTTTTTCCCTTTTTTCTTTTCCTTTTTTTTATTTCTTATTTTTCTTTTTGAAGGACCATAAGCGGCCCCACCCATCTAGTCATTGGGGTCCCAACGATCATATTTATAACCGTTGGGGCTCCCAACGACTAGAAGGGAGCCCCCTTTATGGTCTCCTCTTTAGCTCTCCTCCTCTATAAATAGAGGAGGCTCACACTTGTAATAGCATGGGGTTTTCACCTTCCTCTTTCTTTCTTCAATAATATTCAACTTATGACTTTAAGTCATTTTCTACTTTTGTGAGTTTTGTGTGTACACTTTTAGTGTTTGTGTTCTTGGCTCTTGTGGCCACTCTTAAAGAGTGCTTTTGCTCTATTGGTGCTTCCGCCTCTCTTCATTACATGGTATTAGAGCTCGGTTGTTGATTGGGCTTCTCTTTGTTATCTTATGACGTGTGTCTCTCAAGCTTTTGAAGAAAGAAAGAATATTTGGTGCCGATGGAACGTGATTCTAAAGTTGAGCTTTCTTTTAAGCTCAATGAGTCCAACTATCTTATGTGGGCCTCCGCTATGGAAAATCATCTAAGAGGTAAGAAACTTTGGGGTTTTGTTATGGGAACTACTCCTGAACCCTCTCTTGTTCTCACTAAAATCGAAAATGAGGTTGAAAAAGCTTTAGATGGCGATGAGCGCATCAAAGCTATCAATGACCATCAATCCAAAGTTGAGGATTGAGAAAATAACCATGCCAAAATTTTGGCATGGTTTATGAACAATGTAGGCCTCAAAAATTGTGCTAATATTGCCAAATTTAGAAGGGCCAATGAGGCATGGTTCTTCCTTAAGGGTATGTATACCCAAAAGGATCTTGCTCAACAATTTTTTTGTCAAGAAAAAATCCGTTCCACCAAACAAATGGATATGAGTGTCCAGGACTACTTTAGCTCCCTAACCCCTCTTTGGGATGAACTTGTTCTTCTTGAGCCTAAATGGGTGGCTCCGGAAGATATTGAGTTAAGAAGGGAACAAATTGAAAAATAGCACTTTTTCCAATTTCTTCATGGTCTTCGACCGAAATTTGAACAAGTTAGGGCATCCCTTCTTCATAGAAGTAAAGCCTTACCCATTGAAGATGCCCTTGCCGAAATATGCCAAGAAGAAACTCGACTTGGCCTAAGCATTAAGAGTGATGACGTTTTGGCTGTTACTAGGCCCAGATCAAATGTAAAAGCATATAAACCTCCTCACTTTAACAAAAATAATGGGCCTAGAAGGGGAGTGATATGTCACTATTGTAATGAACCAGGACACATTAGACCGGTTTGTCCAAAGCTTAAGGGAAAAGTAGCCGCGGTTGGAGAAAATTCTCCAAAGAAGGAAGAAGAAAGTGCCAAAGAGGGAGATATCAAAGAAACTCTTAATCATATCTCCGAAGTTCTCCAACATCTTCTCAAGACTTCTTCAATATCCGGAGCCGCCATCACCTATTCTTCATCACCTTCAGGTATGTGGATACTAAACTCCGGTGCTTCTTTTCATATGACATCTCATAAAAACTCTCTTTCTAATGTTTTTTCCGAACCCATATCCTCTTATGTTTCAACGGCCGATGGAACATCTTTAAAAATTGAAAGTATTGGAACGCTTGATTTTAAAAATTCTCAAAACTTTTTCGTTCCTAAAGTAAGAATTGTTCCAAAGATTAATCTAAATCTTTTTTCCGTTTCCCAAATCACCGATCATGGATGCCAAGTCTCTTTCTCACCTAAAGATTGCACCGTGCAGGATCTTCAGTCAGGGAAGTTGATTGGACAAGGCCATAGAAGGGGTGATCTCTATTTTATGGATTTTTTGACTCTTCCATCTAAGTCATCTTGCAATCTTGTAAAAGACAAAAGTATTGAAATTTGGCATGAGAGACTTGGTCATCTAAATTTTGTAAAAATGTCTCTTTTTCCTTTTTTGAACAATACTTGTAAAGACAATCACATGACTTGTAAAGATTGCATTTTTGGGAAATCTAAAGCTACTCCATTTCCTCAAAGAAATTATTTCACCACTCGGCCTTTTGAACTTGTTCATTCCGATGTATGGGGACCTTTCCCTATCTTGTCCAAAGGAGGATTTTCGTACTATGTGGTCTTTATTGATGACTTCACTCGATTTACATGGATTTACTTCTTAAGTCGCAAATCCGAAGTTTTCTCCTTCTTTAAAGAATTCCATGCGATGATTAAAAATCAATTTTTGGGAAATCTATCAATTCTTAGGTCCGATTCGGGAGGCGAATACATGTCCAATGAATTTCAAAGCTATTTAAAAGAAAATGGAATTTGTCATCAACGTTCTTGTCCCAACACTCCACAACAAAATGGTCTTGCGGAAAGAAAGCATAGACACATAATAGAAACCACAAGAATGTTATTAATTTCAAAAAATATTCCAAAATCCTTTTGGGCCGAAGCGGTTCTAACCTCAACATACCTTATCAATAGAACCCCTTCATTTTCTTTGAAAAATCTTTCTCCATTTGAAAAACTTTACAATATGTCTCTCGATTATAAAAGACTAAGATTTTTTGGATGTAAATGCTTTGTTCTAACTCACAAAAATGATAAACTTTCTCCTAGGGCGATTGAATGTATTTTCTTAGGATATGGCGAAAAACAAAAAGGTTATCGATGTTTTGACATACTAAAAAACAAACTTTATATCTCAAAAGATGTCACATTCCTAGAAGAAGAAAATGGTTTTTCGCACAAACCAAATGAAAATATTGATTATTCCTTTTTATTTGACTTGTTGCCTCAAGAAAACATCATAGATGATCATATTGATCCTAGTGAACCTCTCATAGAAGATCATTTTAAACATCTAAATGATGATCAAAATTTAGAAGAAAATGTTTCAAGACAAACACAAGTCTACTCTAGAAGGAATGAAAGAAATCCACCTTGTGCCCTTGAAAAATTCTCTCAAAGTGAGTCAATTGAAGAAACCTCTCAAAGAAGATCAAATCGTATTTCTAAAGTACCAAATAGATTTGTATCTTATGATTCTTTTTCTCCAAACTTTCGAGCATGTCTACTAGCTCTTCACTCCTTTCATTAACCATCTCATTACAATGATGCTAAACAATATGCTCATTGGAATGAAGCAATGGAACTTGAACTTAATGCTCTTAAAAGGGCACAAACTTGGGAAATCATTGATCCACCCAATGGCAAGAAACCCATTAGATGTAGATGGGTTTTTAAAGTAAAAACTAAGAGTGATGGTTCATTAGAAAGATATAAGGCTAGGTTAGTAGCCAAATGATATGCCCAAGAGTATGTGGTAGATTATGATGAAACTTTTGCCTCAGTTGCTCGAATGACTAGTGTTCGAGCTCTTATTGTAATAGCTTCTATTAAAAAATGGCATATTTTTCAATTTGATGTCAAAAATGCCAGGTATGAATTTAAATTGAAAAATTTTAAAATTAAAAAAGGCCTTATATGGACTTAAGCAAGCTCCTAAAGCTTGGTATGACAAGTTTAGTAATGTATTAATCAATTTAGGATTTACTTCTTGCTATACTGACACTGCTATTTTTGTTCAGAAGACAGGTGACTCCATTGTTATGCTTCTATTATATGTTGATGATATGATCATCACTGGGAGTGACAAAAAAGGGGTAAATGATGTAAAGTCTATGTTAAAAGAAACTTTTGATTTGTCTGATCTTGGATACTTGAGATATCTTTTAGGAATTGAAGTAGCTTATTCCGCGCGAGGATACATCCTATCTCAAATGAAATTAGCTGCAGAAATTTGTACCAAGTCAGGAATATCTGATGAAAAGAAAGTTGAGACTCCCGAAGTTATCAATGCAAAACTGAGACTTGAGGATGATGTTCTTCTTGAGGATCCAACCCCCTTCCGTCAATTAATTGGATCTCTCACCTATCTATCCATCACACGTACAAATATAGCTCATGTGGTTCATGCAGCGAGCCAGTTTCAGCATTCACCCACTTCGGTTCATATGGCGGCCGTAATGAGAAGTGTGCGATACGTCAAAAATACCATCTCCAAGGGACTCTTTTTATCCTCTTCCTCATCTCTTGAGTTAACTGCTTTTACGGATGTTGACTGGGAAGAAAATCCCAATGATCGTATCTCAATTACGGGTCTTTGCATTTTTTCAGGTGAATCTCTCATTTCGTGGTGATGCAAGAAGCAACAGAAGGTCTCACTATCATCCACTGAAGCTGAATATCGGGCCATGACAATGACAACTATGGAAATCGTATGGCTCAGAAGTCTCCTTGGTGACATGGGCGTCCTCATTTCCACTCCCACCAAGCTCTGCTGTGATAACAAAAGTGCGATATACATTGCAAGCAATCATACTTTTCATGAGCGGACCAAGCATATCAAAATGAATTGCCATTATGTTCGAGACGAATATCTCAGAGGAACTATCGCATTACCACATGTTAATTCAGAATATCAACTAGCTGACTTCTTCACCAAAGCGCTCCCAACTCCACGATTTATGTTTCTTCTTAGCAAACTTTCGGTCTTCTCCCCGTAAAGTTTGAGGGGGCGTGTTAAATTATGTATATATTAATATATATATACATATACTTATATATATATACATTCGTATATATATAAGTATATATATACATATATGTATATATACATAATTTATTTTCTTTTTCTGTACAACCAAAAACCCGATAGGGGTGTTTTGGTAAATTACCATGTATTTTTTCCTTTTGCATTTTTCCTTTTTTCTTTCTTTTTCCCTTTTTTCTTTTCCTTTTTTTTATTTCTTATTTTTCTTTTTGAAGGACCATAAGGGGCCCCACCCATCTAGTCGTTGGGGCCCCAACGATCATATTTATGACCGTTGGGGCTCCCAACGACTAGAAGGGAGCCCCCTTTATGGTCTCCTCTTTAGCTCTCCTCTATAAATAGAGGAGGCTCACACTTGTAATAGCATGGGGTTTTCACCCTCCTCTTTCTTTCTTCAATAATATTCAACTTATGACATTAAGTCATTTTCTACTTTTGTGAGTTTTGTGTGTACACTTTTAGTGTTTGTGTTCTTGGCTTTTGTGGTCACTCTTAAAGAGTGCTTTTGCTCTATTGGTGCTTCCGCCTTTCTTCATTACACAAGTATCGTATTGTTACCCGTATCGATCGGGCCCAAAGTAACACCGTATCGTATCATAAATGTATCACAAATTTTTAATAAAATTTTTCTAAAAAATCAAGACAAATCAGAAAAAATAACAAAAAATCTAAAAAAATCATGACACATGAAACAATGATGAATTTCACAAAATACAACCATAAAATCACATATGAAGCTTTTATGTCTCTATGAGCTGCATAAGACATCATCAAACAATGATGAATTGCATAAGATAAAACTATAATATTACGTATCAAAACAATTATGTGCTATGAATGGCATGCGTAAGACATTGAACCTTAAATAATCAAGATAATATGCTATAAATGGCAATCTCACAAAAAATGCAAACTATGAAATAATATGCATATTAAATAATGAATCTAAGCTAATAAGTTACAAGATTCATAATAATATGTGTTTACATAAAAAAGAAACTAATGTTTTTTAATGCTTAAAAATTTACATAACTAATTTTTTTAAAATTTCAAACAAAAATGAATTAGATAACATCAATCATTGAGTATCATCATCATTTTTTTTGGAAAAAATCTCTCTAAGCTCTTTAGGGATGAATATGAACTAGCCCCAAGGAGACTTATATGTTTTCGATTTTTTTTTTGAAATAAATGCATTTATAGGTGTATCTTAAGATACACCCCATATCATAGTGTATCATAAGATACACACCGTATCGTATCGAAACACCCCATAGTAACGATACATATCGGTACGATACTTACAACATTGGTACTAAGCCTTGTAATGCGATGAGAAATCTTTATTCATTTTTAATTTGCAAATAACTCAACAAGCACAAGAAATCTTGAATTTGTGGCAATGCTTAGAGCTTAACTGCTCCAAATTGCATCTAAGATGCTTTCAGGTTCAAGGTCTGATGTAGTTTATGTGGCGTGCACATGGGACTAAACAAGACTATGGACACAAGCACTGGAATGTGCACTAGTGGACATGGTTATGTCAATAAAAGAAGTTTGCCCCTATCTGAAAGATTTAAGTTGTTGTAAAGGGACAATTGGTAAATGTTGTGTCAGACAGACATCTCACTTAGAACGTTTATCTTGTGTCGGCACCATATGATACTAGATACACCATGACACTTCATGGACACGGTCCACACCTGGTGTAGACACACACACACACACACACACCAGGCTGATGGTTGCTAGAGGACTGCTTGATTGAACTCCTTAATGCAGTTAGGAGGTTTAAAATTTGGACTTGGAAAAATAAAAGAATGGTGTATCTTTTCCAGGCACTGCTTGGCAAGGGAGTAAGTGAAGAGGTGGTCACAAAAGCCTTGAAGCAGGTTTTTGAGGAAGATGATTCCAGTGATGGAAACACCCGTATGGGCATGTCTACAAGTTCAATACATAGTCTTGTAGAACGTGTCTCAAAACACTGGTTGCGAGCAGTTGATGTATCCGAGGAGAAACGCAAGGCTAGGATTACAAGGTGGCTTCAGTACCGTGGGTTTGATTGGGGAGTAATTTCCTTCATTCTGAAGAAGTTGGAAGCCAAGTACCCATCTAATGGGCCAACAGATTCCTGAAACTTATGAAAAATACAAAAAATCAAGTTATAAAATATGTTCAAGGCAAATGTGTTTTATATGTTTCAATTTTGTTCCTTTCTTTTCTGTACCAGCATGACTGAAATTTGTACTCTTTTGAGAGTAGTGAATGAAATATCTATTGCAAGGAACCTGGTTATAATGGAAAATCAAAATATATAGTTTTTTTATTGGTATATCTTCATAATCAATCCATGATATCAACAGATAGCAATTCAATTGTTTCCAAATGCCAGGACTGGACCGGACTCCCTCTTTTGAGGGAGGCTCCATGATCTTTGTTCAGCCTCTTCCATCATTTTTGGAATATATTATCGGAATTCATTGGTGCACTATTATTGGTGCATATGTGATGCAATGGATCCATGTAATCAAAGTCGGTGACCATGTGCCCACTAGGTGCTTAGTCGCCATGGCGCATGTCCAGTGCCTAGTCTAAAACATTTCAGCATCCTGACCTAAAAAGGGCCCAAAAATGCTGACTTGTTCATGCTCAGGTCAACTAGGCATTGACTAGTCCCTGCCTAGGCCAACTAGTGCCCGCCTAGCTGACTAGTCATAGTCTAAGCAGGGATAGACTTGTCCTTTTTTTTACCATATATATATATATATATATTTGCTACTATCTATATGTACAATCTAGTTAGAAAATCATGGGTGCAAGTTGTATTCACTCAATCTGACCTCATAGATGTGTTCAACATGTTTTGTTTGCTTAAGAAACAACCCTTGGATCATATTTTTTCAATGTAAAAATATGTATTTTTTTATTCATCAAATTTTGACACATTATGGGCCATTGATTTTTTAAGCCTTTAAAAAGTCATCTTACATGTTGCAAATACATGATCCGAAACATATTCTACTAAATAAACTATGTAGAACACATCTGTAAGTTTAAATCGACAAAAAAATCATAAAAAAATTGGAAAATAGCGTTTTTACTAGATTGTATATACAAATGACTGTAGCAAATAGCTGCCATATATATAGGGTAAATATTGGCTACTAATGAAGGTACAGAACTAATGAGCTAGAAATCATAGGTGCAAGTTGTATCGACTCAATCTAACCATAGAGATGTGTTCAACATGGTTTGTTTGCTAAGGATCAAGCTTTTGTGATAAAATGTGATCTTTTGAGTTTTGAAATTTTGACACATTGTGGGCCATTGATTTTTGGACCCATTTAAAAACCTATTTACTTGTCATAATCACATGATTCAAAACAAGTTTCCTACTAAAAAAACCATGGAGATCCCATCCATAACATTTGATCTACAAAAAAAATAGTATTTTTTGAAGAAAAAAGTGATTTCTACTCATTAGTTCCCTACCTTTATTAGTAGCCAATATTTACCCATATATATATATATATATATATATATATATATATATATATATATATATAGAGAGAGAGAGAGAGAGAGAGTCGATTGTAGGTACAATCTAGTTGGAATCTCATGATGCAAGTTGTTTCCACTCAATCTAACCTCGTAAATGTGCACATCTTGTGTATGTGTGTGTTCATATATATCCACTAGTGGTGCAGGTGCAACTTTCGGTAAAGATTTCGGCCAATATCCGGTAGAATCCGGGCTAGCCAAGTATTTTTTGGCATACTACACATCAAGATCTTTCCAACAATGGTCTCAAATCGATGATCGAAGATAGATGCTACCCGTTTTATCGTACTCGAGCCTTGCATAGTTATAGAGATCTGGTTTTCTGGCTGACTTTGTTTCCGTTTTCCGGCAACCTCTAGTGACGTGCCAACTATCGTTGACATCCCTACCGCACCATGAACCCAGGACCTCCGAGCGCTCATCCAATCAAGTGGCAAACCCGCATGAAGTGCATTTAATCACAGGTGGGTCCAGGTTTTAGTGGGTAGGTTTGACATGTTTTTTAGTGAGCATCTCTCTCTCTCTCTCTCTCTCTATATATATATATATATATATATATAGCCTTTATATGATACTGTCGCTATTACATACAAATGCCTCCCTTTTTTTTTACTTTTTCATTTTTTTGGTTGTTTTTCATGAAACTAACGTCACAGATATGATCTAACTGTTTCACTTAGTGGGGATCAGCTCTTGAATCATCTGATTACAACACATAGGTAGGATTTTATAAGGTTTCAAAAACCGACGGCTTACATTGTGCAATACTTTTCCAGCCATAAAATCATGTTTTTTCATTGAGAAAACATGATCCAAAAGCCGGTTCCCACTATTTGGACATGTTGAATCCATCCATGAGGTTGGATTGGATCAAAACAACCCGTGCATGGGAGATCCAGAGGCGCTTGTACTTCATGTCGCCATTACCAATACATTACCCATATATATATATATATATATTAATGTAAATTCTGTACTTTTCATAATCTCTTTGGGTATTGCCTAGACCTACTAGTTTTAGAGGTCTGCCACCTAGGCGCCTGCAGGTGCTGACCAAACTAGTGATATGTTCAATGACTTGTCAAACTGAAATTTGAGTACTTAACAAATGTAAGCAGCTGAGCAACCATTTTAGAGTTATTTCTGGACAAGTTGTGACTTTACATTCTTGGTTGTTCTGCTGGTATTTAGGTGAATAGGCACCATCCTTTTCATGTAGGAAAAGACCCAGCTGGACCATAATGGCTCATTAATCTCTAGGTTATTAAACTTAGTCATGGTTTTATGGTCCCATGCCAGTGTGAGCTGAATCTTTCTTCAGTTAAATTGTTAACAAGAAATCAAGTGGATAATAGCTGTGACAAACGTAAAGTCAACCTAGATAATAATGACATTCATCTCCACAACAGCAGAACTCAAGCAACATTGTGATTCTCATATGCGAGTGATCACAATCTTATTTTGGTTAACTAACCAAGTGTTTAGTAGCCAAGCCAATAAAGTGCTGGCCAGTGAACATAATAGTGACATATGTCTCATTTATGATTGGAATACCTGCTAATTGAGACTAGAATCTTTGAGCAGGGTTCGAACTCAAGGGAGAATACATATTATAACCTTTTTAGTAATGATTTCCTCAGGATTTATACAAACATTCAAGATTAGACAGTGTAGCAGCTGGATCTGCTCAACTTGGGTGAATCTGTAAGATTCCAACCATTTGTTGAGATGGTTCAGACTTGGGCCAATCAGATTAATGATTTGCCTAGCCTGCTTTGTCAGGGAGGGAAAAGGTAAAGTTGGTCTGAGTCAGCACACCAGTGGTATGGGATGACTACCATGTTAATATTGCATAAAGTAGCACCAGAAAAGAAAAATACAAGAATAAATGTATAATTAAGGTTTTACTGTATGTCAGATAGAGGCTGCATATGGAGGAGGGGCTAGAGAGCTCAATTAAAGTGCCCAGTCATAAATTTCCAAAGACAGTTTTATGACTTGCATTGTTTCAAGGTGCTGCTCATGCATATAAATTGTGTCTTAGATTGATATCTTACGTTGGATTAGGCATGTTTGCTTGATGCATCCATATGTGTGTGTTCATTGTTTTTAGTTAAGTAGAATATCCTTGTACTGAATGCAATAGTTTTGCAGTTTGATACTAATCTGCAACTATCTGACTGAACAATCAGGATTTCTTAGTCATATGTGAAACAAGACACTGGCTACCAGGGTAACAGAAACAATTACAAAGAAACATCTTTGAACAACATTAGTCTCCCTCATTCCCAACTTTAGGGCTATGTCACATGGGTGCGGGTGCGGCACTTTCAAAAAACTTGGGTGCAGGGGTGCGACAGATTTTATATATATACAGGGGAGGGGCCGAGCTCCCTCCCTGCACCCTCTTTGTGCAGGGGAGGGGTCGAAGAGAAGAGGAGGAGAGCAGAAGGAGTCGGAGAGGAGAGAGTGTACCTGAGGAGGAGAGGTCCGGCAGAACGGTCAGCGGCAGCGTCAGGGTCCGGTGTGATGAGTTGTGGATCTTGATTCAGAGTTTTTTCCTTACGGGAAGGGGGGGCTCCCCCCAACGCGGGTCCCGCTGAGTAGATCTACTAACATGTTTGCTCCGTCGGACCCCCCCCCCCCCTTACTGTAAGAGAAAAAACTATGAATCAGGCTCCACAACTCATCACGCCAGACCGCGCCGCTGACCTCTCCGCCGGATCTCTCCTCCTCAGGTACACTCTCTCCTCTCTGACTCCCTCTGCTCTCCTCTTCGACCCCTCCCTTACACAAAGAGGGTATAGGGAGGGGGCTCGGCCCCTCCTCTGCATAAAGAGGGAGGACAGGGAGGGGACTCGGCCCCTCCTCTACATAAAGAGAGCGCAGGGAGGGGGATCGACCTCTCTCCTGTATATATATATATATATATATATATATATATATATATATATATATATATATATAAATTAATTTTTGCCGCACCCCCGCACCCAAGTTTTTTTAAAGTGCCGCAGCCCCGCACCCGCACCCATGTGACATAGATGAAAAGACAAACTTGACATTTATGAAACCTTCAGTATCTCATTCACCAAATAGTGAGAAATATGCCACGGAGTGACTTCCATCCAAGCTTACCCTGTTGAAAAATCATGTGTAATTCTAGGCATAGTTTGAAGAAGCTTCGTTGGATGTGGTGCATTGGGTGATGGGGTATTGATAAATCCCTGTTCTTTCTGTGGTTCAGAAAAATCACTTCTGACTTTCCTCTTTCACCCTCCAATCGTTTTCTATCCCAGACTGCTGAATACCAGACTTCCTAATGCTAGATGGCATTTGAACTTTTTGCTTATTTTTCATCTCTATCTTTTTTTTCCTTATCCCTCCATGTGTGACGTTGAGCATTTGCCTGAACTGCTCTTTTTCATTATCTTGGCTGATGCTTTGCAAGTTGGTTCCATTAAGTTGATAGAGCATGGTGGACTTTTTGTCTTGCTTGTAGGCCCCTAGCGGCCTCCACCCCTTGGAGTTACCATCCACATGTTTTTCTGTGAATGAAATAGATCTGTTCAAACAGGCATTACTTGGATATTGCAGTGCTCTTCTACTATGCTCGTTTTCACATATGCCACTCTTCATTCTGCTCTGACCATGGTTGCTGCGATCAACTGATAATAATCTTCTTATTGGAGGTGATGTTGATTTTGAATGTCTAGAATTTGCTTCACTTTCTTCAATTACAAAAGGTAGCATTGAATCAAAGATCTTTTCTGAATATTCCAAAGGAAAATCATTCTTCCACTCTTTTGCTGGTGAACTGCTTCTAATCTGGAGTGTCTTTTTCTCCTGTAAACAGCAGAGAGAGAGAGAGAGAGAGCTTATCTACTACAATGTAAAGTACTAAACAACAATCTAGTTATCAATGCAAATAGTACCTGTGTAATTATTAAAGATAATAATGTTATTGTCAAAGTCATTTTTCTAATAACCCAGGCACATATTCTATGTTGGTTCATCAGTAAAATTGTTGAATAACAAGTATGGAGTCATTCAGCCTGGTCCATTAAGGCTGGGGAACAGATATGCATCTTTTAATACTCAACGCAGGCTATGATTTTTGTAATAGTGTCATAGAGAAACAATAGATTGAAAACATATCTCTATACTTCTTAAGAATAGAAAGAGGGAAGCTGTGTGATAAAAAATTGAAGACAAATACACACACCACATACATTGAAACAAACTTTTGATGTTTTCATAAATACCTCCAAACCTCCAGTTTCATCTGTGGTTGGTTGGTTTATTTCAGGCCTTGTGTTTATATTATTTTTTGGTCCTTGCAAGTATACTGGTGAGAAGCCGATTCTCATCTTCACAATCTCTGTAGCACTCTGTTTTTTCCCACCTCTCAGTTGTTCTAGTTCAGCTTCCTTCTTTCTCAGTGCTGACCTTATTGTGGAAATCTGGACAGGTTAAAAGATATTCAGCTCCTAAATTCTAACGAAGCAGATTGGTAACTCCAAATTTGATAAATTAGAGAGCAAACCTCTTCCTTCAATTCTTTGACTTCGTTACTTTCCTTATTTGAACATGCTGCTCCAAGCTCTACACAGCTGACCCGCTCAGCAAACTTAAGTGTGTTGATTGTCTCTTTGCAAGCTGTTATGTGAGGATTTGTGTACAAACATCAAAGTCTTTGCTTGTCCACCTGTAGTGAGGAAAGATTAAAACATCACAACAAATATTAATACAGACCAAACAAAAAGTGATCATCAAGCTAAAATGATGACCTAATGAGTCTTGTAGCAAATTTGTAAGCTTGTTGTTTCTATAAGGAATATGTGTGTTTTTTTGTCCCAGAGCAGAGATAACATCTGCTAGTGCTGATAATGATTTGTTGATGTGTTGAGCTTCCTTCAAACGTTCTCCTACAGCTTCAGATTTATCCACCCTCTCACTTCCAGCTAGATCCACAAGATGAAGGCAGCCTCTGAGAGTCTACCCAGAAGATAATTCGCTGCCTTGGACATGAACTATCAATACACTGTTAAAAGACACTTGTCAAACTAAGAGAATGAGTTTCTTTTCTGGAAAAAGGGAAGCTTAAATTTTATCAAATTTGGATTACCAATGCAAGTAGAGTTTAGATCAGGTTGGTGCCACCTTGACAGATCAGTCCAAGGAGTATGACCAAGTCTACTAAACATCCAGTTCTCAAGTGGGGGCTCAAGCTGAATTCATATTTCCAATTGTGAGTAGGCAGTTTGTCACTAGGTCTTTGAATCAAGGTGTTCTTTTCTGTTTTAAATTTTAGTTAACTTTAACAAAAAAGTATAAGTCAGTTGTCAGTTTTATATCTTCCATCAACCACAAGCTGAAACATTTGAGAAAGAGGAGAAAGAAACAGAAATAAAAGAGGGGGATAGAGAAGGGAACAGGAAAAACATGAAAGAAAGAGGAAAGAAAAATAGTATAATAATTTTATCAACAGTTTTTGCTCCCCAGTCAATATTTTTTTGTTTTATTTTAGTTTTTATGTGCTTCCCCTTATTTTTTCCTTTCCACAAAATTCAGATATGATGGTCCTGAATAGAGCCCAAGAATTGATTGCCATCATAGAAGCTGCCACTTGTACATAATTAAGGCTTGTTTGAAACTTAAACTAGGTGTAGTTGATTTTGAGGGCAAAACTTTTGTAAGCTAATACACGGATGCAGAACCTGTCAGACCTTATCTTTCTAGCTCATCACTTCTAAATGTTAATGTTGTTCTATGAAGAATCATGTGAACATAATATTTGCTGGTTTCTGAAGTTCAGGGCTCCAAAGGTCAAAAATGCTTTCAACTGTAGTATCTACTATTCAGTATATGTCTAGATTATAGATTCTTCTAATATGAGCTAAACAATGACAAACATTCCATAGATGTTTGCACAGGGTGTACATCTAATATTAAATCATATAAATGAAGAATGCATGCATAGCACATGCACAAATCATGCCATTTGAAGGTTCTAGGTCCACAGTTAAGATTTTGAAATTCATCTCTTGTGTTACTGGTACTAAAGCATGGACTTTGAGATATGCTTTCTCCTCTTTAGTTATCTATATACCCAGTACAAGAAAACATGAAGATAAATTACATACTTGGTGTGGATTCAATGATCTGAGTGTAATTACTGTTTAGAGTTGTGTACAATAGTGTATTACTGATTGTGAACTGCCCCTATCTTATATATTTATTTATACATTTTATTCTTAACAAGGGTATTTTGGTCCATATAATTCTACCCAAAAGGTCAATAGTTTTTGTCTTGTAGTGTAGTGTAGGAAGAGGGGTCGTCCCTATATGTGCCATTTGAAGTTAATGAAGCTCCTCTTTTCCCCTATATGGGTGTATCTTGTTTGCATTTGAAGTTAATGAAGCTCCTCTTTTGTGTCTCTTGTGAAACTCTAATATATGATTAAGATTTGAATATGGTATCATAGCCATGTTCTCATCACTAAAGGGAGATTTTTAAGCATCACATTTTAAGTTAATTAAGCTCTTCTCTTATACCTCTCTTGTGAAACCCTGATATACGATTCAGATTTGAATATGGTATCAAAGCCATGTTCTCATCACTAAAGGGAGATTTTGAAGAAGGCACCCGTTCATCCTCATCAACTTCTTAGTGGACGTGAGGAGCACGTTGATGTCAATCTTGGGATTCATGTCGGACCTGGTTTGTTCATATCTGTGGTTGATGAGTTGGGGATTTGGTAGAGGAGTATTTTAGAAGATTTGTGAATAAAAAAACTTTAGGAATATGACTTGCAATAAGTAAAGTTCTTGAAGTTTCTATAATGTGCCTATGTTTTCTTTAAGCAAGGCTATTTTGGTGTGGTGTGTGTGGACAAGATTTTTGATGTGTAATACCATGTAAGCTAAGATAATCTTTAAATTTTTTTTATAAAGGCTCTCCTCTTGAATCAATGTAAAAGACAAAAATATTATCATTAAATTTATTTTTGACTAAGTTATGAAAGTTTTGATAATACAAAAAAACTTTGGATTTATTTTTAATAAAGTAGATCCAAGTATATCTAAAAAAGTCATCTACAGAAATCACATAATATGCATAGTTACTTTTAAACATAACAGGTGCGGGACCCATACATTCGAATGAACCAACTTAAGTGGCTTAGAAGAGATAATCATTCTCTCATGAAATGGTAATTTCTTTATTTTGCAAAGAATACAATCATTACAAGTAAAATTGTTAATATTATAAATTTTTTCTAGTCTTAAAAAATATGAAATTTTTTATTCATCTTTTATGTCATAAGTCAATATAATTTTTGGACATTACAACAAAAAGTATTCTTAGGTATCTCTAAAAAATTAATGTAGTAGAGGCCTCTTCTCTATAGCCTACGATCCTACGCCCAACAACCATTAAATGAGAATGGTCAGATATTTAAGAGACAGATAAACAATTTGAATTAAGGTTGAAAATATATCTAATTTTTGGAATAATTTTCTTTTTGGAGTTTTGAAGAGATTTTTCAAAAAAAAAAAATCTTTGATTTAAAGAGATGTACCATTGACAGGAAAGACATTAGGCACTATTGAGTTAGTTCGACATTCAGATAATACATCAAAATTAGGAGTCATGTGAAAGGATGCATCAGAATCAAGAAGCCAAGGAGATTTACCGGGATTGAAGTAGGATGAGATCGCGGCTTCGGTTGAAGGGGATGATCCTTTAAGAAGAGGTTGAAGCACTTCCACCAATTGTAATAAAGACATAGTTTCAATTGAATAATCTTGCAAGTTGCTCACGTCTTTACCCTCTTGAGGTGGACCAACCGAGGCTATTTTTTTTCTTCCTTTCTTAACTTAGGGCACAAGGGTTTAATGTGTCTCGGTTCATGACAATAGTAGCAAATATCTCTTTTTTTATTATCATATTTGTTTTTTTGTCTCCCAAAATAAGGTGGTTTATAAGTGTGAGTATAGGTTCCCGGCATAGAGGAAACTTTTCTTTTATATAGAAGAGCCAACTTAGTGGTTTCGAATTTGGGTCTTAATCCATTTATGAATTGATAAAAGTGCTCTATGTCAATTTATTGTTGATGGAGCTAGATATCCAAAGGGCAATGACACTTTGGTTCAAGAAGAGCTAACTCTTCTCAAAGTTTGAAAAAAGCATTATAGTATTCCCTAATGTTCATTTCTTCTTGAGTCATGGTATGAGATTTGTCTTGAAGATTGCACACATATGCAATATCTTTAAGAAAATACATCTTCTTGAGATAATAGCATGTTCAAAATTTGCAACACTAGAGCATTTTTAGATGTCTATGCTATTGATATCTATGACATAATCTTTGCATGTCCCATTCTTTATTTCTTTTATTTTTTCTCATAATTAGATATAACTTTGGTTCTTTCTTCATCTAAAAGAGTCATTTCCTTTCCGTTCTCTATTTTGGTGAGAGTTAACTTAGGTTCTGACTCAAATCCATCTACATGTGGTGGTTCATAATTGAAGACCACATTTTATAATTGGTATCGTTAAGTTTGATGGGCATGATGGTGACACTTTTCTTATCATCCATAGTTACACATAAGAATAGAGGACAGTGGGAGAGAGAGAGAAAGATAGAAAGATAGAGGAAAACAAGGAGTAAGCATGTCCACTTGAGCACCACAAGCACTACACCATGAACACTTTAAGAAGTGATCCATGAGCACCCAATCAAATCTTTAAGTCAATCTTCAAAGAGAGGTACACGAACACGAGCCAACGAATATGTGGTTTGACAATTACCAAATATCATAAAACCCTAAAGCTCTGATACCATGTAAAGAACCAAAGAACCTTCAATTACAAGCAAAATGTCTATCAAAAATCAAAATGGACAAACACAAAAGTGGTCTCTATGAACACACTCACAAATCCCACAAAGGGCACACACAAAGGAGGCTCAAGTATAAAAAATAATATTTTATTATGTCACTCAATGCAAGAAGCATACTTTGAAAGGAGGGGCAACACCCCTTTATATACAAGATAAGATGCCCAATATAGCCGTTGGAGCTAGTCCAATGGTTATATTGATTTCTAGCCATTAGACTAGCTCCAATGGCTAGTCAACTCTTGAGTTGAACAAAAATTAAGTAAAAATAAAAAGAATAAAAATTATAAAAGAAGCAAAAATAAAGTATATACAATACACATATATATACATTTTAACACTCGTCACATAACCCATGAACCTCTCTTAACCAATTGTCAGCCCTGCAATGGTATTGTTTGCACTATAGATGACTCTTCTATGTTTGTTTTAAAAGTTGAATCTATTACCTTTAGCTCTTATCCTAGTATTTAGATCAATATCTCTCAAATTTATCATGTTTCATCTCTTGTCATGAACCTCATATCTATTGACCAAATTACCAAACTTAATTGTAATGTTTCTTTCTTTTCCTTTTATTATGTGGTGTAGGATTAACTGTCAGAGAAGAAGATTGTGACTGACCATAGGAGATGAGTTGTCAAGGAAGAAAATTAGGACAGACCATATGAGATAAGATTTATACTACATTGATAAGCTTGATATGAGAGAGCAAAAGAGATCTAGGAGTGGATTGAGAGCTTTGGTCATATATGAGTTTGTTTTGTGCCACCAAAGGTTGGGTAACATTTCTAACTCTAGGTTGCAGAAGTTGTCATTGAGAAGTATTGGTGGGTCTCAGTTAATAGTATCCAATCATGAAATTTGTAGATTAGCAAAGGATCATGCCTTGCCATTTAGGTCTAGTGATAGAGAGTCTGAGAGTCCTTTTAATCTTGTACAATCTGATGTGTGGGGTCCTTTACCGGTATTGTCAAAAGGATAATCATCTTATTTTGTTATTTTCATAGATAATTGTATAAGATTTATTTGGTTATATTTTAGAATCTGTGGTAGTTAGATATCAAAAATGCATTCTTGAATAGATATTTAAAAGATGAGGTATATATGAAACTATCATAAGGGTACTCAGATCCAGTGGTTTGAGAAGTTCAGTTTGATTGTGAAATCTCTTGAGTTTAAGCATTGCTATCATGATCCTGCATTATTTATATCTTCTTGTATGTTTGTTTGAAAAGTACATATTACTTCTTTACATAGATGATATGATTATCACATAGGATGACTTGGAGAGGATACCAAGAAGAAGTTGGCCAACATGTTTGAGATGAAAGACATGGGGGCATTTGAAGTATTTTCTTTGTTTAGAGATATAGCATACTCACAAAGGGAACTATACTTGTTTCAACATAAGTATGTTACATATTTGGTGGTAAAGGTAAGGTCGGCAGATGACTTGAGGAAAGATAGTTCTCTTGTGGAAACATATATGAAGATGAGAGTCTCAAATGGTGTGGAGCTAGATGATCTCATGATATATAGACAATTAGTTGGGAGTTTCATCTACTTGACTATATCTGAACCAAAATGTTTTCCTGGTGCACATAAAATGTGTGCCAGTAAAACAACCCTTTTCGCTCTCTCGCTCGCTTGCGAGCTCTCTCTCTCTCAGCCACCACCCCCAGCATCCTCTCTCCCTCTCTTTCTCTATATTTGTGTTCCCTCTCTCTGTCCACCACCCGCGTCCCCTCTCTCTCTCTCTCTCTCTCCACTATTCCGGTCTCTCGCCGACTCTTCCCTTAGACGTCGTCTTCCCCTTCTTCCTCTGTTCTTTCTTCGCCTTTTTTTCTCCTTCCCCCTGCGTCTCTTCTCCGCTCGAGCGCCGACCGGAGGGTAGCCTTACCTTTACCCTCTTCAGCCGCTGTCTGAGACCAGCGAGGCCGTCCTCCCCCGTTCGCCGCCTGTCTCCACCGCCCCCACCACTGGGGTTTGTGCATCGCTCCTGCTCGTCGCTCCTCACTCAGAACTCTCTCTTTGTTGGGTGTTCCAGCCACTGCCGGAGCCTTACCTTCCGCCGACCGTGAAGCCAGGAGAGCGTTCAGCCTCGACTGCACCACCAACCCCACCGTCTTGTCGCTGCGACCCTCGGTGCCCTAAGAGCTCTGGTGGATCCTGTTCCTGTTCGAGAGAAAAGGTTTCTCGTCTACCGCCTTCAAATCCGTCCGCGCCTTCATCACAAAGGCATCCTTGTCGAAGCAGCAGGGTAACTCTCTCTCTCTCTCTCTCTCTCTCTCTCTCTCTCTCTCTCTCTCTCTCTCTCTCTCTTTGCTGATGATGAGAGGCAAGTTGCGGGGGTCGGATCGATTTTGGAGTCTCTCGTGTAGTCGGTCAATTTCGCACAACAAGAAAGCTCTCTTAGAGTTAGCGAAGGGTATTAATGCTTGGGCCTTCGCGGTGTCGCTCCAGAAGTGGGGAGTTTCGGTTAGGGTCCCGTTTAGGCTATCTCAGGGATTCTTCGCATCATTATCTGGGTTCTTGGTCCGAGGTTTGTGTCGACGAGCGCTTGATATAAGGGATGTTCGGTGGTTCATCAAGTCTCTTCACAGGGAAGCTTTGGAAGAAAATGAGATTCAAGGGTCGCTCAATGCTCCTTTCTTTCGGCCCTACTCTAACAAGGATGTACTTGAGGGGTGGAATCCGGTTTGGCCGACGTGGCAACCTTCTTTCTGCAGCCTTAGGCGACGGGCGGATACGTGTCGGGCGAAGCCGGGAGACTGGTGGTGTACTGTCTGTTTCAATCGCAACTTTCGTTCAAGAGTTTTCTGTCACAGGTGCGGCTCGGATCGTTCAAAAATTCATCATATTATTTGCCTCTCTGGCAAGTCTCGTATGCCGGAACATTCATCACACGCCAGGCACCGGGTCTATGACCCTCGTCGACCTGTTGTATCTTTCAGTGATGTGGCGCAGGTGTGTACCATGGAGGCAGGTACCTCTTCATTTTCGGCGGTTAAGATAGGTTCGCTTTGGGTACCGTTGAAGGCATCCAGTGCCGTCTGTCCATCCCATGAGGTCGGTCGTTCGTCAGAGTTATACCGCTCGTATCCTAAAGCGTCCTTCCAAGCCGACAATCTGTCTCATCCGCCCTGATGAATTAATGAGTAAAACTGCTTTCGAGATGGAGTGTGGGTCCACTTGCGTTGAGATTTCTTCGGGCTCTATATGTTCATCTGGTTTGCCTCTTCAACTATTGGGCCGCCAGCACGATCTTGCTTCTGGGAGTTGTGTTGCATCTGTCGCCCATGATGGATCCTGGGCCCCTTCATTTTTCGATCATCATGGGAGCTTATGTTCAGTCGATTCTACAATTCGTATTATGACGATATTCCTACCATGCAAAGGCGTCCCGGTGTGCATGGGGTCTGCCCCAACGTGTGTTTTGGGTTTTACCTGCGTGGTCTCGTTGTCACCTTGCATGCTGCGCCCAACTCACTTTTTGAGGTCGGCAGACTGCTTGCCCGATCAAGACGGGGGTTGTCCCATGGAGGGTATCGGAGCATCGGTTCAGGGGAACTCGGGGGCCTCCTGCTTGCAACCAGTGCATCCACAACCTTGCCCAGATTCGTCAAGTTCGGGGGGTGAGCCGCAGGGGGTCGATGACTTGTTTGACATATGGGGTATGTCATTCGTCGAGGCTGTGCAGGCTCTAGGAGTGCAGATTTCAATCGGGCAGCTTTCTTCGATCCAACAATAGATTGTTCCTCGAGCACGATCGGCGGTCAGGGTCACAAATAGTCTTCGTAGAGCTAAATCATTGGCCCGTTCGCAAGCTCAGATTCAGGCAGATGGCTCCAGCTCAGTTCGACACTCAGCCAGGCAAAGGTGTACTAGGGTGTTGTCTGATTATTTATCATGAAGATGTGTATTTGGAATATTAGAGGCATGAATTGCCCCCGTAAGCGGTTGTTTTTAGCTAATTGGATTAGGTATGAAAGTCTGGATGTCGTTGCAATTTGTGAAACCAAAATGGAGGATATTCCATTAACAATGGTATCTTTCTTATGGAGAGGTGCGGCATATGCTTTTAAGCCGTCCGTTGGGTTTGCTGGGGGAATCCTGGTTCTTTGGAAAGTTTCTCTTAAGGTGGCGATAGTAGATATTGGTCTTTATTCAATCTCCCTTTCTGCAAACTTGTTGTCATCGCTGCAAGATGTTGTTCTCACCTTTGTGTATGGTCCTGTCGTGTCTACTTCGCGACCAATGTTTTGGGCTGATTTGGATCGAGTTCTGGTTACATTTGGAGCTCTTCAGTGTTTAGGGGGGGATTTCAATTGCCTGTTGTCCACGCAAGATTCTAGTTTACCAGTTCTTCTCAACCCCTCCATTAGGGGGTTTCAGGAGTTTGTTCAGCGGAACCAACTTTACTCAGTACCTCATGTGGGAGAGCAATTCTCGTGGTCAAATATGAGGTCTCGCCCTTGCTTGCGGATACTTGATCGCGTTTTTCTCTCCCCAGAACTATTTCACGCAGTTCCGGATGTCACTGCTTGTCTGCTGCCACGGACCATGTCCGATCATGGACAAATGATTGTTTCGTGGGGCACAGGCTTCAAGGCGTGTCGTAGGTTCTTCTTTGAGGAATGGTGGCTTCGGATGCCAGACTTTCAGCAGTTGGTAGGTCAATCGTGGACTCAACCTGCTACGGGATCTTGGGTGGCCATTCGCATCCATGCTAAGCTTCTTCGTCTTCGAAAACGTATTAAGGAATGGCTAAGTTTTAATAACCTGAACAAGTTTAGGTTCATCGGCCAGTGGGAAGCCGAGCTCTCCGATTTGGCTCAACGTCAGGTCGATCTTGTTGGTGTACCGGAGGGCCAAGTGCTTCAGTTGCAGGAGCGTATCGTCGTACTCTCTGCTCTCGTTGCAGAATAGAGAGCACGAGATGAGCTTAGATGGAAGTTGAGGGCTAGAGTTGCATGGTTGACTAATGGCGATGATGATACACGATTTTTTTATATGAACGCATCAAATAAATACAGTAAGAACCGGATACTCTCGATCGAGATCGATGGATGTCAGTTTGGTCTGCACAATTGCCTGCCAGCTATTACTTCTTATTTCTCTAGGTTGTATTCGGCCGACTTAGGCGTCGGGGGTGTCATCGGCGATATGGGCTATAAGCGGTTGGCGGCAAACCAATCTGTTTCTTTGCAGGTTAGATTCACTGAAGTGGAGATTTCGAATGCTATTAACGAACTATCGGGATGGAAGGCACCAGGCCTTGATGGTTTTCACATCGACTTCTTTAAAGCATTTTGGTCAAGTGTTAAAACTGACCTACTCCACTTGTTCGATGAATTCTATCGTAATGCGAGGTTGCCTAAACCATATCATGTGGCAGTCATCTCTTTGATTCCTAAGAGGCAAGGGGCGTCAGACATATCCAACTTCAGGCCGATTTCGGTGATGGGTGCTCTGTATCGCATTATATCTAAGGTGTTGGCTAATCGATTGCGCGCTGTCATTGATCAACTTGTTTCTCCGAATCAGGGTGCTTTTATTCCAGGTCGAAGTTTGCAAGGATCTTTTATTTGTGCAACTGAGCTTCTTCACTCTTTACAGTCGACTGGATCACCGCACTTCATGCTAAAATTGGATTTTCACAAGGCTTATGACAGTCTGGCATGGGATTTTCTGATTGAATCTCTAACAAATATGGGGTTTGGCAGCCAGTTTATAGCAAGGGTTAAGGAGTTGGTCACAAAATCCGTATCATCAGTTTGCATCAATGGAATGAGAGGGGAAGAATTCAAGTTGGCTAGAGGTGTACGACAGGGTTGTCCTCTAGCACCTATCCTTTTTAATATCGCGGTAGATGGTTTACCTATTCTCATGAAAAGGGCAGAAGAAACAGGCTTCTTGGAATCCTTAGGCATTCCTGGTTTTGTTGGTCACACAATTCAATATGCAGACGATACTTTAATTTTTGGACATGCGAATGTTAATCAAATGTCCAGGTTGTGCTTCATTATTAAAGTCTTCGCTGCAATTTCAGGCCTTCGCCTGAACGAGAGTAAGTGCGCTCTGGTCTTACTCAATGCTGACCCTCTTCTCCAATCGGCTGCTGCAAGGATCTTCAACTGCCCAATATCCGACCTTCCTGTCAATTTCTTGGGTCTATCGTTGCACTCTCGGCAGCCAGCAGAAACTTCTACTTGGAGGTCTACCATAGAGCGGGTGCAAGGGAGATTGCAGGCTTGGAAGGCTCGATATTTATCTTTTGCGGGACGAGTGACGCTCATTCGCCATGTTTTAGCCAGATTACCAGAGTTTCGAATGAGCATGTCTATTATACCGACGATAGTAGAGCAGACGATTAACTGTTTGCTTTCGCACTTCCTTTGGTCTGGGAATGTGTCGCACAAAAAGTACTCGCTTGTTTCTTGGCAACAGATCGTTCTCCCGAGGCAGCGAGGCGGCTTGGAGATTCCAGCTCTGAGAAAGAGGAGCATCGTTTTAGTCTTGAAGTGGGCTTGGGAAGCTTCCACATCTCAATCTTCTTGGGCTACGTTTGTTAGGCAAAAATATGGTAGTCTACATGAATCCCTTCTTTCCACACCAAGTTCAGTGTGTCACTCGTCCCTCTGGCTGGAGTGGCAGAAGACACTTCGATCCTTCAGTGACAAAGATCTTAGGCCGGTCTATGGCCTGCCGTGGCTTCACTGGGCCATGGCGAGCGGAGATAGGTTCTCTATTAAGCAAGTTTACCATTCCTTGTTGCCGTCAGGGATGAACTGGTTTCCCAGTGATTGTATGTAGGGTAAGGGGCCAGCTCCAAGGGCAAAAGCTTTGGCGTGGCTTGTGGCTCTGGATCGTGTTCAAACCCAAATTAATGTCAGGAAACGGGGGATTCAATTTCCAAGCATGTGCGTTCTTTGCGAGAAGGCTGTAGAGGACACGACTCACCTATTTTGGCTCTGCCCGGTCGTTCTAGACTTATTTTTTCAAACTTGGGGTGCGCCACCTGTTCAAACTCGTCCGTGCTCCGTTATTCGGGACCTCTTGCTTGGTCCCAGGATTGTACGACACAAAAAAAAATGGAGATTATTGTGGCGGGTTTGGTTGCTTTCAGCATGGTGGGTCATATGGACCGAAAGAAACGACATCTTTTTCAGGGGCATCACATTCGATTTCGGAAGGCTTCGGCAACGGGTCATGTCTGATGTGTATCTGGCTCTTAAGTTACATAGTAGGGGGAGGGGCTGATCGGCTTGTACTCTGATCTATGCACAATCACCATCTAGATTGTGGTTGCTTTGCTCTTATGTTTCTCTTTTGTCTCTCCCATCCAATATTCCGTTGGATGTATTTTGGTAATGTTGAATGGTGAATGCTCTCTCTCTCTAACACAGATGTTGGGGAAAGAGAAACCCAACCGCTTGAGCTTATTATGGGTAAGTGGACCATCCCCAACAACCAGCCAAGTAAAATGTTTTGCATGGGGGGATGACCCAGGTCTCCCGAGACATTGATTGGGCAGGAGCTGCATGCCGTAAGGCAAACCTACCAGGTAAGTAGAAGCGGTGAAAAGTGAGTCATTATTCGAATGCCGCCAAAAAATGAAGATGGGCGATGTTATCAAGCGATCGAACAAGGTCATATTCAACAGTTGATAGTGGCCTAAGGAAGTGCAATGAACAACATTGATTTCCCCCCCCCCCCCCCCCCCACCCCACCAAAAAAAAAACAAAAATCGACAGTTGATGCTGATGAATGGAGATTACAAACAGCTGTGGAAATAGATCTTGTAAATTTATCAGTCCAGTCCAGTCATCAAACCAAAGCAGAATACCAAGCAAGGGTTTGAATGAAGCATTGAAGACCTACCACACTTTCAGCCAACCTTGCCAAAGTGGTGATTTAGGAAGGCTACTAGAAGCTGTCTGCCAACGCCAGGGAATTGAGGATAGACGATATTTAGTCTTCCCCAGGACGAGTACTGGTGTAAAGGTCCCACCCACCAACATCTAGCCGATAACGCACTATTGGAGTAACTAAGGTCTCGAATTCCAGTGCTTCGAGACAGCAGATGGCATAACGTACACATACATGAGATAGCAAGGGATAGAAGAAAGAACACGCCTGATCATGACAGTACGCGGACGAGAAAACTGGTGTCGACGACAAAGAGGGCTTCGGCGAGAAGGCGAGATGAGATGCATATCCGGAGTCAAGAACTAAATCAAATCTAAATCCTAAGCGGCAGGTGAGGTTGGATCAAGTGATCTGGCGAAACAACAGAGCCATGTTATGAACCATTATTGAGAACCTGCTTGAAGAGGTCCAGATGATTGATATATCCACACACCACACCCTTTTGTGAGGTGTCATGAACTTGTTTAAATAAGTTTATAGCTTGCTTCAATGATCAAACATGGGTCTTAGGGCTATCAATTTGTGGGGTCAGGGTTGACCTTGACACGCCCATATAACTAATAACCGGGTTAGGGTTTTGTTGTCACAAAAATAGAATCCCATAACCGAAAATGCATCATATATATATATATATATATATATATATATATATATATATATACTTGTGTCGGGTTGGGTACCCTGTATAAAAGCTAAGTCATGCCAGGTACCCAGCAAAAATCATGACCCAAACCCAGCCTGCATATTGCTCAGGGCGGGTTAGGGTTGGCCCGAATATTAGTTGGGTCGGCACTTTTCATGCTCATTCCAGAGAATCCAGGTTTGGGTTGGGTCGGGTACCTGATACAAACCAGACCCGTTGACAGCCCTTGATGGACTTAAATTAATTCATGCTGATGAGTTGAGTGCTTATGCAATTCAAACTATGTGCACCTGGTTGGGTGGGTGGACTTAAGGTGTTCAAGTTGAAAACTACTTTTGGCAGGGTGGGGGGATCATTTGCAAGATGATTAAACGCTTTTAGTCTGCTGCTGCACATGATCACCCTCTATTATCATTGGGATACAGCCTTTCAGCTGTGGCGGCTAAGCAATGATGGAGGGTTATCAAGTGCATCAGCACACTGAAAGTGTGCAATTACATTGCACCTTATCCTTGGTGGGTTTGGAGCAATTCCCGAAACAGTTAATTTTTTTTTTTTAAAGCCCAGTCCTAGCCCAGCCCTGATTCCATATGAAATAGATTTTTATCCATTTTTGTAGCCTAGCCGAGCCCTGACTGCAGCAAATAGTTTGATTCGTCCATATGAAATAGATTTTTATTAATAATTTTAGACTTTTTAAAACTCGTTTTTGCCTCACACACCATTTTCCATATCCATTTTTGCTTCCCGGTAACTATTGTCAAAACTATGTTTATGGTTAGAAAAAATTCTCTTGCATGTTTTTCGATCTCTCGCAGTTTTCTTGTATCTTTAGGGTACGTTAGTTTTGGTCATAAATGAAAAGGTAGAAGCTGAGAAAGTAAATCACATGGTCAACCTTGTGATCTACTTTAACAAGTTTCAAGGTAAAATAACAAAAAAGCAAAAGCAGTTACAACGAGCAATCACAATCACAATCACAATCACAATCACAATCACAATTATTTTTTCATGTTCCACTAACTAGGTGTGGGCATCTATCTGGCCGGCCTAACCCATATTGAGGCCCGAGCTTATCCCGACTCAGTTACAATTGAGCTTGGGTCGAGTTGGGCCCTTTAAGCCCAGCCCAATTAATGGGTCGAGTTGGGCCCTTTAAGCCCAGCCCAATTAATGGGTCGAGTTAATTGGGTTGGGCTTGTCGGGTCCTGTGCATTTTTCTTGTGGGTCTAACCTAATTAGGGTCTGATTATCTAATCGGGCTACGCTCGACCCAACTTTATTCAAGCCTAGGCTGCAAAGTGCAGGCCGAGCTTGACCCGATTTGGGTCGGGTACTTAAAGCCTGATATTCAGTTGCTCTTAGAGCAATACAATTCATGAAAAATGCAAGAAAATGATAATGTAGTTGATCATATAAATAAGACGCTTGTGATGACAAAAGATTTAGCTATCGTTGGGAATGTAATCTTAGATCGTATACAGATATCAACTATCTTGCATAGTCTACCCCTTTCATAGAGAACAATCGTCATTGCTTTTAGGTTGATCTCTAAGAACCCAACACTTGATGAGTTGTCTGATCAATTAAAAATTGAGCAACAACACATACAACACGGCAAGAAAAATGAGTTATATTTCGCTAGAGATGCTCTTAACAGCAACCATGGACCTCTTAGGCACTTACATTTTAAAAGAGAACCATATAAAAATTTTAGCAAGTTTGATAAGAAAAAATATTCTGCAGACCACAAGAAGTTGTCTCCCAATTAAAGTGTTTCAAGTGTAGGAAACTTAGACACTTAAAGAGAGATTGTTGGAGTCACTAGAACAACAACAATAGGAACAACAAAAATGACGGGCAAAAGGAGAGACATGATATCGAAATGCTCATACGCGGATCAGGAACTTTCTTGATGACGGGTGAATTTTAGAGTAACTCAACATATAGCCAAGAGCAACAAAGGCATGGCAGACATGATAGAGTACAAACCTGGGGATGTATACTATTGGATCTCATGTTTTAAGACATCTATGCATCATCCTTTTCTCTTCAACCAAATCCAAAAATTAAGATAGGTTTGGGTTATGGCAGTTGTATATAGTAGGCTTACTAGATTTTGCTTGAGATGGCTCATTTTGGTTAGGATCCAGTTGGGTTTGGGCATTAGACGATTGGGTTTAGATAAGGAAATTAAGGTCCATGTTGGGTTGAATTTGACAAGTTTTGGTCCAAGTCCAAATTGGGTTGATCTAAGAATGGGTCAATGGATTTCAAAATGGGTTTTGGGGGATCCAACAAAATGTATTTGGATTCATCATGAAATTCTGGATCCAAATCTTCTTTAATTAGTTCTCGGCCTTTATGAATGTCTTGGGTAATTTTTATTAGATGTTTATTTGGATTGAATTCTAATTGGGTATTACTTACTTAAATTTGGGCAGTAGGTTTAGGAAGATGTAGGCTTTCTTGGATGTATAGTGATTTAAGATTTTTCATGATCAAAATGAATGAACCTGGTGTGCATCAAGCGTTGTGTCTTATCCCACGTTTGAATATGTAATAAACCTTAGCTCTCTAGACCCTTATGCAACTCATTCCACCACAACTGTGTTGGACCTCTAAGTCATGTCACTGCTAATAAAGCCTTGTGATGCTCCCAAATGTTTGTGGTAATCAAAGAAAAATTGAACTACGTACATAGGCCCAATCATAAAATGCCCTTGCATCAATTTGGTCATAAAACTCTTGAAGCTCTAATTTGATCCCATAAGTCTTGGCCCACTCAGTTTTTCGTTCTTGATCATGCTCAACCGATCCATGACATGAAGGAATTTGGCTTGGGAACCCAAAACCAGACCCATGGCTACTGTTTTGGGCTAGATCAGTTCTCAAGCACCCATGAACTGAGTCTCCAGTCCCTGAATCGGCATGTTCTTGAACGACCAAGATGTTTAGCTACTTCTGCTATTGGGATCCCACCTTCTTCATTGCTAATTCATGCAGGTCCATAACAGTCTGCATCCAAACACGGTTCGAGGTATTTCTTCCTGTCTTTTGGCTGACAGCAGTATGTGAATGCATATGGTTGGATTGAAAAAGATTGATGAACCACGGTGATAATCGATGGCTGCCGTAGAGGGAAGCTGTGTAAGATTGCATTGCCGTGTGTTGTCGGAAAATTGATTTCTCGGCGATTCTGAATGTCGCTAGTTGGAAAGATCCATTGGAGAGTAATAAATCATATTTTAATCAAAATCTGCTTATCTTTTATTAAATACCCAATCTGATAGGATTCTCCTTCTAACTTTGCAATAAGATTGAGGAGAGCAACTGAAGCACTAATACCAATCATAGTGACAAACGTTTTAAACGGCAATTTCTCCTTTTTCAAAAACTCGCTAGAAATTGAAATTTTTTCATAAATCTCGCATTTTTTTCGGCAAAATCTCGGCAATAAAAAATAAAAAATTTATTTTTTATAAGAAAATATTAATAAAAATTACTTAAAAATAAAAATGCACATTTTTTTGCGATAAATAGCCGTTTAAAACATAAATATCGTGTTTAAATCGCGATATTTATGTTTTTTCATAAATCTCCAGTGAAATTGAAAATTTCACGAGAAATTGCCATTTTAAACTTTTGACAATTTCTCGCGATATTTGTCACACTGATACCAATTTGATGCTATAATAAAGATCTTGAACCAGCAAATTAATACCCTGGCTAGAACTTTAATTATCTACAAAAAGCAAGAATTCTTGAAAATATCAATAATCGCAAGAAAAATAACTAAAATTCACTTATATTCATTCATCAACTTTTATTTCTCTCTCTACAAAGAATATATATAGCAAACAATAAATACACCCTCGAAACCCTAATCTTAATACTAATATGAGGTAGATCTGATATTAACTAATATCCAATTAAATAGTTATTAAAAAATACAATTAATAAAGATGGATCCAAATGGACCCTATGAACCCGATAGTATCTCGCTCCTACTCCTGCCACATGTATACTATTAAATTTTATAGATGGCATAATCTCTATCCCACATGACGAAATGATGTGCAAAACATTTTAAATAAACTAAACATTAACTTTAAAAAAATTGAGGAGAAAAAATTAATTAAATGATTATTTTATTTGACAAGTATATTATTTTGCCATTTTTTGGTTCATAGCTATAGTAAAGGAATCTTCTGGATTGGGACAAAAGAAGATCTTATTAATGGAAGATGAGGCATCATCGTAGTGGGGAATTTTTATGTAGAAAAAATCAAGGTGCAGTATATTATTCCTGTCAACTCCATCAAGGCCACAAATAGGCACTCTTTTATCAGTCATTTAAGCAGGATTCTTTTCATTGGCCAATGCATTGGAGGATGATAAATAACAAAATGATATTAAAGGAGAACATGGTTTCAAATTGGCTAAATGAAAACCCCCATCACCAACCAACCACCATAGTGACAAATTAATATCGCGAGAAATTGCCTGAAAGTTTAAAACGGCAATTTCTTGTGAGATTTTCAAACCGTGATAAATATCATGGTATTTACATTTTTAGCAGCTATTTGACATGAAAAGCCCCAAGATTTTTATTTTTAAATGTATTTGATTTATGTTTTCTTATAAATTTAATTCTTATTGACAAGATTTTGCCAAAAAAATACAAGATTTATGAAAATTTTCAAAATCTCTCAAGTTTTTGACTGACGATATTTTGCCGTTTTAAACTTTTTGGCAGTATGCCAACCATATATCAACAAACCTCTGATTAGTAAAACCTCGATATCCCCCTACCCATCAGGGAGTACACCCAACTTCGAGTTTGCGGCAAAATCTTGGTTATTTTGGAATTTGAAGTTTTTCTTGGATAGTACTATACCATTTCCTCACAAATCTTCAAGGAGGTAATTAGGGGTGTCAATGGGTCGGGTTTGACCCAGACCCGAACCATACCATACCCTATAGGGTCAATAAAGAAGGAGGCCCAATTAGAATTTGGGTCGGACCTGAATGGTCGGATTAGTATATAGAAGCATGTATGGTTTGTGAAATTTCATACCAGACCAGGGTCCGACCCGACTTCTGGTTAAGATCCATGAATTTTCAATGTAAAAAAGTTAAAAAAATATTATTTTACTAAGTCTGAATCGGGTCTGGTTGATGTAATCCTTATAGGATCCACGCATGGTTTTTTCTCATGGTAGACCCGATTGGTTCTGGGTCTGGATCCAGTTACGGCACCTCAAAGATAGATCCAGGTTTGGACCTACCTGAGTCTGAACCAGATCCAACCCATTGACACCCCTAGAGGTAATAATTAAAAAAAAATGAACTTAAAGGATAAACATGGCATACTCTATATGTGAATAAAATCACTAATCTAGCCAAAGCCATGGTCACAAATCTAGTTACCAGATTTTTCTCAGAAAAGAAAAATCTTGACATAAATTACAAACTTTTGTTTTCTCAGGAAAATCTAAGAAAATGTAAGTATATTTAAAATTTAAAATTATATAAGAAAATATATAGATGTTAGAAAAATAATAATAATGCAAAGAATATAAAAATATTTATTGCATTAATAACATAGTAACATTAAGATAAAAACACAATATTTTAAAGTAGAAAATATTTTGCAAATACTGCACTTTTTTTGGAGGTTATCTCGGTTTTTGAGAATCTCGTTCAAGAAAACGCCAATGTTTGTGACTATGAACCACGCATTAATTCTATCTCATAGACACTATTCTTAAATCAGTCCTGATTTCTAGAAATTTGACAAAATAAATTAAGGTGGTGTTCTAGAAGGACAATTTAAGCCAGGACATTTTTATTCAGATACATTGAATCCACAAAGTTGGCACGCACCTAACAAATTTTAAACACCAGTTTGATTCCTTACGTGGGTGGGTACTTACAAGAACATTTATATAAATTCATAATCGTGGAACTTGTTCTTTCCTTTTTTTTTTTACGGTGTACAGATGAGAAATATTTGGTGCACACCCCGTAATTAATTAAATTGCTTTCTACTGTGGCTCTGGTGGTTGGGTCTTCTTCTTGTTTATAAGTTTTGATTTTAGGGGTTTTGTTTGTTTTTTTATTTTAATTAGCATAATGTATTTAAGGGTTTAGGTTTTTTATTTACTTTTTTTTTAAATAGCATGACATTTTAGTTATGGTTTTATGGTTTTGTTTTTTTACTTTCAATTAGCATAATGTATTTAGGGGTTTAGGTTATTTATTTTGAAATAGCATGGAATTTTCATCAGGGTTTTAAGGTTTTTGCATTTTTTTCAACTAGCATTTGGCATGAATATAAATGCTTGATTTTGGTTAGAATACTAAGGGTTTTAATTTTTTTCTAATTGGCATAAATCTATGAGTTTTTTTAGGATTTACATTATTGATTTAGGTTTTTTCAAATGACATGAATATATATTTAGGGTTTTTTTTGTGCTATTTTCTTTTCAATTATCATTAAGCATGATTCAATTAATGAATGCTTGATTTTGATTATCAACCCCTGAATTTGATTTTTGTTAGGATTTAGTTTTTTAATTTTGATTTTTCAAATAACATAAATATTTAATTAGGGATTATATATTTTTTTAATTAGCATATATATGAATGATGTTTGTTAGGATTTAGGGTTTTGATTTAGTTTTTTTTAAATGACATAAATGTTTAGTTTAGGGTTTTTTGTATGTTTTTTAATTACCATTAAGCATTAATCCATGAATATTATATGATTTGATTTTGGTTAGAATATTAGGCATTTTTTATTAATTAACATAAATACATAATTTATGATGTGGTAGAATCTAAGGTTTTGATTTGTTTTTTAAATGACATAAATGTTTAGTTATGGTTTTAGGTTTCTTCTGTGTGTGCTTTTTTTAATTACCATTAGTCACGAATTTCATGAATATTGCATGATTTGATTTTGGTTAGAATATTAAGGTTTTTCTATCAATTAGCACAAATGCATAATTTATGATGTTTGTAGAAATTAAGGTATATTGATTTTGGTTTTCTTAGAATGTGATAAATGCTTAGTTATGGTTTTAGGATTTCTCGGTATTATTATTATTTTTTTAATTACTATTAGGCATGAATCTATGAATATTGCGTGATTTGATTTTTGTTAGAATATTAAGGTTTCTTTATCAATTAGCATAAATGCATATCTTATGATGTTTGTAGGAATTAAGGGTTTTGATGTGGTTTTTTCAAAATGATATAAATGTTTAGTTGTGATTTTTTATTTTTTCTAATTATCATTAGGCATGAATCCATGAATATTGCATGATTTGATTTTGGTTAGAATGTTAAGTTTTTTTTATTAGCGTTAATACATAATTTATGATGTTTGTAGGAGATAGGCTTTTGATTTATTTATTTTTTTAATTATTTGTACCATTTTTGTGCCTCTATAATTTAGAATTTTACTCTACAAAAGTAAAACCCTAGTCTAGATTTGTAAGATGAATTCAATCATATGCCAGATGATGGATGAGTACAGTCTAAGAATGCAGAACTGCTTGACATTGCATATTAAAACTCACTAGACCATCCGCCGGTCCATAAGTTTGAGCCCAACAGGACAACTGAAATGATAAAAAAAATTGACATTAGACACCTTTATCAACATTGAAAGAAAAAAACAAGTTGAATCATAAACTTTTTAATTTAAAACATTTTAAAAATATTTGTCATATATCCTTGTGATGCATAAAGACATTCTAAGAAATATAAGTTTTATTAATAAAAAATAAAAAACCTAATGACCATAAAAAAATGTAGAAGTTGAAATGAAAAAGGCAATTTAGTAGACTTAGCGAGGTTTAACCCATTTGATTAAAGGCTAGATAAATAAATTGCAAATTATTTTATAAACTTCCGTATTTAACAGAAAGACTTTCCCCATGTGGCCAATTTTTTTCTTTCTTTTTCTTTTTTTTTACTATAGTACATTAGCTTTTTTGCCAATTCCATTGAAGATGCTCAAATTAATCGTACAATAATAGAAGACCGACACAAAGTTTCAATACAATTTTTATACATAAAGATTCTCTTATAAGATTATCAGATAAATATACCATAAAACCAATAGAAACAAGCAAAACAAAATCAAACAAGTCAAAGGATTGCCCACAATACTTGATGTATTAGCCACCATGCCTAAACAATTGACATGATCCCAAACTCGATCATATCCCAATACCAGCCCCCTAAAAAGAATTAAAGCCAACCCCTACCAAATATCATCTCTATGTAGGGGTGTTAACGGGTCGGGTTTACCCATACGACCCGTACCAAACCCTATAGGGTCCAGGTATGGTGATAAATAAGACGACCCGGTTAAGACTCAGATCCAAACCCAAAGGTCTGATTAATACATGGATCCCGGTATAATTTGTGAAATTTTATACCAGACCCAGACCTGACATGAGTTCCGATTAAGACCCACAATTTTTCAATGTAAAAATGATAAAAATTATTATTTTATCAGGTATGGCCCGGGTCTGGTTCATGTAGTTTTTATCGAGTCCATGTATGGTTTCTCTTATGGTGGGTCCAATTAGACTCGGGTCTGGACCCGATACCATAGCCAAAAGTCAGAGCCAGTTCTGGTTCCACCTGGGTCTGAACCAAACCCATCCCATTAACACCCCTATCTCTATGGTAAGAAAAGTCAATTTTTAAGGGAAAAGAGGAAGGGAGAAAGAGGTGGAAGAGCCAAACATCATGCACCTCTCCTATGTAAAAAAGAGAAAAAACTAAGAAAATATATTACCAAGTAGCAAAAAAACCGATCAAAAGGAAAACAAATTATTTGCATATAAAATTTCTCACCTCAAGGAGAACAGTAGAACAAAGCCAAACATAACATGGGGACTCAAAATCTTAAATTGGAAAGCAAGGAGGATGCACCTGCTCTAACATTTTCTTGAATTTATAACCCGAAGAAACCACACCCGGCACGAAGACCTGGTCACACTGGCTCAGCCTGCCATACCTAGAGAAAACCACACCCACAAAGTGTTGGACTCCAATGTTTGGCAAATATAAAAGGCATGAGCAGACGTTATGCATGGAACCATAGTGCAGTTTCTTTATCTCGTGGTTACTATGAGAGAGAGAGAGAGAGAGAGAGAGAGAGAGAGAGAGAGTTTATCCGTTTTAACGGTAGCCTAATTGCTGAGGACTTTCGAGTTTTTGAAAAAAATTACAAATTTCCATGTAAATAACACTTTCTTTTTTTGAAAATCTGTGTACAAATGACCAATCAAATTTATAATGACATTCTCAAAACACATGACAAGAACGTCAATTCAAAAAAGTAAAAAAAACATCTAATTTTTTGCACCCATTACCCTTGCTTCTGCTTTTATAATATTTAGGATTAAAGCCAAATTCTTAGCATTATGCTTAATAAATCTAAGTTCTTAGTGCAATTTATTTATTTGTAATTAAACTTGAACCTCATGCATGATTTCTTCTACTGATTGATTCATTGCAATATTTCCTTGGCACGACGAGTAATAGTTAGAAGGTAAACATGGCAAGTAGTATATACTATATAATTAGCATAGGATTGTCAAATGTTTAAATGCTACTTATATAAAATAAATGTCCTAACAAATTTACCAGCTTGGAACTTTTCTTCCTATATATGATCTTTATGTTCTGGGTTTTGAAAAATATTGCAGGGCAACATGGTGGTCTTGTTCTGGTTTAATATGCAACTGTTTTTCTTGTTTGGCTAAGTAGAGTTGGTAAATAAGCCTAACGAACCAATCAGAGGGTGTTCAAGCTCATCTCATTCTTGTGGTGTGCTGAGCTGAGTGCAAGTTAAATGAGTTGAGATTGAGTTGGCTAATTTACAAAAGAACTATATTTTTCAAAATTGAAAAAATATAATTTTAACTCTAAACCTATTAAATGAAGCTCAAACTAGATCATTTACAAAATAAATACATTGTTTCGTAGCTTTAAGCAATAGGATTTGAACGCTAAACTTATTACTTGTAAGTCAAACACGTCGGACCATCTATATTCTATGATATAAAATATATGTATTATTACTTAACAGCCACACCGAATATTCTGTTAATTTTTGGCTTGTGGAGCCTATTTCATGAGTTTTTTTTTTTAATTTATAATCTGAAGAAACTGCACCTGATACGAAGACCTGGTTGCGCTGGCTCATGAGCCAGCTATACCTACGGTCATCGTGCCAGCAGTATAAAACTCCAAGGGTAGGACCCCTGCCCCCGAGGCCTATGCTTGCGCAGAAGGGCAGCATCCATGAGAATCGAACCTTGACTGCTCATCTAGCAGTCAATGCCCCAACCCCACTACGCCAACCCCCCTTGGGGCTATTTCATGAGTTGAAATAGCTTTTTACAAGTCAAACATAAGTTGAGCCACGAACTGCTCATTCCACCTCCCAGCGCTATTGCTAACTAGACCAAGGGATGCTCTCGACCAATCCACTGGTATAATGGTATTGTTCCTTTATCAGTCCAGCTATATCTCTAGCTATTACTAAAATAACGACTGACATGATTTCTGGTTGACTTCACATTATATGCCGCATCGCTGCACAGTGGCTATGCAGCGACCCGCCTAGCAATCATCCATTTAGGGATAGCAGTGGATAGGGGGAAACGGAGCTCCGCCTCACCCTGTTTGGATCGGGAATGGAGGATATGAAATGGGGAATGAAGGTTAAAATCAAAACCCACGTGAGGATGGAGGAGGGGATGAACTTACTCTTGCCCTTGCCCCACCCCATCCTTGATCTCTGTTAAAGAAATTATTATTATACTCTTATACATATTGAAAAATCATATATATATATATATATATATATATATATATATATATATATTCTTAACCTCAACCTAACATAAAACCCTTTCTCGAATCTCTTCTCTTTTCTTCCTCTCCTTCCTCAAACGAGCCGCGCGAGTTTTCATTTCTCTCCTCTCCTTCCTCTAATGACAGAAGGCAGTAGCGGCGGAAGATCAAAGAAATGGGTTCCCATCCTGCCTCACTCTGTTTGGACTGAGGATGTAGGACATGAACCGAAGATGAAGGTTAAAATCTAAACCCCTGTGGGGATGAAGGTAGGGATAAAGGGCAAAATTTTAAAAATGTGCAGGGGTGGAGACCTTGTCCCTTGGCTCTGCCCCGATCCACTGTCATCCCTACATCCATCTAGGCATTTCTCGAAGATGTGGTGCATTGTCCATCTCGAAAAATGATGAGATGGATGGTTAGCAATAGTGGAGTTGCATCCTAAACATGCATGCCGCTGCATAAAGAATGGCTTCTTCTATTTTTAACAATTTTGGCAAAACATATCGTTTCAGCATCACATGGCTAATTGATATGCATGAATTGTTGGATTTTGAATCCATCAAAAAACTAAATAGAGCGTTAATCTTGTTCAAGCTAAATCATTGAAAAGAACATAAACCAAATCTTGATGTGAAAGCGTACTTGAATCCATTGATGCTTCGGTAAATCTGTGATGGGTATGATTTTCTAAAACATTTATACGTGGCCTTGCCTTTCTCTAAACCTAATGAGAGAGGAATTGTTTTCTCTTGATGTTGATAGTGAGCATAAAGAAAAAGCCACTATATAAGGTTTGGAGATCATCACCTAATTGTAACTACCTTAGGGTCTATTTTCAATTAAGCTCATCATAAAATTAAAAATTGACATATAAGGGCATAAGAGGTCTCTTGGCATAATAAGACTATACCAAATGGGATATCACATGGCTCAACCATATTAGATCACATACTATGGGCCTAAACATTAGACAATACATAACGTGTCATTGTACACATGTAGGCTCACACGATTTTTTCCAACAATATCTCACTTGAGGCATACATGTTACCTTATAATCACATATTATATTCTTATGAGCTCAAAAATATTGTCTTATCAATTGATATATCTACCAATTTGATTCATTGATTATGTCAACATAGAACCAAAGTGGTATTCATTACAAATAACGTAATTGGACCTATCAATGATCATGTATATTAATATAACCAAATGACATGGATCAAGTATGGATGTGAAACATGAAAATTACATGTAATGTGATTCAAACATGCCTATTTCCAATAGGTCCTTTCTAAAACTTTAGTGAGATCACAACATATGAGTATAAAATAAAACTGAAACTTTAACTTTATACTGAAGTGATAAAATAAACTTTATTATATCATAGAATGTCCAAATAGAAACTCCCACTAAACCTATATATCATAAAATAATAAAACACCCATTCGAACAATATGCTCGTAAAAGACCTTGGGTGGCAAACCTTTGGTAAGCAAATCCACAATCATGAAGTTTGGATGATTGTGGATTTGCTTAAGATAAGGTACTAGTGCAGCTTGGATGAGCTCATCTCCAGTCCATAGGCATTAAACTAACAATTATTATCTACAAATTTAATCATATGATCGATGTCATGAGCTCACCCAAAACATACATGGGGACACCAAGTTAGTAAAATCATAATATAATATGAAAAAACTATGGTAACAAATATTATCAATAATAGTTAAATGACTTAGAGAAGTCAGCATCCATACCTCAGCTAAACAGGGAAGCACGTTTAATTACATCAAGCAGAACCAACTTGGCCTGTCATCACTTGCCCTTCAGTTTCATTATTCTAAACTCCAAGAAGTCTAATATCCGGGAATAAAGTGTGCAGTTTGGAATCATGCCAGTTTATAGATCTCAGGTTTGGTTCACAGACAGACGAAAATGACAATGCACCTCACCCAACTCCTACCTAGAATAAGAAAGGTACATTCTGACTCTTAGGGTGCGTTTGATTACATTGGATCTTTGAGAAAAACCAAGCTTTTATGGTTCGAGGCAATGTTGTCAGTATCGTATCAGCCATGTATCGGTTGGCCAACGATTCAGGTGAATTAGGCAATTACCATAAGTGAATCGTTCTGAATTGGCCAAGAAATAATTAAAAAATATTATGTGTCAATCACACATGTCAAAGCTATTAAAATAATATAAAAAATTATTTTTAAGTATTTTTTATATTGATTGAAAATAGCCTATTCAAGGGTAAAGCGTATCAATTTTCTGCTGATATGTAGGACCGATACACACTGATAATGACAACATTGGTTGGAGTCATGGGGTCTACGGCTTGATCCAACTCCCATGCAAACAAAGATCCTCGGATCTCTAGTTAAAAGATCTCAGATATTAAATATGAGGTAATCAAACGCACCCCTAAGGCCAATGTAGCTTCAAATGGGCAATGAGTTCATTGGGAATTGAAGTCGCGTTGAAAAACACATCCAAACACAGACTTTAACTCTGCTACATTTTTTCCAAGCTAAAACTAAGGATACAATTGTACCTTTGCTTGAACAAGTCAGGATCAGGTGCAATATGATTGCACAAAAATTTGTGCATTAAGCACCCGATCACCCTCCATGAGGTCTTGGGTCCCACACCTGACGGGCCCTGTACCCAAGATGGAGGGTGATTAGGTGCTTAATGCACAAATATTTGTGCAATCATTACAATAATGTCGTACTTGTCAGTATTCGAGTCGGCCTGGTTGCTCATGTCACTAGGGACACGGCCAAAATGGCGTCGCCTTGTGACACAGGAACCAAGCTAATAATTATTTGGGTGGGTCTTGGTGAACTCTCATGGATCGAATATCCTACCCGTTGACAGCTCTAGACTGAGCAGACAACTGCAAACAGGGATGCCAATGAATCAGATTTTCTGATATCTGACCTAATCCAGCTCTCGAATTTGGTAAGTTAAAACCATATCTGATTATAATCAGATGCAGATATCGTTTTGAATGGGTATCTGAACCCACTTACATGTTAAAAAAAATGGATTTGGTATGAGCTTTTCACCATCCAAGTTTGAATCCGAATCCAAATCCATTTAGCCAATATGCAATGAGTGGTGTTTGGTCATATTGGATCCTAATCTGAATTCATTTAGCCAGTATGCAATTAATTGTATTGGTCACATCCGATCCGAATCCCAACCGTATACATCCTTAACTGCAAACAAGGCCTACTTTTTTGCTCCAGTCGGGTCCAATGGAGCAGGTTAGACAAACCAACTCTTGGTGGGACCCAGAGTTAATGGGGAAGCATGTCCCACACACAACATAGTTAGTGGGGAACGTTGGTGGGACCCAGAGTTGGTGGGGTTATGTGTGAGCCAGCTAGCGATGACACGGCACGACAAGATGCCTACTGGCAAATTTGGACGGTGATGATCAAGCGGAATCCAAGATCCGAATACCCACAGAGCGTCGTACGGCATTGCATATTTCAGGTGCTAGAAAGGGTCAGATTGGATCCGAATGCGACTCTCTTGGTACTAGGGGTACAAACGAGTCGGATTATGGCCGGATCCTTTCAGATCCAAATCTAAAATGCAAACAGTATATCTGAATCTGAATCCTAATTTGGATCTGAATAAGATCCGAAGATGTTAGATTGAATCCGGATCCAAAATACATGCTGTAATACTGGATTTGGAAAAAAAATTGAACAAAACATGATATTTAAATGTAAAAGATACTTTCGGGTCAGATTTTGATTCGGATCAACTACTCTAGATCCAAATTAAAATGCTGATCTGAATCCGACCTGAAACTGAAAGTGGTCCAATTGAATCTGATCCGAATCCATGTTTAGATTTTACTTAAAGGATCTATATCCAGAAAAACATGTCAGACTCAGATCGGATAACCGGGTTCGGGTTTTGCAGGGTCACGAAAATAGAAACCCAAACTCGGACTTGCATAATTTTAAAAAATTATTTTTATTAAAATACTCAGGTTGGATGAAATCGGGTACCCAACAAAAATTATGACCCAAACCCGGCCCGCATATTGTTAACGCCATGGTGACATGAGATGAATCCGGTTTGAAAGCCACAAGAAGCATCCCTTGCCACGATGTTGAAGTTGATTGTACACCCATTGAGCAGTAGGGTACTTAAAGGTGAAAAGATCAGGTGCAATATGTTTGCACAATTTTTTGTGCATTAAGCACCTGATCACCCTCCATCTTGAAAACAGGGCTGTCAGCTGTGGGGCCCAAGGCCTGATGAAGGGTGATCAGGTGCTTATTGCACAAATTTTGTGCCATGTGATTGCACTGGATCGGACTCTACTTCAATGGCTTTACTAACTAAAGGCCTGCCAATATATAAGAGGTTTTCTGATTAGGGATGGCAGTGCCCCGGGGGACAACGGGGCTTGCCCCGTTTGGATTGAGGATGAAGGGCATGAAACGGGAATCGAGGCAGAGATGAAGGTTAAAATCTATTCCCGTGCGGGTATGGACTTAAGCTTTTCCCTGCCCACCCAGTCTCATCCCGTCCTTATCCCAATCTTCGCCTAGCTCTGCCCTGCCCCGTCCCCAATCCTTTTAAGGGATGACTATAGACTAAGGGGAAACGCGGCCCTGCCCCACCTTGCCCCTGTTTGGACCCGGGATGGAGGACATGAAACAAAGATGGAGGCGGGGGTGGAGGTTGAAATCCATCCCCGTACGGGGATGGATGCAGGGATGAAAGTTTGGACTTTGAAACGAGGCAGGAGTGGAGACCTTGTCCCTGGCCTTGCCCCGGTCCACTGCCATCCCTATTTCTCTGGCCTGGATCCATATAATTTCAGAAGATTATTACTTAAAATACATATAAAACATTAGGCTCGTGTACCAGGCAAAAAAGTTAGGTGTGGGTAGAGTACTTGGCAAAAATCATAACCCAAACCCCGCTCATATAATGCATAATTCAGGTTCGGGATCGACCCGAATATTATTTTGGTCAACACTTTTTATGCCCATACACAAGAATTCAGGTTGGGTCAGGTACCTGATACAAACCCAACCCATTGACAGCCCATATCTGATTAATAATTGGACTCGTACTAGGTATCGAGTTTTTCAACCGAATCTGAGTTTGAGTCTCAATAAGATCTGAATCCGACTAAGATTTGAATCCAAATACACATAAATATCGGGTTTTAAAATGCTCGGGTTCATAATTGGTTTTAGATTATGACCATCCTACTCCAGATCCGATGGGGTCAGACTCGGTAATACCCAGATCCGCCCCGAATCGAACCCGTTTACATCCTACTCGGAAGTTGGAACCGGGATCCAATCTCCGGTGCATACTTGGATCCTAAGACTATTAAGTTGGATCCAGATCCATATTGGCAGTTGCGGAGTGTCTGCAGCCCTAAGGCTGCCATTGTTGTGCGTTTTCCACGGCAAGAGGAGTGGCATTCCCAATAAATTTCCGAAGAACGTGGTCGTTTCTGGATGCCATGGTTGATGCAGAGTCGCTACGCTATAGAGCCCCCGAGAAGCGAGAACAACGGTTGGAGCAGAGCGCCCTTCTTCTTCTTCTTCTTCTTCTTCTCTTCTCTTCCTCTTCTTCGACGGTCGTGAACTATTGAGATCTCGCATATCACGAAAAGAAGGAAATAGATCGAGCGAGAACGGGACGTTAGTCTCGTTTCGGAGGTGCGAGTTCTCGATCACCCGCATTTCCGTTCTTCTGTTATCTAGTTTTTCAGTTTTTCCTTTTTTTTTCGCTCTTCGTTGCGTCGGTTTGAAAATCTCGTTCTGGTTTGCGTTTCCGGCAGATTCAGATTGAACGCATTGGTCTAACTTTTGTGTTCTGAAGAGCGATTTTGTTTCTCGGAGCAAAATCTCTCTCTGTTGTGTGAGCGATGAAGTGTCAGTTTGATCCTTTATGAATTCATTGGGGGCTGTGGGTATTTGAATGCGCCCACTTATCCAGAAATCTGGGACACCCACTTATCCAGAAATCTGGGAGTAGTGGGGATATTTTAGTTTTTGCTCTTTGATGCGTTATTTTTTGTTTTTCCTTTGAACATCTTGTTATAAGTTGTATGTGCAACAGATTCAGATTGGTTCGCATTGATGGATTTTTTTTTTCCGTAATAGAGAAACGTTTCTTTTTTCCTTTCGAAACAGACTCTCTGTCTCTCTCTCCGAAACATGATGCGCCCACTTATCCAGAAATCTGGGAGAAGTTGATATTTTCCGGGTTGTATGTGGAACAGATTCAGACTGAACGCATTGATTGAAATTTTATGTTCTAGAGAGCCTGTTGAATGAATCATGCGGTACTTTTTAGATTCTTTCCGGTTTATTTGGCATTGAATGGGTATTTGAGTGCGCCCACTTGATCAGAAATCTAGGATAATTTGGAATGTTACATTGTGCTCCTTAGCACGAATCATTGCTACATTTCCCTGATATTTTTGAAGGTTGGTGCAATCAAACGTCCTCTAAAAGAATTGGCTTTTCTCTACCATTTTGAAGCATTTTTATCAGTTTGATCATGGCCTTGTTGTGAAACCGGTCTCAGTTTCTTCATTTGATTCCTTGGTCTATTCATCTGGGCAGAGTACTGATTCTCCAAATTCAGTTTGATTGCAACACCCAACTACACAATTGAACGGTTTTGGCAATAGTTGAACTTGAAGTTTACCTGTTGTTTGTGTGTTTGGGTATCATCGAGAAGCTCAGTCTTCTTCAATTTGTTGAGCTTATTGGTGCTGGTATTGGCAAAATTGCTATTCTGTAACCATGGACCTTAGGCTGGCAAAGAGAATTTTATATGTTTTCTGAAAAGCCGATTGCCATCTCACTTTGTTGATTCTATAATATTTTTGTTGTAGTTTTCTGTTGGTTTTCATGGGGCCTAAGGATGCTGTGCACCTTCTTGAGAAATCAGCAGGAGCTCATTACTCAGGGCTCCATTTAGATGGCATGAACGGATCAAATTCAGAGGCAGAGCGACCAACAACTTCCAAAACTGAGAGTGTGCATAAGCAACCATTTATAATTGGTAAGTTCTTGGTGGATATGCTTTTGGCATTAAAGATGGGTTACACTGAGCATAAAAAACAGAAGATGGCATAAGGTAGAATTAACAAAATATATTGATATGTAGACTTGGGGAGGACTCAAATGTTACACTATACTGTAAAATGTAGTTAACATTTAAGCAACCAAAAAGAGGTAAGCTGCAATCTGATTTTGTGAATCTCTGAGATATCTCAATTGTGGTAATTTTGTTCTCTTAACTTTCACTATCAGATGCAAACTAATTGAGTTTGTTTAGGATGTCTTTGACATATGAATGAAAACTCAATGGATGCAAGTGAACCAACAGAATAATAGTAAATAAAGTGCTGGACGTTAGTTAAAACGATATTAAAAAAGAAAATCTAAATATTTGAAACATATGAATGCACCAATACATTCTCGTATTTTTTCACATTTGATAATGTAGAAATATTGGAAATATCACTTATCCTAACAAACATTCAGTTTGAATTCAGGCTATTTCATCATGAGAATATCAAGAAATGCATGAAAATATACACTAGATTGATTCATGGGGCTTCCTGGGGCCTCATAATTCTCTTTGGTGGAAGAATTAAGATCTGTAGAGTGAAACCAAAACTTTTCTCTAGAATCGGTTTGATTATATTTTGATATTATCATTGCCATTATGTTGCTTTTCTTTTATGCTTTCCCATAAAATATGAAACATGCATGCCCCGTAGCTAACTGTAGTCCCTATCATCAAGTTAAACTTCTAGTTTAAGGCCTTTGATATGCCAGCCATTGCTTACTTTTTACATTGCATAGCATGCTATAACATGAGTATTTTTCATATGAGTTTCCTAAACAAATTATATGTAAGGGCTTGTTCACTGAATGCAGGAGTAGCTGGTGGTACAGCATCTGGGAAGACCACTGTGTGTGAAATGATTTTTGAACTGCTTCGAGATCATCGTGTTGTTCTCATCAGCCAAGTAATTTTTCTTTCTCAGTGGTTATATACTGTAACATATTTTAACTAACCTTCCAAAGTGGAAATCTGCTGCAGAAACAAGAAATATTATTACCAGGTTCGTGTCTTTTTTATTTCTTTGTGCCTCGATCATAACCATCTTTAGTAGCACTCTTAGATATTCTTGGCCTTAACTTGCTGATGGATTTTGACCTTCTCATACATTTATTGTTAAAACAAGAGGAAAATGAAGAGAATTACAAGGTTGGGCCTCTTGGCTACCTTTTAAATTGTCCAGAGACAGGGCCTGGATATTGTAGCATCTTAGGAAGAACAAAAATTACATGCGAGTCATAAGTGCAGGGCACTGTTGTTTGTTTCAAGTGTCACATCCTTGTGTCGTTGCTGTTATGTGAATAAGAGACATGCATATGTATGTGTAATTCTGTATATTTATTTATTTGTTTTTATATGTGCATGTCAGATCATGGGCTCCATCTTCAGTTTGGGCAATTAATTGTATGTTAGAATCAATCTGGTATTAACCAGTGCAGGTTTTCTCTTTTTTGATAAAATAGTGAACATTTGGACCAATTAAATAAGTTTGGAAGAAATTCCTTGCTTATCCTAAGCAGCTTCATACATTGAAATGCTTATTCCAAAGTGTGTAATGAATAATTACAGGCATATTTTCTCATAATAGAGCAAGCACAGTTGAAATTGATTCACTACTTCTTTTGCAATGCTGAATGATATATGAATAGTGAAGACTTGCATGAAAGTGCTAGATGTACTAGTGGATCACTAAGGAAGAATGTGTCCACATACCTAGTGTTGAATTCTAGACATGGAGTCTGATGCTGAACTCACGTGTCTAGGACCAGGTAACATAGGGGAATGACACGAATAATGAAGATTTACATGAAGTGCTAGTCATACTAGTGGAGTACTAAAGGAGAATGCTCCTTCTATGAACGTGTTTTGGTTGCCTTCACTTCAAATTTCAAAATTTCAAAAGTTATGCCTACAAATCCGCTTTGTGTTATTTTTATTATTTGATTCCAACTCCTAAATATGAGAACTTTCATTGCAGGATTCTTTTTATCATCCTCTGACAGAAGAGGATCTAGAGCGAGCTCATGAGTATAATTTTGATCACCCTGGTGAATATTTTTTTCTTTTCATGTACCAGTTATAGTTCATTTACTGGACTGTGTCTATACCATCTGTAAGCTTTTACTTTTGGCATTCATAGGTTTATTGTTTCCCATCGGATCCTGTCAAAAATGTGTTCCCTCACCAAAATGACAAATTACGGTTTTGATAGCACTAGTTGAGGAAGATGCTCAACTGGATGCAAAATTTACCAGGTTGGAATTAAATCCATATGTCTAAAAAGAACAATGTACTGTCAAGCAATGTTCAGTTCATGCGGCTTTTTGCGTTGCATTCATTGGGACATTGAGAAAATCAGTTAGAAAGGTGGAAATTGCTTATCATGTGATAAAGTTGACTTAAGAGTGGAAGCAAAGCTTCTTTGGCTTGTGTCAACTTTTTCTTCAATTCAATTCATCATGATCTTTTGTTTTGTTTTGTTTTTTTATCAGATGCCTTTGACACTGAAAAGCTACTTTCTTGCATGGAGAAATTGAAACGTGGACAGTCAGTTGATATTCCGAACTATGATTTTAGGAAAAACTCTGCAGGACCGACTCGCAAGGTACCATTGAACTGCTTATGGAGTGGTCAGATTGGCAAAATGTTGTTTCTTTCTAACCAATAACAAGCGGCATTGTTCATCGCAATCAGGATGTGTTAAAGTTAACTTTTGAGATATACTCTAATGAAGGGCTTGCATGTTCTTAAATCGCTAGGATATCTTTGTGACTGTCAACTTCAAGAACATGCTTCTTGTTTGTTTCTTTTATTGCTCCATATATGGAGCTTGCTATTGCCTGCTTCTGTTCTCCTTCTCAATTATATTGGTGATCATGACGATCAACAAATTCCATAAGCTGCTTGTGCTATGATTGCTTTGTTTTGTCTACTTTATTCTTGTAACTTGTAGCCTATTAGACTCTAAATGTCAGCTACTTTTATGCTAGATAGATAGTATGCATTTTCTAATGCATGCATCACTTCCTTTTTTTCCCTTTTAGATGGCTTATCATTATTTCTTTTAATTTAAATTAGTCTGTTTTATTGGTAAATGTTTTTTATTGGGTCTTAGAAGACTGTTGACATGAGTATCTAAACAGAATGTTGTCAAATTATGATAACTATGAGCTGATGAACTTCATCTAAAATTCTCACCCATGATTATTTGTGAACTTGATGAATTTTGCTACAGGTCAATGTTGCAGATGTGATAATTTTAGAAGGCATACTACTCTTGCATGATCCTCAAGTCCGAGACTTGATGAACATGAAGATCTTTGTTGATACAGGTTTTCCTTCATCTATTCTTCTCTGACTACATGCAATTTTTGTCTATTTTGGATTTCTTAGTTCCTGCTCAAGGATATGTTGTGTAGATTTTTCTGCCAAGTCATTAGGTATTGTTATGTTTAGGTTGTTTTATTGTAGTCAGCTATCTCATTGTGAGTATTGTGACAAATAATTCCTTAGTTGATTATTCATTTGTCTTTCAAATAATAAAACAAATAGCGACCAGTGACTGTTGAAAGTACTTCTTCCTGTATTTTCTCGGCGTCCTTTCATTTATCATGCGCTTCCACAAATCTGAGCCACTAGAAGAAGGCTTAGATTTCTGAATGTGATTCAGTGGAATTCTTTAATTTTTTCCTCCTCTTTTTAGTGAGAGAACTGTAAAAATTTAAAATAGTATGAAGCTTTCAAGCTCTTTTGCTTTTTAGTATAGAACATGTGGGGAAGTTAACAATAATTTCCAGTGCAGATGCTGATATACGGTTGGCAAGAAGAATAAGACGTGACACTGTTGAGAAAGGGAGAGATGTTAGAATGGTGCTTGATCAGGTTAGCAGATTTTTCAAACCTCTTTGAAAATTTTAGTGGCACTTCTCCAGTATTTTCTGTATCGCTTTTTAATATAGATAAGCCAGATGCTTGTGCATAAAAATGTCCAGGTGCTTGGATGTAACTTATACTATGCAAGAAGAAATGGAGCAACTTGCTTGTGTATTTCCTGAATTCATTTTTCATTAAGTTCAAACAATTGTCTGCCGTTAATCTGAAATGATGGTTGACTTTCATTCTATGTATTGCTACTAGAATATGGATCCGCTATATTATACTATTTAAGACCTTGATATCTATTAACAATTCTCAAATAATTCTTCGTGATAGAGGATTTCTGTTAGTTATTTTTTGTATTTCATAAATTCCACTTGTAAGTTGAATGATAATGATGTTCCCATGTGCTTTTCAACAAATTATCTGATTCTAACTAATATTTTGGACACTTGCTAAGCCAGTCTTTAGTTTCCTTGTGGACTTCTCTGTTTCTCTTAAACAAATTTTCTTTTCATGCCACTGTTTCCACTTTTGTTTTCTGGCTGTAAGCTTTTTATATGAATTGATGGATGTGTTTTTCCAACATCCATGGATCTCCCTAGTTCATCTATCATATTTAGCATAAACCCCTGAAGTGGCTTATTCCTTGTGTTTAAATTCTATTTTCTGCTCATTTTCATCCTTTAAGTGTAAATAGTTTGAGTTTTAGTTCAAAAAAGGTTCCTAGCATAGTGGTTGAATGTTATAACTGGACCTGTAGAGTTGAACCATCTTAGACAAGGGGTCTCAGGATCAAAGCCAGTATCATATATCCTTTAACATGATGATTTTTCACGAGTTATCTTTGTAAAAGTATCTCCAACAAGATACTAAGATCAAGACCTTAATATTCTTGATAATAAGCTCAGCACACATGCACAATAAGAACACTTTAGAAACACTTGTGCACAAAAGCACAACTCACAAAATCTCATAAATGCACAACGGCATAAAAAATATTAGAATCACTTTATTGCGCACTTGGGCTTTGACTCAAAGCCATGAGAATACAAGAGGGGAAAGCCCCTATTTATAAGGAAGCAAAGGAGCAACATAGGGGGCTCCCAAGAGAGTCGTTGGGAGCCCCCAACGGTCACATATGTGACCGTTGGAGGCTCCCCAATGACTCTTTGGGGAGCCTCCCTATGTGGCATAAAAAACGAAAATACAAAAAGAAAAAAGAAAAAAGAAAAAATAGAAGGGGAAATAAAAGGTTACAAGCATATTCCAAAATGGAATATGTGCAAAACAGGAATTTACAGAAATACCCTTTTAGGGTGGATAAGAATATATATATATATATATATATATACATAGTATATATGTATATGTATCTCTATATAAATATGAATATATATATATATATATATATATATATATATATATGATATTACAAATATTGATACATAATTTAACATCCCCCCTCAAACTTAGGGCACGATGATCGAGAGTTTGCCAAGAAGAAAGTTGAATCTTGGTGCACATAAGGCTTTGGTGAAAAAATCTGCCAACTGATATTTTGAAGTAACATAAGGTAGATCAATGACTCCTTTCAAGTAGGCTTCACGAACATAGTGACAGTCCATTTCAATGTGCTTAGTCCGCTCATGGAAAGTATGATTTTTGGCAATGTAAATTGCACTCTTGTTATCACAACATAGCTTAGTGGGCCCTTCAATAGTGATCCCCATGTCTTCAAGCAGTTGATGAATCCATACAATTTTCATGGTAGTAGTTGCCATGACACGATATTCAGTTTCAGTCGAAGATAGAGAAACTTTTTGTTGCTTTTTACATCTCCATGAGATTAAAGAGTCACCTAAGAATACACAAAAACCAGTGGTAGAGTGACGGTTATTTGGGTCACCTCCCCAATCAGAGTCAGTATAAGCAATTAATTTTAACTCAGAAGAGGATGACAGAAAAACTCCCTTATTTAGAGTACCCTTTGAATATCTTACGACTCGTAAGATGGCACTCATGTGAATAGAAGTTGGTGCATGCTGAAACTGACTTGCCGTATGCACTTCATGTGAGATATCTGGTCTGGTAATACTCAGGTACATCAACGATCCTACAAGCTGTCTATAGGGAGTAGGACCGGAGAGAAGAAAACCATCATCAATCTTCATTTTAGCTCCTACTATAGCAGAAGTTTCACAAACCTTATCATTCGTAATACCTGACCTGTCAATAATCTCAGATGCAAGCTTAGTTTGGGACAAAAAATACCCTCTATGAAAGTATGCTACTTCAATTCCCAAAAAATAAGTTAAAAATCCCAAGTCAGACATTTCAAACCTATCCTTTAAAATGGATTTTATGTTTTTAATCCCTTTAGAATCGTTTTCGGTTATAAGCATGTCATCCACATATAGAAGTAAAATAACAATCTCTGCATTAGACTTTCTAACAAACAAAGCAGTATCAGTAAAACAGGATGAGAAACCATTTTCTTACATTACGGAGTTAAATCTATCATACCAAGCCTTGGGGGCTTGTTTCAAACCATAAAGTGCTTTGCGAAGGCGAAGCACTTTTCCTTTAGGAGACTCCATTCCAGGAGCAGCATCCATATACACTTCTTCATTTAGATCTCCGTTTAAAAAAGCATTCTTAATATCCATTTGATAAATGTTTCACTTGTTGATTGAGGCAACGGTTATAAGACATCGGACGGTGACCATTCGAGCTACCGGGGCAAAGGTTTCTTCATAATCAATCTCATATTCTTGACTATATCCTTTTGCAACTAAACGAGCCTTGTATCTCTCGAGGGAACCATCACTTTTAGTCTTAACCTTAAACACCCATCTATACCCTATTGTTTTCTTATCTTTAGGAAGATCTTGAAATTCCCATGTCTTGGCTCTCCTTAGAGCTTCAAGTTCATTATCCATAGCGACTATCCATTCAGGACATTTTCGTGCTTCCTCGAAGTTTCTAGGTTCTACGTAAGAGTGAATGACGCTTAGACATGCTCTATATTTAGGTGAAAAAGACTCATATGAGATGAACCTAGAAGGGCTTTTCTATGTCTTTCGGTCCTACGAAGGTTTTCCTAACTTGGAGGGATAGTCCCACTAGCATCATCATATCTTTCGAGGGCACTTTTGAAAGTATTTCTATCTCTATAAGTGTAGGTTATGGGATCTCTATGCGGTTCCTCATTGACATGTTGATGAAACGAAGGGGGCACAAGACTAGTTTCATTATTACTTGAGTCATTCTGATTCAACTCATCATTGCTAGTTTCATCATCTTCAGTTAACAGATCAAACAAAAAAGAATAGTCTACATTCTCGTCATTAGGTTCAAATTTTTGGAAACCACTAAGATTTTCCAAAAAGCTTATATTTATGGAAACATATAGTTTATCATTTTTAATATCATAACAACGAAAACCCTTTTGAGTTTTAGAATAACCAAGAAAGGCACAAGGAATGGCCTTGGGGGAGAGTTTGTCATTTTTATCAGTAAGGACAAAACATTTACATCAAAAAACCCTTAACCTGCTATAATCAGGTTCTTTTTCGTACAGTTTTTCAAATGGTGAAACCTTGTTCAAATTTTTTGATGGGAGTCCATTTATGAGATAGACCGATGTAAGGGCTGCCTCAACCCAGAGTCTTTTCGGAATATTCTGTGAAATGAGCAAGGTTCGTGTGGTTTCAATGATATGCTTATGTTTTCGTTCAGCCAATCCATTTTGTTGTGGGGTTTTAGGACAAGATTTTTGATGGAGAATACCATGATTTTCAAGATAACTTTTGAATTCAATGGAAAGATATTCGCCACCGGAGTCGGTTCTAAGAATTTTTAAACTTCCATTGAATTGATTTAAAATCATCATATGAAATGTTTTAAAAATTGAAAAAACTTCATGTTTATGTTTAAGAAAATATATCCAACTCAATCTAGTGAAATCGTCCACAAAGATAACATAGTATGAGAAACCTTCTTTAGATATCACCGGAGCCGGACCCCACACATCGGAGTGAACAATTTCAAAAGGTTTTGTTGTAAACATAGATCTCTGAGTAAAAGGAAGACTTTTCATTTTTTCAAGAATACATTCATTACAAACAAAATTTTCATTACAAAGATGCTTTACAAAAGGCAAATAAGAGATTTTAACAATGTTGGGATGACCCAATCTCTTATGCCATACATGAATATCTTTGTTTTGAGCAACATTGCAAAATTGGTTCTTGGGAATTTTGAGAAAATCAACATAGTAGAGGTCTCCTATCCTAGAGCCTTCCCCAATCAACTTCCCGGGCTGGAGATCCTGTATCCAACATTTATTAGAAGAGAATTTTATATCTCAACCATAGTCCGAGAGTTGAGAAATCGAGGGTAAATTTAAGTTTATTTTTGGTATAAGACGAATTTTTGGAATAAAGAAGTCTTGTTTTTCAAAACTGCCCATTCCTTTAATTTCAAGTGGTGTTCCATCTGCCGTTGAGACAAAAGATGGAAGAGAATTTTTAGAAAAATCGGAAAGAAAACAGAGTCATGTGAAACGATGCACCAGAATCTAGGAGCCAAGAGGTCTTACCGAGAGATGAGGAGGATGGCATAACGGCTTCGGAAATGCCTCCTTTGAGAAGAGGTTGAAGAGCATCTACAATTTGTTGAAGGGAAAGAGACCCATTTGATGAAGAAGGTCGTTCCTCTTGTTGGGACACCATAGCCGCGGCAAGAATTTTCTTCCATTTGGGGCAAATGGGTTTGATATGCCCGGGTTCTTTACAAAAATGACAAGTTAATTTGCTATAGTTTCTTTTGCCATATCGATCATTTCTTCATTGACCTTGATTTTCGAAATGAGGAGGTTTGTAGGCCTTCATATTATTCTCGGGTCTTGACAATGCATTAACCGCTTCATAATCATTTTTAGGTGTAGCAAGGATGCTAAGATTATTCTTACTAATCTCCATACGGGTTTCCTCACCACTTAGCTTAGTGATTACATCTTCAATAGAGGGAGATGTGAAGGCGGATAGAAGAGATGACCGAATTTGCTCAAATTCGGGTCTAAGTCCATTTAGAAAATTGAAAAAACGATCTTCCTCTAGTTGTTTGTGTCTTAACTCAATTGCTTCTCCTCTCCATTTTGGTTCGAGCATAACAAGCTCGTCCCAAATAGATGAAAGTTCGGCAAAATATTCCCGAATAGACAAATCGTTTTGTTAAAGGGTCAATGTCTTCTTTTGGAGGTAATACTTGTGAGATAAGTCCCTTGAAGTATACATTTTTTCAAGGTACAACCAAGCTTTGGAGGCCTTCTTGAACTTAATGATGTTGGCGTTGATCTTGGTTTCTACGGATGAAAAAATCCAAGACAAGATCTTGAAGTTCTTCATCTCCCATTTATCATGCTTTTTTGAATAATCTTTTAGGGCTTTTTGTCTATATTCACCTTCAAGAATCTTAATATCCCCTTTTTCTATGATTGTAAGTTTGGGTTCGGGTTCCGGTATTGAACCTTGAATGTACCCCCAAAGGCCTTTCCCTTTGATATGGGCTTCCATATTGCCGGCCCAAACATGATAGTTCGAACCACTAAGTTTAAAACCAAGGGAGAAGTGGGAGTCTTTTTCACCCATTAGAGAGGATGGAAGATAGAAAATAATACGTACCTTGAATGATTTTCAAATCTTTCTTGACAAAAGATACTTCTAAAATATTGCTCGAAAGAGATGATCCACTTCAAACTTCAATAGCTTGAAGGCACGATTTTCGAGGCACTTCAAAGATGAGGAGATGCACGATCCTCCTTCTTCAACGAGGCTCTGATACCATGTAAAAGTATCTCCAACAAGATACTAAGATCAAGACCTTAATATTCTTGATAATAAACTCGGCATACATGCACTATAAGAAAACTTTAGAACACTTGTGCACAAAAGCACAACTCACAAAATCTCACAAATGCACAACTGCATAAAAAATATTAGAATCACTTTATTGAGCACTTGGGCTTTGACTCAAAGCCATGAGAATACAAGAGGGGAAAGCCCCTATTTATAAGGAAGCAAAGGAGCAACATAGGGGGCTCCCAAGAGAGTCGTTGGGAGCCCCCAACGGTCACATATGTGACCGTTGGAGGCTCCCCAACGACTCTTTGGGGAGCCTCCCTATGTGGCACAAAAAACGAAAATACAAAAAGAAAAAAAGGAAAAAGAAAAAAGAAAAAATAGAAGGGGAAATAAAAGGTTACAAGCATATTCCAAAATGGAATATGCGCAAAACAGAAATTTACAGAAATACCCTTTTCGGGTGGATAAGAATATATATATATATGAGATTACAAATATCGATACATAATTTAACAATCTTGTTATTTGTCACCGGTATTTTATTCACGACCTTCTTCTAACCATTGCAGTACTCAAAATACGTGAAGCCTGCTTTTGATGACTTCATACTGCCATCAAAGAAGTATGCAGATATTATCATACCTCGTGGAGGTGATAACCATGTTGCAGTCGATCTGATTGTGCAACATATCCATACAAAACTTGGACAGCATGATCTATGCAAAATATATCCAAATCTCTATGTTATCCATTCAACTTTTCAGGTACGTCTTATATGTGCTGGATGTTTAGTTTTTGATCTGCCCAAACCCTATCTTAAGTAAAACACTTGAAAAGAAACCTGATTTATTTGTTGATCTTTTTCTTTCAAGTTCTACAATTTTTATTTCTGGTTGTAACTTAAAATTTCTTCCAGATTCGTGGTATGCATACTCTAATACGTGATGCACAGACAACGAAGCATGACTTTGTATTTTATTCTGACCGTTTAATTCGTTTGGTTAGTATCATTTTGCTCTAAGCAGTAAAAGTGTCTTTCTTTTTGCAAATAATGGTTCAAGATTCTACCTCTGCATGTCATGCACAGGTTGTTGAGCATGGACTGGGCCACCTTCCATTTACTGAAAAACAGGTGATCACTCCAACAGGTAAGGTGCAATGTGATCAATTTGCTTAGAATTAGATTTTTCTTGTTCATGATGAGTTTGTAGAGACTCATTGATGTGTGCATGTCTGCTTGACGTTGGTATCTTCTTCCACATGTTCAATGTCAAGGGGAAGTACAACCAAACAATTTTAGAAAGGGTAGCACTTATTTTCTTTTCTGTTTCTTGTATTTCACAATTCATGAGGTTGCCATAACAAGGTCATCATGGCAACTGTTTAAGATATTTGCTGTTGTTAATGACTTAATTCCATAAGAAAGTACTCATTTAACTAGCATTAGTAATACTGATACATGCTATTTTCCAGGTTCTAAAAGTTTTCCTGTTATGTCAGGTTTAGAGAAAGTATTGGCTTATGTAGATTCTCAACTTCAGAGTACTTTTTCTTAGAAATCTTTCGGGGAATTATATGGGTTAGGTCAAAGAATGAAAAAATCATAAAAGAACCTTGTATAACTGCATCATTAATTTCACTCACCATCTCAAATTTTACATACTGACAAGAAGCTTGGGATGGAGTGGGAGATACTGGTGGATTGACAAATACATTGTGCTTTCCTTGAAGACCCATGGGCAAGTACAAAGATCATCAGGAGCTATTCTCTAGGGCCTCCTAGTTGATCAGATAAACATAAGTACTAAGCAACTGTAGCATTGCCCTCTTTCAGTCCGGTCATTGAGTTTGTCAAAGTACTCCACAACTATGACATTTTCCTCTCTTTCATTGCAAACGTTCTCCTTAGAGTTGCATTTAGCAGGGCATTGAAACTTGACTAAATGGAATTTGTAGATGAAGCTTGAGCCACTTTTGCATTTCACAAGATAATTTGCATAAGTCCATGGCCATCATCTATGTCACATGGGTGCGGGTGCGGCAAAAAAAAAAAAATTATATATATATATATATATATATATAATTTATAAGTTTTAACAGTTAACAACATTAACACTAATGAAATAAAAAACAATTATCATCTTCTGCATAAGACTCATCCAATTTAGAGGACATATATGGAGATTTATCTGTATTAGTTCACTTACTGTTGATCCCAATAATCTATCAATAGCATTTTTTCCTATTCTTTTACTCTCTATAATAGCCATATGTTCTTTTTGAGGTGGAATACAAACTGTGCCTTTGCAGTTCCATGCTTTCGACTTCTGTGCGACCACAAAAAGTGAACCATTTTCACAGCTTCTGCATTGTCTGTATCTCTATCCATTGACTGTGAGTTTGAGCGGGAAAAGGAATTTGTTCATTAGGGTGGAACTAAGAAAGGATGATGTTGATTTTCGTAGGCAGCCACTTGAGGTGATGGAATCTATATGTTTATCTAAAACATAACTTGTCATTAACAGGTTAATCATTTACAGATTACAAGAAACCTATGTTTTACAGAATAATTAACGTTATAATGTTTTAATAACGGCTCACGCTTTCATTGACAGCTTTACAGAATATCAGAAACCTATTCATAATGGCCATTTTCTGGCACACATATAGGGACCAATGTTCACATAACAGTTCCAAAAAATAGCAGAAACCAACAAGAAGATAACCTGGGTACAGGTGCCTTTGCGGGTGTAGGTTTTCAGGTAAGGGTACAGCGATTGAGAGTGAGAGAGAGAGCGACTGAGAGTGAGAGAAGAGAGATTGAGAGTGATGGAGAGCTCGTGAGACTGTGAGAGAGAGCGAGTGAGAGTGGGAGAGAGAGACGTACCTGATAAGTGAGGAGGAGCGGCTGGAAGGAGTCGGAGAACGTCGGCGTTGGCGTCGGAGGCGATGTCGGCGTCAGCTTCAGGAGGGAGGCTGGGGAGGAGGATTAGGGCAAAAGTATTTTGCCCTAATCCTCCTCCTCTCAAGCAATAAAACATCGAGTTTTTTCTTTTTTTTTAGTTTTAAATTTGGACAAAAATGACCCTGGGTGCGTTGACTGCACCCAGGGTCCATTGACCCACACGCGCACCTGCGTCGAAGCGGGTGCGGCACCCAGTTAGCCGAATCCCTGTGACTTAGGCCATCATCCATCCAAGTAGCAGCTAACTGCAGCAGCCCATCATCATGTTCTGCATTTGGAACCAGAATTATCTCTTTGTTCATTGTCACCACTTTTTATTTAAATTGGGGTCATTGCTTGAGTTCAACCAAGGTGAAATCTAACCCATGGATAAGGTGCTCCATTTTGACTCTTTTATAAGGTGGTTTAAAGAGTGAAGCTCCACTGTTCCATGTAAAGTATAGTAAAGAGGAAAATAGGATACAGCTAGGCTCTATGGAATATATATATATATATATATATATATATATATATATATATATATATATTTGGGCACTTCTATGGTGGTACTGTACCACCATAGCTTATGGAGGTACATATTTGATTTACATAGATCTAACCTCCAAAAGCAAAATCTGACTGTTGGATCATGTTTAGCAGATTCTATTTATTATTTTCATGTGTTAAAGTTGACTCAAATATGATGTTTTATACCATTTTTAAACCACCCTTATTTTCATGAATTGTGAGCCATTTATTTTCACCTTCTCAAAAATAAAATCTTATGGTGTATTAAACATGATAAAACCTTCTAACATAGTAAATAAACCATGCTGAACACATCTGTATGGTTAGATTTACCATTTGGTGGCCTGATCTATGCAAACAAGAGTGTAGCACCATATGGTATCATGGTACAGAACCACCATATATATATAAACACATGAGTTTGCACGCGAACCCATGCCCTAACTATGTGACATAGCTAGGGAGAACATAGCTGACGGAAGAAAGGGTAATTATAAGTAAAGAAAGAAAGGTAAATATATAGTAATGCATAAAGAGAAGATGACATGAGGAAGGAAGATGGACTGAATATGCAGAAAGAAATGGGGGAAAAGGAAACAAGTAGTAGGACTACTGGATAATGATTACTACTGTTACTGCTGGGCAGAGATATGGTTTCCTCCTGGCATTCCTGCCACTTGAGTTATGGTTTCTCTAGTCCTAAAAAGAAAAAAAGAGAATTTATTTTCTCGAACCTGTGACTTTGTTCATAACTTGTATATTTCAAGATGGTATCCATGGAATTGCTTGGTTTTGGAATCTTAATATTGAAGCAATACGTGCTGTAGATTCCTAATGCAATCAGATTCAGCGTCGGCATCCAACGGACATTTCTTTTTTCTTGATTTGCTACAGTATTATTTGACTGGATTGCTGTAACATAGAGCTACTGGTCATTTTACACTTATGACTATAAGTTTCAGGAGTGGATTCATAAAAGTATCCATCATTTCACTCAATGCAGGTTCAGTGTACACCGGTGTGGATTTCTGTAAAAGGCTTTGTGGGGTCTCAGTTATTAGAAGGTACTTTTAAATATTTGTGTTAATTTGACTGTTATTTTTCATTGGAGTAAGCATTTATGCTGGCAGTTCTATTTGCAGTCATAAATTCATACCCCCTCTTTTCTGCATCGGTTCAACTTCAAAAACATTTCTAGGTTTAATATAGTTCTTTTAGTGCTTAGTATTTGACCTCAGAAGCAATCGAATATGACCTATGTGATCTATCGGTGACTCGTTCTTAGGCATTGATTAAGTACAAAATCAGTTCATAGCATTCTGTATCACGAAGTTGTCAACCATAATATCAACATTATCTCATGACCAGTTCATAGCATTGTCACGTATATTGGTGATACTTTGAAATATCACGATATTATTACAATATGATGAAAAGTGATTAAATAGGTAAAATACTATGATGCTTTCAAAATAATGAAAATATCATGATATTTTTATTTCTTTTTACTTTTTTAATCAATTTTCATATTTTAAACATGAATTTTCTTCTTTCTTTTTATTTTTGCCAAAGGTTAATTAGCTGAACCTATGTCACATGGACATGACAAAAGGGACATATTACATGCCATTCTTGCTCATAATGTTGGGATATTCCTTTGGGTGAGATCTCTTTAACAAACCTCAATGACATGCTCGTGAAATTTATGTCAGCGGAGAGAGCATGGAGAATGCACTGCGAGCATGCTGCAAGGGAATTAAAATTGGAAAGATACTAATCCACAGGGAAGGAGATAATGGTCAGCAGGTTTGTGTTAGGCACTATGGTTTATCTTGACTGTAGATCTAGTATTCAATCTGTTTTCTGATACTTGGTTTGTTCATGCAGTTAATTTATGAGAAATTACCACAAGACATCTCAAATCGGCATGTTCTGCTGTTAGATCCAATCCTTGGCACAGGTCTCAGTTTTTTTTTCTTTTAGTTTTATATGGCTGTGATGTGTTAACTATTGCTAAAATTTATAAAATATACAAGAAATTGGCAGAAGACATCTCACAAATAGGGCTGGGAAACAAGCTTAGCTGCTTGTGGATCAGCTCATGTTCAGCTTGTTCGAACTTGTAAAACAGGCTCGGCAAGCTGAATATGAACAATAGGTGCTTGGCTCCACTCGACTCGTATAAGCTCGTTAGAAAATATCTTGTAGATATATTTTACATGTATTTTTCTTGTAATCCTATTTCATCCAGCTCTAAAACAATATATTTTTCTACAAACAAGCCAGCTCGAACTCGCCTCTTTTAACTCAGGCTCATTATGAGCTTGAACTTGGCTCATTTAATTCGGGCTCATTATGAGCTCAAACTTGGCTTGGCTTGCCACAAGAATGAGCCAAGCCTGAACACATCAAGCTTGGTTCATTCAGCTTGTTTACGAGCCCTACTCATAACTACATGTTTTATTGCTGAATACAATTCATGGTGTATGTTTGAGTTTTTAGATTGTTCAAAGCATGAATTGCTCTAAATTATACTTTTTGGAGAGAGAGAGAGAGAGAGAGAGAGAGAGAGAGAGAGAGTATGGAACATGACATGGATATGCTTGGTATGTAGGACTTTGTTGATCTTAAAAGTGCAAATCAGTGGTAGTCAGTTCCAAATCATTATGATTGGAACATTAAGGGTTCGTTTGATTACCTCGGAGTAGAGATCTTCAGATCTCTAATTCTAGGTTCTCTAGTCCACCCCCCCACCCCCCTCAGACTTAAAAACCTCGGTTTGGGGGCGGGGGGCGGGGGTTGGCGTAAAACAGGGATCTCAAAACCGAGGTTTGAGATTCTCCATTTATAAATAGTTTGGATCAAGGCATGGGCCCCATGCCTCGATCCACTAAACCTCGGTTCTCAGAGATCCAAGGTAATCAAATGCACCCTAAGGGCCTGTTTGTTTCACTCTCATGAAATGAGAAAAGGCCGAGCTAGCATGAAAGCTCAGTCCTTTCTCACCTTGGAATGAAACAAACAGCAGCATGGAGAGATAGGAATGAGATGAGCTGCCACGCTGAATTGGCAACTTTTCCTTTCCCCTCACACTTTTCATGGCATTTTCAGTCACACCTCGCCTATGAAAACATTCTCATCCCACCATCTATGCAGGCAACTGTGTGGGCCCCAAGCATGGGAAAAGTGCCCTCTCCATTCCCACCTTATGGAAAATGAAATAAACAGGCCCTAAATAATGTGTCCAAATTGAGTGAAGATTGAAGACCATGAAAAATTATATGAAGTTACAGAACATGTCCAACACAAGATTGAATATTCCACAAATGTCCAACACAAGATTGACATCTGATATCGTGTTGTTGTATTGATACATGTGACAGTACCTTAATGAAGTGTCCATGTGAGATAGCTTTTTAATTTAATGTGCATTTTAAAAAAGATACTGTTTAATCATCGAACCTACACATGTTCGATACTGAATTGTAGCATACATCTACTTAATGCACAACTGGAGGAAACAACTATTCTGTTCTAGCAGAAACGTATTCTAAAGTTATTTTTCTCCTGAAGCATCAAACTTCTGTTTTGCTACAGGGAATTCAGCAGTTCAAGCCGTTTCCCTTCTACTACGGAAAGGAGTACCTGAGTCTAACATCATATTTCTAAATCTAATTTCGGTGAGTTTCTCTGTTTTCTCCTAGTCAGTGCTTCTCTCTCATAGTCTATCACAGAGAATCATTTAAATGATTTGAACGCATTCACTCATCCTCGCATTTTGTTTCAATTTCTGAATTCTGATCACATTCCCATGGTTCTGTGTCCCGGAAATTCATGAAGGCCCCCCAAGGAATACATGTGGTATGCCAGAAATTTCCAAGAATCAAGATTGTGACATCAGAGATAGAAACCGGCCTCAACGAAGAATTCCGTGTTGTTCCCGGTATGGGTGAATTTGGTGATCGATATTTTGGCACAGATGATGATGATGGTGATTCTCAGGCCAAGATCCAGGAATAGAGTACAATGCTTATATCTTCGTTTGGTTGCCGTTTTTGGTATAGGCATAAATTCTGGAAGTACCAACCTGCAATTCTGGATTGGTGTTTATTTCTTAATTTTTATAAACAACGAGTTCTGTGGTTCGCCTCTGATGTTATTGCCTGTTCTCTTAGGTCATAATGTTACTGCCCTTTAATGTTAGCAATTTTCTAATAATGGTTTATTTTCATTGGAGTCTGCTTTCTCCCCTTTCTGTGAAGTGGACTCTGATTATGAGATGTAGATATCTATACGCAACATTACATTTTAGCAGTTAGGTCTGGTGTCAGGTAGGGATGGCAATGGACCGGGAAAAAACGGGCCCTGCCCTGCCTTGCCCCGTTTGGACCGGGGGACGAAGGACATGAAACGGAGATGGAGGCAGGGATGAAGGTTAAAATCAAAACCCGTGTGGGGATGGAAACGGAGATGGACTTATGCTTCCCCCCGCCCTGTCCCTCTCTCGATCCCTGCCTTGCCCCGCCCCATCCCATCCCCAATCCTTTTAAGAGATGGCAAAGAACCGAGGGAAAATGGGCCTCCACCCTGCCTCGCCCCCAATCTTTTTGAGGGATGGCAATGAACTGAGGGGAAATAGGGCCTCACCCGGCCTCGCCCCTGTTTGGACCAGGGATGGAGGACATGAAACGGGGAGGCAGGAGTGGAGGTTAAAATCCAAACCCTTGCAGGGATGAAGATTCAGATTTTGAGACGGAGCGGGAGTGGAGACCTTGTCCCCTGTCCATTGCCATCCCTATTGTCAAGTTTAATACTTGGCTGGATCCCCCTGTCCATTGCCATCCCTAGTGTTAAGTTTAATACTTGGCTGGATCAGATGTTGGTATCATTCCAACCAACAGAGGCTCCGCTTGTCTGATAGGAACAGCTAGTACACCTTGTGTTGGAACGTTACAAACCCAATGGTATTTAAAGGAATTTCAAAAAAAAAAAAAAAGATGTTGGTATCATTCCAGCATCGCACAAGGGCTCCGCTCACCCGAATGTCACTAGGTCGATGGGACGTCCCCTGAAGTAAGGCTGAAACTGAGTGTAATCCATGGTGGGCAGGGAGAACCCGAAGGGTTTTACCAACCGAAAGCCACCAAATGTGGGTCGGTGATGGAGTTTTTACCTTGAATAGAAAAAAAAAATCATTCGAGAGGTATCAAGTGATGACTGGCCTAACCAACTGGATCATTATGGTGCACGCCATTTAGGTTACCACGACATGACATGTAAAATCACGGCCTTTAACAATTTTTAAACACTTTTAATGAAATCTTTATATATTAAATATCTGAAACACGATTTTATCAAATTAGATAATAAAAACTGTCTCATCCCCTTCTATTTTTCAAAAGATTGACGCAAATAGTGTCCTCTGTCAATCCGTGTCCGTGTCATTGTGACATGGCCAAAGTAACGGAATAGACTACAGAAGGTACCTGAACCGGTAACTTCACAAAATTTTGTGGCAATTTAGCCATCAAATGCGTTGTGACCAAGAATATTATTTCACCATTAATGGTGATTTTTAATATCACCTGACCTGATCCCTGATCCCACAAACGCACCAAGAGAGAGTAACAACAAAATTAACCATGGGGGCAGAGAGAGACTCCTGTAACAACAAAATTAACCATAGGAGGGAGGGAGGGAGGGAGAGAGAGAGAGAGAGGGCTGTAACAACAAAATTAACCAAAGTAGGCAATTGACATCAAAATTAACCATAGTAGGCAATTGACATCCGCTAGCACTCTTCTAGAGAGAGTAGAGAGAGACTCAACATCCCTTTCGCGAAGAAAAACAGAAAAAAAACACAGGGACTACATACCTAAAGGTTTACCCTCATACAGACCAACCATGCAAAAAAAAACACTCCATATTCCAGACTCCACAGAAAGCCGAACTCAATACTTGTAACCCTTCACGTGCAGGCTTTCAGAGGCCAAAACACCAGCATTGCCACCAGTATACTTGCCCAGAGTGGCCTCAGAGTTGGCCTTGCACCTCACCAAGAAGACCTCCTGCGCTGCCTTCAAGTTCTCCTCCTTCCCCTTCCACGTCTTGAGGGTGCTCTGCTGCAGGGCACGCCCATAAGAGAAGGACAGAGTCCACGGCTTCACCACTTCCAGCTTGTTCATGGCGTTCAGATTCAGCGACGCGTCCTCCTCACTCTGCCCTCCCGAGAGAAACATGATGCCGGGAACAGCAGCCGGAACGGTTCGCAGAAGCGCCCGGACGGTGAACTCGGCTACCTCCGCCGGCGTCGCCTTCTTCGGGCAGTCGGAACCAGGGGTCACCATGTTCGGTTTCAGAAGGGAGCCTTCAAGAAGAACGTGGTGGTCATTGAGGGCTTTGTACACAGCAGCTAAAACTATCTCCGTAGCTGCTGCACATTTGCGGATGTCATGGTTGCCGTCGGTGAGGATTTCCGGCTCGACGATGGGCACGAGGCCGTTTTCTTGGCAAATTATAGCGTAGCGAGCTAGGCCGTGAGCGTTCTGCTGGATCGAAAGCTCGGACGGCTCGGTGGGTCCGATCTTGAGTACAGCACGCCATTTCGCGAAGCGGGCGCCGGCCTTGTAGTACTGCTGGCAGCGGGAGGCGAGGCCGTCGAGCCCCTGAGTGGTGGTCTCGCCGTTGGTGCCGGCAATATCGACGGTGCCCTTGTCGACCTTGATGCCGGGGAGGACGCCGGCCTCGTTCAGGACGTCGACGAAGGGCTTGCCGGAAGAGGTCTTCTGGTAGAGCGTCTCCTCAAAGAGGATGACGCCAGAGAGGTGCTTCAGAGCGCCGGGGGCGGTGAAGAGTAGCTGGCGGAGGGCCTGGCGGTTGGCCTCCACGTTCTCGACGTTGATGCTGGCGAGACGCTTGCCGATGGTGCCCGTGCTCTCGTCGGCGGCGAGGATGCCCTTGCCAGGAGTGGCGATGTGCTTGGCATTCTTGATGAGTTCCTCTGCGTATCAACACAATATTAGAACCAGAATGCAGTGAGAAACGAAGAAATCATACTAACAAAAACGAGAGTGAATAAGAAACGAAGAAATCACACTAACAAAAACAACAGCGCATGAAACGAAATGTAGCCCTTTTCCCCTCTTCTTTCCTCTTTTTCCCCCAGCAATAAACAATGAGGGCTGTTATTGCAGAGACAATATCAGGGGGCGAACAAAAACAAAAAAGAGGAAGAAAAAAACTAATATACCTTAATTTGGGGTTCTTATTCACAATAGTACTAAAAACAGTGTACATTAAAAATATATACACACGTTTATCAACGTTTGGGGAAAAAGATAAAAGAATCGTTCCACTGATTTTCTTTTAGTACACAAACAAAAAAAAGATAGAAAAATGACTTCATCCTTATCCAGAGGAAAAAAAAGTGAAGCCTTTTCTTATCTCCTCCATTCCGATTATCAAAGGAAGCATCTTTCACGGGATCAGAGCAAGCACACTCGAATCTCAACCTAATTAGCGTAAGATGAAGCTCAATACACAACAAATCCAAAAATCTCCTAACAGGAAACACAAAAATGGAGTTCCTGATGAAAAGTTATACATAAACAGAGTTCAGAACAACACAAATAATTTAAGAAGAAAACATACAAGAAATACGATCTAAAAAATGCTGAAAACCAAGAAAAACCACAGAGAAAAAGGAAGGAACACTCAAAATCCGAAACAATTCGAAAGAAAAATACCGACTTTTCACTCAAAGCATCACGGAAGCTCAAATAATAAGAAAGAAAACGAAAAAAAAATGGATATTTCAGCATATCATTAACGAAACCCGTCACAAAGAGAGACGACGTGAGGATCAAGAAAAACCATCAAATCAACGCAAAAAACTTCATTGAGTCCATCGCCCACAGTCTTGTAGAAGAAGCAGAGAAACCCTTATCTTTTTACCTGTGTATTTCCCGTTGTAGGCCGACATCTTCGATCAGGAGAACCCTAGATTCCAGGCGAGTGTTGAGGAAGGAGGCGGCGTGCGAGAGAAGCTTAGAGAGAGAGAGAGAGAGAGAGAGGGCTATGAAGGATTGGACCTCCCGACCCGGTTTTTAAAAGGAGGGCATGGGTTTCTGGAACCCACGTCCTCCACCCGCCACGTTTCCACTCGACCCTTTGTTTTTTCAGTACGTGGATTTCCACCGCTTAGAGTTTTGTCGTCGCCCGCGGGTTTCCGTACGCTTTATCTGACGAGATCACGAGATCATCCACTTTTTTTGTTAAATATTACGAGTTTGCCATCATACAGCTGCGTCCGCACCATGTGATGGAACTAACCAGGTTAGGAGCCCAAAGGAGGTTGGCGCAGTGGGATGAGGCCTAGGCCGCTAGACAGGTGGTCTAGGTTCGAATCTCATTGGCGTAAGGTAAGGCAAGATGAACTTAATCCACTGTCTTGGGTGCAAAAGGTAAGCTCACGCATTTCTATGTTGCCAGAACAGTGGTCGTAAGTACGACTGGCAGAGTCAGCGTTGTTAGGTCTCCAAACCCGGAGGCGGCTTCTCTGTGCAAAAAAAAAAAAAAAATCAGGTAAAATTGCTTTCTAAACTTTATATGAGTATCGGTTTTCTTATACTTTTCTTATGCTTTTGACATGTTTTTTCTTGTTTTCCTACGTGATTCATATGCATTTTTTTCATGTTTTTCGTTTGTTTTCTTTCATGCTTCTCACTCACTACTTATATATATATATATATATATATATATATATATATATATATATATATATATATATATATATATATAGATAGAGAGAGAGAGAGAGAGAGAGAGAGAGAGAGTAAATGAGCAACCATCATTTTTAGATTTTGAGAATAATTTAATTCTTACAATATAAAATCATAACATTTTAAAAATAGCTAATTTACTTTAGTTTTTATTTTTTTTCTCCTTTCATTAGTATTTTACTTGTCACTCGATCCCATATCATTTCTTTTTTTACTCTTATTTTGCTTTTAAATTGTTTTCTCGCTTCTTATAAATTTTAAAATATCTTGCTTCTCACATTTGCTTTTCATTTCATTTCTCGCTTCTGCTTTCTAGTCTGGTAACCTCGGTATGAACTAGTGCTTAACTTGACAAAGAAGAAGGAAAATATTTAATGATAAAAAAAGTAAAAACTTTTATTATTACTAATTTCAGCTCGAACACTCTTTTTTTCTTTTTTTAAAGGCAAGCTGGGGCTAGGCAGATCCCAACTAAAACAACAGCTGCCCCATGTGACAGAGGGATTCGATCCTAGGCCTTCAGCTTGACCCAGGACCCAGCTTATCACATAGGATACCACCTCGGTTTGTTTTTAAGGCCAATACCATCAATTTTTTTTTTTTTTGGAGAAATGTTAAAAGTAGCAAAATTCATCAACTTGGATATTAGTATGTTTGAATGTCACCTGAATCTATAGGGGTTCTAGTTTATACAACTACAGCCAAGAGAACTGAAAGCTCATGAGCTCAACACACGCAACTGAATCAAATTGGGGCAACAAAGAGATATGAAGGCAAAAACCGATGGTTCGGGTTTGGGTCAGGTGTGTCATGTAACAGATGCTAGATCTAGATCTAGATCTGACAAATCTGATGTTCACTAAGCAAAATCAGAAAGCTCATAGTAAATCCTATCTTTTACATGTAACCAGATTAGGAAACAAAAACTTGATCCCATATCTTGCATGATGCATCGGTCTATAATGAATATGATTTTGGCTTACTAAATCCGGCTAAGCGAAATTGGATTTGATTATATCGGATCGGATCCGTTGACACCTTACTATTTTGACTTCTTTGAAATTTGCAAAAGAAATCGGATTCGGTTACAGCTAACCAACTACAGTCCAAATAAAGTGTGCAATGCATGGTTTGATTTTTAATTATAGATAAGGAATGAATAGTACAGTCGTATCTTGTCAAGTAGGGATGTCAACGGTCGGGTTTGGTTCAGACCCAGGACCTGGCCCCAATTTTTGGGCATGGTATCAGGTCTAATCGAACTCTTCAAAAGAAAAACCATACCCAGACCCGATAAGAACTATATGAACCAGACCCGAGTCATACTCGGCAAAACAATATTTTTCATCATTTTCACATTGAAAAATCGCAGGTCTTAATCGGAACTTGGGTCGGGGCCCAGGTCTAGTATGAAAATTCACAAGCAATACCCGAGTCCATGTATTAATCGAATCTTTGGGTCTGAACCCGAATCTTAATCAGGCCTTCTTATTTACCACCATACCCGAACCCTATAAAGTTCGGTTCGAATCAGGTCAGGGTAAACCCGACCCGCTTACATCAAGTGATGTATGTCTAGCCAAAGTCCGAATGGTTGGGTATGTGCATGTAATTTTTCATCTTTAGAGTTGCCCTTCGATTTTGTTTGGAGAAATGAAACTTGTAGCGCCCAACAGTTTTGTTGAAAACAACGGCTATTATTGCACAACGGAAGATACGAAAAGGACGCCAACGGCGTTATGATGCACCCGGTCTGGGGACAGGTTCTTGGGATGCGTGAAATCTGATCTAAACCTCGAGCCATATAAATGTTGGGGGCATCTCGTCCGTACAGTTTTGGATGCCGTTCATCAAGCATAAACCAAAGGATCTCTCTCTGCACACACTGACCTGATCCCATCTCATGATTCAATACCTTACCGTTTAGAAGAGCGGATCGGGTGCAATCAGATGGCACAAAATTTGTGCATTAAGCAGGTGATCACCCTCCATCTTGAAGACGGGCCTGTCAGCTGTGAGGGTCAAGGCCCTGATGGAGGGCAATCAGGTGCTTAATGCACAAATATTCGTACAATCATATTGCATCTGATCTTTTCTCACTGTTTAGGAAATAAAGATTGAGTCTGGATCGGGTGCAAACAAAAATTCTGCATTAAACACCCGATCACCCTCCATCAGGCCCTCTCCCCAAGATGGAGGGTGATCAGGTCCTGATCTTTTCAGATAAAGATTTTCTGGTGTCACCGACAAACCAGTTTTCTTTTTAAAAACAGATCAGGTGATGAGTGATTTAACATCTTGACCGTCCATTGCTTCATCTATATTGAAGACGGTGAGGATGCCATCTGCTCTCTTTTTACTTTTAACCGTGCAAGGAAAAAAAAACTCATCACCGAGCACACATTGACGAGTTCTACTACGGTGAAAACGCACCTACTAGATGAACGGAGCTTGTGGGCATTTGTATCAATACCTACAGTTCTGTCCATCAAGATTTCCCCGCAGCACCAACAAATAAATTTTACGAGTTCTTGACGGAGAGAGTTTACTCAATCCCATGTCACAGTGACACAACATTCATGAGCGTGTCACTGTTGCATAAGTTCGACGTGATAAGACATGATTATGATACATACAAATAGAGGTGTCAACGGGTCAGTTTTGGTTTGGACCCAGGTGGTACCAGACTTGGACCTGGTTTTCGAGTATGGTTTCATGTCTGAACCTAAGTTTAATTAGGTCCACTATAAGAAAAAACATAATAGGATCCGATAAGAGCTACATGAACTAGACCCGGACTATACCTGATAAAATCATATTTTTTAATCACTTTTACATTGAAAAATTGTGGGTGTTAATCAAAACTTGGGTCAGGCCCGGGTCATATTGGGTCCATGTATTAATCACACCTTCGGGTCCAGACTCGGGTCTTAATCAGATCTCATTATTTATCACCATACCCGGACCCTATAGGGTTTGATTCGGGTCAGGTTGGGTCTGGGTAAACCAGGCCCGTTGACACCCTTACATTCAAACATTATTTTAATAATTTAATATTATTTCAATGTTTTAAAAAATATTTCCCTAAAATTTACACATTTTATACTATAACATTTTCATATTTGTTAAAAAAAAAATCCATGTCGCATCATTGTATTTTTAAAAAATATTTGGAACACACGTCTAAGGTGGTACCCGTATCTTTGTGACATAGTTTGGATCCTTCTCTCCAGTTTGAATAAAATACGAACTTAGCGTGGCCAAATCTGGTTTAGTTGGGAGCCTGAATGAAGATTTTGTTCCAATGGGTTGCAAGTAAAGTTGTCAATGGGTCGAGTTTAACCAGACCCAGACCAAATCCTATATGGTCGGGGTATGGGGACAAATAAGAAGGCTCGATTAAGACTTGAGTCCGGACCCAAAGGTCTGATTAATACATGGACTCCAGTATAATTTGTGAAATTTTATACCAGACCTAATCCTGACCCAAGTTTCCATTAATACCCACAAATTTTCAATGTAAAAATGATAAAAAATATTATTTTATCGGGTATAGACCGGTTCTTATTCATGTAGTTCTTATCGGGAATGAGTATGATTTTTCTTATAATAAACCCGATTAAACCTGAATCCAGACCCAATACCATACCCGAAAATCTAGTCCAAGTCTGTTTCTACTTAAGCGGCATGAACAAAAAGGTGGTCCATTGTTTGCACTGTTTTTTTTAACAAAAACAGCATCTACTGGGCATTGAGCAAACAGAAGTGTGAAGTGTGAGGGCTGCCAGTGGTAGTGTCCCTTGCACAATATGAACTGAAAGTGAGGTAGTTTGGGGTAGTGTGAACGAATGGACCCACGCTCATTTAGTAGTGCAACACTTGTCCATGAGACACAATAATCCTCATCTGGATGCTGGATGATCTCCTCTAACCGCACACCCCCGCTCTTCCATATGGTGCACCACTAATGGGGGAATATCTATCGCTCATTCATCTCCATTCAGCACTACCTCCTTCATCGTGAAGTCATCAAGAAACTTAAAAATGGATTTATTTACTAGGTACCCCAAATGATCTATCAAAGGCGTTGTGGAAGCCAGTCCGGATCGCGTGCAATATGATTGCAAAAAAATTATGCATTGTTAAGTTTGTCTTTCCTTTTAGTGCAACCTGAGCTGCTTTCCTTTTCTTCTTTTTGGAAAGATTATCTTTCCTTTTCTCCTTATGCTTATCGCCTCTTGTGGTTGGGCTATATTAAGCCCTTTGTATTATTGTTTTACATATGGAAAAGTATTGCTCTCTGGTTTATGGCTGAACCACGTAAAGTCTTCTCCTTTGCTCCTTTGCTGTGTTCTTTTATTTTACATGCATTAAGCACCCGATCGCCCTCCAACAGGTCTTGGGCCCTACACCTGACAGGCCCTGTCCTCAAGATGGAGGGTAATCAGGTGCTTAATGCACAAATATTTGTGATCTTTTCACTGTGGAAGCCCATGGATCAGTCCAAATCATGTTAGTTCCCCACTACCAATGTGCCACTCTCACAAATATTAGACAATCCATGATAGATACTCCTCCATCTATGAGAGCTCTTGGGGTCTCCCGCTTTTAAAAATAAGATCTGGCTCTCCATTCACTACCACTGTGAGCTTAGGGGCAGACACACATTGCATATCTTCAAACACAAATTGATGAACCCTATCTTCTAGAAACCGCCAGTCTATACTATGGTAGGCTTTAGCGAGATCAGTTTTGAATGTAACAGAAGGAACCTCATTGTTAGCCATAAAAGCCACCAGTTCATGGGCAACAAGGATGCTTTCCTGAATAGTACGTTTGGTTATGGGAAATCATTCACTGATAAACACCATTATCTTGGTAATTATCTTATACAAAAAATTATAAGAAAGAATAGGCCTGAACTTTAATAGAATGTGCTCTTCCTTAGGAATGAGAATGATATGGATGATGTTGATACTTGTAAAAATTTTTCCTTGAAAAAAAATTTGATGCTCAATAGTAGACCAAAAGAAGGGAACTGTCTACATCAAGATTGAAGACCACAAAAGATATCTCCTTTTAAATGGGTGGCAAAACACTCCCATTCTCTACCTGAGAGACAAGCGGTGCCAAATTGCCTTCAAAGGAATTGGGATCTATTGTAGTCTGCATGAACAAATTGAAAAAATATTCTAAAGCTTCCTTAAAAATCTCTTCTTGTCCAACAACTGCAGATCCATCCTCCTTCTGAAGCGAGTGAATTTGCCAGTGGAAATAGTGAGTGTTGTGATCCTCTTTCCTGATCCACCTGCATCTAGATATCCTCCTCTAACTTCAGAATGTCAGCATACTCGTCCCAAAGATGGATTTCTCTATCGATTGTTGTTGGACAATCTTGGGCTAACCGAGGTTGTACAAATTATCAATTTCAGTGGCAATCTGAACTTTCCCAGCTTGGGGGTCGCCTACTGCGTGTGTTTTCCCTTCTTTGAGATGCCAGCAGACGTTCGCCAGTTTAGAAGCAACACTAAACATGAGCCTGGTGTCCCAATTCCTCCTAACCACATCCTGACACTCTGGAAGATGTGCCTAGGAAGACAAAAACTTAAAAGAACCATAGAGTTTTTTATGGTGGTCATTGCATTAAGATCAGAAATAGTTTTTCAGAGCAGGGAAATAGAAGTGGTGGAAAACTGAAACATATCCTTCACAAAACAACGATCCAATTTACTGGCCTGAAAAAGAAGGCCCCACTTGCTTGTTGTGCCAAGTGAAACGAGAAGGAATATCATCCATCCCCATAAGGCTTGATGAGTCCATAAAGTGATTAAAATCCTTGGTACCAATGTGAAATGGTGTTGATCCCCAACGTCCAGACAAACTGCCGGTGACATTCTAGTCACCTATCACTAACCAAGGCACCTCAACTTGATGGTTCCCCTATGACCGAGTTAGTTCTGCATCCATGGCAGATACAGAGACATTAGCAAAAGGCCCTTGTAATGTAGGTCGATTCAGAATTTTGTTGGACTTGTCCTCTCTTTGATCTTGATTAGATAGAACTACAAAGCGATTAGGCCGAGCGTCCTTGGATTTCCCTGTGGCTACTGATTTTGGATGTCGATTGATCTCAACTTGCTGCCATTCGTCTTTTTGCATTGCCGCTGAGATGTCTTCAGTCGATCGTTGCTTATTAGGACAGGTCACCAACGAATGGTTGGTGGAATTGCAGTGCGAACAGTATCAAATTTTATGTTCATATGCGAACTTTTTGGAAAAAGTTCAACGATTCAAAATCGCAATTTCTATACGAGATTCATGAAAAGGAACCTCTTTCCATGGCTTTCGTATATTTATCTCCTTCGATTAATTTCCCTTGAAGGAAATGAGCCATACCCTCGAAGATCTCTCTTGTCCAACACTTCATGGACAGACCGGACAACTGAATCCACAGAGGAACCCGGTTAGATGCCGGTAATTTCTAAGAAGAAAGACACACTGGGAAGTTTTACGTGGTTGGGCCTGTATGTGACTATGTCCACGGGAAATCTTATATTTTCTCTCCCATCATGTTTACTTATGCCAGTTACATCATATACAGCCTTTTCCATGTATCTTGGCTACAATGCTTATCGTTCTCAACAATATTACATGAGTTCAGCTTATCGCCAGCTAAGGAAGATTTGTTTTCACTGAGATTCTGTTTGTTTGTGACAGATGTTATCTTGATCTTGAACCGTGGCATGCATATCTGAATCTGGATCAGCAACTGTTTTACTGTTCCCGTTGTTACCCCCGTCAAGCGAGGCAGTGAAAGAATAGAGAGGCCAAGCTTGATGGGTAAAGGATGAAAGGAAGCCTTTGTGAGGGGCTTGGTGAATATGTCGGCAACCTGATCAGCAGAAGGAATGAAGCGAGTTTTTAGTTGACCTTTAGCAACTTTCTCGCGGACGAAGTGGTAATCAACTTTGATGTGTTTGCTTCGATTGTGAAAAACTGGATTCACGGTCATGTATAGTGCAGATAAATTGTCACAGAAGATGAAAGGAGCTTGAGGAATATATACGCCGAGATCACGAAGCAAGAATGTGACCCATGTAATTTCTGTTGAAGTTGATGCAAGAGCTCGATATTCGGCTTCAAAACTAGATTGGGCCAATGTGGGTTGCCGTTTTGAGCTCCATGAAACGCAATTGCCGCCAAGGTAAAGGCAGTAGCCAATAGTTGATTTCCGTGTGAAAGGGCATCCAACTCAATCAGCAACGGAAAACCCATAGAGGACTGTGGGGTTGTGAGATAAAAGGTGAATCCTACAGTGTAATGTCCCTTTTATATACCAAAGAATTCTTTTAATAAGCTGAAAATGATAGTGTGTGGGAGCATGCATGAACGGGCAAATATAGTTGACATTATAAGATAAATCCGACCAGGTGAAAGTAAGGTATTGTAGACTCCCAGCAATACTTTGATAGTGCCGAACGTCATCATAGGGAGGATCATCAGATGGTAGGTTGGGCTGTGCGACCATTAGTGTGGAGATTGGGCGACAGTCGATCATGTGAGTTCGGTCGAGTATCTCTCTTGCATATGATTAAGAAATAGCCCTCCTGAAAATGATTGAACCTGTACTCCAAGAAAATGATGCAAAGGCCCTAAGTCTTTCATGGTGAACTTTGTGCTTAGTCAAGAGATAAGAATTTGAAGGTATTGGGAGCTACTTTTGGTGATGATTATGTCATCAACATAAAGAAGGAGATAAATAGTCTCGGCATTGGTATGGCATATGAAAAGAGAGAAATCTGCTATACTACATAAAAAACCAAGTTGTAAAAGAAAAGAGCTGAATCTGTCAAACCATTTTCTTGAAGACTGTTTGAGTCTATATAGAGCTCGACTGAGCCGATAGACATGGTCTGGTTTTATGGAATCAGTAAAACCATGAGGTTGTTCCATGTACATAGGTTCTTCTAAACAACCATGTAAGAAGGCATTTTTGATATTCAACTGTCAAAGTTTTCATCCCTGTGAGAGATCAAGAGAGATGAAAATTTGTATAGTGGTAGGCTTTATAACAGGAGAAAAGGCTTCAAGATAATCAACTCCAGGGAGTTCGGTGTATCCTTTTGCAACAAGGCAAGCTTTGAGATGCTCGAGAGTGCCGTTAGCCTTTAACTTGGTTTTAAACACCCATTTACAGCCCACCACATTCATGTGTGGTTTGTAAGGCACACATTTCCTCGTTCATGACAGCATACCATTGGGGACTTTGTAAGGCAACTTTGATATTTTTGAGTTCAGGCGGTATATCCAAAGAGGCCAAGAAGTACTTGGGATTAGGTTTGATGATGCCATCCTTGGCTCTAGTAGTCATGGCATGAATGTTCTCAGGTCGCGGAGGTAAAGGAGCAATGGTGGATGTATTGTTTTCAATGTGGCTACCATGGTCTTCGGTTGGTCCATGATCATATGAGGCTAAGATAGGCACAAGATGTTCTTCGTCAGGGCTACTAATGTTGCGAGTGTCAAGAGTAATTTCCTTATCTGGTTTAGCATCATGATCTTCTTGATATATCCATTCAGTAAAATAGCCAAGTTCTGGTTGAATGCTCACGTGGTTGTTCTCATGTTGATCGGGTTGAAAAGGCAGACTGGATTAATCAAAAATGACATGTCTGCTTATGTAGACTCGTCCAGTAGCCGAGTGTAAACACCTATATCCCTTGTAGATATCACTATAGCCCAAAAAGATGCACGACAATGCTCAAGGGTCAAATTTATTTTTTGCATAATCCCGTAGGTGGGAATAACACCTAGATCCGAAAACCATCATATAAGCATAATCACGTGGTCTAGAAAAAAAAATTCATAAGGAGAAAGCATTCCGAGTACCTTAGTGGGCAACCTGTTAATCAACCATACAACAGTGAGAAAAGCCTCCACCCAAAATTTTGAAGGAACAACAACATAAAACATCATACTTAAACCAAGTTCAACTATATGCCTATGTTTTCTCTCTACCCGAGCATTTTGCTCTGGTGTGTGAGAACATGACATGTTATGATGAATTTCATGGTTCTTTAAAAAATGTTGAAACTCAGTTCCAACAAATTCTCTCCCTCCGTCTGATTAAATTTTTTTAATATTTCCTTGGAATTGTGTGGCAACCATTTTGTAAAATTCTTGAAACTGATTGAAAAAATCAGACTTCACTTTCAATGGATATATCCAAGTGTAACGAGAACAATCATCAATAATAGCCATATAGTATTTAAAACCTTGGATAGATACCACAGGAGTGGGGCCCCATAAATCACAGTGGACCCACTGAAAAAGATCATCACAATGAGAAAAAGAATCCTCAAAAGGAAGTTTGCATGATTTGGCGATAGCACAATTAGAACAAATTCCTGGACTTTTATTTCTAGAGCTGGAAATGAAATTATTCTTATATAAAAATTGGACTATCTCCATGTTGGGATGTTCAAGACGTCGATGCCAAGTGTCAAGATCAGCCACATGTTGCCTATTTGAGAAGAACACCTCTTTATTTTCTTGCTTCAAAACGTAGAGATCTCCATCTCTATGGCCCCACACTAGCATCTTCAGATTTTTCTGTCCTTTACGACGAAATGAGTAGCATAGAATTCAAACATTAAGTCACGATCAGAAGATAACTGACTTACAGAAATAAGATTCTTTTTCATTTGAGGCACAACTAAAACATTATGAAGAGTAAGATCACCTTTGTCGATTTTAAGAGTGGCTGTTCCAACATGAGTAATTTTAAGTTTATTGCTATCTCCAACCATAATTTTTTTGGAACCTTGGTATGAATGAATGTGTGAGAGATTACCTAGATTAGCAATGATATGGGCACTAGCTCCCATATTTGGGAACCAAGATTCATCCTGATGATCTGCAATAGCCAGTGAGATAAGTTTGGATGCATGATCTTGTAGAGGAATTAGTTGCAACCAAGTTAAAGGAGGAGGGTATATGTAGCCTTTTACATGAAGAAGGTGCGAGTGTTGATGAAAAATCTAGACGTTTATCGATTAGCAACATTAATCACAGCAATATTTTGCTAAGCAAGCCAGGTATGAGGCATCTTCACTACCTGTTCTTGTTTGGGATATAGATGATATCCCCCTCCTTTTCTAACATGTTCACAGATTTCAGATTGATAAGAGTTCTGCATCTAAAAGGTGTCTACATTGAGGAACTACCAAGTGCATTGGGAGACCTGTTTCACTTGAGGTACCTCAATTTAGGCCATACCAGGATCAAGAGTCTCCCTAGCTCATTGGGGAACCTCTAAAACCTTCAAACTTTGGATTCCTAAGTGTCAAATCCAAGAGCTACCAAATGAAATATCAGAGATGAAAAGCTTGAGATATCTGTGCACTTATCCTTGCACTACATATCCTTATCTCTTGGACTAAATTGTAGCATGTGAAATGCCTAATGGAATATGTAACTTGCAAGACCTATCAGGCATAAATGCTACCACTGAGATAGTTTGAAGGTACAAGTATCTTGACACAACTCAAAAATCTTGCAATATTCAAGGTAAGAAAGGAACATGGTGAAGGCCTCTGTGCATCCATTTGGGAAAATGAACAAGGTGCTTGCTTTACATATATTCTCTGCTGGTGAGGAAGAACCTCTTCAATTGGAATCCTTATCAGATCCTTCCCCCCATCTAGAAGAGATGGTTTTATCTAGGCCTTTGAGGGAGTTACCACGATGGATTGGCTCCCTCAAGAATCTCATGTGGTTGGTTTTACGCAGCCGTGGGTTAAGCACATATCCATTCTCATCTCTCCAGTGGCTGCCAAATTTGGTATTTTTGAATCGCTCTGAGGCTTACAATTGGAAAGAGCTGAGATGCAGTGCTAGGGGATTTTCCAAGCTAAAGAAGCTCTATATTGTGAGACTTGAGTGGTTAGGAAGCGTGTGGATAGAGGAGAATGCATTGAATTGCCTTGAGAAGTTAGTGATTTGTGAGTGTGGGGAGTTGAGGAGGGTGCCTCATGGGATTGAAAACCTCACTATCCTCCAAGAGTTGCCATTGTCCGAAGTGTCTATGGAGCTGATGGAAAGCATATGGAAGGAGGGAGGTGAAGATTTTAGCAAGGTGCAACACATCCCTGAAGTCTTACTCTATGGGAGAACAGCTGATGGGGAATTGTACATGGAAAGGCTTTGATGGGATGATTAGATGATCCAGATTGATTCATAAAACCAACTTTTTTGTATCATTTTTTTTTCTTCAAAATTTTCGTTGACTCCCTTTTCCCTTACAACCTCCCCTAATTTTGTATATTGATGTGCCTTTGAGTAGGGCTCTTCAATGGGACAAGCTGTTCACGAAAAGAGTGGACTAGGCCTTTGTAATGGACCTGGTTAGCTTATTAATTAAGGAAAGCTTGAGCAGAGTTTGAAGTTCGTTTTGTTAAACCAGCCAAGCTCAAGCTTGGGCAAGCCAACCTTCAACAAACCCCATCATAAGCTTGATTTAGACTCGGCTCAAGCCAAGCTTTTACAAAACAAAGAGCTTTTCAAATGGTTCGTGATGGGAGGGCAGAAAATCTTTATTTTTGGGGCTCTGAGGCAGATCAGTTATGATCATATTGTGTACAACGGATTTTTGGTTATACTCGATCCTCACCACACATCTCTGCTAAATCCATCAGGCTAGGAGTTGTTACCTGGCAGCAACCTTAAAAATTGGTTTTGATCGAATGGACTTAGGCTTTGGTCAAGTAAGAGAACTCTGCTAAATCCATCAGGCTAGGAATGCAAACAGATATGACACAAATAAGATCATGGTGAACTGAGATTTGAGTTTTCAACATAAGGTTAGAATTTGAGTTTGAACCCAAACAAGATATATATGATGTAGGCTAAAAAATGACTATAAATCAATTTCAAGGCCTTAAAATCCGTTAAGGTGTACACTGAAGATTTTTATGGTCTCAAATCACATAATCAGATTTAAGAGATCTAAGTTGAACATATTAATAGGTATATTTTTGGGCTACAATTTCGGATTGATATTAGATTAAACAGTTCCAAAATTACATCTTTGGAACATGTGGCTCAATTGGCATTAAATATTGAAGAGGCTAAAATAATGAGTGGATTTGTGTCCATCTGTATCCACTTTAGTAGCTCCCAAAATTACGTAGACTCAATTAGCTGAAACTTATTCGAAACCCAATTCAAAACCTCTCTCGAAACCTAGCAAATGCTTAGATCCAATTAAAAAAAAATTGGATCTAGAACCATGTAATGAATCAAAATCCATTTTATTGAATCCTCTTGAACCCTTCTTGGATCCTCATATCTCAATGCTAGAAAACCCAAACTTGGGCTTAAACAAAAAACCCATTGGATCTAATAAAAAAAGAAAATTCCAATACCCTACCTCCTATTTAGATCCATACCTCACCCAGACTCGACTTACCTAAACTGAACACGTCCGAGAAATTGAGCTTGTTTTGGAGTGATTCACAAGTAGCATGTGGAGTGTGAAATGATGGTTTAGGAGATCCAAGTCACTTCTTATAAAATTATTCACACTAGATCAAATTGGCATAATATCTATTTAATCAAGGATATATCTGATGACTATGGCTGGTTTGGAAAGTGTGCTTTAGGTTTCAATATGCACTTTAGACCCGATCCTGTTTGGTCTACTCAGCTTTTGGAGCAGCATAGATACCTCGTTCCATATTGTGGGCCCAAATCCCATAAGATGAATGGAATTGGAATAATCTCAAGCGAGATCTATACATGAGGGCAAGTATTCTCCAACCCAAGGAGAATGGTGCAGGAGTGGAGTAGAAGACTCGAATCCAAAAGAGTCCATTTAAATCTTTGGATTCTTTTGTTATTTGGATCTTTTGTATCTTTCTTTTGTATTTGGATATTGGATTGGTGTTTGTGATCCATATCTTTAGGATAAGCTTGGTTTGTTGGAAAAGTTATTTGAATAGGTATTTTGTTTTGTTTAGAATTAGAATTTTGTTATCTATAAGTAGATGATAGATTTAAGAGATTTTATTCAGAGTTGGATATGCGATAAATTTTAGTTAAATTTCAGTTTTTCTTGCATTATTCTTTACTTTTTTGTATTTTCCTAGATATTCTTAGATAACTTAGCTTCTAGCTGCGTTTGGGTATCAAATTCGTAGGTTTCATGATCTTGAATTGCTGCATCAGCCTCTAAGCTAGGTGCAAGCCACATGTTTGACTGGAATGTGTGGAAGGACATTTTAAATTTTTTCCTGAAGGAGCAAGGTGATGCTTGATCCCAATCACTTAGATTGAAAGCTTTCAATCAATTGCATTGTATTGTTTGGTAAGGGTCTGACCAACCCCAACTTGCTAATAAAAAAAATTAAAAGGTTCATTCTTGTTTATTCCTTTCTTCTTGCCAATTTATTTCGGCCAACTTTATTCTTTTTTTTTTTAAAGGAAAAGGTTCACTCTAATGTTATTAAAATTGGTTTGAACCCTACAACGATTCTAAAAGGGCCAATTCAATTTGGTTTCTTAATACTCTTTTGAGGAATTAAAAACATGTTTTTAATATATTTTAATTTTCAATGACACTTGTCATTTGATGTGAACGTTGATAGATTCAACTTCGCTTTGATTTGATTAATTTTTTTTTTCATTTTTTAACAAACCGATCACCTAGTGAACCAATTTTAACATTGGTTCACTCTCATTTATTCCTTCTTGCTAATTCGTTTCTTCTCAAACATTTATTCCCCTATCTTGTTGTAAAAGGTTGGCCATCATTTGTTCTTGTGCTTCCTTGTTCACCCTTCAATTGTTATCTATTATTTATTCCTATTCTTTTCTTGCTAATTCGTTTCCCATAGATATTCAATCTCCGTTCTTGTGAAAAGACCGCCACTATTTATTCTTGTTCTTCTGCTTGTTCTTCTACTATCGTTATTTATTCCTATTCAGTAGTATCCATTGTTATCTATTTCATACTCTCTCTCTCCCTCTCTCTCCACTTTAGAAACTCCACCCTCACCACAAGGCCTTGCATGATTAAAATTTAAATTTTCTAGCCTTAGTTCTGATTCCTAGTCTTTTGACAGTATAGTCCCCGTTGTTATCTATTTTGCATTCTTTCCTTGCTTCTTCATCTTTGGTTGTCATTTAATTTATCCTGCATCTCTCTCTCTCTCTCTCTCTCTCTCTCTCTCTCTCTCTTTATATATATATATATACCCTTTAAAGCCCGACCCCAACCCATTGACAATTGGTGATATTGTTTTCCTAGCTAGCTTTAAATCCTTGTTCCATTGGTAAATAATTACTCGAACAAGAGAAGCGGGAAGCTCCACGAAAAATGGCTGAAATTCCCGTGGAGTACTTGCTCAACAAGTTGGTATCCGTGCTGCTGCAAGAAGCAAATTTACAGAGGATGCGGAACGGTGGAAGGTCGACAATGCATGGGTTGAACAAGTAAGGGAGGTTGCTTATGACATCGAGGATGTTCTAGACGAGTATGCACTTAGGTTCGGTGGGTTGCACCATACTGAGTGCGGGTTTCTCCATGCACTAATGAATTTGAAAGCCCGCCACAATCTCGCTAAACAGCTAGAAGCAATCAACAAAAGAGTGGTGAACATTTTCCAAAGAAAAGAGAGGTATTCTTTGAAGCGATAAGGAGAAAGTTCAGGCCATTCAACTAGTGAATTGAGATTGCAAATTCGTCGAGAAGCTTCCTTAGATAATGAAATTGATGTGGTGGGGATCGACAACGACATTGAAATAATAAAAGGGTGGTTGATGAACGAAGATGCAAAGCTTATACCAATTACTATAGTTGGTATGGGAGGCTCAGGAAAGACAACCCTCGCGAGGAAAGTCTATAATAGCCAAACAGTAAGGTCACACTTTCCTTGTTATGCATGGGCCTTCGTCTCTCTGTCGTTCAATATCGAAAGCCTTTTGGTGTCTTTAACAAAAGCCTTCCACGAGTCGAGGGCTGAGCCTATTCCTGAGGGCATAGAGAAGATGGACAGAATGAGCCTCGCGAAGACACTTCGTGAATATCTGCTGGACAAAAGGTACATTCTTGTGCTAGATGATGTGTGGAGTCATAGAGACATTGACCAAATCAGCTCTGCATTGCCCAAAAATTGTCATGATGTACATTCTTGTGCTAGATGATGTGTGGAGTCATAAAGACATAGACCAAATCAGCTCTGTGTTGCCCAAAAATTGTCATGAAATCAGAGTAGTGATTACAAGCCGTATAGAGAAGATTGCTTTCCCTATAGAAATTCAAGCCGATTCATCAAGCTTTGTCCACCGCTTAGAGCCCTTACCTGATAAAGTAGCAATGAATCTATTCTGCAAGAAGGCATTCCTAAAAGACACTAAGAGATTATGTCCTCCACATCTTACAAAAATCTGTAAGAAATTGGTGGACAAATGTGAAGGCCTGCCACTTGCCATCCTGACTTTAGGGTGTGCTATGTCATACAAGGAGAGGTCAGAGGAGGAATGGACAAGAGTTCATGACAGTCTTGGTTTTGAACTGTCCAGTGATCCTTCTCTTAGTAAATTGACAACCATCCTCTCATTAAGCTACGATGAGTTACCCTTGCACCTCAAATCTTGTTTCTTGTATTGTGGCATATTTCCTAAGGATTACTTTATCAAAGCTGGTCGATTGATCACGTTGTGGATGGCTGAAGAGTTCATAGAACAAGGACCAAGGATGACACTAGAAGAGGTAGGGGAGCAGTATCTTAAGGAGCTTGTGCACAGGAGCTTGCTGCAGGTTGCTAGGAGAGATGTTAGAGGACGAGTAAAGGCCTTCCGCGTGCATGATCTTCTGCGGGAATTGGTAGTCAAGAGGTCAGAGAAGGAGGGCTTTTGTAGCATTATACAAGAAGAAGGTAAGAAGGTTGACGAAAAACCTAGACGCTTATCAATCCAGAAGACGAGTTGCAAAGACATTTTGTTGATCAAGCCAACTGTGCGACACCTTCGCTCCATGGTAGTGTTTGACATAGATGAGATGCCATCCTTATTGTTCATGGGTTTCAAATTGATGAGGGTGTTGGACCTACAAGATGCCTTTGTTGTTAAGCTACCAAGTGCATTGGGGGATCTGTTTCACTTGAGGTACCTCAATTTGAAAGGCACCGACATCACGAATCTCCCAATCTCATTGGGGAAGTTCCAAAACCTGCAAACACTAGAAGTGGGAAGCGGAATCAAGAAGCTACCAAACGGAGTTTTAAATATGAAGAGCTTGCGCTATCTACGCTCAACTTCTGAATGCAGAATGCCTACAAGAATATGTAAGCTACAGTACACAAGAACTAGTGAATGTAAGCACTAGCTCGGAGATAGCGAAAGAAATCGGTAACCTGACCCAGCTCAAAAGGCTCAAAATATTCGTGGCAAAGGAACACGAGGAAGAACTCTATAAGTCCATCAAGAGGATGAATAATCTTCTTGTCCTTCACATTCATTGTGCTTGCAGGGAAGAGTTTGACCCTTTATGGGGGTGGCTGCACCGGCCGGTTGGCTCTCTCTACAACCACATTCTGTCGGATTTACGCACTTTCAAGGTTAAGACAGACCCATTCTCAACCCTACAACAGTTACCAAGTCTGGTAGAACTTGTTCTCGAGGGAGCTTATGATGAGAAAGAATTACGGTGTGGTGAGGGGGGCTTCCCCAAGCTAAAGAAGCTCCGCATTGCAAGCTTTTCGATGCTAGAAAGCTTGTGGATCGAAGAGAATGCACTGCCGTATCTTCAAATGCTAGTGATTGATGACTGCTGGAAGATGATGATGGTGCCTCATGGGATTGAACACCTCACCACCCTCCAACTTCTCCGGTTTGCAGGCATGCCTAGCGAGCTGCTGGATAGGATAGATGAGGGAGGTGAAGATCACTCCAAGGTCAAACACATCCCTATCATCGATGTCAAGAACCTACGGTTAAGACGGATAAGAGCCCATGCACAGGTAATTAAAGCAGCTCTTCGGTTCGAGGAGGCTGGCAGAAGTGCACGTTAGTGTGTGCTTGGGTCTTTAGCCAAAGATCAAAATTGTCTTGTCATTAGGTGCTTTACCTGTTTTAGTGAATGTGTCATGTGTAGAGATTTTAAGAGTAATCTCGGTATTTATAGAATATTGTACGAGTAGCATAGGCATAAGAAAAAAAGCTAATATGTGGTGGTTATGTAAGTTGCCTGTTCACATAGTAGGTCAAAGTGGTGGTACCACTAGGGTCTTTGTAGTGGTTTTGTGATTTATGGCTTCCATGCAGTGGAGTTGTGCTAAGCAATTGGTACGTGAAGAGTCCATGTGAAGGTTACATAAGTTACAGAGCTATGTATGCATGTACTGGTGCATTAGTGGGACAATAGTAGAGTAATTAACATGAAAGACTCATAGTTAGTATTGAGGCCATGAAAAGAAGGCCAAAAATAATTGCAATTACGTTGGAAGTGTGTAGAAAGGGCCCCAGTACCTATGTGTGTGTGTGTGTGTGTGTGTGTGTGTGTGTGTGTGTGTGTGTGTGTGTGTATTGGGGCAATAGTTTTATGTGATTAAGTGAATAACAGTGAAATTTCTGTCTTTCTTCTTTGGCTTTCATTGTTGGGTTGGGTGATTATCTTTTCAAGCAAGGGTTGGTTTTTTCCTTATATAGTGTTGGGATGGTGTGATCAGACATTATGGCATTCTAGAAGTAGGATTAAGGGGCGCATTTGGTTAATTGGGTTCTCCAATCTAAGTAATTATTAGCTATGTAATTTGATGCCACTATATTCTACAAAATAATTACGAGTTTGATGCATAATGAATCTAGCATCTATATAATCTATGTGCAGTCGTAATTTATGGCAGGGGCACAATTCGGGGAACATTGAACTGCTTATAGATGTGGCATATATTTTAATCCGCTACGGTCTTAAGTTTTCACTGTACCCTGTTTTGTACCAGTTTGTGTTCAGACCACTTCGGTTAGGTTTCAATCATCCTTAGTTCAGATTCATCCCAGTTTCATGTAGGACTTGAAAATGGATTTCCGGTCCTGTACGCCTGCAAAGTGTCCATCAGCTACGTCTCTGTTTGGCTCACTCCAGGTCTGTTTCAGTTAAGAATGGGCCACCAGATACATGCAGTGGGTGGCGCCAAACAAGCAGGGGCCAACCACGTTAGGCAAACAATTAAAAGAGTTTGGTGTCGTGTGATTCAATACTTTTCAGAAATACAAACAACAAAAATTGGCATACCTTGAGATAGAGGAAAGGATTAAGAATTGGGCAAGGAAGAAGAAGAACTAAAAGGGCAGATTCCTATATAATTCTTGCTCGAGGAGCAAGAAACGATAATGTTGCATGACATAAAATTACTCAAGGGTGTTGAGGAAGAGGTGGCTGAGATCGAGGGAATTGGAGAGCATGAGATCCTTTCCAAAGGACACGCAAACAAAAGGAAGGACACCCGATGGAGTAGCGACATGGGTCAAACAAGGGTAGGAGTGATGTAGCAATTCGGGAAGATCGTTCTTGAACCCTACAAATTTGATAACCGAACACAGCTAAAAGCTAAGTTATCTCGAAATTTCTAAGAAAATACAAGAAATTGGAAAAACAAAAAATTATAGGAAATAATCCCATATCCAACTCTTTGATTTCACATCTAGATTTCTACTCTTTAAAAAATAAAAGGATCTCGTAGTTACTGATAAAAACAAACTACATACTAAGGTAACCTTCTAAAAAGATAAAACTTATCTTAAAAATATGGATCAGACATAATGATCCCAGACTCAAATGTTAAAAAACAAATATCTAAATAAAAAATATAAAAAGTAAAATAGATTGAGGGCAAGTCTTTTCCTACCTAGGAAAAATGATGCAACAACATAACAGAAAAACTGGGTCCATAAAGGTCCATTTGGATTCATTTTATCTTTTGGACTTCTTTTAAAGTTTGTATTTGAATATTGGGTCCAAATGATGAATCCAAATCTAATTAAGAAGTTAATCAGGATAAGGATATATCTTAATTAGAGTTTCTCAATTAGGTAGTTGGTTATAATTGTGATTAAGATTTCCCATCTATAAAAAATATGAGAAATCTTAGTGTTTAGGCAAAGTTGAGAAGAATTGAACTTAATTAATTTTTTTCTCAGTTATTTAAAATTATAATTATTCTAAAATCATTTTCAGTATTTTCCTTGCTTTTCTAGATAAAACTAGATATTCATAGTTTTGATAGCATAGTTTCACGGTACTTGTAAGCTGAAAGGGGTTAGACTCTAACTTACATATAATACATATATGAGTTGACCATTCATGTGTATGCTGCATTAGAAAGCCGACAAGCTATAGATAGTCTTGATGGTGGCTTCAATTCAAAGGAAAAAAAATCTCTTAAACTGCCTTCTCAAAAGCATGAAGGTACAAAAATCAGTATCCTTGTTCAATCTGGAATACTCAATGAAATTTTTTCCTTTTGTCCCTTTTATTTTTGGAAAGGATGAGAACATTGTTTTTTGATGGCATTGTCATTAGCCGATTAACCGATCTTAGTCAAGGAAAAAAAGTTTCTTGACAAAATATTGATGAGTTGTGGAGCCTAATTTTGAGTTTTTGCCCTTTTAGTAAGGTGGGTTCGGGGGCTCCCCCCCTGGTGAGGAGTCGTAGGGGGGCAGCGCCCCACGGGAGATTTTTTTTTGGGCTTATGTTTGAGACCCGATTTCGTATGGACCAGACCTGATTCGTTTAAAAAGCATCATTCGCCCTTGCCTTGTATAAATTCTTTCTTTTCTTTCTCTCTTGTAACTGTCGAAGAAGAGCAATAAAGTTTTTCCTCTGGGTGGCCATGGTTTTTTACTCTCGCTCGGATTTGAGGAGAGGTTTTCTCACGTAAATCTCCATGTCTTTGTTGTGTTTGGTTTGATCGTTCTTGTTTATTGTTTCCTTTAGTTGTTTCTTACTTGCGGTTTTCTTAACAACTGGTATCAGAGCAAGGATTTCATCGAAGCAAGAATAAAAGAGGAAAAAATAAAGATTGATCGGTTCGACGACAAGGATTTCGGTTTTTGAAATATGCAAATCGAGGATTTGCTGTATTAGAAGAAACTGTATCAGCCCCTATCGGGAAAGAAACCAGAAACGATGAGGGAAGATGAATATGAGTTGTTGGATCGGCAAACCCTAGGTGTGATTCGCCTCACACTGTCTCACAATGTTGCGTTTAACATTGTGAATGAGAAAATGACGCCGGATTTGATAGTAGCCCTATCAAACATGTACGGGAAGCCATCTGCCTCTAACAAAGTGTATCTGATGTAGTGGCTGTTCAATTTGAAGATGGCTGAGGGTGTTTCTGTGACCGATCATATCAATGAGTTTAACATCATCACGAGCCAGTTGAATTCGGTGAGCATCAATTTTGATGATAAGGTAAAAGCCATCATTCTACTCTCATCTTTACCTGAGAGTTGGGGTGCGATGGTAACTACAGTGAGCAGTTCGTTTGGACAGAAGAAGTTGAAACTTTTGAAAATTTGAGATATGATTCTCGATGAGGATATTCGAAGAAAGGAGTTAGGAGAATCCTCAAGCATTGCTTTGAGTTTCGAAGGCAGAAGAGAAACTTTCAATGAGACTAGAGTTCAAATCGTGTCAAGTCAACGTCGAAGAGAAGGAGTAAGTCGAGACCTCATGGTGACCTTGTGTGTTGAAACTGCGATAAAAAGTGTCATCTAAAGCGAGATTGCAAAGCCTCTAAGAAGAAGAGGAACCAGGACAACGATCAGTTCGTGAATGTGATGATTGAAAAAACTACATGTTTTGAGGACGCTCTGATCTGGAGCATGGACAATCCGATTGAGTCATGGATCCTAGACTCAGGCGCCTCTTTCCACTCTACTTCGTGCAAAGAGCTTATGCACAATTTTGTGGTCAAAAAACTTGATAAGGTTTATCTAGTCGATAATGAGCAATTAGATATCATGGGAAGGGGTGACATGCATATTAGGACTGCTAGTGGGTCCAAATAGATGTTGCATAATGTTTGCTATATACCCAGCCTAAAGAGAATTTTGATTTCAATAGGTCAGTTAGATAGTATCAGGTATAAAATGGTATTTGGACATGATTCCTAGAAAGTTGTGAAAGGAATCTTGGTTGTTGCACAGGGAAGAAAATTGGGGACCATGTACATGACTGATAACAACCGAGATATTGTTGCTTCGGTGAGTTTGAAAGCAGATGCTAAGTTATGGCATTGTAGACTTGGGCACATGAGCGAGAAAGGGAAGAAAGTGTTATCATCAAATGGACTATTGGCAGATTTGAAGTCAGTACACACTGGTTTCTGTGAGGATTGCGTGTTAGGCAAACAGAAATGGGTCTATTTTTCAAAGATCGAAAGAGAACCGAGGGTAGAAAAATTAGAGTTGGTGCACACTAATGTTTGGGGACCAACCTCTGTTTGTTCTCTTGGAGGCTCACGATACTATATGACCTTCATTGATGATTTCACCAGAAAAGTATGGGTTTATTTTTGAAGAATAAAATTGATGTTTATGTCACTTTTAAGAAGTGGAAAATAGAGGTGAAAAATGAGACCAGGCTGAAAGTGAAGGACCTACAGTCTGACAATAGAGGGGAGTATGACAATGCAGAGTTTAAATTATTTTGTGCAGAGAACAGAATTAAAACATTGTTTTGAACCGACCACAACGAAATGAAGTTACTGAGAGGATGAATAGAACTCTCAATGAGCGTGCGAGGAGCATGAGACTGCATGCAGGTTTGCCCAAGGCATTCTGGGCAGATGCTATCAATACTGCAGCCTATCTGATCAACCGAGGTCCCTCAGTCTCGTTGGATCTAAAACTGACAGAAGAAGAATGAACGAGAAAGAAGGTAAATCTATCTCATTTAAGAATTTTCGGTTAATATACACATTGATTCTGAGAATAGGGATAAGTTAGATGCTAAAGCCCAAAAATGTTATTTCATTGGATATTGTTCTAATTACTTTGGTTATCATTTTTGGGATGAACAAAACTAAAAAGTAATAAGAACTAATGATGTAATGTTTAATGAGAATATTTTTTACAAAGATAGGTCTAGTATCGAATCAGAGAAGATAGAAAAATGTAGAGATATGATGAGAGAAATTGACTTAGAGGAAATCTCAACAAATATCCCTATTGAGAATTCTGAGACAGTCAAGGTAGACTCTAACACAGAGCCAACCACTCCTGCACTTGAGTTGAGGAGATCTGTTAGAGCACATAAACCTTTGATTCGATATTCTCCATCTTTACACCATTTACTGTTGATTGACTATGGGGAGCCAGAACATTTTTCTGAGGCAATGCAGGTGAAAGATTCGGTTAAGTGGGAGTTAGCAATGCAAGACGAAATCAAGTCTTTGTAAAAGAATGAGACTTGGGTGCTAATCAAATTATTGAAGGGGAAGAAAGCATTGCTTAACAAATGGGTATACAGAGTGAAAGATGAGTCTGATGGCAGCAAGAGGTACAAGGCAAGATTGGTAGTCAAGAGATTCTTGCAAAATGAGAAAATTGACTACACTGAGATATTCTCTCTCATGGTGAAGTTGACTACCATCAGGACAATTCTTGGTATTATGGCTATAGAAAACTTGTACCTAGAGCAGTTGAATGTGAAAACTATTTTTCTTCATGGGGACTTGGAGGGGGAAATCTATATGGTGCAGTCAGAAGGATTCAAGGCTTCGAAGAAAGAAGAATTAGTGTGCAAACTAAAAAAGAGTTTATATGGCCTAAAGCAAGCCCCTAGGCAATGGTATAAGAAGTTTGATACCTTTATGTGTAACTGTGGGTTCACCAGATCCGAGTTGGACCATTGTTGTTACTACAAGAACTTTGGTGAGTCTTACATTATTTTGCTTTTGTATGTAGATGACATGCTTGTCGCAGGTTCTAGCATGCAAGAAATAAACATACTTAAGCGACAATTGTTAAAAGAGTTTGAGATGAAGGGCTTGGGCTCAACAAACCAGATTCTTGGTATGCGGATCACTCGGGATAGAGAGAACGGAACTCTAAACCTATCATAGGAAAAATACATTGAAAAAATGTTGAAAAGGTTTAGAGTTCAAGATGCAAAGCCTAGAGGCACCCCACTGAGAAGTCACTTCAAACTCTCGAAGGAGCAGTCACCAAAGACAGACGAGGAGCGAGAGAAAATGGCTAAGGTCTCATATGCCTCAGTCGTTGGCAGTTTCATGTATGCCATGGTGTGCACCAGACCGGACATTACTCATGCAGTGGGAGTTTTGAGCAGTTATATGGTGGATCTCGGACCAGAGCATTGAGAAGCTGTGAAGTGGCTATTGAGATATCTAAAGGGGACATCAGGTATGACACTCTGTTTTAGTGAAAGAAGTGCAAACTTGCAAGGTTTTATAGATGCAGACCTTGGTGGAGACATGGACGGACAAAAGAGCACTTTCGGATATGTGTTTACACTTAGTAACACCGCGATCAGCTGGATGTCAAGAAAATAACACTTGCACAAAAAAAAAAATAGTTGCTAGTACAATATAGTGTTGATATTCTTGGATTTAAATTATACGAAGAAGACCCCAAAGGGGTTAGCATTGTTGTTGCAGGCCTTGGTTGTCCGACGGGCAGTCGGAGTTTGGCTCCCGCAGGTGCTATTCCCTTGCATAAGTCTATGCCCGGCATAGGCCCAGGGGTGAGGGTCCTAGCCCTAGCGTTTTATGCCACCAGAATGGCAACATTGTTTCCATTCCCGATGTGGTTTCCTCAGGCAAAATATGGAAAATAAATTATACAAAGAAGAGCTATTGGCTATAACCCAACACTCTACTTTTGCCATTTTTTTTTAAATATGTGTTCAGCCAGTATTTCGTGTAAATGTTTTTTCAATCTAAAGAATTAAATGATTTTTCAAGAGATCTTCAAAATGAACGATGGCTTACCCTAAATCTTTATAGAATGGAGTACTTCATGTACCAAAACACATACCTCATGCAACTTTCTCCCTAAAATGAAGACACTTTGCGAAGGTGATACAAGGCAGGGAATAACCGACTTCAATCTTGTTGCTAATGATTTGGTGATGATCTTGAAGCAAGTACCCACCAAGATGGGTCAAAATCTACTAATCTTGTAACGCCCCAAAAATTTAGAGACTTAAATTTTTTTTAAAACACAGTGAAAGTTATTTTCAAAACACAAACCTGCCCCGATATTCAGGCTCGTCACAGGTTAAAAAGTAAACGAACCACAATCATTTAAAAAACATTACATTCTATTGAATGAATATCAGAGTTATTACAGATCAAAACATAAAGACTCAGAGATAGTTTAAATTATCCTAATCTATACTAAAATTTTTATAGAGTCCTTGTGTATTGCAACATTCGTCTGTTCATTTCTGTGAACTTAAATTTTTTTAATAAAACAAGACAACTTAATGTCAAAGTAGGTACTAGTAGACTTTTATTAGGTCTCTAGTATGCAATGCACATAAAGTAAATAAAATATTTTAATTACATCGTAACATGTGATTGAGACAACAATTATGCATATAGAATGACTTACCTGTATAACATGAAATCATTTATATCTTTTCTTTTAAATTACTTTTGAAATTACATGACATGCTTGAAACTATTACAATTTAAATAATCATTCTGATTAAACTTTCAAGACACTACTTCTCAAGCCACTTTGAGTTCTTAGGCCTTATAGGAGTGTTCATTAAAACATTTTATTTTATATTTTAAACCTTTAAAGGAATATTAAGATACTTGCACCAGAGTCCAGGATCCTTCGTCAAGACATCCCTCTTCCTAGGACTAAGAGTCTGGAACATTTCATCAATCTTCCTGTAGTCAACGTAGTGTACCACTAGGCATACGTCCCATGAATATGAAATAATTCTAGAGGTAAATCTTATTTGATTTTGACTTATTTATTTATAGTATGTGAGTAATATGTGACATTGAACTATACTTTGGCTTGTGTGTATGAATTGTATGTTATAAGGTATGTATGATATATGGTTTTGATACATAGCATGAATATAATGTGTGTATGATGAATATATTTTTGTGATATGTATCATGATGTGAATGCATGCTATGTTATGTTGTAAGGCATAGAAGATGCATGTACACTTGAATGCTAGAAAGGGAGCTTGTGGTTATGTGAAACCAAAGTTGTGCCATATGTGAGGAAATGGCTGAGCCTCAGTTGGAGGCTATAGACCTTGTGGGTGGGTTAAATGTATTAAAGACATAAATTGATAAGAAAATTAATGAAATAAATGCAAAATACAAATTAATTCTCATGTACTTACAACGAGATTGATAAGCTGTACTTTTTAGCTTCGGGGGGATACTTTATAGCTCAAAAGGTGACTCTCAATCCCAAATCAATAAGCAGTACTCTTCTTGTGTGTCATTGACAATTGGTGTTATTATTTTTCTAGCTAGCTTTAAATCCTTGTTCCATTGGTAAATAATTACTCGAACAAGAGAAGCAAGAAGCTCCATAAAAATGGCTAAAATTCTTGTGAAGTACTTGCTCAACAAGTTGGAATCCGTGCTTCTGCAAATAACAAATTTACATAAAGGAGTTGGGGATTGTGAACACCCCAAATTTTTCAAAATTTTGTAAAAATTCCCTTTTTGCCCTTGGCCCCCATTTTCTGAATAATTGAGTCAATTTCAATCAAAATTCCAGTTTATTCCTCGGATTTTACTGAAATCAAATCCATTTTCTATATCTGACTCAATTTTGGATCCGGATCCAATATCAAAATCCAAATGTGAGCCTCGTTATCCAATTTTCAAATTAAAATTACAAAAAAATCCAAAATAGTTTCTAAAGGGCTCATACAGTTCATCCAGAATCCATTTGAATCCATTGTTCTATATTTCTCGATTCGAGGTCCAAAAACTCGAATATTTCCTCAAAACCTGGATCCAAACCCGTTTTCTGAAGAAAATTCCAAAGATCAAAACCCGAATTCTCATAAAACCCTTTTGTAAATACTTTTAAATTTCACAGAAATGTTTCAAAATCCTTTGTCTTCTCGTAGTTTTAGAGTTTTATTTTCAAAAATACAAAAAAATACAGAAATTATAAAGAAAAAGAACAAAAAAAGTAAAAAAATAGAAAAGAAAAAACACAAAAGAATAGGTTTTAGAAACCCCTTTTAAAAACACTCTTTTGCTAAAAACCCCTTTTGAGAAAACTTTTGAAAAGAGCCTTTTATTGAAAATTTTGAAAAAAAATCAAGGAACCCCTTTGAAAAGCCAGTAACGAACTTCCGTTGCAAAAACCGTAGAGTCTCTCTCTCTCTCTCTCTCTCGATTTCTCTCGATCATTCTGTTGTTCCCTACATAAACAACATCAGGGGATGGGTTTGGAGCATCGCCTCTTCACCCCACCACGGCTCCCGATCACGCTTCTCCTTCTTCCTCTCTCCAGCATTCTTCTTCTTCTTCCTCTTTTCATTTTATATATTTCCCTGGCGCCTCACCATTATCGATCTCCCTCTCCCTCTTTAAGTTTTGAAGTCCCTGCAAACAAGAGGAACCAACGAGCTTCCCCTCTGGTTCCACCGAAGGAGCATCAGCTCCCTCTTTCAGGACTTCTGCAAATCGCTTCGGTAAGTACCTATCCCCTTTGGTTTTCTCTGAGTTTTTCTTTCTTTTTCTTGTTTTGACCCCCATTAATGCACCTTGGATGACATTGGGTTGCCTGTGCAATACCAATACATCCCTGTGTTATAGTAAAGGAATGAATCATTCCAACATTATCTCTTGTTTTTGTGTTTTCCCGGTTTTAATCTGATTATCTATTTTATATCTGTTCATTTTGGCCTTAATAATGCCCAATTATGTCTGTTTATCTTTTATTCATAATATTTGATCCATTTTAATCAGATTTAAACTTCCTTATATGTCGCATTTCTGTTTATCGTAGTCCATTTTTTTTTTTGAAATCACCCCATCCGGTTCATTTTTATTTTTGTTTGCTTGTTTACCAATGTTTTCTATTATGTTTCCTCTTTTTTTTTATTTCCCCTTGATTTTCCCTGTTTTCAGTCCCATTTATGCACCAGTGGTGGCGTTGAGTTACCAATAGCAACCGCAACCCATCTCTCTGCAACAGCAACGGAAAAGATTAATTTCGACATTTTTTTATTACTTTATTATTTAATTCTGTTATTATCGTCCCTTCTTTTCCATATTGGATTTTGACAGTTTTGTATTTCATGATTCCAGTTTGTATCCTGATTTACTTTTGATCCTCTTTCTTATTACAGTTTTTGCGTTACATCTCATTTTCAATTTCATTTTGATAATTAGTCTGTGTTTTTTTTTATATCCTCTATTGATTTTTGAGTGCCATGTTTTCTTTTGATCATCCACCGATTTGGATTTCCTGTTTTGATAATCTACCACATCATACATAGTGTCTGTATATCACCACCATTCACAAAGCTCTGATTCCCTGTTTCATTCTTTTTATCTTCTTTTTAGTTTTAGTTTTTTCTTATTTTTAATTTACTTTTGATTGCCGTGAGTTCCTGTTTTTCCTTTTGACTGTCTGTTACATTCGATTTCTCGTTTTAATAGCATTAGATCGCATTCTGTTCATTTTTTGCTGTATTTTGTTCATTCTAATTATGTTGAATCTCTTTACGCTTAACCTATTGTGTTGCTAAGTTTTCATCTTCATCTCACAGTCTCTCTTTCACCTTGGTATCCTGTTTTGAGTTACCCACAATGATTCACCTTCCTGGAGGGGGTTATGATAGAGTAGGTTTTAACCATCAGGTGGTGGTGGTCTATGACTTGTGTTCGTTGAGCAACACCTGTATAAGTTACACTTTGTCTGATTCGCACTAGATCAAAACTGATCCGGCTCCTGCTAGGCATCCAGTTCGATACTCAACATACAATAGTCATTGTACCTCACCTATGAATCGTCCATCTACCTGTGTGTGCTTTCCCCATCATCTTTCACCTACCATGGTAGGGGAGCAGAATGGTTTAGGAAATTCAGTGTTGAAGGAATGACTTTCCAGGTCATGGAGAATTCAAAATGAAATTTATAATGTCTTGCTCACCATATGATGCCCTCCCTCTATAATTATGGTGGTCATCAGTGAAAAGGCATCAGATTGTGGAATGCGTTGGAGAGAAGCTTCTTTGGCCAGCGTGTGGTGCCTACTGAATATCATTTTCTTATTCCCTAAAGGGCATGAGTCATGATTCTTCCCATACTTCTGACACTCCAAAGTTGGTTATTATGCACAGTTGTGGCACAGGATTGATTTTAGTTCTAGCTTGCAGCCTCTAGATCAGAAGGTTTCTTGCACATATTCATATAAAATCTGGAACATTAAAACCTGAAGAAGCGTTTCATTTTGGTAAATATGATTTGTTCCAAGGTATTGATGAACTTCTCTCATTTGAATAGAATAGTCCATTCTCTGATTTATTGGTTTTCTAAAAAAAAAGGGAGAAGGAAGTGGTCTCTCTACGTCCTAACTGTAATTGTATTTGTGTTACTTAAATATAATATGATGGAAAGTGCAGATAGGGCTTTTGGATTCTTCACAAATGATTACGACAGACGAACTTCACTTGAAGTATCTTGATGTCATACCTACATCTACTGTTCAATATCCTGAAGACTCATCCAAAGTCTTGGTCACTCATGCTGAGGTTTCATCTCATGTTGTTGATGCTATTAAAGAAGCAAAAAGTTGCGTGGAAAATCCTTAAGACTTCAGTCGAAGAGAGAAGGCTGCTTTATGCTGGAAATGAGAGTATTGGCCAAAAGACAAAGCATAAACGATGACTATGTTCTCTTAGTAAGATGAATACCATGGAATTTGGTGTTCTTGGGTTCAAGTTACCAGATTCCCTGCAACTTGATTTAAGGTTCTTCTGTTGCTATTAGGGATATACTTCTATGGCTTCTAGCAGCCAGCCCCTTTCCATTCATATATGCTCAGCACTCCACCTTTCACCATCTCTTACATCATCTCACTACCACTACATTCCACCTTACATACTATTACATATGTCACCTTATTCACTCTCACCATTTACCGACACAGCCATATGCACGCCCCTTTTCATCTCATAACCCCCCCCCCCCTTCCCCCCCATTTATTTGACACCCACTGCATTTCACCACATTAGCACCTTTTATCCTGTGCATATTCTACCTATTACATTTGTTGCCTTCATAGTAACAATACACATATCACTGCCTCCCTTTCATTCCACTGCTGCCATTTACAACCCCCTTTGCTGCCATTTATAGCATATCATCCTTTCACAGCTGCACCCACCGTGCTATATAAACCGTAGGGAGACCTTCACCTACAATCAATTGTCATCACAGCTGCTACACCAACTCCATCTATGCTCTAACACTTCTCCTCTCAGCAAACACTGCTGAAACATCTACACCTCATACCCATCGTCATTTCCAGCACCATACATATTTCACTAACAGACCAACTACCTTTCTGCACTCTGCTTCACAACACCCTACCTGTCAAATGCACTACTCCACTTCCTTCTCCACCATCATCAGCTCACTCCCTTTTGCTTCACTCTTTCAAGTTTTGACATGTCATAACATAGCATGTTCATAGACATCATGTCTTAAGCCTCATCACCTATTTTGGGTCTTGGATTGCAGTGTAACCCTGTACTCTTTCTGAATTTTGTAAATGGCTTGTTCATGTGCATTGTGACATTTCATCTTTTTCTCATGTAGGCATGATGTATCATATGTATATCTCTACATCCATTGTCTTAGCAATATGATGCATTATATAGAGATTTTCATATAGAGATTTCTCATTAGTCTAGGCATGATTATATGTATATGAGGTCTTTAAATATGACATTTTCATATCCTTCTATATTTTACACTTCTATGCTAACCTTGTTTTTGCAGGGATACATGAGATGTTGGTTCTTTCTTTTAGATTGGGATTTGATTATTTTAATTTCAATTCTTAAATTGTAATAGCTAGATTATAATGAGAATTTTATATTTCCCGTACTAGATTAGAATGTATGAGCATGTTTTTTCATTAAATTACTTGTTTCATATCATTCTCTTTTATTTAAAAAATTCACGAATGGGAACACGAATGGCACATACACCATTCTAATAAGAGGTAATTAATCTTAAGCAAATGACTCACATTGATGGCCATAGTCAAAATGTGAACAATGATTAAGATTTTTATCTTTTATGGAATAACATTGGATCCACACTAGATCTCTTTTAAAAAATCATCATATTTTTCTAAATATTTTCTTCCTTTTTCAGAGTTTAACTTAAATTTAACTCAAAATATATATCAATGGCCATAGTCAGGATATATTGAGAGTTAATTTCATTTTAAACTCTGTAAAGGCACCAAAATATGTTTTATTCTTCATTTGAATTTAAATATGATTATTATATAATACATTTTATGACCATAGTTAGAAATGTATTATATTTTTAATCTTATTTTAATTCACTTAAAGAATGAAATATACTTTTCAAAGCCCAATTTCAAATTTTTTTAAATTCATTCATCATTTAGGATAGAATTACATCATATTTTCAAATTATTTCAAAAATCTGAGTGGTTTTGAGATAAATTTTCAAAATGTCTTTTTCAAATCCTTTTTCAATCTCTATTTCTCAATTCAAATTCATATCTTTCAAATCTTATCTTAAAATTCTCATTTCTTTCATTCAAAATTCTTTATTTTCAAAATTCATTTCCAGTCCTGAAGTCCAAATCAATTTTAAAATTCATTTGGATCTCTCAAATCCAATTTTCATTCTAAATTCAATCTGGATTTCTCAAACCCAAATCCAAATTCAATTCCAGATTTCGAAATCCAATTCTATCTTGAATTCCGGATTTCAAAGTCCAATTCCATTTTGTATTCCAGATTTTTAAATCCAATTCCATTTTGAATTCCAGATTTCCAAATCCAATTTCACTTTAAATTCCAGATTTCAAATGCAACTCCATTTTTCAATTTGATTTCCAAGTCCAAATTCAATTCTATTTTCATTTTCCATCTGGCTTTCTCAACTCCAGCTCCATTCTTATTTTCAAATTCTATTTCAATCTTTCATTTTTTATTGAATATTCCTTCTTCAAATCAAATTTAAATTCATTTTAAATCTCTGATCTCATAAATGAGTTCAAACTTTAGAATTTCAAGTTACCTTTTCAAAATCTCAGATTCATCTCAAGTTCCAAGTTTTGCATTCAGATTTTCAGGATTTCCAAAGTCGATTTCAACTTTGTAAAACCATCTTCTTCCAATGATTTCAAACTTATTTCAAAATCACTTGGGGAAAATCCCAAAAATCTCTGAATTATCCTCCCTAAAGAGCATATATCTTGGCATTTACACAAGCATGATTCTTTGTGCATTCTAGACTTAGAATAAATTCTTAGATAATATTTAGGCAAAGAAAAAAGGCATAAGTTCGATCCTTGGTTCGATTACCCCTGGTAAAGGCGCCAGGAACGGTCGAACCTCATACCGATGAGCGAATCCTGTCTCTCCGTTTTTCCCACAAATATTTTAAAATGGAGGCGAGTAATTTCAAAATATTTTCAAAATTAAGGTCAAGTGAGACCTTTGCAAAATAGCTCCTCTCTCTTCTCTCTTCTTTTCTATCTTTTATTCCCCTTCAAACAGGGAATAGAGGCTGGAAAGGTAAAGAGAAGGAAAAGAGGGAACCAAGAGAAATTTTTTTGCAATGATCACATGGATGAAATGGTAGAAATCAAGAGGGAATTGGAAAGCATGAAATCTTTACTAGAGGATGTGGAACGGTGGAAGGTTGACAATGCATGGGTTGAACAAGAGTGGTTGCTTATGACATCGAGGATGTTCTAGACGAGTATGAGCTTCAGTTCGGTGGGTTGCACCATACTGGGTGCGGGTCTCTCCATGCACTAATGAATTTGAAAGCCCGTTGCGATCTTGCAAAACAGCTAGAAGCAATCAACAAAAGGGTGGTGAACATTTTTCAAAGAAAAGAGAGGTATTCTTTGAAGCGAGAAGGAGAAAGTTCAGGCCATTTGACTAGTGAATTGAGATCATAAATTTGTCGAGAAGATTCCTTCAATAATGAAATTTATGTGGTGGGGATCGACAAAGACATTAAAACAATAAAAGGGTGGTTGACGAACAAAGATGTAAAGCTTATACCAATTGCTATAGTTGGTATGGGAGGCTCAGAGAAGACAACCCTTGCGAGGAGAGTCTATAATAGCCAAATAGTAAAGTCACACTTTCCTTGTTATGCATGGGCCTCCATCTCTCTGTCATTCAATATCGAAAGCCTTTTGGTGTCTTTAATAAAAAGCCTTCCATGAGTCGAGGGCTAAGCCTGCTCCTGAGGCCATAGAGAAGATTAATAGAATGGGCCTTGAGAAGACACTTCGTGAATATCTACTGGACAAAAGGTACGTTCTTGTGCTAGATGATATGTGAAGTCATAGAGACATAGACCAAATCTGCTCTGCATTGCCCAAAAATTGTCATGAAAGCAGAGTAGTGATTACAAGCCATACAGATAAGATTGCTTTCCTGATAGAAATTTGAGTTGGTTCATCAGGCTTTGTCCACTGTGTAGAGCCCTTACTTGGTGAAGTAGCAATGAACCAATTCTGCAAGAAGGCATTCCTAGAAGATGCTAAGAGATTATGTCCTCCACATCTTACAGAAATCTGTGAGAAATTGGTGGACAAATGTGAAGGCCAGCCACTTGCCATCGTGACTTTAGGGTGTGCTATGTCATACAAGGAGTGGTTGAAGGATGAATGGACAAGAGTTCATGACAACCTTGGTTTCGAACTACCCTATGATCTTTCTTTTAGTAAATTGAGTGTCAACCTCTCATTAAGCTACAACGAGTTACCCGTGCACCCCAAATCTTGCTTCTTGTATTGTGGCATATTTCGTGAGAATTACTTGATCAAAGTCGATTGGTTAATCAGGTTGTAGATGGTTGAAGGGTTCATAGAACAAAGACCACAAATAACAGTAGAAGAGGTAGGGGAGCAGTATCTTGAGGAACTTGTGCGCAAGAGCTTGTTGCAGGTTGTTAAGAGAGATGTTAGATGACGAGTAAGGGCCTTTTGCATACATGATCTTCTGCAGGAATTGTTAGTCATGAGGTCCGAGAAGGAGGGCTTTTATAGCATTATACAAGAAGAAGGTGAGGGTTGACGAAAAATATAGACGTTTATTAATCCAGAAGATGAGTTGCAAAAACATTTCGTTGAGCAAGCCAACTGTGTGGTACCCTCACTCCATGGTAGTGTTTGACATAGATGAGATGCCATCCTTATTGTTCACGAGTTTCAAATTGATGAGGCTGTTGGACCTACAAGATGCCTTTGTTGTTAAGCTACCAAGTGCATTGGGGGATCAGTTTAACTTGAGGTACCTCAATTCGAAAGGCACCGACATCATGAATCTCCCAAGCTCACTTGGGAAGCTCCAAAACCTGCAAACGCTGAAAGTGGGAAGTAGAATCAAGAAGCTACCAAACAGAGTTTCAAATATGAAGAGCTTGCACTATCTGCACACAACTTCTGAATGCAGAATGCCTACAAGAATATGTAATTTGCAGTACCTGCAAGAACTAGTGAATGTATGCACTAGCTCGAAGATAGCGAAAGAAATCAGTAACTTGACCCAGCTTAAAAGGCTCAAAATATTCATGGCAAAGGAGCACGAGGAAGAACTCTATGTATCAATCAAGAGGATAAATAAGATTCTTGTCCTTCGCATTCGTTTTGCTTGTGGGGAAGAGTTTGACTCTTTAAGGTCATGGTTGTGCCAGCCGGTTGGCTCCCTCTACAACCACATTTGGTTGGATTTATGCCCTAGCAAGGTTAACACGAACCCATTCTCAACCCTACAACAGTTACCAAGTCTGGTAGAACTTGTTCTTGAGGGAGCTTACGATTGGAAAGAATTACGGTGTGGTGAGGGGGGCTTCCCCAAGCTAAAGAAGCTCTTTATTGCAAGCTTTTCGATCCTAGAAAGCCTGTGGGTCGAAGATAATGCATTGTCTTGTCTTAAAGTGCTAGAGATTGATGAGTGGAATGAGATGAAGAGGGCGCCTCATGGGATTGAACACCTCACCACCCTCCAACAGCTCTGGTTGACTGACATGCCTAACGAGTTGCTGGATAGGATAAAGGAGGGAGGTGATGATCACTTCAAGGTTGAACACATCCCTATCATCTATATCTATGCAAGAAGATTTGTGATTAGTAAACCATGTCTATTCAATTACCTATCCTATTGAGTCTCCTTTGATTAAGGAGAATCTTATTCCTACCTTAAAGTTTTATCAGATGAGATAATTGTTGTAACCGACTATGTTTTTTTTTCCTTTTGTATTTTTTACTTTCCTCTTATTGTGTGTCCTGTAATCCTATATATTCTGATCGTATTTATAATAAAGTAATATACAAGAATTTTTTTTCATTTATGTTCTCTTAAAAGTTCACATAATAGTATCAGTGCCATAATCGACTTCCCCACAACGTAGGAACCTCTTTTGACGTTTCAGACAACCTGCATCCTCTTCTGCATGTATGAAATGCCTAATCATGTGAGCTCGAACAGACCTGGTTTGGCTAGGACTAGTGGAGTGAGATCCCTTCTCTCAATTAATGGGTAGTGGGGAGAGGGAGGAGCCCCACCTCCTATCTCAATTAAAGAGGTAACTTCCTCTCTCCCATGACTGAGTAGTGGGGAGAGAGGGAGGAACTCCTCTTTATGAGTAGTAGTTATGAGAAGGGGGAAACACCCCCCACCCATGACTTATAAAAGCTATGGGTCCCTTCTCTCTCAGCCTCATTTTCAGTGACAAAGAGAGAGAAAGGGATTGAGAGAGAGATTGAGGAGCAAAAGGCATGCACATCAAAGAGAGGTAAGTTTTTTTTTAGGTAGAGGGCATTGGCAACCATGGTGGTTGCCGACACTAGTTGTTGCAAGCCAAATGAATTGGTTGCATAACTGGTGTGGGTTTTCCCTAACCCCAGCTTGCTTAAAAAAAATGGCTCCCTCTGTCTCTTCCCGCATGAAGTGCTAGCAACTAGTGGTTGTCTGTGGCAGTTGGTTCAGTAAGAAGGGCGGGAGGATAGAGAGGTTGCCCCTGTTTCTGCTGGGGGAATCTTGAACCTGCCTTAGTTTCCCTTAAAAAGAGAGAGAGAGAAAAATGAGACCATAGGTCTCAATTTGATACATTTGAACCGACTCAGTCTGGAAGTCACATCAGACTGAGTCGGCCAGCCTACTTGGTCTGTGTGTGACCCAGACTGAGTTAGGTCCGTCTTAACCAAGACCAACTTGGTCTAGGCATGCCCTAGACTAAGTTGGAGTAATACAGGCATACTGACTTAGTCTTAGAGTCAAACCAAACCGAGTCGGCGAGCTGACTCGGTCTGGGTGTGATCCAAACTGAGTCAAGATAGCCTGTACCAGACCGACTCAGTCTGGGAGCACTGCAGACCGAGTCAGGTCTATCTTTGACAAACTGACTCGGTCTAGACCAAGTCAGTCAAGGTTTAAAGGAAATATATATATATATATATATATATATATATATATATATATTAAACATGGTGAAACTCGAGACTGCGACTGTCTCAGTTTTTCATTATGAGTTTTATCTGGGTTTAGATCTAAACTCAGATCGGATCTCATATTCGGTGGATCAAACAATTCTAGTTTGGATCTGATGGACCCAACCATAATAGATTGGATTTGGATCCAATAATAAAGCAAGTTCTAGATTTGGTAGAACCAAAACCTAATTGGATCTGGTTCGAACCAAACCCATTTTTATCCTTGGTACCATATTGTACCAAACCTTGTATGAACAAGGGTTGGATATGTTGTGCCAGGTCCAAGATCCAGCGTGAGAACCAAGGGTTGGATCTCTGTTTTAAATTTTTAAAGATCTATGTCAGAATTTAGATTGGATTTGGATTTGAAACTCAAGCAAGAAGATCCAGTTGGACTAAACCTAGACCAAAATGAGTGTGGGCTAGGGTTGGAGTAAAGGCAAGACTGGACCAAGCCCATAATGAGTTTGGGTTAAGTTCCATGAGTCCAGAGAGGGTAAAAAAGTAAAAAAACTATTTTGCCTTTGTTATACCCGATTAAGTAGATCATATATAACTCTCCACCCTGATACCGAGTTTGGGTGATTTTTTTATCCTTGAATTTTTTTTTTTTGAGAAAGATCCATTAGCAAGGGACATGATGACAAAATCTGAGAATATGAAATCAAAGTTTTGCATAAAATCTTAAGGGTATTTTTGTACTTTTACATAATATGAGACTCTAAATGATATTTCAGGATTTCTACTTATTTCATATCAGAATTTGTAAGAAGACTAAGGTTATTCCTTAGATCTGGAATTTAAGTGTTTCAGGTAAGTGAACATTTGCAAATTTCTCCCTACTTAAATAAGATGCTTGTTTAGTTTAGGCATCTTGTATTATGATTTTAAGTATTATAAGTATGCTAGTGATTTCCTGTTTTGAGTAGAACAACTGAACAACATATTTAAGAATCTATATTTTTGATATTTCAGTAGAATGCATACAAATGATGATACATATTACATGTTTATTTTAGCAACTCATCATATTATAAGATGATATGAATGTACCCTATGTGAAAATAATCATGTCATTGATACATCAAATATGTTGCAAAGAAGGTATGCTTGGCTTCCAGAAAGGAGAGTAGAGTCTCAGAGTTCTCAAAATGTGATTTGTTATAAGAAGGTCACACTTATACCTTTGGTGAGGCATTATAAGTGTCATGACGTAAAGAGTTGATGATTTGACTCTTGATGTGTTGTTATCCTTAGAAATAAAATATGTATTTGTTATTACATATTAAATGCAGTTAGTGAATATACATTGGTTATTGTATATTGCATTAACGCCAAGAAATGAATGTTAAGAAAATAATGCACCTTGGATAATAATACAAAGTATGATAAGAAACTCTAATATGAAAGACATAGTCTATAGCATTGTTTGAGGTATGTGTACCTCATTTGTACCTAAGGATTTGCTCAGGAATTCATAGGTAACCCTTAATGGTTGAAAATATTGCCCAATAAAACACACATAGGATGTAGGATTTAGCATGAACCACAAACCTTATGAGAAAGTATAGCTCATTGGACAACTTGGGGGCAAGTATAACCTCTCGAGCTCTTCAGCTAGCTACCGAAGAGTATTTTTTTGGCTTCGACCTTGCAACAAGCGGACAAAGTTGCAACTATTATAAGTTCATGGTCTGAGCCGGTTTGGACTGTGTTGTTATAAGTGTTGAGAAACTATATTTTGATGACACACAATATGATACACTGTCATATTTGATTTAATATGATATGATAATATGTCTTCATGAAAAATGTTATATTATGACTGAATATGCTTTGTCTTGTATTTAACGAGTATTTGATGCAAGGATATCTCACCCAAAAGGATGGAGACCTCCTGTTCAAGTACAACCTTGGTGCAATCATACTCCTTGAAGAAAAAGCTTGATGGGTCATTCATTCTTAAAGATCATCTAAAGGGATCGGCTACTTCAAGATGAAGATTTTTTTCTTCTTTAGAGTCATATGTAACAGAACCTTCAGAAGCATGCATATTGCATATTACATACTTTATCATACAAGTCACTCATTCACAAAAGCTATATTTCATAAAAGTATACGATATTTTCAAAAAGCACCTTTTTTGAAAACCAATCATTGTACCTTCTTACAAACTTTTATGAGAAAAGTATTTTAGCTCATGATTTCAAAAGCATTAATTGTACCTTCTATCATGTATAAGACAACTTGAAAAGAAATAAAAAGTAATGATTTCAAGTATGTAAGAAAAAGACAAACATAGAAATCGGCTAGTTGAACTAAACAAAGAAAAACAAATATTATTATAATATGTTTAGAAAAGACTTTAGTTATTTTTTACAACTCAAGAATGTCGACTTACTTAAAGTCATCATTCTTTCTGTAAAACATTAAATACCTCCTCAAAAACTTTTTTAGAAATGACTATCTTAATCCCACTCAAGAATGTCGACTTGCTTAAAGTCTTCATTCTCTTTGTAGACATTAAATAACTCATCATAAAGTATTTTGTGATTTGACCATTTACAAAATAAAGAACTCAAAAGTATTTATTATACTTACACACATTTAAGTCAAGAAGTGACGATTTCTAAATAAAATACTAAAGTACTACAAATCATTGATTTGAATAAAGAACAAAACTACATGATGGTTTACAATCCAACATTCAATGTACTATTATGAGAAATAGACTTTTTACATAAAATATATCATATCTAAAATACTACAATGACTAGTGTACCCCAAATACTACTTTTATAGAAAGAAGACTTTTTCGAAAATCCATAAAGTGTTTTTGAAATTACTTGACATCTCACATCCCAAAAAGACCATCATTTCAAAAAGGCAACGACTATTTTTCTAAGGCTATATAAACACAATCAAATAATTTATTCTGTATGGACATGTGAGCTTACAACGAGAAAAATTCCTATTTGATATTTGAAAAAGAGAGCCTAGAAAAAAAAAAAAAAGAGAAAAAGAAAAAGTCAAGAATAGCTCTTTGACAAAGAGCATTATCTGAGTGAAAAGAACAGAACATTCTGAGAATCCTTCATTCGTGCATTCATATCATTCTGAAGGTTCTATAAAAAGTATTGTAACTTTCTATTATTCATTGTATTCCTTCTTTGTTGAAAGAAGAAGACCTCTGTGAAAGAGGGTGTGCCCCTTCTCTGTTGAGAGAAGAAGACCTCTGTGGAAGAGGGTGTTCCCCTTCTCTGTTGAGAGAAGAAGACCTCTTTGGAAGAGGGTGTGCCCCTTCTCTGTTGAGAGAAGAAGACCTCTGAGGAAGAGGGTGTTGTACTATTTATCCGGTAACTCAGATGTTATAGTGGAAAGCTCAAGTGGTTTGCTTGGGGACTGGATGTAGGTCAGGGTCTTGACTGAACCAGTATAAATCCTGTGTTTTATGTGGTGTGCCTTATTGCATTCTATTTTTAATTTATCGATCTATTTCGTATTTCACTATTCACCCCCCCTCTAGTGGAATTTCAATAAGTGGTTCATATGTCTGACCAACATCGTAAACTCTGAAGTTGTCTAGATTGTTAACTACGCCCAAGGTGACTATTTCCAAAATAGCTGACTAGGGTAGAATATAAATGTCTACTTTGAGAATGAAGATAGAAATTCAATAAAAAAAGATAAAATTCATAAATAACATGTGTACTTAGTTAGCAAACTAAATTAAAATTAAGAGCTTAGAGCTCACTATAGTTGTAACAGTCGTGTCTTATTTATAGATGTGAACTTACTAAGTTCTAAACTCACCCCCGCTTGGTTACAATTGTAGGTTTAGAAACTGTTGTTGACGAGAGGACTTGACTTGGACTCGGCTATTGTCAGATCTTGAAGTACTACATATACTTTCATCTCTTCATTCATGTTCATTGGGATGCGCAATTTGAATACTTTTATATTTGGATGGTTATCATTATTATTATTATTATTGATGGATGAATGAACATTGTTATATATATATATATAAAATTATGTCATAATTTTGAGGTTATTTTGGTAATTTTTCTTTGAAAACTAATGTCCAAGAAACCGAGTTCGAGAGGCTTCGGTTTGGGTCGTTACAATTGGTATCAGAGCCAAGTTGTGAAAAAAAATATTATCGATTGAGGATTATCAAGATTACAAGGCCTCATAAGAAAAATAATTTGTACCATATAAGTTTGAATCAGTAGCATCAAGTCATAAGAAAGTTCACGTAACTAGTTAAATTTTGAGCTTATAAGTTGACTCATGTTAGCAAGTATGGATGCAAATAACAACAATATGAATGACCATGGAGATGGCATGAATGCAAAAAAAAAGAGAGCATCCTGAAATCATTCACACAGAGTAGATGATTACTATCTTAACATACTTCACGATGACCCTAATAGATGTGTTCATGGCAATTACACTCATGACACCTCCCACACCTCTACCGACACTAGTTGTTGTAGTAATCAATGATGACGGTTGCGGGAGTCATGGGTTTGGAGCAGAAGTGGTAAGATCACCCCAATCACCCGTTGAGGGAATGCCAGTATCGCAGGGATGCCCTCCTCGTAGTCACATTAGAAGAGGACTAATGAGGAACCATAGATGCAGGGGTACAACAATATGTGGTGTGGGTTGTAGTAGACCCGATTACAACCATTTCGGGGCAAGGTCAAACATCGTTGCACCTGCCCGTAGCAGTGGGAGGAGTCAGAAACAATAAAGAGCACCTTGTCATGAGGATGCTAGGACCCCTTTTACCACATGGGATACCACCTAGGTGGTCACCCAAAAGTTTTTTTTGGGGGTGGAGAAGTGTTAAAAGCAGTGTTGTGAGAGGCGTACACCTCAGTGCTTGAAGCGTACACCTCACAGGCGAGGCGCACGCTCAAGGTACTGAGGCACACACTCAGTACCTGAAGCGCTACCTCCTCAACGGGGATTTTGAGATTTTCTTTTTTTAACAGTCATGGTCAGGTAAAAAATGATGAAGATATCAAGCATTAAATTCAATCCATTAACATCCCTACAAAAATGCCACATATTTTTACGATATTTTAGATATACCACGGATACTTGAGAGTCTCACGTTGTGAGAGGCGTACGCCTCAGTACCTGAGGCGTACGCCTCAGAGGCGAAGCGCAGGTTCAACGCCTCGCTTCGCCTCATCGCATTTAACAACCTTGGTTAAAAGTAGCAAAATTCATCAGCTTGAAAATAAGTATGTTGGAATGTCACCTGAATCTACGGAAGTACTTTCTAATTTTTACAACTACAGCTAAGAGAACTGAGAGCTCATGAGCTTCCTCACTAGCAAAGGAGGTGCAGCAACACACGCAACTGCATCAAATTGAGGCAACAAAGAGATATGAAGGCAAGAAGAAGGCCAATGGTTTGGGTTTGGGTCAGATGTATCATGTAACCGATGATAGATCTAGATCTGACAAATCGGATGTTGACTAAGCAAAATTGGAATCAAAATGGGATTCGGATGATGGAAAGCTCATACTAAATACTATCTTTTACTTGTAACCAGATTAGGAAACAAAAACTTAATCCCGTATCTTGCATCCAATTATAATGAATATGATTTTGGCTTACTAAATCTGGCTAAGCTGAATTGGATTCGATTATTTCGGATGGGATCCATTGACACCTTACTGTTTTGACTTCTTTGAAATTTGCTAAAGAAATCTGATTCGGTTACAGCTAACCAACTACAGTCCAAATAAAGTATGCAATGCATAGTCTGATTTTTAAATATAGATAGGGAATGAATAGTACAATCGTATCTTGACAAGTGTGTCAACGGTTGGGTTTGGTTCAGACCCGGGTATGATATCGGGTCCAGACTCGAGTCTAATTGAACTCCCCATAAGAAAAACCATACCCCAACCCGATAAGAACTACATAAAATAAAACTTGTGGCGCATAGGAGTTTTGTTGAAAAGGACTCCAAGGGCGTTATGATGCACCCCTTCTTGGGATGCGTACGATCTGATCTAAACCTTGAGCCCATCTAAATGTTGAGTTTTGGATGCCGTTCATCATGCAGATCTCTGCACACATGTCCTGATCTCATCTCATGATTCAGTACCCTACGGTTTAGCAGTCCGGATCGGGTGCAATCAGATGACACAAAATTTGTGCATTATGCACCTGATTGCCCTCCATCAGGGCCTTGAGCCCCACAACTGACTGATGTCCCCAAGGGTGATCAGGTGCTTAATGCACAAATATTCGTACAATCATGTTGCACCTGATCTTTTCACACAGTTTAAGCAATAAAGATTGAGTCAGGGTCGGGAGTAAACAAAAATTCTGTATTAAACACCGGATCACCCTCCATCAGGTCCTGTCCCCAAGATGGAGGGTGATCAGGTGCTTAATGCACAAGTATTTAGTCCATCATATTGCACCTGATGTTTTCAGATAAAGATTTTTTAGTGTCACCGACAAATCAGGTTTCTTTTTAAAAGAAGATCAGGTGATGAGTGACTTAACATCTTCACCGTCCATTACTTCATCTACATTGTAGACGGTGACGATGCCATCTGCTCTTTTTTTTTACCGTGCAAGAAAAAAACTCCTCGGTGCCTTCTGCCCATCGAGGAATACACCTAGCTTCTACCTTGCGGAAAGGTTCCCACTCGTGGGTTTCAAACTTCAAGTGGCACCTACTAAATGAACAGAGCTCTTGCGGGTATGATATCGAGTCTAGACCTAAGTTTAATCGGGTACACTATAAGAAAAACCATAAACGGATCCAGACCCAGACCATACCTAATAAAACCATATTTTTTTATCATTTCTACATTGCGAAATTGTGGGTGTTAATTGAAACTCGAGTCAGGCTCAGGTCTGTTATAAAATTTCACAAACTATACCTGGGTCCGGGTCTAGACTCGGATTTTAATCAGGTCTCATTATTTATCACCATACCGGGACACTATAGGGTTTGGTTCGGGTCAGGCTCGGGTCTGGTATAAAATTTCACAAACTATACCTAGGTCCATGTATTAATCACACCTTCAGGTCCATACTCGGATCTTAATCAGGTCTCATTATTTATCACCATACCCGAACCCTATGGGGTTTAGTTCAGGTCAGGTCAGTTTCGATATAAAATTTCACAAACTATACTCGGGTCCATGTATTAATCGCACCTTCAGGTCCAGACTCAGATCTTAATCAGGTTTCATTATTTATCACCATATACCCGGACCTTAGAGGGTTTAGTTCGGGTCAGGTCAGTTTCGGTATAAATTTTCACAAACTATACTCGAGTCCATGTATCAATCGCACATTCAAGTCCTGACACATATCTTAATCAGGTCTCATTATTTATCACCATACTAAGACCCTATAGGGTTTGGTTCAGGCCGGGTCTGGGTAAACCAGCCTGTTGACACCTACATTCAAACATTATTTTGATATTTTAATATTATTTCAATGTTTTAAAAAATATTTCCCTAGAATTTACACATTTTACATATTATAATATATATTTTTATATTTTTTAAAAATAAAAAAATCCATATCTTATCATTGTATTTTTGAAAAATATTTGGAACACACGTCTAAGGTGGTACCTGCGTCTTTGTGTCATAGTTTGGATCCTTCTCCTCAGGTTGAATAAAATATGGACTTAGTGTGGCCAAATCTAGTTTAGTTGGGAGCCTGAATGAAAATTTTGTTCCAATGGGTTGCAAGTAAGGTTGTCAATGGGTCGAGTTTACCTAGACCCAGATCAAACCTTATAGGGTCGGGGTATGGTGACAAATAAGAAGACCCGATTAAGACTTCAGTCCGGACCCAAAGTTCTGATTAATACATAGACTGGGGTATAGTTTGTAAAATTTTATACCAGACCCAAGCCCGGCCCAAATTTTGATTAAGACCCACAAATTTTCAATGTAAAAATGATAAAAATAATATTTTACTGGGTATAGACTGGTTCTGGTTCATGTAGCTCTTATCGGGTCCAAGTATGATTTTTCTTATAATAGACCTGATTAAACCTGAGTCCAAACCCGATACCATACCCAAAAATCTAGTCCAAGTCTGATTCCACCTAAGAGGCATCAACAAAAAAGGTGGTCCACCGTTTGCTCTGTTTTTTTTAACAAAAACAACATCTAATGGGCATTGAGAACCCAAGAGATGATCATGGGTGAGCAAAGAGAAGTGTGAGGGCTGCCAGTGGTAGTGTCCCTTGCGCAATATGACTTTAGGAAATTCAAGGGTAGGGAGATCCTTTAGAATCCCATTTGGCCAGGCAAGCAGCATTGTGATCCCGAAGAAGCTCGACTCCCAACCCCCCATTCCTCTCTAGTTTGCATACCTTAATCCCAAACCACTAAGTGAATGTGACGATTGAAGGGTGTATCGTACCATAGAAAGTTCATGCTCCTTTTCATCTTCGAGATCACCAAAACAGGATTAAAGAAGCAGGACATTAGCTCGGGAAAGATGTAAGCACTGACCTTAATGCTACTACCTTAATGCTACTACAATTTTCAAGCCCGTTTCAAAACTTGTTTTTTAAGAGTGAGTCCTTTAAAAAAGGCAAGCCCAAATACTTGATATGAAGTTGGGCCTTTTGCCAACTACAACTGAAACCAATGTGTTGCATCTGATTTTGGAAAATGTTAAGGGAATCAAAACCATGATTTTAAAACTGGGTGACTCGTAGCTCTCGGCTTGTCCTTGAGTGTCTTGTAACTTGGCTGAGTCAATTCGTTGACTGGGCCGGGTCATGTTAAGTTTATATTTTATATAAAAAATATAAATATATATATATCATGTATATTTTATAGAATGTTATCAATATATTATATATAATATGCATTATATGATATTTTTATAATATTTTGATATATAATATTATTAATGCATGTATAACTATATTTTTATATATAATATATATAATGAGTAATGGATCTGTGCTAAACCCATTTGGTACTAAACCCCATGCTAAATGGGTTTTTTGGACTTTTTTTGTTTTATTTTTAAATTCTGACCTTAGAGATGTGATATATGTACTTGATTTTATTGAGATCAGCTCTTTGAAGAGTTTGATTCCAACACATGGGTTGGTTTTTATAAAGTTAAAAAAAATAAGGGTCCAAAATATTTGTACATTTTTTAGGCTTTAAACAGCAATTTTTTTTTTATCCAAAACACATAATCCAGGTGTGGATTCTTACTGAATTGACCATGCCCAACACATTTATGAGGTCAAAACTGGATAAAAAGCATTGGAGAAGTTCAAAAAACCCATTTAGCATGGGGTTCAGCACCAAATAGGTTTAGCACAGACCTATTTTTCTATACATAATATATGTAATTATATATAAAATATATATGATTGACTCGGCTGAGTCATGGGTAAACTCGGTCAAGTCATGCTAAAACTTGGCTGACTCGACCTAGTTTTGTACATTGGTGAGTTGTACTGATTTTTGACCCAGTAACCGACTCATTGGGTTGACCGGGCAAGTTTTTAAACTATGATGAAAACAAATTTTTCTGAGCTAACAAAAAGACCTGATTTTTCTTTAAAATTCATGGATAATATCTAAAAAATTAGAGATGGTATCCTCTTGTTTCGGAAGAAAAAATAGAACATTATCAACATAAAACGACTGACTCCAACTAAATCCCAGACGAAACAGGAAGTGGCCTGCTTCCTCAGCTTGGAACAAACGATGACCAGAAGAAAAATGAAAGGAGAGAAGGGGTCTCCCCCTTTTAAAAATAAGATACGGCTCTCCATTCAACCTCTTCCTTGGGAATGAAAATGATACGAGAGATGTTGATACTCGTGAGAATTTTCCTTTAAAAAAAATTTGATGGCTTCACACTAGGGATGGCAGTGGGGCAGGACGGGGCGGGGCGGGGGACAAGGTCTCCACCCCCGCCCCGCCTCAAGATTTTATCCTCCACCCCTGCCTCCATCCCGGGCGGGGAATGGATTTTATCCTCCATCCCCGCCTTCATCGCCGTTTCATGTCCTCCATCCCCGGTTCAAACGGGGATGAGGCGGGATGAGGCGGGGATTGTGGCAGGGATGGGGCGGGGCGAGGAAAAGTGCACGTCCATCCTCGGACAGGGATGGATTTTAACCTTCGTCCCCGCCTCCATCCCGGTTTCATACCCTTCATCCCCGGTCCAAACGGGGCGAGGCGGGGCGGGGCCCCGCTTTCTCCCGGTCCACTGCCATCCCTACTTCACACACGTCCTCATTAATAGACCAAAAGAAGGTAAAAAGACAATTGCATAAGCAACCATGGCCTTGAGAGCTGTCTACATCAAGGTGAAAAGACTATTAGAAGAGCAAAAGGTGTGCAAGTCGATGAGCGCCCAACAGGCTTGACCCACATCCTGGTCCAAGTGTGGCCTGAGTCACTTAACTATAATTGGGCTTAATTAGGTTGGGCTCCAGTTGGGCCCTTTAGGCCCAACCAAATTAACAGGCTGGGCTTTAGCCGAGTTCATTCTGTTGCAGCCTGAGCCCGACAAGTTCCGAGCCAGCTACCCAACAACCCATCGGGCACTTAGCCCGATGGCCACGACCAGATCCAAATCTTCTATTTTTTCACCATTCAATGCCATAAAATGCACCATGGTAAAAGGGTTTTTTCTGTGACACACAAAAGGGTACTAAATGCTGTTCATTTAAGTAGGGATGGCAGTGGACCGGGGGAAAGCGGGGCCCTGCCCCGCCTCGCCCAGTTTGGACAGGGGATGAAGGGTATGAAACAGGGATGAAGGCGGGGACGGAGGTTAAAATCCATCCCCGTCCGGGGGTGGAGGCGGGGATGGACGTGCACTTTTCCCCGCCCCGCCCCGACCATTTTTCCCCGCAATATCCCCGCCCCGCCCCGCCTCATCCCCGTTTGAACCAGGGATGGAGGACATGAAACGGGGATGAAGGCGGGGATGGAGGATAAAATCCATTCCCTGCCGGGGATGGAGGATAAAATCTTGAGGCGGGGCGGGGGTGGAGACCTTGTCCCCCGCCCCGCCCCACTGCCATCCCTGCATTTAAGGCATCGACGCCTCTGATAAAAAATGTGGGACCCATGTAAGAATATCATAGTCCGTCCATGGCATTTTTTATGCTCGGTACCCAATCCGAGAAAGATAAAAAGGTTTATGTTTTTAGAATTGATAGCATAAAGGCAAAAAATGCAACTTAAACCTCAAAATAGTGAAAGAGGAGATTGAGACACATCTTTCCAGCTTTTGAAGTGATGGAGGACAAGGAGTTCCTTGTCAAATCATTGGATAGGCTAAAATTTGTAGCATCCAAGAAACTTCCGCATGCTTTCTTGCTTTCTTTGTGATCTTGTAATAAGTTCATGAGAAGTCCTTTCGTAGTTTCTATTCATTTTACAATATGAAAGAAAATGTCCAGTCTAAATGACCCTCCACCAGAACGTATTTGAAGAAACTCCAAGTGGATATATATATATATATATATATATGGCCATTGCTTCAAACCTTCATCCAACAAGGGTCCCATATAGGGGCTGTCAACGGTGGAGTTTGGTTCGGACTTAGGTGGAATCAGATTCAGACCTGATTTTAGATACTGGTATAGGGTCAATCACGTTCAATCAGATCTATCATAAGAGAAACCATTACAAGAATCAAACCCGGACCATACCCAATAAATTAATAGTTTTTATCCATTTTAATTGAAAAATTATGGATCTTATTCAAAACTCGAGTCAGGCACAAACCATACCTAGATCCACATATTAATCGGACCCTTAAGGTTCTACCCGGATTGTAATCTTACTTTATTTAACACCAAACCCTGACCCTATAGGGTCGGGTACCATGTCAAACCCGACCCATTGACACTCCTAGTCCCATATCATGCTTAAGCAAAGTAGTTTTCAACCAATGGGGTAATTTTTTTTTTTTTTGGTAGAGGGCACCAGCAACCAGTTGCAAGCCAAATGAATTGGCTGCATAACTGGTAGGGGTTTTCCCTAACCCCAGCTTGTTTAAAAAAAATGGCTCCCTTTGTCTTTGCCCGCCTGAGTGCTGACAACTGGTGGTTGCCTATGGCAGTTGGTTCAGTAAGAGGCACGGAAGGAGAGAGAGGTCGCCCCTATCCCTGTTGGGGGAATCCTGAGCCCTACCTCAATTTCTCTTAAAAAAAAAAGAGAGAGAAAAATGAGACCACGGGTCTCAATTTGACACATTTGAACCGACTCGGTTTGGGTGTGACCCAGACTGAGTCAAGTCGGTATTAACCAAGACCGACTCGGTTTGGGCATGCCCCAAACTGAATTGGATTTATCTAGGCATACTGACTTGGTCTTAGAGTCAAACCAAATCGAGTCGGCCAACTGACTCGATCTGGGTGTGATCCAGATTGAGTCAAGATAGCTTGTACCAGACTAACTCGATTGGGGAGCACTGCCGACCGACTCGATTTGGGAGCACTATAGACCGAGTCTGGTCTATCTTTGATAGACCGACTCGGTCTAGATCAAGTCAGTCAAGGTTTAAAGGAATATATATATATATATGGTTAAACTCGAGACTCTGACTGTCGCGGTTTTTCAATGTGAGTTTTATCTGGTTTTGGATCCAAACTCAGATCGGATCTCATATCTGATGGATCAAACAACTCTAGTTTGGATCTGGTGGGCCCAATCACAATAGATTGGATTTAGATCCAATAATCAAGCAAGTTCTAGATTTGGTAAAACCAAAACCTAATTGGATCCAATTCGAACCAAACCTATTTTTATCATTGGTACCATATTATACCAAACCTTGTATGAACAAAGGTTGGATATGTTATGCCAGGTCTAAGATCCAGCGTGAGAACCAAGGGTTGGATCTAGACCAAAATGAGTGTGGGCTAGGGTTGGTGTAAAGGCAAGACTGGACCCAACCCATAATGAGTTTGAGTTAAGTTCCACGAGTTCAAGGAGGGTTTAAAAGAAAAAAAAAATTATTTTTCCTTTGTTATATCCGATTAAGTAGACCAGACATAACTTTTCATCTCGATATCGGGTTCAGGTGATTTTTTGATCCTTGGATTTCTTTTTTCGAGAAGGATCTATTGGTAGGGGACACGAAGACAAACTTTGAGAATATGAAATCAGAGTTTTGCATAAAAGCTTAGGGGTATTTTTATACTTTTACATAAGACGAGACTCTAAATGATATTTTGGGATTTCTGCTTATTTCATATCAAAATTTACAAGAAGACTAAGGTTATTCCTTAGATTTAGAATTTAAGTGTTTCAAGTAAGTAAATATTTGCAAATTCCTCCCTAGTTAAATAAGATACATGCTTATTAGTTTAGGCATCTTGTAGTATGATTTTATATATTATAAGTATGCTAGTAATTTCTTGTTTTGAGTAGAACAACATATTTAAGAATTTATATTTCTGATATTTCAGTAAAATGCATACAAATGATGACACATATTATATGCTTGATTTAGCTCATCACTATATTATAAGTTGACATGAATTGTATCATGAATGTACTCTATGTGAAAATAATCATGGCATTGATACATCTAATATGTTACAAAGAAGGTATGCTTGGCTTTCAGAAAGGACAATAGAGTTTTAGAGTTTTCAAAATGTGATTTGTTATGAGAATATCACGCTTATGCCTTGGGAGATGCATTATAAGTGTCATGACGTAAAGCGTTGATGATTTGACTCTTGATGTGTTGTTATCCTTATAAATAAGACATGTATTTGTTATTACATATTAAATGTAGCTATTGAACATACATTGGTTGTTGTATATTGCACTAACGCTAAGAAATGTATGCTAAAAGAATAATGCACCTAAGATAACAATATAGAGTATGATAAGAAATTCTACTAGGAAAGACATGGTCTATATCATTGTTTGAGGTATGTGTACCACATTTGTACTTTAAATTTTATTCAAGAATTTTTAGCTAACCCTTAGGGGTTGAAAATATTGCCCAATAAGACACATGTAGAATGTATCATGAACCACAAACCTTGGAGGCATGTATAGCCTCTCGAGCTCTTCGATTAACTATCAAAAAATATTTTTTTGGCTCTCGACTTATAACGAGTGGGCAAAGCTTCAACTATTGTGAGTCTATAGTCTGAGCCAGTTTGGACTATTTGTTATGAGTGTTTATATGTCTGGCTAATATCGTAGACTCTGAAGTTGTCTACATGGGTAGCTACACCCAAGGTGACTATTTTCGAAATAGTGGATTAGAGTAGAATATGAATGTCTACTTTGAGAATGAAGATAGAAAATTAGTAAAAAAAGATAAAATTCATAAATAACATGTATTTTTAGTTAGAAAATTAAACTAAATTATGAGTTTAGAATTCACTACAGTTGTAACGATCGTGTCTTATTTGTAGATGTGAACTTACTAAGTTGTAGACTCACCCCCTCTTGGTTACAACTATAGGTTCAGAGACTGCTATTGATCAGAGGACTTGACTTGGACTTGTACTCAGCTACTATCAGATCTTGAAGTACTATACATACTTTTATCTTTGTATTCATGTTCATTGGAATGTGTAATTTGAATACTTTTATATTTGGATGGTTATCATTATTATTATTATTATTGATGGATGAATTGACATTGTTATATATATAAAAAATTTTCTCATGATTTTGAGGTTGTTTTGGTAATTTTTCTTTAAAAACTAATGTTCACGAACCTGAGTTCGAAAAGCCCCGGTTTGGGTCATTATAATTAGTATCAGAGTCATGTTATGAAAAAACAAATATTATTGATTACGGATTATCAAGATTATAAGGTCTTATAAGAAAAATGATTTGTACCATCCAAGTTTGAATCAGTTGCATCGAATCATAGGAAAGTCCACGTAATTGGTTAAATTTTGAGCTTATAAATTGACTCATGTTAGCAAGTATTGATGCAAATAACAACAATATGAATGGCCATGGAGATGGCTGAATGTAGAAAGAATAGAGCATCCTGAAATCATTCACACAAATTAGATGCTTACTATCTTAACATACTTTGTGACGACCCTGATGGATGTGTTTTAGGCAATTAGACTCATGGCACCTCCCATACATCTCTCAGCACTACTCGTTGTAGTAATCAATGATGATGGTTATGAGAGTCAGGGGTTTGGACAAATATTTGTCCCCAAGGTGGAGGGTGATCAGGTGCTTAATGCACAAATATTAGTGCAATCACATTTCCCCTATTGCACCTGATCTTTTCACTGTGAAGCACATTCGACAATGAGATGAAGAGGGTGCCTCGTGGGATTCAACACTTCAACACCATCTGACATCTTTGTTTGTCAGAAATGCTGGAGGAGCTGATAGAAAGCATACAAAGATGTGGAGGTAAAGATCACTCCATGGTCAAACACATCCCTGAAATCATCCAGGCTAGCAAACTTGGTGACCGAACGTGGAAACACAGGCTGCTCTAGTGATGTAGGATCATAACCACAAACGATCCCAAGCAATCGTGAGGAAGCATGGCCAGGTGAACTCACATATTTCAGAAAATTTTATTCACAAGTAAGCTTTTTCTATTTCACTTCTTTTCCAACTTTTTCCTTTGCTTCATCATTCCCTTGTGATTTCAAATGATTTTGTACTTCCAATGTAGCTAGGCAGCCTGAGAGAGAGAGAGAGAGAGAGAGAGAGAGAGAGAGAGAGAGAGAGAGAGAGAGAGAGAGAGAGAGAGAGAGAGAGAGAGAGAGAGAGAGAGAGAGATCAACATTACTAAGGCAGGGGATCAACAAAAAGTTGAGCCCGCAAAAACAAAAAAATAGCAACAGACCCAAAACAAAGGGCTAAAAGCACGAAGGCAAAACATAAAAATAGGAGAACATAGAGATCCGCCAGGGTCTTTAGGAAGAGAAGGCAGCTAAAGGGGGTGGATAACATGGGAGGAGAGGCACAGAATTGCGTACACATCAGCCAAGATACAATGGACAAGCTTATTAAAAGCAACTAGAATTTGACGAAAGATCGCACTGTTGCGAGTCATCCACACAACCCACCAAGAAGTAAGAAGCCAAGTTCTCCAGATCAGTCGCCACTGCTTACAACTGCGAACCCACGACGGACCCCACAGAAGGTCGAGCACGAAGGATTCCTGTCTCATGATTACTTCAGGTTGATTTCACGTACTTTTAAAGAGATTCATAAAGATTGGGCAGACCCAAAACAGATGGCAGGTTGATTCTCCAGCCGCTTGGCAAAGGATGCACCTACTCGGATACTGAAAGTCGACCTTCTTAAGGAAGTTGTCTGTCTGTACCCTATCATATAAAATTAACTAGGCTAAGAACTAAGAGCGAGGAGTTGGCCCATTTGTCCATAAAAGATGCTCAGAAAGCCAATCAACCCCAGGAGGAAGAAGAGATCGATACAGAGTTTTGTGCACAAAACACCGCTAGGCGCAATTGCCCATTGCAAAAACTGCACGTCAGGACCGAGATCGCCATCATGCATGAGGACGAAAGATATGGCCTTAAGCCACATGCGACGTAAGTGCGAGATATGAAGCCTGCGGGGATGATGGATATAATGGATCGACTCAAGGGAACCGTACTTAGCATGGAGTAGATAAGCACATAGATTTCCTAGACAGTGCGCCATCTAGTATTGCTTTACGATGAGAGTAATACTCCTTAGTTTGGGAGCGAAGATCCCCAGACCAACCATACACCTTGGTAACACCAACGAGTTTCATCCAACCAGGTGACGCTTAGTTCGAAGGTGGCATCCAGACCAAAGAAAACCCGCCATCAAACTGGAGAACTTCTTCTCCACACCCTTGGGCATCAGAAACATAGATACAAAAAAAACTGAGATAAAAGACAAGACGCGCCTAATAAGGGTAAGCCGACCGGCGATGGAAAGATAGGAAGTCTGTCAAGAAAAAATTTTGGTCTGAACTTTTTGGATAATGACAATCAAAGCGGCTGAAGAGATGCACTTTATTTGTAAAGGAAGACCCAGATAGAAAATAGGTAAATCCGAAGTTGCGCAGCTAAAAATCTGTTGTTCGGTAACCAGCAAGGAAGATGGGGCATTGAACATGGACATACAACATTTACTATCATTAAGGGATAAACTCGAAAGAGAGAAAACAAACTGAAGGATGAGCTTGAATCTCAGCATCTGTTGCACGGAAGCGTGGTCGAAAATGATCATGTCGTCAGCATAAGTGAGAATATGATGGGGAAATTTCTTGATGCCAATGTGATCGATTATGCCTTTATTCGCTGCCCTCTTGAACAACACCACAAGACCCTCAGTGATGACATTAAATAACAAAGGGGAGAGAGGGAAACCTTGCCGAATATTGCGCCCAAGCTTGAACTGCCTACCTCTTGCTCTGTTAAGAGCTAGGTGTTTTCTTTTTCGGTTAATAAGTTCAAATCCAATTTCAAACTTTGTCTGAAATAATGTAGTCTGACCTTGTCATGAATGCACATGTAGGTCTTCTCTTGGTAAAACAAGACCCATGGTCAGTCCAACACCCGATGTCCATGAGGGAAGAGAAGGGGAAATGAGTGGAAAGCGAAAGAAACACGAATGAAAAACGAAAAGGAAGCGATTTGAGAAGCGACTTTGTGTGGCGCTTCCCACTTTGAAAGCGCACTTCCTCCCTAGGAGGCACTTTCAGTAACGGTGAGCTAAACAATTGTCAATTTTAATAGCCAGCTCTCGACAATAGCTCGGATGTAGCTTCCCCCATGCATAGAGGGACGCCCAGGCACTAAAGAGGGAGAGAACCCACTTGACATCCAATAGCATTAGCCATGTTCTCCACTCTCCCGTGCTACAGATTTATGGGAATTAGCTGGGGTTTTCAAAGGTTAACGGCTAATATAAAAAGAATATGATAAATCATCAACCAAGTAGATGTTATCTCACCCAGAGTTACTATGAAGCTAGCCACACTGCACCTACTGAATTACAAAGAACAATTTGCAAAAGTCCCAATTATTTATAATACAACATGACTAATATAAAAAGAATATGATAAATTATCAACCAAGTAGATGTTATCTCACCCAGAGTTACAATGAAGCTTAGCCACTGTGCAACTACTGAATTACAAAGAACAATTTGCAAAAATCCCAAATATTTATAATACAACATGACTAATATAAAAAGAATATGATAAATCATCAACCAAGTAGATGTTCTCACCTGAACGGTACTATGACGCTTAGCCACTGTGCAGCTACTGAACTACAATAGAACCATCTGTGCATCACCATCTAATCTAAACTTGTTTATTTGTGCTGGCCAGCCTGAAGAGTTTTGAGTTGCAAATTGTCAGCTTTTAGGGAGACAGACAAGGCTGGAAGGGCGAGTTGCGTTGAGCATTTGGTAGCTTGTCAGCTAAACAAATGATTCATAACAGTTAGGGATCGTTTGTTTGAATCAATTTACACATGAAAATGAAAATGAAAATGAAAATGGGGCTTTGCATACAGTTTTTTCATAAATCACACATTTTTTCTGCAAAATCTCGGCAATAAAAAATAAATTAAAAAATCTAAAAAATATTTTTATAAGAAAATAATAATAAAATTTATTTAAAAATATAAATACACATTTTTTTTATGATAAATAGCCATTTAAAACTTTAATATTGTGTTTAAATAACATATTTATGTTTTTTCATAAATCTCGTGATATTTTGAAAATCTATTCAGAAATTGCCGTTTCAAACTTTCGGGCAAACTCGTGATATTTGTTATATTAGTAAAATGACTTTATTAACCTTCATTTCTTTTTACAGTTTGATCAAACCCTCGTTCAAAACCTACAACTCCTCTCTTCTCAACTGCCTGAAGATATACCCTCTACAGATCACCGGAGTTCGTCTTTCAACCCACTGGTTGCCAGTTGCCAGAGCTTCGGCGACAACCAGAGCTCTCTCTCTCTCTCTCATAATTGTTTTCGGTTTTGTGGTTTTTGTGCACAATGGTTGAATTTGTATTTGCTTTTTAGTTTAAGATTCAACGAGAGCAAGAGTTGTAGTTGTTTTGTTTGTTGTCTATGATTAGCTGAAATAAATAAGTTGAACGAAGAAAGGACAACAACTGGATGGGAAGAAAAGCTCCTGTGCGTGAAAGTAGGTAGAAGAAACCCTTGTGTTTTTTGAAATGAGGGTTATGCTAAAGTGGTAGAAATAGTCGGCTATATTTCTTATACTAACGATTAATTTATCATTGGCTTTGTTAGTTTCAAAATTAAAAAAAATAAAAATTGGATATAACCAATGACAAAAACATCAACTATATTTTTTATACCAATGATAATTTATCACCAGCTATGTTAGTTTCAAAATTAAAAAGATGAACATAGCCGACGATAAAAAGCATCGATTATGTGCCTTACACCGGCGATAAATTATTGTTTGTTATATTAGTTTAAAATCAATGATAAATATCGTTGGCTATATGATTTTAATCCGGCGATAATTATCCTCAGCTATTGATTAAAATTGATGATAATTATCGTTGTGTGATTATTGGAGACAATTAATTATCATCGTAATTATAAACAATATTTGGCAATGATTAATTATCATCGTAATTTAAACTCGATGATAATATCATCGACAATATCTCTTCTCGACCATCTTTCATGTCTTCCTATTCATATTACCGACGAAATAAGAGCGACGATAAAATATCATTGATAATAGATGTTTTTACTATGACATAAAATATCGTTGGGATTAAATTATTATTGACAACAATAATCTATTGTCGCTATTTTTTTTTGGTCGATAATGACCTGTTTCTTGTAATGTTGGTTGTGGATGAGTGTGATTCTTAAGTTGTTATGAGTTGAACCCATAGCTTAAAAACTCGTCAGGTTGACCCACTGATTTGGCTCGAATCACCCAGGGTCAAAAAACATGTATAGCTCGGTGTTTACAAAACTCGATCGACTCATACATATATATATACATATATAATATATTATATAAAATATAATATAAACATGATGTATATTATATATAAAAATATAGTTATACATATATTAATAAAATTATACATTAAATATATTATAAAAAATATCATGTAATATATATTATATATAATATATCAGTAAAATGATCTTGATTGTTGATTGTGTCGTTCCACCCTCCTTCAATAATTGGTTTGTCCTCAAGGCAAGTGATCTTGATTGTTGTAGGCAGTCTGTCATATATATATATATATATATATATATATATATATATATATATATATATATATATATATAATGTACACGCACTTCATTTACATATATCAGAGTTCCATATTAAAGCAAAATCTACCCTTGATCTTATGTGTATCCAACTCCATTTTTATTACTTTTTTTTTGTTTCAAATGACCTCATTCATGTGGCTACATATTGTTTTTAATGGGAATGGGCTTTTGAATTGCCAGAACACGACCTGTACATAGGTTTGCCCAGCAAGGCAAAAACCAATGGTTGTACCTACACCAATTTTTTACTCATTAAGTGACCCAGTTCTCCTTATCAATGTTGTCAGTATCTGTAAGAAACTGCTGTTCGTATCGTATCGTCTCGCAGAAAATCACACGCTTAAATTTAATTTTTTAATATTATTTTAATCATTTTAACACGTGTCACGTTCTGATTGACACAAAATTTTTAAACTATTTTTTAGCCGATTCAGAACGATTGACTTTGAGAGTATCGGCATTTTCACCTGAATCGTTGGCCAAATGATTCGATAGCCTATACGGTTTTGACCACATTGCTCCGTATAGAAAAAAAAAGTGACCCAGTTTCTCCTCAAGAAAAAAAATAACTGAACAACACTTCAAATTTATGAAAAAATGGCAATAAGTCAAATATCACCTGATTCCATCTATTATATGGCGGTTTTAATGTCATATAGAATTTTATTTTGTCTCTTTTAGTTTATCATATATTTCTTTAGGTTTTTATTTTAAAATTAAATAAATCTAATCTATATTTCCACGAAACCGAGAAGAAAGCTTTTCTTTTGGTTAGTAAATTAGAGAGATGGCTCAGTCCATCTCTGATAATTGGAGGGCTTATCGTAGCTAAGTAAGCTTTCTGATGCAATCAAGAGTTGGCTTTCTATATTCATGTGCATCTTCACCAAGAGAGCACATGATCAAGAGGTGCAGAGCGAGAGAGGTAGAGGAAATCAGGGAATAGGAGGAGCTTGAGCGATGGCTGAAATTCCTGTGGAGTACCTGCTCAATAAGTTGGAAGCCTTGGTGTTGCATGAAGTGCAGCTGCTGAAGGGAGTTGGAGATGAAGTGGACGAATTGAAGAGGGAATTGAGAACCATGAAATCCTTTTTAAAGGACGCTGATAGAAGAAAGGATGGTGATGAAAGTATAAAGGAGTGGGTCGAACAAGTGAGGGAAGTTTCATATGATATCGAGGACACCCTTGATGAGTTTCTGCTTCGATTTGGAGGACAACAATCAAGTGGGGTTAAGGCCTCCTTGGAATGGGTTTCTTCCTCACCGTCGCGTTGGAGAACCCGTCATCAACTTGCAAAAAAAATGCAATCCATCAAGACCAGAGTGGTGAGCCTCAAGGAAAGACAAAATAGATATTCTTTCAATGAATTGCAAGAAGGAATTGCTTTTGGAGGGCTCCAAGATCGCCGAGAAGCACCTCTTGATGAACAACTAGATTTGGTGGGAATCGACCGAGACATCACAAAAGTAATAGGGTGGTTGACAGGGGGAGTCCAACAACTCACACCAATTTCTCTGGTCGGGATGGGAGGTTCAGGAAAGACTACCCTAGCAAGGAAAGTTTTTAATCACCATGCAGTAAAGAGTCACTTTGAATGTTATGCTTGGGTTTCCGTCTCCCAATCTTTCAATGTTGAAAATATTCTAGTATCCTGCATAAGAGATTTTTACATGTCAAGGAGCGAGATTTGTCCAGATGGGATACAGGAGATGGACATTTCAAGTCTCAAGCAAACGCTCCATTCTTACCTTCAAAATAAAAGGTACGTTCTTGTGTTAGATGATGTGTGGAGTCAAAATGTTTTAGAAAAGATCCAATTAGCATTACCAAACACTCTGCGTCGAAGCAGAATCATGATCACAACTCGAAAAAATGAAGTTATTCACCCCATAGAAGATAGAGTAGGTTTGAAGGGCCTTGTCCACCGCCTACAACCCCTACCTAATGAAACAGCAATGGGCCTATTTTGTAAGAAGGCATTCAGAGATGAGCCTCAAAACATTTGTCCTCCTCATCTTAAAGAAGTATGCAACGATTTGGTAAAAAGATGTGACGGTTTACCTCTTGCCATTGTAGTCTTAGGAGGTGTTATGTGGCACAAAAGGAAATCTGAACATGAATGGAGAAGTGTCCATGACAGCCTTAGTTCAAACTTCAATGATGGCGATCATCCTTTGGGTATAGTGGGGTCAATCCTTTCTTTGAGTTTTGACGAGTTACCCTTGCGCCTTAAATCTTGTTATTTGTATTGTGGTGTCTTTCCAGAGGATTATTTAATCAAAACAAATAGGCTGGTCAGACTATGGGTGGCTGAGGGGCTCGTAGAAAACAAAGAGGGTATAACATTAGAGGAGGTAGGGAAGCAGTATTTTGATGAGCTTATACAAAGGAGCTTACTCCAAACTGTGAGCAGGAAGCGAGGAGAACTTGGAGTAAAATCATGCCGAATTCATGACTTTTTGCGTGAATTAGTTATATCCACATCAAAGAATAAGAACTTTTGCACTTTTTTAACAAAAAAAAGTGCAAGGATTAATGAAAGAATTAGGCGTTTGTCACTCCACAATGACAGTCATGAAGGCATTTCATTGAGCAATCAGAGTGCATCACATCTTCGCTCCCTATTCTTCTTTGAGAAAGGTATCATGCCTTCTTCCTTCTTTACCATGATTTCCTGTTTTAGATTGATGAGGGTGTTGGATATAGAAGGCATTCTCATTGAGGAACTGCCCGATGCTCTGGGTGATTTATTTCTTTTGAGGTATCTGAACTTGTGTTGCACTAATATCAGGAGACTCCCAAGCTCCTTTGGAAAGCTCCACAACCTACAAACGTTAGATATCCGAAAAACCCCAATTAAAAGTCTACCAGAGGAAACATCAAAGATGAAGAGCTTGCACTACATATGTGCTTTTCCGCCTCTTAAATTTCCCCCTACCTTCAATCAGTTGGTGGGATGTGAGATGCCGAAGGGAATATTTCAAAAACTCTCGGGCATAAATGCTACTACAGAGATTGTTCAAGGGATCGGTAACTTGACCAAACTGAAAAGTCTTGCGATATTGATGGTGAGAAGGGAACATGGGAGTCACCTTTGTGCCTCCATTGCAAATATGAAAGACCTGCTTAGACTCCGCGTAGCTGGTATTGGTGAAGAAGAACCTCTCCAACTGGAATCTTTGTTGCACCCACCAACACCTCTTGAAGATATCAAAATATATGCACGTCTAAATGAGTTGCCATGTTGGATCGGCTCCCTCATAAACCTCGCTAGGTTGGAACTGAAATTTTCCAGATTAAGCCAAGATCCATTTTCTTCCCTCCAATCGTTGCCAAATTTGGTGTATCTTTACCTATCTGAGGCTTACGATGGAAAAGAATTACGGTGCGGCATATCACGAGGTTTTCCCAAGCTAAGGACGCTCTTTCTTATAAAACTTTCAAGATTAGAAAGTGTGTGGGTAGAGCAGACTGCAATGCCTAAACTTAAAAAGCTATACATCGGAGGGTGCAAGGAGATGAATAGGGTGCCTCATGGGATTCAACACATCAACACCATCCGGCGGCTATTTTTGTCAGAAATGCCGGAGGAGCTGATAAAAAGCATACAAAGGTGTGGAGGGAAAGATTACTCCATGGTCAAACACATCCCTGAAATCATCCAGCCTAGCAAACTTGATGGGACGTGGTACAATAGGCGGCTCCAGTGATGTAGGATCGTAACATCAACAATCCCAATAAGCATGATCAGGTGAACTCACATATTTCAGAAAATTTTATTCACAAGTGCACTTTTTCTATTTCATTTCTTTTCCAACTTTTTCTATTTCATTTGACAATCTTACTTGTTTGATTACAGGAAAGTATACATTGCAAGTCAATAATTGCATAAAGATGCTTTGCGGTAGCCTACTTTAAGCCCTCTTGAAGTTGAAGAGCCACGGTCTTGAGCTTCACTCTCTTTTATTAATTTAGAATTTTATATATGCTTTTACTGTCTTCATATTATGTTCAATAAGACAATGAAGAATGTTTTGATTTGGCATTTTATCGTACTCTTGAGGATTTAAAGTACTGATATTTTGTGTATTTATACTGCCATAAAAAAGCTAATTTGTGGTTTGATATTCTAAGGTATTGGAAAGTTTGATGTATATTATCGTTGAAATAAATGCAGTCCCTGTGTTCTTTCAGTAATTCACAAGCTGTTCAGATGTTATAGTTTTATGAGATGGTCGAATGAGATAGCTAGGTGTTTTCTTTTTCCATGAATAAGTTCAGAACCAGTTTGAAACTTGGTCTGAAATAATACAGCCTGAGCTCGTCATATATGCACGTGTAGGTCTTCTCTTGGTAAAATAAGACCCATGGTCAGTCCAACGCCCAATGTCCATGAGGGAAGAGAGGGGGAAATGAGTGCAAAGCGAAAGAAACACGAATGAAAAACTAAAAGGAAGCGATTTGAGAAGCGACTTTGTGTGGCGCTTCCCGCTTTGGAAGCGCGCTTCCTCCCTTAAGGAGGCACTTTTGGTAACTATGAGCTAAACAATTGTTAATTTTAATAGCCAGCTCTAGACAATAGCTCGAATGTAGCTTCCTCCATGGATAGAGGGACGCCGAGGCACTAAAGAGGGAGAGAACCCACTTGCCATCCGATAGCATTAGCCATGTTATCCACTCTCCCGTGCTCCACATTTATGGGAATTAGCTGGGGTTTTCAAAGGTTAACGACTAACCCAACACTCATAGAGTGTTTGGCCCGAACACAGAACCAAGCCTCCCCTACCCACGATTCAAATGCCGCAATGTTGGAAATGCTACATGAGTTGTTAAAATTTTTGAATGAGAATATACAAGCTGAGCCAAAATAAAAAGCTCCTATTCATGTTCGACTAAGATACCTATAGCAAGTAAACTTGTGCAATCTTGACAAACCAAATATGAACAAGCCTAGGATGAGCGAAACTAACTTGAGCCACCTTCTTAGTTCTTTTTCCAAGGCACGTATATGGGACAAACCAAGCTAGCCCTATGTTTGTGAGCATATATATATATATATATATATATATATATATATATGACATTTTCAATGTTAGCTCTAGCAATCCAATCCACATAGGAATGGTGGTACTCACCTCTAACCGAAGGGGCATGCCAGGCCAAAGGGTTGGTAAGAAGGTGTGACCGGCCAACATAGATTTGCTTTGTATAGTGTAAATTATAGGTGACACCCTCTTTCAACATTAGAGGCAAACACTCAAATTTAACTTGTGAAGATGTTGGTTCTTTCCTTGATACTACCCATGGTCCAAGCTGAGATCACAAAATTGAGGAATAGCATGAGCATGATGATATTACACCTTTCTTTGACAAATTTTGAATTGTCTTGTGGAATATGATCAGTAAAACTTTTTACTTCCTTAAAAGAGGCATGAGGAATTTCAACTTATGAATTCTTCGTGACATAATATGGAATGTTCATTTGAGAATGATTGTTCGATGAAATTCTTAGACACCTCTTCTCCTCTATAATAAGAGCATCGGGAGTTTACTCAAGTACAATAGAATCTTTTTTTTTAGAATATTGGCAAGACTTTCTTCTCTTGAAGCCTTAGCAAGATCTTTCTCTTTTTCCTTTATAATGATAACCTCAATGGATGACTGGAACACAATCGCTTTTTCTAAGACTTGTCTATAATCGTTTTCTTCTTTCTCTTTGAGTTGAATTTACATTGGTGGACATGAGGGCAAGTAGACTCTAGTGGTTTCTGATTAGCAAAGTCAATGTAAACTCTGTGAACAATGACACAATTTTTCAGTATTGATTCAACTTTGCTAATCATGTGGAGTTTCTCATTCTGAATGCATTGGTTCCATCTAAGCTTCTTCATTGTCTATGATCAGTTCACCTTTGTCAGTATGTATGCAACTTGGTTCCTCGTAATGTTTCAAAACCAGCCCAACTTGAGTTGGGTGCAAGTGCCAACTTTTCACTCAATAGCAAAAAAATATATCTATTAAAAAAGGGCAATTTATAATCTAAGAAAAATTATGTCTCTCGAGTAAGGGCTGGTAAACTAACCATGAAACTCAGCGATTGGCTCAGTTCAGCTCATGTAAGACTCGGTCAAAATCGTAAAATGAGCATAAGTACGGGCAGCTCATATAGTCTTCATGAGCTGAATATGAACAATGGGTGTACTTCATCTCAACTTAGCTCATCTAGAATTGTATACATAGTTTGCCTTAGCTAGGTTTATGTATTTCATATGTCTAAAAACATATGGCAGAAGAACTGATTACATAAGTATACAAATAACAATGAGGTCACATGTTTTTTTGCTTAACGAGCCAGCTTGGGTTCGGCTCATATAGCTTAAGCTTGTAAAAAAGCTTGTGATTGCCTCAGCTCATAGGAGCTATGCAAGCCAAGTCCGAGCAAAACTTGGCTGTAAACGAACCAAGCCCAAACAGGCTTGTTTAGTTTGTTTGGCTCGTTTATCTCTACGTCACCCAGCTAAGCCATAAGTGCATGCCACTAAGCCAATGATACTTAAAAACATTATCTCTAATCCAAGAAAAGACTGTTTCTCTAAGTCGCCAACCATTACGTCACTAAATGAATTTCAATATATAATTATTTAGGGCTTTTGCAAATTGGTCCCTGACTTATAGCCAATTTTCAAATCAGTCACTGCCTTATGCCATTTTGCAAATCGGTCCCTGCCTTCTCATTAACCCTTGTAAATCAATCCATGAAGTTAACAGCTGTTGGTTTTCCTGATGGTAACGGTCAATGGGTAGACAAACTGATGGTTCTACCTTTACAGGAGAACCAATTTATAAAATGTAAATAAGGTAACACTACAAAAAACCTGTGGATTAGCGACGACCTAAATCCGACGCTAATCCGTTGCTAAACTGTTTAGCGATGGATTAGTGTCGGATTAGCGACGGATAACTTTCATCGTGAATTTTTCGACGCTAAGTAGTGCCAGAACTTATCCGCCGCTAATTCTGTCGCTAATTTGCGACGGATTAGCGAAGGATATTATCCATCGCGAGTCCTTCGTTATTTTAAATTAGCGATGGATAATATCCGTCGCTAATCCGTCGTTAAATTTAAAAAAAAAATAAAAAAAAATTTGCTCAATGCCGGCGCGTTCTCTGATAGGGAGCAATTTTTTTTGCACAGAACCGACGTATTCCGGCGTCGGGACGCTCTTCCGCAGCAAGCCAGTCACGGCGGGAGAAGGGGTCGTAGTGGAGACGGGATCCGGCGAGGGAGAGGCGGGACGAGCGGTGGAAACTGTCGAGGGGCACCGCCGGGAGGAGCGGTCAAGGCAGGCGGCATAGCCAGGGTTGACGGGGGAGAACTTGCAGGAGGCATCAGGCTGGACAACGACGCGGAGGATGGAGGTGTTGTTGGTGCCCGAGCAGTCTCCACCGAGAGGTGCCTGAGAATGGAGGTGTTGTCGGGTTGGGCGACGAGACGGGGACAGAGGGATCGCTGCAGAGCAACTGCAGAAGCTGCACGTGGTGTGAGAGGTGCCTGAGAAGGTCGACCTCCGTGGTTTGAGAGGTCGCTGCGCGTCATCAGAGGAAGGTGGGGATGGTTTAAATCGAACGGGGGGAGGGAAAAACAAATGGAGGAAAAATTTTGAATGGGGAGAGGGAAAATTTTGCACCTCAGGCGGGATGGTTTAAATAAAAAATTAGCGACAGAATTAACAAGGGAATTTTTCTGTCCCTAATCCGTCGCTAATTAGCGACATATTAGGGACGAAAAAATTTCCTCACTAATTCCGTCGCTAATTCGTATTTTTTGTAGTGTTTTGGCGACAAAACAATTTTGTCGCTAATCTATCGCTAATTAGCGACGGAAATATTTTCGTTGTTAATTTTGCAAATATTTCAAATGTTAGCGACAAATAGTTTTCGCTCGCTGATCCGTCGCAAATTTGCGACGAAAAAAATTCGTTGCAAATTTCCGCCGCTAATTAGCATTTTTCTTGTAGTGTAAGGTCTAATTTGCAAAAAGTTATTATACTACAACAAAAAATTTTAATTTTTTTTTTATGATCAAAACTGGGGTTAGGCATGCAGATCCCACCTACCAGTTATTATTCAAACAACTATTTGATGAAGGTCATTTTGGTGAACAGTTAACCATGGTGAAACTAACTGCTCTTGACAGAAGGATCAGTTTGTAATAACGATGAGAAAGGTGAGTTACAAAATGGCATAAGGCAGGGATTATTTTGTAAATCAGTTATAAGGCCGGGATCAATTTGCAAAAAATCCAATTATTTATAATACAACATGACTAATACAAAAAGAATATGATAAATCATCAACCAAGTTGGTGTTATCTCACCCGAACGGTACTCTGAACTATAATAGAACCATCAGGGTATCACCATCTAATCTAAACTTGTTTATTTCTGCTTGTCAGCCTGCAGAGTTTTGAGTTGTAAATTGTCAGCTTTTAGGGAGACAGACAAGGCTAGAAGGACGAGTTGCGTTCAGCAATTGGTAGCTTGTCAGCTAAACAAATGACTCATAACAGTTAGGAATCGTTTGTTTTGACTCAATTTACACATGAAAATGAAAATGGGGGTTTACATATAAAACCCTTCAATGCAAGTGAAACAAACATGTTAACTCCATTTTTTCATAGAGCCCGCAATCATCACTGGTTTCTTTTAACATTGACCATGGCTTTTTCACGCATGAAATGACCTCATCATAGGATGCCTTTTTCTCATGAAGTCTTTTCTTATTGCTTAAGGGGTTTGGCACAATAGAGGAGGCTTGGTTACCCTGACCGGTGGTCCGGGTTCCATTTCCAAGAGTGTCAAGCCCCTTAAATTAATGAGGACAAGGGATAAGCCTTTGCTCAGTAAAAGCCAGGCGACTCCCTTGCGACAAGGGGTGTGCCACAGTTTTACACCGTCGGGACAACACCCGGCTGAGTCACAACCTGGTTTTAAAACCAGGGTTTTACCACCGAACGGCAAACTCATCGAGAGATTGAATTCCCAATCAGTGTGTATTAAGCAATGATTTTTACAAGTCAAGGAGCGAGATTTGACTGTTATGCTTGGCATGCAGGAGACGGACATTTCAAGTCTCAAGCAAACACTCCATTCTTACCTTCAAAAAAAAAAAAAAAGGTATGTTCTTGTGTTAGATGATGTATGGAGTCAAAATGTTTTAGAAAAGATCTGATTTGCATTACCAAACACTACGAGTGGCAGCAGAATCATGATCACATCTCGTAAAAAGGAAGTTATTCACCCAATACCGCCTAGAACCCCTACCTAATGAAACAGCAATGCGCCTATTTTGTAAGAAGGCATTCAGAGATGAGCCTCAAAGCATTTGTCCTCTGCATCTTACAGAAGTGACGGTTTACCTCTTGCCATTGTAGTCTTAGGAGGTATTATGTGGCGCAAAAGGAAATCTAAACATGAATGGAGAGTTGTTCATGACAGCCTTAGTTCAAACTTCAATGATGGCATTGTCCTTTGGGCAGTAGAGTGGGGTCAATCCTTTCTTTGAGTTTTGACGAGTTACCCTTACGCCTTAAATGTTGCTATTTGTATTGTGGTGTCTTTCCAAAGGATTATTTAATCAAAACAAATAGGCTGGTTAATTAGACTATGGGTGGCTGAGGGGCTCGTAGAAAACAAAGAGGGTATAACATTAGAGGAGGTAGGGAAGCAGTACCTTGATGAGCTTATACAAAGGAGCTTACTCCAAACTGTGAGCAGGAAGACAGGAGAACTTGGAGTAAACTCATGCCGAATTCATGACCTTTTGCGTGAATTAGAATCAGAATTTTGGCACTGTTTTAACAAAAAAAAAAAGTGCAAGGATTAATGAAAGAATTAGGCGTTTGTCACTCCACAATGACAGTCATGAAGGCATTTCATTGAGCAATCAAAGTGCATCGCATCTTCGCTCCCTATTCTTGTTTGAGAAAGGTATCATGCCTTCTTCCGTCTCTACCATGTTTTCCTGTTTTAGATTGATGAGGGTGTTGGATCTAGAAGGCATTCTCATTGAGGAACTACCCGATGCTTTGGGTGATTTTTTTCTTTTGAGGTACCTGAACCTGCGTCGCACTAATATCAGGAGACTCCCAAGCTCCTTCGGGAAGCTCCACAGCCTACAAACGTTAGATATCCGACAAACCCCAATTATAAGTCTACCGGAGGAAACATCAAAGATGAAGAGCGTGTACTACATATGTGCTTTTCCGGTTCTTAAATTTCCCCCTACCTTGAAGCAGTTGGGGGGATGTAAAATGCCAAAGGGAATATGATTGATTACAGACCTTCAAAAACTCTCGGGCATAAATGCTACTCCAGAGATTGTTCATGGGATCCATAACTTGACCAAACAGAAAAATCTTGCGATATTCATGGTGAGAAGGGAACATGGAAGTCACCTTTGTGCCTCCATTGCAAATATGAAAGACCTGCTTACACTCTGTGTAGCTGGTATTGGTCAGGAAGAGCCTCTCCAACCGGCATCTGAGAGAGAGAGAGAGAGAGAGAGAGAGAGAGAGAGAGAGAGAGAGAGCACACCCTTGCCATTTGACAATCTTACATGTTTGATTACAGGAAATAACATATTTGCAAGTCAATAATTGCTTAAAGATGCTTTGCGGTAGCCTACTTTATGCCCTCTTGAAGTTGAAGAGTCAGGGTCTTGAGCTTTACTCTCTTTTGTTAATTTGTAATTTTATATATGCTTTAGTGTCTTCATATTATGTTCTATAAGACAATGAAGAATTTTTTGATTTGGCATTTTATGGTACTCTTGCGGATTTAAAGTACTGATATTTTGTGTATTTATACTGCCATAAAAAGCTAATTTGTGGTTTGATATTCTCCAAGGCATTGGAAAGTTTGATGTATATTATCGTTGAAATAAATGCAGTCCCTGTCTTCTTTCAGTAATTCACAAGCTGTTCAGATGTTATAGTTTTATGAGATGGTCGAATGAGATAGCTAGGTGTTTTCTTTTTTCCATGAATAAGTTCAGATCCAGTTTGAAAGTTGGTCTGAAATAATACAGCCTGGGCTCGTCATATATGCACATGTAGGTCTTCTCTTGGTAAAACAAAGACCCATGGTCAGTCCAACATGACCCGATGTCCACAAGGGAAGAGAGGGGGAAATGAGTGTAAAGCGAAAGAAATAGGAATGGAAAACGATAATACCTTGAACGATATAGGTGACTATGGTTTGAAGTTATCTAACATTTTTAGCTCAAATCAGAGACGTGTTCATATTGTGCCCAAGCGCAAGCTCACTGCTACTAGTAAAACTGATGCTAAAGCCGAGCAGGTTCTCTCAAAACAAGGGGAGTTTGAAATGTTCTAAGGTACGTGGTACTTTCAAACCAACAAGAAGACCCTTGTGAATTATCCTCATGGCGCTTCTCATGGTCATTGTAGCACCAATTTTTTGTGGTTTTTATGCACTTCTTCAATAAAAAAAAATTTAATAACTGTGAAAATTTAAACTCTAATTTCAAGTTATACTAAGAAGCGAGAATTCTTCAAAATACATTGAAACTAAAGCAAACAAATAGCAATGGTGTGATTATGTCACAACTTGATAATAGGGCTGGTAAACAAGCTGAATGAACTGAAAAGAGGGTATTCAAGCACCCCTCATTCTTGTGGTGAGCTTGAGCTCATGGTGAGCCTGAGTTAAACAAGCTGAGCTCGAGTTGGCTCGTTAACCAACACTTTTTAAAATTGAAAAATAATTAAAATTATACTCTAAACCGACTGACCCATGCTCAAACTGGCCCATTTACAAAATAAATACATTTTTAAATATGTAAGCTGTATTAACCATCTGCACTCTACAATGCAAAATACATGCAAGATATATTTATTACTAGCGGTTTCTTCGGGTTATAAATCCAAAAAAACGTTAATGGTGGAAAGATACAGACAGAACTAACAATGTGGTGAAGAATGCCATTGAATATACGGATGTAACGCGTTCCCTAAGTGGTGGATGATGTTAATTGTCATCTTATCCTATATTCCTGAAAATAGTGATTGCATTTATTGAATCCTGATTAAGTTAAATAAATATAATATTGTTGAAAGCAATATTGATTCTTAAAGAAAATCATGATATATTCGGTAACCATTTCCAGTGCTTTGTTTTTATATTTTTAGTTTTATATAAATTGTCATCTTATCCTATATTCCTGAAAATAGTGATTGCATTTATTGAATCCTGATTAAGTTAAATAAATATAATATTGTTGAAAGCAATATTGATTCTTAAAGAAAATCATGATATATTCGGTAACCATTTCCAGTGCTTTGTTTTTATATTTTTAGTTTTATATAAATTATGAAAAAGAAAAGGAAATATTTTTTGTTACCCACTAAGAGAAGGTGATGATTTGACATGTAGGAAGACAAAAGGACATCAAGTTTGTATTAATATGGTTTCAAGTAATAGTGAAGACATAATTAGCAGTACATACGGATCGCATAATGGTGAATCATGTCACGTTCGAATCTGAATCTGAAATTCAAACTGTTGATCTGATCTGAATCAGATCCAACGAGGTAGGGTTGAATTCAGATTTAAAAAACATGTGGTACTACTCGATCACGTAAACAAATGTTAAAAACAAGCTCTTTACATGTAGCTGGATTGCATTTTGATCCGAATCCAACAGTGATCAGAACCCGATCTGGATCCAAAAACAATTTAATTTGACATATATGAATGTGATACAAATGCACATTCAGATCTTACTTTAAGGATCCAAGTCTGACATTAGCATGTTAGGTTCAGGTTGATATTCAGCTCTATCCAACCTGTTCGCTCCCTATCAAGAGTAGAGGTGTCAATGGGTCAGGTTTGGTTCAGACCCAAACTAGATTTGAGATTATGGTACCTGACCGGTGGCTCTGGTATGATTTTTTTTTTTTTGAGAATTGCTCTGGTATGAAATTTCACAAAGCATACCCGGCTTCATATATTAATCGGACCATTCATGTCCAACCTGGGTTCTAATCAGGCCTTCTTATTTATCACTAAACCCTGACCCTATAGGGTTTGGTACGGGTTGGTTCTGGGTCACACCAACCCGTACCCATAAATCAAGAGGTTCCCTGTGTTTTAATTTAGGGCATGGTAAATAACCAAGTTGGTTTTCTATGTCAATCCTATTTTTTAAGGACGAGGAACCCTTAGATATTAAACCCAAGTTGAGTGCCTTAACCCGCAAAGGACACCCACCAATCAAGCCGCGGGTATAATTCCAATAAAAATCTATTTCATGTTTGGGTTTCCACCGTATTACATCAAGTACCACCCTAACTTAGTGCTGTCAACGGGTCAGGTTTGGTTCCGACCAAGGTGGAACCAAACCTGACCCCAAATTTTGGGTATGATATCAGGTCTGGACTTGAGTATAATTGAACCTAATATAAGATAAACCATACTCTGGCCGGTGAAGAAATGCATGAACCAGACCCAGGCCATACAGTAATTTTTTATCATTTTTACATTGAACAATTGCGGGTCTTAATCGGAACTCGGATTAGGGCTGAGTTTGGTATAAAATTTCACAAACTATACCCTGGACCATGTATTAATCGGACCTTCAAATTCGGACCCAGGAATTAATCGGGTCGTCTTATTTATCACCATACTCGGACCCTATAGGGTTTGGTATTGATCGGGTCCTGGTAAACCCGATCCGTTGACACCTCTATAACCACTGCGTGGGTAGGGATGGCAAAATCTGACCCGACCCGCCAACCCGCTTCTTAGCTGGGTTAGGGTTTGGCTTAAACGGGTTTGTGTCGTAAACGGGTAGACCCACCTAACCCATTTATTAAACAGGCTGGTCGTGATTGTGTTAGGGGTATGCCAACCCGCCAACCCGTTTACACGAACCCGTCAACCCGTTTATATATATATATATATATATATATATATATATATATATATATATATATAAAACCCTAACTCGTCTGGATAATATTTTAGAATGTGGTTCAAAAGATAACTCACTTTTTATGGTAATTACTTCTAATACATATATTTTCATTACTATGATAACTCACTTTTTATGGTAATTACTTCTAATACATATATTTTCATTACTATGTTTGTCAATGTTTTTTTTTAATAAAATTTCTTTTTTTGTGTAGGAGTTTACTTTATTTGAGAAGTCTGGGAGTGTGAATAAAGCACAAAAGTTACAATTAAAATTATATCTAGAAGAGCCTCGAATTGATTGCAATTCTAAATTGTCATGTCGACCCAACCCGTTTATTAAACGGGTTAACCGTGTCGGGTCAGGTTACCCGTTTAATAAACCGTTCGTGTTCGTGTTAAGGTATTCTGACCCGCCAGCCCGTTAACCTGACCCACCAACCCGCCCACTGGACCGGATTGCCACCCTTATGCGTGGGTTTTACAGGAAATTATATTTGATAGCATCTGCATCGTAACTTTATCACAGGTTTATTTATAGAAAAAAAATAAGGGTCATTGCAAAGTGAGACCCATCTCATGGGTACAATGACGTCTATCATGGTTGCCATGCCATGGATAAGCATCAAACTGTTTATACCAAGCGTCGACAGTGACTTTTTTTTTTTTTTAATGACGAAGTACCCTCGGCGTGAATTGGGTCACTTAATGGGCCTGGTAAACTTTGGGTGGAGTCACCAACACCCAAGCTCTCACGGAGCCCACCACTTAAAGGCACTCGCAGCACACCCAGTGAGCGACTGAGAGTCCAACGGACAGTGACTTCTATGGAATGTAAAAGAAATAACAGGCAATTTTTTTTTTTACCAGTGGGGGCTCCCCTTGTCTGGTAGGAGCAGCTAGAGAACGTTACCTTGTGTTGGGAGCTTGCAAGTTTGAATCCCAACTGTTAGAATCCTAAAATGAGGATGTATGTTTGGACAGAGGATAAGGATGAGCCCTAGGCATATATGGACATTCAGGGTAACAGCCTGCAAAAGTTTTTGCTGTCTCATAATAGACAGTACAAATTTTGCTGTTCAGATCAAAAGAGAGAAAGACCAAAGGGGATGGCAACCAAAAGAGAGATGGTTGAAGGAGGACGGCAAAAACCTTTGTCGGCCGGTGATCAGATGGCAAAAAGTTTTTATTGTCGGGACGACAAAAACTTTTGTCAGTGATCTATCAAAAAAAAGTTTGTCGTCCAAACCAAAAAGGTTTTGTCGTGAAAAAATTGAGAAAAAATAGAGATTTTTGGTGTTTTGGATATTTTTTAATGTTTTTCTTAGAATTATATGGTTTGTACCCATCTTTAAGGGATTTTTTAAGTTAGGGTGGGAGGAGTGACCTAAGATTTTGAGACTTTTGTTGGAGATGGGACCGTGGTGTATAATCTCCCCCGATGATTCATTGAATCCCACGTTTGTGCTCGGGGGTCTGATTGAGCACCACGTATACAAGCACATGGGGCTCGTATTCCCATGTATGTTGACATCACTTAGCATTGGAGTCTGGTGTGGTTGCAAAGTCCTAAGTACCTTTTTTTGCTATTCTTCTCATAAAATGACGATTTGAGAAAATGACAAAAATGCCCTTCATTCAAAAAAGAAAAAACAAACGGTTCAAAAAAAGGACAAACATGTCCTCTATCCATAAAGTCGAGGATGATGTTGACTCTTCAAAGTCTACACAGTGAAACGAACCTTAATCGTTTCATCGATGGTGATCCGGCGAAACAATGGTGAGCCGACGATCCGATGGTGAGTCGGCGATCCGATGGTCATTCGGCGAAACGATCTGTTTGAACTTTTTATCGTCATCTTCTTCTTCTTCCTTCTCCGTAAAACATTGTAAAACTCTCTCTCTCTCTCTCTCTCTCTCTCTCTCTAGAGAAGAAATCAAGGGAGGCAAAGAGTTCCCCCTCGAGAAGGCCATGAACATCAACCCTCTCACTCTCTCTCCCTTCTCTTTCTACTTCTGTGCACATCCAGCAGATGATCCTACATTGCTCCATCAAACACCGACTGACCTGCACACTGACTGTAGCATCGTTCAACTTGATGAGTTGTAGATCCTGATTCTTAGTTATTGCCCATACAAGAGGGGGGTTTGGGGGCTCCTCCCAGCGTGGGTAGCATCGTTCAACTTGATGAGTTGTGGAGTCTGATTTAGAGTTTTTGCCCTTACAAGAGGGGGTTCTGGGGGCTCCCTCCCAGCGTGGGTCCCGCTCCGCGGTCAATGGGCGGGGGTCCAAGGGGGGCCGCGCCCCTCGGACCAATTTTTTTTTGGGCCTTGTATAATTTTTTTATTTTCTTTCCCTCTTTTAACTATCGAAAAAGAGCAATAAAGCGTTTTGTTTAATGGTGGGGCTCATATTTCTTTCGATTGTTTCTTGCTCGAGGTTTTTGTAATACCCCTTCCCACAATTTTTCTATTTTTCTTTTTCTATTTCTTTCCCATGATTTTTTCAATGACTCCCCTACAACGATTTTTAGTGTTGTCGGGTCTCCAACGAGCCCCACAACGATTTATAGTGTTGTTCGGTCTTTCAACAACGATTTGTAGTATTTTCGGGCCTTCCTACAGTGATTTATAGTGTTTTCGGGTCTTTAACAAGTTCCACAGCGATTTATAGTGTTATCCGATCTTTCAACAGCGATTTATAGTATTGTCGGGCCTTCCTACAGTGATTTATAGTATTTTCGGGTCTTTAACAAGTCCCACAGCGATTTATAGTGTTATCTGATCTTTCAACAGTGATTTGTAGTATTGTCGGGCCTTCCTTCAGTGATTTGTAGTGTTTTCGGGTCTCCAACAAGCCCCACAGCGATTTATAGTGTTATATGATCTTCCAACAGTGATTTGTAGTATTGTTAGGCCTTCCTACAACGATTTCTAGTGTTTTTCGGCCTTCCAACGAGCCCAACATTGATTTATAGTGTTATCCGGCCTTCCAACAGCGATTTGTAGTATTGTCGGGCCTTTCTACAATGATTTGTAGTATTTTCGGGTCTCCAACAAGCTACACAATGATTTATAGTGTTATCGGGTCTTTCAATAGCGATTTGTAGTGTCTTCCGCAAATCACTATAGCGATTTGTAGTGCTTTTTGGGTCTCTATCGAGCCCCACAACGATTTATAGTGTTGGTGGATCTCACTATAGCGATTTGTAGTGTCTTCCTCAAATCATTATAGCGATTTGTAGTGTTATTCAGAAAGCAAATCGCTGTAAATCGTTACCCGAATTAGGACCAACTTGTCAGGGCCATATCTAACTAACCGAAGGTTATATTCCAAATCCGTAAAAAGTGGTGTCTTTGTTATTGAGTTAATTTATTCCTGTAAATTTTCAGCGATTTCTATGGTCATTTCATTCTCCATTTTAACTAAAAATCAGACCCCTATTATTCTGTATTGTGCAACCCAAAAACACTACAAATCACTATAATGATTTACGGAAGACACTACAAATCGTTGTTAGAAGGCCGGATAACACTATAAATTGTTGTTGGGCCCGTTGAAAGGCTGAAAAATACTATAAATCATTGTAGAAAGGCCCGATAATACTACAAATCGTTGTTGGAAGGCTGGATAACACTATAAATCGTTGTTGGGCTTGTTGGAGACTTGAAAACACTACAAATCGTTGTAGGAAGGCCTGACAATACTACAAATCGTTGTTGGAAGGTCAGATAACACTATAAATCATTGTTGGGCTCGTTGGAGACTCGAAAACACTATAAATTGCTGTAGGAAGGCCTGACAATACTACAAATCGTTGTTGGAAGATCGGATAACACTATAAATCGCTGAGGGACTTGTTAAAGACCCGAAAACACTATAAATCACTGTAGGAAGGCCCGACCATACTACAAATCGTTGTTGAAAGATCGGATAACACTATAAATCGTTGTTGGACTTGTTAAAGACCCGAAAATACTATAAATCATTGTAGGAAGGCCCGACAATACTATAAATCGCTGTTGAAAGACCGGACAACACTATAAATCGTTGTGGGGCTCGTTGGAGACTCGACAACACTAAAAATCGTTGTAGGGGAGTCATTGAAAAATCATGGGAAAGAAACAGAAAAAGAAAAATAGAAAAATTGTGGGAAGGGGTGTTACAAAAACCTTGAGAAAGAAATAACCGAAGGAAATATGAGCCCCACGATTAAACAAAACGCTTTATTGCTCTTTTTCGATAGTTAAAGGAGGGAAAGAAAAAAAAATTATACAAGGCCCCAAAAAAATTTGGTCCGGGGGGCGCTGCCCCCCGAGCCCCTCGCCAGGGGTAGCCCCCCTGTACCGCTGACCGCGTAGCGGGACCCGCGCCAGGGGGAGAGCCCCCGGACCCCCCTTTTGTAAGGGCAAAAACTCGAAATCAGGCTCCACAACTCATCAAGTTGAACGATGCTACCCACGCTGGGAGGAGCCTTCAAACCCCCCTTCTATAAAGGCAAAAACTATGAATCAAGCTCTACAACTCATCAAGTTGAATGATGCTATCCACGCTGGGAGGAGTCCCCAAACCCTCCTCCTGTAAGGGCAAAAACTCTGAATCAAGCTCCATAACTCATCAAGTTGAATGATGCTATCCACGCTGGGAGGAGCCCTCAGACCCCCCCTTCTGTAAGGGTAAAAACTCTGAATCAGGCTCCACAACTCTTCAAGTTGAATGATGCTACTCATGCTGAGAGGTGCCCCCAAACCCCTCTCCTGTAAGAGTAAAAACTCTGAATCAGGATCCACAACTCATTTAGTTGAATGATTCTACCCACGCTGAGAGGAGCCCCCAAACCCTCCTCCTGTAAGGGTAAAAACTCTGAATCAGGCTCCACAACAGTTAATGTGCAGCTCAGTCGGTGCTCGATGGAGCAATGTAGGATCTTCTACTGGATGTGCACAGAAGCAGAAAGAGAAGGGAGAGAGTGAGTGAGAGGGTTGATGTTCATGGCGTCCTCGAGGGGAGATTTCTTTCTCGGATAATCCTGCAGTGCAGAGACTGAGTCTTAAATAATCATCTTCGGGGCACTTAAGTCTTTACAACCACTCCTTTTCTAGAATCGTCATTTTTTTTGGCACCAATGGAGGAGAGGGTACTTAAGTCTTTGCAATCACATCAAACTCCAACGTTAATTAATGCTGACAAACATGGGGATACGAGACACACATGCTTAAATATGTGGTGCTTTTTGGGACCTTCGAGCATGAGATGCCCTGTTTAGAGGGGTAACATATAATCTGCTTCGCCCAGACGTGGACCAGGGTCATAGATCCAACCAATTAACAACTCGGAGCTTCAAAAGTAGGTAATGATAATATCTGATAGATGTATTTTACATGTATTTTTTTTTGTCTTGTCTCTTGTAAGCTAATTAGGTAATAATAAATATCTGTTGGATGTACCAACCGTGGGTCTCTGCTCGTCTGGCAGAAGCAGCTAGTGCACGTCACCTTGTATTTTTTTTTCTAGGGGTGATTCATATTATTCTCTGTATAGATAGACTCGCTCCGTCTCTCTCCAGTGGGATTGAGGATGGCCTCCTTGATTGCCTCAAAGTCGGTGAGTTTTTCTCTTTTTTCTTGAATTTCACTCTTTTTTTGGTCCATTTGTTTGTTATGTTGGTTATTTGAGTGTGTTAGTCAAAACCAATTTCTTTTTTTTATGTGTGTTTTTTGGATTCATTGTGTCCATCACCCTGTTTTTCCGTGGCTGTTTACTTTTTTTTTTTTTTGGGGGGGGGGGGGGGGGGGGGCATATTGGTTTTTGTATTTAGGGGGCGTTTGCATGTCAAGAAATAGGGTGCCTTTTCGTGGATCCTTCAGACACATAAATGGAATCGGACCCACAGGGAAACCGTATCTGTAAAAATAGATTCATCTAGTGTGTAGAATAGCATGCCCGTCAAGGGTTTTTTTGTGAAACCGGTGGATTGCACTGTTTACTTTGTCACTGTAGGCCCCATGTTAACGCACACCCATCCATGTGTTTCTGCAAAGACAGCCCACTTGCCGTGACACACAAAACACACCCTTAGGGTACGTTTGATGACTTGTCCAAAGTTGGACGAAATGAACAAAAAGAATGGAACAAAACATTGGTTTTATTCATTCTGAAATAATTGTTTCAAGTCCAATGTTTGTTTGGACGGTAAGAACCACGGTTTTTTTGAGAAAAATATTAGAATTATAATGGAAATTTCAAATTTCATGTACGAGCCTTTGTGTCTACATATGTATATGAATGTGAACGTAAAAATTTATGTATACGTATGTGTTAGCCTAATATATATATATATATATATATATATTTCTTTTAACAATTTATTTAATAAAAGAGTTTTCTTTTGTTTAAAATATTTTAATAATAATAAAAAATTAAGAAAATGGATTTAAAAGCTTAAATTAATTTCATAAAACATAAGTTAGAAATGATGCTTTTAAAAATTTAAAAGCCTAACTTTAAAATGAAAACTAATGAGGTTTTTGAAAAGAGTCAATTGAAATTTTACAAAGAAACAAGAAAGGTGTTCAAAATTTTCAAAAAGAATGTTGTTTTGGGGATTAAAAAAAAGTGGTTAGCATATGGCCCACGTGAGCATGAGCTGAGCCCATGCTACTTCAAAGAAAAAAAAATTGAATTCAATCATGCATTTAATTTTTATTTTTAAAAAGTCAAAAAAGCAAGAGACAAAAAGCCCATGAATTAAGGAGAGTAGTTGGGAGTGGTTGGCCCATACTAAGAAGCTAGAATTCTTCAAAATACTTTGAAAATAAAGCAAACAAACAGCAATGGTGTGATAATAAGGCTGGTAAACAAGCTGAATGTATTGAAAAGAGGGTGTTTCAACCTCCCCTCATTCTTGTGGGGTGCTTGAGCTCATGTTGAGTCTGAGTTAGACAAGCTGAGCTCGAGTTGGCTCATTAACCAGCACTTTTTAAAATTGAAAAATGATAGAAATTGTACTTTAAACAGACTGACCCATGCTCAAACTGGCCCATTTACAAAATAAATACATTTTTAAAATCTGTAAGCAGTGAGATTTATACTCTTGAACTTATTGTTTAACCATCTGCACTCTACAATGCAAAATACATTCTAGATATATTTATTAGTAGCAACCAGGTTTTCGTGTTGGGTGCGGTTTGTTCGGATTATAAATCCGAAAAAAGAGTTAATGGTGGACAGATACAAACAGAACTAACAATGTGGTGAAGAATGCCATTGAATATACGGATGTAACGCGTTCCCTAAGTGGTGGATGATGTTAATTGTCATCTTATCCTCATATTCCTGAAAATAGTGTTTGCATTTATTGAAGCCTGATCAAGTAAAATAAATATAATATTGTTGAAAGCAATATTGATATTTAAAGAAAATCATGATATATTCGGTAACCATTTTGAGTGCTTTGTTTTTATATAAATTATAAAAAAGAAAAGGAAATATTTTTTTGTTACTAAATAAGGGCTTCTATTTACAACAAAGGTGATGATTTGACATCAAAACTTAATTAGTATTACAAACGGATCGCATAATGGTGAATCATGTCACATCTTAATCTGAATCTCAAATTCAAACTGTTGATCTGATCCGAATCCAACGAGGTAGGGTTGAATTCAGATTAAAAAAATATGTGGTACTACTCGATCAGGCAAATAAATGTTAAAAACAAGCTCTTTACATGTAGGATTGCATTTTGATCGAAAAACAATTTAATTTGACATAAGTGAAAGTGATCCAAATGCACATTCAGATCTTATAACTTTAAGGATCCAAGTCTGACATTAGCATGTTGGGTTCAGGTTGATATTCAGCTCTATCCAAATGCACGTTACCTTGTGTTGGGACATTTTTGAATCCAAATGGTTCAAATCTTAAAATGATGGATGTTTGTATGTTGAGATAGAGGATAAGGATGAGCCTTAGTCCTATCCGGACATTCAGATAAAAAGAGAGAAAGACCGGAGGACAGACCAAAAGAGAAATGGTTGAAGTGATTAGATGGCAAAATGTTTTTTCTGTCCAGTGATCAACAGAAAAAAGTTTTTGTTGTGAAAAAAAATTGAGAAAATTAGTGAATTTGGTTGTTTTGGACATTTTCGAAGGTTTTTTTTAGAATTATATGGGTTTTACCTATCGTAGGATTTTTTAAAGTTAGGGTGTGAAAAGGTATATCGGACTCGGATCAGATATCGGACCATATCCAATCCATTTCAAGCCCTAATACGAATCCATCTTTTCATGTATGTACAATTTGGGGAATATTAATATATTCACCCAGACCCTGAACCAGGGTCTTTGATTGCTGATGGAAAGTGAGAAAGACAATCGCAACCATCCACCACCCTTTGGTATTAATGCTGATGGAAAGTGAGGGGACAGCTCTAGCTGTCAGTCATTGCTCTCAACTGCTCAACTGTACTGGTTTTTTTCTCAGTACGGCTGACTCGTCGATAATATCTACAAATGGTATTCTCTTTTCTCGGATGAAAAATAGTACATTATCATCATAAAACGAGTGGCTGTGGCTCTCTCCATTCGAGCTTAGGGTCCGACACACATTGCTTTTAAAAAACAGAGCATGATCAAGAGGTACAGAGTGAGAGAGGTAGGAGGAAAATCTGGGAATTGGACGAGCTGGAGCGATGGCTCAATTTCCCGTGGAGTACCTGCTCAATAAGTTGGAAGCCTTGGTGATGGGCGAAGTGCAGCTGCTGAGAGGAGTTGGAGATGAAGTGGACGAATTGAAGAGGGAATTGAGAAGCATGCAATCCTTTTTAAAGGATGCTGATAGAAGAAAGGATGGTGATGATACTATAAAGGAGTGGGTCGAACAAGTGAGGGATGTTGCATATGATATCGAGGACGCCCTTGATGAGTTTCTGCTTCGATTTGGAGGACAACAATCAAGTGGGGTTAGGGCCTCCATCAAAAAGGTTTCTCACTCACCGTCGCGTTGGAGAACCCGTCGTAAACTTGCAAAAAAAATGCAATCCATCAAGACCAGAGTGGCGAGCCTCAATGAAAGACGAAATAGATATTCTTTCAAGGAATTGCAAGAAGGAATTGCTTTTGAAGGGCTCCAAAATCGCCGAGAAGCGCCTCATGATGAACAACTAAATTTGGTGGGAATCGACGGAGACATCACAAAAGTAATAGGGTGGTTGACAGGGGGAGACCAACAACTTACACCAATTTCTCTGGTCGGGATGGGAGGTTCAGGGAAGACTGCCCTGGCAAGGAAAGTCTTTAATCACCAAGCAGTAAAGAGACACTTTGAATGTTATGCTTGGGTTTCTGTCTCCCAATCTTTCAATGTTCAAAATATTCTAGTATCCTGCATAAGAGATTTTTACAACTCAAGGAGCGAGTTTTACGAGTCAAGGAAAGAGATTTGTCCACGTGGCATAGAGAAGATGGACATTTCAAGACTCCAGCGAACGCTCGGTTCTTACCTTCAAAATAAAAGGTACGTTCTTGTGTTAGATGATGTGTGGAGCAAAACTGATTTAGATGAGATTCAATCTGCATTACCAATCACTATGCGTGGAAGTAGAATCATGATCACAACTCGCAAAAATGATGTTACTCACCCAATAGAAGATAGAGTTGGTTTGATGGGCCATGTCCACAGCCTAAAACCCCTAACTAATAAAACAGCAATGCGCCTATTTTGTAAGAAGGCATTCAGAGATGAGCCTCAAAATATTTGATCTTAAAAAAGTATGCAATGATTTGGGAAAAAGATGTGACGGTTTACCTCTTGCCATTGTAGTCTTAGGAGGTATTATGTGGCGCAAAAGGAAATCTGAACATGAATGGAGAATTGTTCATGATAGCCTTAGTTCAAACTTGAATGATGGCGATCATCCTTTGGGTAGAGTGGGGTCAATCCTTTCTTTGAGTTTTGACGAGTTACCCTTGCACCTTAAATCTTGTTATTTGTATTGTGGTGTCTTTCCAGAGGATTATTTAATTAAAACAAATAAGCTGGTCAGACTATGGGTGGCTGAGGGCCTCGTAGAAAACAAAGTGGGCATAGCATTAGAGGAGTTAGGGAAGCAGTACCTTGACGAGCTTATACAAAGGAGCTTACTCCAAACTGTGAGCTGGAAGGCAGGAGAACTTGGAATAAATTCATGCCGAATTCATGACCTTTTGCGTGAATTAATTATATCCACATCAAAGAATCAGAACTTTTGCACTGTTTTAACAAAGGAAAGTGCAGGGATTAATGAACGAATTAGGCGTTTGTCACTCCACAATGACAGTTATGATATCATTTCGTTGAGCAATAAAAGTGCATCGCATATTCGCTCCCTACTCTTGTTTGAGAAAGGTACCATGCCTTCTTCCTTCTTTACTAGGCTTTCCTGTTTAAGATTAATGAGGGTGTTGGATCTAGAAGGCATTCCCATTAAAGAACTGCCTGCTGCTCTGGGTGATTTATTTCATTTGAGATACCTGAACTTGAGTCGCACTAATATCAGGAGACTCCCAAGCTCCTTCGGGAAGCTCCACAACCTACAAACATTAGATATCCGAGAAACCCCAATTAAAACTCTACCAGAGGAAACATCAAACATGAAGAGCTTGCACTACTTATGTGCTCTTCCGCTTGTTAATTTCCCGCCTACCTTCGAGCAGTTGGTGGGATGTGAAATGCCAAAGGGAATATGCATGGTTACAGACCTTCAAAAACTCTTGGGCATAAATGCTACTATAGAGATTGTTCAAAGGATCGGTAACTTGACCAAACTGAAAAATCTTGCGATATTCATGGTGAGAAGGGAACATGAGAGTCACCTTTGTGCGTCCATTGCAAATATGAAAGACCTGATTACACTCCGTGTAGTTGGTAATGGGGAGGAAGAGCCTCTCCAACTGAAATATTTGTTGCACCCACCAAGTCGTCTTGAAGATATCCAAATAATTGCACCTCTAAATGAGTTGCCATGTTGGATCGGTTCCCTCAGCAACCTCGCTAGGTTGACACTGGCCTTTTCCAGATTAAGCCAAGATCCATTTTCTTCTCTTCAATGGTTGCCAAATTTAGTGGATCTTTACCTCTCCGAGGCTTACGACGGGAAAGAATTACGGTGCGACAGATCAGGAGGTTTTCCCAAGCTAAAGGATCTCAATCTTGTAGGACTTGCAAGATTAGAAAATGTGTGGGTGGAAGAGACAGCGATGCCCAAACTTCAAAAGCTATGGATCAAAGAATGCAAGGAGATGAAGAGGGTGCCTCGTGGAATTCAACACATCAACACCATCCGACAACTTCATTTGGCAAATACGTCGGTGGAGCTGATAGATAGCATACAAAGGCATGGAGGGAAAGATCACTCCATGGTCAAACACATTCCTAAAATCATCCTGGCTAACCAACTTGAAGATGGGACATGGTACGCCAGGCGGCTCGAGTGAAGTAGGATCGTAACAACAAAGGATCCCAAGCAACCGTGAGGAAGCATGATCAGGTGAACTCACATATTTCAGAAAATTTTATTCACAGGTGTGCTTTTTGTATTTCACTTCTTTTCCAACTTTTTACTTTGCTTCATTCCCTTGAGATTTCATATGATTTTGTACTTCCAATGTAGCTAGGCATCCCGTGAGAGAGAGAGAAGTCACACCCTTTCCATTTGACAATCTTATTGCAAGTCAATAATTGCTTAAAGATGCTTTTCGTTAGCCTACTTTAAGCCCTTTTACATGTTGGTCTTGAGCTTCATTCTCTTTTATTAATTTATAATTTTATATATGCTTTACTGTCTTCAAATTATGTTCTATAGGACAATAAAAAATGTTTGATTTGACATTTTATGGTATTCTTGAGGATTTAAGGTACTAATATTTTGTGGATTTATACTGCCATAAAAACCCAATTTGTGGTTTGATATTCTCCAAGTCATTGAAATGTTTGATGTATATTATCGTTGAAATAAAATGCAGTCTGTGTTCTTTCAGTAATTCACAAGCTGTGGAGATGTTATAGTTTTATGAGATGGTGGAATGAGATGGCGGAATGAGATGGCTAGGTCTTTTCTTTTTTTGTTTATAAGTTCAGATCCAGTTCGAAACTTGGTTTGAAATAATATATGCACATGTATGAAATGAAATGAGTGCCTTTTGCAGGTTGATCCAAATTTCTTTTTTTTCTTTTTGTGAGAATTGCTCTGGTATGAAATTTCACAAACCATACCGGGCTTCATATATTAATCTGACTCTTCAGGTTCAACCTGGATTTTAATAGCATCTTCTTATTTATCACTAAACCTTGACCCTATAAGGTCTGGGGCAAACTCGACCCGTACCCATAAATCATGGTGTTCCCTGTGTTTTCTATGTCAATCCTAACCACTTAGGGGTGTCAACGGGCCGTGTTTGGTTCAGACCCATTGTGAACCAGATTTGATCTGACCCCAAATTTTGTGTATGGTATCAGGTCTGGACTTGCACTACAAGAAACCTGTGGATTAGCACTACAAGAAACCTGTGGATTTCGCGCTTCAGGTGGGACGGTTTAAATCGAAAATTAGCGACTAAATTAGCGAAGAAATTTTTTCGTCGCTAATCCGTCGCTATTTAACGACGGATTAGTGATGGAAAAATTTTCTCGTTAATTTCGTCGCTAATTGGTATTTTTTTGTAGTGTTTTGGTTACGAAAAAATTTTGTCGCTAATCCATCGCTAAGTAGTGACGGATTTAGCGAGGGAAATATTTTCGTCGTTACTTTTGCAAATATTTCGAAAGTTAGCTACAAATAGTTTTCTCTCGCTAATCCGTCGCAAATTTACGACGAAAAAAATCCGTCATAAATTTTTGTCGCTAATTAGCATTTTTCTTGTAGTGTTGAGTCTAATTGAACCCAATATAAGAGAAATCATACCCAGACTCATTAAGAACTACATGTACCAGACTCCGGCCATAATATACCCCAGACCAAGTATTAATCAGACATTCGGGTATCGGGTCTTCTTATTTATCACCATACTCAGACCCTATATGGTTTGGTATGGATCGGGTCCTGGTAAATCTGACCCGTTGACACCCCTATAACAACTGCGAGGGTTTTACAGGAAATTATATTTATTGGGGTTATTGTTTGTTTAACGGATTGGCTTGAGATGGGTGATCAGATAAAGTTGCTCGTAGATCTGTCCAGTTTTTCGATCGTGAATTTAATGGATTTTTTCTTCTTCTTTTCCTTTGAGGAAATCCAAAATACAAAGAAGGTTTATGTCCAAAGGTAAAAATCTCAGCTATAGTTATTTTGAAATGCACCAGTTGTGTTTGACATGGTGGCCGTAAGAAGAAGGAATCGCCTAATGTTTCTAAAAGGCACGCTTTAGTGACCAAGCCGGTTTCTAAAAATTGTTGTTCCCAGCAATTTTCTATCTAAAACACAAAAGATCACTGTGTGCAATGGGGAAAGTTACACAATAAATTTACTGGATTACTGAGTATTTTGTAAACCGGGCCGGATTACTGGATTTGCTCTTAATTTCTAGCTAGATTACTCAAAACAATCGACAGTACAAACCTGGTCAATTGGAATTGTCCCTATTGTTACAAGCGTGCAACTCACAAAGAGATAAATAAAAAGATTGAATGCATTGTGGGTGTCAAACATTTGAAGGAATAGGAAAAATTACATACTAGAGATCTAAGGAGCAAATCAAACATCATTTTGGCCTCATTCAAAATGAATGAAGAAATGGCATATTGGGGGTGATGAATAAAGTACTCTATCTGTCACTCCATCAAACTTGATGGCTTATATCTTTGTCAAATAGATTGCCATTAGTAGCAAAACAAAATTATTATGCATACTTATGTCAGTATCTCATCTATTTTTAAGGGCTTGGGTATCCGTGACCCCACCTGTAAGTGCCAAGTTGGCAATATCAAATCATCATGACTGGAAAGTGATAAGAGCAGAAATAGATTCCAGTATTTTCTATAACTTACCACTTTTTATAATAGTCTAACTCATCCCACATAATATGCATTTTACTAAGGTACTCACTAAGAGGAACATCGTCTTTTTTTAAATCATGTATGCCCAGAGACAATTGATACATTCGGGTAATATTATATTTTTTTTCATATTGTTTTCAAACATCTTTGGCAGTATAAAGAAACTTTTTTTGTTTTATAGAGTTAAGTAACCATGAAATAACTAAGTCATTATTAAATTTTCAATCATCATATTTTGGATCTAATGTACCGAGATTAGCAATTTTCTCATTTATAAAGTCAAGTTTAGATTTGTCACTCAAATAGAGTGAAACGGTTTTAGACCAAGCAATGAAGTTTGTCTCATTTAACAATATGAAAGTGATTTTAGAGCTAAGGTTGACCTGTTCGTGCACAAAAATAGTTGTGCTGGATGAAGACTGTTTGGACAAATCTCTATTCTTTGATGTGCAACAGCAAACAACGAAGCAAAGGATACAGTTGTAATATGATAATTTTCGAAACTATAGACACAAACAGGCAACAATTGCAAATCTGGAGAAAAAAATGGCAATATTGATCTCCAATGAGAATGTAGCAGCAACTGCGTCTGAAAAAGCAGCAGCAACTAGAACGTTCTGACATAAAAACAAACACAAACAGGGAAAGTAGTAGCAATTGTGCCTGAAAAAGCAGCAATATTAAATTTGCAATATTGATCTCTGATGGGACAATGTTTTAAATCTGAAGACTGGGAATAGTGGCGTCTGAAATATGCAGACTGAAAATAGCAGAGTCTGAAATCTACAGATTGAGAGCAATTTTGAGCTTTGATACCATGTGAAATAAAGGAACACATCAAAGAAGCAAAGGAGAAGACTTTACGTGGTTCGGTCAGTATGGCCTACATCCACGGTACAACCAAAGTGATCATTTTTCATATATAAAACTATCAATACAAAGGGCATAATATAGCTCAGCCATAAGAGGCGATAAACATAAAGAAAATGAAAAGCAAATCTTTCCAAAAAGGAGAAAAGAAAAGCAGCTCATGTTGCACAAAAAAGGAAAGACAAACTTAACAAAAAATATTCTCTTGTTCATGGGACATGAGAAAATCTGGTTGGAGAAAAGTCATATCTGACTCTCATTGTATAAAGGATATGCTTTGTGGCTCCAAGTTTAGTGGTTGGGAACCTCAAAATCAATATTAGCATTGTTGTAGGAGCATTTTGGGCTCCACTCAAACATCATGAATGTGAAATTCTTTATTTCTTTTATTTTTGGTTATTTGATAAGCAAACTGGGGGTGACCCTCGTGGGATTCGAACTTGTGACCTCTGTTATGCGCAACTTTACCATTTGACCTTTCATTGGATCTCTCGTTATGGGCATATGCCATGTTTAGTAATTACCATTCCCATGAACCTCAGCATTTCATTGAGGGTGCACAGATCAGATGCAATCACATTCAGTGTAGCCATCCTCGGCGATTCATCAACTAAATCATTGTCGATGAATCAACGACTCTCATCCAAAATAATTTCCGACCATGATTTTCATTGAAATCATTGGATCTTCAAGTTGCCAATTAAATTGGGGGACAAAAATTAATTCGATATTGATATTTGAGGAAAAAATTCATATTCAGGGCAAGTATCAAATTTGAGATCCATATTTGGGGCAAAAATCCCATTCAAGATCCATATTTAAGGCAAAAAATCATGATTTTTGATATAATTTCATAATTGAATCCATATTCTGGCAAAAATCACTATAAACTTGTTAAAACATGAAAAATGATGAACGGATCGGGTCATGCGATCCAAAACAAAGTAATTCGACCCATTATCCATGACCGTCCAAGTTGTCCGCACATCGTCATCAAACAACATGGACATTTGAAATATAGCATTTGAGTACGGTCCAAACAAACGTTGGACTTGGAACAATTGTTAAGAACCAATGTTCTGTTCCGTTTTTTTTTTGTTCGTTCTGTTCAACCTTGAACAAGCCATCAAACATAGCCTTAAGGACACCCTTCTTAGATATTAAACCCAAGGTGAGTGCCATAACCCCCAAAGGACACCCACCAAGCAAACGGCGGGTATAATTCAAATAAAAATAGATTTATGGATTTCATGTATGGGTTTCCAACGTATTACATCAAGTACCACCCTAACCACTTAGGGGTGTCAACGGGAGGGGTTTGGTTCGGACCCAAGTGAAACCAAACTTGGCCCCAAATTTTGGGTATGGTATCGGGTCTGAACTTGAGTCTAATTGAACTCAATGTAAGATAAACCATACTCGGACGTGTTAAGAATTACATAAACCAGACCTGGGCCATACAATATTTTTTTATCATTTTTACATTGAAAAATTAGGGGTCTTAATCGGAAGTCCGGTTGGGCCAGAGTCTGGTATAAAATTTCACAAACTATACCCCAGACCATGTATTAATCGGACCTTTGGATCTGGACCCAGGACTTAATCGGGTCTTCTTATTTATCACCATATTCGAACCCTATACCTATAGGGTTTGGTTTGAATCAGGTCCCGGTATACCCGATTCGTTGACACCCCTATAACCACTGCGAGGGTTTTACAGGAAATCATATTTGATATCATCTTAACTTTATCACAGGTTTATCAATAGAAAATAAATAAGGGTCATTGCAAAGTGGGTCCCATGTCATGGTACAATGACGTCCATGCCATGGATATGCATCAAACCGTTTATACTATACGTCGTCCAGGGTTGACAGTGACTTTTTTTCTATTTTTTAATGACGTGGTACTCTCGGCGTGAATCGGGTCACTTAATGGGCCTGTCCTGCAAGATTAACTTTGGGTCGACAAGCAACATTTTTTTTACCAATGGAGGCACTGCTTGTCTGGTTGGAGGAGCTAGCGTACGTTATCTTGTGTTGGGACGTTGTAAGTTCAAATCCAAAAGGTTCGAATCTTAAAATGCGAGATGTATATAGAGATAGAGGATAAGGATGAGCCTTGGGCTTATTTGGATATTCAGGGTCAGATACGCCAAAAAGTTTTTGCAGGTTTTGGGAAAAAAATTTACCTTTCAGATCAAAAGAAAGACCGAAAGATAAATGGTTGAAGGGAGACCGCAAAAACTTTTGTCATCCGGTGATTAGATGGCAAAAAGTTTCTACTGTCTAGAAGCAGGATGACAAAAATTTTTGTTGTTTGATGATCTAATAACAAAAAAGTATTTGCGTCAGACCCAAAGGGAAGCCAACTAAAGGAGGACAGTAAAAACTCTTGCCGTCAACGGGAAAAAGTTTTTGTGGTGAAAAATATTGAAAAATTAGTGAATTTTGGTGTTTTGGACATTTTTAAAGGTTTTTCTTAGAATTATATGGGTTGATGTTTTCAAAATATCATCATAAGATAAAATATCGCCATATTATCATGACAGTTTTTGGAAAAACTCTTTCATATTTGTTTCTTTTATATTTTAAATCCTTTAAAATATGTTTTTTTTATTAATTTTTTGAAAAAAAAAATTATGCAAAACTTATTATTATTTTTTAACTTTTTTTGTTGTTATTTATATTTTTAATTTTTTTTTTAAACTCCCAAAAAATCTCATCACCCAGATAATACTTGAATGGTATAGGTGACTATGGTATGAAGTTATCTAACATTTTTAGCTCAAATCAGAAACGAGTTCATATTGTGCCCAAGTACAAGCACAGTGTTACTAGTAAAACTGACGCTAAAGCCGAGCAGCTTGTCTCAAATCAAGGGGAGTTTGAAATGTTCTAATGTATGCGGTACTTTCTAATCAACAAGAAGATCCTTGTGAATTATTCTCATGGAGCTTCTCATGGTCATTATTGCACCAATTTTTTATGGTTTTTATGCACCTCTTCAATAAAAAAATTCTAACAACTGTGAAAATTTAAACTCTAATTTCAAGTTATACTAAGAAGCCAGAATTCTTCAAAATACATTGAAACTATAGCAAACAAATAGCAATGGTGTGATTATGTCGCAACTTGATAATAGGGCTGGTAGGGTGTTCAACCTCCCCTCATTCTTGTGGTGTGCTTAAGCTCATGCATGGTGAGCCTGAGTTAAACAAGCTGAGCTCGTGTTGGCTCATTAACCAACACTTTTTAAAACTGAAAAATAATAGAAATTGTACTTTAAACAGACTGACTCATGCTCAAACTGGCCAATTTACAAAATAAATACATTTTTAAAATATGTAAGCAGTGGGATTTATACTCTTGAACTTATTGTTTAACCATCTGCACTGTACAATGCAAAATACATTCTGGTTTTCGTGTTGGGTGCGGTTTGTTCGGTTTATAAATCCGAAAAAAGAGTTAATGGTGGTGGACAGATACAAACAGAACTAACAATGTGGTGAAGAATGGCATTGAATATACGGATGTAACGTGTTCCCTATGTGGTGGATGATGTTAATTGTCATCTTATCATCATATTACTGAAAGTAGTGATTGCATTTATTTAATCCCTGATCAAGTAAAATAAATATAATATTGTTGAAAGCAATATATTGATATTTAAAGAAAATCATGATATATTCGGTAACAATTTTTTTTTGCATTGAAATATTTTTTGTTACCAACTAAGAGCATCTATTTACAACAATGATGATGATTTGACATGTAGGAAGACACAAGGACATCAAGTTTGTATTAATATGGTTTCTAATGTAATAGTGAAGCCATAATTAGTATTACAAACGGATAGCATAATGGTGAATCATGTCACATCCTAATCTGATTCTCAAATTCAAACTGTTGATCTGTTCTGAATCCAACGAGGTATGGTTGAATTCAGATTGAAAAAATATGTGGTACTACTCGATCAGGTAAATAAATGTTAAAAACGAGCTCTTTACATGTATGATTGCATTTTGATCCGAATCCAACATTGATCGGAACAATTTAATTTGACATATGTGAATGTGATTTAATTGCACATTCGGATCTTACTTTAAGGATCCAAGTCTGACATTAGCATGTTGGGTTCAGGTTGATATTCAGCTCTATCCAACCTGTTTTTCTCTCTATCAAGGGTAGAAGTGTCATTCTTTGGTTAAAACCTTTTTAGTTTTTTCATTCTTGGTTAAAAAAACTGAGGTATGATCCTTGTGGAGATTAGAACCCCAGACAACTATGTTATGACAGTGCCCCTCACAGTCTAGCTATCTCTTTTGACATTGAACCATCCCAACTTAATTTCTCCACGAGCAACTAAAATACAACTATATTGGTCAAGTATAGTTAGAAAAAAAATCATAATAAGAATTTCAGACAATGTCGTGAATGACCCTAATTTTTATTAGAAATACCATAGCTAACTACAAGTTAGAAAATATAACGAACAAGGCCAAATTATTGTTTACTCGATACATTTTACCTTTGTCACCTAAAAATTTAGGCACTTAATTTTTCTTGCGACGACTTACACGGGGACCAATTTTTTCAGGCAATAATTACATGGCGCCTGATTTTTCAGGCAACAATTACATGACAAAGGTGTCTAATTTGTTGGGTGACAAAAGAGTAAAACTATCAACAACAAAAATCAAGGTCAATTTGAGTAGTAAATTGGAGTGGTGCCAAAAGTGACCATCTACGTCATTTCTGGTAAGATTTTTTAGGGAGTTAACAGAGTTTAAAACCAGACTTTTGATGAGTACATATACTCGTTGGACTCAAATCCGACTCACAATACAAATCAAGGATGTAAACATGTGGGATTGGGTTCATATATAGGCCATACTACATCCTCCATGAGTAACCGGATATGACTTAATAGACTTTGGATCGGAATTCGGATGAGAAAACCGATATACTTCTGAAAAAATGTAGTACTTTTAGAATATCGTCTATGTATAGGATCACGATTCGGTGATGATATTAACATGACATTAAGATTTGTTTGTATTTGTATTATTCGTTTATATGATTATAAAGTTTCTATATTTTCAAATATCATATATGCCTATATTTTCTTGTGTTTATCTTGGGAAAAAATAAATGCATCTAATTTATCGTGAAATTCTCCCTTCCACGATATGAGACTTGTGACATTTGGTAATTCCTGACCGAAATTAATCAAAGATGAGCATTTTTTTTTATTGTTATGTTTTTGTTATTGAAAACCACAACCTGACCGAAGCACGAGATAAAGAGAAGAAGAAACAAGAGAAGATGAAAAAAAAAACATAATACCGAGATACAAAGCTCTCAAAACCCTAATCTCTGATACACTTGAAACACTCTCATACTCAACTTTCAAAGGAGGCTGCTATATATATTTGCTACAGTAGCAAATGGGACGAATCCAATAAAAATCACTAAACCCAGACCCTATAGGGTTTGGTACGGGTCAAACCCGACCCATACATATAAATCAAGGGGTTCCCTGTGTTTTAATTTAGGACATGGTAAATAACAAAGTTGGTTTGCAATGTCAATCCTGAATGCAGAAAATGATATTTAATTTTATTAATGACGAGGAACCTGCCTAGAAAAAGGGGTCACTTAAGGATACCCTACTTGGATATTAAACCCAAGGTGAGTGCCTTAACCGCAAAGGATACCCACCAAGCACACGACGGGTATAATTCCAATAAAAATGGATTTATGGATTTCATGTAACCGTATTATATCAAGTACCACCCTAACCACAGAGGTGTGTCAACGGGAGGGGTTTGGTTCCGACCCAAGGGAAACCAGACCTGGCCCCAAATTTTGGGTATGGTATCGGGTGTGGACTTGAGTCTAATTGAACCCAATATAAGATAAACCATAGTCGGACCTGTTAGAACTACATAAACCAGACCTGGGCCATACAGTATTTTTTTATCATTTTTACATTGAAAAATTGTGGGTCTTAATCGGAACTCCGGTTTGGGCCGAGTCTGGTATAAAATTTCACAAACTATACCCCAGACCATGTATTAATATCGGACCTTTGGATTCAGACCCATGACTTAATCGGGTCTTCTCATTTATCACAATACTCGAACCCTATACCCATAGGGTTTGGTGTGGATCGGGTCCTGCTATACCCGATCCGTTGACACCCTACAGGAAATTATATTTGATACCATCTGCATCGTAACTTCATCACAGGTTTATTTATAGAAAATAAATAAGGGTCATTGTAAAGTGGGTCCCATGTCATGGTACAATGATGTCCATGCCATGGTCGGACAGTGACTTTTTTCGCGAGCGTGAATCGGGTCACTTAATGGCCCTGTCCTGCAAGGTAAACTTTGGGTCGACAACCAGCCTTTTTTTTACCAATCGGGGCTCTGCTTGGTAAGAGGAGCTAGCGTACGTTACCTTCTGTTGGGACGTTGTAAGTTCAAATCCCAATGGTTTGAATCTTAAAATGCAAGATGTATGTAGGGATAGAGGATAAGGATGAGCCTTAGGCCTATTTGGATATTCAGGGTAACATTGTGCAAAAAGTTTTTGCCGTCGTATAGTAGATGGGAAATAATTTTGCCGCTCGGATCAAAAGAGAGAAAAACCAAAGGGCAGACCAAAAGAGAAATGGTTGAAGGACGGCAAAAACTTTTGTCATCCGGTGATTAGATGGCAACAAGGTTTTACTGTCTAGACTAAAAGGAGATCTACAAATTTTTTTGTAATTTGATGATCTAATAACAAAAAAGTATTTGTCGTCCGAACCAAAAGGAAGCCATCTAAAGGAGGACAGTAAAAACTTTTGCTGTCAACGGAAAAAACTTTAGTGAATTTTGGACATTTTTAAAGTTTTTTCTTAAAATTATATGGGTTGTACCCATCTTTAAGGGATTTTTTAAGTGAAGGTGTGCGGAATGAACTAAGATTTTGGGATTTTGAGATCTTGAAAAAACAATAAAAAAACATATAGTACTCAGATCAGATATCCCATCATATATATCCAATTCATTTTCAGCTCTAATACTAATCGATCTTTTCATATATATGTACAGTTTGGCGAGCATTAATATTTTCACCCAGACCTGGAGCAGGGTCTTTGATTGCTGATGGAAAGTGAGAAAGGCAATGGTAACCATCTACCACCCATTAATGCTACTAACCAAATATGTTACTAACTACATTCAGAGGTTTGCAATATATTTGTATTAATGTCAAGAGTCTCGTCCAGATATGTTGCAAATCTTCTTAATAATTTTAACTATATTTAGAGGTTAGTAATATATTTGTACAAATGTGTGAAGGCTTGCTCAAACGTATTATAAATGTCTTTGATGATTTTTACCATATTTTGGAGGTTCTCAACATGTTTGTGCAAATGTCATGAGGTTCACACAAATATGTTGTGAATCTCTTTGATAATTCTAACTATATTTAAAATTTCATAACATGTTTGTGGGAATGTTAAAGCAATTTGTGCAAATATGCTCTGAAGAAAAAAATTCTTAAAAAACCAAGCATCAATGGCTTCGAATATGCTGGAGATTTTGGTATATATTTAGGTTTTGCACAATGTTATTTAGATAGGACAATACAATCATTTTTTATTTTATTGTTTTCATGGATGTTTTGTTTTGTTTTGTTTTTTTGTTGGAAACCATGGTGCTTGATTTTTTCTTGGTAACGATATACATAACATTTGATTTTTTTAGGCAATAATTTAGACAAGCGGTTAATTTTTTAAGCAAAAACATGATGAAATCGTTAGAAAAAAATGGAAGATTATTGTCATATTTCGAGTCTGGGTGGGTTGGGGGTAGAGCTGGTAAATGAACCAAACAGCTTGTGACTCGGCTTGGTTCAACTTGTCATGAACTCATTCATGATTAGCTCATATACCTTGTGAGCCAAGCCACGAGCAACTCGTTTGGCTTAAGTGAGGCAAGCATGAACACAAGGTGTTCGGATCATATAGATAAAAATGTATATATTTTTCATGTGTGATGTATATTTTCAAGTGTAATATATAAAGGGGGATGCGTAAAGTATATATTAAGAGAAAGATGCATGAAAAATATACATATATAATATGAACTATTAAGTTTAATATATAAAATATATATTTTAAGTGCAATATATATTAAAATATATATATTCTATGTATAAATAACACAAGCCATCTCGTTTTCGGCTAGGAGCCGAGCCTGAGCTAGGCTATGCTAAACTCGAACACGAGCACAATCCCCTTTGTAAATAAGCCTAGCCCAAACATGCCCTGTTTAGCTGGTTGGGCTCATTTATCAGCCCTAGTTTTGGGGTGTGGGTGGGGTGAGGGGGAGGTGTTGTGGGGTGAGGCGGAGGTGGTGTGTAGTGCTAAAACATATCCCATTAGTTGTACCTTTTGTATGGTTCTTTTCAAAGAAATCCTCATTCAGAATTAAAATTGAAATAGCTCTTTTAAGATTGTTCATCTTCATCAAAGGAATGAAATGATTTTACTTCAGTTGGATTCCTATTAAAATGTGTTTCTCATGAAAATTGGATATTTACATCTTTGGGTGCTGCACAAAAATTTTTCCTATATCTTTTGCTAGATATCTGGATCATGAAATCAATGTGTCCTGCCCGCATTGGGGTAGCTTCATGTAAAGTTGTTAGTCGAGAAAGCAAGAGGGAGAAGTGACTCGAGAAACAGAAGCAAGAAGTGAGGCACTTTCAAAATTTTATTAAACGGGAAGCATGAATGACTTAGAAGTGATCTAGGAACCGAGGGCGAAGCGAAAAAAAGAAAATAAATAAAAATAAAAATACCAAAAAATAAAAAAAGGGAGAAGTGAAGGAGGAAACATGCTTCTTATTTTTTTTTACGTTTCCTAGCGCATTTCGGAAGCGTGCTTCCCCATTCCCTTACACGCAATGTTGTCGGTATCGGTATTGGTCTTGAATCATTAGGCTGCTGATTCAGCTGTATCGTCCTATACTGATACTCAACTGAATTATTCTCTATTGGCCTAAAAATAATGAAAAAACGATTACGTGTTAATCATAATGTGACATGTGTTAAAACCATTAAAATTATTTAAAAACAAATTACTTTTTGGTTTTTTTACATTTATTAAAAAATAGTGGAATCGGTCCAGCAGCGTATCAAAATTCACCAATACTGATAACAATGCTTTCGTGTTAAGTTCATATCATCCTTCTGAAGATAACTTGTTGATTACACTATTAGGTTTTAAAACATTATGTTTGCTTTTGTTTGCATATGTCTTGCATCTGCACTCATGGTACGTTTTGCAATAATGACTATGTGTCTGTAACTCTATGTGGATGTCCACGTGCATGATAAAATGGGTGAAGGTTTATATGTTTTCTCTGTAACCTTTGGGTAGGATATAAGACCCAAGTCTCACCCAAGTTTCAATTAAGACCCACAAATTTTCTGTGTAAATATGATAAAAAAATAATACTTTACTAGTTTTGGTTCATGTAGTTTTTATCGGGTCCGAGTATGATTATTCTTATAATAGACCCGATTAAACCTGAGTCCAAACCCAATACCATACTCAAAAATCTAGTCCAAGTCTGATTCCACCTAAGAGGCATGAGCAAAAAAGATGGTCCACCGTTTGCTCTGTTTTTTTTAACAAAAACAATATTTACTGGGCATTGACAACCCAAGAGACGATAATGAGTGAACAAACAGTGGTAGTGGCCCTTGAACAACATGACTTTAGGTGGGTGTCATGAATTTTTGCATCAAACAAATTTAAGGGTTAGGGAGATCCTTTACAATCACACATCCCATTTGGCCAGGCAAGCAACATTGCGATCCCGAGGAAGCTTGACTCCCAAGCCCCATTCCTCTCTAGTTCTCCATACCTTATTCTAAACCACTAAGTGAATGTGAGTATTGAAGGGTGTATCGTACCATAGAAAGTTCTTCATGATTCTTTTTATTTTCCATATCACCAAAACAGGAATAAAGAAGCATGACATCCATTAGATAAAGAAAGATGCCAAGATGGATTTAATAAGCACTAACCTTCCTGCTACTCCAATTTTCAAGCCTGTTTCAAAACTTTTTTAAGAGTGGCTCACACAAGGATGCACTAAGCCGCCGTTTAAAGAAAGGCAAGCCCAAATACTTGATAGGAAGTTGAGCCTTTTGCCAACTACAACTGAACCCACTTTGATGCATCTGATTTTGAAAAATGTTAAAGGGAATGAAAACCATGGTTTTAAAACCCGATGACTTGTCACTTGGCTCGTCTTTGAGTGACTCGTCACTCGGTCGGGTCAACTCGGTGATTCGGCCAGGTCATGTTAAGTTTATATTTTATATGATATATATATATATATATATATATATATATATATATATATCATGTATATTTTATAGTATCTTATCAATATATTATATATAATATGCATTATATGATAGTTTTTTTATAATATTTTAATATATAATATTATTAATGCATGTTACAAATCTTCTCATCTTACAGTTACATGATTTCATACTTATATAAATACTTCTATTTTTTTTTACTATGTTAAAAATCTTCTCACACTACAAGAATCTGTGGATTAGCGATGATTGTAATCCATCGCTAATCCGTCACTGTACAGTTTAGCGACGGGTTAACAATGGATAACTTTCATCATAATTTCCTAGTCGCTAATTAGCGACGGAAAATATTTGTTGTTACTTTCATCGCTAATTTACGATGAATTAGCAAATACAATGATTCATCGCAAGGCCGTCGTTAATCCGCAAAGATTTGGTTTTACGACAGATACACATCTGTCACTATTGTAGCGACGGAATTACGATGGATTATAATATGTCGCAAAACATCGACCGATTCAGTTTTGCGACGGATAAATATCTATCCCTAATCCATTGCTAAATTGGAGTGATGGATATTATCCATCGCAAAAAATAAAAAAAATGTTTGAAATATAAATATCAAGAAAATTTTTCTTGTTATACAATATATATATCCTGTGTATAAAAAATAAAGTACACATAAAAAATACATATACAAAGCAGCTGAAACAATTTATCGATCCACCATAATCCTTGCCAAGTTCTAATTTTTTACAAATGAATATTTACAAAGAGTTTCTTTTAAAACAACAAGAAGGTACAACAAATTCAACACATGAATTTAATCATTGCCAAGATTCTGAGCATCATCTTCTTCATTGTCTCGATCTGCCCCTTCATCCATGCCTCCATCAACTCCTCTACGCTGATTATCTTCAGCATCCTACAACAGAAAAGAAAGGTTATTATTGATAAAAAAAATATAATAGAATAAATTATATGCAATGTACCTAATCTAAGGCAATCAAAATAACATGGATGAATTACACATAGACTAGCTAGCAATAAAGTGAAGAACATTAACAGAATTCAGATATGTGTTCTAAGGCTAACAGAAAAAAATTTATAGTGATTCAATCATGCACATATATGTTCTAAGGTTGTCAAAAAAATATCATAGTGATTCAAGGATGCATATATGTGTTATAAGGCTGTCAAATAAATGTTTTTGTATCACACTCATGCTTATATGTGTTCTAATGTTGTCAAAAAACTCTCATAGTGATTCAATTATGCATATATGTGTTCTAAGGTTGTAAAAAAACTTTCATAGTGATTCAAGCATGCATATATGTGTTCTAACGCAGTCAAACAATCTCATAGTGATGAAATCGTGCTTATATATGTGTTCTAAGGTTGCCAAAAAACTTTCATAGTGATTCAATCATGCATATATTTGTGTTCTAAGGTTGTCAAAAAACTTTCATAGTGATTCAATCATGCATATATGTGTTATAAGACAGTAAAAAAACTTTCATAGTGATGAAATCATGCGTATACGTGTTCTAATGTTGTGAAAAACTTTCATAGTGATGGAATCATGCTTATATGTGTTCTAATATTGTCAGAAAACTTTCATAGTGATTCAATCATGCATATATGTGTTATAAGGGAGTCAAAAACTTATATAGTGATAAAATCATGCTTATATGTGTTCTAATGCACTTGCATCACTTACTCACCACGGGTATTTACCCAATTTGCATGCTATTGCCTTTGCATTTTTTTCTTATTTCTTTTTGTAATGCATTTTTAGCTGCATGCGATACTTAGCACTAAACATCGCCCAATTAGCTCAACTACGCACCTGCAAACTACATTTATATACAATCATGGGTCAACTGCAGAGCGAGGCTATCAGAACATGAGGACGACAAGGTCACCGACTTGGGTCAGTTGTCAGGCCAAGCTCGGCCCCAACCTCGACTGAGAGGGAGGTGGGCTCGGCTACCTGGTCGAGCCTGACCCCATCGAAACAGAGAGAGAGAGAGAGAGAGAGAGAGAGAGAGAGAGAGAGAGAGAGAGAGAGAGAGAGAGAGAGAGAGAGAGAGAGCGAGGGGCAGGGAGGGCCCAAAGGAGAGGGGGAGGGGCGGCACAGCGCCACCTGTCATACTCTTTCCGCACACAGAGAGAGGGACGAAGGCACGACAGGGGGGCAATCAACCTCCTATTGGCCGGCTTGGGTCAGTTGTCAAGCTGAGCCCGACCCCAACCTCGACCAAGAGGGAGGTGGGCTCAACTACCTGGTCGAGCCCGACCCCATCAAAACACACACACACACACACACAGAAGAGAGAGAGAGAGAGAGAGAGAGAGAGAGAGAGAGAGAGAGAGAGAGAGAGAGAGAGAGAGAGAGGAGTAGGGAGGGCCCAAAGGACGGGGGGAGGGTGCCGCAGGGGCCACCAGCCCCCTGCTAGCTATCAGGAAAACCACAATAGAGAGAGGGAGACGATAGGAGGGGGGGCATTGGCCACATGTCGGTCCTCCGACAGGCACAGAGGGAGTGAGAGGGTGTGACAGGGGCTGTTGACCTTCTGTTGTCCTCCCAGCGACATAACAGAGGGAGCAGAAGGGCACAGTAGGGGGTCGTCGGCCTTCTGCTGACCTCCCAACGACATAACAAAGGGAGGCAGGGCACAACATGGGGTCGTCGGCCTCCTACTGACCTCCCGATGAGCCCACAGAGATAGGAGAGTGAGGGAGGGTGAGGCAGGGGCCGTGGGCCTCCTCCCGACCTCCCGACAAGCCAACATAAAAAAAGGGGAGAAGAGGGAAGGCACGACAGGGGCCATCGGCCTCCCATCGAGACAATAGAGAGAGGGAAGAGAGGGAGAAGAACCAGAAGACGGGGGAGAGGAGGAGAAGGGAGTGGCACGACAGGGGGGCGACGACATCCAGTCGACCTTCCGACAACAGAAGAAGAAGAGAAGAGGGGAAAGAGCATACCTGGGAGGGGATCAGTGTTGTCACGCACAGGGTACAAAAGAGGTGCGGGCGTACCAGTGAGATGGCCGGCCACTGCCACTTTGTAGGTTGCAAAAAGGGGGTGCCGGTGCGAGAAGAGCGAGCAAAAGGAGGAGAGGAGCGTTGCTGAGAGAGAGATGAGGGGAAAGAAGAAGGGGAGGGAGGAGGTCGCCTGAAGGGAGGCAGTTGCCAGAAGGGGGAGAAGGGAGGGTGAGCAATGGGGCGAGAGAAATGGATGAATGAAACAGAAATGAAAAAGAATGGGGGCTCTGTATTAGGGTTTTATGAGAAATTTAGTGACAGATTAGCGACAGAAAAATTTCATCGCAAACGCCATCGCAAATTTGTGACGGAAAAAATGGTGTCACTCATCCGTTGTGAAGTAGCGACGGAGTGTAAGAGAAAATTCTTCCATTGCTAATCCGTCGTACACATTTCATCTCGTATGTATAGAATGAGTGGCTCTCCGTTCACTACCACTGCGAGCTTACGGGATTGCTTTAAAAAAACAGAGCATGATCAAGAGGTGCAGAGTGAGAGAGGTAGAGGAAACCATGTCACATCCTAATCTGAAGATGAAATTACTGTTGATCTGATCCGAATCAGATCCAATGATAGCATTTTGATCCAAATCCAACAGTTATCAGAACCCGATCAGCATAAAAAACAATTTAATTTTACATATATGAATGTGATCCAATTGCACATTCAGATCTTACGAGATGTATGTAGAGATAGAGGATAAGGATGAGCCTTAGGCTTATTTGAATATTCAGGGTGGGCAAAAAGTTTTTGCCGTCATACAGTAGATGGAAAAAATTTTGCTGTTCAGATCAAAAGAGAGAAAGACCAAAGGGCAGACCAAAAGAAAAAAATAGTTGAAGGAGGACGGCAAAAACTTTTGTCATCCGGTGATTAGATAGCAAAAAGTTTATAGTTTATAGTTTCTAGACTAAAAGGACGACAAAATTTTTTGTTTGATGATCTAATAACAAAAAAGTATTTGTCGTCCGAACCAAAAGGAAGCCAACTAAAGGACAGTAAAAAACTCTGGCTGTCAACGGAAAAAAGTTTTTGTGGTGAAAAAAATTTGAGAAAATTAGTGAATTTTGGTGTTTTGGACATTTTTAAAGGTTTTTCTTAGATTTATATGGGTTGTACCCATCTTTAGGGGGGATTTTTTAAGTGAAGATGTGATGAATGAACTGAGATTTTCGGATTTTGAGATCTTGAAAAAACAAATTTTGAAGTATTCGAACATGAGCGTTTTAAAAAACATATGAGACTCAGATCAGATATCCGAACATCATATCCAACCCATTTGCAGCTCTAATACTAATCGATCTTTTCATAAATTTACAGTTAGCTACACCTGGAAACAGGGTCTTTGATTGCTGGTGAAAAGTGAGAAAGGCAACCCTAATTAATGAAGATCCTACACATTTCTCCCCATTGAAGGGATAGCTCTCGCTGTATCAGTCATTACTGTCAACTACCCAACAATCCTCACTGCTCATGTCTTGTTCATGTTTGACTTGTAAAGACTTGAGTTATGTTAAAACTCAGCTTACTCATCCAAGTTTTGTACATGGGTCAGTTCTACTGGTTTTTTACTCGGTTATTGAACTATTCGGTCAGAATCAACAGAGTCACCAATATAAGCGATAGAAATGTTGATATTTTAAGGTAACCGATATTGAAGGTAATATCATGATATTTTCAAAATATCATCATAAGACAAAATATCACGATATTTTTTGGAAAACTCTTTATATTTTAAATATTTTAAATTATGTTTTTTTTTATATTTTTTGAACAAAAATTAATTGAAAACTAATTATTTTCTTAACTTTTTTTGTTGTTATTTATATTTTTTTAATTTTTTGAACTCCCAAAATTTTTCAACTTTTGAAAAACTCTCCGAGAAATATCCTCACCCAGATAAGACTTGAATGGTATAGGTGACTATGGTTTGAAGTTATCTAACATTTTTAGCTCAAATCAGAGACGAGTTCATATTGTGCCCAAGTACAAGCACACTGCTACTAGTAAAACTGATGCTAAAGCAGAGCAGCTTGTCTCAAATCAAGGGGAGTTTGAAATGTTCTAATGTATGCGGTACTTTCTAATCAACAATAAGATCCTTGTGAATTATCCTCATGGAGCTTCTCATGGTCATTATTGCACCAATTTTTTTTATGGTTTTTATGCACTTCTTCAATAAAAAAATTCTAACAACTGAGAAAATTTAAACTCTAATTTCAAGTTATACTAAGAAGCGAGAATTCTTCAAAATACATTGAAACTAAAGCAAACAAATAGCAATGGTGTGATTATGTCGCAACTTGATAATAGGGCTGGTAAATGAGCTGAATGTATTGAAAAGAGGGTGTTCAACCTCCCCTCATTCTTGTGGTGTGCTTAAGCTCATGGTGAGCCTGAGTTAAACAATCTGAGCTCGAGTTGGCTCATTAACCAGCACTTTTTAAAATTGAAAAGTAATTAAAATTGTACTCTAGACGGACTGGCCGATGCTCAAACTGGCCCATTTACAAAATAAATACATTTTTAAAATATGTAAGCAGTGGGATTTATAGTCTTGAACTTATTGTTTAACCATCTGCACTGTACAATGCAAAATACATTCCAGATATATTTATTAGTAGCGACCTGGTTTTCGTGCTGGGTGCGGTTTGTTCGGGTTATAAATCCAAAAAAACGTTAGTGGTGGAAAGATACAGACAGAACTAACAATGTGGTGAAGAATGCCATTGAATATACGGATGTAACGCGTTCCCTAAGGGGTGGATGATGTTAATTGTCATCTTATCCTCATATTCCTGAAAATAGTGATTGCATTTATTGAATCCTGATCAAGTAAAATAAATATAATATTCAATATTTAAAGAAAATCATGATATATTCGGTAACCATTTTGAGTGCTTTGTTTTTATATAAATTATGAAAAAGAAAAGGAAATATTTTTTTGTTACTAAATAAGGGCTTCTATTTACAACAAATGTGATGATTTGACATGCAGGAAGACACAAGGACATCAAGTTTGTATTAATATGGTTTCATGTTATAGTGAAAACTTAATTAGTATTACAAACGGATTGCATAATGGTGAATCATGTCACATCTTAATCTGGACCTCAAATTCAAACTGTTGATCTGATCCGAATACAACGAGGTAGGGTTGAATTGAGATTAAAAATATATGTGGTACTACTCGATCAGGCAAATAAATGTTAAAAACAAGCTCTTTACATGTAGGAATGCATTTTGATCGAAATCCAACATTGATCAGAACCCGAACTGGATCGAAAAACAATTTAATTTGACATAAGTGAAAGTGATCCAAATGCACATTCAGATCTTACTTTAAGGATCCAAGTCTGACATTAGCATGTTGGGTTCAGGTTGATATTCAGCTCTATCCAAATGCACGTTACCTTGTGTTGGGACATTGCAAGTTGGAATCCAAATGGTTCAAATCTTAAAATGCTGGATGTATGTATGTTGAGATAGAGGATAAGGATGAGCCTTACGCGTATCCGGACATTAAGATAAAAAGAGAGAAAGACCGGAGGACAGACCAAAAGAGAAATGGTTGAAGTGATGCCAAAATGTTTTTTCTGTCCAGTGATCAACAGAAAAAAGTTTTTGTTGTGAAAAAAATTTGAGAAAATTAGTGAATTTGGTTGTTTTGGACATTTTCGAAGGTTTTTTTTAGAATTATATGGGTTTTACCTATCGTAGGATTTTTTAAAGTTAGGGTGTGAAAAGGTATATCGGACTCGGATCAGATATCGGACCATATCCAATCCATTTGAAGCTCTAATACGAAACCATCTTTTCATGTATGTACAATTTGGGGAATATTAATATATTCACCCAGACCTGAACCAGGGTCTTTGATTGCTGATGGAAAGTGAGGGGTCAGCTCTAGCTGTATCAGTCATTGCTCTCAACTGCTCAACTGTACTGGTTTTTTACTCAGTACGGCTGACTCATCGATAATATCTACAAATGGTATTCTCTTTTCTCGGATGAAAAACGAGTGGCTGTGGCTCTCTCCATTCACTACCACTGCGAGCTTAGGGTCCGACACACATTGCTTTTAAAAAAACAGAGCATGATCAAGAGGTACAGAGTGAGAGAGGTAGGAGGAAATCAGGGAATAGGACGAGTTTCAGCGATGGCTGAATTTGCTGTGGAGTACCTGCTCAATAAGTTGGAAGCCTTGGTGGTGGGCGAAGTGAAATTGCTTAAAGGAGTTGAACATGAAGTGCACCAATTGAAGATGGAATTGAGAAGCATGAAATCCTTCTTAAAGGACGCTGATAGAAGAAAGGATGATGATGAAGGTATAAAGGAGTGGGTCAAACAAGTGAGGGAAGTTGCATATGATATCGAGGATGCCCTTGATGAGTTTCTGCTTCAATTTGGAGGACAACAATCAAGTGGATTTAGGGCTTCCTTGAAAAAGGTTTCTTCCTCACCGTCGCGTTGGATAACCCGTCATCAACTTGCAAAAAAAATGCAATCCATCAAGGATAGAGTGGTGAGGCTCAAGGAAAGACAAAATAGACATTCTTTCAAGGAATTGAAAGAAGGAATTGCTTTTGGAGGGCTCCAAGATCGCAGAGAAGCGCCTCTTGATGAACAACTAGATTTGGTGGGAATCGACGGAGACATCACAGAAGTAATAGGGTGGTTGACAGGGGGAGACCAACAACTTACACCAATTTCTCTGGTCGGGATGGGAGGTTCAGGAAAGACTACCCTAGCAAGGAAAGTTTTTAACCACGAAGCGGTAAAGAGTCACTTTGACTGTTATGCTTGGGTTTCTGTCTCCCAATCTTTCAATGTTAAAAATATTCTAGTATCCTGCATAAGTGATTTTTATGAGTCAAGGAAAGAGATTTGTCCAGATGGCATAGAGGAGATGGACATTTCAAGACTCGAGCAAACGCTCCGTTCTTACCTTGAAAATAAAAGGTACGTTCTTGTGTTAGATGATGTGTGGAGTCAAAATGTTTTAGAAAATATCAAATTTGCATTACCAAACACTATGTGTGGAAGCAGAGTCATGATCACAACTCGCATAAACGATGTTACTCGCCCAATAGAAGATAGAGTTGGTTTGAAGGGCCTTGTCCACCTCCTACAACCCCTACCTATTGAAACAGCAATGCACCTATTTTGTAAGAAGGCATTCAGAGATGAGCCTCGAAACATTTGTCCTCGGCATCTTGAAAAAGTATGCAACGAATTGGTAAAAAGATGCGACGGTTTACCTCTTGCCATTGTAGTCCTAGGAGGTATTATGTGGCGCAAAAGTAAATCTGAACATGAATGGAGAATTGTTCATGATAGCCTTAGTTCAATCTTCAATGATGTGAATCATCCTTTGGGTATTACAGTGGGGTCAATCCTTTCTTTGAGTTTTAACGAGTTACCCTTGCACCTTAAATCTTGTTATTTGTATTGTGGTGTCTTTCCAGAGGATTATTTAATCAAAACAAATAGGCTGGTCAGACTATGGGTGGCTGAGGGCCTCGTAGAAAACAAAGAGGGTATAACATTAGAGGAGGTAGGGAAGGAGTACCTTGATGAGCTTATACAAAGGAGCTTACTCCAAACTATGAGCTGGAAGCGAGGAGAACTTGGAGTAAAATCATGCCGAATTCATGACCTTTTGCGTGAATTAGTTATATCCACATCAAAGAATCAGAACTTTTGCACTGTTTTAACAAAGGAAAGTGCAAGGATTAATGAAAGAATTAGGCGTTTGTCACTCCACAATGACAGTCATGAAGGCATTTCATTAAGCAATCAAAGTGCATCGCATCTTCGGTCCCTATTCTTGTTTGAGAAATCTTCCTTCTTTACCATGCTTTCCTGTTTTAGATTGATGAGGGTGATTTATTTCATTTGAGGTACCTGAACCTGCGTCGCACTAATATCAAGAGACTCCCAAGCTCTTTCGAGAAGCTCCACAACCTACAAACGTTAGATATCCGAGAAACCCCAATTAAAAGTCTACCAGATGAAACATCAAAGATGAAGAGCTTGCACTATTTATGTGCTTTTCCGCTTGTTAAATTTCCCCTTACCTTCAAGCAGTTTGTGGGATGTGAAATGCCCAAGGGAATATGCATGATTACAGACCTTCAAAAACTCTCGGGCATAAATGCTACTACAGAGATTGTTCAAGGGATCGGTAAGTTGACCAAATTGAAAAATCTTGCGATATTCATGGTGAGAACGGAACATGAGAGTGAGCTTTGTGCCTCCATTGCAAATATGAAAGACCTGCTTACACTCCGTGTAGCTGGTATTGATGAGGAAAAGTCTCTTCAACTGGAATCTTTGTTGTACCCACCAAGACGTCTTGAAGATATCAAAATACTTGCACGTCTGAATGAGTTGCCACGTTGGATCGGCTCCCTCAGCAACCTCGCTAGGTTGGAACTGTGCTTTTCCAGATTAAGCAAAGATCCATTTTCTTCCCTCCAATCATTGCCAAATTTGGTGTATCTTTACCTCTTTGTGGCTTACGATGGGAAAGAATTAAAGTGCGATGGATCAAGAGGTTTTCCCAAGCTAACGGAGCTCTTTCTTGTAAGCCTTGCAAGATTAGAAAGTGTGTGGGTGGAGGAGACTGCGATGCCCAAACTTCAAAAGCTATACATCGTAGGGTGCAATAAGATGAAGAGGGTGCATCGTGGGACTCAACAAATCGACATCACCCGACAGCTTTGTTTGTCAGAAATGCCGGAGGAGCTGGAACAAATCCCTGAAATCATCCAGGTTAGCAAACTTGAAGACGGGACATGGTATCGGGTCGTAACAACAAACGATCCCAAGCAGCCGTGAGGAAGCATGATCAGGTCAACTCACATGTCAGAAAATTTTGTTCACATGTGCATTTTTTTTTATTTCACTTCAACTTTTTCCTTTGCTTCATTCCCTTGCGATTTCATGTGATTTTGTACTTTCAATGCAGCTAGGCAGCCTGTGTGCGTGAGAGAGAGAGGGACCACACCCTTGCCATTTAACAATCTTGTTTGATTACAGGGATGTATGTATTGCAAGTCAATAAAGGCTTAAAGATGCTTTGCGGTAGCCTACTTTAAGGCCTCTTGAAGTTGAAGAGCCAGGGTCTTGAGCTTCACTCTCTTTTATTAATTTATAATTTTATATATGTTTTACTGTCTTCTTATTATGTTGTATAAGACAATGAAGAATGTTTTGATTTGGCATTTTATTGTACTCTTTAGGATTTAAAGTACTGATATTTTGTGTATTTATACTGCCATAAAAAACGAACCGAATTTGTGGTTTGATATAAGGCATTGGAAAGCCTGATGTATATCATCGTTGAAATAAATGCAGTCCCTGTGTTCTTTCAATAATTTACAAGCTATTCGATGTTATAGTTTTATGAGATGGTCGAATGAGATAGCTAGGTGTTTTCTTTTTCGGTGAATAAGTTCAGATCCAGTTTCAAACTTGGTCTTGAGTAACCCAATCATAAACCTATATTTCATTGGCTTGTGTAAAAGCCCCTTAGAAATCTTGTCAAAACTGTCTTATTCGTAAGCTTCAAAACTTGTTTTTGCATGATCCGAAGTTTAGATTTTGCATGAAAATAATAAATAAAACATGTTAAACATTATCCCAAGGTTAGATTTTGCATTGAGAGCATACATCCACCTACCTAAATTATTGTGCAACACGCACCATCATAAGTTACCGTGGATCAGTACCACAGTAGAAGTACCAGAATAGAAGGAACCTAGATCTATGTCCATATATTTTTAGATACATCAGCAAAGCAGTTATAGACCATGCATGATGTACAAGATACGACCCTGGCAAGGTCATGGTCCAGACAAGATCCGATCTATTCTTGTAGCTGGTTGTCAATTCAGTCCGGTTTGTGTCGGATACACGCAACCCGATTACTTGGGTACGAGCATGAAAATTTTTGACCTGAATATTATTTGGGTCAGCTCAAACCCTACCGAAGCAATATGTGGGTCATGTTTGCGATATGATTTTCCTGGATATTCGACCCGATCCAGCTGAATCCCGGTTGGGTACCCGAACCCATCTGGTTGAAATTTGGGCGAGTTCGGGCAGAAACCTTGATGCGACACAAACCCGACCAGTTGGTAGTCATACGCCATACCTAGGGTTGTCAATGGGTCGCATACTTGATTCATGAGGGCATATCTAAACCCGTCCTTATAACGAATTGCTAGGTTCGGGTTTGGGTTTTGATGGGTCACAAAAATGGACCCCCAAGCCTGGCCCCATAAAGTTTCAAAAAGTTGCATTTATTGAAAATGCATAAAAAATACTCTGGTCGGGAGGGGAGTACCTGGCAAAAGTCATAACCCAAACCCTGCCTGTGTATTGCTAGGGTTGGGTTCAGATCCACTTTTTATACCCATACCCAGGAATTTGGGTTCGGTTGGATTGGGTACCTGGTACAAACCCGACCCATTGATTGCCCTTGCCATACCTTACAGAGTTACCTCACCTGTCCGGGCTGTCCTGTTCAGGATTCTTGACTTGGGTGGACAAACTTGTGTTGGAATTGGAGGAGAGAAACCCGACGATTCTAGCCCTACCAATTTTCCTTCTTCCTCCTTGGGGAGAGAAAAATAGGAGACAAAAAAGGGGGGAAAATCTAAAGAAAAAAAGGCCTCTGCTTTGAGGAAGGGAGCAACGGGGACACAATGGATCAGTGATTTCTCGCATACCCAAGTGGAGAAACGGCCAAGAAAATGACCCAGGCTCCCTCCTTCCCTTTTGGCACCTCTCTTTTCTTCCTCTCCCTTCTTTTTCTTCTATTTTCTTTGATTTTTGGATGATTTATCGTGTTTTCTTTGATCTTAGACTTGTTGGCATTATTTAATTTGGGGATTTGGTTTGTCTTTTGTTCTGAAAACAGATGGGTCTGTATGTTGAGCAATTCTGAGCGATTAGGTAAATAACCAAGTTGGTTTTCTATGTCAATCCTAAATGCAGAAAATGATATTTCTGTTTTTTAATGACAAAGAAAGAAACGGGGGTCTTTTATGGGCCCCTCTTCTTAGAAATTAAACCCAATGTATAATTCCATTAAAAATCGATTTCGTCTATGGGTTTCCACCGTATTACATCAAGTACCACCCTAACCAATTAGGGGTGTCAATGGGTCGGGTTTGGTTCAGACCAAAGTGCAACCAGACCTGGCCCCAAATTTTGGGTATGGTATCGGGTCTGGACTTGAGTTTAATTGAACCCAATATAAGAGAAGCCATACTCCGACCTGTTAAGACCTACATAAACCACACCAGAGTCATACAGTTTTTTTTTTTATCATTTTTACATTGGAAAATTGTGTCTTAATCGGAACTCGGGTCGGGGCCGAGTTTGGTATAAAATTTCACAAACTATACCCCGGACCATGTATTAATTGGACCTTCAGACCCGGACCCAGAACTTAATCAGGTCTTCGCATACGCAGACCCTATAGGGTTTGGTGTGGATTGGATCCTGGTAAACCCGATCCGTTGACACCCCTATATAACCATTGCGCGAGGGCTTTACAGGAAATTATATTTGATACCATCTGCATCGTAACTTTATCACAGGTTCATTTGGGTTCAAGGAGCTCATTGTCGACTTAAGGCCTGGGTGTCGATCGGTTGAAGAAAATGCCGAGCACCCGTACTCGCACTCTATGACGTCTTCAGATACACTTTTATATTTGATATTGTCTATCGTCATCATTGGGTTATAGGTCTTTTGGATTTTTTCTCATATATGATAATATATTATGTGATCACATTTGAGAATTGATTTCTCTATGGTTTTGTACATTGTTGATTTTGCATACATCTCTTGTCTTGTTAGAGAAAATACAAGAATAACAATACTAAACGATCAATTAGAATAGACAAGATACCAACCTATTCATAAAGGTAATCTTAACATGCTAAAGCACTAAAAATGAATTGTATTGTAGTACATGAAATTATGACATTTCATACAGAAGTGTTTATCTGCATGACTCGTTCTTGTGATAAAGGATGGCATATGATCTGACCCGGGGGCAGACCCGATCCTATGTAATTTGGCTGGATCGGGTCTATCCGAAACCATTGTGATGCCTGGATCCAGATTCGATGTGTGAGTTCAGACCAGACCCAGACCCATTTGGGATCCAAATTTGGGTCTGATCTGAACATGTGGTTGGATCATGACCCGGTTGGATCGGTACTAGACCCATTTAAGTTTTGGGTCTGGTCTGATTCGGTTATACCGGGTTATGATCTAGACCCATTAAGGATCTAGGTCTGGATTTGATCAAGACGACCCAAATCCTATTTGGATCGGGTCAGATTCAGATTCATATGGATCATGACTTATCTATATACTGTTTGACTGGATACTGAATCCAGATTGGATCAGATTAGATCCATAACAGGGTCAAAATACTGTTTACATCTGAACTGGATCAGGGAATAATTCAGCTTTTTTGAGGACCCGTTAAGAACCATTTTTAACCGATTTCTACTTGTTTTTCACCGATTTTGAGATGCTAAGACCTTGTTTTTCATAAATCTATGAAGATACAAGGATATTTTGGCATTCAGTTATAGGGTTTTATGAACTTTTGTTCATGCAAATATCAGTTCATTAGGTTTTGAACCGGTTCAGACCCTTGGATGCCCGGTTTGAGGCCATTTTAGACCGATTCAGAGTGTTTTTGGAATGGTTTCTATATGAAAACCCTAGTTTTTACCCATATGAGTATGTTTTTGTTATTTTTCATGCTTTATAAGTATTCATTATTGAGCAATCAAAGTGCATCACATCTTCGCTCCCTATTCTTGTGTGAGAAAGGTGTCATGCCTTCTTCTTTCTTTACCATGCTTTCCTGTTTTAGATTGATGAGGGTGTTGGATCTAGAAGGCATTCTAGGAACTGCTCGATGCTCTGGGTGATTTATTTCATTTGAGGTACCTGAACCTGCCTCGCACTACTAATATCAGGAGACTCCCAAGCTCTTTCGGGAAGCTCCACAACCTGCAAACGTCAGATATCCGAGAAACCCCAATTAAAAGTCTACCAGAGAAAACATCAAAGATAAAGAGCTTGCATAATGTATGTGCTTTTCTGCTTGTTATATTTCCCGGTACCTTGAAGCAGATGGTGGGATGTGAAATGCCGAAGGGAATATGCATGGTTACAGACCTTCAAAAACTCTCGGGCATAAATGCTACTACAGAGATTGTTCAAGGGATCAATAACTTGACCAAACTAGAAAATCTTGCAATATTCATGGTGAGAAGGGAACATGGGAGTCACCTTTGTGCCTCCATTGCAAATATGAAAGACATGCTTGCACTCCGTGTAGCTGGTATTGATGAGGAAGAGCCTCTTCAACTCGAATCTTTGTTGCACCCACCAAGACGTCTTGAAGATATTCAAATAGATGCACGTCTAAATGAGTTGCTCTGTTGGATCGACTCCCTCAACAGCCTTGCTATGTTGGATCTGGCCTTTTCCAGATTAAGCCAAGATCCATTTTCTTTAGTCCAATCATTGCCAAATTTGGTGCATCTTTACTACGAGGCTTACGATGGAAAAGAATTACGGTGCGACATATCAAGAGGTTTTCCCAAGCTAAAGAAGCTCTTTCTTATAAGACTTGCAAGATTAGAAAGTGTGTGGGTGAAGGAGACAACGATGCCCAAACTTCAAACCCTACACATCGAAGGGTGCAAGGAGATGAAGAGGGTGCCTCATGGGATTCAACACATCAACACCATCCAACATCTTTATTTGTTAGGAATGTCAAAGGAGCTGATAGAAAGCATACAAAGTTGTGGAGGGAAAGATCACTCCATGGTCAAACACATTCTTGAAATCATCCAGCGTGAAGAACTTGTTCTATGATCGTAACCGCAAACGATCCCAAGCAACCGTGAGGAAGCATGATCAGGTGAACTCACATATTTCGGAAAATTTTATTCACAAGTGTGATTTTTCTATTTCACTTCTTTTCCAAATTTTTTCTTTGCTTCATTCCCTTGCGATTTCACATGATTTTGTATTTCCAATGTAGCTAGGCAGCCTAAGAGAGAGAGAGAGAGAGAGAGAGAGAGAGAGAGAGAGAGAGAGAGAGAGAGAGAGAGAGAGAGCACCCTTGCCATTTGACAATCCTACATGTTTGATTATAGGGAAGTATATATTGCAAGTCAATAAATGTTTAAAGATACTTTGCGGTAGCCTACTTAAGCCCTCTTGAAGTTGAAGAGCCAGGGTCTTGAGCTTCACTCTTTTTTATTAATTTATAATTTTATATATGCTTTACTGTCTTCATATTATGTTTTATAAGACAATGAAGAATGTTTTGATTTGGCATTTTATTGTACTCTTGAGGATTTAAAGTAGTGATATTTTATGTATTTATACTGCCATAAAAACCGAATTTGTGGTTTGATATTCTCTAAGGCATTCGAAAGCTTGATTATGTTATCGTTGAAATAAATGCAGCTCGTGTTCTTTCACTCATTCACAAGCTGTTCAGATGTTGTAGCTTTACACTACAAGAAAACTATGGATTAGAGATGGACGCTATCCGACGATAATCCATCGCAAATCTGTTGCTAATTCGTTTAGCGATGGATTGGTGATAACTTAGCGATGGATAGTGTCTGTCGCAATTTCATGGTCGCTAATTAGCGACAGAACTGATCTGTTGTTACTTCTGTCACTAATTTTCGATGGAATAACAAATGTCATGATCCATCGCTAAATAAGGATTAATTTGGTTTTGCGACAGATATATATCCATCGATAATCCATCGCTAAAATTTCATGATGGATACGTTTTCGTCGCTAAATTCCGTCGGCTATTTAACGATGGCTTAGCGACGGATTACATTCCATCGCAAAACATCAAGTGATTCAGTTTTTGAGACAAATTAATATCTGTTGCTACATTCACGATGGATATTATCCATCGCTAATCCATCATAAAATTTAAAAAAAAAAAAAATTATTTGAAATATAAATATCGAGAAAAAATTTCTCGTTATACAATTTATAACCTGTGTATAAAAAACAAAGTACACATAAAAAAGACATATACAAAGCAGGTGAACCAAATTTAGCACAAGCTATAAGTGAAACAAATTTAACAACCCACTATAATCTTCACCAAGTTCTAATTAGTTACAAGTGAACATATACAAAAAGTTTCGTTTGAAACAACAAGTACGTGAAACAAATTCAACACATGAATCTAATCATCGCCAAGATTTGAAACATCATTCTCTTTATTGTCTCGATCTGCCCCTTCATCCATGCCTCCATCAGCTCCTCTACGTTGATCATCTTTAGCATCCTACAAGATAACCAAAATGTCAGTATTGATAAACAAAATATAATAAAATAAATTATATGCAATGCACCTAATCTAAGGAAATCAAAATAACGTAGCTGAATGATACATAGACTGGCAATAAAGTGAAAAACATTAACAGAATTCAGATATGTGTTCTAAGGCTGACAAAAAAAATTCATAGTGATTCAATCATGCAGATATGTGTTCTAAGGTTGTCAAAAAAATGTCATAGTGATTCAAGCATGCATATATGGTTTGTAAGGTTGTCAAATAAATGTGATATGTATCACAATCATGGATATATGTATTATAAGGCAATCAAAAACCTTTCATAGTGATTCAATCATGCATATATATGTTATAAGGCAGTCAAAAAACTTTCATAGTGATGAAATCATGCTTATATGTGTTCTAAGGTTGTCAAAAAACTTTCATAGTAATTCAATCATGCATATATGTGTTATAAGGTTGTCAAAAATTTTGTAGTGATTCAATCACACATACATGTGTTCTAATGCTAGCAATAAAAATTCATAGTGATTCAATCATTCATACCTGACGAGCACCAGAGCTCATGTTGAATGCAGATGAAGTTCTCTTATCCCGAAAAAGTTGCATAACTCATTATGGATAAGGTAGGGAATGGATTCATGTATAAAGTTATGCATTGTATCCTGAAGAAGCTGGCAGACACCATCCTAAGAAACAACAGGGTCAATCAGACGGTGGGAGTTGATGCTGGCGGGAGAATTCTGAGAGCTCTGACTACAGGAGGCAACGACTAGTATGATGTTCATGTTACTCCCAAACCCGAACACATGACCCTTTTTGGGTTCACCGGTTGCAGTCACCCATGCTATAGGATTAAAAGACAGATGCTGAGTGGAGTCATCGTCATATCGCTCTACCATCTGTTGTTCATATGACTCCTATAAAATAATAATTATAGTAGGAATTAATAATTAAGAATTACAATGTTTATAATAATGCAATTCATGGTAACTTATATATTATAATGTTTATTAATACAATAAATACATACTATTGTCGCTCTCGCTTTCTCTGATACGGACTCTCCTATGCTCTTACGTTTATGTGTTTCAACAAACACATCCTTGTAAGGCATAATGCCTCCTTTTTCGGCTTCCAGTAAGCTTAAATGATAAAAAAAATCAATTAAAAAGTATGCAGAAATACCTATAAATTTGACAATATATATATATATATATACATATATATATATATATATACATATATATATATATATATTGATATATATATTGATGAGTTACCATTTTCTTCTAGTGGCTCACAAAAGTCCTAGAACCACCTGTGTGTAGATGGACATCGAACATCTTCGCTCAGTTTTGTGCAGCCTTTGCTGAGCGGTTTTGAAATTCATGGCTTGCCCACTTATCGCATATTGCATCCCAATAATCCATCATGATAGTAGAAGGGTCATGGCCCTTCCACTGCAGTGGATTATCTATTTCACCAGCTACTTTTATTATTACAGTCTTCATATTGTGCATCATGTTGGTAAATCGATTGACAGCTACCTTCTGCCACATTATCCTCGCGTCATGCACCTCCTTTGCAGTCGTGAAGCGATTCGAAGCCTACAAATAATTTCAAAAAGTTAGTGCATATGACTATAGCAAAAAATTATATATGAAACACATTAGCTATGATAAACGATTGTATACCATGAATGATGACCATAATCTTTCCAACACCTCCTTCGGGTACTCTTACCATTGAGCGATCGGTCCTAATAGATACTGAAGTAGTGACTTCTTAATTTCTTGTATTACTTCTTATAGTTTGAACCTCGCACTACACGTGAATTGATACATATTAATAATCGACTATCGATATATACTATTTATAAGATAAGTATTGGATAAGTGATAATGTAATACTTACGATCGACTATCAATATACACTATTTGAATGAGTCATTGTGTGTCAGACTGAGAAGACCCTGTATCCAGCGTTGTCTCGTGATGTGTATGAGTAGCTGGTGAAGGTAGGTCATGTGTAGACGAAACATCATCTATAGAACAATGAGTTAGAAATTCATACAATGCATATATAAAGTAATCAACTGTATATTTATTTAAATGATATACCTATTAAAGGATTATGTGAAGATGAAGGATAAGACTAGCTATCACTGAGTTGGGATCCTATAAAGACGATTAACAAGTAACAATTTTTATATCAACATATAAGCAAAAACATAATGAATTCCTATATTTAAATATAACACAAAGACATCTACCTAATGATGACCCACGACCTCCACTTGATCCTCGATCATTGTGTGCTCGACCACTGTGACCTCCATGAACCATATTCTAACAAATAAAAATATTATTTGAATCAGTTATATAACTCTTGATCTTAGCATGGACATGACATATGCATGAAATATAAAGATTTAAAGGTTCTATATGAATTTGTTTTATAATTGTACATGTACATGCTAAGTATGCATGAAATGTAACATGATATGCAATTCTATGAACATGAATACATAATCAAATAAAAAATAACTTAATGCAAGCATAGATACAGTCACGTCAAACATTATAATATATTTAAATCATTCATATCACAATAATGTCAAACGTGTACCTGCAGCAAACACACTCCAATATCCTGCTAACTACAAGCATGACTAGCATGGACACCGAACTACAAAAATAAGAGCATATGAGAAATGATGTGGTATGTATTACAAAATATATTTCACTAGCTCGAGTATGCTTTCTCATCACTTGTTTGACTTTCATATTCTTCTTCTTTCTCCTCCTCCTCTTCGTCTTCTACTTCATTGGGTGCCCATCCACTTGGTATATCATTTGGATCACATTCTTTCATATGTGTATCATCGGATAATAGAGATGTGACATGCAAACCATCTTTGATATCGTGACTATAAGAGAAGTCATACATATCATCTGATTGATAGTAATCACCCTCTTCAGCAGTCTTGTCTTCCTATAACTGATCATACTCATGGTATAGTTTAAACTTCACCTTGCAAACCGCCCACCATTCATTTCTATCTGACTTTCTTATATTCAGATATGAAGTATAGTAAACTTGTTGAGATTGCGAGACTAATATGAATGGTTCATATGTTTAAAACCTTGATTTATGATTCACCTCCACAATGTCTGAGGCTTTGTTGACTCTTGTTGCTGTGAGATCAAACCAATGACACTTGAATAAAGTTACCATGTTATTTATGCCTAAGTAAGTCAACTCCATTATTTCTTCAATAACACTGTAGTAGTCAAGTTTATTTTCACCATAACTGTTACCCTTGACACACACGCCACTATTCATTGTTGACTTGTTCACACTGTTGTCTTTTGTATGGAATCAATAACCATTTACGATATACCTGTTGTAACATTGCACAACTTTGGTCAGACTATTTTATAAATTACATATTCCTTTATCATTAACATCACCATGGCGGACCTACAAACATAAATAATGATTGTAATCACAACCAATTAAGTAACATATTGTTATTTACATGAAAAGAATGCATGTCATCGTCCTTACCAACTCTTTGAACCATGCCCCAAACTTATTTTTGCATTCTTTCTGTACTTTTGAATTAGTGAGATGTGGAAGTTCGCTTTGCAACTCCAGATCAAATCTTTTGCACTTAACAAATATTTATATTACTGAACCATGTATGCACGTATAAAACTTAGTATTACATATTAAGTATAATTACTCGATGTAGGGGTCGATCGCTGAGTAATTAGAAAGGATATAGATTTGTGCTACGTCTTACTCTCGATCTTTCAAGAGTCTTGACCAGCAACTGCCAAAGGCATGCCCAAGTGGTTTAAATATCGATAGTTTGTCAGCCACAATAAAGTATTCTTCATCATCATTATGAGGTGGTCAAGTGTAACGTGTTGGAATGTGAGGTTCAAAGTATATCAATGAGAAATTTGAAATCTCTTCTAAAGTGTACGCCTCTTAAATTGAACCCTCCACTCTTGCTTTATTTTGAAACTTTTTTTTTAGGTCAAACATGCATCTGTCAATAATATACATCTCGTAATACAATAAATTTAAAATAGCATTAGAGAGAAAAGTATAAATAAAAATATACATTTCAAATGGGTATATCCACCGATATTACACATGACCACCAACCCTAAGTTCATATGGCAAATGTATGATCACATGTTCTATAACATCAAAAAATGCTGTCAGAAATATCTTCTCTAACTAACAAATAATAGTAACAACAGGATCCTTGAGATTCTTTACCTCAGTTACTACAACTTTTGATGCACACAATGTTCTAAAAAATCTACTCAACTCGGATAATACCCCATATAGGTTTGTCTAACATATCATAGAATGCTACGGGCATCAACTGTTGCATAATGACAGGATAATCATGGCTTTTTAACCCATATAATTGTCCCAAATGGGTTGATCTACCCCCAAATGGATTAAATTCATCTGTACATAAACCTAGCCTAACATTTCTCACTTCCATTGTGAAGGTCTGATGAGTACGATCAAAGTGCTTTCAAACTTTCACGTCAACAGGATGCGTGATCTTGCCTTCATCATGTCGAACTTTATTTGCATGTCATCTCATGTGTTTAGCTGTCCTAGAAAACATATACAATCGTTGCAATCTAGGGGTGAGAAGGAAGTAGCAGAGTGACTTGTATGACACTTCTTTTGACCTCGTGCTAGCATTGCCTCTTGTCTTTGGCTTGAACCAAGGATGACCACATGATGGACATGATCTGTTATTTTCTTGATCTTTGAAATACAACATGCAGTGATTTGGACAAGTATCTATCTTTTGATACCTCATACCTAGAGCATTGACCATAACCTTCACACGATAGAAATTTTGTGACAATTTCTCATCTTTGGGCAACATAGTCCACTACAACAAAGCAGTAAATTAGCGACGACCACATTCCGTCGTTAATCCGTCGCTAATCCGTCGCTAACATGGTTAGCGACGGATTAGCGACAACGAGGCGACAGTATGCTTACGTCGCGAATATTTCGACGCTAACTGGCGACGGAATAATTCCGTCGCCAGGTCCGTCGCTAATTGCGACAGAATAACGAGCGCTATATTCCGTCGCCAATCCGCCGGTACTAAACGGCGACCACGTCTTGGCGACGGATTTAATTCCGTCGCTAAGCCGTCGCTAGATTAATATGAATAGCGACGGAATCATCCGTCGCTAATCCGTCGCAAACACGAAAAAAAATCAAAAAAAATTTATTTAAAAATTAATTACCGAGAACTGTACAATTTCTATTTCCTGTACAATTTATATTTCCTGTAAATAAAAAACAAACCACACAAAAAAATTCATATAACAAGTATCTATAATAATTAATCGTTCCACCTTAAAATTAAGAAGTTTAATTATTTACAATTCAACAATTACAATCAGGAAAAATAAAAAAATTAGAACTTCTTCAACACAGTCCTCTAATCATCACCAAGATTTTGTGCGTCTTCTTGTTCATTGTCTTTATCTGTCCCTTCAGCTCCACTACCCTGATTATCGCTAGCAGCCTACACAAGAAAAGAACAGTCAGTATTGATAAACAAAATATAATGAAATAAATTACACACTACATGTGATTCTATCATGTGCTCATGTGTGATCTAAGGCAATAAAAAAACTCTATATGTGATTCTATCATGCTCATATGTGTGCTAAGGCAGTCAAAAAATTGAATATGTGATTATAGCATGTTCATATGTGTTCTAAGGCATCTAAAAAAACTCTATATGTGATTCTACCATGCTCAGATGTGCTTTAAGGCAGGCAAAAAACTATATATGTGATTCGATCATGCTCGTATGTGTGTTAAGGCAGTAAAAAAATTGAATATGTGAATATAGCATGCTCATATGTGCTCTAAGGCAGGCAAAGCCAAAAATTTTATATGTGATTCTATCATAAATGATATATAACATGTTCATATGTGTTCTAAGGCAGTTAAAAAACTCTATATGTTATTATAGCATGCTCATATGTGTGCTAAGGCAGTCAAAAAACAGAATATGTGATTATAATATGCTCATATGTGTTCTTAGGCAGTCAAAAAACTGAATATGTGATTATAGCATGCTCATATGTGTTCTAATGCAATCAAAAAAACTTTATATGTGATTCTATCATGCTCATATGTGCTCTAAGGCAGACAAAAAGTTAAATATATATATATATATATATGTGATTCTATCATGCTCATATGTGTGCTAAGGCAGTCAAAAAATTGAATATGTGATTATAGCATGTTCATATGTGTTCTAAGGCATATAAAAAAACTCTATATGTGATTCTACCATGCTCAGATGTGCTTTAAGGCAGGCAAAAAACTATATATGTGATTCGATCATGCTCGTATGTGTGCTAAGGCAGTAAAAAAATTGAATATGTGAATATAGCATGCTCATATGTGCTCTAAGGCAGGCAAAGCAACTTTATATGTGATTCTATCATGCTCATATGTGTGCTAAGGCAGTAAAAAAATTGAATATGTGATTATAGCATGTTCATATGTGTTCTAAGGCATCTAGAAAAACTCTATATGTGATTCTACCATGCTCAGATGTCCTTTAAGACAGTCAAAAAAACTATATATGTGATTATACCTGAGAGGGACCTGGAATCGAAGATCCCCTATCCTGAACAGCGGCCTTGATCTCATTTCGGAGAAAGGGGGCGACGGTGTATTGGAAGTAGTTATTCAGTGATTCATTAATGATCTCGCGTACATCATCACCGGAAAGAATAGTCGGCTGCTTGGAGCTTATGTCGGCGCAAGAAGTCGGTGAGCCGTAACTGGAAGAACTAATAACTGGTGAAGTGTTCATATTACTCCCAAACCCGAACACGCGACCTTTTTTGGGTTCACCTGCTGCAGTCACCCATGCTGTAGGATCAAATGATGGATGCTGAGTAGCGTCTTCGCCATATCGCTCTACCATCTGTTGCTCATATGCCTCCTACAAAATAATGTTTAAAGTATTCATTAATAATTAATGATAACATTATGATAACTTGCATATATATTGCAATGATTATTAATAGAATTAATACATACCGTTGTTGTTCTCGCCTTCTCTGATACGAAGACTCCTGTGGTCTTCCGTTTATGTGTTTCTACAAACACATCCTTATATGGTACACTGCCTCCTTTTTCTGCTTCCTGCGAAGTTAAATGACAAAAGATTTAGTACACAAGTTTGCAACAATACTTATAAAATTAATATTATATATTGATGAGTTACCATTTTCTTTAGGTGGCTCCCAAATGTCTTAGATCCACCTGTGTGTAGATGGGCTTCGGGCATCTTCGATCGATTTTGTGAAGCCTTCGCAGAGCGATTTTTAAATGCATCTCCCGCCCACTTATCGCACATTTCATCCCAGTAATCTCTCCTGATAGTAATAGGACCATGGCCCTTCCACAATAATGGATCATCTACTACGCCAGATGCTTTTTTTGCTGCAGTCTTCATAGTGTGCAGCATGTCTGCAAATCGATTGGCAACCACCTTCTGCCACACCTTCCATGCATCATTTTCTTCCACCGTAGTTGCGAAGCGATTCGAAGCCTACAAATATTTTCAGAAAGTTAGTAGACATTGCTTAAATAAATTAAATATGAAACACATTAACTATGAGGAACAACTGTATACCATGAATGAGGACCACAATCTGTCTAACACCTCCTTTGGGTACTCTTTCCATTGAGCAACTGGTCCTGGTAGATGTTGAAGAAGTGAATTCCTAATCTCCCGTACTACTTCTTGTGGCTCAAACCTCGTGCTGCACATGAATTGTTACACAGTAAATATCAATATAAAATATTTAAAAGATATGCAATATATGCAATGAAGCTATGCTGCCTATGTGACTTGTCAAAAAAAAATCTGTAATGAAGTTATGCTGCCTAAGTGACTTGTCAAAAAAAAAAAAAGTTTTCTGTTTTTGAATGCCTATGCTGCCTATATGAATCGTTTGAAAAATAAAATCCGTAGTAGGAATAACATGCTGTCGATGTGTATTGCTTTTGAAAAAAACAATCTGTTATGAGATATATTATGCTGTCTATGTGAATTGGTTTCAAAAAAAATCTGTTTTTTAATGCATATGCTGCCTATGTAAATCAGTTTGAAAAAAAAAATCTTTAGTAGGAATACTATGTTGCCTATGTGTTTGTTTGAAGAAAAAAAATTTGTTATGAGATACCTACGTTGCCTATGTGATCTGTTTTGAAAAGAATTTTTGTTATGGATACCTATGCTGCCCATGTGATCTCTTTTTTAAAAAAAAAAAAGTTATTATGTGATCCCTATGTTGTCCATGTGATTAGCTTGAAAAAAAATTTGTAATATGTGTATATAAGATGTCCATATGGTTTTAAGTGTAGTTTGCATATATGTTGTCCATATGGATTTTAAGTTGAAATTTTTTTTGTAATGTTTTTGATGCACGGGTGAATGTGGTGCACGATAATCCATATACGAATTTGATATTTGATGCTGCAGGAACAGAACTGGGTTCTGCTATGAGTTCTAGTGATGTAAGAACTGTCGTAGATGAAGAATCACCAAACGATGCAGCTAGTAGATTTTATGATTTACTTAAAGATGCAGATGAGCCACTTTGGAACGGTTGTGAGAGTCACACTATCTTGTCTGCAGTTCTTCAACTTATGAATTTGAAGTCCGAGTATAATTTGAGTCAATCATGTTTTGACCGTTTGTGCATGATTGTGAAGAGTAAGTTGCCTAAAGATGAGAAATTGCCACAAAATTTCTATCGTGCGAAAGTTATGGTCAACGCTCTAGGTATGGGTTACAAAAAGATTGATGCTTGTCCAAATCACTGCATATTGTATTTCAAGGAGCAGGAAAATGACATATCATGCCCGTCATGTGGGCATCCTCGGTTCAAGCCAAAGACAAGAGGCAATGGTAGCACGAGATCAAAGGAAGTTTCATACAAGTCGCTCCGCTACTTTCCTATCACTCCTAGATTGCCGCGATTGTATATGTCTTCAAAGACAGCTAAACACATGAGATGGCATGCAAATAAAGTTCGACACGATGAAAACAAGATCACGCATCCTGTTGACGCTGAAGCTTGGAAGCACTTTGATCGTACTCATCAGAACTTCGCAATGGAAGTGCGAAATGTTAGACTCGGTCTATGTACAGATGGATTTAATCCATTTGGGGGTAGATCAACTCCATACTCATGCTGGCCAGTATTTGTAACTCCATACAACCTTCCACCAAGCTTGTGTATGAAACGTCCAAATCTTTTCTTGTCTCTGTTGATCCCTGGTTCGACCTCACCTGGCCAAAATCTTGATGTATATCTAAGGCCATTGATTGATGAATTAAAAGTATTGTGGGTTGACGGTGTTACCACGTATGATGCCCACAAAAAACAAAATTTCAACATGAAGGCCGCTGTTCTATGGACAATCAGTGACTTCCCTGCATATGGTATGTTATCTGGTTGGAGCACACTTATAAAATTTCACATGGAAGTCAAAATCAAATTGAAAGTAACTACATGCAAGCATGGATACAATTACATCAAACATTGCAATACATCATAATCATTCATATCAAATAAATGGCAAACATGTACCTGCAGCAAACACACTTCAATATCTCACTAACTACTACCATGCTTAGCATGGACTCCGTACTCCAAAAATAAGAACACTTCCATATTCCTACATTAAAATCATGCTCAGCATGATCTCCGAACTCCAACAAAGCAGTCCTAGATATCAACAACTAAGTGAGTATGTGAACAATAAAGTGTTGCATTCAATAAATTAAATAACATGTGATACGTTTGCATCACTTACTCACCACGGGTATTTACCCGATTTGCATTGTTTTTGTCATTTACTTACCACAGGTGGCCGAGCACGAGTTGGTTCCGTTGAAAAATCTGCACAAAAACAAAACAAATTAAGTAACAAACTAACTAATCATGAAACAAGATGAAACACTAACTAAAAAAATTAAAACAAATTAAAACAACTCTAACTAATTGAAAGAAGAGAAAAGAAAAATAGTATATATGTTAAGCCAAATCTAACTAGACAAAATACTTACGGTCGATTATCGATATACACTATTCGAATGAGTCTTCTTGTGCCAGCCTGAGAAGACCCTGTTTCCTGTGTTGGCTGTTGACTTGTGTGATCAACTGGTGTAGGTGGGTCGTGTACAGGCGCAACATCATCTGTAAAAAAATACATTAGAAATTCTCAGAATGTGCATTTGAACTAATCAAGCATCTAATTAGTTATATGATATACCTATCACAGGAGCCCGTGAAAATGAAGGTTGAGTCTGGCTACTACTGGATGAGCGACCACTATAACCTCCACGAACCATATTCTAACAAATAACATATGTCATACAATACATTCAAATAATTCACATCAAGTATTACAATGCATTCAAGTCATTCACATCAAGCATTGCAATGCATTCAAATAATTCAAATCATTGACATCAACTATTGCACTAATTCAAATCATTCGTTAATTGCATAAATTATAATACATTCAGATAATTGAAATCATTCACATCAAGTATTACAATGCATTCGAATCATTCGTATCAAGTATTACAATACATTCAAATAAAATTTTTAATCATTCACACCAAGTATTGCAATACAACTCACATCAAGTATTACAATGCATTTAAATAGAGGTTTGTAGTATAAGATTTTGCTCACTAGCTTGAGAATTCTTCCTCGTCACTAGTTTGACTTTCTTCTTCTTCTTCTTCTTCTTCTTCTTCTTCTACTTCTTCTTCTTCTTCATTGTTTGCCCATCCACTTGGTACATCATTTGGATCACATTCCTCTATGAATGTTTCATCAGCCAATGGAGATATGACATGCATATCATGCGCAACATCGTGACCATAAGCGAAGTCATAGACATCATCTGATTGATAGTAATCACACATAGGCAGCATAGCTTCATTACAGTTTTTTTTGTTGACAAGTCACATAGGCCGCATAGCCTGAATTACAGAAAACTTTTTTTTTTGACAAGCCACATAGGCAGCTAAACGCAGGGGGTCGACCCCCCCTGCCGGAAACGCAGGGGGTCGACCCCCCCTGCCGGAAAGCACGGCAGGGGGTTAAACCCCCTGCCTTTCCGGCAGGGAAGGGGGTTAAACCCCTTGCCGGAAAGGCAGTTCCGGCATGGGGGGTTGACCCCCATGCCTTTCCGGCAGGGGGTCGACCCCCCCTGCCGGAAACGCAGGGGGTCGACCCCCCCTGCCGGAAACGCAGGGGGTCGACCCCCCCTGCCGGAAAGCACGGCAGGGGGTTAAACCCCCTGCGTTTCCGGCAGGGAAGGGGCGTACCCCCTGCGTTTAGAAGAAGAAGAAGAAGAAGAAGAAGAAGAAGAAGAAGAAGAAGAAGAAGATTACCTGCGCGTCGCCGGACGGTGGCGGGAGGTTGACGGAGAGCGGCAGCTGGCGAGCGCCGGCTGGCGAGCGGTGGACGGGGAGCGGCGGCTGGCGAGCGACGGCGGCCGGACGGTGGCGAGAGCCGACGGGCGGCGGGAGGGAGCAATACAGCGAAACAGGAAAAAGAGAAAGAGGGATGGGATTAGGGATTTACGCGATATTTCGCGACGGCTTAGCGACGGAAACATTCCGTCGCTAAGCCGTCGCTAAATCAAAATACAAAACAGCGACGGAATATATTCTGTCGCTACGCCGTCGCTAATTAGCGACGGATTAGCGACGACAGAGTTCCCTCTCTAAAGCCATCGCTAAAATGGTGTTCTTGTAATAAAAAGTAGCGACAAAAACATGCAGTCGCTAATCTGTCGCTAAGTAGCGACAGATTAGCCATAAAAGTCGTTTCCTCGCTAATCCGTCGCGAATTAGCGATAGATTCTATCTCTAGCTAATCTGTCGCTAAGTAGCGACGGAAAAAATCCGTCGCTAATTTCCGTCGCTAATTAACAATTTTCTTGTAGTGGTCTTCACAAAAGAGCACAGACAGACAAAAAATGATTGACTCAAATTATACTTTGATTTCAAATTCAGTAGTTGAAGAACTGCAAATAAGACAGTGTAACTCTCGCAACCATTCCACAGTGGCTCATCAGCGTCTCTAAGTAAGTCATAAAATCTACTAGCTGCATCATTTGCTGCTGCTTCCTCTATCCTAGTTGGTACATCACTAGGACCCATAGCAGAACCCAGTTCTGGTCCTGCGACATCAAATATCAATTCCATATATGGATTATCGTGCACTACATCCACCCGTACGACAAAATTGTTTCAAAATTCTTTACCATGAAGCATCTAATTCTGATAACCACTCACAAAACCCTTTTTGTATATGTGATGTGTAATGCTATGAGGTTCCAGCAAAGTAGTCCTAGATATCCACAATTAAGTGAGTGTGTGAACAGAAAAGTGTTGCATCCAAGAAAGTAAATAACATGTGATGCACTTGCATCATTACTCACCATGGGTATTTACCCAATTTGCATGTTTTTGCCTTTGTATTTGTTTCTTATTTATTTTTGCATTGCATTTTTAGTCGTATGCGATGCTTAACACTAAGCATCTTGCAATTAGCTCAGCTATGTACCTGCAAAGCACAAATATACAAAACAATACAATATATACAAAATGATCTACTCGTCCCTCTCATAAGGAGAGAACGTTACAACTGCACACACACAACAATCAACTTATCGTCACCCGAACAAACCTTCATGATTGGCAGATACATGTCAGAGACCCAACGAGATGGATGGACCCGACTGGTACATGATTGCTCACCGTTATTTCTGCACAAACAAGGGCAAAAAAGAAAAAGAAGAAAAAATAAAACACAAAGAAGGGCCAATGGAGAATTTGGTACCGACCGATGAGAACCGCGATAGTGGAGGGCCTTCGGGTCGGCACTCGTTAGGGAGACGAAGTGCGTCCCAATGCCAACGGTGGTGCAGGGTGGAGAAAAGAAAAGAGGGGAAGAAAAGAGGGGATGGGAGGTCGGCGATGTCGACGGCGATGGTTGGCCTGCGATGGATTGGGTGGGACTCGGGGAGGGGAAGAAGAAGAGGATGTCGACGATGGCATCACTCCGGCAGCCTACAGATGGGGAAGGAAGGAGGTGAGAAGAGGACTCGGGGAGGGGGAGGAAGAAGAGGTCGGCGATGGCACTGCTCCGGCGGCCTGCGAATGGGAAAGAAAGCAGGTGAGGAGAGGACTCGGGGAAGGGAAGGAAGAAGAGGAGGTTGGCACACGGCGGTGGTCAGTGGTGGCACACTGCGGCGAGAGAGATGGAGTGGGGGAAGAAGGAGGAGGTGATGGAGAAAAATGGAGCGACGGGTGGCGGGCGGTGGGCGGCGATGGCACACGGCGGTGGCACATGGCAGCGAGAGAGATGGAGTGAGGGAAGAAGGAGGAGGTGATGGAGAGAAATCGGGCGACGGGCAACGAGCGACGTGCGAGGAATGAAACAGAAAGGAAAAGAAAGGGGCTCACATTAGGGTTTTACGGGGTAAATTAGCGATGGATTAGCGACAAAAAATTCTGTCTCAAAATTCATCACCAATTATCGACGAAGTAGCAATAGAAAAATTATGTCGCGAAGTTGCGACGGAGTTTGAGACGGAATTTTTTCGTCCCTAATTAGCGACGGATTTTGAGACATGATTTTTTCGTTGCTAATTCTGCAACTAATTCCAACTGTATGGGGTGACTCATTTTCTCTAGCTAATCCATCGTAAATTTGCGACGGATTATTTTTTTCATAAACTTTTATCGCCAATTAACGTTTTTCTTGTAATGTTATGAGATGGTCGAATGAGATAGCTAGTGTTTTCTTTTTCAATGAATAAGTTCAGATCCAGTTTCAAACTTGGTCTGAAATAATACAGCCTGGGCTCATCATATATGCATACGTAGGTCTTCTCTTGGTAAAACAAGACCCAAGGTCAGTCCGAACACCCGATGTCCATGAGGAAAGAGAGGGAGGAATGAGTGGAAAACTAAAGAAATACTAATGGAAAATGAAAATTTAGCGATTTGAGAAGTGAATTTGTGTGGTGCTTTCGATAACTTTGAGCTAAACAATTGTCAATTTTAATAGCCAACTCTGGACAATAGCTCGGATGTAGCTTCCCCATGGATAGAGGGACGCCAAAGCACTAAAGAGGGAGAGAACCCACTTGCCATCCGATAGCATTAGCCATGTTCTCCACTCTCCCATGCTCCAGAGAGAAACTCGTATTGGAATTGGAAGAGAGAAACCCGACGATTCTCACCCTACCAATTTCCCTTCTTCCAGCTTGGGGAGAGGAAAATAGGAGACAAAAAAGAGTGAATCTCAAGAAAAAAAGGCCCTTGTTTGAGGAACAGAGCAATGGGGACCCAATGGATCAGTGATTTCCCGCATACCTTGGAAACTCCACATCTCCCAAACAGCAACCTCTGATTCAAGGCTCCCAAACAGAACCTTAAGTATCCCTTTGGTTTTCTGTTTGAGAAGAAGAGAAAAACCAAGCTGTTTTATGTGATTTCACCCTTCCTGCTATGTTGCTCTTAATACTTGAGTGATTATCAGAAAAGAAAATTACAAACGGCCGCCTGACTTATCTCCTATTTACGGATGACCACCAACTTTAATAGACCATTTAACTGCCTAACAGCTTCTTGGGGCACAAAATTACATATTGTCCTTCATTTATGAAATGGCTCATGCAATGTTTCTCTGAAAATAAAATAAATGTTAGGGACAGATTAGCTGTGGATTCCATTAATTACAGGACCATGTATGCCCTTGTTTTGAAAATAGTAAAAAACTTGATGGTTAATAATAGTTAAAATGTGGGCAATTATTTGTAAATAGGTGATTGCTTGTGTGACTTTTTGTGAATCTCTTTATGAGAAAGATTCAGATCACTCTCTCAATTTATTGGTTTTCTTTTTTTGAAATATGTGTCAATTGAATTTGGGATGGCAATGGACTGGGGCAAGGGCTGGGGACAAGGTCTCCACCCCCGCCCCGTCTCAAAATCCAAACCTCCATTTCCGCCTCCATCCCTGCACGGGGATGGATTTTAACCTACACCCCTGCCTCCATCCCTGTTTCATGTCCTCCATCCCCGGTCCAAACAGGGGCAAGGCCCCCATTCACCTCAGTCTATTGTCATCCCTTAAAAGGATTGGGGATGGAGTGTGGTGGGGCGGGTACGGGGCGAGAAAAAGCGTAAGTCCATCCCTGCCTCCATCCCCGTACGGGGATGGATTTTAACCTTCATCCCCACCTCCATCCTCGTTTCATGCCCTTCATCCCCGGTCCAAATCGGGGGGGGGGGGGGGGCTCTGCTTTCCCCCGGTCCCCTGTCATCCCTAATTAAATCATGACAAACTCATTCAGAGGCTTCAAACTATTTTCCTATTACAATATCACATACATGCACGCACAGATGTCTCAAATCAAAGGGAGTTTGAAATGTTCTAAGGTACGTGCGGTACTTTCAAACCAGCAAGAAGATCCTTGTGAATTATCCTTATGGTCATTGTAGCACCAATTTTTTGTGGTTTCCATGCACTTCTTCAATAAAAAACAAAGTAATACCTGTGAAAATTTAAACTCTAATTTCAAGTTATACTAAGAAGCGAGAATTCTTCAAAATACATTGAAACTATAGCAAACAAATAGCAATGGTGTGATTATGTCACAAGTTGATAATAGGGTTGGTAAACAAGCTGAGCTGGAGTTGACTCGTTAACCAACACTTTTTAAATTGTACTCTAAATCGACTGACCCATGCTCAAACTAGCCCATTTACAAAATAAATACATTTTTAAATCTGTAAGCAGTGGGATTTGTACTCTTCATGAACTTATTGTTTAACCATCTGCATTCTACGTTGCAAAATACATGCAAGATATTTTTATTACTAGTGACCAGGTCTTCCTGCCGGGTGCGGTGTCTTCTGATTATAAATCCAAAAAAAAAGTTACTGGTGGAAAGATACATACATAGCTAACAATGTAGTGAAGAATGTCCCCTGAATATACGGATGTAACGCATTCCTTAAGCGGTGGATGATGTTAATTGCCATCTTATCCTCATATTCATGAAAATGGTGTTGCATTTATTTAATCTTGTTCAAGTAAAATAAATATAATATTGTTGAAAGCAATATTGATATTTAAAGAAAATCATGATATATTCGGTAACCATTTTGTGTCACGGGCCTATTTCCTTCAATGGGCCAGTGCGGCGCGACGGTCCTTCCTCACCGCCGCAAGCCTACTCGTCAGCTCGCTTGCCGATCGCGGAAGCTTGTAATCAGAGTGCAAGAGAGCAAGAGAGAATAGAGGGAGAGAAATTGCAATCACAAGAAGCAATCACAACGAGGGTGAACAAAAGAAAGCTCAACGCATTTACTTCATCCACAATTTTGCCCAGAGGCCATTATAGTTCAAGTATACGGGCTGCCCCTTCATGGTATTGATTCACCTGAACCGGGCAGCTTACATCAGACTCAAAAAAAGCAAAACAGACTCTAGCGCAACTGTACACTGTAAGTCGCAAGGGAACATGCTCCCCCCTTCAAATCATGCGCCGTCCTCGGCGCCATCTGTTTCGTGGTAAGCCCTGACTTCAGCTGGGTAGCGGTTGTTCATTCGAAATGCAGGCTCCCACGTTGGCTCCGCGGTTTCCTCCCACTGCACCAAGTATTTCTTCGCTTGCCCCAAGTAGTTGACCGTGTGGCGAAGGATCTGACTGAGGTGCTTCTCGGCCCGTTGTGCTGCCGGGGCCCTCTGCATGATGGGAGCGCGTTGTGGCACACTGCATTCTGGGTCTCCATCATCTGGATGAAACTGCTTGAGGTTGCACACGTGGAACACCGGGTGCACCTTGAAGTCTGGGGGCAACTCCAGCTTGTATGCCAGTTTGCCCACCTTCTTTGTGATGGTGAAGGGTCCCTCATACTTTCTGAGTAGTCTGCGGTGCCGCCCGCGGAAGATGCCTGTGCGACCAGGATATAGCTTCACCAACACTTGGTCCCCAACTTAGAACCCTGTGGGCCGACGGTGTTTGTCTGCCCACTTCTTCATCCTCTTCGCCGCTTTGTGTAAGAATGCCTTCGCCAACTCATTCTGCTCATGCCAATCACGAACAAACTGATAGGCGAAAGATGGCCTTCCCTTTTCTTGTGCGGCAAGAGTGTGCGGGGTCAGTGGCTGCTGCCCCGTGGCTATCTCAAACGGGCTGTGGCCTGAAGACTCGCTCTTCTGCAGCTTATAACAAAACGGTGCCACATCAAGAAGCTTCACCCAATTTTTCTGATTGGCACTAACAAAGTTCCTAAGGTACTGCTCCAATATCCTGTTGATGCGCTCTGTCTGCCCATCTGTCTGCGGATGGAAGCTTGTTGAAAACAACAAATCAGAGCCAAGTAGCCGAAATACTTCACGCCAGAACTTGCCCGTGAAGCGAGCATCGCGATCACTCACAATGCTCTTTGGTATGCCCCAGTACTTCACCACATGCTTTACGAACAACTCTGCAGTCTTCTCTGCAGGGCACTCCTTGGAAGCTGGGATGAAGGTGGCATACTTTGAGAAACGATCCACCACGACCAAAATAGAACTGAGGCCCTCTACCTTTGGCAGACTAACGATAAAGTCCATAGAGATGCTTTCCCAAGGACGTTCTAGAATTGGTAGAGGCTCAAGGAGACCGGCAGCCTTCTGGTTTGTCCCCTTATCTTGCTGGCAGATGAGGCATGTTCGCACATACCCCTCAACGTCGTCTCTCATCTGCGGCCAATAGTAGCCGCGCTCAAGGAGTGCTAAGGTCCACTCCTGACCAGGATGGCCAGCCCATAGTGTATCATGGCACTCCTTGAGTAGCTCTCGGCGAAGGCTACCCCACTGTGGCACAAAGATGCATCCCCCTTTTGTTACGAGGAGGTCATCCTGTAGCCAAAATCGCCGAGTCTTCCCTGCCTGCGCCATAGAAATAAGGTGTTGTGCGGTCGGATCCTATTGTGTACCCTCGCGGATGCGGCTCAGCAATGCACCCTCCAAATGCACTTTAGAAGGCTCCGCGCGCGCAGCTGCCAGTTCAGCCCTACGGCTCAGGGCATCTGCCACAACATTGGTCTTTCCAACCTTGTACTCCAAGGCAAAGTCGAACTCAGCTAAAAACATCTGCCATCGAGCTTGTTTAGGCGTCAACTTCTTCTGCATTTGAAAATAGCTCGTGGCCACATTGTCCGTCTTGACGACGAACTCGGCACCCAAAAAGTAGTGCCGCCAAGTCCTGAGGCAATACACAATGGCGGTCATCTCACGTTCATGCACTGTGTAATGCCTCTCTGCATCTTTCAACTTGCGACTCTCATATGCGATCGGATGACCATCTTGCGTAATAACTCCGCCAATGGCAAAGTCTGAGGCATCCGTGTGGACTTAAAGGGTCTCGAATGATCAGGCAGTCGCAGCACTGACTCCCTCACTAAGGCTTTCTTCAAGTCATCGAAGGCATCTTGGCACGCTCCTGTCCAGAGCCATACCTGATTCTTCTTTAACAAATCTGTGAGGGGCGCAGCAATGATGGAATAACCTTCGATGAAACGCCGATAATAGTTTGCCAAACCGAGGAATGACCGCAATTCTGGCACTTTGCTTGGCGGAACCCATTCCTGGATGACCCTTATCTTCTGCCCATCCATACGTAGCACACCACGCCCCACAACGTGGCCAAGGAAGCCGATCTTCTCCTGCCCGAAGAGACACTTCTCTCGTTTGACACAGAGGTCATTCTCCTTCAGCTCCTGAAACACTGTTCGCAAGTGCCCGACATGTTCTACCATGTTGCTGTTGTAGATCACGATATCATCCAGGTAGACTACCACAAACTTGTCTAAGTAAGGGTAGAAGATCTGGTTCATTAAAGTCGTGAACGTGGCTGGAGCATTTGTCAACCCGAATGGCATTACTAGAAATTCGTAAGCACCATAGAGGGTGACGCAAGTTGTTTTCGGCTCATCACCTTCGGCAATCCTCACCTGCCAGTAACCCGATCGCAGATCTACCTTGGAAAAGATACGGGCACTGCCTAGCTGATCGAACAAGTCCGCTATCAATGGCAATGGGTACTTGTTCTTCACCGTGACTTTGTTCAGAGCACGGTAATCCACACATAACCGTTTAGAGCCATCATGTTTCATCTGGAAAAGGACTGGGGCACCAAATGGGGCTTTTGATGGACGAACAATGCCTGCGTCCAACATCTCGTCTAGCTGCCTGCGCAGTTCCTTCAGTTCAGCTGGCCCTATACGGTATGGAACCATTGTGGGAGGCTTCGCTCCCGGGGTCAACTCAATCTTGTGGTCGACCTCACGTCTTGGCGGAAGACGCTTTGGCAATTCCGGAGGCATCACCCCCCGAAACTCCTCCAATAGTGGGGCTAGGGTCGGCGGCACTGCTGCTTCTACCTTCCTTTCATCTGCTCGCACAGCAACTAAGAATGTCTGCTCCTCATGCTTGACACCCTTCTTCAGTTGCATTGCCGATAACACTGAAGACTTGCCTTTCTGCGTAAGGCACTGCACTGTGTGGGACAGGTCTGACCCCATGATCGTCAACGTGTTAAACTTTGGCAGCATCATCACATTCTGGCTTCGCAGAAACTCCATACCTAGAATCACCTTGAAATCGTCCAGGGGCACCACAGAGAAGTTGGCTTTGCCGACCCAACTCCCCACTTGAGTAGCCACATCTCTTGCTTCACCAAGGATGGGCTTGGCCTTAGAGTTTACGGTTTTGATAGTCCTCTGTTTTGGCCCAGTTTTCAAGCCCAACCGCTCTGCCTCTTCCCGCGAGACAAAGTTGTGTGTGGCCCCGGAGTCTATCATTGCTGAGGTAGACTTTCCATTCATAATGACTTCTACGTACATAAGTTTCTTACTGACCTGCATGTTCTTAGCTGCGCAACTTCTAGCTGCGTTAATCGATCGCATGGCCCCCATCCTTGGTTGCATGGTCTCAGTGTCACTGCATTCAGTATCGCTGCATTCTTCCTGTGCAGCATTGGCTTGCCCGTTGTCCTTTATAAGGCGCTTTGGGCACTGCATGGCGATATGTCTATCGCCGCAGAACCAACATGTCACAACCGCACCCTTGTTGCTATTGTTATGCTTTGTGAAGTTCTGTTTCTTTTCGGATTGATGGCGTGTCGACGCCTCACCTTTATCATTGCGCTACTCATCCTTCTTGCCTCCGTGGTCAGGCTTCTTCCCAACTTTGGTTGATGGGGTGAAAGGCTTGCGCTGAGTGTCAACTAAGCGCTCTGCCGCCACATATGCATCTTCCAAAATACGGGGGTTGCTCCTTTCCACTTCAGACTGTGCCCATGGCTGAAGTCCCACAATGAACCAGTTGAGCATGTCGTCTTCTGGCATGTTAGGTATCTCCAGCATAAGCTTCTGGAACGTTCTGACATAGTCTTGCAACGAACCAGTGTGTTTGAGTTCACGAACCATCCGGTAAGCCTGCCTCTGCGCATTTTTTGGCATGAAGTAGTTGCGCAACTCTACTTTGAAGTCATCAAAGGTGTCTATCACACATTGACCCGTCTCCATGTCATTGCGCTTCCGCCTCCACCAAGCGATAGCATCACCATCAAGTAAGGCCGCTGCAGCCTTAATCCTCAGATCTTCAAGGGTCACATTCTGGATATCCAAGTAATCTTCTACTTGGAACAAGAAGTTCTCAATGGCCTTGCTGTCACGAGAACCATTGAATTTTGCGGGTCTTGGCACATCAATCCTTGATGGCCTCTCACCATTTCCACCATTTAGGGTCACCGTCCGCTGCAACGTACGGTTCTTCAGCTGAAACTCCCCTACTTCAGTCTGCAAGTCAGCCACTGTAGTCGTCAACGAAGTGACCTGCCCCATTAATAAGGTTACCTGCTCTTGCAGGCTCGCCACCACATCATTCAGTCCATTGAATGATTCACATGCGCGTGTCGCTTCATCATGCGAAGTCACCTCTTCCACCAGCTTGTTAACAGTTGCAGCCAACTCTTCTTGGCCCCGAGGTGAACCCATCTCCTCAGCTTCAGCAACTGCCTTGTCTTTGGTGTTGCGCAAGTTTTGATAAGGCGCCACGATGTCTTGCTCACAAATCGCAGCCTGTCGGCGTGTCTGTCGACACCGACTCCGGAGTCCCTTCCCCAGCACGAGAACGGGCTCTGGTACCACTTGTCACGGGCCTATTTCCTTCAATGGGCCAGCGCGGCGCGACGGTCCTTCCTCACCGCCGCAAGCCTACTCGTCAGCTCGCTTGCCGATCGCGGAAGCTTGTAATAAGAGTGCAAGAGAGCAAGAGAGAATAGAGGGAGAGAAATTGCAATCACAAGAAGCAATCACAACGAGGGTGAACAAAAGAAAGCTCAACGCATTTACTTCATTCACAATGTTGCTCGCAGGCCATTACAGTTCAAGTATACGGGCTGCCCCTTCGGGGTATTGATTCACCTGAACCGGGCAGCTTACATCAGACTCAACAAAAGCAAAACAGACTCTAGCGCAACTGTACACTGTAAGTCGCAAGGGAACATTTTGAGTGCTTTGTTTTTACACTTTTAGTTTTATATAAATTATGAAAAAGAAAAGGAAATGATTTTTGTTACCAACGAAGAGAAGGTGATGATTTGACACGCATGTAGAAAGGCACAAGGATTTCAAGTTTGTATTAATATGGTTTCAGGTAATAGTGAAGCCATAATTAGTAGTACAAACGGATGTCATAATGGTGAATCATGTCACATCCGAATCTGAATCTGAAATTCAAACTGTTGATCTGATCTGAATCGCGGTAGGGTTGAATTCAGATTGAAAAAATATGTGGTACTACTCGATCAGGTAAACAAATGTTAAAAACAAGCTTCTTCTTACATGTAGTTGGATTGCATTTTGATCAGAATCCAACAGTGATCAGAACCCCATTTGGATCCAAAAACAATTTAATTTGACATATATGAATGTGATCCAAATGCACATTCAGATCTTACTTTAAGGATCCAAGTCTGACATTAGCATGTTGGGTTCAGGTTGATATTCAGCTCTATCCAACCTGTTCGCTCCCTATCAAGAGTAGAGGTGTCAATGGATCAGGTTTGGTTCAGACTCAAGTGGAACCAGACCCAAACTTGATTTGAGATTATGGTAGGGGACCTGGGTCTAATGGGAGCCACCATAAGAGAAACCATACCCAGGATCCTATAAGGATTACACGAACCATACTTGATAAAATAATATTTTTTATCATTTTTACGTTGAAATTGAGGATATTAATTGGAACTCAGGTCAGGCTCGCCTCTGGTATAAAATTTCTTTCTTTTTTTTTTAGAATTGCTCTGGTGTGAAATTTCACAAACCATACCTGGCTTCATATATTAATCGGACCCTTCAGGTCCAACCCAGATTCTAATTGGGCCTTCTTATTTATCACTAAACCCTGACCTTATAGGGTTTGGACCCAAACCCATAAATCAAGAGGTTCCTGTGTTTTAATTTAGGACATGCTAAATAACCAAGTTGGTTTTCTATGTCAATCCTAAATGCAGAAAATGATATTTCTGTTTTTTAATGACGAGCAACCTGCCTAGAAATGGGGGTCTCTTATGGACCCCCTTCTTAGTTATTAAACCCAAGTTGAGTGCCTTAACCCGCAAAGGACACCCACTAAGCAAGCCACAGGTATAATTCCATTAAAAATCGATTTCATGTATGGGTTTCCACCGTAACCACTTAGGGGTGTCAACGGGTCAGGTTTGGTTTGGACCCAGGTAGAACCAGATCTGACCCAAATTTTGGGTATGGTATCGGGTCTGGACTTGAGTCTAATTGAACCCAATATAAGAGAAATCATACCCAGACCCGTTAAGAACTACATGAACCAGACCCGAGCCATACCTAATTTTTTTTATGATTTTCACATTAAAAAATCACAGGTCTTAATCGGAAGTAAAAAAATTCACAAACTATACCCCAGACCATGTATTAATCAGACATTTGGGTATCGGGTCTTCTTATTTATCACCATACTCAGACCCTATAGGGTTTGGTATGGATCGGGTCCTCATAAATCCGACCCGTTGACACCCCTGTAACCACTGCGAGGGTTTTACAGGAAATTGGGTGTGCCTGTCCTGCAAGCTAAACTTTGGGTGGAGTCACCAACACCCAAGCTCTCACTGAGCCCACCACTTAAAGGCAGTGAGAGACCCAGAGTCCAACGGACAGTGAGAGATCGAGAGTGTCGAACATAGAGTGGGGGTCGCCGGCATTGGGTGGTCGGAATACGGCAAGCAAGAGAGAAGACTCGTCGAGAGAAAGGGCTGACAAGGGGGAACGATCGAGGGAGGAGAGCGGGCAGTGGCGGACGAGGTTCTCGGAGGGAGTTGTCAGTGGGTCACCGAAGAGCAGGGCTGGAGATGGCGAGCAACGCAGGGGCAATCGACAGAAGAGGGGGTGAGAGAGAGAGAGAGAGTCGGTTCGTAGATTTAATTCCGTGCCCTAGATGAGTCGTTTACATCAAAAATTTAAGGCAAAAAAAATCTGTCTTAAAATCAATTGCTAAATAGCGACAGAAAAAATTTGTCTCAAAATCCATCAATTTTGAATGTAAAAAATGATATTTAATTTGTTTAAAAAAATGGGTCACTTAAGGCAATAATTTAGACAAGCGGTTAATTTTTTATGCAAAAGCAATGATGAAATCATTGGAAAAAATTGATAGATTTGTCATATTTCGAGTCTGGGTAGATTACTTTTGTGAGAAGTTTTTTTGACTTGTTCAACTCACAAAATGGGAATGAAATGATGCCAACAGTGTCATATCATTTTTGTCATGTACGTGTGGTCAAGGCTGTCATTGATAAAGATATGAACCGAATTATTGATGTGCATGATCCAGCTTGACTTGAAGGATGGACCAATTGCAATAATGTCTCCTGGTTACACCTTGATTTGGATGCCAGGAAAGCTGGCCTTTTTGTCTAGTGGGCGAAAAAAACATACATGTGAATTTGTTGCATATGAACACTGAGATTTTTTCAAAGTTTCGAAAGTCACCATGCCTTTATAAAAAAATGTCCCGATGACATTTGGTGAACCTTCTCATGTTCGTACAAATATGTTGTGAAACTGGTTAAAATCATCTAAAAGATTTACAACATATTTGTAAGAACGTTATCCTGCATAAATATCATGTGATTTTTTTTAGTTTGATTTTAACAATATTTGGAGGTTTGCAACAAATTTGTGTGATCATGAAAAAAATCTCATAAATGTGGTCTTAGGTATTTTAAGCATAGTCGGAGGTTCACAACATATTTTTGCAAACGTGAAGATGTTTGCACAAATATATTGTTTTTTTCAATGATTTTAACAATATTTGAAAGTTCACAACATATTTGTGTTAACAGGACAAGTATATTGTGAATCTCGTCGTTGATTTTTAACCACATTCAGAAGGGTCAAACACGACCCATACATATAAATCAAGAGGTTCCCTGTGTTTTTAATTTAGGACATGGTAAATAACAAAGTTGGTTTTCAATGTCGATCCTGAATGCAGAAAATGATATTTAATTTTTTTAATGGCGAGGAACCTGCCTAGAAAAAGTTTGCAAGCTAAACTTCGGGTCGACAAGCAACTTTTTTTTTTTTACCAATGGGGGCTCTGCTTGTCTGGTAGGAGGAGCTAGCGTACGTTACCTTGTGTTGGGACGTTGTAAGTTCGAATCCCAACGGTTCGAATCTTAAAATGCGAGATGTATGTAGAAATAGACGATAAGGATGAGCCTTAGGCCTATTTGAATATTGAGGGACAAATTGGACAAAAAGTTTTTGCCGTCATATAGTAAATGGTAAAAAATTTTGCCGTTCAGAGCAAAAGAGAGAAAGATCAAAAGCCAGACCAAAAGAAAAATGGTCAAAGGGGACAGCAAAAACTTTTGTCATCCAGATCCCAAAAAGTTTCTAGTGTCTAAGACTAAAGGAGGATGACGAAATTTTTTGTTGTTTGATGATCTAATGACAAAAAAGTATTTGTCGTCCGAACCAAAAGGAGGACAGTAAAAACTCTTGCCGTCAATGAAAAAAAGTTTATTTGGTGAAAAAAATAGTAAATTTTAGTGTTTTGGATATTTTTAAAGGTTTTTCTTAGAATTATATGGGTTGTACCCATCTTTAAGGGATTTTTTTAAGTTAGGTTGGGGGAATGAACTAAGATTTTGGGACTTTCGAAAGAGATATTGAAAAAACAAATTTTGAATTATTAACACTTGAGCATTATAAAAAATTGGGTGTAAAAGAACATATGGGACTAGGATCAGATATCCGATCATATCCAATCCATTTGCAGCTATAATACTAATCGATCTTTTTGGCGAGCATTAATGTACTAACCCAGACATGGACCAGGGTCTTTGATTGCGGATGGAAAGTGCGAAAGGCAATAGCAACTATCAACGACCCTCATTAATGCAAATCATACACATTTCTCTCTCATTGAAGGGACAGCTCTCGCTGTATCAGTCATTACTGTCAACTACCCAACAATCAATCAAAAGAAAAGATGGGTGAAGTTGGAAGCAGATCATGGTCATTGTAGCACCAATTTTTTGTGGTTTCTATGCACTTCTTCAACAAAAAAAAATTAATAACTGTGAAAATTTAAACTCTAATTTCAAGTTAAACTAAGAAGCGAGAATTCTTCAAAATACATTGAAACTATAGCAAACAAATAGCAATGGTGTGATTATGTCACAACTTGATAATAGGGCTGGTAAACGAGCTGAATGTACTGAAAAGAGGGTGTTCAAGCTCCCCTCATTCTTGTGGTATGCTTAAGCTCATGGTGAGCCTGAGTTAAACAAGCTGAGCTCGAGTTGGCTCATTAACCAACACATTTTAAAAATGAAAAATAATTAAAATTGTACTCTAAACCGACTGGCCGATGCTCAAACTGGCCCATTTACAAAATGAATACATTTTTAAAATCTGTAAGCAGTGGGATTTGTACTCTTGAACTTATTGTTTAACCATCTGCACTGTACAATGCAAAATAAATTCCAGCTATATTTATTAGTAGCGATCAGATTTTCGTGTTGGGTGAGGTTTGTTGGGGTTATAAATCCGAAAAAATAGTTAATGGTGGACGGATACAAACAGAACTAACAATGTGGTGAAGAATGGCATTGAATATACGGATGTAACGTGTTCCCTAAGTGGTGGATGATGTTAATTGTCATCTTATCCTCATATTCCTGAAAATAGTGATTGCATTTATTGAATCCTGATCAAGTAAAATAAATATAATATTTTTGAAAGCTATATTGATATTTAAAGATAATCATGATATATTCGGTAACCATTTTGAGTGCTTTGTTTTTATATTTTATATTTTATATAAATTATGAAAAAGAAAAGGAAATATTTTTTTGTTACTAACTAAGGGCTTCTATTTAGAACAAAGGTGATGATTTGAAATGCAGGAAGACACAAGGACATCAAGTTTGTATTAATATGGTTTCTCATGTAACAGTGAAGCCATAATTAGTATTACAAACGGATCGCATAATGGTGAATTGAAAAAATATGTGGTACTACTCGATCAGGTAAATAAATGTTAAAAACGAGCTCTTTACATGTAGGATTGCATTTTGATCCGAATCCAACATTAATGATCAGAACCCGATCTGGATCCAAAAACAATTTAGCATGTTGGGTTCAGGCTGATATTCAGCTCTATCCAACCTGTTTTTCTCTCTATCAAGGGTAGAGGTGTCATTCTTGGTTAAAACCTTTTTAGTGTTTTCATTCTTGGTTAAAAAAAAACTGAGGTATGATCCTTGTGGAGATTAGAACCCCAGACAACTATGTTATGATAGTGCCCACCTCACAGTCTAGCTATCTCTTTTGACATTGAACCATCCCAACTTAATTTCTCCACGAGCTAGTGGTGATGGATAAACAATACAAATCTTCAATAAAAAATCTTAAAAAAAACAAAAATCGATGGTTTCAGACATGATGGATATTTCGGTATATATTTAGGTTTTGCACGGTGTTATTTATATAGGGCAATATGATCATTTTTTATTTTATTATTTTCATGAAAGTTTTTGTGTTTTTTTTTTGCTAGAAACCATGATGCTCGATTTTTTTTGAGACAATATACATGACATTTTGATTTTTTTAGGCAATAATTTAGACAAGTGGCTAATTTTTTAAGCAAAAGAAATGATGAAATCATTGAAAAAAATTGTTGATTTGTCATTTTTTGAGTCTGAGTAGGCTACTTTTGTGAGAAGTTTTTTTGACTTGTTCAACTCACAAAATTGGAACGAAATGATGCCAATAGTGTCATGTCCTTTTTGTCATGTACGTGTGGACAAGTCTGTCTTGCTTGACTTGAATGATGGACCAATTGCAATAAAGTCTTCTGGGGACACCTTGATTTCGATGCCAGTAAAGCTGACCTTTTTGTCTAGTGGGCGAAAAAAACATAAATATGAATTCAGATTGAAAAAATATGTGGTACTACTCGATCAGACAATGTCGTGAATGACCCTCACTTTTATTAGAAATACCATTGCTAACTACAAGTTAGAAAATATAACGAAAACAAGGCTAATTTATTGTTTACTCGATACATTTTTCCTTTGTCACCTAAAAATTTAGGCACTAAGTTTTTCTTGCGACAACTTACACGGGGACCAATTTTTTCAGGCAATAATTACATGGCGCCTGATTTTTTCAGGAGACAATTACATGACAACGGTGTCTAATTTGTTGGGTGACAAAAGAGTAAAACTATCAACAACAAAAATCAAGTTCAATTTGAGTAGTAAATTGGAATGGTGCCAAAAGTGACCATCTACATCATTTCTGGTAAGATTTTTTAGGGAGTCAACAGAGTTTAAAACCAGACTTTTAATGAGTACATGTACTCCTCGTTGGACTCAAATCCGACTCACAATACAAATCAAGGATGTAAACATGTGGGATTGGGTTCATATATAAGTCATACTACATCCTCCATGAGTAACCGGATATGACTTAATAGACTTTGGATCGGAATTCGGATGAGAAAACCGATATACTTCTGAAAAAATGTAGTACTTTTAGAATATCGTCTATGTATAGGATCACGATTCGGTGATGATATTAACATGACATTAAGATTTGTTTGTATTTGTATTATTCGTTTATATGATTATAAAGTTTCTATATTTTCAAATATCATACATGCCTACATATTTTCTTGTGTTTATCTTGGAAAAAAAATAAATTCATCTAATTTATCGTGAAATTCTCCCTTCCACGATATGAGACATGTGACATTTGGTAATTCCTGACCGAAACTAATCAAAGATGAGCATTTTTTTGTTATTGTTATGTTTTTGTTATTGAAAACCGCAACCTGGCCGAAGCACGAGATAAAGAGAAGAAGAAATAAGAGAAGATGAAAAAAAAAACATAATACCGAGATACAAAGCTCTCAAAACCCTAATCTCTGATACACTTGAAAAACTCTCATACTCAACTTTCAAAGGAGGATGCTATATATATATTTGCTACAGTAGCAAATGGGACGAATCCAATAAAAATCACTAAACCCAGACCCTATAGGGTTTGGTACGGGTCAAACCCGACCCATACATATAAATCAAGGGGTTCCCTGTGTTTTAATTTAGGACATGGTAAATAACAAAGTTGGTTTGCAATGTCAATCCTGAATGCAGAAAATGATATTTAATTTTTTCAATGACGAGGAACCTACCTAGAAAAAGGGGTCACTTACGGACACCCTACTTAGATATTAAACCCAAGGTGGGTGCCTTAACCGCACAGGACACCCACCAAGCACACGACGGGTATAATTCCAATAAAAATGGATTTATGGATTTCATGTAACCGTATTATATCAAGTACCACCCTAACCACTTAGGGGTGTCAACGGGAGGGGTTTGGTTCCGACCCAAGTGAAACCAGACCTGGCCCCAAATTTTGGGTATGGTATCGGGTCTGGACTTGAGTCTAATTGAACCCAATATAAGATAAATCATACTCGGACCTGTTAAGAACTACATAAACCAGACCTGGGCCATACAGTATTTTTTTTATCACTTTTTCATTGAAAAATTGTGGGTCTTAATCGGAACTCCTGTTTGGGCCTGGTATAAAATTTCACAAACTATACCCCGGACCATGTATTAATCGGACCTTTGGATTCGGACCCAGGACTTAATCAGGTCTTCTTATTTATCACCATATATACTCGAACCCTATACCCATAGGGTTTTGTATTTATCGGGTGCTGCTATACCCGATCCGTTGACACCCTACAGGAAATTATATTTGATACCATCTGCATCGTAACTTCATCACAGGTTTATTTATAGAAAATAAATAAGGGTCATTGTAAAGTGGGTCCCATGTCATGGTACAATGACGTCCATGCCATGGATATGCATCAAACTGTGTATACTATACGTCGCCCAAGGGTCGGACAGTGACTTTTTTCGCGAGCGTGAATCGGGTCACTTAATGGCCCTGTCCTGCAAGGTAAACTTTGGGTCGACAACCAGCCTTTTTTTTTACCAATCGGGGCTCTGCTTGGTAAGAGGAGCTAGCGTACGTTACCTTCTGTTGGGACGTTGTAAGTTCAAATCCCAATGGTTTGAATCTTAAAATGCAAGATGTATGTAGGGATAGAGGATAAGGATGAGCCTTAGGCCTATTTGGATATTCAGGGTAACATTGTGCAAAAAGTTTTTGCCGTCGTATAGTAGATGGGAAATAATTTTGCCGCTCGGATCAAAAGAGAGAAAAACCAAAGGGCAGACCAAAAGAGAAATGGTTGAAAGAGGACGGCAAAAACTTTTGTCATCCGGTGATTAGATGGCAACAAGGTTTTACTGTCTTGCTAGTGTGTGTGTGATTTCACTATTAGGTTTTAAAACATTATGTTTGCTTTTGTTTGCATATGTCTTGCATCTGCACTCATGGTATGTTTTGCAATAATGACTATGTGTCTGTAACTCTATGTGGATGTCCACGTGCATGATAAAATGGGTGAAGGTTTATATGTTTTCTCTGTAACCTTTGGGTAGGATATAAGACCCAAGTCTCACAAGTTTCAATTAAGACCCACAAATTTTCTGTGTAAATATGATAAAAAAATAATACTTTACTAGTTTTGGTTCATGTAGTTTTTATCGGGTCCGAGTATGATTATTCTTATAATAGACCCGATTAAACCTGAGTCCAAACCCAATACCATACTCAAAAATCTAGTCCAAGTCTGATTCCACCTAAGAGGCATGAGCAAAAAAGGTGGTCCACCGTTTGCTCTGTTTTTTTTTAACAAAAACAATATTTACTGGGCATTGACAACCCAAGAGACGATAATGAGTGAGCAAACAGTGGTAGTGGCCCTTGAACAACATGACTTTAGGTGGGTGTCATGAATTTTTGCATCAAACAAATTTAAGGGTTAGGGAGATCCTTTACAATCACACATCCCATTTGGCCAGGCAAGCAACATTGCGATCCCGAGGAAGCTTGACTCCCAAGCCCCATTCCTCTCTAGTTCTCAAATCAAGCTCTCCCATCTTAGTTATATGTTGCCATCAAAATTGAACACAAGTTTCCTCATTAGTGGTCACATTGTCATGCCCATCTCCATTGCTTTTGGTAGATGAAGGGGTTAGTTTTGAGGCATTTAGTTGACCAAGATGTTATTTTTTCACTTTACATGTCAAGACACCAACTGGTGCAATCCTCATCCAACATTGAGAAAAATTATTGGTGAAATCTTGTTCCTCTCTCTCTCTCTTTCCACCATTTGGTGCAATCTTAAACCAAAATTGAGGGTTAGGCAGACCCCCACCGGTTATTATTCAACTTAGGGTTTGAACCTGCAACGTCCCACCACAAGGTACCAACCACGAGGAGCCCTCGTTGAAAAAAAAATTTGTTATTATTATTATTTTTTTTAGGGAGAAAGCTGGGGTTAGACCGACCCTTATCAGTTATACAGCCATACCATTTGGGATCGAACTTGCAACGTCCCAACAAAAGGTGACGTGCACTAACTGCTCCTGCCAGACAAGTGGAGCCCCTGTTGGTAAAAAAAAAAAAAAACTTCCAACCAAGGGTGTCAATGAATGAGTAGGATGTAACCCAAATCTAAATCTAGATCTGATTGAAAATTGGATACGGGTTTAGTATTGAGTTTTGTATAGAAACCTGAATCTGAATCCGACTAAAACCCGAACCTGATTAAGTGTAAATATCAGTTTTAAGTTAGTCAGATTTGGATTCAGATTCAGTTGATCTTTTTTTTTCATCCGACTCCAAATTCCAACAGGTCAGATCCAATTAAGTCGAATTTGGCAATGACCGGATCCAACCCGAGATCCACCCGTTGATATCCCTCCTTCAATCTAGGAGTGGCAATCAGGTCAGGTTGGCGGGTCGTGTCGGCGGGTTGGCGGGTCAGCATACCTCAACACAAACCCGACCCGTTTATTAAACGGATCGGCTGTGGCAAACAATCTTACTTGTTTTATTACAGGGATTATGTATTGCAAGTTAATAAATGCTTAAAGATGCATTGCGGTAGCCTACTTTAAGCCCGCTTGAAGTTGAAGAGCCAGGGTCTTGTGCTTCACTCTCTTTTATTAATTTATAATTTTATATATGTTTTACTGTCTTCATATTATCTTCTATAAGACAATGAATAATGTTTTGATTTGGCATTTTATGGTACTCTTTAAGATTTAAAGTACTGATATTTTGTGTATGTATACTGCCATAAAAACCAAACAGAATTTGTGGTTTGATATAAGGCATTGGAAAGCTTGATGTATATTATCGTTGAAATAAATGCAATCCCTGTGTTCTTTCAATAATTTACAAGCTATTCAGATGTCATAGTTTTATGAGATAGCTAGGTGTTTTCTTTTTCGGTGAATAAGTTCAGATCCAGTTTCAAACTTGGTCTTGAGTAACCCAATCATAAACCTATATTTCATTAGCTTGTGTAAAAGCCCCTTAGAAATCCTGTCAAAACTGTCTTCTTCGTAAGCTTCAAAACTTGTTTTTGCATGATCTGAAGGTTAGATTTTGCATGAAAATAATAAATAAAACATGTTAAACATTATCCGAAGGTTAGATTTTGCATTGAGAGCATACATCCACCTACCTAAATTATTGTGCAACACGCACCATCATAAGTTACCGTGGATCAGTACCACAGTAGAAGTACCAGAATAGAAGGAACCTGGATCTAAGTCCATATATTTTTAGATACATCAGCAAAGCAGTTATAGACCATGCATGATGTACAAGATACGACCCTGGCAAGATCATGGTCCAGACAAGATCCGATCTATTCTTGTAGCTGGTTGTCAATTCAGTCCGGTTTGTGTCGGATACACGCAACCCGATTACTTGGGTACGAGCATGAAATTTTTTGACCTGAATATTATTTGGGTCAGCTCAAACCCTACCGAAGCAATATGTGGGTCATGTTTGCGATATGATTTTCCCGGATATTCGACCCGATCCATCTGAATCCGGGTTGGGTACCCGAACCCATCTGGTTGAAATTTGGGCGAGTTCGGGCAGAAACCTTGATGCGACACAAACCCGACCAGTTGGTAGCCATACGCCATACCTAGGGTTGTCAATGGGTGGCATACTTGATTCATGAGGGCATATCTAAACCCGTCCTTATAACGAATTGCTAGGTTCGGGTTTGGGTTTTGATGGGTCACAAAAATGGACCCCCAAGCCTGGCCCCATAAAGTTTCAAAAAGTTGCATTTATTGAAAATGCATAAAAAATACTCTGGTCGGGAGGGGAGTACCTGGCAAAAGTCATAACCCAAACCCTGCCTGTGTATTGCTAGGGTTGGGTTCAGATCCACTTTTTATACCCATACCCAGGAATTTGGGTTCGGTTGGATTGGGTACCTGGTACAAACCCGACCCATTGATTGCCCTTGCCATACCTAACAGAGTTACCTCACCTGTCCGGGCTGTCCTGTTCAGGATTCTTGACTTGGGTGGACAAACTTGTGTTGGAATTGGAGGAGAGAAACCCGACGATTCTAGCCCTACCAATTTTCCTTCTTCCTCCTTGGGGAGAGAAAAATAGGAGACAAAAAAGGGGGGAAAATCTCAAGAAAAAAAGGCCTCTGCTTTGAGGAAGGGAGCAACGGGGACACAATGGATCAGTGATTTCTCGCATACCCAAGTGGAGAAACGGCCAAGAAAATGACCCAGGCTCCCTCCTTCCCTTTTGGCACCTCTCTTTTCTTCCTCTCCCTTCTTTTTCTTCTATTTTCTTTGATTTTTGGACGAAGTACCCTCGGTGAGAATTGGGTGACTTAATGGGCATGGTAAACTTTGTGTGGAGTCACCAACACCCAAGCTTTCATGACGCCCACCACTTACAGGCACTCGCACACCCAGTGAGTGACTGAGAGTCCAACGGACAATGACTTATAAATGTGTTCTTCTAAACGTACGGAATGTTCAAGAAATGGCAGGCAACTTTTTGTTTTTTTACCAATGCGGTCTCTGTTGAACGTATGGATCGGGGTCTAACCCCCGGTTTGACACTAATGACTTAGTGGGCTGAGTAGTGGAGGCTAATAATGACTTAGTGGGAGGAGGTTAACACCTCTCTTTCCTCCACTGTATAAAGGGGGGTCTGGCTCGGCAACGTATGATGAGAGAACATTGCCTTAGCCTAGCATAGATTCGGTTCATTTGGGTTCAAGGAGCTCATTGTCGACTTAAGGCCTGGGTGTCGATCGGTTGAAGAAAATGCCGAGCACCCGTACTCGCACTCTATGACGTCTTCATATACACTTTTATATTTGATATTGTCTATCGTCATCATTGGGTTATAGGTCTTTTGGATTTTTCTCATATATGATAATATATTATGTGATCACATTTGAGAATTGATTTCTCTATGGTTTTGTACATTGTTGATTTTGCATACATCTCTTGTCTTGTTAGAGAAAATACAAGAATAACAATACTAAACGATCAATTAGAATAGACAAGATACCAACCTATTCATAAAGGTAATCTTAACATGCTAAAACACTAAAAATGAATTGTATTGTAGTACATGAAATTATGACATTTCATACATAAGTGTTTATCTCCATGACTCTTTCTTGTGATAAAGGATGGCATATGATCTGACCCGGGGGCAGACCCGATCCTATGTAATTTGGCTGGATCAGGTCTATCCGAAACCATTGTGATGCCTGGATCCAGATTCGATGTGTGAGTTCAGACCAGACCCAGACCCATTTGGGATCCAAATTTGGGTCTGATATGAACATGTGGTTGGATCATGACCCGGTTGGATCGGTACTAGACACATTTAAGTTTTGGGTCTGGTCTGATCCGGTTATACCGGGTTATGATCTAGACCCATTAAGGATCTAGGTCTGGATTTGATCAAGACGACCCAAATCCTATTTGGATCGGGTCACATTCATATGGATCATGACTTATCTATATATTGTTTGACTGGATACTGAATCTAGATTGGATCAAATTAGATCCTATAACAGGGTCCAAATACTGTTTACATCTTAACTGGATCAGGGAATAATTCAGCTTTTTTGGGGACCCGTTAAGAACTATTTTTAACCGATTTCTATTAGTTTTTCACAGATTTTGATATGCTAAGACCTTGTTTTTCATAAATCTATGAAGATACAAGGATATTTTGGCATTCAGTTATAGGGTTTTATGAACTTTTGGTCATGCAAATACAGTTCATTAGGTTTTTAACCGGTTCAGACCATGTCCAATCCATTTGCAGCCCTAATACCAATCAGTCTTTTCATAATGTACAGTTTGGCGAGTATTAATATATTCACCCAGACCTGGACCAGGGTCATAGATCCAACCAATTAACATCTCGGAGCCTCAACATGTAATCAATTTAGCTTGACTCCGATAATCTAGTTAGGTAGTAATAAATATCTGTTACATGTATTATTTTTTTTATCTTGACTCTTGTAAGCTAGTTACGTAATAATACATATCTGTTGGATGTACCAACGGGTCTACGCTTGTCTGGTAGGAGCAGCTACTGCACGTCACCTTGTATTTTTTTAAAAGGCGTGATTAGTATTATTCTCTGTTTATATACAGACTCTCTCTCTCTCCAGTGGAACTGAGGATGGCCTCTTTGCTTGCCTCGAAGTCCGTGAGTTTCACTCTTTTTTCTTAAATTTCACTCTTTTTTCTGTCCATTTGTTTGTTATGTTGGTTATTTGAGTGCATTAATCAATACCCATTTCTTTTTTTTTCCATTTTTTATGTGCTTTTTGGAGTCATTACGTTTCTCTGTTCTTCCGTGTCTGTTTGCTTCTTTTTTTTATTTATTTAAAGAGCGATTACATGTCACGGAATAGGGGTGCCCCCGTCCGTGGATTCTTCTGCCGCCAAAATGAAATCAGACCCTCACTTTAACAGTTTCTGCGAAAATAAAATTGTTTAGCGTGTAAAATGGCACACCCGTCGAGGGTTTTTCGCAAAACCGGTGGATTGCCCTGTTTATTTTGTCATTGTCGGCCCCATGTTAATGCACGCCCATCAATGAAACGCGGAAACATCCCACTTTCTGTAACACACAAACGCATCCTTAGAGCATGTTTGATGCACCGTTCCCAGCGGGATTTAGACGAAAATCTCGCTGAGAACAACAATTTCCATCAAACATTGGACATTGCAGACGGCATTCTGCGCGTCCACCGCATCCATAATAATATGTGATTTTCGATCCACCCCCTATTACAGAATGAACAGGAACGGAAGGGACGAAAACAAAAATGCATTGACGGGTGTGCCACCCATCGATGTGTCTCTCTCTCCCTCTATCACTCCTCTCCCTTTCGCTCTCGCTCTCCTTCCCTTCTTCAAACTCACCATCGCCGAGCTCCTTTTCCACCCGTGTCTTGATGCATCTAAGATCCTTCCCCATCATAGTTGTGTTCCTTTCCCACTGCACCAGGTGCGTCCTTTCCCCTCTCTCTCGCCTTAAACTCTAACCGGTAAGGGTCCGCTCTTTCTCTTTCCTCCATTGTATAAGAGGCACCCACAAGAGGAAAACCACGGTAAGGGTCTCCCCCTCTCTTTCCTCCATTGTTTCTCCTCGAGCTCGCCTTCAAGATCACCGTTCAAGGACCCGTATGAGGGGCAGACCTACGAGTTTATCAAGAGGTTGATAGAGAGCAATGATTTTTATTCCAAGGATTGCAATGCCCATAGAAAAGACTGATGTGATTGAGATTGTTTGTAGATGGGAATCAATGGTGTTCGATTTTTTCTGGATTTATGATGTTGGGTGTTGGTTGATGGTTTTACAAGATGAGTAGTGGAGAAACAATTGTTTTTTAAGGAAAAATGGAGATTGAGATGTTAATTAGTGTTAATTGATTGATTTGGTAAGTGTTGGTTCCCAAAAATTTGATGGGGTTGAAGATCCAGAGACTTCCCCGAAGAATGTTGATATTCATGATCAGAGAGGAGCAAGGTTCATTCTCCATCTCAAGGAGGGAGATTTTGCAACATATAGAATGAGATTGCTTCTGCTCTTACTGAATTGGCAAGAATTAAATTGAGGGTTAAAAAAAAAATGGTTGGTGTAAAATAAGAAGCAATTGATCACTCTGAAACAGGGGAATAGAAGAGGATCAATGATTTTTTGTGTTTATTAGATGTGAGAAAATAAAAAATTGTGAAATTTTGGATGGATCATCTATCTTGCATTATATGATCGAAGTAGTAGAAAAAAAAAACCGTGGTTCTGACATTAGTGGCGAATTTCCAAAACTTCTGTCTAAATAGTTTTTTGTTTATTAGAGCTTGTTTCTTTTTCTAATGCTGCTCATTTCATTTGGCGCAATATGAGACTGTAACCAAGCAAAACAAAAATTATATATTTTATTAGATAATTCAATGCAGTTGAACTGGAAGCAGATCAGGTCATGGTGAACATGAGCGTTTTTGCTCATGCCGACCTCGTGGCCATCCGATTAGCATTTTAAAAAGCTCAAAAGTCAACAAAACCACGTGACATTCATCCAAAATGCAGACATGTCGACATGAGCAAAAATGCTCATGTTCAGCATGACTTGATCTGCTTTCAATTGAACTAGGAAACACCATGAATTGGTGATGAGCAGACATACAAAATGCAATATTACAGTCAAATGATGAAATTGTAAGATGACCAATGCTAAGCTTATCATATAAAGAATATGCATTGAGGGCACAAACTTAAGGTGGAGTCGCAAGTTATTTTTTGATGACCAATGTTAAACCATGTTATTTTTTATCAACCTATACAATGATTGCAACAAGTTATAACAATATTAAGTTGCACCTGAAAACCTCTTCTTCTCACCAAATGAAACAGCACACACTAAGTGTTTCATTGATCGGGTCATCATATTTGCATATAATATTGGTTTTTAGCATAAAACATTGAATTCCTTTGTTTGCCTTGGTTGGTCCTTTTCTTTCATTATCTACACTTACTAATGACATCAGTTATGACTTGAATGGCCAGTTTGTGAGAAGAGTATTTACATTTTTCTATGTAGAATGTATATTGAATCCTTATTAGCTCTTTCTTGTGAAGGTATCAACATTTCAAGTTTCATACAGGTGTTTTTTTATCCCATCTATGATCTTATTGTTTTTCAACCATCTAATATTGAATCTTTCAACCTTCTTTAGATTAGTTGAGATTGTTAAATTCAATTAAATGCTAGATTCAACTTCAAGACATGCAAAAAACAATTTATTTCTGACCCACCTCTTAAAGCTATGGACAAACTCGTGCATCAACAAAGTTTGATAAGGTGTCTTCAACTCAACACCTTCACAAATCACAACCACACAGCTGGTCATGCGACGAACCCCAACACGGTGGCGTACAATGACGTTAAGCCACAACTTTTTCCTTTCACTCTTTTCACGTTATCCAATTCTAGATTCATATTCGAGGCAAAAATCTATACTTGTCAAAAATCCAATTTGAGATTCATATTCAGGGCAAATATCCAATTTGAGATCCTTATTTAGAGCAAAATCCATATTCGCGGGAAAATGGCATTCAAGGTCTATATTTGGGGCAGAAATTCATATTTGGGGCAAAAATCCAATTCCAAATCCATATTCATGGCAAAAAATCATGATTTTAGATATAATTTAATAATTAGATCCATATTTAAAAAAAACATAATAAATTTGTTAAAACATGTCAAATGGTGAACAAATCGGGTCATACAATCCAAAATGAAATAATTCGACCCATTATCCATGATTGTCCAAGTTGTCCGCACATCGTCATCAAACAACGGATATTTGGAACATAGCATTTGAGTATGGTCCAAACAAACATTGGACTTAGAACAATTGTTACGGAATGAACAAAACCAATGCTCTATTCTGTTCTTTTTGTTCATTTCGCCCAACCCTGAACAAGCCATCAAACATACCCTTAGTGCCACAGTTTTTTGTTGGGCAAATACCTGTTATTTTGTTCATCAGAAAGAGAGAAAAACTGTTGTGTTATTCCATTATTGGATTATGCCATCTCCATCCTTTTTATTCTCTATAAATTTATCGGGGTTATTGTTTGTTTAACAGTTTGGCTTGAGATCGGTGATGAGATAAAGTTGCTCCAGTTTTAGGACGGCTAATTTAATGGATTTTTTCTTTTTTTCTTCTTCTTCTTCTTTTTCCTTCTTAAAGGATTTGAGGAAATCCAAAATACAAAGAAGGTTTTTGTCCAAAGGTAAAAACCTCAGCTATAGTTATTTTGAAATGGGCCAATTGTGTTCGACACGCTCTAGTGATCAAGCCGGTTACTTTATTACAAAGTACTCAGGCCACACAAACCACAAAAAATTGCTGTTGGCAGCAATTTTCTATCTAAAACGCAGAAAATCACTGTGTGCAATGGAGAAGGTTACACAAAAAAAATACTGGATTACTGAGTATTTTGTAAACCTGGTCAATTGGAATTGTCTTAATTTCTAGCTAGATTAGTGGATTTGCTCTTAATTTCTAGCTAGAATACTCAGAAGAATCGGCAGTATAAACCTGGTCAATTGGAATTGTCCCTACTGTTACAAGCGTGCAATTCACAAAAAGATAAATAAAAAGATTCAATGCATTGTGGGTGTCAAACATTTGAAGGAATAGGAAAAATTACATACAAAGAGATCTAGGAGCAAATCAAACAACATTTTTGGCTGATTGAAAATGAATGAAGAAATGGCATTTTGGGGATGAGGAATAAAACATGGATAAGTTCAAATAAACCTTTAGTAAATCCAAACGAAGGTGGTTGGCCCTCCAATTTTTACCGTGAAATGGAGTTTTGCTTGAGATCATTTTTTATTTTTATTTTTATTTTTAAAGGTGGGTTAGGCAGCCCCCCACCAGTTATTATTCAATGTACCAATGGGGTTTTGAACCTGCAATGTCTCACCACAAGGAGACCTACACTGACCGCTCCTACCAACCACGCAAAGCCACGGTTGGTACTTAAGATCAAATGTTGCTGATGACATTCTTGTTCATTTATAAATGATGTGCAAGGGGTGGAGGGCAGATATGTGATTCTTATGGAATGCTATTTCCTTAGATGATTTTTCTTTTATTTGCTGAACCAAAGTATAATAGATTTACAAGAAAGTGCTCACAGGGGTTCTGCTCATTTGGTAAAAGCGACTTGTGATTGTCACGTTGACGAAATCTCACAAGTTCAAAACCCACGGGTGACGTCCCTTGCCACAAGGCCAAAATTGAGTGTACTCCCTGGTGGGCAGGGGGGACCTCAAGGTTTTTATCAATGAGAGGTCAGCTAATGTATGGTCCATCATGATGGGTTTTTTCCTTGAATTATCCAAAAAAAAAAGTGTAAAAAAGATAGTGGCCAAGTCATGACACTGTTTGGATGTTAGTATGTTTTATCACACTAATTTGATGCGAAATTCCCTTTGCAAAATTTTACACTTAAAATCAATGTTTGCTTAACAGTGTAAGCTTGATGATATGTTTTCTATGTTCTCATATTCTTCTCTTGGAAACTTGGGATTGGTATGCCTTGCTTATAACACTTGGTGTCACAGTGGTAATATTTCAGGAAGAGCATGAAGAGGTTGTTAGAAGTGAGAGGATTGCCATTCTTTTTGCTGCAAAAGTGTATGCTTCAATAAGGAGCTATAATTGCCAATGAATCACTCCTTATTTTTATTTATTAAAAATAAAGAGTGATTAATTGGCAATCAATTATCATGTTGGTTTCTGCATTCTCAATGCCCTATCAATGTCCTACTGGGAAAAAAGGTATTCAGCCACTGGTCAGTACCTCCTCTTACCGACTTTTTTATATATATATATATATATATATTTACATGGAGAAAACGCCCGCAGGATCAGAGACCTTGCCGGAAGTGGCTCTGCCTGCCGTACTTATGGTTGTTGTCCTGACAGCGTAAAACTTCTCTTATTGTAGAGTATCTGGTCGCATTCTCATAATGTGTTTACATGCATAGTGACGGCCATAATCAGATTTCTTTTTATTGTTTCATTTAAACTTCTTAAAAAAATGCTGCATGCAATTAGAATCGCTAATCACATTTTATGTTCATTATGTTAATAATAAATGTAGTGAATAAAAAAGTGAAAAAATAAATCAGTTCTTGAGAATTCATGAAAGTGTTGAAATAAAGTAAATGATGACTTGTAGGGTCCAATAGAAATTCTAAAATATGCATTTAAATATTATAATTATTATAAAACTAAAAATTAATTTTCTGTAAAACAAGTAAAGAATCAATTCAATTTGAATCCGCTGACTCAGGCTGATTCAATTCGATCTGATTCTTATAACAGTATTGCATAAGGACATCAACTTCACACTTATATTGTTTCGGGAAATAGTGAAGCCATACTTAGTAGCGCTAACAGATCATGTCTGATCCGAATCTGAATGTGAAATCCAAACAATATATCTGGATCAGAATTAGATCCAATGAAGTAGGGTTTGATCCATATTCGAAGCATATGTGGTATAATATTAGGTGCAGTAGAAAAAATATTAAAACAAGCTCTTTACATGTAAAAAAAGTGTAACCGTATTGGATTTTGACCGGAAACCAATTAGATCCGGCCTAAAATAATGATCCAATAATGTGAATCCATAATAGTCCGATTTGGAAAATCTGAATGCATACTTTAAGGATCCCAGAACAGAAATAGCATTGTCACAATTGGATCAGATATTCAGCTTTATCCCATCTGTTTGCCCCTTATTAGGATGCCATTCTGTTTTAGGCTAGGGCATAGTAAATGAACAAATTGGTTTTCTATGCTAAACCTAAATGCTAAAAATTGTAGTTGATAGCATCCGCAACATGACTTTATGATTTATAGGTTATTTATAGAAAGGTAGAAGGCTGATTGAGTTGTGGGTCCAAAGTCACTTTCATGGTATAATGACATCTATAATGATCGCTATGGATAAGCATAGAATTGATCTATATTATGATATACATCAGGCATCGATAACGACTTCCAAAATGGAATAATTTTTGGATAATGGAGAGTCTGGAACAAGGAATTGGATCGAGTGAGGCTCAAAACGAATGTTCATGGCTTGGCTCGGCTCATTTAGTGGCTTACTCTTGCTCGTAAAACATGCTTGTGGTGCCAAATAAAAGGAGGAAGGATCAGGTGCAACACTCGTTTTAGGATACAGCATGTTAGCTGTGGGGCTCAATAAATGATGAAGGGTAATAACTAAAAGCTTGCAATTAATAGAAGGCTGGTTTATAACACCATCATGGGCAAGGGAACGTTTGATTGCTTGTTCAAGATTGGAACATAATAGACATAACACACGTTTTGTCTGTTTTTAACAAATGTATTTATTTGGATTGGACAATACATTAGCTTGAACATTGGGTTAGATAACTTCATTTTGGATCTTAGCTGCCTACCACTTTTTTGGCCTACCTCCAACTTATTTTGAGTGAATGAGTGTTTTTGAGTTCTTTTTCATAAATCTGACCCGATATATGTGTTGAGTATAGTTGATTTGCTAGGAAATGACACTTAGATCATGTTTTTAAATAAAAATAAATTTTAAGCCTTGAATATTTATGAAAAAATTAGACTGCAGATTTTTAAAGCTTATAAAACTTAGAATTGGAAGAGCTTGTTGCGGGGTTTGTCTCAAAACTATTAGGTTAAAACTTTAAGGACATATTTTTTTTTTATGCAACTTTCTCGAGAAAATGCTTAGCTGGCATTTCTTTTCTTTGCTTTCCCACGATGACGGAAACAAACATCCAACTGTGATCACAGTGAGAGTGTCATGCTCGCACAAGTGAACTCTCGTTACCTATCATTTTTCATGTGCAAATCCTTTCATACCTACCCTCGTATGATTTGAGCTGGCAGGATTTTTTATATTTTTTATAAATCGATGGAATATCATCTTAAGGCCTTTTCCTTTCATGGGAATGAAACAACAAACGTATATATGGATTTAGAAGGGATTCAGTCTCATGTGATAGGGCTTCTCCATTTAATCAACATTAATTTTGAACAAACCCAATCTATTTTGGGTCGAGACTCAGATTTGGTTTTGGAATTTATCATGATCCAACTCGTATCTGACCATGCCTCAGCAGGTCAAGGACCAAATAATCCCGGTCCGAGACAGAGTTTGTCTGGAAGACATTCGGGTCAGCTCCAAGTCCGACCCGTTCATAGCCCCAGGTTCCTAAACAGATCCAGTTGACGCGACAGCTGCGTACGAGCGACCACAAGCCATACACACGAGCCAACGTGAGGGGCACGTGCAAAGGACATTTTGGTAATCTCGGGACAAAGCTGACTCACACTTCACACATTCCTTCCTCGTTCTCGGGTCCGTGGGGCCCACCTCCTTTCATTCGCTGGAACCACCTCACGATTCCACCAATGAACATCTCCGACTGAAATTAAAAGGATTTTTACTGTAGCAATCTCAGCCGTCCACGTGTCTCCTCTAATCGTACAACACTTCTGGATATACACATCACCAGTGAGTGGGGACGCCATCGCCGTACACGTGATTGCCCTAAACGACCCAAACCTTTTTTTATTTTTTTCGATATTTATTATGAAAGATGGAAAATTTTCCCTGAAAATAAAAGATCTCTGTATAAAATATAATATTTTTGACCTAGATTTTTCTTCTTTTGAGAATTAAGTTTTTCCTCAAAAAAAAAAAAATTAAGTAGGGTGTCAGTAGCTCACGATTGACTGGAACCCGTCTGAGTCCATACCCTATAGGGTCAGGGTTTGATGATAAACAAAAAGGTGCGACTGGAATGACGGAGACGGGGGAAAAGGGTGGAGATTCCGGCGGGTTGGAGATCCTGCTGCCGGAAAACGGAGACCGGCGGGAGGAATCGTGGCGGCTCAACTTCGATGGGTACCATCGGGCGGAGCCTCCAGAGAAGCTTTCTCGTGGGCTCCATGATTGCCTCGGAGTCCTTGGTGAGATTTTTCTGTCCCTCTTTTTCTTTCTTGAGTTTCCCATTTTTTTCTTGCTATTTGTTTGTTATTTTGTACCCATTTCATTTTCCATTTTTTTGTCTCGTTACGTCCCCTTTTCTTCCATTTTTATTTACTTTTTTTTTCATATTGGGCAGTTTTTATTTAGTATTACTGTTTTCTTTATCTTTTCTTTTTTGTTAGGTAGATACCTCTTATTTTGGAGCATATGAATCATAAGATTGTGGTCTTGAAAGTATCATATTGCTGATTTTCCATTTCTTATGCCATATTATTTTCTAGAAATTTCCTGCGGTTTCAGTTTGTATAACCACTGGTCTCTTTATCGGTTTGGCGTGTTTTGATTGCTGAAGCTTGGTGGTCGGATACAGTTGCTTACAGACAGCCATTAAACTGTTGTTAGTATTTTTCTCTGATAGTCGGTTTACTACATCGAATTATTCATTTTCCACCATTTTCGTGATTATTGTGTTGTACACGGATGCTTTGCACGTTCCTTTGGTCATGACAGTCAAGTTTTGAGCTGTTAGTTTGATCGCTGTTTCGGTTATTTGATTTTTAGGTTTGCTTGGGAAGAGGATTGGACTGATATGAACTGAGTTTTATGAATTTGTCGAGTTTTGTGATGGTTATGTTAATGTAAAGTATGCATCAGACATGTCGATGATCACGGTTTAAACTTTCTGCCGTGATGTTGATTTATGTGGTTCGTTGTGGAAGAAAGTCATAATGCAATAATTGGCACAGGCACCACTACATGTATATTTTATAGAAAAAGAGAAAAAACATGAACTCCTGAAGGTGTTTTTGCTTGAATACTTCCTGGGCTAACTTCTTGCTAAGATTATTTTTAAAATCAATGTATATCTAATTGTCTGCAAGTAAGCATTTGAATCTTATTTAGTTGCACATTGTGGACATTCTCTGATTGGTTTTTCATTCCTGCTCCAGGTAGTGGGAATGTTGTGGCCAGTGTTGTGAAAAGCGTTGAGGCTTAGGGAGGCGCTCCACCAAAATCTGAGGCGAGGAGTGTGCCTCGAGGCGTAATGCATAAGCCTCAAAGTTTTTTTTTAAAAAACTTAAAAAAACTATAAAAAATATCTAAAATTATAAATAAATAAAAAAATCTTTATTGATGAAGCAACAACCAACATGAAGTAAAAAATCTTAAATAAATACTGAAAAAATATGAGATTAACATGTAAAAATAACATTAATGCAACAACTTGATATATGTAAGTATATAAGAAATAAAACATGAGCATTCATTAAATAAAAAATTAACATTAACAACGAAATGCATATTAGCATTAACAATATCATGTCATAATTAGAAAATGCATTTTAGCATTAACAACCAAATGTTAATATATATATTAGAAAATACATGTTTTCATTTCCATATATATATATATATATATATATGGTTGTGAGTGCACGTAATTGCATGACTTGATTTTGCCACTAAAAGGGTTTAACGTCACATTCTAGAAGAGATTATTGCTCCTACGAAATTGAATACATTGAACAAGTTGACACAATGATATTAATTTTCTGTGAAACAAAGCAACTAATCTCAATGACTTCATTAACGTGGTTGCTTTGAGTGTCTATTACACTGCAAATTGGTGAACCTAAGGGTGTCAATGGATTGGGTATGACCCGATCCGGACACATATTGGATCTTATAGGGCTAGGGTTTGGTTGCAAAGAAGGGATTCTAATTAATTATTCAGGTTGGAGTCTGGACCCATGAGGTCCGATTATTATATGGGTTGGGTATGGTTTATAAAATTTTATACCAAACCAGGTCTGACCGGAGTTTCGGTTAAGATTCTCAAATTTTCAATGTAAAATAATTAAAAATATTATTTTGCCAGGTATGGACTGGGTCTAGTTTATGTAATTTTTATCGGATCTGCTTGATAGTTTTTCTTATAAAAATTGATTAAAACCCGAATCTTGATCTGATACCTACATTACTTAGTCGGATTCAGGTTTGGACCCACTCATTTTAACATAGATCCAACTGATGAGTTGTGGAGCCTGATTCAGTGTTTTTGCCCTTACAGTAAAGAGGGTCCGGGGGCTCCCCCGGTGCGGGTCTCGCTGCGCGTTCAACGGGTGGGGGTCCAGGGGGGGCTGCCCCTGGCGGGGGTCTTGGGGGGGGGGGGGGGAGCGCCCCCCAAAAGAATTTTTTTTTTCTTGGGCTTATGTTAGAGACCCGGTGTCTTATGGATCAGAGACCTAGCCGTGTTAGCTTTGTTGGATGTATTTACGGTTAGCGGGCTTGAACAGGGTAGTAAATGCCCTTTTTACTAGCAACTTAGTTAAAACTGCATAAAAAAAACCCTTGATTTTTGGTCAAATGAGGGCTTTGACCCTCATTTGACTAAAAAAATTAAGGCGTGTACGCCTCGGCTTGAGGCGTGCCTCGCCTCGAGGCGTGTGCCTCAAGGCATATGAGGCGCACGCCTCGGGGCTTTTGCACTTTGTACATGCGCCTCAAGGCATAAAGCCTTTCGCCTTGAGGCGAGACACACTTTTTGTGCCTTGAGGCACATTTTTAATAACACTGGTTGTGGCTGAGTACTACCAACAAGAGGTGGAGATGTTTGAGGGCTTTACGGAAATGGATACATTGGCAAAGCGCAGTTTTCTTCCTGGAATGTCGAAGGTTTTCTATGTTCTTTCTATACTTTGCTTGAAATCTTGGGATCAGTATGCCTTGTTATAACATGGTGTCACTGTGGTAATATTCCAAGAAGAGCGTGAAAGGGTTGCTAGAAGCGAAGCAGGTTATATGTTCCCCCCCTCCCGAAGATGCAGGTGCGTGTTTGCGAGTTTGAATGAGCGACATGTATGTATGCACTTGGGGCTCGCTTCCCTGTGTGTGTCGGCATTGTTGAGAAACTATATTTTGATGACACAAATATGATACACTGTCATATTTGATTTAATATGATATGATAATATGTCTTCATGAAAAATGTTATATTATGACTGGATATGCTTTGTCTTGTATTTAACGAGTATTTGATGCAAGGATATCTCACCCAAAAGGATGGAGACCTCCTGTTGAAGTACAACCTTGGTGCAATCATACTCCTTGAAGAAAAAGCTTGATGGGCCATTCATTCTTAAAGATCATCTAAAGGGATCGGCTACTTCAAGATGAAGATTTTTTTCTTCTTTAGAGTCATATGTAACAGAACCTTCAGAAGAATGCATATTGCATATTACATACTTTATCATACAAGTCACTCAAGCTATGTTTCATAAAAGTATACGATATTTTCAAAGAGCACCTTTTTTGAAAACCAATCATTGTACCTTCTTATAAACTTTTATGAGAAAAGTATTTTAGCTCATGATTTCAAAAGCATTAATTGTACCTTCTATCATGTATAAGACAACTTGAAAAGAAATAAAAAGTAATGATTTCAAGTATGTAAGAAAAAGACAAACATAGAAATCGGCTAGTTGAACTAAACAAAGAAAAACAAATATTATTATAATATGTTTAAAAAAAAAATTTAGTTACTTTTTACAACTCAAGAATGTCGACTTACTTAAAGTCATCATTCTTTCTGTAAAACATTAAATACCTCCTCAAAAACTTTTTTAGAAATGACTATCTTAATCCCACTCAAGAATGTCGACTTGCTTAAAGTCTTCATTCTCTTTGTAGACATTAAATAACTCATCATAAAGTATTTTGAGATTTGACCATTTACAAAATAAAGAACTCAAAAGTATTTATTGTACTTACACACATTTAAGTCAAGAAGTGACGATTTCTAAATAAAATACTAAAGTACTACAAATCATTAATTTGAATAAAGACAAAACTACATGATGATTTACAATCCAACGTTCAATGTACTATTATGAGAAATAGACTTTTTACATAAAATATATCATACCTAAAATACTACAACGACTAGTGTACCCCAAATACTACTTTTATAGAAAGAAGACTTTTTCGAAAATCCATAAAGTGTTTTTGAAATGACTTGACATCTCACATCCCAAAAAGACCATCATTTCAAAAAAAAGGAACGACTATTTTTCTAAGGCTATATAAACACAATCAAAATAAATTATTCACAATGGACATGTGAGCTTACAACGAGAAAAATTCCTATTTGTTATTTGAGAAAGAGAGCCTAGAAAAAGAAAAAGAAAGGAAAGAGAAAAAGTCAAGAATAGTTCTTTGACAAAGAGCATTATCTGAGTGAAAAGAACAGAACATTCTGAGAATCCTTCATTCGTGCATTCATATCATTCTGAAGGTTCTATAGGAAGTATTGTAACTTTCTGTTATTCACTGTATTCCTTCTTTGTTGAAAGAAGTAGACCTTTGTGAAAGAGGGTGTGCCCCTTCTCTGTTGAGAGAAGAAGACCTCTGTGAAAGAGGGTGTGCCCCTTCTCTGTTGAGAGAAGAAGACCTCTGTGAAAGAGGGTGTTCCCCTTCTCTGTTGAGAGAAGAAGACCTCTTTGGAAGAGGGTGTGCCCCTTCTCTGTTGAGAGAAGAAGACCTCTGAGGAAGAGGGTGTTGTACTATTTATCCGGTAACTCGGATGTTATAGTGGAAAGCTCAAGTGGTTTGCTTGGGGACTGGATGTAGGTCAGGGTTTTGACCGAACCAGTATAAATCCTGTGTTTTATGTGTTGTGCCTTATTGCATTCTATTTTTAATTTATCGATCTATTTCGTATTTCACTATTCACCCCCCTCTAGTGGAATTTCATTTGGTATCAGAGCAGGTTTGCTGGTTTCGACATAACAAGTCTTCCAGCACAAATGACATTTACCTCTTATGCTCATGATATTGAAGGTCAACACGCATCTCGTCCTCCTTTCTTCAACGGCTCCAACTATGGATACTGGAAATGCAGAATGGCTATATTTCTCAAATCTATAGATTTTGCTGTATGGAAAATTGTTGAACATCCATACACATCTCCATCCTTAGACTATAGCTTATGGTCTGATGAAGAAAAGAAGATGGTCAATCTAAATGCAAAGGCTACAAATGCTTTGTATTGTGCCATTGATCAAAATGAATTCAATAGAATATCTATTTGTGAATCTGCATATGATATTTGGCATTCTCTGGAGGTCATTCATGAAGGAACCAACAAAGTGAAAGAAGCCGAAATCTCATCTCTAGTCCGAAAATATGAGTTGTTCAAAATGAACAAAGATGAACCCATCACAGAGATGTTTACAAGATTCACCAACATCACCAACGACCTGAAATCTCTGGGAGAAACCTATTCCCAGACGGAAAAGGTGAAGAAAATCTTGAGATCTCTCACAACTGATTGGGAGAAAAAGACTACAGCAATTGAAGAAGCTCAAGATTTATACAAGCTTACCCTGGATGACTTAATAGGCAATCTTATGGCCTATGAAGTCCATATGAAGGAAAGAAGGGAAGAGGAACAACCTACAAAGAAAACTCTAGCCTTCCCAGTTCTTTCTGAGAATGAGGACTCAGAAAAAGAATCTGAAATTGCGCTACTCACCAGAAAATTCCAACGCTTCATGAGAAAGAACCGGCTTCAAAATAAGCACAAGGAAAGAAAAGACTCTAAGGAAGATTCCATGTGCTATCAGTGTAACAAGCCAGGTCACATGAGACGTGACTGTCCTCTTCTAAAAAGAAAATCCAAAACCGAGGAACCAAAGAAAAGGTTCTTCAAGAAAAAAGGCTCTGCATGCTCAATGAGATGATTCAGAACCATCCACAAGTGAAGAGTCAAGTGATGATGAAGCTGAAACCGCCAACATGTGCTTCATGGCAGAAAACTCTGTAAGTGAATCCCTTGATTTTTCTTTTGAAGTACTTCAAAATGCTTTTCAAGAACTTTTTGAAGAATCAAGAAAAACTATTCTCAAAAATAAAAATTTGAAATTTGAAAATCTAGAGCTTATACAGAAAAATGAACAACTCAGTATTGAAAATTCTGAGTTGAAAAAGAAAAATTGTATGATTACTTCTGAAATCTCTTCTACTAGCTTCAAAACTATAAATCTTCAAGTAGAAATTTCAGAACTAAAAAGTAAAACTGAAAACCTTATGAAAACGGTTTTCAAGTTTACCAAAGGGAAAGAGAACCTGGATAAACTCCTATCCTCTCAAAAATTCTCTTTTTACAAGAATGGTATTGGTTATTCTCATATGAATAAACCTTCTTGTATAAATAAAAAGATTGTTTTCATCAAAGGTTCTGCTGAACCTAAGCAGGAGCATTACAACTTTCATACTTTATACTCCTCTAAAGTTATAGACAAACCCAAATCAAAATGGATATGGGTTCCCAAGTCTAACAAAAAGGGACCTGATTGGGTACCACAAAGAATTTTTACTTAATATTTTGCAAGCTTCAAAGAAGAAGAACATATGGATACTAGACAGTGGATGTTCAAAACATATGACAGGACATCCAGATCTTTTTGCTGTTCTTCATTATAAAGAAGGAGGAACTGTCACCTTTGGAGATAACAACAAAGGTTTGATAATTGGTATTGGTAATATTGGTAATATCGATAAACCTCTTATCAAAGATGTTCTCCTTGTTAAAGGTTTAAAACATAACCTCTTAAGTATAAGTCAAATGTGTGACACAGGTTACAATGTTAGCTTTAAACATGATGCATGCCTTATAGCAGACACAAACGAAAATATCATTTTAAAAGGTATAAGAAAAAATAATATATATGAATTATACTTAGAAAACATTACTGAACATTGCCTTATAGCTAATAATGACACTCAACATTTATGGCACATGAGAATGGGTCATGTCAACTCATAATACATGTCTAAATTAGCTAAAAATAATTTAGTACATGGGTTACCTAAAATGCCTTTTAAAAAGGACTATTTTTGTGATGCATGTCAACTAGGAAAATTGTCAAAATCATCTTTCAAATCAAAAAATATTGTTTCAAGTAAAAGACCTTTAGAGCTTCTCCACCTGGATCTTTTTGGTCCTTCTAGAGTAGCTAGTCTTAATCATAATAAATATGCTTTTGTCATTGTAGATGATTACTCAAGATTTACTTGGGTAATATTTTTGAAAAACAAAAGTGATACGTTTTGTGAATTTGAAATTTTATGTAAAAAGTTACAAAATGAAAAGTCTTGTTCTATTATAAAAATTCGTAGTGACCATGGAGGAGAATTTGATAATGATCTTTTTGTGAATTTTTGTAACTTGCATGGGATTTCTCATAACTTTGCCTTCCCTAGAGCTGCACCTCAAAATGGTGTAGTAGAAAGAAAGAATAGAACCCTTCAGGAATCTGCTAGAACTATGCTCCAACATAATAACCTTGCTAAATATTTTTGGGCAGAAGTTGTTATATCAAATAGAGTTCTTATTAGGCCCTTATTAAATAAAACTCTGTATGAATTATTCTATGACAGAACTCCAAGGATAGACTACTTTAAAGTCTTTGGGTGTAAATGCTTTATCCTTAACACAAAAGATAGGCTGGATAAATTTAATGCTAAATCTATTGAAGGCTTATTCTTAGGATATTCAAGTCATACTAAAGCTTACAGAGTTTTTAATAAGAGTTCAGATACTATTGAAGAATCTATGCATGTCAGTTTTTGTGAAACTATGTTCTTCTTGTCATTCATGCTAATATAATATACTATCTTCCAAAAGTTGATTTGATCTATCATTCACAAGAGCCTTAAGCTACAACTCACGATTTTCTCCATTCAACTAAAATCTAAAAATCATTCACTTCAAATGTCACTTACTTCTCATCAAAATTATTTTCTTCTCTCTATTTAATGAATTGATTCATCCCTTACCATTCCATTCAAATTTCTCTATCTTCATACAAGCTATCACTCTCTCCAAGTTCTTCTTTCTAAGTCTCTATTCGATCAAAAGTACTTGAAATGGCATCCTCTTCAACATCCGACATTAACATGCTTGAAGCTTCGGAGTTGAGATTTCCAGATCTCATTCACACATATCATTCCATTAACTCCATGCCCATCCAACCAGGCAAGTTAGTTCATCTTGAAGCCTTTCCATCATTCGATTTACAAACTTCACTCTCAGAATTTATTCATATCCTAGCCTCTCCTCAATTAATGATCATTTATCCACATCTCATCAAAGTGTTCTACACAAACCTGTCTGTCGACCACGACCACTCCACTATCATTTCCATGGTTCATGAAAAAGTCTTCTCTTTCAACTTGCTTCGGTTAGGCCGCATTCTGAACATCTCTTCCTACGGCATTGAGCTCCCTAACATAGTTCCTATCGACCGAACTGTGTTTAAGAAAATCCTCCTCTCCACTCGCTCAACCCACTTTCCGTGGCATGAAAGCAACTTGAAGCCTCATGCTCTGTTGTTGTCCAAAATCCTTTCCTCCAACGTAGTCCCTAAGTCACCTTCTAAGGGATTTATTGCCAATGAAATCTCACTTCTTCTTTATGCAATCTTCTGTGCTTTTCCCATCAACTGGTCCAGTGTCATCTTCAATAACATGATTAACTTTCGGTCTTTTCGCTCTCTTCCTTTCGGGTACTTCATCACCCTTATTCTTCAATATTTCAAAATTCCGCTTGAAACCGATGTCGTCTACTACTCCAACCGCACGTTTGATGACTCCTCTCTCCATGAGGAAGAGTCCTCTCACCTCAACTCTGACGACGAAGGCAATCAAAAAGCAGATCCAGCAGCAACTTCTGACCTTGACATCTTCTCAGCAATTGTCGATGTGCAGAACACCCAGGATCTCCTTCTCAAGAATCAAGCTTCACTGCATCAAGCCTTCGAATCACTGAAAATCGGCCAAGATGCATTACTTCGGAAGTTTCACCCCTCATCCGGCTCAGACTAAACTTTTTTTTCATTTGGTCTATAATAACTTTATCTACTTTGATCCCCTCCTTTTTGTCTATGACAAAGGGGGAGAAAAACCTGTCTCCAATATTGGAGAAAAACACTCTGACATTTCTCTATATTTTTATGCGTCAAAAGCTATTTTCAGTCTCAGCAATGAGACGCCCAAGAACAACCCCTTTTCAAGCTTTAGGGACCCCCATTTTCATCCTTTTGCAAACCCCTCGGACTTGTTGTGCGAAGTCTAGAGGTCCCATCACAGTTTCCCCGCTCTTCGAGGATTCTGTATCCATTCAGGCTAAGGAGCAAACCTGTTACCTCGCCCCTCGAGGTATCACCCAAACTTTCTGTGAGAGGTCGTCTGTTTTTAGAAAGCTGATTTAGTCTCAGCAATGAGATGCCCCAGATCATCCCCTTTCGAAGCTTTAGGGAATTCCTTATTTTTCTCTTCTCGCAAACCCCTTCTGGATTTTTTCGTCTAAATTCCGAAGGTCCCATCATGGTTTCTTCATTTGAGGATTCCGTATGGTCGCCCCTTCCAGGTTAAGGGTTAAGCCTGAACCTCGCTATGCAAGGTATCTTTCCATTCAGGTTAGGGTTAAACCTGAATCCCGTTCGACTAGACATCCTTTCTAGTCCCACCACGGTTTCTTCATTTGAGGACTTCGTGCGATTTCCCCCCACTCAGGTCAAGGGTTAAACCTGAATCTCGATTCGGCGATGCATTTGTTGTCCCATCACGGTTTCTTCACTCGAGGATTCTGTATGGTCGTCCCTTTCAGGATAAGGGTGAAGCCTGAGCCTCGTTCTGCGAGGTACCTTCCGTTCAGGTTTGGTTAAACCTGAACCTCGTTTCGAAGAGGTAATCCTTCCAGTCCCATCATGGTTTTCCCCACAAAGGAATCCATGTTCTGTATATCCATCCATGAAAGGATCATGCTTGAAGTTTCATCTCACGAGGCATTTTCGCAAAAATGCCCCATCGAAGTCCACTTATATTCCTTTCCCCATCCAAATTATCTTGATCTATCTTCGTTTCATCCAGGTTAAGGGCTAAACCTGAGTCATTCCAAAAGGCTGATCTTGTCTCACCCATGAGACTTGATCAAAATGCTTATCTTTCATCATTTCGGGATCTTCATCCAAAGTCCCGTCACGATTTCCTCATTTCTATTATCCAGTCATATCATTGTCGAGGATTTCGTCCCCCTAGAACCATTAAGGATAAGGTTTTAAGCCTGAAAAGCCATGCTTTCAAAATAAATTCTTCCATACCCAGTTCAGATCTGCTGAATGAAACATTTTTTTCAAAATTTGGAGTGTTTCTTTGCCACTAAGCTCGGCTTTCAAACCGGCTTAGTAGCAAAGAGGGGCATCTGTGAACACTCCAAATTTTTCAAAATCTTATAAATATTCCTCTTTTGCCCCTGACCCCATTTTCTGAGCAATCGAGTCAGTTTTAAATCTAAATTCCAGTTATTTCTCAAATTTTATTGAAATTAAATTCATTTTATATATCTGACTCAGTTTTGGATCCGGATCCATTACTAAAATCCAAGCCTGAGCCTCGTTGTACAGTTTTCAAATCGAAATTACAAAAATACCAAAAATAATTTTTGAATGGCTCGGACAGTCCATCCGGCATCCGTTTGGATTCATTGCTCGATATTCCTCAATTCGAGGTTTAAAACTCAAATATTTTCTCAAAACTTGGGTCCAAACCCATTTTTTTAAAGAAATTTCTTCCAAATAGCCTTGAATTCTCAGAAAAACCCTCTTTTGTAAATATTTCTCAAAAATACAAAAAATTAGTTTTAATCTTTGTTTTCTCATGAATTTTAGGGTTTTATTCCAAAAACATCAAAAAAAATATAGAAAATGAAGAAAAGAAAAATAAAAAAAAATAAAAATAAAAATAATATAGAAAAGAAAAAAATAGTTTTGAAAACCTCCTTTTTGAAAAACATCTTTTAAACTAAAACCATTTTTTTGAAAATACTTTTGAAAAGGACCTCCTTTTTTAAAAGGGTTTTAACAAAACTTCCTTTAGGGTGTCTTCGGATTCTCGCTCCTCTCTTTCTATCGCACCCTCAAAGGCCCTTCCAGAACCCTCTTCCCCATCTTCGACCCTTCATGGTCATCTCGCTCAATCCATCCCCATGGATCAACCATCCGCCCTCCATCACCAACGGCTTCAACCCCTTGTTCTCAACCCTTCATCGCCTACTCTCTCCCTCCTCCGTTCATCTTCAACCATTTCCCCTCTCGAATCTTCCTTCTGATCTTTAAAGAGAGCATTCGGATGCCCCTGGGGATCAGGCATTTTTTTTGGTTTCTCGCATTCATCTTCCTTAAGGGAAAACACTATCGATTACATCCGCTTCAGAACTTCTGCAAAATCAGTCTCATTCCCCTTTGTCATCTTTGATGGAGTGAAGAAGATTCGGTGGCAAGGAGAAACAAGCTAGTTCTCTCCTTCTTCATTCTGTCTGAAAGGAGTTCGGTAGCCAAGCCCCCATCTCGTCCAGATTTCCGCAAGTCGCTTCTGTAAGTCCCAACTCCCTCTTTTCATTTCCTCTAAAGCTTTCTGTTACTTTTTTTTTTTCTTCTTTTCTTTTCTTTTCCTTTTCCTTTTTTTTTTTATATTCTCCGCCAACGCACCACCGAGCATATCGGGTTGCTCATAGCAACGCTGACCCCTCTCGGGTGCCATATTAAACGGAATTCTCATATTCCAACATCTTATTTCTGCGGTTACTAGGCTTATTTCATTTCTCATCTTCCATTGGGTATTTATCTGTTATTTTATAATAAGCGATTTACTTCAGAGATTTATTTCTGCAATTCAGGATGTCTGAAAGCATATCCATCTCATTTATGAATTAGGATTGTCAAGCATTTCTCTTGTTTTGCAATCCGTGGGAATGCGTTTATTCAAACAATAATCTGAGCATGCCATCCATTTGAAACAATCTGGCTTCTCTGGGTTGGTACCCCTGTAGCCTTGTCATCGGCCGTGTGTTCATTACAGCATATACCCTTGTTTCCTGGTGGTTGCTACCCAAAGCCTATAACGACATGGTTGGGAGTCATGCTCCCTGAGTTTTTCCCACTTTTGTCTGATTAACAAGTTCTTTTAATTTTCCATTCTACCTTTCATCTAGCGCTAAATTTGTTTGGGGTATGTTTCTTTTCATCCTTTGTTTTATTACATCTCGTTAATATCTTACTGTACTTTTTTTTTTCTTTTCTCTTCTCCTTTTCACCTTTCTCATTACATTTTAATGTCTTGTCCTGTTTATATTGCCTAACGATCTCACAAATATCGTTTCATGCTTTTATTGTTTCTTTCTTTTCTTTTCTTTTTTTTTAAAAAAAATAGTTAGTTCATCAAGTTACTTCTTTAAGATTGATCTTCTGCTCGGCTTTGACTATGTTCAATATTATTCAAATGCATCTGTTCATTATGCTTTTCTTATTCTGTGAATTTCCTCTCTCAGTTCAACATCGTCATGTCCGCTTCATTTTGATATTTTCTGCAATCAGTCATAAGGTTATCCATGGCATTCCATTTTGCACTTTCTACAGTTCATAAGAGCTCATTATCGCTGCATGATTGAGATCATATTAATATATTGATTGCAATTCCTTGCTAAACTGATCTGCTAAAGTTGCTCTGCTGGGTCATAATGGTAAAGGATTAAATCACTTCGCTAAGATCGGCTTATGATTTAAAAACCCCAACTCCGAAGTACCAGCTGAGCGTGTAAATCCGAGATGCATATCAGTGCTTATTGTGTGGTTGATTCACAGCAGAATCCATTCATTCAGATGGGTAAGATCGAGTCACCAGCATTTTTTTTTACAGAGTATCTACAAAGGTAGAACTCGGTTCTTCAGCAAGAGGGGTATTTCACCTCATTCATTTCACGCCAGTTCAGTCATTGCAATATGACTCCATTGGCACCTTCTGCATCTTCATCATCTCACTGGTTATACCCATCACATTTAATTTACTGTTCTGAACTTACTCTTGGAAGCCATAATCATGGTTTCATTCAATCCCATTGATGATCATTCTCTGGAATTTCGTGAAGTGAAAAGTTTTGCAATGAAACTGGTTTCCCATCTTGCACATACTCAATCGTCTGCCATGCAGTTTCAATGAGTTTTGATGTAGATGCCAGTAACTCAAAATCAGCAGCTACAGACCAAGCTGACCATAATAGTGGAAGAGTTGCGGAAATCAATACAGTGATCTGTGCTTGGGCAAGTCCCATTGCTCATTTTTTTCTTGCATTATATTAAAAGATTCTACATGGGGGAAAACAAGAAGGAATCACCAAAGCCATACCCCGAGAAGCTCTCTTTCTGCCTAGAGGAATCTGTGGTGCTTGTCAGACTAATTCATGGAATTCAGTATCTTCATCCAAGTGATGACTTTTTTTTTTTTCTCCATTTATCAATACTGCATCAAATGCATATAAAGCTCCATTGCTGACTATGATGTAAAAGTTCAGGCCATCCACTCTTGTTATATGTGCCAGTTTGTTGCCCTTCAGCCCAGAACAGTATGTATGGTAATAAAAAAAAAAGGAAGGGGTCGCAGGATGCTATTGACAAATAGCAATAAGTAATTTATATATTTCTGGACTGTGTTACTAACTTATTGTTTCATTCTATGCCAGATTTGCATTCTTCTGCAAGGATTGTTGCATGTTCTGAATAGGAAAAGACGGTGAGTGAATGTTTCTTCATTTCACAAGGATGATTTTGACTCAAGATTGGACCTGTTTGTCGCTTCCGTTTCATTTTTCTGGTTTCATGGTGATCTGTTTCTTTTTTTTATTCTCTCTCCTGTATAGACAGTGCTGCCTATGTCTTCTTTGTGTTTGAATTATGTCATTTGGTTCCATTGCCAATGTTCTGTTACTCGCATTAGTAACAAATTTTTTTTTCCGAAGCTCTGTTTGCATTACTGGATATGTATATATCACTCCTCTTTTCCGATGCTCTCTAGATACCATTGACTCTTTTAATTACATCTCATTTAGCCTGGCTAATAGGAGATCTCGCCAGGGGGTTAGGATGTTCTCTATACGCAACAACTTAGAAGATACAAGCCTCCCTCCGCATCAAAAAAAAATTTTTTTTTCATGGAGAAGTGAAGGATACTATATTAAGCTCTCTGTAGGCTGATTAAAAGTGTAGCTCCATACCCGACCCCTGTCAACTATCTTCATGCAGCCGTCTCTTCATTCTGATATCTACTTAGGTATGTAATAACAACTTACTGCTGCCTCACAATCACCACTGCGTGTTGGTAAGGCTGCCCAAGTGAGTTGTATCAGATTTTCTGCCTGTTGCTCAATGCATATGAAGTTGTTTTGAGACTAGATGTTTGTTTCGCTTTACATAGCATCTTCATACTAGGAGCTGTGTGTGTTTTGTCAGAATACCCTGCATAGTCATTTGCACCTCTCTACTATATGCTGTCACTCGTATTAAGCACCTGCTAAACACACTGTTCTGCCACCTGTGTCTATTTCTTATACTTGGTTCATTAAACCGCTCAGCATCAATTTGCATCATCCCCATCCATGCCTCATGTTATTCTTTATTTTATAAAGCATTCAACGTCATATGGCATCAATTCCAGCATATCATTCATGCCATTTCCGCATGATTTACTATTTTGTACATTAAATCTAATTTATGTAACTCTGTAAAGCATCACTTCATACTTTGCATTTGCTTGATGTTGCTTAAATCAAAATATTCATAAGGGTCTCTGCCAAATTTTATTTTATTTTTCTTTTTCTTCTGCCATACTTGCAATTTACATGTTGGAATTTATATCCTGCTATGAATCCCTGTGTGCATAAGTTCACATACATCTGGTAATGTTAGCTGGTTAGTATACAAAACCCAAGAATTCTGACTACAATCTTGAAAATCATATCAGAATTCACAAACTGTTATCAGTAAATGGTTGGAAGGCCAGAATTAAGTCCAAGATGAGTAGTTGTGTTGATCCTTTACTATATGTTAAACCAGATCTGAGTAGGGGTATCCTGTCTGAAAGTGAGACCATCTCATATGGCTTTACCAGGTATCGATGTTTACTTGGCTGCATCTTCTTCTTTTGGCGTATGCATCTACGTATGCATGTCACAGATGTATACACGGTTTGTCTGTTGTAGTATAGCTAGGTCATGTGTATTATACCCACAGGGATGTTTGCATTCTCTCCCTCAGCAGCCCAAGCATTTCTCACTTTAGCATTCCACCCAATTCTGGTTAAAGCATGGAAAATTGAACCACATCTAGGTAGCTCACTAGCTAGCATATGTGCTCATCCAGCTGCACCCTACAGCAGCACGAGCTTCACATCCACAACAATGTCTTGTCGCAGCCTATTACACAGCAGCATATGTATGTCTAATAGCCTACTTACCATACGGTTGAACACTCAATCTTCACACTCACATCTCTCATATTGCCTTATGCCCACCATTTCCTACAAGCCATTTTCACTCATATATGACAACTTGTAATATACATATCTTTCATCTAGTCTAGGTGTCATCTATAGCTAAAGGTTCACGCATGTAGACATTCTGTGTGTATTTAGAAAGTGGCATAAAAATGGTAATTTGTATATCCTCCAATAAAGCAGGTATAGACATCTGCACTCGTGTCTTGATATAATATCTTTTCATTCACCTTATATTGACTCTTGTTCTTCTTCCTTTTTCCCAAGAATTAGGTAGAAGATGATGTCTTCCCTTCATAACTTAGAAGTTGCAATTTTATCTCGAATTCAAATATTGTAATAGCTAGAATATAATGAGAAATTTATATTTTTGCAATAGAATAGAATGTATGAGCATCCAAATATTTTGAATTGTATGTTTCATATCATCTTTGCTTTCATTAGTCCACTAATGGTGAAAACACGAATGGCACGTGCACCATTCTAATAGGAGGTGATTAAATCCTAAGTTGATGATTTGCATCAATGGCCATAGTCAGGGTGTGAACAAAACTTAGGATTTTCATCTTTTATGGAATAACCCTGATCCACACTAGGATCCTCTTCAAAATCATTATATTTTCAAATATTTTCTTCTTTTATTAGAGTTTAAATTAAAATTAATTCAATATATATACCAATGGCCATAGTCAGGGTATATTGAGAGTTAATTTCATTTTAAACTCTATAAAAGCACCAAAATATATTTTATTTTTTATTTGAATTGAAATATGATTATTATATAATACATTCAATGACCATAGTCAGGGATGTATTATATTTTCCATCTTATTTTAATTCATTTAAAGAATGAGATATGCTTTTCAAAATCCAATTTTAAATTCTTTAAATGCATTCATCATTTAGGATAGAATGGCATCATATTTTCAAAATTCTTTTTCAGAAATCCAAGTGATTTCCTTCAGATATCTTCTTCACTTCTCAAATCAATTTTCAACTCTTGTAAATTCAAATATCATTTTCAGATTCTAACTTTAAATTCGAAGTCCTATTTGACTTTGAAAGTCATTTGTATATCCAAAATTCAAAATTTTAATTCAAATCAAAATTCAAAGTTCAATTTAAACTTTGAAATTTCTGATTCATCTTCTGATTCTAAATTCAAGCTTCAAAATTCAAAGTCCAATTTGACTTTGAAATTCATTTGTATATTCAAAATCCAATTCTCAAATCAATTTTGAAAATTCCAAATCCAAAGTTAGATCTTAATCCCAACTTGGATCCAGATTTCCAAGTACAGTTCCACTTTGGATCTCAGACTTCAGATCCAAATCCATTCTAGGATCCAGAATCCAACTTCTACTTTAGATTTCAGACTTCAGATCCAAAATCCATTTTAGGATCCAGAACCCAGTTCCACTTTTGGATCTCAGACTTCAGATCCAAAATTCATCTTAGGGTCCAGAGTCCAACTCTATTTTTGGATCTCAGATTTCAGATCCTAAATCCATTTTAAGATCCAGAACCTATTTCAGGATCCAGAATCCAATTCCATTTCCAATTCCAACTTTCAAATCCAGTTCCATTTCATTTCCAGATTTCAAATCTAAATCCATTTACAGGTCACATCTGGATTTCTTAAATTCATTTCTATTTTGGATTTCTCAGATCCATCCTGATTTCAAACTTCGAAATTTGAAGTTCAATTCCATTTCAAGTATTCATTTCCTTTCCTAAATCCAAGTTTAAAACTCAAATTCTACCTCAAAGTCCATTTTCTGACTTTGAAGCCTCATTTCTTTATCCCTCATCTTCAAATCTTTCTTTTCAAAATCAAGATTTATTTTCCCCAACTCTGATTATTTCAAAGACTTAGAACTTCTCTGATCTATCTCAAGTTTTAAGTTAGATTCAACCATTTCTTCACTCCATTATCAAGTTCATCTCAGAACACTTGGAAATCTTCAAAATATCTTTCAAAAAGAGCATACATCCTTGCATTGCACAAGCATGATTCTTTGTGCATTTAGACTTAGGATAAATTCTTAGATGATATTTAGGCAAAGCAAAAGGCATAGATTCGATCCTTGGTTCGATTACCCTTGGTAAAGGCGCCAGGAACGGTCGAACCTCGTACCGACGAGCGAATCCCGTCTCTTCATTTTTCCCGCAATATATTTCAAAACGGAGGCGAGTAATTTTCTAAATATTTTCAAATCAAGGTCAAATGAGACCCCGCAAAAGGGTTCTTCTTCTCTCTTCTTTTCTTTCTTTTATTTTCTCCCTTTCAAAAAGGAGAAAATAGAGGTTAGAAAGGAAAAGAGAAGGAAGAGAGAGAAACTACCAAAGAGGAAAAATTTTGCGATGATCACAGCTCTGCTAAACAAGAACACGAGCACAGTCCCCCTAGTAAATAAGCCAACCCCAAACTTGCTTTGTTTAGTTGGTTCAGCTCACTTATCAGCCCTAGTTTTGGGGTGTGGGTGGGGTGAGGGGGAGGTGCTGTGGGGTGAGGCGGAGGTAGTGTGTAGTGCTAAAACATATCTCATTAGTTGTACCTTTTGTATGGTTCTTTTCAAAGAAATCCTCATTCAAAATTAAAATTGAAGTCACCTTGGTGGCTCTTTTAAGATTGTTCATCTTCATCAAAGGAATGAAATGGTTTTACTTGAGTTGGATTCCTATTAAAATGTGTTTCTCGTGAAAAATTGATCTTTACATCTTTGGGTGCTGCACAAATTTTTCCTCATTCACTCATGGTACATTTTGCAATAATACTGTCTGTGTGTGCATGTCCAAGTGCATGATAAAATGGGTGAAGGTTTGTATGTTTCTTCCTTGTAACCTTTGGACAGGATATCACACCCAAGCCCCCACCCAAGTTTCTATTAAGACCCACAAATTTTTAATGTAAAAATGATAAAAAATAATATTTTACCTGGTAAAGACCGGTTCTGGTTCACGTAGTTTTTATCGGGTCTGAGTATGATTTTTCTCATAATAGACTCGATTAATCCTGAGTCTAGACCCTATACTATACTCAAAAGTTTTATTCCACCTAAGAGGAATGAACAAAAAGGTGGTCCACCGTTTGCTCTGTTTTATTTTTTTAACAAAAACAGCATACTGGGCATTGAGAACCCAAGAGACGATAATTGGTGAGCAAACAGTGGTAGTGGCCCTTGCACAACATGACTTTAGGAGGGTGTATCATGAATTTTTGCATCAAACAAATTCAAGGGTGACTTGTCACTTGGCTCGTCTTTGAGTGACTTGTGACTCGGTCGGGTCATGTTAAGTTTATATATATATATATTATGTATATTTTATAGTATCTTATCAATATATTATATAATTTGCATTATATGATATTTTTTATAATATTTTCATATATAATATTATTAATGCAAGTTACAAATCTTCTCATCTTACATTTACGTGATTTCATACTCATATAAATACTTCTATTTTTTTTTTACTATGTTAAAAATCTTCTCAATTTTTTACTATGTTAAGTTTGCGATCATGAAATGGTCAACCCAAATATGTTGCAAATCTCCTTGGTGATTTCAATGATATTTGAAAGTTTGCAACATATTTATGTGAATGTGAATCTTATTAGTTTGATTTTAATCATATTTGGAGGTTCTTAACGTATTTGTGTGAATGTGAGGACGTTCACAACATGTTTGTGAAAATGTCAGATAATTCTAACTATATTTAAAATTTCATAACATATTTGTGAGAATGTTAAGAAATTTGCACAAATATGCTCTGAAGGGAAAAATTATCTTAAAAAAACAAGAATCAATGGTTTCGGACATGCTGGAGATTTTGGTATATATTTAGGTTTTGCATGGTGTTATTTATATAGGATAATATGATCATTTTTTATTTTATTATTTTCATGAAAGTTTTTGTTTTTATTTTTTTTGGTAGAAAACATGGTGCTTGATTTTTTCTTGGAGACAACATACATGACATTTTGATTTTTTTAGGCAATAATTTAGACAAGCGACTAATTTTTTATGCAAAAGAAATGATGAAATCATTAGAAAAAAATTGGCAGATTTGTCATTTTTTGAGTTTGAGTAGGCTACTTTTGTCAAAACTTTTTTTTGACTCATTCAACTCACAAAAATGGGAACGAAATGATGCCAATAGTGTCATATCATTTTTGTCATGTACGTGTTGACAAGTCTTTCATTGATAAAGACATGAACTGAATTATTGATGTATCTGGCTTGACTTGGAGGATGGACCAATTGCAATAAAGTCTCTTGGGGACACCTTGATTTGGATGCAAGGAAAGCTGCCCTTTGTGTCTAGTGGGTGAAAAAAACATAAATATGAATTGGTTGCTTATGAACATAGAAATTTCTTTAAAGTTTCACGAGTCACCATCTCGACATAAAAAAATGTCTCGTCTCGTACAAGAAACCTATGGATTAACGACGACCTAAATCTATCGGTAATCCGATGCTAACCCGTCGCTAAACAATTTAGCGATGGATTAGCGATGGATAGCTTTCATCACAAAATTTTCGTTGCTAAATAGCGACGGAATCTATGTAGTCAGTTCCGTCGCTAAGTAGCGACGAAATCTATCTATCGTCCGTTCCGTCGCTAAGTAGTGACGAAATCTATCTATTGTCCATTCTGTCGCTAATTTGCGATGGGATAATGAATGCCAACATCCATCGTTACTATACGGAGATTATTTATAGCCGTTGTTAATCCGTTGTTAATAGTAATTAGCGACAGATATATCCGTCGCTAATCCGTTGCAAAATTAAAAAATAAAATAAAATAAGAGAGCCCTGAGGTGTGCGCCTCAAGCTGATACTCCATAACAATGCATAAATTTTAATGACAATATATAACACTGGTGCGATAATTTGAAGTTCATAACAATGCATAAATTTTATTTATGACAAAATAAATCAAAATACAAAAGTACCAACCAAAATGGACCCTGACGGTTACCCGCAGCATAAAATTCATCTATAAGAAAATCTATAACTAAAGTCATAGCATATTCCGCTGGCGTCGTTGGCTGCTGCAAGCAAGGAGCGAGAGATGGGGAAGAAAGGGAATACGTAACGAAGGGAAAGGTTGCGCTTGAAGAGGAAGAGATCGGGCCGTGATTTAAAACCCTACCAGGTTTAGGATCCGGTTCGACACAACCCCCGCCCCCCGCCCCCCCCCCCCCCCCCCCCGCAAAGCTCCGCCTTTGACTATAAATCAAGAGGTTCCCTGTGGTACAATTTAGGACATGGTAAATAACAAAGTTGGTTTTCTATGTCAATCCTTAATGCAGAAAATGATATCTAATATTTTTAATGATGAGGAACCCGCAAAGGATACCCACCAAGCAAACGATGGGTATGATTCCAATAAAAATGGATTTCATGTACCACCCTAACCCACTTAGGGGTGTTAACAGGAGGGGTCTGGTTCGGACCCAAATGAAACCAGACCTGGCCCCAAATTTTGGGTATGGTATCGGGCCTGGACTTGACTCTAATTGAACCCAATATTAGATAAACCATACTTGGACCTGTTAAGAACTACGTACATAAACCACACCTGGGCCATACAATATTTTTTTTGTCATTTTTACATTGAAAAATTGCGGGTCTTAATCAGAACTCAGGTCGGGGTCGGGTCTGGCATAAAATTTCACAAACTATACACCAGACCATGTATTAATCGGTCCTTTGGATCCGGACCCAAGACTTAATCGGGTCTTCTTATTTATCACCATACTCGAACCCTATACCTATAGGGTTTGGTATGGATCGGGTCCTAGTATACCCGATCCGTTGACACCCCTATAACAACTGCGAGGGTTTTACAGGAAATTATATTTGGTAACATCTGCATCGTAACTTTATCACAGGTTTATTTATAGAATAAATAAGGGTCATTGCAAAGTGGGTCCCATGTCATGATACAATGACGTCCATTCCATGGATATGCATCAAACTGTTTATACTATACGTCGCCCAGGGTCGACAGTGACTTTTTTTCTTTTTTTTTTTAAACATCGAGTTACCCTCGGCGTGAATCGGGTCACTTAATGGGCCTGTCCTGCAAGCTAAACTTTGGGTCGACAAGCAACTTTTTTTTTACCAATGGGGTCTCTGCTTGTCTGGTAGGAGGAGCTAGCGTACTTTACTTTTTTCTGGGACGTTGTAAGATCGAATCCCAACGGTTCAAATCTTAAAATGCGAGGTGTAAGTAAAGATAGAGGATACGGATGAGCCTTAGGCTTATTTGGATATTCAGGGTCACATAGGGCAAAAAGTATTTGCCGTCGTATACGAGATGGGAAAAAAGTTATTGTGGTGCAAAAAATTGAGAAATTAGTGAATTTTAGTGTTTTGGACATTTTCAAAGGTTTTTCATAGAATTATATGGGTTGTTTCCATCTTTAAAGGATTTTTTAAGTTAGGGCGTGCAGAATGAACTAAGATTTTGGGACTTTCGAAAGAGATCTTGAAAAAAACAAATTTTGAATTATTAGCATTTGAGCATAGTAAAAATGGAAGGAAAAAAACGTACGGAACTTAAATCAGATATCCTATTATATCCAATCCATTTGCAGCTCTAATAATAATCGAAACATTAATATATTCAGCCAGACCTGGACCAGGGTCTTTGATTGCTGATGGAAAGTAAGAAAGGCAATCGCAACCATTAATTGATTAATTAATGGGGACCTGGACTATGATTGCAGCTCTAAATATTTTTTATTCTCCCAATTGAAGGGACAGCTCTCGCTGTATCAGTCATTACTGTCAACTACCCAATAATCAATCAAAAGAAAAGATTAGTGAAGTTGGGAAACAAGGTCAACTGCTCACTGCTCACGTTTGACTTGTAAAGTTTTGAACATTGGCGAATTGTAATGGTTTTGACTCGGTTATTGAACGATCCGGTGCCGAGTCAACCGAGTCATCAATATAGGCGATATATAATATCATGAGAAATATTGATATTTAAAGGTAACCGATATTAAAGAAAATATCATGATATTTTCAAAATATCATCAGAAGAAAAAATATCGTGATATTATCAGGATATTTTTTTGAAAACTCTTTTATATTTGTTTTTTTTTAATATTTTATAAATCCTTTAAAAATGTTTTTTATATATATTTTTTAAAAATAATGCAAAACTTATTATTTTTTTAACTTTTTTTGTTGTTATTTATATTTTTTTTTATTTTATAAACTCCCGAAAAATTTCAACTTTTGAAAATCTCTCCCAGAAATAACCTCACCCAGATAATACTTGAATGATATAGGTGACTATGGTTTGAAGTTATCTAACATTTTCAGAGACAAGTTCATATTGTGCCCAAGTACAAGCACACTGCTATTAGTAAAACTGATGATAAAGCCGAGCAGTTTGTCTCAATTCAAGGGGAGTTTGAAATGTTCTAAGGTATGCCGTACTTTCTAATCAACATGAAGATCCTTGTGAATTATCCTCATGGAGCTTCTCATGGTCATTGTAGCACCAATTTTTTATGGTTTTTATGCACTTCTTCAATAAAAAATTCTAATAACTGTGAAAATTTAAACTCTAATTTCAAGTTATACTAAGAAGCGAGAATTCTTCAAAATACATTGAAACTAAAGCAAACAAATAGCAATGGTGTCATAACTTGATAATAGGGCTGGTAAACGAGCTGAATGTACTGAAAATAGGGTGTTCAAGCTGCCCTCAATCTTGTGGTGTGCTTAAGCTCATGGTGGGCCTGAGTTAAACAAGCTGAGCTTGAGTTGGCTCATTAACCAACACTTTTTAAAATTGGAAAATAATTAAAATTGGACTCTAAACCGACTGGCCGATGCTCAAAGTGGGATTTATACTCTTGAACTTCTTGTTTAACAATATGCACTCTACAATGCAAAATACATTCTAGATATACTTATTAGTACCGACCAGGTTTTCGTGCTGGGTGCGGTTTGTTCGGGTTATAAATCCGAAAAAAGAGTTAATGGTGGACAGATACAGACAGAACTAACAATGTGCTGAAGAATGCCATTGAATATACCGATGTAACGCGTTCCCTAAGTGGTGGATGATGTTAATTGTCATCTTATCCTCATATTCCTGAAAATAGTTATTGCATTTATTGAATCCTGATCAAGTAAAATAAATATAATATTGTTGAAAGCAATATTGATATTTAAAGAAAATCATGATATATTCGGTAACCATTTTGAGTGCTATGTTTTTATATTTTTAGTTTTATATAAATTATGAAAAAGAAAAGGAAATATTTTTTTGTTACTAACTAAGGGCTTCTATTTAGAACAAAGGTGATGATTTGAAATGCAGGACGACACAAGGACATCAAGTTTGTATTAATATGGTTTCATGTAATAGTGAAGCCACAATTAGTATTATAAACGGATCGCATAATGGTGAATCATGTCACATCCTAATCTGAATCTCAAATTCAAACTGTTGATCTGATCTGAATCCAACGAGGTAGGGTTGAATTCAGATTGAAAAAATATTGTGGTGAAAAAATTTGAGAAAATTAGTGAATTTTGGTGTTTTGGACATTTTTAAAGTTTTTTCTTAGAATTATATGGGTTGTACGCATCTTTAAGGGACTTTGGGATTTTGAGATCTTGAAAAAACAATAAGAAAACATATAGGACCCAGATCAGATATCCCATCATGTGCAATCCCAGCTCTAATACTAATCGAACTTTTCATATATATGTACAGTTTGGCGAGCATTAATATATTCACCCAGACCTGGACCAGGGTCTTTGATTGCTGATGGAAAGTGAGAAAGGCAATGGCAACCATCTACCACCCTAATTAATGCAGATCATACACATTTCTCTCCCATTGAAGGGACAGCTCTCGCTGTATCAGTCATTACTGTCAACTACCCAATAATCAATCAAAAGAAAAGATGAGTGAAGTTGGGAAACAAGCTCAACGGTAATGTTAAATCTGCGGCTTCCTCATCTAAGTTTTGTACATTGGCGAGTTGTACAGGTTTTTGACTCTGTTATTGAACGATCCTAAACCAAGTTAACTGAGTCATCAATATAAGCGATATAAAATATCATGAGAAATATTGATATTTTAAGGTAATCGATATTAAAGGTAATATCATGATATTTTCAAAATATCATCAGAAGACAAAATATCGCGATATTATCAAGATATTTTTTGAAACTCTTTTATTTTTGTTTTTTTATATTTTAAATCCTTTAAAACATGTTTTTTTTATAATATGAATTGGTTGCATGTGAACACCGAAATTTCTTCTAAGTTTCAAAAGTCGACATCTTGGCAAAAAAAATGTCCCTTCGGTGAATGTGCAAAAAATTTTGTCGTTCAGATCAAAAGAGAGAAAGATCGTAGGGCAGAACAAAAGAGAAATGATTCAAGGAGGACGGCAAAAATTTTTGTCATCCAGTTATTAGATGGCAAAATGTTTTTACTATCTAGACTAAAAGGAGAACGACAAAAACTTTTGTCGTTTGATGATCTAACAACAAAAAAGTTTTTATCTTATGAATAAAAAGGAAGCCAACTAAAGGAGGATAGTAAAAACTCTTGCCATCCACCGCTCTTTGGTATTAATGCAGATCGTTCACATTTCTGCTCGTAAGTATAAAATGAGTGGCTCTGCATTCACTACCACTGCGAGCTTAGGGGCAGACACACATTGCTTTTAAAAAAAAAACAGAGCATGATCAAGAGGTGCAGAGTGAGAGAGGTAGAGGAAACCATGTCACATCCTAATCTGAATATGAAATTCAAACTGTTGATCTGATCCGAATCAGATCCAACGAGGTAGGGCTGAATTCAGATTTAATCGATCAGGTAAACAAATGTTAAAAACAAGCTCTTTACATGTGAAAAACGTAGTTGGATTGCATTTTGATCAGAATCCAAAGTTATCAGAACCCGATCAGGATCCAAAAACAATTTAATTTGACATATATGAATGTGATCCAAATGCACATTCAGATCTTAATTTAAGGATCCTAGTTTGACATTAGCATGTTGGGTTTAGGTTGATATTCCGCTCTATCCAACCTGTTCGCTCCCTATAAAGAGTAGATGTGTCAATGGATCTTGTGGATCATGTTTGGTCCAGACCCAAGTAGAACCAGACCCAAACGTCATTTGAGATTATGGTACCAGAACTGGGTCTAATCGGAACCACCATAAGAGAAACCATACCCAGGATCTTATAAGGATTACATGAACCATACCCGATAAAATAATATTTTTATCATTTTTACATTGAAATTGAGGATACTAATTGGAACTCGGTCAGGGCCTCTCTGGTACGAAATTTATTTATTTTAAATTGTTCTTGTATGAAATTTCACAAACCATACTTGGCTTCATATATTTATCGGACCCTTCAGGTCTGACATGTATGAAATTCGTATTTGTCACTAGACCCTGACCCTATAAGGTTTGGTACAGGTCGGGTCTGGGTCAAACCTGACCCAAACCCATAAATCAAGAGGTTCCCTATGTTTTAATTTAGGACATGGTAAATAACCAAGTTGGTTTTCTATGTCAATCCTGAATGCAGAAAATGATATTTTTTTTACCAATCAAGGCTCCGCTTGTCCGGTTGGAGCAGATAGTGCACGTTACCTTGTGTTGGGACGTTGCAAGTTTGAATCCAAATGGTTCAAATGTTGAGATAAAGGATAAGGATGAGCCTTAGGCCTATCAGGGACATTCAGATAAAAAGAGATAAAGACCGGAGGGCAGACCAAAAGAGAAATGGTTGGAGGACGGCAAAAACTTTTTGTCCTTTGACGATCTAACAACAAAAAAAAAAGTTGTCATCCGAACCAAAAGTACGCCAACTAAATGACAGTAAAAACACTGGCCGCCCAGTGATCAACAGAAAAAAAGTTTTTATTGTGAATAAAAATTGAGAAAATTAGGGCATTTTGGTGTTTTGGACATTTTTTTAGAATTATATGGGTTGTACCTATCGTGGGATTTTTTAAGCTAGGTTGTGAAAAAGTATATCGGACTCGAATCAGATATCAGACAATATTCAATCCATTTGCAGCCCTAATACGAATCGATCTTTTCATATATGTACAGTTTGGCGAGTTTTAATATATTCACCCAGACCTGGACCAGGGTCTTTGATTGCTGATGGAAAGTGAGAGAGGCAATCGCAATCATCCACCACCCTTTGGTATTAATGCAGATCGTACACATTTCTTCCATTGAAGGGACAGCTCTAGCTGTATCAGTCATTGCTCACAACTGTAATGGTTTTTGACTTAGTACGGCTGACTCATGGATAATATCTAAAAATCTAGAAATGGTATTCTCTTGTCTGGAATGAAAAATAGAACATTATCAACATAAAATGAGTGGCTCTCCATCCACTACCACTGCGAGCTTAGGAGCAGACACATTGCTTTTAAAAAAGAGAGCATGATCAAGAGGTGCAGAGTGAGAGAGGTAGAGGAAATTAGGGAATAGGACGAGCTTGAGCGATGGCTGAATTTGCTGTGGAGTACCTGCTCAATAAGTTGGAAGCCTTGGTGGCGGGCGAAGTGAAATTGCTGAAAGGAGTTCGACATGAAGTGGACGAATTGAAGAGGGAATTGAGAAGCATGAAATCCTTCTTAAAGGACACTGATAGAAGAAAGGATGGTGATGAAGGTATAAAGGAGTGGGTCGAACAAGTGAGGGAAGTTGCATATGATATCGAGGACGCCCTTGATGAGTTTCTGCTTCGATTTGGAGGACAACAATCAAGTGGATTTAGGGCCTCCATGAAAAAGGTTTATCACTCACCGTCGCGTTGGAGAACCTATCATAAACTTGCAAAAAAAATGCAATCCTTCAAGACCAGATTGGAGAGCCTCAAGGAAAGACAAAGAAGATATTCTTTCAAGGAATTGCAAGAAGGAATTGCTTTTGGAGGGCTCCAAGATCGCAGAGAAGCGCCTCTTGATGAACAACTAGATTTGGTGGGAATCGACCAAGACATCACAGAAGTAATAGGGTGGTTGACAGGGGGAGACCAACAACTTACACCAATTTCTCTGGTCGGGATGGGAGGTTCAGGAAAGACTACCCTAGCAAGGAAAGTCTTTAATCACCAAGCAGTAAAGAATCACTTTGACTGTTATGCTTGGGTTTCTGTCTCCCAATCTTTCAATGTTCAAAATATTCTAGTATCCTGCATAAGAGATTTTTACGAGTCAAGGAAAGAGATTTGTCCAGATAGCATACAAGAGATGGACATTTCAAGACTCGAGCCAACGCTCCATTCTTATCTTCAAAATAAAAGGTACGTTCTTGTGTTAGATGATGTGTGGAGTCCAACTGTTTTAGAAAAGATCCAAATTGCATTACCAAAGACTCTGCGTGGAAGCAGAATCATGATCACAACTCGCAAAAATGATGTTACTCACCCAATAGAAAATAGAGTTGGTTTGAAGGGCCTTGTCCACCGCCTACAACCCTTACCTAATGAAACAGCAATGAGGCTATTTTGTAAGAAAGCATTCAGAGATGAGCCTCAAAACAATTGTCCTTCGCATCTTAAAAAAGTATGCAATGATTTGGTAAAAAGATGTGACGGTTTACCTCTTGCCATTGTAGTCTTAGGAGGTATTATGTGGCGCAAAAGGAAATCTGAAGATGAATGGAGAATTGTTCATGATAGCCTTAGTTCAAACTTCAATGACGTCGATCATCCTTTGGGTAGAGTGGGGTCAATCCTTTCTTTGAGTTTTGACGAGTTACCCTTGCGCCTTAAGTCTTGTTATTTGTATTTTGGTGTCTTTCCAGAGGATTATTTAATCAAAACAAATAAGCTGGTCAGACTATGGGTGGCTGAGGGGCTCGTAGAAAACAAAGTGGGTATAACATTAGAGGAGGTAGGGAAGCAGTACCTTGAGGAGCTTATACAAAGGAGCTTACTCCAAACTGTGAGCTGGAAGCGAGGAGAACTTGGAGTAAAATCATGCCGAATTCATGACCTTTTGCGTGAATTAGTTATAACCATATCAAAGAATCAGAACTTTTGCACTGTTTTAACAAAGGAAGGTGCATGGATTAATGAAAGAATTAGGCGTTTGTCACTCCAAAATGACAGTCATAAAGGCATTTCGTTGAGCAATGAAAGGGCATCGCATCTTCGCTCCCTATTCTTGTTTGAGAAAGGTATCACGCCTTCTTCCTTCTTTACCATGGTTTCCTGTTTCAAATTGACGAGGGTGTTGGATCTAGAAGGCATTCTTATTGAGGAACTGCCCGATGGTCTGGGTGATTTATTTCATTTGAGGTATCTGAACCTGCGTCGCACTAATATCAAGAGACTCCCAAGCTCTTTCGAGAAGCTCCACAACCTACAAACGTTAGATATCCGAGAAACCCCAATTAAAAGTCTACCAGATGAAACATCAAAGATGAAGAGCTTGCACTATTTATGTGCTTTTCCGCTTGTTAAATTTCCCCTTACCTTCAAGCAGTTTGTGGGATGTGAAATGCCCAAGGGAATATGCATGATTACAGACCTTCAAAAACTCTCGGGCATAAATGCTACTACAGAGATTGTTCAAGGGATCGGTAAGTTGACCAAATTGAAAAATCTTGCGATATTCATGGTGGGAACGGAACATGAGAGTGAGCTTTGTGCCTCCATTGCAAATATGAAAGACCTGCTTACACTCCGTGTAGCTGGTATTAGGGAGGAAGAGCCTCTCCAACTGGAATCTATGTTGGACCCACCAAGACGTCTTGAAGATATCAAAATACTTGCACGTCTGGATGAGTTGCCATCTTGGATCGGCTCCCTCAGCAACCTCGCTAGGTTGGAACTGTGCTTTTCCAGATTAAGCAAAGATCCATTTTCTTCCCTCCAATCATTGCCAAATTTGGTGTATCTTTACCTCTTTGTGGCTTACGATGGGAAAGAATTAAAGTGCGATGGATCAAGAGGTTTTCCCAAGCTAATGGAGCTCTTTCTTGTAAGCCTTGCAAGATTAGAAAGTATGTGGGTGGAGGAGACTGCGATGCCCAAACTTCAAAAGCTATACATCGTAGGGTGCAATAACATGAAGACGGTGCATCGTGGGACTCAACACATCGACATCACCCGACTTTGTTTGTCAGAAATGCCGGAGGAGCTGAAACAAATCCCTGAAATCATCCAGGTTAGAAAACTTGAAGACGGGACATGGTACATCAGTCCGCTCCAGTGATGTAGGATCGTAACAACAAACGATCCCAAGCAACCGTGAGGAAGGCATGATCAGGTGAACTCACATATTTCAGAAAATTTTGTTCACGTGCGTTTTTTCTATTTCACTTCTCCAACTTTTTCCTTTTCTTCATTCCCTTGCGATTTCATGTGGTTTTGTAGTTCCAATGTAGCTAGGCAGCCTCTGGGAGAGAGAGAGAGAGAGAGAGAGAGAGAGAGAGAGAGACCACACCCTTGCCATTTAACAATCTTACTTGTTTTATTACAGGGATTATGTATTGCAAGTTAATAAATGCTTAAAGATGCATTGCGGTAGCCTACTTTAAGCCCGCTTGAAGTTGAAGAGCCAGGGTCTTGTGCTTCACTCTCTTTTATTAATTTATAATTTTATATATGTTTTACTGTCTTCATATTATCTTCTATAAGACAATGAATAATGTTTTGATTTGGCATTTTATGGTACTCTTTAAGATTTAAAGTACTGATATTTTGTGTATGTATACTGCCATAAAAACCAAACAGAATTTGTGGTTTGATATAAGGCATTGGAAAGCTTGATGTATATTATCGTTGAAATAAATGCAATCCCTGTGTTCTTTCAATAATTTACAAGCTATTCAGATGTCATAGTTTTATGAGATAGCTAGGTGTTTTCTTTTTCGGTGAATAAGTTCAGATCCAGTTTCAAACTTGGTCTTGAGTAACCCAATCATAAACCTATATTTCATTAGCTTGTGTAAAAGCCCCTTAGAAATCCTGTCAAAACTGTCTTCTTCGTAAGCTTCAAAACTTGTTTTTGCATGATCTGAAGGTTAGATTTTGCATGAAAATAATAAATAAAACATGTTAAACATTATCCGAAGGTTAGATTTTGCATTGAGAGCATACATCCACCTACCTAAATTATTGTGCAACACGCACCATCATAAGTTACCGTGGATCAGTACCACAGTAGAAGTACCAGAATAGAAGGAACCTGGATCTAAGTCCATATATTTTTAGATACATCAGCAAAGCAGTTATAGACCATGCATGATGTACAAGATACGACCCTGGCAAGATCATGGTCCAGACAAGATCCGATCTATTCTTGTAGCTGGTTGTCAATTCAGTCCGGTTTGTGTCGGATACACGCAACCCGATTACTTGGGTACGAGCATGAAATTTTTTGACCTGAATATTATTTGGGTCAGCTCAAACCCTACCGAAGCAATATGTGGGTCATGTTTGCGATATGATTTTCCCGGATATTCGACCCGATCCATCTGAATCCGGGTTGGGTACCCGAACCCATCTGGTTGAAATTTGGGCGAGTTCGGGCAGAAACCTTGATGCGACACAAACCCGACCAGTTGGTAGCCATACGCCATACCTAGGGTTGTCAATGGGTGGCATACTTGATTCATGAGGGCATATCTAAACCCGTCCTTATAACGAATTGCTAGGTTCGGGTTTGGGTTTTGATGGGTCACAAAAATGGACCCCCAAGCCTGGCCCCATAAAGTTTCAAAAAGTTGCATTTATTGAAAATGCATAAAAAATACTCTGGTCGGGAGGGGAGTACCTGGCAAAAGTCATAACCCAAACCCTGCCTGTGTATTGCTAGGGTTGGGTTCAGATCCACTTTTTATACCCATACCCAGGAATTTGGGTTCGGTTGGATTGGGTACCTGGTACAAACCCGACCCATTGATTGCCCTTGCCATACCTAACAGAGTTACCTCACCTGTCCGGGCTGTCCTGTTCAGGATTCTTGACTTGGGTGGACAAACTTGTGTTGGAATTGGAGGAGAGAAACCCGACGATTCTAGCCCTACCAATTTTCCTTCTTCCTCCTTGGGGAGAGAAAAATAGGAGACAAAAAAGGGGGGAAAATCTCAAGAAAAAAAGGCCTCTGCTTTGAGGAAGGGAGCAACGGGGACACAATGGATCAGTGATTTCTCGCATACCCAAGTGGAGAAACGGCCAAGAAAATGACCCAGGCTCCCTCCTTCCCTTTTGGCACCTCTCTTTTCTTCCTCTCCCTTCTTTTTCTTCTATTTTCTTTGATTTTTGGACGAAGTACCCTCGGTGAGAATTGGGTGACTTAATGGGCATGGTAAACTTTGTGTGGAGTCACCAACACCCAAGCTTTCATGACGCCCACCACTTACAGGCACTCGCACACCCAGTGAGTGACTGAGAGTCCAACGGACAATGACTTATAAATGTGTTCTTCTAAACGTACGGAATGTTCAAGAAATGGCAGGCAACTTTTTGTTTTTTTACCAATGCGGTCTCTGTTGAACGTATGGATCGGGGTCTAACCCCCGGTTTGACACTAATGACTTAGTGGGCTGAGTAGTGGAGGCTAATAATGACTTAGTGGGAGGAGGTTAACACCTCTCTTTCCTCCACTGTATAAAGGGGGGTCTGGCTCGGCAACGTATGATGAGAGAACATTGCCTTAGCCTAGCATAGATTCGGTTCATTTGGGTTCAAGGAGCTCATTGTCGACTTAAGGCCTGGGTGTCGATCGGTTGAAGAAAATGCCGAGCACCCGTACTCGCACTCTATGACGTCTTCATATACACTTTTATATTTGATATTGTCTATCGTCATCATTGGGTTATAGGTCTTTTGGACATTTTTAAAGGTTTTTCTTAGAATTATATGGGTTGTACCCATCTTTAAGGGATTTTTTAAGTGAAGGTGTGCTGAATGAACTATTCGGCTTAGTCATCCAAGTTTTGTACATTGGCGAGTTGTACTGGTTTTTGACTCGGTTATTGAACTATTGGGTCGGAGTCAACCGCAGTCACCAATATAAGCGATATTTTGAAAATATCATGAGAAATGTTGATATTTTAAGGTAACCGATACTAAAGGTAATATGATGATACTTTCAAAATATCGCGATATTATGATGATATTTTTGGGAAAACTCTTTTATATGTTGAATCCTTTAAAATATGTTTTTTTTTTATATTTAAAAAAAAAAACAATGCAAAACTTATTATTTTTTAACTTTTTTTGTATTTATTTATATTTTTTAATTTTTTAAACTCCCAACATTTTTTAACTTTTGAAAATCTTCGAGAAATATCCTCACCCGGATAATACTTGAATGGTATAAGTGACTATGGTTTGAAGTTATCTAACATTTTTAGCTCAAATCAGAGACGAGTTCATAATTGGCCCAAGCACAAGCACACTGCTACTAGTAAAACTGATGCTAAAGCAGAGCAGCTTATCTCAAATGAAGGGGAGTTTGAAATGTTCTAATGTATGCGGTACTTTCTAATAAACAAGAAGATCCTTGTGAATTATCCTCATGGCGCTTCTCATGGTCATTATATTGCACCAATTTTTTATGGTTTTTATGCACTTCTTCAATAAAAAAATTCTAACTGTGAAAATTTACTAAGAAGCGAGGATTCTTCAAAATACTTTGAAAATAAAGCAAACAAACAGCAATGGTGTGATAATAAGGCTGGTAAACAAGCTGAATGTATTGAAAAGAGGGTGTTTCAAGCTCCCCTCATTCTTGTGGTGTGCTTGAGCTCATGTTGAGTCTGAGTTAAACAAGCTGAGCTCGAGTTGGCTCATTAACCAACACTTTTTAAAATTGAAAAATAATAGAAATTGTACTTTAAACAGACTGACCCATGCTCAAACTGACCCATTTACAAAATAAATACATTTTTAAAATCTGTAAGCAGTGGGATTTGTACTCTTGAACTTATTGTTTAACCATCTGCACTGTACAATGCAAAATACATTCAAAATAAGAAGGCTGATAAAATTGGAGCATAGGGGCTAGGTACGTTTGCAGCTAGGGATGTAAAGCTTTCAGATTCGGGTTGGATGTAGCCAATATCAGATCTGACAAATCAGATATTGGCGGATCTGATATTGGCTATTCGGACTCAGATTCAGATTCAAATTTGGATGGAAAGTTAAAAGCTGACACCATGAATCAGAAAAAAAACACATGTAATCAGATTCAGATATCCATCAGATTCAGTCATGAAATCCTAAACTGAATGGGAATCCGATTACTAATCAGATTCAGAATCAGTCGGATATCTGATATATCTGATCCGTTGACATCCCTGGTTGGAACACGATAGGGGTGAAGTTTCCTTGTGGGGGAGGTGGTGGGCTGCATAGATTGAACTGGTAAAGGTGCTACCGTGCTAGAATGGAGTCAACACTGAGGAAGTGGTCTTAAGGAGGCTATGTTGAAGTGGTACAAAACCAGCTAAGCTAGGTAGGTCCGACTCCTAGGGCCGGTCGGCTATAGTGCACCAGGGTCACGATCTTTGTGATCCAAACTAAGGGTCCTTCATATAGTTTTGACCAGCTTTTAGCCTCAGTAATTAGGTCAGTGATTAATATGTTTTATTGAAATAACATTGAAAATATTAAGATAATGACTACACGTGTCAATATCAGTGCCAGTGTCAGCGTGTCCATTAGTGTCCCTGTGACATGGAAACTGTCGTATGAGATGGGTTAAGAGTCCAGACTTGCAAAGAAGAAGTAATTTATTGTAGGCTGATATGCTTCATCATGTACCTTTTTTTTTCCCTAGGATCAGAGATCACTGATGTACTTGTGATGGATGTATTGGCAACATAAAACTCCGTGGGCTTTACCCTTGCCCCAGTGAGTCGCCACGCTGTGAGGCCCATGAGATATGAACCTAGACTACCTGCCCAGCGGCCTAGGTCCCATCCCACTAAGCCAAACCCCTTTGGGGTATCATGTACCTTTTTTCGTATGCGAGTGAAAGTAGCATCAGTAAAGGCCAAATTATTTTCATTATCGCAGCATCCATGGAAGTTGCTAAATTTGATAGAGCGCCAATCAGTCCATTTCTAGTTTGGAGATGTTTTAGCATGTGAACTAGGAAGCTTACATGAATGCAAAAGATATCAAAATGGTTGTCCTATAATATAGGTGCAACCAACCCTACATGAGGCATTTATGACATGATCTATAACATTGCGTTACATTTACTTCAATGGTGCAAAGTCGATTTTGAATTCAAAATCTCATAAACGGTACTTCATAAGTGAAGATATATAAAATTACTTAATTAAATTTTGAAATTAAATACCTTTACCTTTGGATTGAGCTTAAACCAAAACTATACCTCCAAATGATGAAGGCGCCAGCGAGGTGGTTGTGACGGCGATGAGATGAAGGCACCGGATCAAATCCCGCTGGTGCATGAGTGTATACGTAGCTTTCAGAGGTGGGCCACGTAAGGTAAGGTGGTCTTGGGGCCCAACTTGGGGTCTGCCTAGCTTCGAAGAGGGTTCCTCATCAACAAAGAAAAAAAAAGTCAATGCTTTCTTTAAGCAATCTCCTTGCTTGGAATAAGAGTTCCCTGGCTTGATCCTAACATGCAATGCCGCCATTATTGGTTTTATCTTCCTGATGCTAGTCACAATTAAGCTTGAAAAAGGAGGAGATTGGCACGCCAACGAGGGCTTTGAACAAGTGCTTAGCTAAGTGGACTGGATTGAGGGAATGTCATAAGTCCAATATGTCTTGGAGTGTGGAGCTTGTTTCTTACTTGAATATAAATTCTTAATTTTCGTGAATCCAACTTCCCTGTAAGTTGATGGAGGTTGCAGGGGGTTGTATTCTCTTTCCCGTAAGGTGAGGGTTCGGGGGCATTAATTAGCCCTAAAGCAAATTTTTTTGAAGATATTTTTTGTAATTTTATCTTAGACTTTTTGTTATCCAACAACACTATTAAAACTCTTCTATTTAAAGGAAGCAATCTGACTCTTGTATTGTATCTCAATCAATAAAGAGGAAGACTCAGTGTGATCGTGGATGTAAGCAATTATTGCCAAACCGCGTAAAATCTTTGTTCATGTGTGATTATTTTCTCTTTTTGCTTTTTTTTGTGTTTATTTTTTTTATTCATCGGTAGTTCGAAGCATTGTTCCCTAACATATTGGAAAAATTATTCAATAGACAATCGATAGGTCAAAGAAACAAAACACGACAAGAAAAAAAATAAATCAATCACACAAACAACAAAGATTTTACATGATTCCAAAAGTTTCCTACGGCCAGGTTTTCGTGTTGGGTGCGGTTTGTTCGGATTATAAATCCGAAAAAAGAGTTAATGGTGGACAGAAACAAACAGAACTAACAATGTGGTGAAGAATGCCATTGAATATACGGATGTAACGCGTTCCCTAAGTGGTGGATGATGTTAATTGTCATCTTATCCTCATATTCCTGAAAATAACGATTGCATTTATTGAAGCCTGATCAAGTAAAATAAATATAATATTGTTGAAAGCAATATTGATATTTAAAGAAAATCATGATATATTCGGTAACCATTTTGAGTGCTTTGTTTTTATATAAATTATAAAAAAGAAAAGGAAATATTTTTTTGTTACTAAATAAGGGCTTCTATTTACAACAAAGGTGATGATTTGACATGTAGGAAGACACAAGGACCTCAAAACTTAATTAGTATTACAAACGGATTGCATAATGGTGAATCATGTCACATCTTAATCTGGACCTCAAATTCAAACTGTTGATCTCATCCGAATACAACGAGGTAGGGTTGAATTCAGATTAAAAATATATGTGGTACTACTCGATCAGGCAAATAAATGTTAAAAACAAGCTCTTTACATGTAGGATTGCATTTTGATCAAAATCCAACATTGATCAGAACCCGATCTGGATCGAAAAACAATTTAATTTGACATAAGTGAAAGTGATCTAAATGCACATTCAGATCTTATAACTTTAAGGATCCAAGTCTGACATTAGCATGTTGGGTTCAGGTTGATATTTAGCTCTATCCAAATGCACGTTACCTTGTGTTGGGACATTGCAAGTTTGAATCCAAATGGTTCAAATCTTAAAATGGTGGATGTATGTATGTTGAGATAGAGGATAAGGATGAGCCTTAGTCCTATCCGGACATTCAGATAAAAAGAGATCAGAAGGACCGGAGGGCAGACCAAAAGAGAAATGGTTGAAGTGATTAGATGGCAAAATGTTTTTTCTGTCCAGTGATCAACAGAAAAAAGTTTTTGTTGTGAAAAAATTTTGAGAAAATTATTGAATTTTGGTGTTTTGGACATTTTTTGAAGGTTTTGTTTAGAATTATATGGGTTGTACCTATCGTGGGATTTTTTAAGTTAGGGTGTGAAAAAATTATATCGGACTCGGATCAGATATCGGACCATATCCAATCCACACATCCCCCATTGAGGGGACAACTCTTGCTGTATCTGACATTGCTCATCAATAATATCTACAAAATATACTTTTAGAATATCGTCTATGTATAGGACCACGATTTGGTGATGATATTAACATGACATTAAGATTTGTTTGTATTTGTATTATTCGTTTATATGATTATAAAGTTTCTATATTTTCAAATATCATATATGCCTATATTTTCTTGTGTTTATCTTGGGAAAAAAATAAATGCTTCAAATTTATCGTGAAATTCTCCCTTCCACGATACGAGACTTGTGACATTTGGTAATTCCTGACCGAAACTAATCAAAGATGAGCATTTTTTTCGATTGGTATGTTTTTGTTATACACAACCACAACCTGAACGAAGCACGAGATAAAGAGAAGACCAAGAAATTAGAGTAGACACAAGATTTATGTGGTTCGACAGTACTTAGGCCTACGTCCATGGATGAAAGACGAACAAAAATCTACAAGCAAGGTGGAAAAAAAATATAAGCTCTCAAAACCCTAATCTCTGATACACTTCAAAAACTCTCATACCCAACTTTCAAAGGAGGATGCTATATATATTTGCTACAGTAGCCAATGGGAAGAATCTAATAAAAATCACTAAACCCTGACCATGTAGGGTTTGGTACGGGTCGGGTCAGGGTCAAACCCGACCCATACCTATAAATCAAGAGGTTCCCTGTGTTTTAATTTAGGACATGGCAAATAACAAAGTTGGTTTTCTATGCCAATCCTGTGAATGCAGAAAATGATATTTAATTTTTTTAATGACGAGGAACCTGCCTAGAAAAAAGGGGTCACTTAAGGACACCCTTCTTAGATATTAAACCCAAGGTGCGTGCCTTAACCCGAAAAGGACACCCAACAGGCAAACGACGGGTATAATTCCAATAAAAAAGGATTTATGGATTTCATGTATGGGTTTCCACCGTATTACATCAAGTACCACCCTAACCACTTAGGGGTCTCAACGGGAGGAGTTTGGTTAGAACCCAAGTGAAATCAGAGGTGGTATGGTATCGGGTCTGGACTTGAGTTTAATTGAACTCAATATAAGATAAACCATACTCGGACCTGTTACCAACTACATAAACCAGACCTGGGCCATACAGTATTTTTTTTATCATTTTTACATTGAAAAATTGTGGGGCTTAATCGGAATCGGTCTTCTTATTTATCACCATACTCGAACCCTATACTTATAGGGTTTGGTATGGATCGGGTCCTGGTATACCCGATCCGTTGACACCCCTCTAACCACTGCGCGAGGGTTTTACAGGAAATTATATTTCATACCATCTGCATCGTAACTTTATCACAGGTTTATTTGTAGAAAATAAATAAGGGTCATTGCAAAGTGGGTCCCATGTCACTTTCATGGTACAATGACGTCCATACCATGGATATGCATCAAACTGTTTATACTATATGTCGTCGAAAAGAAACTTTTTTTTACCAATGGGGGCTCTGCTTGTCTGGTAGGAGGAGCTAGCGTACGTTACGTTGTGTTGGGACGTTGTAAGTTGGAATCCCAAAGGTTCGAATCTAAAAATGGGAGACGTATGTAGAAACAGTGGATAAGGATAGGGATGGCAGTGGACCGGGGGAAAGCGGGGCCTCGCCCCGTTTGGACTGGGGATGGAGGCGGGGATGAAGGTTAAAATTCATCCCCGTGCGGGGATGGACTGGCACGTTCCCCGCTCCATCCCCGCCCCCAACCCTTTATATTTTTCTCTTACTGTTTAATAACCCTAACTCCCTAAGTTCCTAACCCTGGAGCCGCCGAGCCGGGCCGTCGCCTCTTCCCCTTCCCCATCTCATCTGCATTATCGTTGGAACCGGGTCGTCGTCGACCACCGTTTGCCGACACCGATCACCGTTGGCCGACACCATCTCTCCCTCCTTCCATCTCTGCCGCTGCCTTGTGCCACTGCCGTGAGCCTCCTCTGTGGTGCCATCTCCTCCCTCTTTTCTTTTTCCTTTCCAGCTTTGATGATTTAAACGCTCTGCGCGTTCGCCCTCTTTGCCCTATTGCAACTGTTTCATTGAGCCCTTTTGAGAAGAAGTCAGACGAGGTTGGTAATCTTTCAGAGCTTTCCAATCCTGTTGGTGCTGGGTTTCATGCTTATGAAGAATCCATTCTACAGAAGCTTAAGAAGGTTTGCACTTTGAATTGATTTCTTTTTTTACTTTTGTTTATTGTGCTTTAGGATATCTTCTTTACTCAGCATCGAACTTTTGTCTCTTGCATCCATGGGCATTGTCTTGGTCAAATTGAAAATTGTTCTTTAATAGATTGGATTATTATCTCTTGGGATATTTGGTCAGTGCAATTTTCACTGTTCCTTGGCATGCTATTTGATGGAGCAGTTTCCATATTTACTTTTAATGCCTTTGATGCAACTTTTCTCATGAAACCTTTTTTGAATGTTGAATGCATCATTTCTGAAATGTTTGGGAAATTCTAAGAAATTTTGGAGAAAAATGTTTCCCCCATATAAAGGGAAATGTATTGTCCATGCAACGGAAAAGCAAGTTTCCCATGTAAAGGGAACACATTTCTTGTGACTGTGTAAAGTGTTTTAGCTATGAAACATATTTCCAATTTTCCATGTGTAGGCATTCAGACATATATGTTATTAGAATTTTTTAACAGCATGGACTTGAAATAAAAAATATACTTTTCAATGATATTATGCTAAAATGAATGCAATATTTTATGTATGAGTTAAATTATATACAAGTCATGGTATTGGTGAACAAATAAATATGTCAAATTCGTACCTTTGTACTATTTCTAGAATATAATATATTACACAAGTGTATTTACTTATGAGTTAAATGATATACACGTCATCAGAGTATTATTGAACAAATAAATGTTGTGTAATCAAATATTACCAGTTTACCATAGAAGAGACAGTTCACTGTTACAGAGCTTTCAGCTATTGATTCTGATGAAGCCATTGCAAGGTTGTATCTTTTTCATCTAGAAATACTTTTAGGATTTAGTTAAAATGAAAGGGAGGACCAGCTAGCAAAAGAATGAAAAAGGTTTCAAGCATGACGCCTAAAGATGTCTTGAGGAGGTTTAATTTTCTAGTTCAATTAATTTTTGGATATCCAAAGTGTAGAGTTTTTATATTGTGCTGAAATGTCATTACTAGGCATTGTAGATCTGATTCTCATTTGTTTAGTGTCTTATGTTTCCAACACCACTGGATTTCAGAGTTATTGGTAGACTTTTAAGCACATATAACCTATCGGGCGACAAGATATTTCTTCAAAAAGCCAAAGACATTGCCGATAAGTTGCTTCCTGCTTGGAATACTCTTTCAGGAATTCCTTATAATCGGATTAATTTTGCAAGTATACATGCATATAATTCAATGCCATATTGATGTCTAACAGTGCCATATTGGTTTATCAAATTAGTATTTTCTTTTCCATATTGGTCATATTTGTTCAAGTTGTTACTGTTTCTGTTTGTTTCTTGCATTTCAATTTTGGTTGGTTTCGGTTGGTTCAAGTTGTTTCTGTTTCTGTATGAAATTTTAATTGTGGAGAAATCAATTAAAGTTCATATCTGATAAGCAGTCTGGAAATTTGTTGATAGTCTCTTTTTTGTAAATGTTTTGTAGATCTATATGTTGGTGGCCAGTAATTTGATATGGAAGAGAAAGAACCAATAACCAATAAATTAAGTTTTCAACCTTCCAGTTCACATAGTATGTCTCAAGCTCTGGTTACACCAGTTGATAGCAACCATGTTTCAATGAAAGATAATGAAGATCAATCAACTGATTCAGGTAGATTTGCACTTGAACAGACAAGTAGGCATAAATCAGTTGTATGGAAACATTTCACTAGAAAAAAGATTGGTGGAAAGGATAAGTCAGAGTGCAATCATTGTCATAAATGTCTTGTTGGTGGTGCCAAGGCTGGAACTACTCATTTGCATGATCATATTAAGATCTGTCCTAGGCTTAAGCATAATAATATGAAGCAATATATTTTGGCTACAAACAAAGCTACAGTGAATGCCGAAAAAATAATAGAGAATTGTCAATTTGTTCAAGATGTTGGAAGAAGGGATCTTGCTATGATGATTATTCTACATGAATATCCTCTTAGTATGGTTGATCATTATGGGTTTAGAAAATATTCTAATACTTTTCAACCCTTATTCAAAATGATTACTCGAAACACTGTAAAGAAAGATATTCACAAAATTTATAATGTGGAACGAGACAAGACAATAAAGTTGTTGGAAAAAACTAAGAGTAGAATTGCCATCACTACAGACATGTGGACATCTTCCAATCAAAAGAAGGGATACATGGCTATCACTGCACACTTCATTGATAATTCTTGGAGATTGCAAAGTCGAATCATAAGGTAATTGTCAAATGTCAATCATTTTTTTTTCAATTCTTACTAACATGTTTTTGCAATATCAATATTTAATCACCTTATTAAATTATGTTCAGGTTTTTATATGTACCTTATCGACATACCAAAGAAGTTCTTGCTGAGTGTTTGATGGATTGTTTGTTTGAGTGGAACCTTGATAGAAAGTTGATAAGTTTGACGATGGATAATTCCACCACTAATGATGCAGTTGTAGATATTTTATTTGATAAACTTCCATTTGGTTCATTAATATTACATGGACGGTTGTTTCATATGCGTTGTTGTGCCCATATTCTCAACTTGATTGTCCAAGATGGTTTGACTGTGATTGGGGAAAGAATTGAAAGAATTCGTGACAGTGTTGCTTATTGAACATCATCTCTCATGAGAATACAAAGATTTGAAGAGTCTGCTCATCAAATGCATATTTCAATTACCAAAACACTTGCTCTTGATGTTAAAACTCGATGAAACTCAACTTTTATCATGCTTCAAACTGCTTTGCTTTATAAAGACGTTTTTACTCATTTGACATATCGAGATCCTCACTACAAGCGTTGTCCGACGGAAGAGGATTGAGAGGTGGCACAAGACAATTGTGAGAAATTAGAGTTATTTCATCGTGCAACAGAATTATTTTCAGGTACAAAGTATCCTACAACAAATGCCTACTTTCTAACTATTTGTGGGATTAGAGTTGAGATGACTAAGTGGCTAATTGATCCAAAAGATGTGGTGAAAAACATGGCGCTTAAAATGCTAGAAAAATTTAATAAGTATTGGAGTGTGATCCGTGGTATTATGGGAGTGGCCACTGTTTTAGATCCAAGATACAAGTTGAGCATGTTGGAATATTATTACAAGAAAATTTATGGAGACATGAGGTTTTAAATGAAATTATGAGGATTAAGAATCTTTGTGTGGAGTTGATTAGTGAATATGAAAAACAAGAAAACAACTCCAATGAACCTGAACTTTTTCCTCCTCCTCCTCAATCAAGTATTGGATCCAAATGTTCACTAATTGATGATCTTTCCGACTTTGACAAGTTTATACAATCTAAAGATATTGAAAAAGCATGTGGGAGATCAGAATTGGAACATTACTTAGAAGATGGGATGATGCCAAGAACTCCAGATTTTGATATACTATCATTTTGGAAGTCAAGTGGTCCCAAGTATTCTCTTCTACAAATGATTGCAAAGGATATATTTGCCATTCCTGTCTCCTCAGTTGCTTCAGAGTCTGCTTTTAGTACAGGCGGAAGGGTGATCAGTCCACATCGTAGTAAACTTCTTCCAACTACAGTAGAGGCTTTGATGTGCTCTCAAAATTGGTTGTGGGCTGAAGCACGAGGTAATGAAAGTTCATTTTTTTTATAATTAGTGAATGCTTATATTATAATGTATAACTAATGCATTATTTTTTTATTTATAGGTTCATCATCATCGAAGGATCCACAATGTTACACATTCTTAGAAGATATGGATGTGGTAAATTTTATTCTTTTACTCACTTCTTTTATCTGCTACTATTACTTGTTAACAAAATCTATTTTGTTTGGTTCATAGGAAAGTGAAGTAGAAGATACAAATGCTATCAATGCTGATGATATTTAGAGTTTAATGAGCTAATGGTAATTCTTTGATGTTCAACAAAATCACTTAATGTTGTATTGCAGCTAATGATATAGTGCATTTGACTATTCCACAAGTCTTGGTTGTAAGAAATGACTTGAAGAGGGGGAAAGGGAAGATTGCTGCTCAATGCAGGTAATGTAATACTTGATCACACTCGTTCATGTAATTCTGTTGCAACATTCTAATAAATTGAAAATATATTTATTACAAGAATCATTCTATCTACTGTTATATTCAAGAATCACATTTATATTCATCAAACTTTCTCACTTATATTCATAAATATGGGAACATTTTCAAACATTCATAAAATTATTTTTGACATAGCTTTCCAAGATTGTTTGGATATCTTCTAAGAACTCTGAAAATATCCACATCACAAGCTTTGCTACCATTATTCAAACCCTGACTGACTAGGCATAATTGCACATGATCACAATAGGCTACCTCCAACATATCATGCTCACATGACATTGGCATTATCAAGCACAAAACCTCTCTGCAGTCTCTGCTAAAGCCTCTTGGGCATGAAATTCTCAAATAACTTCAAAAGTTACATCAATCATGTTTTACAGTAGATAATGAAGATTAAGATATATATTAAGTCTCAGATACTAACTTAGAATATATGGTTTTTGTTTTTTCTTTCTTTCTTTCAGTTTGAATGAGAGGAACACACTATGTTTGGAACAAATACATTGCTAGTGCAATTTATTTGGTCTATTTTCTTTCTTGTTGACTTTATTAGTCTGCTTTCATTTAAACAAGTTACAAAATGGCTATATTTTTAATGGCTACATATGAAATTAGTGGAAAGGCCAGGATGAAAGATGAAATCACAACGAGATTTGCTTGCATCTCATGTGATCTCATCTCAAGTGATTCATAAAGTTAACAGGGTGAATAAAGTTTTAGGGGCTAAAGTTCAGTTTTTGTTATTCTTTTGGCTTTAAGTAAAACTTTCCTTTTAATATTTTTGGTTAATTAGGACTTCTGTTGTTTCAGGTCAAATAAGAATATTGGTTTTTGATTGAATAGAAGAGCTGCCATAAATTACTGGAACCCAATGTTTTAAATTCACTGGTTGTTAATAAAGTTTAAATATTTTGCTTTCTTCTATAGTTTCTTATGGACTCAAGGTTGGCTTGTAGATGCAAGGCAAGAGTTGAATGTGTTTGTCTTTTCCTTAGCAAAAAAAAAAACAATTTTGATTTGGATATCTTGGTTCAAAAGGGTTCCTACTAACACATCCAAGTTAGGAATTCAAAGTCCTGGATTCTATTTCCTAATGCAACTCTTTTTTTTAGATTTAACCATGGACAACTGGAAATCATTTTTTTGAAAGGCAAGCTGGGGTTAGGCAGACCCCTACCAGTTATACAACTATACCATTGGGTTTTGAACCTGCAACATCCCAATACAAAGTGACGTGCACTAGGGGATCCTACCAGACAGGTGGAGCCACGTTGGTAGACAACTGGAAATAATTGTGTAGACGGAACCGTAGAATTGGAAAATAATTATAACTTAATCAATTATAGATGCAAATCATGGTAATAATCACCATCATGTCTTGCCATTCTTCCTTCGCAGTCATTATCTTCTGTCGTGTCAATCATCTTTCTTTTTTCTTTTTCTTTTTGATCTTTTATCATTTATTAATCGCATGTGACGAACATTCATAGACTTGAATATGAACTAAATCCATTAAACATATTGTTTATGCCTTTATTGAATGTGTACTCAGAGGGACCACGTTTGAGCCAGGTTAACTGAACCAAACATAGCAAAGATCGAGTCGAGTCATTTCTGAAACAGGAGTTAGGTTCTCATTTATGAAAAGAATTTATCATCCTCTCCTGTCTATTGACTTTGGATTTTACATACCACAATGTTTGGTACTTTATCAATTGCATAAAAACATGAAGAAGCAAAATTTTTATCTAGTAATGTTGTATACATCAGTAATCATATCCACAAAGAATGAATAAATGTTCTACAAAAATAGCCCTTAAAAAGAATGAACTAAAAAAATAATACAGAAAAATATAACCATCTATCCCTGCTTGCCCCCACTAATTTCATATGTAACCATTTTGTAATGGCTACATATGAAAAAGAATGAACAGAAAAATAGCCCATAAATGTTTTAAACTTTGTTGTCATGGAACTTTTCCTCCCATAAACGGTTAAATGTTTTAAACTTTTCAACTCCCATAAAGGTTGTCTTTGTTGTCATGGAACTGATCATTCTAATACCTGTAATCACTGACTGTAATTACTGATTTTGTTCTGCATTGCAGGAGGTGTCAAACTTGCATTGATAGCCCAATACTCTTGGCAGGCTGGGCCTTACCGGTAGGTTAGGCCTGTGCTTTGTGTTGAAAGCTTAGAGCTCAACAACTTGCTTTGTGTAACTTTTGTAATGTGTTTGGACACATATATTATCACACCAAACCTTTTGGTTGTGGAATGATATTGGCTTAGCTCCGACTAAGTGATATCCTATTCATTCCTGTATGTTGAAAATTATGAATGACACTGGTCAGATTTCCAATTAATGTTGAATAGTTGTGATAACAGAGCTTTGCTTGATGAATTGTTGGGGGAAAGAAATCCTCATATGGATTTTTCGCAGGGTGCATTTGGATTTTGAGATGAGCATTCTTGTAAATGAGAATTCTCACTGGCCCCCACAATTTTATTTTGTTTGGGAACTCACGAGAATCCCAATTTCATCGTTTTCTCATGAATTCCCCAAATCAAGGACAGAAGTATACCTTCACCATTATAATTTAATTTACCATCTAAAGGTGACAATTGTATTGTTTGAAGCTTCAGGTGTCATTAATTTTATCTTTTCTTAAAAATTATAAGCATACTTTGTTTTGGAGAATTGGTTTTCTTATACAAGGACGGGGATGGGGCGGGGACGGGGACGGGGCGGGGACAGGGATTAGAATGTTGAGACGGGGCGGGGGTGGAGGTCCAAAGTCTCCCCCGTCACGGGGGTGGACCGGGGATGAAGGTTACATTTTAGAGACGGGGCGGGGGTGGAGACCTTGTCCCCCGCCCTGCCCCGGTCCACTGCCATCCCTAGATAAGGATGAGCCTTAGGCCTATTTGAATATTCAGGGTCACATTGGTCCAAAAGTTTTTGCCATCATATAGTAGATGGGAAAAATTTTTGCCGTTCAGAGCAAAAGTGAGAAAGACCAAAAGAAAAATGGTTGAAGGGGACAGCAAAATTTTTTGTCATCCGGTGATTAGATCGCAAAAAGTTTCTAGTGTCTAGACTAAAAGGAGGATGACAAAATTTTTTTGTTGTTTGATGATCCGATGACGAAAAAGTATTTGTCGTCCGAACCAAAAGGAAGCCAACTAAAGGAGGACAGTAAAAAAAGTTTTTGTGGTGAAAAAAAATTGAGAAAATTAGTAAATTTTAGTGTTTTGGACATTTTTAAAAGTTTTTTCTTAAAATTATATGGGTTGTACCCATCTTTAAGGGATTTTTTAAGTTATGTTGTGTGGAATGAAACTAAGATTTGGGGACACTCGAAAGAGATCTTGAAAAAACAAATTTTGAATTATTAACACTTGAGCATCATAAAAAAAATGGGTGTAAAAAGAACATATGAGACTCAGATCAGATATCCGATCATATCAAATCCATTTGCAGCTCTAATACTAATCGATTACAGTTTGGCGAGCATTAATATATTCACCCAGACCAGGACCAGGGTCTTTGATTGCGGATGGAACGTGAGAAAGGCAATCGCAATCGCAATCGCAACCATCAACCACCCTAATTAATGCAGATCATACACATTGGAGGGACAGCTCTCGCTGTATCAGTCATTATTCAGCTCTATCCAACCTGTTCGCTCCCTATCTAGGGTAGAGGTGTCAATGGGTCAGGTTTCGATCAGACCCAGGTGGAACCAGACCCAAACTGTATTTGAGATTATATGGTACCGAAACTTGGTCTAATCGGATCCACCATAAGAGAAGCCCAGCCCAGGATCCTATAATGATTACATGAACCATATCTTATAAAATAATATTTTATTATTATTTTTACATTGAAATTGGAGGTATTAATTAGAACTCGGGTCAGGTTTATGAAATTTGTTTTTTTTTTTTTTGAGAAGTGCTCTGGTATAAAAATAATATTTTATTATTATTTTTATATTTAAAATTTCCTAACATATTTGTGAGAATGTTAAGAAATTTATGCAAACATGCTCTGAAGAGAAAAATTGTCTTAAAGAAACAAAAATCAATGGTTTCGGACATGCTGGAGATTTTGGTATATATTTAGGTTTTGCACGATGTTATTTATATAGGACAATATGATCATTTTTTATTTTATTGTTTTCATGAAAGTTTTGTTTTGTATTTTTGGTTGAAACCATGGCGCTTGATTTTTTCTTGGCAACAATATACACAACATTTGATTTTTTTCAGGCAATAATTTAGACAAGCGGTTAATTTTTCAAGAAAAAAATTATGAAATCGTTGAAAAAAATTGGCAAATTTGTCATATTTTGAGTTTGAGTAGGCTACTTTTGTTTGGAGTTTTTTGGACTTCAACTCACAAAATGAGAACAAAATGGTGCCAATAGTGTCATATTATTTTTGTCTGGTACGTGTGGACAAGCCTCTTATTGATAAAGACATGAACTGAATTATTGATGTGCATGATCCGGCTTGACTTGACGGATGCACCGATTGCAATAAAGTCTCGTGAGGACACCTTGCTTTGGACGCCAGGAAAGCTGGGCTTTTTGTCTAGTGGGTAGAAAAAACATAAATATGAATTGGTTGCACATGTACACCAAAATTTCTTCTAAGTCTCGGCAAGAAAAATGTCCCGATGACGTTCGGTGAATTTTTCCGTCCAGATCAGAAGAGAGAAAGACCCAAAACAAAAGAGAAATGATCCAAGGAGGACGGCAAAAAATTTTTGTCGTCCAATGATTAGATGGCAAAGTGTTTTTACTGTCTAGACTAAAAGGAGAACGACAAAAACTTTTGTCGTTTGATGATCTAACAGCAAAAAAGTTTTTGTCTTATGAACCAAAAGGAAGCCAACTAAAGGAGGACGGTAAAAACTCTTGCCAACGGAAAACAGTTTTTGTGGTGAAAAAAATTTGAGAAAATTAGTGAAATTTGATATTTTTAGACAATTTTGAACGTTTTTCTTTGAATCATATGGGTTGTACCCATCTTTAAGGGATTTTTTTTTAGCAAATTGAGTGTGTATGTACAGTGAGAAAGGCAAATTGAGTGTGTATATTCACCGAGAACTGTCTTTGATTGGGGATGGAAAGTGAGAAAGGCAATCAGAACCGATCAGGATCCAAAAACAATTTAATTTGACATATATGAATGTGATCCAAATGCACATTCAGATCTTAATTTAAGGATTCTAGTTTGACATTAGCATGTTGGGTTTAGGTTGATATTCAGCTCTATCCAACCTCTTCGCTTCCCTATCAAGAGTAGAGGTGTCAATGGATCAGGTTTGGTTCAGACCCAGGTAGAACCATACCCAAACTTGATTTGAGATTATGGTACCCGAACTGGGTCTAATCGGATCTACCATAAGAGAAACCATACCCGGGATCTTATTAGGATTACGTGAACCATACCTGATAAAATAATATTTTTATCATTTTTACATTGAAATTGAGGAGAGGGTGGTGTATGTTCGCCCCTGATGATTCACTGAATCCCATGTCTGTGTTCGGGGCTTTGAATGAGCACCACGTATACAAGCACATGGGGCTCGTATTCCCGTGTATGTTGACATAACTTTGCATAGGACTCTGGTGTTGTTGCAAAGACTTAAGTACCCTTTCTTGCTATTCTTCTCCATAAAGTGATGGTTTGAGAAAATGACAAAAATGCCTTTCATTCAAAAAAGGAAAAACAAACAGTTCAAAAAAAGGACAAACATGTCCTCCATCCAGAAAGTCGAGGATGATGTTGACTCTTCAAAGTCTTCTTCTTTTTCTGTTCAAAAAAAGGACAAACATGTCTTCTTCTTCTTTCTCCGTAAAACACTGTAAAACCCTCTCTCTCTCTAGAGAAGAAATCAAGGGAAACAAAGAGTTCTTCCTGGAGAAGGCCATGAACATCAACCCTCTCACTCTCTCTCCCTTCTCTCTCTACTTCTGTGCACATCCAACAGACGATCCTACATTGCTCCATCGTCATCTTCTTCTTCTTTCTTCTTCGTAAAACACTGTAAAACCCTCTCTCTCTCTAGAGAAGAAATCAAGGGAGGTAAAGGGTTCCTCCTGGAGAAGGCATGAACACCAACCCTCTCACTCTCTCTCCCTTCTCTCTCTACTTATGTGCCTGATTTAGAGTTTTTGCCCTTACGGGAGGGGGGTCCGGGGGTTCATCCCAGCGTGGGTAGCATCATTCAACTAAATGAGTTGTAGATCCTGATTCAAAGTTTTTACCCCTATAGGAGAGCGCTCTGGGGGCTCCTCCCAACGTGGGTAGCATCATTCAACTTGAAGAGTTGTGGAGTCTGATTCAAAGTTTTTACCCTTACAGAAAAGGGGGGTCTGAGGGCTCCTCCCAGCGTGGGTAGCATCATTCAACTTGATGAGTTGTGGAGTCTGATTCAAAGTTTTTACCCATTCATATTTTAAGGCATTAGATCTCATGTTTGAACATCCACGCATGTGCAGTTTGCTTTCATCATGTTTAGTTGCTTTCTAGATTATACTTTGAATTCTGGTGCATTTTAGATCTATCGATTTGTATGTAACCAGAGCTCATTTTAATCTGAATTTTTTACTAAAACTTCATGCATATGTCTTCATGCTCTCCACCAAAAATCAGATCATTCTGAGTTTGTTTGACTTACTTTAAAAATCGAGATTCAAAACCTGTTATTTTGCACCGTCAGGATTTTAGCAAAATCAGGACCAACTTGCGGAAGTGATTTCTCCCTAACCAGAGATGATCTTTCCGATCTGTAAAAAGGGTTGTTTTCTAAATTGAATCTAGTTTGTTCATACTAAATTTTAGTGATTTCTATGGTGTTTTCATACCAGTTTCGGGTAAAAAACCATAACCCTGTCACCCTGTGTCATTTTAACAGCTCAGGTTTTGATCCATTTTGTTTGAATTTTATTTTCCTAATGGGAGATCATTATTCAATTCTGTAAAACGGGTTCTCTTCGTTTATGTGTGTAGTTTATCCCTATAAATTCTCAGAATTTTTCATGGTCAATTACTATTTTATTTTGATTAAATACCAGAATCTTGTATCCAGATTTTATGAATGTTCTGATTTTGGCCCCCATATCATGACTGTTGTAGCACTTCTTCAACAAATCGTTAATTGATTGACAATATTCTTCAGCAAATTGTTGTTATGATTTTTTTGAGTCTCTAATGAGTCCCTACTATGATTTGTAGTATTTGTGGGTCTCCAACGAGTCTCACAATGATTTATAGTGTTGTCCGATCTTTTAACTATGATTTATAGTGCTTTGGGGTCTCCAACGAGCCCCACAACGATTTGTAGTATTTTTTGGTCTTTTAACTATGATTTATAGTATTTTCTGGTCTCTAACGAGATCCACAGCGATTTATAGTGTTGCTGGACCTCGCTATAGCGATTTGTAGTGTTTCTCGCTAAACACTACAGCGATTTGTGATACAAATCGCTATCCGAATCAGGACCAACTTGTCAGGGTCATATCTCCCTAACCAGAGATCGGATTTCAAATCCGTAAAAAATGGTGTCTTTGTTATGAAGTCTAGTTTATTTCTGTACATTTTCAACAATTTTTATGGTCATTTGATACCCCATTTGGATCTAAAACCAGACCCCTATCAGTCTGCCTTATTTGAGTGACAGGTTTTTATTTTATTTTGTAAGAGTCATATCTCCCCAACCGAAGATAATTTTTCAAATCCGTAAAAAGGGTTTTCTTCCTCTATGTGTCTAGTTTATATCTAGAAAGTTTTATAACTTTTTATGCTCATTTGATATTTCATACCTGTTAAAAACCGAGACATGTTATAAAATGTTATAAAACTTAAAAAGTTTGAAACTTCCTCTATGTTTCTCGATTTTTAACAGGTTTGAAATATCAAATGAGCATAAAAAGTTATAAAACTTTTCAGATATAAACTAGACACATAGAGGAAGAAAACCCTTTTTACGGATTTCGAAAATGATCTTCTGTTAAGGAGATATGACTCTTACAAAATGAAATAAAAACCTATGTCACTCAAATAAGATAGACTGATAGGGGTCTGGTTTTGGATCCAAATGGGGTATCAAATGACCATAGAAATCGCTGAAAATTTACTGGAATAAACTAGACTTCATAACGAAGACACCACTTTTTACGGATTTGAAATTCGATCTCTGGTTAGGGAGATATGGCTTTGACAAGTTGGTCCTGATTCGGATAGCGATTTGTATCACAAATCGCTGTAGTGTTTAGCGAGAAACACTACAAATCGCTATAGCGAGGTCTAGCAACACTATAAATCGCTGTGGGTCTCGTTAGAGACCAGAAAACACTATAAATCATAGTTAAAAGACCGAAAAATACTACAAATCGTTGTGGGGCTCGTTGGAGACACCAAAGCACTACAAATTATTGTTAAAAGATCGGACAACACTATAAATCATTGTGAAGTTCGTTGGAGACTCAAAAATACTACAAATTATAGTAGGGACTCATTAAAGACTCAAAAAAATCATAACAACAATTTGCTGAAGAATATTGTCAATCAAATAACGATTTGTAGTGTTTTTCGGTCTTTTAACTATGATTTATAGTGTTTTCGGGTCTCTAACGAGACCCATAGCGATTTATAGTGTTGCTGGACCTTGCTATAGCGATTTGTAGTGTTTCTCGCTAAACACTACACCGATTTGTGATACAAATCGCTATCCGAATCATGACCAACTTGTCAGGGTCATATCTCCCTAACCAGAGATCGGATTTCAAATCCGTAAAAAGTGGTATCTTCGTTATGAAGTCTAGTTTCTTCCTGTAAATTTTCAGCGATTTTTATGGTCATTTGATACCTCATTTGGATCTAAAACCAGACCCCTATCAGTCTGCCTTATTTGAGTGACATAGGTTTTTATTTCATTTTGTAAGAGTCATATCTCTCCAACGGAAGATAATTTTTCAAATCCGTAAAAAGAGTTTTCTTCCTCTATGTGTCTAGTTTATATCTGGAAAGTTTTTTAACTTTTTATGCTCATTTGATATTTCAAACCTGTTAAAAATCGAGACATGTTATAAAATATTATAAAACTTAAAAAGTTTGAAACTTCCTCTATGTGTCTCGATTTTTAACAGGTTTGAAATATCAAATGAGCATAAAAAGTTATAAAACTTTTCAGATATAAACTAGACACATAGAGAAAGAAAACCTTTTTTACGGATTTGGAAAATGATCTTCTGTTGGGGAGATATGACTCTTACAAAATGAAATAAAAACCTATGTCACTCAAATAAGACAGACTGATAGGGGTCTGGTTTTGGATCCAAATGGGGTATCAAATGAGTATAGAAATCGCTGAAAATTTACAGGCATAAACTAGACTTCATAACGAAGACACCACTTTTTACGGATTTGAAATCCGATCTCTGGTTAGGGAGATATGGCTCTAACAAGTTGGTCCTGATTTGGATAGCGATTTGTATCACAAATCGCTGTAGTGTTTAGCGAGAAACACTACAAATCGCTATAGCGAGGTCCAGCAACACTATAAATCGCTGTGGGTCTCGTTAGAGACCCAAAAACACTATAAATCATAGTTAAAAGACCGAAAAACACTACAAATCGTTGTGGGGCTCGTTGGAGACCCCAAAGCACTATAAATCATAGTTAAAAGATCGGACAACACTATAAATCATTGTGAGGTTCGTTGGAGACTCAAAAATACTACAAATCATAGTAGGGACTCATTAGAGACTCAAAAAAATCATAACAACAATTTGCTGAAGAATATTGCCAATCAAATAACGATTTGTAGTGTTTTTCGGTCTTTTAACTATGATTTATAGTGTTTTCGGGTCTCTTACGAGACCCACAGCGATTTATAGTGTTGCTGGACCTCGCTATAGCGATTTGTAGTGTTTCTCGCTAAACACTACAGCGATTTGTGATACAAATTGCTATCCGAATCATGACCAACTTGTCAGGGTCATATCTCCCTAACCAGAGATCGGATTTCAAATCCGTAAAAAGTGGTGTCTTCGTTATGAAGTCTAGTTTATGCCTGTAAATTTTCAATAATTTTTATGGTCATTTGTTACCCCATTTAGATCTAAAACCAGACCCCTATCAGTCTGCCTTATTTGAGTGACATAGGTTTTTATTTTATTTTGTAAGAGTCATATCTCCCCAACCGAAGATCATTTTTCAAATCCGTAAAAAGGGTTTTCTTCCTCTATGTATCTAGTTTATATCTGGAAAGTTTTATAACTTTTTATGCTAATTTGATATTTCAAACCTGTTAAAAACCGAGGCATGTTATAAAATGTTATAAAACTTAAAAAGTTTGAAACTTCCTCTATGTGTCTCGATTTTTAACAGGTTTGAAATATCAAATGAGCATAAAAAGTTATAAAACATTCCAGATATAAACTAGGCACATAGAGGAAGAAAACCTTTTTTACGAATTTGGAAAATGATCTTCCGTTGGGGAGATATGACTTTTACAAAATGAAATAAAAACCTATGTCACTCAAATAAGATAGACTGATAGGGTATGGTTTTAGATCCAAATGGGGTATCAAATGACCATAAAAATTATTTAAAATTTACATAAATAAACTAAACTTCATAACAAAGACACCACTTTTTACGGATTTAAAATTCGATCTCTGGTTAGGGAGATATGACCCTGACAAGTTGGTCCTGATTCGGATAGCGATTTGTATCACAAATCGCTGTAGTGTTTAGCGAGAAACACTACAAATCGCTATAGCTAGGTCCAGCAACACTATAAATCGCTGTGGGTCTCGTTAGAGACCAGAAAACACTATAAATCATAGTTAAAAGACCAAAAAACACTACAAATCGTTGTGGGGCTCGTTGGAGACCCCAAAGCACTATAAATCATAGTTAAAAGATCGGACAACACTATAAATCATTGTGAGGCTCATTGGAGACCCACAAATACTACAAATCATAGTAGGGACTCATTAGAGACTCAAACAAATCATAACAACAATTTGCTGAAGAATATTGTCAATCAAATAACGATTTGTTGAAGAAGTGCTACAACAGTCATGATATGGGGGCCAAAATCAGAACATTTATAAAATCTGGATACAAGGTTCTGGTATTTAATCAAAATAAAATAGTAATTGACCATGAAAAATTCTGAAAATTTGCAGGGATAAACTAGACACATAAAAGAAGAGAACCCGTTTTACAAAATTGAAAAATGATCTTCCATTAGGAAAATAAAATTCAAACAAAATGGATCAAAATCTGAGCCGTTAAAATGACACAGGGTGACAGGGTTATGGTTTTTGACCCGAAACTGGTATGAAAACACCATAGAAATCGCTGAAATTTGGTATGAACAAACTAGATTTAATTTAGAAAACAACCCTTTTTACGGATCGTAAAGATCATCTCTGGTTAGGGAGAAATTACTTCCGCAAGTTGGTCCTGATTCTGCTAAAATCCTGACGGTGCAAAATAACAGGTTTTGAATCTCGATTTTTAAAGTGGGTCAAACAAACTCAGAATGATCTGATTTTTGGTGGAGAGCATGAAGATATATGCATGAAGTTGCAGTAAAAAATTCAGATTAAAATGAGCTCTGGTTACATACAAATCGATAGATCTAAAATGCACAAGAATTCAAAGTATAATCTAGAAAGCAACTGAACATGATGAAAGCAAACTGCACATGCGTGGATGTTCAAAAATGAGATCTAATGCCTTAAAATATGAATGGATAAAAACTTTGAATCAGACTCCACAACTCTTCAAGTTGAATGATGCTACACACGCTGGGAGGAGCCCCCAAACCCCCATCCTGTAAGGGCAAAAACTCTAAATCAGGCTCCACAACTCATGAAGTTGAACGATGCTACAGTTAGTGTGCAGGTCAGTCGGTGTTTGATGGAGAAATGTTGGATCGTTTGTTGGATGTGCACAGAAGTAGAGAGAGAAGGGAGAGAGAGTGAGATGAGTTTTTACCCCTCTGTTGTAAGGGTAAAAACTCTGAATCAGGATCTACAACTCATTTAGTTGAATGATGATACCCACGCTGGGAGGAGCCCCCAAACCCTCCTCCTATAAGGGTAAAAACTCTGAATCAGGCTTCACAAGAGTCAATGTACAGGTCAGTCGGTGCTTGATGGAGCAATGTATGATCTTCTAATGGATGTGCACAGAAGCAGAAATAGAAGGGAGAGAGAGTGAGAGGGTTGATGTTCATGGGCCTCCTCCAGGGGAGATTTCTTTCTCGGATAATCCTGCAGTGCAGAGACTGGGTCTTAAATAATCATCTTCGGGGCACTTAAGTCTTTACAACCACTCCTTTTCAAGAACCGTCATTTTTTTTTGCACCAATGGAGGAGAGGATACTTAAGTCTTTGCAATCTTATCAAACTCCAACGCTAATTAATGCTGACAAACATGGGGATACGAGACGCACATGCTTACATACGTGGTGCTCTTTGGGACCCCCGATCATGAGATGTAGCTAACTGCCCTGTTCGGGGGGGAACATATAACCTGTTTTGGAAATTGAGGATACTAATTGGAACTCGGTCAGGCCCACTCTGGTACGAAAAAATATTTTTTTTATTTTAAATTGCTTTTGTATGAAATTTCACAAACCATACTTGGCTTCATATATTAATCTGACCCTTCAGGTCTAACATGGATTCTAATCGGGCCTTCTTATTTGTCACTAAACCCTGACCCTATAGGGTTTGGCACAGGTCGGGTCTGAGTCAAACCCAACCCATACCCATAAATCAAGAGGTTGCCTATGTTTTTAATTTAGGACATGCATGGAAAATAACCAAGTTGGTTTTGTATGTCAATCCTGAATGCAGAAAATGATATTAAACGTTACCTTGTGATGGGACGTTGCAAGTTAATTTGAAACCAAATGGTTCAAATCTTAAAATGCTGGATGCATGTTGGATGTACATTGAGATAAAGGATAAGGATGAGCCTTAGGCCTATCAGGACATTCGGATAAAAAAGAGAGAAAGACAGGAGGGCAGACCAAAAAGAGAAATGGTTGAAGGAGGACGGCAAAAACTTTTGTCCTTTGACAATCTAACAACAAAAAGAAGTTTTTGTCATCCGAACCAAAAGGAAGCCAACTAAATGACAGTAAAAACTCTTGCCGTCCAGTGATCAACAGAAAAAAAAGTTTTTGTTGTGAAAAAAATTGAGAAAATTAGTGAATTTTGGTGTTTTGGACATTTTTAAAGGTTTTTTTTAGAATTATATGGGTTGTACCTATCGTGGGATTTTTTTAAGTTAGGTTGTGAAAAAGTATATCGGACTCGGATCAGATATCGGCCCCATAAAGTTTCAAAAAGTTACATTTATTGAAAATGCATAGAAAATACTCGGGTCGCGACGAGTACCTGGAAAAAGTCATAACCCAAGCCCAGCCCATGTATTGCTAGGGTTGGGTTCAGATCCACTTTTTATGCCCATACCCAGGAATTTGGGTTCGGCTGGGTTGGGTACCTGGTACAAACCTGACCAATTGATTGCCCTTGCCATACCTAACAGAGTTACCTCACCTGTCCGGGTTGTCCCGTTCAGGATTCTTGATTCGGGTGGACAAGCTTGGGTTGGAATTGGAGGAGAGAAACCCGACGATTCTCGCCCTACCAATTTTCCTTCTTCTTCCTTGGGGAGAAAAAAAATAGGAGACAAAAAGAGGGAAAATCTCAAGAAAAAAAGGCCCCTGCTTGGAGGAAGAGAGCAATGGGGACACAATGGACCTGTGATTTCCCGCATACCCAAGTGGAGAAACGGCCTAGAAAATGACCCAGGCTAACGTGGGACGTCCCTCCTTCCCTTTTGGGACCTCTCTTTTCCTCCGCTCCCTTCTTTTTTCTTCTATTTTCTTTGATTTTTGGATGATTTATCGCGTTTTCTTTGATCTTAGACTTGTTGGCATTATTTAATTTGGGGATACGGTTTGTCTTTTGTTCTGAAAACAGATGGATCTGTATGTTGAGCAATTCTGAGCGATTATGTTGAATTTTATCATAATCGTGCTTTGTTTTCCGAACTACCTATTGGGTGTTTTGATGCATTGTTGTTGTTGTTATAGACAAAACAATTTCTTTTCTTTCAGTTTTTGGTTTTGGAATATCTTCTATTGTTCAACTATACAAGAATTTGAATCTTTAAAGGGAAATTAAGGAGAATTTTGTTACCAAGTTGAAGCATAATAAGAGGCCTCTCTTAGATTCTGAATTTCTTCCTTTTTCCTTTTTGGCTTTCGAAACCATTTTCTCCTGATTTTCGGTGATGAGATTCCCATGGCATTGCCATTTTCGAGATTTTAAATTATCTTCAAGTTTCCAGTGATGCATTGTCACGAGAAAAAACAAATTAGCTTTTCGCAGAAAAATTCAGTTGCTTGCAATATCTCACTAGTGGGATCCTGTTTCTTCTACATCCTAGTTATGAGGAGATTGTGATTACAAGTTTGGTTAGATCCTATTCATTTCGATTTTGAGAAGAGAAGAAACTGTGTGGACATAATACATAGTTTGAGTCATTCTTCGATCCAAGAAGCAATTCTTGATCCCCCTTTATTGCTTTCAAGCTCTTCCCATTCAACTTCAGTAGCTTATTTTAGCACTTGGTTGAAACTAATGTTTTTACTGGCAAATCTTTAGAGAACTATATGGTTTTCAGTAAGAATGTTGAGAAATTCCTTTGTTTGTTCTCAAAACAAATTTGCAGTTTGTAGAATAATGATATCAAGAATGTAAATGATTGCATTTATTATTTTGGTTCTTAAGAAGGAATTGAATCGATGGCTATGTGTAGGCCCAACCAACACTCTACTGTGGGCAAGAAGTTGGGAATGACACAATCACGAACAATCTTTGTTCTTCCATATATTTCAACAATGCATCTCGTAATACTTCGCCCCCTTGGCGAAAGGATGACAAAGTTGGCCATTACACTTTTGCAATTGGAGAGAATTTGACTCATCGCTGTAATTATGCCTGCTTTTTTAATCTTTCTTGCTGATTTTATGTTTTTAACTTGTACCTTGGTGTAATTATGCAAGTTAATGCAACTAGTTTACATAAACCCCATCTATGTATTTATTTTTGTTTGTATTTTGGGTGGGTTGGAGGTAGAGCTGGTAAATGAACCCAACAGCTCGTGACTCGGCTTGGTTCAGCTTGTCATGAACTCGTTCATTATCGGCTCATATACCTTGTGAGCCAAGCCATGAGCAAATCGTTTAGCTTAAGTGAGGCAAGCATGAACACAGGGTGTTCGGATCAGGTGAGCTCATATAGATAAAAATGTATATATTTTTTCATGTGTGATATATAAAGAGGAGGATGCAGAAAGTAGATATTAAGAGAAGGATGCATGAAAAATATACATATAAAATATGAACTATTTAGTTTAATATATAAAATATATATTTTAAGTGCAATATATATTAAAATATATATTCTATGTATGAATAACACAAGCCAGCTCATTTTCGGCTAGGAGCCAAGCTTGTGCTAGGCTCTGCTAAACAAGAACACGAGCACAGTCCCCCTGGTAAATAAGCCTACCCCAAACATGCTTTGTTTAGTTGGTTCAGCTCATTTATCAGCCCTAGTTTTGGGGTGTGGGTGGGGTGAGGTGGAGGTGGTGTGGGGTGAGGCGGAGGTGGTGTGTAGTGCTAAAACATATCCCATTAGTTGTACCTTTTGTATGGTTCTTTTCAAAGAAATCCTCATTCAGAATTAAAATTGAAGTCACCTTGGTGGCTCTTTTAAGATTGTTCATCTTCATCAAAGGAATGAAATTGTTTTACTTGAGTTGGATTCCTATTAAAATGTGTTTCTCGTGAAAATTTGATATTTACATCTTTGGGTGCTGCACAAATTTTTCCTCATTCACTCATGGTACGTTTTGCAATAATGACTCTGTCTGTGTGTGCATGTCCAAGTGCATGATAAAATGGGTGAAGGTTTCTTCCCTGTAACCTTTGGACATGATATCACACCCAAGCCCCACCCAAGTTTCTATTTAGACCCACAAATTTTTAATGTAAAAATGATAAAAAATAATATTTTACCTGGTATAGACCGGTTCTGGTTCACGTAGTTTTTATCGGGTCTGAGTATGATTTTTCTCATAATAGACTCGATTAAACTTAAGTCTAGACCGTATACTATACTCAAAAGTTTGATTCCACCTAAGAGGAATGAACAAAAAGGTGGTCCACTGTTTGCTCTGTTTTATTTTTTTAACAAAAACAGCATACTGGGCATTGAGAACCCAAGAGACGATAATGGGTGAGCAAACAGTGGTAGTGGCCCTTGCACAACATGACTTTAGGAGGGTGTATCATGAATTTTTGCATCAAACAAATTCAAGGGTGACTTGTCACTTGGCTCGTCTTTGAGTGACTTGTGACTCCGTCGGCTCAACCCGGTGATTCGGTAGGGTCATGTTAAGTTTATATATATATATATATATAGTGTATATTTTATAGTATCTTATCAATATATTATATATAATATGCATTATATGATATTTTTATAATATTATTAATGCAAGTTACAAATCTTCTCATCTTACAATTACATGATTTCATACTCATATAAATACTTCTATTTTTTTTTACTATGTTAAAAATCTTCTCAATTATTTTAATCATATTCGAAGGTTCGTAGTTTGCGATCATGAAAGGGTCAACCCTGTTGCAAATCTCCTTGGTGATTTCAATGATATTTGAATGTTTGGAACATATTTATGTGAATGTTGTGAATCTTATTAGTTTGATTTTAACCATATTTGGAGGTTCTCAACGTATTTGTGTGAATGTGAGGACGTTCACAACATGTTTGTGAAAATGTCATGAGGTTCACACAAATATGTTGTGAATTTCTTTGATAATTCTAACTATTTCTAAAATTTCGTAACATATTTGTGGGAATGTTAAGAAATTTGCACAAATATGCTCTGAAGAGAAAAATTGTCTTAAAAAAACAAGAATCAATGGTTTCGGACATGCGGGAGATTTCGATATATATTTAGGTTTTGCATGGTGTTATTTATATAGGATAATATGATCATTTTTTATTTTATTATTTTCATGAAAGTTTTTGTTTTTTTTTTTGGTAGAAAACATGGTGCTTGATTTTTTTCTTGGAGACAACATACATGACATTTTGATTTTTTTAGGCAATAATTTAGACAAGCGACTAATTTTTTATGCAAAAGAAATGATGGACCAATTGCAATAAAGTATGTTGGGGACACCTTGATTTGGACGCACGGAAAGCTGCCCTTTTTGTCTAGTCGGTGAAAAAAACATAAATATGAATTGGTTGCGTATGAACACAGAAATTTCTTTTGAAGTTTCACAAGTCACCATCTCGACATAAAAAAAATGTCTCGATGACATCCAATGTACCTTCTCATGTTCCTACAAATATGTTGTGAACTTCCAAATATGGTTAAAATCACCGAAGAGATTTACAACATGTTTGTGTGAACGTTATCTCGCGTAAATATCATGTGTTTTTTTTTAGTTTGATTTTAACCATATGCAGAGTTTTGCTACAAATTTGTACGATCATGAAAAAAATCACATAAATGTGGTGTGAATCTCCATAGGGATTTTAAACATAGTTGGTGGTTCACAACATATTTGTGCAAACATGAAGATGTTTGCATAAATATATTGATTTCTTCATTGATTTTGATAATATTTGGAAGTTCATAACATATTTGTGTTAATGCAAGGACATTCATGCAATTCAGTATATTGCGAATCTCTTCATTGATTTTAACTACATAAAGAAGTTTGCTACATATTTGTGTAAATGTGAGAAAGTTTGCACAAATATATTGTGAATCTATTAAGTGATTTTAACTACATTCAGAGGTTTGCAATATATTTGTGTGAATGTCAACAGTTTCACCCAGATATGTTGCAAATGTTTATAGTAATTTTAATTACAGTTAGAGATTCGTAATATATTTGTACAAATGTGTGGACACTACAAGAAACTATGGAATTAGCGATGGAATTATTCCGTCGCTAAATAGCAACGAATTAACTAGAGAAACAAATCCGTCGCTAAAATGAATACTATTTACGAAAATAGAGACGACATAGGTTCCGTCGCTATTTTCGTATTTTATCGTAATTGTCGCGCCATTCAGCGACGGATTTGGCGACGAAATATATTCCGTCGCTATTTTCGTATTTTTGATTTACGATGGAATAATTCCGTTGCTAAATGTCGCGTAAATCCCTAATCCCAACCCTCTTTTTCTTTTCCTGTTTCGCTGCCTCTTCCACTGCTCCCGCCCTCTCCCTCCCACTGCCCGTTGGCCTCTCTCCGGCCCCCACCATCCACTGCTCGCCGGCCGCCACTCTCCGTCAGCCTCCCACCTCCGCTCGGTGACACGCAGGTAAACCTTTCCGTCGGCAGGCGGGGCGACCCCCTTGCATTTCCATCGGCAGGGGGTCGACCCCCCTGCATTTCCGTCGACAGGGGGTCGACCCCTCTGCGTTTTCGGCAGGGGTCGACCCCCTGCGTTTACGGCTGGGGGTCGACCCCCTGCGTTTTCGGCAGGGGGTCGACCCCCTGCATTTTCGGCAGGGGGTCGCCCCCCTACGTTTCCGGCAGCAGGGGGTCGACCCCCTACGTTTCCGGCAGCAGGGGGTCGACCCCCCTGCGTTTTCGGTAGCAGGGGGTCAACCCCCCTGCGTTTCTGGCAGGGGGGTCGACCCCCTGCATTTCCGGCAGGAGGGGGGTCAACCCCTCTGCATTTCCGGCAGGGGGTCGACCGGAAATGCTGGGGGGTCGACCCCCTGCGTTTCCGGCAGCAGGGCGCAGGGGGTCGCCCCCCCTGTGTTTCCGGCAGGCAGGGAGTCGACCCCCCTGCGTTTTCGGCAGGCAGTGGGTCGACCCCCCTGCATTTCTTGCAAGGGGTTGACCCCCTGCATTTTCGGCAGGGGGTCGCCCCCTGCGTTTCTGGCAGGCAGGGGGTCGCCCCCTGCCAGTCCCCCTGCATTTTCGGCAGGGGGTCGCCCTCTACATTTCTGGCAGGCAGGGGGTCGCCCCCCCTACGTTTCCAGCAAGCATGGGGTCGCCCCCCTGCATTCTGTGAAACTGCGAATGACTCATTAAATCAGTTATGGTTTGTTTGATGGTTCCTGCTACTCGGATAACTCTAGTAAAGCTAGAGTTAATACGTGCACCAAAGCTCGGCTTCTGGAAGGGCCGTATTTTTTAGATAAAATGCCTATGCAAGATTTTTTCATTTGCCTCGGTTTTTTTTTCCAGCAGGTGGTGACTTCATTTTAACACAGTGTTTTTTGCAAATTTTTCAACGAAACTCGCTTGTGCTTCGCCACCCGTGGTAAGTAAGTGACAAAAACAATGCAAATCGGGTAAATACTCGTGGTGAGTAAGTGATGCAAGCGCATCACATGTTATTTAATTTATTGAATATAACACTTTATTGTTCACACACTCACTTAGTTGTTGATATCTAGGACTGCTTTGTTGGAGTTCGGAGATCATGCTGAGCATGATTTTAATGTATGAGAATAGAAGTGTTCATATTTTTGGAGTACAGATTCCATGCTAGGCATGGTAGTAGTTTGCGGGATATTGAAGTGTGTTTACTGCAGGTACATGTTTGATATTTGTTTGATATAAATGATTTCGATGTATTGCAATGTTTGATGTGATTGTATCCATGCTTGCATGTAGTTACTTTCAATTTGATTATGGCTTCCATGTGAAATTGTATAATGAAAGCATGCTTCAAATGAATGTATTGTGTCATGAATAATTTGCACATGAAAATATTAAGTTATCAATGCATGCATCATAATTCTTGTGATTGTATGACATTATATATTGCATGATAAATTTGATATTTTCTTCATCATAGCATTCTGATGGTTCTCTTTTAACTGGTTAGGATACTATTTGTAACATCATACGACAAAATGGCTGCAAACCGTGAATGGATGTACCATAGGATAGTGGATAATGAGTTATCGCATGAATATATGGATGGTGTTGAAAGTTTTATTGAATTTGCAATGGCAAGTGTCAGTACAGTGGATCACACAGGTCAGATTAGGTGTTCCTGCAAGATTTGTAAGAATAATCGATTTGTAGAACCTCATGGCGTTAGACATCACCTATACAGGAAGGGTTTTGTGAGTGATTATCAGAATTGGACGTTTTATGGAGAAGAATTTATAAACAATTTTGATGCACGGGTGAATATGGTGCACGATAATCCATATATGAATTTGATATTTGATGCTGCAGGAACAGAACTGGGTTCTGCTATGAGTCCTAGTGATGTAAGAACTGCAGTAGATGAAGAATCACCAAACGATGCAGCTAATAGATTTTATGATTTACTTAGAGATGCTGATGAGCCACTTTGGAACGGTTACGAGAGTCACACTATCTTGTCTACAGTTCTTCAACTAATGAATTTGAAGTCCGAGTATAATTTGAGTCAATCATGTTTTGACCGTTTGTGCATGATTATGAAGAATATGTTGCCCAAAGATGATAAATTGCCACAAAATTTCTATCGTGCGAAAGTTATGGTCAACGCTCTAGGTATGGGGTACAAAAAGATTGATGCTTGTCCAAATCACTGCATGTTGTATTTCAAGGATCAGGAAAAGAACATATCATGCCTGTCATGTGGGCATCTTCGGTTCAAGTCAAAGACAAGAGGCAATGGTAGCACGAGATCAAACGAAGTTTCATATAAGTCGCTCTGCTATTTTCCTATCACTCCTAGATTGCAACAATTGTATATGTCTTCAAGGACAGCTAAACACATGAGATGGCATGCAAATAAAGTTTGACACGATGAATAAAAGATCACGCATCCTGTTGGCGCTGAAGCTTGGAAGCACTTTGATCGTACTCATCAGAACTTCGCAATGGAAGTGAGAAATGTTAGACTCAGTCTATGTACAGATGGATTTAATCCATTTGGGGGTAGATCAACTCCATACTCATGCTGGCCAGTATTTATAACTCCATACAACCTTCCACCAAGCTTGTGTATGAAGCGTTCAAATCTTTTCTTGTCTCTGTTGATCCCTGGTCCGATCTCACCTGGCTAAAATCTTGATGTATATTTAAGGCCATTGATTGATGAACTAAAAGTACTGTGGGATGACGGTGTTACCACGTATGATGCCCACAAAAAATAAAGTTTCAATATAAAGGTCGTTGTTCTATGGACAATCAGTGACTTCCCTGCATATGGTATGTTAGCTGTTGGAGCACAGATGGGAGGTTGGCATGTCCGTACTGCATGGAGGATACCAAAGCTTTTAGATTGATGCATGGAAGGAAGCCTTGCTGGTTTGAGTGCCATCGTCGATTTCTACCCATCGACCATCCGTTCCGACGACAAAGGAATGCGTTTAGAGCAGGCACAACTGAAATGAAAGGTTCATCCACAAGATTGTCTGGCATAGAGATTCTAAGAAGATTGTGATACTTTCCAGATGTATTAACAGATGCCCGCAGTCCTACACCCTTCTGTGAATTTGGGAAGGATCGCAATTGGACAAAGAAATCTATTTTTTGGGAACTACCATATTGTTCGACCCTATTGATACGATATCATTTGGATGTGATGCATGTGAAGAAAAATGTGTTTGATAATGTGTTGAATACAGTAATGAATGTTAAAGAGAAAACGAAGGATAATCCGAAGGCCCGTATGAATTTAAAAGTAATATATAAAAGACCAGAATTGGAACTCAAAGAGTATAATGGCAAAGTACTGAAACCAAAGGCAAAGTACGTGCTTGAACTTGATCAAATAAAGCATGTATGTCAATGGTTGAAACAATTGAGATTTTCAGATGGATATGTCTCTAACATTGCTCGGGCTATGAAGATTGACGATGGACAGTTATATGGGTTGAAGAGCCAAGATTGTCATATCTTTATGCAACGATTGATACCCCTAGCATTCTATGATATGTTAGACAAACCTATATGGGGGGTATTGTCTGAGTTGAGCGAATTTTTTAGAACATTGTGCGCATCGGAAGTCGTAGTATCTGATGTAAAGAATCTTGAGGACTCTGTCATCACCACTGTTTGTCTGTTAGAAAAGATTTTTTCGCCAGCATTTTTCGATGTTATGGAACATTTGATCATACATTTGCCTTATGAACTAAGGGTTGGTGGCCCTGTGCAATATCGATGGATGTACCCATTTGAAAGGTATATGTTTTCTTATATTTGTCTCTTCAATGACAGATATTTCAAATCTGAAATATATATTTTTGACAGATACATGTTTGACCTAAAAAAAAAAGGTTCGTAATAAAGTAAGAGTAGAAGGCTCTATTTGTGAGGCGTACACTTTAGAAGAGATTTCAAATTTTTCATCTATGTACTTTGAACCTCAAATTCCAACATGTTATACATGCCCGCCTCGTAACGATGATGGAGAACAAGTAACTGTAGCTCACAAGCTGTCGATATTTCAACCACTTGGGCATGCATTTGGTAGTTGCCGATCAAGGCTCTTGCCAGATCGAGAGCAAGATGCAGCACACATCTATATTCTTTTTAATTGTTTAGCGATCGACCTATACATTGAGTAAGTATATGTAAACGCAACACAATTATAAATCCTTTTATGTTCTATACGTGCATACATGGTTCGGTAATATAAGTATTTGTGGTTTGCAGACGATTTGATCTGGAGTTGCGAAGAGAAGTTTCACATCTCACTGATGCAGAAGTACAAAAAGAACGTAAAACTAAGTTTGTGAAGTGGTTGAAACAGTTGGTAAGGACGCTAACATAAATTGTGTACTTGTAAACAACACTAAGTTACTTAATTGGTCGTGATCACAATCATTGTTTATGTTTGTGCGTAGGTCTGCCATGGTGATGTTAAAGATCAAGGAATATGTGATTTACAAAATGGTCCGACCAAAGTTGTGCAATATTACAACGGGTACATCGTAAATGGTTATTGATTCCATACAAAAGATTACGGTATAAACAAATCAATGATGAATAGTAGCGTGTGTGTCAAGGGTAGCAGTTACGGTGACAATGAACATGATTACTACAGTGTTATAGAGGAAATAATGGAGTTGACTTACTTAGGCATAAATAATATGGTAATTTTATTCAAGTGTCATTGGTTTGATCCAACTGCAACAAGACTCGACAAATCCTCAGGCATTGTGGAGGTGAATCATAAATCAAGGTTTGCAGCATATGAACCATTCATATTAGCCTCGCAAGCTCAACAAGTTTATTATACTTCATATCCGAGTACAAAAAAGTCAGATAGAAATGAATGGTGGGCAGTTTGCAAGGTGAAGTCCAAACTATACCCTGAGTATGATAAGTTACAAGAATACAAGTTAGCTGAAGACAGTGATTACTATCAATCAGATAATATCTATGACTTCTCTTATGGTCACGATGTTGCGCATGATATGCATGTCATATCTCCATTGGCCGATGAAACATTCATAGAAGAATGTGATCCAAATGATATACCAAGTGGATGGGCAAACAATAAAGAAGAAGAAGATGAAGATGAAGAAGAAGAAGAAGAAGAATATGAAAGTCAAACAAGTGATGAGGAAGAATTCTCAAGCTAGTGAGCAAAATCTTGTAATACAAACCTCTATTTGAATGTATTGCAATACTTGTTGTGAATGATTTGAATTATTTGAATGTATTCTAATACTTGATGCGAATGATTTGAATGTATTGCAATACTTGTTGTGAATGATTTGAATGATTTGAATGTATTATAAAACTTGATGCGAATTATTTGAATGTATTGCAATACTTGATGTGAATGATTTGAATTATTTGAATGTATTGTAATACTTGATGCGAATCATTTGAATGTATTGCAATACTTGATGCGAATGATTTAAATGTATTGTAATACTTGATGCGAATGATTTGAATGTATTGCAATACTTGATGTGAATGATTTGAATTATTTGAATGTATTGTAATACTTGATGCAAATCATTTGAATGTATTGCAATACTTGATGCGAATGATTTGAATGTATTGTAATACTTGATGCGAATGATTTGAATTATTTTAATATATTATAATACTTGATGCGAATTCTTTGAATGTATTGTATGTCATTTTTTATTTGTTAGAATATAGTTCGTGGAGCTTACAGTGGTCGTTCATCCAGTAGTAGTGAGGCCCAGCCTTCATCTTCACGGGCTCCTATGATAGGTATATCATTTAACTAATTAGATGCTTGATTAGTTGAAATGCGCATTCTGAGAATTTCTAACGTATTTTTTTACAGATGATGTTTCGCCTGTACATGACCCATCTACACCAGTTGATCATACAAGTCAGGAGCCAACACAAGATACAGGGTCTTCTCAGTCTGGCACAAGAAGACTCATTCGAATAGTGTATATCGATAATCGACCATAAGTATTTCGTTTTCACTTATTGCATATCTTATAAATATTTTATATTGATATTTACTGTGTACCATTTCATGTGCAACACGAGGTTTGAGCCACAAGAAGTAGTACACGAGATTAGGAATTCACTTCTTCAACATCTACTAAGACCGGTCGCTCAATGGAAAGAGTATTCAAAAGAGGTGATAGACAGATTGTGGTCCTCATTCACGGTATACACTTGTTTGTCATAGTTAATGTGTTTCATATTTAATTTTTTTTTATAGTCATGTCTACTAACTTTTTGAAAATATATATAGGCTTTGAATTGCTTCGCGACTACGGTGGATGAACATGATGCAAGGAAGGTGTGGCAGAAGATGGCTGCCAATCGATTTGCAGACATGCTGCACAATATGAAGACAGCATCAAAAAAAGCATCTGGCGGAATAGATGATCCACTACAGTGGAAGGGCCATGGCCCTATTACTATCAGGAGAGATTATTGGGAGGGAATGTGCGACAAGTGGGCGGGGGATGCATTTCGAAATCGCTCTGCGAAGGCTGCACAAAATCGAGCGAAAATGCCCGAAGCCTATTTACACACAGGTGGATCTAAGACTTTTGGGAGCCACCTGAAGAAAATGGTAACTCATCAATATATAATATCAATTTTATAATTATTGTTGCAAACCTGTTAACTAAATCTTTTATCATTTAACTTCGCAAGAAGCAGAAAAAGGAGGCATTGTACCATATAAGGATGTGTTTGTTGAAACACATAAACGAAAGACCACAGGAGACTTCGTATTAGAGAAGGCGAGAACGACAACGATATGTATTTATTCTATTAATAATCATTGAAATATACAAGTTACCATTTTCTTTGTAATTCTTAATTATTAATGCATACTGTAAACATTATTTTGTAGGAGGCATATGAGCAACAGATGGTAGAGCGATATGACGATGACTCTACTCAGCATCCATCATTTGATCCTGTAGCATGGGTGACTGCAGCAGGTGAACCCAAAAAGGGTTGTGTGTTCGGGTTTGGGAGTAATATGAACACCTCATCTGTCATTGCTTTCTCTAGTCACGACTCACAGACTTCAAGCAATCGACATAAGCTCCAAGCAGCATCCTATTTTTTTCGGTGATGATGTACGCCAGATCGTTAAGGACACAATGCGTGACTACTTCCATGAAACTATCACCGACGTTCTCCGATCTGAGTTCAACAATTTTTTGCTGAACAGGGGAACTTCGATTGCAGGTGCCTCTCAGGTATGAAAGTTTCATGCAATATATTGCATGTCGTTAGATTTCATGTAACTTTGATTGCCTTAACTTATGTGCATTGGATATAATTTATTTCAGTATATTTTTTTTATCAGTACTGACCTTTTATATAATATTTCAGTATAATATTTTTACTGCCTTAGAACACATATGAGCATGATAGAATCACATATACAGCTTTTTGCCTGCCTTAGAGCACATATGAGCATGATAGAATCACATATAGAGTTTTTCTGACTGCCTTAGAACACATATGAGCATGATATAATCACATATAGAGTTTTTTTACTGCCTTAGAACACATATCATTCATAATAGAATCACATATAGAGTTTCTTGCCTGCCTTAGAGCACATATCATTCATGATAGAATCACATATAGAGTTTTTTGCCTGCCTTAGAGCACATATGAGCATGATAGAATCACATATACATTTTTTTTGACTGCCTTAGAACACATATGAGCATGCTATAATCACATATTCAGTTTTTTGACTGCCTTAGAACACATATGAGCATGATAGAATCACATATAGAGTTTTTCTGACTGGCTTAGAACACATATGAGCATGATAGAATCACATATAGAGTTTTTCTGACTGCCTTAGAACACATATGAGCATGATAGAATCACATATAAAGTTTTTTGCCTGCCTTAGAGCACATATGAGCATGGTAGAATCACATATAGAGTTTTTCTGACTGCCTTAGAACACATATTAGCATGATAGAATCACATATAAAGTTTTTTGCCTGCTTTAGAGCATATATGAGCATGATAGAATCACATATAGAGTTTTTTTTACTGCTTTAGAACACATATGAGCATTCTATAATCACATATTCAGTTACAAACAGAACTAACAATGTGGTGAAGAATGCCATTGAATATACAGATGTAACGCGTTACCTAAGTGGTGGATGATGTTAATTGTCATCTTATCCTTATATTCCTGAAAATAGTGATTGCATTTATTGAAGCCTGATCAAGTAAAATAAATATAATATTGTTGAAAGCAATATTGATATTTAAAGAAAATCATGATATATTCGGTAACCATTTTGAGTGCTTTGTTTTTATATAAATTATAAAAAATAAAAGGAAATATTTTTTTGTTACTAAATAAGGGCTTCTATTTACAACAAAGGTGATGATTTGACATGTAGGAAGACACAAGGACATCAAAACTTAATTAGTATTACAAACGGATCGCATAATGGTGAATCATGTCACATCCTAATGTGAATCTCAAATTCAAACCGTTGATCTGATCCGAATCCAACGAGGTAGGGTTGAATTCAGATTAAAAAAATATGTGGTACTACTCGATCAGGCAAATAAATGTTAAAAACAAGCTTTTTACATGTAGGATTGCATTTTGATCGAAATCCAACATTGATCAGAACCCCATCTGGATCGAAAAACAATGTAATTTGACATAAGTGAAAGTGATTCAAATGCACATTCAGATCTTACTTTAAGGATCCAAGTCTACATTAGCATGTTGGGTTCAGGTTGATATTCAGCTCTATCCAAATGCACGTTACCTTGTGTTGTGACATTGCGAGTTTGAATCCAAATGGTTCAATCTTAAAATGGTGGATGTATGTATGTTGAGATAGAGGATAAGGATGAGCCTTAGGCCTATCCGGACATTCAGATAAAAAGAGAGAAAGACCGGAGGACAGACCAAAAGAGAAATGGTTGAAGTGATTAGATGGCAAAATGTTTTTTCTGTCCAGTGATCAACAGAAAAAAGTTTTTGTTGTGAAAAAAATTTGATAAAATTAGTGAATTTGGTTGTTTTGGACATTTTCGAAGGTTTTTTTTTAGAATTATATGGGTTTTACCTATCGTGGGATTTTTTAAGTTAGTGTGTGAAAAGGTATATCGGACTCGGATCAGATATCGGACCATATCCAATCCATTTGAAGCCCTAATACGAATCCATCTTTTCATGTAAGTTAGGGTCTTTGATTGCCGATGGAAAGTGAGAAAGGCAATCGCAACCATCCACCACCCTTTGGTATTAATGCTGATGGAAAGTGAGGGGACAGCTCTAGCTGTATCAGTCATTGCTCTCAACTGCTCAACTGTACTGGTTTTTTTACTCAGTACGGCTGACTCATCGATAATATCTACAAATGGTATTCTCTTGTCTCGGATGAAAAATACAACATTATCAGCATAAAACAGAGCATGATCACTGCGAGCTTAGGGTCCGACACACATTGCTTTTAAAAAACAGAGCATGATCAAGAGGTACAGAGTGAGAGAGGTAGGAGGAAATCAGGGAAGAGGACGAGTTTGAGCGATGGCTCAATTTCCCGTGGAGTACCTGCTCAATAAGTTGGAAGCCTTGGTGGAGGGCGAAGTGAAATTGCTGAAAGGAGTTGAACATGAAGTGGACAAATTGAAGATGGAATTGAGAAGCATGAAAGCCTTCTTAAAGGACGCTGATAGAAGAAAGGATGATGATCATACTATAAAGGAGTGGGTCGAACAAGTGAGGGATGTTGCATATGATATCGAGGATGCCCTTGATGAGTTTCTGCTTCGATTTGGAGGACAACAATCAAGTGGATTTAGGGCTTCCTTGAAAAAGGTTTGTTCCTCACCGTCGCGTTGGATAACCCGTCATCAACTTGCAAAAAAAATGCAATCCATCAAGACCAGAGTGGTGAGCCTCAATGAAAGACGAAATAAATATTCTTTCAAGGAATTGCAAGAAGGAATTGCTTTTGGAGGACCCCAACATCGCCGAGAAGCGCCTCTTGATGAACAACCAGATTTGGTGGGATTCGATCAAGATATCAGAGAAGTAATAGGGTGGTTGAAAGGTGGGAACCCACAACTTACATCAATTTCTCTGGTCGGGATGGGAGGTTCAGGAAAGACTACGCTAGCAAGGAAAGTCTTTAATGACAAAGCAGTAAAGAGACACTTTGAGTGTTATGCTTGGGTTTCTGTCTCCCAATCCTTCAATGTTGAAAATATTCTAGTATCCTGCATAAGAGATTTTTACAAGTCAAGGAGGGATAATTGTCCAGATGGCATAGAGAAGATGGACATTTCAAGTCTCAAGCAAACGCTCCATTCTTACCTTCAACATAAAAGGTACGTTCTTGTGTTAGATGATGTGTGGAGTCAAAATGTTTTAGAAAATATCCAAATTGCATTACCAAAGACTCTGCGTGGAAGTAGAATCATGATCACAACTCGCAAAAATGATGTTATTCACCCAATAGAAGATGGAGTTGGTTTGAAGGGCCTTGTCCACAGCCTAAAACCCTTACCTAATAAAGCAGCAATGAGCCTATTTTGTAAGAGGGCATTCAGAGATGAGCCTCAAAACATTTGTCCGTCGAATCTTAAAAAAGTATGCAATGATTTGGTAAAAAGATGCGACGGTTTACCTCTTGCCATTGTAGTCTTAGGAGGTATTATGTGGCGCAAAAGGAAATATGAAGATGATTGGAGAATTGTTCATGATAGCCTTAGTTCAAACTTCAATGATGTGAATCATCCTTTGGGAAGTAGAGTGGGGTCAATCCTTTCTTTGAGTTTTGAGGAGTTACCCTTGTGCCTTAAATCTTGTTATTTGTATTGTGGCGTCTTTCCAGAGGATTATTTAATTAAAACAAATAAGCTGGTCAGACTATGGGTGGCTGAGGGGCTCGTAGAAAACAAAGAGGGTATAACATTAGAGGAGGTAGGGAATGAGTACCTTGACGAGCTTATACAAAGGAGCTTACTCCAAACTGTGAGATGGAAGGCAGGAGAACTTGGGGTAAAATCATGCCGAATTCATGACCTTTTGCGTGAATTAATTATATCTACATCAAAGAATCAGAACTTTTGCAGTGTTTTAACAAAAAAAAGTTCAAGGATCAATGAAAGAATTAGGCGTTTGTCACTCCACAATGACAGTCATGAAGGCATTTGGTTGAGCAATCAAAGTGCATCGCATCTTCGTTCCCTATTCTTGTTTGAGAAATTAGCTATCATGCCTTCTTCCTTCTTTACCATGATTTCCTCTTTTAGATTGATGAGGGTGTTGGATCTAGAAGGCATTCCCATTGAGCAACTGCCCGATGCTCTGGGTGATTTATTTCATTTGAGGTACCTGAACCTGCGTCGCACTAATATCAGGAGACTCCCAAGCTCCTTCGGGAAGCTCCACAACCTACAAACGTTAGATATCACAAAAACCCCAATTAAAACTCTACCGGAGGAAATATCAAACATGAAGAGCTTGCACTACTTAGGTGCTCTTCCGCCTTATAATTTTCCCTTTACCTTCAAGCAGTTGGTGGGATGTGAAATGCCAAGGGGAATATGCATGGTTACAGACCTTCAAAAACTCATGGGCATAAATGCTACTATAGAGATTGTTCAAAGGATCGGTAACTTGACTAAACTGAAAAGACTTTCGATATATATGGTGAGAAGGGAACATGAAAGTCACCTTTGTGCCTCCATTGCAAAGATGAAAGACCTGCTTAGACTCAGTGTAGCTGGTATTGGGGTTGAAGAGCCTCTCCAACTGAAATTGGACCCACCAACACGTCTTGAAGTTATCGTAATAAGTGCACGTCTGAATGAGTTTCCATGTTGGATCCGCTCTCTCAAAAACCTCGCTATCTTGAAACTGGCCTTTTCCGGATTAAGCCAAGATCCATTTCCTTCCCTCCAATCGTTGCGAAATTTGGTGAAACTTTACCTCTATGAGGCTTACGATGGGAAAGAATTATGGTGCAGCGGATCAGGAGGTTTTCCCAAGTTAAAGGAGCTCCATCTTTCAAGACTTGCAAGATTAGAAAATGTGTGGGTGGAAGAGACAGCGATGCCCAAACTTCAAATGCTAGCCATCATTGGGTGCAAGGAGATGAAGAGGGTGCCTCGTGGAATTCAACACATCAACACCATCCGACAACTTTTTTTGGCAAATATGCCGAAGGAGCTGATAGATAGCATACAAAGGCATGGAGGGAAAGATCACTCCATGGTCAAACACATCCCTCAAATCTTCGTGGGTGGCCAACGTGAAGATGGGACGTGGTACGGCGAGTATCTCTAGTGACGTAGGATCGTAACAGCGAACGATCCCTAGCAACCGTGAGGAAGCATGATCAGGTGAATTCACATATTTCAGAAAATTTTATTCACATGTGCGCTTTTTCTATTTCACTTCTTTTCCAACTTTTGCCTTTGCTTCATTTAACAATCTTACATGTTTGATTGCTTAAATATTCTTTGCGTTAGCCTACTTTAAGTCCTTTTAAAGTTGAAGAGCCAGGGTCTTGAGCTTCATTCTCTTTTATTATTTTATAATTTTATATATGCTTTACTGTCTTCATGTTATGTTCTATAAGTCAATGAAGAATGTTTTGCTTTGGCATTTTATGGTACTCTTGAGGATTTAAGGTACTGATATTTTGTGGATTTATACTGCCATAAAAACCCAAATTGTGGTTTGATATTCTCCAAGGCATTGAAAAGTTTGATGTATATTATCGTTGAAATAAATGCAGTCCTTGTGTTCTTTCAGTAATTCACAAGCTGTTGAAATTTGTTTTCTTTTTGGGTTAATAAGTTTAGATCCAGTTGGAAACTTGGTCTGAAATAATATATGCACATGTATGAAATGAAGTGGGTGCCTTTTGCAGGTTGATCCAAATAATATATGCACATATAAGAGAAATCATACCCAGACACGTTAAGAACTACATGAACCAGACCCGGCCCATACCGATTGAAAAATCGCAGGTCTTAGGGTCCGGCCCAAGTCTAATATAAAAGATCACAAAATATACCCCAGACCATGTATTAATCAGACGTTCGGGTATCGAGTCTTCTTATTTATCACCATATTCAGACCCTATAGGGTTTGGTATGGATCGGGTCCTTGTAAATCCGACCCGTTGACACCCCTATAACAACTGGGAGGGTTTTACAGGAAATTATATTTGATACCATTTGCATCGTAACTTTATCACAGTTTTATTTTTATGGGTCCTCATGTCCCTTTCATGGTACAATGACGTCTATATATCATGATCGTCATGGATAAGCTTCAAGTTTTTTTTTGTTTTTATATAGGAAAGCTGGGCAGACCCCTACCGGATATCTCTTAAGCCATATGTGTCAGAGGGATTCGAACTTGGGCCTTCTGCTTCGCACAGGACTTACCGGATATCTCTTAAGCTTTGGTTGGAGTCACCAACACCCAATGACAGACTCTCTCTCCCTCTCTCTCGAGTGAGACTGAGGATGGCCTCTTTGATTGCTTCTAAGTCAGTGAGTTTCCCTCTTTTTTTTTCTTGAATTTCACTTTTTTTTCTGTCCATTTGTTTGTTATTTGAGCGCATTAATAAATACTCATTTCTTTCTTTTTCATTTTTTTTATGTGTACTTTTTGGAGTCATTATGTTTCCCTGTTCTTCCTTGTCTGTTTGATTCTTTTTTGGGCATGTTGGTTTTTTTATTCAAGGAGCGTTTACATGTCACGGAATTGGGGGTGCCCCCCATCAGTGGATTCTTCTGCCGCAGAAATGGAATCCAACCCTCACGGAAACAGTTTCTGCGAAAATAAAATCGTTTAGCGTGTAAAATGACCCACCCGGTGGATTGCACTGTTTCTTTTGTCACTATAGGCCTCAAGTTAACGCACGGCCGTCGATGTGTTTCTGCAGAAACAGCCCACTTTCTGTAACACATAAACGCGCCCTTAGTGCTACAGTTTTTGGTTGGGCAAATACCTGTTATTTTGTCCATCAGAAAGAGAGAAAAAAATGTTGTGTTATTCCGCTATTGGATTATGCCATCTCCATCCTTTTTATTCTCTACAAATTTATGGGGGTTATTGTTTCTTTAACAGATTGGCTTGAGATGAGTGATCAGATAAAGTTGCTCATAGATCTGTCCAGTTTTTCGACGGTTAATTTAATGGATTTTTTCTTCTTCTTTTCCTCTGAGGAAATCCAAAATACAAAGGAGGTTTATGTCCAAAGGTAAAAATCTCAGCTATAGTTATTTTGAAATGCACCAGTTGTGTTCGACATGGTGGCCGTAAGAAGAAGGAATCGCCTAATGTTTTCTAAAAGGCACGCTCTAGTGATCAAGCCGGTTACTTTATTACAAAGTGCTTAGGCCACACAAACCACAAAAAATTGCTGTTCCCAGCAATTTTCTATCTAAAACACAGAAAATCACTGTGTGCAATGGAGAAAGTTACACAAAAAAATTACTGGATTACTGAGTATTTTGTAAACCGGGCCAGACTACTGGATTTGCTCTTCATTTCTAGCAAGATTACTCAAAAGAATTGGTACTATAAACCTGGTCAATTGTAATTGTCCCTATTGTTACAAGCGTGCAACTCACAAAGAGATAAATAAAAAGATTGAATCCATTGTGGGTGTCAAACATTTGAAGGCAGAGGCGTAGCTAGGGGGGGGGGCTAGCCCAGTCCTGCCTCCCGAAACAGTTAATTTTTTTTTAAAAGCCCAGTCCTAGCCCAGCCCTGATTCCATATGAAATAGATTTTTATCCATTTTTTAGCCCAACCCTGACTGCAACAAATAGTTTGATTTGTCCATATGAAATAGATTTTTATTAATAATTGTAGCCATTTTTTATTTTATCTCAAAAAAAAAAATTTTGGGGGGCGCTGCCCCCGAACCCCCGACTATCACACAAACTTTTTTTTTTCTACACCCCTGTTTGCCCCCCCCCCCCCGCATGAATCCTAGCTATGCCCCTGTTTGAAGGAATAGGAAAAATTACATACAAGAGATCTAGGAGCAAATCAAACATCATTTTGGCCTGATTCAAAATGAATGAAGAAATGGCATTTTGAGGATGAGGAATAAAGCATGGATAAGTTCAATTAAACCTTTAATAAATCCAAACGAACGTACTTGGCCCCCCAATTTTTACAGTGAAATGGAGTTTTGCTTAAGATCAAATGTTGTTGTTTTTTGATAGGCGAGCTGAGGTTAGGTAGACCCCCACCAGTCATTATTCAACGTACCAATGGGGTTTTTAACCAGCAATGTCCCAGACGTGCACTGACAACACCTACCAACCACACTGAGCCACCATTGTTTCTTAAGATCAAATGTTGCTGATGACAATCTTGTGCTTCTATAAATGATATGTATGCAAGGACTGAAGGGCAGATATCTGATTCTTATGGAATGCTATTTGGTTATAGATTTACAAGAACGGGCTCACAGGGGCTCTGCTCATTTGGTAAAAGCGACTTGTGAATATCAGGTTGATGAGATCTCACAAGTTCAAAACCCATGGGTGACGTCGCCAAAATTGAGTGTACTCCCTAGTGGGGGCACAGGGGACCTCATGGTTTTTATCAATGAGAGTTCTGTTGGTGTATTTGTCCAATCAAACACAAATGCATACTTTTAGACGCCATAGTGTACGAGTGTGGGTGCTCAATGTTCTCTTCAGCTGGTCAATGCCCACGATGAGCCTAGGCCTTAGGTCAACGGTGAGGAGAACCCTGAACCATGTATACTGAATATAGAGTATTTGGGTAGGCCAATGGTGAGTCTCTCATCATTCTCACACAACCTAACCTCTTTATATAATTGGGAGAATATGCAATTACATGAATGTGGTCTCTCTACATTCACGTAACTCCCACCCACTAACTGGCTCACTAATGGTGTCAAAGCGGGTCACTTAATGGGTTGGACCCACTAACCGTTATGTCTAACATTCTTTCACTTGATCCATTGACATCAAAAGTGCACAAAATTAAGGTTTATATCGTCATCTCGATTTAATTCTTCGTGTGGGTTCACATGCTACTCTTTATTACAAGAATGAATCATATGAGTCATGGTGATGAACACTCCTTTATGAAATATCATATTTTTATGTAGTATGCTAAAATTCACCTTCAATGCTAGCTTTATGAATAGGTTGGTCTCTTACCTATTTTATTGGTCATTTAATATTGTTATTCTGCTATTCTCTCTAACCATATGAGAGATCTTATACGCAAAATCAGCAATACAATTCATATTCACAAATGTGATCACATAATGTATTGTCATACGTAAGAATGAATAAAAAAGACCCATCCTCTTTACATGTTGGGAATACAATCCCGGTGCTAGCCCTTTAGTAATCTTTTTCTTCATCCCAATTGTATCAATACAAACCAGATGATTCTCAATCATTTCTTTAACAATAAAGTATTTTAATTTCATGTGTTGACATGCTCTTGTTGTTATTTGAAAAGAACTCTTGCTGTTATTTGAAAAGAACACGATTGCTTCATTATTACAAAAGATCTTTAGTGGTCTCTCAATAAAATCCACTATACCAAGACCATAATGAAGTTCTTTATCCAAATGGCCTAAGACGATGTCTCGTATAAAGCAATAAATTATGCCTCCATGGTATGAATTGCAGTAGTGAACTATTTTACACTTCTCTATGAGAAAAATACTTACACTAGTGGATTTTTTACTGACTAAACATCATCTTAAGTCCGCATTAGAGTATCCAATGACCTCTAGGTGGTCAACTTTTTTGTAGGTCAACATGTAATCCTTCGTTCCTTGTAAATTGTGCATGACCTTCTTCGTTGCTTTTTATTGTGCAATGTCAAGATTTGACTGATATCTATAAAGCATTCTCACAACAAATGCTATATCAGGTCGAGTGCAGATCTTCGCATAATGCAAACTCCCAACCACCGAAGAATATGTGGAAGTTGTCATCTAAGCCTTTGCAATACCATCCCAAGGACAGTCTTTTAAGCTCAATTTATCCTCTTTCACTATGGATGTCGAACCAGGAGAACAATTCTACATCTCATATCTTTTAAGAACATTAAGGATATAGGATTTCTGAGATAGACTAAGGACACTCTTAGTTCTATAATGACGGATCTTGATTTCAAGGACATATGTGGTTTCACCTATGTCCATCATATCAAAAGGAGAAGAAAAAAAAATGGTTTCATGTAATAGACTCAAACATTAGTTGCAAGAAGAACATGGTCAACATATAAAACCAAAATTATAGACTTATTCTGACTAATCTTTATGTAAATGCATTGATCAACTATGTTTTCAGTTAATCTAAAGTTCATTATTACCTGATTGGACTTTTTATACCACTAGCGGAAAACCTGTTGCAAACTAAATTATTCGAGTCATCTATACTGAAATCAGAAGATTGTTGCATATATACCTCTTCATTCAGATCCCTATTCAGAAAGACAGTTTTTGCATTCATCTGATGTAGCTCTAAATCAAAATGATCTTTATCTATGTGAAACCTTTTGCAATAAGCTTAGCCTTGTATCTCTCCACATAACCTTTAGAGTCTATTTTGGTCCTATAGACACATTTACAACCAATAGATCTGACTCCATGGTGTGTGTTTTGAAAAATACTTTTTAAAACAATATTTTTAATTAAAATCAAGTGAAAGCTAGCCACCAAAAATATAAAAGTCGGCTCGCACGAGTAGTGGAGTCTAGGTCGATCTCAGGGAATGAGATATACTTCATATTCAAGTACACAATCTAACGACACTTTATTGCAAAAAAAAATTTAATTAATTGAATTAATACGGGAGAGAGTGCAGCCCTTTGCAGAGGACTTTAAATAATAATTAGTGGCGTTATTACAAACCCAATTAATGAAATAAAATAAACTTAAGCTAAAAGAAAGAGAAAATGGTCTTCAATGCTTCGAGTCTTTAGGGCTCCTTTATTGATGTTTATTCATTTGATGAAACATTCCTTGCACTTCTGAGGATTCTTTGAGGGGCTTGAAGGGCCTTTTAAAGAGCCTTTTTAGGACTTTAGAGGGCTCTTTGAGAGCACAGAAATGGACCTCTCGCACATCTGATCGCTCATTTGCAAAAATAAAAAACACATGTGCAACACAAACGGACAAAACTACACTAAATCTAAACTTAAAATTAAGCAAAAACAAAAATCTAAACTAACTCTAACAAACCACTACACGACGAAATAGCATAACAAATTCCTAACCAACTAGCAAATTTAGCACTTAACTATGCTACTTAGAACATGTTATGAAACTAAAATAAAAACATCTAACTAAATAAAATATGAACTCATGAATTCAACTACTATACAGAATATCTACTAAAAAAAATCAACAATTAACATATAAAATAGCAAATGCTTAATAACTAATGAATTGAATGACTAGTGAAATAAAATAAACCTAGTATATGCTTTAAACATTCAAGGCTTTAAACACTTAAAGAATTAAACGAATATAGACTAAGCACTATATACAATATAACCTGTTAATTGTCAACCAACAAAAAAGAACGTCAAACACTTGTGAATTAGTTAATTGTAAAAGAAAACTATTCAACTGCAAAGACGTAAGGTAAACGTATTTATCTAATTAATGTGCCTAATAAGCATATAAAGTCAATGCACATCATACGTTTAGCTGAACACACGTTGTATTTCAATAACGTCAATCACGCTGAACAGTGTGATTGACGCTGTTTGAGGTTTAGGCTGAAAATAAAACACAGTATTTGCACGCCTGCTGGAGCTGCAAACTTTATTCTCAGTTCAACTACTGTGTGGGTTCCAGCATCTTGGACGGTGCTATTTCAGACTCAAACGCGATAGATTGCTGTCAAACGACACGCTGGACAGCGTGTCCTTTAGTGGGCGTTAATCACTGGAGCAACGTCAGATACACACGGTTGTGATTGATGTTAACTATGAAAATAAATAAAAGAAGCAGCAACAACAACTAAAAAAGATTTAGTTATTTTTTTTTAATCAACTATCAAGAACGATCACACCAATATTAAACCAAACAGAAAACTAAATTGAAATATGCTACTACGATCCACATGAACAATTCTAAATATGCAAAGCATGAAACACATAAAAAAAATTTAGATTACAATGTATGCGATGAAGATAAAAAAAAAATGCATGTGATGATTCTAAAACTATCGAGAAGGGGGACAAGAGTGTGTGGTTCAGCAAAAAAAACATTTTTGCCTTCTTGAAAATTCTATTTATAATCCTTAATTGGGTTAAAATTCAAAATTTTGAAAAGTGATCGATAAATTTTTTTAATTTCCAAAACTGGTCTCTTCTTAAAAACATGTTTTTTAAAGGGATATTTTTTTTAAAAACTAATTGTAAATAATTAAATAAGCCCTAATCTAACTAACACTACAAGAAAAATGCATAATGGCGACGGATGCTATCCATCGCTATACATGTTTATGACGGACTAGCGACAAATATCATCCATCGCATAACCCTAGTCGCTAAATTTTGACGGAATTTATCTGTCTCCAATCCGTCGCTATGTTGCGACGGCTTAACGACGGATCATGTACGTCGTGAATTCATCGTTAAACGATGACCGATTTGGTTAAGCGACAGAATTTAATCTGTCGCTACCATTTATCGACGGATGAATATCCGCCGCTAATTGGCGACGACTTAAATTCCGCTGCAAACCGACGACGATTTCTTCGTCGCTAATTTGTACTAAAAATTTTAAATTTTTTTTTAAATATTTTGAAAATCAAGAAAAAATTCTCGTACAATTCATATATCTTACTTATAAAAAAATAGTACAAATAAAAAATACATACAAATTAAACAGAAATGCTAAGTTAAGCTGTAACACCCAATTTTTTATAGTAAAAAATTTGGATTTTTTTTTTTTAAATAGCAAAAGTGTGAAGACAAAAGTTGGGGTACCTTACAGGGTAAAACAGAGAAGTACTAAAAGCATACCATTCTTTAATTAAAGCATTAATGTCATTAATTACATCTCATAACAGAAATACAAATCTACTAATCAGAGTTCAAACATAAAATACTGAAATAAATGAGATCTCTTGGCCACATCCAGATCGACACCCCGATTCTCCGATTTAGTTGCTAACTGAAAAACATTTAAAGCAGAAAGGTCAGACTCCCCTGTCTGCGTAAGAAGCATTATATTTATATATGGTGCTCAGTGTTCTGTGTACAAATATGTGCAAACATCTAAAGTTATAACTAGTAGGTAATTTGCATTATTCTAAAAAAAATAAGCATGCTTTCTACTTTGCTATGAAAACAGAAAAAATACCAGATGTGTATTCATTCTTACACGCACTGTGTTTCTAACATTTATAATATCCACTGCAAGGAATTCAACATTTACTCAGAATTAATTTGGAGAAAAATGTAAACTTTTTATGTTTATCTTTCAATTATCCTATGGGTACGCACAGGCATTCAACATCGTATCGGACTGAGACCATACAGGGGTCTATTATTTAATAATCCGTATGACTAGCCGTACGGATATCCAAAGGGGACGGTCCGTGACCGAGAGAGTACTCTCCAGTGGCTAGAGCAAGAATTAGGATGCACCCTGTGACACTTCTGTAGAAGACTTGGATCTACCACCTAGGATGCAGTGGTAGTCCTGGCCCCCTAACTTTGTGGACTGGAGACCGGGTGAGACGCCTAACTCTCACGAAACTCGAATGTTCACGAAGCTTATACCAGCTACCCTCTCCAAGGTACACTACAAGAAAAACCCTTATTAGCGACAGATTTTTGCGACGGATTTTTTCCGTCTTAAATTAGCGACGGACTTAGCGAGAGAACATTATCCGTCGCCAATCTTTGAAATATTTTTGAAATTAGCGACGGTATAAATTCTGTCTCAAATCCGTCGCTAATTATCGACAGATCGACGACAAAAAAATTTCACTGCAAAACCGTAGGAAATTAGCGACGGATTTAGCGAGGGAATTTTTTCGTCGCTAATCCGTGGCTAATTAGCGACGGAAAAATTCCCTCGCTAAATCCATCGCTAATTTTCGATTTAAACCGTCCCACCTAAGGCGCGAAATTTTCCCTCTCTCCCCCGTTCGAAATTTAAATTGATGTTCGATTTAAACTGAGCCTCGTGCTCCCGCTGGTCGATGAAGCCGAGCCTCATGCTCGCCGCAGTAAGGCTCACCGGACGATCCTGCTGGACGATGTCGACCGCCGCGACTGTCGTCGCCCAACTCTGACGCAGCAGAGGAGGGCGGAGGAATCTCGATGAAGGGCGTGCAGATGGCGGGGCGGCCGTTGTACCTGGACATGCAGGCGATGTCGTCGGTGGACCCGCGGGTGCTGGACGCGATGCTGCACTTCTTCACTGGCCGCTTCGGCAACCCCCATTCCCGCACTCACCTCTACGGTTGGGAGTCGGACGAGGCGGTCGAGCGCGCCAGGGAGCAGGTCACTTCCACGCCACCTACCTCCCTGTCGGCTTTGACGACCTCCTCGACCTCGATCGCCTCCGCGACGCCATCAGCCCCGACACCGGCTTCGTCTCCGTCATGGCCGTCAACAACGAGATCGGTCCATTCCGACCTCTGCGAGACCCAATCGGAGATCTTGGGGTCGAGGGAGTACGGCTTGCTGGGATCCGGTGGTGGGTCGTCCTCCTCCTCCGTCGCCGCCGACGAATCGCTCCAAGTCCGGCCTATTGCTGTCGAAATACCTCCCGACAGCGAGCAAAATTTTTTTTTAAATTTTTTTTTAAAATTTAGCGACGGATTAGTGACAGATATTATTCGTCGCTAATTTAAAATAGCGAAGGACTCGCGACGGATATTATCCATTACTAATTTAAAATAGTGACAGACTCACGACGGATCATTTCCGTCGCTAATCCATCTCAAATTAGCGACGGATTAGCGACGGATAAGTTTTGTTGCTACTTAGCGTCGAAAAATTCGCAATGAAAGCTATCCGTCTCTAATCCGACGCTAATCCGTCGCTAAACTGTTTAATGACGAATTAGCGATGGATTAGCGACGGATTTAGGTCGTCGCTAATCCACATGTTTCTTGTAGTGGTAGACCATGGGTCTGGTAACATACAAAGTCTTTCCGGTGTACCTAGAATCTTGATGGTTTTATATTTATGTTTTTATTTAACCTTTTCTTTATAACCATGTGCGAGCTATCGCACCACGAGGGGTCTGGTAACATATACCCTCTTTCAGGTATACCCAGAGCTTCACAAACCTCATGTTTATGAATCTATTTTCATTTTCCAATTATTTTCCTGTGCGAGTTGTTGCACCACAGGGGATTCTCAAAATCCCGAACCCGACTTGGGGTTCACACACATAGTATGCATTTTTGAGCCAGGGTGCCATAAGCACCATCAAGGTAGCATCTCTCAGAACATTGCTCGACTCAGAGCCCATATTTGAACATTCGTTGTTGTTTTTTTATCCATGGCGTACGCATTCGTACCCAAAAACTATGCCATCCACATGGCATGGTTTGCTCGATCTCTCTACATATATATTTTTAGAATGCTCCGACCATGGTCTGGTGGAACTTCTATGATGCACTCGGCTTAATGAGCCTTTGACTTGACATGGCTTTGTGGTTACCACCATGGGGGTAACGTGACCCCGGGACATGTGACCTTCCTATCGCCCTCGGTTGGGGAGGAGTTAAACCCATCAGTCCAACGTACCAAACATCTGTGTGTGTGTGGTCCCAACAATCACTCGAAATGGGAATTTTCGCTAGTTACAACCATTCCAGTTGTTCCTCGTCACACACACAATATATATATATATATATATATATATATATATATATATATATATATATATATATATATATATATATATATATATATATATATATATATATATATTTTCTTTTGTATTGGTTGCACTTCCACCATCGTTTCAGATGTGAAGATCATTCTGAGCTTGCAATACCCACAGCCCCTGCCGTGGAGGCTAAGCCAGAATTTGGCAGCCTTCATTGAGTCCGGATTCACTCACCAGGCCGGAAGTAAGTCGACCAATAGGGTCGGCCAGATCCATGGTCATGGGTGTAAAAGGAACGAGACTGGGTCAAGTCGATTCTAGAACATTCATGTGTTTTTTTTTTGTTTATATATATATACAATTTTGCAGGCTACTGCAAAGCCCTTGTAGATCTACAGCTTGTAAATACCAGCATCCTGGCTCACCCTAGATCAAACTGGATCGGGCTTGACAGATCGACCACAATGGTTTGCGCTATCCATGCTTGAGAATGCACTAAGAAATGAAACTGAACCCTCTATTCTATGGCGGTTAACAGAGGAAAGCCTAAATACAAGAAGTCCAAACATGAGCCATTGTTACAGGCCATGTATCCATGCATACACAGTTTAAATAAATCGTTTCAATCCTTAACTATCAATGGATTACTGTATCACTTTGTATTTTACAACTCAAGAGTAAAACAAATCTAAAAAGATACTTAAACAAACCAGCATGTTACATAGAAAGGTATACCCACGAATGATGAAAATATTTTTGATATTTCTAAGAACTTATCATGTAGGTCAATCCATATGTTATTAAAATCTTTCCTTTGTAAAACATGATGTATAGAGAGTCTATTTCATCTATTTGGGAAATCAACGTTTGTTGTTCTCAATTAACCCATGTTTGCCAATGAAAGTTTCAACCATGTACTACAACCAAAAAGAATCAACAACTATCATTTACTTGTTTTGAATCCAGTAATAACATGGTCGCTTAATAAAAAAAAATCAGAGATTTACCATAGGGTGAACAACCAATAAGCACAATGCATAATCAAAACAGTGTTTAATAAAATTTTAGGGCTTATAAAGGAAGACTCAAATCAAAACCATGTATGTCCTAGTATCCTATCATGCATACATGCTGCATGCGTACAATTAATCTACCTCAAATTTTAACATGCGTCTGGAACCATGTTATTTTTTTTTTTTTGTTTTAAAAGATCTAACCTAAGGACTAAACTTTCTATCAATGCATGCTGGGTACAACATACTTGCTTAGAATTGAATTTCCATAGTCACCCTACAGTCTCATACATGTTATATTTATCAACATACCCAGATATACAACCTTACTGTTAACCCTATTGTGGTCACGCACACACATAATTTTTTTTTTTTTTATAAACAGAACTTACATGGTTTAATGAGCTAGAGTGATGCCTAAAATTTTCATATTAAGGCTGAACTATATCATCCGACATGGGATTCGACCATCGCAAGTACCAATCTATTATTCATGATACTGCTAGTCGACTTAATCTGCCTTTTTGCCATGGAAATTTTTAATTGTTGTATGCAGTTGCATACGATCATAGGGTGTTGCGGCATACTTGTGCCATAGGGCACCGAGCTCACGCACACAAACATAATATTCCTTACCTCATTGGAGTCTCACGACGGCACGGCTGCACCTCTTCCTTTCTTCGTTGGAGCCGCACACCACTTTTGCGATGGAGTCCACACGATCAGCAGGGGAGGTCGACACGTCCAACAATGATGGTCGACCACCACGGTGGAAGAGAAGGATGGATGGGCCAAAAATGTTGAGAGAGAGAGAGAGAGAGATTCCAATTGTGGCGCACGATTTCTCTCAATCTCCTTATCTTATCTCTCCCACCAAAGTGGGTTTTTTTCAAAACTCAAACCCCAAAGAATCGCCCTCAACCCACGATTCTTTTTGGTGGGTGTTCTCATTTCCAAAAACACCTCCATTACCTTTTAGCAAAAATCTCTCTAACTTCCTATAATTCATTGCTTTAATGGTACCCTTCTCCCTTTTTGGTGGGATTCTCCTATCTTTTTGGAAAAAGGAAACAAAATAGCCAACTCCCACACGTTTTTTTGTGGGAGATGGGCTATAAAGTAGGGATTTTAAAAGCTCTACTATTTTACCTTTTTACCAAATTAAAAGTCGTGGTCTTTTTGTGCAAAAAGATATCCGTTTTGTTTCATTCCAGATTTCATGAAAAAAAACAATGCTTTTCAATTCTACATAGGCACTCCGTGGGTTTTGAACTTGGGTTGTGGCTCCACACAATCGTGCGTCCTACCACTACACCACAACATCACTTGGTGTTTACTTTTGCAGTAAAATTTTTTTTATGTCATATTGGGACGTTTTTTCTTGTTGATGGATTTCTCCCATTTTCATGTGAATTTTTCTTCTGTTTGTTCTAAACTTGCACTCTCTTACCTTAAATGTGTTTTGGATCTCACGCTATCATCCCGAAACCATCGAGTTTCCCATTGGACCCCGTGAGTCAGGTCAGATCATCGAATCTTGCTAAAATCTGGATCCAAATACCACTTTCGAGGGTTTGTTACCAGTTTCGTTCTAGAAACCTCAAGTCATCAAAATTGTATTGCATAGCATAAAATCTTACTATTTCACATAAATGCTTCATTTTTATTCATTTAGAATTCTACAAATTTCACGGGTTTTACATCCTTCCCCTCTAAAAGAAATTTCGTCCGTGAAATTTGTAATACATATCAGTCAAACAATTGAGGGTACTTATCCTTCATCGCTGCTTCTGGTTCCCATGTGCATTCTTCTAAGTCATGATGTCTCCATCTTACTTTGACTAATGGGCTGGTCTTGTTTCGCATCACCCACTCACTACGATTTCGATCGGTCTCTCTTCTACGGTCAGATCTTCTTGCACACTGATGTCCTCAAACTGAATCACGTGTGATGAATCTTGAATGTATTTTCTCAATATCGATACGTGAAATACATTATGGATCTTGGCAAGTTGAGATGGTAACTCAACTCGATAAACAGTTTCGCTGATCCACTCTAATATCGAGAAAGGTCTGATGTATCTAGGACTCAACTTCTCATTTTTTTCGAATCTGAAAACGCTCTTGGTCGGCGATACCTTGACAAACACTGCATCTCCCACTTCGAAACTAAGCTCTCTGCGTCGCTGATTTGCATAGCTTTTCTATCGACTCTGTGCTGCTCTAAGTCGATCTCGTATCTTCTGTATCTGTTCAGTGTAATGTTGAAGTACCATTGGTGACTCAACTGCTCTTTCACCAACTTTGTCCCAATGTATCGGAGATCTGCAAGGTCGCCCATATAATGCTTCAAAAGGCGCCATACTGATACTCACGTGGTAGCTATTGTTATAAGCGAACTCTGCTAGTACCATGTGAGCATCCCATTCTCCTTTCCAATCCAGCATACATGCACGTAACATGTCTTCCAGTGTCTGTATGGTCCTTTTTTACTATCCGTCGGTTTGTGGATGGAAGACAGTGATGAACTTCAACTTAATTCCCAATGCCTTTTGTAACTTCCCCCACAGTCCTGAGGTAAATTGAGGGTCTCTCTCAGATATGATCGAGATTGGCACCTCATATAGTTGTACTATCTCCTGGATATACAGGTCGGTCAAGCTCTCAAGTGACTGACTCTTCCTCATCGGTAGGAAATGTGCTGACTTAGTGAGTCTGTCAACTACTACCCAAATAGTGTCATGGTTCTTTCGGATTCGTGGTAACCTCATCACGAAATCCATAGTGATATGTTCTCATTTTCATTGAGGAATTTCCATCAACTGCATTGTTCCTCCCAGCCTTTGATGCTCAATCTTGATTTGTTGACACGTCAAGTACTTCGCAACGTATCTGGAATTATAGCAAGATTAGCATAATGCCAATCTTAAATCGATAGTAAAAACAACTTAATTAGAGCACATAAAATTTACTTGTGAATTTGTTACCTTGCAACATCACGCTTCATTCCATTTCACTAGTACCTGAGTTGTAGATCTTTAAACATCTTGGTACTGCCCAGGTGAATGGTATACTTGCTCTTATGTGCCTCTGCCAATAACTCTTCTCTGGTCTCTAGATCGCTCGACACCCATAGTCGATCCTTAAACCATATACTTCCATTCTCTTTGCATTGGAAAGCGATGTCTTCTTGCAATGCCAATGCCTCCATCTTCCCGTACTGCGAGTCTTTTTTTTGCTTAATCATGATCCGCTCTCGCAGTTCTGATCGTACCGTCAGGCTAGACAACCTAAGTATGCCTTGATCGTCGGAGAAAGGTCTCCATTCTATGAACTCAGAAATCATCTTTCATCTAAGACTTATCAGGCTAAAAAGATTTCCCCCAACCTTGCGACTAAGGGCATCAACAACAACATTTGCTTTTCCGGGATGGTACGAGATTGTAAACTCATAGTCCTTGATGAACTCGAGCCACCATCTTTATCGCATATTAAGTTTCTTCTAGGAAAACAGGTATTTCAAGCTCTTGTGATCAGTGAAGACTTCGAACTTTTCCCCATATAGAGAATGTCTCCAAACCTTCAAAGCAAAAACCACGGCCGCCAACTCTAGATCGTGAGTGGGGTAATTTCTTTCATGAGTCTTTAGTTGTCGGGATGCATAGGCAATAACATTGTCGTGTTGCATCAGCACACACCCCAGTCCGGCATGATTTTAACTACATTCAGAGGTTTGCAATATATTTGTATGAACGTCAAGATATTTGCCTGGATATGTTGCAAATCTTCGTAGTAATTTCAATTATATTTAAAGGTTCATAATATATTTGTAAGAATGTGTGGAGGCCTGCACAAACATATTATAAATCTCTTTGATGATTTTAACCATATTTTGGAGGTTTGCTACATGTTTGTGCAAATGTCACGAGGTTCACAAAAATATGTTGTGAATCTCTTTGATAATTCTAACTATATTTTAAATTTCATAACATATTTGTGAGAATGTTAAGAAATTTGCACAAATATAATATTTTTTATCATTTTTACATTGAAATTGGGGATATTTATTGGAACTCGGGTCAGGCCCGCCTTTGGTATGAAATTTGTTTTTCTTTCTTTTTTTTAGAATTACTCTGGTATGAAATTTCACAAACCATACCTGGCATCATATATTAATCGGACCCTTCAAGTCCAACCCAGATTCTAATCGGGCCTTCTAATTTATCACTAAACACTGACTCTATAGGGTTTGGTACGGGTCAGGTCATGGTCAAACCAAACCCATACCCATAAATCAAGAGGTTCCCTGTGTTTCAAGTTGGTTTTCTATGTCAATCCTGAATGCAGAAAATGATATTTATTTTTTTTAATGACGAGGAACCTCCCTAGAAATGGTGGTCACCTAAGGACACCCTTCTTCGATATTAAATCCAAGTTGAGTGCCATAACCCGCAAAAGGACACCCACCAAGCAAACGATGGGTATAATTCCAATAAAAATGGATTTATGGATTTCATGTATGGGTATCTACCATATTACATCAAGTACCACCCTAACCACTTAGGGGTGTCAACGGGACGGGTTTGGTTCGGACCCAAGTGGAACAAGACCTGGCACAAATTTTGGGTATGGTATCCGGTTTGGACTTGAGTCTAATTGAACCCAATATAAGATAAACCATACTCAGACCTGTTAAGAACTGCATAAACCAGACCCGGTCCATACAATATGTTTTTTTATCATTTTTACATTGAAAGATTGCGAGTCTTAATCGATACTCGTGTAGGGTCTGAGTCAGGTATAAAATTTCACAAACTATACCCCAAACCATGTATTAATCGGACCTTTGGATCTGGACCCAGGACTTAATTGGGTCTTCTTATTTATCACTATACTCGGACCCTATATGTATAGGGTTTGGTATGGATCAGGTCCTGCTAAACCCGACCCGTTGGCACCACTGTAACCACTGCGTGGGTTTTAGAGGAAATTGAATTTTGGTGTTTTGGACATTTTTGAAGGTTTTTCTTAAAATTATATGGGTTGTACCTATCGAGGGATTTTTTAAAGTTAAGATGTATCTGACCATATCCAATCCATTTGCAGCCTTAATACTAATCGATATTTTCGTATATCTGCAGTTTGGCGAGTATTATTATATTCACCCAGACCTGGACCAGGGTCATTGACTGCTGATGGAAAGTGAGAAAATTAGTGTCTAGACTAAAAGGACGATAATTTTTTTTTTGTTGTTTGATGATCTAGTAACAAAAAAGTATTTGTCGTCCGAACCAAAAAGGAAACCAACTAAAGGAGGACAGTAAAAACTCTTGCAGTCAACGGAAAAAAGTTTTTGTGGTGAAAAAAATTTGAGAAAATTAGTGAATTTTGGTGTTTTGGACATTTTTAAAGGTTTTTCTTAGAATTATATGGGTTGTACCCATCTTTAGGGGATTTTTTAAGTGAAGGTGTGATGAATGAACTAAGATTTTAGGATTTTGAGATGTTGAAAAAACAATTTTTGAATTATTAGAACCTGAGCGTGTAAAAAGACATATGAGACTCAGATCAGATATCCGATCATATACAATCCATTTGCAGCTCTAATACTAATCGATCTTTTCATAAATTTACAGTTTGCCTCACCGGGTGAAAAGTGAGAAAGGCAAGCCTAATTAATGAAGATCGTACACATTTCTCTCCATTGAAGGGACAGCTCTCGCTCTATCAGTCAACTACCCAACAATGCTCACTGCTCATGTCTTGTTCATGTTTGACTTGTAAAGACTTCAGTTACGTTAAAACTCGGCTTACTCATCCAAGTTTTGTACATTGGTGAGTTCTACTGGTTTTTGACTCGGTTATTGAACTATTGGGTCGGAATCAACCGAGTCACCAATATAAGCGATATTTTGAAAATATCATGAGAAATGTTGATATTTTAAGGTAACCGATATTAAAGGTAATATCATGATATTTTCAAAATATCATCATAAGAAGAAATATCAGTATATTATCTGGATATTTTTCGGAAAACTCTTTTTTTATTTTAAATCCTTTAAATTATGTTTTTTTTATATTTTTTGAAAAAAAAAATAATGCAAAACTTATTATTTTCTTAACTTTTTTTGTTGTTATTTATATTTTTTTAATTTTTTAAACTCCCAAAAAATTTCAACTTTTAAAAATCTCACCGAGAAATATCTGCTCGCCTAACCCGTTTATTAAAGGGGTTGGCGGGTTGGCCTACCCCTAACGCGAACACGACCCGTTTAATAAACGGGTAGGCAGGTCAACCCGTTTACGACACGAACCCATTTAAGACAAACCCTACCCCGGCTAAGAAGCAGGTCGGGTCAGATTTTGCCACCCCTAGGTATAGGTGACTATGGTTTGAAGTTATCTAACATTTTTAGCTCAAATCAGAGAAGAGTTCATATTGTGCCCAAGTACAAGCACACTGCTACTAGTAAAACTGATGCTAAAGCAGAGCAGCTTGTCTCAAATCAAGGGGAGTTTGAAATGTTCTAATGTATGCGGTACTTTCTAATCAACAATAAGATCCTTGTGAATTATCCTCATGGAGCTTCTCATGGTCATTATTGCACCATTTTTTTATGGTTTTTATGCACTTCTTCAATAAAAAAATTCTAACTGTGAAAATATAAACTCTAATTTCAAGTTATACTAAGAAGCGAGAATTCTTCAAAATACTTTGAAAATAAAGCAAACAAACAGCAATGGTGTGATTATGTCGCAACTTGATAATAGGGCTGGTAAACGAGTTGAATGTATTGAAAACGGGGTGTTCAACCTCCCCTCATTCTTGTGGTGTGCTTAAGCTCATGGTGAGCCTGAGTTAAACAAGCTGAGCTCGAGTTGGCTCATTAACCAACAATTTTTAAAATTGAAAAATAATTAAAATTGTACTCTAAACCCACTGGCCAATGCTCAAACTGGCCCATTTACAAAATTAATACATTTTTAAAATATGTAAGCAGTGGGATTTATACTCTTGAACTTATTGTTTAACCATCTGCACTCTAAAATGCAAAATACATTCCAGATATATTTATTAGTAGCGACCAGGTTTTCGTGCTGGGTGCAGTTTGTTTGGGTTATAAATCCTAAAAAAGAGTAAATGGTGGACAGATACAGACAGAACTAACAATGTGCTGAAGAATGCCATTGAATATACGGATGTAACGCGTTCCCTAAGTGGTGGATGATGTTAATTGTCATCTTATCCTCATATTCCTGAAAATTGTAATTGCATTTATTGAATCCTGATCAAGTAAAATAAATATAATATTGTTGAAAGCAATATTGATATTTAAATAAAATCATGATATATTCGGTAACCATTTTGAGTGCTTTGTTTTTATATGTTTAGTTTTATATAAATTATGAAAGAGAAAAGGAAATAATTTTTTTGTTACTAACTAAGGGCTTCTATTTAGAACAAAGGTGATGATTTGAAATGTAGGAAGACACAAGGACATCAAGTTTGTATTAATATGGTTTCATGTAATAGTGAAGACATAATTAGTATAACAAACGGATCGCATAATGGTGAATCATGCCACATCTTAATCTGAATCTCAAATTCAAAGTGTTGATCTGATCCGAATCCAGCGAGGTAGGGTTGAATTCAGATTGAAAAAAATATGTGGTACTACTCGATCAGGTAAATAAATGTTAAAAACAAGCTCTTTACATGTAGGATTGCATTTTGATCCGAAACCAACATTAATGATCAGAACCCGATCTGGATCCAAAAACAATTTAATTTGACATATGTGATCCAATTGCACATTCAGATCTTACTTTAAGGATCCAAGTCTGACATTAGCATGTTGGGTTCAGGTTGATATTCAGCTCTATCCAACCTGTTTTTCTCTCTATCAAGGGTAGAGGTGTCATTCTTTGGTTAAAACCTTTTTAGTGTTTTCATTCTTGGTTAAAAAAACTGAGGTATGATCCTTGTGGAGATTAGAACCCCAGACAACTATGTTATGATAGTGCCCCTCACAGTCTAGCTATCTCTTTTGACATTGAACCATCCCAACTTAATTTCTCCACGTTCTAGTGGTGAACTAAAATACAACTATATTGGTCATGTATAGTTAGAAAAAAAAATCATAATAAGAATTTCATACAATGTCGTGAATGACCCTCACTTTTATTAGAAATACCATAGCTAACTACAAGTTAGAAAATATAACGAACAAGGCTAATTTATTGTTTACTCGATACATTTTTCCTTTGTCACCTACAAATTTAGGCACTTAATTTTTCTTGCGATAACTTACACGAGGACCAATTTTTTTCAGGCAATAATTACATGGCGCCTGATTTTTCAGGCGACAATTACATGACAACGGTGTCTAATTTGTTGGGTGACAAAAGAGACAACAAAAATCAAGGTCAATTTGAGTAGTAAATTGGAATGGTGCCAAAAGTGACCATCTACGTAATTTCTGGTAAGATTTTTTAGGGAGTTAACAGAGTTTAAAACCAGACTTTTGATGAGTACATGTACGACTCACAATATAAATCATCAAGGATGTAAACATGTGGGATTGGGTTCATATATAGGCCATACTACATCCTCCATGAGTAACCGGATATGACTTAATAGACTTTGGATCGGAATTCGGATGAGAAAACCGATATACTTCTGAAAAAATGTAGTACTTTTAGAATATCGTCTATGTATAGGATCACGATTTGGTGATGATATTAACATGACATTAAGATTTGTTTGTATTTGTATTATTCGTTTATATGATTATAAAGTTTCTATATTCTCAAATATCATATATGCCTATATTTTCTTGTGTTTATCTTGGGAAAAATAAAATGCATCTAATTTATCGTGAAATTCTCCCTTCCACGATATGAGACTTGTGACATTTGGTAATTCCTGACCAAAACTAATCAAAGATGAGCATTTTTTTTATTGTTATGTTTTTGTTATTGAAAACCACAACCTCAACGAAGCACGTGATAAAGAGTGGAAGAAATAAGAGAAGATGAAAAAAAACTATAATACTGAGATACAAAGCTCTCAAAACCCTAATCTCTGATACACTAGAAAAACTCTCATACTCAACTTTGAAAGGAGGATGCTATATATATTTGCTACAGTAGCAAATGGGACGAATCAATAAAAATCACTAAACCCAGACCCTATAGTAATGAGAGCATGCACTGATGTGTATAGGCTAACTTATTGAGATCATATAATTGACATGAACAAGTACACTTGATGGGGATATGCATATTCATGGATATGTACACTCAAAGCAAACATGCATTGATTTGAATAAGCCTACAATGAAAATATGCAATTGACATATTTATGCATAGTGAATGAAAGCATACAATGGATTGAATAGGTGCATTACATGAAAGCATGCATGTGTCCCTATCATGTGAATTGAGTAGAAAAATGCTTATAAATATTCTTGTTTCACACGCATAGTTGAAATATGCAAATATGAATGTGTACTTAGAAAGCATGTAATTTATTTTTATACGTGGCATGTTGTTATGGTTTTTGCGTATGGTACATCGATGATCGAAATAAATCATCGTGAGTTTGGTGAGCCTCAAGCTTTAGTTTGCTCTTTCTTTAATCATTTTAAATGCATCGTAAAAATCATATTTATTTTTATTGCAATGTAATGCACTGTTCTATGTGTTTTCCACGGGCAGGAGTCTCGTGATTACTCTTGTAGGGGTAAATGCGAGTTTTTGCGTTTGCTTTTGCATGTTGAATTGTAAAACTTAATAATTCGTATTTAATAAAAAGATAATGAATAAGAGCAGTGTAATATACATTCTGAGATCTCTCATCAAAAGAATGAGCATCTTGGAGATTCGGTTTTGGAAAACCACAAGGATACAAAAACTTTGTATGCATTATTGTTTACCCCTCAACTCGATATTGAGGTTCTTTTTTTTTACCACGGTTTTAGGAAGAGTCTGCCACTTGACCTGGGGGTGGTGTGTTAGACACATGTGTTATTTTAATATACCAAGAAAGTAATACTATTAGATGTGGAGGTCCTTAGTGCTTCGAAATTAGATGTAGAGGTCTAATATTTCAAAGGTGATTCAGTCGAGGGCTAAGTTTGGAACTCAGTAATAAAATACAACTTGTGTGTTAAGTTACCCTGAAAACCTTACTTGACCTCGAAAAATTATACTTGTTTGGTGTATCCGCGGGCAATAGTAGTTAAAAAGAGAAACTTAAATTGTGTGCATTTAATAGGGACATGCATATGAAAGAAAAACTATAAAGAAAGATAATAATTTACTCATACATTGTACTGAAATCATGCATATTCCTGCTATGCATTAGATCATACATGTTTGCTTGTTTCTTTAACTGTTAAATGTTGGTAAATGTATAATATTGTTCTCTAAAGCTTGTTAAATTATTGTATTGCTTAAATTGCGACCCTTGTTACTTATTAAATATTTTATCATGCTTAATAATTGTCTTGATTGCATGAATACTTAATTAAATTATGTATTTGTCATAGTTGCATTTCTCTAAGTTATTGCATGAATTTCTTTTTGTATTCTTTATGCTTATTTATTTCATTAGAGGGATTCGTACGTAAAATTTTTTGAATTTCTAACACTCTTTTTTTGTGGTTTTTCACAGTTGCAGGAGATCAGTGAAGCGATTGACTTCTGAAAGAGCTACGAGTGTCACATTTTTGCTAGACAATTCACAGATGAAAAGCGTGACTCTGCTTTCTTTGCATTTTATTTACTTTAAATTGTTATTGCATTCTAAAAATTTTTTATGTGATTATCTCGAGACTATCATTAATTATTAAATAAAAGTTTGTTTTGGTTTGACACGGATGATAAAGGTAAAGATTCTTGTGGTTGGTTTTTTTATCCAATTGAAAATTGAACTATAAAGGCCCCGTGTCTCTGAGTCTCTAGGATGATTTTCGCAAATTGATTTAAAACAAAAATCTACATTTTCAAGGGGTGTGAGTTAGGGTCATTACATGTAACCTGTCAAGTTCATCCTCGACTATGTACTCTTGCTTGAACCTCAATTTGGTCACCTTGTGTTTGATGCACTGTCACCAATATTGGTAATATTTTGAAAATATCATGAGAAATATGAATATTTTAAGGTAGCCGATATCATAAAGGTAATATCATGATATCTTCATAATATCATCAGAAGACAAAATATTGCGATATTATCATGATATTTTTGAGAAAATTCTTTTTCTTTTAGTTTGCATTTCTTATTTTTGTTTCTTTTATATTTTAAATCCTTTAAAACATGTTTTTGTATATTTTTTGGAGAAAAATAATGCAAGACTTATTATTTTTTAGCTTTTTTGTTGTTATTATATATATATATATATATATATATATATATATATATATATATATACTCTCTTAAAATTTTCAACTTTTGAAAATCTCTCTTGAGAAATATTCTCACCGAGATAATACGTTGAACGATACAGGTGACTATGGTTTGAAGTTGTTTAACATTTTTAGCTCAAATCAGAGTTCATATTTGAGCCCAAGTGCAAGCACACTGCTACAAGTAAAACGGATGCTAAAGCCGAGCAGGTTGTCTCAAATCAAGGGGAGTTTGAAATGTTCTAAGGTACCCGGTACTTTCAAACCAACAAGAAGATCCTTGTGAATTATCCTCATGGTCATTATTGTAGCACCAATTTTTTGTGGTTTCTATGCACTTCAACAAAAAAAAATAACTGTGAAAATTTAAACACTAATTTCAAACAAATAACAATGGTGTGATTATGTCACAAGTTCATGAAAGGACTGGTAAACAAGCTGAATGAACTGAAAAGAGGGCGTTCAAGCTCCGGTCATTCTTGTGGTGAGCTTGAGCTCATGGTGAGCCTGAGTTAAACAAGCTGAGCTGGAGTTGGCTCGTTAACCAACACTTTTTAAATTGTACTCTAAACCGACTGACCCATGCTCAAACTAGCCCATTTACAAAATAAATACATTTTTAAATCTGTAAGCAGTGGGATTTGTACTCTTCATGAACTTATTGTTTAACCATCTGCACTCTACGTTGCAAAATACATGCAAAATATTTTTATTACTAGCGACCATGTCTTCCTGCCGGGTGCGGTGTCTTCTGATTATAAATCCAAAAAAAAAAAAAAGTTAATGGTGGAAAGATACATACATATTCATGAAAATAGTGATTGCCCCTGAATATACGGATGTAACGCGTTCCTTAAGCGGTGGATGATGTTAATTGCCATCTTATCCTCATATTCATGAAAATAGTGATTGCATTTATTTAATCCTGTTCAAGTAAAATAAATATAATATTGTTGAAAGCAATATTGATATTTAAAGAAAATCATGATATATTCGGTAACCATTTTGAGTGCTTTGTTTTTATACTTTTAGTTTTATATAAATTATGAAAAAGAAAAGGAAATAATTTTTGTTATCAAGTAAGAGAAGGTGATGATTTGACACACACGTAGAAAGGCACAAGGACATCAAGTTTGTATTAATATGGTTTCTCATGTAATAGTGAAGCCATAATTAGTATTACAAACGGATCGCATAATGGTGAATCATGTCACATCCTAATCTGAATCTGAAATTCAAACTGTTGATCTGATCTGAATCCAACGAGGTAGGGTTGAATTCAGATTGAAAAAAATATGTGGTACTACTCGATCAGGTAAACAAATGTTAAAAACAAGTTTCTTACATGTAGATGGATTGAATTTTGAACAGAATCCAACAGTGATCAGAACCCGATTTGGATCCAAAAACAATTTAATTTGACATATATGAATGTGATCCAAATGCACATTCAGATCTTACTTTAAGGATCCAAATATGACATTAGCATGTTGGTTTCAGGTTGATATTCAGCTCTATCCAACTTGTTCGCTCCTTATCAAGTGTAGAGGTGTCAATGGATCAGGTTTGGTTTGGACCCAGGTGGAACCAGACCCAAACTCGATTTGAGATTATGGTATGGGACCTGGGTCTAATCGGATCCACCATAAGAGAAACCATACCCAAGATCCTATAAGGATTACACGAACCATACCTGATAAAATAATATTTTTTATCATTTTTACATTGAAATTGAGGATATTAATTGGAACTCAGGTCAAGCCCGCCTCTGGTATAAAATTTCTTGTTTTTTTTTTTTTGAGAATTGCTCTGGTATGAAATTTCACAAACCATACCCGGCTTCATATATTAATCGGACCCTTCAGGTCCAACCCAGATACTAATTGGGCCTTCTTATTTATCACTAAACCCTGACCTTATAAGGTTTGGACCCAAACCCATAAATCAAGAGGTTCCTGTGTTTTAATTTAGGACATGCTAAATAACCAAGTTGGTTTTCTATGTCAATCCTAAATGCAGAAAATGATATTTATGTTTTTTAATGACGAGCAACCTGCCTAGAAATGGGGGTCTCTTATGGACCCCCTTCGTAGTTATTAAACCCAAGCTGAGTGCCTTAACCCGCAAAGGACAACCACTAAGCAAGCCACAGGTATAATTCCATTAAAAATCGATTTCATGTATGGGTTTCCACCGTAACCACTTAGGGGTGTCAACGGGTCAGGTTTGGTTCGGACCCAGGTAGAACCAGATCTGACCCCAAATTTCGGGTATGATATCGGGTCTGGACTTGAGTCTAATTGAACCCAATATAAGAGAAATCATACCTAGACCCGTTAAGAACTACATGAACCAGACCCGAGCCATACCTAATTTTTTTATGATTTTCACATTAAAAAATCACAGGTCTTAATCGGAAGTAAAAAAATTCACAAACTATACCCCAGACCATGTATTAATCGGACATTTGGGTATCGGGTCTTCTTATTTATCACCATACTCAGACCCTATAGGGTTTGGTATGGATCGGGTCCTCATAAATCCGACCCGTTGACACCCCTATAACCACTGTGAGGGTTTTACAGAAAATTGGGTGTGCCTGTCCTGCAAGGTAAACTTTGGGTGGAGTCACCAACACCCAAGCTCTCACTAAGCCCACCACTTAAAGGCAGTGAGAGACCGAGAGTCCAACGGACTGTGAGAGATCGAGAGGACCGAACATGGAGTGGGGGTCGCCGACGTTGGGTGGTCGGAATACGGCAAGCAGGAGAGAAGACTCACCCGAGAGAAAGGGCTGACAAGGGGGAACGACCGAGGGAGGAGAACGGGAGGTGGCCGATGAGGTTTTTCGAGGGAGTTGTCGGTGGGTCACCAAAGAGCAGGGCTGGAGATGGCGAGCAACGCGGCGACAATCGACAGAAGCGGGGGGAGAGAGAGAGAGAGCCGGTTCGCAGATTTAATTCTGTGCCCTTGATGAGTCGTTTACATCAAAAATTTGAGACAAAAAATTTTTATCTTAAAATCAATTGCTAAATAGCGATAGAAAAATTTTGTCTCAAAATCCATCAATTATGAATGTAAAAAATAATATTTAATTTGTTTAAAAAAAAAGGTCACTTAAGGCAATAATTTAGACAAGCAGTTAATTTTTTATGCAAAAGCAATGATGAAATCATTGGAAAAAATTGATAGATTTGTCATATTTCCAGTCTGGGTAGATTACTTTTGTGAGAAGTTTTTTTGAGTTGTTCAACTCACAAAATGGGAATGAAATGATGCCAACAGTGTCATATCATTTTTGTCATGTACGTGTGGTCAAGGCTGTCATTGATAAAGATATGAACCGAATTATTGATGTGCATGATCCGGCTTGTCTTGAAGGATGGGATATGAACCAATTGCAATAATGTCTCCTGGGAACACCTTGATTTGGATGCCAGGAAAGCTGGCCTTTTGGTCTAGTGGGCGAAAAAAACATAAATGTGAATTGGTTGCATATGAACACTGAGATTTTTTCAAAGTTTCGAAAGTCACCATGCCTTTATAAAAAAAATGTCCCGATGACATTCGGTGAACCTTCTCATGTTCGTACAAATATGTTGTGAACCGCTTAAAAATCATCGAAAAGATTTACAACATAATTGTAAGAACGTTATCCTGCATAAATATCATGTGATTTTTTTTAGTTTGATTTTAACAATATTTAGAGGTTTGCAACAAATTTGTGTGATCATGAAAAAAATCTCATAAATGTGGTCTTAGGTATTTTAAGCATAGTCGGAGGTTCACAACATATTTTTGCAAACGTGAAGATGTTTGCACAAATATATTGTTTTTTTCAATGATTTTAACAATATTTGAAAGTTAACAACATATTTGTGTTAACAGGACGCTCATACAAGTACATTGTGAATCTCTTCATTGATTTTTAACCACATTCAGAAGGGTCAAACACGACCCATACATATAAATCAAGAGGTTCCCTGTGTTTTTAATTTAGGACATGGTAAATAACAAAGTTGGTTTTCAATGTCGATCCTGAATGCAGAAAATGATATTTAATTTTATTAATGACGAGGAACCTGCCTAGAAAAAGGGGTCACTTAAGGATACCCTACTTAGATATTAAACCCAAGGTGAGTGCCTTAACCGCAAAGGACACCCACCAGGCACACGACGGGTATAATTCCAATAAAAATGGATTTATGGATTTCATGTATGGGTTTCCACCCTATTACATCAAGTACCACCCTAACCCACTTAGGGGTGTCAACGGGAGGGGTTTGGTTCGGACCCAAGTGAAACCAGACTTGGCTCCAAATTTTGGGTATGGTATCGGGTCTGGACTTGAGTCTAATTGAACCCAATATAAGATAAACCATACTCGGACCTGTTAAGAACTACATAAACCAGACCTGGGCCATACAGTATTTTTTTTATCATTTTTACATTGAAAAATTGTGGGTCTTAAACGGAACTCTGGTTTGGGCCGAATCTGGTATAAAATTTCACAAACTATACCCCAGACCATGTATTAATATCGGACCTTTGGATTCAGACCCATGACTTAATCGGGTCTTCTTATTTATCACCATACTCGAACCCTATACCCATAGGGTTTGGTATGGATCGGGTCCTGCTATATCCGATCCGTTGACACCCTACAGGAAATTATATTTGATACCATCTGCATCGTAACTTCATCACAGGTTTATTTATAGAAAATAAATAAGGGTCATTGTAAAGTGGGTCCCATGTCATGGTACAATGACGTCCATGCCATGGATATGCATCAAACTGTTTATACTATACGTCGCCCAAGGGTCGGACAGTGACTTTTTTCGCGAGCGTGAATCGGGTCACTTAATGGCCCTGTCCTGCAAGGTAAACTTTAGGTCGACAACCAGCCTTTTTTTTTACCAATCGGGGCTCTGCTTGGTAAGAGGAGCTAGCGTACGTTACCTTCTGTTGGGACGTTGTAACTTCAAATCCCAATGGTTTGAATCTTAAAATGCAAGATGTATGTAGGGATAGAGGATAAGGATGAGCCTTAGGCCTATTTGGATATTCAGGGTAACATTGTGCAAAAAGTTTTTGCCGTCGTATAGTAGATGGGAAATCATTTTGCCGCTCGGATCAAAAGAGAGAAAAACCAAAGGGCAGACCAAAAGAGAAATGGTTGAAAGAGGACGGCAAAAACTTTTGTCATCCGGTGATTAGATGGCAACAAGGTTTTACTGTCTTGCTAGTGTGTGTGTGATTTCACTATTAGGTTCTAAAACATTATGTTTGCTTTTGTTTGCATATGTCTTGCATCTGCACTCATGGTATGTTTTGCAATAATGGCTCTGTGTCTGTAACTCTATGTGGATGTCCACGTGCATGATAAAATGGGTGAAGGTTTATATGTTTTCTCTGTAACCTTTGGGTAGGATATAAGACCCTAGTCTCACCCAAGTTTCAATTAAGACCCACAAATTTTCTGTGTAAATATGATAAAAAAATAATACTTTACCAGTTCTGGTTCATGTAGTTTTTATCGGGTCCGAGTATGATTTTTCTTATAATAGACCCGATTAAACCTGAGTCCAAACCCAATACCATACTCAAAAATCTAGTCAAGTCTGATTTCACCTAAGAGGCATGAACAAAAAAGGTGGTCCACCGTTTGCTCTGTTTTTTTTAACAAAAACAACATTTACTGGGCATTGACAACCCAAGAGACGATAATGAGTGAGCAAACAGTGGTAGTGGCCCTTGAACAACATGACTTTAGGAGGGTGTATCATGAATTTTTGCATCAAACAAATTTAAGGGTTAGAGAGATCCTTTACAATCACCCATCCCATTTGGCCAGGCAAGCAGCATTGCGATCCCAAGGAAGCTTGACTCCCAAGCACCATTCCTCTCTAGTTCTCCATACCTTATTCCAAACCACTAAGTGAATGTGAGTATTGAAAGGTGTATCGTACCATAGAAAGTTCTTCATGATTCTTTTTATTTTCCATATCACCAAAACAGGAATAAAGAAGCATGACATCCATTAGATAGGGAAGATGCCAAGATGGATTTAATAAGCACTAACCTTCCTGCTACTCCAATTTTCAAGCCTGTTTCAAAACTTTTTTAAGAGTGGCTCACACAAGGATGCACTAAGCCGTCGTTTAAAGAAAGGCAAGCCCAAATACTTGATAGGAAGTTGAGCCTTTTGCCAATTACAACTGAACCCACTTCGATGCATCTGATTTTGAAAAATGTTAAAGGGAATGAAAACCATGGTTTTAAAACCCGATGACTTGTCACTTGGCTCGTTTTGAGTGACTCATCACTTGGTGATTCGGCCAGGTCATGTTAAATTTTTTTATTTTATATGATATATATATATATATATCATGTATATTTTATAGTATCTTATCAATATATTATATATAATATGCATTATATGATAGTTTTTTTATAATATTTTAATATATAATATTATTAATGCATGTTACAAATCTTCTCATCTTACAGTTACATGATTTCATACTCATATAAATACGTTTATTTTTCTTTACTTTGTAAAAATTCTCCTCAATTATTTTAATCATATTCGAAGGTTCGTAGTGTGCGATCGTGAAAAGGTCAACCCAAATATGTGGCAAATCTCCTTGGTGATTTCAACCATATTTGAAAGTTTGCAATATATTTATGTGAATGTTGTGAATCTTTTTAGTTTGATTTTAACCATATTTGGAGGTTCTCAACGTATTTGTGCAAATGTCACGAGGTTCGTACAAATATGTTGTGAATCTCTTTGATAATTCTAACTAGATTTAAAATTTCATAACATATTTGTGGGAATGTTAAAAAATTTGCACAAATATGCTCTGAAGAGAAAAGTTGTCTTAAAAAAAACAAAAATCGATGGTTTCAGACATGATGGAGATTTCGGTATATATTTAGGTTTTGCACAGTGTTATTTATATAGGGCAATATGATCATTTTTTATTTTATTATTTTGATGAAAGTTTTTGTGTTTTTTTTTTTGCTAGAAACCATGCTGCTTGATTTTTTTTGGAGACAATATACATGACATTTTGATTTTTTTAGGCAATAATTTAGACAAGTGGCTAATTTTTTAATCAAAAGAAATGATGAAATCATTGAAAAAAAATGTTGATTTGTCATTTTTTGAGTCTTGGTAGGCTACTTTTGTGAGAAGTTTTTTTGACTTGTTCAACTCACAAAATTGGAACGAAATGATGCCAATAGTGTAATGTCCTTTTTGTCATGTACGTGTGGACAAGTCTGTCATTGATAAAGATATGGACCGAATTATTGATGTGCACGATCTTGCTTGACTTGAATGATGGACCAATTGCAATAAAGTCTTCTCATGTTCGTACAAATATGCTGTGAATCTCTAAATATGGTTAAAATCATCAAAAAGATTTACCACACATTTGTATGAACGTTATCTTGCGTGAAAATCTCTCCGATAAATATCCTTACCAAGATAATACTTGAACATCATAGGTGACTATGGTTTAAAGTTATCCATAATTTTTTAGGTCAAATCAGAGACGAGTTCATATTGTGCCCAAGTACAGGCACACTTCTACTAGTAAAACTGATGGTAAAGCCGAGTAGGTTGTCTCAAATCAAGGGGAGTTTGAAATGTTCTAGTGTATGCGGTACTTTCTAATCAACAAGTAGATCCTTGTGAATTATCCTCATGGAGCTTCTCATGGTCATTATTGCACCAATTTTTTTATGGTTTTTATACACTTCTTCAATAAAAAATTCTAATAACTGTGAAAATTTAAACTCTAATTTCAAGTTATACTAAGAAGCGAGAATTCTTCAAAATACATTGAAACTAAAGCAAACAAATAGCAACGGTGTGATCATGTGGCAACTTGATAATAGGGCTTGTAAACAAGCTGAATGAACTGAAAAGAGGGTGTTTCAAGCTCTGCTCATTCTTGTGGTGAGCTCATGTTGAGCCTGAGTTAAACAAGCTGAGCTCGAGTCAGCTCATTAACCAAGACTTTTTAAAATTGAAAAATAATAGAAATTATACTTTAAACCGACTGGCGCGTGCTCAAACTGGCCAATTTACAAAATAAATACAGTTTTAAATCTGTAAGTGGGAATTATACTCTTGAACTTATTGTTTAACCATCTGCACTCTACGTTGCAAGATATATTTATTACCAGCGACCAGGTTTCCGTGCTGGGTGCGGTTTCTTCAGGTTATAAATCCGAAAAAAAGAGTTAATGGTGGGAAGATACCAACAGAACTGACAATGTGCTGAAGAATGTCATTGAATATACGGATGTAACGTGTTCCCTATGTGGTGGATGATGTTATTTGTCATCTTATCCTCATATTCCTGAAAATAGTGATCGCATTTATTGATTCCTGATCAAGTAAAATAAATATAATATTGTTGAAAGCAATATTGATATTTAAAAAAAATCATGATATATTCGGTTACCATTTTGAGTGCTTTGTTTTTATATTTTTAGTTTTATATAAATTATGAAAAAGAAAAGGAAATATTTTTTTGTTACTAACTTAGGGCTTCTATTTAGAACAAAGTTGATGATTTGAAATGCAGGACGACACAAGGACATCAAGTTTGTATTAATATGGTTTCATGTAATAGTGAAACCATAATTAGTATTACAAACTGATCGCATAATGGTGAATTATGTCACATCCTAATCTGAATCTCAAATTCAAACTGTTGATCTGATCTGAATCCATTGAGATAGGGTTGAATTCAGATTGAAAAAATATGTGGTACTACTCGATTAGGTAAATAAATGTTAAAAACAAGCTCTTTACATGCAGGATTGCATTTTGATCCGAATCCAACATTGATCAGAACCCAATTTGGATCCAAAAACAATTTAATTTGACATATGTGATTGTGATCCAAATGCACATTCAGAACTTACTTTAAGGATCCAAGTCTGACATTAGCATGTTGGGTTCATGTTGATATTCAGCTCTATCCAACATGTTTTTCTCTCTATCAAGGGTAGAGGTGTCAATGGATCAGGTTTGACTCAGACCATGGTGAAACCAAACCCAAACTAGATTTGAGATTATGCTACCGAACTTGGGTCTAATCGGATCCACCATAAGAGAAACCATATCCAGGATCCTATAAAGATTACATGAACCATATCTTATAAAATAATATTTTTTATCATTTTTACATTGAAATTGGGGATATTAATTGGAACTCGGATCAGACCAGACACTACAACAAAGCAGTAGATTAGCGACGACCACATTCCGTTGCTAATCCGTCGCTAACAGGCGTAGCGACGTATTAGCGATGACGAGGCGACGGTATGCTTACGTCACGAATTTTTCGACGCTAACTGGCGACGGATTTATTCCGTCGCCAGGTCCGTCGCTAATTGCGACGGACTAACGAGCGCTGTATTCCGTCGCCAATCCGCCGGTACTAAACGGCGACCACGGCTTGGCGACGGATTTACGTCCGTTGCTAGGCCGTCGCTAGATTTATATGAATAGCGACGGATGGTTCCGTCGCTAATCCGTCGCAAACACGAAAAAAAATTAAAAAAAATTTATTTGAAAATTAAATACCGAGAACGGTACAATTTATATTTTCTGTAAATAAAAAACAAACCACACAAAAATTTGCATATAAAAAGAATCTACAACAATTAATCGTTCCACCTTAAAATTAACAAGTTTAATTATTTACAATTCAACAATTACAATTAGGAAACATAAAAAAATAGAACTTCTTCAACACAGTTCTCTAATCATCGCCAAGATTTTTTGCGTCTTCTTGTTCATTGCCTTTATCTGTCCCTTCAGCACCGCTACGCTGATTATCGCTAGCAGCCTACACAAGAAAAGAACAGTCAGTATTGATAAACAAAATATAATGAAATAAATTACACACTATATGTGATTCTATCATGTGCTCATGTGTGTTCTAAGGCAATAAAAAAACTCTATATGTGATTCTATCATGCTCATATGTGCTCTAAGGCAGGCAAAAAGTTATATATGTGATTCTATCATGCTCATATGTGTGCTAAGGCAGTCAAAAAATTGAATATGTGATTATAGCATGTTCATATGTGTTCTAAGGCAGCTAGAAAAACTCTATATGTGATTCTACCATGCTCAGATGTGCTTTGAGGCAGGCAAAAAACTATATATGTGATTCGATCATGCTCGTATGTGTGCTAAGGCAGTCAAAAAATTGAATATGTGATTATAGCATGCTCATATGTGCTCTAAGGCAGGCAAAGCAAAAAAATTTATATGTGATTCTATCATAAATGATATATGTTCTAAGGCAGTAAAAAAATTCTATATGTGATTTGTGCATGCTCATATGTGTTTTAAGGTAGTCAAAAAACTGAATATGTGATTATAACATGCTCATATGTGTTCTTAGGCAGTCAAAAAACTGAATATGTGATTATAGCATGCTCATATGTGCTCTAAGGCAGGCAAAAAAACTATATATGTGATTATAGCATGCTCATATGTGCTCTAAGGCAATAAAAAAACTCTATATGTTATTATAGCATGCTCATATGTGCTCTAAGGCAATAAAAAAACTCTATATGTGATTCTATCATGCTCATATGTGTGCTAAGGCAGTCAAAAAACTGAATATGTGATTATAACATGCTCATATGTGTTCTTAGGCAGTCAAAAAACTGAATATGTGATTATAGCATGCTCATATGTGTTCTAAGGCAGTCAAAAAAACTTTATATGTGATTCTATCATGCTCATATGTGTTCTTAGGCAGTCAAAAAACTGAATATGTGATTATAGCATGCTCATATGTGCTCTAAGGCAGGCAAAAAAATTTATATGTGATTATAGCATGCTCATATGTGCTCTAAGGCAATAAAAAAACTCTATATGTTATTATAACATGCTCATATGTACTCTAAGGCAATAAAAACACTCTATATGTGATTCTATCATGCTCATATGTGTGCTAAGGCAGTCAAAAAACTGAATTTGTGATTATAAGATGCTCATATGTGTTCTTAGGCAGTCAAAAAACTGAATATGTGATTATAGCATGCTCATATGTGTTCTAAGGCAGTCAAAAAAACTTTATATGTGATTCTATCATGCTCATATGTGTTCTTAGGCAGTCAAAAAACTGAATATGTGATTATAGCATGCTCATATGTGCTCTAAGGCAGGCAAAAAAATTTATATGTGATTATAGCATGCTCATATGTGCTCTAAGGCAATAAAAAAACTCTATATGTTGTTATAGCATGCTCATATGTGCTCTAAGGCAGGCAAAAAACTCTATATGTGATTCTATCATGCTCATATGTGCTCTAAGGAAGGCAAAAAGTTATATATGTGATTCGATTATGCTCATATGTGTTCTAAGGCAGACAAAAAACTGAATATGTGATTATACCTGAGAGGGACCTGGAATCGAAGATCCCCTGTTCAGAACAAGATTGTTGATCTCATTTCGGAGAAAGGGGCGACGGTGTCATGGAAGTAGTTATTCAGTGATTCTGTAACGATCTGGCGTACATCATCACCGGAAAGAATAGTCTGCTGCTTGGAGCTTATGTCGGCGCAAGAAGTCGGTGAGCCGTAACTGGAAGAAGCAATAACTGGTGAAGTGTTCATATTACTCCCAAACTCGAACACACGACCTTTTTTGGGTTCACCTGCTGCAGTCACCCATGCTGTAGGATCAAATGATGGATGCTGAGTAGCGTCATCGCCATATCGCTCTATCATCTGTGGCTCATATGCCTCCTACAAAATAATGTTTAAAGTATTCATTAATAATTAATGATAACATTATGATAACTTGCATATATATTGCAACGATTATTAATAGAATAAATACATACCGTTGTCGTTCTCGCCTTCTCTGATACGAAGACACCCGTGGTCTTCCGTTTATGTGTTTCAACAAACACATCCTTATATGGTACACTGCCTCCTTTTTCTGCTTCCTGCGAAGTTAAATGACAAAAGATTTAGTACACAAGTTTGCAACAATACTTATAAAATTAATATTATATATTGATGAGTTACCATTTTCTTCAGGTGGCTCCCAAATGTCTTAGATCCACCTGTGTGTAGATGGGCTTCGGGCATCTTCGATCGATTTTGTGCAGCCTTCGCAGAGCGATTTCTAAATGCATCTCCCGCCCACTTATCGCACATTTCATCCCAGTAATCTCTCCTGATAGTAATAGGGCCATGGCCCTTCCACAGTAATGGACCATCTACTACGCCAGATGTTTTTTTTGCTGCAGTCTTCATAGTGTGCAGCATGTCTGCAAATCGATTGGCAACCACCTTCTGCCACACCTTCCTTGCATCATTTTCTTCCACGGTAGTTGCGAAGCGATTCGAAGCCTACAAATATTTTCAGAAAGTTAGTAGACATTACTTAAATAAATTAAATATGAAACACATTAACTATGAGGAACAACTGTATACCGTGAATGAGGACCACAATCTGTCTAACACCTCCTTTGGGTACTCTTTCCATTGAGCAACCGGTCCTGGTAGATGTTGAAGAAGTGAATTTCTAATCTCCCGTACTACTTCTTGTGGCTCAAACCTCGTGCTGCATATGAATTGTTACACAGTAAATATCAATATAAAATATTTATAAGATATGCAATAATTGAAAACAAAATACTTACGGTCGATTATCGATATACACTATTCGAATGAGTCTTCTTGTGCCAGACTGAGAAGACCCTGCTTCCTGTGTTGGCTCCTGACTTGTGTGATCAACTGGTGTAGGTGGGTCATCTATAGGCGAAACATCATCTGTAAAAAAATACGTTAGAAGTTCTCAGAATGCGCATTTGAACTAATCAAGCATCCAATTAGTTAATCAATATACCTATCACAGGAGCCCGTGAAGATAAAGGTTGGGCCTGGCTACTACTGGATGAGCGACCACTGTAACCTCCACGAACCATATTGTAACAAATAACATATGTCATACAATGCATTCAAATAATTCACATCAAGTATTACAATACATTCAAGTCATTCGCATCAAGTATTATAATAATTCAAATCATTCATATCAGGTACTGCAATGCATTTAAGTCATTCACATCAAGCATTGCAATGCATTCAAATCATTCGCATCAAGTATTACAATGCATTCAAATAATTCAAATCATTCACATCAAGTATTGCAATAATTCAAATCATTCGTTGCATAAATTATAATACATTCAAATAATTTAAATCATTCACATCAAGTATTGCAATGCATTCGAATCATTCGTATCAAGTATTACAATACATTCAAATAATTCAAATCATTCACATCAAGTATTACAATGCAATCAAATAATTCGTATCAAGTATCACAATACCTTCAAATAAAAATTTTAATCATTTACATCAAGTGTTGCAATACAACTCATGCATTCGCATCAAGTATTACAATACATTCAAATAATTCAAATCATTCACATCAAGTATTGCAATGCATTCGAATCATTCGTATCAAGTATTACAATACATTCAAATAAAATTTTTAATCATTCACACCAAGTATTGCAATACAACTCACATCAAGTACTGCAATGCATTTAAATAGAGGTTTGTAGTATAAGATTTTGCTCACTAGCTTGAGAATTCTTCCTCGTCACTAGTTTGACTTTCTTCTTCTTCTTCTTCTTCTTCTTCATTATTTGCCCATCCACTTGGTACATCATTTGGATCACATTCCTCTATGAATGTTTCATCGGCCAATGGAGATATGACATGCATATCATGCGCAACATCGTGACCATAAGCGAAGTCATACACATCATCTGATTGATAGTAATCGCTATCTTCAACTAACTCATCTTCCTGTAACTGATCATACTCGGGGTATAGTTTGGACTTCACCTTGCAAACTGCCCACCATTCATTTCTATCTGACTTTTTTATACTCGGATATGAAGTATAATAAACTTGTTGAGCTTGCGAGGCTAATATGAATGGTTCATATGTTCCAAACCTGGATTTATGATTCACCTCCACAATGCCTGAAGCTTTGTCGAGTCTTGTTGCAGTTGGATCAAACCAATGACACTTGAATAAAGTTACCCTGTTATTCATGCCTAAGTAAGTCAACTCCATTATTTCCTCTATAACACCGTAGTAATCATGTTCATTTTCACCGTAGTTGCTACCCTTGACACACACACCACTATTTATCGTTGATTTGTTTATACCGTAATCTTTTGTATGGAATCGATAACCATTTACGATATACCCGTTGTAGCATTGCACAACTTTGGTCGGACCATTTTCTAAATCACATATTTCTTGATCTTTAACATCACCATGGCGAACCTACACACAGACATAAACAATGATTGTGATCACGATCAATTAAGTAACTTAGTGTTGTTTATAAGTACAAAATTTATGTTAGCTTCTTTACCAACTGTTTCAACCACTCCACAAACTTAGTTTCACGTTCTTTTTGTACTTCTTCATCAGTGAAATGTGAAACTTCGCTTTGCAACTCCAGATCAAATCGTCTGCAAACCACAAATACTTATATTACCGAGCCATGTATCCACATATAGAACATAAAAGGATTTATAATTGAGTTGCATATACATATACTTACTCGATGTATGGGTCGATCGCTGAGCAATTAAAAAGAATATAGATGTGTGCTGCATCTTGCTCTCGATATGTCAATAGCCTTGATCGGCAACTACCAAATGCATGCCCAAGTGGTTGAAATATCGACAGCTTGTCAGCTACAGTTACTTGTTCTCCATCATCGTTACGGGGCGGGCATGTGTAACGTGTTGGAATATGAGGTTCGAACATAGATGAGAAATTTGAAATCTCTTCTAAAGTGTACGCCTCACAAATAGAGCTTTCTACTCTTGTTTTATTACGAACCTTTTTTTTAGGTCGAACATACATCTGACAAGAATATACATTTCAAATTTGAAATATCTGTCATTAAAGAGACAAATATAAATAAACATATACCTTTCAAATGGGTACATCCATCGATATTGCACAGGGCCACCAACCCTTAGTTCATATGGCAGATGTATGATCAATTGTTCCATAACATCGAAAAATGCTGGTGGAAATATCTTTTCTAGCAGACAAACAGTGGTGATGACAGAGTCCTCGAGATTCTTTACATCTAATACTACGACCTCCGATGCGCACAATGTTCTGAAAAATCCGCTCAACTCAGACAATACCCCGCATATAGGTTTGTCTAACATATCATGGAATGCTAGGGGTATCAATCGTTGCATAAAGATATGACAATCATGGCTCTTCAACCCATATAACTGTCCATCGTCAATCTTCACAGCCCGAGCAATGTTAGAGACATATCCATCTGGAAATCTCAGTTGTCTCAACCATTGACATACATGTTTTATTTGATCAGGTCCGAGCACGTACTTTGCCTTTGGTTTCAGTACTTTGCCATTATACTCTTTGAGTTCCAATTCTGGTCTTTTACATATTAATTTTAAATCCATACGGGCCTTCGGATTATCCTTCGTTTTTCCTTTAATATTCATTACTATATTGAACACATTATCAAACACAATTTTCTCTACATGCATCACATCCAAATTATGTCGTATCAATAGGGTCGGCCAATACGGTAGTTCCCAAAAAATAGATTTCTTCATCCAATTGTGATCCTTCCCAAATCCACGGAAGGGTGTAGGACTGCGGGCATCTGTTAATACATTTAGAAAGTATCGCAATCTTCTTAGAATCTCTATGCCAGACAATCTTGAGGATGGACCTTCTGTTTCAGTTGTGCCTGCTTTAAACACATTCTTTTATCGTCGGAACGGATGATCGCTGGGTAGAAATCAACGATGGCACTCAAACTAGCAAGGCTTCCTTCCATGCCTCAATCTAAAAGCTTTGGAATCCTCCATGCAGTACAGACTAGCCAACCTCCCATGTGTGCTCCAACCAGATAGCATACCATATGCAGAAAAGTCACTGATTGTCCATAGAACAACGACCTTCATGTTGAAATTTTGTTTTTTGTGGGCATCATACGTTGTAACACTGTCATCCCACAGTACTTTTAGTTCATCAATCAATGGCCTTAAATTTACATCAAGATTTTGGCCAGGTGAGGTCGGACCAGGGATCAACAGAGACAAGAAAAGATTTGGACGTTTCATACACAAGCTTGGTGGAAGGTTGTATGGAGTTACAAATACTGGCCAACATGAGTATGGAGTTGATCTACCCCCAAATGGATTAAATCCATCTGTACATAGACCGAGTCTAACATTTCGCACTTCCGTTGCGAAGTTCTGATGAGTACGATCAAAGTGCTTCCAAGCTTCAGCGTCAACAGGATGCGTGATCTTGTTTTCATCGTGTCAAACTTTATTTGCATGCCATCTCATGTGTTTATCTGTCCTTGAAGACATATACAATCGCTGCAATCTAGGAGTGATAGGAAAGTAGCGGAGCGACTTGTATGAAACTTTCTTTGATCTCGTGCTACCATTGCCTCTTGTCTTTGGCTTGAACCGAGGATGCCCACATGACGGGCATGATATGTTGTTTTCCTGCTCCTTGAAATACAACATGCAGTGATTTGGACAAGCATCAATCTTTTTGTAACCCATACCTAGAGCGTTGACCATAACTTTCGCACGATAGAAATTTTGTGGCAATTTCTCATCTTTGGGCAACATACTCTTCAAAATCATGCACAAACGGTCAAAACATGATTGACTCAAATTATACTCGGACTTCAAATTCATTAGTTGAAGAACTGCAGACAAGATAGTGTGACTCTCACAACCGTTCCAAAGTGGCTCATCAGCATCTCTAAGTAAATCATAAAATCTACTAGCTGCATCGTTTGGTGATTCTTCATCTACGGCAGTTCTTAAATCACTAGAACTCATAGTAGAACCCAGTTTTGTTCTTGCGGCATCAAATATCAAATCCGTATATGGATTATTGTGCACCACATTCACCCGTGCATCAAAATCGTTTCTAAATTCTTCTCCATGAAACATCCAGTTTTGATAATCACTCACAAAACCCTTCCTGTATAGGTGATGTCTAACGCTATGAGGTTCTACAAATCGATTATTCTTACAAATCTTGCAGGGACACCTAATCTAACCTGTAGGATCCACTGTACTGACACTTGCCGTTGCAAATTCAATAAAACTGTCAACATCATCCATATATTCATGCGATAACTCATTGTCTACTATCCTACGGTACATCCATTTACGGTTTGCAGTCATTTTTTTATAACGTTACGAATAATAGCCTAACGAATTAAAAGAGAACAATCAGAATGCTACGATGAGGAACATATCAAATTTATCATGCAATATATGATGTCATACAATAACAAGAATTTTGATGCATGCATTGATAACTTAATATTTTCATGTGCAAACTATTAATGACACGATACAATCATTTGAAGCATGCTTTCATTATACAATTTCACATGGAAGTCATAATCAAATTGAAAGTAACTACATGCAAGCATGGATACAATTACATCAAACATTGCAATCATTCATATCAAACAAATGGCAAACATGTACCTGCAGCAAACACACTTCAATATCTCACTAACTACTACCATGCCTAGCATGGACTCCGTACTCCAAAAATAAGAACACTTCAATATTCATACATTAAAATCATGCTCAGCATGATCTCCAAACTCCAACAAAGCAACCCTAAATATTAACAACTAAGTGAGTGTGTGAACAATAAAGTGTTACATCTAATCAATTAAATAACATGTGATACGCTTGCATCACTTACTCACCACAGGTATTTACCCAATTTGCATTGTTTTTGTCCCTTACTTACCACAAGTGGCTGAGCACGAGCTGGTTCCGTTGAAAAATCTGCACAAAAAAAATGTTGTTTTAAAATGAAGTCACCACGAAAAAAAACCCTTTCAAACTTAGGACAATAGGATCCTGCCAACTCATCCTTGGGCGGATATGGATCCACGAATATCATATTTGTAGGAATTGTGACTAAATTTGCTAGAAAAGTTATAAATTGGGGTCTACCCCACCAGTATTCTAGTATATGAAGTATGAGATCTAGACATAACTACACTATTGAATTATCTGCACTAGACCTAATACCTCTAGCCTAGCTAAGCCAACTTAGCCTAGCATAGGAACCAAATCTCCTATCTCATCCACCTCTGGTGCTCACACCTAACTATAGTACTGCTCGAGTTTCACCACGCTGGTTACTTCTAGGTTCTATCCATTAACAACACATCACTGCTCATGACTTGAACCAGTTAGAAGTCATTCAGATGACCTCCCCATTGTAATGGAGAAAAAAACCTTTACAAAGAGTCGATGAATACTAGGGATGGCAGAAATTGCCATGAGGAAGGTAAGAAGCTTGTTTCAAACAACTTTTTTTATGCTTATGAAACCTTATAATGACACTTCTCAAAAATGAAAAATTTGTTTTTCTAAATGTGAAATCAAACTTTCTTGATGTTGAAAATGCACTTAACATTAGAACTTTACTTTTTTTAATTATATTTTTATTATCAGACCTAATGGGCAGCGCCGTTTGGAAAATGAGGTGTGGAGGGGCCCCGCTGAGCATTCAACGGGGCTCAACTCTTGTGGAAGATGAGTTGAGGTGGCTCTAACGATTGGAGGCACATGTAGGTGACTCCGATGAGGCTCCGACGGACAGGGGAAAGGCTCAGGAGGCTGCGGATGGAGAGGTGTGAGGGTTGAAGTCGAGCGCAACGAAGGAGAGGGTGCAATGGGAAAGGGCTTTTCCTTGCCGAGGTCGACCCCCTGACGAGGTCGAGCGCCTGCCGGGGTCAACCCTCTACCAGGGTCGACCCTCTACCAGGGTCGACCCCCTGCCGGACATGACAAGGGGTTGACCCCCTGCCGGGGTTGACCCCCGGCCGGACACGTCAGGGGGTCGACCCCCTACCGGGGTCGACCGCCTGGCGGAGTCGACCCCCTGCCGGAAAACGCAGGGGGTCGACCCCCAATCCATTTAACGGTGGGGCTCGGAAATACCTGCGCTTCTTCCGGGCGGCGGTGGTGGAAGGTTGACGGAGATCGACTTCCGGCGAATGGTGGGGGCCGGCAGAGAGGTCGACGGGATGGATAGGGCGACCGAAGGAAGAGGGCGACAGGAGGGAGAAGGCGGCGGGCGGGAGCGGGAGCAACGAAAGAAGAAAGGAAAAAGAGGGCTGGGATTAGGGGTAATGCGACATTTCGTGACGGCTTAGCGACGGATTAATTCCGTCGCTAAGGCCGTCGATATTTTGCGACGGAATTTTATACGTCGCAATTCCGTCGCTAACTGCCGTATTTATTGCGACAAAATATTCTCTCGCAAAATCCTTCGCTAAGTAGCGACGAATTTTGCGAGGGAATATAATCTGTCGCTAGTTTCGTAAAATTCTCCAATTATAGCGACAGATTCATTTCTCTCGTTAATCCGTCGCTAAGTAGCGACGGCATAATGCCGTCGCTAAATTCTGTCGCTAATCAACTGTTTTTTTGTAGTGAGACTCTGGTATGAAATTTCTTATTTTTTAGAGAATTGGTCTGGTATGAAATTTTACCAAACATACCTGGCTTCATATATTAATCGGATCCTTTAGGTCCAACCTGGATTCTAATTGGGCCTTCTTATCTATCACTAAACCCTGACCCAATGGCATTTGGTACGGGTCGGGGTCTAGGTCAAACGTGAAGATGTTTGCACAAAAGTATAGTTTTCTTCAGTGACTTTAACAATATTTGGAAGTTCATAACATATTTGTGTTGTTGTAACGTGAATCTCTTTAATGATTTTAACCACATTCAAAAGTTTGCAATATATTTGTGTGAATTGTGAGAAAGTTTGCACAAATATATTGTTAATTTTTTAAGCAAAAAATTGATGAAATCGTTGAAAAAAAATTGGCAGATTTGTCATATTTTGAGTTTGAGTAGGCTAATTTTGTCAAGAGTTTTTTGGACTTGTTCAACCCACGAAATGAGAACAAAATGGTGCCAATAGTGTCATATCATTTTTGTCATGTACGTGTGGACAAGTCTCTTATTGATAAAGACATAAACTGAATTATTGACGTACATGATCCAGCTTGACTTCAAGGATGCACCGATTGCAATAAAGTCTCGTGTGGTCACCTTGCTCTGGACGCTAGGAAACCTGACGTTTTTGCGAAGCAGGTTATATGTCCCCCCCCCCCGAATAGGGCATCTAATGCTCGGGGGTCCCAAAAAGCACCACGTATTTAAGCTTGTGTGTTTCGTATCCCCATGTTTGTCAGCATTAATTAACATTGGAGTTTGATGTGATTGCAAAGACTTAAGTACCCTATCCTCCATTGGTGCCAAAAAAAATAACGATTCTAGAAAAGGAGTGATTGTAAAGACTTAAGTGCCCCGAAGATGATTATTTAAGACTCAGTCTCTGCACTGCAAGATTATCCGAGAAAGAAATCTCTCCTGGAGGAGGCCATGAGCATCAACCCTCTCACTCTCTCTCTCCCTTCTCTTTCTACTTCTGTGCACATCCAGCAGAAGATCCTACATTGCTCCATCAAGCACCGACTGACCTGCACATTGACTGTTGTGGAGCCTGATTCAGAGTTTTTACCCTTACAGGAGGAGGGTTTGGGGGCTCCTCCCAGCGTGGGTAGCATCATTCAACTAAATGAGTTGTGGATCTTGATTCAGAGTTTTTACCCTTACAAGAGAGGGGTCTGAGGGCTCCTCTCAGAGTGGGTAGCATTATTCAACTTGAAGAGTTGTGGAGCCTGATTCAGAGTTTTTACCCTTACAGAAGGGGGGTCTGAGGGCTCCTCCCAGCGTGGGTAGCATCATTCAACTTGATGAGTTGTGGAGCTTGATTCAGAGTTTTTGCTCTTATAGGAGGAGGGTTTGGGGGCTCCTCCCAGCGTGGATAGCATCGTTTAACTTGATTCATTGTGGAGCCTGATTCAGAGTTTTTGCCCTTACAGGAGGGGGGTTTGGGGGCTCCTCCCAGCGTGGGTAGCATCGTTCAACTTGATTCATTGTGGAGCCTGATTTAGAGTTTTTATCCTTATAGGAGGAGGGTCCGGGGGCTCCCCCCCGACGTGGGTCCCTTGTATAATATTTTTATTTTCTTTCCCTCTTTTAACTATCGAAAAAGAGCAATAAAGCAATTTGTTTAATCATGGGGCTCATGTTTCTTTCGGTTGTTTCTTGCTCGAGGTTTTCGTAACACCCCGCCCCACGATTTTTCTAATTTTCTTTTTCTGTTTCTTTCCCACGATTTTTTCAATGACTCCCCTACAACGATTTTTAGTGTTATTGGGTCTCCAACGATCCCCACAGCGATTTATAGTATTGTTCGGTCTTTTAACAATGATTTATAGTATTGTCGGGTCTTCCTACAATGATTTATAGTATTTTCGGGTCTCTAACGAGCCCCACACCGATTTATACTGTTATTCGGCCTTCCAACAATGATTTGTAGTATTGTCGAGCTTTCCTACAGCGATTTGTAGTATTTTCGGTTCTTCAACGAGCCCCATAATGATTTATAGTGTTATTTCGCCTTTCAACAACGATTTGTAGCGTTTTTTCGCAAATCGCTATAGCGATTTATAGTGTTTTTGAGTCTCTAACGAGCTCCACAGTGATTTATAGTGTTGTTGGATCTCACTATAGTGATTTATAGTGTCTTCCACAAATCACTATAGCGATCTATAGTGTTATTCAGTAAGCAAATCGCTACCCAAATTATGACCAAATTGTCTGGGTCATATCTTCCTAACCGGAGGTCATATTCCAAATCCATAAAAAATAGTGTCTTTGTTATTGAGTCTAGTTTATTCCTGTAAATTTTCAGCGATTTCTATTGTCATTCATTCCCCATTTTAACTAAAAACCAGACCCTTGGACCCCCTCTGGACCCTCGCCCGCTGACCGCGCAGCGGGACCCACGTCGGGGGGGAGCCTCCGGACCCCCTTCTGTAAGAAAAAAAACTCTAAATCAGGCTCCACATCGAATCAAGTTGAACGATGCTACCCACGCTGGGAGGATCTCCCAAACCCTCCTCTTATAAGGGCAAAAACTCTGAATCAGGCTCCACAACGAATCAAGTTGAACGATGCTACAGTCAGTGTGCAGGTCAGTCAGTGTTTGATGGAGCAATGTAGGATCGTCTGCTGGATGTGCACAGAAGTAGAAAGAGAAGGGAGAGAGAGTGAGAGGGTTGATGTTCATGGCCTTCTCTAGGGGGAACTCTTTGCCTCCCTTGATTTCTTCTCTAGAGAGAGAGAGAGAGAGAGAGAGGGTTTTACAGTGTTTTATGAAGAAGGAAGAAGAAGAAGATGACGATGAGAAGTTCAAACATACATTTTTGATGGCTCAGGTTCGTTTCGTCGGATGACCATCGGATCGTCGGCTCACCATCGGATCGTCAGCTCACCATCGTTTCGCCGGATCACCATCGAATCGTCGGCTAAGGTTCGTTTCGCTATGTAGACTTTGAAGAGTCAACATCATCTTCGACTTTCTAGATGAAGGACATGTTTATCCTTTTTTTGAACCGTTTGTTTTCCTTTTTTAAATGAAGGACATTTTTATCATTTTCTCAAACCGTCGTTTTATGGCAAGAACAACAAGAAAGGGTACTTAAGTCTTTGCAACCGAACCAGACTCCAATGCTGATTGATGTCAACATACACGGAAATGCGAGCTCCATGTGCTTATATACGTGGTGCTTTTTGGGACCCCCGAACACAGACGTGGGATTCAGTGAATCATCGGGGGTGAACATACACCACCCTCTCACGTTTTTGTCTAATGGGTAGAAAAAAACATAAAATATGAATTGGTTGCATGTGAACACAAATTGAGTGTGTATGTACAGTTTGGCGAGTACTAATATATTCACCCAGACCTGTCTTTGATTGCGGATGGAAAGTGAGAAAGGCAATCCCATCCATCCATCCACCGCTCTTTGGTATTGGTCCTGAATTCATTAGGCGGTCGATTCAGCTGTATCGGCATATACTGATACTCGATTGATTTATTCTCTATCGGCCTTAAAATAATAAAGAAATGATTACGTGTTAATCATAATGTGACGTGTTAAAACCATTAAAATAATTTAAAAATAAATTAGTTTTTTGTTTTTTTACATTTATTAAAAAATAGTGGAATCGGCCCAGCAGCATATAAAAATTCACTGATACTGATAACATTGCTTTCAGTGTTAAGTTCATATCCTCCTCTGTGTGTCTGATTTCTCCTAGTGTGTGTGTGATTTCTCTATTAGGTTTTAAAAAATTATGCTTGCTTTTGTTTGCAAATGTTTGTGTGTGGTTTCTCTGAATGTCATGTGTGCATCCGTATATGGACATGCTTGTACAGATCTTGCATTTGCACTCATGGTACGTTTTGCAATAATGACTTTGTTTGTGTGTTCATGTCCACGTGCATGATAAAATGGGTGAAGGTTTGTACATTTCTTCCCTATAACCTTTGGGCAGGATATCACACCCAAACTCCCACCCAAGTTTCGATTAAGACCCACAAATTTTTAATGTAAAAATGATAAAAAAATAATATTTTATCGGGTATAGACCGGTTCTGGTTCATACGTAGTTTTTATCGGGTCTGAGTATGATTTTTCTCATAATAGACTTGATTAAACCTGAGTCTAGACCCTATACTATACTCAAAAGTTTGATTTCACCTAAGAGGAATGAACAAAAAGGTGGTCTACCGTTTGCTCTATTTTTTTTAAACAAAAACAACATTTACTGGGCATTGAGAACCCAAGAGACGATAATGAGTGAGCAAACAGCGGTAGTGGCCTTTGCACAACATGGCTTTAGGAAGGTGTATCATGATTTTTTGCATCAAACAAATTCAAGGGTGACTTGTCACTTGGCTCGTCTTTGAGTGACTCATGACACGGTCGGGTCATGTTAAGTTTATATTTTATATGAATATATATGTATATATATATATATATATATATATATATATATATATATATATATATATATATATTGTGTGTATTTTATAGTATCTATCAATATATTATATATAATATGCATTATATGATATTTTTTATAATATTTTCATATATAATATTATTAATGCATGTTACAAATCTTCTCATCTTACGGTTACATGATTTCATACTCATATAAATACTTTTGTTTTTTTTTTTACTATGTTAAAAATCTTCTCAATTATTTTAATCATATTCAAAGGTTCGTAGTTTGCGATCATGAAACGGTTAACCCAAATATGTTGCAAATCTCCTTGGTGATTTCAATGATATTTGAAAGTTTGCAACATATTTATATGAATGTTGTGAATCTTATTAGTTTGATTTTAACTATATTTGGAGGTTCTCAATGTATTTTTGTGAGTGTGAGGACGTTCGTAACATGTTTGTGAAAATGTCATGAGGTTCATACACATATGTTGTGAATCTCTTTGATAATTCTAACTATATTTAAAATTTCATAACTTATTTGTGGGAATGTTAAGAAATTTGCACAAATATGCTCTAAACAGAAAAATTGTCTTAAAAAAACAAGAATCAATGGTTTCGGACATGCTGGAGATTTCAGTATATATTTAGGTTTTGCATGGTGTTATTTATATTGGATAATATGATCATTTTTTATTTTATTATTTTCATGAAAGTTTTTTTTGTTTTGTAGAAACCATGGTGCTTGATTTTTTCTTGGAGACAACATACATGATATTTTGATTTTTTTAGGCAATAATTTAAACAAGCGGCTAAATTTTTATGCAAAAGAAATGATGAAATCATTAGAAAAAAATTGGCAATTTTGTCATTTTTCGATTTTAAATAGGCTACTTTTGTCAGAACTTTTTTTAACTTGTTCAACTCACAAAATGCGAACCAAATGATGCCAATAGTGTCATATCATTTTTGTCATGTACGTGTGGACAAGTCTTTCATTGATAAATACATGAAACGAATTATTGATGTACATGATCTGGCTTGACTTGAAGGATGGACCAATTGCAATAAAGTCTTCTGGGGACACCTTGATTTGGACGCCAGGAAAGCTGACCTTTTTGTCTAGTGGGCAAAAAAAAAACATAAATATGAATTGGTTACGTATGAACACAAATTTTTTTTTTGAAGTTTCACGAGTCACCATCTCGACATAAACTAATGTCTCGATGACATCCGGTGAACCTTCTCATGTTTGTACAAATATGTTGTGAACCTCCAAATATGGTTAAAATCAATGAAAAGATTTACGACATATTTGTGTGAACGTTATCTCGTGTAAATATCATGCAATTTTTTTTAGTTTGATTTTAACCATATTTAGATGTTTGCTACAAATATGTAAGATCATGAAAAAAAATGCATGAATGTGGTGTGAATCTCCATAGGGATTTTAAGCATAGTTGGAGGTTCACAACATATTTGTGCAAACGTGAAGATGTTTGTATAAATATATTGATTTCTTCATTGATTTTAACAATATTTGAAACTTCACAACATATTTGTGTTAACGTAAGGACATTCATGCAAGTATATTACGAATGTCTTCATTGAATTTAACTACATTAAGAAGTTTGCTACATATTTGTGTAAATGTGAAAAAGTTTGCACAAATATATTGTGAATCAATTAAGTGATTTTAACTACATTCAGAGGTTTGCAATATATATTTGTGTGAACGTCAACAGTTTCGCCCAGATATGTTGCACACTCAAATCTTACGAGATGTATGTAGAGATAGAGGATAAGGATGAGCCTTAGGCTTATTTGAATAGTCAGGGTGGGCAAAAAGTTTTTGCCGTCATACAGTAGATGGAAAAAAATTTGCCGTTCAGATCAAAAGAGAGAAAGACCAAAGGGCAGACCAAAAGAAAAATGGTTGAAGGGGGACGGCAAAAACTTTTGTCATCTGGTGATTAGATCGCAAAAAGTTTATAGTGTCCGAACCAAAAGGAAGCCAACTAAAGGAGGACAGTAAAAACTCTTGCTGTCAACGGAAAAAAGTTTTTGTGGTGAAAAAAAATTGAGAAAATTAGTGAATTTTTGGTGTTTTGGACATTTTTAAAGGTTTTTCTTAGAATTATATGGGTTGTACCCATCTTTAGGGGTTTTTTTAAGTGAAGGCGTGCTGAATGAACTAAGATTTTCGGATTTTGAGATCTTGAAAAAACAAATTTTGAATTATTAGAACCTGAGCGTGTAAAAAAACATATGAGACTCAGATCTGATATCCGATCATATCCAACCCATTTGCAGCTCTCATACTAATCGATCTTTTCATAAATTTACAGTTTGCTACACCTGGACCAGGGTCTTTGATTGCTGGTGAAAAGTGAGAATGGCAACCCTAATTAATGAAGATCCTACACATTTCTCCCCATTGAAGGGACAACTCTCGCTGTATCAGTCATTACTGTCAACTACCCAACAATGCTCACTGCTCATGTCTTCTTCATGCTTGACTTGTAACGACTGCAGCACTCATCCAAGTTTTTTACATTGGTGAGTTCTACTGGTTTTTTACTCGGTTATTTAAGTATTGGGTCGGAGTCAACCCAGTCACCAATATAAGCGATATTTTGAAAAATATCACGAGAAATGTTGATATTTTAAGGTAACCGATGTTAAAGGTAATATCATGATACTTTCAAAATATCATCATAAGACAAAATATCGAGATATTATGACGATATTTTTGGAAAAACTATTTTATATAATAAATCCTTTCAAATATGTTTTTTATATTTTTTGAAAAAAAAAAAAATGCAAAACTTATTATTTTCTTAACTTTTTTTGTTGTTATTTATATTTTATTAATTTTTTAAACTCTCAAAAATATTCAACTTTTGAAAATCTCTTGGAGAAATATCCTCACCCAGATAATACTTGAATGGTATAGGTGACTATGGTTTGAAGTTATCTAATATTTTTAGCTCAAATCAGAGACGAGTTCATATTGTGCCCAAGTACAAGCACACTGCTACTAGTAAAACTGATGGTAAAGCCGAGTAGGTTGTCTCAAATCAAGGGGAGTTTGAAATGTTCTAATGTATGGGGTACTTTCTAATCAACAAGAAGATCCTTGTGAATTATCCTCAAGGCGCTTCTCATGGTCATTATTGCACCAATTTTTTATGGTTTTTATGCACCTCTTCAATAAAAAAATTCTAACAACTGTGAAAATTTAAACTCTAATTTCAAGTTATACTAAGAAGCGAGAATTCTTCAAAATACTTTGAAAATAAAGCAAACAAACAGCAATGGTGTGATAATAAGGCTGGTAACAAGCTGAATGTATTGAAAGGAGGGTGTTTCAAGCTCCCCTCATTCTTGTGGTGTGCTTGAGCTCATGTTGAGCCTGAGTTAAACAAGCTGTGCTCGAGTTGGCTCATTAACCAACACTTTTTAAAATTGAAAATTAATAGAAATTGTACTTTAAACAGACTGACCCATGCTCAAACTGGCCCATTTACAAAATAAATACATTTTTAAAATCTGTAAGCAGTGGGATTTATACTCTTGAACTTATTGTTTAACCATCTGCACTGTTCATTGCAAAATACATTCTAGACATATTTATTAGTGGTTTTCGTGCTGGGTGCGGTTTGTTCGGGTTATAAATCCAAAAAAAGAGTTAATGGTGGACATATCTAACAATGTGGTGAAGAATGGCATTGAATATACTGATGTAACGCGTTCCCTAAGTGGTGGATGATGTTAATTGTCATCTTATCCTCGTATTCCTGAAAATATAGTGATTGCATTTATTGAATCCTGATCAAGTAAAATAAATATAATATTGTTGAAAGCAATATTGATATTTAAAGAAAATCATGATATATTCGGTAACCATTTTGAGTGCTTTGTTTTTATATAAATTTTAAAAAAGAAAAGGAAATATTTTTTTGTTACTAAATAAGGGTTTCTATTTACAACAAAGTTGGTGATTTGACATGTAGGAAGACACGAGGACATCAAAACTTAATTAGTATTACAAACGGATCGCATAATGGTGAATCATGTCACATCTTAATCTGAATCTCAAATTCAAACTGTTGATCTGATCCGAATCCAACGAGGTAGGGTTGAATTCAGATTAAAAAAATGTGGTACTACACGATCAGGCAAATAAATGTTAAAAACAAGCTCTTTACATGTAGGATTGCATTTTGATCGAAATCCAACATTGATCAGAACCCGAACTGGATCGAAAAACAATTTAATTTGACATAAGTGAAAGTGATCCAAATGCACATTCAGATCTTACTTTAAGGATCCATGTCTGACATTAGCATGTTGGGTTCAGGTTGATATTCAGCTCTTATCCAAATGCACGTTACCTTGTGTTGGGACAATTAGTGAATTTTTTTTTTGGTTGAAGTGATTAGGATAAGGATGGGCCTTGGGCCTATCCGGACATTAAGATAAAAAGAGAGAAAGACCGGAGGACAGACCAAAAGAGAAATGGTTGAAGTGATTAGATGGCAAAATGTTATTTCTGTCCAGTGATCAACAGAAAAAAGTTTTTGTTGTGAAATTTTTTTTGAGAAAATTAGTGAATTTGGTTGTTTTGGACATTTTCGAAGGTTTTTTTTTAGAATTATATGGGTTTTACCTATCGTGGGATTTTTTAAGTTAGTGTGTGAAAAGGTATATCGGACTCGGATCAGATATCGGACCATATCCAATCCATTTGAAGCTCTAATACGAAACCATCTTTTCATGTATGTACAATTTGGGGAATATTAATATATTCACCCAGACCTGGACCAGGGTCTTTGATTGGTATTAATGCTGATGGAAAGTGAGGGGTCAGCTCTAGCTGTATCAGTCATTGCTCTCAACTGCTCAACTGTACTGGTTTTTTACAAATGGGTATTCTCTTGTCTCGGATGCAAAAACGAGTGGCTCTCTCCATTCACTACCACATTGCTTTTAAAAAACAGAGCATGATCAAGAGGTACATAGTGAGAGAGGTAGGAGGAAATCAGGGAATAGGACGAGTTTGAGCGATGGCTCAATTTCCTGTGGAGTACCTGCTCAATAAGTTGGAAGCCTTGGTGGTGGGCGAAGTGAAATTGCTGAAAGGAGTTGGAGATGAAGTGGACGAATTGAAGATGGAATTGAGAAGCATAGAATCCTTCTTAAAGGACGCTGATAGAAGAAAGGATGATGATGAAGGTATAAAGGAGTGGGTCGAACAAGTGAGGGAAGTTGCATATGATATCGAGGATGCCCTTGATGAGTTTCTGCTTCAATTTGGAGGACAACAATCAAGTGGATTTAGGGCTTCCTTGAAAAAGGTTTCTTCCTCACCGTCGCGTTGGATAACCCGTCATCAACTTGCAAAAAAAATGCAATCCATCAAGGCCAGAGTGGTGAGCCTCAAGGAAAGACAAAATAGATATTCTTTCAAGGAATTGCAAGAAGGAATTTCTTTTGGAGGGCTCCAAGATCGCAGAGAAGCGCCTCTTGATGAACAACTAGATTTGGTGGGACTCGACCAAGACATCACAAAAGTAATAGGGTGGTTGAAAGGGGGAGACCAACAACTTACACCAATTTCTCTGGTCGGGATGGGAGGTTCAGGAAAGACTACCCTCGCAAGGAAAGTCTTTAATGACAATGCAGTAAAGAGACACTTTGACTGTTATGCTTGGGTTTCTGTCTCCCAAACTTTCAATGTTAAAAATATTCTAGTATCCTGCGTAAGAGATTTTTACAAGTCAAGGAGCGAGATTTGTCCAGATGGCATACAAGAGATGGACATTTCAAGTCTTGAGCAAACGCTCCATTCTTACCTTCAAAATAAAAGGTACGTTCTTGTGTTAGATGAGGTACGTTCTTGTGTTAGATGATGTGTGGAGTCAAACTGTTTTAGAAAAGATCCAAATTGCATTACCAAAGACTCTGCGTGGAAGCAGAATCATGATCACAACTCGCAAAAATGATGTTACTCAACCAATAGAATCTAGAGTTGGTTTGACGAGCCATATCCACAGCCTAAAACCCTTACCTAATGAAACAGCAATGCGCCTATTTTGTAAGAAGGCATTCAGAGATGAGCCTCAAAACATTTGTCCTTCGAATCTTAAAAAAGTATGCAATGATTTGGTAAAAAGATGTGACGGTTTACCTCTTGCCATCGTAGTCTTAGGAGGTATTATGCGGCGCAAAAGGAAATATGAAGATGAATGGAGAATTGTTCATGATAGCCTTAGTTCAAACTTCAATGATGTGCATTCAATCCTTTCTTTGAGTATTGACGAGTTACCCTTGCACCTCAAATCTTGTTATTTATATTGTGGTGTCTTTCCAGAGGATTATTTAATCAAAACAAATAAGCTGATCAGACTATGGGTGGCTGAGGGCCTCGTAGAAAACAAAGAGGGCATAACATTAGAGGAGGTAGGGAAGCAGTACCTTGACGAGCTTATACAAAGGAGCTTACTCCAAACCGTGAGCTGGAATGAAGGAGAACGTGGAGTAAAATTATGCCGAATTCATGACCTTTTGCGTGAATTAATTATATCCACATCAAAGAATCAGAACTTTTGCAATGTTTTAACAACAAAAAATTCAAGGATTAATGAAAGAATTAGGCGTTTGTCACTCCACAATGACAGTCATGAAGGCATTTTGTTGAGCAATCAAAGTGCATCGCATCTTCGTTCCCTATTATTGTTTGAGAAATTAGCTATCATGCCATCTTCCTTCTTTACCATGCTTTCCTGTTTTAGATTGATGAGGGTGTTGGATCTAGAAGGCATTCTCATTGAGGAATTGCCCGATGCTCTGGGTGATTTATTTCATTTGAGGTACCTGAATCTGAGTCGATCTAAGATCAGGAGACTCCCAAGCTCCTTCGGGAAGCTCCACAACCTACAAACGTTAGATATCCGAAAAACCCCAATTAAAAGTCTACCAGAGGAAACATCAAACATGAAGAGCTTGCACTACTTATGTGTTTTTCCGCTTCTTGAATTTCCCTTTACCTTGAAGCAGTATGTGGGATGTGAAATGCCAAAGGGAATATGCATGGTTACAGGCCTTCAAAAACTCTCGGGCATAAATGCTACTACAGAGATTGTTCATGAGATCGGTAACTTGGCCAAACTGAAAAATCTTGCGATATTCAAGGTGAGAAGTGAACATGGGAGTGACCTTTGTGCCTCCATTGCAAATATGAAAGACCTGCTTACACTCAGTGTAGCTGGTATTATGGAGGAAGAGCCTCTCCAACTGGAATTGGACCCACCAAGACGTCTTGAAGATATCCGAATAAGTGCACGTCTGAATGAGTTGCCATGTTGGATCCGCTCTCTTGGCAACCTCGCTGTCTTGAGACTGAACTTTTCCAGATTAAGCCAAGATCCATTTTCTTCCCTCCAATCGTTGCCAAATTTGGTGTGTCTTTCCCTCTATGAGGCTTACGATGGGAAAGAATTACGATGCAGCGAATCAGGAGGTTTTCCCATGTTAAAGGAGCTCTATCTTTTAAGACTTGCAAGATTAGAAAATGTGTGGGTGGAAGAGACAGCGATGCCCAAACTTCAAATGCTATCCATCTTTGGGTGCAAGGAGATGAAGAGGGTGCCTCGTGGAATTCAACACATCAACACCATCCGACAACTTCATTTGTTAAATATGTCGGAGGAGATGATAGATAGCATACAAAGGCATGGTGGGAAAGATCACTCCATGGTCAATCACATCCCTAAAATCAACGTGGGTGGCCTACTTGAAGATGGGACGTGGTACAACAAGTATCTCTAGTGACGTAGGATCGTAACAGCGAACGATCCCAAGCAACCGTGAGGAAGCATGATCAGGTGAATTCACATATTTCAGAAAATTTTATTCACAAGTGTCCTTTTTCTATTTCACTTCTTTTCCAACTTTTGCCTTTGCTTCATTCCCTTGCGATTTCATACGATTTTGTACTTTCAATGTATCTAGGCATCATGTGTGTGTACTAGGCAGGTTGATCCAAATTTCTTTTTTAGAGAATTGCTCTGGTATGAAATTTCACAAACCATACCCGACTTCATATATTAATCGGACCCTTCAGGTTCAACCTGGATTTTAATAGCGCCTTCTTATTTATCACTAAACCTTGACCCTATAGGGTCTGGGCCAAACTCGACCAGTACCCTGTGTTTTAATTTAGGACATGATAAAGAACAAAGTTGGTTTTCTATGTCAGTCCTAAATGCGGAAAATTATATTTTTTGTTTTTTATTGACGACTGCCTAGAAACGGGGGTCTCTTATTAGATATTAAACCAAAGGTGAGTGCTAAGGACACCCATCTAGCAATCCACTGGTGTAATTCCACTAAAAATTGATTTCATGTCTGGGTTTCCACCATTTTACATCAAGTACCACCCTAACCACTTAGGGGTGTCAACGGGTCGGGTTTGCTTCGGACCCATTTTGAACCAGATCTAACCCCAAATTTCGTGTGTGGTATCAGGTCTGAGCTTGAGTCTAATTGAACCCAATATAAGAGAAATCACACCCAGACCCGTTAAGAACTACATCAACCAGTCCCGGGCCATACCGATTGAAAAATCATAGGTCTTAGGGTCGGGCTCAAGTCTAATTTAAAATATCACAAAATATACCATTGCTTGTTTAGGGGCTCCATTCACTACCACTGCGAGCTTAGGGGCAGACACACATTGCTTTTAAAAAAGAGGGCAGAGTGAGAGCGGTAGGAGGAAATCAGGGAATAGGACAAGCTTGAGCGATGGCTCAATTTCCTGTGGAGTACCTGCTCAATAAGTTGGAAGCCTTGTGTTGCATGAAGTGCCTCTTGATGAACAAATAGATTTGTTGGGAATAGACCAAGACATCACAAAAGTAATAGGGTGGTTGAAAGGAGGAAACCAACAAATAGATTTCTCTGGTCGGGATGGGAGGTTCAGGAAAGACTACCCTAGCAAGGAAAGTCTTTAATGACGATGCAGTAAAGAGACACTTTGACTGTTATGCTTGGGTTTCTGTCTCCCAATCTTTTAATGTTCAAAATATTCTAGTATCCTGCATAAGTGATTTTTACAAGTCAAGGAGCGAGATTTGTCCAGATGGGATACAGGATAGGGACATTTCAAGTCTCAAGCAAACGCTCCATTCTTACCTTCAAAATAAAAGGTATGTTCTTGTGTTAGATGATGTGTGGAGCCAAACTGATTTAGAAAAGATTCAATTTGCATTACCAATCACTCTGCTTGAGTTTCTGTCTCTCAATCTTTCAATGTTGAAAATATTCTAGTATCTTGCATAAGAGATTTTTACAACTCAAGGAAAGAGATTTGTCCGGATGGCATACAAGAGATGGACATTTCAAGACTCGAGCAAACGCTCCATTCTTACCTTCAAAATAAAAGGTACGTTCTGGTGTTAGATGATGTGTGGAGTCAAAATGTTTTAGAAAAGATCCAAATTGCATTACCAAACACTCTGCATGGAAGTAGAGTCATGATCACAACTCGCAAAAATGAAGTTATTCACCCAGTAGAAGATAGAGTTGGTTTGAAGGGTCTTGTCCACAACCTAAAACCCTTACATAATGAAACAACAATGCACCTATTTTGTAAGAAGGCATTCAGAGATGAGCCTCAAAACATTTGTCCTCCGCATCTTAAAAAAGTATGCAACGATTTGGTAAAAAGATGCGACAGTTTACCTCTTGCCATTGTAGTCTTAGGAGGGATTATGTGGCGCAATAGGAAATCTGTAGATGAATGAAGAATTATTCATGATAGCCTTAGTTCAAACTTCAATGATGTCGATCATCCTTTGGGTAGTAGGGTGGGGTCAATCCTTTCTTTGAGTTTTGACGATTTACCCTTGTGCCTTAAATCTTGTTACTTGTATTGTGGTGTCTTTCCAGAAGATTATTTAATCAAAACAAATAAGCTGGTGAGACTATGGGTGGCTGAGGGGCTCGTAGAAAACAGGGAGGGTATAACATTAGAGGAGGTAGGGAAGCAGTACCTTGACGAGCTTATACAAAGGAGCTTACTCCAAATTGTGAGCAGGAAGACAGGAGAACTTGGTGTAAACTCATGCCGAATTCATGACCTTTTGCGTGAATTAGTTATATCCACATCAAAGAATCAGAATTTTTGCACTGCTTTAACTAATGAAAGAATTACGCGTTTGTCACTCAACAATGACATTCACGAAGGCATTTCATTGATCAATCAAAGTGCATCCAATCTTCGCTCCCTATTGGCTCCCTACCTAAGTGTATACTTGGCTTCAACCTTGCAAGCAAGGGATGCCCCCTCATGAGTTTTTTTTTCAAAAAAGATGCCCCTCATGAGTTTCAAACTCATGATGTCCTATAAACTTGGTGGCAATCAAAAGTCTACCTTACAGAGCCCTTGTGGGTGTTCGCCCACCCTAATTGACCCTTGATGTAATGTAATATGGCATGTTTTGGTACTTAGTCATTTTATAATTTTAACAAAAATTTGGCTACGTCTGGGAGATAAATCATTTGAAGCTCGATTTTTAGACTATTGTCCTTGAGTCTGGGCTTGACCCAGGTCTCATCGACAAGGTCGAGGCGGGCCAAACGAAGCATGAGAAAGAGTTTTAATTTTGACCTTTAAATTCAAGCAAAATTTGGGTTATTTTTTGTTGAAATTCAGAATTTGATATTCGTGTAATATGTCGATGGATGCGTCTCAAAATTATGAGTGCAATGATATTTTATTTTCTTTCATTCGGGCTACGGTTGGTCTAAAAATTACATTTTTCTGAAAATTGAGCAGTTTGTCAAAACGAATCTGGAGTTAGATTAGATTGGATCCAATGCATAAGATCCCAATTTTTATGGATTTGAATCTTATTTAAGACTCACTTTAATCTGAATTTAATCCAAATATTGATCTATTTTCGTTTTGGGTATGGGTTTGGATTTGTGGTTCCAGATCTAAATCTTAGCCCCATGATTTTTCCTGCTTTAAATTAAATATAAAGCTTTAATCTGGGGTTTAATAAGGTTAAGAAGCCTTTTGGGTTAATTTAGTTATTTTTGGGTTTATTTAGATAAATTTTAATTAATATTAATTTTGGATTTTTATTTTAGGACTGAGTATGACTCCTTAAAAGAGTCCTCATTCTTACTTAAAGAGAGTTTTAAAAGGGATTGGAAAGTTCAAAAAATTAACAAATGTAAAAAAGTTAAGTTTTTAAAGAGTTTCAAAAAATTAGAAAACAAAGGGAGAGAGAGAGTCCCATCTTTTGAAAACTCTTTTAGAAAGACTGGAGACAAGGGTGTGCGTCACCCCCTCTCCCATTCATTATACACAAAAAAGAGAGACTAAGAGAAGAAAAAAGAGAAAGAAAGAGGGAAAAAGGAGAGAGAGAGAAAGGGAATGAGAGGAAATAGAGGAAGGAGGAGGAAGAAGAAGGAGATCTTCTTCTTCAGCCATCCAAGCCTTCTCCATCATTGTTTTTCATATTTTCTTCAATCTTTTGTAAGGTACAAGTCTCTTCTCTTGATATAAGTGATAAATTGAATATCGATTCGATTCTCATGCTATACCATGATCTAAAACCATGGTAAATGAGTAGATTAATGTGATCACTCTAAAATATATGAAAGCGGATCCTTGGATCCTCTTCCATATATGTGTTTTTGACTCTTTTCATCTTTCACAAATAAAAATCCTGTACATACTTATTTCTATGTCAAAACAAAATTTTTAAATAATGCATATTCGTTCGTTTAATGCCTAGTCCTTATGGTAATCAATGTTTCTATGGGTGAATCATGATAAATATATGTGAACTCATATTGTATGCATGTATTTACTGAAAAACGTGTGTGTGATAGTATGCCTATTGCAAACAAACAAATAAGTATGCACTGTCGGATAAGTATTCACAAGCAAGCATAACGCCATGTTAGATCTCTGAACATGCTCATGTTTCCATATGTTTTATAAACATATGAAGATATAATAATGCTATATCATGCATAGTTGAGCTATGAACCTTGTGAATGCATGACTGTCCAAGTCAAATCGTGTTTCCAATATTGTTTTTAATGCATGCGCTATGTGCTATCCACACTTTTTTTGGAAGGAAAGGAAAAAAAAAAATTTTTTTCTGGATAGTACAGGAAAGTTTTTCCTTGATCACACGGTCTGGCCAGACCTGTCAATGCTTGATAGGTCTGCCAGCCGAGTGACTTGGTTGAGCTGGCTCAGGTGCAGCAGCAGCAAAAAAAAAAGGACCTATGTTTTGGGCTGATTAGGCCAGCCCGGCTTGGTGGGAACCTGCCTGGCCCAGTCTGGCCCTTGGGCAGGACTGGGACAGGCCTGACAATCCCTTGCCAGGCCCTGCCCGATGTTGACCAGACCGACCCAGCTGACTAAGAGCAGCTAGTCCTGTTTAGAACCCCAACCAACTAAGTTGGCTGGGTGTAAATCATAAAAAAAAGGAGAGGCTTATGCATCAATTTCAAAGGGGCATAGTGTAGTTATAGTGGACTATATACTTGAAAAGAAAAAAAGGGGAGCAATGCATTTACAATTATGTAAGCATTGATAAAACATGTATTGTTGTGTGTGTTGTGTGTATGCAAAGTAATGAGAGCATGCACTGATATGTATAGGCTAACTTATTGAGATCATATAATTGACATGAATAAGTACACTTGATGGGGATATGCATGTACCTGGATATGTACACTCAAAGCAAACATGCATTGATTTGAATAAGCCTATAATGAAAATATGCAATTGACATATTTATGTATAGTGAATGAAAGCATACAATGGACTGAATATGTGCATTACATGAAAGCATGCATGTGTCCCTATCATGTGAATTGAGTAAGAAAATGCATATAAATATTCTTGTTTCACGCGCATAGTTGAAATATGCAAATATGAATGTGTACTTAGAAAGCATGTAATTTATTTTTATACATGGCATGTTGTTATGGTTTTTGTATATGGTACATCGATGATAAAAATAAATCATCGTGAGCTTGGTGAGCCTCAAGCTTTAGTTTGCTCTTTCTTTAATCATTTCAAATGCATCGTAAAAATCATATTTATTTTTATCGCAATGTAATGCACTGTTCTATGTGTTTTCCACGGGCAAGAGTCTCGTGATGACTCTTGTAGGGGTAAATGTGAGTTTTTGCCTTTGCTTTTGCATGTTGAATTGCAAAACTTAATAATTGGTATTTAATAAAAAGATAATGAATAAGAGCAGTGTAATATACGTTCTGAGATCTCTCATCAAAACAATGAGCATCTTGGAGATTCGGTTTTGGAAAACCACAAGGATACAAACACTTTGTATGCATTATTGTTTACCTCTGAACTCGATATTGAGGTTCTTTTTTTTTACCACGGTTTTAGGGAGAGTCTGTCACTTGACCTGGGGGTGGTGTGTTAGACACATGTGTTATTTTGATATACCAAGAAAGTGATACTATTAGATGTGGAGATCCTTAGTGCTTCGACATTAGATGTAGAAGTCTAATATTTCAAAGGTGATTCAGTTGAGGGCTAAGTTTGGAACTCAGTAATAGAATACAACTTGTGTATTAAGTTACCCTGAAAACCTTACTTGACCTCGGAAAATTATACATGTTTGGTGTATCCGCGGGCAATAGTAGTTAAAAAGAGAAACTTAAATTGTGTGCATTTAATAGGGACATGCATATGAAAGAAAAACTATAAAGAAAGATAATAATTTACTCATACATTGTACTGAAATCATGCATATTTCTGCTATGCATTAGATCATACATGTTTGCCTGTTTCTTTAACTGTTAAATGTTAGTAAATGTATAATATTGTTCTCTAAAGCTTGTTAAATGATTGTATTGCTTAAATTGTGACCCTTGTTACTTATTAAATGTTCTATCATGCTTAATAATTGTCTTGATTGCATGAATACTTAATTAAATTATGTATTTGTCATAGTTGCATTTCTCTAAGTTATTGCATGAATTCTTATTTGTATTTTTTATGCTTATTTATTTCATTAGAGGGATTCGTACGTAAATTTTTTTGAATTTCTAACACTCTTTTTCTGTGGTTTTTCACAGTTGCAGGAGATCAGTGAAGCGATTGACTTCTGAAAGAGCTACGAATGTCACATTTTTGCTAGACAATTCACAGATGGAAAGTGTGAGTCTGCTTTCTTTGCATTTTATTTACTTTAAATTGTTATTGCATTCTAAAAATTTTTTATGTGATTATCTCGAGACTATCATTATTTATTAAATAAAAGTTTGTTTTGGTTTGACACGGATGATAAAGGTAAAGATTCTTGTGGTTGGTTTTTTTATCCAATTGAAAATGGAACTGTAAAGGCCCCGAGTCTCTAAGTCTCTAGGATGATTTTCACAAATTGATTTAAAACAAAAATCTACATTTTCAAGGGGTATGAGTTGGGGTCGTTACATGTAACCTGTCAAGTTCATCCTCGACTATGTACTCTTGCTTGAACCTCAATTTGGTCACCTTGTGTTTGATGCACTGTCACCAATATTAGTAATATTTTGAAAATATCATGAGAAATATGAATATTTTAAGGTAGCCGATATCATAAAGGTAATGTCATGATATTTTCATAATATCATCTGAAGACAAAATATTGCGATGTTATCATGATATTTTTGAGAAAACTCTTTTTCTTTTAGTTTGCATTTCTTATTTTTGTTTCTTTTATATTTTAAATCCTTTAAAACATGTTTTTGTATATTTTTTGGAAAAAAATAATGCAAGACTTATTATTTTTTAGCTTTTTTGTTGTTATTATATATATATATATATATATATATATATATATATATATATATATTCTATACTCTCTTAGATTTTTCAACTTTTGAAAATCTCTCTTGAGAAATATTCTCACCGAGATAATACGTTGAACGATATAGGTGACTATGGTTTGAAGTTGTTTAACATTTTTAGCTCAAATCAGAGTTCATATTTGAGCCCAAGTGCAAGCACACTGCTACAAGTAAAACGGATGCTAAAGCCGAGAAGGTTGTCTCCAATCAAGGGGAGTTTGAAATGTTCTAAGGTACCCGGTACTTTCAAACCAACAAAAAGATCCTTGTGAATTATCCTCATGGTCATTGTAGCACCAATTTTTTGTGGTTTCTATGCACTTCTTCCACAAAAAAATTTAAACTCTAATTTCAAGTTATACTAAGAAGCTAGAATTCTTCAAAATACATTGAAACTATAGCAAACAAATAGCAATGGTGTGATTATGTCACAACTTGATAATAGGGCTGGTAAACAAGCTGAATGAACTGAAAAGAGGGGATTCAATCTCCGCTCATTCTTGTGGTGAACTTGAGCTCATGGTGAGCCTGAGTTAAACAAGCTGAGCTGGAGTTGGCTCGTTAACCAACACTTTTTAAATTGTACTCTAAACCGACTGACCCATGCTCAAACTAGCCTATTTACAAAATAAATACATTTTTAAATCTGTAAGCAGTGGGATGTGTACTCTTCATGAACTTATTGTTTAACCATCTGCACTCTACGTTGCAAAATACATGCAAAATATATTTATTACTAGCGACCAGGTCTTCCAGATTTGGATACATACATAGCTAACAATGTAGTGGAGATTGCCCCTGAATATCGGATGTAACGTGTTTCTTAAGCGGTGGATGATGTTAATTGCCATCTTATCCTCATATTCATGAAAATAGTGATTGCATTTATTTAATCTTGTTCAAGTAAAATAAATATAATATTGTTGAAAGCAATATTGATATTTAAAGAAAATGATGATATATTCGGTAACCATTTTGAGTGCTTTGTTTTTATACTTTTAGTTTTATATAAATTATGAAAAAGAAAAGGAAATAATTTTTGTTACCAACTAAGAGAAGGTGATGATTTGACACGCATGTAGAAAGGCACAAGGATATCAAGTTTGTATTAATATGGTTTCAGGTAATAGTGAAGCCATAATTAGTAGTACAAACGGATGTCATAATGGTGAATCATGTCACATCTGAATCTGAAATTCAAACTGTTGATCTGATCTGAATCGAGGTCGGGTTGAATTCAGATTGAAAAAATATGTGGTACTACTCGATCAGGTAAACAAATGTTAAAAACAAGTTTCTTACATGTAGATGGATTGAATTTTGAACAGAATCCAACAGTGATCAGAACCCGATTTGGATCCAAAAACAATTTAATTTGACATATATGAATGTGATCCAAATGCACATTCAGATCTTACTTTAAGGATCCAAATCTGACATTAGCATGTTGGTTTCAGGTTGATATTCAGCTCTATCCAACCTGTTCGCTCCTTATCATGTGTAGAGGTGTCAATGGATCAGGTTTGGTTCGGACCCAGGTGGAACCAGACCCAAACTCGATTTGAGATTATGGTATGGGACCTGGGTCTAATCGGATCCACCATAAGAGAAACCATACCCAAGATCCTATAAGGATTACACGAACCATACCTGATAAAATAATATTTTTTATCATTTTTACATTGAAATTGAGGATATTAATTGGAACTCAGGTCAGGCCCGCCTCTGGTATAAAATTTCTTGTTTTTTTTTTTTGAGAATTGCTCTGGTATGAAATTTCACAAACCATACCCGGCTTCATATATTAATCGGACCCTTCAGGTCCAACCCAGATTCTAATTGGGCCTTCTTATTTATCACTAAACCCTGACCTTATAGGGTTTGGACCCAAACCCATAAATCAAGAGGTTCCTGTATTTTAATTTAGGACATGCTAAATAACCAAGTTGGTTTTCTATGTCAATCCTAAATGCAGAAAATGATATTTATGTTTTTTAATGACGAGCAACCTGCCTAGAAATGGGGGTCTCTTATGGACCCCCTTCTTAGTTATTAAACCCAAGCTGAGTGCCTTAACCCGCAAAGGACAACCACTAAGCAAGCCACAGGTATAATTCCATTAAAAATCGATTTCATGTATGGGTTTCCACCGTAACCACTTAGGGGTGTCAACAGGTCAGGTTTGGTTCGGACCCAGGTAGAACCAGATCTGACCCCAAATTTCGGGTATGGTATCGGGTCTGGACTTGAGTCTAATTGAACCCAATATAAGAGAAATCATACCCAGACCCGTTAAGAACTACATGAACCAGACCCGAGCCATACCTAATTTTTTTATGATTTTCACATTAAAAAATCACAGGTCTTAATCGGAAGTAAAAAAAATCACAAACTATACCCCAGACCATATATTAATCGGACATTTGGGTATCGGGTCTTCTTATTTATCACCATACTCAGAGACCCTATAGGGTTTGGTATGGATCGGGTCCTCATAAATCCGACCCGTTGACACCCCTATAACCACTGCGAGGGTTTTACAGGAAATTGGGTGGGCCTGTCCTGCAAGGTAAACTTTGGGTGGAGTCACCAACACCCAAGCTCTCACTAAGCCCACCACTTAAAGGCAGTGAGAGATCGAGAGTCCAACGGACAGTGAGAGATCGAGAGGACCGAATATGGAGTGGGGGTCGCCAGCGTTGGGTGGTCGGAATACGGCAAGCAGGAGAGAAGACTCACCCGAGAGAAAGGGCTGACAGAGGGAGAACGACCCAGGGAGGAGAACGGGAGGTGGCCGACGAGGTTTTTGGAGGGAGTTGTCGGTGGGTCACCAAAGAGCAGGGCTGGAGATGGCGAGCAACGCAGGGGCAATCGACAGAAGAGGGGGGGGAGAGAGAGAGAGAGAGCCGGTTTGCAGATTTAATTTTGTGCCCTAGATGAGTCGTTTACATCAAAAATTTGAGACAAAAAAAACCTTTTGTCTCAAAATCCATCAATTCTCAATGTAAAAAATGACATTTAATTTGTTTTAAAAAAGGGGTCACTTAAGGCAATAATTTAGACAAGCGGTTAATTTTTTATGCAAAAGCAATGATGAAATCATTGGAAAAAATTGGTAGATTTGTCATATTTCGAGTCTCGATAGGCTACTTTTGTGAGAAGTTTTTTTGACTTGTTCAACTCACAAAATGGGAATGAAATGATGCCAACAGTGTCATATCATTTTTGTCATGTACGTGTGGTCAAGGCTGTCATTGATAAAGATATGAACCGAATTATTGATGTGCATGATCCGGCTTGACTTCAAGGATGGACCAATTGCAACAATGTCTCCTTGGGACACCTTGATTTGGATGCCAAAAAAACATAAATGTGAATTGGTTGCATAGAAACACTGAGATTTTTTCAAAGTTTCGACCTTTATAAAAAATGTCCCGATGGCATTCGGTGAACCTTCTCATGTTCGTACAAATATGTTGTGAACTGGTTAAAAATCATCGAAAAGATTTACAACATATTTGTAAGAACGTTATCCTGCATAAATATCATGTGATTTTTTTTAGTTTGATTTTAACAATATTTAGAGGTTTGCAACAAATTTGTGTGATCATAAAAAAAATCTCATAAATGTGGTGTGAATCTCTTTAGGTATTTTAAGCATAGTCGGAGGTTCACAACATATTTTCGCAAAGCACAAATATATTGTTTTTTTCAATGATTTTAACTATATTTGAAAGTTCACAACATATTTGTGTTTACAGGACGCTCATACAAGTATATTGTGAATCTCTTCGTTGATTTTTAACCACATTCAGAAGGGTCAAACACGACCCATACATATAAATCAAGAGGTTCCCTTGTAAATAACAAAGTTGGTTTTGGATGTCGATCCTGAATGCAGAAAATGATATTTAATTTTTTTAATGGCGACGAACCTGCCTAGAAAAAGTGGTCACTTAAGGACACCCTTCTTAGATATTAAAGCCTAAAAATGACACCCACCGAGCAAACGACGTCTATGATTCCAATAAAAAAAGGATTTATGGATTTCATGTATGGGTTTACACCTTATTACATCAAGTACCACCCTATAACCACTTACGGGTGTCGACGGGAGGAGTTTGGTTCGGACCCAAGTGAAACCAGACCTGGCCCCAAATTTTCGGTATGGTATCGGGTCTGGAGTTGAGTCTAATTGAACCCAATATAAGATAAATCATAGTTGAACCTGTTAAGAACTACATAAACCAGACCTGGGCCATACAGTATTTTTTTTATCATTTTTACATTGAAAAATTGTGGGTCTTAATTGGAATCGGTCTTCTTATTTATCACCATACTCGAACCTTATACCTATAGGGTTTGGTATAGATCGGGTCCTGGTATACCCAATCCGTTGACACCCCTGTAACCACTGCGCGAGGGTTTTACAGGAAATTATATTTGATACCATCTGCAAAGTGGGTCCCACGTAAATTTCATGGTACAATGACGTCCATGCCATGGATAAGCATCAAACTGTGTATACTATACGTCGTCCAGGGTCGACAGTGACTTTTATCTTTTTTTTAATGACGAGGTACCCTCGGCACGAATCTGGTCACTTAATGGGCCTGTTTTGCACGCTAAACTTCGGGTCGACAAGCAACTTTTTTTTTTTTACCAATGGGGGCTCTGCTTGTCTGGTAGTAGGAGCTAGCGTACGTTACCTTGTGTTGGGACGTTGTAAGTTCGAATCCCAACGGTTCGAATCTTAAAATGAGAGATGTATGTAGAAATAGACGATAAGGATGAGCCTTAGGCCTATTTGAATATTCAGGGACAAATTGGACAAAAAGTTTTTGCCGTCATATAGTAAATGGTAAAAAAATTTGCCGTTCAGAGCAAAAGAGAGAAAGATCAAAAGCCAGACCAAAAGAAAATTGGTCAAAGGGAACAGCAAAAACTTTTGTCATCCAGATCCCAAAAAGTTTATAGTGTGTAGACTAAAAGGAGGATGACGAAATTTTTTGTTGTTTGATGATCTAATGACAAAAAAGTATTTGTCGTCCGAACCAAAAGGAGGACAGTAAAAACTCTTGCCGTCAATGAAAAAAAGTTTATTTGGTGAAAAAAAATAGTAAATTTTAGTGTTTTGGATATTTTTAAAGGTTTTTCTTAGAATTATATGGGTTGTACCCATCTTTAAGGGATTTTTTTAAGTTAGGTTGGGGGGAATGAACTAAGATTTTGGGACTTTCGAAAGAGATGTTGAAAAATCAAATTTTGAGTTATTAACACTTGAGCATTATAAAAAATTGGGTGTAAAAGAACATATGCGACTTCGGATCAGATATCCGATCATATCCAATCCATTTGCAGCTATAATACTAATCGATCTTTTTGGCGAGCATTAATATACTAACTCAGACATGGACCAGGGTCTTTGATTGCGGATGGAAAGTGAGAAAGGCAATAGCAACCATCAACCCACCCTAATTAATGCAAATCATACACATTTCTCTCCCATTGAAGGGACAGCTCTGGCTGTATCAGTCATTACTGTCAACTACCCAACAATCAATCAAAAGAAAAGATGGGTGAAGTTGGAAGCAGATCAGGTCATGCTGAAAAAACCATTTTGATATATCTCTCGCTGTATCAGTCATTTAAAGATAATCATGATATATTCGGTAACCATTTTGAGTGCTTTGTTTTTATATTTTTTATTTTATATAAATTATGAAAAAATGTGTGGTACTACTCGATCAGGTAAATAAATGTTAAAAACAAGCTCTTTACATGTAGGATTGCATTTTGATCCGAATCCAACATTGATCAGAACCCAATCTGGATCCAAAAACAATTTAATTTGACATATGTGAATGTGATCCAATTGCACATTCAGATCTTACTTTAAGGATCCAAGTCTGACATTAGCATGTTGGGTTCAGGTTGATATTCAGCTCTATCCAACCTGTTTTTCTCTCTATCAAGGGTAGAGGTGTCATTCTTGGTTAAAACCTTTTTAGTTTTTTCATTCTTGGTTAAAAGAACTGAGATTAGAACCCCAGACAACTATGTTATGATAGTGCCCCTCACAGTCTAGCTATCTCTTTTGACATTGAACCATCTCAACTTAATTTCTCCACGTTCTAGTGGTGAACTAAAATACAACTATATTGGTCAAGTATAGTTAGAAAAAAAAATCATAATAAGAATTTCAGACAATGTCGTGAATGACCCTCACTTTTATTAGAAATACCATAGCTAACTACAAGTTAGAAAATATAACGAACAAGGCTAAATTATTGTTTACTCGATACATTTTTCCTTTGTCACCTAAAAATTTAGGCACTTAATTTTTCTTGCGATAACTTACACGGGGACCAATTTTTTCAGGCAATAATTACATGGCGCCTGATTTTTTCAGGCGACAATTACATGACAACGGTGTCTAATTTGTTGGGTACCCAAAAGAGTAAAACTATCAACAACAAAAATCAAGGTCAATTTGAGTAGTAAATTGGAATGGTGCCAAAAGTGACCATCTACGTCATTTCTGGTAAGATTTTTTAGGGAGTTAACAGAGTTTAAAACCAGACTTTTGATGAGTGCATGTACTCCTTGTTGGACTCAAATCCGACTCACAATACAAATCAATGATGTAAACATGTGGGATTGGGTTCATATACAGGCCACACTACATCCTCCATGAGTAACCGGATATGACTTAATAGACTTTGGATCGGAATTCGGATGAGAAAACCGATATACTTCTGAAAAAATGTAGTACTTTTAGAATATCGTCTATGTATAGGATCACGATTTGGTGATGATATTAACATGACATTAAGATTTGTTTGTATTTGTATTATTCGTTTATATGATTATAAAGTTTCTATATTTTCAAATATCATATATGCCTATATTTTCTTGTGTTTATCTTGGAAAAAAAATAAATTCATCTAATTTATCGTGAAATTCTCCCTTCCACGATATGAGACGTGACATTTGGTAATTCCTGACCGAAACTAATCAAAGATGAGCATTTTTTTTATTGTTATGTTTTTTTTATTGAAAACCACAACCTGAACGAAGCACGAGATAAAGACACAAGATTTATGTGGTTCCACACTTAGGCCTACGTCCATGGATGAAAGAGGAAATGAAAAAAAAAAAATATAATACCGAGACACAAAGCTCTCAAAACCCTAATCTCTGATACACTTGAAAAACTCTCATACTCAACTTTCAAAGGAGGATGCTATATATATTTGCTACAGTAGCAAATGGGACGAATCCAATAAAAATCACTAAACCCAGACCCTATAGGGTTTGGTACGGGTTGGGTAAGGGTCAAACCCGACCCATACATATAAATCAAGAGGCTCCCTGTGTTTTAATTTAGGACATGGTAAATAACAAAGTTGGTTTTCTATGTCGATCCTGAATGCAGAAAATGATATTTAATTTTATTAATGACGAGGAACCTGCCTAGAAAAAGGGGTCACTTAAGGATACCCTACTTAGATATTAAACCCAAGGTGAGTGCCTTTAACCGCAAAGGACACCCACCAAGCACACGACGGGTATAATTCCAATAAAAATGGATTTATGGATTTCATGTATGGGTTTCCACCGTATTACATCAAGTACCACCCGAACCCACTTAGGGGTGTCAACGGGAGGGGTTTGGTTCGGACCCAAGTGAAACCAGACTTGGCCCCAAATTTTGGGTATGGTATCGGGTCTGGACTTGAGTTTAATTGAACCCAATATAAGATAAACCATACTCGGACCTGTTAAGAACTACATAAACCAGACCTGGGCCATACAGTATTTTTTTTATCATTTTTACATTGAAAAATTGTGGGTCTTAAACGGAACTCTGGTTTGGGCCGAATCTGGTATAAAATTTCACAAACTATACCCCAGACCATGTATTAATATCGGACCTTTGGATTCAGACCCATGACTTAATCGGGTCTTCTTATTTATCACCATACACGAACCCTATACCCATAGGGTTTGGTATGGATCGGGGCCTGCTATACCCGATCCGTTGACACCCTACAGGAAATTATATTTGATACCATCTGCATCGTAACTTCATCACAGGTTTATTTATAGAAAATAAATAAGGGTTATTGTAAAGTGGGTCCCATGTCATGGTACAATGACGTCCATGCCATGGATATGCATCAAACTGTTTATACTGTACGTCGCCCAAGGGTCGGACAGTGACTAGGGATGGCAGTGGACCGGGGGAAAGCGGGGCCCCGCCCCGCCTCGCCCCGTTTGGACCGGGGATGAAGGGTATGAAACGGGGATGGAGGCGGGGACGAAGGTTAAAATCCATCCCCGTCCGGGGGTGGAGGCGGGGATGGACTGGCACGTTCCCCCGCCCCGCCCCGGCCCATCCCCGCCCCGGCCCCGGCCCATCCCCATCCCGGCCCCGCCCCGCCCCATCCCCGTCCCGGCCCTGCCCCATCCCCGCCCCGAACCCTTTATATTTTTACTGTTTACTAACCCTAACTCCCTTCCCTAATTTCCTAACCCTGGAGCCGCCGAGCCGGGCCGTCGCCTCTTCCCCTTCCCCATCCGCATTATCATTGTAGTCGGGCCGTCGCCGACCACCGTTGGCCGTCGCAGGGGGAGGCCTCCACCCTCATACTCAGCCTCCTCTGCAAGCTCGACGGGAGGGCGGAGCTCTACCGAGACGTACCCCTCTCCTACCTCTTCCTTACGAACAATCTTCAGTACATCATCGTTAAGGTGCAGAGCTCCGATCTCCGACTCGTCCTCGGCGACGCTTGGGTGCGAATGCACACCAAGAAGCTTCGGCAATACGTCACTAACTATGAGCGCATGGCGTGGAGCGAGGTCGTGGCGGTCATGGCGGAGATGCCGGTGGTGATCGATGCCGAAAGCGCGAGGCGGGCTTTCAGGCGGTTCAACTCCGCCTTCGAGGAGGCATACCTGGCGCAGACTGCGTCGATCGTGGTGGAGGACATGAAACGGGGATGAATGCGGAAACGGGGATGAAGGCGGGGGTGGAGGATAAAATCCATCCCCGCCGCGGAGGCGGGGCGGGGGTGGAAACCTTGTCCCCCGCCCCGCCCCGCCCCGCCCCACTGCCATCCCTAACAGTGACTTTTTTCGCGAGCGTGAATCGGGTCACTTAATGGCCCTGTCTTGCAAGGTAAACTTTGGGTCGACAACCAGCCTTTTTTTTTTACCAATCGGGGCTCTGCTTAGTAAGAGGAGCTAGCGTACGTTACCTTCTGTTGGGACGTTGTAAGTTCAAATCCCAATGGTTTGAATCTTAAAATGCAAGATGTATGTAGGGATAGAGGATAAGGATGAGCCTTGGGCCTATTTGCTCAAAGGTATTATAAATGTTTTTGATGATTTTTACCATATTTTGGCAACATGTTTGTGCAAATGTAATGAGGTTCACACAAATAGGTTGTGAATCTCTTTGATAATTCTAACTATATTTAAAATTTCATAACATGTTTGTGGGAATGTTAAAGCAATTTGTGCAAATATGCTTTGAAGAGAAAAATTCTCAAAGAACCAAGCATCAATGGTTTCGAATATGCTGGAGATTTTGGTATATATTTAGGTTTTGCACAATGTTATTTAGATAGGACAATACAATCATTTTTTATTTTATTGTTTTCATGGATGTTTTGTTTTGTTTTGTTTTTTTGTTGGAAACCATGGTGCTTGATTTTTTCTTGACAACAATATACATAACATTTGATTTTTTTAGGCAATAATTTAGACAAGCGGTTAATTTTTTAAGCAAAAAAATGATGAAATCGTTTGAAAAAAATGGAAGATTTGTCATATTTCGAGTCTGGGTGGGTTGGGGGTAAAGCTGGTAAATGAACCAGACAGCTCGTGACTCGGCTTGGTTCAGCTTGTCATGAACTCATTCATGATTAGCTCATATACCTTGTGAGCCAAGCCACGAGCAACTCGTTTGGCTTAAGTGAGGCAAGCATGAACACAAGGGTGTTCGGATCATATAGATAAAAATGTATATATTTTTCATGTGTGATGTATATTTTCAAGTGTAATATATAAAGGGGGATGCAGAAAGTATATATTAAGAGAAGGATGCATGAAAAATATACATATATAATATGAACTATTAAGTTTAATATATAAAATATATATTTTAAGTGCAATATATATTAAAATATATATATTCTATGTATAAATAACACAAGCCATCTCGTTTTCGGCTAGGAGCCGAGCCTGAGCTAGGCTATGCTAAACTCGAACACGAGCACAATCCCCTTGGTAAATAAGCCAAGCCCAAACATGCCCTGTTTAGCTGGTTGGGCTCATTTATCGATATTGGTCTTGAATCATTAGGCTGTCGATTCAGCTGTATCGTCCTCTACCGATACTCAAGTGAATTATTCTCTATTGGCCTAAAAATAATGAAAAAACGATTACGTGTTAATCATAATGTGACATGTGTTAAAACCATTAAAATTATTTAAAATTAAATTACTTTTTGGTTTTTTTACATTTATTAAAAAATAGTGGAATCGGTCCAGCAGCGTATCAAAATTCACCAATACTGATAACAATGCTTTCGTGTTAAGTTCATATCATCCTTCTGAAGATAACTTGTTGATTACACTGCATCCTTGCCAGTGTGTGTGTGTGATTTCACTATTAGGTTTTTTTTTGTTTGCATATGTCTTGCATCTGCACTCATGGTACGTTTTGCAATAATGACTCTGTGTCTGTAACTCTATGTGGATGTCCACGTGCATGATAAAATGGGTGAAGGTTTATATGTTTTCTCTGTAACCTTTGGGTAGGATATAAGACCCAAGTCTCACCCAAGATTCAATTAAGACTCACAAATTTTCTGTGTAAATATGATAAAAAAAATAATACTTTACCAGTTCTGGTTCATGTAGTTTTTATTGGGTCCGAGTATGATTTTTCTTATAATAGACCCGATTAAACCTGAGTCCAAACCCAATACCATACTCAAAAATCTAGTCCAAGTCTGATTCCACCTAAGAGGCATGAACAAAAAAGGTGGTCCACCGTTTGCTCTGTTTTTTTTAACAAAAACAACATTTACTGGGCATTGACAACCCAAGAGACGATAATGAGTGAGCAAACAGTGGTAGTGGTCCTTGAACAACATGACTTTAGGAGGGTGTATCATGAATTTTTGCATCAAACAAATTTAAGGGTTAGGGAGATCCTTTACAATCACCCATCCCATTTGGCCAGGCAAGCAGTATTGCGATCCCAAGGAAGCTTGACTCCCAAGCCCCATTCCACTCTAGTTCTCCATACCTTATTCCAAACCACTAAGTGAATGTGAGTATTGAAGGGTGTATCGTACCATAGAAAGTTCTTCATGATTCTTTCCATTTTCTAGATCACCAAAACAGGAATAAAGAAGCATGACATCCATTAGATAAAGAAAGATGCCAAGATGGATTTAATAAGCACTAACCTTCCTGCTACTCCAATTTTCAAGCCTGTTTCAAAACTTTTTTAAGAGTGGCTCACACAAGGATGCACTAAGCCGTCGTTTAAAGAAAGTCAAGCCCAAATACTTGATAGGAAGTTGAGCCTTTTGCCAATTACAACTGAACCGACTTCGATGCATCTGATTTTGAAAAATGTTAAAGGGAATGAAAACCATGGTTTTAAAACCCGATGACTTGTCACTTGGCTCGTCTTTGAGTGACTCATCACTCGGTGATTCGGCCAGGTCATGTTAAATTTTTTTATTTTATATGATATATATATATATCATGTATATTTTATAGTATCTTATCAATATATTATATATAATATGCATTATATGATAGTTTTTTTATAATATTTTAATATATAATATTATTAATGCATGTTACAAATCTTCTCATCTTACAGTTACATGATTTCATACTCATATAAATACGTTTATTTTTCTTTACTTTGTAAAAATTCTCCTCAATTATTTTAATCATATTCGAAGGTTCGTAGTGTGCGATCATGAAAAGGTCAACCCAAATATGTGGCAAATCTCCTTGGTGATTTCAACCATATTTGAAAGTTTGCAATATATTTATGTGAATGTTGTGAATCTTTTTAGTTTGATTTTAACCATATTTGGAGGTTCTCAACGTATTTGTGCAAATGTCACGAGGTTCGTACAAATATGTTGTGAATCTCTTTGATAATTCTAACTAGATTTAAAATTTCATAACATATTTGTGGGAATGTTAAAAAATTTGCACAAATATGCTCTGAAGAGAAAAGTTGTCTTAAAAAAAACAAAAATCGATGGTTTCAGACATGATGGAGATTTCGGTATATATTTAGGTTTTGCACAGTGTTATTTATATAGGGCAATATGATCATTTTTTATTTTATTATTTTGATGAAAGTTTTTGTGTTTTTTTTTTTTGCTAGAAACCATGCTGCTTGATTTTTTTTGGAGACAATATACATGACATTTTGATTTTTTTAGGCAATAATTTAGACAAGTGGCTAATTTTTTAATCAAAAGAAATGATGAAATCATTGAAAAAAAATGTTGATTTGTCATTTTTTGAGTCTTGGTAGGCTACTTTTGTGAGAAGTTTTTTTGACTTGTTCAACTCACAAAATTGGAACGAAATGATGCCAATAGTGTAATGTCCTTTTTGTCATGTACGTGTGGACAAGTCTGTCATTGATAAAGATATGGACCGAATTATTGATGTGCACGATCTTGCTTGACTTGAATGATGGACCAATTGCAATAAAGTCTTCTCATGTTCGTACAAATATGCTGTGAATCTCTAAATATGGTTAAAATCATCAAAAAGATTTACCACACATTTGTATGAACGTTATCTTGCGTGAAAATCTCTCCGATAAATATCCTTACCAAGATAATACTTGAACATCATAGGTGACTATGGTTTAAAGTTATCCATAATTTTTTAGGTCAAATCAGAGGAGTTCATATTGTGCCCAAGTACAGGCACACTTCTACTAGTAAAACTGATGGTAAAGCCGAGTAGGTTGTCTCAAATCAAGGGGAGTTTGAAATGTTCTAGTGTATGCGGTACTTTCTAATCAACAAGTAGATCCTTGTGAATTATCCTCATGGAGCTTCTCATGGTCATTATTGCACCAATTTTTTTATGGTTTTTATACACTTCTTCAATAAAAAATTCTAATAACTGTGAAAATTTAAACTCTAATTTCAAGTTATACTAAGAAGCGAAAATTCTTCAAAATACATTGAAACTAAACCAAACAAATAGCAACGGTGTGATTATGTCCCAACGTGATAATAAGGCTGGTAAACAAGCTGAATGAACTGAAAAGAGGGTGTTTCAAGCTCTGCTCATTCTTGTGGTGAGCTTGAGCTCATGTTGAGCCTGAGTTAAACAAGCTGAGCTCGAGTTGGCTCATTAACCAACACTTTTTAAAATTGAAAAATAATAGAAATTGTACTTTAAACTGACTGGCGCGTGCTCAAACTGGCCAATTTACAAAATAAATACATTTTTAAATATGTAAGCAGTGGGAATTATACTCTTGAACTTATTGTTTAACCATCTGCACTCTACAATGCAAGATATATTTATTACTAGCGACCAGGTTTTCGTTCTGGGTGCGGTTTCTTCAGGTTATAAATCCGAAAAAAAGAGTTAATGGTGGGAAGATACAAACAGAACTGACAATGTGCTGAAGAATGTCATTGAATATACGGATGTAACGTGTTCCCTATGTGGTGGATGATGTTAATTGTCATCTTATCCTCATATTCCTGAAAATAGTGATCGCATTTATTGATTCCTGATCAAGTAAAATAAATATAATATTGTTGAAAGCAATATTGATATTTTAAAAAAATCATGATATATTCGGTTACCATTTTGAGTGCTTTGTTTTTATATTTTTAGTTTTATATAAATTATGAAAAAGAAAAGGAAATATTTTTTTGTTACTAACTTAGGGCTTCTATTTAGAACAAAGTTGATGATTTGAAATGCAGGACGACACAAGGACATCAAGTTTGTATTAATATGGTTTCATGTAATAGTGAAACCATAATTAGTATTACAAACTGATCGCATAATGGTGAATTATGTCACATCCTAATCTGAATCTCAAATGCAAACTGTTGATCTGATCTGAATCCATTGAGGTAGGGTTGAATTCAGATTGAAAAGATATGTGGTACTACTCGATTAGGTAAATAAATGTTAAAAACAAGCTCTTTACATGCAAGATTGCATTTTGATCCGAATCCAACATTGATCAGAACCCGATTTGGATCCAAAAACAATTTAATTTGACATATGTGATTGTGATCCAAATGCACATTCAGATCTTACTTTAAGGATCCAAGTCTGACATTAGCATGTTGGGTTTGGGCTAATGTGCCTGAAACCTATAGTTATAATTGAAAAGGGAGGTGAGTCTATAACCCAGTAAAAAATAATTATAAGCAAATAAACACTTAAACTTACAACTTTAGTGGGCTCTAAGCCCCTAGTCTGTGTTTAGCTTTTGACACAATATTCAAGTTTGTATGTTTTAATTATCCCCCCAATACCCTCTTAATGCAACATAAAAATGATATCGATGACGCCCTTGATGAGTTTCTGCTTCGATTTAGGGGACAACTGTAACACTTCGATTTGAGACCTCAGGAGTCTGAGTTCGGTTGGTATTACTTTTTAGAGAAAAAGTATACAAAGTTCACACAGAGAAAACATGGTTAAATTTTTTTTTTCATTATCATTCAATAACTTATTTTCTTTGCAATGTTCATCATTCATTGCAAAAGAAAATAAAAATTACATAAATGTTCAATGACAAGAAAGTAAAAACTACCAACTACTTTATCAAAGCAGTCGATCAAGTCCTATCTGTGCTAGTGTGCTTGGAACCTACAGTTGTAATTGAACAGGGGATGAGTCTACAACTCAATAAAAAATAATTATAAGCAAATAAACACTTAAACTTACAACTGTAGTGGGCTCTAAGCCCCTAGTCTAAATTTAGTTATTGATACACTACACAAGTTTGTATATTTTAATTATCCCCCAACACCGTGTGATAAATGATGCGCGCTGTATTCATTATCATCACTCAAAAAATTTGTCTCCTGATATGCTCATCACCTAATATGCTCTCATTTTGCTGGGTATTGAAAACCAACATCATCAACCCCTCCTACAAGCTGAAATTCTAAAAATGGTGCAAAAGAAAAGTTGTTTGAGGCAAATCGATTCCACTCATTCCTTATGTTATCCCTATGGGATAAAACAACCATCTTTCCCTTGACCAACCGACAATGATAATGCTTATCACCCGATATGCACTTGTTTTATTGGGTACTGAAAAACAACAACATCAACCCCTCCTGCTAGCTGAAATTCTAAAATGGTGCAAAAGAAAGGTTGTTAGAGGCAAATCGATTCCACTCATCCCTTATGTTATCCCTATCTTCATAGTTGTTATTATGATTTTATTGATACAAGTTGTTTTGATCGAATCAGACTTCATAGATGTGATTTATGTTACTTATTTATCAAAAAACAACATTTAAATTGCCAAAATTCAAGTTTTTCTATAGGATTTTTGGTGATTAAAAAATGAAAGTTTAACAAAATACAAAATTTTGTAACTAAATCAAGTGGATTTAGGGCCTCCTTGAAAAAGGTTTCTCACTTGCCGTCGGGTTGGAGTACCTATCGTAAACTTGCAAAAAAAATGTAATCCATCAAGACCAGAGTGGTGAGCCTCAAGGAAAGACAAAATAGATATTCTTTTAATGTATTGCAAAAAGGAATTGCTTTTGGAGAGATCCAAGATTGTTGAGAAGCGCCTCTTGATGAACAACTAGATTTGGTGGGAATCGATCGAGATATCACAAAAGTAATAGGGTGGTTGACTGGGGGATACCAACAACTTACACCAATTTCTATGGTCGAGATGGGAGGTTCAGAAAAGACTACCCTAGCAAGAAAAGTCTTTAATCACGCAGCAGGCTTTCTACGAAAGACTCTTTTAGGATTATGTTGGCACTTGTGACTCATTATGATTTGGAGTTGCATCAGATGGATGTTAAGATTGCATTCCTTAATGGTGACATTGATGAGACAATATATATGATCCAACCAGAATATTTTGTCTTAGGCGATGCAAAGAAAATGGTTTACAAATTAAAGAAATTCATCTATGTACTTAAGTAGGCTTCCCGTCAATGGTATCATAAATTTTATCAAGTTGACCTCTTATTTAGTTTTGAGACGAATGTGATTATTAAATGCATATACCATAAGTTCAATGGGAGTAAATATATTTTTCTGGTTTTATATATTGATGACATATTGTTTGCCACAATGATATAGGCATACTGCACAAAACAAAGATATTTTTAACAAAAAAAATTGAAATAAAAGATCTTGGTGATGCCGCTTTTGTATTAAGGATCCAAATACATTGAGACCATTCTTAGAGTATCCTTAGATTATCACAAAAGAGCTATATCGAAAGGATTCTTGATAGATTTTGCATGAAGGATTGCAAACCAGTAATTCTTCTGTTGCTAAGGGAGACAAGTTTAGTCTTGCTTAGTGCCCCAAACACCAGTATGAAATTAAGTATATGAAACTGATTCCCTATGCAATTATTGTGGGGAGTCTTATGTATGCTCAGGTGTGTACGCATCTGGATATAACGTATATTGTTCAGATGTTATGCAGAATTATTGAGTTTAATATACATATAAAATATGAACTATTAAGTTTAATATATAAAATATATATTTTAAGTGCAATATATATTAAAATATATATATTCTAATAACACAAGCCAGCTCATTTTTTGCTAGGAGCTGAGCTTGTGCTAGGCTCTGCTAAACACGAACACGAGCACAGTCCCTGTGGTAAATAAGCCAACCACAAACATGCTCTGTTTAGTTGGTTCGGCTCATTTATCAGACCTAGTTTTGGGGTATGGGTGGGGTGAGGGGGAGGTGGTGTGTAGTGCTAAAACATATCCTATTAGTTGTACCTTTTGTATGGTTCTTTTTAAGGAAATCCTCATTTAGAATTAAAATTGAAGTCACCTTGGTGGCTCTTTTAAGATTGTTCATCTTCATCAAAGGAATGAAATGGTTTTACTTCAGTTGGATTCCTATTAAAATGTGTTTCTTGTGAAAATTTGATATTTACATCTTTGGGTGTTGCATAAATTTTTCCTATATCTTTTGCTAGATATCTGGATCCTCAAATCAATGTGTCCTGACACTACAAGAAAATCATGGATTAGCGACGACTTATATCCATCGTTAATCCGTCGCTAAACAATTTAGCGATGGATTAGCGATGGATAGAGGCCATCGCAAATTTTTGCTCGCTAATTAGCGGAAAAACTTATCTGTCGTTAATTACGTCGCTAATTTGTGACAGATTAGCGACAGACATTATCTGTCGGTAATCCGTCGCTAAATTTTAAAAAAAAATAAAAAAAATGATCCCTGTCGGGCGGTATTCCGGCAGCAATAAGCCGGACTTATACTGCACCCGACAGACATCGCCGTCCTCCGTGAACCGGCGTCGTCGTCCTCTGTGAACCGGCGTCGCCGTCGTCCTCTGTGAACCGGCGTCGTCGTCGTCCTCCGTGAACCGTCCTCCGTGAACCGATGCTCTTCGGCGTCGCCGTCCTCCATGAATCGGCGCCATCATCTTCCGTGAACCGGCGTCGCCGTCATCCTCTGTGAACCAGCGTCGCCGCCCTCCGTGAACCGGCGTCGTCGTCCTCTGTGAACCGGCGCCGACGTCCTCCAGCGATCGCCGACCGTCCTCCAGCGTCGCCGTCCTCCGTGAATCGGTGCTCTCCGGCGTCGCCGTCCTCCATGAACCGACACCATCATCTTTCGTGAACCGGCGTCGCCGTCATCCTCCATGATTAACCAGCGTCGCCGTCCTCCGTGAACTGGCGTCGTCGTCCTCCGTGAACCGATGCCGACGTCCTCCGTGAACCGACGCCGACGTCCTCCAGCAATCGCCGACCGTCCTCCGGCGTCACCGTCCTCCACTCTCATGTACATGCTCTCCAACGCGCTATCCAACGTCGCCGTCATCCTCCGTGATTAACCAGCGTCGCCGTCCTCCGTGAACTGGGATCGTCGTCCTCCGTGAACCGGCGCCGACGTCCTCCAGCAATCGCCGACCGTCCTCCGGCGTCACCGTCCTCCACTCTCATGTACATGCTCTCCAATGCGCTCTCCAACGTCGCCGTCCTCCGAAGAAGTCGGTTTAAATCGAGCGCGATCGATTTAAATTTCAAACAGGGAGAGGGAAAATTTCGCGCTCGGTTTAAATAAAAAATTAGCGAGGGATTTAGCGAGGGAATTTTTCCATAGCTAATTAGCGACGGATTAGCGACAGAAAAATTCCCTCGCTAAATCCCTCGCTAAAATGTTTTTCTTGTATTGAGAATTAGCGACGAAACAATTGTTGTCGTTAATCCGTCGCTAATTAGCGATGGATTAGCTAGAGAAAACTTTCATCGCTAATCCGTCGCTACTGAGCGATGGATTCATGAAGAAAGTTTTCTCTAGCTAATCTGTCACAAATTTGCGACGAAAAAAATCCGTCGCAAATTTCCGTCGCTAATTAACAATTTTCTTGTAGTGTGACTGCATTGGGGTAACTTCACTTAAAGTTGTTAGTTGAGAAAGCAAGAGCGGAAAGTGACTCGAGAAGCAAAAGTTGGAAGTGAGACACTTTCAAAATTTTAGAAACCGGGAAGCATGGATGACTTAGAAGTGAACTAGAAGCGACCTTGGAAGCGAAGGTGAAGCAAAAAAGAATAATAAAAAGAAAATTACAAAAAAAATGAAAAAAGAGACAACTGCAGGAGGAAGCATGCTTCTCATTTTTTTGTGTGTTTCCTAACACATTTCGGATGTGTGCTTCCCCATTCCTTATGGTGCTTCTAGTAACTCTGGTTTCATGAATGTTGTCGGTATTGGTATTGGTCCTGAATCATTAGGCCGTTGATTCAACTGTATTGGCTTATACTGATACTTGACTGAATTATTCTCTATCGGCCGAAAAACAATAATAAAATGATTACATGTTAATCATAATGTGACATGTGTTAAAACCATTACAATAATTTAAAAATAAATTACTTTTGATTTTTTTTACATTTATTAAAAATTGGTGGAATAGGCCCAACAGCGTATCAAAATTCACCAATACCGATAGCATTGCTTTCAGTGTTAAGTTCATATCCTCCTGTTGATTACGCTACATCCCTCTGAGTGTGTGTGTGTGTGTGTGATTTCTCTATTAGGTTTTAAAACATTATGCTTGCTTTTGTTTGCATATGTTTGTGTGTGGTTTATCAGAATATCATGTGTGCATCGGTATATGGACATGCTTGTACAGATCTTGCATTTGCACTCATGGTACATTTTGCAATAATGACTCTGTTTGTGTGTGCATGTTCACGTGCATGATAAAATGGGTGAAGGTTTGTACGTTTCTTCCCTGTAACCCTTGGGCAAGATATCACACCCAAGCCCACCCAAGTTTCGATTAAGACCCACAAATTCTTAATGTAAAAATGATAAAAAATAATATTTTACCGGGTATAGACCGATTTTGGTTCACGTAGTTTATATCGGGTCTGAGTATGATTTTTCTGATAATAGATTAAGCCTGAGTCTAGACCCTATACTATACTCAAAAGTCTGATTCCACCACAACAAAGTCTTGGATTAGCGACGACCACATTCCGTCGCTAACAGGCTTAGCGACGACTAGGCGACGGTATGATTACGTCGCGAATTTTTCGACGCTAACTGGCGACGGAATAAATTCGTCGCCAGGTCCGTCGCTAATTGCAACGGAATAACGAGCGATATATTCCGTCGCCAATCCGCCGGTACTAAACGGCGACCACGGCTTGGCGACGGATATACGTCTGTTGCTAAGCCGTCGCTATATTTATATGCATAGCGACGGATGGTTCCGTCGCTAATCCGTCGCAAACACGAAAAAAAAAATAAAAAAAATTATTTGAAAATTAAATACCGAGAACAGTACAATTTATATTTCCTGTAAATAAAAAACAAACCACACAAAAAATTCCATATAAAAGGAATCTACAACAATTAATCGTTCCACCTTAAAATTAACAAGTTCAATTAACTACAATTCAATAATTACATTTAAGAAACAAAAAAAAATAGAACTTCAACACAGTTCTCTAATCATCGCCAAGATTTTGTGCGTCTTCTTCTTCATTGCCTTTATTTGTCCCTTCAGCTCCGCTACGCTGATTATCGCTAGCCGCCTACACAAGAAAAGAACAGTCAGTATTGATAAACAAAATATAATGAAATAAATTACACACTATATGTGATTCTATCATGTGCTCATATGTGTTCTAGGGCAATAAAAAAACTTTATATGTGATTCTATCATGCTCATATGTGCTATAAGGCAGACAAAAAGCTATATATGTGATTCGATCATGCTCATATGTGTGCTAAGGCAGTCAAAAAATTGAATATGTGATTATAGCATGCTCACATGTGTTCTAAGGCAGACAAAAAAACTCTATATGTGATTCTATCATGCTCATATGTGCTCTAAGGCAGGCAAAGCAAAAAACTTTATATGTGAATATATCAAGAATGATATATGTTCTAAGGCAATAAAAAAAATCTATATGTGATTTTGGCATGCTCATATGTGTTCTCAGGCAGTCAAAAAACTGAATATGTGATTATAACATGCTCATATGTTTTCTCAGGCAGTCAAAAAACTGAATATGTGATTATAGCATGCCCATATGTGTTCTAAGGCAGTCAAAAAAACTTTATATGTGATTCTATCATGCTCATATGTGCTCTAAGGCAGGCAAAAAACTTTATATGTGATTATAGCATGCTCATATGTGCTCTAAGGCAGGCAAAAAAACTTTATATATGATTCTATCATGCTCATATGTGCTCTAAGGCAGTCAAAAGAACTTTATATGTGATTCTATCATGCTCATATGTGCTCTAAGGCAGGCAAAAAACTTTATATGTGATTATAGCATGCTCATATGTGCTCGAAGGCAGGCAAAAACTCTATATGTGATTCTATCATGCTCATACGTGCTCTAAGGCAGGCAAAAACTTATATATGTGATTCTATCATGCTCATATGTGTTCTAAGGCAGACAAAAAACTGAATATGTGATTATACCTGAGAGGGACCTGTAATCGAAGATCCCCTGTTCAGCACAAGATTGTTGATCTCATCTCGGAGAAAGGGAGCGACGGTGTCATGGAAGTAGTCACTCAGTGTGTCCTTAATGATCTGGCGTACATCATCACCGGAAAGAATATGCTGCTGCTTGGAGCTTATGTCGACGGAAGAAGTCTGCGAGCCGTAACTGGAAGAAGCAATAACTGGTGAAGTGTTCAGATTACTCCCAAACCCGAACACGCGACCTTTTTTGGGTTCACCTGCTGCAGTCACCCATGCTGTAGGATCAAATGATGGATGCTGAGTAGCGTCATTGTCATATCGCTCTACCATCTGTTGCCCATATGCCTCCTACAAAATAATGTTTAAAGTATGCATTAATAATTAATGATAACATTATGATAACTTGCATATTGCAATGATTATTAATAGAATAAATACATACCGTTGTCGTTCTCGCCTTCTCTAATACAAAGACTTCCGTGGTCTTCCGTTTATGTGTTTCAACAAACACATCCTTATATGGTACAGTGCCTCTTTTTTCTACTTCCTGCGAAGTTAAAGGACAAAAGATTTAGTTCACAAGTTTGCAACAATACTTATAAAATTAATATGATATATTGATGAGTTACCATTTTCTTCAGGTGGCTCCCAAATGTCTTAGATCCACCTGTGTGTAGATGGGCTTCGGGCATTTTCACTCGATTTTATGCAGCCTTTGGAGAGCGATTTCGAAATGCATCTCCCGCCCACTTATCGCACATTTCATCCCAATAATCTCTCCTGATAGTAATAGGGCCATGGCCCTTCCACTGTAGTGGATCATCTATTACGCCAGATGATTTTTTTGCCGCAGTCTTCATATTGTGCAGCATGTCTGCAAATCGATTGACAGCCACCTTCTGCCACACCTTCCTTGCATCATTTTCTTCCACCGTAGTTGCGAAGCGATTCGAAGCCTACAAATATTTTCAGAAAGTTAGTAGACATTACTTAAATAAATTAAATATGAAACACATTAACTATGAGAAACAACTGTATACCATGAATGAGGACCACAATCTGTCTAACACCTCCTTTGGGTACTCTTTCTATTGAGCCACCGGTCCTGCTAGATGTTGAAGAAGTGAATTCCTAATCTCCCGTACTACTTCTTGTGGCTCAAACCTCGTGCTGCACATGAATTGGTACACAGTAAATATCAATATAAAATATTTATAAGATATACAATAATTGAAAATGAAATACTTACGGTCGATTATCGATATACACTATTCGAATGAGTCTTCTTGTGCCAGACTGAGAAGACCCTGCTTCCTGTGTTGGCTCATGACTTGTGTGATCAACTGGTGTAAGTGGGTCGTGTACAGGCGAAACATCATCTGTAAAAAAATACATTAGACTTTTTCAAAATACGCATTTGAACTAATCAAGCATCCAATTAGTTAAATGATATACCTATCACAGGAGCCCGTGAAGATGAAGGCTGAGCCTGACTACTACTGGATGAGCAACCACTGTAACCTCCACGAACCATATTCTAACAAATAACATATGTCATACAATACATTCAAATAATTCACATCAAGTATTACAATACATTCAAGTCATTCGCATCAAGTATTACAATAATTCAAATCATTCGTATCAAGTATTGCAATACATTCAAATGATTCACATCAAGTATTACAATACATTCAAATCATTCATATCAGGTACTGCAATGCATTCAAGTCATTCACATCAAGCATTGCAATGCATTCAAATCATTTGCTTCAAGTATTACAATGCATTCAAATAATTCAAATCATTCACATCAAGTATTGCAATAGTTCAAATCATTCGTTGCATAAATTACAATACATTCAAATAATTCAAATCATTAACATTAAGTATTGCAATGCATTTGAATCATTCGTATCAAGTATTACAATACATCCAAATAATTCAAATCATTCACATCAAGTATTACAATGCATTCAAATAATTCGTATCAAGTATTACAATACATTCAAATAAAATTTTTAATCATTCACATCAAGTATTGCAATACAACTCATTCATTTGCATCAAGTATTACAATACATTCAAATAATTCAAATCATTCACATCAAGTATTGCAATGCATTTAAATAGAGGTTTGTATTACAAGATTTTGCTCACTAGCTTGAGAATTCTTCCTCGTCACTTGTTTGACTTTCTTCTTCTTCTTTTTCTTCTTCTTCATTATTTGCCCATCCACTTGGTACATCATTTGGATGACATTCCTCTATGAATGTTTCATCGGCCAATGGAGATATGACATGCATATCATGCGTAACATCGTGACCATAAGTGAAGTCATAGACATCATCTGATTGATAGTAATCACTGTCTTCAGCTAACTCATCTTCCTGTAACTGATCATACTCAGGGTATATTTTGGACTTCACCTTGCAAACTGCCCACCATTCATTTCTATCTGACTTTTTTATACTCGGATATGAAGTATAATAAACTTGTTGAGCTTGCGGGGCTAATATGAATGGTTCATATGTTCCAAACCTGGATTTATGATTCACCTCCACAATGCCTGAAGCTTTATCGAGTCTTGTTGCAGTTGGATCAAACCAATGACACTTGAATAAAGTTACCCTGTTATTTATGCCTAAGTAAGTCAACTCCATTATTTCCTCTATAACACCGTAGTAATCATGTTCATTTTCACCGTAGCTGCTACCCTTGACACACACGCCACTATTCATCGTTGATTTGTTTATACCGTAATCTTTTGTATGGAATCGATAACCATTTACGATGTACCCGTTGTAGCATTGCACAACTTTGGTCGGACCATTTTCTAAATCACATACTCCTTGATCTTTAACATCACCATGACAGACCTACGCACAAACATAAACAATGATTGTGATCACGATCAATTAAGTAACCTAGTGTTGTTTATAAGTACAAAATTTATGTTAGCTTCTTTACCAACTGTTTCAACCACTCCACAAACTTAGTTTCACGTTCTTTTTGTACTTCTGCATCAGTGAGATGTGAAACTTCTTTTTGCAACTCCAGATCAAATCATCTGCAAACCACAAATACTTATATTACCGAGCCATGTATCCACATATAAAACATAAAAGGATTTATAATTGTGTTGCGTCTACATATACTTACTCAATGTATGGGTCGATCGCTGAGCAATTAAAAAGAATATAGATGTGTGTTGCGTCTTGCTCTCGATCTGTCAAGAGCCTTGATCGGCAACTACCAAATGCATGCCCAAGTGGTTGAAATATCGACAGCTTGTCAGCTACAGTTACTTGTTCTCCATCATCGTTACGGGGCGGGCATGTGTAACGTGTTGGAATATGAGGTTCGAAGTGTATAGATGAGAAATTTGAAATCTCTTCTAAAGTGTACGCCTCACAAATAGAGCCTTCTACTCTTGCTTTATTACGAACCTTTTTTTTGAGGTCGAACGTGCATCTGGCAAAAATATACATTTCAAATTTTAAATATCTGTCATTAAAGAGACAAATATAAAAAAACATATATCTTTCAAATGGGTACATCCATCGATATTGCACAGGGCCATCAACCCTTAGTTCATATGGCAAATTTATGATCAAATGTTTCATAACATCGAAAAATGCTGGCGGAAATATCTTTTCTAGCAGACAAACTGTGGTGATGACAGAGTCCTCGAGATTCTTTACATCTGATACTATGACCTCCGATGCACACAATGTTATGAAAAATCCGCTCAACTCAGACAGTACCCCCATATAGGTTTGTCTAACATATCATGGAATGCTAGGGGTATCAATCGTTGCATAAAGATATGACAATCATGGCTCTTCAACCCATATAACTGTCCATCGTCAATCTTCACAGCTCGAGCAATGTTAGAGACATATCCATTTGGAAATCTCAATTGTCTCAACCATTGACATACATGTTTTATTTGCTTAGGTCCGAGCACGTACTTTGCCTTTGGTTTCAGTACTTTGCCATTATACTCTTTGAGTTCCAATTCTGGTCTTTTACATATTAATTTTAAATCCATACGAGCCTTCGGATTATCCTTCGTTTTTCCTTTAACATTCATTACTGTATTGAACACATTACCAAACACATTTTTCTCCATATGCATCACATCCAAATTATGTCGTATCAATAGGGTCGGCCAATACGGTAGTTCCCAAAAAATAGATTTCTTCGTCCAATTGTGATCCTTCCCAAATCCACGAAAGGGTATAGGACTGCGGGCATCTGTTAATACATCTGGAAAGTATCGCAATCTTCTTAGAATCTCTATGCCAGACAATCTTGAGGATGGACCTTTCGTTTCAGTTGTACCTGCTTTAAACGCATTCTTTTGTCGTCGGAACGGATGGTCGCTGGGTAGAAATCGACGATGGCACTCAAACCAGCAAGGCTTCTTTCCATGCCTCAATCTAAAAGCTTTGGAATCCTCCATGCAGTACGGACATGCCAACCTCCCATGTGTGCTCCAACCAGATAGCATACCATATGCAGGGAAGTCACTGATTGTCCATAGAACAACGACCTTCATGTTGAAATTTTGTTTTTTGTGGGCATCATACGTGGTAACACCGTCATCCCACAGTACTTTTAGTTCATCAATCAATGGCCTTAAATATACATCAAGATTTTGGCCAGGTAAGGTCGGACCAGGGATCAACAGAGACAAGAAAAGATTTGGACGTTTCATACACAAGCTTGGTGGAAGGTTGTATGGAGTTACAAATACTGGCTAGCATGAGTATGGAGTTGATCTACCCCCAAATGAATTAAATCCATCTGTACATAGACCGAGTCTAACATTTCGCACTTCCATTGCGAAGTTCTGATGTGTACGATCAAAGTGCTTCCAAGCTTCAGCATCAACAGGATGCGTGATCTTGTTTTCATCGTGTCGAACTTTATTTGCATGCCATCTTATGTGTTTAGCTGTCCTTGAAGACATATACAATCGCTGCAATCTAGGAGTGATAAGAAAGTAGCGGAGCGACTTGTATGAAACTTCCTTTGATCTCGTGCTACCATTGCCTCTTGTCTTTGGCTTGAACCGAGGATGCCCACATGACGGGCATGATATGTTGTTTTCCTGCTCCTTGAAATACAACATGCAGTGATTTGGACAAGCATCAATCTTTTTGTAACCCATAGCCAAAGCGTTGACCATAACTTTCGCACGATAGAAATTTTGTGGCAATTTCTCATCTTTGGGCAACATACTCTTCACAATCATGCACAAATAGTCAAAACATGATTGACTCAAATTATACTCGGACTTTAAATTATACTCGGACTGCAAATAAGATAGTGTGACTCTCGCAATCGTTCCAAAGTGGCTCATCAGCATCTCTAAGTAAATCATAAAATCTACTAGCTGCATCGTTTGGTGATTCTTCATATACGGCAGTTCTTACATCACTAGAACTCATAGCAGAACCCAGTTCTGTTCCTGCAGCATCAAATATCAAATCCGTATATGCATTATCATGCACCACATTCACCCGTGCATCAAAATCGTTTCTAAATTCTTCTCCATGAAACATCCAGTTCTGATAATCACTCACAAAACCCTTCCTGTATAGGTGATGTCTAACGCTATGAGGTTCTACAAATCGATTATTCTTACAAATCTTGCAGGGACACCTAATCTGACCTGTGGGATCCACTGTACTGACACTTGCCGTTGCAAATTCTATAAAACTGTCAACACCATCCATATATTCATGCGATAACTCATTGTCCACTATCCTACGGTACATCCATTCACGGTTTGCAGTCATTTTCTTATAATGTTACGAATAATAGCCTAACAAATTAAAAGAGAACAATCAGAATGCTACGATGAAGAAAATATCAAATTTATCATGCAATATATGATGTCATACAATAACAAGAATTTTGATGCATGCATTGATAACTTAATATTTTCATGTGCAAACTATTAATGACACGATACAATCATTTGAAACATGCATTCATTATACAATTTCACATGGAAGTCATAATCAAATTGAAAGTAACTACATGCAAGCATGGATACAATTACATCAAACATTGCAATACATCGTAATCATTCATATCAAACAAATGGCAAACATGTACCTGCAGCAAACACACTTCAATATCTCACTAACTACTATCATGCTTAGCATGGACTCCGTACTCCAAAAATAAGAACACTTCAATATTCATACATTAAAATCATGCTCAGCATGATCTCCGAACTCCAACAAAGCAACCTTAAATATCAACAACTAAGTGAGTGTGTGAACAATAAAGTGTTACATCTAATAAATTAAATAACATGTGATACACTTGCATCACTTACTTACCACGGGTATTTACCCGATTTGCATTGTTTTTGTTACTTACTTACCATAGGTGGCTGAGCACGAGCTGGTTCCGTTGAAAAATCTGCACAAAAAAACATAGTTTTAAAATGAAGTCACCACGAAAAAAATATATTTATATGAAGTCAGCACGAAAAAAATATATTTATATGCAAAAAAACACAGTTTTAAACCCCTGCCGGAAAGGCAGGGGTTAAACCCCCTGCCGAAACAGTAGGGGGTTAACCCCCTGCCGGAAAACGCAGGGGGGGGGGGTGCCTTCCTTTACCTGTCTCCGGGGGTTGGGACCGGCGGATGGTGGGACCGGCGAACGGCGGGAGTGGGACCGGCGAACGGCGGGAGCGACGAACGGCGAACGGCGGGAGCAGCGAAAGAAGAAAAGGAAAAGTTGCCTGGGATTAGGGTTATTCGAAAATTAGCGACGGATTAATTCCGTCGCTAAGCCAACGTAAATCAAATTTACAGAAATAGCGACGGACTATATTCCGTCGCCACGTCCGTCGCTAAGTAGCGACGGACTAGATTCCATCGCCAACTTCGTCGGTAAATGGTGCGACCGTAACGACAAAACAGTACGTCGCAAAATCCGTCGCTAAGTAGCGACGGACTATATTTCGTCGCTATTTTCGTAAGCTTCATTAATTATAGCGACGGATTTTTGTCGCTCGCTAATCTGTCGCTAACTAGTGACGGAAAGATTCCGTCGCTAACGTCCGTCGCTAACAACATATTTTCTTGTAGTGTTCCACCTAAGAGGAATGAACAAAAAGGTGGTCCACTGTTTGCTCTGTTTTCTTTTAACAAAAACAACATTTACTGGGCATTGAGAACCCAAGAGATAATGGGTGAGCAAACAGTGGTAGTGGCCCTTGCACAACATGACTTTAGAAGGGTGTATCATGAATTTTTGCATCAAACAAATTCAAGGGTGACTTGTCACTTGGCTCGTCTTTGAGTGACTTGTCACTTGGCTCGTCTTTGAGTGACTCGTGACTCGATCGGGTCAACTCGGTGATTCGTCCGGGTCATGTTAAGTTTATATTTTTAATGAAATATATATATATATATCATGTATATTTTATAGTATCTTATCAATATATTATATATAATATGCATTATATGATATTTTTTATAATAATTTTAAATATATAATATTATTAATGCATGTTACAAATCTTCTTATCTTCCAGTTACATGATTTCATACTCATATGAATACTTTTATTTATTTATTTTACTATGTTAAAAATCTTCTCAATTATTTTAATCATATTCGAAGGTTCGTAGTTTGCGATCATGAAAGGGTCAACCCAAATATGTTGCAATCTCCTTGGTGATTTCAATGATATTTGAAAGTTTGCAACATATTTATGTAAATGTTGTGAATCTTATTAGTTTGATTTTAACCATATTTGGAGGTTCTCAACATATTTGTGTGAATGTGAGAGCATTCACAACATGTTTGTGCAAATGTCATGAGGTTCGTACAAATATGTTGTGAATCTCTATGATAATTCTAACTATATTTAAAATTTCATAACATATTTGTGGGAATGTTAAAAAATTTGGACAAATATGCTCTAAAGAGAAAAATTGTCTTAAAAAAACAAGAATCAATGGTTTCGAACATGTTGGAGATTTCAATATATATTTAGGTTTTGCACAGTGTTATTTATATAGGACAATATGATCATTTTTTATTTTATTATTTTCATGGAAGTTTTTGTTTTTTTTTTTTGTTGAAACCATGGTGCTTGATTTTTTCTTGGAGACAACATACATGACATTTTGATTTTTTTAGGCAAAAAATTAGACAAGAGGATAATTTTTTATGCAAAAGAAATGATGAAATCATTGAAAAAAAAAATGGCAGATTTGTCATATTTCGAGTCTAAGTAGGCTACTTTTGTCAGAAGTTTTTTTGACTTGTTCACCTCACAAAATTGGAACGAAATGATGCCAATAGTGTCATACCATTTTTGTCATGTACGTGTCGACAAGTCTGTCATTGATAAAGACATGAACCGAATTATTGATGTACACTATACGGCTTGACTTAAGGATGGACCAATTGCAATAAAGTCGCCTGGGAACACCTTGATTTGGACGCCAGGAAAGCTGATCTTTTTGTCTAGTGGGTGGAAAAAGCATAAATATGAATTGGTTGCATATGAACACTGAAATTTCTTCGAAGTTTCAAAAGTCACCATCTCGACATAAAAAAATGTCCCAATGACATTCGGTGAACTTTCTCATGTTCATACAAATATGTTGTGAACCTCCAAATATGGTCAAAATCACCGAAAAGATATTTGTGCGAACGTTATCCCACGTAAATATCATGTAAATTTTTTTTAGTTTGATTTTAACCATATTTAGAGGTTTGCAACAAATTTGTGCGATCACAAAAAAATTTGCGTAATTGTGGTGTGAATTTTCTTAGTGATTTTAAGCATAGTTAGAGGTTCACAAGATATTTGTGCAAACGTGAACATGTTTGCACAAATATATTGATTTCTTTAATGATTTTGACAATATTTGGAAGTTCACAACATATGTGTGTTAACGTAAGGATGTTCACCTAAGTATATTGTGAATCTCTTCATTGATTTTAACTATATTCAGAAGTTTACAGCATATTTGTGTAAATATGAGAAAATTTGGGCAAATATATTGTGAATCTATTTGGTGATTTTAACTACATTGAGAGATTTGCAATATATTTGTGTGAATGTCAAGAGTTTCTCTCATATATGTTGCAAATCTTTGTAGTAATTTTAACTATATTTAGAGGTTCATAATATATTTGCACGAATGTGTAGAGGCTTGCTCAAACGTATTACAAATCTCTTTGATGATTTTAACCATATTTTGGAGGTTCACAACATGTTTGTGCAAATGTCATGAGGTTCATACAAATATGTTGTGAATCTCTTTGATAATTCTAACTATATTTAAAATTTCATAACATATTTGTGGGAATGTTAAGAAATTTGCATAAATATGTTCTGAAGAGAAAATATGTCTTAAAAAATCAAGAATCAATGGTTTCAGACATGGAGATTTTGGTATATATTTAGGTTTTGCACGATGTTATTTATATAGGACAATATGATCATTTTTTATTTTATTATTTTCATGAAAGTTTTTTTTTTTTTTGGTCGAAACCATGGGGCTTCATTTTTTCTTGTAGACAGTATACATCACATATGATTTTTTTAGGCAATAATTTAGATTAGCGGTATGATGAAATCATTAGAACAAAATTGGCAGATTTGTCATATTTCGAGTCTGAGTAGGCTACTTTTGTCAGAAGTCTTTTGACTTGTTCAACGCACAAAATGAGAACGAAATGATGCCAATAGTGTCATATCATTTTTGTCATGTACGTGTGAACAAGTCTGTCATTGATAAAGAGATGAACCGAATTATTGATGTGCACCATCCGGCTTGACATGAAGGATGAACCAATTGCAATAAAGTCTCCAGGAAAGCTTACCCTTTTGTTTAGTGGTCGGAAAAAACATAAATATGAGTTGGTTGCATATGAACACCAAAATTTCTTTGAAGTTTCAAAAGTCACCATCTCCGCACAAAAAAATGTCCCGATGACATCTTGGGAGCCTTTTTATGTTTGTATAAATATGTTCCGAACCTCTAAATAAGGTTGAAATCATCGAAAAGATTTACAATATATTTGTGTGAACTTTATCCCACATAAATCACTAAACCCTAACCCTATAGGGTTTGGTAGGGGGTCAAACCCGACCCATACCTATAAATCAAGAGGTTTCCTGTGTTATTAATTTAGGACATGGTAAATAACAAAGTTGGTTTTCTATGTCGATCCTGAATGCATAAAATGATATTTAATTTTTTTAATGATGAGGAACCTGCCTAGAAAAGGGGCCACTTAAGGACACCCTTCATAGATATTAAACCCTATAGGGTATGGCATCGGGTCTGGACTTGAGTCTAGTTGAACCCTATATAAGATAAACCATAGTTGGACCTGTTAAGAACTACATAAACCAGACCTGGACTATACAGTATTTTTTTATCATTTTTACATTGAAAATTTGCGGGTCTTAATCGGAATCGATCTTCTTATTTATCACCATACTCGAACCTTATGCCTATAGGGTTTGGTATAGATCGGGTCCTGGTATACCCGATCTATTGACACCCCTCTAACCACTGCCAGGGTTTTACAGGAAATTACATTTGATACCATCTGCATCGTAACTTTATCACAGGTTTATTTATAGAAAATAAATAAGGGTCATTGCAAAGTGGGTCCCATGTCACTTTCATTGTACAATGACGTCCATGCCATGGATCTGCATCAAACTGTTTATACTATACCTCCTCCAGGTTCGTCAGTGACTTTTATCTTTTTTTTTAATGACGAGGTACCCTCGGCACGAATCTGGTCACTTAATGGGCCTGTTTTGCAAGCTAAACTTCGGGTCGACAAGCAACTTTTTTTTTTTTTACCAATGGGGGCTCCGCTTGTCTGGTAGGAGGAGCTGGCGTACGTTACCTTGTGTTGGGACGTTGTAAGTTCGAATCCCAGCGGTTCGAATCTTAAAATGCGAGATGTATGTAGAAATAGAGGATACGGATGAGCCTTAGGCCTATTTGAATATTCAGTGACAAATTGGACAAAAAGTTTTTGCCGTTCAGAGCAAAAGAGCGAAAGATCAAAAACTTTTGTCATCATCGAAAGTTTTCCAAAAGAAAAATCGTTAAAGGGGACAGCAAAAACTTTTGTCATCCAGATCCCAAAACTTTTCTAGTGTCTAGACTAAAAAGGAGGATGACAAATTTTGTTGTTGTTTGATGATATGATGACAAAAAAGTATTTGTCGTCCGAACCAAAAGGAAGCCAACTAAAGGACAGTAAAACTCTTGCTGTCAATGAAAAAAAGTTTATTTGGTGAAAAAAATTGAGAAAATTAGTGAATTTTAGTGTTTTGGACATTTTTAAAGGTTTTTCTTAGAATTATATGGGTTGTACCCATCTTTAAGGGATTTTTTAAGTTAGGTTGTGGGGAGTGAACTAAGATTTTGGGACTTTCGAAAGAGATCTTGAAAAAACAAAATTTGAATTATATATCAACACTTGAGCATAATAACAAATTGGGTGTAAAAGAACATATGGGACTCAGAACAGATATCCGATCTTATCCAATTCATTTGCAGCTCTAATACTAATCGATCTTTTCATATATGTACAGTTTGGCGAGCATTAATATATTCCTTTAAAACTCTTTTATATTTTAAATCCTTTAAAACATGTTTTTTTATATTTTTTGAAAAAAAATAATGCAAAACTTATTATTTTCTTAGCTTTTTTTTGTTGTTATTTATACTTTTTTAATTTTTTAAACTCTCAAATTTTTTCAACTTTTGAAAATCTCTCCGAGAAATATCCTCACCGAGTTAATACTTTGAAGGGTAAAGGTGACTATGGTTCGAAGTTATCTAATATTTTTAGCTCAAATCAGAGACGAGTTCATATTGTGCCCAAGTACAAGCACACTGCTACTAGTAAAACTGATGCTAAAGCCGAGCAGTTTGTCTCAAATCAAGGGGAGTTTGAAATGTTCCAAGGTATGCCGTACTTTCTGATCAACAAGATCCTTGTGAATATATATTGCACCAATTTTTTGTGATTTTTATGCACTTCTTCAATAAAAATTCTAATAACTGTGAAAATTTAAACTCTAATTTCAAGTTATACAAAGAAGCGAGAGTTCTTTAAAATACATTGAAACTAAAGCAAACAAATAGCAATGGTGTGATCATGTGGCAACGTGATAATAAGGCTGGTAAACAAGCTGAATGAACTGAAAAGAGGGTGTTTCAAGCTGCGCTCATTCATGTGGTGAGCTTGAGCTCATGGTGAGCCTGAGTTAAACAAGCTGAGCTCGAGTTGGCTCATTAACCAACACTTTTTAAAATTGAAAAATAATAGTTGTACTTTAAACCAACAGACCCATGCTCAAACTGGCCCATTTACAAATTAAATACATTTTTAAATATACAAGCAGTGGGATTTATAATCTTGAACTTATTGTTTAACCATCTGCTCTCTACAATGCAAAATACATTCTAGATATATTTATTACTACCGACCAGGTCATAGTGCTGGGTGAGGTTTCTTCGGGTTATAAATCCCTAAAAAGAGTTAATGGTGGAAAGATACAAACAGAACTAACAATGTGCTGAAGAATGCCATTGAATATACCGATATAACGCGTTGCCTAAGTGGTGGATGATGTTAATTGTCATCTTATCCACATATTCCTGAAAATAGTGATTGCATTTACTGAATCCTGATCAAGTAAAGTAAATATAATATTGTTGAAAGCAATATTGATATTTAAAGAAAAACATGATATATTCGGTAACCATTTGGAGTGCTTTGTTTTTATATGTTTAGTTTTATATAAATTATGAAAAAGAAAAGGAATTATTTTTTTGTTACTAAATAAGGGCTTCTATTTAAAACAAAGGTGATGATTTGAAATGTAGGGAGACACAAGGACATCAAGTTTGTATTAATATGGTTTCAAGTAATAGTGAAGCCATAATTAGCATTACAAACGGATCGCATAATGGTGAATCATGTCACATCCTAATCTGAATCTCAAATTCAAACTGTTGATCTGATCTGAATCCAACGAGGTAGGGTTGAATTCAGATTGAAAAAATATGTGGTACTACTCAATCAGGTAAATAAATGTTAAAACAAGCTCTTTACATGTAGGATTGCATTTTGATCCAAATCTAACATTGATCAGAACCCGAACTGGATCCAAAAACAATTTAATTTGACATATGTGATTGTGATCCAAATGCACATTCAAATCTTACTTTAAGGATCCAAGTCTGACATTAGCATGTTGGGTTCAGGTTGATATTCAGCTCTATCCAACCTGTTTGCTCCCTATCAAGGGTATAGGTGTCAATGGGTCAGGTTTGACTCAGACCATGGTGAAACCAGACCCAAACTAGATTTGAGATTATGGTACCGAACTTGGGTCTAATCGGATCCACCATAAGAGAAACCATACCCAGGATCCTATAATGATTACATGAACCATATCTTATAAAATAATATTTTTTATCATTTTTACATTGAAATTGGGGATATTAATTGGAACTCGGATCAGGCCAGACTCTGGTATGAAATTTCTTTTTTTTTTTTAGAGAATTGCTCTGGTATGAAATTTCACCAAACATACCTGGCTTCATATATTAATCGGACCCTTTAGGTCCAACCCTGATTCTAATTGGGCCTTCTTATCTATCACTAAACCCTGACCCTATAGCATTTGGTATGGGTCGTGTCTAGGTCAAACGTGAAGATGTTTGCATAAATGTATTGTTTTCTTCAGTGACTTTAACAATATTTGGAAGTTCACAACATATTTGTGTTAATGTAACGTGAATCTCTTCATTGATTTTAACCACATTCAAAAGATCTATTCGGTGATTTTAACTACATTCGTTTGCAATATATTTGTATTAATGTGAAGAGTTTTGCTCAGATATGTTGAGAATCTTTGTAATAATTTTAACTATATTTAGAGGTTAGTAATATATTTGTACGAATGTGTGGAGGCCTGCTCAAATGTATTATAAATGTCTTTGATGATTTTAACCATATTTTGGATGTTCTCAATGTGTTTGTGCAAATGTCACGAGGTTCACACAAATATGTTGTGAATCTTTTTGATAATTCTAACTATATTTAAAATTTCATAACATAATTGTGGGAATGTTAAGAAATGTGCAAATATGCTCTGAAGAGAAAAATTCTTAAAAAACCAAGAATCAATGGTTTTGGATATGCTGGAGATTTTGGTATATATTTAGGTTTTGCACTATGTTATTTATATAGGACAATATGATCATTTTTTATTTTATTGTTTTCGTGGAAGTTTTGTTTTTTCTTTTTGGTTGAAACCATGGCACTTGATTTTTTCTTGGCAACAATATACGTAACATTTGATTTTTTCAGGCAATAATTTAGATGAGTGGTTAATTTTTTAAGCAAAAAATTGATGAAATTATTGGAAAAAATTGGCAGATTTGTCATATTTTGAGTTTGAGCAGGCTACTTTTGTCAAGAGTTTTTTAGACTTGTTCAACTCACGAAATGGGAACAAAATGGTGTTAATAGTGTCATATCATTTTTGTCATGTACGTGTGGACAAGTCTCTTATTGATAAAGACATGAACTGAATTATTGACGTGCATGATCCGGCTTGACTTGAAGGATGCACCTATTGCAATAAAGTCTCGTAGGGACACCTTGCTTTGAACGCTAGGAAAGCTGGCCTTTTTGTCTAGTGGGTAGAAAAAAACATAAATATGAATTGGTTGCATGTGATCACAAATATTCACCCAAACTAGATTTGAGATTATGGTACCGAACTTGGGTCTAATCGGATCCACCATAAGAGAAACCATACCCAGGATCCTATAATGATAACATGAACCATATCTTATAAAATAATATTTTTTATCATTTTTACATTGAAATTGCGGATATTAATTGGAACTCAGATCCGGCCAGACTCTGGTATGAAATTTCTTTTTTTTTTTTAGAGAATTGCTCTGGTATGAAATTTCACCAAACATACCTACCTTCATATATTAATCGGACCTTTTAGGTCCAACCCGGATTCTAATTGGGCCTTCTTATCTGTCACTAAACCCTGACCCTATAGCATTTGGTACGGGTCGGGTCTAGGTCAAACGTGAAGATGTTTGCACAAATGTATTGTTTTCATCAGTGACTTTAATAATATTTGGAAGTTCATAACATATTTGTGTTAATGTAACGTGAATCTCTTAGTTGATTTTAACCATATTCAAAAGTTTGCAATATATTTGTGTGAATGTGAGAAAGATTGCAGAAATATATTGTGAATCTATTCCGTGATTTTAACTACATTCCTTTGCAATATATTTGTATTAATGTCAAGAGTTTCGCTCAGATTTGTTGCAAATCTTCGTAATAATTTTAACTATATTTAGAGGTTAGTAATATATTTGTACGAATGTGTGGAGGCCGGCTAAAATGTATTATAAATGTCTTTGATGATTTTAACCATATTTTGGAGGTTCTCAATGTGTTTGTGCAAATGTCATGAGGTTTACACAAATATGTTGTGAATCTCTTTGATAATTCTAACTGTATTTAAAATTTCATAACATAATTGTGAGAATGTTAAGAAATGTGCAAATATGCTTTGAAGAGAAAATTTCTTAAAAAAACAAGAATCAATGGTTTTGGATATGCTGGAGATTTTGGTATATATTTAGGTTTTGCACGATGTTATTTATATAGGACAATATGATCATTTTTTATTTTATTGTTTTCATGGCAGTTTTGTTTTTTCATTTTTTTTTTGGTCGAAACCATGGCTCTTGATTTTTTCTTGGCAACAATATACATAACATTTGATTTTTCCAGGCAATAATTTAGATAAGTGGTTAATTTTTTAAGCAAAAAATTGATGAAATCGTTGGAAAAAATGGGCAGATTTGTCATATTTTGAGTTTGAGTAGGCTACTTTTGTCAAGAGTTTTTTTGGACTTATTCAACTCACAAAATGGGAACGAAATGATGCCAATAGTGTCATATCATTTTTGTCATGTACGTGTGGACATGTCTCTTAGACTTGAAGGATGCACTGATTGCAATAAAGTCTCATAGGGACACCTTGCTTTGGATGCCAGGAAAGCTGACCTTTTTGTCTAGTGGGCAAAAAAAACATAAATATGAATTGGTTGCGTCTGAACACATAAATTTCTTTGAAGTTTCACAAGTCACCATCTCGACATAAAAAAATGTCTCGATGACATCCAATGAACCTTCTCATGTTCGTACAAATATGTTGTGAACCTCCAAATATGGTTAAAAACACCGAAAAGATTTATGACATATTTGTTTGAACGTTATCTTGCGCAAATATCATGTGATTTTTTTTTTAGTTTGAGTTTAACTATATTTAGAGGTTTGCTACAAATTTGTACGATCATGAAAAAAATTGCATAAATGTGGTGTGAATCTCCTTAGGGATTTTAAGCATAGTTGGAGGTTCATAACAAATTTGTGCGAACGTGAAGATGTTTGCATAAATATATTGATTTTAACAATATTTGAAAGTTCACAACATATTTGTGTTAACGTAAGGACGTTCAAGCAAGTATATTGCGAATCTCTTCATTGATTTTAACTACATTAAGAAGTTTGCTACATATTTGTGTAAATGTGAGAAAGTTTGCGCAAATATATTGTGAATCTATTAAGTGATTTTAACTACATTCAGAGGTTTGCAATATATTTGTGTGAACGTCAACAATTTTGCCCAAATATGGTGCAAATGTTTATAGTAATTTTAATTATAGTTAGAGGTTTGTAATATATTTGTACGAATGTGTGGAGGCCTGCTCAAATGTATTATAAATCTCTTTGATGATTTTAACGATATTTTGGAGGTTCTTGACATGTTTGTGCAAATGTCATGAGGTTCACACAGATATGTTGTGAATCTCTTTGATAATTATAACTATATTTAAATTTTCATAACATATTTGTGCGAATGTTAAGAAATTTGCACAAATACGCTCTGAAGAGAAAAATTGTCTTAAAAAAACAAGAATCGATGGTTTCGAACATGTGATTTTGGTATATTTAAGTTTTGCACGATGTTATTTACATAGGATAATAAGATCATCTTTTATTTTATTATTTTCATGAAAGTTTGCTTTTTTTTTAGTGGAAACCAAGCCGCTTCATTTTTTCTTGTAGACAATATACATAACATTTGATTTTTTAGGCAATAATTTAAACAAGCGGTTAATTTTTTATGCAAAAGAAATGGTGAAAGCATTGGAAAAAATTGGTAGATTTGTCATATTTCGAGTCTGGGTAGGCTACTTTTGTGAGAAGTTTTTTTGACTTGTTCAACTCACAAAATGAGAATGAAATGATGCCAACCGTGTCATATCATTTTTGTCATGTACGTGTGGTCAAGGCTGTCATTGATAAAGATACGAATTGAATTATTGATGTGCATGATCCAGCTTGACTTGAGAGAGTCTCACCTAGTAACATTTAAAAGTGGGGTTAATACGAGTTAGATAGATTTTTTCTTACTTAGAAAGAGAGATAGGGGTTGTTGCATCGATTGTAAGGTTATACCGGGAGAAAGTGTAGCTACACAACATAGAGTCTTAAGTTTAGATCTTAGAATTAGACAAAGCCGCAAAAGGGATAGACATAGGATAGATCCTAGAATTAAGTGATGGGCACTGAAAGGAGCTAAACAAGAAATATTTGTACAGCAGGTAGTTAAGGGAGCTGATTGGTGTCTCAATGAGGATTCAGAATCAATGTAGAATAAGATAGCAGGTGGCTTGAAAAAGGTGGTTAAGGAGGTATTGGGTGAGTCTAAAGGCGGTGCATCGCTAGGTAAGGATACATCATGGTGGAACGAGGATGTCAAATTAGCTATTAAGGTTAAAGGAGAGTGTTATAGAAATCTAAGTAAGAGTCATGATAATGAGAATTTGGAGAAGTATATGATAGCAAAGAAGGAAGCTAAAAAAGTAGTTCGAAACACAAGAGATAAGGTATATAAGGAGGTTTATGACAAGTTGGATACCAAAGAGGGCGAGAAGGATATTTATAGACTTGCAAAGATGAGAGATAGGAAATCGAGGGATCTGGGTATGGTTAGATGTATCAAAGATGAAACTCAAAGGATTTTAGTCAAAGATGAGAAGATTAAGGAGAGATGGAAAGATTATTTTGATAAGCTATTTAATGAAAGTCATGTTGAGGATCTTAGAGACTTCTCCATTCCTTTTCATGAGATGAATCGTGACTTCATGCGTAAGATTCAAAAGAAAGGAATTGCAGAGGCTTTGAAGAAAATGAAATCAAGAAGGGCAGTGGGCCCAAATGGTATACCTATCGAGGCTTGAAAATGCTTGGGAGAGAAAGGTTTAGAATGGTTGACAAATCTTTTTAACAAGATTTGGCGGACAAATAAGATGCCTAATGAGTGGAGGAAGAGTACGTTGGTGCCTCGATATAAGAATAAGGGTGATATACAAGATAGCATAAACTATTGTGGTATAAAACTCATGAGTCATACTATGAAACTGTGGGAGAGGGTGATTGAGTCTAGGTTGAGGAAGGTTGTCATGATATCGAAGAATCAATTTGGTTTTATGCCTGGAAGATCAACTATGGAAGCTATACATCTTTTTAGACAACTTATTGAGAGATATAGAGAGAGGAACAAAGATTTGCATATGGTTTTTATTGATTTGGAGAAGGCATACGATATAGTACCTAGGGACGTTCTCTGGTGAACAATGATGAAGAAAGGTATTTCTCTCAAGTACATTAGTATAATTAAAGATATGTATGAAGGAGTAGTAACCAATGTCCACACTTGTAGAGGGGTGACAACCAATTTTCCTATAACGGTTGGGTTACATCAAGGATCTGCTTTAAGCCCTTTCCTATTTGCTATAATGATGGATGAGCTTACGATATCAATTCAAGAAAATGTGTCGTGGTGTATGTTGTTTGCTAATAATATTGTTTTGATTGATGAGTCCAGTGCTGGGGTTAATGCTAAGTTAGAATTATGGAGACAGACATTGGAAGCAAGAGGTCTTAAGTTGAGTAAGAGTAAGACAAAATATATGGAATGTCGGTTTAGTAAGCAACGAAGTAGTGATGGGAGTGTATTGAAGCTTGGGGAGCAAGAAATACCGGTGGATGATTGTTTCAAATATTTGGGATCTATCATTCAAAAGTATGGAGAAATTGATGGAGATGTAAATCATAGGATAAAGGTTGGGTGGATGAAATGAAAAAGTGCAACTGTAGTGTTGTACGATCGTAGAATGCCATTGCGGTTGAAAGAAAAGTTTTATAGGACGACTATTAGGCCAACTTTACTATATGGTACGGAATGTTGGGTTGTCAAGAGACATCATATTCAAAAAATGAGTGTAGCTGAAATGCGTATGCTTAGATGGATGTGTGAAAATACAATAAAATATAAGATTCGGAACGAGGAGATACGTAAGAAGGTAGGCGTTGCACCCATTGAAAATAAGATGAGAGAGAATCGTTTACGGTGGTTTGGACATATTCGACGAAGGCCTAATGATGCTCCAGTTAGAAGGATGGAGAAATGAGAAAATATATTAGTTAAAAGAGGTCGGGGTAGGCCTAGGAAGACTTGGATGGAGATGATAGGAAAGGATATGAATGCTTTGAACCTCACCGAGGACATGGCATTGGATAGAAAATGATTGCAGGAGAAGGATTCACGTGGAAGACCCAGAATGATTTTCTTTTTTGGTTCATATCGTGGGATGAAGGCGTAGTTGTTGTTGTTGTTGTAGTGATTTGATGGCAACATGTTTTTACTGTCTAGACTAAAAAAAGAACGACAAAAACTTTTATGGTTTGATGATCTAACAGCAAAAAAGTTTTTGTCTCATGGAAGCCAACTAAAGGAGGACAGTAAAAACTCTTGCCAAAGGAAAACAGTTTTTGTGGTGAAAAAAATTTAGAAAATTAGTGAAATTTGATATCTGAGACATTTTTGAAGCTTTTTCTTTGAATTATATGGGTTGTGCCCATCTTTAAGGAATATTTTAGCAAATTGAGTGTGTATGTACAGTTTGGCGAGTACTAATATATTGACCCAGACCAGTCTTTGATTGCGGATGGAAAGTGATAAAGGCACTCCCATCCATGCAGATCGTACCCATTTCTGCTCGTAAGTATAAAATGAGTGGCTCTCCATTCACTACCACTGCGAGCCTAGGGACAGACACACATTGCTTTTAAAAAAGAGAGGTGCAGAGTGAAATCGGGGAATAGGACGAGCTTGATCGATGGCTGAAATTGCTGTGGAGTACCTGCTCAAGAAGTTGGAAGCCTTGGTGGTGGGAGAAGTGGAATTGCTGAAAGGAGTTGAACATGAAGTGGAAGAATTGAAGACGGAATTGAGAAGCATGAAAGCCTTCTTAAAGGACGCTGATAGAAGGAAGGATGGTGAAGAAGGTATAAAGGAGTGGGTCAAACAAGTGAGGGGCATTGCATATGATATCGAGGACGTCCTCGATGAGTTTCTGCTTCAATTCGGAGGACAACAATCAAGTGGGGTTAAGGCCTTAGTGAAAAAGGTTTCTTCCTCACGTCATAAACTTGCAAAAGAAATGCGATCCATCAAGGTCAAAGTGCTGAGGCTCAAGGAAAGACAAAAAAGATATTCTTTCAAGGAATTGCAAGAAGGAATTGCTTTTGGAGGGCTCCAACGTCGCCGAGAAGCGCCTCATGATGAACAACTAGATTTGGTGGGAATCGACCCAGACATCACAAAAGTAATAAGGTGGTTGACAGGGGGAAACCAACAACTTACACCAATTTCTCTGGTCGGGATGGGAGGTTCAGGAAAGACTACCCTAGCAAGGGAAGTCTTTAATGACAAATTAGTAAGGAAACACTTTCACTGTTATGCTTGGGTTTCTGTCTCCCAATCCGTCGATGCTGAAAAGATTCTAGTATCCTGCATAAGAGATTTTTACAAGTCAAGGGAAGAGATTTGTCCAGATGGCATAGAGAAGATGGACATTTCAAGTCTCGAGGAAACACTCCTTTTTTACCTTCAAAATAAAAGGTACGTTCTTGTGTTAGATGATGTGTGGAGTTCAATTGATTTAGAAAAAATCCAATTTGCATTACCAAACACTGTGCGTGGAAGCAGAGTCATGATCACAACTCGCATAAACGATGTTACTCGCCCAATAGAAAATAGAGTTCGTTTGAAGAGCCTTGTCCACCACGTACAACCCCTACCTCATGAAAAAGCAATGAGCCTATTTTGTAAGAAGGCATTCAGAGATGAGCCTCAAAACGTTTGTCCTCCGCATCTTAAAGAAGTATGCAGCGATTTGGTAAAAAGATGCGACGGTTTACCTCTTGCCATTGTAGTCTTAGGAGGTATTATGTGGCACAAAAGGAAATCTGAACATGAATGGAGAATTGTTCATGATAACCTTAGTTCAAAGTTCAATGATGTCGATGAGCCTTCGAGTATGGGTAGAGTGCGTTCAATCCTTTCTTTGAGTTTTGAGGAGTTACCCTTGTACCTTAAATCTTGTTATTTGTATTGTGGTGTCTTTCCAGAGGATTATTTAATCAAAACAAATAAGCTGGTCAGACTATGGGTGGCTGAGGGCCTCGTAGAAAACCAAGAGGGTATAACATTAGAGGAGGTAGGGAAGCAGTACCTTGACGAGCTTATACAAAGGAACTTACTCCAAACTGTGAGATGGAAGGTAGGAGAACTTGGAGTAAAATCATGCCGAATTCATGACCTTTTGCGTGAATTAGTTATATCCATATCAAATAATCAGAACTTTTGCACTGTTTTAACAACAAAAAGTTCAAGGATTAATGAAAGAATTAGGCGTTTGTCACTCCACAATGACAGTCATGAAGGCATTTCATCGAGCAATCAAAGTACATCGCATCTTCGCTCCCTATTCTTGTTTGAGGAATGTACGCCTTCTTCCTTCTTTGACATGCTTTCCTGTTTTAGATTGATGAGGGTGTTGGATCTAGAACGCATTCTCATTGAGGAACTGCCCGATGCTCTGGGTGATTTATTTCATTTGAGGTACCTGAACCTGCGTCGCACTAATATCAGGAGACTCCCAAGCTCCTTGGGGAAGCTCCACAACCTACAAACGTTAGATATCAAAGAAACCCCAATTTATAGTCTACCAGAGGAAACATCAAAGATGAAGAGCTTGCACTACGTTTGTGCTTTTCCGATTATTTTATTTCCCCTTACCTTGAAATACCAGTATGTGGCATGTAAGATGCCGAAGGGAATATGCATGGTTACAGACCTTCAAAAACTCTCGGGCATAAATGCTACTACAGAGATTGTTCAAGGGATCGGTAACTTGACCAAACTGAAAAATCTTGCGATATTCAAGGTGAGAAGTGAACATGGGAGTGACCTTTGTGCCTCCATTGCAAATATGAAAGACCTGCTTACACTCCGTGTATTTGGTATTGACGAGGAAGAGCATCTCCAACTAGAATCTTTGTCGCACCCACCAACACCTCTTGAAGATATCCAAATATTTGCACGTCTGAATGAGTTGCCATGTTGGATCGGCTCCCTCGGCAACCTTGCTAGGTTGGAACTGGCCTTTTCCAGATTAAGCCAAGATCCATTTTCTTTGCTCCAATGGTTGCCAAATTTGGTGAGTCTTTGCCTCATGATGGCTTACGATGGAAAAGAATTACGGTGCGACATATCAGAAGGTTTTCCCAAGCTAATGGAGCTCTTTATTCGAGCCCTTGTAAAATTAGAAAGTGTGTGGGTGAAGGAGACAGCGTTGCCCAAACTTCAAAAGCTATACATCCAAGGGTGCAAGGAGATGAAGAGGGTGCCTCATGGGATTCAACACATCAAGACAATCCAACAGCTTAATTTGTTAGGAACGTCGGAGGAGCTGATAGAAAGCATACAAAGGCATGGAGGGAAAGATTACTCCATGGTCAAACACATTCCTGAAATCGTAACCGCAAACGATCCCAGGCAACCGTGAGGAAGCATGATCAGGTGAACTCACATATTTCAGAAAATTTTATTCACAAGTGTGCTTTTTCTATTTCACTTCTTTTCCAACTTTTTCCTTTGCTTCATTCCCTTGCAATTTCATATGATTTTTGAGAGAGAGAGAGAGAGACCACACCCTTGCCATTTGACAATCTTACATGTTTGATTACAGGGAAGTATATATTGCAAGCCAATAATTATGCTTAAAGATGCTTTGCGGTACCCTACTTTAAGCCCTCTTAAAGTTGAAGAGCCAGGGTCTTTGCGCTTCATTATCTTTTATTATTTTATATATGCTTTACTGTCTTCGTATTATGTTTTGTATGACAATGAAGAATGTCTTGATTTGGCATTTTATAGTACTCTTGAGTGTTTAAAGTACTGATATTTAGCATATTTATACTACCGTAAAAACTGAATTTGTGCTTTGATATTCTCTAAGGCATTGGAAGGTTTGATGTATATTATCGTTGAAATAAATGCAGTCCCTGTGTTCTTTCATTAATTCACAAGCTGTTCAGATGTTATAGTTTTATGAGGTGGTCAAATTATGAGATAGCTAGGTGTTTTCTTTTTCGGTGAATAAGTTCAGATCCAGTTTGAAACTTGGTCTGAAATAATACAGCCTGAGCTCCTTTTCAGGTTGATCCAAATTTCCTTTTTTTTTTTTTTTTGAGAATAGCTCTGGTATGAAATTTCATACTGTTTTTTAATGACGAGGAAAGAAACGGGGGTCTCTTATGGGCCCTCTTCTTAGAAATTAAACCAAGGTGTGTGCCTTAACCCCAAAAGGACACCCACCAAGCAAGCCACGGGTATAATTCCATTAAAAATCTATTTCATCTATGGGTTTCCACAGTATTACATCAAGTACCACCCTAACCAATTTGGGGTGTCAATCGGTAGGGTTTGGTTCAGAACCAAGTGCAGCCAGACCTGGCCCAAAATTTTGGGTATGGTATCGGGTCTGGACTTGAGTCTAATTGAACCCAATATAAGAGAAGCCATACTCCGACCTGTTAAGACCTACATAAACCACACCCGGGTCATACAGTATTTTTTTTATCATTTTTACATTGAAAAATTGTGTGTCTTAATTGGAACTCGGGTCGGGGCTGAGTTTGGTATAAAATTTCACAAACTATACCCCGGACCATGTATTAATTGGACCTTCAGATCCGGACCCAAAACTTAATCGTGTCTTCTTATTTATCACCATACTCAGACCCTATAGGGTTTGGTGTGGATTGGATCCTGGTAAACCGGATAAGTTGACACCCTCCCATGTCATGGTAAATCATGGTTGTCATGCCATAAACAAGCATTTCTTTTTTTTAATGATGAAGTACCCTCGGCGAAAATTGGGTCACTTAATGGGCCTGGTAAACTTTGTGTGGAGTCACCAAACACCCAAGCTTTCATGACGCCCACCACTTACAGGCACTCGCACACCCAGTGAGTGACTGAGAGTCCAATGGACAGTGACTTCTGAATGTTTTCTTCCAAAAGTATGGAATGTTCAAGAAATGACAGGCAACTTTTTGTTTTTTACCAATGCAGTCTTTGTTGGATATATGGATCCGGGTCTAACCCATTGGGTGGCCTGGTTTAACACTAATGACTTAGTGGACTGAGTAGTGGAGGCTAATAATGACTTAGTGGGAGGAGGTTAACACCTCTCTTTCCTCCACTACCACTGTATAAAGGGGGTCTGGCTGGGCTATGATGAGAGAACATTGCCTTAGCCTAGCTTAGATTGGGTTCATTTGAGTTCAAGGTCCTGCTCATCGTTGACTTAAGGCCTAAGTGTCATCGGCTGAAGAAAATGCCAAGCACCTACACTTGCACTCTATGACGTCTTCAGGCACGCTTTTGTATTTGATATTGTCTATGGTTTTTTTTATTCCTTTTTATATATGATAATATATTATGTGATCACATTCGTGAATTGATTTTTCTATGGTTTTGTACATTGTTGATTTTGCATACATCATCTCTCATCTTGTTAGAGAGAATAAAAGAATAACAATACTAAACGATCAATTAAAATAGGCAAGATACCAATGTATTCATAAAGGTAATCTTAACATGTTAAGGCACTAAAAATGAATTATATTATAGTACATGAAATTATGACATTTCATACATAAGTGTTTATCTCCATGACTCGTTCTTGTGATAAAGGATGGTATATGATCTGACCCGGGGGCAGACCCGATCCTATGTAATTTGGCTGGATCAGGTCTGTCTGAAACCATTGTGATGCTCGAATCCAGATTTGATGTGTGAGTTCGGATCAGACCCAGACCTATTTAGGATCCAAATTTGGGTCTAATCCGAACATGTGGTTGGATCATGACCCAGTTGGATCGGTACGTACTAGACCCATTTAAGTTTTGGGTCTAGTCTGATCTAGTTATACCGAGTTATGATGCAAACCCATCAAGGATCTGGGTCTGGATTTGATCCAGATGACCCAGATCCTATTTGGACCGGGTGAGATCTAGATTCATATGGTTCATGACTTATCTGGATACTGTTTTGACTGGATACTAGATCTAGATTGGATCAGCTCAGATCTAGAACATGGTCCCGATACTATTTACATCTGATCTGGATTAGGAAACAATTTGACTTTTTGGGGGACCAGTTAAGAGCCATTTTGACTGACAGTTTTTCACTGATTCTGAGATGCTAAGACCTTGTTTTTCATAAATCTATGAAGATACAAGGATATTTTGGCATTCACTTATAGGGTTGTATGAACTTTTGTTCATGAAAATATCGGTTCATTAGGTTTTGAATCGGTTCAGACCTTTGGATGCCCGGTTTGGGACCATTTCAGACCGATTCGAAGTATTTTTGGACTGGTTCCTATAAGAAGATTTTGTTTTTTTTACCCATATGAGCATGTTTTTGTTATTTTTCATGCTTTATAAGTATTCATTATTGAGCAATCAAAGTGCATCACATCTTCGCTCCCTATTCTTGTGTGAGAAACGTGTCATGCCTTCTTCTTTCTTTACCATGCTTTCCTGTTTTAGATTGATGAGGGTGTTGGATCTAGAAGGCATTCTAGGAACTGCCAATGCTCTGGGTGATTTATTTCATTTGAGGTACCTGAACCTGCCTCGCACTACTAATATCAGGAGACTCCCAAGCTCTTTCGGGAAGCTCCACAACCTACAAACGTTAGATATCCGAGAAACCCCAATTAAAAGTCTACCAGAGGAAACATCAAAGATGAAGAGCTTGCATAATGTATGTGCTTTTCTGCTTGTTATATTTCTTAATACCTTGAAGAAAATTGGTGGGATATGAAACGCCGAAGGGAATATACATGGTTACAGACCTTCAAAAACCCTCAGGCATAAATGCTACTACATAGATTGTTCAAGGTATCAGTACCTTGACCAAACTGGAAAATCTTGCAATATTCATGGTGAGAAGGGAACATGGGAGTCACCTTTGTGCCTCCATTGCAAATATGAAAGACCTGCTTGCACTCCATGTAGCCGGTATTGATGAGGAAGAGCCTCTTCAACTGGAATCTTTGTTGCACCCACCAAGACGTCTTAAAGATATCCAAATAGATGCACGTCTGAATGAGTTGCTCTGTTGGATCGACTCCCTCAGCAACCTCGCTAGGTTGGATCTGGCCTTTTCCAGATTAAGCCAAGATCCATTTTCTTTGCTCTAATCGTTGCCAAATTTGGTGCATCTTTACCTCTATGAGGCTTACGATGGAAAGGAATTACGATGCAACATATCAGAAGGTTTTCCCAAGCTAAAGAAGCTCTTTCTTATAAGACTTGCAAGATTAGAAAATGTGTGGGTGAAGGAGACATCAATGCCCAAACTTCAAACCCTACACATCGAAGGGTGCAAGGAGATGAAGAGGGTGCCTCTTGGGATTCAACAAATCAACATCACTCGACATCATTATTTGTTAAGAATGTCGAAGGAGTTGATAGAAAGCATACAAAGTTGTGGAGGGAAAGATCACTCCATGGTCAAACACATTCCTGAAATCATTCAGTGTGAAGAACTTGTTCTAGGATGGTAACCGCAAACGATCCTAAGCAACCATGAGGAAGCATGATGAGGTGAACTCACATATTTCAGAAAATTTTATTCACAAGTGTGCTTTTTCTATTTCACTTCTTTTCCAACTTTTTTCTTTGCTTCATTCCCTTGCAATTTCACATGATTTTGTACTTCCAATGTGGCAAGGCAGCCTGAGTGAGAGAGAGAGAGAGAGCACCCTTGCTATTTGACAATCTTACATGTTTGATTACAGGGAAGTATATATTGCAAGTCAATAAATGTTTAAAGATGCTTTGTGGTAGCCTACTTAGGCCCTCTTGAAGTTGAAGAGCCAGGGTCTTGAGCTTCACTCTTTTTTATTAATTTATAATTTTATATATGCTTTACTGTCTTCATATTATGTTTTATAAGACAATGAAGAATGTTTTGATTTGGCATTTTATTGTACTCTTGAGGATTAAAGTACTGATATTTTATGTATTTATACTGCCATAAAAATCGAATTTGTGGTTTGATATTCTCTAAGGCATTAGAAAGCTTGATGTATGTTATCGTTGAAATAAATGCAGTCTGTGTTCTTTCACTCATTCACAAGTTGTTCAGATGTTATAGCTTTACACTACAAGAAATTTGTGGATTAGCGACAGACGCTATCCGATGATAATCTATCATAAATCTTTCACTAATCCATTTAGCGACAGATTGGCGATGGCTTAGCGATGGATAGTGTTCGTCATAATTTCCTGGTCGCTAATTAGCGACAGAACAAATCTGTCGCTAATTCATGATGGAATAGTGAATGTCATGATCCGTCACTAAATAAGCACTGATTTGGTTTTGCAACAGATACATATCCGTTGATAATCCGTCGCTAAAATTTCCGGATGGATATGTTTTCGTCGCTAAATTTCGTCGCTCATTTAGCGACGACTTAGCGACAGATTACATTCTGTTGCAAAACATCAGTTGATTCAATTTTTGAGACAAATTAATATCCGTCCCTAATCCGTTGCTACATTCGTGATGGATATTAGCGATGAATATTATCCATCGCTAATTCATCATAATTTTTTTTTTTAAATTTATTTGAAATATAAATATTTAGAAAAAAAATCTCGTTATATAATTTATAACCTATGTATAAAAAATAGAGTACACATAAAAAAAATATATACAAAACAGGTGAAACAAATTTAACACAAGTTATAAGTGAAACAAATTTAACAACTCACTATAATCCTTACCAAGTTCTAATTAGCTACAAGTGAACATATACAAAGAGTTTTGTTTGAAACAACAAGTACGTGAAACAAATTCAACACATAAATCTAATCATCGCCAATATTTGGAGCATCATCCTCTTCATTGTCTAGATCTCCCCCTTCATCCATGCCTCCATCAACTCCTCTATGTTGATCATCTCCATCATCCTACAAGAGAACCAAAATGTTAGTATTGATAAACAAAATATAATGAAATAAATTATATGCAATGCACCTAATCTAAGGAAATCAAAATAACATGGTTGAATGACACATAGACTAGCAATAAAGTGAAGAACATTAATGAAATTCAGATATGTGTACTAAGGCTGACTAAAAAAATTTATAGTGATTCAATCATGCAGATATGCGCTCTAAGGTTGTCCAAAAAATGTGAGTGATTCAAGCATGCATATATGGTTTATAAGGCTCAAATAAATGAGTTATGTATCACAATCATGCATATATATGTGTTATAAGGCAGTCAAAAAACTTTCATAGTGATTCAATCATGCATATATGGGTTATAAGGCAGTCAAAAAACTTTCATAGTGATCAAATCATGTTTATATATGTTCTAAGGTTGTCAAAAAACTTTCATAGTAATTCAATCATGCATATATGTGTTATAAGGTAGTCAAAAAACTTTCATAGTGATGAAATCATGCTTATATGTGTTCTAAGGTTGTCAAAAAGCTTTTATAGTAATTCAATCATGCATATATGTATTATAAGGCAGTCAAAAAACTTTCATAGTGATGAAATTATGCTTATATGTGTATTAAGGTTGTCAAAAAACTTTCATAGTAATTCAAGCATTCATATATGTGTTATAAGGCAGTTAAATTTTTTTTATAGTGATGAAATCATGTTTATATATGTTCTAAGGTTGTCAAAAAACTTTCATAATAATTCAATCATGCATATATGTGTTATAAGGCAGTCAAAAAACTTTCATAGTGATAAAATCATGCTTATATGTGTTCTAAGGTTGTCAAAAAACTTTCATAGTAATTCAATCATGCATATAGGTGTTATAAAGTTGTCAAAATTTTTATAGTGAATCAATCATGCTTACATGTGTTCTAATGCTAGCAATAAAAATTCATAGTGATTCAATCATTCATACCTGACGAGCACCAGAGCTCATATTGAATGCAAATGAAGTTTCCCTATCCCGAAAAAAGTTTCACAACTCATTATGGACAAGGTTGGGAATGACTTCATGTAAAAAGTCACGCATTGTCTCCTGAAGAAGCTGGCGGACACCATCCCAAGAAACAATAGGGTCAATCAGACGGTGGGAGTTGATGCTGGCGGGAGAACTCTGAGAGCCCTGATTGCAGGAGGCAATGACTGGTGTGGTGTTCATGTTACTCTCAAACCCGAACACATGACCCTTTTTGGGTTCACCGGTTGTAGTCACCCATGCTGCAGGATCAAAAGGCGGATGCTGAGTGGAGTCATCGACATATCGCTCTACCATTTGCTGCTCGTATGACTCCTACAAAGTAATGATTACAGTAGGAATTAATAATTAAGAATTATAATGTTTATGATAATATATTTCATGGCAACTTATATATTACAAGGTTTATTAATATAATAAATACATACCATTATCGATCTTGTCTTCTCTTATATGAACTCTCCCGTGCTCTTGCGTTTATGTGTTTCAACAAACACAACCTTATAAGGCACAATGCCTCATTTTTTGGTTTCCTACAAGGCTAATGATAAAAAAAATCAATTTGAAAGTATGCAGAAATACTTATAAATTTGAATATATATATATATATATATATATATATATATATATATATATATATATATTGATGAGTTATCATTTTCTTTTGGTGGCTCTCAAAAGTCCTAGAACCACCTGTGTGTACATGAGCATCAGACATCTTTGCTCGATTTTATGCAACCTTTGCTGAGCGGTTTCAAAATTCATGGCTCGCCCACTTGTCGCACATTGCATCCCAATAATCCATCCTGATAGTAGAAGGGTCATGGCCCTTCCACTGCAGTGGATCATCTATCCCACCAGTTTCTTTTATTTCTGCAATCTTCATATTGTGCAGTATGTCAGCAAATCGATTGGCAGCCACCTTCTGCCACACTATTCTCGTGTCATGCTTCTCTTTTGCAATCGCGAAGCAATTCGAAACCTATAAATAATTTCAGAAAGTTAGTGCATATGACTATAACAAAAAATTATATATGAAACACATTAGTTATGATAAACGATTGTATACCATGAATGATGACCATAATCTTTCCAACACCTCCTTCGGGTACTCTTTTCATTGAGTGACTGGTCCTAGTAAATGCTGAAGTAGTGATATCCCATGACCTCTACTTGATCCTCAACCACTGGGTGATCGACCATTTTGACCTCCACGAATCATATTCTAACAAATAAAAATATTATTTAGATCAGTTACATAACTCTTGATCTTAGCATGGACATGACATATGCATGAAATGTAAAGATTTAAAGGTCCTACATGAATCAGTTTTATAGTTGTGCATGTAGATGCTAAGTATGCATTGAATGTAACATGATATGTAATTCTATAAACATGGATACATAATCAAATCAAAAATAACTTTATGCAAGCATGGATACAGTCACGTCAAACATTGAAATATATTTAAATCATTCATATTATAACAATGCCAAACATGTACCTGCAACAAACACACTCAAATATCCCGCTAACTACAATTATGACTAGCATGAACTCCGAACTACAAAAATAAGAGCATATGAGAAAGTGATGTGGTATGTATTACAACATGTATTTCACTAGCTCGAGTATGATTCCTCATCACTTGTTTGACTTTCATATTCTTCTTCTTCTTCCTCCTCCTCCTCTTCGTCATCTTCGTTTTCTTCTTCATTGGGTGCCCATCCACTTGGTATATCATTTGGATAACATTCTTTCATACATGTGTCATCGGACAATGGAGATGTGACATGCAAACCATGTATGACATCGTGACCATAAGAGAACTCATACATATCATATGATTGATAGTAATCACCCTCTTCAGCAATCTTGTCTTCCTTTAACTCATCATACTCGGGGTATAGTTTAGGCTTCACCTTGCAAACCACCCACCATTCATTTCTATCTGACTTTCTTGTATTCGGATATGAAGTATAGTAAACTTGTTGAGCTTGCAAAACTAATATGAATGATTCATGTGTTGCAAACCTTGATTTATGATTTACCTCCACAATGCCTGAGGCTTTGTCGACTCTTGTTGTTTTGAGATCAAACCAATGACACTTGAATAAAGTTATCATGTTATTTATGCTTAAGTAAGTCAACTCTATTATTTTTCAATAACATTGTAGTCGTCAAGTTTATTTTCACCATAACTGCTACCCTTTTCATACACACCACTATTCATCATTGACTTGTTTACACCATAATCTTTTGTATGGAATCGATAACCATTTACGATGTACCTATTGTAACATTGCACAACTTTGGTCAGACCATTTTCTAAATCACATATTCTTTGATCATTAATATCACTATGGCGAACCTACAAGTATAAACAATGATTGTAATTACGACCAATTAAGTAACATATAATTGTTTACACAAAAAGAATGCATGTCAGCATCTTTACCAACTCTTTGAACTATGCCCCAAACTTATTTTCACGTTCTTTCTGTACTTCTGAATTAGTGAGATATGAAAGTTCTATTCACAATTCCAAATCAAATTGTCTGCATTTAACAAATATTTATATTACTGAATCATGTATGCGTGTATAGAACTTAGTATTATATATTAAGTATACTTACTCGATGTGGGAGTCGATCACTGAGCAATTAAAAAGGATATAGATTTGTGTTGCATCTTGCTCTCGATCTTTCAAGAATCTTGGCCGACAACTATCAAAGGCATGCTCAAGTGGTTTAAATATCGATAGTTTGTCAACCACAGTAAATTGTTCTTCATCATCATTATGAAGTGATCAAGTATAACATGTTAGAATGTGAGGTTCAAAGTATATAGATGAGAAATTTGAAATCTCTTCTAAAGTGTACGCATCTTAAATTGAACCCTCCACTCTTGCTTTAATCCGAACCTTTTTTTTAGGTCAAACATGCATCTGTCAATAATATACATCTCATAATATAATAAATTCCTAATAGCATTAGAGATAAAAGTATAAATAAAAATATACATTTCAAATGGGTACATCCACTGATATTTCACATGACCACCAACCCTAAGTTCATATGACAAATGTATGATCACAAGTTCTATAACATCGAAAAATGCTGACGAAAATATCTTCTCTAGTTGACAAATAGTAGTGACGGTAGAATCCTCGAGATTTTTTACCTCAGTTACTACAACTTTTGATGCACACAATATTCTAAAAAATCTACTCAACTTAGATAATACCCCCATATAGGTTTGTCTAACATATCATGGAATGTTATGGAAATCAACTATTGCATAATGACATGACAATCATGGCTCTTCAACCCATATAATTGTCTCAAATGAGTTGATCTACCTCCAAATGGATTAAATCCATCTGTACATAAACCTAGCCTAACATTTCTCACTTTCATTGCGAATGTCTGATTAGTACAATCAAAGTACTTCCAAGCTTCTGCATCAACAGGATGCGTGATCTTGCCTTCATCATGTCGAACTTTATTTGCATGTCATCTCATGTATTTAGATGTCCTAAAAGACATATACAATTGTTGCAATCTATGAGTAAGAGAGAAGTAGTGGAGTGACTTGTATGACACTTTTTTTTACCTCGTGTTAGCATTGCCTCTTATTTTTGGCTTGAACCAAGGATGCCCACATGATGGACATGATCTGCTATTTTCTTGATCTTTGAAGTACAACATGCAGTGATTTGGACAAGCAACTATCTTTTGATACATCATACCGAGAGCATTGACTATAACCTTCGCATGATAGAAATTTTATGGTAATTTCTCATCTTTGGGCAACATAGTCTTCACAAAAGATCACAGACACACAAAACATGATTGACTCAAATTATACTCTGACTTCAAATTCAGTAGTTAAAGAACTACAGACAAGATAGTGTGACTCTCGCAACTATTCCACAGTGGCTCATCAGTATCTCTAAGTAAGTTATAAAATCTACTAGCTACATCGTTTGCTGCTTCTTCCTCTATCCCAGTTAGTACATCACTAGGACCCATAGCAGAACCCAATTCTAGTACTACGACATCAAATATTAAATCCACATATGGATTATTGTGCATCACATCCACCCATAAGTCAAAATTGTTCTAAAATTCTTCACCATAAAGCATCTAATTCTGATAATCACTCACAAAACCCTTCCTGTATAGGTGATGTCTAACACCATGAGGTTCTACAAATTGATTGTTCTTACACATCGTGTAGAGGCACCTGATCCGATCGATAGAATCCACTGTACTGACACTTGCCGTTGTAAATTTAATAAAACTGTCAACACCATTCATATATTCAAGTGACACCTCATTATCAACTATCTTACAATACACCCATTCACGGTTTACAGTCATTTTATCTTATAATGCTACGGATATTATCTTCATTAGTTAACAAAGAATCATAATATTGTGTCGATGAAAAAAATATTAAATTTATCATGCCTTGTTGGTGAATATAATGATTTGATATATATATTACAAAGATATTTAGAAAGATAAAATCACATTCATAAACACGATACATTCAATTTAAACATGTTTTCATAATACAATTTCACATGAAGAGCATAATTAATTAAAAAATAACTTCATGTAAGCATGGATACAATCACATCAAACATTGCAATATATTCAATTATTTATATCACAATAATGTCAAACATGTACCTACAACAAATACACTCTAATATCTCGTTAACTACTACCATGACTAGCATGGACTTCAAATTACAAAAATAAGAGCATTTCTATTTCTATACATTCAAATAATGCTCAGCATGATCTCCAAACTCTAGCAAAGCAATTCTAGATACCCATAACTAAGTGAGTATGTGAACATAAAAGTGTTGCATCCAAAAAATTAAATAACATGTGATGCACTTGCATCACTTACTCACCACGGGTATTTACCCGATTTGCATGCCTTTGCCTTTGCCTTTTTTCTTATTTCTTTTTGCATTACATTTTTAACCGCATGTGATGCTTAACACTAAGCATCATGCAATTAACTCAGTTACATACATGCAAAGCACACATATACAATACAAAATGATCTACCCGTCCCTCTCACAAGGAGAGAATGCTACAACTGTACACACACAACTACAAGCTTTTCGTCACTCGAAAAGAACTTCACGATTGGCAGATATAAGTCAGAGACCTGACGAGATGGATGGACTCGACTGATACACGATTGCTCATCGCTATTCCTGCATGAACAAGGGCAGAAAAGAAAAAGAAGAAGAAACAAAACACAAAGAAGAGCCAATGGGAAATCCGGTATCAGCCGATGAGAACCGCGATAGTGGAGGGCCTTCGGGTCGGCACTAGTCAGGGAGACGAAGTGCGTCCCAACTACAACGGTGGTGCAATATGGAGAAAAGAAAGGAGGGGAAGAAAAGAGGGGATAGGAGGTCAGCGATGGCGGCGACGATGGTCGACCTGCGATGGATTGGGTGGGACTCGAGGAGGGGGAGGAAGAAGAGGAGGTCGGCGATGGCGCCGCTTCGACGGCCTGCGGATGGGGAAGGAAAAAGGTGAGGAGAGGACTCAGGGAGGGGGAGGAAGAAGAGAAGGTCGGTGATGGTGCTGCTCCGGCGGCCTGTGAATGGGAAAGGAAGGAGGTTAGTAGAGGACTCGGGGAGGGGGAGAAAGATGAGGAGGTCGACACACGGTGGTGGCACACGGCAGCAAGAGAAATGGAGTGAGGGAAGAAGGAGGAGGTGATTGAGAGAAATTGGGCGGCGGGCGGTGATGGCACATGGCAGTGGTCGACGGTGGTACACAGTGGTGAGAGAGATAGAGTGAGGGAAGAAGGAGAAGGTGATGGAGAGAAATCGGGCAACGGGCGATGGGCGGTGGGCGACGGGCGACGTGTGAGGGATGAAACAAAAAGAGAAAGAAAGGGGCTTGCATTAGAGTTTTATGGAGAAAATTAGTGATGGATTAGTGACGAAAAAATTTTGTTTCAAAATCCATCACCAATTAGCGACGAAGTAGCAACAAAAAATTATGTCGCAAAGTTGCAACAGAGTTTGAGACAAAAAAATTTTGTCGCTAATCCATCGCTAAATAGCGACAGATTTTTTTGGTCGCTAATTTTGCAACTAATTCCAACTGTATGGGATGCCTCATTTTCTCTAGCTAATCCATCACAAATTTGTGATGTATTATTTTCGCCGTAAACTTTCGTCGCTAATTAACATTTTTCTTGTAGTGTTATGAGATGGTCAAATGAGATAGCTAGCATTTATTTTTTAGGTGAATAAGTTTAGATCCAGTTTCAAACTTGGTCTGAAATAATACAGCCTGAGCTCGTCACATATGCACACGTTGGTCTTCTCTTGGTAAAACAAGACGCAAGGTCAGTCTGAACACCCGGTGTCCATGAGGGAAGAGAGGGAGGAATGAGTGGAAAGCTAAAGAAATACTAATGGAAAGCAAAAATTTAGCGATTTGAGAAACAAATTTGTGTGGTGCTTTCGGTAACTTTGAGCTAAACAATTTTCAATTTTAATAACCAACTCTGGACAATAGCTTGGATGTAGCTTCCCCATGGATAGAGGGACGTCAAAGCAATAAAGAGGGAGAGAACCCACTTGCCATCCGATAGCATTAGCCATGTTCTCCACTCTCCCATGCTCCAGAAAGAAACTCATATTGGAATTGGAAGAGAGAAACCTGACAATTCTCGCCCTACCAATTTCCCTTCTTCCAGCTTTGGGAGAGGAAAATAGGAGACAAAAAAGAGTGAATCTCAAGAAAAAAAGGCCCTTGTTTAAGGAAGAGAGCAATGGGGGCCCAATGGATCAGTGATTTCCCTCATACCTTGGAAACTCCACATCTCCCAAATGGCAACCTTTGATTCAAGGCTCCCAAACAGAACCTTAAGTATCCCTTTGGTTTTCTGTTTGAGAAGAAGAGAAAAACCAAGTTGTTTTATGCGATTTCACCCTTTCAGATATGTTGCTCTTAATACTTGAGTGATTATCAGAAAAGAAAATTACAAACGGACGCCTGATTTATCTCCTATTTATGGATGACAACTTTAATAGAACATTTAACTGCCTAATAGCTTCTTGGGGCACAAAATTACATATTGTCCTTCATTTTATGAAATAGCTCATGCAATGTTTCTCTGAAAATAAAATAAATGTTAGGGACAAATTAGTTGCGGATTCCATTAATTACAGGACCATATATGCCCTTGTTTTGAAAATAGTAAAAAACTGGATGGTTAATAATAGTTAAAAAGTGGGCAATTATTTGTAAATAGGTGATTGCTTGTGTGACTTTTTGTGAATCTCTTTATGAGAAAGATTCGGATCTCTCTCTCAATTTATTGGTTTTTTTTTTTTGAAATATGTGTCAATTGAATATGGGGATGGCAATGGACCGGGGCGGGGGCTAGGGACAAGGTTGTTAGATCATATACTGGATATGATCAATCTAAAGAAGAATCCGGTTCACAAGGTGGATTCATATCAACATTGGAAAGAAATTATGTTAACATAAAAAGACTTCCTACATGCGTGGCTGATCACGAGCAGAAAGGTGGTCCTTCTAAACAAAGAAGATCACTTCCTATTCTTAAGGAAGAACCTGATAAATACTATCCTGTCAATATATATCCTGCTGAAAATAGAAACTACCTTTTAAATAAAGGAATGAGCTGTAACAGAAATGCATTATTAAAGAAACCTACCTCTCATGAATATGGTTGAGAGAGTGAGGATCTTCATCCGTGGATGTAGGTAGTAACACTGCTGAACCACGTTAATCATTGTGTGAACTTTCTTTGCACTTCTATTTTTCTTAGCTTGGTATCAGAGCCTCCTTAGCTTGGTCTTCTTCAACTGGTCTCTTCTTTAGGTGCATTCAGTCAAGAAGGTACTTTCTGTCATGGCTGCACAAAATTTGTGTTCGTCTCAGATAAGTGCTCTGTCACAGAATCTGCTATCCTCTCCCTTGAATCTCCAATATTTTTTAAATGTAAAGCTCACGGCTAAGAACTACCTTCTCTGGGAGTCTCAGTTCACCCTCATCCTGATGGCCTATGATCTTCATGGTTTAGTTGATGGATCAAAGTCGTGTCCTGAAAAAATCAGAAAATCCTCAGACGGAAAAACTGAGGAACTTAATCCTGAATATGCCTCTTGGGTGAGACAAGATCAACTTCTATTATGATGGATTATTAGTTCCCTTTCTGAATCTGTGCACACTCAAATTGTTGGGCTCAAAACTTCTTTTGAAGCGTGGAACTGTCTGAAACAAATATATGCTGCACAATCTAGGTCTCGTATATTACAGCTAAAGGAACAACTATATTCCTTAAAGAAAGGTGTGAATTCTATTAGCGAATACTTTCAAAAAGCAAAATCCATAGCCCACCAACTAGCTATGGCGTCAAAGCCAGTAGCCGATGACGATCTGGTCCTTTATGTTCTTCGTGGCCTTCCAAATTCTTATGCTGCGTTCAGAAAATCTGTAACTACCAGGGCTGACCCTATTAAGCTTAATGAGTTACTCAGTCTATTATTGATTCAAGAGGCATATATGCAGGCCACCGACAATGATGATCAATAGGAAAATAACTTTTCGGCAAATTTTGTTCAGCAGGCTAATAACTATCAAAATAAGCACTTCAGCAATCAGAATCGAAACTACAAAGGGAACTATGGCAGAAACGCCAATGGCAACCGGCAAAATCAGAACAAAGGTTGAATTGTTTGTCAGTATTGTAATAAGCCAAGTCATTCTGCTAGAACGTGTTGCCAGATCACTCGACCTAGTCCCAAAACTGAAATCAGCGATAACCAATCTCAAGCCCACTATGCAGCATCAAAGACTGATTCAAGTGATGCTCAAACATATCACATTACTGCCCACAAAACTGATGATGGAGGTTGGTATCCAGATTTGGGAGCAACGCATCATGTCACTAGTGATCTGAATAACCTCTCAATTTATTCTCCTTATCAAGGCAATGACAACATCAAGACAGCGGGAGGTTCAGGTTTGCACATATCTCACATAGGATGTTATAATTATCAATTTTCTTATTCAAAGATTATTCTTAGTGATATCTTACATGCTCCTCAAGTTACCAAGAATCTGCTATCAGTAAGTAAGTTTGCCAAAGACAATCAAGTATATTTTGAGTTTCATCCTGACTTTGTTTGTATAAAGGATTCAAAAACAGGAACTGAGATTATGCGGGGGAAATCAAATAAGGGGCTCTATCAACTTCAGCTTGGATGCTCTATCAAGGAAGTTTGCATCGGGGAAAGGGCCTCCATTGAGCAATGTCATCAACGTTTTGGACATCCAGCCTTCAAAATCGTACATCATATTATTAATAAATTTGGTTTGCCATATACTAAAAAATTGAATTCGAATAAGATATGTGTTGCTTGTCAGCAAGGAAAAAGTATTGTGTTACCTTTTGATGCTTCTACTCATGTTATTTCTCAACCTCTTGAGTTAATATTTTATGATGTTTGGGGACCTGCTCCCATAATCAACCTTGATAGATTCAGATACTATGTTATTTTTGCAGACGCTTACTCTCGCTATACCTGAATTTACATGATATCTCATAAGTCTGATGTTGCTGATATTTTTCGAGAATTCAAGAGTAGAGTTGAGAATATTTTTGAATGAAAAATCAAGTATTTTCAAAGTGATGGAGGTGGAGAGTATAAGGCCTTGGAACCTTTTTGGAAAACCCATGGCATTGTTCATCGTAGCTCTTGTCCTCATACCCACGAGCAAAATGGGTCTGCTGAACGTAAACATCATCACATTGTTGATACGGGGCTTTGCTTAATGGCACAATCAGGAGTACCCAAAATGTATTGGAGTTTTGCCTTTAATACTGTTGTTTATCTTATAAATTGTCTTCCTTCTACTCTGAATAAAGGAATATCTCCCATTGAAATATTGAGAAGGGAACGTCCAAATTATGAATTTTTAAAGGTGTTTGGTTGCACCTGTTACCCTTGTCTTCACTACCTTAGAACTCACAAACTAGACTTCAAATCTTCCTGTCATGTTTTTCTCGGATATAGCCCCAAACATAAAGGATATATATGTCTTAATAGGGAAACATCCAAAATCGTTATTTCTCGAAATGTTGTTTTTAATGAGTCCCATTTTCCCTTTCTACCTACATCCGAGGCGACTTGCTCCCCTACCATTTCTTTCTTCCCCAAACTTCCCTTACCGGTGCTTGATCCTTGTCTGTCAGCCCCTCTTCTACCTCTTCCAGACCCTTCTCCTATGCCTGAACTATCTACCAATGTTGTCCCTACATCTTCGTCTTCATTTGAACCTGATCTCTCTACCACTCAAAATTCTCTTCCTCAAGCTCCGACTCTTAGAACCCATCATATGACCACTCGTTCCCAGGATGGGACTCAGGTTCCCAAAGTGTATACTGCCACCTCTCATCCTATTCCCACATCCTATTTGTCAAATTTCTTAGCCGATCAAGAACTTGTTACCTTTCGGTAGGCCAACCAACACTCTCAATGGCGACAGACAATGGATGTTGAAATGCAGGCTCTTCTCAAAAATCATACTTGGGATCTTGAGCCCCTGTCGGCAAGTCAACATATTATTGGTTGCAAGTGGGTCTTTAAGATCAAACGCAAGTCAGATGGACAGATCGAACGCTATAAAGCTCGTTTAGTAGCCAAAGGTTATAGTCAAGAAGAGGGCATTAATTATTTTGATACCTTTAGTTCCGTGATCAAACCTACCACTATACGTACTATTCTCTCCATAGTTGTCAGCAAACAATGGACCGTGAGACAACTCAACGTCAACAATGCCTTTCTTCATGGAAATCTTCAAGAAGTAGTCTACATGGCACAACCTCCCGGGTACACAAGTCAAGAACATCCAGACTATGTTTGTCGCCTACGCAAGGCTCTCTATGGCTTAAAATAGGCACCTCATGCTTGGTACCAACGACTTAACTCTTTTCTACAGCACTTGGGTTTTCGAAGCTCTGTCAAAGATACTTCGCTTTTTATTATGCATCGAGACCCTGTGACTATATATATCTTGGTTTATGTTGATGATATTCTTATCACTGGGAATTCTTCTGCCCATGTTCAACAGGTGATTCACAGTTTACACTCCGCATTTACTCTTAAAGATCTTGGCAATCTGCACTACTTTCTTGGCATATCTGTTGCTCTGCATTCCAAAGGGCTCTTTTTGTCGCAACACAAGTATTTCATGGATATTCTCAACCGTGCTCATATGCTTGGCGCTAAGCCTGTCTCTACTCCCATGCCCTGTTCGACCTCTCTCTGAAGTCACATGGGCAATACCTTTCATGATCCTACTTTATACAGGCAAATTGTCGGATCTCTATAATATGCGACTATCACTCGGCCAGACCTTTCGTTTGTGGTTCATAAATGTAGCCAATTCATGCACCAACCAAGTGTTGAACATTGGCAGGCGGTTAAGCGGATCCTTCGGTATCTCAAAACTACAATTCACTACGGCCTTCTTATTCAACCTTCTCTCGACTTTCGTCTTCATGCGTATAGTGATGCTGACTGGGCTGGCAATTTGGACATGTTCTCTCACCCAGTGTTTCATCAGCGTAGCAAACATGTAGAAATCGATATCCATTTTGTTTGGGACAGAATTGCAAAAGGCTCTCTTCAAGTCTCTCACATCTCCTCTTCCCATCAGTTAGCTGACATCCTAACTAAGCCTCTCCTGGCTGACCGCTTTGAAGAGCTTCGATCCAAACTCCAGATCCTCCCTGGATCCTTGAGTTTGAGGGGGGATGTTAGATCATATACTGGATATGATCAATCTAAAGAAGAATCTGGTTCACAAGGTGGATTCATGTCAACATTGGAAAGAAATTATGTTTACATAAAAAGACTTCCTACATGTGTGGCTGATCATGAGCAGAAAGGTGATCCTTCTAAACAAAGAAGATCACTTCCTATTCTTAAGGAAGAACCCGATAAATACTATCCTGTCAATGTATATCCTGTTGAAAATAGAAACTACCTTTTTGATAAAGGAATGAGCTGTAACAGAAATGCATTATTAAAGAAACCTACCTCTCGTGAATATGGTTGAGAGAGTGAGGATCTTCATCCATGGATGTAGGCAGTAACACTGCTGAACCACGTTAATCATTGTTTGAACTTTCTTTGCACTTATATTTTTCTTAGCAAAGGTCTCCACCGCCGCCCTGTCTCAAAATCCAAACCTCCATTTCCGCCTCCATCCCTGCACGGGGATGGATTTTAACCTCCACCCCAGCCTCCATCCTCGTTTCATGTCCTCCATCCCCGGTCCAAATGGGGGCAAGTCCCCAATTTGCCTCGATCTATTGTTATCCCTTAGAAGGATTGGGGATGGATTGCGGTGGGGTGGGGCGGGGATCAAGACGGGGATGGAGTGGGGAAAAGCGTAAGTTCATCCCTGCCTCCATCCCCGTACGAGGATGGATTTTAACCTTCATCCCTGCCTCCATCCTCGTTTCATGCCCTTCATCCTCGGTCCAAATGGGGCAAGGCGGAGCTCCGCTTTTTCCCTGTCCACTGCCATCCCTAATTGAATCATGACAAACTCATTCAGAGGCTTCAAGCTATTTTCCTATTACAATATCACATACATGCACACACAGATGCATGGAAGCATTTATGTGAATCATATTTGTGCATCGAGTATATCATTTCCATGGTACCCTTGCATTTTTGGGGATGCATTCAGGGTCGATCGTTCAATCACGGTTGATAAAACCTACCTAAGAGTACACTCAGCTTCAACCTTGCGGCAAGGGCTGCATTTTTTTTTCCAAAGAGTTTTTTTTTTTCGAAAAAGATACTCCTTGATGATGCATGAAATGCACATCATGTTAGTTATTTATTCATGCATTTTGTGGTGATTTTAAAGTTTAAAACCCATGATTAGATGTATTTTGATATCAAGGGGTTGTGGTTCGTATTTCAGAAAAATTGGAGTTAAAATGAGAGAGTTATGGCTATTTCAGTGTTCAGGCACGGATTTCGAAGTGAATCGGATCCATATCCGACCCAATTAGGTTGTTTTGGACCTTGGATCAATATTTAGAAAGCCCAAATCCAACCCACACGCATATCCATATCCATTTAGAAAAGTTTTTCAGAAAACCCCTTAAAAAGTGGTGCAGAGCAAAATATTTTATTTTAAGCCTGTTTCTGAAAATTGCCAAAAGTATAAATATTATTTTTGCTCCAGCCCTAGACATTTTTGGCTTTGGAATTTGTGCCCTCTTGTGATTCTTGCTCCAGCCATCATCTTCCCCACCCATTTCATGCCATTCTCCATTGAAACCAGGAGTTTTGCTTGAATTTCAAGCATTTCTTCTTGCCTTCTCTTACATATCTCTTCCATTGCTTTACATCCTTGTTGGTATTAACTATGTGTGCTTTGTTTTTCAGGTTTAGCAGAGGTTGAAGGCACCTTTTCTTGCGTGGAAGTGCGAGACACTCCAACAAGAAGGATCGGCTCTACCTCCATCTGATCTTCTAAGCCACCCGATCGAGAATCGGTTCATTTCACATCTTCAGTGGACTTCAAACGTAGTGCAGCTGCAAAGGAGAGTTCCATGGTGACGTTCCAGCATCCTTGAGGAAGACGGGACGCAAATCCAAAGGCATCTTCCGGTCTTTCCATCCCCCCCAGTCGTCGGATCGCTCTGGAGGTTGGTCTTTCTCTTCCTCTTCTTTTAGATAAAACCCAAGTTGCATGTGGTGTTCTTTTTCTGTATTTTCTGTATGTGTGATGTTTTAAACCTTAGTTTAGAACTCATGCAGAGACCAGCACATTAGATCTAAGGTGTTCTTTCGTTTCTAAGTGTTAGATCGTTGTTTTCCTATTATTTTCACCAAAAACATGAAAATCGGCTAGACCCTCTTCTAGCCGATTTTAGTCTTTTTCATTTTTCAGTTTTCTGTAATGTTTTAGCAGTAAAACGTGTTTCAAAGTTCAATTTGGATCTATGTTGTCGTTGGGTTTGTGTTAGTTTTTGTTTGAGTCAAAATTCAAAAAGAAAATCGGCTAGATTCAATCTAGCCGATCTTGGCGTTTTAGGGTGTGTGTCTGAAATTTTATGCATTGAGAACTTGTCCAGAAAAATTTCGTTTAAGTCGTTCCTAGTGTAAATTGGTTTAAATTATAAGTTGGTTTGGTCCCAAGTGTGTCATGCAGTTTGTTTTTGAAAATTCGTTGGGTGAAAGCTCAATCGGCTAGATCTAGTCTAGCCGATTGTATTGTCTCTTTATTGTCGGATTTCTGTAGTTCTTTCAGCAATAGGGTGTGTCAAAAATTTGTTTTGTTTCAAGTAGTTCCAGTTAAATTAGTGTTGTTCGTATTGGATTGTTGGTCATAGCTTAGTTAGGTTGATTGATTCGGTATGTCGTGCTATGTTTGATGATATTTTCTTTGCTTTGGTTTAGTTCCCCAATTTAATTTTGCTGTAATATCAGTAGTGTGTGTCTCCTTAAGTGTTACATTTGGTTGAGTTAATTATTTCAATTTTATGTGGTGTTGATTCATTAGAAAAAGAAAAAAAAAATTATTTTGTTTGAGTCGTTTTTCTCAATTAGGTAGAATCAAATTTTTTTGGTTAGATTAGTTTTCTTCCCCAAGCTGGACGTCTGCCATTAGAGGTCCAGCTTGAGCTTTAGGTTCTATTTGGTAAGTTTTTAGGATTAGGTAGATTCATATTGTTGTCTAGTGATTGAACTTTTGGAATGCATATTTTTAAAACATAATTTTCAATGAAAACACAGGAAAACCGTCAACCAAAGATATAATAACCGACTTTCCACCGAAGTGGCGAGTACAGGTCGAATCCACAGGGAACGGGATATTTCTGAATTAATTCTAAAATAACACTTTATTAATATAAAAAGTTTACAATCTATGTCAATATTACAAGTTACATTAAATAACAATCTAAACTATGAAAATAAACTAAACTAAGAGGCTAAGTCTTCTGCAGGTCCCCAGGGGCAAAACTGTCTTTTTACCACAAGTGCAATCGCACGTTATAATTGAATTACACCTGTGAACCTGTTCTAACTTATCAACCTACACAATAAAAACACAAAGTCAGTACACAATTAAAAATTAAATGTAAATTACAACTACAATTAATTCTAAACTATTTCTAAATTAAACTACAGTTAAATAACTAAAGAAAACTAAAGTTAAACTATCTAACTAAACTAACTAAGAAAATTAATTCTAATTAATCTAAATACTGTTAATTTACTAACTACAATGCTAGAAAACCCGAAAAGTACATTAAACTAAACAAATAACTAAATGACTGTTCTGTCCCTAAAGAATGCAAATGTGGACTCTGACAGCTTTTCACAAAACACAGATTTGAGGGATCAAACGATTTTCAACATTCATGAAACCACTTCTATACTGTAAAAGACAGATCCAAGAAACTGACACATTTTACAGATTTGAAAAATACGTTCTGGATCTCCAGATCTAAGCGTTTCAAAATCGGGATAATCTGGGAAATCGCAGGACCCGAAATTTTAAAATCCGAAAAAGCTGTTTTCATAAAACGCTTAAAACACAGACCAAATCAACTCGGATCGAGCTGAAATTTGGTCTGCATACAGTTAACACATCAATAAAGTGAATAGAAAAATAATTTTCAGAAAGCTCAAGAAAAATACACATGCAATGACTAGTGCACGATCGGGTAAAAATTAGGGTTTTGGTTCAGTGCACTATTCATCTCTTTGAATCCACAAATCACATTTCACATTAAATCACAGACAAACACAGTCCTAAACTAAGCTAACCTACTGCTAAACTACAGCAAAAGACTATACTTAAACTAATTAATAAAATTAATAAACTAAACAACAAATAGTAAACATAATCTAGACGAACCTAAAGCTAAGTTACTCTAAACTAAGTTATTAATCTAATTACACTATCTACATAACTGAATTAACTCTACTTAAATCTAATATACTCTAACTAATATATTAACTAACTAACTAACTAATCTAGTAGTCATTCTAAAACCTAATGAAAACCACTAATGACCTACGGTTAAATTAACTAGGGTTAGGATCTAAGATAGGCTAGGGTTAGTACTAATCTAATCACTAACTATAGTTAGTCTACTGGGGTTACTACAATTAATTAATCACTAGGGTCGACTAAGTTAGTTTCTAACTAAGGGAAGTTAGGGACTAACTAAGGTCGAGGATATGGTTGGGATTAGGTACCTAGGGGTAATCGACTAAAGCTAAATGCTAACTAGGGTCTAATAGGTTGGTGTCTAACTAAGGGGAGTTAGGGACTAACTAATGTTACCTAATAACTAGGGTTAACTAATGTCAACTAGGGTTGCCACTAACTAAGGTTAGATATTAACTATAGTTAACCTAATAGCTAGGGGTAGGGGTTCAGTTAGGATAAGGTAGGATTAACTAAGGTTAGATTACCTAGGGTCGAACACTAACTCGAGTTAACTAGGGTCGGTTTAGGGTTAACTATGGTTAGTCGACTAGGTTAGTTTCTAACTAAGGTTAGCTAATTACCTGATTAGATATACACGACCTTTACAAAATAAAGCTAGTAATATACTTACCAAATTAATTAGTATCTAATTAATGCTTAGTCAACCTAGGTAAGTCATAACTAGGGCTTAAAAAGATGAATCCACGAATTTGGTATGTGCCACCTCCTCCATATCTTCACACATTAATAGCTTATTAGGAAAACTCTTCATTTCAAAAACCGTCTAGCTGGATGGTCCATACGAATTTCATTGTTTCACTCCAAACATTAATTCCTTTTTGAAAACATTTCCCAAAGCATCACACGTTTTTGGGTTGGCTTTAAATAACATTTAGAATTTCAAATATTGCCCAAAACGTGTAGACACTTTTAGGAGGACTTTTGGAATTCCAAAGGGTTGCCTTATTGGAAAAAGTAGCTCATTTATAACTGGGCTGGAAAATGAAGATTTCCTTAAATGCAATCCACGAAATTGAATGGAATGGCCTTCTACCAAAAACGGATTCCAACAATAAAGACCTAATTGCCCCTTAACTAAAATACAAAATTAACTAACTAACTACATTAATCTAACATTACTCTAACTAAATTAAAAACATACACAACTAACTCAAGGGCATAAAGAGGAAAAACGAATTAGCAGATTACAACTATTCTAAATGCTAAGTCAAAATCGCCATACTAAATTACTTCTAATTTGGATAAAACGAAAATCAGGAAATTAAGTATACTACTTACCCTATGCCTAAGTCTGAAATCAAATACATCTAACAATAAAATTAACATGAAATTATCTGTCTAAGGTAAGCAAAATAAGAACTACCTAAACAACTAACTAAACAAACCACTACAACAATTCTACATGATAAAAATAACTACATTACATGTAACTACACTATAACATAAATCACCAATCTAATTTAAACTATATTAAGACACGATTATGCAGGGACTTTAAAAACTATAAAACACTAAATAATCTATCTATTATGCTGTACATAAAATCAAGAATAGGAAACGCTAGATCAAGAACATAATGCAATCGACTTCCTAAATCTACAACGAAAATACATCAACAACTAACACTACGACCAGATTAAATCTATTGATATCTAAACAAAAATTAATGAATCTACACTAATTTATCAGATTAAAAGACTACAGAAAACATCACAGCAAACTAACATTAGCTCAACAATTTACACTATTCTAAAACTATCGATATTCACATTAAGTAAATTATGTCAAGAAGGATTAAACGGAATGAACAAATAAACCATATAGAAAATCTACAGCTGAAAGAGACACATTCAGACTTGACTATGACAAAGAAATAATGTACACACGCAGGCAGCACACAACCGAAAAACATATCACACGCACATGCATCCGAAACACCAAAAACATCCAATGTTGGCTTAAAAAAATTATTTTCAATAACACAAAACCTAAACACCCTACGTGCTGGTTTATGCACGACAAATCTATGCTAAAGCTGTATGAAAATACAGAAAAACATAGCAACATCACTCACGCACATGATTAGGTTCTAACTAGAAGAATGGGATGAGAGAACCAACCTCCAGGGCGATCCGACGACTGAGGGGGAGAAGAGAGAGGACTTTGCTTGGCTTCGCACCGATAAGAAGCTCGTTGATGCTGGAAATACACCATGGAACCATGTCCTACAGCTGCAACACGTTGGAAATCCACCGAAAATGGGAGGGTGAACCGATTCTCGATCGGGGGGCGTAGAAGACCGGATGGAGGTAGAGCCGGCCCTTCTCGTTGGAGTGTTTCGCACTTCCACACGAGAAAAGTGTTTCCCACCTCTGCTGCACCTGCAAAACACAGCAACCATGAGATTAACCAACAAGGGAGATTAAGAAATGAAAAGGTTTGAAAGGGAGACAAGGTAGAAGGCTTGGATCTCAAGCTTTTCTGCATGTCTTCAATGGAGATGGAAGGAGGTGAGGGTTGAGAAGGGGGCTGGAGTTAGATTCGTGCCCCTAGGGCACGAATACCAAAGCAAAGACAAGGCAGCCATGGGCGTCCCTCTCCTTTTAGACGATTTGGCTTGTTTGGGTTTATTTTCAGAAAGAAGTTTAAAAACAAAATATTTGCTGGGCGCCTCATGTAGGAGGGGGTTTTCAGAAAAGGTTTTATGAAAACGTGAATGGGTTTGGAGCTGGGTGGATTCTATGTAATTTGACCCAAATCCAGGATCCAAATGGGCGTCTGGATCCAGATCTCTCAATTCTGCTCCGATGTTTGACCCGTTACACTGTAAATGCATTAATTCCTTCAAATTAACTCTGATTTCGATGAAATTCGAATCAGAGCTTCCTAACATCATTATGCACCTAAGTGTATGCTCTAAACCTATAGATGATGCATTTATGCAGTGAAAACATGTTAAGAAAATGTGATATTTATGCATCATCATCTAGGTTCATTAGGGTGAATTATGATAAAAACGTTTTTTGTTGTAGTATTATTTAGTTAAGTTCTCCTTTTAATTTTAGCTAACATTAGTCTTTTTGAAAGTCGAGTTTGCTATTCCATTCATACCCATGCATTGCATTGTGTAGAAGTTAGGTTAATTAGATTAGTCATAATTTAATTTTATTAATTAGGTAAGGTGGTATTTTAGATAAGGGTCAATAGGGTAATTGAGGTGTGGAAAACAATTTTGGCAACTTTGAGGTCCTCTAAAGTCGTGTGGAGCATTTAAAGAAAGATTTGAGATTGATTGTCCAGCCAAGGTAGAAGGGAGTTACTTGTTTAGATGTGGAAATATATTTTGAAATTTAATTGAATTGCCAAATGGAGTGACCACGGTTTTGAGAAAGAGATTTACTTGTTTTATAAACATTTTTAGAAAGTTCAAAACGTGTGGACTCTTGTTGGGTGGGACAGTTTTCTTAACTTTCCAATTTGATTTACAAAGCATTTAAGGAAAGGCATAGACTCTTTAGGCTGGACGATTTTGGATAAACCAAGTTTTCCAAATATTTTTTTGAGCATTTACTCACCCTTGTCTATCTTTACATAGTAGTATAGTCTAGATTTAGGATTAATTATTTTAGTTAATTGTGTATTAACCTTAGGTTAGTAATTAGGTTATTAGTTAGGTAGGCATTAATTAGGGTTTATCATTTAGACGTGTATTGAATTTAAATCAATTAGTTTTATTGCTTTTCAGTTTTAGTTAATTAGAATTTCATTTTTAGGTTTCCATTTCAGTTAGTGTGTATGACCGAGTCAACTTAGAGGGTCCATAGGGTGAGCCGTGAGCCTAGCCAAATTCAACTCTACTCCAAATCGGTTCACTGAATTAACCCTAGTCTCTAATTACCCTTAGTTAGTAGTTGTTTTAGTTAAATTAGTTAGCCAAGTGAGTTCATTTATATTTCTAACGTTAAGTACATGTGGTCGTGAAGGTGTGTTTTAGTTTAACATTTAGTGTAGACTAAGGTGTTAGATTGATTTAATTGCAATTCTCTAAATAGTTTAACTAGCATTGAATCTTTAGTGAAGTTACTTTGTATTTGGCGTGATCTAGTTTAATCTTAGCATTGATTAGTTTGTTGCATTTCCATATTCGTGTAGTTAGTTTAATTGTATTCATTTTCTGCATATTGACTGTCATTTAGTAGCATTTAGGACTGTATTTGCATTTATCTTGCATTCATAGTGTCAAAAGTGTATTTCATAAGTGAATAGTGCACTGATTTTGAAAACAGATTTTTTCCCTGTCGTGCACTCGTCATTTTATGTGCAAAATTTTCAAGTTTTCTAGAAATTATTGTTGTATTCTCTTTTTTGGTGTGTTCACTGTCTGCAAACCAAATTTCAGTTCATTCCGAGTTGATTTGAACTGGTTTTTAAGTGTTTTGTGAAAACAGCTTTTTCGGGTTTCTCAATTTTGGGTCCTGCGATTTCCAAAATTATCCTGGTTTTGAAACACTTATATTTGGAGTTCCAGATAGAATTTTTTAAATCCGTAAAAACTGTCAGATTCTTGAATCTATTAGTTACAGAACAGAAGAAATTTTGGGAATTTTGGACTTCGTTTGCTCTGTCAAACAGTCCAGTTGTGAAAAGCTGTCAGAAATCATTTGTGCACTAGTTAGGGGTAAGATAGTTATTTCACTATTTTATTCAATTTCGGTTAATTTTCAGTGTTTTCTGCATTTTAGTTAGTGCATCTGCATCCATTAACATAGTTAGACCTAGATTAATTAGTTTTTGAAGTATTTTAATATTTTATTTGTTCTTTATTGTTAATTAGGATTTAAGTTAGTTAATTCCTTTAGAATTAAGTTTATTTTCATTTTTAGATTTATTTGTTATAATTGATCACTGACTTTATATTTTTCTTTGTGTTAGGTTGAAAAGCATACTAAAAATTCCAGGATATTCTTGTCCAAGCGTGAAAAGTTGATAATTGGTGAAAGGACAGAATTGCCCTTGGCGAGCAGCAGAAGACTTTAATTGCTTTTCTATTTAGTTTTAGTTTTAATTTGTAATCGTTACTAGAATTGTACTTATTGATTTAGATTTGTGAATTAATAAATTGAACTTCTTAGAAATACTTGAATAATTCTCGTTCCCTATGGATTCGACCCGTACTTGCCACTTCTGTGGAAAGTCAGTTATTTACTTTTGGTTGACGATTTTCCAATTATTTCATTGAAAATTATCTTTTAAAAAGAGTGTTTACAAAAACTCAACCACTCCTCATGAGTTTCAAACTCATGATGTCCTATAAATTTGGTGACATTCAAAAGTCTACCTTACCAAATGAGCAGAGCGCTTGTGGGCATTCAGCCACCCTAATTGACCCTGATGTAACCTGTCAAGTTCATCCTCCACTATATACTCTTGCTTGAACCTCAATTTGGTCACCTTGGGTTCATGCACTGTCACTAATATACAAGATATTTTGAAAATATCATGAGAAATATTGATATTTTAAGGTAGCCGATATTAAAGGTAATATCACGATATCTTCAAAATATCACTAGAGATATTATCTTGGTATTTTTGGAAAAACTCTTTTTTTTAAGTTTGCATTTCTTATTTTTGTTTTTTTTTTTATATTTTAAATATTTTAAAGCAATTTTTTTTATATTTTTTGAAGAAAAATAATGCAAAACTTATTATTTTCTTAGTTTTTTTTATTATTTATACTTTGTTAATTTTTTAAACTCCCAAGATTTTTTAACTTTTGAAAATCTCTCTGAGAAATATCCTCACCGAGACAATACTTGAACGATATAGGTGACTATGGTTTGAAGTTATCTAACATTTTTAGCTCAAATCAGAGATTAGTTCATATTGTGCCCAAGTACAAGCACGCTGCTACTAGTAAAACTGATGCTAAAGCCGAGCAGGTTGTCTTAAATCAAGGGGAGTTTGAAATGTTCTAAGGTACGAGTGGTACTTTCAAACCAGCAAGAAGATCCTTGTGAATTATCCTTATGGTCATTGTAGCACCAATTTTTTGTGGTTTCTATGCACTTCTTCAATAAAAAACAAAGTAATAACTGTGAAAATTTAAACTCTAATTTCAAGTTATACTAACAAGCGAGAATTCTTCAAAATACATTGAAACTAAAGCAAACAAATAGCGATGAACTTGATAATAGGGCTGGTAAACAAGCTGAATAAAATGAAAAGAGGGTGTTCAAGCTCCGCTCATTCTTGTGGTGAGCCTGAGTTAAACAAGCTGAGCTCGAGTTGGCTCATTAACCAACACTTTTTAAAATTGAAAAATAATAGAAATTGTACTTTAAACTGATTGACCATGCTCAAACTGGCCCATTTACAAAATAAATACATTTTTAAATATGTAAGCAGTGGGATTTATACTCTTTGAACTTATTATTTAACCATCTGCACTCTACAATGCAAAATACATGCAAGATATATTTATTACTAGCGACCCAGGTTTTCGTGTCGGGTGTGGTTTCTTCGGGTTATAAATCTTAAAAAAAAGTCAATGGTGGAAAGATACAGAGAACTAACAATGTGGTGAAGAATGCCGTTGAATATACGGATGTAACGCGTTCCCTAAGTAGTGAATTTTGTTAATTGCCATCTTATCCTCATATTCCTGAAAATAGTGATTTTATTTATTGAATCCTGATCAAGTAAAATAAATATAATATTTTTGAAAGTAATATCAACACTTAAAGAAAATCATGATATGTTCGGTAACCATTTTGAGTTTTTTGTTTTTATAACTTTAGTTTTATATAAATTATGAAAAAGAAAAGGAAATATGTTTTGTTACCAACTAAGAGAAGGTGATGATTTGACATGCATGTGGAAAGACACAATGGCATCAAGTTTGTATTAATATGGTTTGAGGTAATAGTGAAGCCATAATTAGTAGTACAAACAGATGGCATAATGGTGAATGTCACATCCGAATCTGAATCTGAAATTCAAACTGTTGATCTGAATCAGATACAACCTGGTAGGGTTGAATTCAGATTGAAAAAATATGTGGTACTACTCAATCAGGAAAACAAATGTTAAAAACAAGCTTTTTATATGTAGTTGGATTGCATTTTGATCTGAATCCAAATCCAACAGTTATCAGAACCCGATCTGAATCCAAAAACAATTTAATTTGACATATATGAATGTGATCCGAATGCACATTCAGATCTTACTTTAAGGATCTAAATCTGACATTAGCATGTCGGGTTCAGGTTGATATTCAGCTCTATCCAACCTGTTCGCTCCCTATTAAGAGTAGAAGCGTCAATGGATCAGGTTTGGTTCAGATCCAGGTGAAACCAGACTCAAACTTGATTTGAGATTATGGTACTGGTGTGTTAGGAGATAAGGATAAGAACCAACACATGGTTCTATCCCTAAGTTTCCTAAATCAGCAGTAGTCCTCTTCCCTCAGCATACTTATCCTCATCTCATATCTATCCTTATCGACCGTTTCTTTCTGGGTTATCTCTAGCCCTTCACTCATGTATAACCCCCCCCCCTTCATTTGTGGAACAAACCATCATCAATAATGAATTAGTAGTAGTTTTTCCCGTGGATGTAGGCAACCAGCCGAACCACGTACATCTTGTATGTTCTCATGCTTGAAGTGGTTTCTTTCTCGTCTGCGCATGCTTTATAACATGGTATCAAAGCCAGGTTGTCGTCACCTGAATATTCGTCTTCACTAAAGCTCTGACTCACTCCTTTCCCATCAGACGATGATGGGCAAAAACACCACATCGGAAACAACTTCCCAGACTACCGCAAATCCGCCAACAGCAAGAATATGGTCCAGGAGCAAAACCCTACAATGAAATTTACCACCGCCCTATTGAAGGGATCAAATTACCTCAGCTGGTCGAAAGTCGCTTGTCTCTTTCTAAGCGGTAAATCAAAGTTGGGGTACGTCACCAGAAAAATGAAGAAAGTAGACAAGCTTGATGCCGCCTATGATGAATGGGAGTCAACAAACCACCTGGTAATGTCCTGGCTACTCAACTCTATGGAATCAAGCATCGCTGAAAGCGTGCTTTTTCTAGAAACTGCTCAAGAAATATGGCAAAATTTGGAGGAAGTATACGGTGCTCAAAACAACTTAGCACATATCTATCAATTGCAACAAAACCTGTTTCACTTGAGCCGCGAAGAAAGTCCCTTCCATGTATATCTCAGAGCATTCAAAGCAACATGGGACGAATTATTGCAACATCGACCACCTACTGTAGATGCTGAAATCATCAAGCAAAGAATCGAGGAGGATAACATCTTTAGACTCCTCGCCGGGCTAGGACATGACTACGATTCATTAAGGAGACAAATCCTTATGTCGAACCCACTGCCCTCCTTCAACAACGTGTGCACATCCATCCAAAGAGAATAAACAAGGTGGAAAGTGATTAAGGTAGACAAGCAACTCGATCAAACACAGGAAAAGCTTGTCTTTCAAAGTTGAATCCAATCTCGAAGAAAAAAGAATGACCCTCACAACCAACCATGGAGAAAGCCGCTCAGATAAAATTAAGAACAAAACCAAGCTACAGTGCAGCTATTGCAAAAAATTAGGGCACATCAGAGAAAAATGTTGGGAACTAACCGGATGACCAGGCAGGGAGAAATACCTTGATTCCTAGCTAAAGGTGGAAAACACCAACACAGTATCTTTCGAAGGCCTTGCAAAATGGTTCCAGCAGATGAGTCGCTCTAATCCCGCATCAGAACTCCCTCTCAACAACTCAGGCTCTATAGACACATGTACTGAGCACGCCTACTCCTCCCAAACTTTCAATATGGAGTGGATCGTGGACATCGACGCCACCGATCATATGACCGGTAGACACCACTATATTCAAGACATTAAAAACTTAGCAAGGAAACCTGTCCACATTGCTGACGGGTCCCTAGTTCCAGTCCAAAGAATCGATAACACGTACTTTTTTAAAAGAAAAAGGCTCGCTCAAGTCCTTTACATTCCTAAATATCCTGCAAGTATGTTATCGATTAGTAAGTTAACTGATACTTATAATTGCTTGGCTATTTTTTCCCTCAAGGACGTGATCTTTCAGGACATAGACACGAAGAAGGAGATTGGTAGATAGAATATGCAAAATGTCCTATACGTGTTAGAAAACTCTTTACAGCCACCCACGGTCTTCCTCGCCGCCAAGCAAGACTCCCTCCATAAGTTATGGCACTCGAGGCTTAGGCACCCATCTAATTCCATTATTTCTTCTTTGTTTCCAAACTTACAATTAGAATCTTATGCTTGAGATGCCTATGAGTTCACAAAATTTTCTAGGCTACCTTTTAAACATTTAAAGGAGAAAAGCAATGGACTTTTTCAACTTGTTCGCTCTGACGTATAAGGCTCGACCCCCGTGATAGTGCACTCAAGATATCGATATTAAGTTGCGTTTATTGATGACAAATCCAAAAATATGTGGTTATATTTTCTCAAGCAGAAAGGTGAGGTCGAAAAAGTCTTTCAAGAATTCTATAACATGATTTTGACCGAGTACAATTTAAAGATAAAGAACCTGCACTCCGACAATGGAGGAGAGTATGTAAATGAAGCCCTTCGAAAATTCATGAGTTAAAATGGGATTATGCCACAGCTCACTTGCGTAGGCATCCCTCGGCATAATGGAGTTGCCGAAAGGAAAAACATGCACTTACTCAACACTGCAAGAGCCATTATGTTCAACATGAACGTCCCGAAGGAATATTGGGTTGAAGCGGTAGCAACTACATGCTACACCATTAATCGAATTCCTAATAGCGGAAACCCAAAACAAACTCTCATGGAGTTTCTCCTAAATCGATCAGTCTCTCTAAATCATCTCAAAGTCTTTGGCTGCAAATGCTTTGTACACTTACAAGGAAGAAGCAAATAATATACAAGAGTTACAAAGTGTATTTTCCTCGGCTACTCCACCATGAAAAAGGGCTACAAATGCTTAGATCCAACCAGCAATACCGTGTACATCTCTTGGGATGTAAAATTCTATGAAACTGAGCCTTACTTCTTGGAACCAGTCGACACTCCGGGTAACTTTAGCCCAAGCCAGGGGGAGACTCACAATGCCACCGAACTCATCCTGCCCACTCTATCCATAACTGAAAACTTATCCACCTCTCAAGCATGTCAAAACATACCAGTTCCAACCAAACTCACCAATCTCAACCCTGTCGAGGCATCACCCACAACAAATACTCAATCCAATCACGGTCAAGGTGAACCAGAAATTACCCTAAGAAGATCAAACCACATCATTAGACCTTCAACTAGGCTAAGTGACTTCTACACATACCTGGCCTCCACCTCAACCTTGTACTCCATAGAATGTCAAATCAACCTTGACAAACTATCCACTGCCTACCTATCAAGCATATCTAAAGTATATGCTCAGATCGAACCGACGTCCTATCAAGAAACCATGCTCAAGCCTCGGTGGAAAGAATCTATGCAAGAGGAACTAAGGGCCTCGAAAAAAATCACACTTGGGACATTGTCAAACTGCCTCAAGGAAAAAAACTCGTAGGTTACAAGTGGACATACAAGATAAAGTACAACAATGATGGTTCAATCGAAAGATTCAAAGCCCGCCTTGTAGCCAAGGGATACACCCAAATGGAGGGTATCAACTACTATGAGACCTTCACTCTTGTAGCAAAGATGAGTTCCATCCACATCCTCCTATGAGTCGATGCAAACAAACATTGGGAGGTGTACCAACTCGACGTAAAAAATGCCTTTCTACACAGAGATCTCGAAGAAGAGGTGTACATGGACGTTCCTCCTAGAGTCAATAAAAATGAGAGGGCGACGTGCAAACTCAGAAAATCTATATACGGTCTCAAACAATCCTCGTGAGCCTAGTTCTCCAAATTCAATATTGCTCTGACAAACATCGGATTCAAACAGAGCCGAACCAACTACACCATGTTCTCCTCCATCAAATCCTTTGGGTCTGTTATTATCCTAGTATATGTGCACGATATAATCATCGCAGGCGACAACAAAGGAAGAATTACCGAAGTGAAGAGGTATCTACACAAAAGATTCGAAATAAAAGATTTAGGGAAACTCGGATACTTCCTCGGATTGGAAGTAGCCCATTCGGACAAAAAAATCTTTATATGCCAAAGAAAGTACGTGTTGGACCTACTCAAAGACTCGGGTACACTTGGGGTCAAACCATGTGACACTTTGCTAGAAGTCAACAAAAAATTGAAGAACGGTGAAGGAGAACTCATTCAAGATATAAATGATTTTCAGAGACTTGTCTGCCGCCTGATATATATATCATCGTCACCAGGCCAGACATTACATATGTAGTTAGTCAAATAAGTCAGTTTATGCATAGCTCAAGAACCTCTCACCTTGAGGCCACCCAAAGAATTCTAAAATATTTGAAGGGACACCTCAGAACAGGTATTCTTCTAAGAAGAAATGGTTACCTAAGAATCGAAGGGTACGCCGATGCAAACTGGGTGGGTGATCCAAATGACAGAAAATCTATATCTAGTTACTGCATCTTTATAAGAGGAAATCTGATAAGCTAAAAAAACAGAACAAAATATGGTAGCCAGATCCAGCGCCGAGGTTGAATACATATCCATGGCTACTTGCACTTGTGAATTGTTGTGGGTCAAAGCTCTCGTCTCAGGCTTGGGTTTCAAATGCGATGAGCCCATGGAGCTCAAATGCGACAACCTTGCTGCCATCTACGTAAGGGCAAACCCTGTGTTCTACGAAAGGACAAAGCACATAGAAGTGGACTGCTACTTTATAAGAGAAAAATTGCAAAATAAAGTCATAACCACTGCTCATGTGAGATCAAATGAATAACTTGTGGACATTCTAACAAAAGCTCTCGCCAAAGATCAACACCACTGAATCACAGACAAGTTGGGGCAAACTGACATATGCGCACCAACTTGAGGGGGAGATTGTTAGGAGATAAGGATAAGAACCAACACATGGTTTTATCCCTACTGTTTCCTAAATCAACAGTAGTCCTCGTCTCTTAGCATACTTATCCTCATCTCATATCTATCCTTATCCGTCGTTCCTTTCTGGTTTATCTCTAGCCCTTCACTCATGTATAAAACCCCCCTTCAGTTGTGGATCAAACCATCATCAATAATGAAGCAGTAGTAGTTTTTCCCGTGGATGTAGGCAACCAGCCGAACCACGTACATTTTGTGTGTTCTCATGCTTGAAGTGTTTTTTTTTCTCATCTGCGCATGTTTTGTAACAACCGAACCTGAGTCTAATTTGATCCACCGTAAGAGAAGCCATACCCAGGATCTTATAAGGATTACATGAACTATACCCGATAAAATAATATTTTTTATCATTTTTAGGTTGAAATTGGGGATATTAATTGGTACTCGAGTCAGGCCTCTCGTATGAAATTTCTTTTTTTGCTTTTTGAGAATTGCTCTGGTATGAAATTTCACAAACCATACCCGGCCTCGTATATTAGTCGGACCCTTTTCAACCCAGATTCTAATCGGGCCATCTTATTTATCACTACACCCTAACCCTATAGGGTTTGATACGGGTCAGGTCTGTTCTTTTTTAGAATTGCTCTGGTATGAAATTTCACAAATCATACTGGGGGCTTCATATATTAATCGGACCCTTCAGGTCCAACCCAGATTCTAATGGGGCCTTCTTATTTATCACTAAACCCTAACCTTATACGGTTTGGTACAGTCGGGTCTGGGACAAACCCGGTACCCATAAATTAAGAGGTTCCTGTGTTTTAATTTAGGTCATGATAAATAACTAACTTGGATTTATATGTCAATCCTAAATGCAGAAAATGATACTTCTGTTTTTTAATGACGAGGAACATGCCTAGAAGCGGGGTCTCTTATGGACCCCCTTCTTAGATATTAAACCCAAGGCAAGTGCCTTAACCCGCAAAGGACACCCACGAAGCAAGCCACGGGTATAATTCTATTAAAAAATGATTTCATGTATGGGTTTCCACCGTTTTACATCAAGTACCACCCTAACCACTTAGGGGTGTCAACGGATCAGGTGGAACCAGACCTGACCCCAAATTTAGTGTATGGTATCCGGTTTGGACTTGAGTCTAATTGAACCCTATATAACAGAAATCATACCCGGACCCATTAAGAACGACAAAAACATTTGTCCTTTGACTATCTAACAACAAAAAAGTTTTTGACATCCTAGCCAAAAGGGAGCCAACTAAAGGAGGACAGTAAAAACTCTTGCCTTCCAGTGATCAACGGCAAAAGGTTTTTGTCGTGGAAAAAAATTGAGAAAGATTAGAAAATTTGGGTGTTTTGGGCATTTTTGAAGGTTTTTCTTAGAAATATATGGTTTCGTACCCATCTTTAAGGGATTTTTTTTTAAGTTAGCCTATGCGGAATGACCTAAGATTTTGGAACTTTGGAAGATTTTGAAAAAACAAATTTTGAATTATTAGCATTTGAGCATCATAAAAAATTAGGTGTGAAAAAATATATGGGACTCGGATCATATATCCAATCCATTTGCAGCCCTTATACAAATCAATCTTTTCATAATGTAGAGTTTGGCGAGTATTAATATATTCACCCAGACCTGGACCAGGGTCATAGATCCAACCAATTAACATCTCGGAGCCTCAATATGTAATCAATTTAGCTTGACTCCTATAATCTAGTTAGGTAATAATAAATATATGTTGGATGTACCAACGGGTCTACGCTTGTCTGGTACTGCACGTCACCTTGTATATTTTTTTTTCTAGGCGTGGTTAGTATTATTCTCTGCATATATACAGACTCTCTCTCCAGTGGGACTGAAGATGGCCTCTTTGATTGCCTCGAAGTCAGTGAGTTTTTCTCTTTTTTCTTAAATTTCACTCTTTTTTTCTGTCCATTTGTTTGTTATGTTGGTTATTGGAGTGCATTAATCAACACCCATTTCTTTTTTTCCATTTTTTTTATGTGTGCTTTTTGGAGTTCCGTGTCTGTTTGATTCTTTTTTTGGGCATGTTGGTTTTTTATTTATTTAAGGAGCGTTTTATGTTACGGAATGGGGGTGCCACCATCAGTGGATTCTTCTGCCGCAGAAATGGAATCGGACCCCCACGGAAACAGTTTATGCGAAAATAGAATCGTTTAATGTGTAAAACGTCACACCCATGGAGGATTTTTCGCAAAACCGGTGGATTGCACTGTTTATTTTGTCACTGTAGGCCCCACATTAATGCATGCCTGTCGATGTATTTCTGCGGAAACATCCCCCTTTCTTTAACACACAAACGCGCCCTTAGGGTACTTTAATGGCTTGTCCAAGGTTGGACGAAATGAACAAAAAGAAGGGAACAGAACATTGGTTCTGTTCGTTCCGTAATAATTGTTTCAAGTCCAATGTTTGTTTGGATCGTAGTTAAATGCTATGTTTCAAATGTCCGTTATTTGATGACGATGTGTGGATAACTTGGACAATCATGGATAATCGGTCGAATTACTTCGTTTCGGATTGTATGATTCTATCTGTGTTCACGATTTAACATGTTTTAACATGTTTATTATGGTTTTTTGCTCGGATATGGATCCAATTACGAAATTATATCTAAAATCCAATTAAATATCTTATTATAGCATAATTATAGAGGGTCTATCCGACCGTGCTCAAAGGAATATTGTTCATATTTCTTTCAGAATGATAGAAATCAACTAAGAATGAAAAATAACTACTTCCCCAATCAAACGGAGTTGTTATTAACCCCAAACTATTTTCAAAGATTTGCCATAGTACCAACTCCCCAAACCACCCATTCATAAAAACAATAACACTCAAATATTAGTTATTTCAATGGTGGCTCATTGGTAGTTGTGAGAATGGCAAACAAACAACCTAATCAAACAAAGTTGTTATTAACCCAAACCATTTTCAAAGGTTTGCCATAGCACCAACTCCCCACACCACCCATTTATAAAAAAACAATAACACTCAAATATTATGATGGTTCATTGGCAGCTATGCATCTATTTTCAACGATACATCCTCAAAAAGTGACTCCTACAGTATCCCACAATTCATTGCAATGCCATTCACAACATTTTTCTACCACCAACACAGAATTGAAATTGACATTTTTAACCCTATCCTATGACCAAGATAAAGTATCAAATTCGTCCACTAAACTCAAGGGCAGACATATCTGAAGCTTCAATTTTTCTGCTGAAGTGATAGATATTCATGTGTTCAGGGATTGGAAGCTTCCTGCAACCTATTATTGTAAGAAGGGTGGACTTTCAGCATTCATTCAACCCAAGCAAACCATAACTCCTGAAAACAAAATGACAGAAGAATCTCCATCAAAAGAACCTCCTGGGTTGATGAAAGAGAATTGAAAAAACCAATCACATGATTCTAACCAAAACAAAACCCAACCAGAACACAAATTTTTCAATTGAAATGAACACAGAAAAAATTTCAATTAAACAATGCATAAGAAAATTAACGTAAGAGCTCCTACGAGTACATCTGCCAAATGAAAAAAAAAATCCAGAAGAGAAACCCCTAAAACAAAACCAACAATGCTTATTCACCAAGTGCTCTACCCACACAAAGAAAAAACCTCAAACATAGGAAAAATGACCTAAAACATTCAAATACAAAAAAACACTCACAGAAGAGGAGCAGGAGAACCATTGTGCTTTCTCGTTCTCCTCACTTCGGAGTTCCTCTCTCTTTTACGCTTGAGTAGCCAATCTCTAACTCGTTGAATAGATGATCGGGCATGCTCCGCTGTTGTGAAGAGAGAGAGAGGGGTTGGGAAGCCGAACTCCATCGATCAAGCTCCACCACGGTGAAGAGAGGGTTGGGCAGGCTTTGAACGTGGAGGGAGGGGCTGAGGGGCGTCGATGGGGTGGCGGTGTCACCGTGGCCAGCGGTAGACGAGGAAGAAGAGCCACCCGGTGGAGCCCTTGCACACAGAGAGAGAGAGAGAGAGAGAGAGAGAGAGAGAGAGACACGCATCGACGGGCATGCCCGTCAATGCATTTTTTTTTTCATTTTCGTCCCCTCCTTTCCTGTTCCTTTTGTAATAGGGAGGAGGTGGATCAAAAATTACATACGATTATGGACGCGGCGGACATGCCGAATGTCGTCCGCCGCATCCAACGTTTGTCTGATTTCGCTGTTCCTAGCAGGATTTTCATCTGAATCCCGCTGAGAACGGCACATCAAACATGCCCTTAGTGCTACACTTTTATGTGGGGGCAAATACCTGTTATTTTGTCCATCAGAAAAAGAGAAAAAACTGTTATGTTATTCCATTGTTGGATTATGTCATCACCATCCTTTTTATTCTCTACAAATTTATCGGGGTTATTGTTTGTTTAACAGTTTTGGCTTGAGATCGGTGATCAGATAAAGTTACTCATAGACCTGTCCAGTTTTATGATCGTTAATTTAACGGATTTTTTCTTCTTTTTCTTCTTCTTTTCCTTCATAATAGAGTTGAGGAAATCCAAAATACAAAGGAGGTTTATGTAAAAATATCAGCTATAGTTATTTTGAAATGCATCAGTTGTGTTCGACATGTGGCCGTAAGAAGGAATCGCCAAATGTTTCTAAAAGGCACGCTCTAGTGATCAAGCCGGTTACTTTATTACAAACTACTCAGGCCACGCAAAGCACAAAAAATTGCTGTTCCCAGCAATTTTCTATCTAAAACACAGAAAATCACTGTGTGCAATGGAGAAAGTTACACAAAAAATTACTGGATTACTGAGTATTTTGTAAACCGGGCCGGATTACTGGATTTGCTCTTAATTTCTAGCTAGATTACTCAAAAGAATCGGCACTATAAACCTGGTCAGTTGGAATTGTCCCTATTGTTACAAGCGTGCAACTCACAAAGAGATAAATAAAAAGATTGAATGCATTGTGGGTGTCAAACATTTGAAGGAATAGGAAAAATTACATACAAGAGATCTAAGAGCAAATCAAACATCATTTTGGGCTGATTCAAAATGAATGAAGAAATGACATTTTGGGGATGAAGAATAAAACATGGATAATTTCAACTAAACCTTTAGTAAATCCAAACGAAGGTACTTGCGCCCCCCCCCCCCCCCCCAATTTTTACCGTGAAATGGAGTTTTGCTTAAGATCATTTTTTATTTTTAAAGGCGGGTTAGGCAGACCCCCACCAGTTATTATTCAACGTACGAATGGGGTTTTGAACCTGCAATGTCTCACCACAAGACGTACACTGACAGCTCCTACCAAAGGGGAGCCACGGTTGGTACTTAATATCAAATGTTGCTGATGACAATCTCGTTCATTTATAAATGATATGTAAGGGGTGGAGGGCAGATATGTGATTATTATGGAATGCTATTTCGTTAGATGATTTTTCTTTTATTTTCTGAACCAAAGTATAATAGATTTAAAGAAAGTGCTCACAAAGATTCTGCTCATTTGGTAAATGTGACTTGTGATTGTCACGTTGACCAGATCTCACAAGTTCAAAACCCACTGGTGACGTCCCTTGCCACAAGGCCGAAATTGAGTGTACTCCTTGGTGGGCACTGGGGACCTCAAGGTTTTTATCAATGAGAGGCCAGCTAATGTATGGTCCATCATGATGGGTTTTTTCCTTGAATTATCCCAAAAAAAAAAGTGCAAAAAAGCTAGTGGCCAAGTCATGACACTGTTTTTTATGTTAGTATGTTTTATCACACTAATTTGATGTGAAATTCCCTTTGCAAAATTTTACACTTAAAATCAATGTTTGCTTAACAGTGTAAGCTTGATGATATGTTTTCTATGTTCTCATATTCTTCTCTTGGAAACTTGTGATTGGTATGCCTTGCTTATAACACTTGGTGTCACAGTGGTAATATTTCAGGAAGAGCATGAAGAGGTTGCTAGAAGTGAGAGGATTGCCATTCTTTTTGCTGCAAAAGTGTATGCTTCAATAAGGAGCTATAATTGCCAATGAATCACTCCTTATTTTTATTTATTAAAAATAAAGAGTGATTCATTGGCAATTATCATGTTGGTTACTGCATTCTCAATGCCCTATCAATGTCCTACTGGGAAAAAATGTATTCAGCCACTGGTCACTACCTACTCTTACCGACTTTTTTTTATATATATATATTTACATGGAGAAAACGCCCTCAGGATCAGAGACCTTGCCGGAAGTGGCTCTGCCCTGCCGTACTTATGGTTGTTGTCCTGACAGCGTAAAACTTCTCTTATTGTAGAGTATCGGGTCGCATTCTCATAATGTGTTTACATGCATAGTGACGGCCATAATCAGATTTCTTTTTATTGTTTCATTTAAACTTCTTAAAAAAATGCTGCATGCAATTAGAATTGCTAATCACATTTTATGTTCATTATGTTAATAATAAGTGTAGTGAATAAAAAAGTGAAAAAATAAATAAGTTCTTGAGAATTCATGAAAGTGTAGAAATAAAGTAAATGATGACTTGTAGGGTCCAACAGAAATTCTAAAATATGCATTTAAAAATTATAATTATTATAAAATTAAAAAATAATTTTCTGTAAAACAGGTAAAGAATCAATTCAATTTGAATCTGCTGACTCAGGCTGATTCAATTCGATCTGATTCTTATAACAGTACTGCATAAGGACATCAACTTCACACTTATATTGTTTCGGGTAATAGTGAAGCCATAATAAGTAGCGCTAACAGATCATGTCTGATCCGATTCTGAATGTGAAATCTGGATCAGAATTAGATCCAATGAAGTAGGGTTTGATCCATATTCGAAGCATATGTGGTATAATATTAGGTGCAGTAGAAAAAATATTAAAACAAGCTCTTTACATGTAAAAAAAGTGTAACCGTATTGGATTTTGACCGGAAACCAATTAGATCCGGCCTAAAATAATGATCCAATAATGTGAATCCAAAAATAGTCCGATTTGGAAAATCTGAATGCATACTTTAAGGATCCCAGAACAGAAATAGCATTGTCACAATTGGATCAGATATTCAGCTTTATCCCATCTGTTTGCCCCTTATTAGGATGCCATTCTGTTTTAGGCTAGGGCATAGTAAATGAACAAATTGGTTTTCTATGCTAAACCTAAATGCTAAAAATTGTAGTTGATAGCATCCGCAACATGACTTTATGATTTATAGGTTATTTATAGAAAGGTAGAAGGCTGATTGAGTTGTGGGTCCAAAGTCACTTTCATGCAGGGGCGTAGCTAGGGCCTCCCGAAACAGTTAATTTTTTTTTTAAAAGCCCAGTCCTAGCCCAGCCCTGACTGCAGCAAATAGTTTGATTTGTCCATATGAAATAGATTTTTATTAATAATTGTAGCCATTTTTTATTTTATCTCAAAAAAAAAATTTTAGGGGACGCTGCCCCCGAACCCCCGACTATCACACAAATAATTTTTTTTTTGCTACGCCCCTGTTTGCCCCCCCCCCCCCCCTCACATGAATCCTAGCTACGCCCCTGCTTTCATGGTATAATGACATCTATAATGATCGCTATGGATAAGCATAGAATTGATCTATATTATGATATACATCAGGCATCGATAACGATTTCCAAAATGGAATAATTTTTGGATAATGGAGAGTCTGGAACAAGGAATTGGATCGAGTGAGGCTCAAAACGAATGTTCATGGCTCGGCTCATTTAGTGGCTTACTCTTGCTCGTAAAACATGCTTGTGGTGCCAAATAAAAGGAGGAAGGATCAGGTGCAACACTCGTTTTAGGATACAGCATGTTAGCTGTGGGGCTCAATAAATGATGAAGGGTAATAACTAAAAGCTTGCAATTAATAGAAGGCTGGTTCATAACACCATCATGGGCAAGGGAACGTTTGATTGCTTGTTCAAGATTGGAACATAATAGACATAACACACGTTTTGTCTGTTTTTAACAAATGTATTTATTTGGATTGGACAATACATTAGATTGAACATTGGGTTAGATAACTTCATTTTGGATCTTAGCTGCCTACCACTTTTTTGGCCTACCTCCAACTTATTTTGAGTGAATGAGTGTTTTTGAGTTGTTTTTCATAAAACTGACCCGATATATGTATTGAGTATAGTTGATTTGCTAGGAAATGACACTTAGATCATGTTTTTAAATAAAAATAAATTTTAAGCCTTGAATATTTATGAAAAAATTAGACTGCAGATTTTTAAAGCTTATAAAACTTAGAATTGGAAGATCTTGTAATTGGGGGGTTTGTCTCAAAACTATTAGGTTAAAACCTTAAGGACATATTTTTTTTTATGCAACTTTCTCGAGAAAATGCTTAGCTGGCATTTCTTTTCTTTGCTTTCCCACGATGACGGAAACAAACATCCAACTGTGATCACAGTGAGAGTGTCATGCTCGCACAAGTGAACTCTCGTTACCTATCATTTTTCAGGTGCAAATCCTTTCATACCTACCCTCGTATGATTTGAGCTGGCAGGATTTTTTATATTTTTTATAAATCGATGGAATATCATCCTAAGTAGGGGTGGCAATTTCTGACACGACCCGCCAACCCGACCCGCCAACCCGCCTCTTAGGCGGGTTCGGGTTGGGCTTAAGCCAACCCGTTTAATAAACGGGTCGACCCGTGTAACCCGTTTATTAAACAGGTCGGGTTCGGGTTGGGGGTATGCCAACCCGCCAACCCGGCTGACCCGTTTAATAAACGGGTCGGGTTTGGGTTGAGGTATGTTGACACGCCAACCCGACCCGCCAACCCGACCTGATTGCCACCCCTAATCCTAAGGCCTTTTCCTTTCATGGGCATGAAACAACAAACGTATATATGGATTTAGAAGGGATTCAGTCTCATGTGATAGGGCTTCTCCATTTAATCAACATTAATTTTGAACAAACCCAATCTATTTTGGGTCGAGACACAGATTTGGTTTTGGAATTTATCATGATCCAACCCGTATCTGACCATGCCTCAGCAGGTCAAGGACCAAATAATCCCGGTCCGAGACAGAGTTTGTCTGGAAGACATTCGGGTCAGCTCCAAGTCCGACCCGTTCATAGCCCCAGGTTCCTAAACAGATCCAGCTGACGCGACAGCTGCGCACGAGCGACCACAAGCCATACACACGAGCCAACGTGGGGGGCACGTGCAAAGGACATTTTGGTAATCTCGGGACAAAGCTGACTCACACTTCACACATTCCTTCCTCGTTCTCGGGTCCGTGGGGCCCACCTCCTTTCATTCGCTGGAACCACCTCACGATTCCACCAATGAACATCTCCGACTGAAATTAAAAGGATTTTTACTGTAGCAATCTCAGCCGTCCACGTGTCTCCTCTAATCGTACAACACTTCTGGATATCCACATTACCAGTGAGTGGGGACGCCGTCGCCGTACACGTGATTGCCCTAAACCACCCAAACCTTTTTTTATTTTTTTCGATATTTATTATGAAAGATGGAAAATTTTCCCTGAAAATAAAAGATCTCCGTATAAAATATAATATTTTTGACCTAGATTTTTCTTCTTTTGAGAATTAAGTTTTTCCTCAAAAAAAAAAAAATTAAGTAGGGTGTCAGTAGCTCACGATTGACTGGAACCCGTCTGAGTCCATACCCTATAGGGTCAGGGTTTGATGATAAACAAAAAGGTGCGACTGGAATGACGGAGACGGGGGAAAAGGGTGGAGATTCCGGCGGGTTGGAGATCCTGCTGCCGGAAAACGGAGACCGGCGGGAGGAATCGTGGCGGCTCAACTTCGATGGGTACCATCGGGCGGAGCCTCCAGAGAAGCTTTCTCGTGGGCTCCATGATTGCCTCGGAGTCCTTGGTGAGATTTTTCTGTCCCTCTTTTTCTTTCTTGAGTTTCCCATTTTTTTCTTGCTATTTGTTTGTTATTTTGTACCCATTTCATTTTCCATTTTTTTGTCTCGTTACGTCCCCTTTTCTTCCATTTTTATTTACTTTTTTTTTCATATTGGGCAGTTTTTATTTAGTATTACTGTTTTCTTTATCTTTTCTTTTTTGTTAGGTAGATACCTCTTATTTTGGAGCATATGAATCATAAGATTGTGGTCTTGAAAGTATCATATTGCTGATTTTCCATTTCTTATGCCATATTATTTTCTAGAAATTTCCTGCGGTTTCAGTTTGTATAACCACTGGTCTCTTTATCGGTTTGGCGTGTTTTGATTGCTGAAGCTTGGTGGTCGGATACAGTTGCTTACAGACAGCCATTAAACTGTTGTTAGTATTTTTCTCTGATAGTCGGTTTACTACATCGAATTATTCATTTTCCACCATTTTCGTGATTATTGTGTTGTACACGGATGCTTTGCACGTTCCTTTGGTCATGACAGTCAAGTTTTGAGCTGTTAGTTTGATCGCTGTTTCGGTTATTTGATTTTTAGGTTTGCTTGGGAAGAGGATTGGACTGATATGAACTGAGTTTTATGAATTTGTCGAGTTTTGTGATGGTTATGTTAATGTAAAGTATGCATCAGACATGTCGATGATCACGGTTTAAACTTTCTGCCGTGATGTTGATTTATGTGGTTCGTTGTGGAAGAAAGTCATAATGCAATAATTGGCACAGGCACCACTACATGTATATTTTATAGAAAAAGAGAAAAAACATGAACTCCTGAAGGTGTTTTTGCTTGAATACTTCCTGGGCTAACTTCTTGCTAAGATTATTTTTAAAATCAATGTATATCTAATTGTCTGCAAGTAAGCATTTGAATCTTATTTAGTTGCACATTGTGGACATTCTCTGATTGGTTTTTCATTCCTGCTCCAGGTAGTGGGAATGTTGTGGCCAGTGTTGTGAAAAGCGTTGAGGCTTAGGGAGGCGCTCCACCAAAATCTGAGGCGAGGAGTGTGCCTCGAGGCGTAATGCATAAGCCTCAAAGTTTTTTTTTAAAAAACTTAAAAAAACTATAAAAAATATCTAAAATTATAAATAAATAAAAAAATCTTTATTGATGAAGCAACAACCAACATGAAGTAAAAAATCTTAAATAAATACTGAAAAAATATGAGATTAACATGTAAAAATAACATTAATGCAACAACTTGATATATGTAAGTATATAAGAAATAAAACATGAGCATTCATTAAATAAAAAATTAACATTAACAACGAAATGCATATTAGCATTAACAATATCATGTCATAATTAGAAAATGCATTTTAGCATTAACAACCAAATGTTAATATATATATTAGAAAATACATGTTTTCATTTCCATATATATATATATATATATATATATGGTTGTGAGTGCACGTAATTGCATGACTTGATTTTGCCACTAAAAGGGTTTAACGTCACATTCTAGAAGAGATTATTGCTCCTACGAAATTGAATACATTGAACAAGTTGACACAATGATATTAATTTTCTGTGAAACAAAGCAACTAATCTCAATGACTTCATTAACGTGGTTGCTTTGAGTGTCTATTACACTGCAAATTGGTGAACCTAAGGGTGTCAATGGATTGGGTATGACCCGATCCGGACACATATTGGATCTTATAGGGCTAGGGTTTGGTTGCAAAGAAGGGATTCTAATTAATTATTCAGGTTGGAGTCTGGACCCATGAGGTCCGATTATTATATGGGTTGGGTATGGTTTATAAAATTTTATACCAAACCAGGTCTGACCGGAGTTTCGGTTAAGATTCTCAAATTTTCAATGTAAAATAATTAAAAATATTATTTTGCCAGGTATGGACTGGGTCTAGTTTATGTAATTTTTATCGGATCTGCTTGATAGTTTTTCTTATAAAAATTGATTAAAACCCGAATCTTGATCTGATACCTACATTACTTAGTCGGATTCAGGTTTGGACCCACTCATTTTAACATAGATCCAACTGATGAGTTGTGGAGCCTGATTCAGTGTTTTTGCCCTTACAGTAAAGAGGGTCCGGGGGCTCCCCCGGTGCGGGTCTCGCTGCGCGTTCAACGGGTGGGGGTCCAGGGGGGGCTGCCCCTGGCGGGGGTCTTGGGGGGGGGGGGGAGCGCCCCCCAAAAGAATTTTTTTTTCTTGGGCTTATGTTAGAGACCCGGTGTCTTATGGATCAGAGACCTAGCCGTGTTAGCTTTGTTGGATGTATTTACGGTTAGCGGGCTTGAACAGGGTAGTAAATGCCCTTTTTACTAGCAACTTAGTTAAAACTGCATAAAAAAAACCCTTGATTTTTGGTCAAATGAGGGCTTTGACCCTCATTTGACTAAAAAAATTAAGGCGTGTACGCCTCGGCTTGAGGCGTGCCTCGCCTCGAGGCGTGTGCCTCAAGGCATATGAGGCGCACGCCTCGGGGCTTTTGCACTTTGTACATGTGCCTCAAGGCATAAAGCCTTTCGCCTTGAGGCGAGACACACTTTTTGTGCCTTGAGGCACATTTTTAATAACACTGGTTGTGGCTGAGTACTACCAACAAGAGGTGGAGATGTTTGAGGGCTTTACGGAAATGGATACATTGGCAAAGCGCAGTTTTCTTCCTGGAATGTCGAAGGTTTTCTATGTTCTTTCTATACTTTGCTTGAAATCTTGGGATCAGTATGCCTTGTTATAACATGGTGTCACTGTGGTAATATTCCAAGAAGAGCGTGAAAGGGTTGCTAGAAGCGAAGCAGGTTATATGTTCCCCCCCTCCCGAAGATGCAGGTGCGTGTTTGCGAGTTTGAATGAGCGACATGTATGTATGCACTTGGGGCTCGCTTCCCTGTGTGTGTCGGCATTGTTGAGAAACTATATTTTGATGACACACAAATATGATACACTGTCATATTTGATTTAATATGATATGATAATATGTCTTCATGAAAAATGTTATATTATGACTGGATATGCTTTGTCTTGTATTTAACGAGTATTTGATGCAAGGATATCTCACCCAAAAGGATGGAGACCTCCTGTTGAAGTACAACCTTGGTGCAATCATACTCCTTGAAGAAAAAGCTTGATGGGCCATTCATTCTTAAAGATCATCTAAAGGGATCGGCTACTTCAAGATGAAGATTTTTTTCTTCTTTAGAGTCATATGTAACAGAACCTTCAGAAGAATGCATATTGCATATTACATACTTTATCATACAAGTCACTCAAGCTATGTTTCATAAAAGTATACGATATTTTCAAAGAGCACCTTTTTTGAAAACCAATCATTGTACCTTCTTATAAACTTTTATGAGAAAAGTATTTTAGCTCATGATTTCAAAAGCATTAATTGTACCTTCTATCATGTATAAGACAACTTGAAAAGAAATAAAAAGTAATGATTTCAAGTATGTAAGAAAAAGACAAACATAGAAATCGGCTAGTTGAACTAAACAAAGAAAAACAAATATTATTATAATATGTTTAAAAAAAAAATTTAGTTACTTTTTACAACTCAAGAATGTCGACTTACTTAAAGTCATCATTCTTTCTGTAAAACATTAAATACCTCCTCAAAAACTTTTTTAGAAATGACTATCTTAATCCCACTCAAGAATGTCGACTTGCTTAAAGTCTTCATTCTCTTTGTAGACATTAAATAACTCATCATAAAGTATTTTGAGATTTGACCATTTACAAAATAAAGAACTCAAAAGTATTTATTGTACTTACACACATTTAAGTCAAGAAGTGACGATTTCTAAATAAAATACTAAAGTACTACAAATCATTAATTTGAATAAAGACAAAACTACATGATGATTTACAATCCAACGTTCAATGTACTATTATGAGAAATAGACTTTTTACATAAAATATATCATACCTAAAATACTACAACGACTAGTGTACCCCAAATACTACTTTTATAGAAAGAAGACTTTTTCGAAAATCCATAAAGTGTTTTTGAAATGACTTGACATCTCACATCCCAAAAAGACCATCATTTCAAAAAAAAGGAACGACTATTTTTCTAAGGCTATATAAACACAATCAAAATAAATTATTCACAATGGACATGTGAGCTTACAACGAGAAAAATTCCTATTTGTTATTTGAGAAAGAGAGCCTAGAAAAAGAAAAAGAAAGGAAAGAGAAAAAGTCAAGAATAGCTCTTTGACAAAGAGCATTATCTGAGTGAAAAGAACAGAACATTCTGAGAATCCTTCATTCGTGCATTCATATCATTCTGAAGGTTCTATAGGAAGTATTGTAACTTTCTGTTATTCACTGTATTCCTTCTTTGTTGAAAGAAGTAGACCTTTGTGAAAGAGGGTGTGCCCCTTCTCTGTTGAGAGAAGAAGACCTCTGTGAAAGAGGGTGTGCCCCTTCTCTGTTGAGAGAAGAAGACCTCTGTGAAAGAGGGTGTTCCCCTTCTCTGTTGAGAGAAGAAGACCTCTTTGGAAGAGGGTGTGCCCCTTCTCTGTTGAGAGAAGAAGACCTCTGAGGAAGAGGGTGTTGTACTATTTATCCGGTAACTCGGATGTTATAGTGGAAAGCTCAAGTGGTTTGCTTGGGGACTGGATGTAGGTCAGGGTTTTGACCGAACCAGTATAAATCCTGTGTTTTATGTGTTGTGCCTTATTGCATTCTATTTTTAATTTATCGATCTATTTCGTATTTCACTATTCACCCCCCTCTAGTGGAATTTCATTTGGTATCAGAGCAGGTTTGCTGGTTTCGACATAACAAGTCTTCCAGCACAAATGACATTTACCTCTTATGCTCATGATATTGAAGGTCAACACGCATCTCGTCCTCCTTTCTTCAACGGCTCCAACTATGGATACTGGAAATGCAGAATGGCTATATTTCTCAAATCTATAGATTTTGCTGTATGGAAAATTGTTGAACATCCATACACATCTCCATCCTTAGACTATAGCTTATGGTCTGATGAAGAAAAGAAGATGGTCAATCTAAATGCAAAGGCTACAAATGCTTTGTATTGTGCCATTGATCAAAATGAATTCAATAGAATATCTATTTGTGAATCTGCATATGATATTTGGCATTCTCTGGAGGTCATTCATGAAGGAACCAACAAAGTGAAAGAAGCCGAAATCTCATCTCTAGTCCGAAAATATGAGTTGTTCAAAATGAACAAAGATGAACCCATCACAGAGATGTTTACAAGATTCACCAACATCACCAACGACCTGAAATCTCTGGGAGAAACCTATTCCCAGACGGAAAAGGTGAAGAAAATCTTGAGATCTCTCACAACTGATTGGGAGAAAAAGACTACAGCAATTGAAGAAGCTCAAGATTTATACAAGCTTACCCTGGATGACTTAATAGGCAATCTTATGGCCTATGAAGTCCATATGAAGGAAAGAAGGGAAGAGGAACAACCTACAAAGAAAACTCTAGCCTTCCCAGTTCTTTCTGAGAATGAGGACTCAGAAAAAGAATCTGAAATTGCGCTACTCACCAGAAAATTCCAACGCTTCATGAGAAAGAACCGGCTTCAAAATAAGCACAAGGAAAGAAAAGACTCTAAGGAAGATTCCATGTGCTATCAGTGTAACAAGCCAGGTCACATGAGACGTGACTGTCCTCTTCTAAAAAGAAAATCCAAAACCGAGGAACCAAAGAAAAGGTTCTTCAAGAAAAAAGGCTCTGCATGCTCAATGAGATGATTCAGAACCATCCACAAGTGAAGAGTCAAGTGATGATGAAGCTGAAACCGCCAACATGTGCTTCATGGCAGAAAACTCTGTAAGTGAATCCCTTGATTTTTCTTTTGAAGTACTTCAAAATGCTTTTCAAGAACTTTTTGAAGAATCAAGAAAAACTATTCTCAAAAATAAAAATTTGAAATTTGAAAATCTAGAGCTTATACAGAAAAATGAACAACTCAGTATTGAAAATTCTGAGTTGAAAAAGAAAAATTGTATGATTACTTCTGAAATCTCTTCTACTAGCTTCAAAACTATAAATCTTCAAGTAGAAATTTCAGAACTAAAAAGTAAAAGTGAAAACCTTATGAAAACGGTTTTCAAGTTTACCAAAGGGAAAGAGAACCTGGATAAACTCCTATCCTCTCAAAAATTCTCTTTTTACAAGAATGGTATTGGTTATTCTCATATGAATAAACCTTCTTGTATAAATAAAAAGATTGTTTTCATCAAAGGTTCTGCTGAACCTAAGCAGGAGCATTACAACTTTCATACTTTATACTCCTCTAAAGTTATAGACAAACCCAAATCAAAATGGATATGGGTTCCCAAGTCTAACAAAAAGGGACCTGATTGGGTACCACAAAGAATTTTTACTTAATATTTTGCAAGCTTCAAAGAAGAAGAACATATGGATACTAGACAGTGGATGTTCAAAACATATGACAGGACATCCAGATCTTTTTGCTGTTCTTCATTATAAAGAAGGAGGAACTGTCACCTTTGGAGATAACAACAAAGGTTTGATAATTGGTATTGGTAATATCGATAAACCTCTTATCAAAGATGTTCTCCTTGTTAAAGGTTTAAAACATAACCTCTTAAGTATAAGTCAAATGTGTGACACAGGTTACAATGTTAGCTTTAAACATGATGCATGCCTTATAGCAGACACAAACGAAAATATCAATTTAAAAGGTATAAGAAAAAATAATATATATGAATTATACTTAGAAAACATTACTGAACATTGCCTTATAGCTAATAATGACACTCAACATTTATGGCACATGAGAATGGGTCATGTCAACTCATAATACATGTCTAAATTAGCTAAAAATAATTTAGTACGTGGGTTACCTAAAATGCCTTTTAAAAAGGACTATTTTTGTGATGCATGTCAACTAGGAAAATTGTCAAAATCATCTTTCAAATCAAAAAATATTGTTTCAAGTAAAAGACCTTTAGAGCTTCTCCACCTGGATCTTTTTGGTCCTTCTAGAGTAGCTAGTCTTAATCATAATAAATATGCTTTTGTCATTGTAGATGATTACTCAAGATTTACTTGGGTAATATTTTTGAAAAACAAAAGTGATACGTTTTGTGAATTTGAAATTTTATGTAAAAAGTTACAAAATGAAAAGTCTTGTTCTATTATAAAAATTCGTAGTGACCATGGAGGAGAATTTGATAATGATCTTTTTGTGAATTTTTGTAACTTGCATGGGATTTCTCATAACTTTGCCTTCCCTAGAGCTGCACCTCAAAATGGTGTAGTAGAAAGAAAGAATAGAACCCTTCAGGAATCTGCTAGAACTATGCTCCAACATAATAACCTTGCTAAATATTTTTGGGCAGAAGTTGTTATATCAAATAGAGTTCTTATTAGGCCCTTATTAAATAAAACTCTGTATGAATTATTCTATGACAGAACTCCAAGGATAGACTACTTTAAAGTCTTTGGGTGTAAATGCTTTATCCTTAACACAAAAGATAGGCTGGATAAATTTAATGCTAAATCTATTGAAGGCTTATTCTTAGGATATTCAAGTCATACTAAAGCTTACAGAGTTTTTAATAAGAGTTCAGATACTATTGAAGAATCTATGCATGTCAGTTTTTGTGAAACTATGTTCTTCTTGTCATTCATGCTAATATAATATACTATCTTCCAAAAGTTGATTTGATCTATCATTCACAAGAGCCTTAAGCTACAACTCACGATTTTCTCCATTCAACTAAAATCTAAAAATCATTCACTTCAAATGTCACTTACTTCTCATCAAAATTATTTTCTTCTCTCTATTTAATGAATTGATTCATCCCTTACCATTCCATTCAAATTTCTCTATCTTCATACAAGCTATCACTCTCTCCAAGTTCTTCTTTCTAAGTCTCTATTCGATCAAAAGTACTTGAAATGGCATCCTCTTCAACATCCGACATTAACATGCTTGAAGCTTCGGAGTTGAGATTTCCAGATCTCATTCACACATATCATTCCATTAACTCCATGCCCATCCAACCAGGCAAGTTAGTTCATCTTGAAGCCTTTCCATCATTCGATTTACAAACTTCACTCTCAGAATTTATTCATATCCTAGCCTCTCCTCAATTAATGATCATTTATCCACATCTCATCAAAGTGTTCTACACAAACCTGTCTGTCGACCACGACCACTCCACTATCATTTCCATGGTTCATGAAAAAGTCTTCTATTTCAACTTGCTTCGGTTAGGCCGCATTCTGAACATCTCTTCCTACGGCATTGAGCTCCCTAACATAGTTCCTATCGACCGAACTGTGTTTAAGAAAATCCTCCTCTCCACTCGCTCAACCCACTTTCCGTGGCATGAAAGCAACTTGAAGCCTCATGCTCTGTTGTTGTCCAAAATCCTTTCCTCCAACGTAGTCCCTAAGTCACCTTCTAAGGGATTTATTGCCAATGAAATCTCACTTCTTCTTTATGCAATCTTCTGTGCTTTTCCCATCAACTGGTCCAGTGTCATCTTCAATAACATGATTAACTTTCGGTCTTTTCGCTCTCTTCCTTTCGGGTACTTCATCACCCTTATTCTTCAATATTTCAAAATTCCGCTTGAAACCGATGTCGTCTACTACTCCAACCGCACGTTTGATGACTCCTCTCTCCATGAGGAAGAGTCCTCTCACCTCAACTCTGACGACGAAGGCAATCAAAAAGCAGATCCAGCAGCAACTTCTGACCTTGACATCTTCTCAGCAATTGTCGATGTGCAGAACACCCAGGATCTCCTTCTCAAGAATCAAGCTTCACTGCATCAAGCCTTCGAATCACTGAAAATCGGCCAAGATGCATTACTTCGGAAGTTTCACCCCTCATCCGGCTCAGACTGAACTTTTTCTTCATTTGGTCTATAATAACTTTATCTACTTTGATCCCCTCCTTTTTGTCTATGACAAAGGGGGAGAAAAACCTGTCTCCAATATTGGAGAAAAACACTCTGACATTTCTCTATATTTTTATGCGTCAAAAGCTATTTTCAGTCTCAGCAATGAGACGCCCAAGAACAACCCCTTTTCAAGCTTTAGGGACCCCCATTTTCATCCTTTTGCAAACCCCTCTCGGACTTGTTGTGCGAAGTCTAGAGGTCCCATCACAGTTTCCCCGCTCTTCGAGGATTCTGTATCCATTCAGGCTAAGGAGCAAACCTGTTACCTCGCCCCTCGAGGTATCACCCAAACTTTCTGTGAGAGGTCGTCTGTTTTTAGAAAGCTGATTTAGTCTCAGCAATGAGATGCCCCAGATCATCCCCTTTCGAAGCTTTAGGGAATTCCTTATTTTTCTCTTCTGGCAAACCCCTTCTGGATTTTTTCGTCTAAATTCCGAAGGTCCCATCATGGTTTCTTCATTTGAGGATTCCGTATGGTCGCCCCTTCCAGGTTAAGGGTTAAGCCTGAACCTCGCTATGCAAGGTATCTTTCCATTCAGGTTAGGGTTAAACCTGAATCCCGTTCGACTAGACATCCTTTCTAGTCCCACCACGGTTTCTTCATTTGAGGACTTCGTGCGATTTCCCCCCACTCAGGTCAAGGGTTAAACCTGAATCTCGATTCGGCGATGCATTTGTTGTCCCATCACGGTTTCTTCACTCGAGGATTCTGTATGGTCGTCCCTTTCAGGATAAGGGTGAAGCCTGAGCCTCGTTCTGCGAGGTACCTTCCGTTCAGGTTTGGTTAAACCTGAACCTCGTTTCGAAGAGGTAATCCTTCCAGTCCCATCATGGTTTTCCCCACAAAGGAATCCATGTTCTGTATATCCATCCATGAAAGGATCATGCTTGAAGTTTCATCTCACGAGGCATTTTCGCAAAAATGCCCCATCGAAGTCCACTTATATTCCTTTCCCCATCCAAATTATCTTGATCTATCTTCGTTTCATCCAGGTTAAGGGCTAAACCTGAGTCATTCCAAAAGGCTGATCTTGTCTCACCCATGAGACTTGATCAAAATGCTTATCTTTCATCATTTCGGGATCTTCATCCAAAGTCCCGTCACGATTTCCTCATTTCTATTATCCAGTCATATCATTGTCGAGGATTTCGTCCCCCTAGAACCATTAAGGATAAGGTTTTAAGCCTGAAAAGCCATGCTTTCAAAATAAATTCTTCCATACCCAGTTCAGATCTGCTGAATGAAACATTTTTTTCAAAATTTGGAGTGTTTCTTTGCCACTAAGCTCGGCTTTCAAACCGGCTTAGTAGCAAAGAGGGGCATCTGTGAACACTCCAAATTTTTCAAAATCTTATAAATATTCCTCTTTTGCCCCTGACCCCATTTTCTGAGCAATCGAGTCAGTTTTAAATCTAAATTCCAGTTATTTCTCAAATTTTATTGAAATTAAATTCATTTTATATATCTGACTCAGTTTTGGATCCGGATCCATTACTAAAATCCAAGCCTGAGCCTCGTTGTACAGTTTTCAAATCGAAATTACAAAAATACCAAAAATAATTTTTGAATGGCTCGGACAGTCCATCCGGCATCCGTTTGGATTCATTGCTCGATATTCCTCAATTCGAGGTTTAAAACTCAAATATTTTCTCAAAACTTGGGTCCAAACCCATTTTTTTAAAGAAATTTCTTCCAAATAGCCTTGAATTCTCAGAAAAACCCTCTTTTGTAAATATTTCTCAAAAATACAAAAAATTAGTTTTAATCTTTGTTTTCTCATGAATTTTAGGGTTTTATTCCAAAAACATCAAAAAAAATATAGAAAATGAAGAAAAGAAAAATAAAAAAAAATAAAAATAAAAATAATATAGAAAAGAAAAAAATAGTTTTGAAAACCTCCTTTTTGAAAAACATCTTTTAAACTAAAACCATTTTTTTGAAAATACTTTTGAAAAGGACCTCCTTTTTTAAAAGGGTTTTAACAAAACTTCCTTTAGGGTGTCTTCGGATTCTCGCTCCTCTCTTTCTATCGCACCCTCAAAGGCCCTTCCAGAACCCTCTTCCCCATCTTCGACCCTTCATGGTCATCTCGCTCAATCCATCCCCATGGATCAACCATCCGCCCTCCATCACCAACGGCTTCAACCCCTTGTTCTCAACCCTTCATCGCCTACTCTCTCCCTCCTCCGTTCATCTTCAACCATTTCCCCTCTCGAATCTTCCTTCTGATCTTTAAAGAGAGCATTCGGATGCCCCTGGGGATCAGGCATTTTTTTTGGTTTCTCGCATTCATCTTCCTTAAGGGAAAACACTATCGATTACATCCGCTTCAGAACTTCTGCAAAATCAGTCTCATTCCCCTTTGTCATCTTTGATGGAGTGAAGAAGATTCGGTGGCAAGGAGAAACAAGCTAGTTCTCTCCTTCTTCATTCTGTCTGAAAGGAGTTCGGTAGCCAAGCCCCCATCTCGTCCAGATTTCCGCAAGTCGCTTCTGTAAGTCCCAACTCCCTCTTTTCATTTCCTCTAAAGCTTTCTGTTACTTTTTTTTTTTTCTTCTTTTCTTTTCTTTTCCTTTTCCTTTTTTTTTTTATATTCTCCGCCAACGCACCACCGAGCATATCGGGTTGCTCATAGCAACGCTGACCCCTCTCGGGTGCCATATTAAACGGAATTCTCATATTCCAACATCTTATTTCTGCGGTTACTAGGCTTATTTCATTTCTCATCTTCCATTGGGTATTTATCTGTTATTTTATAATAAGCGATTTACTTCAGAGATTTATTTCTGCAATTCAGGATGTCTGAAAGCATATCCATCTCATTTATGAATTAGGATTGTCAAGCATTTCTCTTGTTTTGCAATCCGTGGGAATGCGTTTATTCAAACAATAATCTGAGCATGCCATCCATTTGAAACAATCTGGCTTCTCTGGGTTGGTACCCCTGTAGCCTTGTCATCGGCCGTGTGTTCATTACAGCATATACCCTTGTTTCCTGGTGGTTGCTACCCAAAGCCTATAACGACATGGTTGGGAGTCATGCTCCCTGAGTTTTTCCCACTTTTGCCTGATTAACAAGTTCTTTTAATTTTCCATTCTACCTTTCATCTAGCGCTAAATTTGTTTGGGGTATGTTTCTTTTCATCCTTTGTTTTATTACATCTCGTTAATATCTTACTGTACTTTTTTTTTTCTTTTCTCTTCTCCTTTTCACCTTTCTCATTACATTTTAATGTCTTGTCCTGTTTATATTGCCTAACGATCTCACAAATATCGTTTCATGCTTTTATTGTTTCTTTCTTTTCTTTTCTTTTTTTTTAAAAAAAATAGTTAGTTCATCAAGTTACTTCTTTAAGATTGATCTTCTGCTCGGCTTTGACTATGTTCAATATTATTCAAATGCATCTGTTCATTATGCTTTTCTTATTCTGTGAATTTCCTCTCTCAGTTCAACATCGTCATGTCCGCTTCATTTTGATATTTTCTGCAATCAGTCATAAGGTTATCCATGGCATTCCATTTTGCACTTTCTACAGTTCATAAGAGCTCATTATCGCTGCATGATTGAGATCATATTAATATATTGATTGCAATTCCTTGCTAAACTGATCTGCTAAAGTTGCTCTGCTGGGTCATAATGGTAAAGGATTAAATCACTTCGCTAAGATCGGCTTATGATTTAAAAACCCCAACTCCGAAGTACCAGCTGAGCGTGTAAATCCGAGATGCATATCAGTGCTTATTGTGTGGTTGATTCACAGCAGAATCCATTCATTCAGATGGGTAAGATCGAGTCACCAGCATTTTTTTTTACAGAGTATCTACAAAGGTAGAACTCGGTTCTTCAGCAAGAGGGGTATTTCACCTCATTCATTTCACGCCAGTTCAGTCATTGCAATATGACTCCATTGGCACCTTCTGCATCTTCATCATCTCACTGGTTATACCCATCACATTTAATTTACTGTTCTGAACTTACTCTTGGAAGCCATAATCATGGTTTCATTCAATCCCATTGATGATCATTCTCTGGAATTTCGTGAAGTGAAAAGTTTTGCAATGAAACTGGTTTCCCATCTTGCACATACTCAATCGTCTGCCATGCAGTTTCAATGAGTTTTGATGTAGATGCCAGTAACTCAAAATCAGCAGCTACAGACCAAGCTGACCATAATAGTGGAAGAGTTGCGGAAATCAATACAGTGATCTGTGCTTGGGCAAGTCCCATTGCTCATTTTTTTCTTGCATTATATTAAAAGATTCTACATGGGGGAAAACAAGAAGGAATCACCAAAGCCATACCCCGAGAAGCTCTCTTTCTGCCTAGAGGAATCTGTGGTGCTTGTCAGACTAATTCATGGAATTCAGTATCTTCATCCAAGTGATGACTTTTTTTTTTTTCTCCATTTATCAATACTGCATCAAATGCATATAAAGCTCCATTGCTGACTATGATGTAAAAGTTCAGGCCATCCACTCTTGTTATATGTGCCAGTTTGTTGCCCTTCAGCCCAGAACAGTATGTATGGTAATAAAAAAAAAAGGAAGGGGTCGCAGGATGCTATTGACAAATAGCAATAAGTAATTTATATATTTCTGGACTGTGTTACTAACTTATTGTTTCATTCTATGCCAGATTTGCATTCTTCTGCAAGGATTGTTGCATGTTCTGAATAGGAAAAGACGGTGAGTGAATGTTTCTTCATTTCACAAGGATGATTTTGACTCAAGATTGGACCTGTTTGTCGCTTCCGTTTCATTTTTCTGGTTTCATGGTGATCTGTTTCTTTTTTTTATTCTCTCTCCTGTATAGACAGTGCTGCCTATGTCTTCTTTGTGTTTGAATTATGTCATTTGGTTCCATTGCCAATGTTCTGTTACTCGCATTAGTAACAAATTTTTTTTTCCGAAGCTCTGTTTGCATTACTGGATATGTATATATCACTCCTCTTTTCCGATGCTCTCTAGATACCATTGACTCTTTTAATTACATCTCATTTAGCCTGGCTAATAGGAGATCTCGCCAGGGGGTTAGGATGTTCTCTATACGCAACAACTTAGAAGATACAAGCCTCCCTCCGCATCAAAATTTTTTTTTTTTTTCATGGAGAAGTGAAGGATACTATATTAAGCTCTCTGTAGGCTGATTAAAAGTGTAGCTCCATACCCGACCCCTGTCAACTATCTTCATGCAGCCGTCTCTTCATTCTGATATCTACTTAGGTATGTAATAACAACTTACTGCTGCCTCACAATCACCACTGCGTGTTGGTAAGGCTGCCCAAGTGAGTTGTATCAGATTTTCTGCCTGTTGCTCAATGCATATGAAGTTGTTTTGAGACTAGATGTTTGTTTCGCTTTACATAGCATCTTCATACTAGGAGCTGTGTGTGTTTTGTCAGAATACCCTGCATAGTCATTTGCACCTCTCTACTATATGCTGTCACTCGTATTAAGCACCTGCTAAACACACTGTTCTGCCACCTGTGTCTATTTCTTATACTTGGTTCATTAAACCGCTCAGCATCAATTTGCATCATCCCCATCCATGCCTCATGTTATTCTTTATTTTATAAAGCATTCAACGTCATATGGCATCAATTCCAGCATATCATTCATGCCATTTCCGCATGATTTACTATTTTGTACATTAAATCTAATTTATGTAACTCTGTAAAGCATCACTTCATACTTTGCATTTGCTTGATGTTGCTTAAATCAAAATATTCATAAGGGTCTCTGCCAAATTTTATTTTATTTTTCTTTTTCTTCTGCCATACTTGCAATTTACATGTTGGAATTTATATCCTGCTATGAATCCCTGTGTGCATAAGTTCACATACATCTGGTAATGTTAGCTGGTTAGTATACAAAACCCAAGAATTCTGACTACAATCTTGAAAATCATATCAGAATTCACAAACTGTTATCAGTAAATGGTTGGAAGGCCAGAATTAAGTCCAAGATGAGTAGTTGTGTTGATCCTTTACTATATGTTAAACCAGATCTGAGTAGGGGTATCCTGTCTGAAAGTGAGACCATCTCATATGGCTTTACCAGGTATCGATGTTTACTTGGCTGCATCTTCTTCTTTTGGCGTATGCATCTACGTATGCATGTCACAGATGTATACACGGTTTGTCTGTTGTAGTATAGCTAGGTCATGTGTATTATACCCACAGGGATGTTTGCATTCTCTCCCTCAGCAGCCCAAGCATTTCTCACTTTAGCATTCCACCCAATTCTGGTTAAAGCATGGAAAATTGAACCACATCTAGGTAGCTCACTAGCTAGCATATGTGCTCATCCAGCTGCACCCTACAGCAGCACGAGCTTCACATCCACAACAATGTCTTGTCGCAGCCTATTACACAGCAGCATATGTATGTCTAATAGCCTACTTACCATACGGTTGAACACTCAATCTTCACACTCACATCTCTCATATTGCCTTATGCCCACCATTTCCTACAAGCCATTTTCACTCATATATGACAACTTGTAATATACATATCTTTCATCTAGTCTAGGTGTCATCTATAGCTAAAGGTTCACGCATGTAGACATTCTGTGTGTATTTAGAAAGTGGCATAAAAATGGTAATTTGTATATCCTCCAATAAAGCAGGTATAGACATCTGCACTCGTGTCTTGATATAATATCTTTTCATTCACCTTATATTGACTCTTGTTCTTCTTCCTTTTTCCCAAGAATTAGGTAGAAGATGATGTCTTCCCTTCATAACTTAGAAGTTGCAATTTTATCTCGAATTCAAATATTGTAATAGCTAGAATATAATGAGAAATTTATATTTTTGCAATAGAATAGAATGTATGAGCATCCAAATATTTTGAATTGTATGTTTCATATCATCTTTGCTTTCATTAGTCCACTAATGGTGAAAACACGAATGGCACGTGCACCATTCTAATAGGAGGTGATTAAATCCTAAGTTGATGATTTGCATCAATGGCCATAGTCAGGGTGTGAACAAAACTTAGGATTTTCATCTTTTATGGAATAACCCTGATCCACACTAGGATCCTCTTCAAAATCATTATATTTTCAAATATTTTCTTCTTTTATTAGAGTTTAAATTAAAATTAATTCAATATATATACCAATGGCCATAGTCAGGGTATATTGAGAGTTAATTTCATTTTAAACTCTATAAAAGCACCAAAATATATTTTATTTTTTATTTGAATTGAAATATGATTATTATATAATACATTCAATGACCATAGTCAGGGATGTATTATATTTTCCATCTTATTTTAATTCATTTAAAGAATGAGATATGCTTTTCAAAATCCAATTTTAAATTCTTTAAATGCATTCATCATTTAGGATAGAATGGCATCATATTTTCAAAATTCTTTTTCAGAAATCCAAGTGATTTCCTTCAGATATCTTCTTCACTTCTCAAATCAATTTTCAACTCTTGTAAATTCAAATATCATTTTCAGATTCTAACTTTAAATTCGAAGTCCTATTTGACTTTGAAAGTCATTTGTATATCCAAAATTCAAAATTTTAATTCAAATCAAAATTCAAAGTTCAATTTAAACTTTGAAATTTCTGATTCATCTTCTGATTCTAAATTCAAGCTTCAAAATTCAAAGTCCAATTTGACTTTGAAATTCATTTGTATATTCAAAATCCAATTCTCAAATCAATTTTGAAAATTCCAAATCCAAAGTTAGATCTTAATCCCAACTTGGATCCAGATTTCCAAGTACAGTTCCACTTTGGATCTCAGACTTCAGATCCAAATCCATTCTAGGATCCAGAATCCAACTTCTACTTTAGATTTCAGACTTCAGATCCAAAATCCATTTTAGGATCCAGAACCCAGTTCCACTTTTGGATCTCAGACTTCAGATCCAAAATTCATCTTAGGGTCCAGAGTCCAACTCTATTTTTGGATCTCAGATTTCAGATCCTAAATCCATTTTAAGATCCAGAACCTATTTCAGGATCCAGAATCCAATTCCATTCCCAATTCCAACTTTCAAATCCAGTTCCATTTCATTTCCAGATTTCAAATCTAAATCCATTTACAGGTCACATCTGGATTTCTTAAATTCATTTCTATTTTGGATTTCTCAGATCCATCCTGATTTCAAACTTCGAAATTTGAAGTTCAATTCCATTTCAAGTATTCATTTCCTTTCCTAAATCCAAGTTTAAAACTCAAATTCTACCTCAAAGTCCATTTTCTGACTTTGAAGCCTCATTTCTTTATCCCTTATCTTCAAATCTTTCTTTTCAAAATCAAGATTTATTTTCCCCAACTCTGATTATTTCAAAGACTTAGAACTTCTCTGATCTATCTCAAGTTTTAAGTTAGATTCAACCATTTCTTCACTCCATTATCAAGTTCATCTCAGAACACTTGGAAATCTTCAAAATATCTTTCAAAAAGAGCATACATCCTTGCATTGCACAAGCATGATTCTTTGTGCATTTAGACTTAGGATAAATTCTTAGATGATATTTAGGCAAAGCAAAAGGCATAGATTCGATCCTTGGTTCGATTACCCCTGGTAAAGGCGCCAGGAACGGTCGAACCTCGTACCGACGAGCGAATCCCGTCTCTTCATTTTTCCCGCAATATATTTCAAAACGGAGGCGAGTAATTTTCTAAATATTTTCAAATCAAGGTCAAATGAGACCCCGCAAAAGGGTTCTTCTTCTCTCTTCTTTTCTTTCTTTTATTTTCTCCCTTTCAAAAAGGAGAAAATAGAGGTTAGAAAGGAAAAGAGAAGGAAGAGAGAGAAACTACCAAAGAGGAAAAATTTTGCGATGATCACAGCTCTGCTAAACAAGAACACGAGCACAGTCCCCCTAGTAAATAAGCCAACCCCAAACTTGCTTTGTTTAGTTGGTTCAGCTCACTTATCAGCCCTAGTTTTGGGGTGTGGGTGGGGTGAGGGGGAGGTGCTGTGGGGTGAGGCGGAGGTAGTGTGTAGTGCTAAAACATATCTCATTAGTTGTACCTTTTGTATGGTTCTTTTCAAAGAAATCCTCATTCAAAATTAAAATTGAAGTCACCTTGGTGGCTCTTTTAAGATTGTTCATCTTCATCAAAGGAATGAAATGGTTTTACTTGAGTTGGATTCCTATTAAAATGTGTTTCTCGTGAAAAATTGATCTTTACATCTTTGGGTGCTGCACAAATTTTTCCTCATTCACTCATGGTACATTTTGCAATAATACTGTCTGTGTGTGCATGTCCAAGTGCATGATAAAATGGGTGAAGGTTTGTATGTTTCTTCCTTGTAACCTTTGGACAGGATATCACACCCAAGCCCCCACCCAAGTTTCTATTAAGACCCACAAATTTTTAATGTAAAAATGATAAAAAATAATATTTTACCTGGTAAAGACCGGTTCTGGTTCACGTAGTTTTTATCGGGTCTGAGTATGATTTTTCTCATAATAGACTCGATTAATCCTGAGTCTAGACCCTATACTATACTCAAAAGTTTTATTCCACCTAAGAGGAATGAACAAAAAGGTGGTCCACCGTTTGCTCTGTTTTATTTTTTTAACAAAAACAGCATACTGGGCATTGAGAACCCAAGAGACGATAATTGGTGAGCAAACAGTGGTAGTGGCCCTTGCACAACATGACTTTAGGAGGGTGTATCATGAATTTTTGCATCAAACAAATTCAAGGGTGACTTGTCACTTGGCTCGTCTTTGAGTGACTTGTGACTCGGTCGGGTCATGTTAAGTTTATATATATATATATTATGTATATTTTATAGTATCTTATCAATATATTATATAATTTGCATTATATGATATTTTTTATAATATTTTCATATATAATATTATTAATGCAAGTTACAAATCTTCTCATCTTACATTTACGTGATTTCATACTCATATAAATACTTCTATTTTTTTTTTACTATGTTAAAAATCTTCTCAATTTTTTACTATGTTAAGTTTGCGATCATGAAATGGTCAACCCAAATATGTTGCAAATCTCCTTGGTGATTTCAATGATATTTGAAAGTTTGCAACATATTTATGTGAATGTGAATCTTATTAGTTTGATTTTAATCATATTTGGAGGTTCTTAACGTATTTGTGTGAATGTGAGGACGTTCACAACATGTTTGTGAAAATGTCAGATAATTCTAACTATATTTAAAATTTCATAACATATTTGTGAGAATGTTAAGAAATTTGCACAAATATGCTCTGAAGGGAAAAATTATCTTAAAAAAACAAGAATCAATGGTTTCGGACATGCTGGAGATTTTGGTATATATTTAGGTTTTGCATGGTGTTATTTATATAGGATAATATGATCATTTTTTATTTTATTATTTTCATGAAAGTTTTTGTTTTTATTTTTTTTGGTAGAAAACATGGTGCTTGATTTTTTCTTGGAGACAACATACATGACATTTTGATTTTTTTAGGCAATAATTTAGACAAGCGACTAATTTTTTATGCAAAAGAAATGATGAAATCATTAGAAAAAAATTGGCAGATTTGTCATTTTTTGAGTTTGAGTAGGCTACTTTTGTCAAAACTTTTTTTTGACTCATTCAACTCACAAAAATGGGAACGAAATGATGCCAATAGTGTCATATCATTTTTGTCATGTACGTGTTGACAAGTCTTTCATTGATAAAGACATGAACTGAATTATTGATGTATCTGGCTTGACTTGGAGGATGGACCAATTGCAATAAAGTCTCTTGGGGACACCTTGATTTGGATGCAAGGAAAGCTGCCCTTTGTGTCTAGTGGGTGAAAAAAACATAAATATGAATTGGTTGCTTATGAACATAGAAATTTCTTTAAAGTTTCACGAGTCACCATCTCGACATAAAAAAATGTCTCGTCTCGTACAAGAAACCTATGGATTAACGACGACCTAAATCTATCGGTAATCCGATGCTAACCCGTCGCTAAACAATTTAGCGATGGATTAGCGATGGATAGCTTTCATCACAAAATTTTCGTTGCTAAATAGCGACGGAATCTATGTAGTCAGTTCCGTCGCTAAGTAGCGACGAAATCTATCTATCGTCCGTTCCGTCGCTAAGTAGTGACGAAATCTATCTATTGTCCATTCTGTCGCTAATTTGCGATGGGATAATGAATGCCAACATCCATCGTTACTATACGGAGATTTTGGTTTTGCGACGAATTTATAGCCGTTGTTAATCCGTTGTTAATAGTAATTAGCGACAGATATATCCGTCGCTAATCCGTCGCAAAATTAAAAAATAAAATAAAATAAGAGAGCCCTGAGGTGTGCGCCTCAAGCTGATACTCCATAACAATGCATAAATTTTAATGACAATATATAACACTGGTGCGATAATTTGAAGTTCATAACAATGCATAAATTTTATTTATGACAAAATAAATCAAAATACAAAAGTACCAACCAAAATGGACCCTGACGGTTACCCGCAGCATAAAATTCATCTATAAGAAAATCTATAACTAAAGTCATAGCATATTCCGCTGGCGTCGTTGGCTGCTGCAAGCAAGGAGCGAGAGATGGGGAAGAAAGGGAATACGTAACGAAGGGAAAGGTTGCGCTTGAAGAGGAAGAGATCGGGCCGTGATTTAAAACCCTACCAGGTTTAGGATCCGGTTCGACACAACCCCCGCCCCCCGCCCCCCCCCCCCCCCCCCCCCGCAAAGCTCCGCCTTTGACTATAAATCAAGAGGTTCCCTGTGGTACAATTTAGGACATGGTAAATAACAAAGTTGGTTTTCTATGTCAATCCTTAATGCAGAAAATGATATCTAATATTTTTAATGATGAGGAACCCGCAAAGGATACCCACCAAGCAAACGATGGGTATGATTCCAATAAAAATGGATTTCATGTACCACCCTAACCCACTTAGGGGTGTTAACAGGAGGGGTCTGGTTCGGACCCAAATGAAACCAGACCTGGCCCCAAATTTTGGGTATGGTATCGGGCCTGGACTTGACTCTAATTGAACCCAATATTAGATAAACCATACTTGGACCTGTTAAGAACTACGTACATAAACCACACCTGGGCCATACAATATTTTTTTTGTCATTTTTACATTGAAAAATTGCGGGTCTTAATCAGAACTCAGGTCGGGGTCGGGTCTGGCATAAAATTTCACAAACTATACACCAGACCATGTATTAATCGGTCCTTTGGATCCGGACCCAAGACTTAATCGGGTCTTCTTATTTATCACCATACTCGAACCCTATACCTATAGGGTTTGGTATGGATCGGGTCCTAGTATACCCGATCCGTTGACACCCCTATAACAACTGCGAGGGTTTTACAGGAAATTATATTTGGTAACATCTGCATCGTAACTTTATCACAGGTTTATTTATAGAATAAATAAGGGTCATTGCAAAGTGGGTCCCATGTCATGATACAATGACGTCCATTCCATGGATATGCATCAAACTGTTTATACTATACGTCGCCCAGGGTCGACAGTGACTTTTTTTCTTTTTTTTTTTAAACATCGAGTTACCCTCGGCGTGAATCGGGTCACTTAATGGGCCTGTCCTGCAAGCTAAACTTTGGGTCGACAAGCAACTTTTTTTTTACCAATGGGGTCTCTGCTTGTCTGGTAGGAGGAGCTAGCGTACTTTACTTTTTTCTGGGACGTTGTAAGATCGAATCCCAACGGTTCAAATCTTAAAATGCGAGGTGTAAGTAAAGATAGAGGATACGGATGAGCCTTAGGCTTATTTGGATATTCAGGGTCACATAGGGCAAAAAGTATTTGCCGTCGTATACGAGATGGGAAAAAAGTTATTGTGGTGCAAAAAATTGAGAAATTAGTGAATTTTAGTGTTTTGGACATTTTCAAAGGTTTTTCATAGAATTATATGGGTTGTTTCCATCTTTAAAGGATTTTTTAAGTTAGGGCGTGCAGAATGAACTAAGATTTTGGGACTTTCGAAAGAGATCTTGAAAAAAACAAATTTTGAATTATTAGCATTTGAGCATAGTAAAAATGGAAGGAAAAAAACGTACGGAACTTAAATCAGATATCCTATTATATCCAATCCATTTGCAGCTCTAATAATAATCGAAACATTAATATATTCAGCCAGACCTGGACCAGGGTCTTTGATTGCTGATGGAAAGTAAGAAAGGCAATCGCAACCATTAATTGATTAATTAATGGGGACCTGGACTATGATTGCAGCTCTAAATATTTTTTATTCTCCCAATTGAAGGGACAGCTCTCGCTGTATCAGTCATTACTGTCAACTACCCAATAATCAATCAAAAGAAAAGATTAGTGAAGTTGGGAAACAAGGTCAACTGCTCACTGCTCACGTTTGACTTGTAAAGTTTTGAACATTGGCGAATTGTAATGGTTTTGACTCGGTTATTGAACGATCCGGTGCCGAGTCAACCGAGTCATCAATATAGGCGATATATAATATCATGAGAAATATTGATATTTAAAGGTAACCGATATTAAAGAAAATATCATGATATTTTCAAAATATCATCAGAAGAAAAAATATCGTGATATTATCAGGATATTTTTTTGAAAACTCTTTTATATTTGTTTTTTTTTAATATTTTATAAATCCTTTAAAAATGTTTTTTATATATATTTTTTAAAAATAATGCAAAACTTATTATTTTTTTAACTTTTTTTGTTGTTATTTATATTTTTTTTTATTTTATAAACTCCCGAAAAATTTCAACTTTTGAAAATCTCTCCCAGAAATAACCTCACCCAGATAATACTTGAATGATATAGGTGACTATGGTTTGAAGTTATCTAACATTTTCAGAGACAAGTTCATATTGTGCCCAAGTACAAGCACACTGCTATTAGTAAAACTGATGATAAAGCCGAGCAGTTTGTCTCAATTCAAGGGGAGTTTGAAATGTTCTAAGGTATGCCGTACTTTCTAATCAACATGAAGATCCTTGTGAATTATCCTCATGGAGCTTCTCATGGTCATTGTAGCACCAATTTTTTATGGTTTTTATGCACTTCTTCAATAAAAAATTCTAATAACTGTGAAAATTTAAACTCTAATTTCAAGTTATACTAAGAAGCGAGAATTCTTCAAAATACATTGAAACTAAAGCAAACAAATAGCAATGGTGTCATAACTTGATAATAGGGCTGGTAAACGAGCTGAATGTACTGAAAATAGGGTGTTCAAGCTGCCCTCAATCTTGTGGTGTGCTTAAGCTCATGGTGGGCCTGAGTTAAACAAGCTGAGCTTGAGTTGGCTCATTAACCAACACTTTTTAAAATTGGAAAATAATTAAAATTGGACTCTAAACCGACTGGCCGATGCTCAAAGTGGGATTTATACTCTTGAACTTCTTGTTTAACAATATGCACTCTACAATGCAAAATACATTCTAGATATACTTATTAGTACCGACCAGGTTTTCGTGCTGGGTGCGGTTTGTTCGGGTTATAAATCCGAAAAAAGAGTTAATGGTGGACAGATACAGACAGAACTAACAATGTGCTGAAGAATGCCATTGAATATACCGATGTAACGCGTTCCCTAAGTGGTGGATGATGTTAATTGTCATCTTATCCTCATATTCCTGAAAATAGTTATTGCATTTATTGAATCCTGATCAAGTAAAATAAATATAATATTGTTGAAAGCAATATTGATATTTAAAGAAAATCATGATATATTCGGTAACCATTTTGAGTGCTATGTTTTTATATTTTTAGTTTTATATAAATTATGAAAAAGAAAAGGAAATATTTTTTTGTTACTAACTAAGGGCTTCTATTTAGAACAAAGGTGATGATTTGAAATGCAGGACGACACAAGGACATCAAGTTTGTATTAATATGGTTTCATGTAATAGTGAAGCCACAATTAGTATTATAAACGGATCGCATAATGGTGAATCATGTCACATCCTAATCTGAATCTCAAATTCAAACTGTTGATCTGATCTGAATCCAACGAGGTAGGGTTGAATTCAGATTGAAAAAATATTGTGGTGAAAAAATTTGAGAAAATTAGTGAATTTTGGTGTTTTGGACATTTTTAAAGTTTTTTCTTAGAATTATATGGGTTGTACGCATCTTTAAGGGACTTTGGGATTTTGAGATCTTGAAAAAACAATAAGAAAACATATAGGACCCAGATCAGATATCCCATCATGTGCAATCCCAGCTCTAATACTAATCGAACTTTTCATATATATGTACAGTTTGGCGAGCATTAATATATTCACCCAGACCTGGACCAGGGTCTTTGATTGCTGATGGAAAGTGAGAAAGGCAATGGCAACCATCTACCACCCTAATTAATGCAGATCATACACATTTCTCTCCCATTGAAGGGACAGCTCTCGCTGTATCAGTCATTACTGTCAACTACCCAATAATCAATCAAAAGAAAAGATGAGTGAAGTTGGGAAACAAGCTCAACGGTAATGTTAAATCTGCGGCTTCCTCATCTAAGTTTTGTACATTGGCGAGTTGTACAGGTTTTTGACTCTGTTATTGAACGATCCTAAACCAAGTTAACTGAGTCATCAATATAAGCGATATAAAATATCATGAGAAATATTGATATTTTAAGGTAATCGATATTAAAGGTAATATCATGATATTTTCAAAATATCATCAGAAGACAAAATATCGCGATATTATCAAGATATTTTTTGAAACTCTTTTATTTTTGTTTTTTTATATTTTAAATCCTTTAAAACATGTTTTTTTTATAATATGAATTGGTTGCATGTGAACACCGAAATTTCTTCTAAGTTTCAAAAGTCGACATCTTGGCAAAAAAAATGTCCCTTCGGTGAATGTGCAAAAAATTTTGTCGTTCAGATCAAAAGAGAGAAAGATCGTAGGGCAGAACAAAAGAGAAATGATTCAAGGAGGACGGCAAAAATTTTTGTCATCCAGTTATTAGATGGCAAAATGTTTTTACTATCTAGACTAAAAGGAGAACGACAAAAACTTTTGTCGTTTGATGATCTAACAACAAAAAAGTTTTTATCTTATGAATAAAAAGGAAGCCAACTAAAGGAGGATAGTAAAAACTCTTGCCAACCGAAAACAGTTTTTGTGGTGAAAAAAATTGAGAAAATTAGTGAAATTTGGTATTTAAAACATTTTTGAAGGTTTGTGGATGGAAAGTGAGAAAGGCAATCGCAACCATCCACCGCTCTTTGGTATTAATGCAGATCGTTCACATTTCTGCTCGTAAGTATAAAATGAGTGGCTCTGCATTCACTACCACTGCGAGCTTAGGGGCAGACACACATTGCTTTTAAAAAAAAAACAGAGCATGATCAAGAGGTGCAGAGTGAGAGAGGTAGAGGAAACCATGTCACATCCTAATCTGAATATGAAATTCAAACTGTTGATCTGATCCGAATCAGATCCAACGAGGTAGGGCTGAATTCAGATTTAATCGATCAGGTAAACAAATGTTAAAAACAAGCTCTTTACATGTAAAAAACGTAGTTGGATTGCATTTTGATCAGAATCCAAAGTTATCAGAACCCGATCAGGATCCAAAAACAATTTAATTTGACATATATGAATGTGATCCAAATGCACATTCAGATCTTAATTTAAGGATCCTAGTTTGACATTAGCATGTTGGGTTTAGGTTGATATTCCGCTCTATCCAACCTGTTCGCTCCCTATAAAGAGTAGATGTGTCAATGGATCTTGTGGATCATGTTTGGTCCAGACCCAAGTAGAACCAGACCCAAACTTCATTTGAGATTATGGTACCAGAACTGGGTCTAATCGGAACCACCATAAGAGAAACCATACCCAGGATCTTATAAGGATTACATGAACCATACCCGATAAAATAATATTTTTATCATTTTTACATTGAAATTGAGGATACTAATTGGAACTCGGTCAGGGCCTCTCTGGTACGAAATTTATTTATTTTAAATTGTTCTTGTATGAAATTTCACAAACCATACTTGGCTTCATATATTTATCGGACCCTTCAGGTCTGACATGTATGAAATTCGTATTTGTCACTAGACCCTGACCCTATAAGGTTTGGTACAGGTCGGGTCTGGGTCAAACCTGACCCAAACCCATAAATCAAGAGGTTCCCTATGTTTTAATTTAGGACATGGTAAATAACCAAGTTGGTTTTCTATGTCAATCCTGAATGCAGAAAATGATATTTTTTTTACCAATCAAGGCTCCGCTTGTCCGGTTGGAGCAGATAGTGCACGTTACCTTGTGTTGGGACGTTGCAAGTTTGAATCCAAATGGTTCAAATGTTGAGATAAAGGATAAGGATGAGCCTTAGGCCTATCAGGGACATTCAGATAAAAAGAGATAAAGACCGGAGGGCAGACCAAAAGAGAAATGGTTGAAGGAGGACGGCAAAAACTTTTTGTCCTTAGAAGATCTAACAACAAAAAAAAAAGTTGTCATCCGAACCAAAAGTACGCCAACTAAATGACAGTAAAAACACTGGCCGCCCAGTGATCAACAGAAAAAAAGTTTTTATTGTGAATAAAAATTGAGAAAATTAGGGCATTTTGGTGTTTTGGACATTTTTTTAGAATTATATGGGTTGTACCTATCGTGGGATTTTTTAAGCTAGGTTGTGAAAAAGTATATCGGACTCGAATCAGATATCAGACAATATTCAATCCATTTGCAGCCCTAATACGAATCGATCTTTTCATATATGTACAGTTTGGCGAGTTTTAATATATTCACCCAGACCTGGACCAGGGTCTTTGAGAGAGGCAATCGCAATCATCCACCACCCTTTGGTATTAATGCAGATCGTACACATTTCTTCCATTGAAGGGACAGCTCTAGCTGTATCAGTCATTGCTCACAACTGTAATGGTTTTTGACTTAGTACGGCTGACTCATGGATAATATCTAAAAATCTAGAAATGGTATTCTCTTGTCTGGAATGAAAAATAGAACATTATCAACATAAAATGAGTGGCTCTCCATCCACTACCACTGCGAGCTTAGGAGCAGACACATTGCTTTTAAAAAAGAGAGCATGATCAAGAGGTGCAGAGTGAGAGAGGTAGAGGAAATTAGGGAATAGGACGAGCTTGAGCGATGGCTGAATTTGCTGTGGAGTACCTGCTCAATAAGTTGGAAGCCTTGGTGGCGGGCGAAGTGAAATTGCTGAAAGGAGTTCGACATGAAGTGGACGAATTGAAGAGGGAATTGAGAAGCATGAAATCCTTCTTAAAGGACACTGATAGAAGAAAGGATGGTGATGAAGGTATAAAGGAGTGGGTCGAACAAGTGAGGGAAGTTGCATATGATATCGAGGACGCCCTTGATGAGTTTCTGCTTCGATTTGGAGGACAACAATCAAGTGGATTTAGGGCCTCCATGAAAAAGGTTTATCACTCACCGTCGCGTTGGAGAACCTATCATAAACTTGCAAAAAAAATGCAATCCTTCAAGACCAGATTGGAGAGCCTCAAGGAAAGACAAAGAAGATATTCTTTCAAGGAATTGCAAGAAGGAATTGCTTTTGGAGGGCTCCAAGATCGCAGAGAAGCGCCTCTTGATGAACAACTAGATTTGGTGGGAATCGACCAAGACATCACAGAAGTAATAGGGTGGTTGACAGGGGGAGACCAACAACTTACACCAATTTCTCTGGTCGGGATGGGAGGTTCAGGAAAGACTACCCTAGCAAGGAAAGTCTTTAATCACCAAGCAGTAAAGAATCACTTTGACTGTTATGCTTGGGTTTCTGTCTCCCAATCTTTCAATGTTCAAAATATTCTAGTATCCTGCATAAGAGATTTTTACGAGTCAAGGAAAGAGATTTGTCCAGATAGCATACAAGAGATGGACATTTCAAGACTCGAGCCAACGCTCCATTCTTATCTTCAAAATAAAAGGTACGTTCTTGTGTTAGATGATGTGTGGAGTCCAACTGTTTTAGAAAAGATCCAAATTGCATTACCAAAGACTCTGCGTGGAAGCAGAATCATGATCACAACTCGCAAAAATGATGTTGCTCACCCAATAGAATCTAGAGTTGGTTTGACGAGCCATATCCACAGCCTAAAACCCTTACCTAATGAAACAGCAATGCGCCTATTTTGTAAGAAGGCATTCAGAGATGAGCCTCAAAACATTTGTCCTCCGCATCTTAAAGAAGTATGCAACGATTTGGTAAAAAGATGTGACGGTTTACCTCTTGCCATTGTAGTCTTAGGAGGTATTATGTGGCGCAAAAGGAAATCTGAAGATGAATGGAGAATTGTTCATGATAGCCTTAGTTCAAACTTCAATGACGTCGATCATCCTTTGGGTAGAGTGGGGTCAATCCTTTCTTTGATTTTTGACGAGTTACCCTTGCGCCTTAAGTCTTGTTATTTGTATTTTGGTGTCTTTCCAGAGGATTATTTAATCAAAACAAATAAGCTGGTCAGACTATGGGTGGCTGAGGGGCTCGTAGAAAACAAAGTGGGTATAACATTAGAGGAGGTAGGGAAGCAGTACCTTGAGGAACTTATACAAAGGAGCTTACTCCAAACTGTGAGCTGGAAGCGAGGAGAACTTGGAGTAAAATCATGCCGAATTCATGACCTTTTGCGTGATTTAGTTATAACCATATCAAAGAATCAGAACTTTTGCACTGTTTTAACAAAGGAAGGTGCATGGATTAATGAAAGAATTAGGCGTTTGTCACTCCAAAATGACAGTCATAAAGGCATTTCGTTGAGCAATGAAAGGGCATCGCATCTTCGCTCCCTATTCTTGTTTGAGAAAGGTATCACGCCTTCTTCCTTCTTTACCATGGTTTCCTGTTTCAAATTGACGAGGGTGTTGGATCTAGAAGGCATTCTTATTGAGGAACTGCCCGATGGTCTGGGTGATTTATTTCATTTGAGGTATCTGAACCTGCGTCGCACTAATATCAAGAGACTCCCAAGCTCTTTCGAGAAGCTCCACAACCTACAAACGTTAGATATCCGAGAAACCCCAATTAAAAGTCTACCAGATGAAACATCAAAGATGAAGAGCTTGCACTATTTATGTGCTTTGCCGCTTCTTAAATTTCCCTTTACCTTCAATCAGTTGGTGGGATGTGAGATGCCGAAGGGAATATGCATGGTTACAGACCTTCAAAAAATCTCGGGCATAAATGCTACTACAGAGATTGTTCAAGGGATCGGTAACTTGACCAAATTGAAAAATCTTGCGATATTGATGGTGAGAAGGGAACATGGGTGTGACCTTTGTACCTCCATTGCAAAAATGAAAGACCTGCTTACACTCCGTGTAGCTGGTATTAGGGAGGAAGAGCCTCTCCAACTGGAATCTATGTTGGACCCACCAAGACGTCTTGAAGATATCAAAATACTTGCACGTCTGGATGAGTTGCCATCTTGGATCGGCTCCCTCAGCAACCTCGCTAGGTTGGAACTGTGCTTTTCCAGATTAAGCAAAGATCCATTTTCTTCCCTCCAATCATTGCCAAATTTGGTGTATCTTTACCTCTTTGTGGCTTACGATGGGAAAGAATTAAAGTGCGATGGATCAAGAGGTTTTCCCAAGCTAATGGAGCTCTTTCTTGTAAGCCTTGCAAGATTAGAAAGTATGTGGGTGGAGGAGACTGCGATGCCCAAACTTCAAAAGCTATACATCGTAGGGTGCAATAACATGAAGACGGTGCATCGTGGGACTCAACACATCGACATCACCCGACTTTGTTTGTCAGAAATGCCGGAGGAGCTGAAACAAATCCCTGAAATCATCCAGGTTAGAAAACTTGAAGACGGGACATGGTACATCAGTCCGCTCCAGTGATGTAGGATCGTAACAACAAACGATCCCAAGCAACCGTGAGGAAGGCATGATCAGGTGAACTCACATATTTCAGAAAATTTTGTTCACGTGCGTTTTTTCTATTTCACTTCTCCAACTTTTTCCTTTTCTTCATTCCCTTGCGATTTCATGTGGTTTTGTAGTTCCAATGTAGCTAGGCAGCCTCTGGGAGAGAGAGAGAGAGAGAGAGAGAGAGAGAGAGAGAGACCACACCCTTGCCATTTAACAATCTTACTTGTTTTATTACAGGGATTATGTATTGCAAGTTAATAAATGCTTAAAGATGCATTGCGGTAGCCTACTTTAAGCCCGCTTGAAGTTGAAGAGCCAGGGTCTTGTGCTTCACTCTCTTTTATTAATTTATAATTTTATATATGTTTTACTGTCTTCATATTATCTTCTATAAGACAATGAATAATGTTTTGATTTGGCATTTTATGGTACTCTTTAAGATTTAAAGTACTGATATTTTGTGTATGTATACTGCCATAAAAACCAAACAGAATTTGTGGTTTGATATAAGGCATTGGAAAGCTTGATGTATATTATCGTTGAAATAAATGCAATCCCTGTGTTCTTTCAATAATTTACAAGCTATTCAGATGTCATAGTTTTATGAGATAGCTAGGTGTTTTCTTTTTCGGTGAATAAGTTCAGATCCAGTTTCAAACTTGGTCTTGAGTAACCCAATCATAAACCTATATTTCATTAGCTTGTGTAAAAGCCCCTTAGAAATCCTGTCAAAACTGTCTTCTTCGTAAGCTTCAAAACTTGTTTTTGCATGATCTGAAGGTTAGATTTTGCATGAAAATAATAAATAAAACATGTTAAACATTATCCGAAGGTTAGATTTTGCATTGAGAGCATACATCCACCTACCTAAATTATTGTGCAACACGCACCATCATAAGTTACCGTGGATCAGTACCACAGTAGAAGTACCAGAATAGAAGGAACCTGGATCTAAGTCCATATATTTTTAGATACATCAGCAAAGCAGTTATAGACCATGCATGATGTACAAGATACGACCCTGGCAAGATCATGGTCCAGACAAGATCCGATCTATTCTTGTAGCTGGTTGTCAATTCAGTCCGGTTTGTGTCGGATACACGCAACCCGATTACTTGGGTACGAGCATGAAATTTTTTGACCTGAATATTATTTGGGTCAGCTCAAACCCTACCGAAGCAATATGTGGGTCATGTTTGCGATATGATTTTCCCGGATATTCGACCCGATCCATCTGAATCCGGGTTGGGTACCCGAACCCATCTGGTTGAAATTTGGGCGAGTTCGGGCAGAAACCTTGATGCGACACAAACCCGACCAGTTGGTAGCCATACGCCATACCTAGGGTTGTCAATGGGTGGCATACTTGATTCATGAGGGCATATCTAAACCCGTCCTTATAACGAATTGCTAGGTTCGGGTTTGGGTTTTGATGGGTCACAAAAATGGACCCCCAAGCCTGGCCCCATAAAGTTTCAAAAAGTTGCATTTATTGAAAATGCATAAAAAATACTCTGGTCGGGAGGGGAGTACCTGGCAAAAGTCATAACCCAAACCCTGCCTGTGTATTGCTAGGGTTGGGTTCAGATCCACTTTTTATACCCATACCCAGGAATTTGGGTTCGGTTGGATTGGGTACCTGGTACAAACCCGACCCATTGATTGCCCTTGCCATACCTAACAGAGTTACCTCACCTGTCCGGGCTGTCCTGTTCAGGATTCTTGACTTGGGTGGACAAACTTGTGTTGGAATTGGAGGAGAGAAACCCGACGATTCTAGCCCTACCAATTTTCCTTCTTCCTCCTTGGGGAGAGAAAAATAGGAGACAAAAAAGGGGGGAAAATCTCAAGAAAAAAAGGCCTCTGCTTTGAGGAAGGGAGCAACGGGGACACAATGGATCAGTGATTTCTCGCATACCCAAGTGGAGAAACGGCCAAGAAAATGACCCAGGCTCCCTCCTTCCCTTTTGGCACCTCTCTTTTCTTCCTCTCCCTTCTTTTTCTTCTATTTTCTTTGATTTTTGGACGAAGTACCCTCGGTGAGAATTGGGTGACTTAATGGGCATGGTAAACTTTGTGTGGAGTCACCAACACCCAAGCTTTCATGACGCCCACCACTTACAGGCACTCGCACACCCAGTGAGTGACTGAGAGTCCAACGGACAATGACTTATAAATGTGTTCTTCTAAACGTACGGAATGTTCAAGAAATGGCAGGCAACTTTTTGTTTTTTTACCAATGCGGTCTCTGTTGAACGTATGGATCGGGGTCTAACCCCCGGTTTGACACTAATGACTTAGTGGGCTGAGTAGTGGAGGCTAATAATGACTTAGTGGGAGGAGGTTAACACCTCTCTTTCCTCCACTGTATAAAGGGGGGTCTGGCTCGGCAACGTATGATGAGAGAACATTGCCTTAGCCTAGCATAGATTCGGTTCATTTGGGTTCAAGGAGCTCATTGTCGACTTAAGGCCTGGGTGTCGATCGGTTGAAGAAAATGCCGAGCACCCGTACTCGCACTCTATGACGTCTTCATATACACTTTTATATTTGATATTGTCTATCGTCATCATTGGGTTATAGGTCTTTTGGACATTTTTAAAGGTTTTTCTTAGAATTATATGGGTTGTACCCATCTTTAAGGGATTTTTTAAGTGAAGGTGTGCTGAATGAACTATTCGGCTTAGTCATCCAAGTTTTGTACATTGGCGAGTTGTACTGGTTTTTGACTCGGTTATTGAACTATTGGGTCGGAGTCAACCGCAGTCACCAATATAAGCGATATTTTGAAAATATCATGAGAAATGTTGATATTTTAAGGTAACCGATACTAAAGGTAATATGATGATACTTTCAAAATATCGCGATATTATGATGATATTTTTGGGAAAACTCTTTTATATGTTGAATCCTTTAAAATATGTTTTTTTTTTATATTTAAAAAAAAAAACAATGCAAAACTTATTATTTTTTAACTTTTTTTGTATTTATTTATATTTTTTAATTTTTTAAACTCCCAACATTTTTTAACTTTTGAAAATCTTCGAGAAATATCCTCACCCGGATAATACTTGAATGGTATAAGTGACTATGGTTTGAAGTTATCTAACATTTTTAGCTCAAATCAGAGACGAGTTCATAATTGGCCCAAGCACAAGCACACTGCTACTAGTAAAACTGATGCTAAAGCAGAGCAGCTTATCTCAAATGAAGGGGAGTTTGAAATGTTCTAATGTATGCGGTACTTTCTAATAAACAAGAAGATCCTTGTGAATTATCCTCATGGCGCTTCTCATGGTCATTATATTGCACCAATTTTTTATGGTTTTTATGCACTTCTTCAATAAAAAAATTCTAACTGTGAAAATTTACTAAGAAGCGAGGATTCTTCAAAATACTTTGAAAATAAAGCAAACAAACAGCAATGGTGTGATAATAAGGCTGGTAAACAAGCTGAATGTATTGAAAAGAGGGTGTTTCAAGCTCCCCTCATTCTTGTGGTGTGCTTGAGCTCATGTTGAGTCTGAGTTAAACAAGCTGAGCTCGAGTTGGCTCATTAACCAACACTTTTTAAAATTGAAAAATAATAGAAATTGTACTTTAAACAGACTGACCCATGCTCAAACTGACCCATTTACAAAATAAATACATTTTTAAAATCTGTAAGCAGTGGGATTTGTACTCTTGAACTTATTGTTTAACCATCTGCACTGTACAATGCAAAATACATTCAAAATAAGAAGGCTGATAAAATTGGAGCATAGGGGCTAGGTACGTTTGCAGCTAGGGATGTAAAGCTTTCAGATTCGGGTTGGATGTAGCCAATATCAGATCTGACAAATCAGATATTGGCGGATCTGATATTGGCTATTCGGACTCAGATTCAGATTCAAATTTGGATGGAAAGTTAAAAGCTGACACCATGAATCAGAAAAAAAACACATGTAATCAGATTCAGATATCCATCAGATTCAGTCATGAAATCCTAAACTGAATGGGAATCCGATTACTAATCAGATTCAGAATCAGTCGGATATCTGATATATCTGATCCGTTGACATCCCTGGTTGGAACACGATAGGGGTGAAGTTTCCTTGTGGGGGAGGTGGTGGGCTGCATAGATTGAACTGGTAAAGGTGCTACCGTGCTAGAATGGAGTCAACACTGAGGAAGTGGTCTTAAGGAGGCTATGTTGAAGTGGTACAAAACCAGCTAAGCTAGGTAGGTCCGACTCCTAGGGCCGGTCGGCTATAGTGCACCAGGGTCACGATCTTTGTGATCCAAACTAAGGGTCCTTCATATAGTTTTGACCAGCTTTTAGCCTCAGTAATTAGGTCAGTGATTAATATGTTTTATTGAAATAACATTGAAAATATTAAGATAATGACTACACGTGTCAATATCAGTGCCAGTGTCAGCGTGTCCATTAGTGTCCCTGTGACATGGAAACTGTCGTATGAGATGGGTTAAGAGTCCAGACTTGCAAAGAAGAAGTAATTTATTGTAGGCTGATATGCTTCATCATGTACCTTTTTTTTTCCCTAGGATCAGAGATCACTGATGTACTTGTGATGGATGTATTGGCAACATAAAACTCCGTGGGCTTTACCCTTGCCCCAGTGAGTCGCCACGCTGTGAGGCCCATGAGATATGAACCTAGACTACCTGCCCAGCGGCCTAGGTCCCATCCCACTAAGCCAAACCCCTTTGGGGTATCATGTACCTTTTTTCGTATGCGAGTGAAAGTAGCATCAGTAAAGGCCAAATTATTTTCATTATCGCAGCATCCATGGAAGTTGCTAAATTTGATAGAGCGCCAATCAGTCCATTTCTAGTTTGGAGATGTTTTAGCATGTGAACTAGGAAGCTTACATGAATGCAAAAGATATCAAAATGGTTGTCCTATAATATAGGTGCAACCAACCCTACATGAGGCATTTATGACATGATCTATAACATTGCGTTACATTTACTTCAATGGTGCAAAGTCGATTTTGAATTCAAAATCTCATAAACGGTACTTCATAAGTGAAGATATATAAAATTACTTAATTAAATTTTGAAATTAAATACCTTTACCTTTGGATTGAGCTTAAACCAAAACTATACCTCCAAATGATGAAGGCGCCAGCGAGGTGGTTGTGACGGCGATGAGATGAAGGCACCGGATCAAATCCCGCTGGTGCATGAGTGTATACGTAGCTTTCAGAGGTGGGCCACGTAAGGTAAGGTGGTCTTGGGGCCCAACTTGGGGTCTGCCTAGCTTCGAAGAGGGTTCCTCATCAACAAAGAAAAAAAAAGTCAATGCTTTCTTTAAGCAATCTCCTTGCTTGGAATAAGAGTTCCCTGGCTTGATCCTAACATGCAATGCCGCCATTATTGGTTTTATCTTCCTGATGCTAGTCACAATTAAGCTTGAAAAAGGAGGAGATTGGCACGCCAACGAGGGCTTTGAACAAGTGCTTAGCTAAGTGGACTGGATTGAGGGAATGTCATAAGTCCAATATGTCTTGGAGTGTGGAGCTTGTTTCTTACTTGAATATAAATTCTTAATTTTCGTGAATCCAACTTCCCTGTAAGTTGATGGAGGTTGCAGGGGGTTGTATTCTCTTTCCCGTAAGGTGAGGGTTCGGGGGCATTAATTAGCCCTAAAGCAAATTTTTTTGAAGATATTTTTTGTAATTTTATCTTAGACTTTTTGTTATCCAACAACACTATTAAAACTCTTCTATTTAAAGGAAGCAATCTGACTCTTGTATTGTATCTCAATCAATAAAGAGGAAGACTCAGTGTGATCGTGGATGTAAGCAATTATTGCCAAACCGCGTAAAATCTTTGTTCATGTGTGATTATTTTCTCTTTTTGCTTTTTTTTGTGTTTATTTTTTTTATTCATCGGTAGTTCGAAGCATTGTTCCCTAACATATTGGAAAAATTATTCAATAGACAATCGATAGGTCAAAGAAACAAAACACGACAAGAAAAAAAATAAATCAATCACACAAACAACAAAGATTTTACATGATTCCAAAAGTTTCCTACGGCCAGGTTTTCGTGTTGGGTGCGGTTTGTTCGGATTATAAATCCGAAAAAAGAGTTAATGGTGGACAGAAACAAACAGAACTAACAATGTGGTGAAGAATGCCATTGAATATACGGATGTAACGCGTTCCCTAAGTGGTGGATGATGTTAATTGTCATCTTATCCTCATATTCCTGAAAATAACGATTGCATTTATTGAAGCCTGATCAAGTAAAATAAATATAATATTGTTGAAAGCAATATTGATATTTAAAGAAAATCATGATATATTCGGTAACCATTTTGAGTGCTTTGTTTTTATATAAATTATAAAAAAGAAAAGGAAATATTTTTTTGTTACTAAATAAGGGCTTCTATTTACAACAAAGGTGATGATTTGACATGTAGGAAGACACAAGGACCTCAAAACTTAATTAGTATTACAAACGGATTGCATAATGGTGAATCATGTCACATCTTAATCTGGACCTCAAATTCAAACTGTTGATCTCATCCGAATACAACGAGGTAGGGTTGAATTCAGATTAAAAATATATGTGGTACTACTCGATCAGGCAAATAAATGTTAAAAACAAGCTCTTTACATGTAGGATTGCATTTTGATCAAAATCCAACATTGATCAGAACCCGATCTGGATCGAAAAACAATTTAATTTGACATAAGTGAAAGTGATCTAAATGCACATTCAGATCTTATAACTTTAAGGATCCAAGTCTGACATTAGCATGTTGGGTTCAGGTTGATATTTAGCTCTATCCAAATGCACGTTACCTTGTGTTGGGACATTGCAAGTTTGAATCCAAATGGTTCAAATCTTAAAATGGTGGATGTATGTATGTTGAGATAGAGGATAAGGATGAGCCTTAGTCCTATCCGGACATTCAGATAAAAAGAGATCAGAAGGACCGGAGGGCAGACCAAAAGAGAAATGGTTGAAGTGATTAGATGGCAAAATGTTTTTTCTGTCCAGTGATCAACAGAAAAAAGTTTTTGTTGTGAAAAAATTTTGAGAAAATTATTGAATTTTGGTGTTTTGGACATTTTTTGAAGGTTTTGTTTAGAATTATATGGGTTGTACCTATCGTGGGATTTTTTAAGTTAGGGTGTGAAAAAATTATATCGGACTCGGATCAGATATCGGACCATATCCAATCCACACATCCCCCATTGAGGGGACAACTCTTGCTGTATCTGACATTGCTCATCAATAATATCTACAAAATATACTTTTAGAATATCGTCTATGTATAGGACCACGATTTGGTGATGATATTAACATGACATTAAGATTTGTTTGTATTTGTATTATTCGTTTATATGATTATAAAGTTTCTATATTTTCAAATATCATATATGCCTATATTTTCTTGTGTTTATCTTGGGAAAAAAATAAATGCTTCAAATTTATCGTGAAATTCTCCCTTCCACGATACGAGACTTGTGACATTTGGTAATTCCTGACCGAAACTAATCAAAGATGAGCATTTTTTTCGATTGGTATGTTTTTGTTATACACAACCACAACCTGAACGAAGCACGAGATAAAGAGAAGACCAAGAAATTAGAGTAGACACAAGATTTATGTGGTTCGACAGTACTTAGGCCTACGTCCATGGATGAAAGACGAACAAAAATCTACAAGCAAGGTGGAAAAAAAATATAAGCTCTCAAAACCCTAATCTCTGATACACTTCAAAAACTCTCATACCCAACTTTCAAAGGAGGATGCTATATATATTTGCTACAGTAGCCAATGGGAAGAATCTAATAAAAATCACTAAACCCTGACCATGTAGGGTTTGGTACGGGTCGGGTCAGGGTCAAACCCGACCCATACCTATAAATCAAGAGGTTCCCTGTGTTTTAATTTAGGACATGGCAAATAACAAAGTTGGTTTTCTATGCCAATCCTGTGAATGCAGAAAATGATATTTAATTTTTTTAATGACGAGGAACCTGCCTAGAAAAAAGGGGTCACTTAAGGACACCCTTCTTAGATATTAAACCCAAGGTGCGTGCCTTAACCCGAAAAGGACACCCAACAGGCAAACGACGGGTATAATTCCAATAAAAAAGGATTTATGGATTTCATGTATGGGTTTCCACCGTATTACATCAAGTACCACCCTAACCACTTAGGGGTCTCAACGGGAGGAGTTTGGTTAGAACCCAAGTGAAATCAGAGGTGGTATGGTATCGGGTCTGGACTTGAGTTTAATTGAACTCAATATAAGATAAACCATACTCGGACCTGTTACCAACTACATAAACCAGACCTGGGCCATACAGTATTTTTTTTATCATTTTTACATTGAAAAATTGTGGGGCTTAATCGGAATCGGTCTTCTTATTTATCACCATACTCGAACCCTATACTTATAGGGTTTGGTATGGATCGGGTCCTGGTATACCCGATCCGTTGACACCCCTCTAACCACTGCGCGAGGGTTTTACAGGAAATTATATTTCATACCATCTGCATCGTAACTTTATCACAGGTTTATTTGTAGAAAATAAATAAGGGTCATTGCAAAGTGGGTCCCATGTCACTTTCATGGTACAATGACGTCCATACCATGGATATGCATCAAACTGTTTATACTATATGTCGTCGAAAAGAAACTTTTTTTTACCAATGGGGGCTCTGCTTGTCTGGTAGGAGGAGCTAGCGTACGTTACGTTGTGTTGGGACGTTGTAAGTTGGAATCCCAAAGGTTCGAATCTAAAAATGGGAGACGTATGTAGAAACAGTGGATAAGGATAGGGATGGCAGTGGACCGGGGGAAAGCGGGGCCTCGCCCCGTTTGGACTGGGGATGGAGGCGGGGATGAAGGTTAAAATTCATCCCCGTGCGGGGATGGACTGGCACGTTCCCCGCTCCATCCCCGCCCCCAACCCTTTATATTTTTCTCTTACTGTTTAATAACCCTAACTCCCTAAGTTCCTAACCCTGGAGCCGCCGAGCCGGGCCGTCGCCTCTTCCCCTTCCCCATCTCATCTGCATTATCGTTGGAACCGGGTCGTCGTCGACCACCGTTTGCCGACACCGATCACCGTTGGCCGACACCATCTCTCCCTCCTTCCATCTCTGCCGCTGCCTTGTGCCACTGCCGTGAGCCTCCTCTGTGGTGCCATCTCCTCCCTCTTTTCTTTTTCCTTTCCAGCTTTGATGATTTAAACGCTCTGCGCGTTCGCCCTCTTTGCCCTATTGCAACTGTTTCATTGAGCCCTTTTGAGAAGAAGTCAGACGAGGTTGGTAATCTTTCAGAGCTTTCCAATCCTGTTGGTGCTGGGTTTCATGCTTATGAAGAATCCATTCTACAGAAGCTTAAGAAGGTTTGCACTTTGAATTGATTTCTTTTTTTACTTTTGTTTATTGTGCTTTAGGATATCTTCTTTACTCAGCATCGAACTTTTGTCTCTTGCATCCATGGGCATTGTCTTGGTCAAATTGAAAATTGTTCTTTAATAGATTGGATTATTATCTCTTGGGATATTTGGTCAGTGCAATTTTCACTGTTCCTTGGCATGCTATTTGATGGAGCAGTTTCCATATTTACTTTTAATGCCTTTGATGCAACTTTTCTCATGAAACCTTTTTTGAATGTTGAATGCATCATTTCTGAAATGTTTGGGAAATTCTAAGAAATTTTGGAGAAAAATGTTTCCCCCATATAAAGGGAAATGTATTGTCCATGCAACGGAAAAGCAAGTTTCCCATGTAAAGGGAACACATTTCTTGTGACTGTGTAAAGTGTTTTAGCTATGAAACATATTTCCAATTTTCCATGTGTAGGCATTCAGACATATATGTTATTAGAATTTTTTAACAGCATGGACTTGAAATAAAAAATATACTTTTCAATGATATTATGCTAAAATGAATGCAATATTTTATGTATGAGTTAAATTATATACAAGTCATGGTATTGGTGAACAAATAAATATGTCAAATTCGTACCTTTGTACTATTTCTAGAATATAATATATTACACAAGTGTATTTACTTATGAGTTAAATGATATACACGTCATCAGAGTATTATTGAACAAATAAATGTTGTGTAATCAAATATTACCAGTTTACCATAGAAGAGACAGTTCACTGTTACAGAGCTTTCAGCTATTGATTCTGATGAAGCCATTGCAAGGTTGTATCTTTTTCATCTAGAAATACTTTTAGGATTTAGTTAAAATGAAAGGGAGGACCAGCTAGCAAAAGAATGAAAAAGGTTTCAAGCATGACGCCTAAAGATGTCTTGAGGAGGTTTAATTTTCTAGTTCAATTAATTTTTGGATATCCAAAGTGTAGAGTTTTTATATTGTGCTGAAATGTCATTACTAGGCATTGTAGATCTGATTCTCATTTGTTTAGTGTCTTATGTTTCCAACACCACTGGATTTCAGAGTTATTGGTAGACTTTTAAGCACATATAACCTATCGGGCGACAAGATATTTCTTCAAAAAGCCAAAGACATTGCCGATAAGTTGCTTCCTGCTTGGAATACTCTTTCAGGAATTCCTTATAATCGGATTAATTTTGCAAGTATACATGCATATAATTCAATGCCATATTGATGTCTAACAGTGCCATATTGGTTTATCAAATTAGTATTTTCTTTTCCATATTGGTCATATTTGTTCAAGTTGTTACTGTTTCTGTTTGTTTCTTGCATTTCAATTTTGGTTGGTTTCGGTTGGTTCAAGTTGTTTCTGTTTCTGTATGAAATTTTAATTGTGGAGAAATCAATTAAAGTTCATATCTGATAAGCAGTCTGGAAATTTGTTGATAGTCTCTTTTTTGTAAATGTTTTGTAGATCTATATGTTGGTGGCCAGTAATTTGATATGGAAGAGGAAGAACCAATAACCAATAAATTAAGTTTTCAACCTTCCAGTTCACATAGTATGTCTCAAGCTCTGGTTACACCAGTTGATAGCAACCATGTTTCAATGAAAGATAATGAAGATCAATCAACTGATTCAGGTAGATTTGCACTTGAACAGACAAGTAGGCATAAATCAGTTGTATGGAAACATTTCACTAGAAAAAAGATTGGTGGAAAGGATAAGTCAGAGTGCAATCATTGTCATAAATGTCTTGCTGGTGGTGCCAAGGCTGGAACTACTCATTTGCATGATCATATTAAGATCTGTCCTAGGCTTAAGCATAATAATATGAAGCAATATATTTTGGCTACAAACAAAGCTACAGTGAATGCCGAAAAAATAATAGAGAATTGTCAATTTGTTCAAGATGTTGGAAGAAGGGATCTTGCTATGATGATTATTCTACATGAATATCCTCTTAGTATGGTTGATCATTATGGGTTTAGAAAATATTCTAATACTTTTCAACCCTTATTCAAAATGATTACTCGAAACACTGTAAAGAAAGATATTCACAAAATTTATAATGTGGAACGAGACAAGACAATAAAGTTGTTGGAAAAAACTAAGAGTAGAATTGCCATCACTACAGACATGTGGACATCTTCCAATCAAAAGAAGGGATACATGGCTATCACTGCACACTTCATTGATAATTCTTGGAGATTGCAAAGTCGAATCATAAGGTAATTGTCAAATGTCAATCATTTTTTTTTCAATTCTTACTAACATGTTTTTGCAATATCAATATTTAATCACCTTATTAAATTATGTTCAGGTTTTTATATGTACCTTATCGACATACCAAAGAAGTTCTTGCTGAGTGTTTGATGGATTGTTTGTTTGAGTGGAACCTTGATAGAAAGTTGATAAGTTTGACGATGGATAATTCCACCACTAATGATGCAGTTGTAGATATTTTATTTGATAAACTTCCATTTGGTTCATTAATATTACATGGACGGTTGTTTCATATGCGTTGTTGTGCCCATATTCTCAACTTGATTGTCCAAGATGGTTTGACTGTGATTGGGGAAAGAATTGAAAGAATTCGTGACAGTGTTGCTTATTGAACATCATCTCTCATGAGAATACAAAGATTTGAAGAGTCTGCTCATCAAATGCATATTTCAATTACCAAAACACTTGCTCTTGATGTTAAAACTCGATGAAACTCAACTTTTATCATGCTTCAAACTGCTTTGCTTTATAAAGACGTTTTTACTCATTTGACATATCGAGATCCTCACTACAAGCGTTGTCCGACGGAAGAGGATTGAGAGGTGGCACAAGACAATTGTGAGAAATTAGAGTTATTTCATCGTGCAACAGAATTATTTTCAGGTACAAAGTATCCTACAACAAATGCCTACTTTCTAACTATTTGTGGGATTAGAGTTGAGATGACTAAGTGGCTAATTGATCCAAAAGATGTGGTGAAAAACATGGCGCTTAAAATGCTAGAAAAATTTAATAAGTATTGGAGTGTGATCCGTGGTATTATGGGAGTGGCCACTGTTTTAGATCCAAGATACAAGTTGAGCATGTTGGAATATTATTACAAGAAAATTTATGGAGACATGAGGTTTTAAATGAAATTATGAGGATTAAGAATCTTTGTGTGGAGTTGATTAGTGAATATGAAAAACAAGAAAACAACTCCAATGAACCTGAACTTTTTCCTCCTCCTCCTCAATCAAGTATTGGATCCAAATGTTCACTAATTGATGATCTTTCCGACTTTGACAAGTTTATACAATCTAAAGATATTGAAAAAGCATGTGGGAGATCAGAATTGGAACATTACTTAGAAGATGGGATGATGCCAAGAACTCCAGATTTTGATATACTATCATTTTGGAAGTCAAGTGGTCCCAAGTATTCTCTTCTACAAATGATTGCAAAGGATATATTTGCCATTCCTGTCTCCTCAGTTGCTTCAGAGTCTGCTTTTAGTACAGGCGGAAGGGTGATCAGTCCACATCGTAGTAAACTTCTTCCAACTACAGTAGAGGCTTTGATGTGCTCTCAAAATTGGTTGTGGGCTGAAGCACGAGGTAATGAAAGTTCATTTTTTTTATAATTAGTGAATGCTTATATTATAATGTATAACTAATGCATTATTTTTTTATTTATAGGTTCATCATCATCGAAGGATCCACAATGTTACACATTCTTAGAAGATATGGATGTGGTAAATTTTATTCTTTTACTCACTTCTTTTATCTGCTACTATTACTTGTTAACAAAATCTATTTTGTTTGGTTCATAGGAAAGTGAAGTAGAAGATACAAATGCTATCAATGCTGATGATATTTAGAGTTTAATGAGCTAATGGTAATTCTTTGATGTTCAACAAAATCACTTAATGTTGTATTGCAGCTAATGATATAGTGCATTTGACTATTCCACAAGTCTTGGTTGTAAGAAATGACTTGAAGAGGGGGAAAGGGAAGATTGCTGCTCAATGCAGGTAATGTAATACTTGATCACACTCGTTCATGTAATTCTGTTGCAACATTCTAATAAATTGAAAATATATTTATTACAAGAATCATTCTATCTACTGTTATATTCAAGAATCACATTTATATTCATCAAACTTTCTCACTTATATTCATAAATATGGGAACATTTTCAAACATTCATAAAATTATTTTTGACATAGCTTTCCAAGATTGTTTGGATATCTTCTAAGAACTCTGAAAATATCCACATCACAAGCTTTGCTACCATTATTCAAACCCTGACTGACTAGGCATAATTGCACATGATCACAATAGGCTACCTCCAACATATCATGCTCACATGACATTGGCATTATCAAGCACAAAACCTCTCTGCAGTCTCTGCTAAAGCCTCTTGGGCATGAAATTCTCAAATAACTTCAAAAGTTACATCAATCATGTTTTACAGTAGATAATGAAGATTAAGATATATATTAAGTCTCAGATACTAACTTAGAATATATGGTTTTTGTTTTTTCTTTCTTTCTTTCAGTTTGAATGAGAGGAACACACTATGTTTGGAACAAATACATTGCTAGTGCAATTTATTTGGTCTATTTTCTTTCTTGTTGACTTTATTAGTCTGCTTTCATTTAAACAAGTTACAAAATGGCTATATTTTTAATGGCTACATATGAAATTAGTGGAAAGGCCAGGATGAAAGATGAAATCACAACGAGATTTGCTTGCATCTCATGTGATCTCATCTCAAGTGATTCATAAAGTTAACAGGGTGAATAAAGTTTTAGGGGCTAAAGTTCAGTTTTTGTTATTCTTTTGGCTTTAAGTAAAACTTTCCTTTTAATATTTTTGGTTAATTAGGACTTCTGTTGTTTCAGGTCAAATAAGAATATTGGTTTTTGATTGAATAGAAGAGCTGCCATAAATTACTGGAACCCAATGTTTTAAATTCACTGGTTGTTAATAAAGTTTAAATATTTTGCTTTCTTCTATAGTTTCTTATGGACTCAAGGTTGGCTTGTAGATGCAAGGCAAGAGTTGAATGTGTTTGTCTTTTCCTTAGCAAAAAAAAAAACAATTTTGATTTGGATATCTTGGTTCAAAAGGGTTCCTACTAACACATCCAAGTTAGGAATTCAAAGTCCTGGATTCTATTTCCTAATGCAACTCTTTTTTTTAGATTTAACCATGGACAACTGGAAATCATTTTTTTGAAAGGCAAGCTGGGGTTAGGCAGACCCCTACCAGTTATACAACTATACCATTGGGTTTTGAACCTGCAACATCCCAATACAAAGTGACGTGCACTAGGGGATCCTACCAGACAGGTGGAGCCACGTTGGTAGACAACTGGAAATAATTGTGTAGACGGAACCGTAGAATTGGAAAATAATTATAACTTAATCAATTATAGATGCAAATCATGGTAATAATCACCATCATGTCTTGCCATTCTTCCTTCGCAGTCATTATCTTCTGTCGTGTCAATCATCTTTCTTTTTTCTTTTTCTTTTTGATCTTTTATCATTTATTAATCGCATGTGACGAACATTCATAGACTTGAATATGAACTAAATCCATTAAACATATTGTTTATGCCTTTATTGAATGTGTACTCAGAGGGACCACGTTTGAGCCAGGTTAACTGAACCAAACATAGCAAAGATCGAGTCGAGTCATTTCTGAAACAGGAGTTAGGTTCTCATTTATGAAAAGAATTTATCATCCTCTCCTGTCTATTGACTTTGGATTTTACATACCACAATGTTTGGTACTTTATCAATTGCATAAAAACATGAAGAAGCAAAATTTTTATCTAGTAATGTTGTATACATCAGTAATCATATCAACAAAGAATGAATAAATGTTCTACAAAAATAGCCCTTAAAAAGAATGAACTAAAAAAATAATACAGAAAAATATAACCATCTATCCCTGCTTGCCCCCACTAATTTCATATGTAACCATTTTGTAATGGCTACATATGAAAAAGAATGAACAGAAAAATAGCCCATAAATGTTTTAAACTTTGTTGTCATGGAACTTTTCCTCCCATAAACGGTTAAATGTTTTAAACTTTTCAACTCCCATAAAGGTTGTCTTTGTTGTCATGGAACTGATCATTCTAATACCTGTAATCACTGACTGTAATTACTGATTTTGTTCTGCATTGCAGGAGGTGTCAAACTTGCATTGATAGCCCAATACTCTTGGCAGGCTGGGCCTTACCGGTAGGTTAGGCCTGTGCTTTGTGTTGAAAGCTTAGAGCTCAACAACTTGCTTTGTGTAACTTTTGTAATGTGTTTGGACACAGATATTATCACACCAAACCTTTTGGTTGTGGAATGATATTGGCTTAGCTCCGACTAAGTGATATCCTATTCATTCCTGTATGTTGAAAATTATGAATGACACTGGTCAGATTTCCAATTAATGTTGAATAGTTGTGATAACAGAGCTTTGCTTGATGAATTGTTGGGGGAAAGAAATCCTCATATGGATTTTTCGCAGGGTGCATTTGGATTTTGAGATGAGCATTCTTGTAAATGAGAATTCTCACTGGCCCCCACAATTTTATTTTGTTTGGGAACTCACGAGAATCCCAATTTCATCGTTTTCTCATGAATTCCCCAAATCAAGGACAGAAGTATACCTTCACCATTATAATTTAATTTACCATCTAAAGGTGACAATTGTATTGTTTGAAGCTTCAGGTGTCATTAATTTTATCTTTTCTTAAAAATTATAAGCATACTTTGTTTTGGAGAATTGGTTTTCTTATACAAGGACGGGGATGGGGCGGGGACGGGGACGGGGACGGGGCGGGGACAGGGATTAGAATGTTGAGACGGGGCGGGGGTGGAGGTCCAAAGTCTCCCCCGTCACGGGGGTGGACCGGGGATGAAGGTTACATTTTAGAGACGGGGCGGGGGTGGAGACCTTGTCCCCCGCCCTGCCCCGGTCCACTGCCATCCCTAGATAAGGATGAGCCTTAGGCCTATTTGAATATTCAGGGTCACATTGGTCCAAAAGTTTTTGCCATCATATAGTAGATGGGAAAAATTTTTGCCGTTCAGAGCAAAAGTGAGAAAGACCAAAAGAAAAATGGTTGAAGGGGACAGCAAAATTTTTTGTCATCCGGTGATTAGATCGCAAAAAGTTTCTAGTGTCTAGACTAAAAGGAGGATGACAAAATTTTTTTGTTGTTTGATGATCCGATGACGAAAAAGTATTTGTCGTCCGAACCAAAAGGAAGCCAACTAAAGGAGGACAGTAAAAAAAGTTTTTGTGGTGAAAAAAAATTGAGAAAATTAGTAAATTTTAGTGTTTTGGACATTTTTAAAAGTTTTTTCTTAAAATTATATGGGTTGTACCCATCTTTAAGGGATTTTTTAAGTTATGTTGTGTGGAATGAAACTAAGATTTGGGGACACTCGAAAGAGATCTTGAAAAAACAAATTTTGAATTATTAACACTTGAGCATCATAAAAAAAATGGGTGTAAAAAGAACATATGAGACTCAGATCAGATATCCGATCATATCAAATCCATTTGCAGCTCTAATACTAATCGATTACAGTTTGGCGAGCATTAATATATTCACCCAGACCAGGACCAGGGTCTTTGATTGCGGATGGAACGTGAGAAAGGCAATCGCAATCGCAATCGCAACCATCAACCACCCTAATTAATGCAGATCATACACATTGGAGGGACAGCTCTCGCTGTATCAGTCATTATTCAGCTCTATCCAACCTGTTCGCTCCCTATCTAGGGTAGAGGTGTCAATGGGTCAGGTTTCGATCAGACCCAGGTGGAACCAGACCCAAACTGTATTTGAGATTATATGGTACCGAAACTTGGTCTAATCGGATCCACCATAAGAGAAGCCCAGCCCAGGATCCTATAATGATTACATGAACCATATCTTATAAAATAATATTTTATTATTATTTTTACATTGAAATTGGAGGTATTAATTAGAACTCGGGTCAGGTTTATGAAATTTGTTTTTTTTTTTTTTGAGAAGTGCTCTGGTATAAAAATAATATTTTATTATTATTTTTATATTTAAAATTTCCTAACATATTTGTGAGAATGTTAAGAAATTTATGCAAACATGCTCTGAAGAGAAAAATTGTCTTAAAGAAACAAAAATCAATGGTTTCGGACATGCTGGAGATTTTGGTATATATTTAGGTTTTGCACGATGTTATTTATATAGGACAATATGATCATTTTTTATTTTATTGTTTTCATGAAAGTTTTGTTTTGTATTTTTGGTTGAAACCATGGCGCTTGATTTTTTCTTGGCAACAATATACACAACATTTGATTTTTTTCAGGCAATAATTTAGACAAGCGGTTAATTTTTCAAGAAAAAAATTATGAAATCGTTGAAAAAAATTGGCAAATTTGTCATATTTTGAGTTTGAGTAGGCTACTTTTGTTTGGAGTTTTTTGGACTTCAACTCACAAAATGAGAACAAAATGGTGCCAATAGTGTCATATTATTTTTGTCTGGTACGTGTGGACAAGCCTCTTATTGATAAAGACATGAACTGAATTATTGATGTGCATGATCCGGCTTGACTTGACGGATGCACCGATTGCAATAAAGTCTCGTGAGGACACCTTGCTTTGGACGCCAGGAAAGCTGGGCTTTTTGTCTAGTGGGTAGAAAAAACATAAATATGAATTGGTTGCACATGTACACCAAAATTTCTTCTAAGTCTCGGCAAGAAAAATGTCCCGATGACGTTCGGTGAATTTTTCCGTCCAGATCAGAAGAGAGAAAGACCCAAAACAAAAGAGAAATGATCCAAGGAGGACGGCAAAAAATTTTTGTCGTCCAATGATTAGATGGCAAAGTGTTTTTACTGTCTAGACTAAAAGGAGAACGACAAAAACTTTTGTCGTTTGATGATCTAACAGCAAAAAAGTTTTTGTCTTATGAACCAAAAGGAAGCCAACTAAAGGAGGACGGTAAAAACTCTTGCCAACGGAAAACAGTTTTTGTGGTGAAAAAAATTTGAGAAAATTAGTGAAATTTGATATTTTTAGACAATTTTGAACGTTTTTCTTTGAATCATATGGGTTGTACCCATCTTTAAGGGATTTTTTTTTAGCAAATTGAGTGTGTATGTACAGTGAGAAAGGCAAATTGAGTGTGTATATTCACCGAGAACTGTCTTTGATTGGGGATGGAAAGTGAGAAAGGCAATCAGAACCGATCAGGATCCAAAAACAATTTAATTTGACATATATGAATGTGATCCAAATGCACATTCAGATCTTAATTTAAGGATTCTAGTTTGACATTAGCATGTTGGGTTTAGGTTGATATTCAGCTCTATCCAACCTCTTCGCTTCCCTATCAAGAGTAGAGGTGTCAATGGATCAGGTTTGGTTCAGACCCAGGTAGAACCATACCCAAACTTGATTTGAGATTATGGTACCCGAACTGGGTCTAATCGGATCTACCATAAGAGAAACCATACCCGGGATCTTATTAGGATTACGTGAACCATACCTGATAAAATAATATTTTTATCATTTTTACATTGAAATTGAGGAGAGGGTGGTGTATGTTCGCCCCTGATGATTCACTGAATCCCATGTCTGTGTTCGGGGCTTTGAATGAGCACCACGTATACAAGCACATGGGGCTCGTATTCCCGTGTATGTTGACATAACTTTGCATAGGACTCTGGTGTTGTTGCAAAGACTTAAGTACCCTTTCTTGCTATTCTTCTCCATAAAGTGATGGTTTGAGAAAATGACAAAAATGCCTTTCATTCAAAAAAGGAAAAACAAACAGTTCAAAAAAAGGACAAACATGTCCTCCATCCAGAAAGTCGAGGATGATGTTGACTCTTCAAAGTCTTCTTCTTTTTCTGTTCAAAAAAAGGACAAACATGTCTTCTTCTTCTTTCTCCGTAAAACACTGTAAAACCCTCTCTCTCTCTAGAGAAGAAATCAAGGGAAACAAAGAGTTCTTCCTGGAGAAGGCCATGAACATCAACCCTCTCACTCTCTCTCCCTTCTCTCTCTACTTCTGTGCACATCCAACAGACGATCCTACATTGCTCCATCGTCATCTTCTTCTTCTTTCTTCTTCGTAAAACACTGTAAAACCCTCTCTCTCTCTAGAGAAGAAATCAAGGGAGGTAAAGGGTTCCTCCTGGAGAAGGCATGAACACCAACCCTCTCACTCTCTCTCCCTTCTCTCTCTACTTATGTGCCTGATTTAGAGTTTTTGCCCTTACGGGAGGGGGGTCCGGGGGTTCATCCCAGCGTGGGTAGCATCATTCAACTAAATGAGTTGTAGATCCTGATTCAGAGTTTTTACCCCTATAGGAGAGCGCTCTGGGGGCTCCTCCCAACGTGGGTAGCATCATTCAACTTGAAGAGTTGTGGAGTCTGATTCAAAGTTTTTACCCTTACAGAAAAGGGGGGTCTGAGGGCTCCTCCCAGCGTGGGTAGCATCATTCAACTTGATGAGTTGTGGAGTCTGATTCAAAGTTTTTACCCATTCATATTTTAAGGCATTAGATCTCATGTTTGAACATCCACGCATGTGCAGTTTGCTTTCATCATGTTTAGTTGCTTTCTAGATTATACTTTGAATTCTGGTGCATTTTAGATCTATCGATTTGTATGTAACCAGAGCTCATTTTAATCTGAATTTTTTACTAAAACTTCATGCATATGTCTTCATGCTCTCCACCAAAAATCAGATCATTCTGAGTTTGTTTGACTTACTTTAAAAATCGAGATTCAAAACCTGTTATTTTGCACCGTCAGGATTTTAGCAAAATCAGGACCAACTTGCGGAAGTGATTTCTCCCTAACCAGAGATGATCTTTCCGATCTGTAAAAAGGGTTGTTTTCTAAATTGAATCTAGTTTGTTCATACTAAATTTTAGTGATTTCTATGGTGTTTTCATACCAGTTTCGGGTAAAAAACCATAACCCTGTCACCCTGTGTCATTTTAACAGCTCAGGTTTTGATCCATTTTGTTTGAATTTTATTTTCCTAATGGGAGATCATTATTCAATTCTGTAAAACGGGTTCTCTTCGTTTATGTGTGTAGTTTATCCCTATAAATTCTCAGAATTTTTCATGGTCAATTACTATTTTATTTTGATTAAATACCAGAATCTTGTATCCAGATTTTATGAATGTTCTGATTTTGGCCCCCATATCATGACTGTTGTAGCACTTCTTCAACAAATCGTTAATTGATTGACAATATTCTTCAGCAAATTGTTGTTATGATTTTTTTGAGTCTCTAATGAGTCCCTACTATGATTTGTAGTATTTGTGGGTCTCCAACGAGTCTCACAATGATTTATAGTGTTGTCCGATCTTTTAACTATGATTTATAGTGCTTTGGGGTCTCCAACGAGCCCCACAACGATTTGTAGTATTTTTTGGTCTTTTAACTATGATTTATAGTATTTTCTGGTCTCTAACGAGACCCACAGCGATTTATAGTGTTGCTGGACCTCGCTATAGCGATTTGTAGTGTTTCTCGCTAAACACTACAGCGATTTGTGATACAAATCGCTATCCGAATCAGGACCAACTTGTCAGGGTCATATCTCCCTAACCAGAGATCGGATTTCAAATCCGTAAAAAATGGTGTCTTTGTTATGAAGTCTAGTTTATTTCTGTACATTTTCAACAATTTTTATGGTCATTTGATACCCCATTTGGATCTAAAACCAGACCCCTATCAGTCTGCCTTATTTGAGTGACAGGTTTTTATTTTATTTTGTAAGAGTCATATCTCCCCAACCGAAGATAATTTTTCAAATCCGTAAAAAGGGTTTTCTTCCTCTATGTGTCTAGTTTATATCTAGAAAGTTTTATAACTTTTTATGCTCATTTGATATTTCATACCTGTTAAAAACCGAGACATGTTATAAAATGTTATAAAACTTAAAAAGTTTGAAACTTCCTCTATGTTTCTCGATTTTTAACAGGTTTGAAATATCAAATGAGCATAAAAAGTTATAAAACTTTTCAGATATAAACTAGACACATAGAGGAAGAAAACCCTTTTTACGGATTTCGAAAATGATCTTCTGTTAGGGAGATATGACTCTTACAAAATGAAATAAAAACCTATGTCACTCAAATAAGATAGACTGATAGGGGTCTGGTTTTGGATCCAAATGGGGTATCAAATGACCATAGAAATCACTGAAAATTTACTGGAATAAACTAGACTTCATAACGAAGACACCACTTTTTACGGATTTGAAATTCGATCTCTGGTTAGGGAGATATGGCTTTGACAAGTTGGTCCTGATTCGGATAGCGATTTGTATCACAAATCGCTGTAGTGTTTAGCGAGAAACACTACAAATCGCTATAGCGAGGTCTAGCAACACTATAAATCGCTGTGGGTCTCGTTAGAGACCAGAAAACACTATAAATCATTGTTAAAAGACCGAAAAATACTACAAATCGTTGTGGGGCTCGTTGGAGACACCAAAGCACTACAAATTATTGTTAAAAGATCGAACAACACTATAAATCATTGTGAAGTTCGTTGGAGACTCAAAAATACTACAAATTATAGTAGGGACTCATTAAAGACTCAAAAAAATCATAACAACAATTTGCTGAAGAATATTGTCAATCAAATAACGATTTGTAGTGTTTTTCGGTCTTTTAACTATGATTTATAGTGTTTTCGGGTCTCTAACGAGACCCATAGCGATTTATAGTGTTGCTGGACCTTGCTATAGCGATTTGTAGTGTTTCTCGCTAAACACTACACCGATTTGTGATACAAATCGCTATCCGAATCATGACCAACTTGTCAGGGTCATATCTCCCTAACCAGAGATCGGATTTCAAATCCGTAAAAAGTGGTGTCTTCGTTATGAAGTCTAGTTTCTTCCTGTAAATTTTCAGCGATTTTTATGGTCATTTGATACCTCATTTGGATCTAAAACCAGACCCCTATCAGTCTGCCTTATTTGAGTGACATAGGTTTTTATTTCATTTTGTAAGAGTCATATCTCTCCAACGGAAGATAATTTTTCAAATCCGTAAAAAGAGTTTTCTTCCTCTATGTGTCTAGTTTATATCTGGAAAGTTTTTTAACTTTTTATGCTCATTTGATATTTCAAACCTGTTAAAAATCGAGACATGTTATAAAATATTATAAAACTTAAAAAGTTTGAAACTTCCTCTATGTGTCTCGATTTTTAACAGGTTTGAAATATCAAATGAGCATAAAAAGTTATAAAACTTTTCAGATATAAACTAGACACATAGAGAAAGAAAACCTTTTTTACGGATTTGGAAAATGATCTTCTGTTGGGGAGATATGACTCTTACAAAATGAAATAAAAACCTATGTCACTCAAATAAGACAGACTGATAGGGGTCTGGTTTTGGATCCAAATGGGGTATCAAATGAGTATAGAAATCGCTGAAAATTTACAGGCATAAACTAGACTTCATAACGAAGACACCACTTTTTACGGATTTGAAATCCGATCTCTGGTTAGGGAGATATGGCTCTAACAAGTTGGTCCTGATTTGGATAGCGATTTGTATCACAAATCGCTGTAGTGTTTAGCGAGAAACACTACAAATCGCTATAGCGAGGTCCAGCAACACTATAAATCGCTGTGGGTCTCGTTAGAGACCCAAAAACACTATAAATCATAGTTAAAAGACCGAAAAACACTACAAATCGTTGTGGGGCTCGTTGGAGACCCCAAAGCACTATAAATCATAGTTAAAAGATCGGACAACACTATAAATCATTGTGAGGTTCGTTGGAGACTCAAAAATACTACAAATCATAGTAGGGACTCATTAGAGACTCAAAAAAATCATAACAACAATTTGCTGAAGAATATTGCCAATCAAATAACGATTTGTAGTGTTTTTCGGTCTTTTAACTATGATTTATAGTGTTTTCGGGTCTCTTACGAGACCCACAGCGATTTATAGTGTTGCTGGACCTCGCTATAGCGATTTGTAGTGTTTCTCGCTAAACACTACAGCGATTTGTGATACAAATTGCTATCCGAATCATGACCAACTTGTCAGGGTCATATCTCCCTAACCAGAGATCGGATTTCAAATCCGTAAAAAGTGGTGTCTTCGTTATGAAGTCTAGTTTATGCCTGTAAATTTTCAATAATTTTTATGGTCATTTGTTACCCCATTTAGATCTAAAACCAGACCCCTATCAGTCTGCCTTATTTGAGTGACATAGGTTTTTATTTTATTTTGTAAGAGTCATATCTCCCCAACCGAAGATCATTTTTCAAATCCGTAAAAAGGGTTTTCTTCCTCTATGTATCTAGTTTATATCTGGAAAGTTTTATAACTTTTTATGCTAATTTGATATTTCAAACCTGTTAAAAACCGAGGCATGTTATAAAATGTTATAAAACTTAAAAAGTTTGAAACTTCCTCTATGTGTCTCGATTTTTAACAGGTTTGAAATATCAAATGAGCATAAAAAGTTATAAAACATTCCAGATATAAACTAGGCACATAGAGGAAGAAAACCCTTTTTACGAATTTGGAAAATGATCTTCCGTTGGGGAGATATGACTTTTACAAAATGAAATAAAAACCTATGTCACTCAAATAAGATAGACTGATAGGGTATGGTTTTAGATCCAAATGGGGTATCAAATGACCATAAAAATTATTTAAAATTTACATAAATAAACTAAACTTCATAACAAAGACACCACTTTTTACGGATTTGAAATTCGATCTCTGGTTAGGGAGATATGACCCTGACAAGTTGGTCCTGATTCGGATAGCGATTTGTATCACAAATCGCTGTAGTGTTTAGCGAGAAACACTACAAATCGCTATAGCTAGGTCCAGCAACACTATAAATCGCTGTGGGTCTCGTTAGAGACCAGAAAACACTATAAATCATAGTTAAAAGACCAAAAAACACTACAAATCGTTGTGGGGCTCGTTGGAGACCCCAAAGCACTATAAATCATAGTTAAAAGATCGGACAACACTATAAATCATTGTGAGGCTCATTGGAGACCCACAAATACTACAAATCATAGTAGGGACTCATTAGAGACTCAAACAAATCATAACAACAATTTGCTGAAGAATATTGTCAATCAAATAACGATTTGTTGAAGAAGTGCTACAACAGTCATGATATGGGGGCCAAAATCAGAACATTTATAAAATCTGGATACAAGGTTCTGGTATTTAATCAAAATAAAATAGTAATTGACCATGAAAAATTCTGAAAATTTGCAGGGATAAACTAGACACATAAAAGAAGAGAACCCGTTTTACAAAATTGAAAAATGATCTTTCATTAGGAAAATAAAATTCAAACAAAATGGATCAAAATCTGAGCCGTTAAAATGACACAGGGTGACAGGGTTATGGTTTTTGACCCGAAACTGGTATGAAAACACCATAGAAATCGTTGAAATTTGGTATGAACAAACTAGATTTAATTTAGAAAACAACCCTTTTTACGGATCGTAAAGATCATCTCTGGTTAGGGAGAAATTACTTCCGCAAGTTGGTCCTGATTCTGCTAAAATCCTGACGGTGCAAAATAACAGGTTTTGAATCTCGATTTTTAAAGTGGGTCAAACAAACTCAGAATGATCTGATTTTTGGTGGAGAGCATGAAGATATATGCATGAAGTTGCAGTAAAAAATTCAGATTAAAATGAGCTCTGGTTACATACAAATCGATAGATCTAAAATGCACAAGAATTCAAAGTATAATCTAGAAAGCAACTGAACATGATGAAAGCAAACTGCACATGCGTGGATGTTCAAAAATGAGATCTAATGCCTTAAAATATGAATGGATAAAAACTTTGAATCAGACTCCACAACTCTTCAAGTTGAATGATGCTACACACGCTGGGAGGAGCCCCCAAACCCCCATCCTGTAAGGGCAAAAACTCTAAATCAGGCTCCACAACTCATGAAGTTGAACGATGCTACAGTTAGTGTGCAGGTCAGTCGGTGTTTGATGGAGAAATGTTGGATCGTTTGTTGGATGTGCACAGAAGTAGAGAGAGAAGGGAGAGAGAGTGAGATGAGTTTTTACCCCTCTGTTGTAAGGGTAAAAACTCTGAATCAGGATCTACAACTCATTTAGTTGAATGATGATACCCACGCTGGGAGGAGCCCCCAAACCCTCCTCCTATAAGGGTAAAAACTCTGAATCAGGCTTCACAAGAGTCAATGTACAGGTCAGTCGGTGCTTGATGGAGCAATGTATGATCTTCTAATGGATGTGCACAGAAGCAGAAATAGAAGGGAGAGAGAGAGTGAGAGGGTTGATGTTCATGGCCTCCTCCAGGGGAGATTTCTTTCTCGGATAATCCTGCAGTGCAGAGACTGGGTCTTAAATAATCATCTTCGGGGCACTTAAGTCTTTACAACCACTCCTTTTCAAGAACCGTCATTTTTTTTTGCACCAATGGAGGAGAGGATACTTAAGTCTTTGCAATCTTATCAAACTCCAACGCTAATTAATGCTGACAAACATGGGGATACGAGACGCACATGCTTACATACGTGGTGCTCTTTGGGACCCCCGATCATGAGATGTAGCTAACTGCCCTGTTCGGGGGGGAACATATAACCTGTTTTGGAAATTGAGGATACTAATTGGAACTCGGTCAGGCCCACTCTGGTACGAAAAAATATTTTTTTTATTTTAAATTGCTTTTGTATGAAATTTCACAAACCATACTTGGCTTCATATATTAATCTGACCCTTCAGGTCTAACATGGATTCTAATCGGGCCTTCTTATTTGTCACTAAACCCTGACCCTATAGGGTTTGGCACAGGTCGGGTCTGAGTCAAACCCAACCCATACCCATAAATCAAGAGGTTGCCTATGTTTTTAATTTAGGACATGCATGGAAAATAACCAAGTTGGTTTTGTATGTCAATCCTGAATGCAGAAAATGATATTAAACGTTACCTTGTGATGGGACGTTGCAAGTTAATTTGAAACCAAATGGTTCAAATCTTAAAATGCTGGATGCATGTTGGATGTACATTGAGATAAAGGATAAGGATGAGCCTTAGGCCTATCAGGACATTCGGATAAAAAAGAGAGAAAGACAGGAGGGCAGACCAAAAAGAGAAATGGTTGAAGGAGGACGGCAAAAACTTTTGTCCTTTGACAATCTAACAACAAAAAGAAGTTTTTGTCATCCGAACCAAAAGGAAGCCAACTAAATGACAGTAAAAACTCTTGCCGTCCAGTGATCAACAGAAAAAAAAGTTTTTGTTGTGAAAAAAATTGAGAAAATTAGTGAATTTTGGTGTTTTGGACATTTTTAAAGGTTTTTTTTAGAATTATATGGGTTGTACCTATCGTGGGATTTTTTTAAGTTAGGTTGTGAAAAAGTATATCGGACTCGGATCAGATATCGGCCCCATAAAGTTTCAAAAAGTTACATTTATTGAAAATGCATAGAAAATACTCGGGTCGCGACGAGTACCTGGAAAAAGTCATAACCCAAGCCCAGCCCATGTATTGCTAGGGTTGGGTTCAGATCCACTTTTTATGCCCATACCCAGGAATTTGGGTTCGGCTGGGTTGGGTACCTGGTACAAACCTGACCAATTGATTGCCCTTGCCATACCTAACAGAGTTACCTCACCTGTCCGGGTTGTCCCGTTCAGGATTCTTGATTCGGGTGGACAAGCTTGGGTTGGAATTGGAGGAGAGAAACCCGACGATTCTCGCCCTACCAATTTTCCTTCTTCTTCCTTGGGGAGAAAAAAAATAGGAGACAAAAAGAGGGAAAATCTCAAGAAAAAAAGGCCCCTGCTTGGAGGAAGAGAGCAATGGGGACACAATGGACCTGTGATTTCCCGCATACCCAAGTGGAGAAACGGCCTAGAAAATGACCCAGGCTAACGTGGGACGTCCCTCCTTCCCTTTTGGGACCTCTCTTTTCCTCCGCTCCCTTCTTTTTTCTTCTATTTTCTTTGATTTTTGGATGATTTATCGCGTTTTCTTTGATCTTAGACTTGTTGGCATTATTTAATTTGGGGATACGGTTTGTCTTTTGTTCTGAAAACAGATGGATCTGTATGTTGAGCAATTCTGAGCGATTATGTTGAATTTTATCATAATCGTGCTTTGTTTTCCGAACTACCTATTGGGTGTTTTGATGCATTGTTGTTGTTGTTATAGACAAAACAATTTCTTTTCTTTCAGTTTTTGGTTTTGGAATATCTTCTATTGTTCAACTATACAAGAATTTGAATCTTTAAAGGGAAATTAAGGAGAATTTTGTTACCAAGTTGAAGCATAATAAGAGGCCTCTCTTAGATTCTGAATTTCTTCCTTTTTCCTTTTTGGCTTTCGAAACCATTTTCTCCTGATTTTCGGTGATGAGATTCCCATGGCATTGCCATTTTCGAGATTTTAAATTATCTTCAAGTTTCCAGTGATGCATTGTCACGAGAAAAAACAAATTAGCTTTTCGCAGAAAAATTCAGTTGCTTGCAATATCTCACTAGTGGGATCCTGTTTCTTCTACATCCTAGTTATGAGGAGATTGTGATTACAAGTTTGGTTAGATCCTATTCATTTCGATTTTGAGAAGAGAAGAAACTGTGTGGACATAATACATAGTTTGAGTCATTCTTCGATCCAAGAAGCAATTCTTGATCCCCCTTTATTGCTTTCAAGCTCTTCCCATTCAACTTCAGTAGCTTATTTTAGCACTTGGTTGAAACTAATGTTTTTACTGGCAAATCTTTAGAGAACTATATGGTTTTCAGTAAGAATGTTGAGAAATTCCTTTGTTTGTTCTCAAAACAAATTTGCAGTTTGTAGAATAATGATATCAAGAATGTAAATGATTGCATTTATTATTTTGGTTCTTAAGAAGGAATTGAATCGATGGCTATGTGTAGGCCCAACCAACACTCTACTGTGGGCAAGAAGTTGGGAATGACACAATCACGAACAATCTTTGTTCTTCCATATATTTCAACAATGCATCTCGTAATACTTCGCCCCCTTGGCGAAAGGATGACAAAGTTGGCCATTACACTTTTGCAATTGGAGAGAATTTGACTCATCGCTGTAATTATGCCTGCTTTTTTAATCTTTCTTGCTGATTTTATGTTTTTAACTTGTACCTTGGTGTAATTATGCAAGTTAATGCAACTAGTTTACATAAACCCCATCTATGTATTTATTTTTGTTTGTATTTTGGGTGGGTTGGAGGTAGAGCTGGTAAATGAACCCAACAGCTCGTGACTCGGCTTGGTTCAGCTTGTCATGAACTCGTTCATTATCGGCTCATATACCTTGTGAGCCAAGCCATGAGCAAATCGTTTAGCTTAAGTGAGGCAAGCATGAACACAGGGTGTTCGGATCAGGTGAGCTCATATAGATAAAAATGTATATATTTTTTCATGTGTGATATATAAAGAGGAGGATGCAGAAAGTAGATATTAAGAGAAGGATGCATGAAAAATATACATATAAAATATGAACTATTTAGTTTAATATATAAAATATATATTTTAAGTGCAATATATATTAAAATATATATTCTATGTATGAATAACACAAGCCAGCTCATTTTCGGCTAGGAGCCAAGCTTGTGCTAGGCTCTGCTAAACAAGAACACGAGCACAGTCCCCCTGGTAAATAAGCCTACCCCAAACATGCTTTGTTTAGTTGGTTCAGCTCATTTATCAGCCCTAGTTTTGGGGTGTGGGTGGGGTGAGGTGGAGGTGGTGTGGGGTGAGGCGGAGGTGGTGTGTAGTGCTAAAACATATCCCATTAGTTGTACCTTTTGTATGGTTCTTTTCAAAGAAATCCTCATTCAGAATTAAAATTGAAGTCACCTTGGTGGCTCTTTTAAGATTGTTCATCTTCATCAAAGGAATGAAATTGTTTTACTTGAGTTGGATTCCTATTAAAATGTGTTTCTCGTGAAAATTTGATATTTACATCTTTGGGTGCTGCACAAATTTTTCCTCATTCACTCATGGTACGTTTTGCAATAATGACTCTGTCTGTGTGTGCATGTCCAAGTGCATGATAAAATGGGTGAAGGTTTCTTCCCTGTAACCTTTGGACATGATATCACACCCAAGCCCCACCCAAGTTTCTATTTAGACCCACAAATTTTTAATGTAAAAATGATAAAAAATAATATTTTACCTGGTATAGACCGGTTCTGGTTCACGTAGTTTTTATCGGGTCTGAGTATGATTTTTCTCATAATAGACTCGATTAAACTTAAGTCTAGACCGTATACTATACTCAAAAGTTTGATTCCACCTAAGAGGAATGAACAAAAAGGTGGTCCACTGTTTGCTCTGTTTTATTTTTTTAACAAAAACAGCATACTGGGCATTGAGAACCCAAGAGACGATAATGGGTGAGCAAACAGTGGTAGTGGCCCTTGCACAACATGACTTTAGGAGGGTGTATCATGAATTTTTGCATCAAACAAATTCAAGGGTGACTTGTCACTTGGCTCGTCTTTGAGTGACTTGTGACTCCGTCGGCTCAACCCGGTGATTCGGTAGGGTCATGTTAAGTTTATATATATATATATATATAGTGTATATTTTATAGTATCTTATCAATATATTATATATAATATGCATTATATGATATTTTTATAATATTATTAATGCAAGTTACAAATCTTCTCATCTTACAATTACATGATTTCATACTCATATAAATACTTCTATTTTTTTTTACTATGTTAAAAATCTTCTCAATTATTTTAATCATATTCGAAGATTCGTAGTTTGCGATCATGAAAGGGTCAACCCTGTTGCAAATCTCCTTGGTGATTTCAATGATATTTGAATGTTTGGAACATATTTATGTGAATGTTGTGAATCTTATTAGTTTGATTTTAACCATATTTGGAGGTTCTCAACGTATTTGTGTGAATGTGAGGACGTTCACAACATGTTTGTGAAAATGTCATGAGGTTCACACAAATATGTTGTGAATTTCTTTGATAATTCTAACTATTTCTAAAATTTCGTAACATATTTGTGGGAATGTTAAGAAATTTGCACAAATATGCTCTGAAGAGAAAAATTGTCTTAAAAAAACAAGAATCAATGGTTTCGGACATGCGGGAGATTTCGATATATATTTAGGTTTTGCATGGTGTTATTTATATAGGATAATATGATCATTTTTTATTTTATTATTTTCATGAAAGTTTTTGTTTTTTTTTTTGGTAGAAAACATGGTGCTTGATTTTTTTCTTGGAGACAACATACATGACATTTTGATTTTTTTAGGCAATAATTTAGACAAGCGGCTAATTTTTTATGCAAAAGAAATGATGGACCAATTGCAATAAAGTATGTTGGGGACACCTTGATTTGGACGCACGGAAAGCTGCCCTTTTTGTCTAGTCGGTGAAAAAAACATAAATATGAATTGGTTGCGTATGAACACAGAAATTTCTTTTGAAGTTTCACAAGTCACCATCTCGACATAAAAAAAATGTCTCGATGACATCCAATGTACCTTCTCATGTTCCTACAAATATGTTGTGAACTTCCAAATATGGTTAAAATCACCGAAGAGATTTACAACATGTTTGTGTGAACGTTATCTCGCGTAAATATCATGTGTTTTTTTTTAGTTTGATTTTAACCATATGCAGAGTTTTGCTACAAATTTGTACGATCATGAAAAAAATCACATAAATGTGGTGTGAATCTCCATAGGGATTTTAAACATAGTTGGTGGTTCACAACATATTTGTGCAAACATGAAGATGTTTGCATAAATATATTGATTTCTTCATTGATTTTGATAATATTTGGAAGTTCATAACATATTTGTGTTAATGCAAGGACATTCATGCAATTCAGTATATTGCGAATCTCTTCATTGATTTTAACTACATAAAGAAGTTTGCTACATATTTGTGTAAATGTGAGAAAGTTTGCACAAATATATTGTGAATCTATTAAGTGATTTTAACTACATTCAGAGGTTTGCAATATATTTGTGTGAATGTCAACAGTTTCACCCAGATATGTTGCAAATGTTTATAGTAATTTTAATTACAGTTAGAGATTCGTAATATATTTGTACAAATGTGTGGACACTACAAGAAACTATGGAATTAGCGATGGAATTATTCCGTCGCTAAATAGCAACGAATTAACTAGAGAAACAAATCCGTCGCTAAAATGAATACTATTTACGAAAATAGAGACGACATAGGTTCCGTCGCTATTTTCGTATTTTATCGTAATTGTCGCGCCATTCAGCGACGGATTTGGCGACGAAATATATTCCGTCGCTATTTTCGTATTTTTGATTTACGATGGAATAATTCCGTTGCTAAATGTCGCGTAAATCCCTAATCCCAACCCTCTTTTTCTTTTCCTGTTTCGCTGCCTCTTCCACTGCTCCCGCCCTCTCCCTCCCACTGCCCGTTGGCCTCTCTCCGGCCCCCACCATCCACTGCTCGCCGGCCGCCACTCTCCGTCAGCCTCCCACCTCCGCTCGGTGACACGCAGGTAAACCTTTCCGTCGGCAGGCGGGGCGACCCCCTTGCATTTCCATCGGCAGGGGGTCGACCCCCCTGCATTTCCGTCGACAGGGGGTCGACCCCTCTGCGTTTTCGGCAGGGGTCGACCCCCTGCGTTTACGGCTGGGGGTCGACCCCCTGCGTTTTCGGCAGGGGGTCGACCCCCTGCATTTTCGGCAGGGGGTCGCCCCCCTACGTTTCCGGCAGCAGGGGGTCGACCCCCTACGTTTCCGGCAGCAGGGGGTCGACCCCCCTGCGTTTTCGGCAGCAGGGGGTCAACCCCCCTGCGTTTCTGGCAGGGGGGTCGACCCCCTGCATTTCCGGCAGGAGGGGGGTCAACCCCTCTGCATTTCCGGCAGGGGGTCGACCGGAAATGCTGGGGGGTCGACCCCCTGCGTTTCCGGCAGCAGGGCGCAGGGGGTCGCCCCCCCTGTGTTTCCGGCAGGCAGGGAGTCGACCCCCCTGCGTTTTCGGCAGGCAGTGGGTCGACCCCCCTGCATTTCTTGCAAGGGGTTGACCCCCTGCATTTTCGGCAGGGGGTCGCCCCCTGCGTTTCTGGCAGGCAGGGGGTCGCCCCCTGCCAGTCCCCCTGCATTTTCGGCAGGGGGTCGCCCTCTACATTTCTGGCAGGCAGGGGGTCGCCCCCCCTACGTTTCCAGCAAGCATGGGGTCGCCCCCCTGCATTCTGTGAAACTGCGAATGACTCATTAAATCAGTTATGGTTTGTTTGATGGTTCCTGCTACTCGGATAACTCTAGTAAAGCTAGAGTTAATACGTGCACCAAAGCTCGGCTTCTGGAAGGGCCGTATTTTTTAGATAAAATGCCTATGCAAGATTTTTTCATTTGCCTCGGTTTTTTTTTCCAGCAGGTGGTGACTTCATTTTAACACAGTGTTTTTTGCAAATTTTTCAACGAAACTCGCTTGTGCTTCGCCACCCGTGGTAAGTAAGTGACAAAAACAATGCAAATCGGGTAAATACTCGTGGTGAGTAAGTGATGCAAGCGCATCACATGTTATTTAATTTATTGAATATAACACTTTATTGTTCACACACTCACTTAGTTGTTGATATCTAGGACTGCTTTGTTGGAGTTCGGAGATCATGCTGAGCATGATTTTAATGTATGAGAATAGAAGTGTTCATATTTTTGGAGTACAGATTCCATGCTAGGCATGGTAGTAGTTTGCGGGATATTGAAGTGTGTTTACTGCAGGTACATGTTTGATATTTGTTTGATATAAATGATTTCGATGTATTGCAATGTTTGATGTGATTGTATCCATGCTTGCATGTAGTTACTTTCAATTTGATTATGGCTTCCATGTGAAATTGTATAATGAAAGCATGCTTCAAATGAATGTATTGTGTCATGAATAATTTGCACATGAAAATATTAAGTTATCAATGCATGCATCATAATTCTTGTGATTGTATGACATTATATATTGCATGATAAATTTGATATTTTCTTCATCATAGCATTCTGATGGTTCTCTTTTAACTGGTTAGGATACTATTTGTAACATCATACGACAAAATGGCTGCAAACCGTGAATGGATGTACCATAGGATAGTGGATAATGAGTTATCGCATGAATATATGGATGGTGTTGAAAGTTTTATTGAATTTGCAATGGCAAGTGTCAGTACAGTGGATCACACAGGTCAGATTAGGTGTTCCTGCAAGATTTGTAAGAATAATCGATTTGTAGAACCTCATGGCGTTAGACATCACCTATACAGGAAGGGTTTTGTGAGTGATTATCAGAATTGGACGTTTTATGGAGAAGAATTTATAAACAATTTTGATGCACGGGTGAATATGGTGCACGATAATCCATATATGAATTTGATATTTGATGCTGCAGGAACAGAACTGGGTTCTGCTATGAGTCCTAGTGATGTAAGAACTGCAGTAGATGAAGAATCACCAAACGATGCAGCTAATAGATTTTATGATTTACTTAGAGATGCTGATGAGCCACTTTGGAACGGTTACGAGAGTCACACTATCTTGTCTACAGTTCTTCAACTAATGAATTTGAAGTCCGAGTATAATTTGAGTCAATCATGTTTTGACCGTTTGTGCATGATTATGAAGAATATGTTGCCCAAAGATGATAAATTGCCACAAAATTTCTATCGTGCGAAAGTTATGGTCAACGCTCTAGGTATGGGGTACAAAAAGATTGATGCTTGTCCAAATCACTGCATGTTGTATTTCAAGGATCAGGAAAAGAACATATCATGCCTGTCATGTGGGCATCTTCGGTTCAAGTCAAAGACAAGAGGCAATGGTAGCACGAGATCAAACGAAGTTTCATATAAGTCGCTCTGCTATTTTCCTATCACTCCTAGATTGCAACAATTGTATATGTCTTCAAGGACAGCTAAACACATGAGATGGCATGCAAATAAAGTTTGACACGATGAATAAAAGATCACGCATCCTGTTGGCGCTGAAGCTTGGAAGCACTTTGATCGTACTCATCAGAACTTCGCAATGGAAGTGAGAAATGTTAGACTCAGTCTATGTACAGATGGATTTAATCCATTTGGGGGTAGATCAACTCCATACTCATGCTGGCCAGTATTTATAACTCCATACAACCTTCCACCAAGCTTGTGTATGAAGCGTTCAAATCTTTTCTTGTCTCTGTTGATCCCTGGTCCGATCTCACCTGGCTAAAATCTTGATGTATATTTAAGGCCATTGATTGATGAACTAAAAGTACTGTGGGATGACGGTGTTACCACGTATGATGCCCACAAAAAATAAAGTTTCAATATAAAGGTCGTTGTTCTATGGACAATCAGTGACTTCCCTGCATATGGTATGTTAGCTGTTGGAGCACAGATGGGAGGTTGGCATGTCCGTACTGCATGGAGGATACCAAAGCTTTTAGATTGATGCATGGAAGGAAGCCTTGCTGGTTTGAGTGCCATCGTCGATTTCTACCCATCGACCATCCGTTCCGACGACAAAGGAATGCGTTTAGAGCAGGCACAACTGAAATGAAAGGTTCATCCACAAGATTGTCTGGCATAGAGATTCTAAGAAGATTGTGATACTTTCCAGATGTATTAACAGATGCCCGCAGTCCTACACCCTTCCGTGAATTTGGGAAGGATCGCAATTGGACAAAGAAATCTATTTTTTGGGAACTACCATATTGTTCGACCCTATTGATACGATATCATTTGGATGTGATGCATGTGAAGAAAAATGTGTTTGATAATGTGTTGAATACAGTAATGAATGTTAAAGAGAAAACGAAGGATAATCCGAAGGCCCGTATGAATTTAAAAGTAATATATAAAAGACCAGAATTGGAACTCAAAGAGTATAATGGCAAAGTACTGAAACCAAAGGCAAAGTACGTGCTTGAACTTGATCAAATAAAGCATGTATGTCAATGGTTGAAACAATTGAGATTTTCAGATGGATATGTCTCTAACATTGCTCGGGCTATGAAGATTGACGATGGACAGTTATATGGGTTGAAGAGCCAAGATTGTCATATCTTTATGCAACGATTGATACCCCTAGCATTCTATGATATGTTAGACAAACCTATATGGGGGGTATTGTCTGAGTTGAGCGAATTTTTTAGAACATTGTGCGCATCGGAAGTCGTAGTATCTGATGTAAAGAATCTTGAGGACTCTGTCATCACCACTGTTTGTCTGTTAGAAAAGATTTTTTCGCCAGCATTTTTCGATGTTATGGAACATTTGATCATACATTTGCCTTATGAACTAAGGGTTGGTGGCCCTGTGCAATATCGATGGATGTACCCATTTGAAAGGTATATGTTTTCTTATATTTGTCTCTTCAATGACAGATATTTCAAATCTGAAATATATATTTTTGACAGATACATGTTTGACCTAAAAAAAAAAGGTTCGTAATAAAGTAAGAGTAGAAGGCTCTATTTGTGAGGCGTACACTTTAGAAGAGATTTCAAATTTTTCATCTATGTACTTTGAACCTCAAATTCCAACATGTTATACATGCCCGCCTCGTAACGATGATGGAGAACAAGTAACTGTAGCTCACAAGCTGTCGATATTTCAACCACTTGGGCATGCATTTGGTAGTTGCCGATCAAGGCTCTTGCCAGATCGAGAGCAAGATGCAGCACACATCTATATTCTTTTTAATTGTTTAGCGATCGACCTATACATTGAGTAAGTATATGTAAACGCAACACAATTATAAATCCTTTTATGTTCTATACGTGCATACATGGTTCGGTAATATAAGTATTTGTGGTTTGCAGACGATTTGATCTGGAGTTGCGAAGAGAAGTTTCACATCTCACTGATGCAGAAGTACAAAAAGAACGTAAAACTAAGTTTGTGAAGTGGTTGAAACAGTTGGTAAGGACGCTAACATAAATTGTGTACTTGTAAACAACACTAAGTTACTTAATTGGTCGTGATCACAATCATTGTTTATGTTTGTGCGTAGGTCTGCCATGGTGATGTTAAAGATCAAGGAATATGTGATTTACAAAATGGTCCGACCAAAGTTGTGCAATATTACAACGGGTACATCGTAAATGGTTATTGATTCCATACAAAAGATTACGGTATAAACAAATCAATGATGAATAGTAGCGTGTGTGTCAAGGGTAGCAGTTACGGTGACAATGAACATGATTACTACAGTGTTATAGAGGAAATAATGGAGTTGACTTACTTAGGCATAAATAATATGGTAATTTTATTCAAGTGTCATTGGTTTGATCCAACTGCAACAAGACTTGACAAATCCTCAGGCATTGTGGAGGTGAATCATAAATCAAGGTTTGCAGCATATGAACCATTCATATTAGCCTCGCAAGCTCAACAAGTTTATTATACTTCATATCCGAGTACAAAAAAGTCAGATAGAAATGAATGGTGGGCAGTTTGCAAGGTGAAGTCCAAACTATACCCTGAGTATGATAAGTTACAAGAATACAAGTTAGCTGAAGACAGTGATTACTATCAATCAGATAATATCTATGACTTCTCTTATGGTCACGATGTTGCGCATGATATGCATGTCATATCTCCATTGGCCGATGAAACATTCATAGAAGAATGTGATCCAAATGATATACCAAGTGGATGGGCAAACAATAAAGAAGAAGAAGATGAAGATGAAGAAGAAGAAGAAGAAGAATATGAAAGTCAAACAAGTGATGAGGAAGAATTCTCAAGCTAGTGAGCAAAATCTTGTAATACAAACCTCTATTTGAATGTATTGCAATACTTGTTGTGAATGATTTGAATTATTTGAATGTATTCTAATACTTGATGCGAATGATTTGAATGTATTGCAATACTTGTTGTGAATGATTTGAATGATTTGAATGTATTATAAAACTTGATGCGAATTATTTGAATGTATTGCAATACTTGATGTGAATGATTTGAATTATTTGAATGTATTGTAATACTTGATGCGAATCATTTGAATGTATTGCAATACTTGATGCGAATGATTTAAATGTATTGTAATACTTGATGCGAATGATTTGAATGTATTGCAATACTTGATGTGAATGATTTGAATTATTTGAATGTATTGTAATACTTGATGCAAATCATTTGAATGTATTGCAATACTTGATGCGAATGATTTGAATGTATTGTAATACTTGATGCGAATGATTTGAATTATTTTAATATATTATAATACTTGATGCGAATTCTTTGAATGTATTGTATGTCATTTTTTATTTGTTAGAATATAGTTCGTGGAGCTTACAGTGGTCGTTCATCCAGTAGTAGTGAGGCCCAGCCTTCATCTTCACGGGCTCCTATGATAGGTATATCATTTAACTAATTAGATGCTTGATTAGTTGAAATGCGCATTCTGAGAATTTCTAACGTATTTTTTTACAGATGATGTTTCGCCTGTACATGACCCATCTACACCAGTTGATCATACAAGTCAGGAGCCAACACAAGATACAGGGTCTTCTCAGTCTGGCACAAGAAGACTCATTCGAATAGTGTATATCGATAATCGACCATAAGTATTTCGTTTTCACTTATTGCATATCTTATAAATATTTTATATTGATATTTACTGTGTACCATTTCATGTGCAACACGAGGTTTGAGCCACAAGAAGTAGTACACGAGATTAGGAATTCACTTCTTCAACATCTACTAAGACCGGTCGCTCAATGGAAAGAGTATTCAAAAGAGGTGATAGACAGATTGTGGTCCTCATTCACGGTATACACTTGTTTGTCATAGTTAATGTGTTTCATATTTAATTTTTTTTTATAGTCATGTCTACTAACTTTTTGAAAATATATATAGGCTTTGAATTGCTTCGCGACTACGGTGGATGAACATGATGCAAGGAAGGTGTGGCAGAAGGTGGCTGCCAATCGATTTGCAGACATGCTGCACAATATGAAGACAGCATCAAAAAAAGCATCTGGCGGAATAGATGATCCACTACAGTGGAAGGGCCATGGCCCTATTACTATCAGGAGAGATTATTGGGAGGGAATGTGCGACAAGTGGGCGGGGGATGCATTTCGAAATCGCTCTGCGAAGGCTGCACAAAATCGAGCGAAAATGCCCGAAGCCTATTTACACACAGGTGGATCTAAGACTTTTGGGAGCCACCTGAAGAAAATGGTAACTCATCAATATATAATATCAATTTTATAATTATTGTTGCAAACCTGTTAACTAAATCTTTTATCATTTAACTTCGCAAGAAGCAGAAAAAGGAGGCATTGTACCATATAAGGATGTGTTTGTTGAAACACATAAACGAAAGACCACAGGAGACTTCGTATTAGAGAAGGCGAGAACGACAACGATATGTATTTATTCTATTAATAATCATTGAAATATACAAGTTACCATTTTCTTTGTAATTCTTAATTATTAATGCATACTGTAAACATTATTTTGTAGGAGGCATATGAGCAACAGATGGTAGAGCGATATGACGATGACTCTACTCAGCATCCATCATTTGATCCTGTAGCATGGGTGACTGCAGCAGGTGAACCCAAAAAGGGTTATGTGTTCGGGTTTGGGAGTAATATGAACACCTCATCTGTCATTGCTTTCTCTAGTCACGACTCACAGACTTCAAGCAATCGACATAAGCTCCAAGCAGCATCCTATTTTTTTCGGTGATGATGTACGCCAGATCGTTAAGGACACAATGCGTGACTACTTCCATGAAACTATCACCGACGTTCTCCGATCTGAGTTCAACAATTTTTTGCTGAACAGGGGAACTTCGATTGCAGGTGCCTCTCAGGTATGAAAGTTTCATGCAATATATTGCATGTCGTTAGATTTCATGTAACTTTGATTGCCTTAACTTATGTGCATTGGATATAATTTATTTCAGTATATTTTTTTTATCAGTACTGACCTTTTATATAATATTTCAGTATAATATTTTTACTGCCTTAGAACACATATGAGCATGATAGAATCACATATACAGCTTTTTGCCTGCCTTAGAGCACATATGAGCATGATAGAATCACATATAGAGTTTTTCTGACTGCCTTAGAACACATATGAGCATGATATAATCACATATAGAGTTTTTTTACTGCCTTAGAACACATATCATTCATAATAGAATCACATATAGAGTTTCTTGCCTGCCTTAGAGCACATATCATTCATGATAGAATCACATATAGAGTTTTTTGCCTGCCTTAGAGCACATATGAGCATGATAGAATCACATATACATTTTTTTTGACTGCCTTAGAACACATATGAGCATGCTATAATCACATATTCAGTTTTTTGACTGCCTTAGAACACATATGAGCATGATAGAATCACATATAGAGTTTTTCTGACTGGCTTAGAACACATATGAGCATGATAGAATCACATATAGAGTTTTTCTGACTGCCTTAGAACACATATGAGCATGATAGAATCACATATAAAGTTTTTTGCCTGCCTTAGAGCACATATGAGCATGGTAGAATCACATATAGAGTTTTTCTGACTGCCTTAGAACACATATTAGCATGATAGAATCACATATAAAGTTTTTTGCCTGCTTTAGAGCATATATGAGCATGATAGAATCACATATAGAGTTTTTTTTACTGCTTTAGAACACATATGAGCATTCTATAATCACATATTCAGTTACAAACAGAACTAACAATGTGGTGAAGAATGCCATTGAATATACAGATGTAACGCGTTACCTAAGTGGTGGATGATGTTAATTGTCATCTTATCCTTATATTCCTGAAAATAGTGATTGCATTTATTGAAGCCTGATCAAGTAAAATAAATATAATATTGTTGAAAGCAATATTGATATTTAAAGAAAATCATGATATATTCGGTAACCATTTTGAGTGCTTTGTTTTTATATAAATTATAAAAAATAAAAGGAAATATTTTTTTGTTACTAAATAAGGGCTTCTATTTACAACAAAGGTGATGATTTGACATGTAGGAAGACACAAGGACATCAAAACTTAATTAGTATTACAAACGGATCGCATAATGGTGAATCATGTCACATCCTAATGTGAATCTCAAATTCAAACCGTTGATCTGATCCGAATCCAACGAGGTAGGGTTGAATTCAGATTAAAAAAATATGTGGTACTACTCGATCAGGCAAATAAATGTTAAAAACAAGCTTTTTACATGTAGGATTGCATTTTGATCGAAATCCAACATTGATCAGAACCCCATCTGGATCGAAAAACAATGTAATTTGACATAAGTGAAAGTGATTCAAATGCACATTCAGATCTTACTTTAAGGATCCAAGTCTACATTAGCATGTTGATATTCAGCTCTATCCAAATGCACGTTACCTTGTGTTGTGACATTGCGAGTTTGAATCCAAATGGTTCAATCTTAAAATGGTGGATGTATGTATGTTGAGATAGAGGATAAGGATGAGCCTTAGGCCTATCCGGACATTCAGATAAAAAGAGAGAAAGACCGGAGGACAGACCAAAAGAGAAATGGTTGAAGTGATTAGATGGCAAAATGTTTTTTCTGTCCAGTGATCAACAGAAAAAAGTTTTTGTTGTGAAAAAAATTTGATAAAATTAGTGAATTTGGTTGTTTTGGACATTTTCGAAGGTTTTTTTTTAGAATTATATGGGTTTTACCTATCGTGGGATTTTTTAAGTTAGTGTGTGAAAAGGTATATCGGACTCGGATCAGATATCGGACCATATCCAATCCATTTGAAGCCCTAATACGAATCCATCTTTTCATGTAAGTTAGGGTCTTTGATTGCCGATGGAAAGTGAGAAAGGCAATCGCAACCATCCACCACCCTTTGGTATTAATGCTGATGGAAAGTGAGGGGACAGCTCTAGCTGTATCAGTCATTGCTCTCAACTGCTCAACTGTACTGGTTTTTTTACTCAGTACGGCTGACTCATCGATAATATCTACAAATGGTATTCTCTTGTCTCGGATGAAAAATACAACATTATCAGCATAAAACAGAGCATGATCACTGCGAGCTTAGGGTCCGACACACATTGCTTTTAAAAAACAGAGCATGATCAAGAGGTACAGAGTGAGAGAGGTAGGAGGAAATCAGGGAAGAGGACGAGTTTGAGCGATGGCTCAATTTCCCGTGGAGTACCTGCTCAATAAGTTGGAAGCCTTGGTGGAGGGCGAAGTGAAATTGCTGAAAGGAGTTGAACATGAAGTGGACAAATTGAAGATGGAATTGAGAAGCATGAAAGCCTTCTTAAAGGACGCTGATAGAAGAAAGGATGATGATCATACTATAAAGGAGTGGGTCGAACAAGTGAGGGATGTTGCATATGATATCGAGGATGCCCTTGATGAGTTTCTGCTTCGATTTGGAGGACAACAATCAAGTGGATTTAGGGCTTCCTTGAAAAAGGTTTGTTCCTCACCGTCGCGTTGGATAACCCGTCATCAACTTGCAAAAAAAATGCAATCCATCAAGACCAGAGTGGTGAGCCTCAATGAAAGACGAAATAAATATTCTTTCAAGGAATTGCAAGAAGGAATTGCTTTTGGAGGACCCCAACATCGCCGAGAAGCGCCTCTTGATGAACAACCAGATTTGGTGGGATTCGATCAAGATATCAGAGAAGTAATAGGGTGGTTGAAAGGTGGGAACCCACAACTTACATCAATTTCTCTGGTCGGGATGGGAGGTTCAGGAAAGACTACGCTAGCAAGGAAAGTCTTTAATGACAAAGCAGTAAAGAGACACTTTGAGTGTTATGCTTGGGTTTCTGTCTCCCAATCCTTCAATGTTGAAAATATTCTAGTATCCTGCATAAGAGATTTTTACAAGTCAAGGAGGGATAATTGTCCAGATGGCATAGAGAAGATGGACATTTCAAGTCTCAAGCAAACGCTCCATTCTTACCTTCAACATAAAAGGTACGTTCTTGTGTTAGATGATGTGTGGAGTCAAAATGTTTTAGAAAATATCCAAATTGCATTACCAAAGACTCTGCGTGGAAGTAGAATCATGATCACAACTCGCAAAAATGATGTTATTCACCCAATAGAAGATGGAGTTGGTTTGAAGGGCCTTGTCCACAGCCTAAAACCCTTACCTAATAAAGCAGCAATGAGCCTATTTTGTAAGAGGGCATTCAGAGATGAGCCTCAAAACATTTGTCCGTCGAATCTTAAAAAAGTATGCAATGATTTGGTAAAAAGATGCGACGGTTTACCTCTTGCCATTGTAGTCTTAGGAGGTATTATGTGGCGCAAAAGGAAATATGAAGATGATTGGAGAATTGTTCATGATAGCCTTAGTTCAAACTTCAATGATGTGAATCATCCTTTGGGAAGTAGAGTGGGGTCAATCCTTTCTTTGAGTTTTGAGGAGTTACCCTTGTGCCTTAAATCTTGTTATTTGTATTGTGGCGTCTTTCCAGAGGATTATTTAATTAAAACAAATAAGCTGGTCAGACTATGGGTGGCTGAGGGGCTCGTAGAAAACAAAGAGGGTATAACATTAGAGGAGGTAGGGAATGAGTACCTTGACGAGCTTATACAAAGGAGCTTACTCCAAACTGTGAGATGGAAGGCAGGAGAACTTGGGGTAAAATCATGCCGAATTCATGACCTTTTGCGTGAATTAATTATATCTACATCAAAGAATCAGAACTTTTGCAGTGTTTTAACAAAAAAAAGTTCAAGGATCAATGAAAGAATTAGGCGTTTGTCACTCCACAATGACAGTCATGAAGGCATTTGGTTGAGCAATCAAAGTGCATCGCATCTTCGTTCCCTATTCTTGTTTGAGAAATTAGCTATCATGCCTTCTTCCTTCTTTACCATGATTTCCTCTTTTAGATTGATGAGGGTGTTGGATCTAGAAGGCATTCCCATTGAGCAACTGCCCGATGCTCTGGGTGATTTATTTCATTTGAGGTACCTGAACCTGCGTCGCACTAATATCAGGAGACTCCCAAGCTCCTTCGGGAAGCTCCACAACCTACAAACGTTAGATATCACAAAAACCCCAATTAAAACTCTACCGGAGGAAATATCAAACATGAAGAGCTTGCACTACTTAGGTGCTCTTCCGCCTTATAATTTTCCCTTTACCTTCAAGCAGTTGGTGGGATGTGAAATGCCAAGGGGAATATGCATGGTTACAGACCTTCAAAAACTCATGGGCATAAATGCTACTATAGAGATTGTTCAAAGGATCGGTAACTTGACTAAACTGAAAAGACTTTCGATATATATGGTGAGAAGGGAACATGAAAGTCACCTTTGTGCCTCCATTGCAAAGATGAAAGACCTGCTTAGACTCAGTGTAGCTGGTATTGGGGTTGAAGAGCCTCTCCAACTGAAATTGGACCCACCAACACGTCTTGAAGTTATCGTAATAAGTGCACGTCTGAATGAGTTTCCATGTTGGATCCGCTCTCTCAAAAACCTCGCTATCTTGAAACTGGCCTTTTCCGGATTAAGCCAAGATCCATTTCCTTCCCTCCAATCGTTGCGAAATTTGGTGAAACTTTACCTCTATGAGGCTTACGATGGGAAAGAATTATGGTGCAGCGGATCAGGAGGTTTTCCCAAGTTAAAGGAGCTCCATCTTTCAAGACTTGCAAGATTAGAAAATGTGTGGGTGGAAGAGACAGCGATGCCCAAACTTCAAATGCTAGCCATCATTGGGTGCAAGGAGATGAAGAGGGTGCCTCGTGGAATTCAACACATCAACACCATCCGACAACTTTTTTTGGCAAATATGCCGAAGGAGCTGATAGATAGCATACAAAGGCATGGAGGGAAAGATCACTCCATGGTCAAACACATCCCTCAAATCTTCGTGGGTGGCCAACGTGAAGATGGGACGTGGTACGGCGAGTATCTCTAGTGACGTAGGATCGTAACAGCGAACGATCCCTAGCAACCGTGAGGAAGCATGATCAGGTGAATTCACATATTTCAGAAAATTTTATTCACATGTGCGCTTTTTCTATTTCACTTCTTTTCCAACTTTTGCCTTTGCTTCATTTAACAATCTTACATGTTTGATTGCTTAAATATTCTTTGCGTTAGCCTACTTTAAGTCCTTTTAAAGTTGAAGAGCCAGGGTCTTGAGCTTCATTCTCTTTTATTATTTTATAATTTTATATATGCTTTACTGTCTTCATGTTATGTTCTATAAGTCAATGAAGAATGTTTTGCTTTGGCATTTTATGGTACTCTTGAGGATTTAAGGTACTGATATTTTGTGGATTTATACTGCCATAAAAACCCAAATTGTGGTTTGATATTCTCCAAGGCATTGAAAAGTTTGATGTATATTATCGTTGAAATAAATGCAGTCCTTGTGTTCTTTCAGTAATTCACAAGCTGTTGAAATTTGTTTTCTTTTTGGGTTAATAAGTTTAGATCCAGTTGGAAACTTGGTCTGAAATAATATATGCACATGTATGAAATGAAGTGGGTGCCTTTTGCAGGTTGATCCAAATAATATATGCACATATAAGAGAAATCATACCCAGACACGTTAAGAACTACATGAACCAGACCCGGCCCATACCGATTGAAAAATCGCAGGTCTTAGGGTCCGGCCCAAGTCTAATATAAAAGATCACAAAATATACCCCAGACCATGTATTAATCAGACGTTCGGGTATCGAGTCTTCTTATTTATCACCATATTCAGACCCTATAGGGTTTGGTATGGATCGGGTCCTTGTAAATCCGACCCGTTGACACCCCTATAACAACTGGGAGGGTTTTACAGGAAATTATATTTGATACCATTTGCATCGTAACTTTATCACAGTTTTATTTTTATGGGTCCTCATGTCCCTTTCATGGTACAATGACGTCTATATATCATGATCGTCATGGATAAGCTTCAAGTTTTTTTTTGTTTTTATATAGGAAAGCTGGGCAGACCCCTACCGGATATCTCTTAAGCCATATGTGTCAGAGGGATTCGAACTTGGGCCTTCTGCTTCGCACAGGACTTACCGGATATCTCTTAAGCTTTGGTTGGAGTCACCAACACCCAATGACAGACTCTCTCTCCCTCTCTCTCGAGTGAGACTGAGGATGGCCTCTTTGATTGCTTCTAAGTCAGTGAGTTTCCCTCTTTTTTTTTCTTGAATTTCACTTTTTTTTCTGTCCATTTGTTTGTTATTTGAGCGCATTAATAAATACTCATTTCTTTCTTTTTCATTTTTTTTATGTGTACTTTTTGGAGTCATTATGTTTCCCTGTTCTTCCTTGTCTGTTTGATTCTTTTTTGGGCATGTTGGTTTTTTTATTCAAGGAGCGTTTACATGTCACGGAATTGGGGGTGCCCCCCATCAGTGGATTCTTCTGCCGCAGAAATGGAATCCAACCCTCACGGAAACAGTTTCTGCGAAAATAAAATCGTTTAGCGTGTAAAATGACCCACCCGGTGGATTGCACTGTTTCTTTTGTCACTATAGGCCTCAAGTTAACGCACGGCCGTCGATGTGTTTCTGCAGAAACAGCCCACTTTCTGTAACACATAAACGCGCCCTTAGTGCTACAGTTTTTGGTTGGGCAAATACCTGTTATTTTGTCCATCAGAAAGAGAGAAAAAAATGTTGTGTTATTCCGCTATTGGATTATGCCATCTCCATCCTTTTTATTCTCTACAAATTTATGGGGGTTATTGTTTCTTTAACAGATTGGCTTGAGATGAGTGATCAGATAAAGTTGCTCATAGATCTGTCCAGTTTTTCGACGGTTAATTTAATGGATTTTTTCTTCTTCTTTTCCTCTGAGGAAATCCAAAATACAAAGGAGGTTTATGTCCAAAGGTAAAAATCTCAGCTATAGTTATTTTGAAATGCACCAGTTGTGTTCGACATGGTGGCCGTAAGAAGAAGGAATCGCCTAATGTTTTCTAAAAGGCACGCTCTAGTGATCAAGCCGGTTACTTTATTACAAAGTGCTTAGGCCACACAAACCACAAAAAATTGCTGTTCCCAGCAATTTTCTATCTAAAACACAGAAAATCACTGTGTGCAATGGAGAAAGTTACACAAAAAAATTACTGGATTACTGAGTATTTTGTAAACCGGGCCAGACTACTGGATTTGCTCTTCATTTCTAGCAAGATTACTCAAAAGAATTGGTACTATAAACCTGGTCAATTGTAATTGTCCCTATTGTTACAAGCGTGCAACTCACAAAGAGATAAATAAAAAGATTGAATCCATTGTGGGTGTCAAACATTTGAAGGCAGAGGCGTAGCTAGGGGGGGGGGCTAGCCCAGTCCTGCCTCCCGAAACAGTTAATTTTTTTTTAAAAGCCCAGTCCTAGCCCAGCCCTGATTCCATATGAAATAGATTTTTATCCATTTTTTAGCCCAACCCTGACTGCAACAAATAGTTTGATTTGTCCATATGAAATAGATTTTTATTAATAATTGTAGCCATTTTTTATTTTATCTCAAAAAAAAAAATTTTGGGGGGCGCTGCCCCCGAACCCCCGACTATCACACAAACTTTTTTTTTTCTACACCCCTGTTTGCCCCCCCCCCCCCCCGCATGAATCCTAGCTATGCCCCTGTTTGAAGGAATAGGAAAAATTACATACAAGAGATCTAGGAGCAAATCAAACATCATTTTGGCCTGATTCAAAATGAATGAAGAAATGGCATTTTGAGGATGAGGAATAAAGCATGGATAAGTTCAATTAAACCTTTAATAAATCCAAACGAACGTACTTGGCCCCCCAATTTTTACAGTGAAATGGAGTTTTGCTTAAGATCAAATGTTGTTGTTTTTTGATAGGCGAGCTGAGGTTAGGTAGACCCCCACCAGTCATTATTCAACGTACCAATGGGGTTTTTAACCAGCAATGTCCCAGACGTGCACTGACAACACCTACCAACCACACTGAGCCACCATTGTTTCTTAAGATCAAATGTTGCTGATGACAATCTTGTGCTTCTATAAATGATATGTATGCAAGGACTGAAGGGCAGATATCTGATTCTTATGGAATGCTATTTGGTTATAGATTTACAAGAACGGGCTCACAGGGGCTCTGCTCATTTGGTAAAAGCGACTTGTGAATATCAGGTTGATGAGATCTCACAAGTTCAAAACCCATGGGTGACGTCGCCAAAATTGAGTGTACTCCCTAGTGGGGGCACAGGGGACCTCATGGTTTTTATCAATGAGAGTTCTGTTGGTGTATTTGTCCAATCAAACACAAATGCATACTTTTAGACGCCATAGTGTACGAGTGTGGGTGCTCAATGTTCTCTTCAGCTGGTCAATGCCCACGATGAGCCTAGGCCTTAGGTCAACGGTGAGGAGAACCCTGAACCATGTATACTGAATATAGAGTATTTGGGTAGGCCAATGGTGAGTCTCTCATCATTCTCACACAACCTAACCTCTTTATATAATTGGGAGAATATGCAATTACATGAATGTGGTCTCTCTACATTCACGTAACTCCCACCCACTAACTGGCTCACTAATGGTGTCAAAGCGGGTCACTTAATGGGTTGGACCCACTAACCGTTATGTCTAACATTCTTTCACTTGATCCATTGACATCAAAAGTGCACAAAATTAAGGTTTATATCGTCATCTCGATTTAATTCTTCGTGTGGGTTCACATGCTACTCTTTATTACAAGAATGAATCATATGAGTCATGGTGATGAACACTCCTTTATGAAATATCATATTTTTATGTAGTATGCTAAAATTCACCTTCAATGCTAGCTTTATGAATAGGTTGGTCTCTTACCTATTTTATTGGTCATTTAATATTGTTATTCTGCTATTCTCTCTAACCATATGAGAGATCTTATACGCAAAATCAGCAATACAATTCATATTCACAAATGTGATCACATAATGTATTGTCATACGTAAGAATGAATAAAAAAGACCCATCCTCTTTACATGTTGGGAATACAATCCCGGTGCTAGCCCTTTAGTAATCTTTTTCTTCATCCCAATTGTATCAATACAAACCAGATGATTCTCAATCATTTCTTTAACAATAAAGTATTTTAATTTCATGTGTTGACATGCTCTTGTTGTTATTTGAAAAGAACTCTTGCTGTTATTTGAAAAGAACACGATTGCTTCATTATTACAAAAGATCTTTAGTGGTCTCTCAATAAAATCCACTATACCAAGACCATAATGAAGTTCTTTATCCAAATGGCCTAAGACGATGTCTCGTATAAAGCAATAAATTATGCCTCCATGGTATGAATTGCAGTAGTGAACTATTTTACACTTCTCTATGAGAAAAATACTTACACTAGTGGATTTTTTACTGACTAAACATCATCTTAAGTCCGCATTAGAGTATCCAATGACCTCTAGGTGGTCAACTTTTTTGTAGGTCAACATGTAATCCTTCGTTCCTTGTAAATTGTGCATGACCTTCTTCGTTGCTTTTTATTGTGCAATGTCAAGATTTGACTGATATCTATAAAGCATTCTCACAACAAATGCTATATCAGGTCGAGTGCAGATCTTCGCATAATGCAAACTCCCAACCACCGAAGAATATGTGGAAGTTGTCATCTAAGCCTTTGCAATACCATCCCAAGGACAGTCTTTTAAGCTCAATTTATCCTCTTTCACTATGGATGTCGAACCAGGAGAACAATTCTACATCTCATATCTTTTAAGAACATTAAGGATATAGGATTTCTGAGATAGACTAAGGACACTCTTAGTTCTATAATGACGGATCTTGATTTCAAGGACATATGTGGTTTCACCTATGTCCATCATATCAAAAGGAGAAGAAAAAAAAATGGTTTCATGTAATAGACTCAAACATTAGTTGCAAGAAGAACATGGTCAACATATAAAACCAAAATTATAGACTTATTCTGACTAATCTTTATGTAAATGCATTGATCAACTATGTTTTCAGTTAATCTAAAGTTCATTATTACCTGATTGGACTTTTTATACCACTAGCGGAAAACCTGTTGCAAACTAAATTATTCGAGTCATCTATACTGAAATCAGAAGATTGTTGCATATATACCTCTTCATTCAGATCCCTATTCAGAAAGACAGTTTTTGCATTCATCTGATGTAGCTCTAAATCAAAATGATCTTTATCTATGTGAAACCTTTTGCAATAAGCTTAGCCTTGTATCTCTCCACATAACCTTTAGAGTCTATTTTGGTCCTATAGACACATTTACAACCAATAGATCTGACTCCATGGTGTGTGTTTTGAAAAATACTTTTTAAAACAATATTTTTAATTAAAATCAAGTGAAAGCTAGCCACCAAAAATATAAAAGTCGGCTCGCACGAGTAGTGGAGTCTAGGTCGATCTCAGGGAATGAGATATACTTCATATTCAAGTACACAATCTAACGACACTTTATTGCAAAAAAAAATTTAATTAATTGAATTAATACGGGAGAGAGTGCAGCCCTTTGCAGAGGACTTTAAATAATAATTAGTGGCGTTATTACAAACCCAATTAATGAAATAAAATAAACTTAAGCTAAAAGAAAGAGAAAATGGTCTTCAATGCTTCGAGTCTTTAGGGCTCCTTTATTGATGTTTATTCATTTGATGAAACATTCCTTGCACTTCTGAGGATTCTTTGAGGGGCTTGAAGGGCCTTTTAAAGAGCCTTTTTAGGACTTTAGAGGGCTCTTTGAGAGCACAGAAATGGACCTCTCGCACATCTGATCGCTCATTTGCAAAAATAAAAAACACATGTGCAACACAAACGGACAAAACTACACTAAATCTAAACTTAAAATTAAGCAAAAACAAAAATCTAAACTAACTCTAACAAACCACTACACGACGAAATAGCATAACAAATTCCTAACCAACTAGCAAATTCAGCACTTAACTATGCTACTTAGAACATGTTATGAAACTAAAATAAAAACATCTAACTAAATAAAATATGAACTCATGAATTCAACTACTATACAGAATATCTACTAAAAAAAATCAACAATTAACATATAAAATAGCAAATGCTTAATAACTAATGAATTGAATGACTAGTGAAATAAAATAAACCTAGTATATGCTTAAACATTCAAGGCTTTAAACACTTAAAGAATTAAACGAATATAGACTAAGCACTATATACAATATAACCTGTTAATTGTCAACCAACAAAAAAGAACGTCAAACACTTGTGAATTAGTTAATTGTAAAAGAAAACTATTCAACTGCAAAGACGTAAGGTAAACGTATTTATCTAATTAATGTGCCTAATAAGCATATAAAGTCAATGCACATCATACGTTTAGCTGAACACACGTTGTATTTCAATAACGTCAATCACGCTGAACAGTGTGATTGACGCTGTTTGAGGTTTAGGCTGAAAATAAAACACAGTATTTGCACGCCTGCTGGAGCTGCAAACTTTATTCTCAGTTCAACTACTGTGTGGGTTCCAGCATCTTGGACGGTGCTATTTCAGACTCAAACGCGATAGATTGCTGTCAAACGACACGCTGGACAGCGTGTCCTTTAGTGGGCGTTAATCACTGGAGCAACGTCAGATACACACGGTTGTGATTGATGTTAACTATGAAAATAAATAAAAGAAGCAGCAACAACAACTAAAAAAGATTTAGTTATTTTTTTTTAATCAACTATCAAGAACGATCACACCAATATTAAACCAAACAGAAAACTAAATTGAAATATGCTACTACGATCCACATGAACAATTCTAAATATGCAAAGCATGAAACACATAAAAAAAATTTAGATTACAATGTATGCGATGAAGATAAAAAAAAAATGCATGTGATGATTCTAAAACTATCGAGAAGGGGGACAAGAGTGTGTGGTTCAGCAAAAAAAACATTTTTGCCTTCTTGAAAATTCTATTTATAATCCTTAATTGGGTTAAAATTCAAAATTTTGAAAAGTGATCGATAAATTTTTTTAATTTCCAAAACTGGTCTCTTCTTAAAAACATGTTTTTTAAAGGGATATTTTTTTTAAAAACTAATTGTAAATAATTAAATAAGCCCTAATCTAACTAACACTACAAGAAAAATGCATAATGGCGACGGATGCTATCCATCGCTATACATGTTTATGACGGACTAGCGACAAATATCATCCATCGCATAACCCTAGTCGCTAAATTTTGACGGAATTTATCTGTCTCCAATCCGTCGCTATGTTGCGACGGCTTAACGACGGATCATGTACGTCGTGAATTCATCGTTAAACGATGACCGATTTGGTTAAGCGACAGAATTTAATCTGTCGCTACCATTTATCGACGGATGAATATCCGCCGCTAATTGGCGACGACTTAAATTCCGCTGCAAACCGACGACGATTTCTTCGTCGCTAATTTGTACTAAAAATTTTAAATTTTTTTTTAAATATTTTGAAAATCAAGAAAAAATTCTCGTACAATTCATATATCTTACTTATAAAAAAATAGTACAAATAAAAAATACATACAAATTAAACAGAAATGCTAAGTTAAGCTGTAACACCCAATTTTTTATAGTAAAAAATTTGGATTTTTTTTTTTTAAATAGCAAAAGTGTGAAGACAAAAGTTGGGGTACCTTACAGGGTAAAACAGAGAAGTACTAAAAGCATACCATTCTTTAATTAAAGCATTAATGTCATTAATTACATCTCATAACAGAAATACAAATCTACTAATCAGAGTTCAAACATAAAATACTGAAATAAATGAGATCTCTTGGCCACATCCAGATCGACACCCCGATTCTCCGATTTAGTTGCTAACTGAAAAACATTTAAAGCAGAAAGGTCAGACTCCCCTGTCTGCGTAAGAAGCATTATATTTATATATGGTGCTCAGTGTTCTGTGTACAAATATGTGCAAACATCTAAAGTTATAACTAGTAGGTAATTTGCATTATTCTAAAAAAAATAAGCATGCTTTCTACTTTGCTATGAAAACAGAAAAAATACCAGATGTGTATTCATTCTTACACGCACTGTGTTTCTAACATTTATAATATCCACTGCAAGGAATTCAACATTTACTCAGAATTAATTTGGAGAAAAATGTAAACTTTTTATGTTTATCTTTCAATTATCCTATGGGTACGCACAGGCATTCAACATCGTATCGGACTGAGACCATACAGGGGTCTATTATTTAATAATCCGTATGACTAGCCGTACGGATATCCAAAGGGGACGGTCCGTGACCGAGAGAGTACTCTCCAGTGGCTAGAGCAAGAATTAGGATGCACCCTGTGACACTTCTGTAGAAGACTTGGATCTACCACCTAGGATGCAGTGGTAGTCCTGGCCCCCTAACTTTGTGGACTGGAGACCGGGTGAGACGCCTAACTCTCACGAAACTCGAATGTTCACGAAGCTTATACCAGCTACCCTCTCCAAGGTACACTACAAGAAAAACCCTTATTAGCGACAGATTTTTGCGACGGATTTTTTCCGTCTTAAATTAGCGACGGACTTAGCGAGAGAACATTATCCGTCGCCAATCTTTGAAATATTTTTGAAATTAGCGACGGTATAAATTCTGTCTCAAATCCGTCGCTAATTATCGACAGATCGACGACAAAAAAATTTCACTGCAAAACCGTAGGAAATTAGCGACGGATTTAGCGAGGGAATTTTTTCGTCGCTAATCCGTCGCTAATTAGCGACGGAAAAATTCCCTCGCTAAATCCATCGCTAATTTTCGATTTAAACCGTCCCACCTAAGGCGCGAAATTTTCCCTCTCTCCCCCGTTCGAAATTTAAATTGATGTTCGATTTAAACTGAGCCTCGTGCTCCCGCTGGTCGATGAAGCCGAGCCTCATGCTCGCCGCAGTAAGGCTCACCGGACGATCCTGCTGGACGATGTCGACCGCCGCGACTGTCGTCGCCCAACTCTGACGCAGCAGAGGAGGGCGGAGGAATCTCGATGAAGGGCGTGCAGATGGCGGGGCGGCCGTTGTACCTGGACATGCAGGCGATGTCGTCGGTGGACCCGCGGGTGCTGGACGCGATGCTGCACTTCTTCACTGGCCGCTTCGGCAACCCCCATTCCCGCACTCACCTCTACGGTTGGGAGTCGGACGAGGCGGTCGAGCGCGCCAGGGAGCAGGTCACTTCCACGCCACCTACCTCCCTGTCGGCTTTGACGACCTCCTCGACCTCGATCGCCTCCGCGACGCCATCAGCCCCGACACCGGCTTCGTCTCCGTCATGGCCGTCAACAACGAGATCGGTCCATTCCGACCTCTGCGAGACCCAATCGGAGATCTTGGGGTCGAGGGAGTACGGCTTGCTGGGATCCGGTGGTGGGTCGTCCTCCTCCTCCGTCGCCGCCGACGAATCGCTCCAAGTCCGGCCTATTGCTGTCGAAATACCTCCCGACAGCGAGCAAAATTTTTTTTTAAATTTTTTTTTAAAATTTAGCGACGGATTAGTGACAGATATTATTCGTCGCTAATTTAAAATAGCGAAGGACTCGCGACGGATATTATCCATTACTAATTTAAAATAGTGACAGACTCACGACGGATCATTTCCGTCGCTAATCCATCTCAAATTAGCGACGGATTAGCGACGGATAAGTTTTGTTGCTACTTAGCGTCGAAAAATTCGCAATGAAAGCTATCCGTCTCTAATCCGACGCTAATCCGTCGCTAAACTGTTTAATGACGAATTAGCGATGGATTAGCGACGGATTTAGGTCGTCGCTAATCCACATGTTTCTTGTAGTGGTAGACCATGGGTCTGGTAACATACAAAGTCTTTCCGGTGTACCTAGAATCTTGATGGTTTTATATTTATGTTTTTATTTAACATTTTCTTTATAACCATGTGCGAGCTATCGCACCACGAGGGGTCTGGTAACATATACCCTCTTTCAGGTATACCCAGAGCTTCACAAACCTCATGTTTATGAATCTATTTTCATTTTCCAATTATTTTCCTGTGCGAGTTGTTGCACCACAGGGGATTCTCAAAATCCCGAACCCGACTTGGGGTTCACACACATAGTATGCATTTTTGAGCCAGGGTGCCATAAGCACCATCAAGGTAGCATCTCTCAGAACATTGCTCGACTCAGAGCCCATATTTGAACATTCGTTGTTGTTTTTTTATCCATGGCGTACGCATTCGTACCCAAAAACTATGCCATCCACATGGCATGGTTTGCTCGATCTCTCTACATATATATTTTTAGAATGCTCCGACCATGGTCTGGTGGAACTTCTATGATGCACTCGGCTTAATGAGCCTTTGACTTGACATGGCTTTGTGGTTACCACCATGGGGGTAACGTGACCCCGGGACATGTGACCTTCCTATCGCCCTCGGTTGGGGAGGAGTTAAACCCATCAGTCCAACGTACCAAACATCTGTGTGTGTGTGGTCCCAACAATCACTCGAAATGGGAATTTTCGCTAGTTACAACCATTCCAGTTGTTCCTCGTCACACACACAATATATATATATATATATATATATATATATATATATATATATATATATATATATATATATTTTCTTTTGTATTGGTTGCACTTCCACCATCGTTTCAGATGTGAAGATCATTCTGAGCTTGCAATACCCACAGCCCCTGCCGTGGAGGCTAAGCCAGAATTTGGCAGCCTTCATTGAGTCCGGATTCACTCACCAGGCCGGAAGTAAGTCGACCAATAGGGTCGGCCAGATCCATGGTCATGGGTGTAAAAGGAACGAGACTGGGTCAAGTCGATTCTAGAACATTCATGTGTTTTTTTTTTGTTTATATATATATACAGTTTTGCAGGCTACTGCAAAGCCCTTGTAGATCTACAGCTTGTAAATACCAGCATCCTGGCTCACCCTAGATCAAACTGGATCGGGCTTGACAGATCGACCACAATGGTTTGCGCTATCCATGCTTGAGAATGCACTAAGAAATGAAACTGAACCCTCTATTCTATGGCGGTTAACAGAGGAAAGCCTAAATACAAGAAGTCCAAACATGAGCCATTGTTACAGGCCATGTATCCATGCATACACAGTTTAAATAAATCGTTTCAATCCTTAACTATCAATGGATTACTGTATCACTTTGTATTTTACAACTCAAGAGTAAAACAAATCTAAAAAGATACTTAAACAAACCAGCATGTTACATAGAAAGGTATACCCACGAATGATGAAAATATTTTTGATATTTCTAAGAACTTATCATGTAGGTCAATCCATATGTTATTAAAATCTTTCCTTTGTAAAACATGATGTATAGAGAGTCTATTTCATCTATTTGGGAAATCAACGTTTGTTGTTCTCAATTAACCCATGTTTGCCAATGAAAGTTTCAACCATGTACTACAACCAAAAAGAATCAACAACTATCATTTACTTGTTTTGAATCCAGTAATAACATGGTCGCTTAATAAAAAAAAATCAGAGATTTACCATAGGGTGAACAACCAATAAGCACAATGCATAATCAAAACAGTGTTTAATAAAATTTTAGGGCTTATAAAGGAAGACTCAAATCAAAACCATGTATGTCCTAGTATCCTATCATGCATACATGCTGCATGCGTACAATTAATCTACCTCAAATTTTAACATGCGTCTGGAACCATGTTATTTTTTTTTTTTTGTTTTAAAAGATCTAACCTAAGGACTAAACTTTCTATCAATGCATGCTGGGTACAACATACTTGCTTAGAATTGAATTTCCATAGTCACCCTACAGTCTCATACATGTTATATTTATCAACATACCCAGATATACAACCTTACTGTTAACCCTATTGTGGTCACGCACACACATAATTTTTTTTTTTTTTATAAACAGAACTTACATGGTTTAATGAGCTAGAGTGATGCCTAAAATTTTCATATTAAGGCTGAACTATATCATCCGACATGGGATTCGACCATCGCAAGTACCAATCTATTATTCATGATACTGCTAGTCGACTTAATCTGCCTTTTTGCCATGGAAATTTTTAATTGTTGTATGCAGTTGCATACGATCATAGGGTGTTGCGGCATACTTGTGCCATAGGGCACCGAGCTCACGCACACAAACATAATATTCCTTACCTCATTGGAGTCTCACGACGGCACGGCTGCACCTCTTCCTTTCTTCGTTGGAGCCGCACACCACTTTTGCGATGGAGTCCACACGATCAGCAGGGGAGGTCGACACGTCCAACAATGATGGTCGACCACCACGGTGGAAGAGAAGGATGGATGGGCCAAAAATGTTGAGAGAGAGAGAGAGAGAGATTCCAATTGTGGCGCACGATTTCTCTCAATCTCCTTATCTTATCTCTCCCACCAAAGTGGGTTTTTTTCAAAACTCAAACCCCAAAGAATCGCCCTCAACCCACGATTCTTTTTGGTGGGTGTTCTCATTTCCAAAAACACCTCCATTACCTTTTAGCAAAAATCTCTCTAACTTCCTATAATTCATTGCTTTAATGGTACCCTTCTCCCTTTTTGGTGGGATTCTCCTATCTTTTTGGAAAAAGGAAACAAAATAGCCAACTCCCACACGTTTTTTTGTGGGAGATGGGCTATAAAGTAGGGATTTTAAAAGCTCTACTATTTTACCTTTTTACCAAATTAAAAGTCGTGGTCTTTTTGTGCAAAAAGATATCCGTTTTGTTTCATTCCAGATTTCATGAAAAAAAACAATGCTTTTCAATTCTACATAGGCACTCCGTGGGTTTTGAACTTGGGTTGTGGCTCCACACAATCGTGCGTCCTACCACTACACCACAACATCACTTGGTGTTTACTTTTGCAGTAAAATTTTTTTTATGTCATATTGGGACGTTTTTTCTTGTTGATGGATTTCTCCCATTTTCATGTGAATTTTTCTTCTGTTTGTTCTAAACTTGCACTCTCTTACCTTAAATGTGTTTTGGATCTCACGCTATCATCCCGAAACCATCGAGTTTCCCATTGGACCCCGTGAGTCAGGTCAGATCATCGAATCTTGCTAAAATCTGGATCCAAATACCACTTTCGAGGGTTTGTTACCAGTTTCGTTCTAGAAACCTCAAGTCATCAAAATTGTATTGCATAGCATAAAATCTTACTATTTCACATAAATGCTTCATTTTTATTCATTTAGAATTCTACAAATTTCACGGGTTTTACATCCTTCCCCTCTAAAAGAAATTTCGTCCGTGAAATTTGTAATACATATCAGTCAAACAATTGAGGGTACTTATCCTTCATCGCTGCTTCTGGTTCCCATGTGCATTCTTCTAAGTCATGATGTCTCCATCTTACTTTGACTAATGGGCTGGTCTTGTTTCGCATCACCCACTCACTACGATTTCGATCGGTCTCTCTTCTACGGTCAGATCTTCTTGCACACTGATGTCCTCAAACTGAATCACGTGTGATGAATCTTGAATGTATTTTCTCAATATCGATACGTGAAATACATTATGGATCTTGGCAAGTTGAGATGGTAACTCAACTCGATAAACAGTTTCGCTGATCCACTCTAATATCGAGAAAGGTCTGATGTATCTAGGACTCAACTTCTCATTTTTTTCGAATCTGAAAACGCTCTTGGTCGGCGATACCTTGACAAACACTGCATCTCCCACTTCGAAACTAAGCTCTCTGCGTCGCTGATTTGCATAGCTTTTCTATCGACTCTGTGCTGCTCTAAGTCGATCTCGTATCTTCTGTATCTGTTCAGTGTAATGTTGAAGTACCATTGGTGACTCAACTGCTCTTTCACCAACTTTGTCCCAATGTATCGGAGATCTGCAAGGTCGCCCATATAATGCTTCAAAAGGCGCCATACTGATACTCACGTGGTAGCTATTGTTATAAGCGAACTCTGCTAGTACCATGTGAGCATCCCATTCTCCTTTCCAATCCAGCATACATGCACGTAACATGTCTTCCAGTGTCTGTATGGTCCTTTTTTACTATCCGTCGGTTTGTGGATGGAAGACAGTGATGAACTTCAACTTAATTCCCAATGCCTTTTGTAACTTCCCCCACAGTCCTGAGGTAAATTGAGGGTCTCTCTCAGATATGATCGAGATTGGCACCTCATATAGTTGTACTATCTCCTGGATATACAGGTCGGTCAAGCTCTCAAGTGACTGACTCTTCCTCATCGGTAGGAAATGTGCTGACTTAGTGAGTCTGTCAACTACTACCCAAATAGTGTCATGGTTCTTTCGGATTCGTGGTAACCTCATCACGAAATCCATAGTGATATGTTCTCATTTTCATTGAGGGATTTCCATCAACTGCATTGTTCCTCCCAGCCTTTGATGCTCAATCTTGATTTGTTGACACGTCAAGTACTTCGCAACGTATCTGGAATTATAGCAAGATTAGCATAATGCCAATCTTAAATCGATAGTAAAAACAACTTAATTAGAGCACATAAAATTTACTTGTGAATTTGTTACCTTGCAACATCACGCTTCATTCCATTTCACTAGTACCTGAGTTGTAGATCTTTAAACATCTTGGTACTGCCCAGGTGAATGGTATACTTGCTCTTATGTGCCTCTGCCAATAACTCTTCTCTGGTCTCTAGATCGCTCGACACCCATAGTCGATCCTTAAACCATATACTTCCATTCTCTTTGCATTGGAAAGCGATGTCTTCTTGCAATGCCAATGCCTCCATCTTCCCGTACTGCGAGTCTTTTTTTTGCTTAATCATGATCCGCTCTCGCAGTTCTGATCGTACCGTCAGGCTAGACAACCTAAGTATGCCTTGATCGTCGGAGAAAGGTCTCCATTCTATGAACTCAGAAATCATCTTTCATCTAAGACTTATCAGGCTAAAAAGATTTCCCCCAACCTTGCGACTAAGGGCATCAACAACAACATTTGCTTTTCCGGGATGGTACGAGATTGTAAACTCATAGTCCTTGATGAACTCGAGCCACCATCTTTATCGCATATTAAGTTTCTTCTAGGAAAACAGGTATTTCAAGCTCTTGTGATCAGTGAAGACTTCGAACTTTTCCCCATATAGAGAATGTCTCCAAACCTTCAAAGCAAAAACCACGACCGCCAACTCTAGATCGTGAGTGGGGTAATTTCTTTCATGAGTCTTTAGTTGTCGGGATGCATAGGCAATAACATTGTCGTGTTGCATCAGCACACACCCCAGTCCGGCATGATTTTAACTACATTCAGAGGTTTGCAATATATTTGTATGAACGTCAAGATATTTGCCTGGATATGTTGCAAATCTTCGTAGTAATTTCAATTATATTTAAAGGTTCATAATATATTTGTAAGAATGTGTGGAGGCCTGCACAAACATATTATAAATCTCTTTGATGATTTTAACCATATTTTGGAGGTTTGCTACATGTTTGTGCAAATGTCACGAGGTTCACAAAAATATGTTGTGAATCTCTTTGATAATTCTAACTATATTTTAAATTTCATAACATATTTGTGAGAATGTTAAGAAATTTGCACAAATATAATATTTTTTATCATTTTTACATTGAAATTGGGGATATTTATTGGAACTCGGGTCAGGCCCGCCTTTGGTATGAAATTTGTTTTTCTTTCTTTTTTTTAGAATTACTCTGGTATGAAATTTCACAAACCATACCTGGCATCATATATTAATCGGACCCTTCAAGTCCAACCCAGATTCTAATCGGGCCTTCTAATTTATCACTAAACACTGACTCTATAGGGTTTGGTACGGGTCAGGTCATGGTCAAACCAAACCCATACCCATAAATCAAGAGGTTCCCTGTGTTTCAAGTTGGTTTTCTATGTCAATCCTGAATGCAGAAAATGATATTTATTTTTTTTAATGACGAGGAACCTCCCTAGAAATGGTGGTCACCTAAGGACACCCTTCTTCGATATTAAATCCAAGTTGAGTGCCATAACCCGCAAAAGGACACCCACCAAGCAAACGATGGGTATAATTCCAATAAAAATGGATTTATGGATTTCATGTATGGGTATCTACCATATTACATCAAGTACCACCCTAACCACTTAGGGGTGTCAACGGGACGGGTTTGGTTCGGACCCAAGTGGAACAAGACCTGGCACAAATTTTGGGTATGGTATCCGGTTTGGACTTGAGTCTAATTGAACCCAATATAAGATAAACCATACTCAGACCTGTTAAGAACTGCATAAACCAGACCCGGTCCATACAATATGTTTTTTTATCATTTTTACATTGAAAGATTGCGAGTCTTAATCGATACTCGTGTAGGGTCTGAGTCAGGTATAAAATTTCACAAACTATACCCCAAACCATGTATTAATCGGACCTTTGGATCTGGACCCAGGACTTAATTGGGTCTTCTTATTTATCACTATACTCGGACCCTATATGTATAGGGTTTGGTATGGATCAGGTCCTGCTAAACCCGACCCGTTGGCACCACTGTAACCACTGCGTGGGTTTTAGAGGAAATTGAATTTTGGTGTTTTGGACATTTTTGAAGGTTTTTCTTAAAATTATATGGGTTGTACCTATCGAGGGATTTTTTAAAGTTAAGATGTATCTGACCATATCCAATCCATTTGCAGCCTTAATACTAATCGATATTTTCGTATATCTGCAGTTTGGCGAGTATTATTATATTCACCCAGACCTGGACCAGGGTCATTGACTGCTGATGGAAAGTGAGAAAATTAGTGTCTAGACTAAAAGGACGATAATTTTTTTTTTGTTGTTTGATGATCTAGTAACAAAAAAGTATTTGTCGTCCGAACCAAAAAGGAAACCAACTAAAGGAGGACAGTAAAAACTCTTGCAGTCAACGGAAAAAAGTTTTTGTGGTGAAAAAAATTTGAGAAAATTAGTGAATTTTGGTGTTTTGGACATTTTTAAAGGTTTTTCTTAGAATTATATGGGTTGTACCCATCTTTAGGGGATTTTTTAAGTGAAGGTGTGATGAATGAACTAAGATTTTAGGATTTTGAGATGTTGAAAAAACAATTTTTGAATTATTAGAACCTGAGCGTGTAAAAAGACATATGAGACTCAGATCAGATATCCGATCATATACAATCCATTTGCAGCTCTAATACTAATCGATCTTTTCATAAATTTACAGTTTGCCTCACCGGGTGAAAAGTGAGAAAGGCAAGCCTAATTAATGAAGATCGTACACATTTCTCTCCATTGAAGGGACAGCTCTCGCTCTATCAGTCAACTACCCAACAATGCTCACTGCTCATGTCTTGTTCATGTTTGACTTGTAAAGACTTCAGTTACGTTAAAACTCGGCTTACTCATCCAAGTTTTGTACATTGGTGAGTTCTACTGGTTTTTGACTCGGTTATTGAACTATTGGGTCGGAATCAACCGAGTCACCAATATAAGCGATATTTTGAAAATATCATGAGAAATGTTGATATTTTAAGGTAACCGATATTAAAGGTAATATCATGATATTTTCAAAATATCATCATAAGAAGAAATATCAGTATATTATCTGGATATTTTTCGGAAAACTCTTTTTTTATTTTAAATCCTTTAAATTATGTTTTTTTTATATTTTTTGAAAAAAAAAATAATGCAAAACTTATTATTTTCTTAACTTTTTTTGTTGTTATTTATATTTTTTTAATTTTTTAAACTCCCAAAAAATTTCAACTTTTAAAAATCTCACCGAGAAATATCTGCTCGCCTAACCCGTTTATTAAAGGGGTTGGCGGGTTGGCCTACCCCTAACGCGAACACGACCCGTTTAATAAACGGGTAGGCAGGTCAACCCGTTTACGACACGAACCCATTTAAGACAAACCCTACCCCGGCTAAGAAGCAGGTCGGGTCAGATTTTGCCACCCCTAGGTATAGGTGACTATGGTTTGAAGTTATCTAACATTTTTAGCTCAAATCAGAGAAGAGTTCATATTGTGCCCAAGTACAAGCACACTGCTACTAGTAAAACTGATGCTAAAGCAGAGCAGCTTGTCTCAAATCAAGGGGAGTTTGAAATGTTCTAATGTATGCGGTACTTTCTAATCAACAATAAGATCCTTGTGAATTATCCTCATGGAGCTTCTCATGGTCATTATTGCACCATTTTTTTATGGTTTTTATGCACTTCTTCAATAAAAAAATTCTAACTGTGAAAATATAAACTCTAATTTCAAGTTATACTAAGAAGCGAGAATTCTTCAAAATACTTTGAAAATAAAGCAAACAAACAGCAATGGTGTGATTATGTCGCAACTTGATAATAGGGCTGGTAAACGAGCTGAATGTATTGAAAACGGGGTGTTCAACCTCCCCTCATTCTTGTGGTGTGCTTAAGCTCATGGTGAGCCTGAGTTAAACAAGCTGAGCTCGAGTTGGCTCATTAACCAACAATTTTTAAAATTGAAAAATAATTAAAATTGTACTCTAAACCCACTGGCCAATGCTCAAACTGGCCCATTTACAAAATTAATACATTTTTAAAATATGTAAGCAGTGGGATTTATACTCTTGAACTTATTGTTTAACCATCTGCACTCTAAAATGCAAAATACATTCCAGATATATTTATTAGTAGCGACCAGGTTTTCGTGCTGGGTGCAGTTTGTTTGGGTTATAAATCCTAAAAAAGAGTAAATGGTGGACAGATACAGACAGAACTAACAATGTGCTGAAGAATGCCATTGAATATACGGATGTAACGCGTTCCCTAAGTGGTGGATGATGTTAATTGTCATCTTATCCTCATATTCCTGAAAATTGTAATTGCATTTATTGAATCCTGATCAAGTAAAATAAATATAATATTGTTGAAAGCAATATTGATATTTAAATAAAATCATGATATATTCGGTAACCATTTTGAGTGCTTTGTTTTTATATGTTTAGTTTTATATAAATTATGAAAGAGAAAAGGAAATAATTTTTTTGTTACTAACTAAGGGCTTCTATTTAGAACAAAGGTGATGATTTGAAATGTAGGAAGACACAAGGACATCAAGTTTGTATTAATATGGTTTCATGTAATAGTGAAGACATAATTAGTATAACAAACGGATCGCATAATGGTGAATCATGCCACATCTTAATCTGAATCTCAAATTCAAAGTGTTGATCTGATCCGAATCCAGCGAGGTAGGGTTGAATTCAGATTGAAAAAAATATGTGGTACTACTCGATCAGGTAAATAAATGTTAAAAACAAGCTCTTTACATGTAGGATTGCATTTTGATCCGAAACCAACATTAATGATCAGAACCCGATCTGGATCCAAAAACAATTTAATTTGACATATGTGATCCAATTGCACATTCAGATCTTACTTTAAGGATCCAAGTCTGACATTAGCATGTTGGGTTCAGGTTGATATTCAGCTCTATCCAACCTGTTTTTCTCTCTATCAAGGGTAGAGGTGTCATTCTTTGGTTAAAACCTTTTTAGTGTTTTCATTCTTGGTTAAAAAAACTGAGGTATGATCCTTGTGGAGATTAGAACCCCAGACAACTATGTTATGATAGTGCCCCTCACAGTCTAGCTATCTCTTTTGACATTGAACCATCCCAACTTAATTTCTCCACGTTCTAGTGGTGAACTAAAATACAACTATATTGGTCATGTATAGTTAGAAAAAAAAATCATAATAAGAATTTCATACAATGTCGTGAATGACCCTCACTTTTATTAGAAATACCATAGCTAACTACAAGTTAGAAAATATAACGAACAAGGCTAATTTATTGTTTACTCGATACATTTTTCCTTTGTCACCTACAAATTTAGGCACTTAATTTTTCTTGCGATAACTTACACGAGGACCAATTTTTTTCAGGCAATAATTACATGGCGCCTGATTTTTCAGGCGACAATTACATGACAACGGTGTCTAATTTGTTGGGTGACAAAAGAGACAACAAAAATCAAGGTCAATTTGAGTAGTAAATTGGAATGGTGCCAAAAGTGACCATCTACGTAATTTCTGGTAAGATTTTTTAGGGAGTTAACAGAGTTTAAAACCAGACTTTTGATGAGTACATGTACGACTCACAATATAAATCATCAAGGATGTAAACATGTGGGATTGGGTTCATATATAGGCCATACTACATCCTCCATGAGTAACCGGATATGACTTAATAGACTTTGGATCGGAATTCGGATGAGAAAACCGATATACTTCTGAAAAAATGTAGTACTTTTAGAATATCGTCTATGTATAGGATCACGATTTGGTGATGATATTAACATGACATTAAGATTTGTTTGTATTTGTATTATTCGTTTATATGATTATAAAGTTTCTATATTCTCAAATATCATATATGCCTATATTTTCTTGTGTTTATCTTGGGAAAAATAAAATGCATCTAATTTATCGTGAAATTCTCCCTTCCACGATATGAGACTTGTGACATTTGGTAATTCCTGACCAAAACTAATCAAAGATGAGCATTTTTTTTATTGTTATGTTTTTGTTATTGAAAACCACAACCTCAACGAAGCACGTGATAAAGAGTGGAAGAAATAAGAGAAGATGAAAAAAAACTATAATACTGAGATACAAAGCTCTCAAAACCCTAATCTCTGATACACTAGAAAAACTCTCATACTCAACTTTGAAAGGAGGATGCTATATATATTTGCTACAGTAGCAAATGGGACGAATCAATAAAAATCACTAAACCCAGACCCTATAGTAATGAGAGCATGCACTGATGTGTATAGGCTAACTTATTGAGATCATATAATTGACATGAACAAGTACACTTGATGGGGATATGCATATTCATGGATATGTACACTCAAAGCAAACATGCATTGATTTGAATAAGCCTACAATGAAAATATGCAATTGACATATTTATGCATAGTGAATGAAAGCATACAATGGATTGAATAGGTGCATTACATGAAAGCATGCATGTGTCCCTATCATGTGAATTGAGTAGAAAAATGCTTATAAATATTCTTGTTTCACACGCATAGTTGAAATATGCAAATATGAATGTGTACTTAGAAAGCATGTAATTTATTTTTATACGTGGCATGTTGTTATGGTTTTTGCGTATGGTACATCGATGATCGAAATAAATCATCGTGAGTTTGGTGAGCCTCAAGCTTTAGTTTGCTCTTTCTTTAATCATTTTAAATGCATCGTAAAAATCATATTTATTTTTATTGCAATGTAATGCACTGTTCTATGTGTTTTCCACGGGCAGGAGTCTCGTGATTACTCTTGTAGGGGTAAATGCGAGTTTTTGCGTTTGCTTTTGCATGTTGAATTGTAAAACTTAATAATTCGTATTTAATAAAAAGATAATGAATAAGAGCAGTGTAATATACATTCTGAGATCTCTCATCAAAAGAATGAGCATCTTGGAGATTCGGTTTTGGAAAACCACAAGGATACAAAAACTTTGTATGCATTATTGTTTACCCCTCAACTCGATATTGAGGTTCTTTTTTTTTACCACGGTTTTAGGAAGAGTCTGCCACTTGACCTGGGGGTGGTGTGTTAGACACATGTGTTATTTTAATATACCAAGAAAGTAATACTATTAGATGTGGAGGTCCTTAGTGCTTCGAAATTAGATGTAGAGGTCTAATATTTCAAAGGTGATTCAGTCGAGGGCTAAGTTTGGAACTCAGTAATAAAATACAACTTGTGTGTTAAGTTACCCTGAAAACCTTACTTGACCTCGAAAAATTATACTTGTTTGGTGTATCCGCGGGCAATAGTAGTTAAAAAGAGAAACTTAAATTGTGTGCATTTAATAGGGACATGCATATGAAAGAAAAACTATAAAGAAAGATAATAATTTACTCATACATTGTACTGAAATCATGCATATTCCTGCTATGCATTAGATCATACATGTTTGCTTGTTTCTTTAACTGTTAAATGTTGGTAAATGTATAATATTGTTCTCTAAAGCTTGTTAAATTATTGTATTGCTTAAATTGCGACCCTTGTTACTTATTAAATATTTTATCATGCTTAATAATTGTCTTGATTGCATGAATACTTAATTAAATTATGTATTTGTCATAGTTGCATTTCTCTAAGTTATTGCATGAATTTCTTTTTGTATTCTTTATGCTTATTTATTTCATTAGAGGGATTCGTACGTAAAATTTTTTGAATTTCTAACACTCTTTTTTTGTGGTTTTTCACAGTTGCAGGAGATCAGTGAAGCGATTGACTTCTGAAAGAGCTACGAGTGTCACATTTTTGCTAGACAATTCACAGATGAAAAGCGTGACTCTGCTTTCTTTGCATTTTATTTACTTTAAATTGTTATTGCATTCTAAAAATTTTTTATGTGATTATCTCGAGACTATCATTAATTATTAAATAAAAGTTTGTTTTGGTTTGACACGGATGATAAAGGTAAAGATTCTTGTGGTTGGTTTTTTTATCCAATTGAAAATTGAACTATAAAGGCCCCGTGTCTCTGAGTCTCTAGGATGATTTTCGCAAATTGATTTAAAACAAAAATCTACATTTTCAAGGGGTGTGAGTTAGGGTCATTACATGTAACCTGTCAAGTTCATCCTCGACTATGTACTCTTGCTTGAACCTCAATTTGGTCACCTTGTGTTTGATGCACTGTCACCAATATTGGTAATATTTTGAAAATATCATGAGAAATATGAATATTTTAAGGTAGCCGATATCATAAAGGTAATATCATGATATCTTCATAATATCATCAGAAGACAAAATATTGCGATATTATCATGATATTTTTGAGAAAATTCTTTTTCTTTTAGTTTGCATTTCTTATTTTTGTTTCTTTTATATTTTAAATCCTTTAAAACATGTTTTTGTATATTTTTTGGAGAAAAATAATGCAAGACTTATTATTTTTTAGCTTTTTTGTTGTTATTATATATATATATATATATATATATATATATATATATATATATATATATATACTCTCTTAAAATTTTCAACTTTTGAAAATCTCTCTTGAGAAATATTCTCACCGAGATAATACGTTGAACGATACAGGTGACTATGGTTTGAAGTTGTTTAACATTTTTAGCTCAAATCAGAGTTCATATTTGAGCCCAAGTGCAAGCACACTGCTACAAGTAAAACGGATGCTAAAGCCGAGCAGGTTGTCTCAAATCAAGGGGAGTTTGAAATGTTCTAAGGTACCCGGTACTTTCAAACCAACAAGAAGATCCTTGTGAATTATCCTCATGGTCATTATTGTAGCACCAATTTTTTGTGGTTTCTATGCACTTCAACAAAAAAAAATAACTGTGAAAATTTAAACACTAATTTCAAACAAATAACAATGGTGTGATTATGTCACAAGTTCATGAAAGGACTGGTAAACAAGCTGAATGAACTGAAAAGAGGGCGTTCAAGCTCCGGTCATTCTTGTGGTGAGCTTGAGCTCATGGTGAGCCTGAGTTAAACAAGCTGAGCTGGAGTTGGCTCGTTAACCAACACTTTTTAAATTGTACTCTAAACCGACTGACCCATGCTCAAACTAGCCCATTTACAAAATAAATACATTTTTAAATCTGTAAGCAGTGGGATTTGTACTCTTCATGAACTTATTGTTTAACCATCTGCACTCTACGTTGCAAAATACATGCAAAATATTTTTATTACTAGCGACCATGTCTTCCTGCCGGGTGCGGTGTCTTCTGATTATAAATCCAAAAAAAAAAAAAAGTTAATGGTGGAAAGATACATACATATTCATGAAAATAGTGATTGCCCCTGAATATACGGATGTAACGCGTTCCTTAAGCGGTGGATGATGTTAATTGCCATCTTATCCTCATATTCATGAAAATAGTGATTGCATTTATTTAATCCTGTTCAAGTAAAATAAATATAATATTGTTGAAAGCAATATTGATATTTAAAGAAAATCATGATATATTCGGTAACCATTTTGAGTGCTTTGTTTTTATACTTTTAGTTTTATATAAATTATGAAAAAGAAAAGGAAATAATTTTTGTTATCAAGTAAGAGAAGGTGATGATTTGACACGCACGTAGAAAGGCACAAGGACATCAAGTTTGTATTAATATGGTTTCTCATGTAATAGTGAAGCCATAATTAGTATTACAAACGGATCGCATAATGGTGAATCATGTCACATCCTAATCTGAATCTGAAATTCAAACTGTTGATCTGATCTGAATCCAACGAGGTAGGGTTGAATTCAGATTGAAAAAAATATGTGGTACTACTCGATCAGGTAAACAAATGTTAAAAACAAGTTTCTTACATGTAGATGGATTGAATTTTGAACAGAATCCAACAGTGATCAGAACCCGATTTGGATCCAAAAACAATTTAATTTGACATATATGAATGTGATCCAAATGCACATTCAGATCTTACTTTAAGGATCCAAATATGACATTAGCATGTTGGTTTCAGGTTGATATTCAGCTCTATCCAACTTGTTCGCTCCTTATCAAGTGTAGAGGTGTCAATGGATCAGGTTTGGTTTGGACCCAGGTGGAACCAGACCCAAACTCGATTTGAGATTATGGTATGGGACCTGGGTCTAATCGGATCCACCATAAGAGAAACCATACCCAAGATCCTATAAGGATTACACGAACCATACCTGATAAAATAATATTTTTTATCATTTTTACATTGAAATTGAGGATATTAATTGGAACTCAGGTCAAGCCCGCCTCTGGTATAAAATTTCTTGTTTTTTTTTTTTTGAGAATTGCTCTGGTATGAAATTTCACAAACCATACCCGGCTTCATATATTAATCGGACCCTTCAGGTCCAACCCAGATACTAATTGGGCCTTCTTATTTATCACTAAACCCTGACCTTATAAGGTTTGGACCCAAACCCATAAATCAAGAGGTTCCTGTGTTTTAATTTAGGACATGCTAAATAACCAAGTTGGTTTTCTATGTCAATCCTAAATGCAGAAAATGATATTTATGTTTTTTAATGACGAGCAACCTGCCTAGAAATGGGGGTCTCTTATGGACCCCCTTCGTAGTTATTAAACCCAAGCTGAGTGCCTTAACCCGCAAAGGACAACCACTAAGCAAGCCACAGGTATAATTCCATTAAAAATCGATTTCATGTATGGGTTTCCACCGTAACCACTTAGGGGTGTCAACGGGTCAGGTTTGGTTCGGACCCAGGTAGAACCAGATCTGACCCCAAATTTCGGGTATGGTATCGGGTCTGGACTTGAGTCTAATTGAACCCAATATAAGAGAAATCATACCTAGACCCGTTAAGAACTACATGAACCAGACCCGAGCCATACCTAATTTTTTTATGATTTTCACATTAAAAAATCACAGGTCTTAATCGGAAGTAAAAAAATTCACAAACTATACCCCAGACCATGTATTAATCGGACATTTGGGTATCGGGTCTTCTTATTTATCACCATACTCAGACCCTATAGGGTTTGGTATGGATCGGGTCCTCATAAATCCGACCCGTTGACACCCCTATAACCACTGTGAGGGTTTTACAGAAAATTGGGTGTGCCTGTCCTGCAAGGTAAACTTTGGGTGGAGTCACCAACACCCAAGCTCTCACTAAGCCCACCACTTAAAGGCAGTGAGAGACCGAGAGTCCAACGGACTGTGAGAGATCGAGAGGACCGAACATGGAGTGGGGGTCGCCGACGTTGGGTGGTCGGAATACGGCAAGCAGGAGAGAAGACTCACCCGAGAGAAAGGGCTGACAAGGGGGAACGACCGAGGGAGGAGAACGGGAGGTGGCCGATGAGGTTTTTCGAGGGAGTTGTCGGTGGGTCACCAAAGAGCAGGGCTGGAGATGGCGAGCAACGCAGCGACAATCGACAGAAGCGGGGGGAGAGAGAGAGAGAGCCGGTTCGCAGATTTAATTCTGTGCCCTTGATGAGTCGTTTACATCAAAAATTTGAGACAAAAAAATTTTATCTTAAAATCAATTGCTAAATAGCGATAGAAAAATTTTGTCTCAAAATCCATCAATTATGAATGTAAAAAATAATATTTAATTTGTTTAAAAAAAAAGGTCACTTAAGGCAATAATTTAGACAAGCAGTTAATTTTTTATGCAAAAGCAATGATGAAATCATTGGAAAAAATTGATAGATTTGTCATATTTCCAGTCTGGGTAGATTACTTTTGTGAGAAGTTTTTTTGAGTTGTTCAACTCACAAAATGGGAATGAAATGATGCCAACAGTGTCATATCATTTTTGTCATGTACGTGTGGTCAAGGCTGTCATTGATAAAGATATGAACCGAATTATTGATGTGCATGATCCGGCTTGTCTTGAAGGATGGGATATGAACCAATTGCAATAATGTCTCCTGGGAACACCTTGATTTGGATGCCAGGAAAGCTGGCCTTTTGGTCTAGTGGGCGAAAAAAACATAAATGTGAATTGGTTGCATATGAACACTGAGATTTTTTCAAAGTTTCGAAAGTCACCATGCCTTTATAAAAAAAATGTCCCGATGACATTCGGTGAACCTTCTCATGTTCGTACAAATATGTTGTGAACCGCTTAAAAATCATCGAAAAGATTTACAACATAATTGTAAGAACGTTATCCTGCATAAATATCATGTGATTTTTTTTAGTTTGATTTTAACAATATTTAGAGGTTTGCAACAAATTTGTGTGATCATGAAAAAAATCTCATAAATGTGGTCTTAGGTATTTTAAGCATAGTCGGAGGTTCACAACATATTTTTGCAAACGTGAAGATGTTTGCACAAATATATTGTTTTTTTCAATGATTTTAACAATATTTGAAAGTTAACAACATATTTGTGTTAACAGGACGCTCATACAAGTACATTGTGAATCTCTTCATTGATTTTTAACCACATTCAGAAGGGTCAAACACTACCCATACATATAAATCAAGAGGTTCCCTGTGTTTTTAATTTAGGACATGGTAAATAACAAAGTTGGTTTTCTATGTCAATCCTGAATGCAGAAAATGATATTTAATTTTATTAATGACGAGGAACCTGTCTAGAAAAAGGGGTCACTTAAGGACACCCATCTTAGATATTTAATTTATTAATGACTTGGAATCTTAAAATGCGAGATGTATGTAGAAATAGACGATAAGGATGAGCCTTAGGCCTATTTGAATATTCAGGGACAAATTGGACAAAAAGTTTTTGCCGTCATATAGTAAATAGTAAAAAATTTTGCCGTTCAGAGCAAAAGAGAGAAAGATCAAAAGCCAGACCAAAAGAAAAATGGTCAAAGGGGACAGCAAAAACTTTTGTCATCCAGATCCCAAAAAGTTTCTAGTGTCTAGACTAAAAGGAGGATGACAAAATTTTTTGTTGTTTGATGATCTAATGACAAAAAAGTATTTGTCGTCCGAACCAAAAGGAGGACAGTAAAAACTCTTGCCGTCAATGAAAAAAAGTTTATTTGGTGAAAAAAAAAATAGTAAATTTTAGTGTTTTGGATATTTTTAAAGGTTTTTCTTAGAATTATATGGGTTGTACCCATCTTTAAGGGATTTTTTAAGTTAGATTGTGGGGGAATGAACTAAGATTTTGGGACTTTCGAAAGAGATATTGAAAAAACAAATTTTGAATTATTAACACTTGAGCATTATAAAAAATTGGGTGTAAAAGAACATATGGGACTCGGATCAGATATCCGATCATATCCAATCCATTTGCAGCTATAATACTAATCGATCTTTTTGGCGAGCATTAATATATTAACCCAGACATGGACCAGGGTCTTTGATTGCGGATGGAAAGTGAGAAAGGCAAATCAAACACATTTCTCTCCCATTGAAGGGACAGCTCTCGCTGTATCAGTCATTACTGTCAACTACCCAATAATTAATCAAAAGAAAAGATGGGTGAAGTTGGAAGCAGATCAGGTCATGCTGAAAATGAGCGTTTTTGATTAAAAGTCAACAAAACCACGTGGCATTCATCCAAAATGCAAACAGACGGCCACGATGTCGGCATGAGCAAAAACGCTCATGTTCAGCATGACCTGATCTGCTTCCGGTGAAGTTGGGAAACAAGCTCAACTGTGCATTGCTCACGTCTTGCTCATGTTTGACTTGCAAAGGCTTGAGTAATGTTAAAACTCAGCTTACTCATCCAAGTTTTGTACATTGGCGAGTTGTACTGGTTTTTGAATCGGTTATTGAACGATCCGGGCCGAGTCAACCGAGTCACCAATATAGGCGATATTTTGAAAATATCATGAGAAATATTGATATTTTAAGGTAATCGATATTAAAGGTAATATCATATGATATTTTCAAAATATCATCGGAAGACAAAATATCGCGATATTATCATGATATTTTTTTGAAAACTCTTTTATATTTTAAATCCTTTAAAACAAGTTTTTTTTTTTTGTATATTTTTTGAAAAAAAAATGCAAAACTTATTATTTTCTTAACTTTTTTTTGTTGTTATTTATATTTTTTAAACTCTAAAAAATTTTCAACTTTTGAAACTCTCTCCCAGAAATATCCTCACCAAGATAATACTTTGAAGGGTATAGGTGACTATGGTTTGAAGTTATATAACATTTTTAGCTCAAATCAGAGACGAGTTCATATTGTGCCCAAGTACAAGCACACTGCTACTAGTAAAACTGATGCTAAAGCCCAGCAGGTTCTCTCAAATCAAGGGGAGTTTGAAATGTTCCAAGGTATGCCTTACTTTATAATCAACAAGAAGATCCTTGTGAATTATCCTCATGGAGCTTCCCATGATCATTATTGCACCATTTTTTTATGGTTTTTATGCACTTCTTCAATAAAAAAATTCTAATAACTGTGAAAATTTAAACTCTAATTTCAAGTTATACTAAGAAGCGAGAATTCTTCAAAATACATTGAAACTAAAGCAAACAAATAGCAATGGTGTGATAACTTCATAATAGGGCTGGTAAACTAGCTGAATGTACTGAAAAGAGAGTGTTCAAGCTCCCCTCATTCTTGTGGTATGCTTAAGCTCATGGTGAGCCTGAGTTAAACAAGCTGAGCTCGAGTTGGCTCATTAACCAACACTTTTTAAAAATGAAAAATAATTAAAATTGTACTCTAAACCGACTGGCCGATGCTCAAACTGGCCCATTTACAAAATGAATACATTTTTAAAATATGTAAGCAGTGGGATTTATACTATTGAACTTAATTATTGTTTAACCATCTGCACTGTACAATGCAAAATACATTCTAGATATATTTATTAGTAGCAACCAGGTTTTCGTGCTGGGTGCGGTTTGTTCTTACTTTAAGGATCCAAGTCTGACATTAGCATGTTGGCTTCAGGTTGATATTCAGCTCTATCCAACCTGTTTTTCTCTCTATCAAGGGTAGAGGTGTCATTCTTTGGTTAAAACCTTTTTAGTGTTTTCATTCTTGGTTAAAAAAACTGAGGTATGATCCTTGTGGAGATTAGAACCCCAGACAAGTATGTTATGATAGTGCCCCTCACAGTCTAGCTATCTCTTTTGACATTGAACCATCCCAACTTAATTTCTCCACGTTCTAGTGGTGAACTAAAATACAACTATATTGGTCATGTATAGTTAGAAAAAAAAATCATAATAAGAATTTCAGACAATGTCGTGAATGACCCTCACTTTTATTAGAAATACCATTGCTAACTACAAGTTAGAAAATATAACGAACAAGGCTAAATTATTGTTTACTCGATACATTTTTCCTTTGTCACCTAAAAATTTAGGCACTTAATTTTTCTTGCGATAACTTACACGGGGACCAATTTTTTCAGGCAATAATTACATGGCGCCTGATTTTTTCAGGCAACAATTACATGACAAAGGTGTCTAATTTGTTGGGTGACAAAAGAGTAAAACTATCAACAACAAAAATTTGTTGGATTGGGTTCATATATAAGTCATACTACATCCTCCATGAGTAACCGGATATGACTTAATAGACTTTGGATCGGAATTCGGATGAGAAAACCGATATACTTCTGAAAAAATGTAGTACTTTTAGAATATCGTCTATGTATAGGATCACGATTCGGTGATGATATTAACATGACATTAAGATTTGTTTGTATTTGTATTATTCGTTTATATGATTATAAAGTTTCTATATTTTCAAATATCATACATGCCTATATATTTTGTTGTGTTTATCTTGGAAAAAAAATAAATTCATCTAATTTATCGTGAAATTCTCCCTTCCACGATATGAGACATGTGACATTTGGTAATTCCTGACCGAAACTAATCAAATATGAGCATTTTTTTGTTATTGTTATGTTTTTGTTATTGAAAACCGCAACCTGACCGAAGCACGAGATAAAGAGAAGAAGAAATAAGAGAAGATGAAAAAAAAAACATAATACCGAGATACAAAGCTCTCAAAACCCTAATCTCTGATACACTTGAAAAACTCTCATACTCAACTTTCAAAGGAGGATGCTATATATATTTGCTACAGTAGCAAATGGGACGAATCTAATAAAAATCACTAAACCCAGACCTTATGGGGTTTGGTACGGGTTGGGTAAGGGTTAAACCCGACCCATACATATAAATCAAGAGGCTCCCTGTGTTTTAATTTAGGACATGGTAAATAACAAAGTTGGTTTTCTATGTCAATCCTGAATGCAGAAAATGATATTTAATTTTATTAATGACGAGGAACCTGCCTAGAAAAAGGGGTCACTTAAGGATACCCTACTTAGATATTAAACCCAAGGTGAGTGCCTTAACCGCAAAGGACACCCACCAGGCACACGACGGGTATAATTCCAATAAAAATGGATTTATGGATTTCATGTATGGGTTTCCACCCTATTACATCAAGTACCACCCTAACCCACTTAGGGGTGTCAACGGGAGGGGTTTGGTTCGGACCCAAGTGAAACCAGACTTGGCTCCAAATTTTGGGTATGGTATCGGGTCTGGACTTGAGTCTAATTGAACCCAATATAAGATAAACCATACTCGGACCTGTTAAGAACTACATAAACCAGACCTGGGCCATACAGTATTTTTTTTATCATTTTTACATTGAAAAATTGTGGGTCTTAAACGGAACTCTGGTTTGGGCCGAATCTGGTATAAAATTTCACAAACTATACCCCAGACCATGTATTAATATCGGACCTTTGGATTCAGACCCATGACTTAATCGGGTCTTCTTATTTATCACCATACTCGAACCCTATACCCATAGGGTTTGGTATGGATCGGGTCCTGCTATACCCGATCCGTTGACACCCTACAGGAAATTATATTTGATACCATCTGCATCGTAACTTCATCACAGGTTTATTTATAGAAAATAAATAAGGGTCATTGTAAAGTGGGTCCCATGTCATGGTACAATGACGTCCATGCCATGGATATGCATCAAACTGTTTATACTATACGTCGCCCAAGGGTCGGACAGTGACTTTTTTCGCGAGCGTGAATCGGGTCACTTAATGGCCCTGTCCTGCAAGGTAAACTTTAGGTCGACAACCAGCCTTTTTTTTTACCAATCGGGGCTCTGCTTGGTAAGAGGAGCTAGCGTACGTTACCTTCTGTTGGGACGTTGTAACTTCAAATCCCAATGGTTTGAATCTTAAAATGCAAGATGTATGTAGGGATAGAGGATAAGGATGAGCCTTAGGCCTATTTGGATATTCAGGGTAACATTGTGCAAAAAGTTTTTGCCGTCGTATAGTAGATGGGAAATCATTTTGCCGCTCGGATCAAAAGAGAGAAAAACCAAAGGGCAGACCAAAAGAGAAATGGTTGAAAGAGGACGGCAAAAACTTTTGTCATCCGGTGATTAGATGGCAACAAGGTTTTACTGTCTTGCTAGTGTGTGTGTGATTTCACTATTAGGTTCTAAAACATTATGTTTGCTTTTGTTTGCATATGTCTTGCATCTGCACTCATGGTATGTTTTGCAATAATGGCTCTGTGTCTGTAACTCTATGTGGATGTCCACGTGCATGATAAAATGGGTGAAGGTTTATATGTTTTCTCTGTAACCTTTGGGTAGGATATAAGACCCTAGTCTCACCCAAGTTTCAATTAAGACCCACAAATTTTCTGTGTAAATATGATAAAAAAATAATACTTTACCAGTTCTGGTTCATGTAGTTTTTATCGGGTCCGAGTATGATTTTTCTTATAATAGACCCGATTAAACCTGAGTCCAAACCCAATACCATACTCAAAAATCTAGTCAAGTCTGATTTCACCTAAGAGGCATGAACAAAAAAGGTGGTCCACCGTTTGCTCTGTTTTTTTTAACAAAAACAACATTTACTGGGCATTGACAACCCAAGAGACGATAATGAGTGAGCAAACAGTGGTAGTGGCCCTTGAACAACATGACTTTAGGAGGGTGTATCATGAATTTTTGCATCAAACAAATTTAAGGGTTAGAGAGATCCTTTACAATCACCCATCCCATTTGGCCAGGCAAGCAGCATTGCGATCCCAAGGAAGCTTGACTCCCAAGCACCATTCCTCTCTAGTTCTCCATACCTTATTCCAAACCACTAAGTGAATGTGAGTATTGAAAGGTGTATCGTACCATAGAAAGTTCTTCATGATTCTTTTTATTTTCCATATCACCAAAACAGGAATAAAGAAGCATGACATCCATTAGATAGGGAAGATGCCAAGATGGATTTAATAAGCACTAACCTTCCTGCTACTCCAATTTTCAAGCCTGTTTCAAAACTTTTTTAAGAGTGGCTCACACAAGGATGCACTAAGCCGTCGTTTAAAGAAAGGCAAGCCCAAATACTTGATAGGAAGTTGAGCCTTTTGCCAATTACAACTGAACCCACTTCGATGCATCTGATTTTGAAAAATGTTAAAGGGAATGAAAACCATGGTTTTAAAACCCGATGACTTGTCACTTGGCTCGTTTTGAGTGACTCATCACTTGGTGATTCGGCCAGGTCATGTTAAATTTTTTTATTTTATATGATATATATATATATATATCATGTATATTTTATAGTATCTTATCAATATATTATATATAATATGCATTATATGATAGTTTTTTTATAATATTTTAATATATAATATTATTAATGCATGTTACAAATCTTCTCATCTTACAGTTACATGATTTCATACTCATATAAATACGTTTATTTTTCTTTACTTTGTAAAAATTCTCCTCAATTATTTTAATCATATTCGAAGGTTCGTAGTGTGCGATCGTGAAAAGGTCAACCCAAATATGTGGCAAATCTCCTTGGTGATTTCAACCATATTTGAAAGTTTGCAATATATTTATGTGAATGTTGTGAATCTTTTTAGTTTGATTTTAACCATATTTGGAGGTTCTCAACGTATTTGTGCAAATGTCACGAGGTTCGTACAAATATGTTGTGAATCTCTTTGATAATTCTAACTAGATTTAAAATTTCATAACATATTTGTGGGAATGTTAAAAAATTTGCACAAATATGCTCTGAAGAGAAAAGTTGTCTTAAAAAAAACAAAAATCGATGGTTTCAGACATGATGGAGATTTCGGTATATATTTAGGTTTTGCACAGTGTTATTTATATAGGGCAATATGATCATTTTTTATTTTATTATTTTGATGAAAGTTTTTGTGTTTTTTTTTTTGCTAGAAACCATGCTGCTTGATTTTTTTTGGAGACAATATACATGACATTTTGATTTTTTTAGGCAATAATTTAGACAAGTGGCTAATTTTTTAATCAAAAGAAATGATGAAATCATTGAAAAAAAATGTTGATTTGTCATTTTTTGAGTCTTGGTAGGCTACTTTTGTGAGAAGTTTTTTTGACTTGTTCAACTCACAAAATTGGAACGAAATGATGCCAATAGTGTAATGTCCTTTTTGTCATGTACGTGTGGACAAGTCTGTCATTGATAAAGATATGGACCGAATTATTGATGTGCACGATCTTGCTTGACTTGAATGATGGACCAATTGCAATAAAGTCTTCTCATGTTCGTACAAATATGCTGTGAATCTCTAAATATGGTTAAAATCATCAAAAAGATTTACCACACATTTGTATGAACGTTATCTTGCGTGAAAATCTCTCCGATAAATATCCTTACCAAGATAATACTTGAACATCATAGGTGACTATGGTTTAAAGTTATCCATAATTTTTTAGGTCAAATCAGAGACGAGTTCATATTGTGCCCAAGTACAGGCACACTTCTACTAGTAAAACTGATGGTAAAGCCGAGTAGGTTGTCTCAAATCAAGGGGAGTTTGAAATGTTCTAGTGTATGCGGTACTTTCTAATCAACAAGTAGATCCTTGTGAATTATCCTCATGGAGCTTCTAATGGTCATTATTGTACCAATTTTTATGGTTTTTATGCACTTCTTCAATAAAAAAATTCTAATAACTGTGAAAATTTAAACTCTAATTTCAAGTTATACTAAGAAGCGAGAATTCTTCAAAATACATTGAAACTAAAGCAAACAAATAGCAACGGTGTGATCATGTGGCAACTTGATAATAGGGCTTGTAAACAAGCTGAATGAACTGAAAAGAGGGTGTTTCAAGCTCTGCTCATTCTTGTGGTGAGCTCATGTTGAGCCCGAGTTAAACAAGCTGAGCTCGAGTTGGCTCATTAACCAAGATTTTTTAAAATTGAAAAATAATAGAAATTGTACTTTAAACCGACTGGCGCGTGCTCAAACTGGCCAATTTACAAAATAAATACATTTTTAAATATGTAAGTGGGAATTATACTCTTGAACTTATTGTTTAACCATCTGCACTCTACGTTGCAAGATATATTTATTACTAGCGACCAGGTTTTCGTTCTGGGTGCGGTTTCTTCGGGTTATAAATCGGAAAAAAAGAGTTAATGGTGGGAAGATACAAACAGAACTGACAATGTGCTGAAGAATGTCATTGAATATACGGATGTAACGTGTTCCCTATGTGGTGGATGATGTTAATTGTCATCTTATCCTCATATTCCTGAAGATAGTGATTGCTTTTATTGAATCCTGATCAAGTAAAATAAATATAATATTGTTGAAAGCAATATTGATATTTAAAAAAAAATCATGATATATTCGGTAACCATTTTGAGTGCTTCGTTTTTATATTTTTAGTTTTATATAAATTATGAAAAAGAAAAGGAAATATTTTTTTGTTACTAACTTAGGGCTTCTATTTAGAACAAAGGTGATGATTTGAAATGCAGGACGACACAAGGACATCAAGTTTGTATTAATATGGTTTCATGTAATAGTGAAACCATAATTAGTATTACAAACTGATCGCATAATGGTGAATTATGTCACATCCTAATCTGAATCTCAAATTCAAACTGTTGATCTGATCTGAATCCATTGAGGTAGGGTTGAATTCAGATTGAAAAAATATGTGGTACTACTCGATTAGGTAAATAAATGTTAAAAACAAGCTCTTTACATGCAGGATTGCATTTTGATCCGAATCCAACATTGATCAGAACCCAATTTGGATCCAAAAACAGTTTAATTTGACATATGTGATTGTGATCCAAATGCACATTCAGAACTTACTTTAAGGATCCAAGTCTGACATTAGCATGTTGGGTTCATGTTGATATTCAGCTCTATCCAACATGTTTTTCTCTCTATCAAGGGTAGAGGTGTCAATGGATCAGGTTTGACTCAGACCATGGTGAAACCAAACCCAAACTAGATTTGAGATTATGCTACCGAACTTGGGTCTAATCGGATCCACCATAAGAGAAACCATATCCAGGATCCTATAAAGATTACATGAACCATATCTTATAAAATAATATTTTTTATCATTTTTACATTGAAATTGGGGATATTAATTGGAACTCGGATCAGGCCAGACTCTGGTATGAAATTTTACCAAACATACCTGGCTTCATATATTAATCGGATCCTTTAGGTCCAACCTGGATTCTAATTGGGCCTTCTTATCTATCACTAAACCCTGACCCTATAGCATTTGGTACGGGTCGGGGTCTAGGTCAAACGTGAAGATGTTTGCACAAATGTATAGTTTTCTTCAGTGACTTTAACAATATTTGGAAGTTCATAACATATTTGTGTTGATGTAACGTGAATCTCTTCATTGATTTTAACCACATTCAAAAGTTTGCAATATATTTGTGTGAATCGTGAGAAAGTTTGCACAAATATATTGTTAATTTTTTAAGCAAAAAATTGATGAAATTTTTGAAAAAAATTTGGCAGATTAGTCATATTTTGAGTTTGAGTAGGCTAATTTTGTCAAGAGTTTTTTGGACTTGTTCAACCCACGAAATGAGAACAAAATGGTGCCATAGTGTCATATCATTTTTGTCATGTAAGTGTGGACAAGTCTTTTATTGATAAAGACATGAACTGAATTATTGACGTGCATGATCCAGCTTGACTTCAAGGATGCACCGATTGCAATAAAGTCTCGTGGGGACACCTTGCTCTGGACGCTAGGAAACCTGACGTTTTTGCGAGGAAGGTTATATGTTCCCCCCCCCCGAACAGGGCATCTCATGCTCGGGGGTCCCAAAAAGCACCACTTATTTAAGCTTGTGTGTTTCGTATCCCCATGTTTGTCAGCATTAATTAGCATTGGAGTTTGATGCGATTGCAAAGACTTAAGTACCCTCTCCTTCATTGGTGCCAAAAAAAATAACGATTCTAGAAAAGGAGTGATTGTAAAGACTTAAGTGCCCCGAAGATGATTATTTAAGACCCAGTCTCTGCACTGCAGGATTATCCGAGAAAGAAATCTCTCTTGGAGGAGGCCATGAACATCAACCCTCTCACTCTCTCTCTCTCCCTTCTCTTTCTGCTTCTGTGCACATCCAGCAGAAGATCCTACATTGCTCCATCAAGCACCGACTCACCTGCACATTGACTGTTGTGGAGTCTGATTCAGAGATTTTACCCTTACAGGAGGAGGGTTTGGGGGCTCCTCCCAGCGTGGGTAGCATCATTCAACTAAATGAGTTGTGGATCCTGATTCAGAGTGTTTACCCTTACAGGAGAGAGGTATGGGGGCTCCTCTCAGCATGGGTAGCATCATTCAACTTGAAGAGTTGTGGAGCCTGATTCAGAGTTTTTACCCTTACAGAAGGGGGGTCTGAGGGCTCCTCCCAGCGTGGGTCGCATCATTCAACTTTTGTGGAGCTTGATTCAAAGTTTTTGCCCTTATAGGAGGAGGGTTTGGGGGCTCCTCTCAGCGTGGATAGCATCGTTTAACTTGATTCGTTATGGAGCCTGATTCAGAGTTTTTGCCCTTACAGGAGGGGGGTTTGGGGGCTCCTCCTAGCGTGGGTAGCATTGTTCAACTTGATTCGTTGTGAAGTCTGATTTAGAGTTTTTGCCCTTATAGGAGGGGGGTCCGGGGGCTCCCCCCCGACGTGGGTCCCTTGTATAATATTTTTATTTTCTTTCCCTCTTTTAACTATCGAAAAAGAGCAATAAAGATATTTGTTTAATCGTGGGGCTCATGTTTCCTTCGGTTGTTTCTTGCTCGAGGTTTTCGTAACACCCCGTCCCACGATTTTTCTATTTTTCTTTTTCTGTTTCTTTCTCATGATTTTTTCAATGACTCTCCTACAACAATTTTTAGTGTTGTCGGGTCTCCAACGAGCCCCACAACGATTTATAGTATTGTTCGGTCTTTCAACAGCGATTTGTAGTATTGTCGGGCCTTCCTACATCGATTTATAGTGTTTTCGGTCTCCAACGAGCCCCACAACGATTTATAGTGTTATCTCGTCTTTCAACAGCGATTTGTAGTGTCTTTCGCAAATCACTATAGTGATTTATAGTGTTTTTGAGTTTCCAACGAGCCCCACAACGATTTATAGTGTTGTTGGATCTCACTATAGTGATTTGTAATGTCTTCCACAAATCACTATAGCGATTTGTAGTGTTATTCAGTAAGCAAATCGCTGTAAATCACTACCCGAATTAGGACCAAATTGTCAGGGCCATATCTCCCTAACCGGAGGTCATATTCCAAATTCGTAAAAAATAGTGTCTTTGTTATTGAGTCTAGTTTATTCCTATAAATTTTCAGCGATTTCTATTGTCATTTCATTCCCCATTTTAACTAAAAACCAGACACCTAGACCCCCCTGGACCCTCGCCCGCGTCGGGGGGGAGCCCCCGGACCCCCCTCCTGTAAGGGCAAAAACTCTAAATCAGGCTCCACAATGAATCAAGTTGAACGATGCTACCCACGCTGGGAGGAGCCCCCAAACCCTCCTCTTGTAAGGGCAAAAACTCTGAATCAGGCTCCACAACGAATCAAGTTGAACGATGCTACAGTCAGTGTGCAGGTCAGTCAGTGTTTGATGGAGCAATGTAGGATCGTCTGCTGGATTTGCACAGAAGTAGAAAGAGAAGGGAGAGAGAGTGAGAGGGTTGATGTTCATAGCCTTCTCTAGGGGGAACTCTTTGCCTCCCTTGATTTCTTCTCTAGAGGGAGAGAGAGGGTTTTACAGTGTTTTATGGACAAGGAAGAAGAAGAAGATGACGATGAGAAGTTCAAACATACATTTTTGATGGCTCAGGTTCGTTTCGTCTGATGGCCATCGGATCGTCGGCTCACTATCGAATCGTCGGCTCACCATCATTTCGCCGGATCACCATCGGATCGTCGGCTAAGGTTCGTTTCGCTATGTAGACTTTGAAGAGTCAACATCATCCTCGACTTTCTAGATGAAGGACATGTTTGTCATTTTTTTGAACCGTTTGTTTTCCTTTTTTGAATGAAGGACATTTTTGTCATTTTCTCAAACCGTCGTTTTATGGCAAGAACAACAAGAAAGGGTACTTAAGTCTTTGCAACCGAACCAGACTCCAATGCTGATTGATGTCAACATACACGGAAATACGAGCCCCATGTGCTTATATACGTGGTGCTTTTTGGGACCCCCGAACACAGACGTGGGATTCAGTGAATCATCGGGGGTGAACATACACCACCCTCTCACGTTTTTGTCTAATGGGTAGAAAAAAACATAAAATATGAATTGGTTGCATGTGAACACAAATTGAGTGTGTATGTACAGTTTGGCGAGTACTAATATATTCACCCAGACCTGTCTTTGATTGCGGATGGAAAGTGAGAAAGGCAATCCCATCCATCCATCCACCGCTCTTTGGTATTGGTCCTGAATTCATTAGGTTGTCGATTCAGCTGTATCGGCATATACTGATACTCGATTGAATTATTCTCTATCGGCCTTAAAATAATAAAGAAATGATTACGTGTTAATCATAATGTGACGTGTTAAAACCGTTAAAATAATTTAAAAATAAATTACTTTTTTGTTTTTTTACATTTATTAAAAAATAGTGGAATCGGCCCAGCAGCATATAAAAATTCACTGATACTGATAACATTGCTTTCAGTGTTAAGTTCATATCCTCCTCTGTGTGTTTAATTTCTCCTAGTGTGTGTGTGATTTCTCTATTAGGTTTTAAAAAATTAGGCTTGCTTTTATTTGCAAATGTTTGTGTGTGGTTTCTCAGAATATCATGTGTGCATCTGTATATGGACATGCTTGTACAAATCTTGCATCTGCACTCATGGTACATTTTGCAATAATGACTTTGTTTGTGTGTTCATGTCCACGTGCATGATAAAATGGGTGAAGGTTTCTACGTTTCTTCCCTATAACCTTTGGGCAGGATATCACACCCAAACCCCCACCCAAGTTTCGATTAAGACCCACAAATTTTTAATGTAAAAATGATAAAAAAATAATATTTTATCGGGTATAGACCGGTTCTGGTTCATACGTAGTTTTTATCGGGTCTGAGTATGATTTTTCTCATAATAGACTTGATTAAACATGAGTCTAGACCCTATACTATACTCAAAAGTTTGATTTCACCTAAGAGGAATGAACAAAAAGGTGGTCTACCGTTTGCTCTATTTTTTTTAACAAAAACAGCATTTACTGGGCATTGAGAACCCAAGAGACGATAATGAGTGAGCAAACAGCGGTAGTGGCCCTTGCACAACATGGCTTTAGGAAGGTGTATCATGATTTTTTGCATCAAACAAATTCAAGGGTGACTTGTCACTTGGCTCGTCTTTGAGTGACTCGTGACTCGTGACTCGTGACTCGGTCGGGTCATGTTAAGTTTATATTTTATATGAATATATATATATATATATATATATATAGTGTATATTTTATAGTATCTTATCAATATATTATATATAATATGCATTATATGATATTTTTTATAATATTTTCATATATAATATTATTAATGCATGTTACAAATCTTCTCATCTCACGGTTACATGGTTTCATACTCATATAAATACTTTTTTTTTTTACTATGTTAAAAATCTTCTCAATTATTTTAATCATATTCAAAGGTTCGTAGTTTGCGATCATGAAACGGTTAACCCAAATATGTTGCAAATCTCCTTGGTGATTTCAATGATATTTGAAAGTTTGCAACATATTTATATGAATGTTGTGAATCTTATTAGTTTGATTTTAACTATATTTGGAGGTTCTCAATGTATTTGTGTGAGTGTGAGGACGTTCGTAACATGTTTGTGAAAATGTCATGAGGTTCATACACATATGTTGTGAATCTCTTTGATAATTCTAACTATATTTAAAATTTCATAACTTATTTGTAGGAATGTTAAGAAATTTGCACAAATATGCTCTATACAGAAAAATTGTCTTAAAAAAACAAGAATCAATGGTTTCGGACATGCTGGAGATTTCAGTATATATTTAGGTTTTGCATGGTGTTATTTATATAGGATAATATGATCATTTTTTATTTTATTATTTTCATGAAAGTTTTTTTTGTTTTGTAGAAACCATGGTGCTTGATTTTTTCTTGGAGACAACATACATGATATTTTGATTTTTTTAGGCAATAATTTAAACAAGCGGCTAAATTTTTATGCAAAAGAAATGATGAAATCATTAGAAAAAAATTGGCAAATTTGTCATTTTTCGAGTTTGAATAGGCTACTTTTGTCAGAACTTTTTTTGACTTGTTCAACTCACAAAATGCGAACCAAATGATGCCAATAGTGTCATATCATTTTTGTCATGTACGTGTGGACAAGTCTTTCATTGATAAATACATGAAACGAATTATTGATGTACATGATCTGGCATGACTTGAAGGATGGACCAATTGCAATAAAGTCTTCTGGGGACACCTTGATTTGGACGCCAGGAAAGCTGACCTTTTTGTCTAGTGGGCAAAAAAAAAACATAAATATGAATTGGTTACGTATGAACACAAATTTTTTTTTGAAGTTTCACGAGTCACCATCTCGACATAAACTAATGTCTCGATGACATCCGGTGAACCTTCTCATGTTTGTACAAATATGTTGTGAACCTCCAAATATGGTTAAAATCAACGGAAAGATTTACGACATATTTGTGTGAACGTTATCTCGTGTAAATATCATGCAATTTTTTTTAGTTTGATTTTAACCATATTTAGATGTTTGCTACAAATTTGTAAGATCATGAAAAAAATTGCATGAATGTGGTGTGAATCTCCATAGGGATTTTAAGCATAGTTGGAGGTTCACAACATATTTGTGCAAACGTGAAGATGTTTGTATAAATATATTGATTTCTTCATTGATTTTAACAATATTTGAAACTTCACAACATATTTGTGTTAACGTAAGGACATTCATGCAAGTATATTACGAATGTCTTCATTGATTTTAACTACATTAAGAAGTTTGCTACATATTTGTGTAAATGTGAAAAAGTTTGCACAAATATATTGTGAATCAATTAAGTGATTTTAACTACATTCAGAGGTTTGCAATATATTTGTGTGAACGTTAACTGTTTCGCCCAGATATGTTGCACATTCAAATCTTACTAGATGTATGTAGAGATAGAGGATAAAGATGAGCCTTAGGCTTATTTGAATAGTCAGGGTGGGCAAAAAGTTTTTGCAGTCATATAGTAGATGGAAAAAAATTTGCCGTTCAGATCAAAAGAGAGAAAGACCAAAGGGCAGACCAAAAGAAAAATGGTTGAAGGGGGAGTGTCCGAACCAAAAGGAAGCCAACTAAAGGAGGACAGTAAAAACTCTTGCTGTCAACGGAAAAAAGTTTTTGTGGTGAAAAAAATTTGAGAAAATTAGTGAATTTTTGGTGTTTTGGACATTTTTAAAGGTTTTTCTTAGAATTATATGGGTTGTACCCATCTTTAGGGGTTTTTTTAAGTGAAGGTGTGCTGAATGAACTAAGATTTTCGGATTTTGAGATCTTGAAAAAACAAATTTTGAATTATTAGAACCTGAGCGTGTAAAAAAATATATGAGACTCAGATCTGATATCCGATCATATCCAACCCAATTGCAGCTCTAATACTAATCGATCTTTTCATAAATTTACAGTTTGCCACACCTGGACCAGGGTGTTTGATTGCTGGTGAAAAGTGAGAAAGACAACCCTAATTAATGAAGATCCTACACATTTCTCCCCATTGAAGGGACAACTCTCGCTGTATCAGTCATTACTGTCAACTACCCAACAATGCTCACTGCTCATGTCTTCTTCATGCTTGACTTGTAAAGACTGCACTCATCCAAGTTTTGTACATTGGTGAGTTCTACTGGTTTTTTACTCGGTTATTTAACTATTGGGTCGGAGTCAACCGAGTCACCAATATACGCGATATTTTGAAAATATCATGAGAAATGTTGATATTTTAAGGTAACCGATATTAAAGGTAATATCATGATACTTTCAAAATATCATCATAAGACAAAATATCGAGATATTATGATGATATTTTTGGAAAAACTCTTTTATATAATAAATCCTTTAAAATATGTTTTTTATATTTTTTGAAAAAAAAATAATGCAAAACTTATTATTTTCTTAACTTTTTTTGTTGTTATTTATATTTTTAAAAATTTTTAAACTTTCAAAATTTTTCAACTTTTGAAAATCTCTCCGAGAAATATCCTCACCCAGATAATACTTGAATGGTATAGGTGACTATGGTTTGAAGTTATCTAATATTTTTAGCTCAAATCGGAGACGAGTTCATATTGTGCCCAAGTACAAGCACACTGCTACTAGTAAAACTGATGGTAAAGCCGAGTAGGTTGTCTCAAATCAAGGGGAGTTTGAAATGTTCTAATGTATGCGGTACTTTCTAATCAACAAGAAGATCCTTGTGAATTATCCTCATGGAGCTTCTAATGGTCATTATTGCACCAATTTTTTATGGTTTTTATGCACCTCTTCAATAAAAAAATTCTAATAACTGTGAAAATTTAAACTCTAATTTCAAGTTATACTAAGAAGCGAGAATTCTTCAAAATACATTGAAACTATAGCAAACAAATAGCAATGGTGTGATTATGTCGCAACTTGATAATAGGGCTGGTAAACGAGCTGAATGTATTGAAAAGAGGGTGTTCAACCTCCCCTCATTCTTGTGGTGTGCTTAAGCTCATGGTGAGCCTGAGTTAAAAACAAGCTGAGCTCGAGTTGGCTCATTAACCAACACTTTTTAAAATTGAAAAATAATAGTTGTACTTTAAACCAACTGACCCACGTTCAAACTGGCCCATTTACAAAATAAATACATTTTTAAAATATGTAAGCAGTGGGATTTATACTCTTGAACTTATTGTTTAACCATCTGCACTGTACAATGCAAAATACATTCCAGATATATTTATTAGTAGCGACCTGGTTTTCGTGCTGGGTGCGGTTTGTTCGGGTTATAAATCCGAAAAAAGAGTTAATGGTGGTGGACAGATACAAACAGAACTAACAATGTGGTGAAGAATAACATTGAATATCGGATGTAACGCGTTCCCTAAGTGGTTGGATGATGTTAATTGTCATCTTATCCTCATATTCCTGAAAATAGTGATTGCATTTATTGAATCCTGATCAAGTAAAATAAATATAATATTCAATATTTAAAGAAAATCATGATATATTCGGTAACAATTTTGAGTGCTTTGTTTTTATATAAATTATGAAAAAGAAAAGGAAATATTTTTTTGTTACTAAATAAGGGCTTCTATTTACAACAAATGTGATGATTTGACATGCAGGAAGACACAAGGACATCAAGTTTGTATTAATATGGTTTCATGTTATAGTGAAAACTTAATTAGTATTACAAACGGATCGCATAATGGTGAATCATGTCACATCTTAATCTGAATCTCAAATTCAAACTGTTGATCTGATCAGAATCCAACGAGGTAGGGTTGATTTCAGATTAAAAAAATATGTGGTATGGTACTACTCAATCAGGTAAATAAATGTTAAAAACAAGCTCTTTACATGTAGGATTACATTTTGATCGGAATCCAACATTGATCAGAACCTGATCTGGATCGAAAAACAATTTAATTTGACATATGTGAAAGTGATCCAATTGCACATTCAGATCTTACTTTAAGGATCCAAGTCTGACATTAGCATGTTGGGTTCAGGTTGATATTCAGCTCTATCCAAATGCACGTTACCTTGTGTTGGGACATTGTATGTTGAGATAGAGGATTATGTTGCCTATCCGGACATTCAGATAAAAAGAGAGAAAGACCGGAGGACAGACCAAAAGAGAAATGGTTGAAGTGATTAGATGGCAAAATGTTTTTTCTGTCCAGTGATCAACAGAAAAAACTTTTTGTTGTCAAAAAAAGTGAGAAAATTAGTGAATTTGGTTGTTTTGGACATTTTTGAAGGTTTTTTTTAGAATTATATGGGTTTTACCTATCGTAGGATTTTTTAAAGTTAGGTTGTGAAAAGGTATATCGGACTCGGATCAGATATCGGACCATATACAATCCATTTGAAGCCCTAATACGAATCCATCTTTTTATGTATGTACGATTTGGGGAATATTATTATATTCACCCAGACCCGGACCAGGGTCTTTGATTGCTGATGGAAAGTGAGAAAGGCAATCGCAACCATCCACCACCCTTTGGTATTAATGCTGATAGAAAGTGAGGGGACAGCTCTAGCTGTATCAGTCATTGCTCTCAAGTGCTCAACTGTACTGGTTTTTTACTCAGTACGGCTGACTCATCGATAATATCTACAAATGGTATTCTCTTGTCTCGGATGAAAAATAGAACATTATCATCATAAAACGAGTGGCTCTCTCCATTCACTACCACATTGCATTTAAAAAAACAGAGCATGATCAAGAGGTACAGAGTGAGAGAGGTAGGAGGAAATCAGGGAATTGGACGAGTTTGAGCGATGGCTGAATTTGCTGTGGAGTACCTGCTCAATAAGTTGGAAGCCTTGGTGGTGGGCGAAGTGAAATTGCTTAAAGGAGTTGGAGATGAAGTGGACGAATTGAAGATGGAATTGAGAAGCATGAAATCCTTCTTAAAGGACGCTGATAGAAGAAAGGATGATGATGAAGGTATAAAGGAGTGGGTCAAACAAGTGAGGGAAGTTGCATATGATATCGAGGATGCCCTTGATGAGTTTCTGCTTCAATTTGGAGGACAACAATCAAGTGGATTTAGGGCTTCCTTGAAAAAGGTTTCTTCCTCACCGTCGCGTTGGATAACCCGTCATCAACTTGCAAAAAAAATGCAATCCATCAAGGATAGAGTGGTGAGCCTCAAGGAAAGACAAAATAGATATTCTTTCAAGGAATTGCAAGAAGGAATTGCTTTTGGAGGGCTCCAAGATCGCAGAGAAGCGCCTCTTGATGAACAACTAGATTTGGTGGGAATCGACCAAGACATCACACAAGTAATAGAGTGGTTGACAGGGGGAGACCAACAACTTACACCAATTTCTCTGGTCGGGATGGGAGGTTCAGGAAAGACTACCCTAGCAAGGAAAGTCTTTAATGACGATGCAGTAAAGAGACACTTTGACTGTTATGCTTGGGTTTCTGTCTCCCAATCTTTCAATGTTCAAAATATTCTAGTATCCTGCATAAGAGATTTTTACGAGTCAAGGAAAGAGATTTGTCCAGATGGCATAGAAAAGATGGACATTTCAAGACTCGAGCCAACGCTCCATTCTTACCTTCAAAATAAAAGGTACGTTCTTGTGTTAGATGATGTGTGGAGTCAAACTGTTTTAGAAAAGATCCAAATTGCATTACCAAAGACTCTGCGTGGAAGCAGAATCATGATCACAACTCGCAAAAATGATGTTACTCACCCAATAGAATCTAGAGTTGGTTTGAAGGGCCTTGTCCACCGCATACAACCCTTACCTAATGAAACAGCAATGCGCCTATTTTGTAAGAAGGCATTCAGAGATGAGCCTCAAAACATTTGTCCTTCCAATCTTAAAAAAGTATGCAATGATTTGGTAAAAAGATGTGACGGTTTACCTCTTGCCATCGTAGTCTTAGGAGGTATTATGCGGCACAAAAGGAAATATGAAGATGAATGGAGAATTGTTCATGATAGCCTTAGTTCAAACATCAATGATGTGCGTTCAATCCTTTCTTTGAGTTTTGACGAGTTACCCTTGCACCTTAAATCTTGTTATTTGTATTGTGGTGTCTTTCCAGAGGATTATTTAATCAAAACAAATAAGTTGATCAGACTATGGGTGGCTGAGGGCCTCGTAGAAAAGGAAGACGGCATAACATCAGAGGAGGTTGGGAAGCAGTACCTTGACGAGCTTATACAAAGGAGCTTACTCCAAACTGTGAGCTGGAAGACAGGAGAACGTGGAGTAAAATCATGCCGAATTCATGACCTTTTGCGTGAATTAATTATATCCACATCAAAGAATCAGAACTTTTGCAGTGTTTTAACAACAAAAAATTCAAGGATTAATGAAAGAATTAGGCGTTTGTCACTCCACAATGACAGTCATGAAGGCATTTGGTTGAGCAATCAAAGTGCATCGCATCTTCGTTCCCTATTATTGTTTGAGAAATTAGCTATCATGCCTTCTTCCTTCTTTACCATGCTTTCCTCTTTTAGATTGATGAGGGTGTTGGATCTAGAAGGCATTCTCATTGAGCAACTGCCCGATGCTCTGGGTGATTTATTTCATTTGAGGTACCTGAATCTGAGGCGCACTAATATCAGGAGACTTCCAAGCTCCTTTGGGAAGCTCCACAACCTACAAACGTTAGATATCACAGAAACCCTAATTAAAACTCTACCAGAGGAAACATCAAACATGAAGAGCTTGCACTACTTATGTGCTCGTCCGCTTGCTAATTTTCCCTTTACCTTCAAGCAGTTGGTGGGATGTGAAATGCCAAAGGGAATATGCATGGTTACAGACCTTCAAAAACTCACGGGCATAAATGCTACTATAGAGATTGTTCAAAGGGTCGGTAACTTGACCAAACTGAAAAGCCTTTCGATATATATGGTGAGAAGGGAACATGAAAGTCACCTTTGTGCCTCCATTGCAAATATGAAAGACCTGCTTAAACTCGGTGTAGCTGGTATTGGGGAGGAAGAGCCTCTCCAACTGGAATTGGACCCACCAAGACGTCTTGAAGCTATCCGAATAAGTGCACGTCTGAATGAGTTGCCATGTTGGATCCACTCTCTCGAAAACCTCACTTGCTTGTCACTGAACTTTTCCAGATTAAGCCAAGATCCATTTTTTTCCCTCCAATCGTTGCCAAATTTGGCGGTTCTTTCCCTCAATGAGGCTTACGATGGGAAAGAATTACGGTGCAGCGAATCAGGAGGTTTTCCCAAGCTAAAGCAGCTCTTTCTTTTTAGACTTGCAAGATTAGAAAATGTGTGGGTGGAAGAGACAGCGATGCCCAAACTTCAACAACTATGGATCTTTGAGTGCAAGGAGATGAAGAGGTTGCCTCGTGGAATTCAACACATCAACACCATCCGACAACTTTATTTGTTAAATATGTCGGAGGAGATGATAGAAAGCATACAAAGGCATGGAGAGAAAGATCACTCCATGGTCAAACACATTCCTGAAATCAACGTGGGTGGCCTACTTGAAGATGGGACGTGGTACGACAAGTATCTCTAGTGATGTAGGATCGTAACAGCGAACAATCCCAAGCAACCGTGATCAGGTGAATTCACATATTTCAGAATTTTTTTTTCACAAGTGTGCTTTTTCTATTTCACTTCTTTTCCAACTTTTTCCTTTGCTTCATTCCCTTGCGATTTCATATGATTTTGTACTTTTAATGTATCTAGACATCATGTGTGTGTACTAGGCAGGTTGATCCAAATTTCTTTTTGTGAGAATTGCTCTGGTATGAAATTTCACAAACCTTGACCCTATAGGGTCTGGGCCAAACTCGACTGTGTTTTAATTTAGGACATGATAAATAACAAAGTTGGTTTTCTATGTCAATCCTAAATGCGGAAAATTATATTTTTTGTTTTTTATTGACGAGGAACCTGCCTAGAAACGAGGGTCTCTTATTAGATATTAAACCAAAGGTGAGTGCTAAGGATACCCACCAAGCAATCCACGGGTATAATTCCACTAAAAATTGATTTCATGTCCGGATTTCCACCATATTACATCAAGTACCACCCTAACCACTTAGGGGTGTCAACGGGTCGGGTTTGGTTCGGACCCATTTTGAACCAGATCTGACCCCAAATTTCGTGTGTGGTATCAGATCTGGACTTGAGTCTAATTGAACCCAATATAAGAGAAATCACACCCAGACCCGTTAAGAACTACATCAACCAGACCCGGGCCATTCCCATTGAAAAATGGCAGGTCTTAGGGTCGGGCTCAAGTCTAATTTAAAATATCACAAAATATACCACTACGAGCTTAGGGGATCCATTCACTACCACTGCGAGCTTAGGGGCAGACACACATTGCTTTTAAAAAAGAGAGCATGATCAAGAGGTAGAGGAAATCCGAGAATAGGACAAGCTTGAGCGATGGCTCAATTTCCTGTGGAGTACCTGCTCAATAAGTTGGAAGCCTTGGTGTTGCATGAACTGCATCTTGATGAACAAATAGATTTGGTGGGAATAGACCAAGACATCACAAAAGTAATAGGGTGGTTGAAAGGAGAAACCAACAAATAGATTTCTCTGGTCAGGATGGGAGGTTCAGGAAAGACTACCCTAGCAAGGAAAGTCTTTAATCACCAAGCAGTAAAGAGTCACTTTGACTGTTATGCTTGGGTTTCTGTCTCCCAATCTTTTAATGTTCAAAATATTCTAGTATCCTGCATAAGTGATTTTTACAAGTCAAGGAGCGAGATTTGTCCGGATGGGATACAGGAGATGGACTTTTCAAGTCTCAAGCAAACGCTCCATTCTTACCTTCAAAATAAAAGGTATGTTCTTGTGTTTGAAGGGTCTTGTCCACAGCCTAAAATCCTTACATAATGAAACAGCAATGCGCCTATTTTGTAAGAAGGCATTCAGAGATGAGCCTCAAAACATTTGTCCTCCGCATTCTAAAGAAGTATGCAACGATTTAGTAAAAAGATGCGACGGTTTACCTCTTGCCATTGTAGTCTTAGGAGGGATTTTGTGGCGCAAAAGGAAATCTGAAGATGAATGAAGAATTATTCATGATACCCTTAGTTCAAACTTCAATGATGTCGATCATTCTTTGGGTAGTAGGGTGGGGTCAATCCTTTCTTTGAGTTTTGACGATTTACCCTTGTGCCTTAAATCTTGTTACTTGTATTGTGGTGTCTTTCCAGAAGATTATTTAATCAAAACAAATAAGCTAGTCAGACTGTGGGTGGCTGAGGGGCTCGTAGAAAACAGGGAGGGTATAACATTAGAGGAGGTAGGGAAGCAATACCTTGATGAGCTTATACAAAGGTGATTACTCCAAATTTTGAGCAGGAAGATAGGAGAACTTGGAGTAAACTCATGCCGAATTCATGACCTTTTGGGAGAATTAGTTATATCCACATCAAAGAATCAGAATTTGTGCACTGTTTTAACTAATGAAAGAATTACGCGTTTGTCACTCAACAATGACATTCACGAAGGCATTTCATTGATCAATCAAAGTGCATCCAATCTTCGCTCCCTATTGGCTCCCTACCTAAGAGTATACTTGGCTTCAACCTTGCAAGCAAGGGATGCCCCCTCATGAGTTTTTTTTTCAAAAAAGATGCTCCTCATGAGTTTCAAACTCTTGATGTCCTATAAACTTGGTGGCATTCAAAAGTCTACCTTACAGAGCCCTTGTGGGTGTTCGCCCACCCTAATTGACCCTTGATGTAATGTAATATGGCATGTTTTGGTACTTAGTCATTTTATAATTTTAATAAAAATTTGGCTACATCTGGGAGCTAAATCATTTGAAGCTCGATTTTTAGACTATTGTCCTTGAGTCTGGGCTTGACCCAGGTCTCATCGACAAGGTCGACGCGGGCCAAACGAAGCGTGAGAAAGAGTTTTAATTTTGACCTTTAAATTCAAGCAAAATTTGAGTTATTTTTTGTTGAAATTCAGAATTTGATATTCGTGTAATATGTCGTTGGATGCGCCTCAAAATTATAAGCGCAACGATATTTTATTTTCTTCCATTCGAGCTACGGTTGGTCTAAAAATCACATTTTTTTGAAAATTGAGCAGTTTGTCAAAACGAATCTGGAGTTGGATTAGATTGGATCCAATGCATAAGATCCCAATTTTTATGGATTTGAATCTTATTTAAGACTCACTTTAATCTGAATTTAATCCAAATCTTGATCTATTTTCGTTTTGGGTTTGGGTTTGGATTTGTGGTTCTGGATCTAAATCTTAGCCTCATGATTTTTCCTGCTTTAAATTAAATATAAAGCTTTAATCTGGGGTTTAATAAGGTTAAGAAGCCTTTTGGGTTGATTTAGTTATTTTTGGGTTTATTTAGATAAATTTTAATTAATATTAATTTTGGATTTTTATTTTAGGACTGAGTATGACTCCTTAAAAGAGTCCTCATTCTTACTTAAAGAGAGTTTTAAAAGGGATTGGAAAGTTTAAAAAATTAACAAATGTAAACAAGTTAACTTTTTAAAGAGTTTCAAAAAATTAAGAAACAAAGGGAGAGAGAGAGTTCCATCTTTTGAAAACTCTCTTAGAAAGGCTGGAGAAAAGGGTGGGCGTCACCCCCCTCTCCCATTCATTATACACAAAAAAGAGAGACTAAGAGAAGAAAAAAGAGAAAGAAAGAGGGAAAGAGGAGAGAGAGAGAAAGGGAATGAGAGGAAATAGAGGAAGGAGAAGGAGATCTTCTTCTCCAGCCATCCAAGCCTTCTCCATCATTGTTTTTTATAGTTTCTTCAATCTTTTGTAAGGTACGAGTCTCTTCTCTTGATATAAGTGATAAATTGAATATCGATTCGATTCTTATGCTATACCATGATCTAAAACCATGGTAAATGACACTACAAGAAACCTGTGGATTAGCGACGATGTAAATCCGTCGCTAAACGATTTAGCGATGGATTAGCGATGAATAACTTTCATCGCAAAATTTTCGACGCTAAGTAGTGACAGAACTTATCCGTCGCTATTGTCGTCGCTAATTTACGACGAACATGATCCATCGCGAGTCCTTCGCTATTTTAAATTAGCGATGGATAATATCTGTCGCTAATCCGTCATTAAATTTAAAAAAAAAAATTAAAAAAAAATGCTCTCTGTCGGCGCATTCTCCGGCAGGGAGCAATTTTTTTTGCACAGGCGGGTTTCGGCGACGCTCTTCCGCAACGAGCCAATCACGACGGAGGGCCTCAGGCGAGGGAGAGGCAGGACGAGCGGTGGAGACCGGCGAGGGGCACCGCCGGAAGGAGGAGGATGACGCGGGGGAGAGGTAGCGTGAGGAGGTGGAGACCGGCGAGGGGCACCGCCGGGAGGATTAGGGCGACGCGAGGGAGAGGTAGCGGGAGGAGGAGGACAGTCCAGGGGCCGACGCCAATCATGCTCGAAAGGCCTCAGGCGAGGGAGAGGCAGGACGGGCGGTGGAGACCGGCGAGGGGCACCGCCGGGAGGAGGAGGACGGCACACGGGGGAGAGGTAGCGGGAGGAGGAGGACGGTCCGGGGGCCGACGCCAGTCACGCTCGGAGGGCCTCAGGCGAGGGAGAGGTAGGACGGGCGATGGAGTTCGGCGAGGGGCACTGCCGGGAGGAGGAGGACGGCGCGGGGGAGAAGTAGCGGGAGGAGGAGGACGCTCGGAGGGTCGTTGCGCGTTGTCAGAGGAAGGGCAGTTTAAATCAAACGGGGGGGGGGAGGAACAGAGGGAGGGAAAATTTCGCGCCTCAGGCGGGATTGTTTAAATCGAAAATTAGCGAGGGAATTTTTTTGTCGCTAATCTGTCACTAAATAGCGACGGAAGAAATCCCTCGCTAATTCCGTCGCTAATTAGTATTTTTTATCGTGTTTTGGCGATGGAAAAATTGTGTCGCTAATCCATCGCTAAGTAGCGAAGGATTTAGCGAGAGAAATATTTTTGTCACTACTTTTGCTAATATTTCGAATGTTAGCGACAAATAGTTTTCTCCCGCTAATCCGTCGCTAATTAGCATTTTTCTTGTAGTGTGAGTAGATTAATGTGATCACTCTAAAATATATGAAAGAGGATCCATGGATCCTCTTCCATATATGTGTTTTTGACTCTTTTCATCTTTCACAAATAAAAATCCTGTACATACTTATTTCTATGTTAAAACAAAATTTTTAAATAATGCATATGCATTCGTTTAATGCCTAGTCCTTATGGTAATTGATGTTCCTATGGGTGAATCATGATAAATATATGTGAACTCATATTGTATGCATGTATTTACTGAAAAACGTGTGTGTGATAGTATGCCTATTGCAAACAAACAAATAAGTATGCACTGTCGGGTAAGTATTCACAAGCAAGCATAACACCATGTTAGATCTGTGAACATGCTCATATTTCCATATGTTTTGTAAACATATGAGGATATAATAATGCTATATCATGCATAGTTGAGCTATGAACCTTGTGAATGCATGACTGTGCAAGTCGAATCGTGTTTCCAATATTGTTTTTAATGCATGAGCTATGTGCTATCCCCACTTTTTTTGGAAGGAAAGGAAAAAAAAATTTTTTTTTTGATAGTACAGGAAAGTTTTTCCTTGATCACACGGTCTGGCTAGACCTGTCAATGCTTGATAGGTCTGCCAACCGAGTGACTTGGCTGAGCTGGCTCAGGTGCAGCAACAACAAAAAAAAAGGGACCTATGTTTTGGGTTGATTAGGCCAGCCCGGCTTGGTGGGAACCTGCCTGGTCCAGTCTGGCCCTTGGGCAGGACAGGGACAGTCCTGACAGTCCCTTGCCAGGCCCGACCCGATGTTGACCAGACCGACCCAGCTGACTAAGAGCAGCTAGTTCTGTTTAGAACCCCAGCCAACTAAGTCGGCTGGGTGTAAATCATAAAAAAAAGGAGAGGCTTATGCATCAATTTCAAAGGGGCATAGTGTAGTTATAGTGGACTATATACTTGAAAAGAAAAAAAGGGGAGCAGTGCATTTACAGTTATGTAAGCATTGATAAAACATATATTGTTGTGTGTGCTGTGTGTATGCAAAGTAATGAGAGCATGCACTGATATGTATAGGCTAATTTATTGAGATCATATAATTGACATGAACAAGTACACTTGATGGGGATATGCATGTACATGGATATGTACACTCAAAGCAAACATGCGTTGATTTGAATAAGCCTACAATGAAAATATGCAATTGACATATTTATGCATAGTGAATGAAAGCATACAATGGTCTGAATAGGTGCATTAGATGAAAGCATGCATGTGTTCCTATCATGTGAATTGAGTAGGAAAATGCTTATAAATATTCTTGTTTCACGCGCATAGTTGAAATATGCAAATATGAATGTGTACTTATATAGCATGTAATTTATTTTTATACATGGCATGTTGTTATGGTTTTTGCGTATGGTACATCGATGATCGAAATAAATCATCGTGAGCTTGGTGAGCCTCAAGCTTTAGTTTGCTCTTTCTTTAATCATTTCAAATGCATCATAAAAATCATATTTATTTTTATTGCAATGTAATGCACTGTTCTATGTATTTTTCACGGGCAGGAGTCTCGTGATGACTCTTGTAGGGGTAAATGTGAGTTTTTGTCTTTGCTTTTGCATGTTGAATTGCAAAACTTAATAATTGGTATTTAATAAAAAGATAATGAATAAGAGCAGTGTAATATACATTCTGAGATCTCTCATCAAAAGAATGAGCATCTTGGAGATTCGGTTTTGGAAAACCACAAGGATACAAAAACTTTGTATGCATTATTGTTTACCCCTGAACTCGATATTGAGGTTCTTTTTTTTTACCATGGTTTTAGGGAGAGTCTGTCACTTGACCTGGGGGGGGTGTGTTAGACACATGTGTTATTTTGATATACCAAGAAAGTGATACTATTAGATGTGGATGTCCTTAGTGCTTCGACATTAGATGTAGAGGTCTAATATTTCAAAGGTGATTCAGTCGAGGTCTAAGTTTGAAACTCAGTAATAAAATACAAGTTATGTGTTAAGTTACTCTGAAAACCTTACTTGACCTCGAAAAATTATACTTGTTTGGTGTATCCGCGGGCAACAATAGTTAAAAAGAGAAACTTAAATTGTATGCATTTAATAGGGACATGCATATGAAAGAAAAACTATAAAGAAAGATAATAATTTACTCATACATTGTACTGAAATCATGCATATTCCTGCTATGCATTAGATCATACATGTTTGCCTGTTTCTTTAACTGTTAAATGTTGGTAAATGTATAATATTGTTCTCTAAAGCTTGTTAAATGATTGTATTGCTTAAATTGCGACCCTTGTTACTTACTAAATGTTCTATTATGCTTAATAATTGTCTTGATTGCATGGATACTTAATTAAATTATGTATTTGTCATAGTTGCATTTCTCTAAGTTATTGCATGAATTCTTTTTTATATTCTTTATGCTTATTTATTTCATTAGAGGGATTCGTACGTAAATTTTTTTGAATTTCTAACACTCTTTTTCTGTGGTTTTTCACAGTTGCAGAAGATCAGTGAAGCGATTGACTTCTGAAAGAGCTACGAGTGTCACATTTTTGCTAGACAATTCACAGATGAAAAGCGTGACTCTACTTTCTTTGCATTTTATTTACTTTAAATTGTTATTGCATTCTAAATTTTTTTTATGTGATTATCTCGAGACTATCATTAATTATTAAATAAAAGTTTGTTTTGGTTTGACACAGATGATAAAGGTAAAGATTCTTGTTGTTGGTTTTTTTATCCAATTGAAAATGGAACTATAAAGACCCCGAGTCTATGAGTCTCTAGGATGATTTTCGCAAATTGATTTAAAACAAAAATCTACATTTTCAAAGGGTATGAGGTGGGGTCGTTACATGTAACCTATCAAGTTCATCCTCGACTATGTACTCTTGCTTGAACCTCAATTTGGTCACCTTGTGTTTGATGCACTGTCACCAATATTGGTAATATTTTGAAAATATCATGAGAAATATGAATATTTTAAGGTAGCATATATCATAAAGGTAATATCATGATAGTTTCATAATATCATCTGAAGACAAAATATTGCGATATTATCATGATATTTTTGAGAAAATTCTTTTTCTTTTAGTTTGCATTTCTTATTTTTGTTTCTTTTATATTTTAAATCCTTTAAAACATGTTTTTGTATATTTTTTGGAGAAAAATAATGCAAGACTTATTATTTTTTAGCTTTTTTGTTGTTATATATATATATATATATATATTCTATACTCTCTTAAAATTTTCAACTTTTGAAAATCTCTCTTGAGAAATATTCTCACCGAGATAATACGTTGAACGATATAGGTGACTATGGTTTGAAGTTGTTTAACATTTTTAGCTCAAATCAGAGTTCATATTTGAGCCCAAGTGCAAGCACACTGCTAGAAGTAATACGGATGCTAAAGCCGAGCAGGTTGTCTCAAATCAAGGGGAGTTTGAAATGTTCTAAGGTACGCGCCGTACTTTCAAACCAGCAAGAAGATCCTTGTGAATTATGCTCATGGTCATTATTGTAGCACCAATTTTTTGTGGTTTCTATGCACTTCAACAAAAAAAATAACTGTGAAAATTTAAACACTAATTTCAAACAAATAACAATGGTGTGATTATGTCACAAGTTCATGAAAGGGCTGGTAAACAAGCTGAATGAACTGAAAAGAGGGCGTTCAAGCTCCGCTCATTCTTGTGGTGAGCTTGAGCTCATGGTGAGCCTGAGTTAAACAAGCTGAGCTGGAGTTGGCTCGTTAACCAACACTTTTTAAATTGTACTCTAAACCGACTGACCCATGCTCAAACTAGCCCATTTACAAAATAAATACATTTTTAAATCTGTAAGCAGTGGGATTTGTACTCTTCATGAACTTATTGTTTAACCATCTGCACTCTACTAGCGACCAGGTCTTCCTGCCGGGTGCGGTGTCTTCTGATTATAAATCCAAAAAAAAAGTTAATGGTGGAAAGATACATACATAGCTAACAATGTAGTGGAGAATGCCCCCTGAATATACGGATGTAACGCGTTCCTTAAGCGGTGGATGATGTTAATTGCCATCTTATCCTCATATTCATGAAAATAGTGATTGCATTTATTTAATCTTGTTCAAGTAAAATAAATATAATATTGTTGAAAGCAATATTGATATTTAAAGAAAATCATGATATATTCGGTAACCATTTTGAGTGCTTTGTTTTTATACTTTTAGTTTTATATACATTATGAAAAAGAAAAGGAAATGATTTTTGTTACCAAGGAAGAGAGGGTGATGATTTGACACGCACGTAGAAAGGCACAAGGATATCAAGTTTGTATTAATATGGTTTCAGGTAATAGTGAAGCCATAAATAGTAGTACAAACGGATGTCATAATGGTGAATCATGTCACATCCGAATCTGAATCTGAAATTCAAACTGTTGATCTGATCTGAATCGAGGTTGGGTTGAATTCAGATTGAAAAAATATGTGGTACTACTCGATCAGGTAAACAAATGTTAAAAACAAGCTTCTTCTTACATGTAGATGGATTGAATTTTGATCAGAATCCAACAGTGATCAGAACCCGATTTGGATCCAAAAAAAAATTAATTTGACATATATGAATGTGATCCAAATGCACATTCAGATCTTACTTTAAGGATCCAAATCTGACATTAGCATGTTGGTTTCAGGTTGATATTCAGCTCTATCCAACCTTTTCGCTCCTTATCAAGTGTAGAGGTGTCAATGGATCAGGTTTGGTTCGGACCTAGTTGGAACCAGACCCGAACTCGATTTGAGATTATGGTATGGGACCTGGGTCTAATCGGACCCACCATAAGAGAAACCATACCCAAGATCCTATAAGGATTACACGAACCATACCTGATAAAATAATATTTTTTATCATTTTTACATTGAAATTGAGGATATTAATTGGAACTCAGGTCAGGCCGGCCTTTGGTATAAAATTTCGTGTTTTTTTTTTTTAGAATTGCTCTGGTATGAAATTTCACAAACCATACCCGGCTTCATATATTAATCGGACCCTTCAGGTCCAACCCAAATTCTAATTGGCCCTTCTTATTTATCACTAAACCCTGACCTTATATATAGGGTTTGGACCCAAACCCATAAATCAAGAAGTTCCTTTATTTTAATTTAGGACATGCTAAATAACCAAGTTGGTTTTCTATGTCAATCCTAAATGCAGAAAATGATATTTCTGTTTTTTAATGACAAGCAACCTGCCTAGAAATGGGGGTCTCTTATGGACCCCCTTCTTAGTTATTAAACCCAAGCTGAGTGCCTTAACCCGCAAAGGACACCCACTAAGCAAGCCACATGTATAATTCCATTAAAAATCGATTTCATGTATGGGTTTCCACCGTAACCACTTAGGGGTGTCAACGGGTCAGGTTTGGTTCGGACCCAGGTAGAATCAGATCTGACCCCAAATTTCGGGTATGGTATCGGGTCTGGACTTGAGTCTAATTGAACCCAATATAAGAGAAATCATACCCAGACCCGTTAAGAACTACATGAACCAGACCCGAGCCATACCTAATTTTTTTATGATTTTCACATTAAAAAATCACAGGTCTTAATCGGAAGTAAAAAAATTCACAAACTATACCCCAGACCATGTATTAATCGGACATTTGGGTATCGGGTCTTCTTATTTATCACCATACTCAGACCCTATAGGGTTTGGTATGGATCGGGTCCTCATAAATCTGACCGGTTAACACCCCTATAACCACTGCGAGGGTTTTACAGGAAATTGGGTGTGCCTGTCCTGCAAGGTAAACTTTGGGTGGAGTCACCAACACCCAAGCTCTCACTGAGCCCACCACTTAAAGGCAGTGAGAGACCGAGAGTCCAACGGACAGTGAGAGATCGAGAGTGCCGAACATGGAGTGGGGGTCGCCGGCATTAGGTGGTCGGAATACGGCAAGCAGGAGAGAAGACTCATCCGAGAGAAAGGGCTGACAGTGGGGGAACGACCGAGGGAGTAAAACGGGAGGTGGTCGACGAGGTTTTTGGAGGGAGTTGTCGGTGGCTCACCAAAGAGCAGGGCTGGAGATGGCGAGCAACGCAGGGGCAATCGACAGAAGAGGGGGGAGAGAGAGAGAGAGCCGGTTTGCAGTTTTAATTCCGTGCCCTAGATGAGTCGTTTACATCAAAAATTTGAGACAAAATAATTCTGTCTTAAAATCAATTGCTAAATAGCAACAGAAAATTTTTCTCTCAAAATCCATCAATTATGAATGTAAAAAATGATATTTAATTTGTTTAAAAAAAGGGGTCAGTTAAGGCAATAATTTAGACAAGCGGTTAATTTTTTATGCAAAAGCACTGAAGAAATCATTGGAAAAAATTGGTAGATTTGTCATATTTCGAGTCTGGGTAAGCCACTTTTGTGAGAAGTTTTTTTGACTTGTTCAACTCACAAAATGGGAATGAAATGATAAAGATATCATTTTTGTCATGTACGTGTGGTCAAGGCTGTCATTGATAAAGATATGAACCGAATTATTGATGTGCATGATCCGGCTTGTCTTGAAGGATGGACCAATTGCAATAATGTCTCCTTGGGACACCTTGATTTGGATGCCAGGAAAGCTGGCCTTTTTGTCTAGTGGAAGAAAAAAACATAAATGTGAATTGGTTGCATATGAACACTGAGATTTTTTCAAAGTTTTGAAAGTCACCATGCCTTTATAAAAAAATGTCCCGATGACATTCGGTGAACCTTCTCATGTTCGTACAAATATGTTGTGAACTGGTTAAAATCATCAAAAAGATTTACAACATATTTGTAAGAACGTTATCCTGCATAAATTTCATGGTACAATGACGTCCATGCCATGGATAAGCATCAAACTGTGTATACTATACGTTGTACCCATCTTTAAGGGATTTTTTAAGTTAGATTGTGAGGGAATGAACTAAGATTTTGGGACTTTCGAAAGAGATATTGAAAAAACAAATTTTTAATTATTAACACTTGAGCATTATAAAAAATTGGGTGTAAAAGAACATATGGGACTCGGATCAGATATCCGATCATATCCAATCCATTTGCAGCTATAATACTATTCGATCTTTTTGGCAAGCATTAATATACTAACCCAGACATGGACCAGGGTCTTTGATTGCGGATGGAAAGTTGGAAGCAGGTCAGGTGATGCTGAAAATGAGCGTTTTTGCTTAAAAGTCAACAAAACCACGTGGCATTCATCCAGAATGCAAACAGACGGCCACGACGTTGGCATGAGCAAAAACGCTCATGTTCAGCATGACCTGATCTGCTTCCGGTGAAGTAGGGAAACAAGCTCAACTGTGCACTGCTCACGTCTTGCTCATGTTTGACTTGTAAAGGCTTGAGTAATGTTAAAACTCGGCTTACTCATCCAAGTTTTGTACATTGGCGAGTTGTACTGGTTTTTGAATCGGTTATTGAACGATCCGGGCCGAGTCAACCGAGTCACCAATATAGACGATATTTTGAAAATGTCATGAGAAATATTGATATTTTAAGGTAATCGATATTAAAGGTAATATCAAGATATTTTCAAAATATCGCGATATTATCATGATATTTTTTTGAAAACTCTTTTATATTTTAAATCCTTTAAAACAAGTTTTTTTTTCTACTTTTTGAAAAAAAATAATGCAAAACTTATTATTTTTTTAACTTTTTTTTGTTGTTGTTTATATTTTTTAAACTCTCAAAATTTTTCAACTTTTGAAACTCTCTCCGAGAAATATCCTCACCAAGATAATATATACTTTAAAGGGTATAGGTGACTATGGTTTAAAGTTATATAACATTTTTAGCTCAAATTAGAGACGAGTTCATATTGTGCCCAAGTACAAGCACACTGCTACTAGTAAAACTGATGCTAAAGCCAAGCAGGTTGTCTCAAATCAAGGGGAGTTTGAAATGTTCTAATGTATGGGGTACTTTCTAATCAACAAGAAGATCCTTGTGAATTATCCTCATGAAGCTTCTCATGATCATTATTGCACCAATTTTTTATGGTTTTTATGCACTTCTTCAATAAAAAATTCTAATAACTGTGAAAATTTAAACTCTAATTTCAAGTTATACTAAGAAGCCAGAATTCTTCAAAATACATTGAAACTATAGCAAACAAATAGCAATGGTGTGATAACTTCATAATAGGGCTGGTAAACGAGCTGAATGTACTGAAAAGAGGGTGTTCAAGCTCCCCTCATTCTTGTGGTATGCTTAAGCTCATGGTGAGCCTGAGTTAAACAAGCTGAGCTCGAGTTGGCTCATTAACCAACACTTTTTATAATTGAAAAATAATTAAAATTGTACTCTAAACCGACTGGCCGATGCTCAAACTGGCCCATTTACAAAATGAATACATTTTTAAAATATGTAAGCAGTGGGATTTACACTCTTGAACTTATTGTTTAACCATCTGTACTCTACAATGCAAAATAAATTCCAGATTTATTTATTAGTAGCGACCAGGTTTTCGTGTTGGGTGCGGTTTGTTCGGGTTATAAATCCGAAAAAAGAGTTAATGGTGGTGGACAGATACAAACAGAACTAACAATGTGCTGAATAATGGCATTGAATATACGGATGTAACGTGTTCGCTAAGTGGTGGATGATGTTAATTGTCATCTTATCCTCGTATTCCTGAAAATAGTGATTGCATTTATTGAATCCTGATCAAGTAAAATAAATATAATATTGTTGAAAGCAATATTGATATTTAAAGATAATCATGATATATTCGGTAACCATTTTGAGTGCTTTGTTTTTATATTTTTTATTTTATATAAATTATGAAAAAATATGTGGTACTACTCGATCAGGTAAATGTTAAAAACAAGCTCTTTACATGTAGGATTGCATTTTGATCCGAATCCAACATTAATGATCAGAACCCGATCTGGATCCAAAAAAAATTAATTTGACATATGTGAATGTGATTTAATTGCACATTCAGATCTTACTTTAAGGATCCAAGTCTGACATTAGCATGTTGGGTTCAGTTTGATATTCAGCTCTATCCAACCTGTTTTTCTCTCTATCAAGGTTAGAGGTGTCATTCTTTGGTTAAAACCTTTTTAGTTTTTTCATTCTTGGTTAAAAAAACTGAGGTATGATCCTTGTGGAGATTAGAACCCCAGACAACTATGTTATGATAGTGCCCCTCACAGTCTAGCTATATCTTTTGACATTGAACCATCCCAACTTAATTGCGGATGGAAAGTGAGAAAGGCAATAGCAACCATCAACCACCCTAATTAATGCAAATCATACACATTTCTCTCCCATTGAAGGGACAGCTCAACTACCCAATAATCAATCAAAAGAAAAGATGAGTGAAGTTGGGAAACAAGCTCAACGGTAATGTTAAATCTCGGCTTACTCATCCAAGTTTTGTACATTGGCGAGGTGTACAGGTTTTTGACTCGGTTATTGAACGATCCGAACTAAGTTAACCGAGTCGTCAATATAGGCGATATAAAATATCACTAGAAATATTGATATTTTAAGGTAACCCATATTAAAGGTAATATCATGATATTTTCAAAATATCATCAGAAGACAAAATATCACGATATTTTTTGAAACTCTTTTATATTTGTTTTTTTTAATATTTTAAATCCTTTAAAACATGTTTTTATATATATATATATATATTTTTTAAAAATTACTTTTTAAGTTTTTTTGTTGTTATTTATATTTTTTTTAATTTTTTAAACTCCCCAAATTTTTGAACTTTTGAAAATCTCTCCGAGAAATATCCTCACCCAATAATACATGAACGGTAATAGGTGACTATGGTTTGAAGTTATCTCACATTTTTAAATCAAATCAGAGACGAGTTCATATTGTGCCCAAGTACAAGCACACTGCTACTAGTAAAACTGATGCTAAAGCCGAGCAGCTTGTCTCAAATCAAGGGGAGTTTGAAATGTTCTAAGGTATGCTTTAATTTCTAATCAACAAGAAGATCCTTGTGAATGATCCTCATCGAGCTTCTCATGGTCATTATGGCACCAATTTTTTAAAGTTTTTATGCACTTTTTCAATAAAAATTCTAATAACTGGGAAAATTTAAACTCTAATTTCAAGTTATACTAAGAAGCGAGAATTCTTCAAAATACATTGAAACTAAAGAAAACAAATAGCAATGGTGTGATTATGTCGCAACTAATTGCTAATAGGGTTGAAAAACCGGAGCTGAATGTACTGAAAGGGGGGTGTTCAACCTCCCCTCATTCTTGTGGTGTGCTTAAGCTCATGGTGAGCCTGAGTTAAACAAGCTGAGCTCGAGTTGGCTCATTAACCAAATATGTTACTAACTACATTCCGAGGTTTGCAATATATTTGTATTAATGTCAAGAGTTTCATTCAGATTTGTTGCAAATCTTCGTAATAATTAATTTTAACTATATTTAGAGGTTAGTAATATATTTGTACGAATGTGTGGCGGCCTGCTCAAACGTATTATAAATGTTTTTGATGATTTTAACCATAATTTGGAGGTTCTCAACATGTTTGTGCAAATGTCATGAGGTTCACACAAATATGTTGTGAATCTCTTTGATAATTCTAACTGTATTTAAAATTTCATAACATGTTTGTGGGAATGTAAAAGAAATTTGTGAAAATATGCTCTAAAGAGAAAAATTCTTAAAAAACCAAGCATCGATGGTTTCGAATATGCTGGAGATTTTGGTATATATTTAGGTTTTGAACAATGTTATTTATATAGGACAATACGATCAGTTTTTATTTTATTGTTTTCATGAAAGTTTTGTTTTGTTTTGTTTTTTTGGTTGAAACCATGGTTCTTGATTTTTTCTTGGCAACAATATACATAACATTTGATTTTTTCAGGCAATAATTTAGACAAGCGGTTAATTTTTTAAGCAAAAAACTGATGAAATCGTTAGAAAAAATTGACAGATTTGTCATATTTCGAGTCTGGGTGGGTTGGGGGTAGAGCTGGTAAATGAACCGGGCAGCTCGTGACTCGGCTTGGTTCATGATCAGCTCATATACCTTGTGAGCCGAGCCACGAGCAGCTCGTTTGGCTTAAGTGAGGCAAGCATGAACACAAGGTAGTGTTCGGATCATATAGATAAAAATGTATATATTTTTCATGTGTGATATATACTTTCAAGTGTAATATATAAAGCGGGGGGGATGCGGAAAGTATATATTAAGAGATGGATGCATGAAAAATATACATATATAATATGAACTATTAAGTTTAATATATAAAAAATATTTTTTAAGTGCAATATATATATATATATATATATATATATATATATATATATATATATATATATATATATATATATATATATATATATATATATATATATATATATTCTATGTATAAATAACACAAACCAGCTCATTTTCAGCTAGGAGCCGAGCTTGAGCTAGGCTATGCTAAACACGAACACGAGCACAGTCCCCCTGGTAAATAAGCCAAGCCCAAACATGCTCTGTTTAGTTGGTTCAGCTCATTTATCAGCCCTAGTTTTGGGGTGAGGGGGAGGTGCTATGGGGTGAGGCGGAGGTGGTGTGTAGTGCTAAAACATATCCCATTAGTTGTACCTTTTGTATGGTTCTTTTCAAAGAAATCCTAGTTCAGAATTAAAATTGAAGTCACATTGGTGGCTCTTTTAAGATTGTTCATCTTCATCAAAGGAATGAAATGGTTTTACTTCAGTTGGATTCCTATTAAAATGTGTTTCTCATGAAAATTGGATATTTACATCTTTGGTTGCTGCACAAATTTTTCCTATATCTTTTGCTAGATATCTGGATCATGAAATCAATGTGTCCTGGCCGCATTGGGGTAGCTTCATGTAAAGTTGTTAGCCGAGAAAGCAAGAGCGAGAAGTGACTCGGGAAGCAGAAGCAGAAAGTGAGGCACTTTTAAAATTTCAGGAAACGGGAAGCATGGATGACTTAGAAGCCACCTAGGAAGCGAGGGCGAAGCGAAGAAAAAATAAATAAAAATAAAAATAAAAATAAAAATACAAAAAAAAAATAAAAAAGGAAGAAGTGAAGGGGGAAGCATGCTTCTTATTTTTTTTACGTTTCCTAGTGCATTTCGGAAGCATGCTTCCCCATTCCCTTACACGCAATGTTGTCGGTATCGGTATTGGTCTTGAATCATTAGGCTGTCGATTCAGCTGTATTGTCCTATACCGATACTCAACTGAATTATTCTCTATTGGCCTAAAAATAATAAAAAATGATTACGTGTTAATCATAATGTGACATGTGTTAAAACCGTTAAAATTATTTAAAAATAAATTACTTTTTGGTTTTTTTATATTTATTAAAAAATAGTGGAATCGGTCCAGCAGCGTATGGAAATTCACCGATACTGATAACATTGCTTTCGTGTTAACTTCATATCCTCCTTCTGAAGATAACTTGTTGATTACGTTGCATCCTTGCTAGTGTGTGTGATTTCACTATTAGGTTTTAAAACATTATGTTTGCTTTTGTTTGCATATGTCTTGCATTTGCACTCATGGTACGTTTTGCAATAATGACTCTGTGTCTGTGTGTGCATGTCTACGTGCATGATAAAATGGGTGAAGGTTCGTATGTTTCTTCTCTGCAACCTTTGGGTAGGATATAAGATCCAACTCTCACCCAAGTTTTGATTAAGACCCATAAATTTTCAGTGTAAAAATGATAAAACATAATACTTTACCGGTTCTGGTTCATGTAGTTTTTATCGGGTCCGAGTATGATTTTTCTTATAATAGACCTGATTAAACCTGAGTTCAGACCTGATACCATACTCAAAAATCTAGTCCAAGTCTGATTCCACCTAAGTTGCATGAATAAAAAAGGTGGTCCACCATTTGCTCTATTTTTATTTTAACAAAAACAGCATTTACTGGGCATTGAGAACCCAAGCGAAGATAATGAGTGAGCAAACAGTGGTAGTGGCCCTTGCACAACATGACTTTAGGAGGGTGTATCATAAATTTTTGCATCAAACAAATTTAAGGGTTAGGGAGATCCTTTACAATCACCCATCCCATTTGGCCAGGGAAGCAACATTGTGATCCCGAGGAAGCTTGACTCCCAAACCCCATTCCTCTAGTTCTCCATACCTTATTCCAAACCACTAAGTGAATGTGAGGATTGAAGGGTGTATCGTACCATAGAAAGTTCTTCATGATTCTTTCCATTTTCTAGATCACCAAAACAGGAATAAAGAAGCACTAAGCCATGACTCTAGAAGGGTGTATCGTACCATAGGACATCCATTAGATAGGGAAAGATGCCAAGATGGATTTAATAAGCACTAACCTTCTTGCTACTCCAATCTTCAAGCCTGTTTCAAAACTTTTTTAAGAGTGGCTCACACAAGGATGCACTAAGCCACCCTTTAAAGAAAGGCAAGCCCAAATACTTCATAGGAAGTTGAGCCTTTTGCCAACTACAACTAAAACCAATTTGATGCATCTGAGTTTGAAAAATGTTAAAGGGAATGAAAACCATGGTTTTAAAACCCGATGACTTGTCACTTAGCCCGTCTTTGAGTGACTCGTGACTCGGTCGGGTCAACTCGGTGATTCGGCCGGGTCATGTTAAGTTTGTATATATATATATATATATATATATATATATATTGTGTATATTTTATAGCATCTTATCAATATATTATATATAATATGCATTAGATGATATTTTTTATAATATTTTAATATATAATATTATTAATGCATGTTACAAATCTTCTCATCTTACCGTTACAAGATTTCATACTCATATAAATACTTCTATTTTTTTTTACTATGTTAAAAATCTTCTCAATTATTTTAATCATATTCAAAGGTTCGTAGTGTGCGATCATGAAAAAGTCAACCCAAATATGTTTCAAATCTCCTTGGTGATTTCAACCATATTTGAAAGATTGCAACATGTTTATGTGAATGTTGTGAATCTTATTAGTTTGATTTTAACCATATTTGGAGGTTTTCAACGTATTTGTGTGAATGTGAGGACATTCGCAACATGTTTGTGCAAATGTCACGAGGTTCAAACAAATATGTTATGAATCTCTTTGATAATTCTAACTATATTCAAAATTTTATAACATATTTGTGGGAATGTTAAGAAATTTGCACAAATATGCTCTGAAGAGAAAGATTGTCTTAAAAAAAACAAGAATCAATGGTTTCAGACATGTGTAATATATTTATGTTTTGCATGGTGTTATTTATATAGGACAATATGATCATTTTTTATTTTATTATTTTCATGAAAGTTTGTGTTTTTTTTTTTTGCTTGAAACCACGGTGCTTGATTTTTTCTTGGAGAGAATATACATGACATTTTGATTTTTTAGTCAATAATTTAGAGAAGCGGCTAATTTTTTATGCAAAAAAAATGATCAAATCATTGGAAAAAAATTCGCAGATTTGTCATTTTTCGAGTCTGAGTAGGCTACTTTTGTCAAAGGTTTTTTTGACTTGTTCAACTCACAAAATGGGAATGAAATGATGCCAATAATGTCATGCCATTTTGTCATGTACGTGAGGACAAGTCTTTCATTGATAAAGACATGAACCGAATTATTGATGTACGTGATCTGGCTTGACTTGAAGGATGGACCAATTGCAATAAAGTCTCCTGAGGACACCTTGATTTGGACGCCATGAAAGCTGACCTTTTTGTCTAGTGGGCAAAAAAAACATAAATATGAATTGGTTGCAAATGAACACTGAAATTCCTTTGAAGTTTCAAAAGTCACCATCTCGGCATAAAAAAATGTCCCAATGACATTAGGTGAACTTTCTCATGTTCGTACAAATATGTTGTGAACCTCCAAATATGGCTAAAATCACCAAAAAGATTTACAACATATTTGTGCGAACGTTATCCCCCGTAAATATCATGTAATTTTTTTTTAGTTTGATTTTAACCATATTTAGAGATTTGCAACAAATTTGTGCGATCATGAAAAAATTTGCATAAATGTGGTATGAATCTCTTTAGGGATTTTAAGCATAGTTGGAGGTTCACAACATATTTGTGCAAACGTGAAGATGTTTGCACAAATATATTGATTTCTTCAATGATTTTAATAATATTTGGAAGTTCACAATATATTTGTGTTAACATAAGAACATTCATGCAAGTATATTGTGATTCTCTTCATTGATTTTAACTACATTAAAAAGTTTGCAACATATTTGTGTAAATGTGAGAGAGTTTGCGCAAATGTATTGTGAATCTATTCAGTGATTTTGACTACATTCAGAGGTTTGCAATATATTTGTGTGAACGTCAAGAGTTTCGCCCGGATATGTTGCAAATGTTTATAGTAATTTTAACTATATTTAGAGGTTCGTAATATATTTGTACGAATATGTGGAGGCCTGTACAAACGTATTATAAATCTCTTTGATGATTTTAACCATATTTTGGAGGTTCTTGACATGTTTGTGCAAATGTTATGAGGTTCACACAAATATGTCGTGAATCTCTTTGATAATTCTAACTATATTTAAAATTTCATAACATATTTGTGTGAATGTTAAGAAATTTGCACAAATATGCTCTGAAGAGAAAAATTGTCTTAAAAAAACAAGAATCAATGGTTTCTAACATGTTGGAGATTTTGGTATATTTAAGTTTTGCACGATGTTATTTACATAGGACAATATGATCATTTTTTATTTTATTATTTTGATAGAAGTTTTTTTTTTGGTCCATGACGCTTAATTTTTTCTTGTAGACAATATACATAACATTTGATTTTTGATAAGTCCATTCATTTCATCTTTGATAAGATATATATATATATATATATATATATATATATATATATATATATATATATATATATATATATATATATATATATATATGAAAAGAAAGTACAACTATATATACCGTTTGGATTTGAACTTAAACATCCCAATATATACAAGGTAACGTGCGCTAACTGCTCCTACCACACAAGCAGAGCCCTCATTGATATCTTTTAGAAATAACCACTGTCTTATTAACCCAAGCATCTATGTACGAAAGCCGCATGGTTGGTAGGAGCTGTCAGTGCAAGTCTCCTTGCGGTAGCACGTTGCAGGTTCAAAACACAGTGGTATGTTGAATAATAACTGGTGGGTATGCATAACCCAAGCTTGCGTTTAAAAAAAAAAAAAAATCTATTTGTAAATTCCGAAGGTCAAGCACGTTTTTCAATTAGGACAAAAGTTAGGTAGGTGTTTGTAGATGTTTTAAGCTTATTCTTTAACTTTCTGGAGACTACGACGACGAACTGATCCACAAGACAAGTGAGACAAATGTCAATGGCCAATATCAATCCCCATTTTCAAGGTCCATGTATGGGTCCACACGTAATTGAGAGTATCCCGGGTCCAAATTATGTGGTTATTCGAACCTGAAAAACGTGATTCAACAATGACAAGGAGTACGGCTGTGAACGAGTCGGGTTTGTATCGGGTACTCGACTTAACCCGAACCCAAATTCTCGGGTATTTTTATGAAAAACATCGACCCAAAAAATTGACCTTAGCAATATGCAATTCTAGTTTGGGCCATAATTTTTGCCAGGTACCCGACCTGACCTGACCCAAGTATTTTGTGTATCTTTAATAAAAATAAATTTCTGAACTTAAGCAAGTTCCGATTTAGGATTCCATTTCTGTGATCCAGCGATTTGTTATTTGACCGGGTTCAGGTATATCTTGATGGGTCGTGATCCGTTGACATGCCTGTCCAGGAGACGGGAAGTAATGCTCAGTCCAAGTTTGGCCAGGACCAATCAAACAAGTTTCTTCAAAAGGAACCAGGAACCAGAATTTCCAGGAAGACCGGCTATACCTCAGCTTACATATATGGCTTGAGGCATTGCTCCACTCATAAAGTAAAGCATTATTAAAGCTTGTGTGAAGAAGGCTGGTATCTCTCCCTCTCGTATAGTATTTGGTTACAAGAAGTGATGGAAATGGGAGTTGGGATTCTGCAAAAGAAGCGTCTTCTTGGCATTATTGCTCTCCTGTTCTTTTTATGCACTTCATGGTCGCTGCAGGTGCAATCTAGAGTTTTGCAACATGATGCAAGCAGCCATTGCAGGTATTCACCCTCCTCATCTCATGATGCTAGAAATTTAAATCTTTACTCATGTGCTTTATTCTTTTGTTTTTGTTTTTTATACGACAGGAAATGAGCTGAATGAAAATTATAGACTCGACAGAGTTACTGAGGGATATCCCCCTTCACCAAAGCCAAACACCCATACCAATGTGTTCTATTAGTGGAGATAAAAAACACTAGCTTGGGGCCTTCTAAATGCTGTCACAGGGATATGCTATTTTTGTGGTGTCCTTGGTGACAGGCAGACATGTGGACACCGACACATATAGTGAATATTTTACTTTTATTTTAATAGTTTTTAATGGCTTTTAGTTTTATTTCAAAAAATTACAATTTTTAATATTAAAATACCAAATGTTGAATAGGCGTCACCAGGCATCACAGATGAGGCAATTGTATTTGTTACCTATTATCTCTCTTGCCTTGTCTCTCTGCGTTGTCCCTTTGATCCTCTTTTGATCTCTTTTCTTTTTCATTTTTGTGTTTTGCTTATCTCCTCATTTGGAAAGTAGTGATTTCTAGCTTATATTTTCATTTGGAAAGTAGCGATTTCTGTTTATCTTCTTATTTGGAGAATAGCGATTTCTGCATTATTCTCTGTTTAAAGCCTTGTAAATCGCAGTTCATAAATTCAACAAGAATCAACAGGGTGAGAGTGAGGATGCCTGGTCTTTGATTTCTAATTAATGCATATCATACACATTTCTCCCCATTGAAGGGACAGCTCTCGTTGTATCAATCACCAGTCATTACTGTCAACTACCCAATAATCAAACAAAAGAAAAGATTGATGAAGTTGGGATACAAGCTCAACTGCTCACTGCTCATGTCTTGCTCACGTTTGATTTGTAAAGACTTCAGATATGTCAAAACTCTCCAGTTTTGTACATTGGCGAGTTATACTTGTTTTTGACTCGGTTATGAAACGATCCGGGCTGAGTCAACCGAGTCACCAATATAGGCGATATTTTGAAAATATCATGAGAAATATTGATATTTTAAGGTAACCGATATTAAAGGTAATATCATGATATTTTCAAAATATCATCATAAGACAAAATATCAAAATATTTTTCGGAAAACTCTTTCATATTTGTTTCTTTTATATTTTAAATCCTTTAAAACATGTTTTTTATATTTAAAAAAAATGCAAAACTTATTATTTTCTTAGATTTTTTTTGTTATTTATATTTTTTTTATTTTTTAAACTCCCAAGATTTTTCAACTTTTGAAAATCTCTCCCAAAAATATCCTTACCGAGATAATACTTGAACGTCATAGGTGACAATGGTTTAAAGTTATCTAACATTTTTTAGGTCAAATCAGAGACGAGTACATATTGTGCCCAAGTACAGGCACACTTGTACTAGTAAAACTGATGGTAAAGCCGAGTAGGTTGTCTCAAATCAAGGGGAGTTTGAAATGTTCTAATGTATGCGGTACTTTCTAATCAACAAGAAGATTCTTGTGGATTATCCTCATGGAGCTTCTCATGGTCATTATTGCACCAATTTTTTATGGTTTTTATGCACTTCTTCAATAAAAAATTCTAATAACTGTGAAAATTTAAACTCTAATTTCAAGTTATACTAAGAAGCAAGAGTTCTTTAAAATACATTGAAACTAAAGCAAATAAATAGCAATGGTGTGATCATGTGGCAACGTGATAATAAGTCTGGTAAACAAGCTGAATGAACTGAAAAGAGGGTGTTTCACGTTCCGCTCATTCTTGTGGTGAGCTTGAGCTCATGTTGAGCCTGAGTTAAACAAGCTGAGCTCGATTTGGCTCATTAACCAACACTTTTTAAAATTGAAAAATAATTAAAATTGTACTCTAAACCGACTGGCCGATGCTCAAACTGGCCCATTTACAAAATAAAGACATTTTTAAAATATGTAAGCAGTGGGATTTATATTCTTGAACTTATTTTTTAACCATCTGCACTCTACAATGCAAGATATATTTATTACTAGCGACCAGGTTTTCGTGTTGGGTGCGGTTTCTTCGGGTTATAAATCCAAAAAAAATGTTAATGGTGGAAAGATACAGACAGAACTAACACTGTTGTGAAGAATGACATTGAATATGCGCATGTAACGTGTTCCCTAAGTGGTGGATGATGTTAATTGTCATCTTATCCTCATATTCCTGAAAATAGTGATTGCATTTATTGAATCCTGATCAAGTAAAATAAATATAATATTGTTGAAAGCAATATTGATATTTAAAGAAAATCATGACATATTCGGTAACCATTTTGAGTGTTTTGTTTTTATATTTTTAGTTTTATATAAATTATGAAAAAGAAAAGGAAATATTTTTTGGTACTAAATAAGGGCTTCTATTTTACAACAAAGGTGATGATTTGACATGTAGGAAGACACAAGGACATCAAGTTTGTATTAATATGGTTTCATGTAATAGTGAAGACATAATTAGTATCACAAACTGATCGCATAATGGTGAATCATGTGACATCCTAATCTGAATCTCAAATTCAAACTGTTGATCTGATCTGAATCCAACGAGGTAGGGTTGGATTCAGATTGAAAAAATATGTGGTACTACTCGATCAGGTAAATAAATGTTAAAACAAGCTCTTTACATGTAGGATTGCATTTTGATCCGAATCCAACATTGATCAGAACTCGATCTGGATCCAAAAACAATTTAATTTGACATATGTGAATGTGATCCAAATGCACATTCAAATCTTACTTTAAGGATCCAAGTCTGACATTAGCATGTTGGGTTCAGGTTGATATTCAGCTCCATCCAACATGTTCGCTCCTTATCAAGGGTAGAGCTGTCAATGGGCCAGGTTTAACTCAGACCGTCGTGGAACCAGACCCAAACTAGATTTGAGATTATGGTACTGAACCTGGATCTAATTGGATCCACCATAAGAGAAACCATACCCACGATCCTATAATGATTACATGAACCACATCTTATATAAAAATAATTTTTATCATTTTTACATTAAAATTGGCAGATTTGTCATATTTCGAGTCTGGATATAGAGTTTTTTTTGACGTGTTCAACTCACAAAATAAGAGCAAAATGGACCCAATAGTGTCATATCATTTTTAAGTCTGTCATTGATAAAGACATGAACCGGCTTGACTTAAGGATGCACCGATTGCATTAAAGTCTCGTGGGGACACCTTGCTTTGGACGCCAGGAAACCTGACCTTTTTGTATAAATTGGTTGCATGTGAACACAAATTGAGTGTGTATGAAAAGTTTGGCGAGTACTAATGAATTCACCCAGACCTGTCTTTGATTGCGGATGGAAAGTGAGAAAGGCAATCCCATCCATCTACCGGCCTAAGTAATGCAGATCGTACACATTTCTTCTCATAAGTATAGAACGAGTGGGTCTCCATTCACTACCACTGCGAGCTTAGGGGCAGACACACACTGCTTTTAAAAAACAGAGCATGATCAAGAGGTGCTAGAGGAAACCATGTCACATCCTAATCTGAATATGAAATTCAAACTGTTGATCTGATCCGAATCAGATCCAACGAAGTTGGGTTGAATTCAGATTGAATCGATCAGGTAAACAAATGTTAAAAACAAGCTCTTTACATGTAAAAGACGTAGTTGGATTGCATTTTGATTCGAATCCAACAGTTATCAGAACCCCGATGAGGATCCAAAAACAATTTAATTTGACATATATGAATGTGATCCAAATGCACATTCATTCCGTACTTTAAGTATTGTAGTTTGACATTAGCATGTTGGGTTTTGGTTGATATTCAGCTCTATCCAACCTGTTCGCTCCCTATCAAAGGTAGAGGTGTCAATGGGTCAGGTTTGGTTCAGACCCAGGTAAAACCAGGCCCAAACTTGATTTGAGATTATGGTACCAGAACTGGGTCTAATCAGATCCACCATAAGAGAAACCATACCCAGGATCTTATAAGGACACTACAAGAAATCTGTGGATTAGCGACGACCTCAATCCGTCGTTGAACAGTTTAGCGATGGATAACTTTCATCGCAAAATTCTAGTCGCTAATTAGCGACGAAAACTATCTGTCGCAAGTTTCGTCGCTAATTTACGATAAATTAGTGAATGCCATGATTCATCGCAAGGTCGTCGTTAATATGCGGAGATTTGGTTTGGCAATGGATTTCAATCTGTCGCTATTGTAGCCACAGAATTAGCGACGGATTAAAATTTATCGCAAAAACATTAGCCGATTCACTTTTGCGATGGATAAATATTCGTCCCTAATCCATTGCTAAATTAGACGCCGATACTAAATAGCGCCAGATAATATCCGTCGCAAACAATAAAAAAAAATTTAAAAGAATTGTTCAAAACATAAATATCAAGAAAAAATTCTCGTGATACAATTTATATTTCCTATATAATTTATATTTCCTGTGTATAAAAAACAAAGTACACATAAAAAATATATATAAAAAGCAACTAAAACAATTTATCGATCCACTATAATCCTCGCCAAGTTCTAATTATTTACAAGTGAACATTTACAAAGATTTTATTTTAAACAACAAGAAGGTACCACAATTTCAACACATGAATCTAATCATCGCCAAGATTTTGTGCATCATTTTTTCATTGTCTCGATCTGCCCCTTTAGTTCTTCTACGCTGATTATCTCCAGCATCCTACAAGAGAAAAGAAAGGTTTGTTTTGATAAATAAAATATAATGAAATAAATTATATGCAATGCACCTAAGTTAAGGCAATCAAAGTAACATGAGTGGATTACACATAACCTAGCTAGCAATAAAGTGAAGGATATTAACAGAATTCAGATGTGTTCTAAGGCTGACATAAAAAAATCATAATGATTCATTCATGCAAATATGTGTTTTAATCATGCATATACTAGCTTGAAATCTAACAACATGAAACAAATCACATGAAACTTTCATACTTGAGAGGCACCTGTAGACGAAGTTCCCCTGTCCCGAAAAAAGCTGCACAACTCATTACGGACAACGTCGAAAATTGCTTCATGTAAATAGTCACACATTGTGTCCTTAACAAGCTAGCGGACACCATCCCAAGAATTAGGCGGCTCAGTCAGATGCTTGGAGCTGATGTTGACGGGAGAAGTCTGAGAGTCGTGACTAGAGGAGGCAACGACTGGTGAGGTGTTCATATTACTCTTAAACCCGAACACACGACCCCTTTTGGGTTCACCTGTTGTAGTCACCCATGTTGCAGGATCAAAAGGCGGATGCTGTGTGGAGTCATCGTCATATCGCTCTACCATCTGTTGCTCGTGTGACTCCTACAAAGTAATGATTATAATGTGAATTAATAATTAAGAATTACAATGTTTATGATAACTTGTATATTACAATATTTATTAATACAATAAATACATACCATTGTCATTCTTGCCTTCTCTGATACGAACTCTCCTGTGGTCTTACGTTTATGTGTTTCAACAAATACATTCTTGTATGGCATAATGCCTTTTTCTGCTTTCTGCGAAGTTAAATGATAAAAAAATTATTTAACACGTATGCAACAATACTTATAAAATTGATAATATATATTGATGAGTTACCATTTTCTTCAGGTGGCTCCCAAAAGTCCTAGATTCACCTGTGTGTAGATGGACATCGGGCATCTTCGCTTGGTTTTGTGCAACCTTTGCTGAGCAGTTTTGAAATTCATGCCCCACCCACTTATCGCACATTGCATCCCAAACATCTGACCTGATAGTAGGAGGGCCATGGCCCTTCCACTGCAGTGGATCATCTATCCCGCCAGATGTTTTTCTTGCTGCAGTCTTCATATTGTGTAGCATGTGTGCAAATCGACTGACAGCCACCTTCTTCCATACCTTTCTCGCGTCCTACTCTATCGTAGTCGAGAAGCGATTCGAAGCCTACAAATAATTTTAGAAAGTTAGTAGACATGACTAAAATAAAAAATTAAATATGAAACATATTAACTATGATAAACAATTTTATACCATAAATGATGACCACAATCTGTCCAACACCTCTTTCGGGTACTCTTTTCATTGAGCGACCGGTCCTGATAGATGTTGAACTAGTGAATGCCTAATTTCTCGTATTACCTCTTGTGGCTCGAACCTCACACTGCACATAAATTTGTACACATTAACTATCAATATACAATATTTATAAGACAAGTATAGGATAAGTGAAAATGACTGAGAAGACCCTACATTCAGCGTTGTCTCTTGACTTGTATGAACAGTTGGTGTAGATGGGTCATGTGCAGGCAAAGCATCATCTATAAAAAAATGAGTTAGAAATTCTATCTGACTTTCTTGTACTCGGTTATGAAGTATAGTAAACTTGTTGAGCTTGTGTGACTAATATGAATGATTCATATGTTTCAATCCTTGATTTATGATTCACCTCCACAATGCCTAAGGCTTTGTCGACTCTTGTTGTTGTGGGATCAAACCAATGACACTTGAATAAAGTTACCCTATTATTTATGCCTAAGTAAGTCAACTCTATTATTTCTTCTATAATACCGTAGTAGTCATCTTCATTTTAACCATAGCTGCTACTCTTGACGCACATACCACTATTCATCGTTGACATGTTTACACCGTAGTCTTTTGTATGGAATCGATAACTATTTACGATGTACCTGTTGTAACATTGCACAACTTTGGTTGGACCATTTTGTAAATCACTTATTCCTTGATCTTTAACATCACCACGGCGGACCTACAAGCATAAACAATGACTGTGATCACGATCAATTAAGTAACTTATTATTGTTTACACAAAAAGAATGTATGTCATCATCCTTACCAACTCTTTCAACCATGCCACAAACTTATTTTCACTTTCTTTCTGTACTTCTGCATCAGTGAGATATGAAAGTTCTCTTCGCAACTCCAGATCAAATTGTCTGCACTTAACAAATACTTATATTACCAAACCATGTAAGCACGTATAAAACTTAGTGTTACATATTAAGTATGCTTACTCGATGTATGGGTTGATTGCTGAGCAATTAAAAATGATATAGATTTGTGTTGCGTCTTGCTCTCGATATTCCAAGAGTTTTGACCGACAACTGCCAAAGGCATGCCCAAGTGGTTGAAATATCGACAGTTTATCAGCTACAATAAATTGTTCTCCATCATCATTACGAGGTGGGCATGTGTAACATGTTGAAATATAAGGTTCAAAGTACATAGATGAGAAATTTGAAATCTCTTTTAAAGTATACGTCTCACAAATAGAGTCTTCTACTCTTGCTTTATTTCGAACCTTTTTTTGAGTTCAAATATGCATCTGTCAACAATATACATCTCGGATTATAATAAATTTCTCAATAGCATTGAAGAAAAACATACAAAAATATATATACCTTTCAAATAGGTACATCCATCGATATTGCACAGGACCACCAACCCTTAGTTCATATGGCAAATCTATGATCAAATGTTCTATAACATCGGAAAATGTTGGCAGAAATATCTTCTCTAGCTGACAAATAGTAGTGACGACAAAATCCTCAAGATTTTTTACCTCAGATACTATATGGGATCCATTGTGCATAATGTACTAACACTTGCCGTTACAAATTCAATAAAACAGTCAACATCATCCATATATTCAAGCGATACCTCATTGTCAACTGTCCTACTATGCATCCATTCACGGTTTGCAGTCATTTTATCGTATGATGTTACAGATATTATCCTAACAAGTTAAAAGAGAATCATCAGAATATTATGATGAAGAAAATATCAAATTTATCATGCATTCGTGGTAGATGTAATGATTTGATATATATCACACACACACGCATATATATATATATATATATATATATATATATATATATATATATATCATACAATCACAAGAACTATGACGCATGTATTGATAACTTAATATTTTCATGTGCAAAATCATTCATTTGAAGCATGTTTGAAGCATTGATAACTTATCATTCATTTTCAAGTGCAAACTCACTCATAATACGATACATTCATTTGAAGCATGTTTTCATGATACAATTTCACATGGAAGTCATAATCAAATTGAAAGTAACTTCATGCAAGCATGGATACAATCACATCAAACATTGAAATACATTCAAATTATTCATATCAAAACAATGTCAAATATATACTTGCAGCAAACACACTCTAATATACCGCTAACTACTACCATGACTAGCATGAAATCTGAACTCTAAAAATAACACTTTTATTTTCATACATTACAATCATGCTCAGCATGATCTCCGAACTCCATCAAAGCAGTCCTAGATATCCACAACTAAGTGAGTATGTGAACAGGAAAGTGTTGCATCCAAGAAATTAAATAACCTGTGATGCACATGCATAACTTACTCACCATGGGTATTTATCTGATTTGCATTGCTTTTATCACTTACTTACCACGGGTTGTGAGGCACAAGCGAGATTCGTTGAGAAATCTGCAAGAAACACTGTATTAAAATGAAGTTTATTACCTGATAACAAGGAGAGTGACGCCCCCTGTTGAAAATGAACCTGAACAGGGAGACATAGCCCTCTGGTGAAAGCGAGACAAACAAGAGTGCTGCCCCCACCGACCGTAAGGTCAAGGCAGAGAGATCTCGCCTCCTACCGAGGCAAAATTTTTTGATAGGGGGATCAGCCCCCTGCCGGGCAAAATTTCCCGACAGAGGGATCTGCCCCCTATCGGGCAAAAAAGACAAGAGGCAGGGGGCTTCGCCCCCTGTCAAAATTATCGAGGAGAGGGGGGCAAAGCCACCCCCTGCCAGGGAAAACAAAAGGGCAGAGGGCTTCTCCCCTTGTCCATCATTCTCCGGCAGCAGACAGGGGGGCCCCTGTCGGCAAAGTCAAGAGGACAGGGGCCCCCCTATCGGCATTCGAAAGGACAGGGGCGAAGACCCCTGTCATGCCGAAGAAAAAGAGGACAGGGGCAGATCCCCCTGTCCTGCAGAAGAGATCAAGGGCAAGGGGAGGGGGAGGGCCTGGCAGAGGTGATCAGGGCCTCTGCCAGCCCCCGCCGACCACATAGGGGTGGGGAGGGCCTGACAGAGGCTGTCGGGCCTCTGCTGACCCTCCGACAACCATAGGGGGATGGGGGGGGGGGGGGGGCTACACCATAGGGGAAAGGGGGAAGGTTACCTGCGGACGAAGCTCGCCGGACAACCCAGAGGGGGAGCAACGAGAGAGAGAACGGGAGGGGAAAGAGAGATGAGGTTGTCGGGAGGTCGATGGGCATCGGGCGAGCTGGCGACGGGAGGTTGCCTGGCAGCGGGCAGGCGACGGGCGGCGGGAGGCAGACAGGCGACTGATGAAACAAAAAGGGAAAAGAGGCTCGCATTAGGGATTTACGAGAAATTTAGCGACGGATTCGCGACGGCAAAATTCTGTCGTAAACGTCGTCGCAAATGTACGACGGAGTAGCAGCAGGAAATTTCTGTTGCTGAGCCGTTGCGAAGTTGAGACGGAGTTTGAGACAGAATTGTTCTGTCGCAAATCCATCGCTAATTTGCGATAGATTCTCGACAGAATTTTTTTCATCGCTAATTTCGTAAATAATTCGAATGTTAGTGATGAATAGTTTTCTCTAGCTAATCTATCGTAAATTTGCGACAAAAAAAATCTGTCATATATTTCTGTCGCTAATTAGAGTTTTTCTTGTAGTAGGATTACATGAACCATAGCCTATCAAATAATATTTTTACATTGAAATTGAGGATACTAATTGGAACTCGGGTCAGGGCCCCTCTTTTACGAAATTTCTTTCTTTTTTTTGAAAATTGCTCTTGTATGAAATTTCACAAACGCTTCATATATTAATCGGACCTTCTGGTCTAATTAACATGGATTCTAATCGGGCCTTCTTATTTGTCACTAAACCCTGGCCCTGTAGGGTTTAGTACAGGTTGGGTCTGGATCAAACCCGACCCATACCCATAAATCAAGTGGTTCCCTGAGTTTTAATTTAGGACATGGTAAATAACCAAGTTCGCTTTCTTTGTCAATCCTGAATGCAGAAAATGATACTTATTTTTTTTTTTTTTACCAATCAGGGCTCAGCTTGTCTGGTGGGAGCAGATAGTGCACGTTACCTTGTGTTGGGACGTTGCAAGTTTGAATCCAAATGGTTCAAATCTTAAAATGCTGGATGGATGTATGTTGAGATAGAGGATAAGGATGAGCCTTAGGCCTGTCCGGACATTCAGATAAAAAGACCGGAGGACATACCAAAAGTTGAAGTGATTAGATGGCAAAATGTTTTTTCTATTTAGACTAAAAAGGGAATGACAAAAACTTTTGTCCTTTGACGATCTAACAAAAAAAAAAGTGTTTGTCATCCCAACCGAAAGGAAGAACTAAATGACAGTAAAAACTCTTGTTGTGATCAACAGAAAAAAGTTTTTGTTGTGAAAAAAAATTGAGAAAATTAGTGAATTTTGGTGTTTTGGACATTTTTGAAGGTTTTTTTTTTAGAATTATATGGGTTGTACCTGTCGTGGGAATTTTTATGTTAGGGTGTGAAAAAGTATATCGGACTCGGATCAGATATCGGACCATATCCAATCCATTTGCAGTCCTAATACTAATCCATCTTTTCATATATGTATACCTTGGCGAATATTAATATATTCAGCCAGACCTGAACCAGGGTCTTTGATTGCTGATGGAAAGTGAGAAAGGCGATCGCAACCATCCACCACCTTTTGGTATTAATGCAGATCGTACAAATTTATTTCACACATCCCCATTGAGGGGACGGCTCTAGCTGTATCAGTCATTGCTCTCAACTGTACTGGTTTTTGACTCAGTACGGCTGACTCATCGATAATATCTACAAATCTACAAATGGTATTCTCTTGTCTCGAATGAAAAAATAGAACATTATTAACATCCACTACCACTGCGAGCTTAGGGGCAGACACACATTGCTTAAAAGAGAGGTGCATAGTGAAATCAAAGAATAGGACGAGCTTGAGCGATGGCTCAATTTCCTGTGGCGTACCTGCTCAATAAGTTGGAAGCCTTGGTGGTGGGCGAAGTGAAATTGCTGAGAGGAGTTGGAGATGAAGTGGACGAATTGAAGATGGAATTGAGAAGCATGGAATCCTTTTTAAAGGATGCTGATAGAAGAAAGGACGGTGATGAAGGTATAAAGCAGTGGGTCGAACAAGTGAGGGGAGTTGCATATGATATCGAGGATGCCCTTGATGAGTTTCTGCTTCAATTTGGAGGACAACAATCAAGTGGGGTTAAGGCCTCCTTCAAAAAATTTTCTTCCTCACCGTCGCGTTGGATAACCCGTCATAAACTTGCAAAACAAATGCAATCCTTTAAGACCAGAGTGGTGAGCCAAGGAAAGACAAAACAGATATTCTTTCAATGTATTGCAAGAAGGAATTGCTTTTGGAGGGCTCCAAGATTGTCGAGAAGTGCCTCTTGATGAACAACTAGATTTGGTGGGATTCGACCTCGACATCACAAAAGTAACACGGTGGTTGACAGGGCCAGACCAACAACTTGCACCAATTTGTCTGGTCGGGATGGGAGGTTCAGGAAAGACTACCCTAGCAAGAAAAGTCTTTAATCACCAAGCAGTAAAGAGTCACTTTGAATGTTATGCTTGGGTTTCTGTCTCCCAATCTTTCAATCTTCAAAATATTCTAGTATCCTGCTTAAGAGATTTTTACAAGTTAAGGAGCGACATTTGTCCAGATGGCATACAGGAGATGGACATTTCAAGTCTCAAGCAAACGCTCCATTCTTACCTTCAAAATAAAAGGTATGTTCTTGTGTTAGATGATGTGTGGAGCCAAACTGATTTAGAAAAGATTCAATTTGCATTACCAATCGCTCTGCGAGGAAGTAGAATCATGATCACAACTCGCAAAAATGATGTTACTCACCCAGTAGAAGATAGAGTTGGTTTAAAGGGCCTTGTCCACCGCCTACAACCCCTACCTAATGAAACAGCAATGCACCTATTTTGTAAGAAGGCATTCAGAGATGAGCCTCAAAACATTTGTCCTCCGCATCTTAAAGAAGTATGCAACGATTTGGTAAAAAGATGTGATGGTTTACCTCTTGCCATTGTAGTCTTAGGAGGTATTATGTGGCACAAAAGGAAATCTGAGCATGAATGGAGGATTGTTCATGATAGCCTTAGTTCAAACTTCAATGATGTCGATCATCCTTTGGGTAGTAGAGTGGGGTCAATCCTTTCTTTGAGTTTTGATGAGTTACCCTTGCGCCTTAAATCTTGTTATTTGTATTGTGGTGTCTTTCCAGAGGATTATTTAATCAAAACAAATAAGCTGGTCAGACTATGGGTGGCTGAGGGCCTCGTAGAAAACAAAGAGGGCATAACATTAGAGGACGTAGGGAAGCAGTACCTTGACGAGCTTATACAAAGGAGCTTACTCCAAACTGTGAGCTGGAATCTTGGAGAACGTAGAGTAAATTCATGCCGAATTCATGACCTTTTGCGTGAATTAATTATATCCACATCAAAGAATCAGAACTTTTGCAGTGTTTTAACAACAAAAAATTCAAGGATTAATGAAAGAATTAGGCGTTTGTCACTCCACAATGACAGTCATGAAGGCATTTCGTTGAGCAATCAAAGTGCATCGCATCTTCGTTCCCTATTCTTGTTTGACAAAGCTATCATGACTTCTTTCTTTACCAAGCTTTCCTGTTTTAGATTGATGAGGGTGTTGGATCTAGAAGGCATTCTCGTTGAGGAACTGCCCGATTCTCTGGGTGATTTATTTCATTTGAGATACCTGAACTTGCGTCGCACTAATATCAGCAGTCTCCCAAGATCTTTCGGGAAGCTCCACAACCTACAAACGTTAGATATCCGAGAAACCCCAATTAAAAGTATACCAGAGGAAACATCAAAGATGAAGAGCTTGCACTATGTAAATGCTTTTCCGGTTCTTAAAATTTCACTTAAATTTTCAGTTACATTTAAGGTGTTGGTGGGATGTGGAATGCCAAAGGGAATATGCATGATTACAGACCTTCAAAAACTCTCGGGCATAAATGCTACTACAGAGATTGTTCAAAGGATCGGTAACTTGACCAAACTGAAAAATCTTGGGATATTCATGGTGAGAAGGGAACATGAGAGTCACCTTTGTGCCTCCATTGCAAATATGAAAGACCTGCTTGCACTCATAGTAGCTGGTATTGATGAGGAAGAGCCTCTCAAACTGGAATCTTTGTTGCACCCACCAAGACGTTTGGAAGATATCCGAATATATGCACGTCTGAATGAGTTGCCATGTTGGATCCGCTCTCTCGAAAACCTCGCTAGCTTGACACTGGTCTTATCCGGATTAAGCGAAGATCCATTTTCTTCCCTCCAATCGTTGCCAAATTTGGTGTTTCTTAAACTCGATGAGGCTTATGATGGAATAGAATTACGGTGCAGACCAGGAGGTTTTCCCAAGCTAAAAGAGCTCATTCTTATAAGACTTGCAAGATTAAAAAATGTGTGGCTGTATGAGACAGCGATGCCCAAACTTCAACAGTTGTACATCTTTGGGTGCAAGGAGACGAAAAGGGTGCCTCGTGGAATTCAAGATATCAACACCATTCAAGAGTTTTATTTGTCAGAAATGTCGGAAGAGCTGATGGAAAGCATACAAAAGCGTGGAGGGAAAGATCGCTCCATAGTCAAACACATTCCTGAAATCCGCCACGTTAACACAATTGTCGACGGGATGATTTACTACTCGCACATATGATCGTAACGGCAAGCAATCCCAAGCAACCGTGAGAAAGCATGATCAGGTGAACTCACATATTTCAGAAAATTTTATTCACAAGTGCGCTTTTTCTATTTCATTTCGTTTCCAACTTATTTCTTTTGCGTCATTCTCTTGTGATTTCATATGATTTTGTACTTCCAATGTAGCTAGGCAGAGAGAGAGAGAGAGAGAGAGAGACCACACTCTTGCCATTTGACAATCTTACATGTTTGATTGCAAATCAATAATTGCTTAAAGATGCTTTGCGTTAGCCTACTTTAAGCCCTTTTAAAGTTGAAGAATGTTTTGATTTGGCATTTTATGGTACTCTTGAGGATTTAAGGTACTGATATTATGTTCTATAAGACAATAAAGAATGTTTTGAGGATTTAAGGTACTGCCATAAAAACCCAATTTGTGGTTTGATATTCTCCAAGGCATTGAAAAGTTTGATGTATATTATTATCGTTTAAATAAATGCAGTCCTTGTGTTCTTTCAGTAATTCACAAGCTGTTGAAATTTGTTTTCTTTTTGGGTTAATAAGTTCATATCCAATTGGAAACTTGGTCTGAAATAATATATGCACATGTATGAAATGAAGTGGGTGCCTTTGGCAGGTTGATCCAAATTTCTTTTTTTTGATAATTGCTCGGGTATGAAATTTCACAAACCATACCCGGCTTCATATATTAATCGAACCCTTCAGGTTCAACCTGGATTTTAATAGCGCCTTCTTATTTATCACTAAACCTTGACCCTATAGGGTCTTGGGGCAAACTCGACCAGTACCCATAAATCATGATGTTCCCTGTGTTTTTAATTTAGGACATGATAAAGAACAAAGTTGGTTTTCTATGTCAATCCTAAATGCAGAAAATTATATTTTTTGTTTTTTATTGACGAGGAACCTGCCTAGAAAGGGGGGTCTCTTATGGACCACCCTTATTAGATATTAAACCCAAGGTGAGTGCTAAGGACACCCACCAAGCAAGCCACGGGTATAATTCCACTAAAAATCAAGTAACCACTTAGGGGTGTCAACGGGTCGGGTTTGGTTCGGACCCATTTTGAACCAGATCTGACCCCAAATTTTGTGTGTGGTATCAGGTCTGTAGTTGAGTCTAATTGAACCCAATATAAGAGAAATCACACCCAGACCCGTTAAGAACTACATGAACCAGACCCGGGCCATACGGATTGAAAAATCTCGGGTCTTAGGGTCGGGCCCAAGTCTAATATAAAATATCACAAAATATACCCCAGACCATGTATTAATCAGACATTCGGGTATCGAGTCTTCTTATTTATCACCATACTCAGACCCTATAGGGTTTGGTATGGATCGGGTCCTTGTAAATCCGACCCGTTGACACCCCTATAACAACTGGGAGGGTTTTACAGGAAATTATATTTGATACCATCTGCATCGTAACTTTATCACAGTTTTATTTTTATGGGTCCTCATGTCCCTTTCATGGTACAATGACGTCTATCATGATCGCCATGGATAAGCTTCAAGTTTTTTTTTGTTTTTATATAGGAAAGCTGGGCAGACCCCTACCGGATATCTCTTAAGCCATATGTGTCAGAGGGATTCGAACTTGGGCCTTCAGCTTCGCACAGGACTTACCGGATATCTCTTAAGCTTTGGGTGGAGTCACCAACACCCAATGACAGACTCTCTCTCCCTCTCTCTCGAGTGAGACTGAGGATGGCCTCTTTGATTGCTTCGAAATCAGTGAGTTTCCCTCTTTTTTTCTTGAATTTCACTCTTTTTTCTGTCCATTTGTTTGTTATTTGAGCGCATTAATAAATACTCATTTCTTTCTTTTCCATTTTTTTTATGTGTGCTTTTTGGAGTCATTATGTTTCCCTGTTCTTCCTTGTCTGTTTGATTCTTTTTTGGGCATGTTGGTTTTTTTATTCAAGGAAAGGTTATTGTTTGTTTAACAGTTTTGGCTTGAGATGAGTGATCAGATAAAGTTGCTCATAGATCTGTCCAGTTTTTGACGGTTAATTTAATGGATTTTTTCTCCTTTAAGTTTGAGGAAATCCAAAATACAAAGGAGGTTTATGTCCAAGGGTAAAAATCTCAGCTATAGTTATTTTGAAATGCACCAGTTGTGTTCGACGTGGTGGCCGTAAGAAGAAGGAATCGCCTAAAAATCTTAATTTCTAGCTTGATTACTCAAAAGAATTGAATCCATTGTGGGTGTCAAACATTTGAAGGAATAGGAAAAATTACATACAAGAGATTTAGGAGCAAATCAAACATCATTTTGGCTTGATTCAAAATGAATGAAGAAATGACATTTTGGGGATGAGGAATAAAGCATGGATAAGCTCAACTAAACCTTTAGTAAGTCCAAACGAAGGTACTTGCCCCCCCAATTTTTACAGTGAAATGGAGTTTTGCTTAAGATCAAATGTTTTTTTTTTAAGGCGTGCTGAGGTTAGGTAGACCCCCACCAGTCATTATTCAACGTACCAATGGGTTTTTTAACCAGCAATGTCCCAGACGTGCACTGACGACACCTACCAACCACACTGAGCCACCATTGTTTCTTAAGATCAATTGTTGCTGATGACAATCTTGTGCAACTATAAATGATATGTATGCAAGGACTGAAGGGCAGATATCTGATTCTTATGGAATGCTATTTGGTCATAGATTTACAAGAAAGTGCTCACAGGGGCTCAGCTCATTTGGTAAAAGCCACTTGTGAATATCACGTTGATGAGATCTCACAAGTTCAAAATCCATGGGTGACCTCGCCCAAATTGACTGTACTCCTTGGTGGGGGCACATGGGACCTCATGGTTTTTATCAATGAGAGTTCTGTTGGTGTATTTTTAGAATCAAACACAAATGCATACTTTTAGACGCCATAGTGTACGAGTGTGGGTGCTCGGTGTTCTCCTCAGCCGGTCAATGCCCACGATGAGCCCAGGCCTTAGGTCGACGGTGGGCAGAACCCTGAACCATGTATACCGAATATAGAGTATTTGGGTATGCCAATGGTGAGTCTCTCATTATTCTCACACAACCTAACCCCTTTATATAATGGGGAGAATAGGCAATTACGTGAATGTGGTCTCTCTATATTCACGTAACGCCCACCCACTATCTGGCCCACTAATGGTGTCAAAGGGGGTCACTTAATGGGTTGGACTCACTAACCGTTATGTCTAACATTCTTTCACTTGATCCATTGACACCAAAAGTGCACAAAATCAAGGTTTATACTATCATCTCGATTTAATTCTTTATGTGGGTTCACATGCTACCATTTATCACAAGAATGAATCATATGAGTCATGGTGATGAACACTCCTTTATGAAATGTCATATTTTCACGTAGTACGCTAAAATTCACCTTCAATACTAGCTTTATGAATAGGTTGGTCTCTTACCTATTTTATTGGTCCTTTAATATTGTTATTCTGCTATTCTCTCTAACCATATGAGAGATCTTGTGCGCAAAATCAGCAATATAATTCATATTCACAAATGTGATCACATAATGTATTGCCATACGTAAGAATGAATAAAAAAGACCCATCACCTTTACATGTTAGGAATACAATCCTGGTGCTAGCCCTTTAGTAATCTTTTTCTTCATCCCAATTGTATCAATACAAACCAGATGATTCTCAATCCTTTCTTTAACAATAAAGTATTTTAATTTCATGTGTTGACACGCTCTTGTTGTTATTTGAAAAGAACTCTTGTTGTTATTTGAAAAGAATATGATTGCTTCATTATTACAAAAGATCTTGAGTGGTCTCTCAATAGAATCCACTATAGCAACACCATAATGAAGTTATTTATCCAAATGGCCTAAGATGATGTCTTGTATAGAGCAATAAATTCTGCCTTCATGGTATGAGTAGCAGTAGTAGACTATTTTACACTTCTCCATGAGAAAAATACTTACACTAGTGGATTTTTTACTGTCTAAACATCATCCTAAGTCCGCATCAGAGTATCCAATAACCTCTAGGTGATCAGCTTTTTTGTAGGTCAACATGTAGTTTTGTGTTTCTTTAGGGCTCTTTTATTAATGTTTATTCATTTGATGAAACATTCCTTGCACTTCTGTGAGGGGCTTGAATGGCCTTTTGAAGAGCCTTTTCAGGACTTTAGAAGGTTCTTCGAGAGCACAGAAATGGACCTCTCGCACATCTGTTCGGTCCTTTGCAAAAATCAAAAACACATGTGCAACACAAACGGACAAAACTACACTAAATCTAAACTTAAAATTAAGCAAAAACAAAAATCTAAACTAACTCTAACAAACCACTACACGATGAAATAGCATAACAAATTCCTAACCAACTAGCAAATTCAGCGCTTAACTATTCTACTTAGAACATGTTATGAAACTAAAATAAAAACATCTAACTAAATAAAATATGAACTCATGAATTCAACTACTATACAGAATATCTACTAAAAAAAAATAACAATTAACATATAAAATAGCAAATGCCTAATAACTAATGAATTGAATGACTAGTGAAATAAAATAAACCTAGTATATGCTTTAAACATTCAAGGCTTTAAACACTTAAAGAATTAAACGAATATAGACTAAGCACTATATACAATATAACCTGTTAATTGTCAACCAAGAAAAAAGAATGTCAAACACTTATGAATTAGTTAATTGTAAAAGAAAACTATTCAACTGCAAAGACGTAAGGTAAACGTATTTATCTAATTAATGTGCCTAATAAGCATACACACACGTTGTATTTCAATAACGTCAATCACGCTGAACAGTGTGATTGACGTTGTTTGAGGTTTAGGCTGCAGTATTTGCACGCTGTTGGGCATGGTTAGCAGATGCTCAGCCTGAGTCTGCTGGAGCTGCAAACTTTATTCTCAATTCATCTACTGTGTGGGTTCCAGCATCTTGGACGGTGCTATTTCAGACTCAAACGCGATAGATTGCTGTCAAACGACACGCTGGACAGCGTGTCCTTTAGTGGGCGTTAATCACTGGAGCAACGTGAGATACACACGGTTGTAATTGATGTTAACTATGAAAATAAATAAAAGCAGCAGCAACAACAACTAAAAAAGATTTAGTTATTTTTTTTTTTAATCGACTATCAAGAACGATCACACCAATATTAAACCAAACAGAAAACTAAATTGAAATATGCTACTACGATCCACATGAACGATTCTAAATATGCAAAGCACGAAACACATAAAAAAATTTATATTACAATGTATGCGATGAAGATAAAAAAAAAAAAAAATGCATGCGATGATTCTAAAACTACAGAGAAGGGGGACAAGAGGCTCACCTACGACTTACCTTCAACGGACTGATTGAGAAGAGAAGTTGTGGCTGATCCCAGGCTGCATACGCACCTCCTCGACGAAGAAGACAAGGGTGATGGGACAAGGCTATAAACAAGACAAAAAAGAAGAAAGAGGAGAAACCGACATGGAGAGAAAGCAAACAAGGGAAGGAGAGAAGAGAGAGAGACAGAGAGGGAGGCGTGTGGTTCAGCAAAAAAAAAAGCCTTTTTGCCTTCTTGAAAATTTTATTTATAATCCCTAATTGGGTTAAAATTCAAAATTTTGAAAAGTGTTCGATAATTTTTTTCAATTTTCAAAATAGGTCGCTTCTTAAAAACATGTTTTTCAAAGGGATATTTTTTTTAAAACTAATTGTAAATAATTAAATAAGCCATAATCTAACTGAACTATGAATTATAAAAATTCTAACTAATAAAAATAACGAACAACATAAGGCTGAACCGAAAAATGTAATTTTTTATGGAATTTTGATCTCGAAGCAAATTCTCGAAAACAATGATAAAGATGGGTTTTTAATGCGATTTTATAATGGATCATGCATAAATAAAGATGAATAAAATGTGAATATTATGAATGATCACTCCATCAGGCCGAGGTACAAGATTTCATAGTTGGTTCTTTGCCATAGAGTCACGCTCTTCTTTCATGGCAATGATTCAATGTGTTGTTTGTTTACTTTCAATGACTTCTGCAAATGTGAGTGGATCATCATCAATGTCTATGAAATTATTCGACTCTTGCAAATACATCACATAGTCCGAATGAATAACAGATTTTCTGGTCTTGGTAGACCGTTATACAGGTACTACAGGTGGTTCAAAAAAAAAAACTTATGTATCATGTTGTTGTTGTTGTATATTATCATCAACAACTTGTTCTATTTAGGATTGATGTTTATTGACCAAACTTTCCCTAGCATTATCCAAAGAAACAATAATAGGAAAAACCAGATTTTCTTATACGTGTTCGACTGCTTAGCCTTTATACAATCAACACATGGTTCTATATCTGTAAAATCAAGGAATCCAAATTTTTTTTTCTTTCACAAGTCTTTGGACTCTTTCTTTCAAGATATATCCTAACCTTCAATGCCAAAGCAAATAGGATTGATCATCCTTTAGGTCACGTTTATTGTCAATCATTGTATTCTCAATGGAGTGTGATTCCTGAATTTGAAATTAGATTCTTAATCGATACAAACCATCACACATGTATTCAAAACCTATATTGATTGAATTTTTTATAATAATAAGCTTAAAATTTTCAAATTTAAATATAAAGCTTAACTTATGAAGTTTTGAAATTGAAATCAGGTTTTGACTATAGGATAAAACATAAAATGTATTGACCATATCCAATATAAATCCCAACGTCAACATAATTTTGCAGGTCCCAACGTTCTTAACATGTGAACACATCTTATTTCCTTAAAATATGTTTCTTTAATGCTGTGTTGGTTCTATTTTGTTCAGAAATACATACAAAGAGTTGGCAATGTGCACCGTGACACCAGAATCAATCCATCAACTATACAATGGAACATGAATTAAATTGCACTCATGAGAAACAAATGATGCATTATCTTTATTTTTGAGTCACTTCTTATACTTCAAATAATCAATCTTCTTATGCCCCTTCTTCTTGCAGAAGAAACACTTTATAGAAATGCCTCCTGACTGGGATTTGGCTTTCGCCTGAGAGCTAAAACTCTCCTGAGAGGATTTTTCTTGTTCTTCCGTTTTAAGAAGTTTTTCTTTGGCCCCAGCCTCTGTTTATCTTTGTGAGAGGCCATATGTGTACTTGGCACCCTCTCACCCTTCAGTCTCTCCTCTTCTTCAACACACTTGGTCAAGAGGTCATTAAAAAGCCGCTCATTATTATACGTGTTGTAGGAGATTTTGAAGGGTCCATACTCAATAGGTAACGAGGTTAAGATCAGATAGATCAAGAGGGAGTCAGAGATGATAAACTTCATGTCATTCAATTGAGATGCAATGTTCCTCATCTTTAGAATGTGCTATCGGATCTGATTGTCACTAGTATAATTTATAGACACTAGTTTGGACATAAGTGTACTGGCTCTTGCCTTATTCAAAGTGACGAATTGAGCCTCAATGGCTCCAAGAAATTCTTTCACTGTCCTGTAGAGGAATTACGCCTCGAATATTCTTAGCTACTCGAGATTACAAAAGTAATAGGCTAAGTCTGTTCGAGCACTTCCACTTTTGAGAGGCAACCTTTTGATCGGTTGTGCTTTGCTCTGTAAGAGCAAGAGGTTCATCATTTCTAAGGGCTAAATCTAGATTCATATTTCCCAAAGTTAATAACACAATTTCTTTCCAAACAGAAAAATTTGATCCATCTAACAGGAGGATATTACTAGAACCGTCGATAAGGAAGGAACCTGATACAATAAGAAACAAAAACAAAAAGACATTATTATTATTACTTAGACGAGATTCATTTAAAAAGGTAAAAGTAAAACCCTTTATTTTCACCATTTTTGAGACAAGCATAATTGAATCATTATCGTTCCACTTTGGTGGAAACAACAATACTCATAGTTGTTTCGTCTCTTTAATTCTCAATGAATTGACTTTAGTTTGTGAAACTAGCAGATCACGTAATCAGAGGCAATTTAACATTGTACCTTTGGGTACGAACATGCTTCATGGGTTGTAATACACATCTACTATTATACCTTGTGTGAATTTGGAACATAATAACCTATCTTTAGGTAGAATCGATGTTTCATAAATTCATACACAATCAGAATAACGAATCTTAATACGGTCTAAAGAATCCTTAATCAACACAACTCAGATCACTTTGGTGATTATATGAATTGGTCAATCAAGATCTTTTATCGAAAACATATTCATATTATGGAGCGCATCTATGCACACATTTTAATGCATTTATATTCATAACAAAATATACTTTATATCGTCAAAATACAAGTTCATGCTTCAACTTATATGCATAAACTAATTTTGATGACAAAATATTATGAATTTAGTCATAATTCACGCTTAAAACATTATGCATAACTTAACCAATTCAAAACACATGAATTAACATGCATAAGTCATGCTTTTCATAGAATAAATACTTTATAAACATTAAAAATAACAAAAATATGTTCATATGGGTAAAACTCAGGGTCCTCATGCTCGAACCGGTCTAAAAACATCCCAAATCGGTCTAAAACGACCCTTAACTTGCCATCTAAGGTTCTGAACCTTATGAAGTGGTGCAAAGTATGAACAAAAGCTCATAAAACCCTATAACCAAATATGAAAATCCCTATATCTTCATGAAATCATGAAGAACAGTGTCTCCACCTCTTAGAATCAGTGAAAAACTGAAAGAAACCAATAAAAATGGCCCTGAACCGGTCTTGAAAAGTGTTGTATCGGTCATTGATTCGGTTCAAGTGTAAACAGTACCTGGACCCTATTACAGATCCAATCTGATTCAATTCGGATCCAAATTGAATCTATAAATGTATCCAGATCTGACTTGATTCGAATAGAATCCAGGTCTTACACGATCTAGACAGAATCTGGGTCTGATCCTATCCAAGCAGGATCCAAGACATCTGGAACAAATCCAGACCTGAATACTTAATAGGTCCAGATCTTGACCCAGTACTAAGTGGATCTGGATCCTGTATGAAGATCCAACCCTAAGATTGGATCAGACCCAAACCCGGATATTGAATGGGTCTGTTCCGATCTTGGGACCCTGTTTTCCAAAAAAAATGGATTCAGGCAGACCTGATCCACCCAAGATCTGGGTTCGGATCGAATCTGCCACTAGGTCATAATACCCGGTCTGACCCGGGTCACCCATTAAGAAAATCGAATGCGTGTTTGGTTTCTTAAAAACCGGACACCCATGTTTGCCCTCAACGATGACTCATGTCGCCTGTCGGCGACCCATGTCACCAGCGACCCACGTCACCTGCCAGCGACCCACATCACCTGCTAGCGACCCACGTCGCCTGCCGGCAATTGGAAATGAAGCCAATGACAAAGAACCCCAATTCTGGTCTCGACGGGGCTTGAGGAGGAAAAAATAGAAGAGGATTCTCGCTGTATCTCCAGTACATCACCGAACAGGCCCCGACAACAATGAATAGGTCATCGAAAGCCATCGAATCATCGGTGATGCTCAAAGCAGTCGTCGACTATCTTGATGGGTCAGCCCGTCAACATTCATTTTGAACAAACCCAATCTTTTCGGATCGAAACAGATTTGGTTTTGGAATTTATCATGATCCAACCCATATCTGACCATGCTGCAGCGGGTCAAGGACCAAATAATCTCGGTCCGAGAAAGAGTTTGTCTCAAAGGCATTCGGGTCAGCTCCAAGTCTGACCCGTTCATAGCCCCAGGTTCCTAAACAGATTCAGCAGGTGCGACAACTGTGCACGAGCGACCATAAGCCATACACACGAGCTAACGTGAGAGGCACGTGTAAAGCGCATTTTGGTAATCTCGCGATATAGCTGGCTCACACTTCACACGTTCCTTCCTCGTTCTCGGGTCCGTGGGCCCCACTTCCTTTCATTCGCTGGAACCTCCTCACGATCCCACCAATGAACATATCTGACTGAAATTACAAGGATTTTTTTACTGTAGCAATCTCACTCATCCACGTCCCCTCTTGGTACCACTGATAATCGTCCATGTATCTCCTCGAATTGTACAACAGTTCTGGATATCCACATCACCAGTGAGTGGAGGCGCCATCGTCGTACACGTCATTGTCCTGAACCACACAAACCGTTGAATTTTATTTTTTTCGATATTTATTATGAAAGATGGAAAATTTTCCCTGAAAATAAAAGATCTCCATTGATATTTATATTTATATTTTTTTTGATATTTATTATGAAAGATGGAAAATTTTCCTTGAACATAAAAGATCTCCGTATAAAATATAATATTTTTTACTAGTTTTTTCTTGTTTTGAGAATTAGTTCTTCTTCAAAAAAAGGTGCCAATAGGTCACGATTAACGGGTACCCGTCTGATTTCATACCCTATAGGGTCAAGGTTTGATGATAAACAAAAAGGTGCGACTGGAGTGACGGAGCCGAAAGAAGATCAACATTACCACTCATGAAGATCAACAAAATGTTGAACCCATGAACCGAACAATATAGAAAACAAAACTAAAATATGGAAAAACAAAAGCTAAAGAAAAAGAAACTACAGATAGCTAGCAACAAACAACAAAGCCAAGCTCAACCAGGATCCGTTGGATTAGAAGAAACCACCGATGAGTGAACGTTGTTCAGACGGAAGGAGAGGTCTCTAAGATGCATACGTAGAATCACATATACATCAACCAGGATTTTATGGACAAGATTATTAAGGATGACCGGAATTTGATGGAAAGTAGCATCATTGCGTGTCATCCAAACAAACCACCAAGTAAGTAAGCAACCATGTCTTCCAGATCAGTCTCCACCGCTTGCATCGTCGAATTTCAATAGGGCCCAGGAGCAGATCAAGCGCAAAAGACTCCTCTTTGAAAACTACGTCTGGAGATCTCCACGTCCTATTAAATAGGGCCACAAAGATTGGGCATGACCATAATAAATGAAAAGTAGTTTCTTTAGCAACTTGGCAAAGCACACACCAACTTGGAAACTGAAAGCCCAACTTCTTTAAATAACTCTGAGTCTGAACCCTATCATGCAAAATTAACCAAGCCAAGACCCCAGATCTTAGGGAAGGGCCCTTAGCCCATAACACACACTCAGGGAACCCATCTGCCCCTGGGGGAGCAACGATGTGTACACTTTGTGGGTGTGAAACGCAACATTTGGTGCAATCGCCCATTGCAACCACTGATCATAAGTTCCCGCATCCCCAATTTGATCTCTGAAGGACGATAAGGCTCTCAGTCACATGCTTCGCAAGTGCGAGATCGCCAACCCTCGGGTTCCATGATGAAAAATGAGATAAATCAGGAGCACCATATTTAGCATGAAGCAAACGAGCACATGGTGAACCTGGTTGATGGGCCATCCATCATTGCTTGGCCACAAGAGCAATACTCCTCTGTCTTGGAGCAAAAACACCTAAGCCAGCCATACGCCTAGGTAACACCACCGTTCGCCAACCAACCAAATGGCGCTTACTCTTAAGTTGACACCTAGACCAAAGAAAATCCGCCATTAAACGATAAATCTGCTTCTCCACGCCCACAGGCATCACAAAAAGGTGTGACTGGAATGACGGGGACGGGGGAAAAGGGTGGAGATTCTGATGGGTTGGAGCTCCTGCTGCCGGAAAACGGAGACCGACGGGAGGAATCGTGGCGGCTCAACTTTGATGGGTACCATCGGGCGGAGCCTCCAGAGAAGCTTTCTCGTGGGCACCATGATTGCCTCGGAGTCCTTGGTGAGATTTTTCTGTCCCTCTCTTTTTGTTTCTTGAGTTTCCCTTTGTTTTTTACCTTTTTTTTTCTGGCTATTTGTTTGTTATTTTGATTATTTTGTACCCATTTCATTTTCCATTTTTTTGTCTCGTTACGTCCCCTTTTCTTCCATTTTTATTTACTTTTTTTTTCATATTGGGCAGTTTTTATTTAGTATTACTGTTTTCTTTTTCTTTTCTTTTTTGTTAGGTAGACACCTCTTATTTTGAAATGTTCTAAGGTACGCCGTACTTTCAAACCAACAAGATCCTCGTGAATTATCCTCATGGTCATTGTAGCACCATTTTTTTGTGGTTTCTATGCACTTCTTCAATACAAAAAAATATTAACTCTGAAAATTTAAACTCTAATTTCAAATTATACTAAGAAGCGAGAATTCTTCAAAATACATTGAAACTAAAGCAAACACATAACCATGGTATGATTATGTCACAACTTGATTGGGCTGGTAAACAAGCTGAATGAACTGAAAAGAGGGAGTTCAAGCTCCGCTCTTTCTTGTGGTGAGCTTGAGCTCATAGTGAGCCTGAGTTAAACAAGCTCATGAGCTCGAGTTGGCTAGTTAAGCAACACTTTTTAAAATTGAAAAATAATAGAAATTGTACTTTAAACCGCCCATTTACAAAATAAATACATTTTTAAAATATGTAAGCAGTAGGATTTATACTCTTGAACTTATTGTTTAACCATCTGCACTCTACAATGCAAAATACATGCAAGATATATTTATTACTAGCGACCAGGTCTTCGTGCTCGGTGCGGTGTCTTCGGATTATAAATCCAAAAAAAAAAGTTAATGGTGGAACGATACAGATGGTGGAGAATGGCATTGAATATACGGATGTAACGCGTTCCCCAAGTGGTAGATGATGTTAGTTGCCATCTTATCCTCATATTCCTGAAAATAGTGATTGCATTTATTGAATCCTGATCAAGTAAAATAAATATAATATTTTTGAAAGCAATATTGATATTTAAAGAAAATCATGATATATTCGGTAACCATTTTGAGTGCTTTGTTTTTATATTTTTTAGTTTTATATAAATTATGAAAAAGAAAAAGAAATATTTTTTGTTAACAACTAAGAGCTTCTATTTACAAAAAAAGGTGATGATTTGACATGTAGTAAGACACAAGACATCAAGTTTGTATTAATATGGTTTCATGTAATAGTGAAGTCATAATTAGTAGTACAAACGGATCGCATAATGGTGAATCATGTGACATCCTAATCTGAATCTGAAATTCAAACTGTTGATCTGATCAGAATCAGATCCAACGAGGTAGGGTTGAATTCCGATTGAAAAAGTATGTGGAACTACTCAATCAGGTAAAAAAATGTTAAAAACAAGCTCTTTACTTGTAAAAAACGTAGTTGGATTGCATTTTGATCCAAAATCCAATAGTGATCAGAACCCCATGCATCTGTATCCAAAAACAATTTAATTTGACATATGTGAATGTGATCCAAATGCACATTCAGATCTTAGTTTAAGGATCCAAGTCTGACATTAGCATGTTGGGTTCAGGTTGATATTCAGCTCTATCCAACCTGTTCTCTCCCTATCAAGGGTAGAGGTGTCAATGGGTCAGGTTTGGCTCAGACCCAGGTGGAACCAGACCCAAATTAGATTTGAGATTATGGTACCGGGCCTGGGTCTAATCGGATCCACCATAAGAGAAACTATACCCAGGATCCTATAATGATTATATGAACCATACCTGATAAAATAATAATTTTTATCATTTTTACATTGAAATTGGGGCTGTTAATTGGAACTCAGGTCAGGCGCATCTGGTATATATTTATTTATTTATTTGAGAATTGCTCTGGTATGAAATTTCACAAACCATACCTCGCTTCATATATTAATCGCACCCTTCAGGTCCAACCCAGATTCTAATCTAGCGTTCTTATTTATAACTAAACCCTGACTTTATAGGGTTTGGTATGGGTCGAGTCTGAGTCAAACCCAGCCCATACCCATAAATCAAGAATACCCATAAATAAAGAGGTTCCCTGTGTTTTAATTTAGGACATGGTAAAATAACCAAATTGGTTTTCTATGTCAATCCTGAATTCACAAAATGATATTTAATTTTTTTTAATGACGAGGAACCTGCCTAGAAAAGGGGGTCACTTAGGGTATGTTTGATGGATTGTTCATAGTTGAACGAAATGAACAAAAAGAACAAAACAAAACATTGTTTAATTTTGTTCGTTCTGTAACAACTGTTCCAAGTTTAGCGATTGTTTGGACTGTACTCAAATGCTATATTCCAAATGTTTGTTGTTTGACGATAATGTGCGAACAATTTGGACAGACGACAGATCTCACCTTCTCCACCACGTCGGCAACAGATCTCGCCTCCGACCTTTCGGCAACATCGGAAACCCTAGCCTGAAACCCGTTCTCCGAAGTATAAAGAACCGCCAATCTATCCTTCGCGAACAACTCCCTCAAGAGACGGGACGATCCGATCATTGTCCCTCAACTCTGAGTCGACGATGGAGTTGCCCTGGTGTTGGGAGACGGCGAGGAGTCCCGTCCGATGATGGCCGATGACGGAGATAGAGGCATCATGCTTCCTCTAGGCAAGGCGGAGGCGGGAGTATAGGTCTGCTTCCGGCTTTCAACGCTCTCGTTGAAGACGGACCGATTGATCTTCGGGACTTACCCTTGCCTACCGAGAAGAGCCACGGTAGTAGGGGCGTGCCCTTGCCTATCGGGAAGACCCACGGCAGTAGGGGCGTACTCCTACTTGTCGGAAAGAGCCACGGCAGCAAGGGCATGCCCTTGCCTACAGGAAAGACCCACGGTAGCAGGGGCGTACCCCTGCATGCCGAAAAGACCCATGGTAGTAGGGGCATGCCCATGCCTGTCGGGAAGCAAACGATAACAGGGGCGACTGCCCCTGTCGAAGTCATCAATAGGCGGTGGAGAGAGAGCGGGAGGGCATAGTCGGCCCTCCGGCAACAGAGGGAAAACGAAGAAGGAAGGGGGAAAAGAAGACAGGGGGAGACACGGTAGAGGGGCCACCGACCTCCTGCCAGCATTCTGGTGAACACAAAAAGCGAGGGGAAGGCACGGTAGGGGTCGGCAGCTTCCTGCCAACCTTTCGGCAAACAGAAAAAGAAGGGAAGAAGAAAAAGGAAAACACCTGGAAGAGGGGGCGCAATCATCGATGTTGGGATCCCATGTGGAGTCACCGACGACGAGAAGGAAATTGGGTACCTGCAAGGTTGCCAGTGACGGCGATCGAAATAAGAAGGAGGCGGCGACAGGGCTTGCTAGAAATCGCAACGAGAGAGAGAGACGTCAAGAGTAGGCACGAGCAAGATGGTTCGGCATGCCCGTCAAAAAAATTTTGTTCCATTGATTCTTGTTATATTGTTTTGTAACAGGGGGGAGGGTGAAACGAAAATAACATTAGAATAAGAACGCGGTGGGCGCGCGGAATGTCGTTCGCCATGTCCAACATTTGTTGAAAATTGTTCTTCTTAACGTAATTTTTGTCTGAATCACGCTAAGAACGACACATCAAACCTACCCTTAAGGACACACTTTATAGATATTAAACCCAAGGTGAGTGCCTTAACCCGCAAAGGACACCCACCAAGCAAATAATGGTTATAATTCCAATAAAAATGGATTTATGGATTTCGTGTATGGGTTTCCACCGTATTACATCAAGTACCACCCTAACCCACTTAGGGGTGTCAACGGGTCGGGTTTGGTTCGTACCCAAGTGGCACCACACCCGGCCCTAAATTTTGGGTATGGTATCGGGTCTGAACTTGAGTCTAATTGAACCCAATATAAGATAAACCACACTAAGACCGGATAAGACCTAGATAAACCAGACTCGGGCCATACAGTATGTTTTTATCATTTTTATATTAAAAAATTGTGGGTCTTAATCAGAACTCGAGTTGGGCCTAAGTCAGGTATAAAATTTTACAAACTATATCCCGGACCATGTATTAATCGGACCTTTGGATCTGGACCCGGAACTTAATCGAATCTTCTTATTTATCACCATACTTGGACCCTATACCTATAGGGTTTGGTATGGATGGTGTCCTGGTAAACCCGACCTGTTGACACCCCTATAACCACTGTGTGGGTTTTACAGGAAATTAAATATAATACCATCTGCATCCTAACTTTATCACATGTTTATGTATAGAAAATAAATAAGGGTCATTGGAAAGTGGGTCCCATGTGATGATACAATGACGTCTATCATGATTGCCATGGCATCGATAAGCATCAAATTGTTTATACTATACGTCGTCAAGCGTCGGCAGTGACTTTTTTATTCTTATTTAATTACGAGGTACCCTCGGCGTAAATTGGGTAGGCCTGTCCACTACAACAAAGCAGTGGATTAGCGACGACCTCATTCCGTCGCTATTCTGTCGCTAACCGGCTTAGCGACGGATATCTTACGTCGCAAATTTTTCGACGCTAACTGACGACGACATAAATCTGTCGCCAGTTCCGTCGCTAATTGCAACAGAATAACGAACGATGGTTTCCGTTGCAAATCCGTTCGTACTAAACGGCGACCTCGGCTTGGCGACGGATTTACAACCGTCGCTAAATTATATGTATAGCGACGGATATATCCGTCACTAATCCATCGCAAACAAGAAAAAAAATAAAAAAAAAATATTTGAAAATTAAATATCGAGAACGCTACAATTTATATTTCTTGTACAATTTATATTTCCTGTAAATAAAAAACAAAGTACACATAAAATTACATATAAAAGAAAACTAAAACAATTAATCGTTCAACTTTAAAATTCACAAGTTTAATTATTTACAATTTAACAATTACATTTTCGAAACAAAAAAAATAGAACAAATTCAACACATTAATCTAATCATCGCCAAGATTTTGTATGTCTTCTTGTTCATTGCCTTGATTTGTCCCTTCAGCTCCGCTACGTTGATTATCGCCAACAACCTACATAAGAAAAGAACAGTCAGTATTGATAAACAAAATATATTGAAATAAATTATACACTATATGTGATTCTATCATGTGCTCATATGTGTTCTAAGGCAGTAAAAAAACTATATATGTGATTCTATCATGCTCATATGTGCTCTAAGGCAGGCAAAAAACTCTATATGTGATTCTATCATGAATGATATGTGTTCTAAGGCAGTAAAAAAACTCTATATGTGATTATATCATGCTCATATGTGTTCTAAGGCAGCCAAAAAAACTCTATATGTGATTCTACCATGCTCATATGTGCTCTAAGGTAGGCAAAAAACTATATATGTGATTCGATCATGCTCATATGTGTTCTAAGGCAGTAAAAAAACTGAATATGTGACTATAGCATGCTCATATGTGTTCTAAGGCAGTCAAAAAAACTTTATATGTGATTCTATCATGCTCATATGTGCTCTAAGGCAGGCAGAGCAAAAAACTTTATATGTGATTCTATCATGAATGATATGTATTCTAAGGCAGTAAAAAAACTCTATATGTGATTCTAGCATGCTCATATGTGTTTTAAGGCAGTCAAAAAACTGAATATGTGATTATAGCATGCTCATATGTGTTCTAAGGCAGTCAAAAAACTGAATATGTGATTATAGCATGCTCATGTGTTCTAAGGCAGTCAAAAAAACTTTATATGTGATTCTATCATGCTCATATGTGCTCTAAGGCAGGCAAAAAACTTTATATGTGATTATAGCATGCTCATATGTGCTCTAAGGCAGGCAAAAAACTCTATATGTGATTCTATTATGCTCATATGTGCTCTAAGGCAGGCAAAAAGCTATATATGTGATTCGATCATGCTCATATGTGTTCTAAGGCAGTCAAAAAACTGAATATGTGATTATAGCATGCTCATATGTGTTCTAAGGCAGTCAGAAAAACTCTATATGTGATTCTACCATGCTCATATGTGCTCTAAGGCAGGCAAAAAATTGTATATGTGATTCTACCATGATCATATGTGTTCTACGGTAGTCAAAAAACTGAATATGTGATTATAGCATGCTCATATGTGTTTTAAGGCAGTCAAAAAAACTGAATATGTTAAGGCAATCAAAGTTACATGAAATCTAATGACATGCAATATATTGCATGAAACTTTCATACCTGAGAGGGATCTGCAATCGAAGTTCCCTTATTCAACAAAAAATTGTTGAACTCAGCTCGGAGAACGTCGGCGACGGTTTCATGGAAGTAGCCACGCATTGTGTCCTTAACGATCTGGCGTACATCATCACCGGAAAGAATAGGATGCTGGTTGGAGCTTATGTCGACGGAAGAAGTCTGTGAGCCGTAACTGGAAGAAGCAATAACAGGTGAAGTATTCATATTACTCCCAAACCCGAACACACGACCCTTTTTTGGTTCACCTGCTACAGTCACCCATGCTGCAGGATCAAATGATAGATGCTGAGTAGCGTCATCGCCATATCGCTCTACCATCTGTTGCTCATATGCCTCCTACAAAATAATGTTTACAGTATGCATTAATAATTAATGATAACATTATGATAACTTGCATATTGCAATGATTATTAATAGAATAAATAATACCGTTGTCGTTCTCGCCTTCTCTGATATGAAGTCTCCCGTGGTCTTCCGTTTATGTGTTTCAACAAACACATTCTTATATGGTACAATGCTTCCTTTTTCTGCTTCCTACGAAGTTAAATGATAAAAGATTTAGTTAACAAGTTTGCAACAATACTTATAAAATTGATATTATATATTGATGAGTTACCATTTTTTTCAGGTGGCTCCCAAAAGTCTTAGATCCACCTGTGTGTAGATGGGCTTCGAGCATTTTTGCTCGATTTTGTGCAGCCTTCGCAGAGCGATTTCGAAATGCATCTCCTGCCCACTTGTCGCACATTCCCTCCCAATAATCTCTTCTGATAGTAATAGGGTCATGACCCTTCCACTGTAGTGGATCATCTATTCCGCCAGATGCTTTTTTTGCTGCAGTCTTCATATTGTGCAGCATGTCTGCAAATCGATTGGCAGTCACCCTCTGCCACACCTTCCTTGCATCATGTTCCTCCACCGTAGTCGCGAAGCGATTCGAAGCCTATATATATTTTCAGAAAGTTAGTAAACATGACTATAAAAAAAAATTAAATATGAAACACATTAACTATGACAAACAACTATATACCGTGAATGAGAACCACAATCTGTCTATTACCTCTTTTGGATACTCTTTCCATTGAGCGACCGGTCCTGGTAGATGTTGAAGAAGTGAATTTCTAACCTCGCGTACTACTTCTTGTGGCTCAAACCTCATGCTGCACATGAATTGGTACACAGTAAATATCAATATAAAATATTTATAAGATATGCAATAAGTGAAAACGAAATTCTTACGGTCGATTATCGATATACACTATTCGAATGAGTCTTCTTGTGCTAGACTGAGAAGACTCTGCATCCTGTGTTGGCTCCTGACTTGTATGATCAACTGGTGTAGGTAGATCATGTACAGGCGAAACATCATCTGTAAAAAAATACATTAGAAATTCTCAGAATGCGTATTTCAACTAATCAAGCATCCAATTAGTTAAATGATATACCTATCACAGGAGCCCGTGAAGATGAAGGCTGAGCCTGGCTACTACTGGATGTGCGACCACTGTAAGCTCCATGAACCATATTCTAACAAATAAAAAATGACATACAATACATTCAAATAATTTGCATCAAGTATTACAATACATTCAAATCATTCGCATCAAGTATTGTAATACATTCAAATGATTCGCAACAAGAATACATTCAAATAATTCAAATCATTCACATCAAGTACAATACAACCCATTCATTCGCATCAAGTATTACAATACATTCAAGTCATTCACATCAAGTATTGCAATGCATTCACATCAAGTATTGCAATGCATTCAAATCATTTGCATCAAGTATTACAATACATTCAAATAGAGGTTTATATTACAAGATTTTGCTCACTAGCTTGAGAATTCTTCCTCGTCACTTGTTTGACTTTCATATTCTTCTTCTTCTTCTTCTTCATTGTTTACCCATCCATTTGGTATATCATTTGGATCACATTCTTCTATGAATGTTTCATCGGTCAATTGAGATATGACATGCATATCATGCGCAACATCGTGACCATAAGAGAAGTCATAGATATCATCTGATTGATAGTAATCACTGTCTTCAGCTAACTTGTCTTCCTGTAACTGATCATACTCAGGGTATAGTTTAGACTTCACCTTGCAAACTGCCCACCATTCATTTCTATCTGATCATACTCAGGGTATAGTTTAGACTTTTTTATACTCGGATATGAAGTATAATAAACCTGTTGAGCTTGCGAGGCTAATATGAATGGTTCATATGTTCCAAACCTTGATTTATGATTCACCTCCACAATGCCTGAGGCTTTGTCGAGTCTTGTTGGAATTGGATCAAACCAATGACACTTGAATAAAGTTACCATATTATTTATGCCTATGTAAGTCAACTCCATTATTTCCTCTATAACACCGTAGTAATCATATTCATTTTCACCGTAGTTCCTACCCTTGACACACACGCCACTATTCATCGTTGATTTGTTTATACCGTAATCTTTTGTATGGAATCGATAACCATTTACGATGTACCCGTTGTAGCATTGCACAACTTTGGTCAGACCATTTTCTAAATCACATATTCCTTGATCTTTAACATCACCATGGCGGACCTACGCACAGACATAAACAATGATTGTGATTACGACCAATTAAGTAACTTAGTGTTGTTTACAAGTACAAAATTTATGTTAGCGTCCTTACCAACTGTTTCAATCACTCCACAAACTTAGTTTCACATTCTTTTTGTACTTCTGCATCAGTGAGATGTGAAACTTCTCTTCGCAACTCTAGATCAAATCGTCTGCAAACCACAAATACTTATATTACCGAACCATGTATGCACGTATAGAACATAAAAGGATTTATAATTATGTTGCGTCTACATATACTTACTCGATGTATGGGTTGATCGCTGAGCAATTAAAAAGAATATAGATGTGTGTTGCGTCTTGCTCTCGATCTGTTAAGAGCCTTGATCGGCAACTACCAAATGCATGCCCAAGTGGTTGAAATATCGACAGCTTGTCAGCTACAGTTACTTGTTCTCCATCATCGTTACGAGGCGGGCATGTGTAACGTGTTGGAATGTGTGGTTCAAAGTACATAGATGGGAAATTTGAAATCTCTTCTAAAGTGTACGCTTCACAAATAGAGTCTTCTACTCTTACTTTATTACGCACCTTTTTTTTGAGGTCAAACATGCATCTGTCAATAATATACATTTCAAATTTGAAATATCTGTCATTGAAAAGACAAATATAAAAAAACATATACCTTTCAAATGGGTACATCCATCGATATTGCACAGGGCCACCAACCCTTAGTTCATATGGAAAATGTATAATCAAATGTTCCATAACATCGAAAAATGATGGCGGAAAAATCTTTTCTAGCAGACAAATAGTGGTGATGACAGAGTCCTCAAGATTATTTACATCAGATACTTCGACTTCCAATGCGCACAATATTCTAAAAAATCCACTCAACTCAGACAATAGCCCCCATATAGGTTTGTCTAACATATCATGGAATGCTAGGGGTATCAATCGTTGTATAATGACATGACAATCATGGCTCTTCAACCCATATAACTGTCCATCGTCAATCTTCACAGCCCAAGCAATGTTAGAGACATATCCATCTGAAAATCTCAATTGTCTCAACCATTGACATACATGCTTTATTTGATCAGGTCCAAGCAAGTACTTTGCCTTAGGTTTCAGTACTTTTCTATTATACTCTTTGAGTTCCAATTTTGGTCTTTTACATATTACTTTTAAATCCATACGGGCTTTCGGATTATCCTTCATTTTTCCTTTAACATTCATTACTGTATTGAACACATTATCAAACACATTTTTCTTTACATGCATCACATCTAAATTATGTCGTATCAATAGGGTCGGCCAATATGGTAGTTCTCAAAAAATAGATTTCTTTGTCCAATTGTGATCCTTCCCAAATCCACGGAAGGGTGCTGGACTGCGGGCATCTGTTAATACGTCTGAAAAGTATCGCAATCATCTTAGAATCTCTATGTCAGACAATCTTGTGGATGAACCTTCCATTTCAGTTGTGTCTGTTCTAAACGCATTCCTTTATCGTCAGAACGGATGGTTGCTGGGTAGAAATCGACGATGGCACTCAAACCAGCAAGGCTTCCTTCCATATGTCAATCTAAAAGCTTTGGTATCCTCCATGCAGTACGGACATGCCAACCTCCCATGTGTGCTCCAACCAGATAACATACCATATGCAGGGAAGTCACTGATTGTCCATAGAACAACGACCTTCATATTGAAATTTTGTTTTTCGTGGGCATCATACGTGGTAACACCGTCATCCCACAGTACTTTTAGTTCATCAATCAATGACCTTAAATATACATCAAGATTTTGGCCAGGTGAGGTCGGACCAGGGATCAACAGAGACAAGAAAAGATTTAGACGTTTCATACACAAGCTTGGTGGAAGGTTATATGGAGTTACAAATATTGTCCAGCATGAGTATGGAGTTGATCTACCCCTAAATGGATTAAATCCATCTGTACATAGACCGAGTCTAACATTTCATACTTCCATTGCGAAGTTCTGATGAGTACGATCAAAGTGCTTTCAAGCTTCAGCGTCAACAGGATATGTGGTCTTGTTTTCATCGTGTCGAACTTTATTTGCATGCCATCTCATGTGTTTAGCTGTCCTTGAAGACATATACAATCGTTGCAATCTAGGAGTGATAGGAAAGTATCGGAGCGACTTGTATGAAACTTCCTTTGATCTCGTGCTACCATTGCCTTTTGTCTTTGGCTTGAACCGAGGATGCCCACATGACGGGCATGATATGTTATTTTCCTAATCCTTGAAATACAACATGCAGTGATTTGGACAAGCATCAATCTTTTTATACCCCATACCTAAAGCGTTGACCATAACTTTCGCACGATAGAAATTTTGTGGCAATTTCTCATCTTTGAGCAACATACTCTACACAATCATGCACAAACGGTCAAAACATGATTGACTCAAATTATACTCGGACTTCAAATTCATTAGTTGAAGAACTGTAGACAAGATAGTGTGACTCTCACAACTGTTCCAAAGTGGCTCATCAACATCTCTAAGTAAATCATAAAATCTACTAGCTGCATCGTTTGGTGATTCTTCATCTACGGCAGTTCTTACATCACTAGGACTCATAGTAGAACCTAGTTTTGTTCCTGCGGCATCAAATATCAAATCCATATATGGATTATCGTGTACCACATTCACCCGTGCATCAAAATTGTTTCTAAATTCTTCTCCATGAAACATCCAATTCTAATAATCACTCACAAAACCCTTCCTGTATAGGTGATATTTAACGCCATGAGGTTCTACAAATCGATTATTCTTACAAATCTTGCAGGGACACCTAATCCGACCTGTGGGATCCACTATACTGACACTTGCCGTTGCAAATTCAATAAAACTTTCAACACCATCCATATATTCATGCGATAACTCATTGTCCACTATCCTACGGTACATCCATTCACGGTTTGCAGTCATTTTATTGTATGATGTTACGAATAATAACCTAACCAGTTAAAAGAGAACCATCAGAATGCTATGATGAAGAAAATATCAAATTTATCATGCAATATATGATGTCATACAATAACAAGAATTATGATGCATGCATTAATAACTTAATATTTTCATGTACAAACTATTAATGACACGATACATTCATTTGAAGCATGCTTTCATTATACAATTTCACATGGAAGCCATAATCAAATTGAAAGTAACTACATACAAGCATGGATACAATTACATCAAATATTGCAATACATCGAAATCATTCATATCAAATAAATGTTAAACATGTACCTGCAGCAAACACACTCCAATATTCCACTAACTACTACCATGCCTAGCATGAAATCCATACTCCAAAAATAAGAACACTTCTATTCTCATACATTAAAATCATGCTCAGCATGATCTCCGAACTCCAACAAAGCAGCCCTAGATATCAACAACTAAGTGAGTGTGTGAACAATAAAGTATTACATGCAATAAATTAAATAACATGTGATGCGCTTGCATCACTTACTCACCACGGGTATTTACCCGATTTGCATTGTTTTTGTCACTTACTTACCACGGGTGGATGAGCACAAGCGGGTTCCGTTGAGAAATTTGCAAAAAACACTATTTTAAAATGAAGTTACCACCTGCCAAAAAAAAAACTGAGGCAAATGAAAACATCTTGCATAGGCCTTGAGAAGCCCAGCACCCAATGACCTACCGAAACGCATGGGGTCGACCCCCTGCCGGAAAACGCAGGGGGTCGACCCCCTGTCGGAAAATGCAAATTACCTGCGCATCTCCGGGCGGCGGTGGAAGGCTGACGGGGATCGGCAGCCGGCGAACGGTGGACGGTGGGGGCTGGAGAGAGGCCGACGGGACAGATAGGACGGCAAGAGGAAGAGGGCGGCGGGAGGGAGAGGGCGGCGGGCGGGAGCGGAAGCAGCGAAAGAAGAAAAGAAAAAGAGGGCTAGGATTAGGGGTTATGCGACATTTAGCGACGGCTTAGCGACGAATTAATTTTGTCGCTAAGCCGCCGTAAATCAAAACACGAAAATGGTGACGGAATATATTCCGTCGCTATTTAGCAACGGAATATATTTCATCGCAAAAGACATCGCTAAATGGTGCATCCATTACGACAAAATATTCCCTCACAAAATCCGTCGCTAATTAGCGGCAGATTTTGCGAGGGGATATATTACGTCGCTATTTTCATAAATTTCATTAATTATAGCGACGGATGTGTTTCTCTCGTTAATCCGTCGCTAACTAGTGACAAAATTATTCTGTCGCTAATCACCTATTTTCTTGTAGTGGTCCTGCAAGGTAAACTTTGTGTTGAGTCACAAACACCCAAGCTCTTACGGAGCCCACCACTTAAAAGCACTCACACACTTGTTACAACTAATTACAAAAGTTTATCATAAAAATATCAAATTCTGAAATCAAATTCACTATAAAAATCAAATTATTAAACCGTATTAAATCATAAAAATCTTTAAAAAAATATCAATTCTTATTTTTTCAACTTAGTCAAATTTTAAACATTATTTAGTTTTTTAAATCTAATTCCAGATTTTAGATTTTAAATATTTTTTTATGTTGTGGTATTTGAAATCCATATTTAGGAAAAAGATTCCATGATTTTAAACATAAGTTTGTAATTAGATTTGATACCAATTATAATGTTGTAATCTTAAAAAAATTATTGCATATTTGTTTTACGCATGTTTTTGTATGTTATGATATTTGAATCTATATTTCGAGCAAAAATCCTTGATTTTAAACATACGATTGTGATTGGATCTATATCCAAGGCAAAAATCCTTAATAAACATGTTAAAACATATAAAATAGTGGGTAAATCATACGAACCAAAATGAAATAATTCAACCCATTATCTATGTCTGTCCAAGTTGTCTATACATCATCATCAAACAACAAACATTAGATTTTGTGTAACAAGTGTTCTGTCCATTTTTTTATTTGTTCATTTTGTCCTGGACAAACCAATAAACAATCCCTCCTCTAATGGTGGGCAAGCCCTTAGTAACTCCTTAGTGGTGGAGAAGTTGACAGTAATATGTTGCAAACATATGATTAAAATTACTAAAGAAATTTGTAATATATTTTTGTGAACCTTTTTGTGTCCGTACAAATATGTTGTGAAGCTTCAAATATGGTTAAAATCACCGAAAAAATTTGCAACATATCTGTGTGAATGTTATCCCTTATAAATATTATGTGAATTTTTTTTAGTTTGATTTTAACCATATTTAAAGGTTTGCAACAAATTTGTGCGATCATGAGAAAATTTGCATAAATATAATGTGAATCTCCTTAGTGATTTTAAGTATAGTTGAAGGTTCACAACATATTTGTACAAACATGAAGATGTTTGCACAAATATATTATTTTCTTCGGTGATTTTAACAATATTTGAAAGTACACAACATATTTGTGTTAATGTAAGGAGGTTCACACAAGTATATTGTGAATCTCTTCATTGATTTTAGCCATATTTAGAAGTTTGCAATATATTCATGTGAACACGAGAAAGGTTTTGCAAATATATTGCAAATCTATTCTTTGATTTTAACTACATTTAGAGGTTTGCAATATATTTGTATGAACGTCAAGAGATTTACTTGGATATGTTGCAAATCTTCGTAGTAATTTCAACTATATTTAGAGGTTCGTAATATATTTGTAAGAATGTGTGGAGGCCTGCACAAACATATTATAAATCTCTTTGGAGGTTCGCTACATGTTTGTGCAAATGTCACGAGGTTCACAAAAATATGTTGTGAATCTCTTTGATAATTCTAACTACATTTAAAATTTCATAACATATTTGTGAGAATGTTAAGAAATTTGCACAAATATAATATTTTTTATCACTTTTACATTGAAATTGGGGATATTTATTGGAACTCGGGTCTGGCCCGCCTTTGGTATGAAATTTGTTTTTTTTTTTTTTTTTTGAGAATTGCTCTAGTATGAAATTTCACAAACCCTACTTGGCTTCATATATTAATCGGACCCTTCAGGTCCAACCCGGATTCTAATCGGGCCTTCTAATTTATCACTAAACACTGACCCTATAGGGTTTGGTACGGATCAGGTCATGGTCAAACCCAACCCATACCCATAAATCATGAGGTTCCCTGTGTTTCAAGTTGGTTTTCTATGTCAATCCTGAATGCAGAAAATGATATTTTATTTTTTTTAATGACGAAGAACCTGCCTAGAAATGGTGATCACCTAAGGACACCCTTCTTAGATATTAAATCCAAGGTGAGTGCCATAACCCGCAAAAGGACACCATACAAGCAAACGATGGGTATAATTCCAATAAAAATGGATTTATGGATTTCATGTATGGGGGTATCTACGGTATTACATCAAGTACCACCCTAACCACTTAGGGGTGTCAACGGGTCGGGTTTGGTTCAGACCCAAGTGAAACAAGACCTGGCCCCAAATTTTGGGTATGGTATCGGGTCTGGACTTGAGTCTAATTGAACCCAATATAAGATAAACCATACTGGGACCTATTAAGAACTACATAAACCAGACCCGGTCCATACAGTATGTTTTTTTTTATCATTTTTACATTGAAAAATTGCGAGTCTTAATCGAGATACTAGGGTCGGGCCTGAGTCAGGTATAAAATTTCACAAACTATACCTCAGACCATGTATTAATCAGACCTTTGGATCCGGACCCAGGACTTAATCGGGTCTTCTTATTTATCTGGGACCCTATACCTATAGGGTTTGGTATGGATCGGGTCCTGGTAAACCCGATCCGTTGACACCCATGTAACCACTGCGTGGGTTTTATAGGAAATTGAATTTTGGTGTTTTGGACATTTTTGAAGGTTTTTCTTAAAATTATATGGGTTGTACCTATCGAGGGATTTTTTAAAGTTAGGGTGTGCGGAATGAAGTAAGATTTTGGAAATTTCGAAAGAGATCTTGACAAAACAAATTTTGAATTATTAGCACTTTGAGAAACATAAAAAATTGGGTGTCAAAAACATATCGGACTCAGATCAGATATTCGACCATATCCAATCCATTTGCAGCCTTAATACGAATCGATCTTTTTGGTATATCTACAGTTTGGCGAGTATTAATATATTCACCCAGACCTGGACCAGGGTCATTGACTGCTGATGGAAGGCAATCGCAACCATCCACCGCCCTTTGGTATTAATGCAGATCGTTAAACATTTCCTCCACACATCCCATCGAAGGGACAGCTCTGGCTGTGTCAGTCATTGCTCTCAACTGCTCAACTGTACTGGTTTTTGACTCAGTACTGCTGACTCATCCAAGTTTTGCTAAAGTTCACCGTTCACTCCCACTGCGAGCTTCTTTTAAAAAAGAGAGCATGATCAAGAGGTGCAGAGTGAGAGAGGTAGAGGAAATCAGGGAATAGGAGGAGCTTGAGCGATGGCTCAATTTGCTGTGGAGTACCTGCTCAATAAGTTGGAAGCCTTGGTGTTGCATGAAGTGCAGCTGCTGAGAGGAGTTGGAGATGAAGTGGTCGAATTGAAGATGGAATTGAGAAGCATGAAATCCTTCTTAAAGGACGCTGATAGAAGAAAGGATGATGATGAACGTATAAAGGAGTGGGTCAAACAAGTGAGGGAAGTTGCATATGATATCGAGGATGCCCTTGATGAGTTTCTGCTTCAATTTGGAGGACAACAATCTAGTGGATTTAGGGCTTCCTTGAAAAAGGTTTCTTCCTCACCGTCGCGTTGGATAACCCGTCATCAACTTGCAAAAAAAATGCAATCCATCAAGGCCAGAGTGGTGAGCCTCAAGGAAAGACAAAATAGATATTCTTTCAAGGAATTGCAAGAAGGAATTGCTTTTGGAGGGCTCCAACATCGCCGAGAAGCCCCTCTTGATGAACAACCAGATTTGGTGGGACTCGACCGAGACATCACAAAAGTAATAGGGTGGTTGACAGGGGGAGACCAAAAACTTACACCAATTTCTCTGGTCGGGATGGGAGGTTCAGGAAAGACTACCCTAGCAAGGAAAGTCTTTAATCACCAAGCAGTAAAGAGTCACTTTGACTGCTATGCTTGGGTTTCTGTCTCCCAATCTGTCGATGTTGAAAAGATTCTAGTATCCTGCATAAGAGATTTTTACGAGTCAAGGAAGGAGATTTATCCAGATGGCATAGAGAAGATGGACATTTCAAGACTCGAGCCAACGCTCCATTCTTACCTTCAAAATAAAAGGTACGTTCTTGTGTTAGATGATGTGTGGAGTCTAAATGTTTTAGAAAAGATCCAAATTGCATTACCAATCACTCTGAGTGGAAGCAGAATCATGATCACAACTCGCAACAAAGAAGTTACTCACCCAATACAAGATAGAGTTGGTTTGAAGGGCCTTGTCTACCGACTACAACCCCTACCTAATGAAACAGCAATGCACCTATTTTGTAAGAAGGCATTCAGAGATGAGCCTCGAAACATTTGTCCTCCGCATCTTAAAGAAGTATGCAACGATTTGGTAAAAAGATGCGACGGTTTACCTCTTGCCATTGTAGTCTTAGGAGGTATTATGTGGCGCAAAAGGAAATTTGAACATGAATGGAGAATTGTTCATGATAGCCTTAGTTCAAACTTCAATGATGTCAATCATCCTTTGGGTAGTAGAGTGGGGTCAATCCTTTCTTTGAGTTTTGAGGAGTTACCCTTGCACCTCAAATCTTGTTATTTGTATTGTGGTGTCTTTCCAGAGGATTATTTAATCAAAACAAATAAGCTGGTCAGACTATGGGTGGCTGAGGGGCTCGTAGAAAACAAAGAGGGCATAACATTAGAGGAGGTAGGGAGGCAGTACCTTGATGAGCTTATACAAAGGAGCTTACTCCAAACTGTGAGCAGGAAGACAGGAGAACTTGGAATAAAATCATGCCGAATTCACGACCTTTTGCGTGAATTCGTTATATCCACATCGAAGAATCAGAATTTTTGCACTGTTTTAACAAAAAAAAGTGCAAGGATTAATGAAAGAATTAGGCGTTTGTCACTCCACAATGACATCCATAAAGGCATTTCGTTGAGCAATCAAAGTGCATCGCATCTTCGCTCCCTATTCTTGTTTGAGAAAGGTATCATGCCTTCTTCCTTCTTTACCATGCTTTCCTGTTTTAGATTGATGAGGGTGTTGGATCTAGAAGGCATTCTCATTGAGGAACTGCCCGATGCTCTGGGTGATTTAATTCATTTGAGGTACCTGAACCTACGTCGCACTAATATCAGGAGACTCCCAAGCTCTTTCGGGAAGCTCCACAACCTACAAACCTTAGATATCCGACATACCCCAATTAAAAGTCTACCAGAGGAAACATCAAAGATGAAGAGCTTGCACTACTTATGTGCTTTTCCGCTGCTTAAATCTTCCCGTAACTTCGAGCAGTTGGTGGGATGTGAAATGCCAAAGGGAATATGCATGGTTACAGACCTTCAAAAACTCTCGGGCATAAATGCTACTACAGAGATTGTTCAAGGGATCGGTAACTTGACCAAACTGAAAAATCTTAAGATATTCATGGTGAGAAGGGAACATGGGAATCACCTTTGTGCCTCCATTGCAAATATGAAAGACCTGCTTACACTCCGTGTAGCTGGTATTGGTGAGGAAGAGCCTCTTCAACTGGAATCTTTGTTGCACCTACCAAGACGTCTTGAAGATATCCAAATACAAGCACATCTGAATGAGTTGCCACGTTGGATCGGATCCCTCAGCAACCTTGCTAGGTTGGAATTGTCCTTTTCCAGATTAAGCCAAGATCCATTTTCTTCCCTCCAATCGTTGCCAAATTTGGTGCATCTTTACCTCTTCGAGGCTTACGATGGGAAAGAATTACGGTGCGACAAATCAGGAGGTTTTCCAAAGCTAAAGGAGCTCTATCTTATAAGACTTGCAAGCTTAAAAAGTGTGTGGGTGAAGGAGACAGCGATGCCCAAACTTCAAAAGCTATACATCCAAGAGTGCAAGGAGATGAAGAAGGTGCCTCATGGGATTCAACACATGAACACCATCCGACAGCTTTGTTTGTCAGAAATGCCGGAGGAGCTGATAGAAAGCATACAAAGGCGTGGAGGGAAAGATCACTCAATGGTCAAACACATCCTTGCAATAATCGAGGCTAGCAAACTTCGCGATGGGACATGGTACAGCAGGCGGCTCTAGTGATGTAGGATCGTAACAACAAACGATCCCAAGCAACCGTCATGAAGCATGATCAGGTGAACTCACATATTTCAGAAAATTTTATTCACAACTGAGCCTTTTCTATTTTACTTCTTTTCCGACTTTTTCCTTTGCTTCATTCCCTTGCGATTTCATATGATTCTGTACTTCCAATGTAGTTAGGAAGCCCGATAGATAGATAGATAGATAGATAGATATATATATATATATAGAGAGAGAGAGAGAGCACCCTTGCCATTTGACAATCTTACATGTTTGATTACAGGGAAGTATATATTGCAAGTCAATAAATGCTTAACGATGCTTTGCGGTAGCCTACTTTAAGCCCTTTTGAAGTTGAAGAGCCAGGGTCTTGAGTTTCACTCTCTTTATTAATTTATAATTTTATATATGCTTTACTGTCTTCGTATTATGTTCTATAAGACAATGAAGAATGTTTTGATTTGGTATTTTATCGTACCCTTGAGGATTTAAAATACTGATATTTTGTGTATTTATACTGCCATAGAAACCGAATTTGTGGTTTGATATTCTCTAAGAGGCATTGGAAAGCTTGTTGTATGTTATGGTTGAAATAAATGTTGTCCCTGTGTTCTTTCAGTCATTCACAAGCTGTTCAGATGTTATAGTTTTATGAGGTGGTTGAATGAGATAGCTAAGTGTTTTCTTTTTTCGGTGAATAAGTTCAGATCCAGTTTCAAACTTGGTCTGAAACAATACAGCATGAGCTCGTCATATATGCACATGTTGGTCTTCTCTTGGTAAAACAAGACCCATGGTCAGTCAAAGCGGAAGAAATATGAATGGAAAACGAAAAGGAAATGATTTGAGAAGCGACTTTGTGTGGCGTTTCCGGCTTCCGAAGCGCACTTCCTCCCTTAAGGATGCACTTTGGGTAACTATGAGCTAAACAATTGTCAATTTTAATAGCCATCTCTTGACAATAACTCGGATGTGGCTTCCCCATGGATAGAGGGATGCCGAGGCACTAAAGAGGGGGAGAACTCACTTGCCATCCAATAACATTAGCCATGTTCTCCAATCTCCCGTGCTCGAGATTTATGGGAATTTGCTGAGGTTTTCAAAGGTTAACGGCTAACACAACACTCATAGTGTTCGTCCCGAACATATAACCACGCCTCCCCAACCCACGATTTAGATGCCGCAACATTGAAAATGTTGCATGAGTTCAAAAATTTGAATGAGAATATACAAGATGAGCCAAAACAAACAGCTCCTATTCATGCTCGACTCAGATACTTATAACAAGTAAACTTGTGCAATCTTGACAACCCAAATATGGACAAGCCTATAGGATGAGCGAAACTGAGTTGAGCCACTTCTTAGTTGGTTTTCCAAGGCACGTATATGTGACAAACCAAACTAGTTTGTGAAATTTTATACCAGATCTAAGCCCGACCCAAGTTTTGATTAAGACACACAAATTTTCAATGTAAAATTGATAAAAAATATTATTTTACTAGGTATGGACCAGTTCTGGATCATACTATACCAGAACTGGTCTGGGTATGATTTTTCTTATCGGGTCTGGGTATGATTTTTCTTATAATAGACCGGATTAAACCTGAGTCCAGACCTGATACTATACCAGAAAATCTAGTCCAAGTCTGATTCAACCTAAGAGGCATGAACAAAACAAAAAGGTGGTCCACCGTTTCCTCTATTTTTTTTTACAAAAACAGCATTTACTGGGTGTTGAGAACCCAAGAGACATCATGGGTGAGCAAACAGAAGTGTGGGCTGTCAGTGGTAGTGTCCCTTGGACAATATGAACTGAAAGTGAGGTAGCTTGGGGTAGTGTGAACGAATGGACCCACGCTCATTTAGTAGTGCGACACTTGTCTTTGATACACTATCTTCCTCATCTGGATGCTGGATGATCTCCTCTAACCGCACACCCCCACCACCAATGAGGGAATATCTATCGCTCATTCTTCTCCATTCAGCACTACCTCCTTCACCTTTAAGTCATGAAGAAACTTAAAAATGGATTTATTAATCGGTACCCCAAATGATCTATCAAAGGCATTGTGGAAGCGAGAGTCCGGTTTGGGTGCAATATGATTCCGCAAAAATTGTGCATTAAGCATCTGATCGCCTTCCAACAGGTCTTGAGTCCCACACCTGACAGGCCCTGTCCCCAAGATGGAGGGTGATCAGGTGCTTAATGCACAAATATTTGTGCAATCACATTGCACCTGATCTTTTCACTGTGGAAACCTGTGGATCGATCCAAAAGATGTTCGCTCCCCATTACCAATGTGCCACTCTCACAAATATTACACTATCCATAATAGAGACTCCTCCATCTATGAGAGCTCTTGGTAGTAAGTTTGTGAACCAAATAAATATTTTTTGTTTTGCATCAAAATTCAAGGGTTAGTGAGATCCTTTAGAATCACAGATCTCATTTTGGCCAGGCAAGCATTGTGATCCCGAAGAAGCTAGACTCCCAACACCCATTCCTCTCTAGCTGCATACCTTATTCCAAACCACTAAGTGAAAGTGACGATGGGAGGGCGTATCTTACCATAGAAAGTTCATGATTCTTTCCATTTTCGAGATCACCAAAACAGGTATATAAAAACAGGACATCTATTAGATTGGAAAAGATGTCAAGATGGATTTAATAAGCACTAACCTTCCTGCTACTCCAATTTTCAAGCCTGTCTCAAAACTTGTTTAAGAGTGGCTCACACAAGAATGCGCTAAGCTGCCCTTTAAAAAGAGGCAAGCCCAAATACTTGATAGGAAGTTGGGCCTTTTGCCAACTACAACTGATACCAATGTGATTTTGAAAAATGTAAAAGGGAATGAAAACCATGGTTTTAAAACCTAGTGACTCATCACTCGGCTCTTCCTTGAGTGACTCGTGACTCGGTCGGGTCAACTCGATGACTCAGCCGGGTCATGTTAAGCTTATATTTTATATAAAGAATTATAATATTTTAATATATAATATTATTAATGCATGCATAACCAGTGTTGTGAGAGGCGTACACCTCAGTACCTGAAGCGTACGCCTCAGAGGTGAAGCGCACACTCAAGGTACTGAGGCGTTGCAGTGAGGCGTTCTCAGTTTTATCCTGTTGTTTACTTAATTTATGAAGCTGATACACAAGAAGCTAGCAGCTGGCAAGGGTTATCAGCACCCGAAAGCAAACCATCGCCTGTAGGGCCAGTTCCTGTCGGCCTTTTTTCTCTCATTTCTGTGCTTGCTAACGCTTTTTTGACTCTTCTCCTGCAACTTGGATTCTGGGCCTTCAACGCATCCATGGAGTTCTGCTCCTTGCTTTGCACTTCCTTGGTTGGACGGCTGGGAAAACGATGGGTCATGCTTCTCGTGTGTTGCTTGTTGTAGCCATCCGATCTCATCTGCTGGCTTCATTGAACTGGAACTTGTCCTATTTCCTCTGTCCAATTCACAGCTCAACTGATTAAAAAGGAAAAAAAGAAGTCAATAATGGGCAAGATAAAAAAATAATTTCTTGGAAATTTTATGCACCGATCGGTTTTGGGTTATGCATCTGCATGGGGTTTGTCATAATGTCTTTGCCTGATAACTAATGAGGTTTGCCTTAATTTTTATTCATTATGACTGAGCCATTAAACATCAATTGGTTGCTCAAAATCCAGACTTACCTATATGCTTAATCCTGTATTGTATTTCCAAGGATGGTTATCAATTAATCTGGAAGGATAAAGCTCCAGATTGGCATGGTCTGAGGTAGCACCACCACCCTTCCTCCCCTGTTTGCTCATCTCCTTTCTTTATTTCTTCATTCTTGAATGGATTCCGATGAGTTTCCGGCATGATGGTTGATTTGATTCTATAATTTTTCTTCTTAATTTTCGTGATTTCGGGTAAAAATGACATTAAAGCTCTAGTTTAGACCAATGTAGAGGGAATCTCTAGGTTCAAACTCTGGTTTCTCAAAGTTTCACTATGAGGATTTGGAACTTAATTGATCTTGTGAGGACACAATTTATTTTATACTGTCATTTATTAGTAGTTTTTATTTAAAATTTTTATTATTTTATTAATATTATATATTTTATTATTTTGATCATGAAGCTTACGCTTCAACGCCTCGAGGCTTATGCCTCGCTTCATAACAAGCTCAACGCCTTGCTTTGCCTCATCGCATTTAACAACCTTGTGTATAACTATATTTTTATATATAATATATATAATTATATATAAAATATATATGCTTGACAAGGCTGAATCATGGGCAAACTCGGCCGAGTCAAGCAAACTCGGTTGACTCGGCTGAGTTTTGTACATTGGCGAGTTGTATTGGTTTTTGACCCAGTGCGTGGACGATCCGGGATGAGTCACCGGGTTGACCCTGCAAGTTTTCAAACTATGATGAAAATAGATTTTTCTGAGCTAACAAAAAGACTGATTTTGCTTTATAATTCATGGTTAATATCTAAAAAGTTACAATTGGCATTCTCTTATCTCGGATAAAAAATAAAACATTATCAACATAAAACGAGTGACTACAACTAAATCCCAGATGAAACAGTAAGTGACTGGCTTCCTCGACTTGGAACAAACGACGACTTAGTCTTTTCATGACTAGAAGAAAAATGAAAGGAGATAAGGGGTCTCCTGCTTTTAAAAATAAGATACGGCTCTCCATTCGCTACCACTACCAACTTAGGGGCAGACACACATTGCATAATGTCATATATCCAACCTCCATCAAGCACAAATCAATGAAGCGTATCTTTTAGAAACTTTCAGTCCATATGATGGTAGGCTTTAGCGAGATCCATTTTGAATATAACAAAAGGAACCTCGTTGTTAGCCATAGAAAGCTCTCTGGTTATGGGAAATCATTCACTGCAGAATGAGTTATTCTAAACACCATTATCTTGGTAATTATCTTACACCAAAATTATACTAGAGAATAGGCCTAAACTTCAAGAGAATGTGCTACCTCTTCCTTAGGAATGAGAATGAGATACTTAGAATTTTCCCTTAAAAAAAATTTGATGACCTCGCACCGTCCCCAATAATAGACCAAAAGGAGGTGAAAAAACTACTAGAGAAGCCATCAAGATTGAAGACCACAAAATATATCTCCTCGTTTGAAATGGGTGGCAAAACACTCTCATTCTCTACCTGAGAGGCAAGCGGTGCCAAATTGCCTTCAAAGGAATCGGGATCTATTGTAGTTTGCAAGAAAAAAATTTAAAAATATTCTGAAGCTTCCTTAAAAATCTCTTCTTGTCCAACAACAGTAGATCCATCCTCCCTCTGAAAAGAGTGAATTTGGCAGAGTTGCATGTTTCTAGTGGCCATCAAGTGGAAATAGTGAGTGTTGTGGTTCTCCTCCCTGATCCACCTGCATCTGGATATCCTCTTCTAACTTAAGAATGTCAGTAAGCTCGTCTCGAAGATGGATTTCTCTATCAATTGTTGTTGGACAATCTTGGGCTAACCTAGGTTACAAATGATCAATTGCAGTGGCAATATTTATTGAAATCTTATTTTTGTTTCTCAATCGATCGATCGAACTAAATCACACATTGTTTTCTCTCCTCTTTTTGTTTCTGAAGGACCCTCTCATGAAGGAAACCCTCTCTTAAGAAGAAAGAGTTGGAAACATTTATGTCATGAATGAAGCTCACCAAAATCCTAATAGTGAATTGTCTCTTCTTGTGTCAGAAGTTCTCAGTCCCAATAAAGAAGTTCAACTGTGGCATCACAATTCTCATTTTATTCAAACTCTATGTAATAAAGGTCTTATTCCCTTATTCTTTTTGTAAACCAAATAAATACTTTTTTGTTTTGCATCAAAATTCAAGGCTTAGGGAGATTCTTTAGAATCACCCATCTCATTTTGGCCACGCAAGCAGCATTGTGATCCCGAAGAAACTTGACTCCCAACTCCCATTTCTCTCAAGCTGCATACCTTATTCCAAACCACTAAGTGAAAGTGATGATTGGAGGATGTATCACACCATAGGAAGTTCTTCATGATTCTTTCCATTTTCCATATCACCAAAATAGGAATAAAGAAGGGGGACATCCATTAGATTGGGAAAGATGCCAAGATGGATTTAATAAGCACTAACCTTCCAGCAATAGACATAATCCTGCTACTCCAATTTTCAAGCCTGTTTCAAAACTTTTTTAAGAGTAGCTCACACAAGAATGCGCTAAGCCACGCTTTAAAAAGAGGCAAACCCAAATACTTGATGGGAAGTTAGGCCTTTCGCCAACTACAACAGAAACCAATGTGATGCATTTGATTTTGGAAAATGTTAAGGGGAATGAAAACCATGGTTTTAAAACCCGGTGACTCGTCACTCAACTCGTCCTTGAGTGATTTGTGATTCAGACGAGTCATGTTAAGTTTTTTATATAGAAAATACAAATACACACACACACACACACACACACACACACACACACACACACACACACACATATATATATATATATATATATATATATATATATATATATATATATTTTATAGTATATTATCAATATAACATTTTATATGATATTTTTATAATATTTTAATATATAATATTATTAATGCATGTATAATTATATTTTTATATATAATATACATAATATTTATATTATATTTCATATAATATATATAATTATATATAAAATATATATACTTGACTCGACTGAGTTTTGTACATTGGCGAGTTGTATTGGTTTTTAACCCAGTACGTGGACGATCTAGGCTGAGTCATCGGGTTAACCCTATGAGTTTTCAAACTATGATGAAAACAGATTTTTCTGAGCTAAGAAAAAAATGATTTTGCTTTAAAATTCATGGTTAATATCTAAAAAATTATAATTGGTATTCTCTTGTCTCAGATAAAAAATAAAACATTATCAACATAAAATGAGTGACTCCAACTAAATCCCAGACGAAACAGAAAGTGGCTGGCTTCCTCGGCTTGGAACAAACGACGACTTAGTCTTTTCATGACCAAAAGAAAAATGAAAGGAGATAAGCGGTCTCCCACTTTTAAAAATAAGATATGACTCTCAATTCACTATCACTGCCAACTTAGGGGCGGACAGACATTCCATAATGTGATATATCCAACCTCCATCAAACACAAATCAATGAAGCGTATCTTTTAGAAATCGCCAGTCCATACGATGGTAGGCTTTAGCGGGATCCATTTTGAATATAACAGAAGAAACCTCATTGTTAGCCATAGAAGCCACCCGTTCATGGGCAATAAGGATGCTTTCCTAACTAGTACGCCCCTTCAAGAAAGCTCTCTAGTTATGGGAAATCATTCACTGCAGAATGAGTCTTCTAAACACCATTATCTTGGTAATTATCTTATACAAAAAAGTATACTAGAGAATAGGCCTAAACTTCAAGAGAATGTGCTACCTCTTCCTTAGGAATGAGAATGATATGGGAGATGTTGATACTTGTTAAAATTTTTCCTTAAAAAAAATTTTGGATGGCCTCACAGCGTCCTCAATAATAGACCTAAAGGAGGTGAAAAAACTATTAGAGAAGCTATCAAGATTGAAGACCACAAAAGATATCTCCTTGTCTAAAATGGGTGGAAAAACACTCTCATTCTCTACCGGAGAGACAAGCAGTGCCAAATTGCCTTCAAAGGAATTGGGATCTGTTGTAGTATGCAAGAACAAATTGGAAAAATATTCTAAAGCTTCTTTAAAAATCTCTTCTTGTCCAACAACTGTACATTCATCCTCCCTTTGAACCGAGTGAATTTTCTTGCATTGCATGTTTCTAGTGGCCATCAAGTGAAAATAATGAGTGTTGTGCTCCTCCTCTCTGATCCACCTACATTTGGATATCCTCCTCTAACTTAAGAATGTCAGTAAGCTAACCTAGGTTACAAATGATCAATTTCAATGGCAATATTTATTGAAATCTTATTTTTGTTTCTCAATCGATTGATTGAACTAAACCTCATATTGTTTTCTCTCCTCTTTCAGTTTCTGAAGGACCCTCTTACAAAAGAGACCCTCTCTTAAGGAGAAAGAGTCAGAAACATTTATGTCATGAATGAAGGTCACCAAAATCCCAACAGTGAATTGCCTCTTCTTGTTTCAGAAGTTCTTAGTCCCAATAAAGAAGTTCAATTGTGGCATCACAATTCTCATTTTATTCAAACTCTATGTAATAAAGGTCTTATTCCTTTAAAGGATACTGCCTCGAAAGTGTCTGTTTTATGTTTCAAGTATCGTATTTGTAAAAGACGTGAAGTGCCCTTTGAGTTGGTTAATAAACGAGCTTCACTCCCATTTGAGTTGGTTCATTCTAATGTGTGGGGCCCAATACCCATTCTTTATATGTCTAAATTCAAGTACTATGTTATTTTCATTGATGATTTCACAAAGTATACACAAATTTATTTCTTAAAACATAAAGATGAAATCTTTCAAATATTTCAGAGATTCAAGTCCTATGTTGAAACTCAATTTTCTCAAAAAAATCTTTGTTTCTATTGTGATAGTGGTGGTGAATACATTTCGTTGACTTTTAATGATTATTTGCACGAAAATGGTATAATACGTGACATGCTTGCCCGAAAACCTTTCAATAAAATGGGGTGGTTGAGAGAAAGCATCAGCACATAGTTGAGACATCATTAATGATTCTATTATATTTCAGAGTTCGAAAGGATCTTTAGACAGAGGATTTTTATATGATCGTGTATTGTATCAATAGAATGCTTCTAACGAAGCTAGGAGGAGAAACCCCTTTTTCTCTTCTACATGACAAGTACCTTAACTATGCATTTACGTGAGTCTTTGAGAGCAACTGCTTTGTCTACATACATGCATTATTACGAAACAAACTTGCACCTAAGGCACAAGAGTGTCAATTTGTTGAATATGATGATGCGTATTTTTGACAGCGATGTTTCAATCTTGTTTCTCAAAAATTGGTCATCTCAAGACATGTTTTCCATGAAGATGATTATGCTTTTAGCATTTGTGCAGAAAATAAATATAATGCAATAGATTTTAAGTCATTTAGGTCGAGTACCAACATTTCACCAGCACAAAATACAGTTGCAGTTAGTGAGAGGACAACTTGTACTCCCATGATGGCATCATCTAGAGAAGTAGACAGATCTGATCATAGCAATTCAAATCAATGAACTGCATCATCTTTTCAGTTTTTAACTTGAATCTACACTCGTGAGAAAGCTGCAGAGCCATCTACTATGCTAGACGAACCAGTTGCACCTTTCTAGTCAAGTTCTAAAGATAGTTTGCATCTCATATACAGCAGTCTGGGTGTTCAATCTGAATGTGAAATCTCTACTTCAAGTCCAACTTCATCTGTTGTTGCTCCAAAGTTAGTTACAACTGAAAACAGTCTATTGTCTCCTACTCCTCTGACATCCTCCACAACAATGGGTTTCGTATGGTGCCATTACTACATAATTGCCACGATTCTACCATGAGGCATGCCAGAATCCCAAATGGGTAGATGCTATGAATGAAGAAATTTCAGCACTACATGAATGTCAAATATGAGATGTAGTTTCAAGGCCCAAAGATAAAAATGTTGTGGATTGTCGTTGGGTGTTCAAAATTAAGTACAAGAGTGATGGGAGCATTGAACGTTATAAAGCATGGTTAGTGGCAAAAGGATATACTTAGGAGCATGGTCTTTGACTTCGACAAAACTTTCAATCATGTGGTATGTATGAGCACAATTCATATAGACCTTTCTCTTGCTGTAAATTATGAATGAAAACTTAGTCAGCCAGATGTGAAGAATGGCTTTCTTTATGGGGTTCTTTAGAAAGAGGTGTATATAGAGCATCCAGCTGGCTATTTATAAGAAGATCCTAGTGCTATTGTATTTCGGCACAAAAAGGCTTTATATGAGTTAAAGCAAGTATCTTGTGCATAGTTGGAACCTTTTAGTAAAGATTTATGAAGTCTTTGCTACTACAGAGATTGTTCAAGGGATCGGTAACTTGACCAAACTGAAAAATCTTAAGATATTCATGGTGAGAAGGGAACATGGAAATCACCTTTGTGCCTCCATTGCAAATATGAAAGACCTGCTTACACTCCGTGTAGCTGGTATTGATGAGGAAGAGCCTCTCCAACTGGAATCTTTGTTGCACCCACCAAGATGTCTTGAAGATATCCAAATATATGCACGTCTGAATGAGTTGTCAGGTTGGATCGGCTCCCTCGGCAACCTTGCTAGGTTGGGACTGACCCTTTCCAGATTAAGCCAAGATCCATTTTCTACCCTCCAATCGTTGCCAAATTTGGTGCATCTTTACCTCTACGAGGCTTACGATGGAAAAGAATTAAGGTGTGACATATCAGGAGGTTTTCCCAAGCTAATGGAGCTCTTTCTTATAAGACTTGCAAGATTAGAAAGTGTGTGGGTGGAGTAGAGAGGAAGTATGATCAGGTAAAGCCACATATTTCAGAAAATTTTATTCACAAGTGCGATTTTTCTATTTCACTTCTTTTTCAACTTTTTTCTTTGCTTCATTCACTTGCGATTTCATATGATTTTGTACTTCCAATGTGGCTAGTTAGCCTGAGAGAGAGAGAGAGAGAGAGAGAGAGAGAGAGAGAGAGACCACACACTTGCCATTTGACAATCTCACATGCCATTTGACAATCTCACATGTTTGATTACAGAGAAGTATATATTGCAAGTCAATAAATGCTTAAAGATGCTTTGTGGTAGCCTACTTTAAGCCCTCTTGAAGTTGAAGAGCCAGGGTCTTGAGCTTCACTCTCTTTTATTAATTTATAATTATAAATATATGCTTTACTGTCTTCATATTATGTTCTATAAGACAATGATGAATGTATTGATTTGGCATTTTATCCTACTCTTAGGATTTAAAGTACTGATATTTTGTGTATTTATACTGCCATAAAAACCGAATTCGTGGTTTGATATTCTCCAACGCATTGGAAAGCTTGATGTATATTATCGTTGAAATAAATGCAGCCACTGTGTTCTTTCAGTGATTCACAAGCTGTTCAGATGTTATAGTTTTATGAGATGGTCGAATGAGATAGCTAGGTGTTTTCTTTTTCGATGAATAAGTTCAGATCCAGTTTCAAACTTGGTCTGAAATAATACAGCCTGAGCTCGTCATATATTCACATGTATGAAATAAAGTTGGTGTCCAAATTTCTTTTCTTTTCTTTTCTTTTGAAAATTGCTCTGGTATGAAATTTCACAAACCATACCTGGCTTCATATATTAATAGGACCCTTCAGGTCCAACTCGGATTCTAATCAGGCCTTCTTATTTATCACTAAACCCTGACCCTATAGGGTTTTGTACGGGTCGGGTCTGGGTCAAACTTGACCCGTACCCATAAATCAAGAGGTTCCCTGTGTTTTTAATTTATGACATGGTAAATAACCAAGTTGGTTTTCTATGTCAATCCGAAATGCAGAAAATGATATTTCCGGTTTTTAATGACGAGGAACATGCCCAGAACGGGGGATCTCTTATGGGCCCTCTTCTTAGATATTAAACCCAAGGTGAGTGCCTTAACCCGAAAAGGACACCCACCAAGCAAGACACGGGTATAATTCCAATAAAAATCGATTTCATGTATGGGTTTCCACCGTATTACATCAAGTACCACTCTAACCAATTAGGAGTGTCAACGGGTTGGGTTTGGTTCAGACCCAAGTGGAACCAGACCTGGCCCCAAATTTTGGGTATGGTGGGTCTGGACTTGAGTCTAATTGAACCCAATATAAGATAAACCATACTCGGACCTGTTAAGACCTACATAAACCAGACCCTGGCCATACACTATTTTTTTATCATTTTTACATTGAAAAATTGCGAGTCTTAATCGGAACTCAGGTCGGGGCCGAGTTTGGTATAAAATTTCACAAACTATACCCCGAACCATGTATTAATCGGACCTTCAAATCCAGACCTGGGACTTAATCGGGTCTTCTTATTTATCACGGGGCCCTATAGGGTTTGGTATGGATCGGGTCCTGGTAAACCCGATCCGTTGACACCCCTATAACCACTGCGTGGGTTTTACAGGAAATTAATTATATTTGATACCATCTGCATCGTTACTTTATCACAGGTTTATTTATAGAAAATAAATAAGGGTCATTGCAAAGTGGGTCCCATGTCATGGTACAGTGACGTCCATGCCATGGATATGCATCAAACTGTTTATACTAAAATGTTAGAATCCTAAAATGAGGATGTATGTTGGGATAGAGGATAAGTATGAGCCTTAGGCCTATCTGGACATTCAGGGTAACAGTCAAAAGTTTTTGCCGTCTTATAATAGACAGCAAAAAATTTTGCTGTAGACCTAAGGGGATGGCGAACACACCAAAAGAGAAAATGATGGAAGGAGGACGGCAAAAACTTTTATCGTCCGGTGATTAATGGCAAAAACTTTTTACTGTTTAGACTAAAAGGAGGACGACAAAAACTTTTGTCGACGATCTAACAACAAAAAGTTTTTGTTGTCCGAACAAAAAAGGAGCCAACTAAAGGACAGTAAAAACTCTTGCCGTCCAGTGATCAACGGCAAAAAGTTTTTGCTGTGAAAACTAATGAATTTTGGTGTTTTGGACATTTTTGAAGGTTTCTCTTAGAATTATATGGGTTGTACTCATCTTTAAGGGATTTTTTAAGTTAGGGTGTGCCAAATGACAGCACTTGAGCATCATAAAAAATTGGGTGTGTAAAAACATATGCATATCCAATCCATTTGCAGCCCTAATACTAATCGTGCATGCATTGTGGGTGAAATTCACAAAGAGATAAATAAAAAAGATTGAATGCATTGTGTGGGTGTCAAACATTTGAAGGAATAGGAAAAATTACATACAAGAGATCTAGGAGCAAATCAAACATCATTTTGGCCTGATTCAAAATGAATGAAGAAATGGCATTTTGGAGATGAGGAATAAAACATGGCTAAGTTCAAATAAAGCTTTAGTAAATCCAAACGAAGGTGCTTGGCCCCCAAATTTGTACCGTGAAATGGAGTTTTGCTTAAGATCAAATGTTTTTTTTTAAAGGCAAGCTGGGGTTAGGCAGAAACCAATGGGGTTTTGAGCCTGCAATGTCCCACCATAAGGAGACGTGCACTGACAGCTCCTACGAACCACTCCGACCCACCGTTGGTACTTAAGATCAAATGTTGATGACGACAATCTTGTGCATTTAAATGATATGTATGTAAGGGTTGAAGGGCAGATATCTGATTCTTATGGAATGTTATTTCGTTAGATGATTTTTCTTTTATTTGATGAACCAAAGTATAATAGATTTACAAGAAAGTGCTCACAGAGGCTCTGCTCATTTGGTAAAAGCAACTTGTGAATATCACTTTGACGAGATCTCACAAGTTCAAAACCCAATATTGCAAACATGGTTCTTTTTGCTGCAAAAGTGTATGCTTCAATAAGGAGCTATAATTGCAAACATGGTATTTTTATTTATGAAAAATAAAGAGTGATTCATTGGCAATTATCATATATATATATATATATATATATATATATATATATATATATCTTGAGAAAACACCCTCAGGATCAACGACCTTCCCTGCAGTGGCTCTGCCCTCCGTACTTACAATCGTTGTCCTGAAAGCGTAAAACTCCTCTTATTGTAAAGTATCTGTGTAACGCACCAGATTTTCCAAAACGATACTAAGTTGAAAACTCATCTAGGGGTTTATTATTTCATGTATTTTAGATACTTTAGACCGGGATAACTCCACCAGGACATTTCGGATGCATCCTCTACTGTAGTAGTGGGATTCAATCCTTAGATCTTAAGGATAACTTAACCTCCAAAAACCTCCTGAGTGACGGGAGGTCCCTTGAACTTTTTAGCCAATGATAAATATGTGTCACTCTCAAGCTGTACTATCACCGTCTTTCCATGGTGAATAATAGTCTGGAAGGAGTTTGACGGCATAACCGTTCTTTATAGGATATTCGAATGTCACTTTGGCAACCAGTATGTTCTACATTAAGGGAATATATACCCCAACCCCATTCAGTATTCTGAAGCACGGTCCAGCTGTGTGGTCAAAGGACTATCGTTAAGTTTTATTCATATGCATGCATGACTCTGCTCTCGGCATATATGGCCTTCATGAATGCTACACCTCTTTTGAGTGGACTACGAACTCCAATACTCTGACCCTTACGAGTCTAGTTGTATAACAAAATTTCATATGAACATGCATATACCATATCACATCGGATCGATTGTTCGGCGTATGTAGCCGCAATGAGCACTTGGCCTAGTAAAGGCGCAACAACTACTCTGGCATATCGGCCCTTACGAGTAGGGTACCGTTACAGATGAAGATGGAATGAGCCATTCCAGCAAGATTCCGACAACAAAGGCATCATCGTGCCATTCAAACTAGTTCAGGTAAGTCTTTTGCCAAATATTTTGATAGCACTCCTTCTGCTTAACAGAGGAAGCGTGACGACCCTTTCTACTTTGCAGAAAGTACTTGTTAGAATTTTGGTTGTACCTCCTTTGTGTGACAGAGAACATGCTACCCTCTTTCTAAGCTTGTTGAGCTTCTTTCAGAAATTTTGGCAGCACTTCCTCTATTTGACAGAGAAAACATTATGTTCTTTTAACCTTAATGAACATCTTTTTAGAAATTTCTGCAGCACTTCCTCTTTTTGACTGAGAAGATGTTATGCTTAACTCGATGATAAATTTGCACCGTTGTAGATACTTCACATCTATCGTAGTTCGTTAGAACCTTAGGTCTTAGCTAGGTCATGCGCAAGTGACTTAGGTTTTTACAAAAAAATGATTTTGCGCAAGAGCGAAGCCTTTCCAATAAGAGCTTCTTTCGTCAAACAAAATCTTGATCAAGGAGCAGCATATCAAATCACATTGGGTGATAAATCTATATTTGAACGCTCATATATACAAAATTATATGTAATTCAAGCATGAGTCTGTGTGACATAACCCGGTGGCGTAAATGAAAGCATATTTAAGGTTTGGCAAGAAAAATCGAACTAACAGAAAGCACATAAATATATATTTGCAGAAAGTAGGAGCCTTGGCATTGTTCGATAAAATGACAATCTTAAATGCATAAACAAAATATAGAAAGCAGAAGCCTTGACATCGTTCGACACGACAACAATCTTAAAAGGATAAGTAAATACATATATATGTAATATGCAGAAAGCATGAGACTTGACATCATTCGACGCAATGACAATTTTAAAAGCATAAGCAAATTACAGAAAGCAAGAGCATTGACATTATTTGACGCAACGATAATCTTAAAAGCATAAGCAAATTGCAGAAAGTATGAGCCTTGATATCGTTCAACGCGATAACAATCTTAAAAATATAAACAAATACACACACACACACACACACACACATATATATATATATATATATATATATATATATATATATATATATATATATATATATATATATATATATATATGCCGAAAGCAGGAGCCTTGACATCGTTTGACCCGAGAGCAATCTTAAAAGCATAAGCAAATACATATATATTGAGAAGAGTACAACTTTGGCACTGATTAGTGCACAAACCAATCAAGCTATGTGGTAGTGCTGCAACAAGGTGGTTGAGGCACTCCTAGGTCATGGTCGGCACGTCTTTTATGTCCAGTACGATCACAACTAAGAGTGTCTCTTGCAGATTTTGATGAAATGATGATCCGACGAAGTCTAGATCAAGAACCGGTTTGGACCTAACTTACGTGCAACTGAGTTCAAACCTACCTCAACTAGGCTAGGTTTGGTCGAATGGGTTGAGTTTAGGCAAGAAAAGGGTACAGTCATCAGGACCGATGGGTCATGTCCCAACTGAGTTAAGTGGGTTTAAGCCCACTAACTAGGCTAAGTCTAGGTCAAATGTGTTTGACATAGGCTAAGACCAAAACAAAGGAGGAGAGAGAAAAGCTAATCTGGTAGCTCAAGTGAGTCTTAATCAACTGATCATAGCCTGGGCTAAGCAGGTCCAAGCTTACTGCAAGTGGGTTTGGTTTAGGTTAGAACCAAGAGAGAAGAGAGAAAAGAGGAGCTAGAGTGAGAAATAGGAGAAAGAAGGAGGGAGGGATGATTTTTAACTGAGTGAGGACCTCTATTTATAGTTTTTCAAGTGGATCTTGGATTCATATACAGTGTGGATCCGATCTACACCCCTTTTATATATATTATAGTATCTTATCAATATATTATATATAATATGCATTATATGATATTTTTTATAATATTTTAATATATAATATCATTAATGCATGTATAACTATATTTTTATATGTAATATACATAATATTTATATTATATTTCATATAATATTATGTAATTATATATAAAATATATATCATATATGTTTATATATGCATGACTCGGCTGAGTCATGCTAAAACTCGGTTGACTCAGTGGAGTTTTGTACATTGGCAAGTTAATACACACCCATCGATGTGTTTATGCAGAAACAGCCCACTTGCCGTGACACACAAACGCAACGTTAGTGCTACAGTTTTTTGTTGGACAAATACCTGTTATTTTGTCCCTCAGAAAGAGAGAAAAAACTGTTATGTTATTCCATTGTTGGATTATGCCATCTCCATCACTTTTATTCTCTACAAATTTATTGGAGTTATTGTTTGTTTAACAGTTTGGCTCGAGACCGGTTATCAGATCAAGTTGCTCATAGATCTGTCCAGTTTTATGACAGTTAATTTAGTGGATTTTTTTTTCTTCTTCTTCTATTTTCTTCCGAATGGAGTTGAGGAAATCCAAAATACAAAGGAGGTTTATGTCCAAAGGTCAAAATCTCAGCTATAGTTATTTTGGAATGCACCAGTTGTGTTCGACATGGTGACCGTAAGAAGAAGGAATCGCCAAATGTTTCTAAAAGGCATGATCTAGTGATCATGCAGGTAAATTTATTACAAAGTACTCAAGCCACACAAAGCACAAAAAATTGCTGTTCGCAGCAATTTTCTATCTAAAACACAGAAAATCACTGTGTGCAATGGAGAAAGTTACACAAAAAAAAATACTGGATTACTGACCTGGTCAATTGGAATTGTCCCTATTGTTACAAGCGTGCAATTCACAAAGAGATAAATAAAAAGATTGAATGCATTGTGGGTGTCAAACATTTGAAGGAGTAGGAAAAATTACATGCAAGAGATCTAGGAGCAAATCAAACATCATTTTGGGCTTATTCAAAATGAACGAAGAAATGGCATTTTGGGGATCAGGAATAAAACATGGATAAGTTCAAATAAACCTTTAGTAAATCCAAACAAAGGTACTTGACCACCTAATTTTTACCGTGAAATGGAGTTTTGCTTAAGATCAAATGTGTTTTTGTTTTTTTGAAAGGCAAGCTGGGGTTAAGCAGACCCCACCGGTTATTATTCAACGTTCCAATGGGGTTTTGAACCTGAAATGTCTCCACCACAAGGGGACGTGCACTGACAGCTCCTACCAACCACGCAGAGCCACCGCTGGTACTTAAAGATCAAATGTTGGTGATGACAATCTTGTCCATCTATAAATGATATGTATGCAAGGGCTGAATCTTGTGCAGATATTTGATTCTTATGGAATGCTATTTCGTTAGATGATTTGTCTTTTATTTGCTGAACCAAAGTATAATAAATTTACAAGAAAGTGATCATAGGGGCTCTGCTCATTTGGTAAAAGTGACTTGTGAATGTCTTGTTGACGAGATATCTCAAGTTCAAAACCCATGGGTGACGTCCCTTGCCACAAGGCCGAAATTGAGTGTACTCCCTGGTGGGCACGGGGGACCTCAAGCTTTTGACCAACCAGAGGTCAGCTAATGTGTGGTCCATGATGGGTTTTTTCCTTGAATTATCCAAAAAAAAAGTGTAAAAAAGCTAGCGGCCAAGTCATGACACTGTTTTGAATGTTAGTATGTTTTTAGCAAAATTGTAGTGATATAAGTATGACACTAATTTGATCCCTGTAAGCTTGATGATATGTTTTCTATGTTCTCATATTCTTCTCTTGGAAACTTGGGATTGGTATGCCTTGCTTATAACACTTGGTGTCGCAGTGGTAATATTTCAGTAAGAGCATGAAGAGGTTGCTAGAAGTGAGAGGATTGCCATCAGGATATCAAATATTGCAAACATGGTTCTTTTTGCTGCAAAAGTGTATGCTTCAATAAGGAGTGATTCATTGACAATTGTCATGTTGGTTACTGCATTCTACCTATTCTTATCGACTTTTTTTATATATATTTATATGGAGAAAATGCCCTTAGGATAAGAGAATTTGCCTACTGTGGCTCTGCCTGTCTTTCTTACGGTCGTTGTCCTGATAGCGTAAAACTCCTCTTATTGTTGAGTATCTGTGTAACGCTTCAGATTTTCAAAACGATACTAAGTTGAAAATTCATGATTTTTTTTCTTTGCAATGAAACTTAGAAAAAGTTTTTACCAACAGAAATTGATGATAATGAGTTATCGATTTTAGAAAGCACGGGAGAAGTCACAGGTATATGGCCAAGCACTCATTGACCACCAAAGTGTTCTATTTATCAAAATGAGTTGTTTATTACAAACACCACTTCTTGAAAAAATAATATTCTATAAAACTAATTTTTATAAAAGAAGCGATGTAACACTGTCTAGAGAAACTCTAGAACTCGATGATGCCTTATTATGCATATCGCATCGCAGGTTTAATACTTGTATTCCTCATTAAATCGGGTCAGAACCATCATTGGTCTGGTAAGAAAGCATTCAAAACAAATCAAGTATAAACTCATGAAAATACACAGACCACTTAGGGTCACAGTTCGTAATAACGATGCTCAAGTTTCTACGACTCAGCGTATATCGTGAAAGCCTCCTCTGGGCTATGATTATAACATTAAGCTCAAATTTCCAAGACTTGGCACATTCATATCACACGAATCCAAGTGAGAGCTCCTCAAGCTTACCTTAGTCGTATGGATACAATACGGGTATTTGCTCTATCGATCAAATAGTATATTGATCTCAACACCTTTCACAAGGTTATACAAGCCTTATCAGAATAACGCTCATTTATTCTTATATTCATACATCACTGAACCTAGAACTAATGCATTATTTTGATATTAATTCGTTCACCCCTTGGTACGCAGGATAACTTATCTTCAACATCAAACAAAGCCATTTAGGGGTTTATTATTTCATGTATTTTAGATACTTCAGATGCTTGAGTGACCCTGTCCATAATGGGGCGGTAGAACTCATATCGGGATAACCCGACCTCCAAAAACCTTCTCAGTGACAGGAGGTCCCTTGAACTCTTTGGTTCATGATAAATACGTACCACTCTCAGACTGTACCATCACCGTCTTCCACGATGAGCAATAGTCCTGAAGGGATTCGATGGCATAATTGTTTTTTATAGGTTATTTGAATGCCACTCGAGTAATTAATGTGTTCTGCACTAAAGAAATATGTACCCCAACCCCGTTCAGTATTCTAAAGTACGGTCCAACTTTATGGTCAAGAGACTATTGTTAAGTTTTATTCATATGCATGCATAACTCCGCTCTCGACATCTACGACCTTCATGAACGCTTCACCTCTTTTGGGTGGACAACGAACTTCTACACTCTAGCCCTTTTGAGTCTAGTTGTATAACAAAATTCAATATGAGCATGCATATACAACAATCACATCGAATCAACTGCTTAGTGTATGCAGCCACACCGAGCACTTAGCCTAGTCAAGGTGCAACAACTACTTTGGCATATCGGCTCTTACAAGTAGGGTGCCCTTACAGGTAAAGATGAAATGAGTCATTCCGGCAGGGTTCCGACAATAGAGGCATCATCGTGCCATTAAAACTAGTTCAGGTAAGTCTTTTGCCAAATATTTCGACAACACTCCCTCTGCTTGACACAAGAAGCATGGCGATCCTTTCTACTTTGTAGAAAGTACTTGTTAGAATTTTGGCAGCACCTTCTTTGTGTGACAAAGTACGTGATATCCTCTTTCTAAGCTTGTTGAGCTTCTTTTAAAAACTTTAGTAGCACTTTCTCTTTTTGACAAAGAAAGTATTGCATTCTTTTAAGTTCAATGAACATCTTTTCAGAAATTTCTGCAGCACTTTCTCTTTTTGACAAAGAAAATGCTACGCTTAACTCGATGATAGATGTGCATCGTTATACATACTTCGCATATATCATGGTTCGTTAGAACCTTAGGCCTTAGCTAGGTTATGCGCAAGTAACTTAGGTTTTACAAAAAAAGTAATTTTGCGCAAGAGCAAAGCCTTTTCAATAGGAGCTTCTTTCGTCAAACAGAATCTTGATCGATGAGCAGCATATCAAATCGTATTTGATGATAAATCTTCATTTAATGCTTATTTATGCTCATATATATGTAATACAAGCAGAAGCCTATGCGATACAGTGCGATGGCGTAAATGAAAGCATATTTAAGGTTTGACAGGAAAAACTGAACTAAATAACTTGCAAAAAGCAAATATATATATATATATATATATATATATATATATATATATATATATATATATATATATATATATATATATGCAGAAAGTAGGAGTCATGGCATCGTTCGACGCGACGACAATCTTAAATGCATAAGCAAATTGCAAAAAGCATGAGCCTTGGCATCGTTCTACGCAACAACAACCTTAAAAGCATAAGCAAATACATGCATATATATATATATATATATATATATATATATATATATATATATAAATAATATGCGAAAAGCAGAAGCCTTAGCATCGTTCGACGCAACGACAATCTTAAAAGCATAAGCAAATTGCAGAAAGCAGAAGCCTTGACATCATTCGACGCAATGACAATCTTAAAAGCATAAGCAAATTGCAAAAATCTGAAGCCTTGGCATCGTTCGACGCGATGATAATCTTAAAAGCATAAGCAAATACATATATACAGAAAGCAAGAGTCTTGACATCGGTCGACACAACAACAATCTTAAAAGAATAAGTATATATATATATATATATATATATATATATATATATATATATATTTGAGAAGAGTAGAACTTTGACACTAATTACTACACAAACCTACCAAGCTATGCGGTAGTGCTCTAACGAGGTGGTTGAGGCACTCCTAGGTCATGGTTGACATGTCCTTTAGGTTTGGTATAGTCACAACCAAGAGTATCTCTTACAACTTTCGATGAAAAGGCGATCCGACGAAGTTTACACTAAGAGCCGGTTTTAACCTAGCTTAGGTCCAACTGGGTTCGAACCTACCTTAACTAGGCTAGGTTTGGTCAGATGGGTTGCGTTTAAGCAAGAAAAATGTAGAGAAGATCAAACCGTCAGGACCATGGAGTCATGTCCCAACTAGGTTAAGTGGATCCAAGTCCACCCCAACTAGGCTAAGTCTAGGTCAAGTGGGTTTGACCTAGGCTAAGCCCAAAACAAAAGAGGAAAGAGAAAAGCTAACCTGGTAGGTCAAGTGAGCCTTAACCAACAAAGCTCAGTTTGGGATAAGCAGGTCCAAGCTCACTGCAAGTGGGCTTGGTCTAGGCTAGAACCAAGAGAGAGGAGAGAGAAGAGAGAAGAGAGGAGCTAGAGTGAGAAAGAGGTGAGAGAAGGAGAGGAGAACGATTTTTAAGAACGTGGGGGACTTCTATTTATAGTTTTTCAAGTGAATCTTGAATCCACATGTAGTGTTAATTCGATCCACACCCCTTACTTGATCCAAGACCCAAACTTGGTGCTAAAGTAATAAAATAACTTCTATATCCCTGTGAGGCGCCCATCTAATTAATTCCATTAGATATTTTTTGTGAGGCCCACAATATATTTTTGTGGGGTCCATCGAATATTTTTGTGGGTCCCCCGTATTTTCGGAGTTTCATTGATATTTTTTATGAAAAAACATGAGTACACTATTTTCTCGATATCAATGAAATTAAGTGAGTTGGCTCGTTGAAATCTCCTAATTTTACTTAGAGAGGAAGTTATGGCTCCCTGATTGTCTGAGCATATATTTGTGAGGATACGTTTGTCATAAGTATAATTGGTTTGTTTAAATCTATTCGTTTTATATTTTGGGTTCATATGATATTTTTACATAAATTACCTCATAAATTTATTCAGAATTTTTACTAAAAATTGTGGGTCTTACAATCTGGTAGCATTCCCATAATGTGTTTACATGCATAGTGACCGTCATAATTAGATTTTTTTTTTCTGTTTCATTTAAACTTCTTAAAAAATGTTGCATGCAATTAGAATTGCTAATCACATTTTACGTTCATTATGTTAATAATAAATGCAGTGAATAAAAAAAGTGAAAAACTAATAAGTTCTTGAGAATTCATGAAAATGCAGAAATAAAGTAAATGATGACTTGTAGCGTCCAATAGAAATTTTAAAATATGCATTTAAATATTATAATTATTATAAAACTAAAAAATATTTTTCTGTAAAACATGTAAAGAATCAATTCAACTTTGAATCCGCTGACTCAAGCTGATTCAATTAGATTTGATTCTATAAGGGTATTGCACAAGGACATCAACTTCACACTTATATTGTTTCGGGTAATAGTGAAGCCATAATTAGTAGCTCTAAGAGATCACATACATGGTGGATCATCTCTGATCCGAATCTGAATGTGAAATCCAAAAAATATTTCTGCATCCAATCTGAATTAGATCCAATGAAGTAGGATTGGATCCATATTCCAAACATATGTGGTAATACTAGGTGTAGTGGAAAAAATATTAAAACAAGCTCTTTACATGTAAAGAAAATGCAAGAGTATTGGATTTTGACCAGAAACCAATTAGATCGGGCCTAAAATAATGATCCAATAATGCGGATCCGAAAATAGCCCGATTTGGAAAATCTGAATGCATACTTTTAAGAATCCGAGAACAGAAATAGCATGTCACAATTGGATCAGATATTCAGCTTTATCCGATCTGTTTGCCCCTTATTAAGATGCCATTATGTTTTAGGTTAGGGCATAGTAAATGAACAAATTGGTTTTCTATGCTAAACCTAAATGCTAAAAATTGTAGTTGATAGCATCCGCATCATAACTTTATGATTTATAGATTATTTATAGAAAGGTAGAAGGCTGATTGAGTTGTGGGTCCAAAGTCACTTTCATGGTATAATGACATCTATAATGATTGCTATGGATAAGCATCAAATTGATCTATATCATGATATACATCAAGCATGGATAACGAATTCCAAAATGGAATAATTTTTGGATAATGGAGAGTCTGGAACAAGAAATTGGATCGACTGAGGCTAAAAACGAATGTTCATGGCTTGGCTCAGCGCGGCTCGGCTCATTTAGTGGCTTACTCTTGCTCGTAAAACATGCTTGTGGTTCAGGTGCAACACTTTTTTTAGGATACAGCATGTTAGCTGTGGGGCTCAATAAATGATGAAAGGGTAATAACTAAAAGCTTTCAATTACTTGATCCTCCCCTTAATAGAACGCTGGTTTATAACACCATCATGGGCCAAAGGTATGTTTGATTGCATGTTCAAGATTGGGACATAATAGACAACACATGTTTTGTCTCGTATTAACAAATATATTTGTTTCAAATGGACACGACACGCATTTGATTAGCTTGGACATATATGGATAATGGGTTAGATAACTTCATTTTGGATCTTAGCTGCCTACCACTTTTTTAGCCTACGTTCAACGTATTGTGAGTAAATGAGTGTTTTTGAGTTGTTTTTCATAAATCTAACCCGGTGGATATGTTCAGTATAATTGATTTGTTAGGAAAATAACACGTAGATCATGTTTTTTAATAAAAATAAATTTTAAGCTTTGAATATTTATGAAAAAACTAGACTATCCATTTTTATAGATTTTTAAACCTTATAAAAACTTAGAATTAGAAGATCTTGTTGGGGTTTTGTCTCAAAACTATTAGGTTAGAACCTTAAGGATATTTTTTTTTATGCAATTTTCACTAAAAAATGCTTAGCTGGCATTTCTTTTCTTTGCTTTCCCACTATGACGGAAACAAACATCCAACCATCATAGTGAGAGTGTCATGCTAGCACAAGTGAGCTCTTGTTACCTATCATTTTTCATGTGCAAATCCTTTCATACCCCGCCTCATATGAAAACATTCTCGCATAAAGGTTTGAGCTGGCAGGATTTTTTTATATTTTGTATAAATCGATGGAATATTATTCCAAGGCCTTTTACTTCCATGGGAATGAAACAAAAAACATATATAGGGATTTAGAAGGGATTCAGTCTCATGTGATAGGGCTTCTCCATTTAATCAACATTAATTTTGAACAAACCCAATCTATTTTGGGTCGAGACTCAGATTTGGTTTTGAAATTTATCATGATCCAACCCATATCTGACCATGCCTCATCGGGTCAAGGACCAAATAATCCCGGTCCGAGACAGAGTTTTTCTGGAAGACATTCGGGTCAGCTCCAAGTCCGACCCGTTCATAGCCCCAGGTTCCTAAACAGATCCAGCTGACGCGACAGCTGCGCACGAGCGACCACAAGCCATACACACGAGCCAACGTGGGGGGCACGTGCAAAGGACATTTTGGTAATCTCGAGACAAAGCTGACTCACACTTCACACATTCCTTCCTCGCTCTCGGGTCCGTGGAGCCCACCTCCTTTCATTCGCTGGAACCTCCTCACGATCCCACCAATGAACATCTCCGACTGAAATTAAAAGGATATTTTACTGTAGCAATCTCAGTCGTCCACGTGTCTCCTCTAATCGTACAACACTTCTGGATATCCACATCACCAGTGAGTGGGGACGCCGTCGCCGTGCACGTCGTTGCCCTGAACCACCCAAACCGTTGATTTTTATATTTTTATTTTTTTCGATATTTGTTATGAAAGATGGAAAATTTTCCCTGAAAATAAAAGATCTCCGTTGATATTTATATTTATACATTTTTTCGATATTTATTATGAAAGATGGAAAATTTTCGCTGAAAATAAAAGATCTCCGTATAAAATATAAGATTTTTGACCTAGATTTTTCTTGTTTTGAGAATTAAGTTTTTCCTCAAAAAAAAAGAAAAAGAATTAAGTAGGGTGTCAATAGGTCACGATTGACTGGGACCCGTCTGATTCCATACCGTATAGGGTCAGGGTTTGATGATAAACAAAAAGGTGCGACTGGAATGACGGAGGCAGGGGAAAAGGGTGGAGATTCCGGCGGGTTGGAGCTCCTGCTGCCGGAGACCGGAGACCGGCGGGAGGAATCGTGGCGGCTCAACTTCGATGGGTACCAGCGGGCGGAGCCCCCAGAGAAGCCTTCTCGTGGCCTCCATGATTGCCTCGGAGTCCTTGGTGAGGTTTTTTTGTCCTTCTCTTTTTGTTTCTTGAGTTTCCCTCTGTTTTTTCCCATTTTTTTCTGGCTATTTGTTTGTTATTTTGATTATTCAAGTGCATTAGTTAGCACCCACTTCATTTTTCCATTTTTTTGTTTCGTTACGTCCCCTTTTCTTCCATTTTTATTTACTTTTTTTTTTCATATTGGGCAGTGTTTATTTAGTATTACTGTTTCCTTTTTCTTTTTGTTAGGTAGATACCTCTTATTTTGGAGCATATGAATCATAAAATTGTGGTCTTGAAAGCATCATATTGCTGATTTTCCATTTTTTTATGCCATCCTTTTTATTTTCTATAAATTTCCTGGGGTTTTAGTTTGTATAACCACTGGTCTCTTTATCGGTTTGGCTTGTTTTGATTGCTGAAGCTTGGTGGTCGGATACAGTTGCTTACAGACAACCATTAAACTGTTGTTAGTATTTTTCTCTGATAGTCGGTTTACTACATCGAATTATTCATTTTCCACCATTTTCGTGATTATTGTGGTGTACACGGATGCTTTGCACGTTCCTTTAGTCATGACAGAAGTTTTGAGCTGTTAGTTTGATCGGTGTTTGGGTTACTTGATTTTTCGGTTTGCTTGGGAAGAGGATTGGACTGATATGAACTGAGTTTTATGGATTTGTCGAGTTTTGTGATGGTTATGTTAATGGAATTGATCATGAAAGGGGGTTCTGGTGAAGACCAAATGTTGTTGATGGCAATCTTGTGCTGCTATAACTAACATATAGGGACAGGTATCTGATTCTTGTGGAATGCGGTTTTGGTCGATGATTCTTCTTTTGTTTGTTGAATTAAAGCACAATGGATGTACAAGAAAGGTGGGCAGTTGATGCAGGTGATAGATTATGAAATTCTCCAGGAACTTATCAGCATTATCTTGCACAAACAGAACCTGTGTTTGCTGCTCTTGAAGCAATATTGAAGAGTTCAACCTTCTGACTGCACACTCATATCAGGTCATTCATATAAGGAGCTGAAATGATTTGGTTTCCTTTTTTTCCATTTATGGATCATTCCAAATTGTCTTTAGAAATAATGCATCAGACATGTCGATGATCACGGTTTAAACTTTCTGCCTTGATGTTGATTTGTGTGGTTCTTTGTGGAACAAAGTCATAATTTAATAATTGGCACAGGCACCACTACATGTATATTTTATAGAAAAAGAGAAAAAACATGAACTCATGAAGGTGTTTTTGCTTGAATACTTCCTGGGCTAACTTCTTGCTGAGATTATTTTTAAAATCAATGTATATCTAATTGACTGCAAGTAAGCATTTGAATCTTATTTAGTTGCACCTTCTGGACATTCTCTGTTTGGTTTTGCATTCCAGCTCCAGGTAGTGGGAATGTTGTGGCTGAGTACTACCAACAACAGGTGGAGATGTTGGAGGGCTTTACGGAAATGGACACATTGGCAGAGCGTGGTTTTCTTCCTGGAATGTCGAAGGTTTTCTATGTTCTTTACATACTTTGCTTGAAATCTTGGGATCGGTACGCCTTATTATAACATGGTGTCACTGTGGTAATATTCCAGGAAGAGCGTGAAAGGGTTGCTAGAAGTGAGAGAACTGCCATCAGGATATCAAATATTGCAAACATGGTTCTTTTTGCTGCAAAAGTTTATGCTTCAATAAGGAGTGGTTCATTGGCAATCATTGCATCTACTCTGGATTCTCTCCTAGATCTTTTGTCAGGTTTTATCCTGTGGTTTACTGCATTCTCAATGCAAACACCAAATCCCTATCAATATCCTATTGGGAAAAAACGTATGCAGCCACTGGTCAGTACCTTCCCTTATTCATTATGTTGTAGAGTACCAGGTGTCATTCACAAAATGCGTGTACATGTATGGTGGTGGTCATAATCATGCTTTTCTGTTTTGTTTAAACTTCTCAAAAAATGCTTCATGCAATTAGAATTGCGACAATAATGCTAGCATCATATTTTTATGTTCATTATGTTAATAGTTAAATATTAAATTGATGGGTGAGCATAATATTAGCTCCTAGAATTTACTGGATTTGATATTACCCTGTGTTTTTCTGAGAGGGAAGAAATGGATACTTGAAAATGGGTAAGCTTCATCCATTGATGAAGTAAGAATCTTCTCACTAATTTTATAATTCTCATTGTTTTAATGATTTGCAGGGTATCCTTGTCTTTGCTTCTGTGATGGCAACCTTGGGTTTGCAAATAATTTTAGAGTCTGTTCGCACACTCATATCTGATGTAAATCTCTCTCTCTCTCTCTCTCTCTCTCTCTCTCTCTCTCTCTCTCTCTCTCTCTCTGGTCAAATGTGCTAGCTGATTGTTAGGGTGTTTCTTTCTTAGCTGATGGATTTTGTGTTCAAATCATCTATTCCTACTTTTACCCTTTTGTTCATGACTTTATATTAACATGTGGTAATAAATTCTTCAGATATGCTACTCCTTGCCATACAATTGCATTTCAGTGCCTTTATTGGTTTAGGACAATGTTGAATACCATAGAATAAAGTACCTTAGTCCTTTATTACAACTGGCAGCCTTTTGTAGTTCGTTCAGTAAATTTAGGCATGCCAATCTTTTTAATCCATTATCTTCTAAAATTTCAACAATTATATAATTAATATCTAGCCCTCTTTCTGCTACACATTAATTAACAAACCATTGGTTAATGTGCCACTCTTATGCTTAACTGAGAGGTCCACAATCCTGTACCAATGTCAGCAAAAGCCAAAAGGATGATCACCCATGCCTATTTGGGAATGGTGTTATGAAATAAGGCACGGTGCATGGTGCTCGGGCAACCATAAGTATTTGTTCAGAGTCCATGTCAGAAAATTTTAGCAAAGTTTGTTTTGAACGGATCAGTTAATGTGATTAATCCAGTGCGAGGGATTGTTGTCTCTTGGAGTCTCAATTTACTTTTTTTGGCCACCAAGCCGTTTTGGGAGCTTTTCTTGTGCCAAGTGACTATTTTTTAGTGATTGTAACTGGTGTTGTAGCGTTTGCTTTTTCTCCACTTTCCAGCAATTCTTGCTTTACTTGAAATCTTCTGGTATTTCTGTTTCCTGAATTCTTTATCACCTCTATTATTTTTGCATTAGTCTTTTTGGTTGCTTTGGTTGAAAATTAGTTACTGTACATATGCAGTCATTATTGACTCATTGCGTGAATGCAGGAGGATGGGTTTTCTTTGACTAAGGAGCAGGAACTATGGGTGATTGGCATTATGATTTCTGTGACTGTAGTGAAGCTGCTACTTGCCATCTATTGCGGGTCATTCAAGAATGAGATTGTTAAAGCTTATGCGCAGGATCATTTTTTTGATGTCATAACCAATGTCATTGGTCTCATTGCTGCCCTGCTGGCTAATTCCATAGACGACTGGATCGATCCTGTTGGTGCTATTGTGGTAAGTTGGGAACGAGTGATATATGAGGTGGTGTTGGGGAGTCGCAAATGAGTTTGTATTTAGCCTCAAAAGATTTGTCATTTGTAACATCTTGAGCTGTTCTAACACAAAATTCCAGGTCGTTTTTTTTTCTTTTCACAGCCTTGGGCCAGCAAATGGAATCACATTACCTATGCTCATTCCGTCTATGGATGTGCTGGACCATGCTAGTTCATCTTAATCCCAGACTCCAGTTCATTTTTTCCATACCATCCTTTGATACTCCAGAGTATCACCTTCTTTGTCATGAAGATTTTGCATAAGGATTTTTTTTTCTTTTCCATAAGAATATTATTTGAAAGGAGTTAGTTTGATGAAAAGGCCATTTCTACAATTTGTTTTGGGAGGAATATATATAAAAGGCATGCGCGCATCCACACATGTGTGTGTGTAAATTATACTTGTAAAAGTGTGTGTGAATTATACTTGTAAAAGTGATCAGATCTTCAACAAGAGCAGATCATCAATTTGCTGACATCTTTGAACACACAAATTCAGGTGCCTCCTGCGATAACTAACTTTTGCCATTGTCATTCCTCATGCAGTTGGCATTATACACCATCCGAACGTGGTCGATGACGGTTCTTGAAAACGTAAACTCCTTGGTAGGCCGTTCTGCCACACCAGATTACCTGCAGAAGCTGACATACCTCTGCTGGAATCATCACAAAGCCATCAAGCATATTGACACTGTTCGTGCATATACATTCGGTTCACACTATTTTGTGGAGGTTGACATAGTCCTGCCTGCTGACATGCCTCTTCAGGAGGCCCATGACATAGGGGAGGCCCTGCAGGAGAAGTTAGAGCATCTTCCTGACATTGAAAGAGCTTTCGTGCATCTTGACTATGAGTATACACACAAGCCTGAGCATGCACATTCTCTTGTATAGGTTAAGAGAGCATGGTGTGGTCATGGGCGAAGCAGTATGCCCTGAGTATATGATCATCTCTTCTAGTTCCAGAGTTCATGGAAGCATATAATGGGAGCCTTCAGTGTCTTAAAGGCGTTCATTGAGTTACTTTGTTGATGTCAAAGTGATCGTTGATATGTTCTCTTTTTTTTCTGAAGAAGGGACACCAACTATGCAAACAGCCAAGAGGTCAAGGGAAAGATCGCCTTTGAGATTGAAGAAAGGGCTGTAACTGAAAGCACTAGGTGATAACTGTTATTAAGTTGTTATTATGCATGTATGTTTCCAAGCATTCCATACTGGCCCCTCTTTCAGATATCACTAGTGCATTATGAAGTCTGTAAAATTCAGCGAAATATTAGTTTCAGCATTGCAAAAGTTGATCTTCTAGTTGCTTTATGGAATTTGCTATGAATATATATGTCTGTCCTATGAAACCTAATGAATTCAGTGATCTCAGAAATGTTTAGTTCATGAATTTGATTTCATGTTATGTTACCAAAGTCTCCCTGTTTCATAAGTTGATTCGAGTATTTATTTGAGTATTTCATCAGATTTTATAATTTGCTTGCCCAGCATGACCTTGGAAGCCTATTCCATTGGTTTGAAAATTCTTTTTGTAAAATGACTATTTTCTCTACAGCAATGGCCAATGGTTCCACTTATCTTTTATGGATAAGTGGGTTCAAACATACAAAGCCATCAATTGGGTCATCCGATCCTACCACACCAATACTAAGAACTTCAAAAAGATGAATGAATTTGTTCCCCACAAAGTCATATCTCGCATTGTTGTCCCCTTTGAACTTTGGTTACAATGTGAGGCACATTACAGAGAGGCAGAACAGGCTAACCCAGTATTTGGTCTAAATTATGATCCAGGTTAGGTCGAGTAGGGTGACGCAGGTGTTAACTTGTCTGACTCAGTTGACTTGGTTTAGATGGAGACAGCAGTGCTTGGGCTTGTTGATTTGTGAACTGGAATTCAGCCCACGCAGAGCACTAGGCCAAACCTTTGCTTTCTCAATCTAACAAACTCAGAATATATGATGACTAAGGGATGGTCTTTTTTTGGGGGGTTTAGCTACATGGAGAAACCCAGAGCTTACTGGTAGCAGGTAGATCCTACTGCTAGCAGACTGATCATAGACCGACCTAAGGGGGGTAAACTCTGTGGCTAGGACCATCACCTCCTAGGCCTATGCTATGCATTGGCTTTTGCAAGGGGGTGCCACCTGCAGTAATCAAACCTTGACCACCCGGCTGATAGCCAAGTTCCAACCCCACTTGGGGCAACTAAGGGATGGTCTTTGATTCTAAATCTAAAAAATATCAGCGTTTTCTTCATGATATCTATAAAATAACGCTGATAATTATTTTGTCAGAGGTTGAAAAAAAAAAGAAAACACAAGGAACCCTCTCTACATTAAGTTTGAATTCAAGTGTTGCACTGTTGCAACTCCCCAAGGACAAGGGGTAAGCTCACAGAGTTTTACGTTGCCATGACAGTGATAGTAAGGATGGCAGGCAGAGCCAGCGCGACTAGGTCTTTGATACTGGGTGCGGTCTCTTGATGTAAATATAAAAAAGTGTTGCACTTCCTATTGGATAATCACTGAGTACGAAAATGAGCTCATGCAGTCACGCCAAGCTTTTCACTGTTTTTCTCTCTTTTATCCAATCTTCACCAACTTTCACTCACTATATGGGTAGGTAAAGTCAGTACTCTGAGCTTCACTAGTCACCACAATAAAACAGCCTTCCCTACTCCTGGGAAAGGAGATGAGCTGCTCCTTGGTTGGCTTGTGCTCGGCTCGTAAAAAGCTTGTTCAAACTCATAAAATAGGTTCAGCAGGGCGAATGCGAACAGGTGTTTGGCTTGGCTTGGCTTGGCTCATATGGGCTTATTATAAGTAGTATTAAAAAAAAAAAAAAAATATATATATATATATATATATATATATATATATATATATATATATATATATAGTTTAAATATAGTTTATATCATATAATATTCTATAAGATAAATAGTTGAAGCGTTTGACTTGTTAAGAATAGGTTTAGAGCTAAAAGCCTATTGATTCCGGCTTTGAAACACCGTATTTTATTTCTTTGAGAGAAAGTCCGATTGAGCTCCCCTCAATAGGTTTATAATCCAAACCCTATAATTTTAGCTTTAAAACAATGCACTTTTCTTTGAAAATGAGCCAGCTTGAACCCAGCTGGTTCAGCTCAAACTGGTCATGGGCTCGAGCTAGGTTCGACTCGTAAAAAAAAATGTGCCGAGCTTGAACACCTTATGTTGGTTACATTCGGTTTGTTTACCAGGACTAGCTCACCTCTTGGCGTTCTTAATAAAACCCAGTGTCGTTGTTCACAACAAACTTACTAGTTATTAGCTCACCTCTTGGTTCCACAACAACGTGCAACTAGAATCCAAGTCAAATGGTAAAAAAAAGCCAGACATAGTGCGGTTCTATTAGGGGTTGACTTGACACGAGACCCGACTTTCAAAGAGTTGGTCCACTTCTCGATCTGGACCTTTCTCAAAATACATGGTAGCAGTCCACACTACTCCAGATCTGGATGCTCCGATATTGGATGCACAGAAAACGGGTCAAGGTATTGGCTTTCCATGTGAAAAAATTGGTCAGGTTAGACCTGGTTCCGACCCTATTTATTTACCCAGTTTCAACTCTGATCCCACTAGACCCGAAATTATTCGTTCCGAATTTGATCAGAATTCGATTATACAGAATCTGGATCTGATAACATGAATCGGATCTAATTCAAAACTGGGTACGCCGTTCTGAATCTATTAGGTAGCATTGATGCTCCCAATTAATTTTCGTTAATTAATTTTAATTTCTCTCCGTTTATTTCCACGGAGATCTTTTGAAAAGAAAGATAAAAAACGTAAAAGTTTAAAGAAAAAAGGAAACGGAAAATGCACTTTGTACTTGTCAACACGATATCGAACCCATCCAACCCGACCCGATTATTATCGGACTGACCTAAACGAGACTCGACCCAAATTGTCAGCCCTAAATTTCCCTACAACCATCCTCTTATCCGCACCGTCCGCTCTGGTCCTAATCGACGGCTGAAAACGGCTTCCCAGGTTCGAGTTTAAGCTCCCCTACTCGTTCTCTCGCTTTTTCTTCCCCTCCCCGTCGTCGTCTCTGAGAGAGAGAGAGAGAAGCATGTCGGACGAGGAGCACCACTTCGAGTCGAAGGCCGACGCTGGAGCGTCGAAAACATACCCTCAGCAGGCTGGAACGATCCGCAAGAACGGATACATCGTCATCAAGAATCGCCCTTGCAAGGTCATCATCATTATCTTCTTCTTTTTCTTCTTCTCTCTCTCTCTGTATTCATCTTCTTTCTCTTAGATCGATCGACTATTTGGTTGTTTTCCCTCTTCGATTTGGGCATTAGATCGCTAGAGTTTCTTATTCTGCTCCTGTTTTACTGGGTTTGTCTTGAATCCCAAGGATAGGGAGCGTTTCTCGGTGATTCGATTATTGTTACTCTTAATATTGTTTTTCGGGTTACTCTGGTTTTAAAGAACGGTGGGCTCTTGGTTTCTGCTTTTGTGATTTTCAGTGTGCTCCTTTTTTCCTTTTTGAATTGGTTTGTTAAGTTTGGAAATTTGGCTCTCCTCGGAAAAAAAAAAGTTTCGGTTTTGCGATCCCTATATGTATTAGGATTTTGCTTTATCCCCCAAAAAGGGATTTTGCTTAGCAATATCCTGACTTATCCCAGTTTTCTGGAGAACCGGGTGCATCCATGGTGGGCATGACACAAGATCTACGCCTAAAAATTTGTTGGGGAGTATTGATTGCGTCCTGCGGCGGATGAACACAATAGGTATTTCGCCTTATTTGGTTTTTTTGCAATATTTTATTCGTTGGAAGTTTGCGATTCTAGATAATCGAGAGACGTGGTTTTGTGTCAGAAAAAAAGTTTTTCATTTCGGTTGGCGGGTCTAAAGTTCCAACAGGAAAACCAAGAATTAATTTTGCTACTTTTTTTTCCGATCTTCCCATTCTTTTCTGATTGGTTATTTTGTCCAATCTGACAATAACAAAGCATATAAATGGCTGATGTGGTGGTTTTTGTGTCTTGATCCATGTAAGATATTATCTAAGCTGAGATTTTACGAATCATGATTCTAGATATCTTATGGTTGTAAATCAACTATTACTTAGAAGATCTGCTTTGTCTGCATTCTTTTATTCTTCACATGTATGTATTCTGTTAGTCTCATAGGATTCCAAACAAGTCTTTAGATGCAATTGAAGTTTACCTGTTTTCTTAGGTTTGATGACCAGTTGGCTTGTTGCTTATGGAGCTAAGCCCCAAGTCTTGGTTTTGGTTTTTCTTAAATTTTTCTTTGACTTGACTGAGTCACGTAAAAGTTGAGCAAGAAGCGATGAATTAATTTGAAAACAAAATAGGAATTGAAAACGAGGCGATATTGGAATTTAATAAAAACTGAAATAAAAATGATTATTCTTAAATTTCATGTTTTTTTAGTCCAAAAATGATTTTTTTGTCAAATCTAAAAATGATGGTTACCAATTTAGAGAAAGCACATGAGAAGTGAATTAGAGGATGAAAAGAAGCGTGAGAGAAACATATAGGAAGCATGTATGAAGCATGTGAGAGGCGTAGGAGAAACATGGGAGAAGCAAGATTCCCCTCAAATTTTGAAAGCGAGGAATATCGCACTTCGAAAATGAGTTTTTGGTAAGCACACTTTTCCACCTGTCTATTAAGCTTCCAGTAACTCTGTTTTGAACACTTTTTGGGTACCAATCTCGACTAGACATGCAAAGCAGTTAAGCGATCGGAATAAGTTTGGTTTAATTCACTTGCAGACATGCACATGGTTCCTACTTAAGAAATTGATCGGCAATGTATTTTGCATGTTTGGTTTGGCATTGTTGCTGTAAAGTTATTCTTCATATTAGTAAGAGCATCCCATCTTCTCGGTGGTTTACATGGTTGCATTTTAGACAGGTCGTGGAAGTCTCAACCTCCAAGACTGGCAAGCATGGACATGCAAAATGTCACTTTGTGGGGATTGATATTTTCAATGGGAAAAAACTTGAAGATATTGTTCCCTCTTCACACAACTGTGATGTAAGTTTTTATTATTGCTTTTTTTTCTTTAATTTGTCTCTTTTTTATCTGTGTTGTCTTCTTTCATTGTATATTGTGTGACATTGATACGGGCTTTGACACTGCATTATTGTATGGTATCACAGGCTCCTCATGTTAATCGTACTGATTATCAGTTAATTGACATCTCTGAAGATGGTTTTGTGAGTTATTCTTCTCCTCTTCCATGCGCAATAAACCTAATGAACTGTGTGATTTTAATTGGATCATGTTTGATGATGATACATTGAATCTAACAGGTGAGTCTTTTGATGGAAAATGGAAACACTAAGGATGATCTTAGACTCCCAACTGATGAGGCCCTTCTTACCCAGGTTTGTCCATGATCTGTTTGTGTACTTGGTTTCTTGTAGAAAACATGATATCATTGGTGATAATCTGTCTTTCATTTGTGTACGTTTTGGTTTCTCTTTCCAGAGTTGGTATTCTCTGTTTTTATGTCGCTTACTAATCTTTTTGTTTTAAGATTTCCTTGGTTTCAATTGTGCAAGCTATATGTTGTCTTCTTTAATGGTACATCATGAGAAGCTATGAAGTAATTTATTTCATGATTATTATCTTTTATTATATGATCATGGATGGTTGATTTAAACTTGTTTATTCTGTCTTCTTTCACCTCATATCTCTGTTTTCTTGAAAGTTGCACTCGACGCTCATTGCCTTCTCTCATCCTGAATGTGACAGCCGAATCTTCCATTTAGTAGACGTAAATTTGGGTTTGGTCTGGTTCTATGAATGGCATACTGTCATGCTACTTTTGTATGTTCACGGGTATAGTCTTAAATAGAGTCATTTAAGTTACAAAATTTTGACAGTAATGACTGAAATTTTTCTTTTGTTAGTGGCAGAATGTTGTGTCTGTATGGTTGGCATTTAAGATTTGATTTTTTTCTTCTTTATTGTGACTGCTGTCATTAGTGTGCACTGAACAGCTTTTTGTGCTGCTTGCTACAGATCAAAGATGGATTTGGTGAAGGCAAGGACCTTGTGGTGACTGTGATGTCTGCCATGGGTGAGGAGCAAATCTGTGCTCTCAAGGACATTGGACCTAAGTAGGTGCTGTGCAGTTCTCTGTGTTTCAGCATTTAATTTTTATAATCAAGGATTTTTGTGGAGCCTTATATAATGCCCAAGTGTGAGACTGAGAAGAGACAAGATAGATGGTTATTTGTTGCGATAAGTCACAAGGGGTATGCTGCACAGTGACCAAACCAGTTGACGAAGATCCCTTCCCTTTGCTTCACTGGTTTATGCTTAGCCTGAACTTACCATTATATCATAGTTTATTCATAGCATAACTGTTTGACATTGATGTGCTTTACCAGAAAATCTGCCTCCCCCTTACATTCCAAGTGATTCTGGTTGATTTTGTGAATGGTACAAATAGATGCTTGAAACCATGACACTTATATGCTATGGTATTTTTTGCTTTCTCAGAGAAAGGCTTCTATTATCTGTTCTTATTGTTTTTGTGGTAATGGCTGCTGGTTGCTTGATTTTGGAGTACGGATGGCATTGCATCGAAAATATGCAATCTACTTTTGCCAGGCAAAGCTTGTTGCCAATTTGTTTGTTTGTTCTTCTGTCCTGGTGTTTAACTTTCAATGGTTCTCTGGGATTGATCAGTTTGCTGGGTTTTTTTTTGGTGTTTCTATTTTTTGGGGGCCTTTCTTCTCTTTCATTTTTGCAATTCTTGCAGCTTAAATCAAGTTGATGTTGTTTATTAGGGGTCTTCAGAAATTTTGGACTCCAAAAGGAAGCCTAGAAATGTGGAACCATAGCTTTTCCATTAACCGAGTACCACTTGGTTGTTGGCATTATGCATTATCATGCTTAGTTGATTTATTATTGCTGACTGCACTATGCTACTTTAGCAAGTCATCATCATAGCCTTATCCCAACTACATGGGTCTGTTTTGGGAGTCCTATCTCTCCATTCCTGTCTATCTAGAGTGACAATTTCAGTCACTTTACAATCCTTCATGTCACCTCTAACTGCCTCCTTCCAAGTCTTCAGTGGTCTTCCACTTTTCCTAGTTACTTCTGCTTGTACCATGTTAACCTTTCTCACCAGAGTTTTGAGAGGTTTTCATGCGACATGTTCAAACCATCTTAAATGGCTACTGTCTAAGGTCACTGTTTCTGAAAATAAATCTTAGAGAATTCTGTTTTATACTACCTTAGCAACTATGCTGCCATTATTCAGGGCTATTGTTTCTGGGAATGAGGTTGGCCATGCTCGGCCATGCTAGGGAAGAACCTTTGCCTAATGTCCTCTCCTGTTTATCTGTGGAGTGTGGACAATGATCTTATTTTCAATTGAACCAGTCTTTTGGATTGTGTTTCAATTTGAAGTCTGGAAGGAGAATTGGTAGATGTGCTCGACTTTGGAAGTAGTATACATTAATTAGTAATTTGACTCCAAGTCTGCAACATGCTTCAAATAAGCTATTTGTCTGATGTGCCATGGTTACTCTTGGTGAGATGGAGATGCCTTACCCTTTGAACATCAGGTTAGATGCTAAACCAATTCTTAAGTTAAAACTGTCTTTAAGAATGCTGCATTTTCTTCTCATATAGTCAGAGGCCAGAAGGTCGAGGTTGGAAGCCCTGCCGGATGTGTTTAGTTAGCCTTCTCACCAAATATCAACTTGGGTAGCGATAATTGAAGCATTTGACAATGACACTGTGCCTTCTTATGGTCAATATCATGATCTTCAAATGGTGCTTAATTGGTAATGGATTCCAATAGGACTCGACTTATTTGACGGTTTTGTGGACAATTGAGCATTAAAGAGGGCTGGGGAAAAAGCTGATCTTTTGGCAAAAGAAGATGCTTAAGAATGTCGCATGGAGAATATAGATAGTTGTCCAAGGCAAAAAGGAAATGAAATATCCCCATCTGACACAAAGCTAGTCTTTTGGGATTCCTGGAATCAGGTTCTGGGAGGCGTATTCTCTAGGAGGTGTATTGCGTGCAAAATTCTCCTCGCAAAAGAGAGAACAATACCACTTGATGGAATAAACCGTGGCTTCTTTTTTGAGGGCAAGGGATGGGGACGAGAATCGTTAGGGGCGAGAAGGTATTGATGAATAGTTGAAGGAAAACTTCCACGTTTGTTGGATATTACATCTCTTGAAGAATTCTTCTTGAAATCGATATCTGGTTGCTAATTTGTTCTTCTAGTTCTTGTTGTTGAATTTATCATTATCATGGTACTATTGCTATATTCTGTTAATCAGGGCACGTTTTTTTCTTTTGAAAGTCTAGCTGGGTTTAGGCGGACCCCTACTAGAACAACTGCCGCCCCATATGTTCGAGGGATTCGATCCTGGGCCTTCAGCTTGACACAAGACCCTGCTTACCACATTGGAAACCTCGCTATGTATTGGCCTCAGTATACAGTTAACATTTGCAAGCATGGACCTGCGCTTAGTCTCCAATGGCAAGAAGAGCCATGATCACGATTGTGGCCTCTTTTTATGGTTATCAGGGAGTCCGATTCCCCTTTCCTGGGGAAGACCCTGTTTGTGTTGCTGCAGTGGGGCCAGCAGAAACGCATGTGTTCTGGTGCATTTTCACAGAAACCCCCAGGTTTCTGTGGCACACAAACACACCCTAAACATAAGAATCCAACCTCTATCCTCACCGTGCTGGTGGATGTTCTGGTATTTGTAGAGCCTTGTTCTTCACTTATGAAATGCAAGTAGCCCATGAATAGGGGTGTCAATGGGTCGGATTTGGTTCAGATCCAGGCCTGATTTTAGATGATGGTATCAGACCGAGTCTAATAGTATCCACCATAAGAGAAACCATACCATGATCCTATAAAGATTACATAAACCATAAAATAATTTTTCTTTTATCATTTTTACATTGAAAATTACAGATCTTAGTTGGAACCCGGGTCAGGGTTGAGTCTGGTATGAAATTTTACAAACCATACCTGGCTACATATATTAATCGGGTCCTCCAGGTCCGATGCAGATTCTAATCGGACCTTCTTATTTATCACCAAACCTTGACCTTATAGGATACGGAGTCAAACCCAACCCCTTGACACCACTACCCATGATCAATGTTATCAGTATCAGTGTGTATCAGCCTGTATCGGCCTATACACATTTCGATACTGGTTCAAGGCCAATTCAGCTATTTATTAATAAATATAAAAATACAAAAAAATAGTTTTTAATATTATTTTTTAATTATTTTAATGGGTTTAACATGTGTCATGTTATGATTGACACAGTGATTTATTATTATTTTTGAGCCGATTCAGTTGATACAGGTGAATCGGCAGCCCAACGATTCAGGGCCGATACTGACAACATTGCCCATGATGAAACCATTTTTGTGCAGCTCTCGGCCTTGGGCTACTGCGACTGTGGACTAGGACCAAGTCAGTCTTCCTATGTCACGCGTTTGACAGTCATATTTCCTACACCATGCACGCTAGTTCTAATGCCAGTTGCATTTGAAACCAGATTCATATTCAACTTTAAAAATCTGACGCTAATCAGGATCCGCAAAAAATCAATTAAACAGATTCAGGTTGGTCAGGTACTCAACCTCCGGGTGTACCATTGACACTTCTACCTGTGGCATGTGAGCATTATGAAAACAAGATGGGATCAGGTCAAAGTGCGCTCTGATGGTATTCTGTCAGAGCACTTCTGGATGCCGTTGATCTCCAAAACCTGTCGGGATGAGATGCCGGTCACTTGGATGGGCCTCACTCTTTTTTCCGTTCGTGTTTAGAATGGACGGCATCTGAATGGTTTAAAATGAACCGCTCACAAATGAGCTTATTCACATAAAAGTAAATCTGATTGCTGTTTCTGAGTCTTAAGGGTTTTCTCAACCTGTATCCAGATCAGACTGTCTGTGATTAGCCCTCTTGTGAGAATGTGTCCTTTTTTTTTCGACAGAGAAAGCTGGGGTTAGGCAGACTCCTACCACTACCAGTTATACAACTATACCATTTGGGGTTCGAACTTGCAACGTCCCAACACAAGGTGACATGCACTAACTGCTCCTGCCAGACAAGCGGAGCCCCGTTGCTAATAATGTGTTCTTTGGTGCTGGATGTTACGAGTGATCTAACTAGACTCAAGACCATGTCTAATCCTTGATGTAACACCTCTGCATGGTCTTAGAAAAATATCACTCTTGTTTATCTAAATTATTTGCCAGTACACCTGCAATTGCAACTGATACTGAAAATCAGAAAGTAGATGCTTCGGAAGCGTGCAGTATTACTACATCATAAAATGGACAAAATATATGTTCTTAAAGATTCTGACTCTAAATTCATATATAACAAAAAAAAAAGGCATCCCTGGTCTACACTTCTCCTACGCTCCTTCAATCTGTATGCTGAAAGCAAGAAACAGAGGTGAGAACAGTTACGTGCAATCTGTTTGCATAATCAAGGTTAAGAAAGAGAACTTAGTTCTTGGTGATTCCATCAGCATTACATATTGAATATCACTATTCTCTAGTGGATCGAAGAAAACTTGGTTCAATGCAAAATTTTCAAGAACCAAATTTTGTAGAAACCAAGGGTCAAAGCTCAGAGTAACATCAACAAGTTGCTTCAACAACCAGAACTTGAAGAAGACTTTGCATTCCCTTGAGCGTCAGCCTCTTGCATTAATGAGTGTGCCACAGGTTTTCACCGTCGGGACAGTGACTGTAAGTACAACAGGCTATCCCAAGGTTGATTTCCCTGCACTTCACGAAAAAAAGCCAAAACTTTAAGAAGACTTTTAGTTCCCTTCATCAATTTAGTCATGGCAAAACTGGGGATTTTGAATGTGATAGGATTGGAGTTCCAGTCATTTCATTGAAGCCCAACAATACCACTCCATTACACTACAAGAAAAATGCGGATTAGCGACGGGCGCTATCCGTCGCTACTCCATCGCTAACGTGTTTAGCGACAGATTAACGACGAAATCGAACGTCGCATAATCCTGGTCTCCAAAATGCGACAGAATTTATCTGTCGCCAATCCGTCGCTAATTAACAATGAATTAGCAATGGATAATGTCTATCGCTAATCCGTCACTAAATAAGGATTGATTTGGTTTTGCGAAGGAATATATTCCATCGCTAAAATTTAACAATGAATATGTATCCGTCGTTAATGTCCATCACCAATTGAGCGAGTGATTAGCGAGAGATTAAATTTCGTCACAAAACATTGACCGGTTTAAATTGGTGATGGATATTAGCGATGGATAATATCCGTCGCAAATTTTTAAAAAAATTATTTTTTTTTTGAAATATGAATATCGAAAAAAAATTCTCGTTATACGATTTATATAACCTGTGTATAAAAAAAAAAGTACACATAAAAAATATATATACAAAGCAGGTGAAACAAATTTAACACAAGTTATAAGTTACAGTACAGTCCTTGCCAAATTCTAATTAGTTACAAGTACGTGAAACAAATTAAACAGATGAATCTAATCCTCACCAAGATTCGGGGCATCATCCTCTTCATTGTCTCGATCTGGCCCTCCATCCATGCCTCCATCAGCTCCTCTACATTGATCATCTCCAACATCCTATGAGAGAACCGAAAATGTTAGTATCGATAAACAAAATATAATGAAATAAATTATATGCAATGCACCTAGTCTAATGCAATCAAAGTAAATGACTGAATGATACATAGACTAGCAATAAAGTGAAGGACACTAACAGAATTTTGATATGTGTTCTAAGGCTGACAAAAAAAATTCATAGTGATTCACTCATGCAGATATGTATTCTAAGGTTGTCAAAAAAATGTTACAGTTATTCACGCATGCATATAATGTTTATAAGGTTGTCAAATAAATGTGTTATGTATCACAATCATGCATATATATGTTATAAGGCAGTAAAAAAACTTTCATAGTGATGAAATCATGCTTATATGTGTTCTAAGGTTGTCAAAAAACTTTTATAGTGATTCAATCATGCATATATGTGTTCTAAGACAGTAAAAAAAATTTATAGTGATTCAATCATGCATATATGTGTTCTAAGGCAATAAAACAATTTCATAGTAATGAAATCATGCTTATATGTGTTCTAAGGTTGTCAAAAAACTTTTATAGTGATTCAATCATGCATATATGTGTTCTAAGGTTGTCAAAAAACTTTCATAGTGATTCAATCATGCATATATGTGTTATAAGGTAGTCAAAAAACTTTCATATATGCTAATATCATGCTCATATGTGTTCTAAGGTTGTCAAAAAACTTTCATAACGATTCAATCATGCTCATATATGTCTAAGGCAGTCAAAAAACTTTCATAATTATTCAATCATGCATATATATGTTTTAAGGTTATCAAAAAAGTTTCATATTGATTCAATCATGCATATATGTGTTATAAGGCAGTCAAAAAACTTTCATATATGCTAATATCATGCCCATATGCGTTCTAAAGTTGTCATAGTGATGAAAGAATGTTTGTATGTGTTCTGAGGCTGTTAAAAAACTTTCATAGTGATTCAATCATGCATATATGTGTTAGAAGGCAGTCAAAAAATTTTATAGTGATGAAATCATGCTTATATGTGTTCAATCATGCATATACTAGCTTGAAATCTAACGGTATGAAATAAATTACATGAATCTTTATACCTAACGGGCACCGGAGCTCATATTGAATTCAGACGAAGTTCCCCTGTCCCGAAAAAAGTTACACAACTCATTATGGACAAGGTTGGGAATGACTTCATGTAAAAAGTCACGCATTTTGTCTTCAAGACGCTGACAGACACCATCCCAAGATATAGCAGGGTCAATCGGACGGTGGAAGTTGATGCTGGCGGGAGAACTCTGAGAGCCCTAGATGTAGGAGGCAATGATTGGCGTGGTGTTCATGTTACTCCCAAACCTGAACACACGATCCTTTTTGGGTTCACCAGTTGTAGTCACCCATGCTGCAGGATCAAAAGGCGGATGCAGATTAGAGTCATTGCCATATAGCTCTACCATCTGCTGCTCGTATGACTCCTACAAAGTAATGATTATAATATAAATTAATAATTAAGAATTATAATGTTTATGATAATGTAATTCATAATAACTTGTATATTATAATGTTTATTAATGTAATAAATATATATCGATGTCGCTCTCGCCTTCTCTGATACAAACTCTCCCGTGCTCTTACGTTTATGTGTTTCAACAAATACATCCTTGTAAGGCACAATGCCTCATTTTTCTGCTTTCTGCAAGGTTAAATGATAAAAAAATCAATTAAAAAGTATGCATAAATACTTATAAATTTGATAATATATATTGATGAGTTACTATTTTCTTCTGGTGGCTCCCAAAAGTCCTAGATCCACCTGTGTGTAGATGGGCATCGGGCATCAGGCATCTTCACTCGATTTTGTGCAGCCTTTGCTGAGTGGTTTCGAAATCCATTGCTCGCCCACTTGTCGCACATTCTCTCCCAATAATCTCTCCTGATAGTAGAAGGGCCATAACCCTTTCACTGCAGTGGATCATCTATCCCACCAGCTGCTTTTATTGCTGCAGTCTTCATATTATGCAGCATATCGGCAAATCGATTGACAACCACCTTCTACCACATTGGCCTCGTGTCTTTCTCCTCGTTCGCAGTCGCGAAGCCTACAAATACTTTCAGAAAGTTAACACACACGACTATAACAAAAAATTAAATATGAAACACATTAGTTATGATAAACGATTGCATACCATGAATGGGGACAATAATCTGTCGAACACCTCCTTCGGGTACTCTTTTCATTGAGCGACCGATCCTGAAAGATGCTGCAATAGTGACTTTCTAATTTCTCATACTACTTCTTGTGGCTCGAACCTCGCGCTGTACATAAATTGATACACATTAGCAATCGACTTTCGATATACACTATTTATAAGATAAGTATTGGATACGTGACAATAAAATACTTACGGTCGACTATCGATATACACTATTTGAATGAGTCATCATGTGTCAGACTGAGAAGACCCTGTATCCGACGTTGTCTCGTGACGTGTATGAATAGATGGTGTAGGTGGGTCATGTGCAAGAGAAACATCACCTATAAAAAATTAAGTTAAAAATTCACACAATGCACATTTAAACTAATCAAGTATACAATTAGTTAAATGATATACCTATCGAAGCAGCCCGTGAAGATGAAGGCTGAGACTGGCTACCACTGGGTGCTCGACCACTATGACCTCCACTAACCATATTCAAACAAATAAAAATTTTATTTGGATCAGTTACACAACTCTATATCTTCATGGATACATAATCAAATCGAAAATAACTTCATGCAATACATTCAAACATTGCAATACATTCAAATCATTCGCATCAAATCATTGTAATACATTGTAAATCATTCAAATCATTCACATCAAACATTGCAATACATTCAAATCTTTCAAATCATTGCAATACATTTCAATACACCATATCTAAAGCATGCAGTGATTTGGACAAGCATCTATCTTTTGATACCCCATACCTAAAGCGTTGACCATAACCTCCGCACGATAGAAATTTTATGACAATTTCTCATCGTTGGGCAACATACTCTTCACAATAGAGCACAGACAGTCAAAACATGATTGACTCAAATTATACTCGGACTTAAAATTCATTAGTTGAAAAACTGCAGACAAGATAGTATGACTCTCGCAACCATTTCAAAGTGACTCATCAGCATCTCTAAGTAAATCATAAAATCTACTAGCTGCATCATTTGTTGCTTCTTCCTCTGCTCCAGTTGGTATATCATTAGGACCCATAGCAGAACCCAGTTATAGTCCTGTGGCATCAAATATCAAATCCACATATAGATTATCGTGCACCATATCCACCCATGCATCAAAATTGTTTTAAAATTCTTCACCATGAAGCGTCCAATTTTGACAATCACTCACAAAACCCTTCCTGTATAGGTGATATCTAATGACATGAGGTTATACAAATCGATTATTCTTACACATCGTGTAGGGGTACCTGATCCGACCTGTGGGATCCACTGTACTGACACTTGCCATTGCAAATTCAATAAAACTGTCAACACCATCCATATATTCAAGCGATACTTTATTGTCAACTATCCTACGATATATCCATTCACGGTTTGTAGCCATTTTGTCCTATGATGGTACAGATATTATCCTAACAAGTTAAAAGAGAATCATAAGAATGCTATGATGAAAAAAATATCTAATTTATCATGCATTCATGGTGAATGTAATGATTTGATATATATATCACACACACATACACACACACACACACACATATATATATATATTATGATGTCATTCAATCACAAGAACTATGATGCATGTATTGATAACTTAATATTTTCATGTGCAAAACCATTCATTTGAAGCATGTTTGAAGCATTGATAACTTATTATTCATTTTCATTTGCAAACTCATTCATAACACAATACATTCATTTGAAGCATGTTTTGATGATACACTTTCACATGAAAGGCATAATCAAATTGAAAATAATTGCATACAAGTATGGATACAATCATATCAAACATGACAATACATTCATATCAAAACAATGTCAAACATGTACCTGCAGCAAATACACTCCAATATCCCGCTAACTACTACCATGACTAGCATGAAATCCGAACTTCAAAAATAAGAACACTTCTATTTTCATACATTAAAATCATGCTCAGCATGATCTCTGAACTCCATCAAAGCAGTCCTAGATATCAACAACTAAGTGAGTGTGTGAACAGAAAAGTGTTGCATCCAAAAAATTAAATAACCTGTGATGCACTCGCATCACTTACTCACCACTGATATTACCTGATTTGCATTGCTTTTGCCTTTGCATTTTTTTTCTCGAGTAACAGATTCAGGTACATTTAGTTGTAACACATCCAGATGAATTTCATACTTTGTACACGATATCAGGCTTAATTGAGTCCATAAATTTCATACGTGTGTAGGCGATGCGAGGCTCGGATCACGGGGCACAAGCGAGATCTGTTGCGAAATCTGCAGGAGACACTATGTTAAAATGAAGTTTATTATCCGATGACAAGGGGGGGACGCCCCCTATCAGAAATGAGCCCGGACAAAGAGACACAACCCTCTGCTGAAAGCGAGACAGGGAGCGAAACCCCCTGCAGGAACATTCACAGGAGGCAGAGGGTGGGACCCCCCGAAGAGAAGCATCGGGAGGCAGGGGCCGAGCCCCCTGCCGGGAATCAATCACAAGGCAGGGGGGTCTCGCCCCCTGCCAAGGCAAAATAGCAGAGCAGAGGGTTCCAACCCCTGTCGAAATTATCGAGGACAGGGGGCGGAGCCACCCCCTACCAGGAAAAACAAAAAGGCAGGAGGCTTCTCCCTCTGCCGATCATAACGAGGACAAGGGGGCAGAGCCCCACTATCGGAGAAGTCAAGAGGACAGGGGGCGAAGCCCCCTGTTGGCATTCGAAAGGACAGGGGCGAAGCTCCCTATCCTGCCAGAGAAAACAAGAGGACAGGGGCGGAGCCCCCTGTTCTGCTGAAGAGATCAAGGGCAAGGGGAGGGTCTGGCAGAGGCGATTGGGGCCTCCGCCAGCCCCCGTTGACTACAGAGGGGTGGGGAGGACCCGACAGAGGCTGTCGGGCCTCTGCTGGCCCTCCGACAACCATAGGGAGAAGGGGGAAGCTCCGGTAGAGGTTGGCGGCCCTATGCCAGACCTCCAGCGATGCTGATTTCAAGGGGAAACAACAAGGGGGAAAGGAGGAGGGTTACCTGCGGGAGTTGTCGACGATTGTCGCGGGCAGGGTCGATGTGGGGAGAGCAGGCTGGGGTCGTTGGCTCGTCGGAAATCGTAGAGAGGGAGCAACGAGAGCGAGAATCGGAGAGGGAAACGAGAGAGGAGGTCGCAACCTGGGTCTCCTTCTGCGACCACTTGAAAGCTCGGGGGGGGGGGGGGGGGAGCCGTTTCAGGAAACCCTGAAGGGGTGAGGTTGGAAGGGGGTTGCCGGACGGGGCTCGCCGGCCGGAAAAATGATGAGAGCGAGAGAGAGAGGGGAGCGAAGGTGAGAGGGGGACTGAGTCAAAGGGGGAAGTCGACGGGCGGCAGGCGAGGAATGAAACAGAAAGGGAAATAAAGGGACTCGCATTAGGGTTTTACGGGGAAAATTAGTGATGGATTAGCGACGAAACAATTCCGTCGCTACTTGGCGACGGAGTATCGACGGAAAATTTTTGCCGTTGATCCGTCGTTAAGTTGCGAAAGATCTTGAGATGATTTTTTTCTGTCGCTAATCCGTCGCTAATTAGCGACGAAAGTTTTTTCATCGCTAATTCCGCAAATAATCTAAATTTTAGCGACGGATAGTTTTCTCTAGCTAATCCATCACAAACTTTTGTCGATAATTAACATTTTTCTTGTAGTGTTAACACATGAAATAAACTAAAGTTGGACAATTAAAATTCAGAGAGCTGATTTAAATTCCCATGTTGACCAAAACCAAAGCAACCAATTGGCTGCAGTTAGGCTAAACTTAACTAGTGGATTTCAATAACTCCATGATCCTTTCTTAGATGTTTCGATCAATATGTATGATTCAAGAAGTAATGATAATCACCAACATATTTTGAATTTACAGAAGTGTCCTCTTCCACCATCTTTCACATTTGTAAAATTTAATCTAAAATATAATCTGCATCATTTACGTGGTGGTCCAAATTTGTAAAACTTTGTAGACTTATCACTCTGTAACATTGTATACAGAAAAGCATTTGCCTCTGATCACAATGTCACAATTTTCACGAGAATAAGTTGCTTTTAAGGGTATGAGTATGAATGTGAATCCTTGCTCATTCCCTACATTTCACTTCTTCCTTCATTAACTTCTTGCACCAAACCTTAACCCATTTCTAATTTAACAAAATTTGTTTCCTTCACATTTAGATTTTGCTAATTTTGGGTAAGGGAGGAGCGGGGTGGACACATTATACATGTTTTGCTCGATCACACAACCATGCCTCAAAGTGTCAAATAGAGAGCAGATTCAGTGATTGGGGCCAAACACATTATATATGTTCGAACCCAACCACTGTGCACCACATAGTGCCTGCTCCCCTTCCTTTAAGAGGAGGCCCCCCAATTCAAAAGCCCAATCACACAACCACGCCTGAACTCAGTTCTAAATGAGAAACTCACTCACTATTGGGGTCATGCATTCCCTTAAAAAATATGCACGAGTTGTCAAAGAAGAGTACTAGGACTTGACCAGACCCATGAATCAAGAACCCTCTCAAACAAGGACATGGGCCTGTTAGGCAAATAATTGGGTCCATAAATTCCTGGCTCCTGCAATGTTGATCAGGCATCTGGCTGACCCATCGAGTCTACCAGAGACTTGGGCTTGGGCTAGGACAGTGTTCATTTTTTTTTATGATGATGGAAAACCCTCACTGAGAACCAGGTTACTTAATGAGCCCACCTTTCTGCGAGATAAAACTCTGGGTTGAGGACACGACCACACACCCTTATGTGCCCCAACCGTGATAAAGCAACCCCCATGCGCCAGTGAGATTCGATCCTGAGACTTCAGCATGACACAAGACTGTGTTCATAAGATACGGGCCTTTTTGTTAGGTTGTCAATTGGTCAAGTGCCAACCGAACTTGGGGTCCATATCCATACTCTGACTATTACCATTGAAAGCATGACTGACACAGATCAGACCCAACCAGATTTGTTACATTGACCCGAACCAATAATCTTGGATCCATGGGTACAAACCCAGAATTATTCGGCCAGACCCGATCTAAAAGCTTATATTTCTGCACTTTTTTCAAGTGGGGAACATCTTTAAGATCAAAACTATGGGTTCTGCACCATAAAGTCATAGCATGCAAAGGGAGACACATACAGAAAGTGCAATTTGCTCAAATATTTTCATATCATGAGTATGGTTCCATCTTACATCCAAAAAATTGACTGTCGTTTGAAATCTTAAAGAAACAGAACAAAAAAACCCAAAATTAAAGTCCTATTTCTCACCGCTTGGTCTTACAACTCCGATCCACCAGCACCCCATTAGGCGGACCACCGACCACTACGCTGCACCAACCATGCAGCCAATACGAGACGTGGCCCGGACCCAGCCTAGCCCTAGTCCGGAAGGTGGCTCTGACCCCAAACTTAACCCTGTCATTGTCGACCATCTGCTTAACCATGGCGACCTCCTCCGAACCCAGCGCAACTTGGCTCGTCAAGAAGTGGACCGAGACCGACTTCCACCCTTCCCTCTGGGCTCGGAACGGCTCAATCATCTGGGTGGCCACCATGGTGTTACCGACGTACAGCTCGATGTGGAGGAGCTGGAAACCGATGTCGATCCGACGGTTGGGATTGGAGATGTTGACGATGAGGGTGAGATAGCCGTTGAGGAGGTTCGGCGAGTCGAGGTAGAGGCTCTCGATGGTGGCGGAGGAGATGTCGAGGGAAGGTAGGCGGGGGCGGATGTTGAGGAAAATGACGAGGGTGAGGATGGCTGAGAGGAATACGGCGACGGCGAAGACGAGGCAGAAGACGGCGATGCACCATATGACAGGGTTGGTGCGCTGCGGCGGCGGGAGGAGGGGGAGCCTGGCTGGTGGTGGTGGAAGTGGTGGTGGTGGCGGTGGTGGTGGGAGTGCGAGTAGGGGTGGTGGCCGGCGCCGCTGCTGCTTTCGATTATTTCGGTTAGGTTGGTGCTGCTGGTCTTGCTCTTGCTGGCTTTGTGGATGTTGGTCTTGTTGTTGCTCCTGGTGGTTGTTTTGTTGGTGTTCTTGATCTTGTTGGTGCTGTTGTTGGTGGTGATCTTCTTCTTGCTGCTGGCGGAGTTTTTGGTAGTGGTGGTGCTTTTGAGCTTGATGGTGGTGGTGGTTGTGGTAAGGTGATGGTGGTAGTGGTTGTTCTGGGATCGGTAGTGAGATTGGGGTTGTCATTACGCTTATTTTAACGTAAGAGGAGGTGGTTAAAAGTGCAGGTGAGGGAAGAGAGAGAGAGAGAGTAAGAGAGAGGGAGGTGGGTTTGCTTTTTCTTTAAGCTTTAGCTTTTGCTTTTTGCACTTTGGTTTGTTGTGGGTTCGAAATATGAAAAAAGAGAACGTATTCCGAGGTAGCATGATTCATGGTTCGGTAGAGCAAGTAGAGATTATATAAGACTATCTATGAAAAAAAGTAAAGATTATATAAATGGTGATCAAGAGTTGTGGCTATTTGGGCGCCATGGTTATTTCGAAATGAGCGGTGGGTGAGTCTCATTTTTGGATCGTTGATTTGGAGATCCAAGGGTCCAAATTTAACGCCCTTTGTCTTGTTGGCCGCACTGCTAAGGTGGAATGAGGGTCTTGACATGGAGCTCTGCCCGAGACTGATGGTCTTGATAATGCTTTCTTAATTAGGGTTTGACTAAAAAATGGATCCGGATTGCGAGAAATGGGATAAGATCTGAATCCAACTCCGGATGGCATTGCCGATATGGTGCTCCCAAGTACTTGAAGACATGGTCAGGTTGAGCTCAAAGCTGGTTCAGATGTCAATGTAGTTGCCTAAATCATGTTTTTTTGAAAGGCAAGCTGGGGTTAGGCAGACCCCTACCAGTTATACAAAGATACTATTGGGATTTGAACCTGCAACGTCCCAACACAAGGTGACGTGCACTATCTGCTCCTACCAGACAAGCGGAGATGATTAGAGCTCCAAACCAAGTATAATTTCTCTTTATCAAATCCCCAATAAGTCAATAATCATTGCACACACAACTCGATCACTAATTGCAAATTATCATTCATGAAATGCCAACACGCTTTATTTAAGTGCCTAAGGTCTATAAGAAAAAATTCTATGAGAGGGCCGATCAGGTGCAATAACATTGCACACTTTCAATGTGCCGCTGCACTCGACTGCCCTTCATCTGCTGTTGAGCCCCATAGATGACAAGCTGTATCTCAGAGATGGGGGGGAGCAGTCACACACTAAAAAAGTGCAATGTGATTGCAGTTGATCTGCCCTGGTTCTATGATTGGGATACTGGCAACAAATACACCACCAACAGAAAAATTGAGAGCAGATTAGGTGACATTGTATACAAGTGATCCTGTTAGATTCAACCCTCACTGCACATCACTTTGGATCCGTGCATCTTCGTTGGGATCCGTGAGTGTGGGGACTGAATATAACAACCACTTACACAAAATTACTTGATATGTTGGGAAGTACTGAAAAAATAGAAACAGAGATTCCCACTCCTCTCTTGTAGATGTAAGCAATAAGGTTGGAACTCTAAAGTTATTGTTTGCAAGCCAAATATTTCAACCATCTTGATTTTACGATATAAAATATATTACAAAATATATTTATTAACAGTTAACAAGCCTATACTAGCCTAGCCAAGCGAACACTTGCTGTTCATGTTTGGCTTGCCAACCTATATATTTGACATATTCAAATGAGCTCTTTATGAGCTGAGCCACGAGCAGCTGATTGTCTAGTTTCCAAGCCTTCCTGAAGGGCTATACTCAAGGGCCAGTAGTGTTTGTGGCTAGATTTTCGGCACGGAAGTGGCTCCTTTGTATTGACTTGCTTTCTCATCTCGATCCACCGCCAGCTTAAAATGAGGGCGGATCAGGTGCAATCACATTGAACACTTTGAGTGTGCTGCTGTACCTGACCACCCTTCATCTCTGAGATACAGCCTGTCATCTGTGGGGCCCAACAAAAGATGGAGGGTGGATCAGGTGCAGCAGCACACTAAAGTGTGCAATGTGATTGCACCTGATCTGCCGTATCTTAAAATGTCGACTTACATGACATTGTTAGGTTGAAGAATGAGCATGAATGTCGGAAAAGATCTCTATTTTCCTGAATTCCATGAAATCATTGTATTCATCTTTAGATGGCACTCTTTCTCATCAAATTCAATACTATCAAAAGAAATAGAGCAAGGCGAAGTCGTTGTTTTAGAGCAAAATAAGTAGGTTTATCTGTAACCTGCAAAACATCTCATGATTTTATAAACAGCAAGGGCCTCCCTATTTTTTAGCACAACTGCATGCTCAGAAAAGCTAATCCAAGGACAACATCACCACTTAAAAAGAGTTTGAACTTTGCCAGTGCACGAAAAGTGAAAGGCTTTTGCTCAAGCTATTAAAAAGTAAGAAATTGTAGGAACCTGATTAAATCATTAGCTTACTATTTAGGCCACAAGGCCTATGCTGGGCAGGGGGTGACTTGTTAATGTCACCAAGTTGGTTGGGGATCATGAGTTTGGAACCCAAAGGGAAAAGTCACGTCCCTTGCCACAAGGTCCAAGCTGAGTGTGCTTGTCGGTGGGCGGAAGGACGTGGACGGTTTTGTCAACTGGGTGAAAAGATCAGGTGCAATATGATTGGACAAATATTTGTGCATTAAGCATCTGTTCACCCTCCATCTTGGGGACAGGGCCTGTCAGGTGTGGGGCTCAAGACCGGATGGAGGGCGATCGAGTGCTTAATGCACAATTTTTGTGCAATCATATTGCACTGGATCCGGACTAATCAATAGGACGCCTACCAATGGAGGGTAGATCACAAGCAATCACATTGTACACTTTGAGTGTGCCTTTGCACCTGGTCGTTCTCTATCTTTACAGCCTGTCAGTTTGTGGAGCCCAACAGCAGATGGAGGGCAGCCAGGTGCAGCAGCACTCGAAGTGCACCTGATCTGCTGTTCAGCCAACATGCGGTTGGTGATGGAGGGGTTTTCCCTTGTCCTAGCTAAACAACAGGCCACTAAATGACATACTACTTTGTGCTAAGATTATTGTAACAAAATTAGGTCTATGGTATCCCGGACTTGGCCCGGACTTGGTCAACGCCAAGTCGGACTCGGTTAACGAGTCGAGGCCGAGTCCATCCTTTTTTGGACTCGGTCAACGTTGCCCGAGTCCAAAAATTATCCATTTTAAGGTAAAAAACAAAAAAAAAATCATTTATGGGGCTTCTGAGTCACCGCTTATTCTGGTTGAACTGGGTTTTCTTAAGCTACTCTCATTTTGTGTTAAATGTTGCTAGAATAACTGGAGTCTCTGTTGGTCCTTTTAGTAGTTCTGTTAAATTAAGGACTTTGTGTTAAGATTTTGTTATGGTGGGATTTTTGGAATTGAAAGTCTTCATTATGTGATTCCTTGTCCTGTCAAATTGCGTGCAAGATTTCTGCCCATGCATGTCAAGGATGGTTCACTATAAATAACCATCATAATTATGTGTAGACAAATTTTTTGAGAAATTTTGACATTTCTATCTTTTCCTTTTCTTGGTAGTATGTACATTTTTTGCAGCGAAGCCTCAAACATAAGCCCCAGAAAAAAAAAATCCGGAGGGCGCTGCCCCCTTACGGGACCCGCATCGGGGGGAGCCCCCGGACCCCCCTTTCTGCAAGGGCAAAAGTACAATTTGCAAAGTTTATAAAAACACTCATGCTGGTGCCAAACTTTAGAGGACAATATCCACATATATGCATGTAGGATATATATATATTATTTTTTAAAATATATATATAGCCGAGTCCCCGTGTCCAAAATTTTTAAAATTGCGCCGCACCCGTGTCGCACCCGCACCCGTGTCGCACCCGCACCCATGTGACATAGCTTAAATCTCAACCAAAGGCTCCAATTGAATGTCATTTTTGAAAAAGTAGTTCTCATAATATCATTTCTTGAAAGCTAATTTAATACAATTTAAAGTTTTGAAAATGAATTTTTAATTCTAACCAATGAAATGGTGTTTGAGTGACAAAAAAAGTATTTTCTTAAATTTTTTAATTAGATCGTGTCATTAACACCACCTTCCAATACCTTCTTCCCCTTTTCATCTGCACTACCACATCTCATCCTCTAAGCTGCCATCGCTTCCTTCCCTTTCACCTTTGCGCTCCTGTGCTACAATAATTGTGAAGGGCCCATCATTTGCACAATGAATGACAATGATTAATGGGATCGACATTGCTGATGTCAGAACACCATTGAATGGTGATGATTTGGTAGATTAATTGATGAGCAGAAAGCAGATCAAGTACTCAGTGCCAATAGGAAGCGGAGCCAGAAATCCAAATTAGGGAGGGCACAGATGTGTGTACACACGTCCCCCCCCCCCCGCACACACACACACACATATATATATATATATATATATATAAAGGGTTTGGGGGAGGCACAACATTAAGGGCAGGGTGAGCAGTCCCATCCTGACCCAAACCCCCTTATCCAGGATTTCAAAGTCAGTGTTGGCACTTGCCCACCCTGACTAGTATGTAGCTCTGCCTGGTGCCAGTGGCATGTGCCACGTGTGTCTTATGGCTGAGACTCACAATCTCTTAAAACATGGATTAGCCAGTAGAAGGAGGGGAGAAGGGAGGGAGGTTCAGGTGCAATGTGATTGCACACCTTTAGTAAGCTGCTGCACTCGATCACCCAACATCTTTGGCATATTGCCTATCAGTTGTGGAGCTCAACAACAGATGGTGGGTGATCAGGTGCAGCACACAAAGAGTATGCAATCACATTGCACTTGATTGGGTAGGGGGGAACGGGGTGGGATGGGGGAGGAAGGAAGTTTTGGGTTTTTGTTTGAAAGTGGTATTTTGAACATATTGTTTTGCGAAAGTGGACAACCGATTTTCAAAACATTGTTTCTTATCTAGTCCAAACAACCCTTAAAGATGAAATTGGATTTGTGATTAGATAAAAGCTCAATGTCTCTTAAGGAAAAAGCTAGAGATGGTATCAGTATAATGTAATTGTACACTTTAAGTGTGTTGCTGCACCTGAACCGCTACCATATGTTGGGCCACATAGCCAATATGGTGTATCCCAAAGATAGTGGGTGCTTAGGTGCAATCACATCAGTTTGGTTTCACTCAATCCTCTATGTCATCCCCCAACTTCATATCCCTCTTAAATCTTATGATGCAAGTTATTTTGATTAAATTTGACCTTCTAGATGAATACAATGTGGTTGATTTAATAAAAATCGACCTTTGAATAGTATTTTTTGAACAAAAAATGTGAGTTTTTAAATAATAAACTTTTGTGATTTGTCAATCATTGATTTTTGAATTGCCAAAAAATCCTACACACGTTAGATTTAGGTGAATTAAATGATTTTCTTTATTAACTGATTGATGTAGATGACACCTACGGAGTCCAATCTTATTAAAACAGCTTGCATCAATGAAATCCCAAAGAGGGTATGAAAATAAGGATGACTTTGGGGATGAGTGAAACCGATTTGGCAATCATATTGCACTTTATACTCCCTCAAGTATATTTGTTGGGTTTATCTTTCCATTGTTTATTTTTCACATCTTTGGAGATATAATCCAACAGATTACACAACAACAAATCAGATTGTCTCTACCTACAACTACTATGTACAGCAGAAAAATACTGCAAACGCAAACAGTTCTGCAGAAGAACATGAACAGCAAGCCACTCCTTCAATTTAAGAATCCAAGCATCATTATTGGAAGAATTCTGCAATCTTCTATCACCTGCACTTAGCCCATTCAGAATTCCTTCAAGTACACCAAATTCTGGCAGCAAGTTGTCAAACTTCTCTTGACAAACACCAGCCACCAAGACCTGACCCAAATGATTCCGCATAGCATGTGCTATCCTCGTGCTCTGCTGAATCTTAACAAATACTAAATGGAGATCAATATGCATACTATCAGGAGGTTCCCAGTCAAATGGAAGCACTCCAAACTTAGCCCAACACTTTATTTCCTCATCCTCGGCCCAATTCAATTTAAGATAGTGCTCTCTGCAGCATTGCCATACTCCTCTGATCAAAGAACCACATGAATAATCAACAGAGTTATGGGAAATGTAATTTCTAATGCACCAGAATTGCCATATACCTAAATGCATTGTGTGCCTCCAACAACTTAATAAGCACCTACATGCTAATACATGAAAATTTCTTCAAGCCCTTAGTCTCAGAGACAAGGATTATAATACTATATTAATGTCCTGTTTGTGCATGTATGTACCATGTAAATCATAGTTTCTGGTGAGATTCCAGAGACTGCTTGATAGCAGTGCTATCTAGTATTTACCTATGTTCCTGCCCTGCTATTTCCAACATCCTATGGACTCGGATCAGATGGTACAAGTACCAAGGAAACAAGAATAGCTAGTTCAAGGTTTTGACGCCAAGAATGGCTAGTTCTGCTGTCGTTCTGGTGTCAAGGTTTTGGACGGTATGTTCTTAATATTGCAATGCAATTAATTGCTTCACACTGCATTTATAGTTCTCTTAGTTATCTAAGATCCCTTGTTCATGCCTTTGAGGTTCTGATTGCAGATCCATAAAGCAGATTATTTCAATGGTGGCACTGCCCTTCATTTTGTTGCATTGAATGAGCAGTCATGTTGCATCCGGCTCCTCCTTGCGGACTGTATTCCTAGTGTGGCTGGAATTTGGAATGTTGTAAACAGAGGATTTGTGAAAGATGACTGTGGAAGATGGGACAACAATTGACATGATCGGTAATTATTTTATTTTCCAAGTCCATGCTTCAGTTTTTTGGAACTTCTAATTGTTCCACTTCCTTCCCATTTTACAGTTCTTTTGTGTTTTCCAGTCAAAACTCTGGAAATGGGAAGGAAGTGGATCAATTTTGCCCTTTCTGGAAATGGTTGCACATAAGAAATTTGCAGTCACCATCTTTCTGGAAATGGTTGGGAATGCTAAGAGACTGGTTTTCCCAGAAAGTGGTCACTGCAACAGGGTGTGTTTGGCCTCCTGTGGACTACACTGCTCTCCTCCATCTCTTGTCCTTGAAGTTATGATCATCAATGTGACAATGATTTAGCTATCTGAAACCAAAAACAGTTTGTCCATTGTTTTCAACCTGTTGGATAATATTGTATTATCTAGGTACTTACATTGTGGATAAGGTGTGGCAAACTGTCACTCTATTACCCCCTTTTCAGTTTTCCATGGAATTTCTTATGTATGCATGTTTGTCTGTAGGTGGGACCTGCCCCTGCTCTTATCAAGGTTACTACAAGACAAAGCTGCTTCAGCTGCACTATCAACAGTACTTAAAAACATTGATGAGCATCCAACGGTCAGGCATGAAGCTGCAGAAGCTTCTCTATTGCAGGTATGCCCTTTTATGTATTTGTCTGAGGACCCTTGGATAAGATTCACAGTTGAACAACATATCTGATTCCAGCAGAGAACGATTTTAATTTTCCACAAAAGGCCAAACAAATAGAACATGGGAGAAGGTTTTGTGAACGGCTCTGTGGTTGGAGGCTCTATATATGCCACAGGAGAACTGTACATATGTGGCTTCATCAGTATTAAGTTAGACAACTATCAACTGCAATGGTAACAAAAGGCCACACAAATAGAACATAAACAGAACATGGTTGTCATCTTAGTTTATAGCATTGTTCTATGCATCTGCACTGCACAAAAAACTATTTTCATTCTTTCTTAGCTAGATAAAAAAGACAGTAGCAGTAATGTCTTGAGCCTGCTTGTGTTTGGACATTTGGTGAATGTGACCAAATTCACAAACGCTTGTAACTGTAGTGTTTCCTGTAATCCAAAAGGTACACTTTATCATCAAGACTTTACGCATAGCAAGAGAACATGCTCTGTGGAATTTATATGGGCGAACTTCTCCTTGCAATCAGCAGCATTGATGTAGAGACACTGTCATGATTGAACGTCTTGTGTTCAGTTCCCATTGAGGCAAATGCCCAGCTTGACCATCAAAGAAAATTGATATATTGGATCAAAGAATCATCCTGTTAGTATTTTACGTACATCTTTTGTAGAAGTTTATGAGATGGATGTTCCTTGAAGGCTGAACTGTCTACAAGTCTGTTATGTATCATGATAATTATGGCTATCGGAGCTGTCAACCCCAAAACAGAGAAGAAACATATTTTTCTTCATGTTATCATTTGAACGCCATGTTTCACATTGTGAATTGCAATGTTCTTGTGTGCTATTTTGAAATAAATGTTGCTTCTAATAATTGCTTGGTTATAGCCTCACTGTCTTGGGGGTCGATTGTTTTAGCTGTAACTTGGGAACAATATGTGGAACTATTATTCCACTCATGACCATTATTTTCATGAAAAGTCTTGCATGTGATCAGACATGACTTTGACACACTTTAAGCTCTTTAGCAAGGCATGTGATAGCCACCATTGTTGTTGCACTCTATTCTATTCATTTCACCTATTTCTAGTTCATTGCCTGGATCAGACCTCATGGCATCATATGATTATTGGGTGCAACCAATACATAGATGACAGACCTCCTCACCATTTGATGTACCAATTGCAACTCCAGATGTATTGCTCTGCATATTCATCTATGTAGCCTTCCTCGTGTTTGTGCCATGAAAGTTTTCTGCAGGTTGCTCTATAATTTTTTGTTGATGGGATCACCAAGGTGTGTGTTAGAGAATTGTTAGTCATCATGGTAAAAAAAATTCAGTAGGATAAAGTGATGAAAACTAAAAATTGCAACCTTGTGTATACTTTTTCTTGGTTGATGGAAATAGTGTCAGTTTTCATTGCCACTGTTTGTCTAATGCTGTCATTAGTGGCAGTGTGCAATTGCCACTGTTGAGTCAACAGTGGTAGTTTGTAATAGCTGCTATAGGGTACCTACAACGGCAGTTTAAACTGTCGTTGTAGCTACTGGTGGCAATTCAAATTCAAGATAAGCTCCAATATAACCTATAGTGGCAGTTGTAAATGCCACTGTAGGGTAACAACGACAATTACATAATGCTGCTATAGGTACCCACAAGGGCAGTTATACTTGCCGTTGTAGTTAAAAAAAATGCCACTGTTGCCAAACAGCGACAACACCAACAGTGGCAGCGGTGAATTGTCGTTGTTCGCTTTAGTGGCATTCACACAAGACTATAGCAGCACTTTTGACTGCCGCTATAGCTATGTTTTGTTGTAGTGAGGCTATACAGGCTTCTGTTGCCACTCGTAAATGTTTTTCATTCCGAAAATTTCCACCTCTTCTGTAATTTTATGAACCATTTTTTTCTAGCCAAAAGGCATACAAATGCCAGAGTTGCACTATAGGAGCATGACCTTGATGTTCTTAGCTTCATTGTTATTTTTCTTGAGCCACGATGGGGTTTTTGGGAAGTTTCATTCCCAACATAGTGATAAATCTCACAAGATTTATGGAAATCTCCCAAAAATATCACGAGAAAATACCTGAAAGTCAAAAGCGGTAATTTCTTGTGATTTTTTCGTTAGAAACATAAGTATCGCGTTTAAAACACTATATTATTTATTGTAAAAAAATGTGTTTTATTTAAAAAAAAAATATTTGTATTTCTTTATAAAGTTTGTTTACATTGTTTATTTATTTTTTATTGCCAAGATTTTTTTTAAAAAATGCAAGATTTATAAAAAAAATTAATTTTCACGAGTTTTTGGCTGCCGAGATTTTGCCATTTTCTAGTTTTTGTCACTATACGTTGAGTCATGCATGTAGCATAATGTACGGATGAAAAGTGAAAACACTAAGGGCCTGTTTGGAATCTGTAGCTGGGATGGGCGTTCATGGAGTTTTAGGCATTCGAAGAAATGGCAGCTGCTGAAATGGCACCTATGCCAAATCCATGATTTAGTGTAAATACAAAAGAGAAAGAGCCTCACTTCCAATCCCAAATGCATAAACCCTATCCCAGTGCCGATAGTCCAAACACGACCATGAAGGTAGTTTGACCAAGATTTTACCTCGGCAAGGGCCGAGATTCCAAACACGACCACCAAGGTAGTTTGACCAAGATTTTAGCTGAGGACCACCAAATGCATAAACGCCCATCCCAGCACCGAGATTCCAAACAGGCTATAAAGTTAAAGAAGGGCAACTTTTCCATGTCCCTCACTTTTGCTTTGAAAATGAGACATAAGGGATTACTTAGGAGGTAAGGAACGTCCCAAAGTTTGGCTTTGGTCAAGTAGAGTCAGCCAAGCTACGAGCCACTGGTATTAGCACAAGACCATCTTTATAAACCTGTACTTTGGGGCCCATAAGCTTTAAAGGGTTGGGTGAATGGACAATCATGAAAAAGCAACTAATGCCCACAAAGTCTTCCCACATCCAGTAAGGACCATATGTGAATATGGTCAAGTCGATGGGACATCACAAGTTCAAAACCCGTAAATGGTGTCCCTTCTACAAGGTCAAAGCTGGGTGTACTTCCCAGTAGGCAAGAAGGACCTCAAGGGTGTACCAACCGAAGGCCAGCCAATGTGTGGTAAGTGTGATTGAGGGGTTCTCATGAACTATCCAAAAAAAGAAAAAGCAACTAATTTAGATTATGCAGACTTGATTTTTTTTGTTGAATGGGAGAATATGAAAACTTGTCTTAATATCAATTTAGGCAAATCTCTTATTTTATTTATCAATTATTTTTATAGAAAAGATTTCATATATTAATATCATGTTTTAATACACAAGGCTCACAGTAGCAGGATGACAGGGTTCACTGTGATGTCTCACTTTGTAGCTGTTGCAGATACTAAGCAGGGATTAGGGTTGATAAATGGACTAAGATTCTTTTTCTCTCTCTACAAAAAAAAAATGAACTAAGCTTCTTATAGCTTGGCTTGCTAATGAGCTCATTTGGGCTAGTAACCTCATTATATGAGCTAGGCTTGAACAAGGTCCGTTAGGCTTAGCTCAGTTGGTGTAGGATTGTGTAGGCTCCTAAAGATAACATATCTATATTTTATAAGATACAATCATATAATAATGGGTAAACACGTCCGTTGAAGAACTGCTGGGCAATATGATTGCACAAAAATTTGTGCATTAACCATCCGATCGCCCTCCATAAGATCTTGGCTCCCACACCTGACAGGCTCTGTCCACAAGATGGAGGGTGATCAGCTGCTTAATATTTATGCAATCATATTGCACCTGATCTTTTCAAGTTAAAGTTAAAGAAGTGCAAAAACTTGTGTAGTGTAGTAGCATTCTTTTAGTATAAGGATGAAAAGTGAAAGCACAAAAGTAAAAGAAGGGGCAAAAACTTTTCCACGTCCCCCAATCACAATTTTCATTTTCTGCTTTCAACACGATGAAGACATAAAGTGGTCTGCTTGGGAGGTAAGGAAGGTCTCAAAGTTTGGATGTGGTCCAGCAGCAGACTCAGCCAAGCTACCAGCTATTGGTGTTAGGACCATAAACCCATCATACAGTGGGACCCACAAACTTCACAGGGTTGGGTAGAAAAAGCAACTAGTTTAGAATATGAAAGACTTGTCACAACAGAAATATGATAGAAAATATTTCATATAGCAATATCAATGTTTTAATACCACAAGGCTAAGAGTAACAAGGTGACGGTTCACTTTGATGACTCACTTTGCATCTGTGGCAGATACGAAGCAATTATTATTATTATTATTATTTATGTTTTTTTATGACAGAAGTCACAGAACCTTAGCCCAAGTGATGAAGAACCTAGGGTGGGGCCTCACGACCACCCTGCCTCACGTAGCCCACTTCTGTAAGCTACCGACACATCAGTGTGCCAGTGGGTATTGATCCGGTGCCTTTATCTCAGCACCCTCACAGCTATCCCACCGGCCATGTGGGTGGGGCCTCTATGTGGGTTCCTGTTTCTGCATTTAAGGGACTACCAAGAAGCCTCTGCTCTGTGATTAAGGGGGAGGAAGAGAGTTTTGCTTGCTTGCTCCTTTTAGACGACCAACAGAGCAGAGACTAAAAGGAATCAATGGATCGGAAGGCGCGAAAGGGGAGGAAACGGGTTTCCAAGAATCCGGCGGTGGGCCCCACGACGCTGAACGCCGATCCCTTGAGGGGAGTATCGCCGGGTTTCCTCTCCAACCCCGAGTTGGTGCGGTCCTTCGCCTCCCTCTCCCTCTTCAACCCTCCCGATACGTGTAAACTCCGTCTCCCTTGAACCTTTGCCTGTTTCTTCTTCCTTTTTAAAACTCTCTCTCTCTCTCTCTGTCTCCTTTTTTTTCTCTTGTTTCTTTTCTCTTTTCTTTGTAATTTTGCTAATCAGTTTCTTGGTTGGATTTTTCTCTGTCATTGATATTATGGGTATCATGATAGCCGATACAGTTAATATGCTGCATGCTGAAAGTTTACATGGGTTTAGTCTATAGGGATAGGAAGACCAAGAATTCTTTTAGATTAAAGGGTTTATTTGATGGCTTGTTTAGGATTGGACTAAACAAACAAACAAAACCGATAGAACACTCGTTCTGTTCTTCCGTAATAACTGTACAAAGTTTTTTGACTGTACACTGATGTTGTATTCCAAATGTCTGTTGTTTATTTACGATGTGCAGACAACTTAGACAGATATGAATAATGGGTTGGATTATTTTATTTTGGATTGTATGACCCGATTCACTAGTCATTTTACATGTTTTAACAAGTTTATAATGGATTTTTGCTTAGGATATAGATCCAATTGCGAATGTATGAATAAAATCATGAATTTTTGACTTGAATGTGGTTATCAAATTGGATCCAAATAGTATAACATAAAAAAAAAGTAAGTAAAACAAATACACAACAATTTCGATATCATAACATTATAATTGCTATCAGATATGGATCCACTTACGAATGTATATCTAAAATCATAGATTTTTGCCTCAAATATGGATCTCGAATTGGATTCAAATACCATAACTTTAAAAAATGTTTAAAATCTAAATCTTGGATTGAATCTAAAAACTAAAAAATGTTTAAAAATTGAGTATTTTGAGGAAAAATAAGAATTTATATATTTTTTTGATATATAAATGATTTAATCAATGTCATATTACATCTAATTATAAAAGTTTATTATAAAAATATCAAACTCTATTAAATCAAATTAACTATAAAAATCAAATTATCAAACCCTATTAAACCAAAAAACCTTAAAATGCAAGAAAAATAAGTCATAAATAAACGAAAAAATATCATAAACTATAAGAAAACAAACCATAAAATTAAATAAAAAAGTCTTAATTCAAACCTTAATCAAAGAAAATAAAAAACAGCCCTAATCAAATTAACTATAAAAAGCCTTAATTAAAAAAAATTGATTCAAAGCCCTAATCATAGAAAATAAAAACAAAAATTATAATCAAATCAAAGAAAATTCTAATCAAATTAACTATAAAAAGCCCTAATTTAAATTTTTTCATTCAAAGTTCTAATCAAAGAAAATCAAACAAAAAAACCGTAATCAAATTAACTACAAAAAGTCCTAATTTAAGAAATTTGATTCAAATGCCTAATCAATGAAAATCAAGATAAAAAACCCTAATTAATGAAAATAAAAAAAAAACTAATCAATAAAAAATACTAATTAATGAAAAAAGAAAACCTAAAAACAGGAGAAGAATGAAGGAGGGAGAACCAAGATGGAGAAAAAAAGGGTGAAGAACGAAGAAGAAGGCGGAGAGAAAAGGGGGACACTGTCGGTGTCACCGGTGGCATCACCACCGACGCTGCTTACCCCTGTTGCCACCTCGGTCTCACCAACCTCATCCTTTCCCATCGGCCACACCCTCACCGTTGGCTGTAGTAGAAAGTGAGAGAGGGCCTCTTCCCCTAACTTTTTTTTTCAAACACACTCGTCCACGTTCTAAAACGTAACAGGGAGTGTTACAAAAATTACTCTCTAATATGGACAAAACATATGCGTTATGTGCATCTGCCACATCCAATGATTGATTCAACCCTGGTTCCCAGCGAGAATTCAGTTCAAAATCCAACGAGGACAGGTGATCAAACAAGCCTTAAGAGTATGTTCGATAGCATGTTGCGTGGGATGAAAAGCATTAAAATCATAAGTTTTTTAACAAATGTGGGATGCGACGAATCTACTGAACGTCGTCCGCCATATCCAATTTATGGTGTTTTCTATGTTCCACCCCTTGTTACGAAAAGAACAGGGATAGGGGTACAATTAAAAGACAAAATGCATTGACGACCGCATCGTGCCCGTTGATGCATCGCTTTCTCTCTCTCTTATGCAGCCGAAAGGGGCGGCATCGGTTGGTCGACTGCGACCTCTTCGGGTTCACGGTGGAGACGGGATCCAGCAAGGGAGAAGCAGGATGGGTGGCAGGTAGCGGGAGGAGGATGACGACGCAGGGGCGAGGTAGTGGGAGTTGATCTCGTGGCCCTTGGGCCTTGGAGGGGCGATGCCATTGTCACGTTCAAAGGGGTTGAGAGGTGGCCAGTGCATGTTGTTAGAGGAGGGTCAGGGCTTATGGCATCCTGAGCAGTGCATGGTGGTGGTGGTGGAGACCGCAACCACCATTATCAACAAATCATGGTCATAGGGCTTTTTGATCCAAGAGTTGGAGATCAAAAACTCTACCGAGCCATCTCCATGACCAATAAAACCTGCAATTCCACCAAAAAAATGGAGGGGAGAGAAGGAGGAGATCAACAACAGGAGGAGGAAGGAGTGAGTTGTGTCCAGGGAACTCTGGCATATGGAAGCCACACACTTCTCTCTCATTGTTGCTGCTTTCTTCGGTGTTACTGTTTTTATTCCTCTCCATGAAACCGAAGCTCAAGGAGAAGGAGAAGCCCTTTGCGCCCGTGCTGAGGTTTCAAACGGTTCTAATCGAGAGAAATTCCATTTTGTGTTAGAGTTTTTTGGTTTCATGGTGGTCGCGATGGATCTATCGGACTTGTAGTTGACTCTATCACTAGGATTCTGGCCGCTCAGTCGGCACTACTAATGCTAATTATCGATGACTTGATATCGCTCTACAACAACGTCCGTCGGGTCTCTCTCGAGTTGCTCAATCAGCCAGAGAGTGCTGAGAGCAAGGCAGATTTCGGTTAGGAAGGGGACAAGGAGGAGTTCAAAATCCTTGGGTACTTTATATGGATGAAGCTCCGAGTGTGGTCCAAACAAACAGAAGGAACACAATGTCAGTCCGAATTGTTTGCACATCGTCATCAAACAACAGACATTTGAAACACAACATCCGAGTGTGGTCCAAACAAACATTGGACTTGGTATAGTTGTTACAGAACAAACAAAACTAGTGTTTTGTTCCATCTCTTTTATTCATTATGATCGTCAAACATACCCTAAAGAAATTGTTTTCACATGAAGGAACACAAAGATTCAGAGCAGCAACAATGATAAAAAGAACCGAAGGCCATTTTGTCCTCTTGGTTAAAACCCTAAAATTCAAAAGAAAAAAAAAATGTTCCTTTACGGAATTCGATACCCTTATATCTCTAAACCAAAGTTTGATGTTTACACTGTAGTCTGTAACATAAAAGATTGTGATCGGGAAGCACTCCTAAAAAATGAAAACTTCAGGCTTCATGTGTTAACCAGCGGATGTTAACAGTTCTTAAATGTCATTCTCATACTATTTTTTTTCATGGAGGAGAAACCATCCTCGGGATCAGAGAACTAGTCATTTTGGCTTAGCCTGCTGTACTTATGGTCGCTGTCTTGATGGTGTATACCATGGCACACCCCTTGCCCCCGTCTCCCGTGGTGGCTGAGCAAGGGTTTATCCCTTGTCCTCATTAATGCAAGAAGCTGACTCTCATGAGAATGAAACCCTAACGACCTGCCTAGTGGCCAAGACTCCTCCACTGCGCCAATTCCCTTGGGGCTCTAAATTGTCATTCTCATACTATTGAACTTGGGATTTATACTCCTAGAATCAGCAAACCTCGTAGGAATTCCTCTTATCCTTTCCTTATTTAGTGGGGGGCCTATAAATTAAGCGTGTAAAGTGGAATTGTGGGCTCATTAGTTTTGATCCTTTCGTTTAACTAAGAGCGTTTTCTTTCAAGTCACTACTCATTATAAAGTATGCAATTAAACTCCGATCTTATGAACGTTTCATAGACTGTACTGTGTTAGGGTATCCAGACAAGAGATTGGAGACAGGGGACAGATGGATCGGGCACTATTCGAGCTGCCATCGTATTCTTCTTGTTGGTGAAGGAGACTTCTCATTTTCCCTCAGTTTGGCAAGGACCTTTGGATCTGCAAATAATATGGTGGCCACATCTCTAGACTGCGAAGGTATCATGACTTTTTTCCAATATAAGCTTCCTTTTTCTTTATATGTATCAGTAGAATAATGACATAATTTCAACTAAAAATAATTTAACATGAAGAGCATATCTCTTCTTATACACAGCCAGTTTGGCTATTGATATGCAGCCTTGACTACTGAAAGCAGGTTTCTAGTCATCAATCTTAATGAAGGAATTTTTTATGCAGCACTGCAGGCGCTGCTGACAGCCACCCATCTCAATTTCTCGAGATGTAGACCACACCCATCTTGAGAAATGCCAAGATGAGTGGCTTTCAGTGGCGGCGCATCATGCAGCACCACTGCATAAAATGTGCTTGATCTATATACACTGACCTATTTGTTTCTACTGCCAATGTTTGGAAGGTACACTCTTTCTTAAATATGGTTCTGCCATTGAGAATTTGGTAGAGCTTCGAAGGTTGGGCTGCGAGCTTCTTCACGAAATCGATGCCACGTCGATGAGCAAGGATTCTCGTCTCAGCACCATGAGATTTGATAGAATCGTCTTCAACTTTCCTCATGCTGGCTTTTTATACAGTGAGACTTCATCCTTCCAAATTGAGTGAGTTCCAAAGAGCATACCTTTTAAGATTTTTGTGTGCCTAAGGTTTTCTGTGAGGAAGAGCAAAATCTGACACCACAAATGAGATTAGAAGCTAACATCTTGACTCACTGAAAGCGCAACTTCTCATTGACTAACCCAGTCCCTGCGGGCCTGTGTCTGTGTATGTCTACCTCTAGGCGTGGTTAGGTGGTCGCAGTCGAGTACTTTACAAAGCACTCTGCCACACAAAAACACAGAAAATCGCTAATGCGTGTACAGGGGCAGCTCAAGAGAAGTTGAGGTCCTAGGCATATTTCATTGGAGGCCCATATTTCTCCATTTTTTTTTTCATTGGAGGCCCTCAGCATGAGGCACCAGCATGTGAAATATAAGCGTTATATATTTTTTTTTCATTTTAGGCCGTGGCCTCAAATATCAAAGAGGCCAGCCGGCCCTGTGCGTGTAGCAAACATGCTGTGTAAAACACAAAACACAGAAAATGGCTACATGCGCAGAGTTTTGTGTACTCGGGCCTGATCACTGGATCTGCTCTGGTCTAGCTCTGACCCATTAAAATCTAGACCAATGTCACGTGTCTCGTTACCACAATTTTCCCACTGAAGCAAAATCTTGTAATAACAAAAAAAGGTTTTCACAGGAACATTAGAATCTCCATGTGTGTGTCAAAAATGCGGGAAACATATAAGAATGTAGATAAACCATATAATAAAATATACAAAGTGTTAACATTGTCATAACATCATGGTATCTTGCATATGGTGATGTTTTGAAAATATCCTTTTTTTGGGTACTATATATATCCGGATTGGAAAAATCTTCGATAAAATCACAATATTTTCATTGCCAATATTTGGGACTATGATGTAGATCTAGACCCTGTTCAGCCCTCCATATTAAGATCATCACCCTGTTTAACTGCACAAAATGCTTTCTCCTCTTTTATTTTCCTAGAGTGGCCTGCAATGAGCCCTTCTGTTTCTGAGATGGACAAATTGTTGGTGAGATTAATCACCGTTACTATATAGGTTGCACAGGACTTTATTGAAGGGATTCTTCAAGAACTCGGTGGAATTGCTCTCTAATGATGGGGAAATCCATGTTACCCACAAGGAGGGCCATCCATATAACAAGTGGAATTTGAAGGAAGCAGCTGAGGAGTGCGGATTGGACCTCACAGAAACTGTTCCCTTCTGTCGGTTTATGTACTCTGGCTACATCAACAAGAGGGGAAGTGGGGATCGTTGTAATAAAACATTTCCCGTTGGATTATCGAGTACCTTCAAGTTCAAGTTAAGGGACCAACCAACTCCAATGTTGTCCTTCACACAGAGATTGATGTACATAGCTAAGATGGCCTATGGTGCATTTTGCAGTTTTGTGACGAGTCTGTTGACGAGTTGAAAGCAAATTAGTGTGATTTTGTTAAGCAAGGAACCTAACTAAATGCATGTTCCAATTGTTCAGGCGTGAAATAAGGTACGTCTGTCAGTTCTCTATTAAGGTCGTCGTGTTTGATGCACCGAAGAACAAAAAATCAGGCTTTTGGTCCAAGTTTATCTTGGAGCTCGTTTCAAGGAGAAATCAATGAAAACCTCCCCACAAAACGAGAGGAAGGATCAGGTGCAATGTGATTGCATGCATTTGGTGTGCTGCTCCACTTGATCACTCACCATCTTTGGGATACAGCCTTACAGCCGGTCAGCTGTTGGGCTCAATGGGGTGCAGCAGCACACCAAAAGTGTGTAATCACATTGCACCTGATCTGATTTGAAAAAAATGAACAGATTATAAAAGAGAGGATAGGTGAGTCAAGATTCAAAACCAATTAGTTTTGGGGATCAAGGGTATTTTAAAAATTTGGATTCGCAAGGAAAAGTGCGACATAAAAGAGAGGACAGGTGTAACACCAAGGTGGCATCCCATATCCTAAGTGGCATCCTGTGTCCAGCTTATGGCCCAGGATTGAATCCCTCTTGCACATGGGGCAGTCGTTGTCCGTCTCAATCCTGCCTACCTTCAGAAAAAAAAAAAGAAAGAAAGACAGTTGTAGCATTACATAAACTAAACTTTATGAGCCTCATGGCCATACACTATAAGAAAAATGCTAATTAGCGACTTGCGACAGATTAGTTAGAGAAAACTATCCATCACTAACATTCGAATGATTTATGAAATTAGCGACGAAAAAAATTTCGTCATGAATTCAGTGTTAATTAGCGATGAATTCGTGACGAAAAACTTTCATCGCTAATCTATCGCTACTTAGCGACGAATTCGCGATAAAAAAATTATGTCTCAAACTCCGTCGCAACTTAGCAATAGAAAATTTTTCATCCCGAATCCGTCGCTAATTAGCGACAACATTTTTTCGTCGCCAATTCCCAATACAAGAAAAATGCTAATTACCGACGAAAATTTATGACTGAAAACTTCTGTCGCAACTTCGCGATGGATGAGCGGCAAAAAAATTCCGTCGCTAATTAGTGACGGAATTAACAATGCTACTTTTCGATTTAAACCGACCCATCTAGGGGCACAAAATTTTTCCTCTCTCCCCGTGCGAAATTTAAACCGACCCAAAAGCCGTTCGATTTAAACCGGTTTTTGGCAAGACGTTCGAACGAGGACGTCTTCGTGGCAGAAGAATGCGAGGAAGAAGAGGAGTCAGAGTCGCCATTGCTGGAGGACCAGGCCGGCCCGACCTCTCCGGTCTCGAACGACTCTTCTTTCTTCAGTTTCGTCGACGTTCTTAACAGCAACGAGCTTTCCGTTCCGGTAACTGGTTTTCTTTTTCGAGCGTGGCTTTTCATTCCTGGCCTCTATTTTTTCGGCCTAACGATTCTGTTGGGGGTTCTGGTTTCAGGTCGACGGATAAGTGAGAGAACCAGGTCGGGAGGGCATTGGAGAGCGTGCCGGTTTGGAGGTGCAACCACTGCCTTGTGCAGAAGACCACACAGTGGCGGGCCGGGCCGAACAAGCGGGAAACCAGGTCGGGAGGGCACTGCAGAGTGCATCGATTTGGAAGTGCAGCCACTGCCTTGTGCAGAAGACCCCGCAGTGGCGGGCCGGACAAGCGGGGAACCAGGTCGGGAGGGCACCAGAGAGTGCACCCGAGAGCGCGCCGGTTCGGAGGTGCAACCACTGCCTTGTGTAGAAGACCCCGCAGTGGCGAGCCGGGCTGCTCGGGTCTAAGACCCTATGCAACGCCTGTGAGGTGCTGTACAAGTCCGACAGAAAGCAAAAAATTTTTAAAAAAATTTAGCGACGGATATTATTTGTCGCTAAATTAGCGACGAATAATATCCGTCGCTAACCCATTGCTAAAATAGCAACAGATTAGCGACGAGTCATGTCCATCGCAAAATCAAATTTGTGCTTATTTAACGACAAACTCGCGATGGATCATGTCCGTCGCTAATCTGTCGCAAATTAGCGACGAAAGTAACAACAGATCAACATTGTCACTAATTAGCAATCAGAAATTTGCGATGAATGTTATCCATCGCTAAACAGTTTAGCGGCGGATTAGCGATGGATAACATTCGTCGTTAATCCACGATTTTCTTGTAGTGATAAGGCTTACGAGTTATGACTGGATCCCCCTCTCCAAGAATTTTGCCCAAGAATGATTTGCTTGGACCAAGGGTAAATGAACAAGCTTTACAAAAAATATTGTAACATAAATTATGGTGATAGAGTGCTATCACACACACACACACACACACACACACACACACACACACACACACACACACACACACACACACACACACATATATATATATAGGGTTAATATTGGGTATTAATGAAAAGTAAGATGGTAACAAACTAAAAATGATAGGTGCAAGTTGCATCTAAATGTGATGTACATGGTTTGTTTAGTAAAAAAATTGTTTTGAATAATGTAATTATGATAAGCAATTAAGTTTTTAAAGGGTTAAAAAATCAATGGCCCATAGTGTGCTAAAATTTCATAACTCAAAATATCATATTTTTATATCAGAGAAGCATAATCCAAATTTTGATCTATAGCAAACAAATCATGTTGAGCACATCTATTTGATTAGATTGAATAGATAGAGCTTGCACCAATGATTTTAGCTCATTAGTATCGTACCTTCATTAGTAGCCAATATTATATGGGTTAATATTGGCTACTAATAAAGGTATGGTACTAATGAGCTAGAAATCATGGGTCCAAATTATATCACCTCAATCTAACAACATAAACGTAAAAAGTATAATCTTTTGAGTTATGAAATTGTGGTACATTGTGGGCTATTGATTTTTTAATATATTTAAAAACCTAATTAAACATTTTTATCAAAAATTTATCATTTTTCAAAAACTCATGAGAAATTGAAAAAAATCCATAAATCTCACATTTTTTTCGGCAAAAGCTCTTCAACAAAAAATAAATAAAAAATATAAAAATGATTTTTTTATAAGAAAATATTAATAAAATTTACTAATATCGCATTTAAATCACAATAAATAGCCGTTTAAAACCTAAATATCATGTTTAAATCGCGGTATTTATGTTTTTTCATAAATCTCATGATATTTTTGAAAATCTTGCGAGAAATTGCTGTTTTAAACTTTCAGGCAATTTCTTGCGATATTATAGCAAGATTTTAATAAATCTCACGATATTTGTCACTATGGTCATAATCACATCATTCAAAACAAGTTTCCTACTAAAGAAACCATGCAAATCACATTTGTACCGTAATCAGTAAGCAATATTAACCCATATATAGAACGTATTACCATCATACCGAATTTGGCTCTGATGATATCCGACCCATCGTGATCGTCCGACTGCATAATCATTTGGACGGCCAGGATGGCCCTATATAAATCCCAAACCTTACCCTACCCAACCCCTCCCTCTCTCACTTCCCCAACAAACCTCTCCCTTCTCTTCTCCCATGGCAGAGTAGATCGATGCCCTCTATCTCCTCCCTGCTGACGGAGCTCGTCGGCCTCCATCTCCCTCTTTTCCACCAGGTAGCATCACATCTCTCTCTCTCTTGCCAACTTTGTGAATATGTGCCATTTTTAGTTTATTTAGTTGGATTGTAATCTCTTTGTTGTTGTCCTTTTGTTTTTTGTGTGATTCCTCTGAAGTTTGGCGAAGTTGTAATTCCGATTCTTTTGAATGAGAAAGAATAGAAGTTTTTCACTAAAGGTTGGGCACCCTTTACCCTATTCTCCATCTCTGTACTTTTCTTTTTCACTCCACTTCCAACACTGTAGATTAAGTATACAATTCTAAGAGAAAAAAAGCATTTTCATTTGTTATTGTAGTGGTGTTATTTATGTTTATCATACTTGGTGGACACTAACTGTAAAAACCCGGTGTTCATTGTTGTTTTTTTTGTTTTTCATTATGAAATTAATTGTTATGGTTAGGTGCTCATATTTTCCTGTACATGTATATTTTTATATGGATCGACCATTGATGGGCAAAATCGCCTTTAAAGTTTATGAGTGTAATGTATAGATATAAAATAATGATTCTGGCTAGCATGATTGGAATAATAAATTCCTTTCCTTCTTTGTCTTGATTTATTAAAAACAATTAATTCAAAATGTGGATTTGGTTAAGGATTGAATGACACCTAATTTAAGTAGGTGAAGATAGAAGGTTGGATTTTAAGGAGGTAAGTAGCACACGTTTTGAAAAAAAAAAAACTCATTTAGAAAGAGAGCTATTGTAGCAAGGAATTGTAGTAAATAGATTTTTCCTAGATGGCAAGCTTAAGAAAAGGGGTGGCTGGAAGGTTGGGTTGACTGTTAGGATTAACAACGTAAGGGGAAAGTGGCCTTAAAGGAAGGCATGAGATAGTGATGGAAAGACTATAACTTTGAAACAAAGAAAAGAATTTGTTTTTTTGTAAAAGAGAGAAGGAGACGTGGACTGCATCCTCAAACAAGCTTTTAGAAAAAAGGAGAGAGGGGGGAAGAGAACTAGAGATCGATAGAGGAGCTTGAGCAACGGAGCGTGTTGATCACAATCTTCTTGCACAAGAAAGCGAAGGACCGAAGCGATTTGGAAAAAAAAAAAATCAGACTCTACACGTTAATGGATATGGGACCAGACGTTAGTATGTGTTTCAAGAGGGCTTGGTGATTTGGTATACGTGGGTCTATGTTTGTACATGTGTTCCTCAGCATATAAAAAAAAGAAGAAGTAAGCATGAGATTTATATGGTACGTTAGGTGTATGTTAATTTATATTATGTGACTTCATGCATGTACTTTAGCATGGCATTAAGATGGGGCAGCCTGTGCAATTTAGTGGTTGGAGAATTCAGCGTGAGGGCATGGTTGAAACCATGTATTAGATGTTTGTTTTTGATGGATATAGATTACTCATATAACTGTGAGTTATAAATATTATGATTTCATTAGTGGATGCAAGTACCTCGTATTTTTTTTTAGAATGGCTTGGTATTGTATTGATAATATATGATGGTAAATGGCTGAACATAATAGGGCATTGATAACATGAATTACAGACCAGATTCTAATCATACATGGTTTTAATGACATACTGGTTTCTATCAGACTGTATAAACAGAAAAAAAAAATAACTTGGGTCAACTAGTGACGTGCAAATCTCAACGATCCGATGGAATTTTTAGGCATGTCTTGGCATTTTGGAATCATCGAGATGTTCGTTAACTAGTCCCTAAATGATGTTGAATGGGTCTGAGTCCTAATTTTTCAGCAAAATTAGTCCTTTCAGAAGTTTATCAAGAGATACCCGTTTTAGACAGACTATGTTAAAATGACCAAACTTATTTGTTTCATAAATTTTGATAAAGGTTTTGTATGTTTGAAATAGAGTCCTTTTGGTTCAGATATAAAAGTACGGCATTTGAATCCAAAACCCCAACGACAATTTATAAAGGGCATTTGGATAATGTACATGGAAGATATCATTTTTTTTGTGTTCTATGGTTTTATTTTCTCTAGTTTAAATTTATCATGTTTGTAAAAACACCTCAACCCTTGTACCCTGGACCAAGTTGTACATATGTCGTGTACCCTGAATGGGGAAGTGGAACTCCTCCTGAGGGAGTATAATAAGTCAGGACTTCTGTTTGCCTACAGAGAGGGTAGGTGGTACTAGGCTCCGGGATTTCTGTTATATTGTTTGGAGAGCAAGGCGTCTCCTCGGTCCACCCAGCCTGGTTGTCCAAGCGGGACCTGAGTAGTTACACGGGAAAGCCCGATGACTAGCCCTACTGACTGAGCTCAATCTGAATGGCTCACTATGGGACCTCCCGATCAATGTATCGCCCTAGTGGGAGCAACAGTTGTGGGTACCGCAATCCTCTGTATGTGACAATTGGAATTGATGGCATGGGTTTTGACTAATGGTCAACACCGACTTTTATTGTCCAGGGACAACATGGCAAAAGAATATGTATATAAGTTTGCTATTGATCATATTTCTATACATACAAATGATTTTCTAATGCTATGTTTTCATATGCTTTGATCTTTACTGTCGTACTTGAGAGGCTAACCTCTCCGTTGAAAATGTTACAGGTTCTGACTGATGGTGTGGCGTTGAACAAGGCTCGACGTGTGTGTTGTTCGAGGGATTTGGTTTTGGGGCTGTTTTGTTATGAGACTTACTCTACTGATTTCCAAATTTATGAACTTGAATTTTCAATAAGATGGTTTGTTCAGTTATTGGTTTGTGGCGAGCCCAAATCTATCGTGTGTTTCCAAAAAAAAATAAAAAATGGTTCGAAATTTTGTGTTAAATTTGGGGCGTTACAATGTTGGTATCAGAGCCACCTACGAGGTAACACACCGTCAAGAATTGTTCGACGTCCACCTGTCAGGTAATTATTACTGAATTTAATGATATACAATTTTCAAAAAAAAAAACTATCAACCAACTTTGAAAGTGCTTGGACCCTTGCACCAAATAGGGTCGTGAGCATGGGACTAATAATGGAATGTTGGTTTTGTACAGTTGCTATGTCATAATGCATCAAGTATAACAAACTCCTGCGTAATATAATTGTATAGATGGTTCGCACGAGAGGAGCTCGTACCATATCAACTAATGGGAAGCAAAATTCCCGAGGCCACTGGGGTGACGAGCAAGGACCATCGCAACCACCACCACAGGATCCTGCCCAACAACAAGCTTTCATTATGAACACATTGCACACAATGGCGATGTTCATGCAAACTGTAATGGGAACTAGCATGGAAGGAAGATCTGCTACACCGCGAACAAGTTCGCCATGTGAAGCTAGAGCTGTCACCTATAAACAATTCATGAGCATGAACCCACCAATGTTTAAAGGAGAAATGACAGGTGATGCTGCTGAAGAGTGGTTGTACCGAGTAGAACGAGTATTTGAGGTGTTGAGTGTACCTGAAGGGAGCAAGGTCAACTTTGGGACCTACCTCCTGAAAGGTGACGTTGACCGATGGTGGCGTACGGTGAAGGCAGTGAAATTTGCTAATGTACGGGCGACTTGGGCCGAGTTCAAGGAAGCATTTAACAACGCTTTCTACCCAACTCACATTAAAGAGAGGAAGATGCAGGAGTTCTTAGACCTGCAACAAGGAGGATTGAACATCGAAGAATATGCTGCCAAATTTAGAAGCCTGGAGAGATATTGCCCAAATACATATACAACCGACGAGGCAAGGGCTAACAAGTTCGTTCGGGGACTGCGTGATGGATTGAGGAGTCGTGTCATGAGTAGTCGACCGCGAGACTTAGACGACGCAATCACTATGGCGACAAAATTGGAAGAGGATTGGCTCAAGTCCCAAAAGAGGGGCAAAGACCAAAATGGCTTCAAAAGAAGTGAATTTCAAACACAGAAGCGATCCATGAGGCCGTTCAAGAAAAATAAAGCAGACTCTACAGCAAACAAAGCCGCTGAGCTATGCTCGACATGCAAAAGATCACATCCAGGCAAGCCGTGCTACCGTGAGATAGGAGCGTGCCTCTTCTGCGGAGAAATGGGGCATTTCATCAAGGAATGTCCTAAGAAGCAAGAAGCAGAAAGAAAAAAACCAACAGGAGGGCGACCAACAGAGAATAAAGTGAAAGGTCGGGTCTATGCCACCACGGTGGAGGAACTTAAGGGGAATGAGCTAGTAGAAGGTACATGTCCTGTAAACTCACACTTAGCTCGTGTTCTTTTTTATTCTGGGGCTACACATTCATTCATAGCCAGTTGTTTTGCTAAGAACTTAGAGATCAAGGAACAAAGAATGCCATACACACTAAATGTTCTAACTCCCTTGGGTCATAGAGATGCTTGCCAATACTATATCCTAGATGTTGATGTGGAAATACAGGGACACCATTTACTGGCACAATTGGTAATTATGGAGATGGTAGGGTATGATGTAATCCTCGGAATGGATTGGTTATACCACCATTATGCAAACATTGATTGTAGAAGGAAGAAGGTCATCCTATCTACAGTTAATGCAAAGCCGGTTGAGTACCAAGCTATGGGGAGAAGACTAAACAGTGGAATGGTAATCTCAACTGTCAAGGCAGAAAAATATATAAATAGTGGATGTACCACATTCTTAGTTAGTGTTGGTGCGACTTTTGATAAGGAGGTCGACTTGAGTAAAATAGAAGTGGTGAGAGAGTTTTCTGAGGTATTTCCAGAAGATCTACCTGGATTACCTTCGAAGAGAGAAGTAGAGTTTAGAATAGAAGTGTTACCCGGAACAACACCAATATCCAGGGCACCTTACCGTATGGCGCCAGCTGAACTGGAAGAGCTAAATAAACAAATTCAGGATCTTTTAGACAAAGGCTTCATACGACCAAGTGTGTCGCCTTGGGGAGCGCCTGTATTATTTGTGAAGAAGAAAGATGGGTCTATGCGCCTTTGCATAGATTATAGAACGCTTAACCAAGTAACGATTAAAAACAAGTATCCACTTCCCAGGATCGAAGATCTATTCGATCAACTCAAAGAAGCTAAGGTGTTCTCAAAGATTGACTTGAGATCAGGATATCACCAGTTGTTAGTAAAAGAAGATGATATTCAGAAGACAGCCTTCCATACTAGATATGGCCATTATGAATTCCGTGTGATGCCATTTGGATTAACGAATGCACCTGCTGCATTTATGGATTTAATGAACAGAGTATTTATTGATTATTTAGATTGGTTTGTCATAGTGTTTATAGATGACATACTGGTGTATTCCAAGAATGAGGAAGAACATAAGGAGCACCTGAGAATGGTTCTGCAAAAGTTGAGAAAGAATCAATTGTATGCCAAATTCTCCAAGTGCGAGTTCTGGCTGAGTCAAGTGAGCTTTCTGGGTCACACTATATCGAAGGATGGTGTGGCAATAGACCCTAGCAAGGTGGAGGTTATACAACAATGGAAGCAACCTACTACTGTGTCTGAGATCCGAAGCTTTTTGGGGTTAGCTGACTATTATAGAAGATTTATTCAAGACTTCTCCAGAATAGCCTTACCCATGACGAAGTTGCTAAGAAAAGGAGTTAAATTCATCTGAAGTGAAGAGTGTCAGAAAAGTTTTCAGACACTAAAAGAGAAACTCACATCCGCGCCAGTATTAACACTCCCTTCTGGGACAAAAGGATTTGAGGTATACACAGATGCATCGGGAACTGGTTATGGTGCAGTATTGATGCAAAACGGAAAGGTAGTCGCCTATGCATCAAGGCAACTAAAACCGTATGAACGAAATTATTCGACCCATGATCTAGAATTGGGTGCGATAGTATTTGCTCTAAAGTTATGGAGGCATTATTTGTATGGAGGAGAGTTTGAGGTCTTCACAGACCATAAGTCCTTGAAATATCTATTTTCACAAAAAGAGCTTAACATGCGACAAAGAAGGTGGCTGGAGTATTTGAAAGACTATGAATTTAATATTTCCTACCACCCGGGAAAAGCAAATGTTGTGGCGGATGCTCTGAGCAGAAAGGCTAAAGCTTGCAGAATTTTAATGCAAACTTGGAAACTGATGGAAGAAGTAGCTCAATGGGAGCCATTCCAAAACATTGAAGGAAAAGTGACTATGACCGCACTGATCCGAGATGAATTATTGGACAGGATCATCGCAAAGCAAAAGGAAGATCCACAACATGCCAAAATGGTAGAAGCATGTAGAAAGAAGGACTCTCCTTATTTGCAAGATAATGATGGTTCTATCTGGTTCAACCGGAGATTGTGGGTCCCAACCGATGAAGAAACTAAGAGGTATTTTCTAGATGAAGCCCATAAGACTAAGTTCACTATACATCCAGGAAGTACGAAGATGTACCAGAATATCAAGAGAAATTTTTGGTGGCCCGGCATGAAAAGAGATGTAGCAGAGTATGTCGCAAAGTGTTTAGTATGCCAACAGGTGAAGGCAGAACACCAAAGTCCGGGAGGCCTTTTACAAAGAATAGATATTCCATAGTGGAAATGGGAAGATATCACCATGGACTTTGTGGTGGGTCTGCCTCGCACTAAACGTCAACATGATGCGATATGGGTAGTAGTCGATCGGTTAACCAAGTCATCACATTTTCTCCCTATAAGGATGACCCAAACACTGGCAAGTTTGGCGGATTTGTATATTGAAGAGGTGGTGCGAATCCATGGAGTGCCGAAATCTATTATCTCAGACCGAGATCCGAGGTTTACTTCACGGTTTTGGGAGCAGTTGCAAAGGGCTTTGGGCACAAAATTGAAATTGAGCACTGCATTTCACCCGCAAACAGATGAACAATCTGAAAGAACCATTCAAACTCTGGAAGATATGTTGAGAGCATGCGCTCTTGAGAGAAAAGTAGACTGGGACAAGCATATTAAATTGGCAGAATTTGCATATAACAACAGTTATCACGCTAGCATAGGAATGTCACCTTTCGAAGCTCTGTATGGCAGACCTTGTAGGTCGCCTGCTTGTTGGACTGAATTGGGCGACAGTAAAATAGAAAGCCCCTTGGTATTACAACACTATACAGACCAAGTGCAGTTGGTAAGGAAAAGACTACTTGCAGCACAGAGCCGACAAAAGAGTTACGCAGATCGAAGGCGAAGAGAGCTCAACTTTAGTGTTGGAGACCATGTATTTGTAAAGGTCTCCCCAACAAAAAGTATATTCAGATTCGGGAAGAAAGGGAAGTTAAGTCCAAGGTTTATCGGGCCGTTTGAGATTTTAGAAAGGATTGGTGAAGTGGCCTATCGGATTGCATTACCACCACAATTTTCACATATACATAACGTGTTTCATGTGTCCATGCTTAAGAAGTATGTACCGGACCCTTCTCACATTATCGAACATGGTCAATTGGAACTCCAGGAGAACTTATCTATAGATGAAAAACCAGTGCGAATAGTAGATAGAAAGGAGCAAGTATTGCGCACAAGGGTCGTACCTTTGGTTAGGGTGGAGTGGCATCATCATGGATTGACTGAGTGTACTTGGGAGCTAGAGGAGGCAATGAAGAACAAATACCCCCAACTGTTTGACGGATGAGGTATGTGACTAATTTCGAGGACAATTTTTTTTTAGGGGGGTAGGATGTAAAAACCCGGTGTTCATTGTTGTTTTTTTTGTTTTTCATTATGAAATTAATTGTTATGGTTAGGTGCTCATATTTTCCTGTACATGTATATTTTTATATGGATCGACCATTGATGGGCAAAATCGCCTTTAAGGTTTATGAGTGTAATGTATAGATATAAAATAATGATTCTGGCTAGCATGATTGGAATAATAAATTCCTTTCCTTCTTTGTCTTGATTTATTAAAAACAATTAATTCAAAATGTGGATTTGGTTAATGATTGAATGACACCTAATTTAAGTAGGTGAAGATAGAAGGTTGGATTTTAAGGAGGTAAGTAGCACACGTTTTGAAAAAAAAAAAAACTCATCTAGAAAGAGAGCTATTGTAGCAAGGAATTGTAGTAAATAGATTTTTCCTAGATGGCAAGCTTAACAAAAGGGGTGGCTGGAAGGTTGGGTTGACTGTTAGGATTAACAACGTAAGGGGAAAGTGGCCTTAAAGGAAGGCATGAGATAGTGATGGAAAGACTATAACTTTGAAACAAAGAAAAGAATTTGTTTTTTTGTAAAAGAGAGAAGGAGACGTGGACTGCATCCTCAAACAAGCTTTTAGAAAAAAGGAGAGAGGGGGGAAGAGAACTGGAGATCGATAGAGGAGCTTGAGCAACGGAGCGTGTTGATCACAATCTTCTTGCACAAGAAAGCGAAGGACCGGAGCGATTTGGAAAAAAAAAAATCAGACTCTACACGTTAATGGATATGGGACCAGACGTTAGTATGTGTTTCAAGAGGGCTTGGTGATTTGGTATACGTGGGTCTATGTTTGTACATGTGTTCCTCAGCATATAAAAAAAGAAGAAGTAAGCATGAGATTTATATGGTACGTTAGGTGTATGTTAATTTATATTATGTGACTTCATGCATGTACTTTAGCATGGCATTAAAATGGGGCAGCCTGTGCAATTTAGTGGTTGGAGAATTCAGCGTGAGGGCATGGTTGAAACCATGTATTAGATGTTTGTTTTTGATGGATATAGATTACTCATATAACTGTGAGTTATAAATATTATGATTTCATTAGTGGATGCAAGTACCTCGTATTTTTTTTTAGAATGGCTTGGTATTGTATTGATAATATATGATGGTAAATGGCTGAACATAATAGGGCATTGATAACATGAATTACAGACCAGATTCTAATCATACATGGTTTTAATGACATATTGGTTTCTATCAGACTGTATAAATAGAAAAAAAAAATAACTTGGGTCAACTAGTGACGTGCAAATCTCAGCGATCCGATGGAATTTTTAGGCATGTCTTGGCATTTTGGAATCATCGAGATGTTCGTTAACTAGTCCCTGAATGATGTTGAATGGGTCTGAGTCCTAATTTTTCAGCAAAATTAGTCCTTTCAGAAGTTTATCAAGAGATACCCGTTTTAGACAGATTATGTTAAAATGACCAAACTTATTTGTTTCATAAATTCTGGTAAAGGTTTTGTATGTTTGAAATAGAGTCCTTTTGGTTTAGATATAAAAGTACGACATTTGAATCCAAAACCCCAACGACAATTTATAAAGGGCATTTAGATAATGTACATGGAAGATATCATTTTTTTTGTGTTCTATGGTTTTATTTTCTCTAGTGTAAATTTATCATGTTTGTAAAAACACCTCAACCCTTGTACCTTGGATCAAGTTGTACATATGTCGTGTACCCTAAATGGGGAAGTAGAACTCCTCCTGAGGGAGTATAATAAGTCAGGACTTCTGTTTGCCTACGGAGAGGGTAGGTGGTACCAGGCTCCGGGATTTCTGTTATATTGTTTGGAGAGCAAGGCGTCTCCTCGGTCCACCCAGCCCGGTTGTCCAAGGGGGACCTGGGTAGTTACACGGGAAAGCCCGATGACTAGCCCTACTGACTGAGCTCAATCTGAATGGCTCACTATGGGACCTCCCGATCAATGTATCGCCCTAGTGGGAGCAACAACTGTGGGTACCACAGTCCTCTGTATGTGACAATTGGAATTGATGGCATGGGTTTTGACTAATGGTCAACACCGACTTTTATTGTCCAGGGACAACATGGCAAAAGAATATGTATATAAGTTTGCTATTGATCATATTTCTATACATACAAATGATTTTCTAATGCTATGTTTTCATATGCTTTGATCTTTACTGTCGTACTTGAGAGGCTAACCTCTCCGTTGAAAATGTTACAGGTTCTGACTGATGGTGTGGCGTTGAACAAGGCTCGACGTGTGTGTTGCTTGAGGGATTTGGTTTTGGGGCTGTTTTGTTATGAGACTTACTCTACTGATTTCCAAATTTATGAACTTGAATTTTCAATAAGATGGTTTGTTCAGTTATTGGTTTGTGGCGAGCCCAAATCTATCGTGTGGTTCCAAAAAAAAAAAAATGGTTCGAAATTTTGTGTTAAATTTGGGGCGTTACACTAACAACCCCAATCCGCAAATAAATAAAGGCCTTATACGCACACAATTGCGATTTCACGATCAAAATGCACCTGTCAGAAATTGAGAAAAGGCTGAAAGTGGTAATATATTAGGATATCAATAATGAACCTCATGTGGCGTTTTCCTGATGCCTAAGTAATAGGGAGAATGTGAGAAATAGATTATGTTATCTTTAGATCCTAACCTGTTGATATTATGCCATTCAGCACCCTCATTGATGGGGAAATAGTAGCTGATGCTTCGTCAGATTGTCTAGATTGTTAAAAATAGTTGACCATCCCTAATGTCATTGGCTCTTATCTGGTGATTAACAAATGATCAATTATATGCCTAAAATTTATCTCAGAATGCAACTTTAGGACAATGATAATATCCTTGTTCCATATGATTCTTAGATGTTCCAATTTCCTACATTGTTTTGCCATTTCCTTTTCCCCCCTATTTTCTTGGTTTTATCTAAGAAATTATTTACTTTGATGTTTGGTAGGGAGCAAAGATATCTGCCTCAAACTCTTTCCTTTTCATTTTGGAACAGTCATACTCATACAGGAAACTGTTGGACATTTTGGGTTACGGGTCCAACCCACAGTCTGAACCGGTTTGACACCCTCTTAGTGGGTCACGTAAGTGGCTGGTTAATGGAGATAGTGGGTGGGAGTTACGTGAATGTGGAGAGACCACATTCACGTAACTGCCCAATTCCTCCATTATATATGGGGTTAGGGGTTACGAAGTTGATGAGAGTTCGTAACATATCCCTGCCCAAATTCAGTTCTGTATTCAGTTTTTGCAGAATAGGGTCCTGCTCACCGTCGACATAAGGCCTGGGCTCATTGTGGGCGTCGACCGGCTGAGGAGAACGCCGAACCACCTACACGGACTATGGCGAATCCAGGTACGCTCCCTGTCTTGTTGTTTTTACAGGGTATCACCATCATTGGGTTATGGGCCCACTGCCACGCATTTCCGCTGCGCGTGGCCGTGTAGGCCGTTTCGGCGTTTACGGCATCGGTGGAGTCGCCGTAGGGTGACAACCACCGATAAGCGGCTGATCATATCCATATAAAAGAAAAGAAAGGATGATCGGAATATACCTGTGGCCGTCGAGCTGCAGGGATGATCCGCTGTTGCCGGGATGGTTGCTGGAACCATCGCCTGAAAAATTCCCCGTAGCTGTCGGCTGACAGATGGAGAAAGGGTTTTCTCTCTGTTTTCCATTTCAGACATAGGGCAAGTTGCTTTTGCCGGAAAACAGCAGAGCTGTAAGCGGCAGTCTTGTCGGCGCCCAGGTTACCCACCCCATCGTCGGAGTTACCTGCGAAACCGACGACAATAAAAAAAAAAATCTATTTTAACCCTTAGTTGTCGCCGGGGAGGAGGTGGGTTCGCTGGGGTCACGCCGTGGGGCTTTTTGCCGGCAAGGGCAGCCATTAATCGGCGGCATCCTTGCTGATGTCGTCGGGGCTGCCGTCGAACTGGCAGGCGCTGCCGTGCCCTTCAGCCATCGGATGGCAGCCTCCATCGTCGCCGTGGGGCGACGTCTTCTGACGAGGAGGCTGACGCTGGACCGGCGTCACAGTGGGGTGACGCAGGTTGCCGGCCATCGTGCGCCGGTCGTCGTTAAGGCGACGTGCGTCGCCGTGGAATCGAAAAAGGGGGAAAAACCCCTTTTCGGTTTCCCTAAAAACTGAAACAGAAACCATCGGGTTTCTGTTTAAGTTTTTAAAAAGGACCGAGTCTTACCCGGGTTCGGTTTCGGACCGGGTAATACCCGGGTCCATGTTGGACCGGGTCGAACCCGGTATCCGGTTTGGACCGGGTAATACCCGGGTCCATGTTGGACCGGGTCGAACCCGGTATCCGGTTTGGACCGGGTCATACCCGGGTCCATGAAGGACCGGGTCATACCCGGGTCCATTTTGGACCGGGTCGAACCCGGTATCCGTTTTGGACCGGGTCCGACCCGGGTCTGTTTTGGACCGGGTCTGACCCGAGCCTGTTTCAGACCGGGTCTAACCCGGATTCTGTTTGGGCCGGGTCTAATCCGTATTAAGTATGGGTCGGGTCAGACCCGGATCCCATTTAAAACTGGGTTGGATCCATAAAAACAGGATCCAAACACTATTGAGACTGAATCGGATCAGGACCCTGATCCGACCCCTTCCGGAACCGGTTCAGAGCCGTTTTTGACCGGTTCTTTCCAGTTTTTCACCGGTTCCGAGATGCTGAGACCCTGTTTTCATAAATATAAAGAAATACAGGGATTTTGGCATACGGTTATAGGGTTTTATGACTTTTGTTCATATTAAGTATCAGTTTATAAGGTTAAGAACCGGTTCGGACCCTTAGATGACCGGTTCGGGGCGGTTTCAGACCGGTTCAGAGTGTTTTTAGACCGGTTCCTACATGAGGACCCTGGGTTTTACCCATATGAGCATGTTTTTGTTATTTTTCATGCTTTATAAAGTATTTATTTTGAATAATGAATGACTTATGCATGTTAATTCATGTATTTAGCGTTGGTTAAGTTATGCATGATGATTTTAAGCATGAATTATAACTAAATTTATGACAATTAGTTTATGCATTTTTGTTGAAGTATGAACTGATATTATGTCATGAATATACATGCATTAAAATGTGTGCATGGGCGTGCTCCATAATACGAATAAGTTTTTCGGTAAAAGATTTTGATTAACCGATTCATGTAATCACCAAAGTGATCTGAGTCGTGTTAATTGAGGATTCTTTGGACCGTATTAAGATTCGTAATTATGATTGTGTGTGAATTTATGAAACATCGATTCTACCCAAAGGTAGGTCGTTGTGTTCCAAATTTACACAGGGTGTAATAGTAGATGTGTATTCCAGCCCATGAAGCATGTTCGTACCCAAAGGTACAGTGCTGAATTGCCTCTGGATTCATGATCTACTAGTTTCACCAACTAAAGTCAATTCCTTGTGAATTGAAGAGACGGAGCAATTATGAGTATTGTCGTTTTCACCAAAGTGAAACGATAATGGCTCAATTATGCTTGTCTCAGAAAAGGTGAAAATAAAGGGTCTCACTTTTACCTTTTCAACACGAGTCTCGTCTGAGCAATAATAGTAATATCTTTCCGTTTTCGTTCCTTGATTTATCAGGTTCCTTCCATATCGACGGTTCAAGTAGTATTCCTATCTTAGACGGATCAAATTTTTCTGATTGGAAAGAAATCGTGTTATTCACTTTGGGCTATATGGATTTAGATCTGACCCTTAGAATTGACGAACCTCTTGCTCTTACAGAGCAGAGTACAACCGATCAGAAGGCTGCCTCTGAGAAGTGGGAGCGCTCGAACAGACTTAGCCTGTTGCTTTTGCAATCTCGGGTGGCTAAGAACATTCGAGGCACAATTCCTCATTGTAGGACTGTGAAGGAATTTCTGGGAGCCATTGAGGCTCAGTTCATCACTTCTAATAAGGCAAGGACCAGTACACTCATGTCCAAATTAGTGTCTATGAAATATGTTGGTGACAGTCACATCCGACAGCACATTCTGGAAATGAGAAATATTGCGACTCAATTGAATGACATGAAGATCGCCATCTCTGACTCCTTCTTAGTCCATCTGATCTTAACCTCGTTACCTACTGAGTATGGACCCTTTAAAATCTTCTACAACACACATAATTATGAATGGTCTTTTAATGACCTATTGGCAAAGTGTGTTGAGGAAGAGGAGAGATTGAAGGGTGAGAGGGTGCCAAGTGCACATATGGCCTCTCATAAGGATAAACAGAGGTCGAGGCCAAAGAAAAGCTCCTTCAAAAGGAAGAATTAGAAGAGAGCCACTGGGGAGAGTTTAAACTCTCAGGCGAAAGCCAAATCCCAGTTAGGTGGCCCTTCTATAAAGTGTTTCTTCTGCAAAAAGAAAGGGCATAAGAAGGTGGACTGCATGAAGTTCAAGAAGTGGCTCAAAAATAAAGGTAATAAGTCATTCATTTCTCATGAGTGCAATCTAATTCATGTTCTATTGCATAGTTGGTGGATTGATTCTGGTGCCACGGTGCACATTGCCAACTCTTTGCAGGCATTTCTGAACAAAAGGGAACCAACGGAGCATGAAAGAAGCATCTTCTCAGGAAATAAGATGCGTTCGCATGTCAAGAACGTTGAGACCTGCAGAATTATGTTGGAGTCGGGATTCATGTTGGATTTGGTCGATACATTTTATGTTTCATCTTATAGTCGGAGCCTAATTTCAATTTCAAGACTTGACAAGTTTGGTTTTGCTTTTAAATTTGAAAAATCTGAACTTATTATTATGAAAAATTCAATGAATATAGGTTCTGCATATATGTGTGATGGTTTGTATCGATTAAGAACCAAACTCCAAATTCAGGAATCTCACTCCATTGAGAACACAATGATTGGCAATAAACGTGGTCTAAAGGATGATCAATCCTATTTGCTTTGGCATCGGAGGTTAGGACATATCTCGAAAGAGAGAGTCCAAAGACTCGTGAAAGAGGGAATCCTTGGATCTCTTGATTTTACGAATATAGAGCCATGTGTTGACTGCATAAAGGCTAAGCAGTCTAACACATATAAGAAAGATGCCAAACGCAACAATGGAAAGTTAGAAATAGTGCATACGGATGTCTGCGACCCTTTTTCACCGTGTTATACAGGTGAAAAATATTTTGTCACCTTTATAGATGATTACTCACGGTATATGTATCTCTACTTATTATCTGAAAAATCTGAAGTCTTTGAGGTTTTTAAGGACTTCAAGAAAGAAGTAGAGAAACAAACCGGTGAAGTTATTAAGGTTGTCAGGTCAGATAGAGGTGGCGAATATTATGGTCGTTTCACAGAGATGGGACAAAAGGAAGGTCCATTAGCGCGGTTTCTAAAAGAGGAAGGCATTGTACCTCAGTATACCATGCCTGGTAGTGCTTACCAGAATGGTGTAGCTGAAAGGAGAAACCGTACGCTTAAAGAAATGGTTCGAGCGATGTTGAATCACTCAAACCTTCCTTTGACCTTGTGGGGTGAAGCTCTTAGGACTGCAGTGCATATTCTGAATAAGGTTCCTACGAAGGCAGTTCAAAAGACTCCTTACGAGTTATGGACAAGTAGAAAACCTTCTTTGTCATATATGCACATATGGGGATGTCCAGCAGAAGCTAAATTATATAACCCACATATAAAAGCTTTTGATCTTAGAACAACTAGTGGTTTCTTCATTGGTTATCCAGAAAGATCGAAAGGCTTTAGGTTTTATTGTCCATCTCATACACCACAGATAGTGGAAACAGATAAAGCAAGATTTCTTGAAAATGGTTCTGTTGGGATAGATGCATCTCAAAATATTGATTTTGAGGAAATGCAGGATTCAGGTTCTACACCTGCTGAGGATAATGACCCGATTTTCTCTATCATTGTTCCTTCGAGTAATGTAAGAGAAAGTCCAATCAATGAACATCAATCTCAACTAGATCCGGTTGTTGATGAGGATATACAACAACAGGATACAGAGGCTCATTTTGAACCACCTGTAGCACCTGTATGGAGGTCCACCAGAATTAGGAAATCTGCTATCCATTCGGACTATGTGGTGTATTTACAAGAGTCAAATGATTTCATAGACATTGATGAAGATCCCTTCACATTTGCAGAAGCCATTGAAAGTGAAAGATCAACACATTGGATCAATGCCATGAAAGAAGAGCTTGACTCTATGGCAAAGAACCAAGTGTGGGATCTTGTACCTCGACCTGATGAAGTTAGACCTGTTGGTTGTAAATGGGTTTATAAAATCAAAACAGACTCTAAAGGTCATGTGGAGAGGTACAAGGCTAGGCTTGTTGCAAAAAGTTTCACACAGATAGTGGGCATTGATTATAATGAGACTTTTTCTCCTGTCTCAACTAAAGAATCATTGAGAATAATCATGGCCCTCGTAGCTCATTTTGATTTAGAGCTGCATCAGATGGATGTGAAAACTGCCTTCCTGAATGGGGATCTGGTTGAGGAGGTATACATGCAACAACCTCCTGGTTTCAGTATAGATGACTCGAATAACTTAGTTTGCAAATTGAATAAGTCAATTTATGGACTTAAACAGGCCTCCCGTCAGTGGTATAAGAAGTTCAATCAGGTAATAATGAACTTTGGATTCACTGAAAACATTGTTGATCAGTGTATTTACATTAAGACTAGTGGGAGTAAGTTCATAATTTTGGTTTTATATGTTGACGATATTCTTCTTGCAACTAATGATTTGAGTCTTTTACATGAAACAAAAGACTTTCTTTCCTCTTATTTCGATATGAAAGACATGGGTGAGGCCACTTATGTCCTTGGAATCGAGATACGTCGTAACAGAACTAAGGGTGTCCTTGGCCTATCTCAGAAATCCTATATCCTTAAGGTTCTTAAAAGATATGGGATGGAGAATTGTTCTCCTAGTTCGGCACCTATAGTGAAAGGGGATAAATTAAGCTTGAAGGACTGTCCTCAGGATGATATTGCGAAGGCTCAGATGGATGTTGTCCCATATGCTTCAGCAGTTGAGAGTTTACAGTACGCACAGACTTGCACTCGACCTGATATAGAATTTGCTGTGGGAATGCTTGGTAGATATCAGTCAAATCCAGGCATTGCGCACTGGAAGGCAGCGAAGAAGGTCATGCGCTATTTATAAGGAACGAAAGACTATATGTTGACCTACAGGAAAGCGAACCACCTAGAGGTCGTTGGATACTCTGATGCGGACTTAGGAGGGTGTATTGATAGTAGAAAATCCACTACTGGATACATTTTCCTTCTAGCGAGTGGTGCTGTCTCATGGAGAAGTGGAAAGCAGTCTACCACTGCTGCTCATACCATGGAGGCGGAATTTATTGCTCTATACGAGACTTCGTCACAGGCCATTTGGATAAGAAACTTCATTATGGGTCTTGGTATAGTGGACTCTATTGAGAGACCACTAAAGATCTTTTGTGACAATGAAGCAGTCGTGTCCTTTTCAAATAACAACAAGAGCTCAACATCGTGTCGACACATGGAGTTAAAATATTTTGTTGTTAAAGAAAGGACTGAGAATCATCTGGTGTGTATTGATACAATTGGGACGATAGAAATGACTGCGGATCCCCTTACTAAAGGGCTAGCACCGGGATTGTATTCCCAACATGTAAAGGGGATGGGTCTTTTTGATTCCTTCTGATGTATGACAATACATTATGTAATCACATTTGTGTTTATGTTTTGATTCTCTAAGGTTTTGAGTTATTGTTGATTTTGCATAAATGATCTCTCATATGGGTTAGAGAGAATAGCAGAATAACAATATTAAAGGACCAATAGAATAGGAGAGAGACCAACCTATTCATAAAGGTAATTTCTTTACATGCCTAAGCACTGAAGGTGAATTGTAGTGTAGTACAAGGAAATATGACATTTCATAAAGGGGTGTTCATATCCTTGACTCATACGATTCATCCTTATGATAAAGGGTGGCATGTGAACCCACATGAAGAATTAAATCGAGATAACGGTATACACCTCGATTTAGTACACTTTTGGTGTCAATGGGTCAAGTGGGAGAATGTTGGACATTTTGGGTTACGGGTCCAACCCACAGTCTGACCCGGTTTGACACCCTCTTAGTGGGTCACGTAAGTGGCTGGTTAATGGAGATAGTGGGTGGGAGTTACGTGAATGTGGAGAGACCACATTCACGTAACTGCCCAATTCCTCCATTATATATGGGGTTAGGGGTTATGAAGTTGATGAGAGTTCGTAACATATCCCTGCCCAAATTCAGTTCTGTATTCAGTTTTTGCAGAATAGGGTCCTGCTCACCGTCGACATAAGGCTTGGGCTCATTGTGGGCGTCGACCGGCTGAGGAGAACGCCGAACCACCTACACGGACTATGGCGAATCCAGGTACGCTCCCTGTCTTGTTGTTTTTACAGGGTATCGCCATCAGAAACTTCTTCCAATGCTATCGGAAGACTGTCATGCTATCACTTTTGACTGGCTTGGTGAGCTTATTCACCCTCACAACCAGGACTACATGCTGCATCATAGATGCATGGACTATATTGCATACTTAGAAGAATCAGGAACTGGCTGGGGATTTGGGTGGTTTGAGGGAAGTTATCCCAGACCACAGTTTTCGGTCATAAGTATATGGACTTTGCTGTGATAATTGCAAGTTACTACAATCTTGGAAATGTGTATCTAAGTAGAGTTTCTTTATATCGTGTTTTTTAATGACGACAGGATCCCAACATAACAAAAGTTTTGTGCATCCTTTCTTATTTCTCAAATGTTGTATTTTTTCTAGCCTCTTTATTAGGCTCCATGTTAAACATATGATGAGGTTTTGATCCATCCACAAACCCTATTAAATTGTAACTTTTTAATGGTGAGATAAATTGAGATTTTTATAATAAAACATTATTTGTAGACACTTTCACTGACAAAGGTGTTGTAGGCTTGTTGGAGTAGGAATAAAAAGGAAAATATTTTTGGAACATGATGTAGAGCTATTGTTTTCAGTATCTTGAACAAAGTTGCAAAAAAAAGAGAAAGAAGATCTGCTGGGAGCACACTGATATAGATAGATGCTCACACACCTCATATAAGAAAAATTGGCCCTGATACCATAAAAGTGAACACTCAGCAAACAAACAAGACACAAATTTTAATGTGGTTTGATCCAAAAAAAAATCTATGTCCACAATGTAACAAGTTTTCTCTCTATCTCTTTCTTCACAACAACTGAGATGAAAAGTTCCGTTATACACTTATTTATAATAGGGCTATATGCCCCTCTAGAGGAATCCCACACGCCCCTTGGGTTTCTTGACTTACATTAACAGAGTCCCTCTCAAATACTAAGACATCTTGATCAATTACAAGACTTTGAACTCTCTCTAGATTGCTTGAACTTAATTGCACTTGTATCTTCTTAAAGTTTAGTCCTTCCTAGAACTCTCTAGGAGGCTGATGTGTTTACCATTTGGTGTTGGACCAGAGTTATCGGAAGTGCCCCTACAGTTTCGCGCTTTCGAAACGCGTGGGGAAACATCTCTTTTTTTTGAGAAGTGTGTTTCTCTTTTATGGGAAATGCACTTCCTATTTATGGGAAGTGTGCTTCCCCCTCGCTTTCCTCTTTTTTTTTTTCTTCTTTTTTCGCTTCCCCCTCGCTTTCGGTTCGCTTCCTAGGTCGCTTCCGAGATGGTTCGTGATTTGTTTGTAAGTCGTCCCATGCTTCCCGCTTTTTAAATTTTTGAAAGTACCTCGCTGCCCGCTCCCGCTTTCTGTATCGCTTCCCGCTCTCGCTTCCTGGACTGGCAACCATGTGTTGGACTCTATCTTGACGGTTGTTTTTGCAAGGCTCCTTGGATGACTTGTGTCGTCCTTGGGTTTGGATTTGTATCTCGTGAATCTTGTTGCAATTGATTCATTAACAATTAGAAAATCTCAAGAAAAGAGACCTATTTGCACAAAAAACCAAACTGAAAATGACTTTGCATTCTCCCGAAAAAAAAAAAAAAAAACCTTATTCAACTAGATCATGCTCAAATCTAGGGTTTCAATTTTTCTAATTTCAAAAATGAATGAAACACTAGATTTGAGCATGATCTAGTTGAAAGCATACCCATTTGATCTCTAAGAAGGAATTAACACAAAGCATTCAGACTATAGGGAGAAGATTAAATGAAAAAAAAACTTAAAATGATGCAAATCTAAAAAAATTATTCGATCAAGAAATATTAACAGGAGATGAACACAACAAATAATAATTCAAAAAAATGCTTTGACATCCTGAGTTCAGGTTGTTCATCTTGTTTACCTACCTTATGCTCATAGTTATCAGGTTCAAGGGAAGCCCTTGAGTGAAAATAAGGTACCAACTTCATCTTCAGTCTAACTTTTGTTGTCAAGACTTCTCTACCTACATAGAGAGACCTCCGTACATGCCTTTAGCTATCACTTTCACTGTCAATCGTCAATGTCTTTGTTTTTTACAATTTTTTTTCAAAAAAATACAATGCCAATGTCATTCTTTTGCTCTTTTCAAAACTGGTGTGTCTATTTATTTTTGTTGTCAACACTCAACAACAAACTGAGCATCTATAGCCACCTAAATTTTGATCAAGTTATTTCATACAACCAAGATTCTATGTTTTTGGTTCTTTCTAAACTAAGACCAACTTCAATTTCATTTTTAGCCCTCAAAACTACTTCTTTAAGGTTTTTGTCCAAAAGATGAATTAAACAAACCAAAAATTAGGTCAATTCTATTTTGAAATCCAATGTGAGGTTGAAACAAGTTAACTGCTTCTAACAACACATGAAATGTCATTCACAGTTATCCATGAATTGTCGTTATTGAACCAAGCTGTGTCATCAACACTTACTAAAGAGAGCTTATTTCAAAGGAAAGGGCATGCAACCAACACACACTTAGATTTGAGATAAGAAGGATCTCGACTGGAGATCATTGAATCTCTAGTCTAAAAAAATCCCAATTTACATCTTGAGATCTAGGGGGGTTTTAGCCTGTGGAAGGGCTACCCAAGTGGATTATGTCTAGCCAAATGGTGATTCTTTACTTTGGATAAAAAGAGAACCAAGATGAGTTAGAATTTGGGGAAAGACACCAGCAAAAATGCATTATCCCAACTTATCCCACTTTTCTGAATAAGTGGACGCATGTATGCACCACCCTAACTAAGATAAGAATAGCCCTAGACTGATATCAACATTCACTCATCCATGTCTTATTGGAGTTCAGAATAGGGAAACATAATACTACAAATTCATTGCCAGATTCACAAAGAACTACCAAACTATGAGCTACGATGTATTGATCTATACGTACACTACCAAACTATGTAAAAGAAACAAGAGAATATAGTTTACAGAGAGAGGACAGAAATCAATCAAGTTTAAGAAAATCAATCAACCCAAATTAATTACAAGTCTCATAACAATGTATTTATACTTGAAAAGAAAATCTGAGCTTACGGTGGATTTTGGATAAATCCAAAATCCAACAAATCCATATAAAATGTAGAAAATAAATTGACCTATCTGGATTTGGATCCGGAGTCTAGTAGTAGTACTATGTTTCTTGCCTTTCTTCTTCTTTATGAATCCACCTGGATCTGGCTTTGCCCCTGCATACCAGATCCTCCATGCTTGATGTTTCTTATTATCCGAACACGGTTCACTATGACCAATTGGGGCTCCACTTGTGTGGCAGGAGCAGTTAGTGCACGTCACCTTCTGTTGGGACGTTGCAAGTTCGAATCCCTATGGTATAATTGTATAACCGGCCAGCTTTCTATGTCAAAAAAAAGAACACGTTCACTATAGGCTTTACAAGGGCGTGTGGCATGTGGTACCAGGATCGACTTTTGCAGTTTTTTTTGTTTTTGGTTTTTTGGAAATTAGTCCCTATCTTATCAAGTGATTTGCAAAATCATCCCTGCCTTGTGCTGTTTTGCAAATCAGACCCTCCCTTTCATTTAACCCTTGCAGATTCATCCCTGGGATTAAGGACCGTCCCTGCCCTCTCAGAACAGCTAGTAAATGCCCATAAAATATTCATTTTACCCATGAAAGAAACTCAAAATAGTTTCTTCTCTCCTATCCTAACAACCAGGATATGCAACCCCTTTATTAATTTGAGGATGGAAGAGAGTAATACTCTTCACCATTCTATTACAAGTTCTGATAGAGAAGATTTTTGTTAAAAACCTCCTAAGTGCAGAGAGTATGGTCAGAAACTCAGAGGGTTGCTCTCTGATGTTGGAAAAAATACATGCATCGAGAAAAATAGTAATGCAATACGAAATTAATGCAGAGGAAGAATCCGAGTTATTTGAGCCCCTCAACAAACAAAGATCAAAGTTCAGAACTTTCCACCAACATTAAAGAAGAAATAGATAAAACTCACGAAGGCAAAACAAAAGCAACTAGTGTAAAAAGAGTGATTACAAAAAGAAAGTGAAATAGGAACAAACAAAACTGTGTAAAAAGAAAGTGAAATGCTGTGTGTGTGTGTGTGTGTGTGTGCGTGCGTGCGTGTGTGTGTGTGTGTGTGTGTGAGAGAGAGAGAGAGAGAGAGAGAGAGAGAGAGAGAGAGAGAGAGAGAGAGACTCTAACCATCAACATTACGAAAAAAGTTCAACCAACAGAGAGAGAGAGCCGAACTATAAACATCAACATTACGAAAAGGGTCAACAAGCATTGAACCCGATGGCATCGCAAAATAGGCCCTAGACAGGCCGAGAGTACAGAAACAAAACTAAGAACAAAAAGAAACAAAAACCAGGCTAGCTCAGCCTGGTTCAGGGGGGTCCAGGGCGACAGAAAACGTTGAAGATTGGGGATGGTAATGCGCAAAATGGCGTACACACCTGCCAAAATACAGTTCACTAATTTATTGAAAACTGTCGAAACTTGTTGGAAAATGGCATTGTTGCGAGTCATCCAAACAACCCACCAGGATGAGAGAAGCCACGTTCTCCAAATAATCCACCAGTGCTTGCAACTGCGAATTAGCTGAGGGCCCCACAAAAGGTCTACAGTGAATTACTCCTGGTGCACGATAACGACAAGCTTATTCCAGGTAACCTTAAAGAGGTTCTGAAAAACAAGGCACTCCCAGAAAAGGTGAAATGCAAATTCTTTGACTGCCTCACACAGAACACATTTACTAGGAAGATGAAAACCGATAGATTTGAGGAAGCTATCCGTCTGCACCCGTTCATGAAGGATTAGCCATGCCAGGAAACACGATCGAGGAGTAGGTCCCTTGCCCCAGATAAGGCGCACAAGAAACCAATCCACCCTCGAAGGAAGGAGAGACAAGTAGCAAGCTCTTGTGCGGAAAGAGCCGTTAGTGCGACGAAATAACTGGGCCTAAGAGACATCGTCACCCTCATTAGAAAAAGTGACAAACCAAGCTTGGATCCATGAGTGACGCAACTGCAAAACGGTTGGCCGAATCGCACGGTGGTCAACAGACAATGATTCAACCGATCTGTATTTAGCAAGAAGAAAGCTTGCACATGGGGACCCCGGTTGGTGCGCAAGCCAGCTTTGCTTCACGACGAGAACAATACTTCTTAACCTGAAATCCGAAATCCCCAACCCCGCCCTACTATGAGGAAGCATTAGAGATTCCCAACCCACCAGGTGGCGCTTGTTGTTGCACTACAAGAAAAATGCGGATTAGCGACGGACTCTATTCGTCGCTAATCCATCGCAAACTCCATCGCTAACGTGTTTAGCAACGAATTATCGACGGATAGAGTCCGCCGCATAATCCTAGTCGCTAAATTGCGACAGCCTTTAACTGTCGCCAATTCGTCGCTAATTAGAAACAGATTAGCGACGGTTTATGTTCGTCGCTAATCCGTCGCTAATTAGCGACAACTTATATCCGGATATAAACTGTCGCTAACTTTTGATCGACAAGTTAGCGACGAAATTAGCGAGGGATTAAAGGTCGTCGGAAAACATTGCCTGATTGAAATTAGCGACGGACATAATCCATTGCAAAATTTAAAAAAAATAAAAAAAAGAACCCTGAGGCGTTCGCCTAATACGCCTTGAGGCGCACGCCTCGAGGCAAGGCGCGCCTCAAGCTCTTTAGGTGAACAAAGAGCTGCTTACCATAATTGATCAAACAAAAAACATAAAACGATGCATAGAAAATGATACCATTCATAAAATTGCTAGTAGAGCAAAATGAGCACTTAATGACTGCTTGAAGGCTAGGTTTCAAACCTTCGCATCTGTATCCATCTGTGTGGGCTTGTCATCAGACTCTGGAACACCATTTTCAACACCCGAACCAGATGCATCATTGCAAGCTTTGGCATCCTGCATATTTACATCATTATCGCCACTGGCCACAGGAACAGCATCACTTGGAACATCATCTGTCTCCATTTTAGTGGGTTCTTTTGTTTCCTTTGGAGGCTCTTTGACAGGTGATACTGGCACCTCCACTTCTTCCTCTTCCAACAACTGTCATAGCAGTTTTAATTATGTTAGAACGATTGTGAAATGCAATTGGAAAGTTTTGAGGTTTAAAGTAAATTGGCAACATTATTACAAGAAAAAACAATCAACCATGGCCAAAATTTACAGGAAGTACACCCCTGTAATCTTGTGGATTATGCCACAAACCCTTATTTGAACCCTTACAGAGCATCTGAAAATCAATGAAATTATCCTTCTGTGCAAAAATGATAGAACACATAGGATTCCAAACTTCTCACAGCCAAGAATGTAAAAAAATGCTGAAAGAATCAAGTGAAAGGTCTCTAGAAATCATCTGGATCTCTGCTATTATTTATCTGGCCCCTCCTCCCACTGTACCAAATTCATATAAAGCAAAACTCACTCAAATACAAGAGGTTAACCACATTGTCGAATCAACGCATCATCTTTTCTTCACCAGATTGCGCATTAACTCTTTTCAGATTCCTAGATATCTAAAGTAACTATAAAAAATAATAATAACCAAAACCATAGTAGAAAAAACTACATCTTACACTCGGCAAAAAATCGATTTCACTAAAATCACAATTTCAGCACATCCTTTTCTAAGCTAGTAAAAAACAAGCCTCAACTAATAAAAAAAAAATCAGAAATTATGAAACAAGAATACAAACTATATTTTCTTCTCTAATCAAATTGCAAAAAAAAAAAAAAAACAATTGTAGCATCAATAAATAAGGCAATAAACAAGAGATGATACAGTTTCATTTTTCTGTTCCTTCTCGAGAATTTGAAGTGAAACTGAAACATCTTGAAGTTTGGTGCTTTAATATGTGTTTGTGTGTGTGTTTGGGGGTGTGGTGGGTAAAAATTGAACAGGACGATGTACAAAAACACAGGATGCTGCAAACAAGTATATTAGAAACCCAAAACTAACATCATTAGTTCAACACCAACTAGCAGGAAATTGCTCAAAGACTTCACTGATTCAAAGTGAGTCCCATAGTCTTTACCAACTCTCACTAAGCACTCCTTCTGGGTTTGATCATTTATGCCACCACCATGCAAAAACTCTAGATATGCCACCACCATGCAAAAACTTCTTGGTATCTCATAAAAACGTAGCATCTTAGAAATAAATAAAAACAAAACTAGAAATATTTATAAGTAATCACATAAAAAAGAGGAAAACTTACTTAGAAATGTCACCGGTTGAAGCACTTTTTGGCTTTCTGCAACCAATGACCCAAAAACAGAAACAAGAACGATGATGAAGATGAACAAGAAACCCTAATTCTCCACATTCGAATGCACTAATCTCTAAAAGAATGATGAAAGGGAACAAAATAAATGAATGAAAAGGAAAAAGGAATCAGAGAAAACTCACGCTGTGGGAAGCATAAACCAGACCAGCTCCCACCGTGTAGAGCATCGATTGCGGCGACCCCACCTTCTCCACCCCAATGGGTTTAGACTAAAAACAGAAACAAGAATAACAAATGGGTTTTCACCAGAGGGCGAGTACAGAGCTGCATAGGGATCCTCCTGCTGCTGCCTCGTCGAAACCCCCACGCTTCTCCAAACCCCCCACGTTGGGTCAGCCCCGCCATATAGTCCTCCTCGTCGCTCTCTGAGCTCACCACCAACTCGAGGATGCTACTGAGGAGCAGGTGGGCGAGGACGCCGCCCTGCTTGGTGCCGCAGCCAGCGGAGGGGTCGTTGCCGTTGTCGGAGATGACGCGGACGACGACGGAGTCGACCGGGGGGAGGAGGGAAGCGAAGCGCCCTAAGCCACTCTGTAACGAGAGAGAGAGGGAGGGAGAATTTAGCGCCCTAATTTGATAGTTTTAATCGAAAATTATCGACGGAATTAGGGAAACTTTCCATTGCAAAATCCGTCGCTAATTAGTGATGAATTAAAGATGAAATATTTTTGTCGCTTATTCGTCGCTAAGTTGCGACGGATCTTGAGATGGAAATTTTTTTTGCCAATCTGTCGCTAATTCATGATGGATTGACGAAGGAAGTTTTTTCGTCGCTAATTACGCAAATATTTCGAAGGTTAGCGACATATAGTTTTCTCTCGTTAATCCGTCGCAAATTTACGATGAAAAAAATCCATCGCAAATTTCCGTCGCTAATCAGGTTTTTCTTGTAGTGTTGGTACTTCGCCCAGACCAAAGGAAATTTGCCAACAACCGAGAGAGCTTCTCACTGACCCCCATAGGCATCAAGAACATAGACATAAAGAATTTTGGCATAGTATTTAAAACGTGCTTGATGAGAGTAAGTCTATCAGCGACAAAAATGTAGGATGCTTGCCAGGCCGATATTTTAGTCTGAACCTTTTGAAGAGTTGCATTCCAGGTTGCCGATGGGATACGCGAGATCTGTAGCGGCAGACCCAGGTAGAAAAAAGAATTTTTCAAAATAGCGCATCCGAAAATCCGCTGACCAATAGCCAGCATAGAAGGAGGGACATTTATCATGGACAGACAACACTTATCATAGTTCATAGATAAACATGACATCGATAGGAAAAAAAGAAGGATAAGCTTGATTCTTAACATTTGTTGGATGAATGCACTATCGAAAATTATCATGTCATCGGCATAAGTAAGGATATGACTAGGGAACTCCTGGATTCTGAGAGAACCAATGAGACCACACTCCACAACCTTCTTAAACAGAACCACAAGGCCTTCAGAAACGACGTTAAAGAGCAAAGGAGATAGGGGGCATCCTTGCCGAAGACCGTGACCAAGTTTCAACTACTGGCCACAGACCCCGTTGATATGAATTTGTGACTGGGCATTTGTAACCAGCTCACACACCCAACTAGAGAAACGCTGACCAAAACCAAAGTTTGCCAGCATGTGGAAAAGGAAAGGCCAATGAATCGAGTCGTAGGCTTTGTGGAAGTCAAGCTTCAGAGTGAAGAAAGGCCGCCCACTGATCTTGAGAGAGTGTAGCACTTCTGTACCCAGAATAAAGGAATGTTGCAGTCGTCTATAAGGGATGAAGGTGAACTGTGCATTCGAAAAAATCCAAGGAGCGACTGAACGCATCCTATTAATCATGACCTTGGCGATAATTCGATAAATTCTCTCCTAGAATAGATATGGGGCAGAACCACGAGATGTCCGATGAAGCTGCTTGCTTAGGAATAAGAGAAACAATGGCCAGATAATAGTGAATCGGTAAACGACAGTTGCGATGAAACTCAAGGAAGACTCTAAAAATGTCACTCTTAACACAGGGCCAAAAAATGTGAAAGAAATCCATAGGATAACCATCAGAGCCCGGAGCTTTCCAACCCAACGAATCTCACACGACAGAATATATTTTCTCTTCAGGAAAAGAAACCTGCATAGATGAGAAAAGAGAACGGTTCATGAACCGAACGAAGGCAGGACCCATTGTGAAAGAGAGTGAATGGCTTGCCTCCTATGCCTATGAGATGTGAAGGAATGGAAAAACCTGGTGTTCCCGTCACCCGCTTTAAGCCATATCACACGAGACCGCTGCTTCCAGCGAATCTCATCCTTCAGTCGCCAAGAATGCAATAGCATAGTCAACTCAGCAGATCTTGCATTGAGGCTTTCAATATCGGAGGCATATAGGGAGGCCGTAGCCGAGAGAGACTGATGGATAGAAGACAGTTCGCACTCTCATTCCCCTAGATTCTGAAATTTGCTGATGTTACTAGAAATAAGTCAAGATTTAATGTCGCGAGATAAGCGAAGGAGCTTGACCAGGCAACGGGTTGCCGCCCTAGCCGCAGAGCAAGGTCTACTCCAAGAATGGAGGACGACCGACTCGAAACCAGGCTCCTTAAGCCACTATTGCTCAAATCTAAAAGTTTTATAGCTGGAGAAGCCATGCCCCCATCGGATAACAACCTGACTATGATTCGAGACAGATTGGGGTAGGAGACAACAGATGTCATTAAGAGAGCCCAGCAAAACCGAGGAGACGAGCACACGGTCGAGCAGGCGATAGCACGGACGAGATCGTCGATTGGACCAAGAGAAAGCTTCATCGATATGGGGGACGAGATACTGGTGGTGCATTTGAATAAAGTTTTGGAAGCCAATCATAGAAGCAAAGTAGGAAATAGGAATGCTTGAGTCATTTGATGATAGCAGACAGTTGAAATTGCCCATGATAAGATGTTGCTCTCTGAGGGACTAAATGACCCTATTAAGGTCCGACCAAAACTCCTCCCGACTGCTCTAACGGTGGGGACCATACACCATGGTGACCACGACCGACACAGGCTTGGCAGGAAGGGGCAGGGCGATGGAGATGGAGAACACGCCTTTGTCCAGTTGGTAGATGCCTAGAGAAGGCTTCCCGAGGATAAGGAGACCTCTCGCATAATGGAGCGCAGGCTTGAAGTAAAAATCTGCACCTCACCAGATTTCAGATACAATCGAGCGAGAGACCTCTGCCATCTTTGTCTCACAAAGAGCAATGAGATCGGGCTTCTGTTGATGGATCCAGCTCGCAAGGAACATACACTTTGAGGAGCAATTCAGGCCCCTAATATTCCAACACAAAATCTTCATAACTGAAAATCAGGAAAACCCTGAGGAGTATGGTTCCATGATGAGCACCTAGGAGTTACCCCATACTGGAAGGAGGAAGAATTCAAGGTCCAACGGTGTCCCCCATGGGAGAAACCACCATGCTCCGGAGATGAAAAGCCCCCGATCGAAGAAGGAGGAGAAGCGTTGACTGTTGGGATATACAGATCAACAGTGACCACAAACGACAAATCATCTACGATAACATTGAAGTACTCACACATAAGGATATAGATGCTTTATATCTGCGACTGAGGGAGCGAGAGATCGAGATGCTGAGCTGCTTCGGCCACGGACAGACCCATAGAGGAAGAGAGAGGACTTTGCAGAGAAGGCAAAGCGTCGATCGAATGATAGGGCGAGATGGGAGAGCCCTCCTGTCCATCGAACTCGGACTCCCTGGAGGATGAGGTAACAATAGAGGAGGACTCATTTCAGACAACTGCGATGAATGGTGGGGGACAGACAAGATTGTTGGAAATCAGGCCTAGAGGAGATACATTGCTTCGATCTTTGAGAGACGACACCATGATCGAGATGCCATCAATGTGCATGCAGAGGAATCGAGGCAGACGCGAGTCTCCAAGGGGAGGCTGATGATTGACCCATATAGAAATAGAAGTATCCGAGAGATGAATCGTCGGCTGCGGAAAAGGCACAGGAGCTGAACCACCATCGTGAAGAGGAGACAAAAATGATGATGCAGCCTTGTACAACAGACTAAGAGAAGATTGAGGCTCCTGGATGACCACGAAAGGGCACCGAGGCCTATCAACCTCGGGCAAGTGGTCTACCATAGAGGGCGGCTGCAGCAAACAACGCTTATCAAGCATCCATTCAGCCCACCAAACACTGCAGGGGCGAGATCTTGGCAAAGATGGCTCGGAACACCCGCCAACCCCCCATTGAGTCGGCATGACGCCTCAGGAATAAGAGGCAAGGGGGGAGGATGTGAAAGGATGCGTGCGACATGAACCACCACTCATCCCAACCATAGACTCCAAAGCGCAAAGGGGCGGACCCCCAGGACGGCTGTCAACTCTGGATGAAGTGCCAAGAGAAGATGTGACAACATTAAAGGAAGGTGGTGAGGTCCCATGCAGAGGCTGATGATTGTCGTATGTAGACCCATCAACAGATGAATGGAGAAACGATAGCTTTTGGGAACACACATGCGATGGGCTACCATCTTGGAAAAGAGGACCAACAGACGCTAAGGCCTCGAGGGGCGAGCCTAGAGCAGACTAAGTACCATGGAAAACCTCCATAGGGATTTTTGACCCAGCGACGTCGGGCAAGGGAACCACCAGAGCAGATGATTGCAGCCAGACTCGATTACCGAGGATCCAATGCGGCCACCAAAGGATTGAATGATGGAATCGAGGCAGAACTAAGTCAAAAAGACTGTCTGCCATTCCTTTTGCCACCGAAACCACAGAGCACTTGGACGACACCCCAGAACTTCAATCATCACTGGAAGAAGAATCTGCGGAATCGACGGCAACACTAGAGGAAGGAGGGATCAGCATTGAGGTGCAGGAACCAAGACGGGCACTGGGGGCGAGAGGTGCATCGGGAGGGATGCGACCGAGATGGGCTTGCCGAAAATGTTTTCCCGTGAACGACATAGGCACGGACGATGATGGGAGAGTCGGCACCCAAGTAGAATTGATCTTTATAGCAATGAAAGAAGATGAAGGATCCTGCATCTGGCTGATCTTTACCCAAGGCGAGAACGTGGTTTTGCGTCGGGGGTGCTTAACACGCGAAGAAGCCCGACCACAGGAAGGAGAAGAGAGGACAACACTAGAGCGTCTGCAGATTGGGTGTCGCATGGACCCGAAAGATGAGGCATAAAGGTGGCAAGCGCGATGCTTTCGATAGTTGAGTGACCGAAAAATGGCACACCACCAGTCACCCGGCTTAGCCCGGGGAAGATTCGAGCGAGATAGATTCTGGGTAAATGACCACTGCCATGGTAACTTAATCTCCTGCCAGCCACGTAAGTCGGCCGATCGAAAAGAAATATGGTAGAAAAAAGGAGCACAACGCAGGGCACCGACCGAGTAAGCATGAAGGAGCTCAACCTTGACGGCCCGCATGAAATGCCTGATGTCACGAGGGAGCAGCGAGCCGAAGGCCAGACAGGAAGCAAACACCTATGAGAGGGAAAAGAACATACGAAAGGAGAGTCGGAAAGGGAGGGCAACAGAGGCACCTAGGTGACGCAGGGCGAAAGCTAGCCCCCAGTCATTCAAGGCCCCAAAAGAAGAGGGATGAGGGAGGCATGGGCAAGGCAAGCAAAAAAACCTTAAAGCAAGGCCATTAGGAGAGAGAGAGAGAGAGAGAGAGAGAGAGAGAGAGAGTCCCCAAAGAAAGAGGGGCGTCGAGAGAGAGAGAGGCACCACTCACCGTTGGATTGTTATCGTTGACGCAGTCATGTCGGAACTCCTTTTGCTCTATAAATCTCTCAAGGCCCCCTTTTGCTCTCCTCGATCGTCGGAAACGTTAGGGTTTTCCCCCAAAGAACGAGCGATCCCGGACTGTAGCTGATGACTCAGACCACCAACCGCCCATTGATCCACTGCCGATGCGTCTGAATGGTGCGTGCTACAATGGAGCTGAGACCACCGGCCGGTACTGACGTCGAAAAATGCCTTCAAGCAGGCGTGGTGTCGGGCCGTCAGAGACACTAGGGTTTTCCCCCAAAGAACGAACAATCCCGGTCTGTAGCCGATGACTCAGACCACCGGTCGCCCACTGATCCACTGCCGATGCATCTGAATGGTGCGTGCTACAACGTAGCTGAGACCACCGGCCAGTACTATCGCCGAAAAATGCCTTCAATCAGGCGTGGCGTCGGGCCGTCAGAGACGCTAGGGTTTTTCCCCAAAGAACGAGCGATCCTGGACTGTAGCCGACGACTCAGACCACCGGCCGCCCACTGATCCACTGCAGATGAGTCTGAATGGTGTGTGCTACAACGGAGCTGAGACCATCGGCCGGTACTGTCACAGGAAAATGCCTTCAAGAGACCCTCAGATTCACCAATTACGCAGGCCCATCGTAGCTTCAGGTGATGGGAAAGTTGCGGAGGCGCCAGACTTAGTCGAAAGATGTACGAGATGAGAAACGGCAGGAAGAGGCAAACAAAATGAGAGGAGATCAGGAGATCGACGGTTTTTAGACGGACGGAGGTGGCACCCGAGAGAGAGAGAGAGAGAGAGAGAGAGAGAGAGAGAGAGAGAGGGGTGTGCACTTAGCACGGGGTAATCAATATTTTGGTTTTGACAAGGGTAAACTAATCATTTTATGTAATCTCTTACCATGGTTGCTGTCTAACAATAGTTAATCTAACACCTTCCTAACAGAAGGACTGCTTTGCAATAACGTTAGAAAATGGTGGGATGGATTTTCTAACAGCGGGGTCCTGTCTCAAGCTGAAGGTCCAGGTTCAAATCCCTCTGCCATATGGGGCTTAAGAGATATCTGGTAGGGATCTGCTTAACCCCAGCTTGCATTTAAAAAAAAAAACATTACAAAAAACCTTTTGTAGAATTCTATTTAACATGCAGCATAAAAGTCAAAGAGTCCTCCCCCTTACCCACTAGAGATAGTTTTTTTATTTTGCTTTGGCCTTGCAGCAAAGGACCAACACCCCGGGTACCGAACATGAAAACCTTAAGCCTTGCGTCTCTGATTTTTCTCAAAAAATTATAACAAATTAAGCTTTTTCTCAGATTTTCTCAAAAAAATATCAGCGTTGGAATTTAAAAATAGATGAAGTAAAAAAGTATATATATATATATATATATATATATATATATATATATATATATATATATATATATATATATATATATATATATATATATATATATATATAACCTTTTATAGTGTTTAACAATGAAACATGATATGTTGAACAAGTAACGAGTTCAAACAGCTTGACAGGCTTCTGCTGCCACTCGTAAATATTTTTCACCTCGTCTGTAATTTAATGAACCATTTTTTTCCTACCAATTAAAAGCATACAAATGCCAGAGTTGTACCATAGGAGCTTGACCTTGTTGTTCTTCGCTTCATTGTTCTTATTCTTATTGAGTCATGCATGCACAGCATTGTTTAATGTACGGGTGAGAAGTGAAATCCCCAAAGTTAAAGAAGGGCTACTTTTGCATGTCCCCCACTTTTGCTTTGAACATGAGACATAAGTTCTTACTTGTGAGGTAAGGAACGTCCCAAAGTTTGGCTTTGGTCCAGCAGTAGAGTCAGCCAAGCTACGAGCCATTGGCATCAGGACATGACCATCTTTATAGACCTATACATTTGGGGCCCATAAGCTTTAGAGGGTTGGGTATATGGACAATCATGCAAAAGCAACTAATGCCCACAAGGGCTCCTCGCATCTCGTAAGGGCGATTTGTGAATGTCACCAAGTTGACGGGATATCACAAGTTCAAAACCCACAGTTAGTGTCGAAGTTGGGTGTATTTCCCCGGTGGGCAAGAATGACCTCAAGGGTTTTATTTACCAACCTAAGGCCAACCAATGCGTGACCACTGATTGAGGGGGTGTGGGGGTTCCATAGACTATCAAAAAAAGGAAAAAACAACTAATTTAGAATATGAAGACTTGTCTTTTTTTTTTTTTTGAATGGGAAAATATGAAGACTTGTCATAATAGCAACATCAATTTAGGCAAATCTCTTGTTTTATTTATCAACTATTTTATAGGAAAGATTTCATATATTAATATCATGTTTGAATGCCATAAGGTTCACAGTAGCAGGGTGACAGGATTCACTTTGATGTCTCACTTTGTAGCCGTTGCAGATACTAAGCAGGGATTAGGGTTGATAAATGAACCAAGCTTAGTTTTCTCTCTCAGAAAAAAAATGAACTAAGCTTCCTGTAGCTCGGCTTGCTAATGAGCTCATTTTGGTCTAGTTCATTATATGAGCTAGGCTTGAACAAGGTCCGTTAGGCTTAGCTCAGTTGCTAACTTGTTGCAGGATTTTGTAGGTTCCTAAAGATAACATACCCATATTTTATAAGATACAATCATGTAATAATGTGTAAACGCGTCGTTTGAAGGACTGTTGGGCTTGGCTCAGCTCGTGTAGGCTCCTGAAAGCAGCGTATGTAAATTGGTTGATAGACATGACTCTTTTTCTGAATTTATAACCCCAAGAAATCCCACCGTGCACTAAGACCTGTCGTTCTGGTTCAGCCTGCCATACCTAAGGTCATCGTTCTGGCAGTGTAAAGCTCCCCCCCAGGTCATATTGCTATGCATTGGCTTGTGGAGAGTAACAAACATACCCAAACCCAAATTGTTACAATGTCAAATGAAGATACAGGTGAAATTGAAGTGGTTGGAAAGGCCCAACAACATCGGGATATCAATCCATGCAGGATCAATACTGTTGCCATATCGAGTAAAGATACGAGTGAAGATAAAGAAAAACTATTAACAAAAAAAATCTGCTGTAAATCCCGTATGTATGGAAACAAGAATATCACTACGGTAAATGTAGCATGCAGTGAATATAAAAGAAAAATAATGCTGTGAAAAATAATCATCAAAAACTTCTTTCCCGTGGACGTAGGTTACTCACAACTGAACCACGTAAAGTTTCCTCTTTACGTTTAGAGAGGGGTGATGCCCATGAGAATCAAACCTTTTCTGCCCGTCTAACAGCCAAAGCCCCACCCCACTGTGCCAACCCCCCTTGAGCAGATAGACATGACTCTAAATACAACAAAATGAAGTTCATTTCTTGGCTTTATCCTTCATTTTTTTTAAATAATTATGGGTGAAAACCCTGGTTTAGGTGAATTGAGATCAGGTGCAACAGTGATTGCACATGATTACCCATCATCTAATGCCCCGCAGATGACAAGTTGTATCGGAAAGATGATAGTTGATCAGGTGCAGCAGCACACTACAAGTGTGCAATCACAACCAACAGGTGCTCCACGTCGTTGGTAGAAGCTGCCAGTGACGTCTCCCCGTGGTGGAATGTTGCAGATTCAAAACGCCAGTGGTACGTCTAATAATAACTGGTGGGGGTCTGCCTAACCCTAGCTTGCCTTTAAAAAAAGAAGTGTGCAATCACATTGCACCTGATCCTCCCTCAGTTTAGGTGGTGGAGGTGGAGCTCGGAAAAGATTAATGCTCTTTTGTAGGAAAAGATTAATGCTCTTTTGTAATGCCTACCCCAAGCAGTTAGAACCATTTGGCTGCTATCCATGCTCACTAGGAAGTCTGACACTTGGGCTTCAATTCAAGGGACATGCACCTTGGGTATCCAACTCTTTGGTCTTTCAACTTAGAAGCTTTAAGATAAATGAAAAATTATGTAAAAAGTATCAAAAATCAAAATTTCTCAGTCCCTCCATACATACATACATGTTTGGATACCTCACATCTTAAATTTGCAGACAGGAACTGGTGTAGGGTACATTGATGTGGTTTGGGCCCCATGCCAAGGTCTAAGGTTCTTCGAATCCGCTGAATCCACGGGATTGAAATGCACCCAAAAAGTTCTTTTATGTTTTTTTTCAAAGGCTCGGGCTCAGGCTGTGGTAGGAAGAGATTGATTCAAACTGCACTCGACCCCATGATAGGTTTTCTTCATTTTGCACCAAAAAAAAAGTTTCTCAAATTAGATACAAATGTATTCATGCCTTTTTTCCGGATCAAAATGTACCACCAAATAAATGGCACCTTAAATATTTCCCTAAAAATGATTCATTGTAAAATCATCCAAATCCATAACAACCTCTTGCTTTCTTTGAAGAAAATTATATCCCTTTGCTGTCTACTTGCTTTCTTTGGACAAGAGAAAACTAAATTGGAAGTTCATGCAAACCCCATTATTTTCTTGTGCATGCAAAATAGATTTTGGTGGCTCACTAATCAATTGGCAATTGCCTCTTGCACATGCAATGTGTTACTGTGGTGCAAATATTTGCTAGCCTCGGTTCTAGGTTCATATCTTATGATAAATACAGCCGTGTGACTGATGTTTTAGATCAAAATTATTAGCTTTTCAAACAAGGTTATTGACCCTATAACCCTTTCTTTGTATAAATGAATTTTGGAGGAAAAGTTTGCCTTACTAAATTTCTTTAGTCCTACATTTAGTCCTACATTTATCATTTTTTAGAAACACAATAGGTTTAAATGTATAAAGTTGACTTTAAGAACAAGGACTTATGAGTGTCAATTAAACTTTGAACTTTAGATTTGACTTTAATTTTGATTTGGCTTGGTTCGACTGTGATGATTTTTTTGGACCATTTTTACCTCATAAAGTCTCTTTAAAGCCTTTATTTTACCAAAATATTTTGGTGGTTGACAAGGCGGTCAAAAGTCTTCCTTAACCATTTTGGAATGCACAATTTAGCTTCAATGCACGTTTGAATATTAGTAAGAGCATGCAGCTGGTTGTGGGTGACCATTTGAGCCATTAGAGGTCAGTGTTGTGAGAGGCTTACGCCTCAGTACCTACCTGAAGCGTACGCCTCAGAGGTGAAGTGCAAGCTCAAGGTACTGAGGCGCTATATGAAGCCTTTGCAGGATTGAAGCGCACGCCTCGCATCGAGGCACACTTCGCTTCTAAGGCGTGCGCTTCATGTACAACCCACAAAAATAAAAAACACAGGGGGGGGGAGGGTTTCTTTTAAACCTTCATTCTTCGCCCCCCCCCCCCCCTTTCCCTTTTTGTGCCTCCCCCAAACCTCTTTAAAAATCGCAGAGGGGAGGGATAGCTTTCTCAGAATCTCAGCCTGCACCTCCCTCCTCCTCGTCTCTCGCTCCCAGCACCGATGACCTCGTGTTTGACGCCTCTCAGAGGAGTCGATGCTACCTCCTTCCACGTGTTTCGATCAACACCACCGATGACCTCGAAGGTACGCACCCTCTCTACCTCTGTCTTTTTCTTCTCCTTCTCCCCCCTTTCTTTTATGTTCGTCGGGAGGCCGACAGGGGGGGTGGCGGCCCCCTGCTGCGCCTCTCCTCTCTCTGCATACGTCGGGGGAGCGGCAGGAGGTCAGCTCTCCCCTGCCGCACCTTCCACCTCTCTCTCCCTTTTTGTTTTTGGCAGGCATGGGTTTGCCCCCTGTAGCTTTTGGAATCTTGGCAGGAGAGGGGAGGGGAAGGTACTTAGAGAAGAGTTTGCCGATAGCAGAAAAGATGATGACACCAACTTCAGCATCGCAAAGAATGGAGAGTTCTTGGGCTTTCTTGAACAACCCTCTCCTCTTCTTTGAGAAGGTCACTTGCCTCGCTGTGATGTTGTCGATATTCTTTATCTGGATCTTCTCCCGTGCCATTTCAGGAACCACACAAACCCTGGAAATAGAGAAAGCAAACCACCACTCTAGAGAATAATAAACTGGCTATCGATGATACCAATACCACCAACAAAAGCCGTACCTCTTTTCTGAGTTGATTTGAGATTTCTTATTCATTCTCGATATTTATTAGCAGTGATGCCGTACCTTTTTTTTCTTTTCTATAGTTTTTGTTTTATAGTTTTTTCTTTTGGTTATTTTTTTTTAAAAAGAGAGGAAGATAAGTGTAAATCAGTAGAGAGAGAGAGAGGGAGATTTCTATTGTGATGTAGACTGTCCCGTCTGTATTTTCTTCCTTGCTAGCTTGGCAGGAAATGATATAATTACCGACGTACTAGCATTAATGCAACTACTTATCTCTCTTTTTTTTTACAAAACTTTCTTACGATTTTAATTCCTATTATCTTAGATCACATACTTTGTTTAAAATATGTATTGATAAATAAACATATTAAATAAAATAAAAATAAAAAACATGAGAAGAGAAGCTTTTGATTTTTTTTCCTTTACCTTTTTCTAGCATTGATCAAGATAAGCCTGTCTGTTATGAACATAGAGGAAACCAAATCCATCTAATGACTTGAGAGATATGGGTACACATGAAATGGTAGCTACCCATATAAAATTTTCATTATTTTATTAATATTATATATTTTATTATTTTGATCATGAAGCTTACGCTTCAACGCCTCGAGGCTTACGCCTCGCTTCATAACAGGCTCAACGCCTCGCTTCGCCTCATAGCATTTAACAACCTTGTTAGAGGTACATGTTACTTGTTAAGCATTAATGAGTACATGCTACCCATTTGATCTTAACCGGCTCATGCAAACGGTCCTCTAAATCATTCGGCTAAGGTCTATATAAACCCGCTTTTGGTCTTTCATCATTGAGTATCAACTCTTCTCCTTCTTCTTCGTGCGCTCCCTTTCTCTCTCTAAGTTGCTCAATATATACATCATAGTCAGCTTTTCTAGTGCTACTAGAGGTTGACATTGCACATAAAATATGGGTTTGGTTGTATCTCATAAGCGAGATTATGTTCAACCCTTCTGCACTCAGGTTCACACTAGATATGGTAATTGTTGCTTTTAAGCGTGCCTCTAAGCTTGTCAGCCCCACCTAACTTGAAGAATATCTATGATGCATAGCCACACAAGTTTTGGTGTTCTAAAGAAACACCAAGTTTTCACTATGGCCTACACGAGCTTTATGTTAGAAAAGTTTTAAAATTAAAATCTTGGTGATTTTGTTTACTACCAAAAGTACCTTGAAAAAGTTTAGTCCCATATCTAAGAGAGAAAAGTTTTTCAAGAGGTTTAAATAGAGAGTTTGTTATCTATTATTTACTTTGGTAAGCCTTGAGTCTTTAGGTGGTTTGCGGACGTTGCTGCGCATCGTGTAGCGATGGTTATGTCGTTCGCACGCGCGCACGCACGCATGTGTGCGCAAAGGCACTTGAGGCGCAATGTAGCATTTTGATGATGCACTTTGCACTTCGCACGCTCGCAGAGGTGCGAGGTGCTTATGAGGCGTAAATGTCCGTTTTGAATTTTTGGTTTTGAGATATCTGACCGTTTGAAAGGTTTTAATAGCATTTATATTAAGTTTATGGCGCTTTGTGGATGTTGGACAGTTTTGAAGGCCTTTGATTGACAATCAAAGGTGGGTGACCGTTCAAGGACCTTTTCATCCTATTTTTAAACCATCAGGATTATGACCATTAATCTCATTTATCTCAAAACGTTTTGGCCTGGCTAGTCTATAAATCTCTTCCTTTTTCGTCTTTTGGATCATCAAAATTTCCGACTCTCCGATTTTCTCCTTTCTTTCTTCCCGGTTTAGCTTGAAGAGTTCATGTGTGGGAGAGGTCATCTGTTCTTGCGAAGCAGTGACTCTCTTGAGGTGCAAGCCTAGTTGTATCATGGGAACTCAATCGTAACAAAACCCTTTTTCGCATCTTCGGAATTCCCGGAGTGGGGCGACTGAAGTTCTAAAGATAGCGATCTTAAGAACGTGCCTCTAGGCTTGAGATCTCTTTTCTAAAATCCATTTTATCACAAGGTTGAAGTAACACTTTACTCATCTAGTAGAGGCAACTTGTGAAAATGTCACCAAGTTGATGGGACATCACAAGCTTGAAATACGTGGGTGGCGTCCCTTGCAGCAAGGTCGAAGTTGGGAGTATTCTTCGGTGGGCAGGAAGGACCTCAAGGCCAATGTGTGGTCGGTGAAGGGGGATTTTTCCTTGGATTATCCAAAAATAACAAACAAATTCATCATGGGCTATTCAAGGAGGCATAGCATGTGTAACTGGGTTTGTCTTTCACAAAATTTTCTCTTTTCTTTGTTTTAAATTTTAACGTGAAGAAAAGGAAGCAGATCAGGTCATGCTGAAAATGAGCATTTTTGCTCATGCTGACATTGTGGCCATCCGATTTGCATTTTAAAAAGCTCAAAAGTCAACAAAACCACATGGCATTCATCCAAAATGCAAACAGACGGCCACAATGTCCACATGAGCAAAAACGCTCATTTTCAGCATGACCCGATCTGCTTCCAAAGAAAACCATCATTATGGTTTAGACATCCCGTTATGGGCTGGGAGTAGGGGGTATCAACTGACCTGGTTTACCCAAATCTCACCCGAGGTGATAAATAAGAAGACCCGATTAAGACCCAAGCTCAGACCCAAAGGTGGGATGAATACATGGAGCCATGTATAGTTTGTGAAAATTTATACTAGACCCAGACCTAACCTGAGTTCCAATTAAGACCTACAATTTTTCAATGTACAAATGATAAAAAAAATATGGTTTTACCAGGTATGGTTCATGAAGTTCTTTTCGTGTTCAGGTATGTTTTTTCTTATAATAAACCCGATTAGACCCAAGTCTGGGCCCGATACCATACCTGAAAATCTGGTTCCACCTAAGTCTGAACCAAACCCGACCCGTTGACACTCCTAGATTAGAGAGCCTTGTCCTTTGCATAAAATTCCAAGAGTACTCCGACCATTTGGTACGAGTTTGGGTCAAACCCGACCCATTGACACTGCTAGTTTTCATTCTTCTTGAGCCACAATGGGTTATTTTTGTTGGGGAGTTCTGCATAGGGATGACAGTGAATTGGGGTGAAACGGGCCCCATCCTGTCTCGTTTGGACAGGGGATGGAGGAGATGAAATGAGGACGAAAGTTAAAATCAAAACCCATGTGGGGATGGACATCTCATCCCATTTGAACAAGAGATAAAGAACATGAAGCACGATATAGGTGGGCATGGAGGTCAAAATCCAAACCCGTGCAGGGATGAAAGGGGAGATGAAGGTCCGGATTTTGAGAGGGAGCAATAGTAAAGACCTTGCCCCTTGCTTCTCCACTACGTTTAAGTGTACGGATGAAAAGTGAACACACTAAAGCTAAAGAAGGACCAAAACTTTTGCATGTCCCCCCAATAACAATTTGCATCTCGACGAAGAGATAAAGTGCTTTACTTGGGAGGTAAGGAACGTCCCAAAAGTTTGGGTTTGCTTGACTCAGCCAAGCTAGGTACGAGCCATTGGTGTTAGGACAATAAACCCATTATACAATGGGGCCCACAAGCTTCGCAGGGTTGGGTACATAGTCAATGATGAAAAATTAAGCAACTAGTTTAGGATACGAAAGACTTATCACAATAGCAATCAGATAGAAAAGATTTCATGTATTAATATCATTGGTTTAATACCACATGGCTAACAGTAACAATGTAACATATGGATCTTGAATTGGTGACTTTTTACCATAAGATGAGACGTGTTATTAAACAATAAAAAACTATTACCAATTATTTTAATCTGTAATTTTTACCAATTACCGATTTATATTCCCCCTTTCCCTAGAGCCAGTTTAGTCCAAATGACCAATCTACAAGCAATTTTCATACGCCCTTCTAAATCACCTCAATCATTCACGCCCTACTCTAACCAAATCAAAATCCCAATCTCTAAAGTTCCAAGTATACCACAAAAACCCTTCATAGAAGACAAAAACAAACACTTACTAGCAATATCATTTTTTCCAAAAAGAGGGTAATATTGGGACACTTGCTACTCCCCATGACGACACAAACAAACGCCTAAAAGTACTCTCTCTCTCTCTCTCTCTCTCCCGCCAGCCCCTATTTCAACCGACGCACCCCTTTCTTTTTTTATTCTTCTCTTTCTCTGAGCGGTTGTTTTTCTACAAATGGTCGCTCCCACCATCCCCTGTTTCTGCAATTAAGGGACTACCAAGAATCCTCTGCTCTGTGATTAAGGGGGGAGGAAGAGGGGGCAAGAGAGTTTTGCTTGCTTGCTCCTTTTAGACGACCAACAGAGCCTAAAAGGTGTCGATGGGTCGGAAGGAGCGAAATGGGAGGAAACGGGTTCCAAAGAATCCGGCGGTAGGCCCCACGACACTGAACGCCGATCCCTGGAGGGGAGGATCGCCGGGTTTCCTCACCAACCCCGAGTTGTTGCGGTCCTTAGCCTCCCTCTCCCTCTTCAACCCTCCCAGTACGTGTAAACACCATCTAACTTGAAGCTTTGTCTGTTTCTTCCTTTTTTAATCTCTCTCTCTCTCTCTCTCCTTTTTTCTCTTGTTTCTTTTAACTCTTTTCTAATATTGTTGGGATTTTGCTAATCAGTTACTTGGTTGGATTTTTCTCTGTCATTGATATTATGGGTACCATGATAGCCGATACAGTTATATGCTGCATGCTGAATGTTTACATGGGTTTAGTCTAGAGGGACAGGAAGACCAAGAATTCTTTTAGATTAAAGGAACCGTTTTCACATAAATCAAGAACACAAAGATTCAGAGCAGCAACAGTGATCAAAATAACCCAAGGCCCTTTTGTCCTCTTGGTTAAAACCCTGAAAGTTCAAAGCAAAAAAAATCGTTCCTTCTCTGGAATTCGTGAGACTCATATGAAACTATACCATTGGGTTTTGAGCCTGCAACGTCTCAACACAAGGTGACGTGCACTAGCTGCTCCTACCAGACAACCGGAGCCCCCGTTGGTGTGAGTCTCCTGTATCTCTAAGCAAAGCACTCATAAAAAATGAAAACTTCAGGCTTCATATGTTAGTCAGCAGATCTTAATATTGCAGTTCATACTATGCCCTTATTAATGCAAGGAGCTGACGCTTATGAGAATGGAACCCTAGCCACCCGCCTAGTGGCCAAGATCCCTCCACTGCCCCCAAATTTCTTGGCGCTGGGGTGGCTATAAATTAAGCGTGTGAGGTGGAATTGTGGGCTCATTAGTTTTGATCCTTTCGTTTTACTAAGATAGCGTTTTCTTTCAAGTTTGTCAATTGTTATTTTTCACTTATTCAATTGAACATTGTTGTGGGAGAATTCCTTGTCTCACTACTCATTATGACTTAGAAGTATGCAAACACCGATCTTATGAACATTTCATATACTGTGTTAGGGTATCCAAACATGGGATTGGAGACAGTGGACAGATGGATCGGGCACTATTCGAGCTCCCATCGTATTCTTCTTGTTGGTGAAGGGGACTTCTCATTTTCTCTAAGTCTAGCAAAGGCTTTTGGTCATGCAAGAAATATGGTAGCTACTTCTCTTGATACCCCAGGTACCACTCTCTCTCTCTCTCTCTACACACACACGTGTAGTTAAAATCTAGACAAGAAACCATTTTCTGGATAGATTTGTTAGTTCTCTGTAATCAGAGAAACTTACTAGCGTTTGCAAATTTTGATATTAGTCATATAATCTTGGAGACCTGCGCTCTTAGTTGTAAAATTTGATACTGCTACTTTATGTACATAGAAATTCATTCACAGGGGTTTAAAACTTGATTTACCACTGCTTATTTTGTAGAAACTTTCAAGTTACATTGCACATTGACATTGATCATCCTAGAAATTTCCAAAAACTAGGTTATAGAATATTATATAGGTGATTCTGATTTACGTATTTGTTGCCATTTTACAGAAAACCTACGCGATAAATACCGATTTGCCATGGAGAATGTAAGGGAGCTGAGAGCATTAGGTTGCCGTGTTGGTCATGGGATTGATGTAAACACTATGACCAACAATGTCTTGTTGTGCTTGTGTTATCTAAAATTCGACAGGATCATCTTCAATTTCCCTCATGCAGGCTTTGAATATCCTGAAGAAGACATCAGGCAGATTAAGTGAGTTATAAACTCTGCTCAATGTGGTTATATTGTTTTTAGTTGTGCTGGTGCCAACATGTGACACTAAGTTTCTCATCTAAAATAAGGCTTCCAAGTTCCAACAGAACTTGTGAAGGCGACATCTCATGAGAATAAGAAGAGAATGAACTTGAAGACATAAGATCCATTTCATTCCAGCATGGGAGAATGAATTATAGTGGGCTGTGTCTCATTTTGAGTAGGAATAGAAGTTCTCATGGGAAATCTCTTTAATCTACTCAGTTTAGTGCTGATTAAAGCTCTCTCTCTCTCTCTCTCTCTCTCTCTCTCTCTCTCTCTTTCATTATTTAGAAAACCTTGAGACGGTTTATTCATGTTGGCACAAAGGCGTAGCTAGGGGGGGGCAGGACTGGGCTACAGCCCAGTCCTGCCCCCCAAAACAGTTAAAAAAAAATTATTTTTTTTAAAAGCCCAGTCCTAGCCCAGCCCTGATTCCATATGAAATAGATTTTTATCCATTTTTGTAGCCCAGCCCAGCCCTGACTGCAGCAAATAGTTTGATTCGCCCATATGAAATAGATTTTTATTAATAATTGTAGCCATTTTTTATTTTATCTCAAAAAAACATTTTTCGGGGGCGCTGCCCCCGAACCCCCGGCTGTCACACAAAATTTTTTTTTTTTGCTACACCCCTGTTTGCCCCCCCCCCCCCCCCCCCCTCACATGAATCCTAGCTACGCCACTGTGTTGGCATATACCCCATTGGCCGTGGGTATGTTAATGGCCAACCTAGCAGTCAGGAACCTTAATGTCACATTATTGTTGCTCATATTCGTCACTGTCTTGGAGGCCACAATGGAATCATTTGAAGAGACATATACATGACATGAAGAACATGATTTCCATGAAGTAATTTTTATATCATTTTCTTGATACAGTTTGTATGTTTTGCATTGTAGGCTGCACAGGAAATTGTTGAAGGGTTTCTTTGGAAACGCAAGGGAGATGCTTTGTGATGGTGGTGAAATTCATGTCACCCACAAGACATCACCTCCTTTTAGTGACTGGAATCTGCAGAAGAAAGCAGAAAAGAGCGGCCTCATCTTGGTAGAACGTGCTCCTTTTCGTATCTGTGATTATCCAGGTTATTTCAACAAGAGAGGGTATGGTGTGGTTAGCGACACATCATTTCCGGTAGGGAGGTGCAGCATTTTCAAGTTCAAGCTGAAACAATGAGAAACAGATCTAGGATTACTTCATTTTGCTTGTTGAATTGTAAGTAGATCGTGAATAGTATTATCTGCTGGTGCTTGGTGCTTGTAACTAGCTAGCTTAAATGGAGGCATGTACCGGGGTTCCCTGTCTGAAAGAAGGGATTATCATAGGTTTTATGTTAGCACTAATGCAAGATTTTATTGAGGAGCTTGTTCAAGCCTGACTTCAAGATTGAGCATTTAAGCGTTGTGGTTGGATGGATCTAATTGCTTTGTGGGACTATAATGCAAGATCCAAGTTTGGCTTGGCACCCTTCTAGCAATCCAACTATCTTGGTCAAGCTTTCTGTTTTCTGCCCGACTTTTCTCACCCAAATCTCAGTTTTTTCCTGTTTCTTATGCTACACGTGTACACAATGTAACGCCCAATATCTAACTCTTTTAATTAACACGGTATTAATGTATCGATATAGGAAGAAAATCCATAATAAAGGCATCAGCAAATGATAGTATCTATCCCAAACAAAGCAGCAATGTCCAGGAAATGAAGATGCACCGCTTGTGGCTCATCACGTTAAAGGGCTCAAAAAATAGGCTGTGCATTAAACAAGACTTGTTTAGGCTCGGTTGGAAGTGTATATATATATATATATATATATATATATAGAGAGAGAGAGAGAGAGAGAGAGAGAGAGAGAGAGAGAGAGAGAGAGAGAGAGAGAGTATTTGTTGCACACAATTGTATGTGCAATCTAGTAGCAAATTTTTTTTTTGTGAAATTTAAAGTTTTTTTGGCAGATCAAGCCCTAGAGATGTGATCCACATTGGTTTTTTTTAATAAGAAACATGTCTTGATTCATGTGTTTGCGACGTGCTAGAAGAATTTTCATGGGCTTTAAAAATCAATGTCCGAAATCTGTGATTCTTAACAAATAAACAATGCTGAACAATCTATGAGGTCCGATTGAGTTGATACAACTTGCATCAATGACATCCAAAACTTAACCGGCTTTTGGATAGAAAGAAGCATGCATGTTTTAGGATGGGTGTCCGTCAGAGAGATCAGCGGCCGGTGAGGCAGGGTTTTCCGGCAGGTCTTTTCAGCCACTTTCCCTGGATAGGCTCCACTCTATGGGGCATTCATCCGAGCAATTCCCTTTCTTGTAACCGCCTCTTCTGCAAGGGGGCTTTTCAAGATTTGTGTAGCCATCAAGGGATCAACCTTCGTGAGGCTTCCATGGATGGCTCCACACCCTCATGAATTGTTTTATAATGGATCCTTAGGCCCTGAAGGTATGCAGAAATGATTTCTCAATTAAATCTTAAATGCAGCAGCGAGGGCTCCTCTTGTTGGCAGGAGCAGTTAGTGCATGTCACATTGTGGTAGAGACTCTCCAAGCCAAGAAAGGTTCAAATCACTTTTAAAAATCAATTCTAGGTGTGTGTTTTTGCAAATCTGAGTCCAAAAATGTGATCTAAGTGGTAAAAAGCCAACACATATTTAGAATAGCTTCTTGAAAGTGATTTGGATGATTTGAACCTTCTTTGGCTTGAAGGTTTTACACATCAACATGCATCTTCATTGGTAGTGCTAATATTCTTATGGGTGCCTTTATTTGTTGCCATTGTGGATTGCATGATACTGGCTACAAGTATATGCAGCTTGAAAGCAAGCTTTTCATGCCTGCTTAGCGGTACTCTTTCAGTCGGCATTGAATTGCCTACTTCTTCTTCCAAGACCAAAATTTCCCGTCAGTCATCTGCCTTTTCAAATAGCTGAGGAATTCATACATCATCTCGCTTCAGTACCACAAGCAGCCCACGTTCTGCCCTGTTTTTGAGTTCCATGACTTTGTGTAAGTATCCCAGACAGTGCTATCATCTTTTGTTGTTTGTTCTGCACATACCAAACAACAAAATCCTTGATGAGTTTGGCTTGAGTCTAGCTCAGTTCAAATCTCATTCAAGATTCTATTTGGGACTATGCGGATGCTTGATGGTTGTCATTCTCAGTTATAATACATACGTATCATGTCACTCACATTCATGCATATGCCTTTATTGCATACATGCACGAATATGCATAATACATGCATTCTCATGCATGTCTCATTTGTATATATGTACATAATAACACACAAATAATATTTGTATGTATGACATGATTACATACATATACATATGTGTAGCATATCAACACTCAGTTATATACACCACCCTAATCACATATACTCCAAAATACACAAATATACTTACTGTATCTATGTTGTAATTGCATAATGAAACTGTACCTCTCTAGTCATGCCCTGTGTTCGAGGATTTTCCGAACTCCTTGAACTCAACACACACTTCAGCATAGTATCGACCACGTGTGGGTGCGACAATGATAGCGGCAATTGTGTTAGGGCGAGTACCTGACTATATGTATGAATAGCATGGCAGCAGTATGAGTGGAACCGTGGTGCATGACAAGTTCTTTCTTTCTACTCATCAAGTGTATGAAGCCCACCAAAGGGGCCCTCTATAACATGAACCACTCAGGGCTTGTTCACTTTATTCAGCAGTTTTGGATTTCAGAGTAATGGATTCCAAATGATTTTGTCTTGCAGAAGCATTCCAGTTATTTGAATGATGTGCTCATGCTAAACACTTTTTTTTTTAATTTATAACATGAAGGAACCACACCCAGCATGAAGACCTGGTTGCGCTGGCTCGTCCTACCATACCTATGGTTGTCGTCCTGGCAAAGTAAAACTTTGAGGCTAGGACCCCTGCCCTGGGAGCCTATGCTACGCATTGACTTCACGGAGGGGTGACACCCATGAGAATCCAACCCTGACGGCCTGTCTACAACGCCCAACCCCCCTTGGGGCTCATGATGTGTCAGACTCAATTTCAGTTACAACAAACATAGTTGCTTCAAGATGGTTATTTCCTACATAACTTTTGTACTCATATAAAGTTTTCCCAGAATTGGAACATTTTGCAGCTGCTCACCAAAGCAAACAGAAAGGGTTGCGAGGGTGCTCTGTTTTTCACTTCTTGTGTTACTCTGCAAATCATAGCTTTCTTTGTTTTATGGTTGTTTCTCTTAATCTTTGATGAGGGGCTATTTATTGTTTACTGTACTTTATATTTTAATGAAGATTTTATTTTTCAGTTAAAAAATCATCTTTTGGTTTCTAAAGTTCATGATTGATTCCTTTGATTATGATAAATACTTTTGTTTGCTTTGCTGTCTTTATAGGCATGAGGATCAAGAAATCCATCGTTCAAAAATGCGACTTGGGACTTCTATTTTCCTGCATGCTATGTTAAAATGACTGATCCTCTAACAAATGATATTTTTAGTGGTTCAATTTTTCTTTTCATTTTAAAAGGTACTCAGCATTCTATTCTTTCCTTTTCATCCCCTGCATCTGCATGGGTTTTGTACTAGTGTATATATATTTGCTATAATTGATTATTCCTACAATCTAGTTTGAATCTCAGGATGTGACTTTTTTGACACAATCTAACCTCATGTATTCAGCATGCTTGATTTAGTAGGAACCGACTCTTGGATCATATTTTTTAACTAAAAAACATGGTTTTATGAGTCATAAAAGATTGATGCCTTCATAGCCATTGATTTTTGAATTGCCAAAAATACCTGCTTACAGGTTGGATTCCGATGATCCAAAAGCTGGTTCCCACTAAATGAAGCATATAGATCACATGTATGGTATTAAATGTGAAAAAACAAACAAACAAAACAATTCTGTTCTTTTGCTAGGTAGATTGTGCTTACAATCGACTTTAGAAAATACTATATATGTGTGTGATATCTGCTCACAAGGGCTTCACTCATCTGACAAGGGTGACTATGAATGCCATCAAGTTGATAGGATATCATAAGTTCAAAACCCACGGGTGGCATCCCTTGCTGCAAGTTCAAAGCTGGGCCTACTTCCCTATAAGCAGGAAAGAGATCTGAAGGGTTTTACCATCCGGAGGCTAGCCAATATGGGGTCTGTGATGGGGGGGGGGGGGGGGCGATCTGGGTGGTTATCCCGAAAAAATGTGTGACATCCAGTAAAAGCCACGGTTTCTTTTGTTGGTTTAAATGTTTTAGTGCATTAAAACCCCACAAACGTGATTTAGGTGGTTAGTATTAAACAGGCTTTGTGTCACGGGCCTATTTCCTTCAATGGGCCAGCGTGGCGCGATGGTCCTTCCCACCGCCGCAAGCCTACTTGTTAGCTCGCTTGCCGATCGCGGAAGCTTGTAATTAGAGTGCAAGAGAGCAAGACAGAATAGAGGGAGAGAAATTGCAATCACAAGAAGCAATCACAACGAGGGTGAACAAAAGAAAGCTCAACGCATTTACTTCATTCACAATTTTGCCCGCAGGCCATTACAGTTCAAGTATACGGGCTGCCCCTTCGGGGTATTGATTCACCTGAACCGGGCAGCTTACATCAGACTCAACAAAAGCAAAACAGACTCTAAGCGCAACTGTACACTGTAAGTCGCAAGGGAACATGCTCCCCCCTTCAAATCATGCACCATCCTCGGCGCCATCTATTTCGTGGTAAGCCCTGACTTCAGCCGGGTAGCGGCTGTTTATTCGAAATGCAGGCTCCCACGTTGGTTCCGCTGTTTCCTCCCACTACACCAAGTATTTCTTCGCTTGCCCCAAGTAGTTGACCTTGTGGCGAAGGATCTGTCTGAGGTGCTTCTCGGCCCGTTGTACTGCCGGGGCCCTCTGCATGATGAGAGCGCGTTGTGGCACACTGCGTTCCGGGTCTCCATCATCTGGATGGAACTGCTTGAGGTTGCACACGTGGAACACCGGGTGCACCTTGAAGTCTGGGGGCAACTCCAGCTTGTATGCCAGCTTACCCACCTTCTTTGTGATGGTGAAGGGTCCCTCATACTTTCTGAGTAGCCCGCGGTGCCGCCTGCGGAAGATGTCTGTGCGACCAGGATATAGTTTCACCAACACTTGGTCCCCAACTTGGAACCCTGCGGGCCGACGGTGTTTGTCCGCCCACTTCTTCATTCTCTTTGCTGCTTTGTGTAAGAATGCCTTCGCCAACTCATTCTGCTCGTGCCAATCGCGAACAAACTGATAGGCGAAGGACTGCTGCCCCGTGGCTATCTCAAACGGACTGTGACCTGAAGACTCGCTCTTCTGCAGATTATAACAAAACTGTGCCACATCAAGGAGCTTCACCCAATTTTTCTGATTGGCACTAACAAAGTGCCTAAGGTACTGCTCCAGTATCCCGTTGATGTGCTCTGTCTGCCCATTTGTCTGCGGATGGAAGCTTGTTGAAAACAGAAAATCAGTGCCAAGTAGCCGAAATACTTCACGTCAGAACTTACCCGTGAAGCGAGCATCGCGATCACTCACAATGCTCTTTGGTATGCCCCAGTGCTTCACCACATGCTTTACGAACAATTCTGCAGTCTTCTCTGCAGGGCACTCCTTGGAAGCTGGGATGAAGGTGGCATACTTTGAGAAACGATCCACCATGACCAAAATAGAACTGAGGCCCTCTACCTTTGGCAGACTAACAATAAAGTCCATAGAGATGCTATCCCAAGGACGTTCTGGAATTGGTAGAGGCTCAAGGAGACCGGCAACCTTCTGGTTTGTCCCCTTATCTTGCTGGGAGATGAGGCATGTTCGCACATACCCCTCAACATCGTCCCTCATCTGCGACTAATAGTAGCCGCGCTCAAGGAGTGCTAAGGTCCGCTCCTGACTAGGATGGCCGGCCCATAGTGTATCATGGCACTCCTTAAGCAATTCTCGGCGGAGGCTTCCCCACCGTGGTACGAAGATGCGTCCCCCTTTTATTACGAGGAGGCCATCCTGTAGCCAAAATCATCGAGTCTTCCCTGCCTGGGCCAGAGAAACAAGGTGTTGTGCGGTCGGATCCTGCTGCGTACCTTCACGGATGCAGCTCAACAATGCGCCCTCCAAGTGCACCTCAAAAGGCTCCGCGCGCACAGCCGCCAGTTCAACCCTACGGCTCAAGGCATCCGCCACAACATTGGTCTTTCCAACCTTGTACTCCAAGGCAAAGTCAAACTCAGCCAAAAACATCTGCCATCGAGCTTGTTTAGGCGTTAACTTCTTCTGCGTCTGAAAATAGCTCGTGGCCACATTGTCCGTCTTGACGACGAACTCAGCACCCAAAAGGTAGTGCTGCCAGGTCCTGAGGCAATACACAATGGCGGTCATCTCACGTTCATGCACTGTGTAACGCCTCTCTGCATCTTTCAGCTTGCGACTCTCATATGCGATCGGATGACCATCTTGCATAATAACTCCGCCAATGGCAAAGTCTGAGGCATCCGTGTGGACTTCAAAGGGTCTCGAATGATCAGGCAGTCGCAGCACTGACTCCCTCACTAAGGCTTTCTTCAAGCCATCGAAGGCATCTTGGCACGCTCCTGTCCAAAGCCATACCCGATTCTTCTTTAGCAAATCTGTGAGGGGCACAACAATGAGGGAATAGCCTTCGATGAAACGCCGATAATAGTTTGCCAAACCAAGGAATGACCGCAATTCTGGCACTTTGCTTGGCGGAACCCATTCCTGGATGGCCCTTATCTTCTGCTCATCCATACGCAGCATACAACGCCCCACAACGTGGCTAAGGAAGCTGATCTCCTCCTGCCCGAAGAGACACTTCTCTCGTTTGACACAGAGGTCATTCTCCTTCAGCACCTGAAACACTGTTCGCAAATGCCCGACATGTTCCTCCATGTTGTTGTTGTAAATCACGATATCATCCAGGTAGACTACCACGAACTTGTCTAAGTAAGGGTAGAAGATCTGGTTCATTAAAGTCGTGAACGTGGCTGGAGCAATTGTCAGCCTGAATGACATTACTAGAAATTCGTAAGCACCATAGCGGGTGACACAAGTTGTTTTCGGCTCATCACCTTCAGCAATCCTCACCTGCCAGTAACCCGATCGCAGATCTAGCTTGGAAAAGATATGGGCACTGCCTAGCTGATCGAACAAGTCCGCTATCAATGGCAATGGGTACTTGTTCTTCACTGTGACCTTGTTCAAAGCACGGTAATCCACACATAACTGTTTAGAGCCATCATGTTTCATCTGAAAAAGGACTGGGGCACCAAATGAGGCTTTTGATGGACGAACAATGCCTGCGTCCAACATCTCGTCTAGCTGCCTACGCAGCTCCTTCAGCTCAGCTGGCCCCATACGGTATGGAAACATTGCGGGAGGCTTCACTCCCAGGGTCAACTCAATCTTGTGGTCGACCTCACGTCTTGGCGGAAGACGCTTTGGCAATTCCGGAGGCATCACCCCCCGAAACTCCTCCAATAGTAGGGCTAGGGTCGGCGGCACTGCTGCTTCTACCGTCTCTTCTTCTGCGCGCACTGCCACTAAGAATGTTTGTTCCCCATGCTTGACACCCTTCTTCAGTTGCATTGCCGATAACACTGAGGACTTGCCTTTCTGCGTAAGGCACTGCACTGTGTGGGACAAGTCTGACCCCATGATCGTCAACATGTTAAACTTTGGCAGCATCATAACATTCTGGCTTCGCAGAAACTCCATACCTAGAATCACCTTGAAATCGTCCAGGGGCACCACAGAGAAGTTGGCTTTGCCGACCCAACTCCCCACTTGAGTAGCCACATCTCTTGCTTCACCGAGGATAGGCTTGGCCTCAGAGTTTACAGTTTTGATAGTCCTCTGCTTTGGCCCAGATTTCAAGCCCAACCGCTCTGCCTCTTCCCGCGAGACAAAGTTGTGTGTGGCCCCGGAGTCTATCATTGCTGAAGTAGACTTTCCATTCATAATGACTTCTACGTACATAAGTTCCTTACTGACCTGCATGTTCTTAGCTGCGCAACTTCTAGCTGCGTTAATCGATCGCATGACCCACATCCTTGGTTGTATGGTCTCAGTGTCATTGCATTCAGTATCGCTGCATTCTTCCTGTGCAGCATTGGCTTGCCCGTCGTCCTTTACAAGGCGCTTTGGGTACTGCCTGGCGATATGTCTATCGCCACAGAACCAGCATGTCACAACTGCACCCTTGTTGTTGTTGTTATGCTTTGTGAAGTTCTGTTTCTTTTCGGATTGATGACGTGTCGACGCCTCACCTTTATCGTTGCGCTGCTCATCCTTCTTGCCTCCGTGGTCAGGCTTCTTCCCAACTTTGGTTGATGGGGTGAAAGGCTTATGCTGAGTGTCAACTAAGCGCTCGGCTGCCACATATGCATCTTCCAAAATACGGGGGTTGCTTCTTTCCACTTCAGACTGTGCCCATGACTGAAGTCCCACAATGAACCAGTTGAGCATGTCGTCTTCTGACATGTTAGGTATCTCCAGCATAAGCTTCTGGAACGTTCTGACCTAGTCTTGCAACGAACCAGTGTGTTTGAGCTCACGAACCATTCGGTATGCCTGTCTCTGCGGATTTCTTGGCATGAAGTAGTTGCGCAACTCCATTTTGAAGTCATCAAAGGTGTCTATCACACATTGACCCCTCTCCATGTCATTTCGCTTCGGCCTCCACCAAGTGATAGCATCTCCATCAAGTAAGGCCGCTGCAGCCTTAATCCTCAGATCTTTAAGGGTCACATTTTGGATATCCAAGTAGTCTTCTACTTGGAACAAGAAGTTCTCAATGGCCTTGCTGTCATGAGAACCATTGAATTTTGCGGGTCTTGGCACATCAATCCTTGATGGCCTCTCACCATTTCCGCCATTTAGAGTCACCGTCCGCTGCAACGTACGGTTCTTCAACTGAAGCTCCCCTACTTCAGTCTGCAAGTCGGTCACTGTAGTCGTCAACGAAGTGACCTGCCCCATTAGTAAGTTTACCTGCTCTTGCAGGCTTTTCACCACATCATTCAATCCATTGAATGATTCACATGCGCGTGAAATAGCTTCCTCATGCGAAGTCACCTCTTCCACCAGCTTGTTAACAGTTGCAACCAACTCTTCTTGGCCCTGAGGTGAATCCATCTCCTCAGCTTCGGCAACTGCCTTGCCTTTGATGTTGCGCAAGTTTTGATAAGGCGCCACGATGTCTTGCTCACAAATCGCAGCCTGTCGGCGTGTCTGTCGACACCGACTCCGGAGTCCCTTCCCCAGCACGAGAACGGGCTCTGGTACCACTTGTCACGGGCCTATTTCCTTCAATGGGCCAGCGCGGCGCGACGGTCCTTCCCACCGCCGCAAGCCTACTTGCCAGCTCGCTTGCCAATCGCGGAAGCTTGTAATCAAAGTGCAAGAGAGCAAGAGAGAATAGAGGGAGAGAAATTGCAATCACAAGAAGCAATCACAACGAGGGTGAACAAAAGAAAACTCAACACATTTACTTCATTCACAATTTTGCCCGCAGGCCATTACAGTTCAAGTATACGGGCTGCTCCTTCGGGGTATTAATTCACCTGAACCGGGCAGCTTACATCAGACTCAACAAAAGCAAAACAAACTCTAAGCACAACTGTACACTGTAAGTCGCAAGGAAACACTTTGCATCATATGATTTTAGTGCAAGACTATAGTACAAAATTTTGATCAGTGAAAAGATTATGTTTTTATGTCCAAATGAAAAATGCAACCTAGGGTGCAACTGTGCTATGATTAACCATGCAAGATTAAAAACGCATGAAAAAAAGAAAAAAACTGAGAGAATAGAGCAGAGGCAGCCATGGCAGAGATGTTAGCCAGAGAGAATGTGACTCTCCACGAGACGACGAGAGACAAGACAAGCGTCTGAGAAAATAGAGCAGACTGCTTCCAGTTTATGCTGTTCTGAGATGACGGCACCGCTGAGGTCAACTGCGTAGCCAGCAAGGTGGTTGTTATGGTGCTGAGATGATGGCACCGGATCAAACCCTGCTGGCACACGGGTGTGTCATTAAGCTGGACCACGTAAAGTAGCGTGGTCGTTGAGAGCCACCCAGGTTTTTCTCGCTTGGGCCTGTTTGGGATTGGTAGCTGGGGTGAGTGTTTACGGAGTTTATGCATTTTAGAAAGTGGTAGCTGCCAAATCCATCTTTACTGGAAATACAAATAAGAAAAGGCCTCACATCCCATCCCAAATGCATAAACGCCCATGGTCGTTTGACCAAGATTTTGTCTAGAGAACACCAAATGCAGTTTCCCATGAGGATGGCTGCTGCCGTTCCATTCACCTGTTGCGCTTCACGAGCCTCTTTTAATTCGATGGGAGTAGCCTAAACGCCGGCCATAGCAGGTGTTCCAGAAAAAAGAAAAGTTCATAAAATCTAATTAATAAGGCTATGCACTATATATACTTGAAACACAACTATTCAACCGAGACCTCTTCCTTGGTACTGTGCAGTACTGGTAGGAAGGGTTGTTCATTCAATTGATAACAAGTTATGTTAACAATAGATGAAATAGTGGATTCCAATATTGAGAAGAAAGATGACAACCCAAAAGAAAAGAAGAGAGGACATTACACGAGCTCCCAAAGGATTCTCCTTGTTGGTGAAGGCGACTTCTCATTTTCCCTCAGTTTGGCAAGGGCCTTTGGATCTGCAAATAATATGGTGGCCACATCTCTAGACTCTGAAGGTATCATGTCTTCTTTCCATTATATGTTTCCTTTTTCTTTAAATGTATCATTGGTATAATGGCATGATTTCAACGAAAAGTAATTTAACATGAAGTCAAGTGCTTATCTCTTCTGATACACAGCCTGTTTGACTACTGAAAGCGGGTTTCTAGTCATCAATCTTAATGAAAGATTTTTTTATGTAGCACTGCAGCCGCTGCTGATAGCCACCCATCTCAACTTTTCTCGAGATGTAGACCACACCCATCTTGAGAAATGCCAAGATGAGTGGCTTTCAGTGGCGCCGCATCATGCAGCACCACTGCATAAAATGTGAACACTTTATCTATATACACTGACCTATTTGTTTCTCCTGCCAATGTTTGGAAGGTACACTCTCTTTTAAATATGGTTCTGCCAATGAGAATTTGGTAGAGCTTCGAAGGTTGGGCTGCGAGCTTCTTCACGGAATCGATGCAACGTCGATGAGCAAGGATTCTCGTCTCAGCACCATGAGATTTGATAGAATCGTCTTCAACTTTCCTTATGCTGGCTTTTTATACAATGAGACTTCACCCTTCCAAATTGAGTGAGTTCCAAAGAGTGGAAACATCTTGAGCCAGTGAAAGTGCGGCTTCTCATCGACTAACCCACTTCCTGCAGGCCTGTGTCTATGTATATCTATCTCAAGGCGTGGTAAGGTGGTCGGGACCGAGTACATTAAAAAGCACTCGGTCCACACAAAGCACAGAAAAAAGCCATGATGGGTGTATGGAAAATACAAACCGTGTAAATCACAAAACACAGAAAATCGCTACCTGCCTGGCAATTTTCTGTGACGTGTGTACTCGGGCCCGATCAATGGGTCTGCTATGGTCTAGTTATGACCCATTAAAAACTACACCAATGCCAAGTGTCTCGTTACCATAATTTCCCCACTGAAGCAAAATCTTGTAATAAAAAATTTTGGTTTTCACAGGAACATTAGCATCTCCATGTGTGTGTATTAAAAATGCGGAAAACATATAAGAATGTAGATAAACCATATAATAAAATATAAGTGTTAACATTATCATAAGATCTTCGATATTAAGATCTAAAAATATCATTTTTTGGGGTACTATATATATCAGGATTGGAAAAATCTTCGATAAAATCTCAATATTTTCATTGCTAATATTTGGGACTATGATGTAGATCTAGACCCTGTTTAGCTCTCCATATTAAGATCATGACCCTGTTTAACTGCACAAAACTCTCTCTTATCTTAATTTATGAGCCCGCTGTTTCTGAGATGGCCATATATATTGTTGGTGAGATTAATCACCGTTGCTATATAGGTTGCACAGAGATCTATTGAAGGGATTCTTCAAGAACGCGGTGGAATTGCTCTCGGATGATGGGGAAATCCATGTTACCCACAAGGAGGGCCATCCATATAACAAGTGGAATTTGGAGGAAGCAGCTGAGGAGTGCGGATTGGCCCTCACAGAAACTGATCCCTTCTGTCTGTTTACGTACCCTGGCTACATCAACAAGAGGGGAAGCGGGATTCGTTGTAATGAAACATTTCCCGTTGGATTATCGAGTACCTTCAAGTTCAAGTTAAGGCACCAACCAACTCCAGTGGTGTCCTTCACACAGGTTGATGAACCTAGCTAAGGTGTCCTGTGATGCATTTTGTAGTTTTGTGACGGAGTGTTCTGACAAGAGTTTAAGGGAAATTGGTGTGATTTTGTTAAGCAAGGAACCTAACTAAATGCATGTAACAATTGTTCAAGCATACTACTAATGCATCTAGCATGTTACAACCTGACTAGACCAAAAGTGGGGCTTGGTCAAACAGGCGTGAAACAAAATGTCTGTCAGTTCTCTATTAAGGGCGTGTTTGTTGCACCGAAGAACAAAAAATCACTCTTTGGGTTGCTTTTTTTTTTGAAAGGCAAGCTGGGGTTGGACAGACCCCTACCAGTTATACAATGATACCATTGGGATTCGATCTTACAACGTCCCAATTAGAGTTTGTTTTAAGGAGAAATCGATGAGAGCTTCTCCCCAAAGATCAGGTGCAATGTGATTGCATTTAGTGTGCTGCTCCACTTGATCACTCACCATCTTTGAGATACAGTCTGTCAGTTGTGGGCCTCAACGGTGGATGTAAGGTGATCAGGAACAGAAGCACACGAAAAGTGTGCGATCACGTTACACCTGATCTGCTCTTAAAAAACGAGCAGATTATAAAAGAGATGACGGGTGAGCCAGATTCATCCTCAATTTGGTTTTGGGGATCAAGGGTATTTTAATAAATTGGAATCGCGAGGATAAGGCTGACACAAGAGAGGACAGGTATACCCCCTCACAATCATAAGACTTATCTGTTAGGACTGGATCCTCTCTCCAATAATTTTGCCCCCTGAATGATTTGGTAGGACCAAGGGTAAATGAGCCAAGCTTGAGGTGCTCAAGTTCGGCTTGTACTTATGGCGAAGCCGTCTTTGGTTTCTAACTTCTGCCAGGATCGATCGAGCCTGAATGAGTTGAGCTCAAGATTGTTTACAAAAAAAACAACAGCCAACATTTCTAAGTTGGAAGAGATAATTTGAAGTCTTAAACCTCTAAGACCAGCTTGTGGTGGCTCGCTTGTAAAAATAATGGATATATATATATATAGCAATTGGTATCTGCGAAATCCATGGTACCAAATTCGTGGTCAAATGTACTGACGATCATGCGCGTTGATGGATGGCCAGTGCAGAAAAAAAAATGTGTTTTTGACAAGTTTTTCTACCGAAGGGGCATCAGCAACAAAATTGTCGCCACTAATGCTCTTAAAGGAAACACGAGCATTAGCAGCAACAAAAATCACCCCTAATGACCTTTGGTGGCCCTTTTTATTGCTACTAATGCTTAGCAGCGATAATTTTGTTGCTTCCTTCAGCGGAAAAACTCATCATTTTGATTCTGTTTTTTTTTAGCACGACAGTCGATCAACGCACTATGGACGTTCAATGCATGCTATTGACCACTGAAATCATGTCAAAAGAATTCTTCAATATCTTAAGAGAAGCGTGACGGTCTTCATATCCATAAAAGTAAATCATTGCAATTATCAGGTTGATCTGTGCCCAGATGATAGGCGCTCAACTTCAACTGGTGGCTACTTTACCTTGGCATAAACTTACTTTTTTTAAACTCACCAAATCAAGAAACTATTGCTAAATCCAACATTGAAGCTGAATATAAGGCTTTAGCAGTTGTATATGAGCTTACATGGTTGGGGTCAAACAAGATGAAACTCCTATACCGTATGGTGGTATAATCTCCGGTCACATATCTTGCTGCAAACCTAATATTTCATGATCGTATGAAGCATATTAAAATGGACTTTCATTTTGTGAGTGAAAAGTCAAAAAAAGAGAGCTTGAGGTCAAGTTGATTACATCAAAAAGACACTCGGTAGTTTGAGTTGAGTAGAAGCAACATATCATTCACCTCTTCTATGTCCTGAGAGTGAGAGTGAGAGAGATTAGTCATGGTGAACTGGATCCAATCTGTTTCAACCCTTTATCATACTCTGACAAATTTGACAACATTCATATATAAACTAGGGCCATAAATGATTCAAACTTTGATTGGATATGTATATAATTGGATCTAAGCTCATTAAGCAAGGCCAAGGCTTTGAACAATTAAGTTGGATCGCAGTTGGACTAGACCTGGTTTTGAGGTGTTGTTCATGGTTTGGGTTTGGATCCATTCAGATATTGTTTAGATAGGAGCTTACTTTAGTTTGCAAGAGCTAAACGGTAAAATTTCTTTTCAAATAATTTACATGTAGAATTTCCGAGTCCACCTACTTGTGAATTTATCACAATAAAATCACAATTTTCACAACAATTTTGACATAGGTTCATGATCAAATATAGATCATTATAAAGTAATTTTTCATTTGAAATTGGATAAAAAAACAGTAGGCTATTGCCGTCTCTCTCTCTCCCTCTGATGTGCACATGCCACATACACACGTAAATGAACAGTACTTGTGCATTGCCAATGGGTTGGATTTATGTCAAGACACCTGAGAACCTTAATCCACATAAATGGATGTGATTAAAAAACATAGAAAATATACTTGGTTGTTTTTGGGTTGATCCAAAGATAAGGCTGGAGAGAGAGAGAGAGAGAGAGAGAGAGAGAGAGAGAGAGAGAGAGAGAGAGAGCCGAAAAAGGATTTCAACATAGCCACATAAAGGGTCAACAAAGTTTAACTCAAAGAGAACAAAAGCAGAAAAACAAAAACAAAACAGAAATAAGCAGACAAACGAAAAAAAGCAGCTCACGCAGGAGCCACATAACCAATAAAATCTGGAGAGAGTGGAGCGACAACAAAAGGAAACATTAGATCCGGATCGAAGATGAATACGTAGAATCGCGTAAACGTCCACTAGGATTTTTTGAGCAAGAAGATTAATGTCGACCAAAGATTCTCGAAAAAGGGCATCGTTGTGCACCATCCAAACGAACCACCAAGTGGTAAACAACCACGACCTCCAGATTAACAGCCACCGCTTACTACACCGAAGGCAGACCAGACCCAAGATGAGGTCTAGTGCAAAGGACTCCTCCATAACCAGGACTTCCCGGTGCCTCCAAGTCCTATGAAAGATCTCCACAAAGGTAGGACAAGACCAGAAGATGTGAAATGAGGAATCTTCAACAGCATGACAAAGCACACACCAACTCGAAAGCTGGAAGCCTCATCTCTTTAATGTAGAGTGTGTTTGAACCTTATCGTACAAGATTAACCAAGCCAGGATCCGAAAATGAGGTGAAGGGCCCTTCACCCAGAGCGCAGATTCGGGCAACTAGGCCACCTCCGGAGGAAGCAACGATCTATAGACTTTGTTGGTCAGGAACTTCTCGATAGGAGGAATAGCCCAATGCACCTAGTTACCAATATCGGCGGGATCATCAAAATTATCGTTGAAGAAAGCTAGAGCCGACAACCACGACTCACACAGATAGAAAAACGCTTCACACCGCGAGTGTTGAAAGATCGAAAGGACAGAAGAAGACCCATACTTAGAGAGAAGAAGTGTACGCAAGGATTATCAGGTTGATGAGCAAGCCATCATTGCTTAGAGACCAGGGCAATACTCTTTAGTCTGGGCGTAGAAACACCTAAATCGGCCATAGAATGCGGCAAGACCACCATATGCTAGCCAACCAGGTGGCACTTACCCTTGAGATGACACTCAGACCAAAGGAAGCCTATCAGCAGACGCGTCAGCTATTTCTCTACACCCATAGGCATTAGAAACATGGACATGAAGAATTCTGGAATGGTCTAGAGAACGTGCTTCACTTAAGTTAGGCGGCCAACATACGAGAGATAAGAAAGCTTGTCACGAGAATAATTTATGCTTAACTTTAAGAAGCGTCGGAGCTCAGGCCACAGAGAGAGAGATGAATGACGGTGATTTCAAAACACAAAAAATTTGTGTTTTGACATATCACCTAATTATATGTGAAGCAGAGGCTGCTAAAGCAGAATCGTTACCCAAAGAGAATGTCCCTTTCCAGATGATACTGCATGCCGCCTTTGTATTTTGACAGTTCTCCATGAGGCTAGGCTGCTTCCATCATAGTTTTAAAACTCATTGACTCATCACTAGGTTCATCCTTGAGTGACCCCTGACTCGAATAGATCTGGTCGTGTTAACTTTATATTTTATATAATATATATATATATATATATATATATATATATATATATATATACTATGTATATTTTATAATATTTTATCAATATATTATATATAATATGCATTATATGATATTTTTATAATATATTTAATGTATAATCAAAAGAGTATGGCATGACTACGGGCAGTGGAGTACTTGATCTCTTCTGCTAATCTCTGACTGTCTCGTAGCCAGTTTGGTTATATAGATATGTAGACTTGACCATTGAAAGCAAACACACAATATAAATAAAAAATGGTTGGCATGTGTTTGTGTAATGACAAACTGAAAATACACATGTTGTTGGTAGTAATAGCATGGATGTTCTTTGTTAAATATGCTTACATTATCAACATACTTCTTTACAGGCTTCTAGTCATTAATTTTTATATAGAGGTAATGTTTGCTACACTCATGGGTAACGAACCCCAAGTAAAAAAACAATTTTTTTTTCATTTTTTTAAAATGTTTGTGCACATCTTTGACCCCCTCCTGATGTGATCTGCATGTTAATTTGGTTTAGTAGAAAACTTTTGAATCATTATATGAGCTAGGCTTGAACAAGGTCTGTTAGGCTTAGATCAGTTGCTAACTTGCTGCAGGATTTTGTAGGTATATTTTATAAGATACAATCATATAATAATGTGTAAACGCATCGGTTGAAGGGCTGTTGGGCTTGGCTCAGCTCGTGTAGGCTCCTAAAAGCAGCGTATCTACATTGTATTATTTTACAAGACATGCATCATCTAATAATGTAAATTAGTTGATAGACATGACTCATTTTTAACCCCAAGAAATCCCACCGGGCACTAAGATCTATCACGCTGGCTCAGCCTGCCATACCTACGGTCATCGTTCTGGCAGCATAAAACTCCGAGGCCAGAACCCCTGCCCCCATGTCCTATGCTATGCATTGGCTTGCGAAGAGGGGGTGATGATGCCTATGAGAATCAAACCTTTTCTGCCCGTCAAGCAGCCCACTATGCCAGCCCTCGTTGGGGCAGATAGACATGACTCTAAATACAACAAAATAAAGTTCATTTCTTGGCTTTAGCATTTTTTTTTTAAATAATTATGTAGGAAAACCCTGGTTTAGGTGAATTGAGATCAGGTGCAATCCGATTGCATACTTCAAGTGTATTGTTGCCCATGATTACCCATCATCTAATGCCCCAAGCTGCTAGGTTGTATCCTAAAGATGGTAGATGAACAGGTGCAGCACAAACTTCTTTATGTGGTGGGATTATTACAAGAAAAATGCCAATTAGCGATAGAAATTTACGACAGAAATAATTCATCATAATTTTATGACGGATTAGTGAGAGAAAATGAGCCATCCTTAAAATTTGATTTAGTTGCGGGATTTACGATGGAACAATTCTGTCGCCAAATCCGATGCTAAGTAGCGACAGAATTACATTCATCGCAAACTATGTCGCAACTTAGCAATAGAATAACGATGGTTTTTTTCTGAAGCTACTTCGTCATTGATTAGCGACGGTGTTTGCAACAGAATATTTCTATCGCGAATCCGTTGCTAAGTAAGGTCGGCGTTGTCGACGAAATTGTTTCATCGTGAATCCGTCTTTAATTTTTGATGTAAAACGTCCATCTAGGGCATAGAATTAACTCTCCTCTCTCTCTCTCTCTCTCACCCACGCTGCTCGCCCCGGCCACCTACCTCTCTTTGGCAACCGCCACGCCCACCTCCCCCCTCCGGCCACCTCCTCCTCCCTGTGTCTGGCAGACACCCCGACGACCACGAGAACCCCCCCTCTTCGTGTCTCCTCTCGTTTCCCCAATGGCCACCAGCGACTAGAGCCACCGGCGACTGCACCGACGATCTCCCCATCGTCGTCCCTTACTGACATCGCTCTCCAAGAGGCTCCCTCGTCCGACGACCACTTTTCTGCTATGACACCTCCCAATTCAGCTCAAGTAACCTCTGACTCTCCTCTCTCTTTATGTTGCATCGCCAGCGAGAAAATCGCTGTTTTATGGGGTTGCGTTGTAGGAGCTCGACCCCTCCTCTCTTTTTTTCATTGCATCACCGACGACCTCCTTTTCCCAACGTACCTATTTTTTTTGTCAGGGAGAGGCCGAGCCCCCTCCCTGTCCTTCTGTCTTACGGGTTGCGCTGGAGGGGCTCGACCCCTCCCTTTTTTTTTTCCAGGGAGGGGCCGAGCCCCCTCCCTATTTTTTTTTTTGCCAGGGAGGTGCTGATCCCCCTCCCTATCTCCCTGTCTTACGGGATATGCGGGAGGGGCTGAGCCCCCTCCCCTATTTTTTTTCGCCAGGGAGGGGCCGAGCCCCCTCTCTGTTATTTTTTCGTTAGGGAGGGGCTGTGCCCCCTCCCTGTCTCCCTGTCTTACGGGATGAGAGGGAGTGGTCGAGCCCCCTCCCTTTTTTTTTCTCCAAGGAGGGGTCAAGCCTCCTCCCTATCTTACGGGATGCGAGGGAGGGACTCTGACCCCTCCCTGTTTCCTTTTTCGCCAGGGAGGGGTCGAGCATTCTCCTTGTATTGTTTTGTATATTTGTGCTTTGCAGGTACGTTGCTGTGTTAATTGCACGATGCTTAGTGCTAAGCATCACATGCGGCTAAAAATGCAAAGGCAAAAGTAATTCAAATCGGGTAAATACCCGTGGTGAGTAAGTGATGCAAGTGCATCATATGTTATTTAATTTCTTGGATGCAATACTTTTCTGTTCACACTCACTTAGTTGTAGATATCTTGAACTATTTTGATGGAATTTGGAGATCATGCTGAGCATGATTTTAATATATGAAAATAGAAGTGTTCTTATTTTTAGAGTACGAATTCCATGCTAAGCATAGTAGTATTTAGCGGGATATTGAAGTGTACTTGCTGCAGGTACATATTTGATATTGTTTTGATATGAATGATTTGAATGTATTGCGATGTTTGATGTGTCTGTATTCATACTTACATGGAGTTATTTTCTATTTAATTATGCCTTTCATGTGAAATTGTATCATGAAAACATGATTTAAATGAATGTATCATTTTATGGAATATGATTTCATATTTCTAAATATCCTCGTGATATGTATAAATATGATGTAATGGTGTTACACACGAAAATATTGAATTATCAATACATGCATAATAGTTTATGGAATTGCATTTTATGTTAAACATGTTTGTGGTATAGATGAGAAGAAAGATTACGTATTTATTGAAATAAAAAGTTACTCACAAACAATCACCAAACAAAAATTAATAGATAAATTAGATATTTTTTTCATCATAGCATTATTAAGATTCTCTTTTAACTGGTGATGATAATATCTGTAACATTATAGGACAAAATGACTACAAACCGTGAATGAATGTACTGTATGATAGTTGATAATGAGGTATCGCATGAATATATGGATGATGATGGCAGTTTTATTGAATTCATAGTGGCAAGTATCAGTACAGTGGATCCCAACGACAAAAAATCTATATTTTGAGAACTACCATATTGGCCGACCTTATTGATACGACATAATTTAAATGTGATGCATATAGAGAAAAATGTGTTTGATAATGTATTTAATACGATAATGAATGTGAAAGGAAAAATGAAGAATAATCTGAAGACCCGTATGAATTTAGAAGTAATATGTAAAAGACCAAAATTAGAACTCAAAGAGTACAATGACAAAGTACTGAAACCAAAGGCAAGGTACGTACTTAGACCAGATCAAGTAAGCAGGTATGTCAATGGTTGAGACAGTTGAGATTTTTAGATGGATACGTCTCTAACATTGCTCGGGCTGTGAAGATAGACGAGGGACAATTATATGGGTTGAAAAGCCATAATTATCATGTCATTATGCAACGGTTAATACCCCTAGCATTCCATGATATGTTAGACAAACCTATATGGGAGGTATTGTCCGAGTTGAGTAGATTTTTTAGAACATTATGCGCATCAGAAGTCGTAGTATTTGAGATAAAGAATTTCGAGGATTTTGTCGTCACTACTATTTGTCAGATAGAGAAGATATTTCTGTCAACATTTTTTGATGTTATAAAACATGTGATTATACATTTGCCATATGAACTAAAAGTTGGTGGTCCTGTGCAGTATCGATGGATGCACCAATTTGAAAGGTATATATTTTTTTATATTTTTTTCTTCAATGTTATTGAAAAATTTATTGTAATCCGAGATGTATATTGTTGACAGATACATGTTTGACCTAAAAAAAATGTTCGAAATAAAGCACGAGTAGAGGGCTCTATTTGTGAGGCGTACACTTTAGAAGAGATTTCAAAATTCTCATTTATGTACTTTGAGTCTCACATTCCGACACGTTACACATGCCCACCTCGTAATGATGATGGAGAACAATTTACTGTAGCTGACAAATTGTCGATATTTCAATCACTTGGGCATGCATTTGGCAATTGTCGATCAAGACTCTTGGAAGATCGAGAGTAAGACGCAACACAAATCTATATACTTTTTAATTGCTCAGCAATTGACTCATACATCGAGTAAGTATACTTAATATGTAACACTGAAGATTCGAATTGAGCTAATGTTAGCACTAGCGAGAGCAACAATTGCTGATGTCAACAAAGAGATGAGCACACACACGTAAAATAAAGAAATCAAAATCCATGACTTTGAATCCTCATAAAATGTCATAAAAAGCATACATTACCTTACATCACTATTTCCTTTTCTTTCCCCTTCCCACTCCTTTTTTTCAAACTCCCTTTCCCACCCCCTTTTCTCGAATGAAAAGCAACACATGGAGGCCTACACCAGCTAGCATATCTATGCACTACCCAACATGCCTTTTATTGTGTATGCACTCCATCACCAAGGAAACCATAGTTTCCACCCTGGGAAAACAAAAAAAAAGAAATGAAAAATAAGAGGGGGTGGGGGGGAGATCTTTGGCATGAACATTGCAGAAGAAGCAGATTGGAGATAGATCAATTCCCATCTCAACGTTCACTCTTTCGGAGATTCAAATCTTCTCGAGTTTCTCTGCTTTGATTACGAGTTTGACCCTCGTGATGGCTTCTCGACCGGCAGCCTTGAAGTCAAATGCGCAAATGTGCTTCTCGGGCAAGCAGTGTGACACACAGAATGTGCTGCCGTACCAATACTTGAACCCCATCAGACCTGGAGCAATGGTTCAGCTTGCCGAAACTCGACAATAAAGACGCCAGAGAGGAGGAAATGGAGGGGGAAGAGAGGGAAGAAGGGAAAGGGAGGATGACGTCCTGGTGGAAGGCATCAGTATAACAAAAATAACATGCTTTTATGAACGCGGCAAATATGTACGTTTTGTATATTTTGTGCCACATAACGCGAATCACGTGCTATCAAACATACCCTAAAATAATCATTTTCACGTAAATATAGAACACAAAAAATTAGAACAACAATAGTGATCAAAAGAACCCTAGGCCCTTTTGTCCTCTTGGTTAAAACCCTGAAAGTTCAAAGCAAAAAAATCATTCCTTCTCTATGAAATGAGACTCTTATATATATATATATATATATATATATTTTAAGTCAAGGTGGGGTTAGACAGAACCCCCTAACAGTTATACAACTATACTATTGGGTTTTGAACCTGAAACGTCCCAACAAAAGGTGGCGTGCACTAGCTGCTTCTATCAGACAAGCGAAGCCCCCATTGGTGTGAGACTCCTATATCTCTAAGAAGCAAAGCACTCCTAAAAAATGAAAATGTCATGCCTCATATGTTAATATTGCAGTTCATAATATTTTTTTCCTTGAAGGTCGGCAAAACTGCCTCAGGATTATACACCAAGGGCTTATCCCTTGCCCTCATTAATGCAAGGAGAATGGAACCCTAGCCACCCACCTAGTGGCCAAGACCCCCTCCACTGCCCCAAATCTGTAGGGGCTGGGGTGGCTATAAATTAAGCGTGTGAGGTGGAATTGTGGGCTCATTAGTTTTGATCCTTTCGTTTTACTAAGATAGCGTTTTCTTTCAAGTTTGTCAATTGTTATTTTTCACTTATTCAATTGAACATTGTTGTGGGAGAATTCCTTGTCTCAGAAGTATGCAAACTCCGATTTATGAACATTTCATAGACTGTATTGTGTTAGGGTATCCAAACATGGGATTGGAGACAGTGGACAAATGGATCGGGCACTATTTGAGCTCCCATCGTATTCTTCTTGTTGGTGAAGGGGGACTTCTCATTTTCTCCAAGCCTAGCAAAGGCTTTTGGTCATGCAAGAAATATGGTATCTACTTCTCTTGACACCCCAGGTACCACACACACACACACTCTCTCTCTAGCCGAAGCTTTCGCCGTTCTGCTCACTTGCCTTCAGATCCGATTAATCGCCACGACAAATCACGAAAGAAGGTTACCTTCAGCAATCTACAGGAGCTATGTGTGTTCGAATCTTTCGAACCCCTGTGCCAATCCTTTCGAGTGGGATCCATCTGGGTTTCCGTTCGTTGGACAAACCAAAGTTCCACTGGAACGTCTCCATTGTCGCCGGAACCTGCTTCTCCAGTGGACGACCGTTGCGAACTCATGATGGAGCGATCGTCACAGTTCCCCATAATACCATAGGCCCCTTGTCGATACTTGGAGAAAGAATCTCCTCGTGAAGATGTTAACATCATTACTCGCTATGTGCTAGAGGATCAGGTTTATGACTACTCAGATGTTGTGATCCATGACGCTTCGTATTCTGCCTGTCCTGTTTTGAAAACCTGCGAGAAAGCAGCCCCTAAAGGATGTATCGTTCTCGGCCAGCGCACAGATATTTCAATTTTATGCCATGTCATTTTTCCGACGGTTGGCAACATAATAGATATCATCATGGGACCCTTTCGGATAATCTTGGAAACTCCTCTGACCTACATCTCCTATCTCACTTCTTGTTTTGGAACAAAAGTTTTTCATTATCGACCGAATATGGCTCCCGCCTTAGTTTGTGGCAGTGGGGTAAGTCGAGAACATGACTTTTTCGAAGCTCCTCAAGCAGTGCAAATAGACATTATGCACAGAATCAATGAAGGGGAATCCTTACGGGAAAAGGGGGATGATGATCGATTGCTTTCTCAAGTGATGGGCTTTGATGTCACGGAGGTAGCACAACTACTGAGTATCGATTTATCATAATCGCAACTCCAGGAAATCTCAAAGGATCTTATGGTCTGTGCTACAACTGTGGTTTCATCAGTTAGTCAGCCTTCTCCGTATGATGGGTATTCAACGTCATCTAGTTTGGGATCTACGCAAAATAGAAGGGCTGCCAACACGACTACATCTCACGTACAAAGGAGAGATGTTGTTTCATTGCGTCGTTCACCCCGGACACGCAGACCTCAGATTATTCCAGATTGTGTCCAATGAAGATGGCTTGCTGGAATATTCGGGAACTAAACTGCCCGACTAAACGCTTATTCTTGTCCAATTGGATTAGACAGGAAAATTTGGATGTGATTGCTATTTGTGAAACAAAGATGAAAGAGGTTTCTATTGCTTCGGTTTCAGAGCTGAGGAGGGGTGCGAGTTTCTGTTTTAAAGCGGTTGTTAACCATGCTGGGGGTATTTTAATTTTGTGAAAGTCTTCATTGGGGGCGGCTGAGGTGGACCTGGGTCAGTTTTTGATTTCCATCGCTTTCCCTGTACAAGCTCTGAACCGTGTGGTCGTGCTTACTGCAGTGTATGGCCCAATTGCTCTTCTAGACGATTATTGTTATGGGAGGATCTAAATCGAGTGCTCACTCTGGCTGGTGATTGCTATATTATATTGGGAGATTTTAATTGTTTATTGTCTATTCAAGACTCAAATAATTTAGTGATGCCCAATTCGTCGATCAGAGGATTCCAAGATTTTGTTGCCGCCAATCAATTATACCCAATGCCATTATCTGGAGAAAGGTTTACTTGGTCTAACCGATAGGCACAACCATGTTGTAGGGTGCTAGATAGAGTCTTAATTTCAACTGGACTCCTTGAGATCATCCCAGATATAAAGGGGTGGATTCTTCCCCCAACCGTGTCCGACCATGGTCAGGTGATCGTGCAATGGGGAGGAGGCTTTAGATCAATTCATTGATTTTCTTTCGAGTAGTGGTGGTTAACTAGACAAGAGTTTCATTTAGTGGTTGAGGGCTCGTGGGGTTTGAGGGTTCATGAAGACAAGGCTGCTATCCGATATCAAAAGAAGCTTTTGCGCCTAGCTAAGGATATTAAACTTTGGTTGCAAAGGCAGTTTGTGAGTAAGTTTCAAGAGATGGCTGAATGAGAGGCAAAGATCTCATCACTATTCAACCTATTATCTTCCACCGAAGGGTTGTCGGACGCGCAACTGCAGGGGTTGCAAAGCAGACTTGCTGATCGGACAATGTTATTGAAACGTTGAAGGCTAAAAGAGGAGTTTAAGTGGAAGCAACGTGCTCAGGTGAAATGGTTGGCAGCAGGGGATGAAAATACTTGTTTTTTCCATTCATTTGCTTCTGATTGGTTTAGACGAAGTATCCTTCAATCGATCACAATCGACGGAGTGTTGTGGGAAGGGCAAAATCTTGTGCCAGCGGTCTTCAACTATTTCGAGAAGCTTTATTCTATTCCACCAAATACAAGGGGGTAATATTGGGCATGAGTTATTTCTTTCTCTTCAACCGGATCAGGTCTTAACCTTGCAACATAGGTTTTCAGAAGCAAAAATCATGAACGCAATTAAGGATTTGTCGGGTTGGAAGGCATCGGGAGTAGATGGTTTCTCTGTTGATTTTTTCAAAGTATTTTAGAGAGTAGTGAAGAGTGATTTGTGTACAATGGTTGATGAGTTTCATCGTAACTCTAGATTGACTAGGCAGTGTCATGTCAGATTAATCTCTCTTATTCCAAAAGAAAGCGCCGCCATAGATATTATCCCATTTCCATAATGGGAGCCTTATATCGTATAGTCGCAATGGTCTTAGCATCAAGACTAAAATTGGTGGTGTCTAATCTTTTTTCTTCTTTTCAGTTTGCTTTTATTCTTAATAGAAGAGTTCAACAAGCATATATTTCGGCTTCAGAGGTCATTCACTCCATGCACGCGAGTCGTACTTCTTACTTCGTATTGAAGCTTGATTTTAATAAAGCATATGATTCTGTGTATTGGCCTTTTCTGTCGCAAGTGGTGAATCACATGGGATTCGGTAGCCGTTTTTTCAGATGGGTGTCAGGGCTTATTACCAATGCACAAACCATGGTGTCCATTAACGGGGTAAAGGGTGAGAAGTTTTCTTTGTGGCGTGGCCTACGACATGGATGTCCGCTATCTCCGCTTTTGTTTAATACAGTGGCAGAAGGACTTGCGATGATTCTTAGACGCGCGCAGACAAGGGGCTTTCTACAGACGTTGGATATCCAAGGTTTTTCTGGTCATATTATATATACAATATGCAGACGATATGCTAGTTTTTGGAAGGGCTTCACTACATCAAATGCTTCGCGTTAGGCTTATTCTCATGTTTTTTGCAGCTTTGTCTGGGGTGAAGCTAAATGAAAATAAGTGTTCGGTCAGGCTTCTGAATGGCGATCCGACCAGTCAAAACACGGTGGGAAAAATTTTCAACTGCGCTTTAGGGCCATTGCCGATCAAGTACTTGGGCCTCCTCCTACAAGTCAAGCCAACCTCTAAAACATCATGGGCACTGGTTGTTGACAAGGTGTGTCTTAAGCTCCAGTCTTGGCGTGCAATGTATTTGTCTCTTGCTGGCAGAATTACTTTGATCAGGCATGTTTTGTCAGCAATTCCTGCATTTTTTATGTCGGGCTGTGTCATGCCTATAAATGTTGAGCACCAGCTTAAGTGTGTCCTATCAAGGTTTTTGTGGCGTGGTGTAAATGAACCTTATAAGAGGCACTTGGTGGGATGAGACTCCATCGTTATGCCAAGGACTATGGTTGGCTTAGGAATTTTTGCTTTGCGTAAAAGGAGTGTGGCATTGGCTGTGAAGCAGTGTTGGTTGGCTCATACATCACAGGATGCATGCACAAACTTCCTCCAGCTAAAATATGGTCTAATCGATTCGCTTGCTGTTCGTCGGGGGTCTCGTGGACCATACACATCACATTTGAGAAAAATGTGGTTTAGGGCATTGCGTTTGTTTCTTGACAGAGATTTGGACGTGGGGGTAGACAGATGATCTTGGCTTCAATGGGAAGTCTCGAATGCGGGAGTTTTTCAAGTCCACAAGGTCTACCGTTCTCTTTTACCTCTAGGTCAGAGTTGGATCCGCGACAATGCTTTATGGGCAAAGGGTCCATCTCCGAGGACCAAGGTATTGGCTTGGTTGATTCTTCATGACCGGATAAAGACTCATAACAATATCAAGATGATGGGTTTTCAGTTTCCCAATTGGTGTGTGTTTTCTCGACAAGCTGAAGAAACTACACAACATCTTTTTTGGTCATGTGAAGTGTTTCAAGAATTGTTTTTTAAAACTTGGAGGGCTCCATCAGTTGTTGTGTGGGAGGGCTTCTTTGCGTTAGATCTTATCCTTGGCCCTGCTATAATTAGATGCGAAAAGAAGTGGAGGACTATTTGGAGAGTTTGGTTATTTACAGTGTGGTGGTTCATATGGATGGCCAGAAATGATGCTACTTTTCGGGATGTCTTGTTCAACCTTAACCGTTTGACCCATAGGGTCTTGGCTGATGTGTATGCTATCTTACACATATATCTCAAAGACCTGCCTCTGCCACCAACCGATCCTCGTATAGATGTTTGTGGTCCCGGATGATTTTTCTGGTTTGTGTTCAGGTTTTTTCTGTTTTTTTTTTGTGTTATTGGTGTTCTCATGTTATGTTGTTGTGTTTGTGCTTGTGGGTCTCAACGCTTTGTTGAGTTTCACTTTTAAGTAAAGTTGATCGCTTTTCATCTCTCTCTCTCTCTCTCTCTCTCTCTCTCTCTCTCTCTCTCTCTCTCTCTCTCTCTCTCTCTCTCTGTGTGTGTGTACACACACGTGCAGTTAAAAATCTAGACAACCATTTTCTTGATAGATTTGTTAGTTCTCTGTAATCAGAGAAACTTACTAGCGTTTGCAAATTTTGATATTAGTCATATAATCTTGGAGACTTGCACTCTTAGTTGTAAAATTTGATATTGCTAATGTACATAGAAATTCATTCACACGGGTTTAAAACTTGATTTACCACTGTTTAATTGTAAAAACTTTCAAGTTACATTATACATTGACATTGATCATCCGAGAAATTTCCAAAAACTAGGTTATAGAATATTATATAGGTGATTCTGATTAACGTATTTGTTGCCATTTTACAGAAAACCTAAGCGATAAATACCGATCTGCCATGGAATATGTAAGGGAGCTGAGAGCATTAGGTTTCCGTGTTGGTCATGGGATTGAACAATGTCTTGTTGTGCTTGTGTTATATAAAATTCGAGGATCATCTTCAATTTCCCTCATGCAGGCTTTGAATATCCTGAAGAATACATCAGGCAGATTAAGTGAGTTCTAAACTCTGCTTAATGTGGTTATATTGTTTTTAGTTGTGCTGGTGCCAACATGTGACACTAATGAAGACATAAGATCCATTTTTCTCCAGCATTTTTCTCCAGCATGGGAGAATTATAGTGAGTTGTGTCTCATTTTGGGCAGGAATAGAAGTTCTCATGGGAAATCTCTTTAATCTACTCAGTTTAGTGCTGATCAAAGCTCTCTCTCTCTCTTACACATTCATTGTTTAGAGAACCTTGAGACGGTTTATTCATGTTGGCATATACCCCATTGGCCGTGGGTATGTTAATGGCCAACCTAGCAGTCAGGAACCTCAATGTCACATTATTGTTGCTCATATTTGTCACTGTCCTGAAGGTCACAATGGAATCATTTGAAGAGACATACATGACATGAAGAACATGATTTCCATGAAGAAATTTTTATATCATTTTCTTGATACAGCATTGTAAGCTGCACAGGAAATTGTTGAAGGGTTTCTTTGGAAACGCAAGGGAGATGCTTTGTGAAGGTGGTGAAATTCATGTCACCCACAAGACATCACCTCCTTTTAGTGACTGGAATCTGCAGAAGAAAGCAGAAAAGAGCGGCCTCATCTTGGTAGAACGTTATCCTTTCTGTATCTGTGATTATCCAGGTTATTTCAACAAGAGAGGGTATGGTGTGGTTAGCGACACATCATTTCCGGTAGGGAGGTGCAGCATTTTCAAGTTCAAGCTGAAACAATGAGAAACAGATCTAGGATTACTTCATTTTGCAAGTTGTATTGTAAATAGATCGCCAATAGTATTATCTGCTGGTGCCAGTGGGTGATCTTGAACTTAAAAGACTTGTATGTGGGTGGAACTGTGTCTTGACTGAAGTTTATCTGCTTGGTGCTTGTAACTAGCTATCTTAAATAGAGGCATGGACCGGGGTTCCCTGTCTGAAGGAAGGGATTATGATAGCTTTTATGTCACCACTAATGCAAGATTTTATTGAGGAGCTTGTTCATGCCTGACTTCAAGATTGAGCATTTAAGCGTGGCGGTTGGATGGGTCTAATTGCTTTGTGGGACTATAATGCAAGATCCAAGTTTGGCTTGGCACCCTTCTAGCAATCCAACTATCTTGGTCAAGCTCTGTTTTCTGCCCCACTTTTCTCACCCAAATCTCAGTTTTTTTCTGTTTCTTATGCTACACATGTACACAATGTAACGCCCAATATCTGACTGTTCTAATTAAGACAGTATTAATGTATCGATATAGGAAGACAAACCATAAGAAAGGCATCAGCAAATGATAGTATCTATCCCAAACAAAGCAACAATGGCCAGGAAATGAAGATGAACCGCTTGTGGCTCACCACGTTTGTATCGGTATCCATCAGACCGGTTTAAATTGAACCGAATCAAACCAGTTCGTACCCACTCAGTCAGACCAAATCGGTCAAGGTGTCAACCAGACCCAGTCAGGTCTAACTGGGTCTCAAAGATCAGTGAAAAGATTATGTTTTTATGTCCAAATGGAAAAAGCAACCTAGGGTGCAACTGTGCTATGATTAACCATGCAAGATTAAAAACGCATGAAAAAAAGAAAAAAACTGAGAGAATAGAGCAAAGGCAGCCATGGCAGAGATGTTAGCCAGAGAGAATGTGCCTCTCCATGAGACGACGAGAGACAAGACAAGCGTCTGAGAAAATAGAGCAGACTGCTTCCAGTTTATGCTGTTCTGAGATGACGGCACCGCTGAGGTCAACTGCGTAGCCAGCAAGGTACGTGGTTGTTATGGTGCTGAGATGATGGCACCGGATCAAACCCTGCTGGCACACGGGTGTGTCTTTAAGCTGGGCCACGTAAAGCAGCGTGGTCGTTGAGAGCCACCCAGGTTTTTCTCGCTTCGGCCTGTTTGTGTTTGGGATTGGTAGCTGGGATGGGTGATTATGGAGTTTATGCATTTGAGAAAGCGGTAGCTGCCAAATCCATGTAAGTACAAAGAAGAAAAGGCCTCACATGTCATCCCAAATGCATAAACGCCCATGGTGGTTTGACCAAGATTTTGTCTAGGGAACACCAAATGCATAAACGCCCGTCCCAGCACCGAGATTCCAAACAGGCCCCAAGGGGTTTCCATCAAAGAAAAACAGTTTTCCATGAGGATGGCTGCTGCCGTTGCATTCACCTGTTGCGCTTCACGAGCCTCTTTTAATTCGATGGGAGAAGCCTAAACGCCGGCCATAGCAGCTGTTCCAAAAAAAAAAAACAAAGTTTCATAAAATCTAATTAATAAGGTTATACACCATATGCACTATATATACTTGAAACACACAACTATTCAACTGAGTCCTTTTCCTTAGTACTGTGCAGCATTGGATGGAAGGGTTGTTCATTCGATTGATAAGAAGTTATGTTAACAATAGATGGCACAGTGGGTTCCAATATTGAGAAGAAAGATGACAACCCAAAAGAAAAGAAGAGAGGGCATTATACGAGCTCCCAAAGGATCCTCCTTGTTGGTGAAGGAAACTTCTCCTTTTCCCTCAGTCTGGCAAGGGCCTTTGGTTCTGCAAATAATATGGTGGCCACATCTCTAGACTCCGAAGGTATCATGTCTTCTTTCCAATATATGTTTCCTTTTTCTTTAAATGTATCATTGGAATAATGTCATGATTTCAACGAAAAGTAGTTTAACATGAAGTCAAGTGCTTATCTCTTCTGATACACAGCCTGTTTGACTACTGAAGGCAGGTTTCTAGTCATCAACTTAATGAAGGAATTTTTTATGCAGCACTGAAGCCGCTGCTGACAGCCACCCATCTCAACATTTCTCTAGATGTAGACCACACCCATCTTGAGAGATGCCAAGATGGGTGGCTGTCAGTGGCGCCGCATCATGCAGCACCGCTTCTTAAAATGTGAGCACTTAATCTATATACACTGACCTATTTGTTTCTCCTGCCAATGTTTGGAAGGTGCACTCTGTTTTGCTTATGGTTCTGCCATTGACAATTTGGTAGAGCTTCGAAGGTTGGGCTGCGAGCTTCTTCACGGAATCGATGCAACGTCGATGAGCAAGGATTCTCGTCTCAACACCATGAGATTTGATAGAATCATCTTCAACTTTCCTCATGCTGGCTTTTTTTGCGGAGAAACTTCATCCTTCCAAATTGAGTGAGTTCCAAAGAGTGGAGGCTAACATCTTGAGTGAGTGAAAGTGCAGCTTCTCATCGACTAACCCAGTTCCTGCAGGCCTGTGTCTATGTATATCTAGCTCGAGGCATGGTAAGGTGGTCGGGACCGAGTACTTTAAAAAGCACTCGGTCCACACAAAGCACAGATAAAATCCATGATGGGTGTATGGAAAATACAAACTGTGCAAAACACAACACAGAAAATCGCTTTCTGCCTAGCAATTTTCTGTGTCGTGTGTACTCGTGCCCGAATCCCGATCAATGGATCTGCTAAGGTCTCGTTACCACAATTTTCGCCCTCTAAAACAAAATCTTGTAATAAAAAAAATGGTTTTGACAGGAACATTAGCATCTCTTTTTTTTGTAAAAATGAGGAGAACATATAAGAAAGTAGATAAACCATATAATAAAATATACAAGTGTAAACATTGTCGTAACAGCTTGGTATCTTGCATATGATGATGTTCTAAAAATATCCTTTTCATATCAGGATTTGTAAAATCTTCGATAAAATCACGATATTTTCATTGCCAATATTTGGGACTACTAAGATCATGACCCTGTTTAGCTGCACACAATTCTTTCTCTTATTTTATTTCATGAGTCCTCTGTTTCTAAGATGTCCAAATTGTTGGTGAGACTAATCACCGTTGCTATATAGGTTGCACAGGACTTTATTGAAAGGATTCTTCAAGAACGCGGTGGAATTGCTCTCGGATGATGGGGAAATACATGTTACCCACAAAAAGGGCCATCCATATAACGAGTGGAATTTGGAGGAAGCAGCTGAGAAGTGCGGATTGGCCCTCACAGAAACTGATCCCTTCTTTCGGTTTATGTACCCTGGCTACACCAACAAGAGGGGAAGTGGGGATCGTTGTGATAAAAGATTTCCCGTTGGATTATCGTATACCTTCAAGTTCAAGTTAAGGGACCAACCAACTCCAGTGGTGTCCTTCACACAGGTTGATGAACCAAGCTAAGGTGTCCTGTGATGCATTTTGTAGTTTTGTGACTGAGTGTTCTGTCAAGAGTTGAAGGGAAATTAGTGTGATTTCGTTAAGCAAGGAACCTAACTAAATGCATGTAACAATTGTTCAAACACAAATGCATCTAGCTAGTTACAACCTGACTAGACCAAAAGTGGGCCTTGCTCAAACCGGCGTGAAACAAAATATGTCTAGGAAAAATCAATGAGAGCTCCCCCCCAAGGATCAGGTGCAATGTGATCCTTGTGCTGCTCCACTTGATCACTCACCATCTTTGAGATACAAGCCTGTCAGTTGTGGGGCTCAATGGTGGATGGAAGGTGATCAGGTACAGCAGCACACGAAAAGTGTGCAATCACGTTACACCTGATCTGCTCGAAAAAAAAAAACAGATGACGGGTGAGCCAGTTTCATCGCCAATTTGGTTTTGGGGATCAAGGTTATTTTAATAATTTGGAATCGCCAGGATAAGGGTGACACAAGAGAGGACAGTTATGACCCTCACGATCATAAGACTTACCAGTTAGGACTGGATCCTCTCACCAATAATTTTGCCCCCAGAATGATTTGGTTGGACCAAGGGTAATTGAGCTGAGAATGAGCCAAGCTTGAAGTGCTCAAGTTTGGCGTGTACTCATGGTGAAGCCGTCTTTGGTTTGAACTTCTGCCACGCCCGAGCTCAATGAGTTGAGTTCAAGATTGTTAACAAAAAACATTCTGCATTTCAAAGTTGAGCTCAAGATTGTTAACAAAAAACATTCTGCATTTCAAAGTTGAGCTCAAGATTGTTAACAAAAAACAGCTTGTGGTGGCTCGCTTGTAAAAATAATGGATATATATATAGCGATTGGTATCTGCGAAATCCATATATAGGTACAAAATTCGTGGTCAAACGCGCTGACCGTCCATCATGACGTTGATGGATGGCCAGTGCAAAAAAAAAAAAATATGATTTTGCTAAGTTTTTCTGTTGAGGGGGCATTAGTGGTGACAAAATTATTGCCACTAATGCTCTTGGAGAAAAAATGAGCATTAGCAGCGACAAAAATCACCTCTTATGACGGCCATTTTTGTTGCCGCTAATGCTTTTTTAAGCATTAGCAGCAATAATTTTGTCGCCGAATGCTCTTTTAATGGAAAAACTTGTCATTTTTATGCTGTTTTTTTTTTTTGCACATGACAGATCATTGTGCGACCAGCGCAATTGACCACCAATTTAGTACCTAAGCATTTCGCAGCTACCAATTGTTTTGGGATGAAGGCGTAGTTGTTGTTGTTTTGTTGTATATATATATATAAAATTGTTTGTATGAATCTAGCCATCAAATGCTGTATCTATGCATATATCCTAAATAAAGCATGTCTATTTATGCATGCTTCAACTCAAAGACTATTGGAATCTGTCAAAAGAATTCTTTAATATCTTAATAGAACCATGATGCATGGTCTTCATATCCATAAAAGTAAATTCATGGGTGGCGTCCCTTGCAGCAAGGTCGAAGCTCGGTGGGCATGGGGACCTCAAGGGTTTTACCAACCCGAGGCGAGCAAATGTGTGGTCGGTGAAGGGGGATTTTCCTTTGGATTATCCAAAAATAACAAACACATTCACCATGGGCTATTCAAGGAGGCATAGCATGTGTAACCGGGTTTGACTTTCACAATTTTTTCCCATTTTTTGTTTTAAATTTTAATGCGAAGAAAACCATCATTATGGTTTGGACATCCCATTATGGGCTGGGTGTAGGGTTATCATCCGACCTGGTTTACCCAGATCCAACCCGAACATAACCCTATGGGGTCTGTGTATGGTGATAAGTAAGAAGACCAGGGCTCACACCCAAAGGTCCAATTAATACATGGACCCGGGTATAGTTTGTGAAATTTTATACCAGACCCAAACCGAACCCAAGTTCCAATTAAGACGTACAATTTTTCAATGTAAAAATCATAAAAACATTGTTTTACCGTATTTGGTTCATGAAGTTCTTATCGCGTCTGGGTATGGTTTTTCTTAGAATGGACTTGATTAGACCCAAGTTTGGACCCATACCATACCCAAAAATCTGGTTCCACCTGTCTGAACCAAACCCAACCTGTTGACTTGGCCTTTGCATAAAATTCCAAGAGTTCTCCGACCAACCTACTGGTGAGTTTCTCAATTGGCTTTGGAAGCATATTAGTATTGAGGGCAAAACACCATATTAGATGTTCTGCCCAACTCGGGCGAGCCACCCCTTATTAAACCCAGTGTACCCTTATTAAAAGGGTCCAACACATAAAGTATTCGGACACAGAACAACACCTCTTTAGCTTTAGCGTTGCAGCAAAAGACGAACACCCCAGGTCTCAAACTCTCAATCTGCTTCAATTTGAAAACCTTAAGCCAACCCACTTAGCCGGGTATGCAATGCCCTTATGGGTGAGTTTGGCAAAAGTTAGGATTATCCAACCCAGATTGGGCAAGCTTGCATTTGTTTTACATTGATATAGATCTGGGTATCAGGATCCATAATGGATGTCACACTAAATGTGGCTATCATGAGTTTTTTTTTATAGGCAAGCTCGGGTTAGTCCGACCCCTACCAGACATCTCTTAAGCCCCATGTGTCAGAGGGATTCGAACCTAGGCATTCAGCTTTGCACAGGACGCCGCTTACCACATGGGATACCATCTCAGTGGTAGCTATCATGATTTTCTTGACATATAGAATTGTAACAAATTAATTTTTTCTCAGAAAATGTTATTATGTATAGGATTTAAAAATAGAAGAAAATGCATAGAAAAACATAAATAGTGTAAACATAAAAAAAAAAAAGTTCTATGGTGTTTAATAACGAAACATGATTTATTGAATGCATATCGCGTTTCAGGCATAAGGCTCGATAAGCTTCTGCTGCCACTTGTAAATGTTTTTCATTCCAAAAGTCTCCACCTCTTGTCAGTTCTCGCAGATACTATAGGAGCTTGACCTTGATGTTCTTGGCGTCCCTGTTTTCATCAGGGGTGCCAGACCCGAAACTGACTTGAGATGACAGTACTGAGTCTGGACTTGGGTCTATTCGAACCCATCATAAGAGAAACCATACTCGGATCTTATAAGGATTACATAAACCAGACTCACACCATACACGATAAAATAATATGTTTTTTTTTTATCATTTTTACATTAAAATATTGCGGATCTTATTCAAAACTCAGGTCTAGTATGAAATTTCATAAACCATATGTGGCTACATATATTAATTGGACATCCGGATTCTAATCAAGCCTTATTATTTATCACCAAGCCATTGGTGTTAGGACAATAAACCCATCATACGGTGGGGCCCACAAGCTTCGTAGGGTTGGATACGAAAGGCTTGTCACAATAGCAATCAGATAAAAAAGATTTCATGTATTAATATTATTGGTTTAATATCACATGGCTAACAGTAACAAGGTGACAGATAGATCTTGAATGGATAACTTTTTACCAAAAGATGAGACGTGTTATTAAACCAATAAAAACTATTACCAATTATTGTAATCTTTAATTTTTTTAAAAAAAAAATTTGCGTTGAAACGACAGCCGAATTGTTCCTTTTTGAATCAGCTAAGAGCCGATTCGATCCGATTAAGAACGATTCTGACAACATTGATGCAGGCCGATTTTAGCAACATTAGTAATGGCCTCATGCAACTAGAAGATAAGTTAGGTAGACCTTAGGGTTCGAATTTGCAACGTCCCAACACAAGGTGACGTTCACTAACTACTCATACCAGACAAGCAGGACACCTGTTGGCAGGGGTGGGCATCGGTCCGGCCCAGCCTGTTTAATTATTAACGGATTTGATTTTTGCCTGGTTTTTCAACGGAATCGGGTTTGAAGAGAAGCCCATGACCTGGCCATTGGCCCAACGGGTCAATGTGAAGCGGGATGGGTCTGGCCTGGCCCGGCTTGACCCAATCTTAAATTGCATAAATGCTTGACTGAAATTATGGGTTAATGAGAATATGAAGTTCTCATGCAACTAATTAGGTAAAGAGTAATATCCAAGGATCTCTCGTCCAACGGAAACGTGATACGCTGAATCCTAGTGATTCAATCGCACCCTACGTACAAATTCATTTTGTGTTTTTTCAAAAGCTTGGTGATTCAAACTCCACTAGATCCCACGATAGATTCTCTTTATTTTGCAGGGGGGGAAATTCTCAAATTAGATACAAATGTATTTATATTTTTTCCTGATAAAAAATGTATCAACAAAGAAATGGCACCTCAAATATTTTTCCTAAAAATGCTTCATTGTCAAATCATCCACATCCAAATCTAAATCCATAATAACTTCTCGCTTTCTTAGAAGAAAATTATATCCTTTTGCTCTCTACTTGCTTTCTTTGGAAACGAGAAAACCAAATTGGAAGTTCATGCAAACCCCATTATTTTCTTGTGCATGCAAGATGGCTTTTGGTGGCTCACTAAATCAATTGGCAATGTGGTGCAAAGACTTGCTATCCTTTGTGATAGTTTCTTATCTTAAGATAGTAAAACCTCATGCAAAACCACACCAAGTTTTAGAATTTTGAGGAAACACCAAGTTTGAGAGTTACGTGAATCAACATGGACAAATAGATCATGCCGAGGGTTACTGGAAACACTATAGGAGGATGGGAAATGCATTTCTCGAGAAATCACTTTTGAAACAAAAAACACCACATTTTCAAAACCCGCAGAAAACTCCAAAAAAATTATCGAAAACGTGTAGTGAGAAACACGTTTTTCATAAGCATTTCTCAAAAGTTTTCACAGTACATATACATGTTTATTATGTTTGGTAAGTTTTTTCTTCTTGCTAAACGTTTTCCATTCGTTTCTTAATTCATTTCCTGATTCGTTTTTAGTTTTATAATTCTCATGCACCTGAAAAACCTTGTTTCCTGTTTCTGTTTCTCAAGACATTTTCGGTTATTTCGTTTCCCTTTATCGCAACCTTGACCATGCCCCTCTCACTAAATAGATTCTCAAGTATTCCATAATTTCCATTTGAACTGTTCAATCAATACTACAGATTTATATTCCCCCTTTCCGTAGAGCCAGTTGAGTCCAAATGACTGCAAGCAATTTACAAGCAATTTTCATAAAAGACAAAAACCCTTCCTAAAATTAAAGACAGAAACAAACACTTGCAATATCATATTTGCCAAAAAAGAGGGTAACATTTGGGACACTTGCTACTGCCCATGACGACACAAACAAACGCCTTAAAGTACTCTCTCTCTCTCTCTCCCGCCAGCCCCTATTTCCACCGACGCACCCCTTTCTCTTTCTATTTCTCTTTCTCTGAGTGGTTGTTTTTCTAGAAATGGTCGCCCCCACCTTCCCCTGTTTCTGCAATTAAGGGACTACCAAGAAGCCTCTGCTCTGTGATTAAGGGGGAGGAAGAGAGTTTTGCTTGCTTGCTCCTTTTAGACGACCAACAGAGCCTAAAAGGTATCGATGGGTCGGAATGAGCGAAATGGGAGGAAACGGGTTCCAAAGAATCCGGCGGTGGGCCCCACGACACTGAACGCCGATCCCTGGAGGGGAGGATCGCCGGGTTTCCTCACCAACCCCGAGTTGTTGCGGTCCTTAGCCTCCCTCTCCCTCTTCAACCCTCCCAGTACGCGTAAACACCCTCTTCCTTGAAGCTTTGTCTGTTTCTTCTTCCTTTTTTAATCTCTCTCTCTCTCTCTCTCATTTTTTCTCTTGTTTCTTTTAACTCTTTTCTTTGTAATATTGTTTGGATTTTTGCTAATCAGTTATTTGGTTGGATTTTTCTCTGTCATTGATATTATAGCCGATACAGTTATATGCTGCATGCTGAATGTTTACATGGGTTTAGTCTATAGGGATAGGAAGACCAAGAATTCTTTTAGATTAAGGGTATGTTTGATGGCTTGTCGTGGGTTGGACGAAATGAACAAAAAGAGCTGAACACAACATTGGTTCTGTTCGTTCCGTAACAACTGTTCCAAGTCCAACATTTGTTTGGACCGTACTCAAATACTATGTTCCAAATGTCCGTTATTTGATGACGATGTGACAACTTGAACAGTCATGGATAATGGGTCAAATTACTTTGTTTTGGATAGTATGAATAGTCATGGATAATGGGTCAAATTACTTTGTTTTGGATCGTATGAATCGACCCGTCCACCATTTTATATATTTTAACAAGTTTATTATGGTTTTTTACTCGGATATGGATCCAATTGAGAAATTATATCTATTTTAGCAGATCATTCAACTTATAAAAATAATAACAAATAGGTAAGTGACTATTTTATCTGATTTATGTTTGATGTGGACTTGAGCTTCAAAAAGAACAAACATCATATCAGTTTAAAGTAGAACCATTTAGTTATTTCATATGAATACAGAAAGAAAACAAAATGGTTTGTAATTCAGGTGTGCTCCAATTAGAATTCATCAAATGTGATAAAAACAAGAGATGAGGGATATTGCAAGAAAAGCTTCACATGAACACTGCTGAAAGAAAGCAAATATGAACTTTTGAAAATTTACAACAGAAAATGTGGAGTCTATTGTTAACATGTTGAACATATTCATCATATTGAAAAGAAAAAAGTTATCAAGACGACAAAAAGGCTACAAAACAAACATACTCCAACTTTCCATGAAACCTAACCACCTTCATCACAGATGAGAACAATAGGAACTGATCAGATATGTCATATCTATCATAGGCTCAATGAAATGAAACAATATAGGTTAGTTTTTAGAGCTATAAATGAACAAACCACCTTAATCATATGGAAACATTTGATAATTAAGACAAAAAAGATCCATTTTTATAATATGGAAAGCACAATTATGAATCGTAAGTCACTAAGATGTATCACACAAATATATATGTAACTACATATGGATAAGAAAAACCAAGTGAAAGAAGAATAGAAGTAACATACTAAAGTCCATAACAAAAGAAGAAAAACTCAACGCCAGAAGCTCCTCTGTTTCAACTCAACCAACTTCTTTCATCTTGCTATCCTCATTTTCAACCTACTCCAATGTTGGCATATCTGTGTCCTAAGTCCCACCAACCTCATCCTCTCTAATGTTCAAACCCAATTTCAACATTCGATATGAATCCGTGTAGAGAAGGTGTTTGAATCATCCATGCTGCATTCAAAATTGAGAAGAGTCATCTTATACAGCAACAACACTAGATCTTTCACCGATTTGTCATTCTTGTAAGCCTCTAGTCGCTTCCTCAGCTCCTCTATCATCGGGTTCTCAGGGTTGATCTCCATTTGTCGACCTTTCCATTGAGATTCATGTCGCAACAAAATAAAAGATGTACGTATTCCACCAAAAAAATCAAGAAATCGCCATCAGCATCAGCACATGTTGATCACTGGCAAGGATGACATGCTGATAATGAACACTGACATGCTGATCAAGTTCACCAAGTTTTATTAACTCTAACATACTACAAAATTCTATAGTAATGGACGGTTGGAAAGACCATCATTAAGGGAAAACAAAAAAAATTCGTAACACATGCAACACACTACTACTTGGAAAAATATCACTGGTTTTAAAAAAGTAAAATATGCTAAATTCATTTTCCTTTTTGTTATAGAAATGTCCCTTATTAACATCACCCAAAATAAAAGGGTAATATGAGTTCGTTACTTGTTAACATCCAAAGTCTATCTCACCGGACGACGACTCCAGTGAGGAATGTCCTGCAACAAATTGGGGTTTAGAGAAATGAGGAACAATGGGACTCCAACGAGATCAAAAGGGGGAAATCGATCAGGAGAAGTTTATCCTGATCGAAACACCATGATCGATCTCCCAAAATCTGAAAAATTTCAGAACTGAAGCAATGAAATCAGGGCCTGGAACAAACCCTAAATTTTGAGATTGGTCAAAAACAAGAAGCTGAGAGAGAGAGAGAGAGAGAGCCTGGTCTGTGACAATGGCAATGGTCTCTCTCTCACATGGAGCAGCAATGGTCTGCAACAATGGCGAGAGAGAGAGAGAGAGAGAGAAACCCCAAAACAAACCGACGATGATCTTTCTCATACTGCTGGTCTGTGATGATGGCGAGTAGGGATGGAGGTGCACCCAGATGAAGCACCGACTACAACCCTGCTTCAGAGTCGAGGCACGCCCGTCGAAGAGATTTTGTTCCCCTCGTCCCGGTTACTTTTGTAACAGGGGGGAGAGTGGAATGAAAAGTTCATGTGTATAAGGATGCAGCGGACGCGCGGAACACCATCCGCCGCGTCCAACATTTGTTGGAAATCGCCGTTCCCAGCGAGATTTTTGTCTGAATCACACTAGGAAGGGCACATCAAACATACCCTAAAGGAACCGTTTTCACATAAAGAAAAAACACAAAGATTCAGATCAACAATAGTAATAATAGCAACCCAATGCCCTTTTATCCTCTTGGTTAAAACCCTGAAAGTTCAAAGCAAAAAAAATCGTTCTTTCTTTGGAATCCGTGCGACTCATATATATATATATATATATATATATATATATATATATATATATATATATATATATATATATATATATATATATATATATATATATTAAAGTCAATCTAGGGTTAGCCAGACCCTACCAGTTATACAACTATACCATTGGGTTTTGAACCTGCAACGTCCCAACACAAGGTGACGTACACTAGCTGCTCCTACCAGATAAGCGGAGCCACCCTTGGTGTGAGACTCCTATTTCTCTAAGAAAGCAAAGTTCAATGTTTACACTAACATAAAAGATCATGATCAGGAAGCTTTCATAAAAAATGAAAATTTCAAGCTTCATATGTTAATCAGCAGATGTTAATATTGTTGTTCATACTATTTTTTTTCATTAAGGTCGGCCAAATTAAACCACCCCGGGATCATAGCCCTCATTAATGCAAGGAGCTGACGCTCATGAGAATGGAACCCTAGCCACCGGCCTAGTCGCCAAGACCTCTACACTGCCTCAAATCTCTTGGGGATGGGTGGCTATAAATTAAGTGTGTGAGGTGCATGGTGACAAATATCGTGAGATTTATGAAAATCTCATGAGAAATTTCCTGAAAGTTTAAAACGGCAATTTCTCGCGAGATTTTCAAAATATTGCGAGATTTATGAAAAAACATAAATATCATGATTTAAACTTGATATTTACATTTTAAACGGATATTTATCTCGATATTAATAAATTTTATTAATATTTTCTTATAAAAAATCATTTTTATATTTTTTAATTTAATTATTATTGCCAACATTTTGCCAAAAAAAATGCAAGATTTATGTTTTTTTTTTTTCAAGTTCTCGCATGTTTTTGAAAAATAAAAAATTGCCGATAAAAACGTTTGTCACTCACTACAAGAAAAATGTGGATTAGTGATGAACGCTATCTGACGCTAATCCGTTTAGCGACTGATTAGCTATGGATAGTGTCCGGCATAATTTTTTGGTCGCTAATTAGCGACAGAACTGATCGGTTGCTATTTCCGTCACTAATTTGCGATAGATTAGTGAATGTCATAAATCTGTCACGAGTTCATCGCTAAATAAGCACGGATTTGGTTTTGCGATAGATACATATTTGTTGCTAATTCATCGCTATTTTAGCGACGGATTAACGATGAATTACATTCCATCGCAAAACCAAATATTAGTGACGGATAATATCCATCATTAATCTGTCATAAATTAAAAAAAAAATTGTTTGAAATATAAATATCGAGAAAAAATTTCTCGTTATACAATTTATATAAGCTGTGTATAAAAGACAAAATGCACATAAAAAATGCATATACAAAGTAGGTGAAACAAATTTAACACAAGTTATAAGTGAAACAAATTTAACAACCCAGTATAATCCTCGTCAAGTTCTAATTAGTTATAAGTGAACATATACAAATAGTTTTGTTTGAAACAAGTACGTAAAACAAATTCAACACATGAAGCTACTCCTCGCCAAGATTTGGATCATCATCCTCTTTATTGTCTCGATCTGCCCCTTCATCCATGCCTCCATCAGCTCCTCTACGCTATCATCTCCACCATCCTACAAGAGAACCGAAATGATTGATTAATTGTTAAGAGAGGAAAGAGAAAGGGCATATGAAAGTTTTTTATTGTTACCAACATGACTAATTGACTGCCACACGTCATTAGTTGCATACACTGAAGCAACAAAAGAACATAAGGCGATAACCAACATTCACAGTGGATAGCACACATGGTAAATAAAAAAGGGGACAAAACACAACCAAGTAAACCAGCTAATTATTTATTTCTGACGTATGGGCATGGTTTTAATTTTTAAAGGTTCGTTTTACCTAGTAGACTACCTGCAAATGTTTCTATAAAGGTTATGAATACATCCCACCTGAGGAAACCATAATGACTCGTGCATCAGGGGCTGCTTTCTCCAACAATGGCAACATCAGTTCTGTCATAGCATAGCATAAGTTGCTATGATTACAGCAAAATTCAGTGCCAAGCTAAGAAAGAAAGAGCTTTTAGCTGAGATGAACATGATGTAATAAGAATAATCGATGCATATATGAAGCAGCTTAAAATAGCTCACACCCTGTGAAACAACACTAAACATAAACATACCCTTCTGCAGTGGTAACACGATTGTGCTCCATCAAACCAGCGTTATTAACCTGAAGTTAAATTTAACCCATCAGCCCTCCAGTCTCTTAGTACTTCGAATCCATTTGAAAGAAACACAAACACTATTATAGGCAACAAAATTCATAAAAGTCCCTTGTCAAAATAACCAACAGACATTTAACCAAAACAATAACACAACATCATAATAACCACATGTCATCAGGTTATTTAATTTGTGATGATACCAGACAATCTGTTGGCACCCATAAGTTACGATAAGTGGTCGGATTTTCAAAGCGGCAAAATATGATCCAAAATATTCATGCATCACAACTAATATATGAAAACGAACAAGGCCCAAGACATTTATCATACCAAGATATGTAGCGGCTGATCATTTGAAGAAAACCTAAATGCAAATGACTTTATTTCACTGATTGAGGAAAGGTCACAAATCTGCAAACAAGCAATTTTTATTGGTTGGAGCGAGCATCTTTCAAAGAAATTATGATGCAAGATTGCCAGAAGCCATATATACATCTAAGACCAGTGTCATTCAAGCTTCCAAAATACCGACTGCATTTCTTTTCTTTTCATGAACTGAGCAGTAAAAGTGTCTTATAGACGCAGCGCCAAGTTATGTCTTAGTCCACAAGTTATTTGCCCATAAGGTGACCTGCAATTGATCCAGAGCATCAATGCCCTCTTATGCAGGGACAAATTCAAGGAGAAAAAAGGGCAAAGTCAATCCAAATAACAAAGCGATGATAAAGAGAGCAGATGATCATGCCACTCAAGACTTACAAATAACTCTAAATTCCACATTCTATGGTCGGCTTGTTGTCACCCCGTGTGGACATCAAAATGTAGATATTTCTCAATCACTGCAATAAATCCTCAATATCAATACAACAACATAGCCACAAGAAAAACCTTGAAATTTGAAGGAGAAGATCAAAAGAAAAATGTCATCTTCAAAAACCCAAATTCAATGGAACCATTCTTTGGTAGAGGAATCATCATGATAAACTGAGATTGCTTAGCAACATTAAAAACATCTTCTGAGTGTGTCCCCAAGTTGCGTTTTTTAGTCCAAAGTTATCAGCAACAATGTAGGAAAAAATATCCAAGTGGGAAAAACAAGTACAACAGAATATGAAAATAAAAAGATGTTAGAAGGTCAGCCATGAGCAACAATCCACATGAAGGAGTTGGCCCTCTTACATCCTATAGGCTTCCAGATCCTGTTCCATCGAAAAAAAAACTCCCCAAGAGAATCCCCTGCTAACGAAGAAGGGAAGGAAGTCGTCCCTAGGGTTTGTGGTCCAACGTTTAGGATTTAGCATTCAGGTTAAAAAAAATTGCATGTTAGAAGTTAAGTGTTAGGATTTATGGTTCAGGTTTAAGATTTTGGTTTTCGAATTTAAGGCTTGCAATATGGGAGGGAGAATTTTGTGCGCCGTTCTATATTGAAAAGTAGCAACGGAAATATTCCATCTCAAAATCTGTCGCTAATTAGCGACGGATTTTGAGACAAACTTTTTTTGTCGCTAATTCCGCAACTAATTCCAATTTTAAGAACGACTAGTTTTCTCTAGCTAATCCGTCACAAATTTGCGACGAAAATAATCCGTCGCAAATTTTCATCGCTAATTAACGTTTTTCTTGTAGTGACTATGGTGAGGTGGAATTGTGGGCTCATTAGTTTTGATCCTTTCGTTTTACTAAGATAGTGTTTTCTTTCAAGTTTGTCAATTGGTATTTTTCACTAATTCAATGGAACATTGTTGTGGGAGAATTCCTTGTCTCACTACTCGTTATGACTCTTAGAAGTATGCAAACTACGTTTTATAGACTGTACTGTGTTAGGGTATCCAAACATGGGATTGGAGACATTCGACAGATTGATCGGGCACTATTCGAGCTCCCATCGTATTCTTCTTGTTGGTGAAGGGGACTTCTCATTTTCTCTAAGTCTAGCTAAGGCTTTTGGTCATGCAAGAAATATGGTAGCTACTTCTCTTGATACCCCAGGTACCACTCACTCTCTCCACACACACGTGTAGTTAAAAATCTAGACAAGAAACCATTTTCTGGTTAGATTTGTTAGTTCTCTGTAATCAGGGAAACTTACTAGGGTTAGCAAATTTTGATATTAGTCATATAGTCTTGGTGACCTGCACTCTTAGTTGTAAAATTTGATATTGCTACTTTATTTACATAGAAATTCATTCGCAGTGGTTTAAAACTTGATTTACCACTGTTTATTTGTAGAAACCTTCAAGTTACATTACACATTGACCATCCTAGAAATTTCAAAAAACTAGGTTATAGAATATTATATAGGTGATTCTGATTTACGTATTTGTTGCCATTTTACCAAAAACCTAAGCGGTAAATACCGATTTGCCATGGAGAATGTAAAGGAGCTGAGCGCATTAGGTTGCCGTGTTGGTCATGGGATTGATGTAAACACTATGACCAACAATGTCTTGTTGTGCTTGTGTTATCTAAAATTCGGCACGATCATCTTCAATTTCCCCCATGCAGGCTTTGAATACCCTGAAGAAGACATCAGGCAGATTAAGTGAGTTCTAAACTCTGCTTAATGTGGTTATATTGTTTTTAGTTGTGCTGGTGCCAACATGTGACACTAAGTTTCTCATCTAAAATAAGGATTCCAAGTTCCAACAGAACTTGTGAAGGCGACTTCTCATGAGAATAAGAAGAGAACGAACTTGAAGACATATGATGGTGGGTCGGCGATGAAGTTGATCCACGATCCGCGATCCAAATGGATCTCAACAAGCCGAAACGGGTGTGTGACAGGCAAGTCTAACTCGCAGGATTCGAATAGAACGACTTGGTTTTGTTGGGAGCTAAGTGGGTTCTCAGTTCCCAAAGTTGGAAGCAATATCCAACAGACCTGGGACAGACAGAACACACTGGACATTTGTCTGGGTGAAGGGATTTTATCCAGACTGACACGGACAAGACAGACAGTCGTTGTAGTCTAGCCACTGGACTGACAGTCAACTTCGGAGGAAATTTTGGACCCTCAAACGGCTGAGTTTGGGAAAAGTCAAAATAGAAAAGTTGTTCTTTTATGTGTTATCTTGCCAACGAACTAAAATTTGCAATTTTTTGACAAACTTACAGGGATTTATGCCCAAAATATGCTGATGTGCTTTCTGTTTTTAAACTAACCGACTAACAGTTTCAAATTTTAACAGGTTGGAAACATATGTAGATTCGAAGGCTTAGCAGTCTGAATCATAGAAAGTTGAAAACATGAAAGTTCTAGTGGTGGGTGTCAGCTTTTCAAAACATCCAACATTTTAATAATCAGAGCAAAATTGACTGATATATGAAGCAAATACGACACTATGTCAGAAAAAAAAAATAACAGTCATTCATATGAATTCCATTCAGACAACCATACTATTTCTAAGAATTTTAGCTGCGTTATATTGATTTGCAATGATTGTAGTCATCTGGAAAAGTGACGAACACAAAGATTGTAGCTTAGGGTCTTAGCTTTCCAACAAGATATGATTTGCAATTTTTTATGCAGTAATCAAAAGGATATGTTGAACATACAAAACATTAATAGTGATACTTTGCACAGGACAGGACTGGGTCTTGTCCAGACGTCAGAAACTTTTCAAAAAATTTCACAGCCAAACCAAAACGATTCAGGACAAACAACAAACAGTAAATTTGAAGGTGAGGATCTCAGCTTTCTGTCAAGCCAAAGATCACTTGATTTGGCTCAGTATCTAGGGAGATACAGTCCGAATACTAATGATTGTCAGACAGTTCACTGTCAAGACAGGATTTGGGTCACGACCCAATGGCAGACCTCTACCAGGCATTTAAGCCTCATTCTGATACAAATTCTGTCAAACGCCCAACACCAATGTAGCCTCGTGGCTTGGCTTTCCAACGAGCCAAAGCACATATGAAACGAACAAGTATCTTGGGAGATACGGTCCAAACTCTATAACTGTATCAGACAGTCTAGAATGCAGAAACGAGTTTCTTTTGCAGAAACGAGATTCAACTCAAACCAAACATGCAACAACACAAACGAATACAGAATCAACAAAATCACATAAATAATTTTATTAGCACTTTGGAGAACAGTTTCATAAGTTCTACCAAAAAATCTAGCATACGAAGAACATCTAATATGCAAGACACCAAAACAAAAGACTTAAGTTGGAAGATGTTATCTTGTTTGCAACAACAAGATTGAAAATAATATTCAGCAGCCTTCACCAAGGCAAACGACAGCACCACCACTCGGATGATCTCTGGATTGAACCTCCCACTTATGCACAAGCCCTTTTCTTCTCCAAAATAAACTTTTCTTCTTCTTTCTCACTACCGAAAGACCTCTTCTTCTTGCTCACACCCGAAAGTTGATTTTCTTCCTTCCTTCCCCATTTCTTGCATGTTTCTTTTTCAAAAAATTTCAGAATAGAAAAAAGACCCCTCCACCATTTTTCTGTTGGGATTTAAGGGGCTCAAAAGGAGCAAGGCTCTCCATTGACTACGTGAGAGGTAGCCTCCCTTGAGGGCAATATGAAAGCATATTACAAACACATCTTAACTCTCATTACACCTTAAGTTGGCCCAATGAAAATGCATATGGACAATAGGCTCACTCACCTCTCACTGCGCCAATGAGGTGCCACCTCTTCTTAGACCAATGAGTTTGCAACATTTAAAAAGGGTTATTATGACCCTCCAACAATCATTTGACTTTTTGAGTCAAACTAGGATTCAAATGACGGTTAGAACTATCCACTTGAAGTGGAGCCAAATGGATCCAACATGGTTTAGATCTTGGGCAAGATCCAAACTTCTTATAATCCTGATCCTACTAAAAAATTATGAAAAAAAATTATTATGACAAAAAGAAAACTACCTGAATACACCATACATCGTCTAGTGCCACAAAAGAGATCCAACAGGGCACCAAAACTATCCAGATCCGTAAAATCTAAAAAATAAAAAAATATATGACAAAACTGAATCGATAAACAAAAATACAATCTCTGAGAAGATAATTGCAAAATATCAGAATTTGAAGTATGATATTCAATGTGGATTTGGGTTGGAAAAAATCCAATTAGACCTAGATAATCCTACACGATTAGATTGCATCCTGGATTGGATCTTGAGAATTAGATTTGGATCCAATTCGTCTTCAAAGCTCGGATCTTTAGCATGTTCTGCATCAACATAAGATCCATTTTTCTCTAGCATGGGAGAATTATTGCGAGTTGTGTCTCATTTTGAGCAGGAATGGAAGTTCTCAAGGGAAATCTCTTTAATCTACTCAGTTTAGTGCTGATTAAAGCTCTCTCTCTCTCTTACACATTCATTATTTAGAGAACCTTGAGACGGTTTATTCATGTTGGCATATACCCCATTAGCTGTGGGTATGTTAATGGCCAACCTAAAGTATACATGACATGAAGAACACGATTTCCATGAAGTAATTTTTATATCATTTTCTTGATACACAGTTTGTATGTTTTGCATTGTAGGCTGCACAAAAAATTGTTGAAGGGTTTATTTGGAAACTCAAGGGAGATGCAAACTATCCTAAACAAAACAGATGGCCAGGAAATGAAGATGAACCGCTTGTGGCTCACCATGTTAAAGGACTCAAAAAATAGGTTGTGCATTAAGCAAGACTTGTTTAGGCTCGGTTGGAAGTATATATATATATATATATATATATATATATATATATATATATATATATAGAGAGAGAGAGAGAGAGAGAGAGAGAGAGAGTATTTGTTGCACACTATTGTATTTGCAATCTAGTAGCAATTTTTTTTTTGTGAAATTTAGAATTTTTTGGCAGATCAAGCCCTAGTGATGTGACCCATATTGGCTTTTTTAGTAAGAAACATGTCTTGATTCATGTGTTTGCGACATAAAAGAAGGATTTTCATGGGCTTTAAAAATCAATGGCCTACGAAAATCTGTGATTCTTAACAAATAAACAATGTTGATCAATCTATGAGGTCCGATTGAGTTGATACAACTTTCATCAATGACATCCAAAACTTAACCGACTTTTGGATAGAAAGAAGCATGCTTGTTTTAGGATGGGTGACCGTCAGAGAGATCAGCGGCGGGTGAGGCAGGGTTTTGCAGTAGGTCTTTTCAGCCACTTTCCCTGGATAGGCTCCACTCTATGGGGAATTCATCCGAGCAATTCCCTTTCTTATAACCACCTCTTTTGCAAGGGGGCTTTTCAAGCTTTGTGTAGCCATCAAGGGATCTGTAGGTCATAAGGACCGAACCACATTAATATTGTCTCGTCCTTCTTTTCTTCTTATTTCTACATGGTATCAAAGCGTGCTCCAGGGATGCAACTGTGACTTGCTGCAGCTATGGCATCAGATGGTTCAACCTCTAGTCAACCATCAACTCCCAATGTTGAGTGAATTCTCGTTCAAGAAGAGGTACCGAATACTAAGATCACTTCTATTCTGCTGAATGACAGAAATTATTTAGCTTGGTCGAAGTTAGTTACTCAATACCATAGTGGTCGGTCCAAGTTGGGATTTGTCAATGGTGAAATTCCCAAACCTAGCATTACCGACTCCAAATATAATGAGTGGAGATCGAAAAATGATTTAGTTATGTCTTGGATCTTAAACTCCATGGAATCTAAATTTGCAGAAGGCTTTCTATTTCTCAATACTACTCAAGAGATATGGAATAATGCTCGTGAGTTATATAGCGAGCAAAATAACATAGCTCGTATGTATCAACTTTCCTATGAGATCCATAGTTTTAGTGATTATTTTGGGAAGATGAAACGGATGTGAGATGAATATGAATCCTACATTAGTACATGCACGAACTTGATTTCCATTACAAAGCTAAGAGAACATGAAAAAGTTTTTCAATTACTTGTTGGTCTTGGAGATGAATTCGAAAATCTTAGAAGCCAAATCTTGATGTCCAGTGAGGTATCATCTATCAATAGTATGTTCTCCACTATTATGAGAGAAGAGTCTCGCCGACGGGTCATGAACCCGAAGGGTATTTCAAATCAAGATGATTCCAATGACAAGGTAGCCTTTGTTGCCTCTTATGCTAAAAGGGATGAGACCAGCACTACCAACTACAAAGTAAAAACTCGTTAGGCTCAACCCAGGTTGCGACTCAGCAAGGCTTAGCTAACACCTCATAAATCACGTTACAAGGATTAACCAAGCTACTTCAAAAATTCTGCAAGATAAATGAGAAGTCGATAGCCATGGTTGCATCAGCATCAAGACCGCAACAATCAGGTAATTCTTGTACTTATCTTGTTGGTTACAAAAATCCATGGATAATAGATTTGGGTGCATCTGAGCATATGTGTTCCTCGATAAATGACGTGGATGATTTTAGAAGAATAGAAGACAACAATCAGGTCACTATTGCTAATGGATCTACAATGAAAGTTCAAGGAAATGGTAACTTGAAATTGTTTGATGATGTTTAACTCGCCAAAGTTCTTGTTGTGCCCAGTCTTTCATCAAACCTTCTCTTAGTATCTTGGCTCACTCAAACTTTAAATTGTGATATTATTTTCTCACTATATGATGCGGTTTTTCAAGATCGGGTGACGAAGAAGATGATTGGTAATGGGAGGCTATCTAATGGTCTCTACGTGTTAGAACAGGGCACATGTGCCATGCTGGCTACAAGAGAAGAATGTCAGTTATGGCACAAATGATTGGGACATCCATCTAGTATAACTTTGTGAACTTTGTTTCCTGAATTTAAATTTGATTGTCAACAATATGATGTGTGCCGATACGCTAAGATGTGTAGACCTCCCTTTCATGTTTCTGATAGTTGCTCAGAAGGGTTATTTGATTTAGTCCATACCGATGTATAGGGACCTGCCCCAATTATATCTTATTCAGGCTATTGGTATTCTTTAACCTTTATTGACGATTTTTCTAAGACCATGTGGTTGTATCTTCTCAAAACCAAGAATGAGGTTTTTTACAAATTCGAGATTTTTTATAATATGGTGGAAACTCAATCTGAGGAAAAAATAAAAATTATCAGATCGGATAATCGTACTGAGTATAAAAATACTAAATTTGAAATGTTTGAAAAACTTAAGGGGATTGATTACCAATTCACCTGTATTGGAACTCCCCAACAAAACGGGGTCGCTGAAAGAAAAAATCGACACCTATTAGAAGTCACTCGTGCACTCCTCTTTCAAATAGAGGTTCCTAAAATATTTTGGAGTGATGCCGTTATGAATGCTTGCTACATCCTAAACCGATTACTGAGTAAACATATTCAAAATCGTGCCCCTCTAGAGATATTAAAAGGGGGGAAGTTAAACATTAGACACATGCATACGTTTGGGTGTGTGGTCTATGTGGCCAAACAAAATCCTAATAAACTCAACAGTAGGGCTACAAAATGTCTTTTCTTGGGATATTCTACTTCACAAAAGGGATACAAATGTTATAATATGGAGGAAAAACAAGTTTATATTTCTAGAGATGTAGTTTTTGAAGAAAATACTCCTTATTATGACAAAGGAACTGAAGAAGTTTCCACTCAGGGGGAGACTGTATTACCCAACCTTGACATGTATAATGAGTTCGTTTGTATGGAAGAAAGACAACTTGAACTGGTAGAAACCATGCCACATGAAGCTCCTGAACCCAATTACACTAAAGAAGAACCACCTACCTTGAGAAGGTCTGAACGCTCTATCAGGCCTCCTAGCTATTTGAATGACTATGTCTCTTACACTGCGGCTCATCCTATAGAAAAACAACTTGGATATGGCAACCGAGGCTATATTAGCAATATCTCTTCCATCAAGGAACCAAATACTTATGAGGAGGCCACTAAGAATGATGTCTAGATTCGTGCTATGGAAGAAGAGCTTGAAGCACTTCAAAAAAATAAAATGTGGGATATAGTCACCTTGCCTTCTGGAAAGAAGGTAGTGGGATGCCGATGGATATACAATGTGAAATATGCCAGTAATGGTTCTGTTGAACGATATAAAGCCTGATTAGTTGCTAAAGGATATACACAAACTCAAGGTCTAGACTTTGATGAAACTTTTGCCCCAGTTGCAAAAATGAGTACGGTTAGAGTTGTTATTTCCATTGCATGCAATTATAATTGGTCTCTATATCAACTGGATGTTAAAAATGCCTTTTTGCAGGGAGACATAAAAGAGGAGGTTTACATGAAACTTTTTCTGGGACATATTTATGAAGATAACAATGACCTTGTGTATAGACTGCACAATTCTATATATGGCTTGCGACAATCTCGTAGGGCATGGCATCTTCGTCTTAGCAATGCCCTTGAACAAGATAGTTTTGTTAGAAGCAATGCAGACAATTCGTTGTTTATCAAAAGGGAAAATACTCATGTGATTCTTGTTCTTATTTATGTGGATGGCATTATTTTGACATGAACAGATGAAAAGATGATTTTAAACACCAAACACTTCTTGAGATAAACATTTGAGATAAAGGATTTGGGGAAGCTTCACTACTTCTTGGGAATTGAAATTGAACACTCGAAGAAAGGTATTTTCTTATCACAAAGAAAGTATACTTTTGATTTACTCGAAGAAGTTGGAAAATTAGGGTACAAGCCGGCAGATACACTTATTGAAGTGGGGTACAAACCATCTTGCAATGAATGATCAGTCATAAATAAGGAAGGTTATCAAAGGCTAGTAGGCAAACTGATATATCTCACAATCATAAGACCGGACATATCTTACGAAGTAAGCTTAGCTAGCCAACACATGCATTCTCCTTAGGAAAGTCATTGGAAAATAACTAATCGCATTCTCCAATACCTTAAGAAGACTCCAGGGCAAGGGTTGTGGTTCAGAAGAACAAAAATAATCATGTTCAAGGTTTCACTGATGCCGATTGGGCAGGCAACATTGATAGAAAATCTACTACGGGTTTTTGCATATTTGTTGGAGGGAACTTAGTCTCATGGAAAAGTAAGAAACAAGGTGTGGTATCCCGTTCGAGTGCAGAAGCTGAGTATAGGGTCATGGATACTACAACTAGTAAAATCACATGGATAAAAATCATTCTCACTGAGATTGGACTCGAAGTCAATACTCTTATTCTCATGTACTGTGATAATCAAGCAGCTATATATATTGCTGTAAACTCGGTGTTCCATGAAAGAACAAAACATATTGAGATTGATTGCCACTATATACGGGAGAAAGTTCAAAAAGGCGAAATATCAACTCCATATGTCAAAAGCTTCGAGCAATTGGTGGATGGAATCACCAAAGGTCTAACCAAAGATCACCATATAAGAATGCTCAACAAGTGGGGATGCACAAATATTCATTCCCCACTTGAGGGGGAGTGTTGAAGATATCATATTTCTTGCCAGCCATTGTTTCCATTTGTATATTGGGGCAATTATTGAATCCATCAGTTTCAACAAGGATTCTCGTTTCCTATATTTTTGCCTTCATTTGGTCTATCTTATTTTCTTAGGATGATTGTCAAGGGAAGGTTGTTGGCACCTCGTTTCCTTGTTGCTGAGTATATTATGGTGAAAAGGTTGTAACTCTACACACATGAATGAAATCTGTTTTGGCTGGTGTTGTCTGTGAATGTAGGTCACAATGACCGAACCATGTTAATATCGTTTCGTCCTTCTTTTCTTCTTATTTCTACAGGATCAACTTTTGTGAAGTTTCCATGGATGGCTCCACACCCTCATGAATTGTTTTATATTGGATCCTTAGGCCTTGGAGGTTTGGAGAAATGATTTCTCAATTAAATCGCAGATGCAGCAATGGGGGCTCCTCTTGTCTGGCAAGAGCAGTTAGTGGATGTCACCTTGTATTTGGATGTGGTAAGCTCGAATCCCCATGGTATATGGGTGTATAACCGGTAGAGGTCTTCCTAACCCCAGTTTTCTCTGTCGAAAAAAATTAAATCGCACATGCAGTTGATTTTAACACATACACACACCTATATATATATATATATATAGAAGGGAGACCCTCCAAGCCAAGAAAGGTTCAAATCACTTTCAAAAGTCAATTATAGGTGTGTGTTTTTGCAAATCTAACTCCACAAATGTGATCTACATGGTCAAAAACCAACACTTGCATCAAATTTTTGTATTGCTATAAAAAAGAATTATAGGATTTTTATAATCCAAAAAAAATTGCAAAAATTTCAACCTTTGATTTTTGGCACATTATAAAATCCTATTTACTCGTCACAAAAACTTAATCCAAGTTTTGGTTCTAAGGTTTTTGACCATGTAGATCATGTCTGTGCACTTAGATTTTGCAAAAAAAAAATATTTAGAATAGATTCTTGAAAGTGATTTGGATGATTTGAACCTTCTTTGGCTTGGACGTTTTTACACTTCAACATGCATCTTCTTTGGTTTGGATGATTATATGCTCTAATGAATTTTATCCTAATTTTATGATGTTAAGAATAAGTTATACTAATATTCTTGTGGGTATCTTTATTTGTTGCCAATGTGGATTGCATGATACAGCTGGCTACATTGCCCATGTCAAGAACGGATGTGTTGAATGCAGAGTTACCGGAAACACACATGTATAAGGGGAAGCGTGCTTCACCGAGACGCGCTTCGGAAGCGCAAAATGCGGCGCTTCCAAAATGCATAGGGAAGCACACATAAAAAAGAAGAAATACATCCCCCTTTAAAGGGAAACACGTCCCCCTTTAAAGGGAAATGCGTCCCCCTTTAAAGGAGGATGTGTCCCCCTTTAAAGCGGTACACATTTACGAAATGTCTTTTTTACCCTTTTTAAAAACGAAATTAACATATGAAAAACAAGAAATGAAAAGAAAATATTTTTCTGAATAAGGGCAAAATGGACATTTTAAAAAAATATGAAAACAAATAACGAAGGCTTAGGGTTTTGTTTTTCACCCGGCTCCTCTCTCTCTCTCTCTTATTTTCGGTCACCGACGATCGGCGACCTCAGACGATTGGCGACCTTCGACGATCGACAACCTCCTCCTTTGTTGACCTCTGATGACCGAAGACCTCCTCGAGCGACGTTGGCAATGTCTATGTTCAAGTATGTTCTCCTCTCTCATCCACTGACGTCCAATGACCTCTCTCTTTTGATTCGCTCTCCTCTCTCATCCACTAATGTTCAGACGAGTCTGAGACTCTACGTTTCTGAAATCCGTTGACGTCCGACGACCAACTTTTCTTGGTTGTTCCGGATGTGGGTGAACACACGGTAATTTTTTTTCTTTAAACCAGTTCTGATGTCCTCTTCCTCTCTTTTCTTAAGTCTGTCTGAATGTCTCCCATTTAGATTTTTGCAATCTGTCAAAAAGTGGAATTAGTGAGCGCAGTTAACATAGGGTGAGTGGCTTTAGAGTTTAGACTCGAATAGGGGCTATCGCCGCCTTGTATAGGAATAGTTGTGGGTACACCCCTTGTGATACGGGCGGAACACTGACTGTCTTTGCTAAGGACTTTTGTTGAGATTTTAATTTTGTTTAAATTAGATGTGTTGGTTTAAATGTTGACCTGCTTGTTTCTTGTACTAGGTTCACATATGATCAAGATTGTTTCTGTTTGAAATAAATTGATTGGCATTATAGATTTTTAATATGCATCCTTCTAAAATGGGTTCACACTGATTGTAGTTAAATCGATTGATTGATGCTTGTGTGTATAAGTCTGATGTTTATTACGGACTGGTTTTCAAGAATCATATATATAACCTTATGGGTTTTATACACAAATTTTGTTATATGCATTGAGTCTTGGACTCTTGGATGATTCATGTACTGATTCGTTAAATTTGATTTGATGGGCATTAAACCAAAATTTCTGATAAGAATAAATAGAACTATAGTCTGCAGTTCTTTTTAGATTGGATTTATCAGGCTTCTACCTATTTGTGATTTCCTGGTTTAAATTAAATCTGTGGTGTTTCAACTGTCATGTTTGTTTGAGATTTAGTTTAATTAAACTTGAATTTTAAGGCTTGATGCTTTCCTCTGTATTCATTACAGGTGTTCTAACACTGAAGTTGTTTAGTAAACCCCACAGTAATTTACAGGAATTCGATTGCAAGGGACGTTCATGGTTCACTTTGGGTCTCTTTCTTTCCCTTTTGTTTTGGCATTCCAGTTTCATTAATGATTTGTGTTCTTCACTCTCCATCCTTTGTTGTTAATAATAGTTTTTTTTAAGTGTTCTAAAATGATTCCTATACTTTTATGATGCAGGTATATTTGCCTGTTCTTTGCTTCATTAATGACCATCACAAGCTATGATCACGATAATTATGATGACGATGATAATTCTTTGTACAATTTGGAGCATGAATTGTCTAGTGGTGTTGGGAAGGACAATGCAAGAAAGGGCAAGAGGTCTTTTGATTGTCCATATCAATTTGAGGATAAAAATGAAAATTGTTTTGATGAGGAAGATCAAGAAGAATATGACTTGGATGACTACTATTCTGAAGATGACCAAGATGATGAACCACCTAGCATGCATAAAACAACAGTGCTATGAAGCCATGTATTGAAACAAAAGAAGGGTGGGCAAGGAAAGCAAGGTGAAACCCAGGTTTTTATGTGCAGGCACTGCAAAAATATTTATCATGGGTCATATGCTCGAGTTTTTGCACATCTCATGGGATCTCCAAAGGGACAAAGTGTTGGGATTTCCTTTTGCCCTGTAGTTGCAAAAAATGCAGAAATGGCAAGAAAAATTAAGAGGCAAGTTCGTTGAGTGGAGGTTTCATCAAGTGCAGTCAAGTTAAGGAGATCAAGAATTGATAATCCGAAGAAGCCTATTAGTATGACTACATCATCTAGTGGAAGCCGAAAAATAGTTGATATTCGTGATACCTTTAAAAAGGTAGAAAGAGATGATGTAGATAACAAAATTATCAGATTTTTTTGTGCAAATGACATACCTTTCAATGTGCTTTGATCACCATATTAGGAAGAAATAATATCTACAGTTAGTAAAGTGTAAACACCCAAAATTTTCCTCATCCATTCTCAGATACCCTCCTCGTGCAGTGCCACCCCTGGTAGGTCAGTGTAGGAGTCCAACCCCAAGTTTGTGTTAGAAAACTACCATTTTACCCACTTTTATTAGAAAAATTATCATTTTACCCCTAGGTCATCCCAAATCCCTGGTCAGTCAGAGTCAACCAAGATCATCTGTAAGCTCAAAATGGTTAGAATGTCAGTCATTTCAAGCTCACTGTGAGCAGATCACATTCATTTTTTACCATTCCTGCCAAAATGAGATCATTTCTTCAGAAATGAGCTCATTTCTCACTCAAATCCAAGCCAATTGTCTCTGAGTCAGTCATTCCCAGTCAATCATGTTCCCCTGAGTCTAGCTTGAGCTCACCAGGAGTTCAAGTATTCCAGTTTCAGTTCAAATCCATTTCCAAGTGTCTAGCAGGCCATTTTGGCCCATTTCAGCTCTTTCAGTTGAAATTGAGCTGAGTCTTGTCAGTTGAGCTAGTGTTTGAGCTTCAGTGTTAGTGTATCTCAGTATTACTAATCTTTGTTCCAGCTCAAACCCAGCTCTGGTCTGTAATTCACTTCACTCCAGTGACTATTTATTACCATTTCTCTAAAAATGGCAGCATTTCTTGACAATTCAGTCCTGGAGTTCAGTTGAGTCAGTATCTTGTCAGCTTAGTTAAGTTCTGAAACTCTAAAACCCAATTCAATCCAGTTCAAACCAACTCAAACCTCAATTTTCAGTGTCGCTCTGGCCCGACAGAGACAAAAATCATTTCTTGAACCATTTGGCCCATTTTCACCAATTTTATCACTTTCTGAACTGGTACAACTGTCAATCGGGGTCCAATATCCAAATTTCTTCATTCAGGGTTAGCATTTCGCATGGCATTTCATATCATTTCTCATCTTTTTCCATCATTTCATAACATTTCATCACATTTTATTTCATTTTCGAGATCCAAAACTCCAGTTTTGAAAATTCCAATCCAGATTTGAGTTTTAAAGTTTTCAAAAATCAATTTCAAACCCTAGGTTTCCAAAATTGATATTTTTACCCCCGAGATTCTAAATTTGGAAATATTTTTCCAAGAAAACAATCTGGATTCTTTTCAAACTTAGTTTTTCAAATTATAAATTGGATTTGCTCTGCAACGGGGTATAGAACTTCAAATTCTGAGCTCATTTCAAAAACTGCCAAAATAGCTCATTTCGTCCAAAATTTTTTGGAGAGACCATTTTACCCCTATGGCTTTCAAAACGAATTTCAAAATCGAATATGGATCCACTTCCAAGGTGGTGCCATGCTTCGAGTTTTCAAAAAAGCGAAAAAAAAAATCTTTTCTTTTTCCATTTCTTTTTTATTTCTTTTATTTTTATTCCACCTAGGAAAGGTGGGACCCACAAGAGGGGTCAACCCCCCTCTCCCCCTCTTTCCTTTTCTTTTCCAATTTTTTTCTTTCCTTTCTCCTTTTTCCCTCCTCTTTTTCTTTCCTTTCTTCTTTTCTTCTTCTTTTCTTTCTTGCTTCCTTTTCTTCTTCTTCTTTCTTTCCTTTCTTTCTTTCTTCTCCTTCTTCCTTCCTCTTCCTTCTTTCTTCTCCCCCTTGGTCGACCAGCACACTTCCCTCCTCTTCCTTCTTTCTTTCCTTTTCCCTTTTCTTCTCTCTTTCCTTTCTTCTTTTCCCTTTCTTTCCTTCTTCTTTTCCCTCCACTTCTTCCTTCCTTCTTTGGTCCATCCCCCACCATAAGGTGGGAACCTTTTCAAATCCCAAGGTTCACGCCCCAGCCCCCCTTGGAACCTCCTCTCCAGCTCTCTCTCTCTCTCTCTCTCTCTCTCTCTCTCTCTCTCTCTCTCTCTCTCTCTCTCTCTCTCTCAACCTTGGTTCCCTTTTGGTTCCAGCCACCAACCTCCTTATTGCAGCCGGTTCACAAGGCAACAACCACCTTCACCAAGGAGCTTCAGCCTTGCTGCCATCTTCAAGTGCTCCTTTTCAGCCTCCCATCACCTCCAGCTGATTCACAAGGTGCAACCTACCTTCCACCTCCATTAAGTGCAGCCTACCACCTGGATCAACTCCAACTCCTATTGTAGCAACACATCTCCAGCCCTATCCTCCCTTGGAGCTACATAGCTGCAACCACCGGTGTAGCCTCATCTTCTTCAACATCCAGTTGCAGCCACACCATCACTACAACATTTTTGACCTTCGATTGGTGCAAACCGAGTGCCAAGGTATGGAATCTACTTCTTTTCTTTTATTTCATGTTTTTATCAATTTTTCATGCTAGGCAAATCTCAATATTGATCATTAAAGTGAATAAAGTGGATGTAAAACTCGTTTGGAATTTAGCTTAGGATGATATAATGTTTTATTCCTAAGTTTAAATAATGGAAAATGAGTATGATTATTACTTCGTGCATAAACTATATGAATGGGGTGATTCATCCCTTCGATGGATTTAATCCCCCATTTTAATAGTTAAAATTAATCAAAATCGTACCTCTCTATTTTCTTTTATTTTTTGTTTTGTTTATCATATCATCAATTTCATGTGATTTCCATATTAGATCTTGCACTTAGGTTTATTTCAACATCTCATGATCATATGATTCATATAATGCAGTTTTATTAATGCTTGTTTATTAGTTCATAGATTCTGATTTTAAGCGCCACTCCAGTTGATATTCCATGTACTTATTTTTGTTCAAAAATTCTAAAAAAATCATTTATGAATACTTCTGTTTGTTTGTGATATCCTGTCAAAAATCTAGATCCATTTGGGTTTTGGAACCTCATTGAACAAACCAAACTCCAGATCGGGTTTTTAACCCTCTGGAAACTCCAGATCCCCTTTTAGCAGGGCTTTCAACCCAAGATCTCCCCCATGGGAGATACAAATTCTTCTTCAAAAAAAATAATGTAGATCTCTAGTAGAACCTAGTATTTTCCAGTATTTTTCTGGATTTTTCTAAGGAGTTTTGATCTCTGTCAAAAATTAGATTTTCCAGACCCTTGTGAAAATATGGTTTTCTGTTTGTCAGGGTCTAGACCGACCCTAATCCGCTGCGGCGCTTCAATATGTAGGTCTAATGCCAAAATCATCAACAACGAAGTTGTTCCTAATGAACTCCTCTATCATTTCCCAGAATTTCAGGATTTTAGAGATTCAGATTCCTTTTTTTTTAGATTTTACAAGTTCACTATTGAATTCTCTGTTTATTCAAATTATCAGAATTAGATGTCTGATAATCCTCTGTGTCCACCCAATCCATATGTCCAATGCTGAAATTGTCAAAGAATTTGTTTCTCTATGTGTCAGAGATCTTCTCCTAAAAGTTCAAAGGTTTTGGCCGCTGTTTTCTATTTTCCCCTGAATTTTTAGTGAAACCCTGTCAGTCTGCCCTAAATTCCAGAGTCATCGAATTCCGATCCGACTTGTCGGAGCTGTAAAGCTCTGACTATAGGTCAAATCCAAAATCTGTAAAAAGAAAAATCTTTGCCTAACTGTCCTCTGTCACCCCATAAAATTTGGGGCATTTCTATGGTAGGTTAGTACCCGAAATCCTACTATCATTAAGTTAGGTTTAGGGTTTTAGGCAAAAATCTTGATTTTTAGGGTTTTTAATTAATTTTCATATTAAAAAAATATCAAAAAAATAGATTTTTGAATTCTATTCTATTCCTAGGGTTAGTCTAGGTGTCTATGCCAAATTTGAGTTAATTCCAAGCTCATTTGCCTTTTGTGTTAATTAACTCTTAAAATCAAAGGCGAAATTCAAGCGAAATTCAATGTCTTTAGGATATTTTTGCATTTTTAGGGTTTTAATATGCATGTCATCATCCCATATCATATTAAAGTTAATTTCCATGTCATTTGCATGCATTTGAATTTCAAAGTTTGTATTTTTACAAAATTTATTTCAAAAAACCCTGATTTCAAGGCCATAGTCGTGTTATCAAGGGCATTTTGGTCATTTGACCTCAATTTCGAAATTCCAAACTTTAATTTTTATATTTTTAATCATATCATATCATATTGTGTTTGATTTATTTTCATTTGAATTTCAAAATCCTATTTTTACAAAAATTATTTCAGAAAACCCTGATTTCAAGGCCAGTCTTGCCATCAAGGGCGTTTTGGTCATTTTCACCCCAATTTCGAATTTCCAAGTTTTATGCTTTGAATTTTCATTATATGTCTCTCATGTTTATATCAGGGAGGTATGAATTGGGTTTGCATCTGGATAATATCTGATAATTTCTTAATATTTCTGGATAAATCCAGATAAACCTACATTTCTATGCTAAAATGTTTTCTAGTTTTGCAAAAATATCCAGGAAGAAGACTTTTATTTTTTTATCTCAATTCAATGTAATATCAAGTTGTAATAATTTCAATTCAATGCATAAAATAGGACTACATCGCATATAGTTTAATTCTGCAAATTCCAATATCTGATGAATGCATTATTCATGCACATTTTTCCAAACTCACTATGGTTTACACGAATGGCATGTGCACAAGCTCTTAGGGAGTTTGCAAACTTGATGAAATTTGTATTTTTGGCCATAGTCAGAATATGAATGAAACCCAGATTTGTGATCTTCTTATTAGCCACATTCAGCCTACACTCTTGGCTAACTTCAAAAATGCACTGCATTTCTCAAAACTCAAAAGGATTTTCCCAATTCCTCAAAGAAATATCTTTCAAATTCATATTCATTCATTCAATTTGTATCATTTTCAAACTCATTTTCTCAATTCCATTTCAGAGAAATCGATTTTCTCAAAATTTTCCAAGTCTTTCTTGGGAATTGATTTTCTCAGAACTCTGAGTTTTTAAAGGATATTTCAAAGCATTTCCAAGTTCAAATCATGATTTTCCAATGTTTTAACATTCTCAATATTATTTTCAAAGTTCAAAAATCATTTTTCTCAAAGATCCCATTTTCCTGAGAATCCATTTTCTATTCAAAAGTCATCTTCCAATGAACTTCCTAATTCTCTCAGAATTCTCAAATCCACTTTCTCATAAAAGTAGTCCAAATCTCAAAATTGATTTTCTCAAAGTTCAAGTTTTTCTGAGAATTCATTTTTCATTCAAGAGTCATTTTTCAATGCAATTCTTGATTTTCAATGAAATCCAATGATTTTCCCAAGTATTTCTCAAGCATTTTCCAAGCACATTTCAATTTTCTAAGCAGACATCATATTTCTCAAACTTGTATTCTTTTCAAAATTTCATACCACATGCCTGATTCGTTGTGCATTTTAGGAAAATAGAATATGATTTAGATATTTAAACTTAGTCAAAGCACACTCTTGATCCTTGGTTCAATTACCCATGGTAAAGGCGCCAGAAACGATTGAATCTCGTACCGACAGGCGGATCCCATTCCACGAAATTTTTCCATAAATTTTCAAAATGTAGGCGAGTTTAATTTTTAAAACCAATTTTCAAAACTCTGGTCAAGTTTGACTCGCAGAATCGTTTCTCTCTCTCGCAGAGGCAGGGAAAATTTTTGCGATGATAACATAAAGTGCCTAGATATAAACCTCCATCATATGAAAAAGTGTGAACAACGTTGCTTGATAGTGAAAAAGAGTGTGTTCACAGAGAGTTAAATGAATTTCAAGAAAAGTTAGAGGAGTTTGGAGTTTCCATTGTCTTCGATGGTTGGACAAATATCAAGAACAAACACTTGATAAATATATTTGCATCAAATTGTTTTGGCTCGATGTTCTTATATGCAAGCAATTTTTCTAATGTGCAACAATCAACTGCAAACATTGCTGAGTTTTTGAAGACGAGATTTAAACTTGTGGGGCCTTCTAATGTAGCGCAAGTGATTACAGACAATGCAACAGATTGCAAGTTAGTAGGTGAAGAATTAAAATAAACATATAAGTATATTTTTTGGTCACCTTGTGTTGTGCACACACTTAATTTGATCTTTAAGGATTTGACACATGAGTTTCATTGGTTGGGGGAAACATATTTGTAGAGTAAAGAAATTATGAAGTATATCACAAATCATTCAAAAACACTAGCAATCTTTAGAAGCAATAAAAAATTAGAGCTAATAAAGATTGCAAAAACAAGGTTTGCTTCACATTATACTACTTTAAAGCGCTTGCTTGCTTTGAGGGAGAGCTTGAGGCTCACAGTAATTTCAGATAGATGGAGCGAGTGGAAGCAATTATGCATGGATAAAACTATGAAAAAATGGCTATTACAACATAAACAATTATTCTTGATAAAGAATATTGGGGTTCTGTACGTTTAGCATTATTGATTACAAAACCCATATAAGATGATTAAATTTTGTGATCAGGAAGGCCATATAATTGGTGAAGTGTATAAAGGCATGAACAACATGTTGGGGAAAATCAAAGACAATTTAAAAGGACAACCAGATTTATATAAAAAGATTCATCAGATTGTCTCAAATAGATAGGATAGAATGAATGTGTCTCTCCATAGTCTAGCCCACATGCTTACTTCAAAATATTACGAGTCAGAGTATCTCAAGATCCCAGCAGTAGGAGGGGTCAAATGAGTTTCTCCTGGTAAAAATTATATTCTATCTATTTAATAAAGCTTAAAGTTTAATGATTTAATTATTTTATTATTTCATTTGCATTTTCTTATTATAGTTATTAAACATTTTTTTTGTAGAAAAGAATAATGATATCTTAGACGGTGCAATGCTCGCGCTTGAAGTCATATCTGCTGGAAATGAAGAGTTATCTACACTTTATAGGTCACAACTTGTGGCTTTTGCATCAAGAAGTGAAAGATTTAGCCGAAATGCAGCAAGAATAGATGCATTGAATCCTACAATGTCGGTGCTTAATTGGTGGCATTTTTATGGTGGTGATACACCTGAGTTGAGAGCATTAGTCATTAAAGTTTTATCTCAACCTATTAGCATATCTTCTGCAAAAAGAGTGTGGAGCACCTATAGTTGTATTCACAATGTTAAAAGAAATAGGCTCAATGAAGATCGTGTTGATACATTGGTGTATATTCATTCCAATCTTCGATTGATTGACAAGTATAATTAAACTGTGTTGTACTTTTGTTTTGGTATTTTTTTTTCTTTTTCTATCATGGATTGTTTATCAACATTCATATTTTATATTATTGTTATAAAAGGTGCAACAATCGCTACAAAGAAGGACCTAGTCGAAAATGAGATATCAATCCAGAACTTCCTATTATAAAAGAAAATACATTGAGATTAGAGGGCATGCGATGGAGAGATTTAGATGATAGTGCACAACAATCAAGCATTATTTCTAAATCTAAACCCAAAGATGCACAGCAAGAACTCCATTACCTCCAATAATCATACGTACAAATGAAGTTGAAGATAATACAAATCAATCCAATAGAGCTAGTAGAACTGCAGATATACAAGATCGATCATCAGTTCCTTAAGGTCGGATTGATCGTTTCTTTAGCAGGAGACCTAGGCAAGGTATGTTGATCTTATGTTTTTTATTTTTACTTTTTTTTATATATGTGTTTTTTATATTTTAAATTAAGGTTTTTGAACATGTTTATTTTTTAACATATTCATTATAGGAAATGAAGGAAGGAGCAGAAGGCATGGACGTGGAGGATAAGAAGCACGTGATGTTGCAGAAAGTTCTTGATCTATTGCTGACTTGAAGGGGAAGAGAAATATGACAGATTAATGAACTCTTAAATTTTTAATTATTCTTTTGATGATGTAGTTGGAGTAGTCCAACTTAGAAACTTTTATGTTGTTTTTTTTATGTCATGATGTTGTAATATTTTATTGCTTTGATATGTACTTTTATTATGAACCTTGCATGATGAAGTGATGTAGTGGATTATGTTAATTTTAAGTTTATAGTTTTGAACTTTATAGCTTATAATTTACAGTTTAGAACTTTATAGTTTAAAAATTTAACAATATCTCTATGTAATCTTTAAGTTTATTGATTTCTCATTTTTTATGTTGTAGAGATCACAAGATTTACAACAATCAAGTCATTTAATTCTTTCATTGAAAAAGATACGCTTTTTAATCAAATTTATTAGTTTTCTTAATGTATTATTTAGTGTTTGAATGTGTTTGTTAAATGGTTGCAACATGAATGTGAATTATGATCTTCTCTTGATGTATTATTTTTTAAATGCTTAAAAGTTGCAAATGATGCATTTGTTAGATAATTGCAATTTATATTATTTATTGTCTTAGATACATGTTTTATTTTGTCAATGATGACATAAATTTTATTTTTTGATAAAATAAAAATATATAATTACATTTTCGCTTCCCTTTCGATTCTTATTCGCTTCTCATTTGAATCCTATGTCGCTTCTTAGGTCGCTTCCGGTTCACTTCCTAGGTCGCTTCCAAGACGCTTACTAGGTCGCTTCCGAGACGCTTTCCGGTTCACTCCTAAGTCATCCCGCGCTTCCCGCTTCTTAAAATTTTAAAAGTGCCTCGCTTCCCGCTTCCCGCTTCCCGCTTCCCGCTTCCTCGACTGGCAACTCTGGTTGAGTGTCCACTCTTTTGACTATGTGTGTGTGTGTTTTTCTTTGGTTTCAAGTATATGGAGCTTGAAAGCAAGCTTTTCATGCCTGCCTAGTCGGCACTGAATTGCCTATTTCTTCTTCCATAACCAAATTTTCTCATCAGTCATCTGCCTTTTCAGATAGCTAAGGAATTCATACATCATCTCGCTTCAGTACCACAGTTGAGTTTCATGGCTTTGTGTTAGTAGCCCAGCCAGTGCTGTCGTTTTTTTTGTTGTTCTGTACATACTATGGTGCCTTTGGTCTTACTACGGTCCCTGATGGCACAACAAAAAACTTGATCAGTTTGGCTTGAGTCTGGCTCAGTTCAGAACAGCCAAGTCTCATTCCAGATTCAGTTTGGGCTGATGCTGGTGCTGATGCATAATGGTTGTTATTCTCACAACAATCATGTATAACTGAGACCCATCATACTTTTGGCCACTCATCAGGTGTATCAAGCCCTCCAAAGGGGCCTCTTTTAATTCGATGGGAGAAGCCTAAACGCCGGCCATATCAGCTGTTCCAAAAAAAAAGTTTCATAAAATCTAATTAATAAGGCTATTCACCATATTTATGCACTATATATACTTGGAACCATATATGGCTTGTCTTAATTATGGTTCTGCAAGTGAGAATTTGGTAGAGCTTCGAAGGATGGGTTGTGAGCTTCTTCACGGAATTGATGCGACGTCGATGAGCAAGGATTCTCGTCTCAACACCATGAGATTTGATAGAATCATCTTCAACTTTCCTCATGCTGGCTTTGTATGCAGAGAAACTTCATCCTTCCAATTTGAGTCAGTTCCAAAGAGTGGAAGCTAACATCTTGAGTCAGTGAAAGTGCAGCTTCTCATCGACTAACCCAGTTCCTGCAGGCCTGTGTCTATGTATATCTAGCTCAAGGCGTGGTAAGGTGGTCGGGGCCGAGTACTTTAAAAAGAACTCGGGCCACACGAAGCACAGAAAAAAGCTATAATGCTGGTAGCGAAAATACAAAGTGTGTAAAACACAAAACACAGAAAATCGCTACCTACGCAGCAATTTTCTGTGTAGTGTATACTCGGGCCCGATCAATGGATCTGCTAAGGTCTAGCTATGACCCATTTAAAACTACACCAATGCCAAGTGTCTCGTTACCAAAATTTTCCCACTGAAGTAAAATCTTGTAATAAAAAAAATGGTTTTCACAGGAACATTAGCATCTCCATATGTGTATTAAAAATGTGGAAAACATATATGAATGTAGATAAACCATATAATAAAATATAAAAGTGTTAACATTGTCATAACATCATGGTATCTTGAATATGGTGATGTTCTGAAAATATCCTTTTCATGGGTACCATATATATCAGGATTGAAAAAATCTTGGATAAAATCTCAATATTTTCATTGCCAATATTTGGGACTATGATGTAGATCTAGACCCTGTTCAGCTCTCCATATTAAGATAAGATCATGACCCTGTTTAACTGCACAAAACTCTTTCTCCTATTTTATTTTATGAGACCGCTGTTTCTGAGATGGCCAAATTGTTGGTGAGATTAATCACTGATGTTATATAGGTTGCACAGGGATCTATTGAAGGGATTCTTCAAGAACGCGGTGGAATTGCTCTCTGGTGATGGGGAAATCCATGTTACCCACAAGGAGGGCCATCCATATAACAAGTGGAATTTGGAGGAAGCAGCAGAGGACTGCGGATTGGCCCTCACAGAAACTTATCCCTTCTGTATGTTTATGTACCTTGGCTACATCAACAAGAGGGGAAGCGGGGTTCGTTGTAATAAATCATTTCCCGTTGGATTATCGAGTACCTTCAAGTTCAAGTTAAGGGACCAACCAACTCCAGTGGTGTCCTTCACACGGGTTGATGAACGTAGCAAAGGTGTCCTGTGATGCATTTTGTAGTTTTGTGACGGAGTGTGCTGACAAGAGTTGAAAGGAAATTAGTGTGATTTTGTTAGTTAAGGAAACTAACTAAATGCATGTAACAATTGTTACAACCTGACTAGACCAAAAGTGGTCCTTGGTCAAACCGGTGTAAAACAAAATATGTCTGTGAGTCCTCTATTAATGGCGTGTTTGATGCACCGAAGAACAAAAAATCATGCTTTTGGTTGCTTTTTTTTTTTTGAAAGGCAAGCTGGGGTTGGGCAGACCCCTACCAGTTATACAAGAATACCATTGGGATTCGATCTTGTAATGTCCCAACACATTGTGACGTGCACTAGCTGCTCCTACCAGACAATTGGAGCCCCCGTTGGTCTTAGAGCTTGTTTTAAGGAGAAATCAAATGTGAATGCAAACATTTGGTGTGCTCCACTTGATCACTCACAATCTTTTGGATACAACCTGTCAGTTGTGGGAGCTCAACCGTAGATATAAGGTGATTAGGTGCAGCAGCACAGGAAAAGTGTGCAATCACGTTATACCTGACAGATTATAAAAGAGAGGATGGGTGAGCCAAGATTCATCCCCAATTTGGTTTTGGGGATCAAGGGTATTTTAATAATTTGGAATCGCCAGTATAAGGTTGACATAAATGATTGGACATGTGTTGCCTAACATAAGGTTTATGACCCTCACGATCATAAGGCTTACCGGTTAGGACTGGATTCTCTCTCCAATAATTTTGGTCCCAGAATGATTTGGTTGTACCAAGTGTAAATGAGCTGAGAATGAGCCAAGGTTGAGTTGCTCAAGTTAGGCATGTAGTCATGGTGAAGCCCTCTTTGGTTTGAAGTTCTGACAGGCTCGAGATGAATGAGTTGAGCTCAAGATGGCACAACCCTTTGAATTTTTCACCTAGTACTTTACTTTTTTTCTGACTTCCTTATCATACAAAATATCAAATCACAATTAGTCTCATTTATACTTCTACATGTTGATGTTGCTCCTCTTCCTCTCTTTCTTGTTTCTCCTCCACTGCCTTTTTTGTTACTCCTTCGCTGCCACCTCTCTCCTCTGCTTTTCTACTTCTTTCTTCCTTCGCTTCTTTGCCACCCTCTTCTACTTTTCTACTCTTCCTTTCTCTTTCCCTCTCCTCCTTTTTCATTTGCCTTTTCTTTCATTGCTTTTCATTCTCCTCCTTCCTTTGCTTTTCCTTCTCTTTGTCATCCTTCTCCTTCTTCATCTTTAGTTCTTTCTTATCCTTCTTTGTTTGCTTTTCATCTTCACATAATAACATTCCAACACTATGTCCTTATCTTTTTCATTTTCAATCTTTATTATATTTTGGTATGTTTCATAACGCTCATATATATCGGATTGGCGGATCACTTCTCCAGTAGTCATCCTCTCGACGGAGACTTTCTTATCTTACGAATTTTAGTCATTGCTAACCTGCACAACACATAAATTTAACCACATCATTATATGTTACAACCGTCTCTCTAAGTATATATTATTAGAAATTATCACATTTGTTACACAATCAACAACATTACAAATTGTCACAATATTTGGCTCCATAAGTAAACATCATTGTAAGATTTAGCAAATTTAAGTACAAATCAAGAAAAATGTATACACAAACATCAAATAACTTTAAGAGAATTGTGCAAAACATCGTTGTAAGTTAATCTATCATTAGACTAATTAGTTTTAATAAGAGATTCATTCAAGTGATTAAACTTATCAAATAACTTTAAAAGAATGGTACTTTTGAAAAATCGGTGAGTTCTTTATTGGGCTAAAATGGTAAAATTCGTTCAACACACCCTTTGAGAGAGAGAGAGTCGTGTAAGATAAAATTTTCAGAAAATACCCTTCAGCCCAAATAAATTAACTAATATATTTAATTTCACCCCATTGGAAAAAGGTGCTTTTCCTGTTAAAAGGCTCAATAAATCACTCACTGAATTTTTAAAAATGATATTCTCTTAAGGTTATTTGGTAATTTTAATCAGTTTAATGAGTCTTTTATTAAACCTAACTAGTTTAATGGTAGATTATATATATAATCACTAGAATATGAGAGTTGAAATATAAAAACCAAAATGTAAAAAATATAAATACAGGTATTTTCAATGTTGCATGGTAAATTTTCTATGAATCAACAGATGGATAGAAGAAAAATGTGATTTTTTAATGGTTGAACATTTATGAAGATTATGAACAGTTGATTTTAAAGTTTTAAAAAATCTGCTTTATGATTCAAGAGTTGGTCCTTAATTATAGAACAAAGGATATAGATCACATCTCTACTGTTAGATTCAAGAAAAAAAAACAAAAAACTCTATGAAAATCATAGTTCACATGGTAGTTCTTATATTTCTGATTCTCATATTCCAGGTTTTTTCAGCAAGCCTTTCAGCCACTTTCCCTGAATAGGCTCCAAGGGCATTCATCCGAGCAATTCCCTTTCTTGTAAGGGCCTCTTCTATAAGGGGGTTTTCAAGCTTTGTGTAGCCATCAAGGGATCAACCTTTATCAGGCTTCCATGGATGGCTCCACACCCTCATAAATTGTTTCATACTGGATCCTTAGGCTTTGAAGGTATGGAGAAATGATTTCTCAATTAAATCACACATGCAACAACGGGGGCTCCTCTTGCCTGGCAGGAGCAGTTAGTGCATGTCACCTTGTGTTAGGATGTTGCAAGTTCAAATCCCAATTGTATATGGTTGTATAACTGGTAGGGGTCTGCCTAACCCCGGTTTTCTTATATAAGAAAGGTTGAAATCACTTTCAAAAATCAATTCAAGGTGTGTGTTTTTTGCAAATCTAAGTCCAAAAATGTTATCTACATGGTAAAAACACACATTTAGAATAACTTATTAAAAGTGATTTGGATGATTTGAACCTACTTTGGCTTGAAGGTTTTACACATCAACATGCATCTTCTTGGGTTGGATGATTTTATGCCTCTAATGCATTTTATCAAAATTTTATGGTGTTAAGAATAAGTAATGCAAATATTCTTATGGGGTTTTTATTTGTTGCCATTGTGAATTTCATGATACTAGCTACAAGTACATGGAGCTTGAAAGCAAGCTTTTCATGCCTGCTTAGCCGTACTCTCTTTCAGTTGGCATTAAATTGCCTATTTCTTCTTCCAGGACCAAATTTTTCGTCAATCTTCTAGCTTTTCAAATAGCTTAGGAATTCATACATCATCTCGCTTTAGTACCACAAGCAGCCCACGTTCTGTCCTGTTTTTGAGTTCCATGGTTGATCAGTTTGGATTGATTGTCTAGCTCAGTTCAAAACAACCCCGTCTCATTCCAGTTTCAATTTGGGATGATGTGGATGCTTGATGGTTGTCATTCTCAGTTATACTACATACGTGTCATGTCACTCGCATTCATGCATATGATTTTCTTGCATAAGTGCACAAATATGCATAGTACATGCATTCTCATGCATGTCTCAATTGTATATGTGTACATAATAACACATAAATAATATTTGTATGTGTAACATGATTACATACATATATGTCGCATATCAACACTCAGTTATATACACCACCTTAATCACATATACTCCAAGATACCTAAATATACTTATTGTATCTATATTGTAATTGCATACATACTCATCGCACCACATATGCTTATGTGAATGCCTTACTTGCATGTGTACAAATAATACACATGTATATATATTGTCCAAACACATACACCCATACACAAACAAACATATACTTTTATGCATCTAACCTGCAAAATATGAAGTTTATATTTTGATCTTGCAAAACAAAATACATCTAACATTCTGGATTATCTCGGTTCAATAATTTTCATAACTCGTTCGCAAATTTCCCAACTCTAATTTTTTTAATAAAACAATTATATATTATAAACCCCAAGAAGTTTCTTTCGGAGTTTACATATCTTGTCACAAGTGGAGACAGAGCTTGCCCTATTTTTGCATGATTATCCTAAAGACATAGTATGAAACTGTACCTCTCTAGTCATGCCCTATGTTTGAGGATTTTCCAAACTCCTTGAACTCGACATGCACTTCAGCATAGTATCGACCAATTATGGGTGTGACAATGATAGCAACAGTTGTGTTAGGGCAAGTACGTAACTATATGTATGAATAGCACGATAACAATATGGGTGGAGCCATGGTGCACAACAACTTTCTTTCTACTCATCAAGTGTATGAAGCCCACCAAAGGGCCCTCCATACCAAGAACCACTGAGGGCTTGTTCACTTTATTCAGTAGTTTTGAATTTCAGAGTAATGGATTCCAAATGATTTTGTCTTGCAGAAGCATTCCAGTTATTTGAATGATGTGCTCATGATAAACACTTTTTTTTTAAATTTATAATCTGAAGGAACCGCACTCAGCATAAAGACCTGGTTGGGCTGGCTCATCCTACCATACCTACAGTTGTAAAACTTTGAGGCCAAGACACCTACCCCAAAAGCCTATGCTACGCATTGACTTGCACAGAGAGTATTAACACCCATGAGAATCCAACCCTGACTGTCTCTCTACAATGCCCAACCCCCCTTGGGGCTCATGATATGTCAGATTGAATTTCACTTACAACAAACATAGTTGCTGCAAGATGGTTATTTCCTACAGAATTTTTTGTACTCATATAGTTTTCCCAGAATTGGAACATTTTGCAGATGCACACCAAAGCAAACAGAAAGGGTTGCGAGCATGCTCTGTTTTTCACTTCTTGTGCTACTTTGCAAATCATAGCTTTCTTTGTTTTATGGTTGTTTCTCTTAATCTTTGATGAGGGGCTATTTATTGTTTACTGTACTTTATATTTTAATAAATATTTTATTATTCAGTTAAAAAATAATCTTTTGGTTTCTAAAGTTCATGATTGATTCCTTTGATTATGATAAATACTTTTGTTTGCTTTGTTGTTTTTATAGGCATGAGGATCAAGAAATCGATCGTTCAAAAATGTGACTTGGGATTTCTATTTTCCTGCATTCCATGTTAAAATGACTGATCCTATAACAAATGAGATTTTTAGTGGTCAATTTTTCTTTTTCTTTTTAAAAGGTACTCACCATTCTATTCTTTCCTTTTCATCCCGTGCATCTGCATGTGTTTTGTACTAGTGTGTGTGTGTATATATATATAATTGATTATACCTACAATTCAGGATGTGACTTGTTTTGACACAATCTAACTTCATAGATGTATTTAGCATGCTTGATTTAGTAGGAACCAAATCACATTTTCTAACTAAAAAACATGTTTTTATGAGTCACCTATATACAGGTTGAATTCTGATGATCCAAAAGCTGGTTTTGTGAAATAGAGTACATGAATGGACGTACAAAAATTGAGCAAGTCACCTTTAACATTGAATATTGAAAAGAATATATACATTTTACAAAGCAGGCAAATCCCATGCATCGTGGGATTTGGAAGAAGAAAGAATATACAGAAAAAAAAATTACAAATAAAGGAAACTCCAATATTAGCAATGGTAATAACAGATAGATCTGTTAAAATCAAGTGAATCACTATTGAGATATCGTAACCGACTTTTTTTCTTTACACTCCCCCTCAAACTGGAGCATACAGATCTAAAATACCCAGTTTGGAGACAAGTAACTAAAACTGATATTTTCCCAAAGCTTTAGTAAACAAATCAACCAACTGAAAATTTGTATTCGCATATTTTGTTTGAATTACTCCCTTCATTATATGTTCTCAAACAAGATGACAATCTATATGCTTTCTTCGTTCATCGTATAGCTGATTAAAAGCTAAATGTAACGTTGCCTGATTATCACAGAAAAGAGTCATAGGTGAAGAGAATGAGATCTTAAGATCATCAAGGATATACCACAGCCGAATTAATTTACAGATTGCATTTGCCATCACCCTATACTCGGCTTCATCTGAAGAATGATACACGGTATTTTGCTTTTTCGTTTTCCATGAAATTAGATTTTCTCCAAGAAGAACACAATACCTGGTTACTGACCATCGAGTATCAGGACATGATGCCCAGTCTGAATCACAATAGACCGAAAAATGGCATAGGGAAGAAGTTTTGAAAAACAGACCTTTTCTGGGGATTCTTTTAAGATATCTAACTATTTTTAAAGTTGCTTACATGTGAGGATTTTTTGGTGAGTGCATAAATCGACTTAAAACATGTACTGAAAACATAATGTCACGTCATGAGATGGTTAGGTAGATTAACCTCCCCACAAGACGATGATATTGCGATGGATCTTTTTGAATTTCTCCATTCGACGAGCTCATTTGATGATTTTGTTCCATTGGAAATTCAACTGGTTTTGCATCACTTAGTCCTACTTCATCAAGAATTTCAAGAGTGTATTTCCTTTGTGAAATGCATATACAAGATTTGGATCTAGAGACTTCAATGCCCAAGAAATATTTATGAGGACCTCAGTACTTCATGTGAAATTGTTTGTGCAGATATGCTTTTACCCGATTAATTTCATCCACATTGTTACCAGCCAACACTAGATCATCAACATAAACCAAGAGTGCAACAAATCTGTCCTGTTTCTGGTATGTAAACAGAGAGTAGTCAGCCTTGGATTGAAGAAATCCAAACTGAAGTAAGGCAGCAAAAAAACTTTTTGAACCAATTTTGTGGGGCTTGTATGAGGCTATAGAGAGATTTATTCAATTTGCAGACTAAATTTTCCCTCTGTCTCAAATAGCACTCAGGAATACTCATATAGACATCCTCATGAAGATCTCCATGTAAGAAGGTCTTATGTACATCCATTTGATATAAGCACCAATTTTTAATAGCAGCAATAGATAGAAGACATCGATCAGTAGTAAGCTTTGCCATAGGCGTAAAAGTTTCATGATAGTCAAGACCCTCCTATTGTGCATAACCTTTGGCAACCAGTCGTGCCTTATACTGTTCTATTGTATCATTTGCTTTGTAATTAATTTTAAATACCCACTTATTGTCAATAGGTTTGACAACTTGAGGTAAATTTGTGACAATCCAAGTGTTGTTTTCTTCAAGAGCACGGAGTTCAGCTGACATAGTCATTTGCCAACACGGATTTTGAATGGCTTGACTATAGGTAACGGGTTCATGATCATGCAAAATGACAACTAAGAAAGCTTTATGTGATATTGAGAAGTTTTCAAAGGAAACAAAATTAGCCAAAGGAAACCGAGTACCATGCTTGGAAGCGATTCAATTTGATGAGGATCCAACAACCGACCAATAAAAATCATTCAAGCATACCAACGGGTGTTGTTCACAGGTGGATCAACGCAGGGGTTCATGAGTAGGCAAATGAGGTTCAATAATGGTCTTCGGTACACTAGGTTCATATTGATTTACTGATGAAATTTGAGGGAGGTCTGGAATAGGTAAAACTAGATCTGTGGATATTTCTTCATGATTATGAAAAAAAAAATCTTAATGAAAGATTACATCTCTACTAGTGAAGACCTCATGTTTTTCCAAATCAAACAACTTATCAGCCTTTTGGGCATAAGCATAGCCTATCATTATGCATTTTCTTGCTATAGAATCATACTTAGTTTTATGGCGAGTCTAATTGGTAGCAAAACATAAGCTTCCAAAAACTCGTAAATGAGTATAAGAAGGTTTTTTATTAAAAAGTCTCTCATAAGGAGTTTTTCCATCAAGTTTTTGTATTGGAGTTCAATTAATTATGTAAGCAGCAGTAAGAACACACTCTCAAAATTTTAAGGGGGAGATTAGCTTGAAACATGAAAGCTCTTGCGACTTCAAGAAGATGGTGATGTTTTCTCTCAACAACACCATTTTGTTGTGTTGTTTCTACACAACTATGTTGATGAACGACTCCACTTTCAACCAAAAATTTTGCATTTCAATGGAGAAAAATTCTAACCCATTATCAGTCCGATTTTTTAAGATTTTTGTCTTAAATTGAATTTCTACCATCTAAAAATTTTTTGCAGAAGAAACTTCGTTTCGAACTTATGCTGCATTAAAAAAAAACCAAGTGCCTCGAGAGAAGTCATCTACAATGGTTAGAAAATAATATGCTCCTATAAGCGATGCTTGAAAATAGGGTCCCCACAAATCACAATGAATAAGTTCAAAAGCTTTATTTGACGAAATTTCACTTAAAGGAAACACGAGCCTAGTTTGTTTGGCACGAGGACAAACTTCACAAGTACAATGTTCTTTCATAGAAAAATTAATTCCATAATCATGAAGTAATTTCATACGCTTATGAGATGGATGACCGAGATGTTGATATCATAGGTCGAAAGTGGAGATTTTGATGGAGGTCAAGCTTGCTGGTATGCTTGTTGGAACTTTTAAGTGGTAGTGCCCATCTTTTTCCTCACCCATTCCATTCGTCATCTTGGAAGCAAGGTCCTGAATAAGAAAATAATCAGTAAAGAATGTGATTGAACAATTCAATGCTCTTGTGATTTTACTAACATAAAGAAGATTGAAGCAAAAAGAGAGAATACACAAAATATTTTGCAAGGATAAATTAGGTGTGATGTTAATAGATCCAACATGAAACACTTGAGCCACTTTTTCTGTAGGATGACGGACTTATAAAACTTCAGATGTAAGGAACGACTAAGACAACATATTAGGTGAAGCTACCATGTGTTCACTTGAACCATAATCTATGATCCAGTTGCAAGCATAAGAGGAACACGACATACCTGCAAAATTGACCGAAGATGATTGATGCTTGACAAGATTCATCAGCAGATTATATTCCTCCATTGTGAGTGAAGGAGCAACATTGGACTGCACACTAGAGTTACCTTCAGATGTCTTTTCCATAGCTAAAGATGATATTCCATTATGTTTCAAAGTCGACGGCTGACCTGTCTTTTGTTGGACTGCAACATTGCTTATTGGCGAAGATCTATTATTGGAAGCTTTGGCTTTAGATTCAAGTGGAAAACCATGCAGGAAATAGCATTGGTCTTTGATATGGCCTACTTTATTAAAATGGCTGCAGATAGGCCGATTGTTTCTAAAGTTTGGTCTAGAAAAATTTTGTTGAGCGATGAATATTGTTTTCTCAATCCCACTAGGAGAAATGCAAGCTTCTCTTCTTGTATCACAAGCGAGTAGGTTTTTGCTGGCAATGTGGAGTATGATGAAAGTTCATCCCACAAAGATTTGAGTTTAGTGAAATAGTCTACTACATACATTGATTCTTGCTGGAGTCTTGATATAGCATACTGAATTTGATATATTCTTGGTCCAACACTTTGACTATATCTTTTCTTGAGGTCATCAGAGACCTTTTTCGTCCTGGTAGCATATATCACGTTGTTAGCTATTTTTTTAAGGAGAGTTCAATATCCAGGACAGAATTATATTATTACATCGGATCCATAGAGGTAACTCAAATGAAGAAGAATAAGTTTAGTAATGGTACCGTCAATAAATTCGAGTTTATTCTTAGCGTTGAGGGCCATTGTCATAGCCCTACTCCATGTTGCATAATTTTCTCCATCAAGAACTTGAGTGACCAGGATTATACCTGGGTTGTGGGTGTTCCCTTGCGACTTACAGTGTACAGTTGCGCTTAGAGTCTGTTTTGCTTTTGTTGAGTCTGATGTAAGCTGCCCGGTTCAGGTGAATCAATACCTCGAAGGGGCATCCCGTATACTTGAACTGTAATAGCCTGCGGGCAAAATTGTGAATGAAGTAAATGCGTTGAGCTTTCTTTTGTTCACCCTCGTTGTGATTGCTTCTTGTGATTGCAATTTCTCTCCCTCTATTCTCTCTTGCTCTCTTGCACTTTGATTACAAGCTTCTGCGACCGGCAAGCGAGCTGACGAGTAGGCTTGCGGCGGTAAGGAAGGACCGTCGCGCCGCGTTGGCCCATTGAAGGAAATAGGCCCGTGACAAGTGGTACCAGAGCCCGTTCTCGTGCTGGGGAAGGGACTCCGGAGTCGGTGTCGACAGACACGCCGACAGGCTGCGATTTGTGAGCAAGACATCGTGGCGCCTTATCAACACTTGCGCAACACCAAAGGCAAGGCAGTTGCCAAAGCTGAGGAGATGGGTTCACCTCGGGGCCAAGAAGAGTTGGCTGCAACTGTTAACAAGCTGGTGGAAGATGTGACTTCGCATGATGAAGCGATTTCACGCGCATGTGAATCATTCAATGGATTGAATGATGTGGTGGCGAGCCTGCAAAAACAGGTGAACTTACTAATGGGGCAGGTTACTTCATTGACGACTACAGTGACCGATCTTGAGTTGAGGAACCATACGTTGCAGCGGACGGTGACCCTAAATGGCGGAAATGGTGAGAGACCATCAAGGATTGATGTATCTAGACCCACAAAATTCAATGGTTCTCGTGACAGCAAAGCCATTGAGAACTTCTTGTTCCAAGTAGAAGACTACTTGGATATCCAGAATGTGAGCCTCGAAGATTTGAGGATCAAGGCTGCAGCCGCCTTACTTGATGGGGATGCTATCGCTTGGTGGAGGCGGAAGCGCAATGACATGGAGAGGGGTCAATGTGTGATAGACACCTTTGATGACTTCAAAGTAGAGTTGCGCAACTACTTCATGCCAAGAAATGCGCAAAGACAGGCTTACCGGATGGTTCGTGAGCTCAAACACACTGGTTCGTTGCAAGACTATGTCAGAACGTTCCAGAAGCTTATGCTGGAGATACCTAACATGCCAGAAGACGACATGCTCAACTGGTTCATTGTGGGACTTCAACCATGGGCACAGTCTGAAGTGGAAAGGAGCAACCCCCGTATTTTGGAAGATGCATATGTGGCGGCAGAGCGCTTAGTTGACACTCAGTGCAAGCCTTTCACCCCATCAACCAAAGTTGGGAAGAAGCCTGACCACGGAGGCAAGAAGGATGAGCAGCGCAATGATAAAGGTGAGGCATCGACACGCCATCAATCCAAAAAGAAACAGAACTTCACAAAGCATAACAACAACAACAAGGGTGCGGTTGTGACATGTTGGTTCTGCGGCGATAGACATATCGTCAGGTAGTGCCCAAAGCGCCTTGTAAAGAACGACAGGCAAGCCAATGCTGTACGGGAAGAATGCAGCGATACTGAATGCAGTGACACTGAGACCATGCAACCAAGGATGGGGGTCATGCGATCGATTAACGCAGCTAGAAGTTGCACAACTAAGAACATGCAGGTCAGTAAGGAACTTATGTACGTAGAAGTCATTATGAATGGAAAGTCTACTTCAGCAATGGTAGACTCGGGGGCCACACACAACTTTGTCTCGCGGGAAGAGGCAGAGCGGTTGGGCTTGAAAACTAGGCCAAAGCAGAGGACTATCAAAACAGTAAACTCTGAGGCCAAGCCCATCCTTGGTGAAGCAAAAGATGTGGCTACTCAAGTGGGGAGTTGGGTCGGCAAAGCCAACTTCTCTGTGGTGCCCCTGGACGATTTCAAGGTGATTCTGGGTATGGAGTTTCTGCGAAGCCAGAATGTTATGATGCTGCCAAAGTTTAACACGTTGACGATCATGGGGTCAGACCTGTCACACACAGTGCAGTGCATTACGCAGAAAGGCAAGTCTTCAGTGTTATCGGTAATGCAACTGAAGAAGGGTGTCAAGCATGGGGAGCAGACATTCTTAGTTGCAGTGCGTGCAGATGAAGGGAAGGTAGAAGCAGCAGTGCCGCCGACCCTAGCCCCACTATTGGAGGAGTTTCGGGGGGTGATGCCCCCGGAATTGCCAAAGCGTCTTCCGCCAAGACGCGAGGTCGACCACAAGATTGAGTTGACCCCGGGAGCGAAGCCTCCTACAATGGTTCCATACCGTATGGGGCCAGCTGAGCTGAAGGAGCTGCGCAGGCAGCTAGACGAGATGTTGGACGCAGGCATTGGTCGTCCATCAAAAGCCCCATTTGGTGCCCCGGTCCTTTTCCAGATGAAACATGATGGCTCTAAACGGTTATGTGTGGATTATCGTGCCTTGAACAAGGTCACGGTGAAGAACAAGTACCCATTGTCATTGATAGTGGACTTGTTCGATCAGCTAGGCAGTGCCCGTATCTTTTCCAAGCTATATCTGCGATCGGGTTATTGGCAGGTGAGGATTGTTAAAGGTGATGAGCCGAAAACAACTTGCGTCACCCGCTATGGTGCTTACGAATTTCTAGTAATGCCATTCGGGTTGACAAATGCTCCAGCCACGTTCACGACTTTAATGAACCAGATCTTCTACCCTTACTTAGACAAGTTCGTGGTAGTCTACCTGGATGATATCGTGATCTACAACAACAACATGGAGGAACATGTTGAGCACTTGCGAACAGTGTTTCAGGTACTGAAGGAGAATGACCTCTGTGTCAAACGAGAGAAGTGTCTCTTCGGGCAGGAAGAGATTAGCTTCCTTGGCCACGTTGTGGGGCGTGGTGTGCTGCATATGGATGGGCAGAAAATAAGAGCCATCCAGGAATGGGTTTTGCCAAGCAAAGTGCCAGAATTGCTGTCATTCCTCGGTTTGGCAAACTATTATCGGCGTTTCATCAAAGGTTATTCCCTCATTGTTGCGCCCCTCACAGATTTGTTAAAGAAGAATCGGGTATGGCTCTGGACAGGAGCGTGCCAAGATGCCTTCGATGGCTTGAAGAAAGCCTTAGTGACGGAGCCAGTGCTGTGACTGCCTGATCATTCGAGACCCTTTGAAGTCCACACTGATGCCTCAGACTTTGGCATTGGCGGAGTTATTATGCAAGATGGTCATCCGATCGCATATGAGAGTCGCAAACTGAAGGATACAGAGAGGCGTTACACAGTGCACGAACGTGAGATGACCGCCATTGTGTATTGACTCAGGACCTAGCGGCACTACCTTTTGGGTGCCGAGTTCGTCGTCAAGACGGACAATGTGGCCATGAGCTATTTTCAAACACAAAAGAAGTTGACGCCTAAACAAGCTCGATGGCAGATGTTTTTGGCTGAGTTCGACTTTGCCTTGGAGTACAAGGTTGGAAAGACCAATGTTGTGGCGGATGCTCTGAGCCGTAGGGCTGAACTGGCAGTTGTGCACGCAGAGTCTTCTGAAGTGCATTTGGAGGGTGCATTGCTGAGCCGCATCCGCGAGGGTATGTAGCAGGATCCGACCGCGCAACACCTTGTTTCTCTGGCGCAAGCAGGGAAGACTCGGCGATTTTGGCTACAGGATGGCCTCCTCGTAACAAAAGGGGGACGCATCTTTGTACCACGGTGGGGAAGTCTTTGCCGAGAGCTACTCAAGGAGTGCCATGATACACTATGGGCTGGCCATCCTGGTCAGGAGCGGACCTTAGCACTCCTTGAGCGCGGCTACTATTGGCCGCAGATGAGAGACGACGTTGAGGGGTATGTGCGGACATGCCTCATCTGCCAGCAAGATAAGGGAACAAACCAGAAGGCTGCCGGTCTCCTTGAGCCTCTACCAATTCCAGAACGTCCTTGGGATAGCATCTCCATGGACTTTATTGTTAGCCTGCCGAAGGTAGAGGGCCTCAGTTTTATTTTGGTTGTAGTGGATCGTTTCTCAAAGTATGTCACATTCATCCCAGCTTCCAAGGAGTGCCCTGCAGAGAAGACTGCAGAGTTGTTCGTAAAGCATGTGGTGAAGCACTGGGGCATACCAAAGAGCATTGTGAGTGATCGCGATGCTCGCTTCACGGGCAAGTTCTGACGTGAAGTATTTCGGCTACTTGGCTCTGAGTTGCTGTTTTCAACAAGCTTCCATCCGCAGACAGATGGGCAGACAGAGCGTATCAACGAGATATTGAAGCAGTATCGTAGGCACTTTGTTAGTGTCAATCAGAAAAATTGGGTGAAGCTCCTTGATGTGGCACAGTTTTGTTATAATCTGCAAAAGAGCGAGTCTTCAGGCCACAGTCCGTTCGAGATAGCCACGGGGCAGCAGCCACTGACCCCACACACTCTTGCCACACAAGAAAAGGGAAGGCCATCATTCGCCTATCAGTTTGTTCGCGACTGACACGAGCAAAATGAGTTGGCGAATGCATTCTTACACAAAGCGGCAAAGAGAATGAAGAAGTGGGCGGACAAACACCGTCGGCTCGCAGGGTTCCAAGTTGGGGACCAAGTGTTGGTGAAGTTATATCCTGGTCGCACAGGCATCTTCCATGGGCGGCACCGCGGACTACTAAGAAAATATGAGGGACCCTTCACCATCACAAAGAAGGTGGGCAAGCTGACATACAAGCTGGAGTTGCCCCCAGACTTCAAGGTGCACCCGGTGTTCTACGTGTGCAACCTCAAGTAGTTCCATTCAGATGATGGAGACCCGGAACGTAGTGTGCCACAACGTGCTCCCATCATGCAGAGGGCCCCGACAGCACAACGGGCCGAGAAGCACCTCAGTCTGATCCTTCGCCACAAGGTCAACTACTTGGGACAAGCGAAGAAATACTTGGTGCAGTGGGAGGAAACAGCGAAACCAACGTGGGAGCCTGCATTTCGAATGAACAGCCGCTACCCGGCTGAAGTCAGGGCTTACCACGAAACAGATGGCACCGAGGACGGCGCATGCTTTGAAGGGGGAGCATGTTCCCTTGCGACTTACAGTGTACAGTTGCGCTTAGAGTCTGTTTTGCTTTTGTTGAGTCTAATGTAAGTTGCCCGGTTCAGGTGAATCAATACCCCGAAGGGGCAGCCCGTATACTTGAACTGTAATAGCCTGCGGGCAAAATTGAAACGGAAGGTCCATCCTCAAGATTGTCCGGCATAGAGATTCTAAGAAGATTGCGATACTTTCCAGATGTATTAACAGATGCCCGCAGTCCTACACCCTTCCGTGGATTTGGGAAGGATCACAATTGGACGAAAAAATCTATTTTTTGGGAACTACCGTATTGGCCGACCCTATTGATACGACATAATTTGGATGTGATGCATGTAGAGAAAAATGTGTTTGATAATGTGTTCAATACAGTAATGAATATTAAAGGAAAAACGAAGGATAATCCGAAGGCCCGTATGGATTTAAAATTAATATGTAAAAGACCAGAATTGGAACTCAAAGAGTATAATGGCAAAGTACTGAAACCAAAGGCGAAGTACGTGCTCGGACCTGATCAAATAAAACATGTATGTCAATGGTTGAGACAACTGAGATTTCCAGATGGATATGTCTCTAACATTGCTCGGGCTGTGAAGATTGACGATGGACAGTTATATGGGTTGAAGAGCCATGATTGTCATATCTTTATGCAACGATTGATACCCCTAGCATTCCATGATATGTTAGACAAACCTATATGGGGGGTATTGTCTGAGTTGAGCGGATTTTTCAGAACATTGTGCGCATCGGAGGTCGTTGTATCAGATGTAAAGAATCTCGAGGACTCTGTCATCACCACTGTTTGTCTGTTAGAAAAGATATTTCCGCCAGCATTTTTCGATGTTATGGAACATTTGATCATACATCTGCCATATGAACTAAGGGTTGGTGGCCCTGTGCAATATCGATGGATGTACCCATTTGAAAGGTATATGTTTTTTTATAGCACATCTCTTTAATGCCAGATATTTAAAATTTGAAATGTATATTCTTGTCAGATGCATGTTCGACCTAAAAAAAAAGGTTCGTAATAAAGCAAGAGTAGAAGGCTCTATTTGTGAGGCGTACACTTTAGAAGAGATTTCAAATTTCTCATCTATGTACTTCGAACCTCATATTCCAACACGTTACACATGCCCGCCTCGTAACGATGATGGAGAACAAGTAACTGTAGCTGACAAACTGTCGATATTTCAACCACTTGGGCATGCATTTGGTAGTTGCCGATCAAGGCTATTGACAGATCGAGAGCAAGATGCAGCACACATCTATATTCTTTTTAATTGCTCAGCGATCGACCCATACATCGAGTAAGTATATGTATATGCAACTCAATTATAAATCCTTTTATGTTCTATATGTGGATACATGGCTCGGTAATATAAGTATTTGTGGTTTGCAGACGATTTGATCTGGAGTTGCAAAGCGAAGTTTCACATCTCACTGATGCAGAAGTACAAAAAGAACGTGAAACTAAGTTTGTGGAGTGGTTGAAACAGTTGGTAAAGAAGCTAACATAAATTTTGTACTTATAAACAACACTAAGTTACTTAATTGATCGTGATCACAATAATTGTTTATGTCTGTGCGTAGGTTCGCCATGGTGATGTTAAAGATCAAGGAATATGTGATTTAGAAAATGGTCCGACCAAAGTTGTGCAATGCTACAACGGGTATATCGTAAATGGTTATCGATTCCATACAAAAGACTACGGTATAAACAAATCAATGATAAATAGTGGCGTGTGTGTCAAGGGTAGCAGCTACGGTGAAAATGAACATGATTACTACGGTGTTATAGAGGAAATAATGGAGTTGACTTACTTAGGCATGAATAACAGGGTTACGATATTCAAGTGTCATTGGTTTGATCCAACTGCAACAAGACTCGACAAAGCTTCAGGCATTGTGGAGGTGAATCATAAATCCAGGTTTGAAACATATGAATCATTCATATTAGCCTCGCAAGCTCAACAAGTTATTATACTTCATATCCGAGTATAAAAAAGTCAGATAGAAATGAATGGTGGGCAGTTTGCAAGGTGAAATCCAAACTATACCCCGAGTATGATCAGTTACAGGAAGATGAGTTAGCTGAAGACAGTGATTACTATCAATCAGATGATGTCTATGACTTCGCTTATGGTCACGATGTTACGCATGATATGCATGTCATATCTCCATTGGCCGATGAAACATTCATAGAGGAATGTGATCCAAATGATGTACCAAGTGGATGGGCAAACAATGAAGAAGAAGAAGAAGAAGAAGAAGAAGAAGAAGAAGAAGAAAGTCAAACTAGTGACGAGGAAGAATTCTCAAGCTAGTGAGCAAAATCTTATACTACAAACCTCTATTTAAATGCATTGTAATACTTGATGTGAGTTGTATTGCAATACTTGGTGTGAATGATTAAAAATTTTATTTGAATGTATATTAATACTTGATACGAATGACTTGAATGCATTGTAATACTTGATGTGAATGACTTGAATGCATTGTAATACTTGATGTGAATTATTTGAATGTATTGTATGACATATGTTATTTGTTAAAATATGGTTCGTGGAGGTTATAGTGGTCGCTCATCCAGTAGTAGCCAGGCTCAGCCTTCATCTTCACAGGCTCCTATGATAGGTATATCATATAACTAATTGGATGCTTGATTAGTTCAAATGCACATTCTGAGAATTTCTAATGTATTTTTTTACAGATGATGTTGCGCCTGTACACGACCCACCTACACCAGTTGATCGCACAAGTCAACAGCCAACACAGGAAATAGGGTCTTCTCAGGCTGGCACAAGAAGACTCATTCGAATAGTGTATATCGATAATCGACCGTAAGTATTTTGTTTTCAATTATTGCATATCTTTTAAATATTTTATATTGATATTTACTGTGTAACAATTGATGTGCAGCACGAGGTTTGAGCCACAAGAAGTAGTACGGGAGATTAGGAATTCACTTCTTCAACATCTACCAGGACCAGTTGCTCAATGGAAAGAGTACCCAAAGGAGGTGTTAGACAGATTGTGGTCCTCATTCATGGTATACAGTTGTTCCTCATAGTTAATGTGTTTCATATTTAATTTATTTAAGCAATGTCTACTAACTTTCTGAAAATATTTGTAGGCTTCGAATCGCTTCGCAACTACGGTGGAAGAAAATGATGCAAGGAAGGTGTGGCAGAAGGTGGCTGCCAATCGATTTGCAGACATGCTGCACACTATGAATACTGCAGCAAAAAAAGCATCTGGCGTAGTAGATGATCCATTACTGTGGAAGGGCCATGGTCCTATTACTATCAGGAGAGATTACTGGGATGAAATGTGCGATAAGTGGGCGGGAGATGCATTTAGAAATCGCTCTGCGAAGGCTGCATAAAATCGATCGAAGATGCCCGAAGCCCATCTACACACAGGTGGATCTAAGACATTTGGGAGCCACCTAAAGAAAATGGTAACTCATCAATATATAATATTAATTTTATAAGTATTGTTGCAAACTTGTGTACTAAATCTTTTGTCATTTAACTTCGCAGGAAGCAGAAAAAGGAGGCAGTGTATCATATAAGGATGTGTTTGTAGAAACACATAAACGGAAGACCACGGGAGTCTTCGTATCAGGGAAGGCGAGAACGACAACGGTATGTATTAATTCTATTAATAATCATTGCAATATATATGCAAGTTATCATAATGTTATCATTAATTATTAATGAATACTTTAAACATTATTTTGTAGGAGGCATATGAGCAACAGATGGTAGAGCGATATGGCGAAGACGCTACTCAACATCCATCATTTGATCCTACAGCATGGGTGACTGCAGCAGGTGAACCCAAAAAAGGTCGCGTGTTCGAGTTTGGGAGTAATATGAACACTTCACCAGTTATTGGTTCTTTCAGTTATGGCTCACCGACTTCTTGCGCCGACATAAGCTCCAAGCAACCGACTATTCTTTCCGGTGATGATGTACGCGAGATCATTAATGAATCACTGAATAACTACTTCCAATACACCGTCGCCCCCTTTCTCCGAAATGAGATCAAGGCCGCTGTTCAGGATAGGGGATCTTCGATTCCAGGTCCCTCTCAGGTATAATCACATATTCAGTTTTTTGTCTGCCTTAGAACACATATGAGCATAATCGAATCACATATTCAGTTTTTTGACTGCCTAAGAACACATATGAGCATGTTATAATCACATATTCAGTTTTTTGACTGCCTTAGAGCACATATGAGCATGCTATAATAACATATAGAGTTTTTTTATTGCATTAGAGCACATATGAACATGCTATATATCATTTATGATAGAATCACATATAAAATTTTTTGCTTTGCCTGCCTTAGAGCACATATGAGCATGCTATATTCACATATTCAATTTTTTTACTGCCTTAGCACACATACGAGCATGATCGAATCACATATATAGTTTTTTGCCTGCCTTAAAGCACATCTGAGCATGGTAGAATCACATATAGAGTTTTTCTAGATGCCTTAGAACACATATGAACATGCTATAATCACATATTCAATTTTTTGACTGCCTTAGCACACATATGAGCATGATAGAATCACATATATATATATATATATATATATATATATATATATATATATATATATAACTTTTTGTCTGCCTTAGAGCACATATGAGCATGATAGAATCACATATAGAGTTTTTTTATTGCCTTAGATCACATATAGTGTGTAATTTATTTCATTATATTTTGTTTATCAATACTGACTGTTCTTTTCTTGTGTAGGCTGCTAGCGATAATCAGCGTAGTGGAGCTGAAGGGACAGATAAAGACAATGAACAAGAAGACGCACAAAATCTTGGCGATGATTAGAGGACTGTGTTGAAGAAGTTCTATTTTTTTTATTTTTCCTAATTGTAATTGTTGAATTGTAAATAATTAAACTTCTTAATTTTAAGGTGGAACGATTAATTGTTGTAGATTCTTGTTATATGAATTTTTTTGTGTAGTTTGTTTTTTATTTACAGGAAATAGAAATTGTATAGTTCTCGGTATTTAATTTTCAAATAAATTTTTTTAAATTTTTTTTCGTGTTTGCGACGGATTAGCGACGGAACCATCCGTCGATATTCATATTAATCTAGCGACAGCATAGCGACGGAAGTAAATCCGTCGCCAAGCCGTGATCGCCGTTTAGTACCGGCGGATTGGCGACGGAATATAGCGCTCGTTATTCCGTCGCAATTAGCGACGAACCTGGCGACGGAATAATTCTGTCGCCAGTTAGCGTCGAAATATTCGCGACGTAAGCATATTGTCGCCTCGTTGTCGCTAATCCATCGCTAACCATGTTAGCGACGGATTAGCGACGGATTCGCGACGGAATGTGGTCGTCGCTAATCTACTGCTTTGTTGTAGTGAATGTTCTTTCATAGAAGAATTAATTTCATAATCATGAAGTAATTTCACACACTTATGAGATGGATGATCGAGACATTGGTACCATAGGTCGAAAGTGAAGATTTTGATGGAGGTCAAGTTTGCTGGTATGCTGGTTGGAACTTTTAAGTGGTAGTGCCCATCCTTTTCCTCACCCATTCCAATCATCATCTTGAAAGCAAGGTCCTGAATAAGACAATAATCAGAGAATAATGTGATTGAACAATTCAATGCTCTTGTGATTTTACTATCAGAAAGAAGATTAAAGCAAAAAGAGGGAACACATAAAACATTTTGCAAGAATAAATTAGGTGTGATGTTAATAGATCCAACATAAGAGACTTGAGCCACTTTTTTTGTAGGAAGACGGACTTATAAAACTTCAGATGTAAGGCACGACTAAGACATCATATTAGGTGAAGCTACCATGTGTTCACTAATTGAACCAGAATCTATGATCCAGTTGCAAGCATAAGAGGAACACGACATACCTGCAAAATTAACCGAAGATGATTGATGCTTGACAAGATTCATCAACAGATTATATTCCTCCATTGTGAGTGAAGGAGCAACATTGAACTGCACACTAGAGTTACCTTCAGATGTCTTTTGCATGGCTAACGATGATATTCCATTATGTTTCAAAGTAGACGGTTGACCTATCTTTTGTTGGACTGTAGTATTGCTTATTGGCAAAGATCTATTATTGGAAGCTTTGGCTTTAGATTTAGGTGGAAAACCATGCAGGAAATAGCATCGCTCTTTGATATGGCCTACTTTATTAAAATGACTACAGATAGGCCGATTGTTTCTAAAGTTTGGTCTAGAAAGTTTTTGTTGAGCGATGAATGTTGTTTTCTCAATCTCACTAGGAGAAATGCGAGCTTCTCTCTGCTTCTCTTCTTGTATCACAAGCGAGTAGGTTTTTGGAGGAAGATGCTCTAAAAGAAGAATTTGTCTTTTAATTGCATTGTAAAAGTCATTCAGTCTCATAAAGAACTGAATGACTTTTCTTCTTTGTTGTTGATCATTGATTTCTTTCATAGCACCACACGTGCAACATGGCAATGTGGAGTATGATGAAAGTTCATCCCACAGAGATTTGAGTTTAGTGAAATAATCTACTACAGACATTGATTCTTGCTGGAGTCTTGATATAGCATATTGAATTTGATATACTCTTGGTGCAACACTTTAACTATATCTTCCTTTGAGGTGATCACAGACCTCTTTCGCCGTGGTAGCATATATCACATTGTTAGCTAAATTTTTTTAAGGAGAGTTCAATATCCACGACAGAATCATATGATTACATCGGATCCATAGAGGTAACTCAAATGAAGAAGAATAAGTTTAGTAATGGTGCCATCAATAAATTCGAGTTTATTCTTAGCGCTGAGGGCCATTGTCATAGCCCTACTCCATGTTGCATAATTTTCTCCATCAAGAACTTGCACTACAAGAAAATACGTTGTTAGCGATGGACTTTAGCGACGAAATATTTCCGTCGCTAGTTAGCGACAGATTAACGAGCGACAAACATCCGTCGCTATAATTAATGAAGCTTACGAAAATAGCGACGGAATATAGTCTGTCGCCCAGTCCGTCGCTACTTAGCGACGGAGTTTGTGACATACTATTTTTTCGTTACGGCGGCACCATTTGCCGACAACGTTTGCGACAAAATCTAGTCGGTCTCTAATTAGCGACGGACTTGGCGACGGAATATAGTCTGTCGCTCGTTTCGTAAATTTGATTTACGTTGGCTTAGCGACAGATTAATTCTGTCGCTAAGCCGTCGCTAAGTTTCGAATAACCCTAATCCCAGACAGCTTTTCTTTTTCTTCTTTCGCTGCTCCCGCCGTTCGCCGCTCCCGCCGTCCGCCGGTCCCACCGTCCGCAGGCCCCGCCGCCCGAAAACAGGTAAAGGACCCCCCCCCCCCCCCCCCCGCGTTTTCCGGTAGGGGGTTAACCCCCTGCCTGTTCCGGCAAGGGGTTAACCCCCTGCCGGAACAGGCAGGAGGTCGACCCTCTACCTGCTCAGGCAGGGGGGCGACCCCCTGCTGTTCCGGCAGGGGGTCGACTCACTGACGGAAAGGCTGGGGGTCGACCCCCTGCCCGAACAGGGGGTCAGTTAACCCCCTATGTTCCGTAAGGGGGTTAACCCCCTATGTTCCGTAAGTGGGTCGACCCCCTGCCGGAACAACAGGGGAGTCGACCCCTTGCCGGAACAACCTCTTTTTTTTTTTCGTGGTGACTTCATTTTAAAACAATATTTTTTTGTGCAGATTTTTCAACGGAACCAGCTCGTGCTCAGTCACCTGTGGTAAGTAAGTGACAAAAACAATGCAAATCGGGTAAATACCCGTGGTGAGTAAGTGATGCAAGTGTATCATATGTTATTTAATTTATTAGATGTAACACTTTATTGTTCACACACTCACTTAGTTGTTGATATTTAGGGTTGCTTTGTTGGAGTTCGGAGATCATGCTGAGCATGATTTTAATGTATGAATACTGAAGTGTTCTTATTTTTGGAGTACGAAGTCCATGCTAGGCATGGTAGTATTTAGTGAGATATTGAAGTGTGTTTGCTGCAGGTACATGTTTGTCATTTGTTTGATATGAATGATTACGATGTATTGCAATGTTTGATGTAATTGTATACATGCTTGCATGTAGTTACTTTCAATTTGATTATGACTTCCATGTGAAATTGTATAATGAAAGCATGTTTCAAATGATTGTATCGTGTCATTAATAATTTGCACATGAAAATATTAAGTTATCAATGCATTGTAATACTTGATGCGAATGATTTGAATGCATTGCAATGCTTGATGTGAATGACTTGAATGCATTGCAGTACCTGATATGAATTATTTGAATGTATTGTAATACTTGTTGTGAATCATTTGAATGTATTGCAATACTTGATGCGAATGATTTGAATTATTGTAATACTTGATACGAATGACTTGAATGTATTGTAATACTTGATGTGAATTATTTGAATGTATTGTATGACATATGTTATTTGTTAGAATATGGTTCGTGCAGGTTACAGTGGTCGCTCATCTAATAGTAGTCAGGCCCAGCCTTCATCTTCACGGGCTCCTGTGATAGGTATATCATTTAACTAATTGGATGCTTGATTAGTTCAAATGCGCATTTTGAGAAAGTCTAACGTATTTTTTTACAGATGATGTTTCGCCTGTACACGACCAGCCTACACCAGTTGATCACAAAAGTCATGAGCCAACACAGGAAGCAGGGTCTTCTCAGTCTGGCACAAGAAGACTCATTCGAATAGTCTATATTGATAATCGATCGTAAGTATTTCGTTTTCAATTATTGCATATCTTATAAATATTTTATATTAATATTTACTGTGTACCAATTCATGTGCAGCACGAGGTTTGAGCCACAAGAAGTAGTACGAGAGATTAGGAATTCACTTCTTCAACATCTACTAGGACCGGTTGCTCAATGGAAAGAGTACCCAAAAGAGGTGTTAGACAGATTGTGGTCATCATTCACGGTATATAATTGTTCCTCATAGTTAATGTGTTTCATATTTAATTTATTTAAGTAATGTCTATTAACTTTCTGAAAATATTTGTAGGCTTTGAATCGCTTCGCAACTACGGTGGAAGAAAATGATGCAAGGAAGGTGTGGCAGAAGGTGGCTGACAATCGATTTGCAGACATGTTGCACAATATGAAGACTGCAGCAAAAAAAGCATCTGGCGTAATAGATGATCCACTACAGTGGAAGGGCCATGACCCTATTACTATCAGGAGAGATTATTGGGATGAAATGTGCGATAAGTGGGCGGGAGATGCATTTCGAAATTGCTCTGTGAAGGCTGCACAAAATCGAGCGAAAATGCCTGAAGTCCATCTACACACAGATGGATCTAAGATATTTGGGAGCCACCTGAAGAAAATGGTAACTCATCAATATATAATATTAATTTTATAAGTATTGTTGCAAACTTGTGAACTAAATCTTTTGTCCTTTAACTTCGCAAGAAACAGAAAAAGGAGACATTGTACCATATAAGGATGTGTTTGTTGAAACACATAAACGGAAGACCACGAGAGTCTTCGTATCAGAGAAAGCGAGAACGACAATGGTATGTATTTATTCTATTAATAATCATTGCAATATGCAAGTTATTATAATGTTATCACTAATTATTAATGCATACTTTAAACATTATTTTGTAGGAGGCATATGAGCAACAGATGGTAGAGCGACATGGCGATGACGCTACTCAGCATCCATCATTTGATCCTGCAGCATGGGTGACTGCAGCAGGTGAACTCAAAAAAGGTCGTGTGTTCGGGTTTGGGAGTAATCTGAACACTTCACCAATTATTGCTTCTTCCAGTTACGGCTCACAGACTTCTTCCGCCGACATAAGCTCCAAGCAGCAGCCTATTCTTTCTGGTGATGATGTACGCCAGATCATTAAGGACACAATGAATGACTACTTCCATGACACCGTCGCCCCCTTTCTCCGAGATGAGATCAACAATCTTATGCTGAACCGGGGATCTTCGATTGCAGGTCCCTCTCAGGTATAATCACATATTCAGTTTTTTGTCTGCCTTAGAACACATATGAGCATAATCGAATCACATATATAACTTTTTGCCTGCCTTAGAGCACATATGAGCATGATAGAATCACATATAGAGTTTTTTGCATGCCTCAGAGCACATATGAGCATGCTATAATCACATATAAAGTTTTTTGTCTGCCTTAGAGCACATATAAGCATGATAGAATCACATATAAAGTTTTTTTGATTGCCTTAGAACGCATATGAGCATGCTATAATCACATATTCAATTTTTTGACTGCCTGAGAACACATATGAGCATGTTATAATCACATATTCAGTTTTTTGACTGCCTAAGAACACATATGAGCATGCCAAAATCACATATAGAATTTTTTTACTGCCTTAGAACATATATCATTCATGATAGAAGCACATATAAAGTTTTTTGCTTTGCCTGCCTTAGAGCACATATGAGCATGATAGAATCACATATAGAGTTCTTCTGTCTGCCTTAGAACACATATGAGCATGCTATAATCACATATTCAATTTTTTGACTGCCTTGGCACACATATGAGCATGATCGAATCACATATATAGCTTTTTGCCTGCCTTAGAGCATATATAAGCATGGTAGAATCACATATAGAGTTTTTCTAGCTGCCTTAGAACTCATCTGAGCATGATATAATCGCATATAAAAAATTTTTAATGCCTTAAAACACATATAATTCATGATAGAGTCATATATAGAGTTTTTTGCCTGCCTTAGAGCACATATGAGCATGATAGAATCACATATAAAGTTTTTTTATTGCCTTAGAACACATATGAGCACCTGATAGAATCACATATAGTGTGTAATTTATTTCATTATATTTTGTTTATCAATACTGACTGTTCTTTTCTTGTGTAGGCTGCTAGCGATAATCAGCGTAGCGGAGCTGAAGGGACAGATAAAGGCAATGAAGAAAAAGACGCACAAAATCTTGGCGATGATTAGAGAACTGTGTTAAAGAAGTTCTTTTTTTTTTTGTTTCTTAAATGTAATTGTTGAATTGTAGATAATTAAACTTGTTAATTTTAAGGTGGAACGATTAATTGTTGTAGATTCCTTTTATATGAAATTTTTTGTGTAGTTTATTTTTTATTTACAGGAAATATAAATTGTACAGTAAATATAAATTGTACCGTTCTCAGTATTTAATTCTCAAATAATTTTTTTTTCATGTTTGCGACGGAATCATCCGTCGCTATGCATATAAATCTAGTGACGGCTTAGCGACAGACGTAAATCCGTCGCTATGCATATAAATCTAGTGACGGCTTAGCGACGGACGTAAATCCGTCGCCAAGCCGAGGTCACCGTTTAGTACCGGCGGATTGAAGACAGAATACATCGCTCGTTATTCCATCGCAATTAGCGACGGACCTGGCGACGAAGTTATTCCGTCGCCAGTTAGCGTCGAAAAATTTGCGACGTAAGCATACCGTCGCGTCGTCGTCGCTAATCCGTCGCTAAGCCTGTTAGCGACGGAATAGCGACGGAATGTGGTCGTCGCTAATCCACTGCTTTGTTGTGGTGTTGAGTGACCAGAATTATACCTGGGTTGTGTGAGTGATGCAGATAATATTGGCTTGCCATATCAACATTGTGAATCGTAGATTGGGCACTTGCCAAGGACTGAGTATCATCACTCATGATGACAGAGACGACAGAAGCGTACAATCACTTGATTCCAAAGGTGCTCAACCTTTAATTTGCAGAACTGATAACTGTTATTGTAATGTTGTTGACTGAGAATCAAGATTCACAACAGCCAAACACACAGAGATCGAATGTGAAGGCCACTGTTGTGCCACCAAATTCAATCAAAGAAAGGCCAGTTGGATTACAGCAACCAAAGTCAGACGTGCTTTAGAAATTGAAGCCACAAAAAAATAGAGAGCTCTGCGTCTGCAACCAAATGGGAGACGATCAAGTAGTTTGACGGCGGCTCGAACAAGGGATGTCAGCCTCGATGCAACCTATGGTGAACGCTTGAAAGCTCGTCAATCGGTTGACATTCAGCTGGCAATCCAAAAGATGAATAACAACGAAAGCTTGCTTCTGAAATGTGAGCTCTGATACCATGTGAAATGGAGTACAGGAATGGACATACAAAAGATTGAGCAAGTCACCTTTTAACATTGAATATTGAATACATTTTACAGAGCAGGCAAATCTCATACATCTGAGATTGGAAGAAAAAAGAATATACAGAAAAGGATAATTACAAATAAAGGAAACTCCAATATTAGCAATGGCAATAACATATAGATCTGTTAAAATCAAGAGAATCACTCTTGAGATATCATAAGACTTTCTTTCTTTACAGGTTCCCACTAAATGAAACATATCAATCATATGTATGGTACTAAATGTGAAAAAAACAAACGAACAACGCAATTCTGTTGTGTTGCTAGGTAGATTGTGCTTACAATCGACATTAGAAAATACTATAAATGTGTGTGTGATATCTGCCCACAAGGGCTTCTCTCATCTGACAAGGGTTGCTTTATTAATGTCATCAAGTTATAGGATATCACAAGTTCAAAACCCACGGGTGGCATCCCTTGCTGCAAGTTCAAAGCTGGGCCAACTTCCCTATAAACAGAAGGAGATCTCAAGGGTTAGGCTAGCCAATGTGGGGTCGGTGATGGGGACGGGAGGATGGCTGTGGTTATCTCTTATCCCGAAAAAATGTGTGACATTCAGTAAAAGCCAAGGTTTCTTATGTTAGTTGAAATGTTTTAGTGCATTAAAACCCCACAAACGTGATTTACGTATGAAACATTTGCAATAATTCCATTATATATATATATATATATATATATATATATATATATATATATATATATATAGCAATTGGTATCTGTGAAATCCATAGGTACTAAATTCGTGGTCAAACGTCAAAATTATCACCACTAATGCTCTTGAAGGTAAAATGACCATTAGCAGCGACAAAAATCACCGCTAACGACCTTTAGCAACCATTTTTGTTGCCCTAATGCTCATTTAAGCATTAGCAGCGATAATTTTGTTGCGCTAATGTTTTTTTGTTAGAAAAACTCATCATTTTGATGCTGTTTGTTTTTTTGCACACGACAGTCCATCAATGTGCTATGGACGGCCAGCACGACCAATTTCGTACCTAAGCATTTCACAGCTACCAATTTTTCTCTCTCTACATATATGTAATTGTTTGTATGAATCTAGATATTCAAATGCTGGATCTATGCATATATAGTAAATAAAGCATGTCACTTTATGCATGCTTCAACTCAAAGACTATTGGAATCATGTCAAAAGAATTTTTTGATATCTCAAGAGAAGCGTGATGCATGGTCTTCACATCCATAAAAGTAAATCATTGCAATTATCAGTTGAGCAGTGCCCAGATGATAGGCGCTCAACTGGTGGCTACTTTACCTGGCATAAATTTACTTTTTTGAAACTCATAAAACAACAAACTATTGCTAAATCTCATTGAAGCTGAATGCAAGGCTTTAGCAGTTGTCTATGAGCTTACATTGTTGGGGTCGAACAAGAAGAAACTCTTATCATATGGTGCTGCAAATTCAGTATTTCATGATCGTACGAAGGATATTGAAATAGACTTTCATTTTGTGAGTGAAAAATTAAAAAAAAAGTGAGCTTGAAGTCAAGTTGATTACATCAGAAGATCAGTTAGCAGATATTTTGACTAACACTCGGTAGTTTGAGTTGAGTAGAGGCAATGTATCATTCATGTCTTGTATGTCCTGTGTGTGTGTGTGTGTGAGTGTGTGTGTGAGAGAGAGAGAGAGAGAGAAAGAGAGAGAGAGAGATTTGTCATGGTGAACTGGATCCAATCTGTTTCAACCCTTTATGATACTATGACAAATTTGACAGTATTCCTATATAAACTAGGGCCATAAATGATTCGAACTTTGATTGGATCTGTATATGCATTATATGATATTTTTATAATATATTTAATGTATAATTTTATTAATATATGTATAACCATTTTTTTATATATAATATACATATATTTATGTTATATATATATATATAACTCGCCCATGACTATGCTGGGTCAACTCATTGACTCGACCGAGTTTGTACTCGTTTTCCACCAAGTGATTGGGTGATCAGGGCCGAGTAAGTGACTGGGTTGACCCGGTGAGTTTTTAAATTATGGCAGTCATTAAGTTCACCTCTTGCGCTTCACAAGCCCCTTTTAATTTGATGGGAGAGGCCTAAACGCCTCTTTTAAGTTCACAGCAACTGTTTTCAAAAACAATTCATAAAATAATGCAATTAATAAGGCTGTGAACTATTAGCATTATATAAGCTTCATACACTACTCTAATACCAGCTTTTCCTTTAGAAGGTATGGTAACATCATTTGTCCCAGAGGTTTCCATTCTTGAGCCCAAAGCTGATCTTTCAATGGAAAAGAAGCGAGGGCATTATGCTAGCTCCCAAAGCATCCTCCTTGTTGGTGAAGGTGACTTCTCGTTTTCTCTGAGTTTAGCAAGAGCTTTTGAATCAGCAAATAATATGGTGCCCACATCTCTAGATTCCAAAGGTATCATTTCTTCTTTCCCATGTATGTTTCCTTTTTCCTTACATGAATCAAAAGAGTATGGCATGACTGCGGACAGTGAAGTACTTGATCACTTCTGCTAATCTCCGGCTGTCTCATAGCCAGTTTGGTTATATAGATATGTAGACTTGACCATTGAAAGCAAGCACACACTATAAATAAAAAACGGTTGGCATGTGTTTGTATAATGACAAACTGAAAATGCATATATGGTTGGTAGCAATAGCATGCATGTTCTTTGATAAATATGCTTACATTATCAACATGCTTCTTTACAGGTTTCTAGTCATTAATTTTTATACAGAGGTAATGTTTGCTACACTCATGGGTAAGGAACCCCAAGTAGAAAACAATTTTGTTTTTCATTTTTTAAAACGTTTGTGCACATCTTTGACGCCCTCCTGATGTGATCTGCATGTTAATTTGGTTTAGTAGTAAACTTTTGGATCATGTTTTTCTGATGTATATTTAGGATTTTTTGAGGGGGTTGACAATCAACCCCCTACAATGTAATGAAATATAAACCCTCAAAAAGTCATATTTCTACATCAAAAAAATTATGATATGCATGAAGTTAGATTTGCTTAAAACAAATCCTCCTGTGAGTTTCAACTAGAGGGTTCCTTCATACTGATATATTCATTTTTCCTGCTAATGTGTGGAAGGAAAACTATGGCTCCAATATGCATCTGCCATTGGTATTTTGGTAGAGCTGCGAGCATTGGGTTGCAAGCTTCTTCATGATACTGGCACGATGTGGATGAGCAAGGATCCTAGAGTCAGAACCATGGAATTTGACAGAATCATCTTCAACTTTCCTCATGCTGGCTTCATATGCAGTGAATCTAAAGCCTTACAAATTGAGTGAGTTCAAAAGAGCAGAGCTTTTAAATTTTTGGTATGCCAAGTCATGTGCAAGCAAGTGAAACGTTCCCCATCAGACTGAGTGGAAGCCAACTTCTTCTGTCAGTGAAGGTCAATCTTCTAATTGACTGACCCAGTTTCAAGCTTGTGAACTTGTGGTTTGCTCTATCCCATTTGAATCTAGAAAGATGTCACAAACTCATTATCGGGATTATCTGACTGAGACCAAATTTTGTTAACATGAATAAAAAGTTTTTCATGAAAAATATAGCATCTATTTCATTTGAAAAAAGAAAATATCGCATCTATACATGTTTTCTTCTCCATTTATATGCTTTTGTATATTGTACCATCATAACTTACGGTGGTACACCTTTTATATAGATATAATCTTCGAAAGCAAAATCAACCTTTGTGTCATTTTTAGCAAGTTCTATTTACTAATTTCATGTGTTAAAGTTGACTCTTAACATGATGGTCTATACCATTTCAAGCTATGTTTATCTGTTTTTTTTTTTTTACTGGCAAGCTGCGGTAAGGCAGACCCCTGCGAGAGAATCAATCAATATACTAAAACTTGTATTCAATTTAGATTTGGGAACTACCCAGGCGATTTATCTTTCCAGACCTGCTTATTACACAAAATGCACAGTGTAGCTACATTCTGTACGATAATACATGATTTGCTTATCTTCACGAATTGTGAGCTGTTGAATTTTCACCATGTTCAAAACCGAATCTTGAGAGTAAAAAAACCATGTTACCTACCACTTCTCTAGCCTATTGTCATCCTTACCAGTTTTTGAAGGTTTTTTTCTATTTTTTTTTTAAATCTAAGCATAATGATGTGAACTACATGCTTGATTTTATAGGAATAGATTCTTGGATCGTCCAATTTTGACATGCAGGTAGTTTTTTATAAGATTTAAAAATTGATGGTTTACAATTTTCATAAATATTTAATGCTTAAAAAATCATTCTTTTATAAAAAAAAACATGATCCAAATGTAATTTTCTAGCAAATTGACGATGCCAAACACATCTGCATTGGCAGATTTGTGAAAAACAATACAGAAACACGTATTTGAGAGTGGTAGGAAGTCTAACGTGCATCATTAACAATGTTAACTTTATTTAACATTAATAATTACTAAATTTTGTAGTTCTCAGACAAGTTTAACATGCTTACCCTGGTTTAAGCCTAAAGAAAGAAAAAAAAAACATGGTTAGCAACCTAACTGCCTTGTTCAAACTGTTTATAGACCCAAACCTATTCACCACTGAGTGGATTCTTACCTAAAACATCATAGACTCGAGTCACACTGACACAAAGACCGAAATTGACCCACCTTGCAAATTGTTGACATATCATAAATATCAGTGAGATCTAGTTTGGAAACAGCTCAGAACTACTACAACCCTTTTTCAGACAAGATTGCTTGCTTTGTGAGTGAACGTCGTATTCGTCATCAATGGAGGTATCAACAGGTTAGACCTTCACCATACGTCCCAGCTGGTGGGTCTAGACCCGCGGGGGCCAAGTCTAAGGTGCTGTTACTAGGTCTAGGTTTGGGCCTGATATTGAACCTATCATATGCAAAACTATACCCAGTTTCTATAAGGATAACATACACCAGACCCAGTGACAGAATAACCTTTTATTCTTTTTATAATAAAAAATTGCAGATTTTAATCTAAACTTGTGCCACACCCATCTTTGGTATGAAACTTCATAAACCATATCTTGGGATGCAAATGGGTTGGATCCAAGATAGAGGTTTTGCAAATTGTTTCTGTTTCAGATCTGACCAGATTCGAGTATTTAATTAGCTGTTCCAGATCCGAACCATTTGCATCCCTAACCATATTTTGCTCCATATGCTAATTGGATCTTACCAATCCAACCAAATAATCAGTCAGGCGTTTTTCTTTTAATTACTAAAAAGGTATATTACCAGACCTGGTACAAATCATACCCAACCCATTGACACCCGTCGGTGCAGTAATCTACTCGTTCCAAAATTTATGGTGGAATGCTCTTGGCTGGTCATGGTAGTTGGAATTATTTGGCCCTTCACATTCAATGATATCAAAGCCACGGTAGTTGGAAGTATTTCTCCCTTCACATTTAATGATATCAATGCCATGGTAGTTGGAATTATTTGTCCCTGCACATTCAATGATATCAAAGTCATTTGACAATCCTCCTCTTTCTGTGATAAATTTGCTTTTCCCGCTTATAGACATACTATTAGTTTTCTAATAATACCTTTCAATTATTGAGAGTAGGGATGGCAGTGGACCGGTCCGGGGCAGGGGACAAGGCTTCCCCGCCTTCATCCCAGCACAGGGGTGGATTTTAACCTCCACCCCGGCCTCCATTCCCATTTCATGTCCTCCATCCCCAGTCCAAACGGGGCGAGGGGGGGCGGGGCCCCATTTTTTTCGGTCCACTGCTATCCCTAATTGTGAGGTATACATAACTCGGCCAATATCTCTTCCCGGAATCCTCCCATTCGTACTAGGGGTGGCAATCAGGTCGGGTTGGCGGGTCGGGTTGGCGTGTCAGCATACCTCAACCCGAACCCGACCCGTTTATTAAACGGGTTGGCTGTGGCAAACACTAACCCGACCCATTTAATAAACGGGTAACCCGACATGACCCGCCAACCCGTTTAATAAATGGGTTGGGTCGGGAAAACGGGTTGGCGGGTAGCGGGTCGGGTTGGTGGGCGGGTTGGCAGGTCGGGTTGGCGGGTCGTGTCAGGTTTTACCACCCCTAATTCGTACCAATTGGCCAGGTGCTCAGTTTGTTTGGTAGGATCAGCGCAGGCTAGCTTGTGTTGGGACGTTGCAGGTTCAAAACCCAATGGTATAGATGTATAACTGGTAGGAGTCTGCCTAACCCAGCTTGCCTTTGAAAAAAAAAAGTCCTCTCATTCGTACGTAATGCTTATCAACCTGTGGAGGAGAAAGGCTCAAGCGCAATGTGACCTAGTCACCAACCATCTGCTGTTTGGGCCACACAGCTGATAGGATGTACCCCAAAGATGGGATAATGAGATCATTGAATCAAATTATCGATCTTATCTTACAATTACGGGGTGCACCTCTCATTCGGCCGGCCACTTTCATTTCCTCTCTCCTGAATTCGGTCGATAGAGAACCAAGAGAATAACTCTAGATGTAATTGCCAGAAATTGGTCTGAGATCGGGTTCTGCCGTCTGCTCTATGGTTTAGATTTGTTGCTAAAGATAAAACATCTTCAACTGACCGTTGGCTAGCAAGCGAGAAAGGCTATAAGATGGCTGAAGTACCTGTGGAGTACTTGCTCAATAAGTTGGAATCCTTGGTGGTGGCCGAAGTGAAATTGCTGAAGGGAGTTCGGTATGAAGTTGGTGAAATCAGGAGCGAATTGAGAAGCATAAAATCCTTTGTGAAGGATGCTGACAGAAGGAAGGATAGCAATGAAGGGATAAAGGAGTGGGTGGAACAGGTTAGGGAGCAGGCATACGACATCGAGGACGTTATAGACAAGTTTATGCTTCGATTTGGAGGGCAATACCGAGGTGGATTCAGTGCTTCCTTGAACAGGGGCCTTCACTCGGTAGCTCGCCTGAAAGCCCGTCGTGATCTCGCGCTAGAGCTGCAGTCCATCAAGAGCAGAGTGGTGAGCATTTCACAAAGAAAAGATAGGTATGCTCTCAATAGGTTTGAAGAAGGAACCAGCTCCAGTGCTGCTGCTGCAAATAGATCGCAAGTTCGTCAAGAGGCGCACTTTGCCGGAGAAGCGTATGCGGTAGGAAACGAGGAAGATGTTGCGAAACTCATAGGATGGATGACAGGTGGAGATTCAAAGCTTACCCTGGTTTCGCTGGTGGGAATGGGAGGCCTGGGAAAGACAACACTCGCTAGAAAACTATATAACAGCCAAAAGGTGAGGGAACACTTTGATTGCCATGCTTGGTTATCTGTATCCTTATCTTTTAATGCTGGAAAACTTCTAGTTTCCTTGTTGAAATGTTTGTACAAGTCAAGGAATGAGAGGCCTCCGGATGGCATTGACTCCATGGAGATACCATACCTTAGGGAAGCGCTTCATGATTATTTGCAATATACAAGGTATGTTATTGTGCTAGATGATGTATGGAGTGCTCTTGACTTAGAGAGCATCGCCTCTGCATTCCCTATAAACTGTCATGGGAGCAGGATCCTGATCACGACCCGTATAGAGAACATAGCTTCATCGATAGAAATCTCGTCTGGATCTGTTGGCCATGTCCACCGAGTAAAACCGTTGTCTGATCAAGGATCCATGACCTTGTTTTGTAAGATTGCATTCCAAGATCTTGCAGAAGCAAAATGCCCTCCACAACTTAGTGAAGTATGCAAATCTCTGGTGGATAAATGCGAAGGCCTGCCACTTGCTGTTGTAGTTTTGGGAGGCATGCTGTGGAAGAAAGACAAGACAGTGTCGGCATGGAGAAGAGTGCTTGACAGCCTTCGTATAGAGTTGAGGATCAACCCTTCTCTTAATCGATTAAGAAGCATCTTGTTACTTAGCTACAACGAGTTACCCTGGCACCTTAAGGCTTGTTTCTTGTATTGCAGCATATTTCCTGAGGACTATTTGATCAAGCGAAACAAGATAATCAGGCTATGGGTGTCAGAGGGGTTTGTAGAGCAGACAGAAGGCATGACATTGGAGGAATCAGGAGAGAGGTGCCTTGAGGAGCTAATTGACAGAAACCTTCTCCAAATTGTTGAACGGAATTTTTCTGGTAGAGTGAGAGCATGTCGGATTCACGATCTTCTACGGGAATCGCTTGTTTTTATATCTGAGAAAGAGAGATTTTGTGTCACTTTGAGGGAGCAAGAAGCTATCCCAGACATGAAAAGCAGACGCCTTTCGCTCCACCGTAATGGAAATGAAACAGAGCGTTCACCTAGCTCGCTAAATCGGCTGCCTCTTCGCTCCTTGTTCGTGTTCGGTGGAGGTGTCGTACCTTCCTCTGTTTCTGCCAACTTTTCTTGCTTCAATTTGATGAGGGTGTTGGATTTTGAAGGTGCTTCCATTAAGGAACTGCCTAGAGAATTGGGAGAGATGTTTCATCTGAGACACCTGAATTTGAGTAGAACCAACGTAAGGACTCTCCCGAAGTCATTCTGTAAGCTTCGGAACCTGCAAGTTTTGGACATAAGATATACTAAGATTAACATGCTGCCTAAGGGGATATCAAACATGAAAAGCTTGCGCGTCATATCCGCGCTTTCTAATCCCCGATTTCCTTTTACAATTAACGAGTTTCTGGGATGCCGAATGTCAACAGCAACATGTATGCTAACGCACCTGCAAAAACTATCAGGCCTATATTCTACGATGGAGATAGCTGAAGGAGTGGGCAATTTAGTTCAACTTCGAAAATTTGAGATATTAGGTGTGAAGGAAGAGCATGGGCTAAAGCTTTGTGATTCCATTGGAAAGATGAGGAACCTGTCCAAGCTGCTCATATCTTCTTCGGATGAAGAAGAATCTCTCCAACTGGGATCCTTATCACACCCCCCAACAAAACTTGAAGAATTGCGCCTGTGTGGGCCTATGAAGAAGTTACCGGTGTGGCTGAGCTCCCTGGACAACCTCAAGAAGCTGGGACTGTATCATTCTAGATTAAGCCGAGATCCATTTTCATCCCTTCAAGGGCTACCAAGTTTGACGTGGCTTGTTCTCTACGAGGCTTACGATGGTCTCGGTTTATTTTGCGAAGCAGGGTCTTTCCCTCAGCTCAGGGACCTTTGGTTAGGAAACCTCGACGGTTTAGAGCTTATGATAATCGAGGAGAATACATTGCAATGCCTCCATACACTACAAATATGTGGGTGCATGAGGTTAAGTCGTATCAGTGGCCTTCGTCACGTCACTTCCCTCCAACAGTTTTACATGACAGATGTGAATTGCTTGCTGCAAACTCTTGCTATCGAAAAGTCAGAAGTCGAACACATTCCCCAGGTCTTCTACTACCGTAGATACCTTGAGGGAGTCAGGAGGATAGACCTGGTACTGCGAGGGGACAAACTCGACGTCCCAATGTTAGCTGAAGGCACATTTTTGCCGCCTGTTTTGAATGAGCCTTTTTGAGGTGTATGCTGCTGTTAGTTGTGTGAAACATTATATTGTTATTGGTACCAGTCTTTAGGTAACGTTGTTGTGTTAATGGTGTAACTCAGTAGTGATAGTAATGAGTCTTGCAAGTAGCAATTGTTGGCCAGCGTGTGGTCACTTTGCTTTTCTATAAATAGCAGCAAGAAGTGTTTGATTGAAAAAGAGTTACGAAATTTTGTATGTTTTTCACCCAAGTAAAAATGTTGTTTTGTTCTTGCTTTCTTTTCTCATTTTTTATTTCCATCCAAGTGGTGAAGGAAAGTCCATTCTTATTATTCCAACAGCCTAACGATGACTAGGGATGGCAGTGGACCGGGGGAAAGCGGCCCCGCCTCGCCCCGTTTGGACCGGGGATGAAGGGTATGAAACGGGGATGGAGGCGGGGACGAAGGTTAAAATCCATCCCCGTCCGGGGGTGGAGGCGGGGATGGACGTGCACTTTTCCCCGCCCCGCCCCGTCCCCGCCACGATCCCCACCTCATCCCCGCCCCGACCACTTTTCTCCGCAATATCCCCGCCCCGCCCCGCCTCATCCTCGTTTGAACCGGGGATGGAGGACATGAAACGGGGATGAAGGCGGGGATGGAGGATAAAATCCATTCCCCGCCGGGGATGGAGGCGGGGGTGGAGGATAAAATCTTGAGGCGGGGCGGGGGTGGAGACCTTGTCCCCCGCCCCGCCCCACTGCCATCCCTAACGATGACTTTGAGAGTAGTGCAAGCGGAGATGATGACACCCAAATGCTTTTACAGCTAAAAGGTACTCGAAAGTTGTTTGTTTTGTAAACCCTGACATGATTCGTCTACAAAATGAATAGCATTGGAAAGGCCTCGTTTGCATGTAAGTAGATGCCTCTTGTTTTGTGTGGTTTTGGGTGTAGTTCATCTTAGTGATGAGGGATCTTGGACGGGTTTATTTCAAGGATGAGTACATGCAGTTGCTTATGTTCCCCATCTTCATCCATTACAATGGTTGTTTGCGTCAAATTCTGTCTTATTCTGTACAAAACCATTTGTTACTCATGCTTTGTTTTGAGCAGGTTTTCAAGTTGTTCTCACTAGCAAAAATACCGCAAATTGATAATTCAACTAAATTTTAGTCAAATATCATAAATATTCAAGACTTCAAAAATCTTGTTTTTTTATCGAAAAAAACATGATCCAAGTGTTGTTTCTTAGCAAATCGATCATGCTGAACAGATCTGCACGGTCAAATTTGGAGAAAACAACTCAAGAACCCTCATTCTCTTGCGGTAGGCTGTTAGGTAGCTACTACCTTCTCTATATGACTATAGAGTAGCAGCCTACACCAATCCATACTCACTGCCCCCCTACGGGGCTTTTGAAGTGTTTTTTTTTTATGTTTTTTTTAATCCGACTATATTCTACATGTTTGATTTTATAGGAATGGACTTTTGTCATTTGATTCTCATGTGCAGGTAGGTTTTTATAAGGCTTGAAAATTGATGGTGAAATTTTTTTGTAAATATCATAAATATTCAAAGCTAAAAAAACATTTTTTTATAAGGAAAACATAATCCAAGTGTCATTTTTTGGCAAATCGACCATGACAAAAGCATATGCATCGTCAGATTTGAGAAAATCAACTTAGAACTCCTCGTTTCCTTTAAATAGGCTTAGCTACTCCCTTCTCTATATGAGTAGATAGGAGCTGTCTACACCAATCCATGTCTACCGCTACTTATAGGGCTTTTGAAGGGTTTTTTTCATATATATATCATCTTTCTTTTAGAAAACATACTTGCATGTATTTTGTGTTTAATTTAAAAAGGTAGATGTGATTTTTTGCTTTATTCAGTAGAAAACATACATTAGTTTAAACATTTTCTATGTTTAGATAGCTTTTAGCTCAACATAAAAATTTAATAAAAAACTTAATTAACTAAAAATCAAGAATTCTTGTTAAATTGATTCTATTTAAAACAATTAATCTTTTAGTTAGTACGTGTAGCCACATTGTTTTACATCTTCGCTACAAAACCACCCCTGAAATAAAAGATTTGATTGTGCTGGATTATGTCTGCCATTCATACAGTCCCTTCTGTGGTGGCAATAAAACCGTGGTGCACCCCTTGACCTCAAGGGTAGGGATGCAAACAGTTCGGATCCGAAGCAGTTAAACACATGGGGATTCAAATCAAATATTGGATCTGGATCAGGTAAACATTGCAAAACCCCCCATCCTGGATCTGACCCATCTGAAGCCCTACCCGAGGGAGACCTTGTTGACCTTAATTCTAGAAGGGAGTACCCACATGACGGGGATATCTCCACATTTACCAGCCCGAGACCATGTGGCCAACCCCTTGGGATCAACATCTCCGTTTTAATTGGTTAAAAAAAACACATATAAGGGACCATTTGTTAAAAGAGAATGACTACAATGTCCTCAATATTTGTTTATTCAATAAATGAGTTATTTATCAATAAAAGTTGAAAAAAAGAAAGCAACTTCAAATTCCTTATAAAACTTTAACAAGAACCTTTAAGACTCTGTTTGGGAGAAGGGTATTTGAAGTGTGTTTGGAAAAGGAAAGTGAAGGGAAGCATAAATGTGTGGAGAGTCAGCCAACTACAAATATAAAAAAAAAAAATCAAATTTCAACTCGTCTAATAAGGAGGAGGTATTTACAACTCCTTGAATAACGAGGATTCCAGTGGGTTCTTAAATTTTTTATGGTTCAGAATTTTTTAGCACACTTACCTCAATAAATCTTTTATTCATCTATTTTACCTCATTATTAACTGCAATAATGATGCAGTTAAGAGGCTAACATTGAAGGGTGAGCAACCGACAGACCCGGCCCAGTAATGAACCGGGCCATTGACCCAATCAAAGCTTGGCCCGTTGACCTAACCAGCCCGATCAAAGCTCATCCCCATAAATTGATGGGTTGGACTAAGAGCCTGGTTCGAACTGACCCATTGGGAAAACCTCGACCTACAGCCCACCCGTTATGCCTGTGGGCCTAATCGGGTCAAGTCAGGTTTATTATATTATATATAGTATAATATTATATTATATATAAAATATATATACTATATACTATATATTTTATATATATTTATATACACATATTATATATTATATTATATATGTAATATATACTGAGAGAGTAGAACGTAGGTACTTGAACATTAGGTGCTTTGCTTGTGATACGTGCTTGATATGTTTTTTGGGTTTTTTTTGTTTTATTTTTAAATTTTGACTGTACAGATGTGATCAGCTATTGAAGTGTTCAATTCTAACACATGGGTGGGTTTTTATAAGGTTCAAAAAATCAGCAGTCCAAAATCTTAATAAAATTTTGAGGCTCCAAATATTGTTTTTTTCATGGTAAACACATGATCAAGGTGTGGATTCCTCGTATATCAACCATGCCCAACACATTTATTATATATATAAAAACAGGTTAAGCCGGGTCACGGGCCAATCTGTTTTGGCTCGGTTCAGGTTAAACTTGGACCTAATTTGTAGGCCTAAGGCCGGCTCATGACGGGCTGGGCTGCCTGACTCATTGTCGATCTCTACTTACCACTACAATCAAACATGTTGAGGAATTAGGAAGAGTTGAAAGCCTGAATCCTTGAAAATGTTACTTATGCTTTCAAAAAATAGTGAAAATTTAGAACTCCTTTAAAATCCATTTTTCTTGAATTCCAGTTTTTATAGTCAAATACCTCCAACACTGGTTCCCAAACAGAGCCTGTAATAGTCAAAGAGTTGAGCAGATGTTGCAAAAATAGCTGATAAGTTGATGGCTTTTGGTAATTTACTCCAAGGCATGATAGAGATTTTGGTGCATTTTCTGCTCTGGATCCACTTTGGTCTGCCCTGGATCCATTTATTTAGAACTGAACCGTAAAATTATATCAAGGGAATATAGAGTTAAACGCTCACATCCGGTATATGAGAGAAGTGTTAACCCTGTCAACAACCTGTGTAAAAGTTAAAAGAGGTCATTTGATTGACACCGAGAATAGTGTGAAGTCCAGTTAAAAATCAGACGCAGCCTGTGGTTTGTTTTGTGCAAACAAGTAACCGTCAAGCTGTCACAGGGACACGCTGTTTCTAAATAGACCACGACACGTTAACATTGGCACGAATATATACAACTATTATTTTATTGTTTTTATGGACTTGCCTACTTAAAAGTCTTCCATCATCTTTATTTAACACTAGTTATTGCTAAAATTATGCAGTTATCATTCAAGTTTAACCTGCTTAAAGTGGTTTGAGTCTAACATGGTAAGCAACCTACCCGGTTCAAACTGTTTAAAGACCCAAAACATATTCACCACTGAGTAGATTCTCACCTAAAACACCATAGACTCGAGCCATACTGACCTACAGGCCGAAGTTGGCCCACCCTGCAAGTGATTGGCCCAGACCCAGTCAGACAGGTTTAGATCCAGTCAAGCAAGTCTGGATCCAATCAAACTGTTCTGAATCCAGTTAGAATGTTCTGGATCCAGACATGTAGGTTTAGATCCAGTCAGACCAAGAATGTCTCAGATCCAGTCAAACCATTCTGGATCTAGTTAGAATATTCTAGATCTATTTAGACCATTCTGGATCCAATCAGACCGTTCTGGATCCAGATGAGTAATGGATCTGGATTCAGACAGATAGGGTCGGATCCAGATAAAAAATAGATCTAAATGAGATCGTAAGATAGTCTCGAATTATCTCAAAATCTGAAATGACCATAATATCTATTTGGATACTCGAGATCCATTTCGGTAAAATGGACATATCTTTGCATCCCAAACTCGGAATCGAGTGAGGTTTGGTGCGTTGGACTCGTATCGTAGAGAGGAATCTACTAGTTCATATATTTGAGTAAAATCAGTGATACAAAAATTGAGGTTTCATGAGTAAATTTGTGAGGGGTATTTTAGTAATTTTGTAAGAGGTTTTGTGAATTAATTCAAATATGTTGGTTTAATGACCAGATCCTACTGTTAGAGCATCTTGAGACTCACTTTCGGTGAAAGCACGAGGTTTGCACTTGAGGTAAGGGATATTATAAGTAATCTTAGATGTAAATAAATATTTTTATGTTGCTTGTTACTGTAATGTTATAAATTATTAGCATGATTATTTTGTGGTGAGACCATGACATGCATAAACTTTCATGCTTGACACTATGAGTTGATTTATATATACATGTTGTAGTGATATGCTTGTTAGTTGTGATATGTCATGCATGATAGAAAAAAATTGTATTTCAATTGCATATCCATATGATCATTAATATCATGCATTGTGACGAAATTAAGTTTAGATTAGAGTCTCATTTAGTTCATTCATGTTGTATGAATGAATATTTTGAGTTCAGCATGCATGACCCCTTAAATCCCGAAAGTGATGACCTGTGGCAATGGCTACTTGGTTCGCGGCCAGATTGCAGCCACCATGAAGAGTAGGTCGCCGGTGATTTAACAATATTGAGACACTACATCATTGCGTGCTAAGTGAGAGAGATGTGAGTCCTAAGGTTACCATGAGATTAAGAATGAGATTTTTGTAATCAGTCACGATATCACTCGTGAGGAAACTAGTGAATTATAAATTTGAGAATGCGATTCAATGTGTGAACTTAGTTATGACTTAGGGTTACACTCACACTGGTTTGGGACTCTGAAGACCATGGATGGTTGATAACCATCATGGTTAGGATGTAGCATGAACCATACCGAGATTGAGAGCTTGACCTCCCGGCTAGCTACCGGTGGGGTCCCCGTGGTGGTTCACTACAGTGCCTGGTGGTCTGAAGACCACTGGGAGTGTATGGTTCATTGTTTGGCCAACATGTAGAATTGGAGTATTCTACGGGGTTGCTACGCCCATAGACGGCTATTACCGGTATAGCCAACCTAGTGATAGTTGTGTGAGAGAGTATTTGAGAATGATATTAGGGGTAATTAAAATATACAACATGTGTGGTGTGTCGAGAACTAAACTAAGATTAGGAGCTTAGAGCCTACTACAGTTGTAAGTTAATTATTTATTTACTTATAATTATTTTTTATTGGGTTGTAGACTCACCCTCATTTTTGTTAATTATAACTATAGGTTCCAGGCATTAGAACAGTCAACTTGTGAGCAGCTTTTCCCTTCTTTAGCAGAGCATTTGGTATATTTTATTTTCCTTGTCATTGAATAAGATGCATTTGTTTTCTTTTGTTATGAATGATGAACGATTGTAAGAAAGAGTTGACTTATGAGAATAAAAAAAAAATGGCCACATTTTCTCTATGTAAACTTTGTACTCTTTCCTTTCGAAAGTAATACCAACCGAACTCGGACTCCTAAGGTCCCAGATCGGGGTGTTACAAAGTGGTATCAGAGCCCGAGTTCCTCGCCACCCAAGCCGTATTGTTAGGAGGTAGGTGCGTGTGTTTCATGCTGAATATAGTTGAATGTGATTTGATGTAAAAAAATTATGAATGCTTATAAAGATGATGCAATGATTTGAATGTTTTAGATGCATATATGACTTGAATCCTGTGTGCATAACTCGAACTGCGTAGAAGTTACGTATCTTGAGGTTTAGTTGATTCTTGATATATACAGGATTACATTATATAGAACTCATGCTTTGAGGTTAGATTTAGATAATGCAATGCTCCTCGTGGCAATGATATGATGCATAAGATAATATGCTTTTATACGATATGATTGAAATGCCACATGATCTGAGATTTTAAAAGCATGCGATAAATGTTTAAGTTCAATAGTGAACTATGGTTCATGGAACCTTATTGGTGAAAGGTGTGATTTTATGATTTGAATACCATATGAAGTGATGTGATGCTCATTGATGATATATATACTTGTGCCCATTATTGGTGGCTATCGACCCTGAGAGCGTTCGTTTGTTTTGATGCATGCGTCACTGATTATGGTACCTATTGAAGGACCCATTCTTCATTTATTAAACCTAGTGTCACGTGTTGTGCGAATCATGTCGATACTAAGATAAATTTTGGATGCAAGATTGATAGTGATGTGCCTTGTGTGAATGACTCAATGTGGCATTGTGGCTTTTAATGATGAATTGTGCCAAATGAGCACTCCTATATTCTTTGGATAGTTGTGAAGTTGTGTGTTGAGGGTTTCTTTTGAGAAGCCTACGCACCTCCCTTTTTCAATATAGCGTATTTTGAGACATGCACAACATGTTAAGTAATTTGTTGATCGGACAAGAGATCTGAGACGACCTTGTATCATGAAATATGCAAATTATTCTTGAAATGAATTCAAGACTTATCTTGCCAAACTTTATTATATTACTTCTTTTGCAGATAATATCTGTTGGAGTTTCTTTTGTAAAACCATTTCCCTTTCATCGTAGTCGTATTTTTGACAAGTACATCTTCTTACGTTGCGATGATTGGATGAGTAGGTTGTAGCAACCTCGATGAGTGCAAATAATAAAATGTTGTGATCACCTAAATAGGTGATGATTCCGCCTTCATCGGCAAGATGCTCGAGTTGGGTCGAAAGACCAGAGTATGTAGAATATGTCTTCAGTTAACTAACCCTGCTGTACTCATTCGAACCGCTGACTCCTGTCAAGAGAGAGGATGGGAAGGTACAAAAACTTTGATGGACAAGTCATTAATGACAGTTACGAGCAAAAGAATAGGCTTCCCCAGTCATCGAAGTTAGGGGAAGAGGACTACCATAATTATCCTAGGTGGTAGCTCTCCATGTTCAGGATGCATCAAGTTCAAACTTCACAAGTTTCTACGCACGGCATGGGCGAAGGCATGCGCAGGAGCATGCATGGTAGCATGTGCAAAGGCATGCACGACAGCATGTGCGGAGGCATGCGGGAAATGAGGCACGACATTCGGACAGTTGACAGCGTGTGGCGAGGAGGCGCCCGCGTTCGCCAAGGGGTGCGACCCAAGTGACGGTTGATGGCATTGGGCGAGGAGGCACCTGCGTTGGCCAAGGGGTGCGACCCAAATGACGGGATGCTTGGAGGCATGTCTCTTGTAAACTATAAAGATGTGACGTCTGGGCATTGCAAGGCATGCAAGCCAGACCTGAGAGAGTTGTATTATATGTGTGAATAATACAAGTGTTGGATTTTTTACATTCTGCTTGTATCAAATAAAGTCTTCTGTTGCTGAGAGGCTGAACGAGGTCGCAATGACCCTCGTGCCGGCGTAAGGCAAATTTCAAGGGTGAAGTTTGAGCTTGTGACAAGTGGTATTAGAGTCAGGTTTGCCTGCCATGTCGAATAAAACTGCGGAAAGGGTAGGAATCTTGGAGGAACGACTGGATGCATTGGGCACTCGGTTGGCGATTTTGGAGACCCGAATGACTGAAATTGATATCTGCATAAAGTCTTGGGAAGAAAGATTCGAGAAGTCTCACAGGGAGACTCCATTTCTCACCATGATTCAGAATGATGTCAAGTCCATGGGGGACGAAGTAGGTCTTTTAAAATTGGCTCTACTCAGTAATTCGGTAGGCACTGAGATGAGAAAGATCAAGGTGCCAGAACCTAAGGCATTCACGGGTGTACATAATGCCAAAGAGTTGGAGAATTTCTTGTGGGACATGGATCATTACTTCAGGAGCATCAAGACACCAGATGCTGAGAAGGTTGTTATCACCGCTATGTACTTGACTGAGGATGCCAAGCTTTGGTGGCGTACTCGGTCTGAAGAAACAGGCCGTTCAACCATAGCCTCATGGGAGGACCTTGTTCAGAAAATGAAGAAACAGTTCCTGCCTAGCAATACGGCTTGGGTGGCAATGAACTCTTTGAGGAACTTGAAGCAGGTTGGTTCTGTTCGAGAATATGTCAAGCAATTCTCTTCGCTCATGCTTGACGTCAAGAATATGTCCGAGGAGGACAAACTCTTCAACTTCATGTCTGAGCTGCAGGGATGAGCTCAGACTGAGTTGCGGAGACAAGGAGTGAAAGATCTCCAGGCGGCAGTAGCGGCGGCTGATGCGCTCATCAACTATAAGGTGACATCATCTGGTTCGAATGACCAAGATGCCAAGGGCAAGTTCAAGGGAAATGGCAAAGGTAAGGGCAAGTTTAAAAAGAAGCCCAAAGAAGATGGCGGCTTCAAAAAGATGGATAAGGGCGAGAAGAAGGCTTCTGGCTGCTACATCTGTGAAGGGCCTCACTTTGTTTGGAACTGCCCAAAGAAGGAAAAACTAAATACTTTGGTGGGCGAGGAAGGACCCACAGAGCAAGTTTGTGTGAATCCTCTCCAACTTCTCAATACATTAAGAAAGGATACTGTGCAGAATGAGTTAATCTATGTGGAGGCAAAGATTAATGGAAAACCAGTAAAGGCTATGGTCGATACTGGGGTGACCCATAACTTCATTTATGCAGAAGAGGTGAAGGCGCTCGGCTTGCCGGTGTCCAAGGATGAAAGTCGAGTGAAGGCAGTTAACACCAAAGCGTTGCAGATCGGTGGCATTGCCCATGTCCAACTACAGGTTGGAGAATGGGTTGGTGGTTACAGTCTAATGGCAATGCAACTGGATGACTTTCAGGTTATATTGGAGATGAAATTTTTGGCAAGGAATGCGGTCATCATCATGCCGCATCTAAAAATCATCCTCATCACAGGGACAGGGATGCCTTGTCTCGTTCGGGGCTTGGAAGAAAATCCAGTTGTGGACTTGGTGTCGGCTCTACAACTTAGGGATGGAGTCCGAAAAGGGCTTCCTACCTGTGTTGCAACGTTGATAGAAGGGGGTGGATCAGATTGTGCCGAACAATCAGAAGAGGTGGTTGGCATTTTGCGGGACTATGCGGATGTGATGCCGGATGAGTTGCCAAAGAAGCTTCCCAAAAAGTGGGATATTGACCACCCGATTGATCTGATTTCAGGGGCACTTCCACCAGCCCAGATGCCTTACAAGATGCCTCTTCCACATTTGGCTGAGTTGCGGTGGCAACTTGATCAATTGCTAGATTCTGGATTTCTAAGTCCAAGCAAGGCACCGTATGGGGCGCCTGTGCTGTTCCAGAAAAAGCAAGATGGATCCCTTCAAATGTGCATAGATTATTGTGCTCTTAATAAGGTAACCATAAAAAACAAGTATACAGTGCCTAACGTTGAAGATCCGTTTGATCGCTTGGGGAAGGCACGATACTTCTCAAAGATAGACCTGCGGTCGGGATATTATCAAGTCAGGATAGCGGAGGGTGATGAACCAAAGACCACCTGTGTGACTCGGTATGGGTCTTTTGAGTTCTTTGTAATGCCTTTTGGGCTAACAAATGCTTCTGCAACTTTTTGCACTCTAATGAACAATGACTTTCGAGAGTACCTCGATGTGTTCGTAGTAGTGTATCTTGATGACATTGTGGTTTATAGCCAGTCTCTTGAAGAGCATAAGATGCACTTGAAAATGGTTCTGACCAAACTGCGGGAGAATGAACTCTATCTCAAGCGGTTGAAATGTGAGTTTGCAAGAAAAGAAATTAACTTCCTTGGGCACATTATCGGAGAAGGCACAGTAAAGATGGATCCACGGAAGATTCAGGCTATTACGAACTGGCCAGAACCAAAGAAGGTCTTGAAACTACAGTCGTTCCTTGGCCTTACAAACTATTATCGTAAGTTCATGAAGAGTTACTCTAAGAAGACTGTGGCGCTTACTGAGTTGCTCAGAAAAGACAAGACCTGGGATTGGTCTGCTGAATGCCAAGAGGCATTCACTAAGTTGAAGAGGGTGGTAACGTCAGAACCCATCCTTAGGTTGTCGGATTTTGGAAAGGCTTTTGAAGTTCACACCGATGCATCAGACTTTGCAATAGGAGGGATGCTGGTCCAGGAGGGACACTCAATTGCCTTTGAAAGTCAAAAACTCAATGATACAGAGAGGAGGTACTCTGTTCATGATAAAGAGATGACGGCAGTGGTACATTGCCTACGAACATGGAGGCACTACTTGTTGAGCTCCAAGTTCATAGTTCGGATAGACAATGTTGCTACAAGTTGCTTTGCGACTCAAAAGAAGTTGACGCCTAAACAGGCTAGATGGCAAGACTTCTTGGCAGAGTTCGACTTTGAGTTGCAGTATAAGCCAGGGAAGGAAAATTTGGTTGTTGATGCCTTAAGCCGTAAGGAGAAACCTGAGGTGGTTGTTGCTTCAATCACTCAAGTATTTGGAGATATCTTGCAGAGTTTGAAGGAAGAAACTTAGAAGGATCTAGTCACTATTCACTTGTTGAAGCAAGTGGAGGAGGGTGTGACAAGGCGGTTTTGGATAGAGGATGGTATTCTCTATGCTAAAGGAAGGCGACCCTATGTGCCTAACGGTGGCGGCTTGCGTAAGTTGTTATTAAAGGAGGCGCATGACACCCCATGGGTGGGGCATCCCGGATAGGAGCGCACGATGGCTCTCCTATTATCCAGTTATTACTGACCGAGGATGGAAGAAGACATTGACTTATATGTCAGGACTTGTCTTGTATGCCAACAAGACAAGACGGAGAGGAAAAAGGTTGTTGGAGCCCCTACCAACACCAACCAGACCATGGGAGAGCATATCAATGGATTGCATCTCTTGATTGCCCAAGGTGGAAGGGTTTACATCGATTATGGTCGTGGTGGACAGGTTTTCAAAGTATGCAACGTTCATTCCTGCTCCAAAGGAATGCACAGCGGAGATTACTGCATAATTGTTTCTGAAACATATTGTGAAGTATTAAGGATTGCCGCTGAACATTGTGAGTGATCGTGACGTACGATTCACAGGGAAGTTTTGGACTACCTTGTTTGAGATGATGGGCTCTACGCTCAACTTCTCAACAAGCAATCATCCACAAACATATGGTCAAACAGAACGTATTAATGCTCTGTTGGAGGAATATCTTAGGTATTACATGTTGGCCAACCAGCAAAATTGGGTAGATTTGCTGGACATTGCTCAATTCAGCTATAATCTGCAACAGACCTCGACGACAGGTCAGAGTCCCTTCGAGTTGACAATGGGGCAACAACCCTTCACTCCTCATGAGGTAGTGAAGCAGAAGGACCAGGGTCGCTGTCATGCGGCATACCGGTTCGCAAGAATGCGACATGAGAGGATAGAAGAGGCACAAGATTATTTGGAAAGAGCCAAGAGGCAGATGAAAAAGTGGGCAGACGAGAGGCGTCGACCACTTGAGTTCCAAGTTAGGGAAAGAGTATGGTTGAAACTCACTCCTCAGATTTGAAAAAAGATCCTAAGGAAGACGGCGCACAAAGGACTCATTCCTCGGTATGATGGGCCTTTCAAGGTAACCAAGCGGATTGGCCGTTCGGCTTACAGGCTAGAATTTCTAGAAAGGATTAAGGTACATCTAGTGTTCAATGTTAGTTTTCTCAAGGAGTACCATGAAGACTCGGAGAAACCCTCGCGGATGGTGTCAGGGCGTGCTCCACCAAATATACAAACATAATTTCAAAAGCAAGTTGAGTTCATCCTGGACCAAAAGGTGGAGGGCCAAAGCAAGAAGAACCGGAGGACTTACTTCCTAGTCAAATGGAAAAGACTCCTGATAGAGGAAGCAACGTGGGAGAAGGACACTACTTTATGGCAGTTTGAGGATTTGATCCAGGCCTACTTAAAAAAGATCAACCCGACGAGGACGTCGGATTCATCTAGTGGAGAAGGTTTGTCAGACCCTCAATAAACCATGCGCGGCAGCATATGTGGCGGCATGCGCAGCGCGTGGCATGTGCGGTGGCATGCACAGTGCACGGCATGTGTGGAGGCATGCGCAGGAGCGTGCGCGGTAGCATATGCAAAGGCATGTGTGGCAGCATGTGCGAAGGCATGCACGGCGGCATGAGCGGAGGCATGCGCGGAATGCACGGAATGAGGCGCGACATTCGGACGGTTGACGACGTGTGGCGAGGAGGCGTCCGTGTTCGCCAAGGGGTGCGACCCAAGTGACAGTTGATGGCATTGGGCGAGAAGGCACCTGCGTTTGCCAAGGGGTGCAACCCAAATGACGAGATACTTGGAGGCATGTCTCTTGTAAACTATAAAGATGTGACATCTGGGCATTGCAAGGCATGCAAGCCAGACCTGAGAGAGTTGTATTATATGTGTGAATAGTATAAGTGTTGGCTTCTTTACATTCTGCTTGTGTCAAAGAAAGTCTTTTGTTGCTGAGAGGTTGAACGAGGTCGCAACGACTCTCGTGCCGGCGCAAGGTAAATTTCAAGGGTGAAGTTTGAACTTGTGACAAGGGAGAAAACGCCAACAGTCATGGCTGCCGGCCCTCTTTGCTCGAAAAAAAGAAAACGAAGAAGAAGATGAAGTAGACGGTGGAGGGTTACCTTGTCGCCACCGCCGCCGTCGCCGGTAAGTCTCATCCCTCTCTCTTTGTCTTCCTCTCTCTCTATTTCTCTCGATGTGGGGTGCGGAAGGAGGACCTGCGTGAGGGTTTTTATAACCCTCACGCGGGGTGAGGGGGTTGAGGATAAACCTCGCCCCCTCCTGCGGATTTTGGGGGTGAGGTTTATCCTCACCCCTTCTCGAAATCTTGAAACGGCTTTCCCAAATGGGAAACCTTTTTTTTTTTAATTGATGTTTATCCCCTCCGACGACTTCGCCGGAGGGGGGTTTTACACCCATCAAACTGACTGCACTCGATGCCGACAAAGCCGATCATCACCGAATGGAGGTTGCGCCATTGCCGAAGATGCGAGCCATGAGGGAGAGGGAAGTGGGAGAGAGAGCAGAGGATAGGATAGGTCAGGAATTATGGGTGTTGGGTCATTGAATCTGAGTGCTCGCCAGAGGTGAGATAGGTGGGGGTGATGGTGGTCGGTGGTGGGTTGTGGTGGTGTACTAAATAAAATTTCTCTTGTTAGAAAACATTCCTCCACTCCTTCCTAGATGAATGTTTCTTATCAAAAATTGTACTTTTTAGAAAAACTCTCTCGGCAAAAAAGTTTTTCTCATTTGGAAGGGTCGGAAACACAGAGGCAAAAGCTTGAAATTTTCAATTTAGTATCACTTTTCCTATGTCTTTCTCGCTTCCAAACATGCCCTAAGGGTGAAGCAGAAACATGGGCAAAAGCTCTACGATTCCATTGGAAAGATGAGGAACCTGTCCAAGCTGTTCATATCTTCTCTCAACGAGAGCGAGCCTCTAGAGTTGGAATCCCTATCAGATCCACCACAGCAACTTTAAAATTTGCACCTGTATGGGCCTATGAAGCAATTACCATGGTGGCTGGGCTCCCTAAACAACCTCAAGAAGCTAGGACTATACCATTCCAGATTAAGACAAGATCCATTTTCATCCCTACAAGACCCTACAAGAGTCTGCCAAGTTTGATGTGGCTTGTTCCTTACGTCGCTTACTAAGGTGAGAGCCCAGTCTGCAAAACAGGATCCTTTCCTCAGCTTAGAAACCTTTGGATAGGAAACCTCGATCTCATAAAGTTGATGTCATTGGAGGAGAATGCGTTGCATCTTCTCCAGACCCTACAGATATGTTGGTGCGGCAATTGCGCCTTCTCTCAGGCTTTCTTGACATCACCACCCTGCAAAATCTTTACATGACGAATGTTGAAAAACTGGAAAAATTATGATACGTTCGGAAGTTGGTCACATTCCCCATGCCATCTACTACTGCGTGTGGTTTAATGGAGTGCAAGGTTGAATCCTGGTGTCGGACCAAGACCCCGATTTCATGTCGAGTGAAGTCAAATTTGTGGCCCCGGAGTTATTTTTGCAACCTGGGTTGCACACAGGCCGCACCATCGTCGATGAATTTGATTGGTAAACACAGCCTCAGACGGAGTGAGATTCCATCAGCAGCAGCAGGGACTGGCACAACCTAACTACATGGGAACAGCCTCACGGCTCCTATTTCTCCATTCCTCTAACATGGTTCATCACATTTTGAATATTTTCTTCTTTGTGTGTGCACATGTACATGTCTATGCATGTGATTGTGTCTGTGCGAACACGTCGGGGTCCGACCCCACTAGGTCAGGCAAAGAACTGAGTTTACGAGCACATGTGGTGCACAGGTGCTTTCATCCATTTTTAGCAGTTGTTTGCTTTCAAAGTTTTCAATCTCACAGTTTGCAAATATCCCTTAAATCTCAGTTCACCGTGAACTGTAGGACTGGTAAACCAGCGGAACCAACTGAATAGGGCATGTTTGAGCTCAACTCGTTTACCAGTGGACTGAGCTCGCGACCCAACTTATGCTCGTGTTTAGCTGACCGGAGCTCATGCTTGGCTCATCCCTGAACGAGATGAGCTAAACACAAGCTGCAAGCTAGATCACGTAAAAATTTCCATGCTATTTAAACATGAAATCATATATATATATATATATATATATATATATATATATATATATATATATATATATATATATAGAGAGAGAGAGAGAGAGAGAGAGAGAGAGAGAGATGTTTTTTTTTTAAATCTGACGTTACATGTGTTCTGCATGATCAATTCACTAGGAATCAACCCTTGGATCATGCATTTTGGATGAATAAAAAGGCTTTTGGAGCCTCGAAAGTTTTAAAAAGTTGTACACAGTTGATTTTGAAACTTTATAAAAACCTATCCATGCATCAGAATCAAATGATCTAAGACTAGAACACCTGTAAAGTTAGAATTTCAAAAAAACACAAAATGAAAAAAACCCATCTGGCATGAATGAAGTCGGGTAGCTTACCCATTCCCAAATGAAAAAAAACTCAAGATGCTTGTGATACTTGATGGGTTTTTCAGGGTTTTTTCGTTTTATTTTAAAATTCCAACCGTATAGATGTGATTTGTGTACTTTTTATAGGAATCAGCTCTTGAAGTGTTCAATATATGAGTGTGTTTTTATAAGGTTCAAAAAATCAACAGTCCATAATCTTTATAAATTTTGGAGGCTCCCAATATCATTTTTTACTCGCGCCTACTCCAACTATGTATATATTTCAAGGCACCACAACTGCCTCCTTCAAACATTTGTTCAGTGCAGAACAAAAATCATGATTGTCTAAGAAACCAAATACGTGATAATCATTGTAATAAACAAGAAATGCAACGGAAACAATCAACCAACCTAGATAGCTTATGTGGCAATGAATGTGTTCCGTGAACCTATCTTCTTGTTTGGCATGACATCAAAGAGTTGCCTATGTTGATGCTGGGATGACGCTACTTCAAGCAACCACATCTTCTTTGATGCATTTCAACAAACACTACATGTGCACTATTGATATCACCAAATGTAAGGAGTAACCAATCAAGTTAACGAATATGTCCGAATTAAGACCACCTTTTTAAACATGTCCATGGATCTTTCATTTAAGTATTAATGCCAACAAGATATGGCACCTCAACGTATCAGCAAATAACAATATTTAAAAATCAAGAAATGAAAAAAGCATTAACATCTAGATTTATATACTAACCATGAAAACTTGGTCAAATTACAGGGCTTTTCGTCAAAAGAAACAAAAATTCACCCTCTTTTTTTTTATCTTTTTTGGTAGGAAAACTTGAAGGCCTAGAGATACATGCAAAACAAGAACCCAAATCGTAAAAAAAAAAACCAGGAAAAGAACCCAAATATCGATGGCACAACCAGGCTGAACGCCACCGGTGGGTGCCACGACACCGGATTGTATTCCGGCTATTTTCTGGTGGGTTTCAGGTCACGGGTGGGGGCGATTTTCTGTTGGGGTTTAGGTTGTGGGTAGGTTTCCATCGTATGAAGGGGAGTAGGGGTCAGGGGGAATGGTAGAGGTTAAGAGAAGGATAGATTGGTCATTAGGTGATTATGTAAAAAAAGGTCATTTATAGGTAAATGACAAAAAAACCGAGCAAAAGAATTTTAAAAAAGAACAATTTTAGGGGCATATGATGTCCTAATTTCAATCGGTGAGTGTATACCTTGTATCCGAGGGTGATGTCGTTATCTGAGGCTTAGCAAAAGAGCTCTCTCTCTCTCTCTCTCTCTCTCTCTCTCTCTCTATCTCTATATATATATATATATATATATATATATATATATGAAAATCTTTTTAATTGATGTTTTATTGAACTTATGTTAATTTTTTCAAAATTTCAACGGTACAGATGTGATCTATATGCTTGTTTTGATAGGAATCAACTGCATACAATTTTCAGAGGCTCCAAATACTGTTTTTTCTATCCAAAATTCATTATTCAAGTGCCCATTTATAGTAAATCAATTATGCTGAACACATCTCTATGGTCAGAATTTTGAAAAAAATACTAAAAAAATTTCATTGAATAGGTTTGTGAGGATTTCCATTCCCATATATAGGTAAATATTGACTACTAATGAAGGTACAGAGCTCATGAGTAGAAATCACATTTTTTTACATGATTTCTTTAATAAGAAACTTGTTTAGAATCATGTGATTATGACAAGTAGTTAGGTTTTTAACTCAAAATGTGATTATGACAAATAATTAGGTCTTCAAAAATCAATAGCCCACAATATGCCAAAATTTCATAACTCAAAAAATCACATTTTTACATCAGACGATCTAAGGCTTGATCTTTAGCAAACAAAACAAACCATGTTGAACACATCTATGCGGTTAGATTGAGTCGATACAACTTGCACTTATGATTTATAACTCATTAGTTTTGTACCTTCATTAGTAGACAATATTTATGTTTTATTTTAAAACCACATTTTTTGTTTCCTCAACATAAGTTATTGATTCTTCACCATAACAACAGTGAAATCTTGTAGTATATTAAACATGATAGAACCAACCATGCGAACAACATATGAATGGTTGAATCTAACATTTGGTAATTAAATCCATACAACGAGGACATGTATATATATAAATGAAAACCTACCAAATAAAAAACTTACCAACCCTACTCACTAATAATTTTTTAGTATTTTTTTTTAAATTCTGACCTTACAAATGTATTCGACATAATTGATTTACTAGAAATTGACACTTGGATCATATGCATTTTTTATGAAAAAAATATTATTTGAAGCCTAAAAAATTTATGAAAATTATATACCATTGATTTTTAAATTTTATAAAAAACTATCCATGCATGGTAATCAAATGATCCAAGTGTCAATTTCTAGTAAATCAATCATGCTGAACACATCAGAATATCAAAACAATGTCGTAGCCTTAAGAGTGATATTTTTGAAAATTCAGTGAGTACTTTATTGAGCTAAAATGGTAAAATGCCTTCAACAGGAAAAATACTTTTTCCAATGGTCACTTTATTAAGGCTGAAGTGTATCTTGCACGGCTCTCTCTCTCTCTCTCTCTCTCAAAGGGCAAAGGATGGATGGACTTCCATTTTCCCTTGCCTTAGGTCCCACCTTCATCGTCGTCTCCATAAAATTTCCTCAACAACCATCCATATCTCTCTCTCACACACACCAGGCAGCAGCCACCTCGTTTCCTTCATCTCCTTCTTCCTTCTTCATCCTCGTCTCCTTAAAATTTTCTCATATATTGTAGATTGTACTAAACTGTTCTAGATGTAATGAACTGTGAAGAGCCCATGATAGAAAATATTTAGAAATTTCATAGAATTAGAAGCCAACATCGAAAAGACAGTAAAAATAATTCGGTTGCACATGATGAACTGAGACACATTAGTAAAGATGTGGTGCCAAGTGTGGCAAGATACAGATGGCATTTGACCTGTATTCCCTGTTTGCTCTCAGGTCCGAAGAAGATACCAAAATTTCTGATTCCTTATGCTTAGTAATATCCAGTAAGGAGACAAGCAGCATAAAATTCTAATAAATTAACTAATATATTTAATTTCACCCTAATAAATTAACTAATATATTTAATTTCACCCAATTGGAAAAGGTGCTTTTCCTGTTAAAAGGCTCAATAAATCACTCAATGAATTTTTAAAAATGATATTATCTTAAGGTTATTTTAGTAATTTTAATCACTTGAACGAGTCGCCTAACTAGTTTAATTGTAGATTATATATATAATCACTAGAATATGAGAGTTGAAATATGAAAACTAGAATATAAAAAATATAAATGCAGGCATTTTCAATGTTGCATGGTAAATTTTCTATGGATCAGCGTATGGATCGAAGAAAAAATGTGATTTTTGAATGCTTGAACATTTATGAAGATTATGAACAGTTGATTTTAAAGTTTTAAAAAATCTGATTTATGCATCATAATCTAATGATTCAAGAGCTGGTCTTTATGGAACAAAGGATGTAGATCACATCTCTGCGGTTAGATTCAAGAAAAAAAACAAAAAAATCTATGAAAATCACAGTTCACATGGTAGTTCTCATATTTCCTATTCTCATATTCCAGTGACTATATATATAAAACAGATTTTATTGATTTAAAGATAAATAAAAAGTCAAAACATTCTTGTTAAAAAAGTAACATAGTATAATTCATATTTTGAAATAAAAAAGTAAAAGCAACACTTTTAACCATAAAAAGTGATTGTCAAAAATACCATTGCTTTTAAGATAGTTTGGGCATTTTAATCAGTTAAATGCATCTAATGGTATATATATATATATATATATATATATATATATATATATATATATATATATATATATATATATATATATATAAAATGAGTGTGTGTGTTTGTGTGAGGGGCACTCATTTACATTACTATCTACTATATATATACATCCAATCAAGTCCAACATGGCTTGCTTGCTAATATCTCACCTTGAATCATATTTATTGGCATACAAATATAATTTTTTAAGGAATGAAATTAGGTACACTGAGCTGGCGATCTTTTAAGCTCATTGCTTCCACTAAACACGAGAGAAAATTCAACCAGAGCACCACGTAGTGGCTCCCTCTATTCAAAAGGGCAGATCACCCAACCACGTGTATAAACAAACGATGCATCACATCTGTAAGGTTAGATCATCCACAACAGAAAAAAAAAAAAAAAAGAGAAAACCAACATTTTCTATTAGATTGTATATACAACTGATTATACACACACACCATGAAGTATTGAATGTGCTTTTTAGAGCAAACACACTGCCCGCCATGGCGCCATCAATCAAGCTGATGCACGCAGAGAGAGAGAGAAGCAAAGTTTCTAGTCATGCATAGTCCGTTATATAGAATCACACTTTTGAGTATCCTTGCAAGCAGTAATGAAAAAGAGCAAAGTGTAGAAAGAGAAGAGGAAAACCTCTAACATCTGATGAAATCAGGCTGCAACCTCGTAGCTTCTAATGAAATCAGGCTGGTTGGTGACAGACCTTACCCACGCCCACTTGTGGTCCATTGGATCAACCACGTTTTTAGCTTCTGCAACATGCTCAACAGAAATGTAAGCGTAGTTGCCATTGATTGGCCCGGGCACGAAGCCGGTGTATCCCGCCATCACTCCGTGTATAGCCGAGTGCGCCAACAGAGTGCAATACAGATTATCCGTTGCATTCGCCGGCACTGCTCGGATCATGTAGGTAGGATCTATGTACTTGACTGTGAACAATTCTCCAGCATGTTCCCTATTCCACCACCGATTCAGCTCAGACTTCAACCAATGCCCCACATCCAGTAGAACAGGGTTGCCCGACTCATCCCTCTGTGCCTTCTCTGATTCGGACCGTGGAATCAAGTTCTGCCCAGCTCCTTCTGCAACAACCAAGACGGCATGCCCGTTCTCTTTCAGACACTCCTCAAGGAAATTGAACAGACCACCTTTTCCCTCCAAGTAGAAATCATTTTCAGGGATCAAGCAGCAGTCTACGTCACGGCTGCTCAAGGTTGCATTCAGGGCAATGTGACCAGTGCTGCGGCCCATAAGCTTCACCAAGCCAATGCCGTTCACGGCACTCTCAGCCTCCACATGTGCTGCATTGATCGCTTGTTGCGCTGTCTCTACAGCAGTTTGAAAGCCGAAGGACTTATCAATTATCCCGATATCATTGTCCACTGTCTTGGGAATTCCAGTGACAGAGATGCTTAGTTTTCGTTTTCGGATTTCGTTAAAGATCTTGACGACGCCTTTCATTGTGCCATCACCGCCAATTATGTAGAGCTGTTGAGAAGAAGCAACACCATGAGCACCAACCAAATTCTGTTAAGACTAGAAACCCTTTACCTATGTTACGGGCACCAACAGAACGCAGAGCTCTCTGTACTTTAAAATATGAAAAAAATATAATGCAAGGCCACAGTTGATTTAGGATTACACAAATTGTCAGCATCATTCCCATTAATAGAATTTTTTGTGTTTTTGACAACAAAAAAGAATTACGGATTCCTGACGGTGTTCATACCGATGTACCTAATTTTTGTTATCTCGAACTAATAGTAAGTTTGAAAGTGAAGAAAACTATGAATACATGACAGCAGCTTGTGTAACATCTCGGTCTGAGACCTCTAGAGTTAAGGTCTGGTTGGTATTACTTCTCAAAGAAAAAGTATATAGAGTTCACACAGAGAAAGCATGGCTAATTTTTTTTTTCTTTAATAAGGTTCATCATTCATAACATACGAAAATAAAGATTACATGAATGTTCAATGACAAGAAATAAAACTAACAAATTCTCTATTGTACAATCGAAGTAGTTGATCACGTCCTGCCTCCGCTCGTGTACCTAGAACCTATAATTATAATTATCAAAGGAAGTGAGTCTACAACTCAGTAAAGAATATTTATAAGCAATAAATGACTTGACTTGCAACTGTAATGAGCTCTAAACCCTTAATCTGAGTTTAATTTTTGACACACCACACAAGGTTTGTATATTTCAAAATTTCAACTTAATTCTCTCAATCTAATCCTCATTCACAACAGACTATAACACTAGGTCGGCTATACCGATCATAAACGTTTATAAGTCTAGCAACCCGTGTAGAAAACTTTAATTCTATATTGTTAGTCAGACTATGAACCATACGCTCTCAGTGATTCTTTGATTATAGGCACTGCAGTGAAACAACAAGGAGGATCCCACCGATAACTAGCCGAAAGGCTCAAACTCGGCATGATTCATGCTACATCCTTAACATAAATGACTTTCAACCATCTATGGTTGCCTAGAGTTCCAGATATTGTGTGAATATAAAATCTTAAGTCATATCTTAAGTTCATTCCTTAAACCTCACTCTCAAGCTCGTGTTTCACTCGTTCTCCCACGAGAGACATCATGAAATAATCATGACGAGTCTCATTCTCAATCTCAAAATTGTATTCGGGTTCACACTTTGTATCATACTAAGCATGCAACAAAATTCAGTCTCTACATCGTTAAATCATCGGCGGCTCACTCTATATGATAGTTGCACTCTGGCCGCAAACCAAGTAGACCTTTCTAAAGGTTGCCACTTTTGAGATTTAAGGTGTTAAGCATGCTAATAACAATTTAAATTCAAACATTATGGCTAAACTTAAAGGACTAAAGGCTAATCACAATTTTCATTACAATGCATGTCATTCAGATCGTATAACATAGATATGCTGTCAAAAGAAAATCTTTTTTTCTAGTATGCATGACATCACGATCGGCATGTGTACACATTCATCTTATTGCAATTAACTCATGCATAATCATTATATGCTTATTATGTTCACACTAAAAGAGATACATTTCTAAACATGCTAATATACAACAAACAATGCTAACATACAACGTAACATGATTTTTTTATAACTAAGGTTACTTATAATATCCTTTACCTCGAATGTGAATATTGTACTTTAGTCGCAATCGAGTCTCAAATGACTCTAACAATATAATCAGATCATCACACAAGTATGTTCATATTAATACACATGCATTATTTATATTTTGACAAAATTACCAAAATACCCTTCTCAAGGTAATCTGTCAATCCTCAATTTTTTGTGCCCCTGGTTTGGTCAAAAGCATAGAACATAAAGACTCTTCTCTATGATACAAATCCAATGCACCAAACCTCACTAAATTCTAAGTTTAGGGTGCGAAGTTATGCCTGTTTTACTTAATTAGATATTGGGTACACACAAGGGTAATTTGGTTATTTCAACTTGTGATTTGACCTAACTCATCCCAGGTCAAAATAGGTTTGGTCCGAGTTTAGAATATTAAGTTTACTGAACCTTTTCCAGACCCAACTGGGTTTGGGTTCAAGCTTAATTGAATTTTAAAAAAAAATCTATAATGGATCCACTTACTAACAGGTGTGGATCCATATCAAGTTTGGTGTAACTAGATTGAACCCAACTGTTCCAACTGGGTTCAGTTCTGTCTTACTGAGGGATAGACCGGACTAGTTCAGTTCTGTCCCAATCAAGAACAGACTGAACTGGATCCAAAACTGACCCATCCAGCTATGGACTGGATTCAAATCCAATTATATGTTGGATCCAGAACTGATCCAAATAATCTCAAATTGAATCAAGATTCAGTTCTGATCTGGATTCAGGACTGATTCATCAAGCTTCATACTAGGTCCAGACCCAGTTCCATCTAGATCTGGTTCAACTTGGATTGGTTCAAGTCAACTGGATCGAACTGGACCCAGACTCGGTCTGGTCGAGTTCAATCCAGACCCAAACAGAGAATCAAGACCTGACTCAGTCTAGTTTCGTCAGAACCGGTTCGGTTGACAAAGTCAGGTTTGAGACTCGTTGACTAGACTCGATCTGGACTGATTCAGACCAAGTCGGTCTCGGTCAGACCAACCCAAGACACGGCAGACCGAGTCTGGTTTACCCTCTAGACCGAGTCGGTTCTGCCGACTCTTGGGTTGGGGTTAAGGCGAAAGAGACACAACCCCTTCTCGACCTCCACCCTCCCACCACAAAGGTGGCCAACAACCTCTGGTTGTTGGCTCTCTCTCTCTCTCTCTGCAATAATGCCTGACACTCGTAGTTGTCGGTTTTCTCTCTACAATATGTCGACAACCACTTCAAAAAAAAAAAGGATTAAGGAAGAACAGGCAGAAGGCGTACCTGCTGGTGGTGGCTCCTCCTGGTTGAGTGGTTCAGTGACTCTCTCTCTCTCTCTCTCTCTCTCTCTCTCTCTCTCTCTCTCTCTCTCTCTCTCTCTCTCTCTCTCTCTCTCTCTCTCTCTCTCTCTCTCTCTCCTTTTGGTGGGCAGAGGAGTTCAAAGCCCTCATGGCGGGTGAGGATAAGTCTCACCCTCCCACCCTACGATCATTGGGGGAAGAGGTTTATCCTCACCCCCTTCCCGCGACGAGTGGGGGAGACTGTTGGGGAACAGTCTTCCCCATTCATTCACAGACTGAGCTAACTCTGAAGTTTTGATTCAAAAAAAAAAAAGATGAAGAACTAAGGAAATGGCATACGCAATTCTGCATGCATGATTTAGTTAGCAATGACGACACTAATTCTAATTCTACCAAATGTTGACTCAAAATTAGAAAGGCTAGCATCATTCCAAGATGGAATCTATTCTTTTTTTTCTTTCCCTTTTATGAAAAAGTGGGTGGTGGTAGGGATGGCAGTGGACTGGGGCGAGGGCGGGGGCGGGGGGCAAGGTCTCCACCCCCGCCCCATTTCAAAATCTGAACCTCCATCCCCGCCTCTATCCCTGCACGGGGATGGATTTTAACCTCCACCCCCGCCCCGTTTCAAAATCCAAACCTCCATCCCCGCCTCCATCCCCGCACGGGGATGGATTTTAACCTCCACCCCCGCCTCCATCCCCGGTTTAAACGGGGGCGAGGCGGGGCGGGGGCCCGTTTACCCTTAGTTTATAGTCATCCCTTACAGGATTGGGGACGGGGCGGGGCGGGGCTAGGTGGGGATTGGGATGGGGCGGGGCGGGGCGGGGAAAAGGGTAAGTCCATCCCCGCCTCCATCCCTGCACGGGGATAGATTTTAACCTTCATCCTCGCCTTCATCCCCATTTCATGCCCTTTATCCCCGGTCCAAACGGGGCGAGGCGGGGCGGAGCCCCGTTGTCCCCCGGTCCACTGCCATCCCTAGGTGATGGTAAGGAAGTGTTTGGTTGCATATTTAGGAGAAGTGCATTCTAGATAACAATAGGTAACACATAATTTTATCTCACCCACATTTTTCTCTATGGGAGGAAAGAAAATCCATAATTATACTGTCATACAAAACAGTGAGAAGTATCCATGCTTTTATCCGATTATCATTTTGAGGGCCCATTCAAACACCCCTAAGAGTAATGAACCAAATGTTCGTAAGATTTTGAAAAGGCTATCCTCACCATGGTGCAGGAATAAAGCATAATAATGACTTTAATCATTGTTGATACTCATTACACGAAATATTCTTGTCGGAGATTAGTGGTGTCCACAGAGACTTTCATATTCTTGCTTATAGTTTAAGCAAAACGTATCAATCTTCAACCTCACACACTCAGACTAGAGAGAGAGAGTCATCTTCCCAAAATAGCCTGATGGGAAATCAAATAAAGCAATCAAATTCAATTATTAGTGCCTAATCCATCATTTGGGACTACTGAATAAACATAACCAATCACAGCAGGAAAAAAGTGAGAACTCATCTTCCCAAAATACATCAATGGGCATTAACCAAAACACCAAACAAAGCAAATCAAATTCAATCGTTAGTGCCTAATCCATCATTTGGAACTACTGATTAAACAGAACAAACTACAGCACAAAAGAATGAAAGAAACCAACAGAAAACATCATCTACTAAAACTCAATAGTATCAACATCACCTGATTAAACCCGCGCCTTTCGATCGAATCCATGATCTTCTCGAGATCGAACCCGCCCCTCGATGTCTGGAGCACGGTCCCACCATGCTTATGCCAGTTATCCACCAGCTTGGGGTCCAATTTGATCGGCTCCGACGAGTAGAACCCCCGGTAGCCGGCGCGTACGCCGAAGATCTCCCGGACGCCGTAGAGGTCCCAGAGCCCGACGACGAGCTCCCGTATAACAGTGTTCATGCCGGGGCAGAGCCCGCCGCAGGTGACGATGGCTGCCTTCACCCGCGCTGGATCGAACCGAATCTCCGGCCGGGGGCCGGCGCGCGGGTAGAGCAGGTTCGGCGTCGATTTCTGGAAGGGGACGCCGGAGAGGTCGAAGAAGTTCTGCTGTACGACGACGTCCGACGGCGAGAGGTAGAATCCGGCGGTCGGGTGGTAGAACTGGTTGCTCTCCAGAGGATTGGGATAGGAAGGGAGGTCCGAGAGGTAGTCGGAGAGCTGAGCGACCTTATCCATTTTAATGGGCATCGGCAGAACGACCGCCAGGTGGTTTTCCGGCGACCCATCCGAAAGGTATTCCGGTTTTCCGGCGGGTTCCCGGCAGGTGTTTCTGAGGGTTTCCTGGATCTGGCCCTCCATGGCAGGCAGGGAATGCTTCAGAAGAAAGAGTTGGAAGCAAATTTGAGTTGGAAATGGGAGAGGTCGGGTCTCATATAAAGAGCAAGGTGGAGATTGCCACGTGTCCACAATTGAACACGTGGACGGTTCAGGAAAAGCAATGATTCCTTTAGCGTGACGGGGACTCGGCGGGGGTTAGACTGGAGTTTGGGGCCCCGTGCAAACGGGTCGGATCCGGGCCGAAACATTTCACATTCAAATTTGAATCCGAATCAGACCCTATGAGGTAAGGTTGAATCTAGATCTGAACTTTACGTGTTAATATAGGGTCCAGTAAAAGAATTACAAAAGCAAGTTGTTTGCATGTAAAAAATGCAAAAAGGATCAGATTTTGATCTGAAACAGAATTAGATCTAACTTATAATGTTGATCTAAATCCGATCCAAATTCAAAACATATTCCGATTTAACAGGCCTGATTATGATCCAAATGCACATTTGGATATACTTTAAGGACTCGAACTCAAAAATAACAATCAGACTCAGATAAAGTATCCAACAGTATCTGGTCCGTTTGTACCCCTGTTTATTGCGGTGAAAATGATTTGGTTTGGCCCAGACTAATGTTGATGGAGGTTTTTATCCAACTCTTTTTGCACTGAATCCGGATCTTCGAGTTAGATTCCAAGAAGCGGATTCAAGTCCAGATTAGATGTTTTTCCATATGGTAATTGGTGTCAAACAAGAAAACGATACTTAATCAAGAAACCAAATATGAAACATTCTAATAATTAAAAAGCAAATCCAACGGAAACTCCAATCAGATAAATGATTCCAATAATTAAGTTAGAAAACCAACACCTTGGATCCAAGCAGAAGGTCCAACCAAGCCGGATCCATTTTTCACTTCGACTAATCGCCCGGCCAAGTTTTCTTTCAAGCTTGGACATGGACCATTTTCTAAGAGGCCTCCCGAACTGAATTGGATTATGACCATTTTGATTAGGTTGATTAAAACCACATTGATTTGGAGTCATATGAACCAAAATCAGAAGTGAGGCCCCTTGTGATATTGATTCTCATGATTCTAATTCTCACATAAATGAGAAAACTAATAGCATTTGCCTTTTGCAAATGATAGTTGGTTTCTTCCCAATTATTTTCTGATGTTTGGTTAGCCAATGCCAATGAAATTCATTCTCTCATTTGCGAGGGTGTGAAACTCATAAGATGCTATCAAACATGCCCAGAATGTACTTTGAACAAGTTAAGAAATTTAATCTAATGGTATTGGTTAATGTTCAAGAACTGGTACCGTGCAATTTTACTTCAAATGAATATTTTTACAGTTTCAAAAGGCTTCAATAAAAGTTCATTTTTACAGATTTGTGGCCCCCTCTCCGCAGCTCTGCCTCTACCCGCGACCCACAGCAAGCCCCCCCCCCCCCCCCCAATCTCTCTCTCTTTCTCTCTCGCTTTGCTCCCAGCCTTTCTCCTCCCCGTGACCCTACCTGTGGGCCCCTGTCTCTCTCACCCTCGGCGGCTTTGCCTTTGCCCACGACCCCATAAGCCATAGCGGCATCTCTCTCTCTCTCTCTCTCTCTCTCTCTCTCTCTCTCTCTCTCTCTCTCTCTCTCTCTCCTTTTTTGTGTATCTCCTTCCCTCGATGTCCCCACCACACAGTGGCACAACTATCAAGTACACCACACAGGATAAGATCTATTCTTTCTCTATCTCTTGTGTTTAGGGCATAAGTGCACAATTGATTATATAGGAATTAAGGTTTTGATTAGCATTTAAGTTTAAGGTTTTTTTTTACTTTTTTCTCAATTAGCATTTAAGTTTTTAATGAGATATATATTAATTAGTTTTTTATATATTTTTTAATTAACATATACATGATCTTCATGCTTGATTTTAGCTGGAAATTTGAGGGTTTTGTTATTTTTTATTTTAATTAGTTTATGTATGAAAATTATGAATGATGTTTGTTAGGATTGAGGTTTTTATTTAGTTTTTTAATAACATGAATATTTAATTAGGTCTTAGAGTTATATATATATTAATATTATTTAGATTTTATTTTGTTTTTAAATAAGATAAATATTAAATTTAAGTTTTTTTTAATTAATATTAAAGATGATTTTATATGTTTGAATAACATGAGTGCATAATTAATGATATAAGAATTAGGGTTTTGATTAGCATTTAAGTTTATAATTTTTATATTTTTTCAATTAACTTTTAGGTTTTCAATGAGATGGATATTAATTAGTTATTTTTTTATTTTTTTATCAACATTATACATGATCCACATGCTTTATTTTAATTAAAAATTAATTTGAGGGTTTTGTTATGTTTTGTTTCAACTAGTTTATGTATGAAAATTATGAATGATGTTTGTTATGATTGATGTTTTTATTTAATTTTTTAAATACCATAAATATTTAATTAAGTTTTATAATTTTTTATGTTTTTAAGATAAATAACTAATGTATGTATTATTATGTTTTTTAATTAACATTAAACATGATTCTACATACTTGAATATCATAAGTGCATAATTGATGATATAAAAAATAAGTTTTCGATTACCACTTTTGTTTAAAGATTTTTATTCTTTCAATTAACAATTAGGTTATTAATGAGATGTATATTAATTAATTTTTTTTGTTACCTACATAGAGAAAAGGACGTATTTGAAACCATTAGCAATGAATCAATTATTAATGATTTTCAAAATATGAAAATAGATGAGGCTAATCATAAAAAGCATTTGTTAGAGTAACTATTTGATGTTAAATATGTTTGATGTTCCACTTAGTTTTGAGTGACTTATATTTTTTTAATTATTCATAAAATATTTATAATGTTCTTCATAGATTTTTTGAAAGATTGAATAATTAATTATCTATTCATTTATAGGATATTTGTATTCCTTTATTATGTCTTGCATAATGCATTTCTAGATCGAAACTTGAGCTAGGGTACTTTCTTTAATCTTTATATTAAATAAAACTAAAATTTGAAGTATACAAATATTATTATGGTACTTTGTTATTCTTAAATAACTTTTTTTATTACTGAAAACATGTTTAGTCATTTGTGCCGACCCTAACTTAAATTTCTGGCTCCGCCATGCTCACATTCATCAAAAACTTACAATAATCCACTTCTTCGTTCCAAATCCATATTTCTATTGGCAGTTTGGATGATCCGGACCAGGTAAAATGCTTGGGTGCCAATTAAGAAAGTAGTAGATAAAGGCCAACATGGATCTGCATTGGGATTTTGTTGAATTTTAGTTGGAGGTTAGCAGACATGCTCTCGGGTCCAAGTTAGCATGTCAGATCCAAACCCGCCACAACAACTTTTACATGTAAAACTTGTTAAAAGTAGATATACATATGTCAGAGTTCTGACGCATGCCTGTACAACCCAGTCTGTGTTGTTGGATATGAGTGGTATATATCCAGACTCGCAATGAATATGGGAAGGTCTTGTTGGATCCCGGTGAAATCAGGTAAAAAATATCGCCAGAGATCCAAGTTGAAATTGGGTCAAACCTGACTTGTTTTACCTTTTCCACATGGAAATAATAGATTTTTCCCCTTTTTGTTGCATCCAGTACATCACAGGGACTCCCATTTAACTGGATCTGAAGCTTCATTTTGAGATCCTAGTTAGATCCGAACCAGAACAGGACTCACCATTCTTAAGTTGGAGACAACTCAGTCAATCATGACCAGATATAATATGACAAGTTTTGTACTTGAATGTAGAAAAACACTTAAAAATTTATGATTTTGTCATCCCCCCCCCCCCCCCCCACCCACCCACACACACACACACACACACACACACACACACACGCACAAATATATATATATATATATATATATATATATATATATATCTCAAACTGTTGGAGAAAAATGTGTGTTTGATTTTTTTCATAAATTTTACAGTTATTTCCTATTTTTCAGAAAATTTTAAAGTTTATTTAAAAAAATGGAAGATGGATTTTTTGAGCTATTTGAATGATGATGTGTGCACGAAATCTTTTTTTTTTTTAAGTTTTTATGTCCTATATTGATCATTTTAATATTTAGAAGTTTGAGTAATTTTGGAAGCCTACACTTTCGAGTCAATTTAAAATTTTTTATTTCTTTATTAATACACAAGAGATTTAAAATTTTGGGGGAAAATGCTTAATTTGCAGTAGTTTTGATGCATAAATATACGGGTGCAATCAATTTCTTATTAAAATCGATAAACTTCTGAATTTTCTTTAGGATTCCTGTGTCCTTGCGGCTTCAAGATAATATATATATATATATATATATATATATATATATATATATATATATATATATATATATATATATATATATATGAGAAGAAGCGATCTTTCTATTTATCCCATGTTTTTTGCTACACCAACGCAACTTTTTGGACTTGACTCGGTTTGCCTTAAGAATTAGGTTCAATGAGCCCAGTATGTGCCAAACTGGTTTAAGTATCCAAACTGCTTATGAATAGAGAAAGCTCAGCCTGGTAATATATATTGTATACTTTATAAGTATGTTATATAGGGTAACTTAATACGTAGATTTTCATAGGTTGTTTTTTCTTTAAAATTGTACTGTTTGAATGCGATCTAGATGCTTGGTTTTATAGAAACAAACTCTTAGATCATCTTATTATGATGTATAAGAAGGATCTTTGAAGGATTGAAAATCAATTGCTCAGAATTTTCGTAAATATTCAAGCACACAAAATCACATTTCTTGATCTGATTATAATGATGTAATAATCTATTTCAAGCAAATGGACCACGCCGAATGCATCTAGAGGGTTAGATTTGCAAAAAACCAATGAAAATCTTGGTTTACACTAGTTTATATATTTTGTTGGTTCACATATTCTAGTTTTTCATGTTATATATATATATATATATATATATATAGAGAGAGAGAGAGAGAGAGAGAGAGAGAGAGAGAGAGAAGTTCCAGTCTTTGTCTCCAAGGCTACACCAGACCTCTTTAAACAATATATTTATATGTGTTTTTTACTTAATCTAAATGCATAAATGTGATCCAATTTTGATGATCCAATAGATGATTTCAAGCAAATAAGCCACACAGAATGCATCTGGAAGATTAGATTTGCAAAAAACCCTATGAATCTCGGTTCATACTAGTTTATATATTTTGTTAGTTTACATATTCTAGTTTCTCTTGTTATATATATAGAGAGAGAGAGACTAATGCATAAGTTTCTGGCCATTTGACCCTTTTAAAAAACATATTTACATGTATTTTTGGCTTAATCTAAATGCATAGATGTGATCTATATGTTTATTTAGTAGAAAACATGTATTGATTTAAACAATTTCATGTCTAGATAAGTTTAAATATGATTTTAGTTGAATAAAAAAAATCCATAGTTTTTATTACATCAAAAACTTGATTAACTAAAAAGAATTCATTCATGTTAAATAGGTTTATTTACACACAAACAGTGGTAATAATCAAGGTTCGATTCTCATGGGTGTTGTCCCTCTGAGCAAGCTAAGACGTAGCATAGGCCCTAGGGCAGGGGTCCTAGCCTCGGAGTTTATGCTGCTGGCACGACAACTGTAGGTACATCAGGCTGATATTATAAATGATGTACATAATACCACTGTTTATGATATTATAAATCAACTATTACATAAGTTACCCTTATCACCTTTTAAAATCACTACTACTTACCATACTTTATTAGGAACAAAATACTACACTCATTCTTGATCATTATCTACTCTCATGGCAATACAAGAAGCGAAAAAAGGCTTTCAACATCTATTTGTGGCCTTCAGTGCTGCAGAGTTGGGCTTTCTAGACTTGGAGATTAAAGTTGTTGTTTCCACTCCTTCACACTCATAGCACCATAAATATTGCTAACTAAATATTATTGGAGTACAGAAACTACATTGAGTTAGATTGCCATTTGTTTACAAATGGTGGTACTTTGAGGGTGTCTTCATTTTTCTCATTACCTTAGGTACCCTAATAATCTTCAGCTTGCTAACTTCTTCAATGAAACCCCTAATGTCTTTTGCAATCCCTCTGATGGCAAACTCAAATGAGACCATGAATATTTTGTGGAGCTATGCATTTCATATTGTACAAGGTACTAGGTCATTTTACATCATTTGTACATATGACCTCTGCTATACTTTAGGAATATTTCTATCACATTATCCCCCCTTCCAACTTTTGTATGTAAAATGGGCATCACATTTTCAATGGTAACAGAGAATGCAGGTAAAACTGCCCTGCCTTTATATCTTTTCTTCATAAACCTAAGTCAAAAAAAGCACATCAAGTGAAATCTCTAGGCCAGTTCCTTCTTGACAACTCAAGTGTGTCCTTGTGTAAGGAAGAAGCTTGCTTTAGCTACAGCTCATGGAACATTTCAGAAAAGCACCAAAATTTAGTTTCACCAGAAATTTACAATCCACTGACTGTTTGAGGGTTAGCTACTTGGTTTTTCTTAGGTAATAGCAAAGTTAATGTCACTGTATATTGAGTGAATCATAGAAACTGCCCCAGGCGTAGAGACCTGGCTAAGCCTGCCGTATTTATGATCGTTGTCCTGTCAACGTAAAACTCTGAGGGCTTATCCCTCAACCCCAGAGAGTCACCAAGATTCAGCTTACGCAGGGGGTGACGCCTATGTGATTTGAACCTAGGCTGCCCATCAAACGTCCTACGCCCTGGCCATCGCACTACGTCAAAACCCTTGGGTCTAAAAAAAACTATATTTTTTCAATCATAAAATTTTGGTAAATTGTGAACCATCAATTATTGAAGCACTCGAAGATCTCATCCAAGCAATACAATTGGATGATTTTTTTTCCTTAGGGACTTGGGTCATGTCGAGACAAAGAATATCCTATTTTCTGACTGGGCCTAGCATGGATGAGCCTAGTGGATCAGGTTTAAAACGGGTCAGAGTAGAACTCATATTCAAGTTCTTGTTGGGTTAAACCACCACGTTGGTGGTGGTTTACCCACGATGTGGGTAACGCTTCCCCACATCAATGTATTCCTTCCGTTAAACCTGAAATCAGAGGGAACGGTTACTCAACCGTTCCCATTTCGTGGCTTATAAAAGGGTTTCATGAGCGACCCTTTACATGAGCGCATACAGAAATTTCAGTGAGGGAAAAGGTCGACTCACCGGTAGCTTTCAGAGGCCTGCGCTCTTGGTGGCTGCATACCGGCTGAGTTGAAGATCGTCTCTCTCCGGCAAGCACAACAACTCGTTAATGGCGGCATCAGGTAAGCTCTGTTGTTTTCTGTTTGTGATGCAGGGCCATCGCCACGCTGTGGGATGCCGTTTGGTTGCCGTCGCCGGAAAACCCAACATTGGGTTATGGGCCCACACACCACGCTTCTGCTGCGCGGTGTGATTTAGGCAGTCCAGCAAAGCAGGTCACCGTGGGGTGACGCTGCTGCTGGTCGCCGGAATCCGGCGACAGACATGCGAATAAAAAAAAAAATCACTTACCTCTGTTTTTGGGGGTTTCCTGTCGGCGAGGACCCCGCCGGCGTTCTACTCCTCATCCGCCATTTAAAGCGTGGTTGGGACCATCGCCGGCGACTATTGAGTCGCCGGATTTCAGAAAAATGCTCCTGTCGTTCCCAAATTTTCACTGGCGGATGAATGGTTGCTTTCGCCGGAGAAGGAGCGCCATCAGGTGGTGGCATTGGTCGCCGGCGGACGGCGGCATTGGTCGCCGGCAGGCGCCGGCGTTGATCGCTGGCGTTGATCGCCGGCAGGCGCCGGTGTTTGGTCGCCGGCAGGCGCCGGTGAGTGAAATACGAAATAGGGTTTTTTTTTCAAAAATCCCCATTTCTTATTTCACGAGTATATCGGGATCTTTTTCCGGATCCATGTCTTAACCGGGTCTGACCCGGATCTAGAAAGGTCCAGGCACTATTTGGCCTGAACCAGATCAGGGACTGACTCAGCCCCTTTTCGGGACCGGTTCAGAGCCGTTTTTGAACGTTTCCTTCCAGTTTCTCACCGGTTCCGAGATGCTAAGACCCTGTTTTCTTAAATATAAGAAAATACAGGGATTTTGGCATACGGTTATAAGGTTTTTATGAGCTTTTGTTCATACTTGACCCGGTTCATAAGGTTCAAAACCGGTTCGGACCCTTGGATGACCGGTTCGGGGCTGTTTCAGACCGGTTCAAAGTGTTTTAAGATCGGTTCGTGATACATATGACAGGTTCATTCAGTTTTAGAATCATTTTGAGAGTCATATGTCTAGTCCATTCGGTTTACGGACTATTTTAAGTTATTTTTTTATTGGCATTAAGGATAGTCAGATAACTTAGTGTATTCATGTCACCAAAGTGACTGAATACACGTATGTTGTCAAAATATGATATTATCATATGGTTTTAGTCAATATTAATGTTGTACTTATATTCATGAAACAAGAAACGACCCAAAGGTAGTTTTATCGTGTTTGGAATTTAAGTAGAGTAGAATAAGGTAAATGTGTCGAGATACATCACACATGAGTATCCAAAGGTACCTTGTGTTGATGGTCTAACTTCACAAGAACCTTAGTTTTACCGAATATGGTCGGTAGGCGAAGTGGTTTCGCGTGTCAGAGCTCTTACCAAAGTAGTACTCTGATGACCCCCTTCACTCGCCTGGAAAGAAGCATATCAAGGGCCTTTATTATTTTGCTTTTTCCACTAAAGTTTTAGTCTCGTATGAATGATTCCTGATACGTGTCTTTTGTCATGCAGTTTCTAGTTCTGTGATTTTAGATGACTCTAGCTCTATACCTTTTCTAGATGGATCCAATTTTAATGATTGGAAAGAAACTGTTCACTTTGCATTAGGGTATATGGATCTAGATCTGGCCCTAAGGATAGATGAACCTGCTGCCCTCACTGATCAGAGCACTGCTGATCAAAAGATTGCTTTTGAGAAGTGGGAGCGCTCGAATAGACTTAGCTTGTTGCTTTTGCAATCTAAAGTAGCTAAGAACATTCGAAGTGCTATTCCACAATGCAGAACAGTAAGGAAATTCATGAATGCCATTGAGGCACAGTTTGTGAGTTCAAACAAGGCCAGAGCCAGTACCTTGATGTCAAAACTGATATCTATGAAATATACTGGAAGGGAAAACATTCGCCAGCATATTTTGGAAATGAGGAACATAGCATCTCAGCTGAATGACATAAAGCTCACCATCTCTGATTCTTTCCTAGTGCATTTAGTCCTAACATCCTTACCCTTGGAATACGGACCTTTCAAAATCTTGTACAACACACATAATGATGAATGGACATTTAATGAACTTATGTCCAAGTGTGTTGAAGAAGAAGAGAGAATGAAAGGTGAGAAGGTGCAGAGTGCACATATGGCTTCTCATACGTCCAAGGCAGGACCGAGGAAGAATGCATTTAAGAGAAATGCTAGGAAGAAGCCAACTGGGGATAAGTCATCCCAAGACAAGCAATCCAACTCTGCTCCCATAAAGTGCTTCTTTTGCAAGAAGGGACACATAAAGGCAGATTGCATAAAGTACAAGAAGTGGTTGGAAAAGAGAGATAATTTATCATTAGTTTCTCATGAATGTAATTTATTACATATTTCTGAAAATAGCTGGTGGATTGATTCTGGTGCTACTGTAGATATTTCCAACTGTCTACAGCTGTTCCTGAGCAGAAGGGAACCAACAATGCATGAGAAAAGCATCTATTCGGGAAACAAGATGCGTTCACATGTGAAGGGTGTTGGAACCTGCAGGATTACTCTGAATACGAGCGTAGTTTTAGATCTTCATGATGTCTTTTATATTCATCGTATAGTAGAAACTTAATTTCAATTTCAAAGTTGGATAAATTTGGATATTGTTTTAAGTTTGAAAATTCCAAATTGTTCATATTCAGAAATTCAATTGAAATTGGTTCTGCATCAGTTTATGATGGTTTATATAGATTGAATGTGAAGATCCAAACTCAGGAGTCTTTGACTTTTGAATACACATTGGTTGGAAATAAACGTAGCATGACAGATGATAAATCTTACATGTTTTGGCATCGATGGTTGGGTCATATCTCTGAAAAGAGAATAAAGAGACTAGTAAATGAAGGGATCTTGCAATCTCTAAATTTTACTGACAAAGACCCATGTGTTGATTGCATAAAGGCTAAGCATACAAACACATATAAAGAGGGTGCCAAACGCAGTAGTGAGATATTAGAAATAGTCCATACGGATGTATGTAGACCGTTTTCTCCCTGTTACACAGGCGAAAAATATTTCGTCACCTTTATTGATGACTATTCTCGGTATATGTATCTCTACTTGATTTTCGAAAAATCTGATGTTTTTCAGATGTTTAAGGAATTTAAGAAAGAAGTAGAGAAACAAACCGATAAGGTTATTAAAATAGTCAGGTCTGATAGAGGTGGCGAATATTATGGTAGGTTTACTGAGATGGGGCAAAGGGAAGGACCATTAGCGCGATTTCTTAAAGAGGAAGGCATTGTGCCTCAATATACCATGCCTGGTAGTGCCTATCAGAATGATGTAGCTGAAAGGAGAAATCGTACGCTTAAAGAAATGGTCAGGGCCATGTTGAATTATTCAACACTTCCCATGAAGTTGTGGGGTGAAGCCTTAAGGACAACTGTGCATACTTTGAATAAGGTTCCTACGAAATTTGTGCCTAAAACTCCTTACGAGTTGTGGACAGGTAGAAAACCATCACTGTCTTATATGCACATATGGGGATGTCCTGCAGAGGCTAAACTATATAACCCCCACATTAAAGCCTTTGATCCAAAAACAACCAGTGGATATTTCATTGGTTATCCAGAAAGATCAAAAGGGTACAGGTTTTATTGCCTATCTCACTCACCACAGATTGTTGAAATGGATAAGGCTAAATTCCTAGAAGATGGTTCAGTAGGATTGAGTGCACTTCAAAGCATTGGTTTTGAGGAAATACAGGATTCAGTTTCTTCACCTGTTAAGGAAAACATCGAAAGATACCACATTGTTATTCCAAATGATGGTGTGGTTGATCATTCGATTGTTAATGCACAAATCCAAAGTGAACCTATTGTGGACAATGCGGAAGAGCACGAACAGGATGATCAGGTTCCATCTGAGCCTGAGGAACGACCTGTTTGGAGATCCACAAGGATTAGGAGATCTGCCATACATCCTGATTATGTGGTGTACCTTCAGGAGCCTGGTGATTTCATAGATATGGATGATGACCCGTTGACTTTTATGGAAGCTGTTGAAAGCAAACAATCTTCGCACTGGATTGAAGTCATGAAAGAAGAGTTAGACTCTATGGCTAAAAATCAAGTGTGGGATCTTGTCACGTTACCTAAAGGAGTAAAGCCCGTAGGGTGTAAATGGGTCTTTAAGACCAAGAAGGACTCCAAAGGTAACATAGAGAGACATAAAGCAAGATTGGTTGCTAAAGGATTCACCCAGATGGAGGGCATTGACTATAATGAGACATTCTCTCATGTCTCAACTAAAGAGTCAATGAGGATTATTCTGGCCCTTGTAGCTCATTATGACTTAGAGCTACATCAGATGGATGTCAAAACAGCGTTCCTCAACGGGGATCTGAATGAAGAGGTATACATGGAACAACCTCTTGGTTTCTCTGAAAATGATCGTTTGGTTTGTAAGCTTAACAAATCAATATATGGACTTAAACAGGCCTCCCGACAATGGTATATTAAATTTTCCCAAGTCATTGTGACTTTCGGGTTTACAGAAAACATTATTGATCAATGTATATACCTTAAGGAAAGTGGGAGTAAGTTCATGTAAACACCCCAAATTTTTCAAAGTTTTGTAAAGATGACCCTTTTGCCCCTAACCCCGTTTTCTGAGAAAATCAAGTCATTTCTTCAGATTCTCTGAATTAAAATTCATATTGATATATTCAAAATCAACTCTGGATCCGAATCCAGCACTTTAAATCCATATTTCCTCAAAATCCGGATCAAAACCCATTTCTGAAGAAATTTTCTCAAAATAGCTCTTAAATTCTCAGAAAAAAAAAATCCCTTTTGTAAATATTTTTGCAAAAACACCAAAAAAAATTAGTTTTAATTTTTGTTTTCTCACAAATCTTAGGATTTTATTCTAAAAATACAAAAAAAATGGAAAGATAACGCAAAAACCAAAAGAAAAAAAAAATTGGGAAAATTATGAGAAAAACAAAGGAGTGTAAAAAAATCGATTTTTGCTAAAAAGACCTCGAAAGCCCTTTTTTTATAAAAAAATTGGAAAACAAAAGGAGGTCTTTTGCAAAAACCTTTTTAGGGTTTTGCAAACCTTCGTAAGGAAGGAAGGAGGCGAAAAGGGGCTCTCCCTCACCCTGGTCTCTCTCTCTCCTCCATGGCCCGAACTCCCCTCTCCACTCCTCCATCACCAACGGATTTACCTCTGGCCGCCCATCTCCAACAAACCCCCCTTTCGAGAGGCTTCTTCCTCTTCTTTAAGAATGGGTAGAGGCAAACCCTACGACCATCCGTCCTCACCCCACCATCATCTCTTCATTGCATCATTCCCGCTTCTTTCCTCTCCTTCTCCTTCTCCTTCCCCTTTCAGTTTTCCTTTTCATCTGGTGTTTTCCTTTTTTCTACAAAACAACTGAAGGCCGAACACATTCTACAATTGCTCATCGTCTTCAACCTTCCTCCTGAAGCTGCTAAAGAAAGTCCTCTTCTCCATTCTTCGAGATTTCTACGGTAAAACCCTCTCTGCTTGGTTTCCTTTAAGTTTTTCCTCTTAAATCCTTGTTTCAATCTCCCTCAAGCACTTTTGATAGTATTTGATTTGCTTAGGGCAAATCAGTCTATCGGTGTGCAATATGAGAAGGAGCATTAACGCTCCAACATCTTTCTTTATTTCCTGCTATCAATTTGCTCTTTTCGTTATTTTGTTTGTGTCATCGAGCCCCATACGATTTGTTTAAATTTTGATTTGGGTTTATTCATTTGGGTTTATTTACGCTTTCTAGTATAACATCTAATGGTGTCATGTTGATCGTAGCACCCAGTTTCAAGTTGAACCCTGTTCCTCGTAGCCTCCCATTCCTTTCAAATTTTTTTTTTCTTTTTCTAGTATCATTTGACCTTCTTTTGTATATTTTTGCTCAAGTTGTGATTCGTTTCTGCATCTATACCCACTGTACAACATATCTAGTTTTCATTTCAGTAGTTTAATGTTCAAATATGATGCTGCAGGTGGTCTCCATTTTGGATTTTAATTTGTATCTGGGTTTTAATTCCACCGATTTTTATTTATTTATTTTTTTTTTATCTGTTCTGGTTTCCCCTTTTATCACGTATCACGTTTTCTTTGAAGCCCTACATCTCACATGGATTTAATGTTTTCCCTAGACATAGATCTCCCGTTGCGATTTCAATGCCATCTGTCTTAGGCCGATGATCAAAAGCATGTTCGTCTGAATATATCTCCTTGCTCATCATGAGATGGCACATTGATTCCCTAAGAGTCCATTACCAATCTACCGATAAAATCGTTCATACACCTCCGGCGTTAATAAGGTGGATGATTAAACGATATCCTTTTGTTTTTGTTATTAAGAAGGCAAAGATCAGATGTTGGTGGTTCTGATTAAGAAGAGGGGATGTCGTTCTCATGATCTGAGTTTATGTGGCCTACTATTTCTCAAAACCATGGTCTATCCGTTTGAATTTATTGCACCCCAAGCATGAATGGATTTGTTCTGTACCTAATCGGCTGGTTACTTTCCTAAAGGGCTGAGGTTAGAACTCGATTTACTAACCTCAAGATTTGAAACCAATCTAACAATGTATTACATTCCCTACTAGCCAATATCTAGCATCTGTTCTCGGATCGGTTTGCTCATGCTTTGTTTCCAGTATCATGATCCTGTAGGTTGCTTTTCATAATTTCAGACCAAATGCAGTATCGAGCTTTCCCTTTATATTATTTTCGTGACTTGTTATTTGCTGTTATATGATGCCCATTCATGCATTTTGTTTTTGTTCTCTGTTAACATGATGACGATGACCACGACAATCATGTTGTCTTGTTCCTACCGTGTGTTCTCTCGTCATATAATTGGAAATCTTCTCAGTTTCGAATATAACATCCAGGTCTTTTTTGGAGTTCTACTGCTTTCTGCTGCCATTCAAGAAGGGGTGATTGGGTATAAATGTTTGCTGCCATATTTACCTCGTCCAATCCATCCCTGGCCTCTTGCCTAGAATGGGATGTTTATATATATATATTTATATATACGTATATTAATTTTGGGCAGTGTTAGTAGGAAGTAGGTTTTATCATGGAGTTCATGCAATAAAAACATGATATCTGGCAAAGGATGGTAAGGTTTTGAATTCTGTCAAGTATTGCAAATTCGACATCAATAAGGTATGTGAATATTGTGCTGTTTTTTTTTTTTTTATCACCCTGTATTAACCCTTTTGATTGCATGGCTATTAATAAAATTTTATTTTTGGGTTGCTATCAGGCTGCAGGAAGTCTTTAGTTTCAGACAGCAACAAAGGAGGGGTAGGCAGCAACCATGCTCAGCTGATGACCCACCTGATTATTCTGCACCTGAAACATTCCTTGACACTGGGTGCAGTACTGCTGCAAAATCGAAATCCAGCCACCAGCTGGAGCTCACACTGCATCGTCTCTAGAAGGTATGTTTGGGGAACAGAGGGATCATTAGAAACTATTTGTTTTATCCCCTGTTGCAGCAATATGATGGTCTTTACTTTGAAATTGTCAATAAGATGATGACTTATATTCTCATATGAGCCCCTCTGAAGGGATATCACATTGGTTGAGAAATATCTCACATGTTGCAGTATACCTGAAAAGATTTGGTCTTCATCTTTTTTTTTTTTTTTTTAGAGAAGATCTCACTACAGTCGGGTGTTATGGCACATTGGGGTTGCACGATCAATTTGGCATGTCGTGACTCTCATCATCTGGAGGACCAAGATTTACAACTTAAATGTATATATATAATTCATGCTTAATACTGGGTCCTTCTTCAAAAGGATCAACCATTGAAAGATGCCTCGGAAGGGGCTAGCGTCTGGTTATGCTTCATAATTATACTGATAAGGTGACATCATCATCCACAGATAAACGAATCCTATTAGTTCTAAGCATCTATGCAAGTTAGGTGTTTTGACCCTTTGATAACAAGTGGAGAAGTCACAAAATTACAAAAGGTGCACATTAAAAAGAGGGAGAGATTAATTATTTGGCTTGGTATAAATTACTAATCAAGCTCCCAGAATAACCAGTCAACATGTTCAGGAAACAGAGTCATTTACTAGATCAGATCATGCATGATTGAACAAGGCTTTACAGTGGCTTCATGGGTTTCTTGAATTTTATTAATCACATTCTTTGATAAACTGTATATATATGTCTTCACTTTAGGCTGGTTACCCCTCTTTTCTTAAAGGAAGACGTCTACAGGTATGCATCCTCTTTATATTATCTGGGGCATCGGATTCTCTTATTACATCAGTTCCTGTTTTGTTATAGCAACTCATGCTTCATTACATATGTATTTATTAGTTTAATTCTCAGTTCACTACAGTGACTCACATTTTACTACAGCAATCCTCATTTCATTACATGCACATTTGATTGATTCACTACATTACACATAGCACTACTTCACCACTCATCCTGTTGGGTCTATGTATATAACATCTTCATTTTATGTGTTAACCAACTGTTACCCACCACCATTCATATCAAAAGCAGTTGCTGTAATTTCCTACAGCCACCTTCACAGCGCCACTGCGGCGATTCATTACGTTTTCATGACCATGTCAAGTGCCACAACAGTATGATGTTCATAACAAATCCCCACTAGAACCCCTTTTCTCCTCTTTTTATGATAGTTCACTCTTAAACTATCATAATCATCATATTTTTATCATTCTTTTACAAGTGGTTCATAGGAACCATTGTAAATTTATTTCCTCTTTTTATGATAGTTCACTCTTGAACTATCATAATCATCATATTTTTACCATTCTTTTACAAGTGGATCGTAGGAACCACCATAATTTCTTCTCTTTTGCACATACATATAGATATAACCACCATAATATTTTTTGATGTTCTCAAATCCAATTGTTGTAAATAAATAAGATGATGAAAACTTTGCATTTCCAGTCTTAGATTAGAATGAATGAGCATTATAAATATCATGAATCACTTGTTCTCATATTTTCTCCTTTGTTTTCCTAAAAACTCACGAATGGTGAAACACGAATGGCACGTGCACCATTTTCGTAAGAGGTAATTAATCCTAAGTTGATGATCCACATCAATGGCCATAGTCAGGGTGTGAACAAAACTTAGGATTTTTATCTTTTACGAAATAACACTGGATCCACACTGGATCCATTTTCATCATATTTCCTTAAATATTTTCTCCTTTTATTAGAATTTAACTTAAAATTGACTCAAAATATATACCAATGGCCATAGTCAGGGTATATGGAGAGTTAATTTCATTTTAAATTCTATAAAAGCACCAAATGTATTTTATTCTTCTCTTGAATTTAAATATAGATTATTATATAATACATTCAATGACCATAGTCAAGGATGTATTATATCTTCAATCTTGTTTTAATTCATTTAAAGAATGGAATAGCTTTTCAAAATCCAATTTCAAAAATTTAAATTCATATTTCTTCATTTCATTACCAAGTTCATCTCAGAATACTTGAAAATTTTCAAAACATCTTTTCAAAGGAGCATACATCCTTGCATTGCACAAGCATGATTCTTTGTGCATTTAGAGTTAGGATAAATACTTAGATAATTTCTTAGCAAAGCAAAAGGCATAGATTCGACCCTTGGTTCGATTACCCCTGGTAAAGGCGCCAGGAACGGTCGAACCTCGTACCGACGAGCGGATCCCGTCTCCCAGTTTTCCCGCAAATATTTCAAAAACGGAGGCGAGTTATTTCAAATATTTTCAAAATTAAGGTCAAGTGAGACCCGCAAAAGAATTCCTCTTCTCTTCTCTTCTTTCTTTTTCTCTTCTCTCTTCTTTTCTCTCTTTTATTTTTCTCCCTTCAAAAAGGAGGAAAATAGAGGTTAGAAAAGAAAAGAGAAGGAAGTGAGAGAATATTACGAGAAAAAATTTTTTGCGATGATCACAGGTTTGGCGACCGTGATGGGACTCGTCTCCGTCTGGTCGAATTTGATGCCTTTGCTTTGCTTTGATATTTTCTGAGTCTTTATTCTAACATATGTCAGCTATATTTCCATGCAAAACTTAGGAGCCTAGACTCTGTCCTAAGCTGACATCATTGCATATAGGATTTAAGTATGGTTTGGTAGGACCATATTGAGGAGATTATTCCATGCTCACATTAGACTTAGGTCTGAAATACAACTATCCTCAATTTTAGGGATTGAATGTAAACAATATATGCAAGTGTATGCTTCTTTTCATTTAAATCTATCTCTTTAGGACTTGCATTAGAGCCATCTGATTTCTTGCATGTTGAGCATATTTTGAAAATCTCCCTACCTATATTGTCCCGGTCTTCACGTTGCTGGGCTGTCTCACTGAACCATAGTTCGGGAGAGAGCCTCACAACTGGACCACTTATTTGGGTTCGCGCCCCCCTACCACGTACCTAAGGGCCATAGTCCGAGGTATATCGGTAGGTGCTCAAGGATGTTGGGAAGCCATTACCTTAGAACCGAAGGAATATTTCTATGCCACGTACTTCGAGCTTCGGCTTGAGTATATCGGCATATCTTGGTTGAAATCAGATGATCTGAACCTTAGAGTTAGGATTAAGGTCCTACAAGCCATTTCAAAATATTGCATTTTAGAGTCAGCTTCTAAGGAGTGCTATTATGTGCATTATTGCTTGTATAAATTGATTCTTTTATAGATATCATTTTTCAAAACCCTGTACATGTATTTTACAAAATTCTTTTATTTTCTCGAATCCAGGATTGTATATTTCTCATTTCTTTATTCTTTCATTTTCTTAAAAACCTGGACATGTCTTTTAAATCTTCCAAAAAGTCCAGGCATATTTCTTTCTTTTCTTCTGATTTATTTAAATCTTTTGATCCTGCCTGCAAATTTTTCAAATCTTAAATTTTTGCCATCTACTTTCAAAATTCTTTTTCCTCTTTTGCAATAAAACATCTTTTGTCAGGATATGTCCTTTTTCAAAATTAATCTTTGTTCATGATTTACTTATTCATCCTTTTTTAGGAAAAAAATGCGGTTGTCGCAAATTTTGGTGACAACCCGATCCCTCGTAATGGGATATTTTCATTTTCAGATTGTGATTTCTTCCTTTATTAAAATTGCCTTCCTAGATCTTTTCTGAAAACCCTTCATTTATTTTCAGAAAACGTCAAAACATTTCATCATGGTTCAAACAAGAGCGGGAAGAAGGGCAGCTCAGCGGCACGATGACAGCGAAGTAGAAGAAATAAACTCTTCCAGACTGTCCCGAAAGCATAATTCAGAGGAAGATGATGTTGACCCAGCAATGTATAAGATCTTTCAAAAGATGATGGCAAAGATGATGTCCGAGCAAGCTGGGGCAAGTTCAAAGAAGACATCCTCTAAGAGCAAGACCAAGGGAAAGCCAGTAAAGAAGCATGTCAGGATTAACAAGAAGAGAGTCCAGCAGGACAGCACGTCTGAGGGCACAGAATCAGCAGAAGAGGATTCCGAGGAAGAACAGTTTGTGTTCATCCCAAAACATCTGCGACAGCCCAAGAAAGCGACAGAAGAACCTGAATCAGTCAACAAGCTTAAAGATGGAGCCCCGACAGAAGATTCAGTTCAAGTATTGACTAAAATGGTCAAAGATCTGCAGATTCGAGACAAGGGGAAGAGGGTATATACCAGACAGGACTTCTACCTTGGTTTAGATGGGGACAGCAGCCTGGAGGATCTCCCCCGGAAGTTTATTAAGTTCGATGGGTCCGGCAACCCAAAGGCCCATCTCGCAATGTTCTTCGCCGAATGTGCCAGATTCAGTGAAGACAATCGAGCCCTCTTCTTGTGCTTTCCTCGCAGTTTGGAGGGCGTAGCAGCTAAGTGGTATGCGGAGCACATCAACCCCGTCGAGCTGCGTGATTTTGATAAAGTTGTCAACCTGTTTGTAGAGAGATTCATGTTCAATACTGAGGCACCGCCAACCCTCAATCACTTATGCAATTTGAGGCAGGATGACAAGGAAAATGCCATAGATTTCATCCGTAGGTGGAGAGATACCTGCAACAAGATGAGGACCCCAATTTCAGAAGAGCATGCCCTTCAACTCATCCTCAATAACTTCTCTCAACCCCTGAAAAGCCTCATTTTCCCATACCCTTCCAAGACATTTATTGAGTTGACTGAGCGAGCTGAATGGCTCGAAATGGGAATAGATAACGGAGTCTATGATGGCACCACCTTGGCAAGGGGCAATCAAGATGCGAAGAAGAAAGCCCATTTCACTCTTTCCGCTGGTCCCTCATCCGACAACAAGGATCACAAGGATGATCATTCAGAAGGATTCAGGGGTCAAAAGGGAAGGTTTTCCAACAACAATAAGCCTTCTCAACCTAACTCTCAGCAGCGGGAAAAGAATCAGGACAAAACAAAGCGCAAGGATTGGGGTCCTGACCGCGAATTCACCCCTTTGGAGCAGACACTTGATGAGGTTCTGGAGTATATGCTCACAAAGAATATGATTCGTCTGCCAAAAGCTGCCGATCCTTCAGTAGTCTTGGGCAGCTTCAAGGAACAGTTCTGCAAATATCATCGAGCAGTGGGGCACGACATAGAGCACTGCTTCGTTCTGAAAAATATCGTCCAGGACTGCATCGATAAACACCTTCTGATAGAAGAGAAAACTGAAGAGCAGCCCGCCATCCTGACATAGCCTTTTTCGGATCATTCAAAAGGCCGATGACAATAGAGTCTTTTCTGTTATCCTCCATTTTTCTTTATCAAACCATCCTGTAAGGGCAAGTCAGCCCGAGTCTTTTACGACCTTTTGGTCAAAGACACTTGTAAATATTTCGGTCTTTGCTATCAGTTTTGCTTATAAATGAAATGTCAATTTCCTTCCTATCTTTGAAGTTCAATTTTTATTTCTTTTCGCAATATTGGGGCATCTTTTATTGTTTAAATTTTCATTTACACTTCAAAATATTCTTTTTGCCATCAGATTCCTATTTCAAAAATGCGGGACAATCCTGACATCATTCATGAGAGAAATGATATTACCTATGAGGGTCTTTCAAAAATCATGAAAATTTTTCATATTTTTAGTCCAAACCTTTTTTTTAAAGATCAACCCTCGTGTTGATCATCTTTTCCAGAAATTGGTTTTCGAACCATTTCACTTCAAAAGATCAACCCTTGTGTTGATCGTATTGATTTCGAATCATTGCATTCAAAGATCAACCCTTGTGTTGATCATATTTTCTAAAAATTGATATTCGAATCATTTGCATTTCAAAAATCAACCCTCGCGTTGATCATACTTTCTAAAAAATTAATTTCGAATCATTGCATTCAAAGATCAACCCTTGTGTTGATCATATTTTCTAAAAATTTGGTTTTCGAACCATTGCATTTCAAAGATCAACCCTTGTGTTGATCATATTTTCTAAAAATTTGGTTTTCGAACCATTGTATTTCAAAGATCAACCCTTGTGTTGATCATATTGATTTCGAATCATTGCATTCAAAGATCAACCCTTGTGTTGATCATATTTTCTGAAAATTGATTTTCGAACCATTGCATTCAAGGATCAACCCTCGTGTTGATCATATTTTCTAAAAAATTAATTTCAAATCATTACATTTCAAAGATCAACCTTCGTGTTGATCATATTTTCTAAAAAATTGGTTTTCAAATCATTGCTTCAAAAAATTAACCCTCATGATGATCTCTCGTGAATGATCCCTTTTTAAAGATCAGCTCCCGAGGTTAATCTTTCTTTCCAAAAAATGATTTTCTCATTTTAAAGATCCCACATGCAGGCAGGATCAAACTCTTTTTTTTTCAACTTTTTATTGTTTATCAATCTTTATCAGTTTTATCAATTTTTATTCATTCTTATTGATTATTCATCCATTTTATTTCTTCTTGATTCTTATTTCAAAATTACCCTTTCAGGTTAAGGGATAAACCTGATGCCTCCTTTCAATGAGGTATTATTTTCATTTTCTCCCCCCCCTTCAGGTTAAGGGATAAACCTGAAACCTCATCCTACGAGGTCCTTATTTCTTCAAAACAAGGGATAGTCCTGAATGCCTTCCTTCCTCTTTTAAAGCTTCATTAATCTCTGCCAAATCTTTTCTTTATTAATTTTTCAAGCTTTGCTGATTCTTTTTATTCTTTATTCTTGCCAAGATTTTATTTCTTTCCCGTTCAGGATAAGGGATAATCCTGAAACCCCTCATAGGAGCAACAATGCTACCTGTGAGAATTCTGTTATAAAGATAATTCCCATAAAAATTTCTTGATTCTCCTCTTTCGTCAAATCTTCCATCAATTTCTATCTTTTCTCGTCAGTTCTTCGAAAAATCTTATTTCTTCCCCGTTCAGGATAAGGGGGCAATCCTGAAAATCAGGCCACATACAGCTTAACTATGATGGTCTATTTTAATCCACAAGTTGAATCCTTTCTTCTTAAATTGAGATCTCTAAGTTGAATTCCTATAGAATCAAAAGCCCGTAGGTTGAACCCCTGTCAAACCAATATGACTCACAGGTTAAATCCCTCTTGAACTAAAATTCTTTCTCAGATCAACGAGCTTTAGGCTGAACACCTACTGCTTCGCAGTCCTTAGGTTGAAATCCTTTAGGACCATTCCTTCCCTCGATCTTTAGGTTGAACCCCTACCGATCAGCGAGCTTTAGGCTGAACACCTACTGCTTCGCAGTCCTTAGGTTGAAATCCTTTAGGACCATTCCTTCCCTCGATCTTTAGGCTGAACCCCTACTGATCAGCGAGCTTTAGGCTGAACACCTACTGATTCGCAGTCCTTAGGTTGAAATCCTTTAGGACCATTCCTTCCCTCGATCTTTAGGCTGAACCCCTACTGATCAACGAGCTTTAGGCTGAACACCTACTGATTCGCAGTCCTTAGGTTGAAATCCTTTAAGACCATTTCCTTCGATCTTTAGGCTGAACCCCTACTGATCAGCGAGCTTTAGGTTGAAGTCCTACTGATTCGCAGTCCTTAGGTTGAAATCCTTTAGGACCATTTCTTTCGATCTTTAGGCTGAACCCCTACTGATCAGCGAGCTTTAGGTTGAAATCCTACTGATTCGCTGTCCTCAGGTTGAAATCCTTTAGAACCTTTTCTTTCGATCTTTAGGCTGAACCCCTACTGATCAGCGAGCTTTATGTTGAAATCCTACTGATTCGCAGTCCTCAGGTTGAAATCCTTTAGAACCTTTTCTTTTGATCTTTAGGCTGAACCCCTACTGGTCAGCGATCCTTAGGTTGAAGTCCTACTGATTCGCAGTCCTTAGGTTGAAATCCTTTAGGACCTTTTCCTTCGATCTTTAGGTTGAACCCCTACTGATCAGCGAGCATTAGGTTGAAGTCCTACTGATTCGCGGTCCTTAGGTTGAAATCCTTTAGGACCATTTCTTTCGATTTTTAGGCTGAACCCCTACTGATCAGTGAACTTTAGGTTGAAGTCCTACTGATTCGCAGTCCTTAGGTTGAAATCCTTTAGGACCATCTCTTTCGATCTTTAGGCTGAACCCCTACTGATCAGCGAGCTTTAGGTTGAAGTCCTACTGATTCGCAATCCTTAGGTTGAAATCCTTTAGGACCCTTTCCTTCCATCGATCTTTAGGCTGAACTCCTACTGATCCGCGATCTTTAAGTCGAACTCCTACTGATTTTCAGTCCTCATTTTTGAATCCCCTTCAGACCATTCATAAGTCAATCTGTAGGTTGAATTCCTACTAATCTATTCTTTTCACGGCTCTTAGGTTGAATTCCTATCAAACCACATTCATTCTTCAAAAAGTAAAACTGTAGTTTGAATTCCTACTAATGTGTATTCTTTGGCGGTTCTTAGGTTGAATTCCTATTAAACCAAAAATTCATTTTTCAAAAGAATCAATTTGAAGGATAAAATCCTACTGATCTATATTCCTTTGCAGTTTTTAGGTTGAATTCCTATTGAACAAAATCCATTTTCTTCTGTAGGCTGAATTCCTACTGATCTATATTGTTTTATTGAATTCCTATTTAACCAAAATTTATTTTTCAAAAAAATCCAATTTATAGGTTGAATTCCTACTGATCCATATTTCTTTTATTGTTCTTAGGTTGAAATCCTATTGAACCAAATTCGTTCTTTGAAAATTCAGTATATAGATAAATTCTTATTAGCCACAAATTCTTTTGCAAAATTCTTAGGTTGAATTCCTATTAAAATAGACTTCATTTTTCAAAAATTCAATCTGTAGGATGAATCCCTACGGATCCAATATTCTTTACGGCTCCTAGGTTGAGTCCCTGTTGAGCCAATGATGTGTGATAAAACCCAATATCTTCATGTTATTTCTTCCAAAATTTCAGCTAAAGAATGTATCAAAATCTATATTGAGCGATTATTTCACAAAAGAATTCTGGAACATTATGCCAATTTGCTAAAAGCATTTGTTGATTCTAAATATTCTTACTACACAAAAAGAATTTCCTCAGATTACCTCTAGTATTTCTTTCCAAAAAGGTAAAACTTTTTGCTAAAAGAGGTAAAATTCAAATCTTTTCCTGATTGATCAACCAAAAGGATGTAAGAAATGCCCTTGATATGATCAGTGAAAGAAATCTTCAATGATGTTGAAAAGCCAGAAGCGAATTGATATTGATCTTGGCTATGACGCATGTTTAAAAATGACTTTCTGGCAATCAGGCAGTGGAAATATCTTGAGCTATAAAAAGAATCCACTCAATCCATATCTTCACATTCATTTTAAAGTTGCAATCAAATATCCGCAAAAGGGATCTCTCAACTGTCGTCAAGATGAAGACGAATATGCGAGCAGACCCCCGGGGCCAAAGAAGATTTGGATCATCTCCGAGATGAAGGAGTTTGTGAAGGATCCTTCCAGGGAAAGTTCAGATCACCGTCGAGATGAAGGCGAGTGCGATGAACCTACCGACAAACCCTAAAAGATATTTGATTTCTACTATCATCTAAAGACCTTTTGAGCCAAAGTCATCAATAGAATTCCTGAGATAAAAGAAGGATCAGAACATCTCCAGGATGAAGGAGTTTGTGACGTACCCTTCTCCTGAAAAAGAGATAAAAGTCAGGACACATCCAAATGAAGGATGATGTGAAAAACCGAGAAAGTTCAATGACTCAAAAAGAGTGCCAAAAAGATCATCGTGGGAAAACACCCAGATATCAAACTGCCAAAGTTGCCAGAAGTCATATTTTCTCATGCAAAATTCTTTTATCAATATCTTTTCATTACTTGCTTTTATGAAATTAAGAATATTTCTTTTATTCTCATATCAGGGAAATGGATAGCTTCCTTGAAGAAAATCATCAGCTCTAAAAATTTGAATCTGACTCTTAGAACTGAGGAATTAACCTCATTTGGGGGAAATACTCTAGGTAAAAGAGGGAATATCTTCTGCACATACGCGCACATTTCCAAGTGTTTGAGTCAACTATAATTTTATCTTATTAGCAAAATTTTCTAGCTATTCCAAGAGTGAAATAAACATTCAATATCCATTTTTGATGCAACCTAGCGTTATTTATATTTCCCAAAAGAGTTGCCTCTGAAAGAAGTATCTCTTTCTGTCCCATCACGATTTTCTCATTTTAGAATTCCGTAGGGACAGACCCACTCAGGATAAGGGTCAAACCTGAACCTTTTGCGAAAGATCATTTAATTTCAAAAGCTATTTCAGTCTCAGCAATGAGACGCCCAATTTCTTCCCGTTTTCACAGCTTTAGGGACTCTATATTTCCTTCTTTCGCAAAAACCCCTTTCGGATTTGTCCGTCCAAATTTCGAAGGTCCCATCGTGCTTTCTCCATTTTTGAGAAATCCGTATGGTAGATTTCCCCCGCTCAGGATAAGGGTCAAACCTGAACCATTTGCGAAAGATCATTTTGATTTCAAAAGCTATTTCAGTCTCAGCAATGAGACGCCCAATTTCTTCCCCTTTTCACAGCTTTAGAGACTTTATATTTCCTTCTTTCGCAAAAACCCCTTTCGGATTTGTCCGTCCAAATTCCGAAGGTCCCATCGTGCTTTCTCCATTTTTGAGAAATTCGTATGGTAGATTTCCCCCGCTCAGGATAAGGGTCAAACCTGAACCATTTGCGAAAGATCATTTTGATTTCAAAAGCTATTTCAGTCTCAGCAATGAGACGCCCAATTTCTTTCCCTTTTCACAGCTTTAGGGACTCTATATTTCCTTCTTTCGCAAAAACCCCTTTCGGATTTGTCCGTCCAAATTCCTAAGGTCCCATCGTGCTTTCTCCATTTTTGAGAAATCCGTATGGTAGATTTCCCCCGCTCAGGATAAGGGTCAAACCTGAACCATTTGCGAAAGATCATTTTGATTTCAAAAGCTATTTCAGTCTCAGCAATGAGACGCCCAATTTCTTCCCCTTTTCACAGCTTTAGGGACTCTATATTTCCTTCTTTCGCAAAAACCCCTTTCGAATTTGTCCATCCAAATTCCGAAGGTCCCATCGTGCTTTCTCCATTTTTGAGAAATCCGTATGGTAGATTTCCCCCGCTCAGGATAAGGGTCAAACCTGAACCATTTGCGAAAGATCATTTTGATTTCAAAAGCTATTTCAGTCTCAGCAATGAGACGCCCAATTTCTTCCCCTTTTCACAGCTTTAGGGACTCTATATTTCCTTCTTTCGCAAAAACCCCTTTCGGATTTGTCCGTCCAAATTCCGAAGGTCCCATCGTGCTTTCTCCATTTTTGAGAAATTCGTATGGTAGATTTCCCCCGCTCAGGATAAGGGTCAAACCTGAACCATTTGCGAAAGATCATTTTAATTTCAAAAGCTATTTCAGTCTCAGCAATGAGACGCCCAATTTCTTTCCCTTTTCACAGCTTTAGGGACTCTATATTTCCTTCTTTCGCAAAAACCCCTTTCGGATTTGTCCGTCCAAATTCCTAAGGTCCCATCGTGCTTTCTCCATTTTTGAGAAATCTGTATGGTAGATTTCCCCCGCTCAGGATAAGGGTCAAACCTGAACCATTTGCGAAAGATCATTTTGATTTCAAAAGCTATTTCAGTCTCAGCAATGAGACGCCCAATTTCTTCCCCTTTTCACAGCTTTAGGGACTCTATATTTCCTTCTTTCGCAAAAACCCCTTTCGGATTTGTCCGTCCAAATTCCGAAGGTCCCATCGTGCTTTCTCCATTTTTGAGAAATCCGTATGGTAGATTTCCCCCGCTCAGGATAAGGGTCAAACCTAAACCATTTGCGAAAGATCATTTTGATTTCAAAAGCTATTTCAGTCTCAGCAATGAGACGCCCAATTTCTTCCCCTTTTCACAGCTTTAGGGACTCTATATTTCCTTCTTTCGCAAAAACCCCTTTCGGATTTGTCCGTCCAAATTCCTAAGGTCCCATCGTGCTTTCTCCATTTTTGAGAAATCCGTATGGTAGATTTCCCCCGCTCAGGATAAGGGTCAAACCTGAACCATTTGCGAAAGATCATTTTGATTTCAAAAGCTATTTCAGTCTCAGCAATGAGACGCCCAATTTCTTCCCCTTTTCACAGCTTTAGAGACTCTATATTTCCTTCTTTCGCAAAAACCCCTTTCGGATTTGTCCGTCCAAATTCCGAAGGTCCCATCGTGCTTTCTCCATTTTTGAGAAATCCGTATGGTAGATTTCCCCCGCTCAGGATAAGGGTCAAACCTGAACCATTTGCGAAAGATCATTTTGATTTCAAAAGCTATTTCAGTCTCAGCAAAGAGACGCACCATTTCTTCCCCTTTTCACAGCTTTAGGGACTCTATATTTCCTCCTTTCGCAAAAACCCCTTTCGGATTTGTCCGTCCAAATTCCGAAGGTCCCATCGTGCTTTCTCCATTTTTGAGAAATCCGTATGGTAGATTTCCCCCGCTCAGGATAAGGGTCAAACCTGAACCATTTGCGAAAGATCATTTAATTTCAAAAGCTATTTCAGTCTCAGCAATGAGACGCCCAATTTCTTCCCCTTTTCACAGCTTTAGGGACTCTATATTTCCTCCTTTCGCAAAAACCCCTTTCGGATTTGTCCGTCCAAATTCCGAAGGTCCCATCGTGCTTTCTCCATTTTTGAGAAATTCGTATGGTAGATTTCCCCCACTCAGGATAAGGGTCAAACCAGAACCTTCTGCGAGAGGTCATTGATTTCAAAAGCTATTTCAGTCTCAGCAATGAGACGCCCAATTTCTTCCCCCTTTTCAAAGTTTAGGGACTCTATATTTTCCTCCTTTCGCAAAACCCCTTTCGGATTTGTTCATCCAAATTCCGAAGGTCCCATTATGGTTTCTTCATTCGAGAAACCCGTATGGTAGATTTCCTATTTCAGAATTAAGAGTTAACCCGGAACCTCGCTTTGCGAGGTATCTTCCTTGCAGGTTTGAGTTAAACCTGAGTCACATTCCAATGAAATTCCTCGTTTTTGACGAGATGTTTTCTTCCAGTCCCACCATGGTTCTTCCCATCAAGGAACCCATGCTTCATATATTCCTCCAAGAAAGGATCATACTCGAGCTTCATTTCGCAAGGCCTTTTCCAAAATGTCCCATCAAGGTCCTCATGTATTCCTTTCCTCATTTCCAAATTCATTTTTGATATATCTTCGTCCCATCCAGGTTAAGGGCTAAACCTGAATCATTCCAAAAAGAGTATCTTGTCTCACCCATGAGACCTGATCAAAATTTTCATTTCCCACCATTTCAGAATTTTCACCCAAAGTCCCATCACGATTTCCTCATTTCTATGATTTGATTACATCATCTTCGAGGATTTCGTCTCTCCAAAACCATTCAGGATAAGGTTCTAAGCCTGAGAAGCCATATTTTCAAAAATAATTCTTCCACACCCAGTTCAGATCTGCTGACTGGGGCATTTTTCAAAATTTGGAGTGTTATCTTTGCCACTAAACTCGGCTTTCAACCGGCTTAGTAGCAAAGAGGGGCATCTGTAAACACCCCAAATTTTTCAAAGTTTTGTAAAGATGACCCTTTTGCCCCTAACCCCGTTTTCTGAGAAAATCAAGTCATTTCTTCAGATTCTCTGAATTAAAATTCATATTGATATATTCAAAATCAACTCTGGATCCGAATCCAGCAATTTAAATCCATATTTCCTCAAAATCCGGATCAAAACCCATTTCTGAAGAAATTTTCTCAAAATAGCTCTTAAATTCTCAGAAAAAAAAAATCCCTTTTGTAAATATTTTTGCAAAAACACCAAAAAAAATTAGTTTTAATTTTTGTTTTCTCACAAATCTTAGGATTTTATTCTAAAAATACAAAAAAAATGGAAAGATAACGCAAAAACCAAAAGAAAAAAAAAATTGGGAAAATTATGCGAAAAACAAAGGAGTGTAAAAAAATTGATTTTTGCTAAAAAGACCTCGGAAGCCCTTTTTTTGTAAAAAAAATGGAAAACAAAAGGAGGTCTTTTGCAAAAACCTTTTTAGGGTTTTGCAAACCTTCGTAAGGAAGGAAGGAGGCGAAAAGGGGCTCTCCCTCACTCTGGTCTCTCTCTCTCCTCCATGGCCCGAACTCCCCTCTCCACTCCTCCATCACCAACGGATTTACCTCTGGCCGCCCATCTCCAACAAACCCCCCTTTCGAGAAGCTTCTTCCTCTTCTTTAAGAATGGGTAGAGGCAAACCCTACGACCATCCGTCCTCACCCCACCATCATCTCTTCATTGCATCATTCCCGCTTCTTTCCTCTCCTTCTCCTTCCCCTTTCAGTTTTCCTTTTCATCTGGTGTTTTCCTTTTTTCTACAAAACAACTGAAGGCCGAACACATTCTACAATTGCTCATCATCTTCAACCTTCCTCCTGAAGCTGCTAAAGAAAGTCCTCTTCTCCATTCTTCGAGATTTCTACGGTAAAACCCTCTCTGCTTGGTTTCCTTTAAGTTTTTCCTCTTAAATCCTTGTTTCAATCTCCCTCAAGCACTTTTGATAGTATTTGATTTGCTTAGGGCAAATCAGTCTATCGGTGTGCAATATGAGAAGGAGCATTAACACTCCAACATCTTTCTTTATTTCCTGCTATCAATTTGCTCTTTTCGTTATTTTGTTTGTGTCATCGAGCCCCATACGATTTGTTTAAATTTTGATTTGGGTTTATTCATTTGGGTTTATTTACGCTTTCTAGTATAACATCTAATGGTGTCATGTTGATCGTAGCACCCAGTTTCAAGTTGAACCCTGTTCCTCGTAGCCTCCCATTCCTTTCAAATTTTTTTTTTTTCTTTTTCTAGTATCATTTGACCTTCTTCTGTATATTTTTGCTCAAGTTGTGATTCGTTTCTGCATCTATACCCACTGTACAACATATCTAGTTTTCATTTCAGTAGTTTAATGTTCAAATATGATGCTGCAGGTGGTCTCCATTTTGGATTTTAATTTGTATCTGGGTTTTAATTCCACCGATTTTTATTTATTTATTTTTTTTTTATCTGTTCTGGTTTCCCCTTTTATCACGTATCACGTTTTCTTTGAAGCCCTACATCTCACATGGATTTAATGTTTTCCCTAGACATAGATCTCCCGTTGCGATTTCAATGCCATCTGTCTTAGGCCGATGATCAAAAGCATGTTCGTCTGAATATATCTCCTTGCTCATCATGAGATGGCACATTGATTCCCTAAGAGTCCATTACCAATCTACCGATAAAATCGTTCATACACCTCCGGCGTTAATAAGGTGGATGATTAAACGATATCCTTTTGTTTTTGTTATTAAGAAGGCAAAGATCAGATGTTGGTGGTTCTGATTAAGAAGAGGGGATGTCGTTCTCATGATCTGAGTTTATGTGGCCTACTATTTCTCAAAACCATGGTCTATCCGTTTGAATTTATTGCACCCCAAGCATGAATGGATTTGTTCTGTACCTAATCGGCTGGTTACTTTCCTAAAGGGCTGAGGTTAGAACTCGATTTACTAACCTCAAGATTTGAAACCAATCTAACAATGTATTACATTCCCTACTAGCCAATATCTAGCATCTGTTCTCGGATCGGTTTGCTCATGCTTTGTTTCCAGTATCATGATCCTGTAGGTTGCTTTTCATAATTTCAGACCAAATGCAGTATCGAGCTTTCCCTTTATATTATTTTCGTGACTTGTTATTTGCTGTTATATGATGCCCATTCATGCATTTTGTTTTTGTTCTCTGTTAACATGATGACGATGACCACGACAATCATGTTGTCTTGTTCCTACCGTGTGTTCTCTCGTCATATAATTGGAAATCTTCTCAGTTTCGAATATAACATCCAGGTCTTTTTTGGAGTTCTACTGCTTTCTGCTGCCATTCAAGAAGGGGTGATTGGGTATAAATGTTTGCTGCCATATTTACCTCGTCCAATCCATCCCTGGCCTCTTGCCTAGAATGGGATGTTTATATATATATATTTATATATACGTATATTAATTTTGGGCAGTGTTAGTAGGAAGTAGGTTTTATCATGGAGTTCATGCAATAAAAACATGATATCTGGCAAAGGATGGTAAGGTTTTGAATTCTGTCAAGTATTGCAAATTCGACATCAATAAGGTATGTGAATATTGTGCTGTTTTTTTTTTTTTTATCACCCTGTATTAACCCTTTTGATTGCATGGCTATTAATAAAATTTTATTTTTGGGTTGCTATCAGGCTGCAGGAAGTCTTTAGTTTCAGACAGCAACAAAGGAGGGGTAGGCAGCAACCATGCTCAGCTGATGACCCACCTGATTATTCTGCACCTGAAACATTCCTTGACACTGGGTGCAGTACTGCTGCAAAATCGAAATCCAGCCACCAGCTGGAGCTCACACTGCATCGTCTCTAGAAGGTATGTTTGGGGAACAGAGGGATCATTAGAAACTATTTGTTTTATCCCCTGTTGCAGCAATATGATGGTCTTTACTTTGAAATTGTCAATAAGATGATGACTTATATTCTCATATGAGCCCCTCTGAAGGGATATCACATTGGTTGAGAAATATCTCACATGTTGCAGTATACCTGAAAAGATTTGGTCTTCATCTTTTTTTTTTTTTTTTTAGAGAAGATCTCACTACAGTCGGGTGTTATGGCACATTGGGGTTGCACGATCAATTTGGCATGTCGTGACTCTCATCATCTGGAGGACCAAGATTTACAACTTAAATGTATATATATAATTCATGCTTAATACTGGGTCCTTCTTCAAAAGGATCAACCATTGAAAGATGCCTCGGAAGGGGCTAGCGTCTGGTTATGCTTCATAATTATACTGATAAGGTGACATCATCATCCACAGATAAACGAATCCTATTAGTTCTAAGCATCTATGCAAGTTAGGTGTTTTGACCCTTTGATAACAAGTGGAGAAGTCACAAAATTACAAAAGGTGCACATTAAAAAGAGGGAGAGATTAATTATTTGGCTTGGTATAAATTACTAATCAAGCTCCCAGAATAACCAGTCAACATGTTCAGGAAACAGAGTCATTTACTAGATCAGATCATGCATGATTGAACAAGGCTTTACAGTGGCTTCATGGGTTTCTTGAATTTTATTAATCACATTCTTTGATAAACTGTATATATATGTCTTCACTTTAGGCTGGTTACCCCTCTTTTCTTAAAGGAAGACGTCTACAGGTATGCATCCTCTTTATATTATCTGGGGCATCGGATTCTCTTATTACATCAGTTCCTGTTTTGTTATAGCAACTCATGCTTCATTACATATGTATTTATTAGTTTAATTCTCAGTTCACTACAGTGACTCACATTTTACTACAGCAATCCTCATTTCATTACATGCACATTTGATTGATTCACTACATTACACATAGCACTACTTCACCACTCATCCTGTTGGGTCTATGTATATAACATCTTCATTTTATGTGTTAACCAACTGTTACCCACCACCATTCATATCAAAAGCAGTTGCTGTAATTTCCTACAGCCACCTTCACAGCGCCACTGCGGCGATTCATTACGTTTTCATGACCATGTCAAGTGCCACAACAGTATGATGTTCATAACAAATCCCCACTAGAACCCCTTTTCTCCTCTTTTTATGATAGTTCACTCTTAAACTATCATAATCATCATATTTTTATCATTCTTTTACAAGTGGTTCATAGGAACCATTGTAAATTTATTTCCTCTTTTTATGATAGTTCACTCTTGAACTATCATAATCATCATATTTTTACCATTCTTTTACAAGTGGATCGTAGGAACCACCATAATTTCTTCTCTTTTGCACATACATATAGATATAACCACCATAATATTTTTTGATGTTCTCAAATCCAATTGTTGTAAATAAATAAGATGATGAAAACTTTGCATTTCCAGTCTTAGATTAGAATGAATGAGCATTATAAATATCATGAATCACTTGTTCTCATATTTTCTCCTTTGTTTTCCTAAAAACTCACGAATGGTGAAACACGAATGGCACGTGCACCATTTTCGTAAGAGGTAATTAATCCTAAGTTGATGATCCACATCAATGGCCATAGTCAGGGTGTGAACAAAACTTAGGATTTTTATCTTTTACGAAATAACACTGGATCCACACTGGATCCATTTTCATCATATTTCCTTAAATATTTTCTCCTTTTATTAGAATTTAACTTAAAATTGACTCAAAATATATACCAATGGCCATAGTCAGGGTATATGGAGAGTTAATTTCATTTTAAATTCTATAAAAGCACCAAATGTATTTTATTCTTCTCTTGAATTTAAATATAGATTATTATATAATACATTCAATGACCATAGTCAAGGATGTATTATATCTTCAATCTTGTTTTAATTCATTTAAAGAATGGAATAGCTTTTCAAAATCCAATTTCAAAAATTTAAATTCATTCATCATTTAGATAGAATTACATCATATCTTTAAATTCTTTTTCATAAATCCAAGTAATTCTTTTCCTTCATTTCTTAGATCAAATCCTATTCAACTCTATTTTCAAAAGGATTCAAGAATTCAATTTCAAAGTCCCGTTTGACTTTGAAACTTCAGAATCATCTTGTATTTCAAAATCCAAATTTCTATCTTAAATTTAAAATCCAATTTAACTTTGAAATTCATTTGTATATTCAAGATTCAATTTCTAAAAAAAAATTCAAAGTTCAAATTAAACTTGGAAATTCTTGATTCATCTTCTGAATTTAATTCCAAATCCATTTTTAGGATCCATGATTCAACACTCATATTGGATCTCAGACTTCAGATCCAATTCCTCTTTAGGATCCAGACTCTAATTTTACCTTGGATCTCAGATTTCAGATCCAAATCCATCTTAGGATCCAGAACCCATTTTTACGTCAGATCTCAGAATTCAGATCCAATTCCATTTTAAGGGTCCAGAATCCAATTCTACTTTGGATCTCAGACTTCAGATCCAAATCCATCTTAGGATCCAGAACCCAATTCTACTTTGGATCTCAGACTCCAGATCTAATTCCATTTTAGGATCCAGAATCCAATTACATTCCCAAGTCTAGATTTCAAATCTATTTTCAGATCTCATATGCATTTCTTAAGTCTATTTCTATATCATTTGGATTTTTCAAAATCCATTTTGATTTCAAAAGGTGAAGTTCAAGTTCCATTTTCCTTTCCTAAATCCAAGTTTAAAATCCAAAATTCAGAGTCTATTTCTGACTTTGAAACTTCGTTTCCTTTCACTTCAAAAACTTTAAAATCATTCTCAAAATCAAGATTTATTCTTCCAACTTTGATTTACTTCAAAGACTTAGAACTTCTCTGATCTATCTCAAGTTCTAAAGTTAGATTCAACCATTTCTTCATTTCATTACCAAGTTCATCTCAGAATACTTGAAAATTTTCAAAACATCTTTTCAAAGGAGCATACATCCTTGCATTGCACAAGCATGATTCTTTGTGCATTTAGAGTTAGGATAAATACTTAGATAATTTCTTAGCAAAGCAAAAGGCATAGATTCGACCCTTGGTTCGATTACCCCTGGTAAAGGCACCAGGAACGGTCGAACCTCGTACCGACGAGCGGATCCCGTCTCCCAGTTTTCCCGCAAATATTTCAAAAACGGAGGCGAGTTATTTCAAATATTTTCAAAATTAAGGTCAAGTGAGACCCGCAAAAGAATTCATCTTCTCTTCTCTTCTTTCTTTTTCTCTTCTCTCTTCTTTTCTCTCTTTTATTTTTCTCCCTTCAAAAAGGAGGAAAATAGAGGTTAGAAAAGAAAAGAGAAGGAAGAGAGAGAATATTACGAGAAGAAAAATTTTGCGATGATCACAGTTCATTATATTAATGTTGTATGTGGATGACATCTTACTTGCAATCAACGATATAAAGTTACTTTCAGAGACAAAACAGTTTCTTGCATCACATTTTGATATGAAAGATATGGGTGAGGCTGCTTATGTTCTTGGCATTGAGATTCGTCGAGACAGAGCAAAAGGTATTTTAGGCCTCTCTCAAAGATCCTATATAGAAAAGGTGTTAAAGCGATATGGGATGGAGAATTGTTCTCCTACTTCTACACCCATATCAAAAGGTGACAAGCTGAGCCTAAAGGATTGTCCACAGAACGATATTGACAAAGCACAGATGAGTGCTTATCCATATGCATCAGTTGTTGGCAGCTTGCAGTACGCGCAGACATGTTCTCGACCAGATATTTCTTTTGCAGTAGGGGTACTTGGCAGATTTCAGTCTAACCCAGGTTTACTCCATTGGAAGGCTGCCAAGAAAGTCTTGCGGTATTTGCAAGGGACAAAAGACTATATGTTAACGTATCATAAAGTTGATCACCTCGTGGTCATTGGCTACTCAGATGCGAATTTAGGAGGATGCCTTGATAGTAGAAAGTCTACTACTGGGTACGTCTTCTTACTTGCTGGGGGAGCGATCTCTTGGAGGAGTGGAAAGCAGTCGACCACTGCTGCCCACACCATGGAAGCAGAATTCATAGCATTGTACGAGACTACATCGCAGGCTATATGGTTAAAGAACTTCATATCACAGTTAATGGTGGTCGATTCCATTGGGAAGCCACTGAAGGTCTACTGTGATAATGAAGCTGCGGTGTCCTTTTCGAACAACAACAAAAGTACTACGTCATGCAAGCATATTGAATTGAAGTATTTTGTTGTTAAAGAAAGGACAGAGAATCATTTAGTGCATATAGTCAATATTGGTACCAAAGAGATGATCGCTGATCCTCTTACTAAAGGGCTAGCACCGGGATTATATTCCGAACATGTAATGAGGATGGGATTGTTAAACTCTTTTTTGACATATGCATATAAATAAAGTGATCACTTTCAGTCTTTTGATTCTCATTATGGTTGTTGTTAATCTCATAAGGATTAGAGATTCAACTAAGGACCTTTAGAATAGAATATAAAGGCCATTCTATTCATCAAGTTATTCCCATAAGGTTTTCTGGTTAAAGGGTTTATCGTCGGAACAAGTGGGAGAATGTTGGGTTAAACCACCACGTTGGTGGTGGTTTACCCACGATGTGGGTAACGCTTCCCCACATCAATGTATTCCTTCCGTTAAACCTGAAATCAGAGGGAACGGTTACTCAACCGTTCTCATTTCGTGGCTTATAAAAGGGTTTCATGAGCGACCCTTTACATGAGCGCATACAGAAATTTCAGTGAGGGAAAAGGTCGACTCACCGGTAGCTTTCGGAGGCCTGCGCTCTTGGTGGCTGCATACCGGCTGAGTTGAAGATCGTCTCTCTCCGGCAAGCACAGCAACTCGTTAATGGCGGCATCAGGTACGCTCTGTTGTTTTCTGTTTGTGATGCAGGGCCATCGCCACGCTGTGGGATGCCGTTTGGTTGCCGTCGCCGGAAAACCCAACAGTTCTACCCTAATGGAGCTGGACCCCTGTCATCTAAGGGAGCATAACAAGGAGGTAGGAAATCCAAAGCTATTTTCAAGGTTAGGAAAATGGCTGAAGCTATTGAAAATCACATTCAAAAGCATGGAAATTCAGATGGAGTTCCAGAAATCTGTGAATTTTTTCAAGGGTACAAACAGGCAGCAGGCTTGTGAGTAGGGAGGGTATTCATTGAAAACAAATAAGAAGGGATAAAGAGAGCCGCTTACTACATACGATTTACCTGGTTCAATGTTTATGATCACCTACATCCATGGGTCAAGTACTTTACTCAATATAACTACTTGAGTAGGTTCATTAAGAGCCTTTATATAGTTTTTACAAGCGGATAATATATATGGACTCTCTCGTTTTTTATCATTATCATAAACTTCTCTCATAATATTTGGACTCTCTTTATGTTTAACGTGAACTCCTCTTGAGATAAGATCACTCTCTTTATGTATAACGTGAACTCCTCTTGAGATAAGATCATAGTTGATAACCTTCATTTGGTCGTCACGTATAGCCTTATCACACATTCGGTTATGAGACATTTGCTTAGCTACCTCATCGTGATCCCTATCACGTCGATTATGAGACATTTGTTTAGCCACCTCATTGTGATCCTTATCACGTATAACCTTCATTTGCTTTTGCATATCCTTATCATGTGTAACCTTCATTTACACCTCATCGTTATCACATGATGTCTTCATGTGATTATCATTCCCCCTCAAACTCGAGTTGGGGTTAATCCACAACCAGAGTTTGCTATGAAGCCGATCAAAAATAATTTGAGGGAGAGCCTTGGTCAAAATGCCAGCTACCTGTTGTGACGAAGGTACAAACTTAGTGATAAGATTGCCACGAGCTACCTTTTCCTGAATGAAGTGAAAATCAATATCAACATGCTTCATGTGAGAGTGAAATGTTGGTTTGATGGTTACGTGAAGAGCAAAAAGATTTTCACAAAATAGAGTAGGCATTTAGATAAATATATCTTAATATCTCAAAGAATAAATGATAACCATGTAAGTTCGACTGCAGTTGATGCCATTGCCTTGTATTCAGCTTCAGTGCTAGACCGAGCCACTGTGTGTTGTTTCTTAGCACTCCAAAATATGCAATTGGCACCAAGGAAAGTTCAAAAACCTGTAGTGAATCTTTTGATAAGAGGACAACATGTCCAATCCGCATAAGAGAAAGCATATAACTAAATTGGAGTATTAGCCAATAATTAGGTTCCATACTCAATGGTGCCATGAATATACCGCAAAATTCTTTTCACAATTTGAAAGTGAAACTTAGTGAGATTTTGCACGAATTGACTAACATAATTTACACTATATGAGATGTCTGGTCTAGTAAACGTCAAATATTGTAACCCCCCAACTAGACTTCTATACAATGTGTAGTCATGGAATAATCTTTCACTTTCTTTTGAAGGACGAAGATTAGACGCCATAGGAGTGGAGACAGGCTTGACGCCAAGCATGTGAGCACGATCCAATAAGGCATAAGCATATTGTTTCTGATTTATGAATAGGCTTAGAGAGAAGCAATGAACCTCAATTCTAAGAAAATAGTGAAGATAACCCAGATCTTTCATGGCTGACTTTGGCAATAAACTCATTTATCATGGTAAGATTGTTTTTTATGAGAATAATATCACCAACATAAAGTAGAAGAAACATTATCCCATGATGACTTTGATAAATAAATAGGGATGAGTCAACAATACTAGAATAAAACCCCATAGAGAATAAGAATGTATCAAACTTGTCATACCAAGCTCTTGGAGCTTGTTTCAAACCATAAAAAGCTCTATTTAATTTACACACAAAATCAGGTTTATTTTTATCACGATATCCAGGGGGTGATCAATATAGACATCTTGAGTCAGAAACCCATGTAAAAATGCATTATTGACATCTAACAGTCTGATATCCTAGTTATAGGCAAGAAAACTGTTAGAACGATTCTAATAGATGGAGGCTTTATGACAAGAGAAAAGGTCTCAGCAAAATCTACTCTGAGTATTTGACTAAACCCTTTAGCCACTAGACGGGCCTTAAGGTGTTCAATGCTTCCATCACTTTTAATTTTTGTTTTAAACACCCATCTACTCTCAATCACATTCATATTGGATGTGCAGAGAACTAAAGTCTATGTGTCATTATGATCTAATGCAAGCAACTCTTCTTCCATAGCTTGATGTCAGTCTAGATTGTTTAAAACCTCATTAATAGTTTTTTGTTCTAGTGGAACCATAAGAGCCAAGAAATATTTGAGATTTTGTTTGATTATTCCCTCTTTTGTCGTGTGACCATTGAATGAATGCTCTGAACATCTGTCGCTGCAACATTAGAACTCATAGCTTGAATAATACCTTCTTTTGATTGAACATCAGGCTCACTAGAAATCGGATTTCCATGGATCTCATGATTATTTTGAGAATCATTTTGACACTCAGTTGGAAAGCTAGACGTGTTACTTTGAAGATGGTTATCATTAATGCACATTTTCTCTATAAAAGTATCATCCTAATGGTTGTAGTTGGAATCAATAAAACTTATTAGTTTTTCATTGTCATATATAGATGCAAACCGTTTTGCAGGTGTTCTATATGGAAAAACATGCTCATCAAACACATATCTAGATATAAAAACACGACCAATAAGAGGGTAAAGGCACTTGTACCCCTCATGAAACTCGTTATATCCCAAAAATATACATGGTAGAGACCGTGGTTCAAACTTATTCTTGTTGAAGTCTCTAATATAGATAAAGCATCTGCAGCCAAATGATCTAAGCCATGAAAAGTCCGATTGTTTCTTTCTTAACTACTCAAATGATGACTTCATATGAAGATTTGGAGATAAAAGTTTATTAATCAACCACACAGCCGTGGAAAAGGCTTTCACCCAAAAATATGTTGGAATATTACTATGAAAAATCATAGTTAATCCCAGTTCAGTAATAGAATGATGTTTATATTCCGCCATTCCATTTTATTCTGGCATTTTTGGGCAGACTTTAATATGTTTAATGCCTTTTTCTTTCAAATGTTTTTTCAGCATATGGCTATGGAACTCACCTCCTTCATCAGTTTGAAAAACTTTGATTTTTTTCTCAAACTGAGTGATCACCAAATTGTGAAATTCAATAAATTTTTCTATGAGTTTCAATTTGGTTTTTAATGGATCCATGTGAATCTAGAGTATTCATCAACAAATATAGCATAAAACTTGAATTGTTGAAAAGAACATATGGGAGTCGGTCTCCACAAATCACAATGAACATTGTCAAACAATTAAGAACAATGTTCATCAACTTGAAGAAATCGTAACCTACACATTTTGCCCATTTGGCAACTCAGGCAAACTGATAAGAACTCTGTGCGGTTACCTCAATAAAATTATTTTTAACTAAAAAATCAATCAGCTGCGTATTGCGATGACCAAAACTCACATGCTGAACATCCTTGCTAACAAATCAAAAATGTGTAGAATAGAAGACTTGTTTGTTTTTCAGCGTGACTCCATACATGCCACTGATTCTATTGTCTGTCACCACCACCTTGTTGTTGGCTTGGTCCTTCACCAAAAAACTATTAGACGAGAACTCAAAAGAATAAGGCATGTCGGATGTTAACTGGCTAACAGAAATCAAATTCTTCTTAATTTCAAGAACAACAAGAACGTTTTCAAGAATCAATTCTTTGCTTCCAACCTTTAAGTTTTTTGTTCCAGTGTGTGTAATACCAAGTTTAGATCCATGATCAATCATAATTTTTTCTAAACCATAATACTTATTAAGATTGTCAAGTTTACCTGCATCTGAAGTAACATGGGCAATAGCTCCTATATCTAGAAATCATGCATTATCTTGGCCATCATAGAGTTTTAATGTTGCAAGCGCTTGGAGAACCACTACAAGAAACCTGTGGATTAGCGACAACCTAAATCCGTCGCTAATCCATCGCTAATCCGTCGCTAAACTATTTAGCGATGGATTAGCGTCGGATTAGAGACAGATAGCTTTCATCGCGAATTTTTTGACGCTAAGTAGCGACAAAACTTATCCGTCGCTAATTTGCGATGGATTAGCGACGGAAATGATTCGTCGCGAGTCTGTCACTATTTTAAATTAGCGATGGATAATATCCGTCGCGAGTCCTTCGCTATTTTAAACTAGCGACGGATAATATCCGTCACTAATCCGTCGCTAAATTTTTAAAAAAAAAATAAAAAAAAATTTGCTCGCTGCCGGGAGGTATTCCGACAGCAATAGGCCGAACTTGGAGCGATTCGTCGGCGGCGACAGAGGAGGAGGACGACCCACCACCGGATCCCAGCAAGTCGTACTCCCTCAGCCACAAGATCTTCGATTGGGTCTCGCAGAGGTCGGAATGGACCGATCTCGTTGTTGACGGCCATGACGGAGATGAGGCCGGTGTCAGGGCAGATGGCGTCGCGGAGGCGGTCGAGGTCGAGGAGGCTGTCGGAGCCGACGGGGAGGTAGGTGGCATGGAAGCGACCTGCTCCCTGGCACGCTCGACCGCCTCGTCCGACTCCCAGCCGTAGAGGTGAGTGCGGGAATGGGGGTTGCCGAAGCGGCCAGTGAAGAAGGGCAGCATCGCGTCCAGCACCCGCGGGTCCACCGGCGACCTCGCCTGCATGTCCAGGTACAACAACCGCCCCGCGATCCGCACGCCCTTCATCGAGATTCCCCCACCCTCCTCTGCTGCGTCGGAGTTGGGCGACAACAGTTGCGGCGGTCGACATCGGCCAGCGAGATCGTCCGGCGAGCCTTACGACGGCGAGCACGAGGCTCGGCTTCATCGACCAGCGGGATCGTCCGGCGAGCCTTGCCAGTGGTCGCTTGACCTCCTTGACGCCAGGGATCCGATGGGGCCGAAGGGGAAGATCAGGACGGAGGCAGTTTAAATTTTGAACGCTCACAAGAACGCTCGTTTGGGAACGATTTAAATCGAATATCAGTTTAAATTTTGAACGGGAGAGAGAGGGAAAATTTTGTGCCTCAGGTGGGACAATTTAAATAAAAAATTAGTGACGGAATTAGCGAGAGAATTGTTCCGTCGCTAATCTGTCGCTAATTAGCGACGGAAAAATTCTCTCGCTAATTCCCTACAGTTTTGCGGTGAAATTTTTTTGTCGCCGATCTGTCGATAATTAGCGATGAATTTGAGACAGAATTTATACTGTCTCTAATTTCAAAAATATTTCAAAGATTGACGACGGATAATGTTCTCTCGCTAAGTCCGTCGCTAATTAGCGACAGAAAAAATCCATCGCAAATATCCATCGCTAATCAGGGTTTTTCTTGTAGTGAACATCTTTTGCTTGAAATGCCTGATTTAATCGATGCCAACAATTGATAGTAATATGATTCGGCTTGAAACAAATTTGACAGGTCACACCCTTTTCTTTATTTTTTGATTGAATTTGATTTTCTGCTTGACCATTGGAAGTCTTCTTTTGGATGAAATTATTTTCACTATTTATGGTTTGACCAGCTTGAGTAAACTCATGACTTTTTGAAGAAAACTGTTACTTTTTGTTGGAGTATCAATATTTTTGATTTCCAGTTGTTCAACTAAAAAACGTTGAGTGGTTATTCACTCCTTCATAAAGGTCACAACTAGTTTGATGATTTTGCAATAACCCAACAACTTGTTCATATGACAGGGTTTGTGGCTTGAGCATGGTTCTAACAAGCGATTCATAACCAGCTCCAAGTCCATTCAATAACCAAAACACCTTGGTGTCATATCAATAGGCTTGCCTATGACCGCAAGCTCATCACATACATTTTTGAAGCTATTGATATAATCGACTATAGGCATTTCATTCTTTCGATGAAGTTGCAACTTTTGAACAAACAAGTACTCTCGTTCTTTAGATACTTGGGCAAAGGAGGTTATCAGAGCATTCTATATCTCTCAAGAGGTTTGGAGTCCAACAACAATTCCAAGGACTTCTTTTGCAAGAGTATCAGTAATCTATCATCGCTGCAAACGATTTGATTTCCTTCATGCTATGTATTCATGATTCATAGTAGCACCCGTAGGAGTCTGCATATATTGAGGTGGTGTGGGATATTCCCCATCAAGGAAGACAGTCATGTCTTGGCTTTCAACAAGACCAAGAAACTGGGTTTGCCATAATAGAAAGTTGTTATGGTTGAGTTTGATTGTTACAAAATTAGTGACATTTAGGTTAACTGGGTATGAATATTTTACTGATGAAGTCAACTCAATTGAGATGGCAGCCATGATAATGAGAAAAAAAATATGAAAGCAAAAAATTCCCTCACCAGGCAGCATGCTTTGATACCATGAAAACAAATAAGAATGGATAAAGAGAGACACTTACTATACACAATTTACGTGGTTCAGTGTTTATGATCACCTACGTCCATGAGTAAAGTACTCTATTAAATATAACAATTTGAGTAGGTTTCATTATTAAGAGCCTTTATATAGTTTTTACAAATGGATAACATATTTGGACTCTCTCTCTTTTTATCATTATCATAAACTTCTCTCACAACATTTGGACTGTCTTTATGTTTAACGTGAACTCCTCTTGAAATAAGATCACTCTCTTTATGTTTAACGTGAACTTCTCTTGAGATAAGATTATTGTTGATAACCTTCATTTGGTTGTCACGTATAGCTTTATCGCATATTCGGTTACGAGACATTTGCTTTGCCAACCTCATTGTGATCAAAGGCGGAGCGGGAGGGGGGGGGGGGGGGGGGGGGGGGGGGGGGGGGGGGGGCAGTCCTGCCTCCCGGCCCAGTTAAATTTTTTTTTTAAGCCTAGTCCTAGCCCAACCCTGATTCCCGGGTCGGATCCAGCACCTGGCGAGGGCGGGCACCCACCCATGCTGCAGTGGCGGAGCCAGGGGTGGGCGGTCGTCCACCCAACATGAACAGCGTGAAAGAAGATTCTTCTTCTTCGTTTCTCAAGTAATGTTGAATGATGGAGTTTCCCCTTTGCATCTACCTCGTTTGGAAGCCACCTACGTCGTGGGAGCATTTGGGAGGACGACCGAACGTCGACCAACTGCTGGTCCATCTGTGTGCTGTATTGGAGCTAAGGAGTGGAAAAGTTACTTGGCCAGCGACATCATCGCCGGAGCTAAGGACATGTTTCTCATTCTTGGCTGACATTTTTGTTTGTGATTTACTTTGTTCTTTTGGGATTGTTATGCTTTGTTAAGCGCCTAGGCTGAATCAGTTGTGATAATCGATTATTACTCATTGCTTGCTAGTTAAATCTGATTGATGTTTCTTTAATTGACTGTTAGAAATATTATTTAGGACAGGTTCTATTGTTCACGAATTTCATGTTGGAATCTTAAGGCAAAACACTGTCTGTGGCCTGTTTGAGGGACACCCACCAAGTGTCTGGTGAATGCGTATTTTTAGTGGGTTATTTTGTTTGCATTTAGCTGTTAATCTTCCTATCTACTTGACGCTATCCAATTCAATTTGAATGTCGTTTGTTGGGCCGTTAGTTATTCCTATTTATCTGTGTTAACCAACTGTTATATGTAGTTTTTGAGTTAAATCTGATTTCTATTTTTGCTTGCTTGAATTGTTAGTAATTTGGTTTAGGACAGGGTTTGTGTTTCACGATTTTTTAAATCTTGGATTTTAAGCCAAAAACGCTATTAGTAGTATGGGTGTGGGACACACACCAACTGTTTGGTGAAATGGCCCACTGACTCAGTTGAACCAGTTTGGTTCAGATTTTTTGGCCACCCGTCTTTTTCTAAGGGTCGAGTTCCTATAGTGTTTGCACATTTTAAACAGCGTTTAGGCATCTTTTAGGAGACAATTTGCTGAATTGTTTGGTTCCATAAATCAGTACTTAAACCAGTCCCTAGTAGTGTTAAATAGTTTGGGAATTTCATACATTTAATTTCGCTGTTATTGCTACTTGTGCATACTCTTTACAAGATCATCCTTCAAGACCATAGCATTGTCGAACTTCTTTCTCTCATTGTCGAACTTCTTTCTCTCAGTGCGACATTGCAAAATGGAAAGTCCTTCTAATGCAATATGACTTAGAGTATGTTTCTCAAAAGTCAATTAAAGGCCAAGCAATCACAGATCAGTTGGCAGACTTTCCTTTGATAGAAGAAATTAAAACAGAGGATGATTTTCTGGATGAGCACATCTGCAATGTCCAACAGCCTCCAGTTTGGAACATATTCTTCGATGGCTCTAAAAATATGTCTGGCATAGGGATTGGAGTCTTGTTAATCACTCCAGAAAAAGAAATGATCCCTTATTCTCTCAAGCTTGGTTTCCAATGCACTCATAACATAGCCGAGTATGAAGCTCTAATACAAGGCCTCAAAATTCTGCAAAATTTCAATGTCAAGAGAGTGCATGCCTTTGGCGATTCATTACTTGTTGTCAGTCAAGTTAACACTGAATGGCAGGTGAATGATTTAAAATTGATCCCCTATCAGAAGATCGTCCTAGCTCTTGTGGACAGCTTCGAAGAATTTCAACTCAATCACATCAGGAGAGAGCATAATCAGATAGCCGATGGCTTAGCCAGCCTGGGCTCCATTTTATCATTCAAAGGCCACGAATCATGTCATTCTTTCGAAGTTGGCAGACTTGAGCAACCTGCTTTCATTTCAACCATGCAAATAAACCAGGTCGATCAGAAGGAGAAGCCTTGGTACCAAGATATCAAAAATTTCATTGAGACTGGCAAATTTCTACCAGAAATGCCAAAAATGGAGCAGCATGAAATTCAGCGCATGTCTACCCGTTATTTCATCCTTGCCAATGTCCTCTACCGTCGTGGGTTCAGTTCTGAGTATGCAAGATGCTTAGACAAAGAAGAAGCTATGAAAATTATCCAAGAGGCACATGAAGGGATTTGTGGTGGCCATGTTGGCTATCCAACTCTCGTCAAGCAGATCGTCCGAGCAGGGTACTACTAGAATACCATGCAACAGGAATGTCATCGATTTATGAAGAAATGCGTCAAGTGCCAAATGCACGCACCTTCCATTCATGCGTCGGCTACATATCTACAATCAGTTGTTTCTCCTTGGCCATTTTCTATGTGGGCTTTCGACGTCGTTGGCCCAATTACTCCTTCTGCTTCCAACGACCATAAGTATTTTCTAGCTACTGCAGAGTATTTCACCAAATGGGTTGAAGTCGTCACTCTGCGCACCGTAGAAGGCCTCCATGTGGTCTCTTTCATTCATAAAAACATTCTTTATCGTTTCGGCATACCACATGACATTGTTTCAGACAATGAAAGCCATTTCAAAAATGAAAGGATGAAAACATTTTGCTCTAAATTCAAAATTTGCCATCACTTCTCAACTCCCTACTATCCTCAAGGGAACGGGCAAGCAGAGGCTACCAATAAGATTCTGATCCACATTTTGGAAAGGACCGTGAGAACAGGTCGAGATTGGCATGAGAAAATTCATGATGCACTTTGGGCATACCGAACCACCATTCGGACTCCGACCAATGCCACCCCTTTAGAACTTGTTTACGGAACTGAAGTAGTGTTACCTCTCTATGTCCAGAAGCCCGCTCTCAAATTTTCCTCCCTTATAGAAATGTCACTTGATCAATATCAGCAGCAGAGATTGGTGCAGCTGGATCTACTGGATGAAAAGAGGCTCAAAGCGGCAGAGCATGCTCAAGCTTATCGTCAGAGGCTAGCTCAACACTATGCCAAGTACGTCATTGAGAGAGAATTTCGAGTTAACGATTTGGTGCTCAGATCGACAGCTCATCTCAAACATCGACCACGGGGCAAGTGGTCACCAAATTGGGAAGGCCCTTATGTGATTAAGGAAGCACTGTCTCGCAATTCATATCGTCTGATCAACGCAGATGTGGTGGAAATACCAGATCCTGTTAATGCTCTGCATCTGAAGAAGTTTTATACTTGAAATGTTTATTCTAGCCTTTTGTACTCTTCAAAGAGCCACCCGTGAACACCCCAAATTTTTCAAAGTTTTGTAAAAATGACCCTTTTTACCCCTAACCCCGTTTTCTGAGAAAATTAAAGCAATTTCAAAGCTAAATTTCAGTCATTCTTCAGATCTTCTGAATTAAATTCCATATTGATATATATTCAAATTTAATTCCGGATCCGAATCCAGTGTTTTAAATCCATATGAAATAGTTTTTTATTAATAATTATAGCCATTTTTTATTTTATCTCAAAAAAAATTTTTTGGGGACGCTGCCCCTGAACCCTACACCATTTTTTTTGTTTTTTGCTACAACTCTGTCGCCCAGTCCGTCGCTACTTAGCGACAGATTTTGTGACGTACTGTTTTGTCGTTACGGTCGCACCATTTGCCGACGAAGTTGGCGACCGACTCTAGTCCGTCGCTACTTAGCGACGGATGGGGCGACGGACTATATTCCGTCGCTAGTTTCGTAAATTTGATTTACGTTGGCTTAGCGACGGAATTAATCCGTCGCTAATTTTCAAATAACCCTAATCCCAGACAACTTTTCCTTTTCTTCTTTTGTCGTTCGCCGGTCCCGTCGTTCGTCGTTCGCCGGTCCCGTCGTTCGTCGTTCGCCGGTCCCACTCCCGCCGTTCGCTGGTCCCACCGTCCGCCGGTCCCAACCCCCGAAGACAGGTAAAGGAAGGCCTCCCCCCCCCCCCCCCCCCCTCCCCCCCCCCCCCCCCCCCCCCGCGTTTTCCGGCAGGGGGTCAACCCCCTGTCGGAAACGCAGGGGGTTAACCCCCAGCTGTTTCGGCAAGAGGTTAACCCCCTGCCGTTTCCGGCAGGGAGTTAACCCCCTACCGAAAAATGCAGGGGTTAACCCCCTGTCGTTTCCGGCAGGGGGTTAACCCCCTGCCTGTTCCGGCAGGGGGTTTACCCCTTGCCGGGGGGTCGACCCTCTGCCTGATCAGGCAAGGGGGCGACCCCCTGCTGTTCCGACAGGGGGTCGACTCACTGTTGGAAAGGCTGGGGGTCGACCCCTTACCTGAACAGGGGGTCAGTTAAATGTTTTTTTTTTAATGCAGACTTCATTTTAAAACTGTGATTTTTTTGTGCAGATTTTTCAACGGAACCAGCTCGTGCTCAGCCACCTGTGGTAAGTAAGTGACAAAAACAATGCAAATCGGGTAAATACCCGTGGTAAGTAAGTGATGCAAGCGTATCACATGTTATTTAATTTATTAGATGTAACACTTTATTGTTCACACACTCACTTAGTTGTTGATATTTAGGGTTGCTTTGTTGGAGTTTGGAGATCATGCTGAGCATGATTTTAATGTATGAATATTGAAGTGTTCTTATTTTTGGAGTACAGAGTCCATGCTAGGCATGGTAGTAGTTAGTGAGATATTGAAGTGTGTTTGCTGCAGGTACATGTTTGCCATTTGTTTGATATGAATGATTATGATGTATTGCAATGTTTGATGTAATTGTATCCATGCTTGCATGTAGTTACTTTTAATTTGATTATGACTTCCATGTGAAATTGTATAACGAATGCATGTTTCAAATGATTGTATCGTGTCATTAATAGTTTGCACATGAAAATATTAAGTTATCAATGCATGCATCAAAATTCTTGTTATTGTATGACATCATATATTGCATGATAAATTTGATATTTTCTTCATCGTAGCATTCTGATTGTTCTCTTTTAATTCGTTAGGCTATTATTCATAACATCATAAGAAAATGACTGCAAACTGTGAATGGATGTACTGTAGGATAGTGGACAATGAGTTATCGCATGAATATATGAATGGTGTTGACAGTTTTATTGAATTTGCAACGGCAAGTGTCAGTACAGTGGATCTCACAGGTCAGATTAGGTGTCCCTGCAAGATTTGTAAGAATAATCGATTTGTAGAACCTCATAGCGTTAGACATCACCTATACAGGAAGGGTTTTGTGAGCGATTATCAGAACTGGACGTTTCATGGAGAAGAATTTAGAAACGATTTTGATGCACAGGTGAATGTGGTGCACGATAATCCATATACGGATTTGATATTTGATGCTGCAGGAACAGAACTGGGTTCTGCTATGAGTTCTAGTGATGTAAGAACTGCCGTAGATGAAGAATCACCAAACGATGTAGCTAGTAGATTTTATGATTTACTTAGAGATGCTGATGAGCCACTTTGGAACGGTTGCGAGAGTCACACTATCTTGTCTGCAGTTTTTTTGACTGCCTTAGAACACATACAAGCATGCTATAATCACATATTCAGTTTTTTTACTGCCTGAGAACACATATGAGCATGTTATAATTACATATTCAGTTTTTTGACTGCCTGAGAACACATATGAGCATGCCAAAATCACATATAGAATTTTTTTACTGCCTTAGAACATATATCATTCATGATATATTCACATATAAAGTTTTTTGCTTTGCCTGCCTTAGAGCACATATGAGCATGATAGAATCACATATAGAGTTTTTCTGTCTGCCTTAGAACACATATGAGCATGCTATAATCACATATTCAATTTTTTGACTGCCTTAGCACACATATGAGCATGATCGAATCACATATATAGCTTTTTGCCTGCCTTAAAGCACATATGAGCACGATAGAATCACATATAAAGTTTTTTTATTGCCTTAGAACACATATGAGCACATGATAGAATCACATATAGTGTGTAATTTATTTCATTATATTTTGTTTATCAATACTGACTGTTCTTTTCTTGTGTAGACTGCTAGCGATAATCAGCGTAGCGGAGCTGAAGGGACAGATAAAGGCAATGAAGAAGAAGACGCACAAAATCTTGGCGATGATTAGAGAACTGTGTTGAAGAAGTTCTATCTTTTTTGTTTCTTAAATGTAATTATTGAATTGTAGTTAATTGAACTTGTTAATTTTAAGGTGGAACGATTGATTGTTGTAGATTCCTTTTATATGGAATTTTTTGTGTGGTTTGTTTTTTATTTACAGGAAATATAAATTGTACAGGAAATATAAATTGTACCGTTCTCGGTATTTAATTTTCAAATAATTTTTTTAATTTTTTTTCGTGTTTGCGATGGATTAGCGACGGAACCATCCGTCGCTATGCATATAAATATAGCGACGGCTTAGCGACGGACGTAAATCCGTCGCCAAGCCGTGGTCGCCGTTTAGTACCGGCGGATTGGCGACGGAATATATCGCTCGTTATTCCGTCGCAATTAGCGACGGACCTGGCGACGAATTTATTCCGTCGCCAGTTAGCGTCAAAAAATTCGCGACGTAAGCATACCGTCGCTTAGTCGTTGCTAATCCGTCGCTAAGCCTGTTAGCGACGGTATAGCGACGGAATATGGTCGTCGCTAATCCACAGCTTTGTTGTGGTGACGAATTGATCAATTTCTTCCAAACCTCCGAAAGATTAAAATCCAACTAAGAAAATTCACATGATATTTTGTGAGGATCTTATGACATCGGCAAAAAATCACAAAGTTCATACTGACCTCCTTTGAAAAATTAAAATCCAACTGAAGAGATTAATAAATTCTTTGTGAACTTCCAAAAGATTAAAATCCATGTAAGAAGTCTCTCATGATATTTTTTGGGGACCTCCTGACCCACCCCCAAAATATTAAAGCCAAACTATAAAGAGATTTGTATGATATTTTCTTTGGACCTTCTAACATTCACATAAATTCATAAATTTTTTTTATGAACGATCTCAGAAAGATTAAAATCTAACAAAAGAGATTTGCATGACATTTTTTGTAGACCTCTTGGCATTCACATAAGTTCACAAGTTTTTAAAGAACCTTCTTAGAAAGATCAATTAAAATTCAACTAGGGAAATTCATATGATATTTGTACAAATCTTCTTACATTTACATAGATTTCTTGCGAACCTCTTAAATATTAAAATCCAATTAAAGAGATTTGCATGATATTTGTGCAAATATTAAAAATTTTGCAAAAAATATCATGCAAATCTTCTAAATTGGAGTTTAGTCTTTAGAAACTTCACCAAAAAATTATGTGCATTTATGCTAATGTGACGAGGTCTGCATAAAATATCATATGAGCCTCAGTAGTTGGATTTTAATCTTTTTGAGGAGGTTTATAAGAAATTTTAGAATTTATGGTGTGCAAAAATTATAATGTGTTTCTCTTTGGTTAGATGTTAAACTTTTGAAGGAGGTTTGCAAAAAAATTGTGAATTTTTCCAAATGTCAAGAGGTCAACAAAAAATATCATGCAAATCTCTTTATTTGGATTTTAATCTTTCGAAGGTGGTTGGTAAGAAATTTATGAATTTATGTGAATATCAAGCAATCTGCACAAAATATCATGCAAATATCCTTAGTTGGATTTTAATCTTTGAGAAGAGCTTTGAAAAAAAATTATGAATTTGTGTGAATGTTAAGAGAGAAAATATCATGCAAAGGGTAAAATGCTCCTAATTTTGAATATGCAAATTTTAACATATTTCTTAGTATTTGCAAAAACACACCAAATTTCAAAGATGGTACAATATTCATTATATATATATATATATATATATATATATATATATATATATATATATATATATATATATATAGGAATGAAAACCTCCCACTAAAATACATGCCAACCCTACCTAGCTACCCACCATATGTTTTATTAGATTTTTGGTATATTTTCAAAATTCCGACCATACAGATGTGATCTATATGCTTGTTTTTATAGGAATCAGTTCTTGGAGCATTTGATTCCAATGCATGGATAAGATTTTATAAGTTTCAAGAATCAATGGGGTACAATTTTTGTGAATTTTTGAGGCTCCAAATACTATTTTTTCTATCCAAAATTCATGATCCAAATGTCGATTTCTAGTAAATCAATCATGCTGAGTCGCGAGTTCGATCCCCTGGTAAATAAGCTGAGCCAGAACATACCCTGTTTGGTTAATTTGACTTGTTTACCAGCCCTACCTCCAACAACAGGAAATGTTACGGCAGAAAAGAGGGCCTGCAGAGGGAGTCTTCTGTTGAGAACAAAATCCCTCTTTCGCACGGAAAGTGATCTCCCTATTTGCATTGCAGTTGTAAGGCCTTCGTGCATTCTTTGTAAAAACCTAAGGGCTTTTGAGTTGCAAAAAGGCTCTTTAGTGGTGCAAGATAAATTGATGTGCTAGGGGTGCAATAGGAGCGCATTCTCACCTTAGTCTTTAGATCGATTTAGATCTTATGGTTGTGGAAGACTTGTATTCTTATTTTTTTATATGTAAACCAAGTGACTCGCATACATATAAATTATAATCGAAGCAGGTTATATGTTCTCCCCCCGAACAGGGCATCTCATGCTCGGGGGTCCCAAAAAGCACCACGTATTTAAGCATGTGTGTCTCGTATCCCCATGTTTGTCAGCATTAAATAGCATTGGAGTTTGATGCGATTGCAAAGACTTAAGTACCCTCTCCTCCATTGGTGCCAAAAAAAATAACGATTCTAGAAAAGGAGTGATTGTAAAGACTTAGTACCCTCTCCTCCATTGGTGCCAAAAAAAAATAACGATTCTAGAAAAGGAGTGATTGTAAAGACTTAAGTGCCCCGAAGATGATTATTTAAGACCCAGTCTCTGCACTGCAGGATTATCCGAGAAAGAAATCTCTCCTGGAGGAGGCCATGAACATCAACCCTCTCACTCTCTCTCTCCCTTCTCTTTCTGCTTTTGTGCATATCCAGCAGAAGATCCTACATTGCTCCATCAAGCACCGACTGACCTGCACATTGACTATTGTGGAGCCTGATTCAGAGTTTTTACCCTTACAGGAGGAGGGTTTGGGGGCTCCTCAAAGCGTGGGTAGCATCATTCAACTAAATGAGTTGTGGATCCTGATTCAGAGTTTTTACCCTTACAGGAGAAAGGTCTGGGGGCTCCACCCAGTGTGGGTAGCATCATTCAACTTGAAGAGCTGTGGAGCCTGATTCAGAGTTTTTACCCTTACAGAAGGGGGGTTTGAGGGCTCCTCCCAGCGTGGGTAGCATCATTCAACTTGATGAGTTGTGGAGCCTGATTCAGAGTTTTTGCCCTTATAGGAGGAGGGTTTGGGGGCTCCTCCCAGCGTGGGTACCATCGTTCAACTTAATTCGTTGTGGAGCCTGATTTAGAGTTTTTGCCCTTACAGGAGGGGGGTCCGGGGGCTCCCCAAACACTACAAAAGTGTAGGCACTGGGAATGTACATGGAAGTACACTTGACTATGTTCCGGTAGAAGGAATGCAGTTTAATAATGAGGAAGCTGCATATAAATTTTACAATGATTATGCCTTAAAAGTTGGCTTCAGTGTGAGAGGTTTTCTTGGTCAAAAAATGCACAGGGTGTCGTGGTGAGAAAGACATATGTTTGTTCTAAGCAAGGTTGGAAGAAATCAATGGGAAATCCAATAAGGAGCATGCCAGAATCAAGATGTACATTCTCAGTGCCTACACTTTTGTAGTGTTGTGCAACTCAAATAACACAGAATAATAGGAGTCTGGTTTTTAGTTAAAATGGGGAATGAAATGACAATAGAAATCGCTGAAAATTTACAGGAATAAACTAGACTTAAAAATGGAGACACGACTTTTTACGGATTTGAAATATGACCTCTGGTTAGGGAGATATGGCCCTGACAAGTTGGTCCTAATTCGGGTAGTGATTTACAGCGATTTGCTTACTGAATAACACTACAAATTGCTATAGTGATTTGCGAAAGACACTACAAATCGCTACAGTGAGATCCAACAACACTATAAATCGTTGTGGGGCTCGTTGGAGACCCAAAACACTATAATTCGCTATAGTGATTTGCGAAAGACACTACAAATCGTTGTTGAAAGGCCGGATAACACTATAAATCGTTGTGGGGCTCGTTGGAGACCCGAAAATACTACAAATTGTTATAAGAAAGCCCGACAATACTACAAATCGCTGTTGGAAGGCCGGATAACACTATAAATCGTTGTGGGGCTCGTTGGAGACCCGAAAACAGTATAAATTGTTGTAGGAAGGCCCGATAATACTACAAATTGCTGTTGGAAGACCGGACAACACTATAAATCGTTGTGGGGCTCGTTGGAGACCCGACAACACTAAAAATCACTGTAGGAGAGTCATTGAAAAAATCGTGGGAAAGAAACAGAAAAAAAAAATAGAAAAATTGTGGGAAGGGGTGTTACGAAAACCTCGAGCAAGAAACAACCGAAGGAAACATGAGCCCCACGATTAAACAAAACGCTTTATTGCTCTTTTTCGATAGTTAAAAGAGGGAAAGAAAATAAAAAAATTATATAAGGCCCCCAAAAAAATTGGTCCGGGGGGCACAGCCTCCCGAGCCACCCGCCAGGGGCAGCCCCCCTGACCCCCCCCCCCCCCGCTCGCTGACCGCGCAGCGGGACCCGCACCGGGGGGGAGCCCCCGGACCCCCCTCCTGTAAGGGCAAAAACTCTAAATCAGGCTCCACAACGAACCAAGTTGAACGATGCTACCCACGCTGGGAGCAGCCCCCAAACCCCCCTCCTGTAAGGGCAGAAACTCTGAATCAGGCTCCACAATGAATCAAGTTGAACGATGCTACAGTCAGTGTGCAGGTCAGTCGGTGTTTGATGGAGCAATGTAGGATCGTCTGCTGGATGCGCACAGAAGTAGAAAGAGAAGAGAGAGAGAGTGAGAGGGTTGATGTTCATGGCCTTCTCTAGGGGGAACTCTTTGCCTCTCTTGATTTCTTCTCTAGAGAGAGAGAGAGAAAGAGAGAGGGTTTTAGAGTGTTTTACGGAGAAGGAAGAAGAAGAAGATGACGATGAAAAGTTCAAACATACATTTTTGATGGCTCAGGTTCGTTTCGCCGGATGACCGTCGGATCGTCGTCTCACCATCGGATCATCGGCGCACCATCGTTTCGCCGGATCACCATTGAATCGTCGGCTAAGGTTCGTTCCGCTGTATAGACTTTGAAGAGTCAACATCATCCTCGACTTTCTGGATGAAGGACATGTTTGTCCTTTTTTTGAACCGTTTGTTTTCTTTTTTTGAATGAAGGATATTTTTGTCATTTTTTCAAACCGTCGTTTTATGGCAAGAATAGCAAGAAAGGGTACTTAAGTCTTTGCAACCGAACCAGACTTCAATGCTGAGTGATGTCAACATACACGGGAATACGAGCCCCATGTGCTTATATACGTGGTGCTTTTTGGGACCCCGAACACAGACGTGGGATTCAGTGAATCATCGGGGGTGAACATACACCACCCTCTCAATTATAATGCATTCCTCAGCATATTAAAAGATGAATTTATGACTAACTGCTTATCATAAAACCTTCTATATATATATATATATATATATATATATATATATATATATATATATATATATATATATATATATATAGAGGAATGACATTTGGCCTCACAATGATCACATATAGAGCTCTTGGCCATGGTGAGTTTCAATCTTTCAATCCTATCACGCCCTGTTAGGGCCAAGACTTATAAGGATATGGCCATCATAATATACTTAATACACTGTATTTAATTATAGCCGACAAACCAGTGAGCCACATCACTTAGTTACACTTAGTTATAAATGTCCCAGTGACGTGCACTAACTGCTCCTGCCAGACGCCGTTGGTGCTATATTATTATATAATAATGACAGTCTAGTAACTTTTTTAGGTTTAAAGTTTCCTACAATCAATTGTAAATATAATCAACATAGTAAATCTCATTTTCTTTTTTTTCTTTTTTTATCACATCTAACACAGTGGATATGATTTACATGTTTTATTTAGTGAGAATTAATCAACCTTTGGATTGCTGGAATCTAACCTAAATATGGTTTTTCCCGACGATCCAAAGATCAACAGATATGAAAGCATCGTTTTTTCTTGACTCAAGAAATTAAATACAATTTTCAAAAAAAAAAATTTCCAAGGTACAATTTTCACTAAATTTACCATGCTGAATACATCTACCAGGTTAGATTGAGTCAAAACAACGTATTTCATGAGATTCCAACTAGATTGTAAGTATAATTGATTATAGCAAGTATAAATCTTATATATATATATATATATATATATATATATATATATATATATATATATATATATATATATATATATATAAAGTCACAATCAACCTGAGTTTATCCAATTAAAGGTTTATAGTTGGGAGTTTTAGATTGGGTCCTGAAATGTCTCCCCAAAACTTGAGATTAGATTTAGAATTTGGTGAAAAATGTGATAATTTAAATCAAAATTTCCCATTTTTAAACGTTTTCTTCAAGACAAATTAAGATTCTAACATACCAAAAACCTCCTATTAAAACTTTGTAGAGGCATCACAATTTATAAGAACTAGATTTTTTTTTCTTTTTACTAACAAAATAAACCGCTTGTATAAGGCGGTTGAGGTTGGATTCATGAGTACTTCTCCTTGGGGTCCTCAACCATCTCTAACTGCTCCTCATAGATGTAAAACTTCTCAGTGCCCCAGCCCTGCTCACCACGAATGCCTTCCCTTTGCTTTGAGTAACTAGGGTAGGTGCAACCAAGTAACCCTGGTTGATAGGTTTCACTTGGTTTATAGGCCCAATGAGAAACTTGAGGGTGAAGCTAGTATAGTTTTTTAGCCTTGATGATCTAGAATCTTCAGTTGTTGGTCCATACTGTTGCCCAAACAAGATTAGACCATTCACTCATCAAACAATTAAAAATATCATATGAGTGATCTACCTTTTGAGTTTTTGTCTCTCAGCAATGAATTAAAAATGTTATTATCTTAATGATCTAGGTTTATAGTTTTTGGGCACATGTAATCACATCTTCAAGATAAAATCATTGGCCAACTTCATTATTGTAAGTGCAAAGAAATAATGTTCATACATTTTATATTCAACTACTACCTAAAAGCTACTTGTCTTCCATCTAATTGACAAAGTATACCCCAATATCAAATCTTAGGTCCACATCAAAGTTATCCAATCCTACGGGGTGAAAATTACATACAGCTTTCTTCTCACCTTCCTTCCTCTTATCAATACTAAGTCTTGGCATTCCTTTATATAAAGGGTGATTCACTCACTTGGTTTCCCACCCACGACTTGGCTATCTTGCAAGCTTTGCGAGTCTAGTGGCCATCTTCCTCAAGTTTCTCCACACCAAGGGGAACTACCTCTCCTGTTGCATCATCATGAAGGTATGAAGAAACCTAGTGCACCCATTTTGTTCCTCTTTTTCATGTTGCTAGTAGTAAATCCATATGTAGGTCCAAGCAAGTTTTTTTTTTGGGGCAGTTGGATAAATTTGAAGGAGAAAAAAGAGTACCCGAATACGGAATTCGTTTTATTACTAGTATAGAGAAGTCTGAATCAGGATAAATTCTTAGTTGTCTTAAGAAACATTGATTTCTTAAGATTCTCTTGGAACTACTGCCAACGGATGTTTGGAGCAGATGTTTCATTAATCTTGTTTTTGGAAGAAATTTAAAGTTGGTTATGAATTTGTTGCAGCAAAAGTTGGTGCTCAAGCTGGCTATGTTTGATGAGAAGAGCAGGTCTAAAGCTTTGAAGATTGTTGCAGGTGCTGAAGGTATAGATTTCTTGTTCTCTTTAGTTTTCTCTCTCTAGGGTTTTTCAAACCCAGTCAGCCAACCATGAGTCAAATCTTCTGCTGAAGTTTCAGCAAGTCGCCCGCAGGGCTCCACTCATCCCGGTAGGGGTCACTTGCGAACATCACCAAGTTGACAGGGCGTCATGAGTTCGAAACCATTGGGTGTGTGTCTTTTGCCCTCCAGCCTGAAATTCGACACAGGCAAGGGGGAACTTAGGATTTGCTCATGGAACCAACCGCTGATCTTTTGGATGCAGGTCTCATATCAATGGCTGTGGATGGAGAGGACAAAACAAAATTGGTAGTGATTGGTGAGGACATGGATCCTTTCTGTCTGGTGAAATCCTTGAGGAAAAATTTCAGGACAGAGTTGGTGAGCGCAGAAGAAGTGAAGAGTGAGAAGAAAGAAGAAGAGAAGAAGACGGGCGTGGAATCGTGGCCATATGTTTACTATCCTTGCGTGCCGCAGCATATTGTGCAACCTGTTCCAGTCTATGACAACAACCCTGACCCTTGTTCGATCATGTAGACTTGATGCAGCTGTGTGCAATGTTTTCAGGGAGAGACAAGGTTCTCAGAGGTTAATATTTGGTACTAATGAAGGTACAGAACTTTTGAGCTGTAAATTATAAGTGCAGAATGTATCAACTCAATCCCAATGTATAGTTGTGTTGTGCGTCGTTTGCTTGCTTATTAGGACCTTGGCTGGTTATTTTCCCATGTAAGAATACCATTTTGAGTTATGAAGTTTTGGTATATTGTGGAGCATTGGTTTTCGAAGATCAAGAAAGATCTAGTTACATGTCACTATCACATAATTTAAAACCTATTTCCTATTGAGCAAACCATGTTGACCACATCCGTAGGGTAAGAATGGATCCAGCTAAAGTATCAAGATATCAATAGTTTTGTACCCTCATTAGTACCAAATAATTAAACTTGTATTAATAATCACCATAAGAAGCCATAATTTTCATTCTCAGAGGCAAAATAAATGATTTTATGATTTTTCTCAGCATCTTGGGAAAAGGTCCACTGATTTTACGGCATCACCTGTAATCAGGATTTTCCCAGAAATTTTTTCGTAGAAAAGATATTCCCAGAAATTTTCTTCATCTGTTGTGTGAATTGCTGCCTGACACATGGGAGCACCATCGATGTTTGCTTGACTTTTGGAAATTAACCTGATGGTTTGGTAATAAATAAGAAGTTTCGAATAGAATCCAGGTCAGATCCGAAGGGTCCGATTAATGTATGGAGCTGGGTATGGTTTGCGAAATTTCATACCAGACGGGAGCCCGACCCGAGTTCTGACTAAGATCTGCAACTTTTTCAATGTAAAAAAAGATTAAAAAGTATGAATTTATTGGGTATGTTCTGGGTCTGGTTCGTGTAATCCTTATAGCATCCGTATATGGTTTCTTTAATTTATGGTGGGTTCGAATGAACTCGGATCCAGACCAGGTACCAGTATCTCAAATCAGGTATGGGTTTGGTTCCTCCTGAGTCTAAAGCAAACCCAACCCATTGACAACCCTACAAATAGGCTCCAACTCGTCTGTCCTGAATGTAAAACGTCCTGACCCATATATTGATGCAACCACCATCTTATCAATTAATCTGACCCCACAAATGTGTTCAGTATGGTCTACTTACTAGGAACCATATATTGGATCGGCCGTTTTTAATGTAAAAAAACAATTTTTTTCACTCATAAATTTTTTGTAGATTTTAAACCATCAAATTTTTAGTACAATTAGATGGTTTAAAACGCCTAATGTTGTGTACTACGTAAAATCATGCATATAAACCATGTCCACCGTGCTTGATCAATAGAAAAGTCTAGAGAATTTTGAAAACGGCTGTTTTCATCACTTGTGAAAATCCCAAATATCACAAGATTTTCAAGATCTAAAATTTATCATGATTTTATTTTGATTTCTTATACTTTTAATTTTGTTAATATTCACATTTTTTCTTAATTTTTTGAACCATAAATGTATCAAGATTTGCCTTTAATTTTGAGGACAAAACAAAAAATTTAAGATGTATTTCTTTGGGTCGGATCTCAAAGCAATATAATCATCCATCTTAGGGATATGAGATCATAAGATCTCAGAGCCATGGATCTCTAGTCTGACGCACCCTCTTGCCTTATCACCAAACCATGAAACCTTGGACTTGAGATTCTTTTAGTGATCTCAAATCCTCATATCTCCTTGTTTCTGAGATCCCTCATTTGCTACAAGCTTGGCTCTATTGTGGTTTCATGCTAGATTAGTTAAAAAACTATGTTACACTATTTTTATTCACGAAATCCAAAGAAAAGTAAGAAAAACTAGAAATTGCTTAAAACTCAAGAAAATAACAATTCTTAATCATTCAACTCTCCCCCCAACATAAACCCTATAATGAGTATTCATAAGAAAATACAACAAACCCTAAGTCTACTTTTGGAACGGAGATTAATCTATTGCATAAAAGGATTCAATTCTACATAAGAAATCCAAATAAAAATATGCTAATGAAATTAGATTCAAATAAATCTTTTAGTAGCATAAATTCAGTAAGAGTAGAATAACGTATTTTTTTTCAGAGAACAAGACCTCTCAATTTACATCATTAAGTCAAGAAATCGAAGCAATCAAACGTGCCCATAAAATTCTGAGAACAATATTTGTGACTAAGGTTTACACACCTAATCTTGTGACAATAGCATCCATTGGCTTGGTAAAAATAGCCAAAAATTTTAGGAATGAAGTTGAAGGACCTCCCTTACACCCCATGCTTGGTAGTTGACTATTGACCAAGCCTTTCCTCTCACCCAATTAGTGCCTTTCATCAAGTTGTGGTCCTGGACTCGGACCCTACTATGCTCCTATTCAAGTCTTTGTCTTGAATGGAGGTCTCGCATGTAGGCCCCACCATTGCAATTTCCCAGTGACTGGAGCACAAGTCGACAACAAGAGAGAGAGAGAGAGAGAGAGAGAGAGAGAGAGAGAGAGAGAGAGTAATGCCAGTAGGGCCCACAGTGACATAATTGGTGTTTCTCACTCGGTTTTACCAAGACCATACATCTTGAGATCACTTTCATGGACTTTGTTGGATGCTTGGAAGTTTAATGTTGCAATTTATTTTTTTGTCCTTATTCATACATAAATTATTATAGCATCAACGGTATGGCCTACATCCTCAGTTTTGCAATCTTTTCTTGAGTTTTTCATGGATCAAGCTCTATAGATATGACCTACTAGGTTTACTTAGCAACATGTTTGGGGTCATCCAATTGTATTATATAAACAAAAATTTAGTTAGCATAAAAAATCAATGGTTCACAATGTAGAAAAAAAAAAACATTAAGTTACTTAAAATAATTGGTTCAAATGTGTGATGCCTAATAAACTAATAATAACGAAGACAATCTGTAGGGTCAAATTAATATGATGAATCTTACAGTCAGTGAGTTTCCTTTTACCGTAAACTCTGAAAATGATTTAAATTGACTGACAGCCATAATGAAGACATCTCTTGTTCCTTGTACATGCAATCAAACTGGCTAATTGATATAGACTACCAAAAGGTTTATGCATGTACCAAATGGTTTGGAAAAGAACAAGTGATGAAGGATATATTGTTAATGACTGTGGAAAGTGAAAGTCAAGCATTTGACCGGTGACTGCCTTGTTGGCTTTCACTTAAGAGTTCCCATTTGTTGCACCATTGGTTGAATTGTGGGATTGAGGAGAAGGTCCCCCAAATGAATGGTCCTCCTCAGTCCTCTCTAGGAGTGCCAATGGGCAGGATTTGGTTCAGACCCAGGTGAAACCAGACTCGAACCTGATTTGACATAATGGTATCTGGTCTGGATTCGAGTCAAATATGACCCACACTACAAAAAAATTGTGGATTAGCGACGGTCGTAATTTATCACTAATCCGTCACAAATCCGTCGTTGAACAGTTTAGAGATGGGTTAGCGACGGATAACTTTCATCATAATTTTTTAGTTATTAATTAGCAACGAAAAATATCTATCGCTACTTTCATCGCTAATTTGCGATGAATTAGCGAATGTCATGATTCATCGCAAGGCCATCGTTAATATGCAGAGATTTGGTTTTGCGACAAATACACATCCATCGCTAATTATGTCGCTATTGAAGCTATGAAATTGCGACGGATTACAATCCGTCACAAAACATCAGCTGATTCAGTTTTTCGATGAATAAATATCCATCTCTAATCCATCGCTAAATTGAAGACCGATACTAATTAGCAATGGATAATATCCGTCGCAAAAAAAAAAAATTTAAAAAAACTTGTTTGAAATATAAATTTTGAGAAAAATTTTCTCGTTATACAATTTATATATCTTGAGTATAAAAAATAAAGTACATATAAAAAATATATATACAAAGTAGCTAAAACAAATTAACACAAGATACAAGGTGAAAAAATTTATCAATCCACTATAATCCTCGCCAAGTTCTAATTATTTACAAGTGAACATTTACAAAGAGTTTCTTTTGAAACAACAAGAAGGTACAACAAATTCAACACACGAATCTAATCATCGCCAAGATTCTAAGCATCAACTTCTTCATTGTCTTGATCTGCTCCTTCATCCATGCTTCCATCAGCTCCTTTACACTGATTATCTCCAGCATCCTATAAGAGAAAGACAAGTAAATATTGATAAACAAAATATAAAGAAATAAATTATATGCAATGCACATAATCTAAGGCAATCAAAGCACATAGACTAGCTACCAATAAAGTGAAGGACATTAACAGAATTCAGATATGTGTTCTGAGGTTGACAGAAAAAAATTCATAATGATTCAATCATGCAGATATGTGTTCTAATGTTGTCAAAAAAATATCATAGTGATTCAAGCATGCATATATGTGTTATAAGGCTGTCAAATAAATGTCTTTTGTATCACAATCATGCTTATATGTATTCTAATGTTGTCAAAAAACTCTAGTAGTGATTCAATTACGCATATATGTGTTCTAAGGTTGTCAAAAAACTTTCATAGTGATTCAAGCATGCATATATGTGTTCTAAGGTTGTCAAAAAACTTTCATAGTGATTTAATCATGCACATATGTGTTATAAGGCAGTCAAAAAACTTTCATAGTGATGAAATCATGCTTATATTGTTCTAATGTTGTCAGAAAACTTTCATAGTGATTCAATCATGCATATATGTGTGATAAGGCAGTCAAAAAACTTTCATCGTGATGGAATCATGCTTATATGTGTTCTAATGTTGTCAAAAAACTTTTATAGTGATTCAATCATGCATATATGTGTTATAAGGCAGTAAAAAACTTTCATAGTGATGAAATCATGCTTATATGTGTTCTAATGTTGTCAAAAAACTCTTATAATGCTTCAATCAAACGTATATGTGTTCTAAGTTTGTCAAAAAACTCTCATAGTGATTCAAACATGCATATTTGTGTTCATAGTGCTTCAATCAAGCGTATATGCTATTTTCTTAATCTTTGAAATACAACATATAGTGATTTGGACAAGCATCTATCTTTTGATATCACATATCTAAAGCGTTGATCATAACCTTCGCACGATAAAAATTTTATTGCAAATTCTCATCTTTGGACAACATACTCTTCACAATAAAGCACAAACGATCAAAACATGATTGACTCAAATTATACTCGGACTTCAAATTTATTAGTTGAATAACTGCAGACAAGATAGTGTGACTCTCGCAACCATTCCAAAGTGTTTCATGATCAACATCTCTAAGTAAATCATAAAATCTACTAGTTGCATCATTTGTTGCTTCTTCAACTACCCCAATTGGTACATCACTAGAACCCATAGCAGAACCCAGTTCTGGTCCTGCGACATCAAATATCAAATCCACATATGAATTATTGTGCACCACATCCACCCGTGCGTCAAAATTATTCCAAAATTCTTCACCATGAAGTATCCAATTCTGATAATCACTCACAAAACCCTTCCTGTATATGTGATGTAACACCCCGAAATTTTAACCCAAATTTAAGAGGATTTTTTTTTTTTTTTATAACAGCAGAAACAAGAAATAATATAGGGTTAAGCATTTCGAGACATTACGGTGGAGAGAAACCCAAGACATTTATTTCATTTCAATATTAATGAAAATCATCAGAGTTTTAAATGATATGAACAGTTAAAATTTACAATAAACTCAAGCGATCCCTGGAACAATAAATCCAAAAATCTCGATCCGATGCCTCATCCCGCAGCCGCTCGTAAACCCTATCCTTTACCTGAAAAATAGTAAATTGATTGGAATTAGACTACCACGTCTAAGTAGGAATTACTGTAAATTTGGCAAATATACTAAGTAACAAGTATGCGAGGGATTTGTTTAATTACGAACAATAAAACATAGCATGAGAATATGAACATTACTAAACTACTGCACATTGTTAATTTAAGTTTCTAGCTAGAATATATGAACACTACCAAGACCAAATCAACCATTGCAGGAGTACAGAATTCATCTCATGATAAGGTAATATCATTTGCAGCATTTAAATATATCATGGCCACCGATTCCATTGAATGCTTAAAAGTAAGTGAAGCAGACTATGCAACAACTGTAACAGACATATACATAAACAAGTAAAGCGAATTGTGCAACAGCAGCAACATGCATCTCAGTCATGTGACAACCACAATATGAATTCAATTATCTCATATCTACACCTTTCAGTATTTCATTTCATCACAAGCTCAGAACATGCTGGAAGAATATAAGCATGTCTCCCTAGTAATTTCAATCACTGTGATACTTAAAATATTCTAATTGATGTTTATCTTTTCTTATCCCGCGGGTACACACGGGCCAAGGCAACCATCACAGAAGAGAACGTTCGGGGGTATATTATCCAAAGTTGTTTTATTAACCCAAACATTCTAACTGTGACTGAAATCCCAAGGGAGCGGCCAGTGACCGAGAGAAACTCCCAAAGGCCAAAACCAAAACAGAATGCATCCCTAACTTCTGCAGAAGAACATGAAACTACCACCTAGGACACATTTGGTAGTCTGGGTCCCCCAACTCTGAGGACTGGGACCAACGAGTCGCTTTACGCTCGAAACTAAACACATGTCCCCAGAGTTTTGTACCACCTACCCTCTCCAAGGTAAGCATGAATCTGAGTGGGTTAATCTTTTCATTTAATTATTTGCCCGAAATATGGGGCATTTCCCCAACTTCTTTCTACTATCATAGTAGTAGAATTCTCAACCTTAGTCATTTTACCAAGGTGCAAAGAACAATTCTCATCCTTTGTCATATTGATTGCATAACCCACTCAAAGTGCTCTGGTGCCTTTAAACCAGTCGAGCAACAAGAATTAAATTTAAGTTCTTATCAGTATTATGATCATTATTCTAAATGCCTTGGTACTTTTAAACCAATCGGACGCAAATGCCCGGTATCTTTCAACCAGTCAGGCTTACAGAGATTAACCTTTAATTTTCTCACCAATGTTATTGACATTGAGTACACGTTAATTAACAAAAGTACCTGCAACAGGTACCCAATCCATATTGCCCAATTAGGCATGATTCCCAAACTCCCTATCATTCATTTTGAATTCTCAGTGAACAAGGGAAAGCAATTCACATAACTTGACTGCATGCAACAAACAATTTCAATAAATGACATTTCATTAATATGTCTCATAGCTCTTCTACAGAAAGCAGTCAAAACTCAGACATTTCCAGATTTGAATGTCAGCAGTTTATATGAAAAAATTTCAGATAAAACCAAATTGCACATACACCCATTTCTATATCAAGATACAATTCGATTTATTACTAAAGTGTAAAACATAGTGTTTCACAAATAGGTCGCATCACATATATCCAACTACAAGTAGAAAGCCCACCTACAATCTCATAACGAATTACAATTCTTAATGGCAATTTAAAAACACTGTTGGTTTGTTTGTTTGTTTGTTTTTTTTTTTTTTTTTTTTCAGGTATCTAATATCACCCAGGTGCCAGCAATAACCGACCCAAAGGTTTGGTCAGGAGTTCATTATTTAGAGGGTTTCAGTTAGGTTCCCTTTTCAAGTATCTCACAAAGGATCGAGTATAACGACTTCATATAAGTATTCATTTCATCAAGCACCATTGTGTTATTATCCAAACCTAACCTTACTACTTCATGTAGACAGTGTACAGGCATCACCAAAATGTGAAATAGAAGTATAATAAGAATTGAGTGAAAGAACATGAAATTTAGAAGTGTGTAGGAATCATAATCATCAATATTAAAATTTCTGGTATTACCCCTTTTTAAGCACCTGAAATCAGTAAATATCATGTATTAGTTCTGACATGGCAGTTCAAAAGTTAAAAATCCATATTATCATGGTATGAGGATCGACACCCACAGCATTCATTGCGTGTAACAAACTGCTAGCATTATTCATACACTTACAGACTCTATCTGTGTTATGTAGTTAGCAAGGCAATCATTATAGTCTTGATTTTCTTCTGAGTTTAGTGAGAGCTCTGATTTAAAGTTTGAAAAGTAGTTCACCCAAGTACTGGTGAACAGACTCTGTGTACGTATAACAGTGTAAATGGGCATCACATAATTTATCAAAATCAGAAGTTACTGCAATGTTCATATGGGCTAAACACTGATGCCCTACTCATAACCGAGTAACGTACACAGGCTTTTCCAGTAACAGCAATCAATGAGCACCAGGGACCCCTAATTAATTGATATAGGAATAAAACACAGTACAAGCTACAACAGTTGAACCTTACAGTGGAAATACAACTTATGCAACAAAAGAAAACCATGAGACTTATCCCATATTACAGTTTATTGTGTTATATAAGTATACTGCTAAAACCATCTACCATAAAAAAAAAGTTTACTAGGTTCAGTTATATAATCAAATCTATATGAGTATTAACATCCACAAAATGTTTGTGCTTATAAGGAATAACATAACATGCTGTATATTAACTGGATGGGTGGACTATAATGTACATATTACATGATCTAATCTAACGTTGCAAACCATATTGTTTTTGACTTTAAGACCCAACAATCAGATCAGAGTATCTGATAAGGGTGAGCATTAGCAACCCCAGAAGGTCTGTAATTTCAGGCATAATAATGATAACTTCTAAGTTATTATTATTCATCTCTTCACCGACAACAACTAAAACAAAACACAGAACTGCAGCCTACTAGAAACAACAGAATATGCAAGTCCCAAAAAAAAAAATGGAGTAATCGATGTTCTGAATAAAAGACCAGATAGCTTGGATCATTAAGATATAAATAACATTTGCAGGAAAGAAAAATAACACACCCATTCAGTATAGACAGTACAGAACTACAAATCCCCATTTTTTTCTAATGAACTGGTCTATTAAAAGAAAGTCGAATGTAGCCATAACCATAAAGGGTCTTGACTACTTTAGATTTCAGTAGGCACACGCCTGATCATATATCATGCAAGGTCCAGCACGATCCAATAGAATGGGCAGAGGATTAAAAGAATTGGGATTTCCAAAAATCAGTATATGAAAAAAAAACCCTTTACGATAATCAGTAACCACACAGAACCAAGGTTTTGCACAGCTTCAGTCCACTCATAGGGATTGTATTGCAAACCATTACCTCTTTGGAACAAATACCCGATAAAATCACGATAGACCCTACAAAATCGTTGCCAATCCTACCGTCGAATAATCCAAAATCCCCAAATCGAAGATTTGGGATTTTCGGCAAACCAAATCCCAAATTTTTGATTTGGGATTCACGACAAATCCGACACATACTAGTAACTTAATACATATGCGAAAAGCATAGTAAAAACCTACCTCGGCAATAAGAAATCCCCAACTTTGTGCGATTGTTTCTCCCTAGCCGCTGTGAAGCCAAGCCCTCCTCACGTCGACTCCACGAACACGAACGAGAGAGATGGAAAAAACCGAAGTAACCTCACTGTCGTGCTCGTGTGAGTCGTGCGTCCTCCACCGGCTGGTGTAAGAAAGAAAGGAATTTGGGAGGGAGAGGAAAAGAGAAACGGAAGGGAGTTGAGGGAGACCGAGAGAGAGAGGGTTCGGCTAAATGGGAGAGGAAGGAGGCGAGATATGGAAGGGTGACACGAAGATCGGAAGGGGATCTGCTACCCTCCCCTTCACACGGCGGCTGCGCATCCCCCTTCCTCAGCTTCCTTACTTCCACGCTGTGTTAGGGTTCAAAAACGAACCCTAACACTCGTTTTTATCGGGTAGGGCTTTTGCTTTGTTTTTTTGTTTTTTTTTTCTTTTTACTTGGTTTTAACGTGCTGTCGGGTGCCTGTTTGGTTCGGCTGAACCCGAACCCGAACCCGAACCCGCCACAGCTGGGTCCAAGTCTTGGGCATATCCGGATCCATCTGAGGATCCAGACCCACATCTAAATATTTAACTTATTAAATATTGAGTATAACACGAATTAAAAATGTTGTGGATCCAATTACATTATTATAAATATCTACTAACTTACTATGAATCTGGGGTCCATTGTGCTTGATACACTCTTTAAATAAATCTGGATCCAAGGATCCAGATTAATATTTGAAGTTCTGATATCGAAGATCCAAATGCAATATTGTGGATCCGAACCTCGCCTTAAGCTATACCAATTCCCACTAAAGTGTTGTGGAAATTGTCTCATAAAAAATCTGATTTATTTCAAGGATCCAAATAGGTTATTTAAGATCCAATTACGAATAAATAATTAAAACCATAAAATATTCGTGTATTACCTTAATGACTTAAAATCTACATTTATTTATCTGATAAAAATCATAAGTATTACATGTGATGTCTAACGCCATGATATTCTACAAATCGATTGTTCTTACACATCGTGTAGGGGCACCTGATTCGACCTATGAGATCCATTATACTGACACTTGCCATTGCAAATTCAATAAAACTGTCAACACCAACCATATATTCAAGCGATACCACATTGTCAACTATCCTTCAGTACATTTATTCACGGTTTGCAGTCATTTTGTCTTATGATGTTACAGATATTATCCTAACCAGTTAAAAGAGAATCATAAGAATGCTATGATGAAGAAAATATTTAATTTATTATGCATTCATGGTGGATGTAATGATTCGATATATATCACACACACACACACACACACACACACACACATATATATATATATATATATATATATATATATATATATATATATGTGTGATATTCAATCACAAAAACTATGATGCATGCATTGATAACTTAATATTTTCATGTGCAAAACCGTTCATTTGAAGCATGTTTGAAGCATTGATAACTTATCATTTATTTTCATGTGCAAACCCATTAATAACATGATACATTCATTTGAAGTATGTTTTCATGATACAATTTTACATGAAAGGCATAATCAAATTGAAAATAACTGCATGCAAGCACGGATCCAGACACATTAAACATTGCAATACATTCAAATCATTCATATCAAAACAATGTCAAACATGTATCTGCAGCAAACACACTTCAATATCCCGTTAACTACTACCATGGCTAGCATGGAATCCGAACTCCAAAAATAAGACCACTTCTATTTTCATACATTAAAATCATGCTCAGCATGATCTCCGAACTCCATCAAAGCAGTCTTAGATATCCACAACTAAGTAAGTGTGCAAACAGAAAAATTATTGCATCCAACTCACCACAGGTATTTACTCAATTTGCATGTTATTGCCTTTGCATGTTTTTCTTATTTCTTTTTACATTGCATTTTTAGCTGCATGCGATGCTTAACACTAAGCATAACACACTTAGCTCAGCTACGCACCTGCAAAGCACATTTATATACAACAGTAGTAGCAACCCATCAAGAGGCGGCAGGAGCTCCGCCACCGCCTGGCAAAGAGAGAGAGGCAAAAATAAAAGAGGGGCAGGGGCATCGACCCCTGCCGAAAATAAAAGAGGGGCATCGACCCCTGCCGAAAATAAAAGAGGGGTAGGGGCCCAGACCAAGAAGAAAAAAAGGGTGTGTGTGTGGGGTGGGGGGGAGAGCGCAGGGGCCAAAGGCCCCTGCGACTCTTGAAAAGGAGGACGCAAGGGCTGATGGCCCCTGCCAGACCAAGAACAAAAAGGGGGGGGGGGGGGGGGGGGCGCAAAGGCCTCTGTGGCTTCTGAAAAGGTGGTGGTAGGGGTCGATGGCCCCTGCCGGACAAAAAATAAGAAAAAAAAAGGAGGGGGGGGGGGGTCTCGACCCCTTTCGCCGGCCCGCTGGGTGACAGAGGGCAGAACGAGAGAGAGAGAGAGAGAGAAAGAGAGAGATGAGAGAAAAGAAGAAGGGAAGGGAGAAGAGGTATCTAGGGGAGGAGGTCACCGGCGTTGACAGACAAGCAAGAAGTGCGTAGAGTGCGGCAGGGTTGCATGGGGAGCTGAGGGAAGCCCGTGTGGGAGCGGGAAGGAGTTGGGATGATAGTGCGCATGGGGCGCACGTGCTAAGAGCGCATAACGCGAAGATGCCAGCGTGCGGCAAAGGTTGTGCAGTGCACATGGAGGCAGGAGATTGCAGCACTTGCAGGGACGGTCGCGCGTGAAGTGCATGACGTTGCGATGGGTGTGGTGTGCAGCGTGCATTTGGGGCGGGGTGAGCGGCACAGTAGCAGGATGGCCGTGTGTTGAGGCACGCGACGTTGGAGTGGAGGGAACGCATGGGCATGCAGACAAGGGGCACACAAGCTCGGCGGTGAGGCAAGTGATGAAGGGGTGAGCAATGGCTTAAGGCCTGCAGGGTGATGCGAACGGCAGGAGAAGGGAGGGCGAGAGAAAGGGGCGGGGGTTTGTGATGAATGAAACAGAAAGGGAAAAGAAAGGGGGCTCGCATTAGGTTTTTACGAAAAAATTAACGATGAATTAGCGACAGCAAAATTCCATCGCAAACGCTGTGGCCAATTTGCGATGGAGTAGCGATAGAAAAATTGTGTCGCTCATTCATCGCGAAGTTGCGATGGAGTGTGAGAGAAATTTTTTCCGTCTCAAATTTGCAACATTTTTTGCGATAGAACTTTTCCGTCGCTAAATCCTCAACTAATTCCAATTTTAAGAATGGATAGTTTTTTCTTGCTAATCCATCGCAATTTTGCCATGAATTATTTTTGTCACAAATTATTGTCGCTAAATAACGTTTTTCTTGTAGTGCTACTATAAGATAAACCATACATGGATCCTATAAAAATTACATGACCCAGACTCGAACCATACATGATAAAATAATATTTTATCTTTTTTACATTGAAAAATTGCAGATCTTAGCCCTCGGGCCCATGCCTGGTATGTAATTTCACAAACCATTGGTTGAATTGTGGGATTGAGGAGTTGGTCCCAAAATGGATGGTCCTCCTCAGTCCTCTCCCACCTCCAAAGACTCGCAGGTTTGATGTCCATCGATGCTAAAGTCATCAAATAAGCCGAAGTAGAGTTCTAATCCACAAATTCGTCAAAAAGTCATGTTATTTACAAGTTGGTGATGAACACTTATTAACGCCGGCAGCAACACAACAAAATCATCCAGTCAAACGATTGGGTGGTCATAAAAGCTCTACTGCATGTGATTTATTTGGCGTAATAAAAAAAAAGTTTTGAGTAAGTGTAGCAAGAATTTTCAATGGGTGTCAATGATCAACAATTCATAACTCAAACGTTCAGAGTATCAGTTCTAAAAGAGAACAAATTTGCCTAGTTCCATCTTATGTCAATCCTAACCATCCAGCCAATTACTAGGATTATTAATGTGTTCTTACCCAGGATGTGAACTAATCTTAGCCGTCCAGATACATCGGATGGATAGCTTGCATGGATGTAAGATCCTATGACATCATATGATGGGATCCTTTGGAATGACAGGGTAACTTGTTTCTTACAGCTCCGTGGGGACACTACAGTGCCTTGTTTCATCATTTAAAATATACAAAAGCCAAAAGTTTCATTTTGTTAATAATTGCTTAGATGTGTTAAATGATTGTACTTCTCAGGTAAGAGATGTTGATGTTTGCACCATTGAATGGCCCACGAAAAAAACTTGCGTAGCTATGACTTTTATGCCTTTTGAACTAATCAATGCACCGGCCTTCTCCACCTTTAACCTTACCTCGAAGGCTTTGTTTCTCGTGTCTCTCTGTTTGCCAATCTCTTCAGCTCACACAGCAACAAGATAGAGGGGAGTATTTCATCACTGCTGCTCGAGTGATCATTAAGGTGTCATATACTTTAACATATAGTTCCCCTTACTTTTTTTCAATTTTAATTTTTACTGTTATTGTTGTAGTCTTCAATTTTTTTGTTTTTATGATCTTTTAATTCAGCAAAAGTTTGTGCTGAAGGTGCAGATGAATGACAAGAAGTGCAGTTCTAAAGCCTTGCAAATTGTTGTCAGCGCACACGGTATGAAATTTCTCCGTTCCAGTGTACAAAAGACACACACACACACACACACACACACACACACATATATATATATATATATATATATATATATATATATATATATATATATATATATATATATATATATATATATATATTAACCCAAATCTTCAAATACGTAAAGTGTTTAAAGATACTTTGGATGCATTTTTTTCACACTGAGGAATTTTAAAAGCTTTGACCGCCGCTAAAAGTCTGGGCAGAAAAACTGACATTTAGCAGTAGTTCAAAACAATTCTCTTTTTTCTAAAAAAAAAAGATGTGGCATTACACCGGGCACATTCGAAAAGGAAAACCATTTTAAAGAAACATGTTTTCCTATATATATATATATATATATATATATATATATATATATATATATATATATATATATATACAAAAAGTTGTAGTTGTCTACCACTTTATATCAAAGCAGGTTATATGTTCCCCCCCCCCCCCCGAACAGGGCAGTTAGCTACATCTCATGTTCGGGGGTCCCAAAGAGCACCACGTATGTAAGCATGTGCGTCTCGTATCCCCATGTTTGTCAGCATTAATTAGCATTGGAGTTTGATGTGATTGCAAAGACTTAAGTACCCTCTCCTCTATTGGTGCCAAAAAAAAATGACGATTCTTGAAAAGGAGTGGTTGTAAAGACTTAAGTGCCCCGAAGATGATTATTTAAGACACAGTCTCTGCACTGCAGGATTATCTGAGAAAGAAATCTCCCCTGGAGGAGGCCATGAACATCAACTCTCTCACTCTCTCTCTCCCTTCTCTTTCTGCTTCTATGCACATCCAACAGAAGATCTTACATTGCTCCATCAAGCACCGGCTGACCTGCACATTGACTGTTGTGGAGCCTGATTCAGAGTTTTTACCCTTACAGGAGGAGGGTTTGGGGGCTCCTCTCAGCGTGGGTAGCATCATTCAACTAAATGAGTTGTAGATCCTGATTCAGAGTTTTTACCCTTACAGGAGGAGGGTTTGGGGGCTCCTCTCAGCGTGGGTAGCATCATTCAACTTGATTCGTTGTGGAGCCTGATTCAGAGTTTTTGCCCTTACAGGAGAGGGGTCTGGGGGCTCCTCCCAACGTGGGTAGCATCATTCAACTTGAAGAGTTGTGGAGTCTGATTCAGAGTTTTTACCCTTACAGAAAGGGGGGTCTGAGGGCTCCTCCCAGCGTGGGTAGCATCATTCAACTTGAAGAGTTATGGAGTCTGATTCAGAGTTTTTACCCTTAGAGAAAGGGGGGTCTGAGGGCTCCTCCCAGCGTGGGTAGCATCATTCAACTTGATGAGTTGTGGAGTCTGATTCAGAGTTTTTGCCCTTATAGGAGGAGAGTTTGAGGGCTCCTCCCAGCGTGGATAGCATCGTTCAACTTGATTCATTGTGGAGCTTGATTTAGAGTTTTTTCCCTTATAGGAGGAGGGTTTGGGGGCTCCTCCCAGCGTGGGTAGCATCGTTCAACTTGATTCGTTGTGGAGCCTGATTTAGAGTTTTTGCCCTTACAGGAGGGGGGCCCGGGGGCTCCCCCCGGCACGGGTCCCGGGTGTCGTGGTCAAAAAATGCACAGGGTATCGTGGTGAGAAAGACATATTTTTGTTCCAAGCAAGGTTGGAAGAAATCAATGAAAAATCCAACAAGGAGCATGCCAGAATCAGGATGTGGATGTCAAGCGAGAATGGTGTTGTGCAACTCAAATAACACAAAATAATAGGGGTCTGGTTTTTAGTTAAAATGAGGAATGAAATGACATTAGAAATCGCTGAAAATTTACAGAAATAAACTAGACTCAATAATGAAGACACCATTTTTTACGGATTTGGAATATGACCTTTGGTTAGGGAGATATGGCCCTGACAAGTTTGTCCTAATTCGGGTAGCGATTTACAGCGATTTGCTTACTAAATAACACTACAAATCGCTATAGTGATTTGCGGAAGACACTACAAATCGCTATAGCGATTTGCGGAAGAATCTACAAATCGCTATAGTGATTTGCGGAAGACACTACAAATCGCAAATCGCTATAGCGATTTACGGAAGACACTACAAATCGCTATAGTGATTTGCGATTTGTAGTGTCTTCCGCAGTGTCTTCCGCAAATCGCTATAGCGATTGGTAGTGTCTTCCGCAAATCACTATAGCGTTTCGTTGGAGACCCAAAAATACTACAAATTGCTGTAGGAAAGCCCGATAATACTACAAATCGTTGTTGGAAGGCCCAAAAAAAATTGTTGGCAGGATCCGCGCCGGGGGGAGCCCCCGGACCTCCCTCCTGTAAGGGCAAAAACTCTAAATCAGGCACAGAAGTAGAGAGAGAAGGGAGAGAGAGTGAGAGGGTTGATGTTCATGGCCTTCTCCAGGGGGAACTCTTTACCTCCCTTGATTTCTTCTCTAGAGAGAGAGAGGGTTTTACAGTGTTTTACGGAGAAGGAAGAAGAAGAAGATGGCGATGGAGCAATGTAGGATCGTCTGTTGGATGTGCACAGAAGTAGAGAGAGAAGGGAGAGAGAGTGAGAGGGTTGATGTTCATGGCCTTCTCCAGGGAGAACTCTTTGCTTCCCTTGATTTCTTCTCTAGAGAGAGAGAGGGTTTTACAGTGTTTTACGGAGAAGGAAGAAGAAGAAGATGGCGATGGAGCAATGTAGGATCGTCTGTTGGATGTGCACATAAGTAGACAGAGAAGGGAGAGAGAGTGAGAGGGTTGATGTTCATGGACTTCTCCAGGGAGAACTCTTTGCCTCCCTTGATTTCTTCTCTAGAGAGAGAGAGGGTTTTACAGTGTTTTATGGAGAAAGAAGAAGAAGACTTTGAAGAGTCAACATCACCCTCGACTTTCTGGATGGAGGACATGTTTGTCCTTTTTTTGAACGGAGAAAGAAGAAGAAGACTTTGAAGAGTCAACATCATCCTTGACTTTCTGGATGGAGGACATGTTTGTCCTTTTTTTGAACTGTTTGTTTTTTCGTTTTTAAATGAAGGGCATTTTTGTCATTTTCTCAAACCATCACTTTATGAGAAGAATAACAAGAAAGGGTACTTAAGTCTTTGCAACAACACCAGAGTCCGATGCAAAGTTATGTCAACATACACGGGAATACGAGCCCCATGTGCTAGTATACGTGGTGCTCATTCAAAGCCACGAACACAGACGTGGGATTCAGTGAATCATCGGGGGCGAACATACACCACCCTCTCACTTTATGTGCCTCACGGAAGTGAACCCACGTACACGCTAAAGGCTCCTTTAGCAACAGCAAATGCACTTAGTGTCCATCACAAAATGGATGCTCAAAATACATCCACTGGCGTCTTGCAGTTGGGTGGTAGGCAGCTCTCTCTCTCTCTCTCCATATATATATATATATATATATATATATATATATATATATATATATATATATATATATATATATATATATATATATATATATATATATATATAGAGAGAGAGAGAGAGAGAGAGAGAGAGAGAGAGAACTGAACACATTAGGCCACATTTCTTATTATGCCCTATATGTTGTACGTGTTTTATGAAAGATTTGAACTGTTAGAAGTGTTTAGCATGATCGATTTAGTGGGAATAAACTTTTGAATCATTGTTTTGGACAAAAAAATATCATTTTATGAGACAAAAAATATCATTTTCAAAGTTATATGTTTTTAGTGGGAGAAACCACATTCTTTCATGGGCTTCTATTATATTATTGGTAAAAGAAAGAAAAAAAAATGAAATTTCTCACATAAGAAAACATAGAGGGCTTGAAACAAACAAGCCATTAGGCAACTACCATTAGAACTTGATGTTTGGTAAAATAATAGAAGTAAAAAAAATTAAGTAAAATACCAACTTAAATGATCCACGTCTTCAATTCGGCACATCTGTGTTCAAATGGTTAAAGGGAAAATTCCGTCTAGGACCAACTTTTGGAGAGTAATCCCAAAAATAGTGTTCATTTTTTTTTTTCTAATTCTAGATATGCGGTATCAAGTTTCTCAAAAACTGCCAAATAGGGACCCCAGGTTAATATCACCGAGAAATGTGATCTTTTTCTCTTTCCATTGTCTTTTGGAATTAAAAATATTCATTCGTTCTCATAATAAAGAAAAAAGGTAAATATCTTGAATATTTGGTTACGAAAGTTTTGAATGTAGTTTGACTTATAATTTAACCTGAGTTAATAGATAACAAATATTCCTTTATTTGGAAGATTCAAGAAAAATAGATGCCAATATCAGTAAATTCATGCCTATTTTTAACAATTAAGTGCAAAAGGTTGACCACAAAATGAATTTTCCCTAAAATAAGATCTATGATTGATCGAGCCCCCTTTCTTTGACAAGTTCGAAAGATATAAAATATTCACACCTTTGACTTCAACTTTCTACTGGTGCAACGCTATGATTGGTCGAGACCAATGTTTGACAAGTTCAAAGAAATACCTCAAACTAATTGACAAAGTATATTCCGGGTCCCACAATTTTCTCCCACGCAAGTCACTACCAACTACCAAGGCTTGTCTCTCTCCTATATAATGAGGGTGCTTCACCTAGCCTCTCTCTCACGATTAGACTCTCTTGTAAACTTAGTGATTCTAGTGGCCATCTTACTCAAGTTTCTCAACAACCAGGGGGACTACCTCAAAAAACTCTGCTGTTGCATCATCATGAAGGTATGAAGAAAATCTAGAGTAACTTTTCTTTTTTTTTTGGAACTTCATGCTACTAGTAGAGCTGGTAAACAAGTTGAACGAACCCTAACAGGGCATGTCCGAGCTTGGCTCGTTAATTAGCAATGGATTGAGCTCATGACTCGGCTCATCTATAAATGAAACAAAGCAGAACGCGAGCTTCGTGTGGAAACATTCCCTGTCATTAATACACGCATTATATATATCCAAGAAAGTTTTTTTTTTGGGGGGCAGTTGGATAAATTTCAAGGAGAAAAAAGAGTACCCGAATCCGTAATTCGTTTTATTACTAGTATCGAGAAGTCTGTGAATCAGGATAAAGCCTCAGTTGTCTTAAGAAACATTGGTTTCTTACAATTCTCTTGGAACTACTGCCTACGGATGTTTGGAGCAGATGTTTCATTAATCTTGTTTTTGGAAGAAATTTAAAGTTGGTTATGAATTTGTTGCAGAAAAAGTTGGTGCTCAAGCTGGATATGTTTGATGAGAAGAGCAAGTCTAAAGCTTTGAAGATTGTTGCAGGTGCTGAAGGTATAGATTTCTTGTTCTCTTTAGTTTTTCTCTCTCTAGGGTTTCTCAAACCCAGGCAGCCAACCATGAGTCAAATCTTCTGCTGAAGTTTCAGCAAGTCGCCCGCAGGGCTCCACTCATCCCGGTAGGGGTCACTTGCGAACATCACCAAGTTGACAGGGCTTCATGAGTTCGAAACCATTGGGTGTGTGTCTTTTGTCCTCCAGCCTGAAATTCGACACAGGCAAGGGGGAACTTAGGATTTGCTCATAGAACCAACCATTGATCTTTTGGATGCAGGTCTCATATCAGTGGCTGTGGATGGAGAGGACAAAACCAAATTGGTAGTGATTGGTGAGGGCATGAATCCTTTCTGTCTGGTGAAATCCTTGAGGAAAAATTTCAGGACAGAGTTGGTGAGCTTAGAAGAAGTGAAGAGTGAGAAGAAAGAAGAAGTGAAGAGTGAGAAGAAGACGGGCGTGGAATCGTGGCCTTACGTTTGCCATCCTTGCGTTTCGCAGTATATTGTGCAACATGTTCCAGTCTATGACAACAACCCTGACCCCTGTTCCATTATGTAGACTTGATGCAGCTGTGTGCAATGTTTTCAAGGAGAGACAGGTTGTCTCATCAGGGGTTAATATTTGGTACAAATGAAGGTACCGAACTTTTGAGCTGTAAATTATAAGTGCAGAATGTATCAACTCAATCCCAATGTATAGTTGGGTTGGGCGTCGTTTGCTTGCTTATTAGGACATTGGCTGGTTATTTTCCCATGTAAGAATATCATTTTGAGTTATGAAGTTTTGGTATATTGTGGAGCGTTGGTTTTTGAAGATCAAGAAACATCTAGTTTTGGTACATGTCACAATCACATAATTTAAAACCTATTTCCTATTAAGCAAACCATGTTGACCACATCGGTAGGGTAGGAAAGGACCCAGAGAAAGTCGGAAGAAAATATGAAATGAAGGTGGTTTCTTCTCAATAGTTCCGTACCTTCATTAGTAGCAAATAATTAAACTTGGAAGCCATAATTTTCATTCTCAGTGGCAAATAAATGATTTTATGATTTTTCTCAGCATCTTGGAAAAAGGTCCACCGATCGATTTTATGGCATCACCTGTAATCAGGATATTCCCAGAAATTTTTTCGTAGAACAGATATTCCCAGAAATTTTCTTCATCTGTTGTGTGAATTGCTGCCAGACATATAGGAGCACCATCGATGTTTGCTTGGGCCTGTTTTGTACTAAAGAAAGGAGAAGCAACAGTCAGATCACCTATATGTAGGGGTGTCAATGGGTCGGGTGTGACCCGGACCAGACCCATACTAAACCCACTAAGGTCAGGGTTTGGTGATAAATAAAGAGTTTCCAATAGAATCCAGGTCAGATCCAAAGGGTCCGATTAATGTATGAACATGCGTATGGTTTTTGAAATTCCATACCAGACCCGAGCCCAACCCGAGTTCCTGACTAAGATCTGCAATTTTTTCAATGTAAAAAAGGATAAAAAAATATGAATTTATTGAGTATGTTCTGGGTCTGGTTCGTGTAATCCTTACAGCATCCGTGTATGGTTTCTCTTATGGTGGGTTCGAATGAACCCGGATCCAGACCAGGTACCAGCATCTCAAATCAGGTATGGGTTTGGTTCCTCCTGAGTCTAAAGCAATCTCGAACCACTGACAACCCTACTCCTTGGTTCCAACTCGTCTGTCCTGAATGCGACGTGTCCTGGTTGGACAGTGTCTATTGATGCAACTACCATCTTATCAATTAATCTGACCCCACAAATGTGTTCAGTATGGTTTGATTACTAGGAGCCATATATTGGATTGGCCGTTTTTATTGTAAAAATACAATTTTTTTCAATCATAAATTTTTTGTAGATTTTAAACCATCAATTTTTTAGTACAATTAGATGATTTAAAACGCATAATGTTGTGTACTAAGTAAAACCATGCATATAAACCATATCCACGGTGCTTGATCCATAGAAAAGTCTAGAGAATTTTGAAAACGGCTGTTTTCATCACTTGTGAAAATCCCAAATATCACAAGATTTTCAAGATCTAAAATTTATCATGATTTTATTTTGATTTCTTGTACTTTTAATTTTGTTAATATTCACATTTTTTTCTTGATTTTTTGAACCATAAATGTATCAAGATTTGCCTTTAATTTTGAGGACAACAAGAAAAAAAATTAAGATATATTTCTTTGGGTAGGATCTCAAATCAATACAATCAACCATCTTAGGGATATGAGATCATAAGATCTTAGAGCCATGGATCTCTAGTCTGACGTACCCTCTTACCCTATCACCAAACCAGGAAACGTTGGACTTGAGGGTTTTTTAGTGATCTCAAATCCTCATATCTCCTTGGATCTGAGGTCCCTCATTTGCTATAAGCTTGGATCAAGTGTGGTTCCATGCATGCATGATTTGCAAAAAAAAACTATGCTACACTATTTGTATGCCCGAAACGCAAAGAAAAGTAAGAAAAACTAGAAATTGCATAAAACTCAAGAAAATAACAATTCATTATCATTCAACTCTTCCCCCAACATAAACCCTATAACGAGTATTTATAAGAAAATACGACAAACCCTAGGTCTACTTTGGATCCGAGATGAATCTATTGCATAAAATGATTCAATTCTACATAAGAAATCCAAATAAACATACACTAATGAAATTAGATCCAAATAAATCTTTTCGTAGCGTAAATTCAGTAGGAGTAGAATAACGTAGTTTTTTCGAAAATCAAGACCTCTCAATTTACATCATTAAGCCAAGAAATCGAGAAAATCAAACATGCCCATAAAATTCTGTGAACAATATTTGTGATTAAGGTTTACACACCTAATCTTGTGACCATAGCATCCATTGGCTTGGTAAAAATAGCCAAAAATTGTAGTTGACTATTGACCAAGCCTTTCCTCTCTCCCAATTGGTGTCTTTCGTCAAGTTGTGGTCCTGGACTCGGACCCTACTATGCTCCTATTCAAGTCTTTGTCTTGGATGGAGGTCTCGCATGTGGCCCCCACCATTGCAATTTCCCATTTGACTGGAGCACAAATCGACAAAGAGAGAGAGAGAGAGAGAGTAATGACAGTAGGGCCCACAGTGACACAATTGGTTCTTTCTCACTCGGTTTTACCAAGACCATACATCTTGAGATCACTTTCATGGACTTTGTTGGATGCTTGGAAGTTTAATGTTGCAATTTATTTATTTTTTGTCCTTAGTCATACATAAATTATTATAGCATCAACGGTATGGTACACAAGAAAGCCAGTATAGTTTTATAATAAAAGCACAAAAGATGCATTGATTGTTTGCAACTTTTAAGCATGTTACACATCATTTTAAAGTTTGTTATTTTAGGCCATCGCTTTTGTATCGCGTACAAGAGGGCAACACCTACCACAGAGCCCTCTTCCACGAAACACAGGTTCCAACCCCGCCCCCCACCACTCACCACCACCACTCACCACCACCACCACCACCACCACCACCTTAGCAGTTTCCTAGCCAAAGAGTTTTACGCTGTCGGTATGACAGTAAGTAAGGCAGGCTGAGCCAGCACAATCAGGTCTTCGTGCCAGGTGCGGTTTCTACGAGTTTTAAAAAAAAAAAACCTCACCTTGCCACAGAAAAGGCTAAGTTTAAGGGTTTTGTAGACGGGGTGTGTCATTAATGATTCAATGGTTTTGACATTACTGACGCAGTTTTAGAATCATCAATCCCTCTTCTGTGGCACACCTTTGCTCTAGTTGATTTCAATTTACTGACATAAAGCTGTGTCAATAAATAATCAAATGTAATGCATATTTGCGCCAGTAAAAGTCAACCAAAAAACTTTTCATGAACATCCCTGGAACAGTTATGCATCAATAGTGTCTCTGACACCAACAAGGGCACATTTTTACTGGCAAAAGCTATTTATGTCTTTTTTTTTTTTGAGAAGGCGAAAATTCATTAAGCAAAGGAAATAGAAAGCAATACAGAAATTGACAGTTCTCACCAATCCATGTAATATCAATACTAGACTGTAGGACTCCTTAGTATCGTCCCTATAGAACGAAGTGTAGAGAGATAAAGGGGGAACGCTACAGGCCCAAAACCTTCACCCCTTCTTTCGTCATGGGGGTGCCTTGGGCACCTCGTTTTTTGTCATGGGATGCCTTGGGCACCTATCTTTTTAATCTCCTAACAAAAACTATGTGCCCTCACAAAAAAAATTTTTTTGTGTAAGTGGGGATATATATCAACTAAGATGCCTAATGAGTGGAGGAAGAGTACTTTGGTGCCTCTATATAAGAATAAGGGTGATATACAAAATTGCACAAACTATCGTGGTATAAAACTCATGAGTCATACTATGAAACTTTGGGAGAGGGTGATTGAGTCTAGGTTGAGGAAGGTTGTGATGATATCGGAGAATCAATTTGGTCTTATGCCTGAAAGATCAACTATGGAAGCTATACATCTTCTTAGACAACTTATTGAGAGATATAGAGAGAGAAACAAATATTTGCATATGGTTTTTATTGATTTGGAGAAGTCATACGATAGAGTACCTAGGGACACTATCTGGTAGATAATGATGAAGAAAGGTGTTTCTCTCAAGTACATTAGTATAATTAAAGATATGTATGAAGGAGTAGTAACCAATGTCCGCACTTGTGGAGGGGTGACAACCAATTTTCCTATAACGGTTGGATTACATCAAGGATCTGCTTTAAACCCTTCCTTATTTGCTATAGTTATGGATGGGCTTACGAGATCAATTCAAGAAAATGTGTCGTGGTGTATGTTGTTTGTTGATGATATTGTTTTGATTGATGAGTCTAGAGTTGGGGTTAATGCTAAGTTAGAATTATGGAGACAGACATTAGAAGCAAGAGGTTTTAAGTTGAGTAAGAGTAAGACAAAATAGATAAAATATCAGTTTAGTAAGCAACGAAGTAGGGATGTGAGTGTAGTGAAGCTTGGTGAGCAAGAAATACAGGTGGATGAGTGTTTCAAATATTTGAGATCTATCATTCAAAAGTATGGAGAAATTGATGGAAATGTAAATCATAGGATAAAGGTTGGGTGGATGAAATGGAAAAGTGCAACTGGAGTGTTGTGCGATCGTAAAATGCCAATGCGGTTGAAGGGAAAGTTTTATAGGACGATTATTAGGCTCGCTTTACTATATGGTGCGGAATGTTAGGCTGTCAAGAGACATCATATTCAAAAAATGAGTGTAACTGAGATGCGTATGCTTAGATGGATGTGTGAAAATACAATAAAAGATAAGATTCGGAACGAGGAGATGCGTAAGAAGGTAGACGTTGCACCCATTGAAAATAAGATGAGAGAGAATCGTTTACGGTGGTTTGGACATATTCGGCGAAGGCATAATGATGCTCCAGTTAGAAGGATGGAGAAATGGGAAAATATATTTGTTAAAAGAGGTCGGGGTAGGCCTAAGAAGACTTGGATGGAGATGATAGGAAAGGATATGAATGTTTTGAACCTCACCGACGACATGACATTGGATAGAAATGATTGGAGGAGAAGGATTCATGTGGAAGACCCAGAATGATTTTCTTATTTGGTTCATATCGCCGACCCCAATTATTTGGGGATGAAGGCGTAGTTGTTGTTGTTGTTGTAGGGATATTTATCAACTGGTCAAGTAGCATCCAAAAACCAACCTGAATCCAAATCCATTTTTGGTTGGATTCAATAGTCAAAGTGGGATCTAATTAATAAACGGATCCATACTCAGTATGAAGTTTTGCATACGAATTCAAGTTCTATCCCATTGAGATCCGAATCTGAATGCATAAATGTCAGATTTCAAGCTAGTCGAATCATTATCCAATTTTATCTAATCCGATCCGTATCTTGGGTCTAGAGAAGTGGGTCTTAGCCCATACCACAACCAAATTGTGCTACACCAATTAGTGTGTGTATCTTATGTTACATGTCCTGTCGTCATCCAAACCATTTACATCTATAGGATTGACCAATTGTGTGGCCTAAGTTTTTCGAGGGAATGTCGTGCCCGAATTACTCGGATCCGACCAAGTTGTGATCCATTTTAATCTCTGGGTCAGATCGGGAGCTGTATCAAAAACATAGTCTCTTGATTCCTAAGGAGATGACTTTTTTTTTAAAACTATAACCCGAAGAAACTGCCCCCGGCACAAAGACCTTGTCGTGCTAGCTCAGCCTCCCATACCTACAGTTGCCGCGCCGGCAGCATAAAACTCTGAGACTAGGACTCCTGCCTCCGAGGCCTATGCTACACTTTGGAATGCCCAGAGGGGCGACACCCATGAGAATCGAACCTTGATTGTCCGTTTAGCAGCAAAGGCCCCACCCCGCTTCGCTAACCCCCTTGAGCCCCTAAATGGACCACTTAAAATTTGAAAAAGACATTATGCAGCTATGCACCAGGCACCTGGGAAAGTTGAAAGAGCATATCACGTTATAAGTCATAACACGAAGCTCAGCATAGGCCCTTGGGGTGAGGGTCCTAGTGTTTTATACCGTTGAGATGGTGACACTGTCTCCAGTCCCGGATGCGGAGGCAAATTATGAAAAAAAAAGTGATGTCATAATACAAATTTTTTTTTATTTCAAAATCACCACTGTCTGCAGCCTGCATCTTTATGTAATGATGACATCAGCACGTTTTGGTGGTCTTTCATCTTTGTATAATGATGACATCATCATATTTGATAGGCCCCACTGTTTGCACAATGAATGGTGGTGATTTTGAGACACAAAACTTTATGTTTTGACATATCACTTGATCTAACCTATCCAAAAGCATGAGAGCTTTGCAGTCTATTCATTTTTCCCTTTGCCACCAGACCGCAAGGTCAATCCAGAGTTCCAGCATTTTTAACAGTGCTTGTTTGGTCCTTACACTGGTTTTTCTCGGTAACCATTTGTGATCTTTCTTTTTTTTTTTTTAGACCCATATGTGAAACTTTAATACATTGTGAACCACACAATTGGATCTATTATTTTTTAAGTAAATTTATGATTTTTTTTAAGCATGAAATTTTAATATACTGCGAACCATTAATTTTTGAAGCTATTACACAATTGGATGATCTAAAACATGTTGCTGATTAAGCACATCATGTATCCCTAGAAATTGATCCAAAAAAAATATCAAGAAATTAAAGAACTAAAAACATGTGTTTTGGTTTTTTTAGAGTGCAATAAATACCATCTCAGTAGTTATCCCCAGCTTATTTTGTATGTACGTGCGGATGTATATGTATGCATGTATGAGTAGTGAATTATTTTGACGACGAAGGAACCCTCACTGAGAACCGGGTCGCTTAATGGGCCTGCCTCCCTGAAAGGTAAAAACTTCAGGTTGAAGACATGACCACCCAATCTTAAGTGTCCCAACTGGGAAGTATGAGTTGTGAATTATAGTATGAGAAACCAAGTCAACAACTTTCAACTTTCAACTTTTTGGACCCTTTTAAAATAGGCCTAGTAGTATATATTTCCTACACACTACAATAATTTTGATATATAGCAACGATCAAAACTGTCACTAAAACCCACAAAAGCCGCCACTGTAGCTCTGTACAGACTGACCCTCCCATGCTTTATGACAGAGCAACAGTAAGCCCCCATCTATCTTGATTTCTTAAAGGTGGAATAAATAAGGTTGTCCTCATTACAATTATTTTGAGAGTTCACATTTGTTCATATGGTAATATTCAATCCCCACCACGTTTCCCTTGAGAGAGATGTGTGTGGGCCCACCCTCATGGATCTGAAGTGTGTGACCCACGTTTCCCAAGTGATGTTTGGTAGGTATTGAATATAACCGATGATTGGTTACATACAATATAACTTGTTCTTCTATCATTTTGAAGTCAAACTTTCATTAAAATAAATTGTATCAAATCTTAAATTTGACCCTTCTACAATTCATCTTCCTTCCCATGTAGTGCAACAATAAGAGCCAAATGAGTTTTCTAGTCTACACTTCATAATAGCTTTAGTGTTGAATGATTTTATTTCTCATGGAAGAGATGTTCCCACCTAGATTGGCCCCACCAAGAAAACTTGCTTAGATTTAACTTTTTTGCCTTTTTGGACTATCCGACCGCACCGGCCACCTTCTCTACCTTGATGAACAAGATCTTCCTCCCAAGTCAGATGTTTGGTAGGAATTGAATATAACCTATGATTGGTGATTGGTTACATACAATATATATATAACTTGTTCTTCTATCCTTTTGAAGTCAAACTTCCATTTCTTCTATCCTTTTGAAGTCAAACTTCCATTAAAATAAATTGTATCAGTTAGTTTCTAAATACCTTCATCTTCTTTTTAGATAACAGAAACATCTCATATAAATTGAGGATTCTACTTGCCATTCTCTTCAGCTTCAACAGCAACGAGCTGGAGAGGAATATTTCCTGACTTGTTCAGCTCGGGCACCATGAAGGTGGGATATACTTAAAACATATAGATTCTTTTAATGCATTCATTTTTTTACTGTTTGTCAGTAGCATTATTGTACTGATCTTCATTAGATTTTTTTATTTATTTAAAGTTGTTTGATGTATCTGATGCAGCAAAAGTTGGTGATGAAGGTGCAGATAAATGACAAGAAATGCAGATCTAAAGCCTTGAAAATTGTTTGTGGTGCACATGGTATGAAAATTTTCCTTTGGAGAGAGGCATGCACAGATATGTTTGTAGGTTTTATATATGTATATATGTGTATTAATAAGATTACCGGCTGATATAAGCAATCTTATATCAATGTGTGCATGTTCATGTGCCTATTTTAAGGTACCCCTGTTCTAACCTTTGGTATCGGAACAAAAATAATAATAATTTATTACGTGTTGATCATGACACATGTTAAAATCATTAAATAATATAAACATTATTTTTTGGTATTTTTTACATTTATTTAAAAATAGCCGATTCAGGCACACACACATGTTTGTAGGTTTATGTGTCAATCATAACGTGACATATGTTAAAATTATTAAAATAATTTTAAAATAATATTAAAAATTATTTTTTGGTATTTTTTCATTTATTTAAAAGTAACTGATTCATGCTTGCAGCGTATCAATTTTCTGCACTAGTGTCAAAAATCTCGGTATCAGGATTTTTTGTTTAAAGGAAAGCTGGGGTTAGGCAGACCCCTACCTGTTATACAACTATACTATTGGGTTTTGAAACTGCAACGTCCCAATCCAAGCTGATGTGCACTCGCTACTCCTACCAGACAAGTGGAGTCCCGTTGGTATCAGGATTTTCTTGGCAAGGGAAAATCTCGATATAAAATAAAACTTTTTATTTTTCGAAAAAACTGTGGACAAAATGTTGGCAAAATATAAAAAACTGGTTTGGTAAAAATATGGGATTATTATCTCATTATTTTTAAATAGCTGATATATTGAAAATAACATGATATTTTCAGGATGGAACAAGTGTTGTTATTGTTACATAGTGAGCAGTGAATCCAACTCTAAGCTAAATCAAGCAACCCAAGAATCCAAAAGTCCAGCTTTATTGAATTAATTGAGTTGCATACCTAGGCCATGAGCGAACCTTGCAAGTCTAGACTGTTATGCCAACTTGAGGTTTTCAACCAGGTCAAGCTGAGTCACCGCCATCTAAGCTTAGATCTTAGAGACGTATGTCGGCATTTTTTTATTTAAAAAAAAAAGGTGCAAAAAAAACACAATATTTTACCAGCTGATTTTTTTTTTTTTTGGGGGGGGGGGGGGGGGATATATATAGTCCAAGGGAAAACTCTCCAATCACGGACTGCACATTGGTTCACCTCCACATGGTAAAACCTTTGACGTCTTCCCTACCCACCCGGGAGTATATCTAACTTGACCTTGCAGCTAGGACACCGCCCATGGGTTTAAAACATTATTTTTCTTGTAAAAAAATATTTCTTTATTTTTAATTTAATTTGTTGTCAATATTTTGCTGATGTAAATGAGAAAAAAATCCAAACCTTTACAATAGAAATGAAAAATGATTGTACTTTAAGCAAAAATGGCATTTTTCAAAAATATCCACAATTTACCAAAATATGTCTAAAGACCAAAACTGCAAATATTGAGTGTTAAAATAACTATTTTAACTTTCACATGTATGAACTTCTTGAGATATGTAAATTTTCTTTGTGACAGACCTTACTACTGATATTTTACTCAAAAATTTAAGGATTCATGCAATTTTTTTGGCAATCTACGCTAAAAAACTAGAAAAACAATAAAAAATGATAGGCAAATCGACTTATTAACTTTTCACTGTCATCAAAATCTCCTTGATCTAATGAGCAATTTGGGAGAAACATCATCTGAAAGATAGATTTTTCGAATGTATCGCACACTTTAACTAAAATATGGATTTCACACGATTTCTTTTATGGACCTTCTCATCATCGCAGAAAATACATGCAAATTTCAGCATTTTCACAAAAAACATAAGTGGACTTCCTCATCCTCACAAAAAATATATGCAGATTTCATCATTTTTACAAAAAACATAAGTGGACTTTCTCGTCCTCGCACAAAATATATGCAAACTTTTTTATCTTTGCATAAAAGATCACAAAATATATGTAAATCTTATAAAGTCTACAAAAAAAAATCATGTGAAATTACCTTTTAGTTACATGGTGTGATACATCCATGAAGTCTATCTTTTGAAGATCATTTCTCTTCAACCGTTCAGCAGATCAAAGTAATCTTGGTTGCATTAAAAAGTGAATGTCCCATTCTATTTCTGTTGTTTTTATTGCTTTTTAAGATTTCTGACATAGATAGCAAGAAAATAGCATAGAACAAATGAAAAATGCACAACCGCACCGGTTAATATCTTGTTTTAAAAACTCTTAAAGGGGAACCCTAGAGGGGTTTTAGATTCTTACTCAGGATAAGAAAGTTATAAGCATGTGTCTCAGCTTTCCAACCACTCTAAAAACGAAAGTTTTTGATGTTAGATCAAAGAGATATCGATGCAATAGCATAGACTGATTGTAAAAATTAGTAACATATTTGAGAAAATTTTACATATATTTAGTAGGTCCGCATGTATGAAAGGTAAAAATTACTTTTAAAATTAAGATATTTGTGATTTTTGACATGGGAATATATAATAAAAAAATTAGAGTTTTTCAAAAAACGTATCGTTTTTGTCACATACATTTCGGTCATTTTTCATAAAAATTAAAGTTGGTGTCGTTTCCCCGTTTTCAAGTTTTGTTACTATGACTGAGATTGGAGATGTTTGGCCACGTGGTAATGCAAAAACTTTCAATTTATCAGTGATAACAAATTTCTAATAAACCTACCAATTAAGAGCAGCTAGTGCAGCTCATTTTGTATTGGGACTTTGGAGGTTCAAAACCCAATGGTATAGTTGTATATCCGGTAGGAGTCTACCTTTAGAACAAAAAAAAAATCTGATAAACAAATGTTCTAGCATCATATATATGCTTATATAATAATCACTAAAGCGTGTAGTCATGCTTGTGAACATAATTCTAGACTAATTAGCTATCAGGGTCGGTTTTACAGGTGTCACATCAGTAGCCTTGGAGGGGGAGGACAAAAATCAAGTGGTAGCAATTGGAGAAGGCATGGACTCAGTCAGCTTGGTAGAAGCATTGAGGAAGAACGTTGGGCACACCAAGTTGGTGGAATTGGAACCGTTGATTGAGAAGAAAGATGAAGAGAAGAAGAGTGAAGAGAGGTCTGGAAATGAAGTGGTGAAGCCTTGGGCGTACCACAGCAACTGTTCACATGCTACTTACACTGAACTATACTACATCCCCAACTCGGACCCTTCTTGCTCCATTTTGTGACCATCTTATGCTTAGAAGATGACCTTTTGTTAGTCCAGGTGAAAGTATCTATAAAAGATTGTAACCAACCAATGTTGGGTGTTTTAAAGCATGGTTTAATCAATGATTTAGTAAAAAGTTGGGTCTGTGTCATGATCGATTAATTTCTATTTTATTGGTGAACAATGAGATTTTCTTTTTTTTCGACAGAGAAAGCTAGGGTTAGGCAGACCCTACCAGTTATACAATCGTATACCATTGGGATTCGAACTTGTCCCAACATATGGTGACGTGCACTAACTGCTCGGTGTCGCCTGAGAGAGAGAGAGAGAGAGGGCTTATAGCAGAAGTGCACCACCTTATGACAGTAAAGCTCGAGAAAGTGGACTGTCCCAACAGTGCTACTCCATACCTGATAAAGAACCAATTAGGAATAATCGAACCCGTGATGTCTGGCCTTTGGACATCAAAAAACTCTTGTCCTAACCATGGTTACCAGAAGTACCCTGAAAGTTTGCTTCTAAAGCGGGAAACACCATGCTTTACCCGAAGATAGAGAAGCATTGCGAAACTCGCTTCCCATTTGTAGGAAGTGTGTTTCCCACTTGCTTCACAAATCATTTTCTCTGGCTTTACTGCTGCTTCTCACTTGATTTCTATTGTTTCTCCTTCCCTTCTTTTTTATTTGTATTTTTATATTAATATTTTTATTATTCTGTGCTCCCCATTCACTTTCTGCACGTTTCCTTTTACACTTCTCACAAGCTTCAAAAATCACTTCCAAAATGGATCCCATTTGATGCTTCATATACTAGTTTTTTAAGGCTCGCTTCCGCTTCCGCTTCCGCTTCACGCTTCTAGTATCCATTTCATATCCGGATAACTATGGTCCTAACCAAGTGGGCAACCCTGCAGGGGTGATGGGATGTTCTCTTTTATGCAATAAAGAACAATGAAGACAGGTGGCTAATGAAAGACCCACTATCCCCTGACATTTTATTTTGTTATATGGAAAGCAATGTGCCCCTTCCTAAAGCAAAATCCTATTGCAATAGTGTCTAAACCGGAAGATTGGTTATGCTAAGTTAGATGCCTCCCTAATGGCTAAAAAAGAAAAATGTAACGTATATTTGAAGAACAAAACAGCATCTATATCAGTCCTGGAAGGCTGATACAAAAACGTTACAGATTTGCAGTGTCTATTTAGTTTTCTCTTGCCACAGCAAGGCAAATCCAGACTTTCAGCGTAATAACTGTGTTTCTTTATTGTTTGTGGGGGGGGGGGGGGGGGGGGGGGTTCTTGGTACCCGTTTGTGGAAAGTGCATGTTTTCTGAGATATGGGTGAGCCTTTTTCTCGATGTCTGGGTAGTACTTGGGAGTTCATTTTAGGTAGATATAGGGATATTTCTTGTTTTTAGTACTGGTTGAAGTGAAAAAAATTATTATTATCATGATTAGGGATGTCAACAGATTGGATTTTATTGGATATCCTACGGAATTAAACTCATTCCATTTAGCCAGATTTGATAAGCCATATGGTTTTGATCAATTTTTTGCTACAGAATTGAAAATATATCCGGGTTTGATATATATCCAAATTGAATTATATGTAAGATACTAGATATGAGATGAGGTTTTCATCATCCAAATCCAAATCTGTTTAACCAACATTTGATTAATTGGTTCTAGTATTAGCCATATCTGACCCCAATCTGAACGGATGACATCCCTATTTAAGATATTCTAAATGAATCACAACACTTAGGTTTGGTGGAGGAGTGTGGAGTCTCTTTCTTACCTTTATAATATAAATCCTAAATTTTTGCAGATCAACTTTGCAAATCACAACACTTGGGATTGTTGGAGGATTGTGGAGCCTGTTTTTTACCTTTATATAAATCCTAAATTTGTTCAGATCAACTTCGCCCTAAGTTGACGTAGCCCCATGGATTGTTGGAGGATTGTGGAGCCTGTTTCTTACCTTTATATAAATCCTAAATTTGTTCAGATCAACTCAGGAGAATTTTTTGGAAGGTAATTTTGTAATTTTTACATTAAACTTTTGTAGAATTAAACTACATGTCTCATAGACTCCTTGTAATATCCGAACTACACTTACAAAGTCCTTGTAACGCTCTTAGACTCTCTATTTAAAAAGGGCAATCCGTTTTTTATAGAGCATTGTATCTTAATTGAATAACAAGAATGTAGGCAACTCTTGTAGAATCACATAAATCTTTGTTTCGCGTGTGGTTGGATCTTTTCTTTTCCTTTTTTTTGTTTGTGATTCGTCGGTATAGTGTAGTGTGTTGTATTGTTTCCAACAGGAATTTGTTCAGACCATATATGAATTTTCGTAGAATGGTCTCTCCACTCTGTTATGCTTTTTATTTATTTGTATTTTACTACAGTATGTTTTCAGGGTTGTTTACAAATAACATAGCGATTTTTTTGAATAATTCATATTCATTGCTAAAGTTCCCTATAATTTAAAACAATGCTTTCATTTTTGTTCAGTTATTCAAATTCATTGCCCTGGTGATTATTCTCCCATTGACCAGATTTAATAGTTAATAAATCCAATATTATACGAATTTTACCCTCTTTAAATATGATTCTCTTTACCTATTCTTATTAATCTCTCTTACTCTCTCTTAATTAGATGAGAGAGAATCGTTTAAGGTGGTTTGGACATATTCAGCGAAGGCCTAATGATGCTCTAGGTAGAAGGATGGAGAAATGGAAAAATATATTAGTTAAAAGAGGTTGGGTTAGGCCTAAGAAGACTTGGATGGAGATGATAGGAAAGAATATGAATCCTTTGAACCTCACCGACAACATAACATTAGATAGAAATGATTGGAGGAGAAGGATTCATGTGGAAGACTCAGGATGATTTTCTTATTTGGTTCATATCGCCGACCCCAATTATTTTGGGATGAAGGAGTAATTGTTGTTGTTGTTGTGTACTCTCTGTTAATGGTAAAATATATTTTTTTAAGGATACAAATCTACAATCATGACTTGGACAGAGAATAGGAAATGTCAACTTAGCAGTTGACCATAGGTATGCTTTTAGTTGTGCGCAGAGTAAATGAGGAATGCATCTGAATTACTAAAATTTTTGGGTATGAATCTGAATTAAAAAATTTCGTGTTTGTGTTTGTGTTTGTGTTTGTGTTTGTAAATAACTTTTTATGCATATTAGATAAGAGCTTGCCTTTTACGTATGGGATGAGAAATGGGAGGGAAAGAAAGAAAGCTAAGGGTCAGTGGAGAAGGAGACCACATAGTGTTGAACAAAGAAAAAGGAGAAAACAGAGGGATAGGACAGAGAAGCAGATCAAAATAGATGTTGTAGATAGATTGTGTATCAGATAGTTCCTCTCTCTCTCTCTCTCTTGTGCACAGGTGGGTTACATACACATGGACATGCAATTATAGTGTAAATAAGTTTATCCAATCCATGATTTGCCAATACCTAAATGCATTCTTTCACTGATGATGTTTTATTAAGCTGCTTATAGAGAAATTTGCATTACATGCACTCGATTGCTAATCACTACAACAGAAGCAAACATCCCATTATAATATGCTCTGATTAAAACACTGGCCATAAACCAACAAATGCTCTAGTTTGATAGGGTTATCCTGAATGCAATGACAGGCTAGGAAATTTTATTATGTTCTAGAATTGATACTTTGCAAATTTCAAAGTTTCGAATTGTCATTTACTTGCCTTTTCTAACTTATGTTTAGTTCAGAACAATAACCAAACTTCACTATTGCTCACCAATTTTGAGATTCAAATTTATCAATACAGATGATAAGTAAATGCAAATTAGCAGCTAAAATGGTGGCATGCAGCAAACTTTGATTCTTTCATTCCAATAAGTAGCATTATATGATGACAATCTGTGTCATGTCTGAAGGTATGTCACCCACAGATCTGTCTGAGGTTGCTCGTGTTCACACGATAAAGATGCATCTCTAATTGTGGCACAGAGTCCTGGTTCCATCAGTTGAAACATAAATATGCCAAAAATACTTTTATTTTATTATATTATAGTATATCACTTATGGTTGTATCAATCATACAGGCTAGATTGCAGTTTAAATATATGTCCCCAGATATTTTTCCACATCAGAGAAGGTTGGATCTGCTACAACATATCCAGTGTGTATGCTTGCTTCCATCTTTGCTGGTGGATTGAACTTTTTAATATAATAGCGATCTACCTTAGATTTATATATTCTCATAGTACAATAAGTTTACTTATGGTGGTTTGCACATGCTGCAACTGATCTGTACCTCAGTGGTCCCTTTTCTAGCTCCTTTTGTAAGTTGAAAGGCTGCAGCTAATAGTATTGTTACAGATGGAACTGTAGCTGATTGTATTGAGGACCACAGTTTTGAGCTATCCTTGGAACCCTGAGCTATTTATTAATCTTTTTAATCATGCATATTGTACATCATTATTTGCCCAAATTTTCTTTTATGAGTAATATGATTACACTGCCTTAGTGGTTTTTGCATCCCGTAGAGAAGTTCAACTTAATTTCACAGCAAACCTGTTTAAGAATTGCAAGCTCTTTTGCTATGTGCAATTTTTGTATCAATCACCTTATCAATGCATAACCAGATGGGAGAAGATCTAAACATGGCTCGTTAGGAAACTTTAATTAAGAGCACAGGAAGATGTGATGTGGTGTTGAAGAGTTGTGTATTGATATATTTTCTCGCAGTACACATCAGGACAGGTTCTAAGCTTTACACAACCAAGGAGAACTCTGTCATGCTATTGATGTTATGGATCAGTTCTCTTTTATTCTGATTATGGATCAGTTATCTCTTGTTCTGATGTACCAACCATTTAGGTTTTAGCATTTAACCACAATTAAGGAGAAAGGATTTCCATGACATTACTTTTAGTACTTCAGTACTCTAATTTTCTAGGTCTTTTCCACCCATTGAAGCTCCTGACAAATACAATTTGTTCAACCTTCAAATATGGTGCTTGGAAGTGGATATTATCACCATCTCTATGCAATTTAACATAACACTTTAAGGGCTTTCTTGGATTAAATAGACTTCATCTCAAAGCGAGGACTTGTCTATCCAAAGCAAGATATTCAACATATTTGAAATTGGATTGCCATAACATTGCATGGGAATCATAAAATACACAATAAATATGCATCAGATTTCTGTAAATCGGTTTGGGAACCTTCACATTGGATCTCTTTCTGCCTTGTAATATTCATAAGGTCATCTTCAAAGTACCAGCCTTGATAACAGCAGAAGTTCGGCACCAGCATCATTCCCTGCACAGTGATTTCTGCAAGCTTGTGTGGCAAACCAACATATATCTACAATTTTGTATTATTGGTCTGAAACTGATAAATTTGCATCTTTTATTGATTGGTACCAGTCTAATAGTAGTAGTCATTAATAACAATGAAAATAGCATGCCAAGGTTATTAGGATGCATAAAGATTTGAATTGTACAAACTTCTAGTGAACAACCAAATTTGTTGACACCCACGTTTTTAAGGACCAAGTGTCGAATTATGCTTATCAACTAGAGTCAAAAATATACATCATGTAAAAATCTACATATTTTACCTTATAGTGATGGAGAGAACATCCCTGACAAGGGGTTAACCTTTTTATTTTATCTGTCCCACTTCTGAAAGGATTATCACATGAACCAGATAGTAATATCTGTACATGAAAAATGTGTTTAGTTCTAAACTAGGCTGTCGTTTTCTTTTTTTTTTAATAGTCAAATTTGGAAATTTGCTCTATATTGTATAAGTAACTGGTTTGGTTTGTGTGTGTATACTTTTAAGAAACATGATATGGACCAGCATTCCATCATGATAATAGCCATGTGGTATATGACATTTGCTTTGTACGTTAGACTGTGCCAGTAATCTGATATATTCAATAACTCACATGAATTCAAATCGTTTAAAGAGATCATGTTTTCGTAGGAATGAATACTATGAAGACCAATTCTCAGTATGCATCTACTCTTTAATGTGGCATAAATCTTCAATTTAATGCAGGTAATGCTAAAGTGAAGAAGCCGCAGGACAAGTACTCTAATGCACTTGATAGTTAATTTAAGTTACATAATAACTTAATAGATCTAGCAAATATTGTGGGAATAATATATGCTGGTTACCTGATATATGTAATAACTCACATGAATTCATATCTTTCAAAGATATCATGTTTTGATAGGGGCCATTTCCATTAAGTCTAATTTTCAGTGTGTATCTACCGTTTACTATGGCTAAAATCTTCACTCTATTGCAGGTAAAATTCTGAAGCGAAGAAGCCTCAGTATAAGTACTCTATTGCTTTTCTTGGATAATAAACTTAAGTTATATAATAGTTCAATAGATCTATTAAACATTCTGTGAGACAATATGTAAAGTTCATTTCCATTCTGACAAGCTTAAAAGCTACTTCAAAATGACAGATAAAGAAAGGATGGTGAGTATGTGCACTTGTAATTTGGCCATGCATGTTGAGTACATTTATGAACAGAGTGTCGACCATGGACCTGGAAAAGGTCCTCAGGATTAGACCATTATGGTGATGTTACTCAAAATCTTCACCCTTTAGTCTTCAGCAGGCCTGATCCTTTGGGTAGTTCAAGTTCCCTCAGTATCAAAATTTTGAACTAAAAGTCATCGGCCCTTTAAACCTTTTTTCTTTCATTAAGCATGGAGTATCTTTTGTAGTGGATCACTCTCATGCATAATAACGACATAAAAGTTTTCAACAGAACAAATAGTACATAGGAAATGCAGTATATTTTGATCCGAAGGCGAACCTTGAACTGGATATCTTAATTGTGACCTGCTTGGCTCCCTTCATGCCAACTAGTAACCATACCAGCCCCTCTGGTGTGCTTCATAGTTGGCATTCAGGGAGCCAGGCAGATCAAAGATAACCTTCTGACATGAATTCTCCGCAGACATGCCTTCTTGCCGTTGTCCTTCGTAGCTTCATGTATCCTGCAAAATCGATCATTTGGCTATCAGACGTTTATCTTTAGGCGCAAACATACCTATAGATGAATCACAGTTCTGTAAAACTTTTCCTACCCATAAAGATCTGAGTGTGGATAAGTATTAGACCATACAGCAAGAAAAATCCTTGATACCCATAAAGTTTAGAAAGGAACTGTAACTATTACCAACACAAGAATTCCTGTCAACTCTGAAAAAGCTTTATGCTTATAACTGTTCTTGATGATGAAAATACAGTAAACGTGACAGAAGAAATGCCTTGATCAACAAAACATGGAATGAAAGAGCTGGGGATGCAGGAGATTTGTACATGGCAAGAGGAATCAAATCATAAGAGAGATGGAAGAAGCACTTGGTGGTAGTCATTGCTAAGATGCTGATTGGTTCTTACTCTATATTGGCAGGTAGTGGTGACAGGGTACAAGCATCTGAGATGCACATGAGACTGTGCCAGAGTGTGTACCCTCCAATGGATGAAGTGCTGTTGTCATGTGGTACACTGATATCACTCTCTTCCCAACGGTCCTATTTTAAAATTTGAAAGGAGAGAAAAGTTGAGGAACAGGAGGAGCCCTGCCACTGGTGAAAGGCAAAAGTAGTGGAAGGCAGCAGCTGGCCTGTTGTTTGCACAACAGTTGCAGCAGTAGTGCCCAAAGCAGCCTGGTGCATTGCAGATGTGAATTTTTGTATTTGTCGTCTATCTAATAGTTAAACTAGTAAGGACAAATGGATGACTCATCATTCAATCCCCATGTCACAAAGATACGGATGCAACCCGACACGCGACACCAGTTTATGGAAATTTTTTAATTTGTTAAGGGAAATTTTCAAAGACACACCTAAAGTTTTAATGACAATCAAAATCACGACTAAGTTTTTATATTGTGAAAAACATTGCTTAAATTTATGCTTAGTTAATTAAAAAATCATTTTCGTGTGTTTAGCTTGGGTTATCATTGATACAAGTTGAGTTAATAGGATAAATTTGCTGATGTACCATCCAAATAATAATTTTTGTTTTCAAAAAGTTTCAAAAATATCCCTAAAATTTATGTGATAATAAAAAACACACCTAAGTTTTGGTAATTGCAGCAAACATTTAATGGCAACTTTGATGAAAGTAAAGCTTGAGCTTTTTTTTAATTAACCATGGATGGAAAAGTTTAGATGTCTTTTCAACAATATTGAAAACCTATGTATGTTGTTGAAAATTTCTCATTTTTTAATCAATAAAATTTTATTTCTTGAAATGTTATTATACAAAAATATTTTTAATAAAATTTAGTTTTAAATCATTTTAAACTATGAAAAATAAAATAATGTCTGTACTTGGCTGGGTCTTGCCAGCGTCACTGATTCGTGTCTCCTTAGACACAAACTCTAAGTGGCGTGTCATTGTCTCATATTTTTAGCATTGCAGACGGATCAGATATGGATTGGGTCATGTTTGACCGGTCACTATCTGTTTTTAGTAAATCAGATCCGGTTTTGAGTTCAGATGTGAATTGGTCTCACAATGGTTCCCGATCTGAGCCACTGTCATACTAAAATCAGGCAAAATGGCCACATTTTGTCATATTTTTACATATAAAATTTTAAAACACACAGGGTTAAGCTTAATTCTGACCAAAATCTGATGTTACATTACATGCTTGTCCAGTCCGAGGTGGACTTGATAAAATCTGATTTGGACTACCTGTATCTGATAATACGAGTTGGATCGTGTTTGGGCTTTGGCCAGGACCCTGACCCATGTGCACACCACTACTACTGCCGTAAGCATGATTGTATCGCATTTTATCACTTAAGCATCATTAATCACTAAGATAAATTAAAGGTATTTTTAATAGTGCAATACATCGCCTCAAGTGTTATCCATTGCTGCAAAGTAACAAGATCCAACTCGTATTATCAGATACAGGTAGTCCATCTCACTCTTTGCATCATTGGTAGTGATAGTTTGAGAAAGCTAGAAGGTAAAACCCTTAATGAAAAAAAAACATAAAATGCATACAATAAAATAGAAGGGTAAATCTTTTCGGGAAATCTAAAAATAACAAAAGATGCATATTGAGACGTGTTCTATAGTTGAAAACTATGTTGATTCACTTAGAGGAAAAACTCTTCGAGCAGAAAGAAGTCAAGACCATAGTGACAAATATCGCAAGATTTATGAAAATCTCACGATAATATCGCAAGAAATTGCCTCAAAGTTTAAAACAGCAATTTCTTGTGAAATTTTCAAAATCTTGTGAGATTTATGAAAAAACATAAATACCGTGATTTAAACCTGATATTTATGTTTTAAACGACTATTTATCACGAAAAAAACATGTTTTTATTTTTAAATAATTTTAATTAATATTTTCTTATAAAAAATAAATTTTATATTTTTAAATTTATTTTTTTATTGCCAATATTTTGCCAAAAAATGCGAGATTTATAAAAAAAAATCAATTTCTCGTGAGTTTTTGAGAAATGAGAAATTGCTCTTTAAAACGTTTGTCACTATGGTCAAGACTACCTTATGCTTTGTCTTTGCTTTTGTATCTTCTCCTTTGGTTGGTCAGGTGAATTTATTGCACTATTACATTATGCTTTCAAGTTTTGTTTTCAACATTCTTGAAAATGATTAAGTTGGTTATCTCTTTATACAAAGCAAAACCTAGTCATTCGTTCTCTATCCTTGGTCGCCACCACTTGATGTCGAACCATGTTAATGTCCTCAAATTGGGTAACTGTAGAAAAAAACTATGTTTCTAAATGCATAGCTCATTTAAAACTATATCAGTAGAATCAAATATGAAAGAACAAACCTGCAGACTGGTTTTCCTTGGTTAATTGAAGTTGTATTCAGCTTATTCTATATAATTGGTAGGGGTCCACCTAATCCCAACTTTCCTATCTAAAAAAAAGTTATCTCAAAAGGTTGCTAAAAATTGGGTGAAAAAAATGTCAAAAAAGGTGGAAAAAAGAAAAAAAATTGTTATCCCTTAGGCTTAGTGATTCTTCTTAAAGTAATTTCCTAGTTTTAGGGTCGATGATAGTGGCAAAAGAAAATGAAGAGCATTATTGCAACAAAAAAAAAAAGAGCATTGTCAAAAAGAAAAAAAAAAACTATGAGAAAATGAAGCTCAAAAAGTTGTCATGCTTCATCTACAATTGAAAGTCTCAAGCAAGGGATGTTCAGGATCTCTTACTCACTTGCTTTTCTTTGAACTTCACGTTTAAAAATGTCCTATCCATCTTTCTTTGTTAACTCTTTAAGCCTCTTGATACCTAATGTTTAAAAAAAAAGTTTATTTACCTAAAAAAACAAATCATCACCATCTTATTAGTAACATTGTTATTATCATTCTCTTCTTTTTTCAAAGTTCAATAACCCATGTCTTAGTGTTTCCTTCAAATTCTTTAAAAATGATTTGTCACTTTAAAATATTTAACAAAGGACAAGTTTGAGGCAAACATTGGAGTGAGGAGGTTAAAGTGCATTCAAATGAAAAATCTTAGATTTTTATTTACTTGGAGCTCTAATTTTTTTGGCCTAAATGGTCAAGGAGACTTGTTTATTTGAAAGCTTCTAGAGTCTCAATCTTCATGAGATTATATCGATAGCAATTAAAACATGTGCTTTTATGAGTGTCAAACAGAGGACTTATTCTTGTGAGGAAGAGTAAACTTATCTATTCTATGATAACTTCAATTAAGGGAAAATTTTGAAAAGTGAAGGCAGACCAACATTGACAAATAATTTAATTCCCGTTAAATAATGCAAGTTGTGCACAATCATTTTATGCATACTCTTCTCATGTCTGCAACATGTTTTAAGGCAAGTATCAAATCAGAAGATGAAAAAATTCATTCTCAAATTTTGTTTCTAAAAATTTTAGCAAGAGACAATTTTTTTTAAAGAAAAGAAAAAGAAGTTGTTTGAATAGTCATTTTAGAGTTGAGTCATCAATCACATTGCATTTCATAAGTCTCATCAGGGCACTTAGCATTATACATATACCCTTGTCAATAATAAATGTCAGCTTTCTTTTGTCATTTGTTTGTCATGAAGTTCTTTAGCACCATATCTTGATTGTCTCATCAATAGCATTTATAGTATTCAATCATTTAAGTGGCCTCATTTTACATTATAAAGGTCTACAAATTGATCCTACATCAAGGTTATTTTGACATAAAATTTTGCAATCTATGTTGATTTTATCCAAAATTGAGATTTTTTCAATGCATGGATCATTGTCATAGCTTTTGCAAGAAGGATTATTTTGAGTCAATTTTTCCAGTGTATCATTATCTTACTTTATTTTGTCTACTTGTTTTGTCTTTTGAATGATGGTTGGTCATTAGCAAGACCTCTTATCCTAAACGGTTATTCATCAAGTCAGGGATACCCTTGTATAAAACAAAGTTTTCATTTTGTCTTGAGAGTAATGCTTGGTCGTTGACAAGACCCTCCCACCTTGAATGACTCTTCATTAAGTCAGGAAATAAAGAACTTTTCGCAATGTATTTTGTCTAGAGTCATTGTTCATCAAAACCATTAATATTGGCTTCAAGCAGGCTAGGTGTATATGTTGAATTGTTTTCTCAATAAGTTGATCTTTCATGAGTCAGAAAGTTCATCTTAATAACTTGTTTCATTATCAACCTGATCAAAAAGGGTCTAATCAAGGTATCTCATCATTCATCATGTCATGTCATGCCATTTGCATATTTTTATATTTTACTAACAAGTTTTGTTTGCAATTGATATAGTTTTTAGAAACCCAATTGACCCAGTTGTCTCATTAGAAAAAAGCTATCTAGTCTTATCTTAAAATCATATTATAGATAGATGAGCATAAAACCACCTTAATCTCTACGTATGTTTGGATCAAAGTGTCTCTGTCATATCCTAAAACTTTGCATAAAGCTCATCTCTATCTTTGTTTTTTCAAAAAGTCTATCTTTTGAAAAAATTGTCATTGTCTTTTGTGCAATCATACACAATAACACTTGTTTTATCTTTTACTTGACCTTGTTCGACATAAACTTTTCGCTCACCTAATTGAGTTCAAGGGAAAACCTTACTAGGCTAGGTAAGCTCCACAAGTTATGCTCGCATGGGAAAAGTCTAGGTTTTTAGCTTCTGGATGCTAGGTTGAGTGGTAAGTAAGATAGAGTGTCTCTATTTAGGTCTAGATGTTAAACCAGGGAACCTAGACCTCTATTTATAGATTTTTAGGTGGGTTTGGATCTTAATCATGTGAATTCAAGCTCCGATGATCTACATCTGGATTTAGATTATGTGGCAACATCCTATAGGATGAATGCTATGAGGTCTCTTTCTGATTGGCTAAAGTTACCTAACTTAAGGGCTAAGGTTTCTGAAATGAGAAGATAGACATGATAGGTTTTTTGAGTTTCTAAATAGGGTCTAGGTTCATTAGACCAAATGGCGGAAAGACCATGTTGACAAAAAGTCATGCTGACCACAAGTGGATTATTTTTTATGACAAGTGTACTTTTGGGCCAATGTTGATGATAATTCAAAGATTGATAACGACAATTAATTTGTTGTCAATGATAAGTTGAGACTACACCAATGGGTTAACTTATTTTTGCCATATATGCCTAACTGGATGTCAGTTTGAGGTGATTTTTGATACATTGGAAAACTAACATCATCTTATTTAATTCATATTTTAAGTATAAAACCAAATTTAATTATTTATATGGTAAAAATTATACTCAAATTAAGACCTACCTAAAAAGAGAGGTTTTAAACAAGCAGATCACATTGTTTTGGCTATAACTTCCCATCCTAACATTGTATTGACTTGATTTTTGTCACATTGGAAAACTAACACTATCTAGTTTAAACAATTTAATGATTTCTTATGGCAACCTTTGTAATGTTAATGACAATCTAATTATCGTTAGAACTGAACCAAGACTGCTTTGACAAGTTTACTTGTTTCAACCATATCTCCTGAACTGGACGTTAGATCGAGGAGAAGTTTGGTGTATTGTAAAGCTAACATCTTAAACTTTTACATATATTAAATAAAAAATTAAATTCAATTTGTTGAGTCTTAAAAATATACTCAAATTAGGATATGGCTGAAAATAAGGTTTTGGTTAAACGAGTTACTGTGTTTTGGTTATAACTTTTTGTTCTAATGTCACATTGACTTGACATTTAACTTGTTTAAAAGATGAAATCCTCCACCTTAATTAATATTTTGGGGAAAATTTTGAGGATACTATTTTGAAGGTTAAAAACATGATTGAACCAAGACTTGAGTCAAAAGTAACTTGAAGTACCTTGCTTTAAAAAAGAAACTTTGCAAAAACTATTTTCATCAAAATTGAGATGCCTATAGATGCCCCTGTTTGTTTTCAAGCATGAGAAACATGATCGATAATAAAAAAAGTAGATACACCTATTTTAGAAGAATGATGGTTTAGCATAAACATCAAGCTTTTTTCTCAAAACAAAAAAGCTTTTAAAAAGATAATCAATGAAAGAAGTGCACTCTATAGCTTAATGCATGTGCATAGCTTCACAAGAGTCTCCCTATGATGCTCTTTTAAATGAGAATAGAGGACTTAACCAAATGAAAGTATATCAAAAATTAAGCTAGTACCTATGACATACTACTGGTAAAAACCAAGAACAACAAGGATACTAGGACCAAAAAGTCAATTTAGCATCGTAAATTGTGGAAAGAAACAATACAGGCATTTAGAACAGTACAAACCACATGGATAGCAGAAGCAGGAACTGTAACATCCTAATTTTTATAACTCAAAAATGGTGGAATTTTTTTTTTAAATATCTTTAAATATTTTAATACATAACAACAGAAAAAATCATCGGGTCTAAAAGTTCGCGTGTTATTTTTCGTATTCATGCATAACCATACGATTGTGAGAACTTAAAGAAATAGATATTGCCATGCATAGAATGAATCAAGGCCCACAATCATTGAAAATATTAATTACTTTAGTCCATTAACATAATAATCAAATAATAAATCAGAGTTCAAATATCTTGTGAATGAAAAGGAAAGGTAGGCTTAGTTCCTGTCGCAACCTCCAGCCTTTGCATATAAGCTACTCCTAATCACCTAAAAAATATTAAACCTTATAGGGTCAGACAACACATGTCTCAGTAGAGTGAGATATGCTGAACTTGTAAGACAGGAATATAAAGCAGGAATTTCAACAGCAGTTTTATAGTTTGGCATTTAAAATTTACTGAAATAATTACATAACTAGTCATGTTTATTCGATCAACCAAATTAAACAAGAGAGCATCAATTCATACATTTTAAGAAGTTAAAATGCATGAACAGTTAATATGCATGATTTACCACATGTTGAAGCCCTTCAATGCATAGATAAATTCCTATCTTTAATTAAATTTTTTTTCTTAAATGACGCATGTGATGTCTGACTAATGTGCATATATCTTAAGTTATCACTTTTTAGCCATGTTGATATGACACAGGCTTAGACTTTCAGATCAAGACCATGGTTCAGGTCATATTTTACGTAAAGGGGTGGCTTTAGCCTGGTCAGGCTCATTCACCAGGATGGGGTGAGGGATGTTAATACGAGAGAGATTTTCAACACCTTTCAACCCGATGCACCAGTTTTCTTCATGAGTACCTTGCCCTCTATGTTGCAGTCTAATGCAGAGGTTTTTCCCATAAAATTGTAGGAGGAAAGAAGCAACCTTGCATGCCCAAAACATACTTGCCCTATGAAGTTTTGTACCACCTGTCACTTTCATAGCAAGTATCTTGAGTTTTAATATCACATGATTACTTGATTACATACATATTTTTTATGCAGCATCAAAACTTGAGTCACTTTATAGGCAATGAATGCATTCTTATAAAGCATTAAAATATTTACTTAATCATACTTGTAACATAAACTTGAGCATATGTGTAGATGGAAATCTTATTCATTTTCATACTTCAGTTCGCACATATGCATGTACATAGCCAATGCAATAAAGAACATGAATTTGAGCACCCACATCATTGAAGCATCCATATCATCATCATAACATAAGCATACATGCAAACAACATAATATTCGAAATGTAAACATAAACTTGCATTCATTGGACCTTTTGATCCTTTATCTTAATGTGCAGGCTTTATTAGGCATCATGTCTAACCATTTATTAGCAATTCATGTCTTAGGCATACTTCTGCTTAACATCAAACCTGCATACATATCCACATAATACATGATGTTTGAAACGAAGAAATTTGCATGAAAAACATATGAATAATGCATATATCGACCATCAGTCCAAAGATCGATCTTGAATAGTAAAATCTTTAATTTTGTATGACTATTACAGAGTTCACAAAAAAATTTATGTTAGATGAACAAAGCTTATGTAAAAAAATTTCTCAGCTTTCCATAGTTGTAAATTGTTCGTAAAAAATCTTTCGTATGAGGGAGTTATAAACATTTTACTACAAACATGTCATATTTTGTTCTGATTGTCATAGGGTCGTGCTCAATCTATGAATAGAGCCCAAAATTTCACAGTAGATGCAAAATTTTGTTAGCTTTCCAACACAATAAACTGTTTATCAAAACTTTTTCGGACAAGAGAGATACAAACGTTTTATTGCTCTAAGGTCTGGCCAGAAAACTATAATTCTAGGTCTATGTATTCGGGTCGGGCCAAACTGAGCCATCCGAATCCGTGCACCCATGATTTTTCTTGCATAAATTAAATAAAAATTAGAATAAAATATACAACTAAACCTAATATATTTTAGCATAGAGAAATCATACATTTCCTCAGCCGTTTGGCCAGAAAGGCCTTTATTGAACCCAAGAAAGAAGAAGAAAAGCTCTAAGGGGCGTGGAAAAGAGAAAAAAAAAGAAGAGAAAACTAACATTATTAATCCTTCTCATGAGGGCCACTATTTATAGATGGACTTAGACAAGAGTCTCATCTCTAATATAAGAAGTTAATATTTATTAATTTATTTTATTAATAAAATAAGATAATGAATTATAAGACTTAATTCAATAAATTTTGAAATTACTTAAGCTATAAAAGAAAAGTATGATTTTTTTACAGTGTCTTGAGTTCTAGCGACAAGATAATCTTCTGAGAGGCCTAGAGACATAAAGACACATCAAAATTGGTTGTTTAAATAGTCGATTTGATAGCCCTTGAAATGTAGATCATTGTGGTAGTCTTAGATTTAATCATACGCATACGGATTGATAATAAAATTTATTCGATATCAAAAAATGTTAATTTTTAACCTATAATTAGGCATGAACTTTCGTCACTGATAAAATGCTCAAATCAATACCAATTTGAGCTTGTAAATAGTTGATTTTAATTCCCTCGAAATGAAGAACGTCAAGATCAACTCTGATTTAACAGATGAGTCACTGATCAATTAAAAGAATTGGTCAAAACAATAATGATATTTTTTTAGATCGTCCAACTCTATAGGTCAAATCCAATGATATATGATTCAAGATATCCTGAGTTATATCTCATATAATCTATCATTTAATTGATCTAAATGTTATACATTATATTCAACTTAATTGGATTTGATTTAAATATCATTAGTTAAATCCACTGGCTAATTTATATTTTTAAACTTCTTTCTTCTAAAAAATATTATTTATTTATTAGAAATTCCCTAAAGAATCACATGTATGACTTTTGAACTAAATTTAAAATCATAGATTTAATTTCAACAAAAATTAATTTATTATATTTTTTCAACCTTAATTTAACACTCAATTAAGTCTTAATTTAGATTTGAATCAAACTTAAATCTAATTATAACATTTTAGACATATTTATTAAATTTGAATTCAATTCTAAAATCCATAATCTAAAAATATACAAATCATTTATTTTCTTGTTTAGTCCATATATTTTAGTTTTTTCATTTATTCTTAAAATAATCTTCAAAACTTAAGGCAAAGGTTCATAATTAATCGAAATCAAGAATATCAAAAAATAATAATAATTTTAAGAAAATCAAAAATATCAAGAAAATCAAAAATTCATGATTATAGTCATAAATACACTAATAATTAATCATTATCAAGAAACAATCTTGGGTTTTACAATCTCAAGCTCAAAGTGGAATCTAAATTGGACCTAGGATCGCAAGTTGACCTGATTCTGAAAATCTCTCAAAGATATTATGGAGTTGTTGCTGAAATCTAAACTCCTTAAATTCTCAAACGTTCCTATTCCCCCTCAAGTCAAGAAAAATAATCCTTCAAAATTCTGCAAATTTCATTGGACCGCGAGACATGACACTGAATGGTGTATCACCCTAAAGCACATTATCCAAGACTTGTTGGATAATGGAGATCTCCAACTCACCGGAGACAATGAGCAAGACACAAAGAATGATGACTTAGGTATCTATACCACTTTGTTTTGTCAGTATGAGCAGGCCAACAATCTTGAGGCAGTAAAGATAATACAGTCAAAGAAGACAGTCATATCAGTTTCTACAGTACATGTAGTTGATTATTATGATCATCCTAAAAGTCATTATCAGTAAAGAAGATAGACTACAGTGCAAACACATTCCAAAATGAACCATTGTTCCAACCATCAAGGTGAAACAAGACGAGCAAAATTAGTTGGAAGATAAGAAATAAGTAATTGTTGTATATTTGGAGCGGCCTATAAAAAAAACATTGAACCCATTAAATAGAGTAGTGTCCAAAAGCAGGAGTCACAGACACTACCTCTCCTTTCTATTCCTTAAGAATAGACCCTAATCAAAGAGGTCAGAAATCTCACTAGGTTTGGACAAATTTACCTACTTGATCAACTTCGAAAAGGTACTCCATTTCTTTCTCATCAAATGGGTCCTCATGCATAATAAATACCAGAACAAGAATTTCTAGCTGCTCTCATTGGGGTATATCCAATAAAAAAAGGACAGTATGAAATCCAAAGTCATTTGTCCAAGATCACTGCACCAATTTATGTCTTAGAACTGATCAGAGTGTCCAAAGAACAGTGACAAGCAATGAAAGGTATTCTAAACAAAATCAAAATACCTCCAGCAATATAACCAGAATACTTGGCAGCCTTGGTGTCCCAAGTCATGATCGAGGTGCCAATTAATTACCTTATCAGATAATGAATCACCAAAGCTTGTCTTCACTCATAACAGAGCTCCAGATCAATGGATATTTGATCTCTAACTGTCTAGTGGATGGTAGTGGAGGTCTTAACCTATGTCCTTATATCATCACCCAAAAGTTTAATGTCACCCAATCTGAATTCAAAAACCACTGCATCCAAATAAGTGGCTATGATGGAAATGTCACAACATCCTTGGGGACAATAATAATGTATGTTGAAATCAAACTAGTATCCCACTAAACTATGTTTCATGTGGTGGACATTCTTGCATCTTATAACTTCCTTTTGGGTCGGTCATGGATCAACGAATTGAAAGCAGTTTTATCTAGTTTTTCACCAACTCACAAATATCCCCTCCGTCTGGGAAAAGGGTGAGACATTATTGTCAGATATCAAAACCAGCACTAGTAGAACTTTCACAATAGCAACGGTAAATTGTTCAAAAAAGCCCAGATTCTTCAAGCCAACTGAGAGAATTGGTGACTCTGAATTTAGACAATGTAACAAATATCCCGGATTCGTTAAGTACACCAAGATATGGTCAATAATCTTAAAAATGGGATACCTACCTTTCAAAGAACTGGAAAATCATAACCAAGAAATTAGAATTCCTATCTAGATCTCAAAGATTAACTCAAAAGAAGGATTAGGATACATCAAAAAGGAAAAAAAGAAAGCAATAACTATAAAGCGATTGGAACCTCTTCATTTTCCTTAGAATAGACTCTAAATCCTAAAATTATTATATAAGAAGAATTAGATAAGTCGGATTATAATTAAGTCTTGAAGGTCTAACATCGTTATTCCAAAACACTTGTTGGCATGATAGTATCGTGACCACCCAAAATCACAAAAGATCAAAGCAGAGTCATAAGAAGCAAAATCCATATCGAGAAGAGCCAAGTTCACACCCAGCACACTCCAAATTGTTTATGTTTTAAGAAAAAACAAACTAAGAAAATAAGGCCAAGACCCACTACTTGATAAGAAAATTGAGGTTACATATATGTCATGGTGCATTTCTGTCTAGGAAAAGACTTCAAAAAAGATATATCTCAATAGTCCTAGGATCATTATCATCAAAGGAGATTGCAGCTAATTACTTTGTCTGAACTGTCTGAAAGAGCACCTCTACCATCCATTAAAAAAAATAACCTAAAGCGGCCATGCAAATCTACGGCAAGTGATAGAACTCTACTGCTATAACTGGAAAGAGGATCTAAATATAGCATATTGGTCCAAACACATTGATAGTTGTTAAAAATTCCACCTATGAAAAACACTCTACCAATTGGATGAGGAAGCTGAAAAACTTGCTCTAAAGCATAAAGCAGATCAGGTAATAGCTTTGATAAGACTAATGATGAAACCTCTTGATCCAAAAGAAAATAATGAACCAGATAAAGAACCATACTTACCAGACCATATTGTGGATTTACCAGAACCTACATGTGAACCTCTCAATATGAAAAAAGAAGACGATAAATTGAATCCCATGACTTTCATCATGACAATCCCAATGTTCTCTTGTGACTTGCATTGTAAATTTGTGCTTAGAGTCTGCTTTGCTTTTGTTGAGTCTGATGTAAGCTGCCTGGTTCAGGTGAATCAATACCCCGAAGGGGCAGCCCGTATGCTTGAACTGTAATAGCCCTCAAGAAAAATTGTGAATGAATTAAATGCGATGAGTTTTCTTTTGTTCACCCTTGTTGTGATTGTTTCTTGTGATTACAATTCTTCTCCCTTTATTCTCGCTTGCTCTCTTGCACTCTGATTACAAGCTTTCGCGACTGGCAAGCGAACTGACAAGTAGGCTTGTTGTGGTAAGGAAGGACCATCATGTCGCGCTGACCTATTGAAGGAAATAGGCTTGTGGCAAGTGGTACTAAAGCTCATTCTCGCGCTGAGGAAGGAACTCTAGAGTCGGTGTCGACAGACACGCCGACATGTTGCGATTTGTGAGCAAGACATCGTGGCACCTTATCAAAATTTGCAGAACACCAAAGGCAAGGCAGTTGCTAAAGCTGAGGAGATGGGTTCACCTCGGGACCAAGAAGAGATGACTGCAACTGTCAACAAGCTGGTGGAAGATGTGACTTTGCACGAGGAAGCGATTTCATGTGCAGTTGAATCATTCGGTGGAATGAATGATATGGTGGCAAGCCTGCAAGAGCAGGTGAACTTATAGGTGGGGCAGATCACTTCATTGATGACAATAGTGTCTGACTTACAGACTGAAGTAGAGGAGCTTCAGTTGAAAAAATGCACATTGCAGCGGTCAGTGACCCAAAATGGCGGAAATGGTGAGAGGCCATCAAGGATTGATGTGCCAAGACCCACAAAGTTCAATGGTTCTCAAGATAGCAAGGTCATTGAGAACTTTTTGTTCTAATTAGAAGACTACTTGGATATTCAAAATGTGACGCTTGAAGATCTTCGGATTAAGGTTGCAACAACGTTATTAGATGGGGATGCTATCGCTTGGTGGAGGCAGAAGCGCAGCGACATGGAGAGGGGTCAATGTGTGATAGACACTTTAGACGATTTCAAAATAGAGCTGCACAACTACTTTATGCTGAGCAATGCGTTGAGGCAAGCGTATCGAATAGTTCGTAAGCTTAAACATACTGGTTCGTTACAAGACTATGTCAGAACATTCCAGAAGCTTATGTTCGAGTTGCCTAACATGCCAGGAGAGGATAAGCTCAACTAGTTTATTGTGGGACTTCAGTCATGGGCACAATCTGAAGTGGAAAAGAGCAACCCCCATATTTTGGAAGATGCATATGTGGCGATCGAGTGCTTAGTTGACACTCAGCGCAAGTCTTTCACCTCATCAACCAAAGTCGGGAAGAATCTTGACCACAGAGGAAAGAAGGATGAGCGGTGCGACAACAAAGGTGAGGCGTCGACACGCCATCAATCCGACAAAAAACAGAACTATACAAAGCATAACAACAACAACAAGGGTACAGTTGTGACATGCTGGTTCTGTGAAGATAGGCATATCACCAGACAGTGCCCCAAGCATCTCGTAAAGGACGACGGGCAAGCCAATGCAACGAAGAAAGAATGTAGTGATACTGAATGCAGCGACACTAAGACCATGCAACCGCAGATGGGAGTCATGTGGTTGATCAACGCAGCTAAAAGTTGCACAGTTGAGAACAGACAGGTTAGAAAAGAACTGATGTATCTCGAAGTCATTACGAATGGAAAGTCTACTTCAGCTATGGTAGACTCCGGGGCCACACACAACTTTGTCTCGCAAGAAGAGGCAGAGCGGTTGGGCTTGAAGCTCGGGCCAAAGCAGAGGACCATCAAAACGGTAAACTTTAAGGCCAAGCCCATCCTTGGTAAAGCAAGAGATGTGCCTATCCAAGTGGAGAGTTGGGCCAGTAAAGCCAACTTCTCTGTGGTTTTCCTAGACGATTTCAAGATGATTCTGGGTATGAAGTTTCTTCAAAGCCAGAATGTTATGATGATGTCAAAGTTTAACATGTTGACGATTATGAGGTCAAACCTATCCCACGCAGTGCAGTGCCTTACACAAAAAGGCAAGTCTTCAGTGTTATCGGTGATGTAGTTGAAAAATGGTGTCAAGCATGGGGAGCAGACATTCTTAGTTGTTGTACAAACAAAAGAAGGGAAGGTAGAAGCAGCAGTGTCGTCATCCCTAGCCCCACTGTTGAAGGAGTTTCAGGGGGGTGATGCCTCCAGAATTGCCAAAGTGTCTTCCACCAAGACGTGAGGTCAACCATAAGATTGAGTTGACTTCAAGAGCGAAGCCTCCCGCAATGTTTTCATACCGTATGGGGCCAACTGAGTTGAAGGAGTTGCGCAGGTAGTTAAATGAGATGTTGGATGCAGGCATTGTTCGTCCATCGAAAGCCCCATTTGGTGCCCCAGTTCTTTTTCAGATGAAACATGACGGCTCCAAACGGTTATGTGTGGATTACTGTGCTTTGAACAATATCACGATAAAGAACAAGTACTCATTGTCATTGATAGTAGACTTATTCGATCAGCTAGGCAGTGCCCGTATCTTTTCCAAGTTAGATTTGTGATCGGGTTACTAACAGGTGAGGATTGCTGAAGGTGATGAGCCGAACATGACTTGTGTCACTCGCTATGGTGCTTACGAATTCTTAGTAATGTCATTCAGGTTGACAAATGCTCCAGCCACGTTCACGACTTTAATGAACTAGATCTTTTACTCTTACTTAGACAAGTTCGTGGTTGTTTACCTGGATGATATCATGATCTACAGTAGCAACATGAAGGAACATATCGGGCACTTACGAACAGTGTTTCAGGTGTTGAAGGAGAATGACCTCTGTGTCAAATGAGAGAAGTTTTTTTTTGGGCAAGAGGAGATCAGCTTCCTTGGCCACGTTATGGGGCGTGGTGTGTTGCGCATGGATGAGCAAAAGATAAGGGTCATCTAGGAATGGGTTCTGCCAAGCAAAGTGCCAGAATTATGGTCATTCCTTGATTTGGTAAATTATTATCAATGTTTCATCAAAGATTATTCCCTTATTGTTGCGCCCCTCACAGATTTGTTAAAGAAGAATCGGGTATGGCTCTGAATAGGAGTGTGCCAAGATGCCTTTGATGACTTGAAAAAAGCCTTAGTGAGGGAGTCAGTATTGTAACTACCTGATCACTCAAAACCCTTTGAGATCCACACAGGCGCTTCAGACTTTGTCATTGGTGGAGTTATTATGCAGGAGGGTCATCTGATTGCATATGAGAGTCGGAAGCTGGAGGATGCAAAGAGGCATTATATAGTGCATGAACGTGAGATGACCATCATCGTATATTGCCTCAGGACCTAGCGGCACTACCTTTTGGGTGCCGAGTTCGTCGTCAAGACAGACAATATGACCACGAGCTACTTTCAGACACAGAAGAAGTTGACGCCTAAACAAGCTTGGTGACAGATGTTTTTGGTTGAGTTTAACTTTGCCTTAAAGTACAAGGTTGGAAAGACCAATGTTATTGTGGATGCCTTTGCCGCAGAGCTGAACTGGCAGTTGCACGCGCGGAGCCTTCTAAAGTACATTTGGAGGGCACATTGTTGAGCCGCATACGCGAAGGGATGTAACAGGATCTGACAGTACAATACCTTGTTTCTTTGGCACAGGCAGGGAAGACTCGATGATTTTGGCTATAGGATGGCCTCCTCATGATAAAAGGGGGACGCATTTTCGTGCCGCAGTGGGGAAACCTTCGTCAAAAACTGCTTAAGGAGTGACATGATACACTATGAGCTAGTCATCCTAGTCAGAAGCGGACCTTAGCACTCCTTGAGCATGGCTATTATTGGCCGCAGTTGAAGGATATGTGCGGACATGCCTTATCTGCCAGCAAGATAAAGGGACAAACCAGAAGGTTGTCGGTCTCCTTGAGCCTCTGCCGATTCCAGAACGTTCTTGGGATAGCATCTCCATGGACTTCATTGTTAGTTTGCCAAAGGTAGAGGTCCTCGGTTCTATTTTGGTTGTAGTGGATCATTTCTCAAAGTATGTCACATTCATTCCAGCTTCTAAGGAGTGCCATGTAGAGAAGACTGCAGAGTTGTTCGTAAAGTATGTGGTGAAGCACTAAGGCATATCAAAGAACATTATGAGTGATCGCGATGCTCGTTTCATGGGCAAGTTCTGGCATGAAGTATTTCGATTACTTGACTCTGATTTGATGTTTTCAACAAGCTTTTATCCACAAACAGATGGGCAGACAGAGTGCATCAACGGGATACTTGAACAGTACCTTAGGCAGTTTATTAGTGTCAATCAGAAAAATTGGGTGAAGCTCCTTGATGTGGCACAATTTTGTTACAATCTGCAGAAGAGTGAGTCTTTAGGTCATAACTCGTTTGAGATAGTCATGGGGCAGCAGCCACTGACCCTGCACATTCTTGCCTTACAAGAAAAAAAAAGGTCATCCTTCACCTATCAGTTTGTTCGCGACTGGCACGAGCAGAATGAGTTGGCAAAGGCATTCTTACACAAGGCAGCAAAGAAAATGAAGAAGTGGGTGAACAAGCATCGTCGACCCGCTGGGTTCCAAGTTGAAGACCAAGTGTTGGTGAAGTTATATTCTGAGCACACAAGCATCTTTCGCGGACGGCACCGCGGACTGCTCAGAAAATATGAAGGACTCTTCACCATCACAAAGGTGGGAAAGCTAGCGTATAAGTTGGAGTTGCCTTTAGACTTCAAGGTGCACTCAGTGTTCCACGTGTGCAACCTCAAACAGTTTTATCTAGATGATGGAGATCCAGAATGCGGCGTGCCACAATGCTCTCCCATCATGCAAAGGGCCTCGACAGCACAATGGGCCGAGAAGCACCTCAGTAAGATCCTTCGTCACAAGGTCAACTACTTGGATGAAGCAAAGAAATATCTAGTGCAGTGGGAGAAAACAATGGAACCAATGTGGGAGCCTGCATTTCGAATGAACAACCACTAACCAGCTGAAGTCAGAGCTTACCATGAAACAGATAGTGTCGAGGATGGCGCATGATTTGAAGGAGGGAGCATGTTCCCTTGCGACTTACATTGTAAAGTTGTGCTTAGAGTCTGTTTTGCTTTTGTTGAGTCTGATGTAAGCTGCCCGGTTCTCGTGAATCAATACCCCAAAGGGTTAGCCCGTATGCTTGAACTGTAATAGCCCTCGGGCAAAATTGTGAATGAATTAAATGCGTTGAGCTTTCTTTTGTTCACCCTCGTTGTGATTGCTTCTTGTGATTGCAATTTTTCTCCTTTTATTCTCTCTTGCTCTCTCGTACTCTGATTTTAAGCTTTTGCGACTGGCAAGCGAGCTGCCAAGTAGGCTTGCAGTGGTAAGAAAGGACCATCACGCCGCGCTGGTCCATTAAAGGAAATAGACCTGTGACACCTAGAACCATTTGAGTTAATGAGCTCAGAAGGTCCCTTATCTCACCAATCTTTTAGAGTTTGTGTCTTGCCAAAGTGTTGTCAGAGCCTCCATGTACTTGTCATCGTCATAGAAAACGGTTACCTAAGCTCGAAATGATATTCAATTTTTTTATGTTTTTTATTATATTTATTTTATTTATTATAAAAAATATAATTTTTCTTAATGTTTAGCATATTTGTTATATCTTTGTGCTTATTCAAGCCTTGATGTTTACTCACACCATCATTTTTTTCGATGGCCCATGTATGATGCGCGGTAAACTTACGAGTTATAGTTAAACAGTTGAAGATTTCATAATTACTGGTGTGATTGTGACATGGACGGACACACCATAACACGCTGATTCAGACACATATTCATATGGTCATTATTTTAATATTTTATATTATTTGTTTTATAATATTTTAAGAAAATGCACTTAAATATTAAAAGCAGTTTTTTATTGATTAAAAAATGTGTACGAGTGTCAACATATCCACGTATCTTTGTGACAGATTTCAAGTATCCACGTATCTTTGTGACATAGATTTTATGATACTCAAGGACTGAGAGCACCATCTATAACTTATATAAGCATACTGATGAACTCTTTAAAGGCAATTTCATCAATTTTCATAGGGCATTTTGAAATTTCTGGATCATGAGAAGGTCCTAGGGTTTTTGGACCAGAACATGGACCGTTAGTGCTCCAAGCTAAGGTGCAACCACGTACTGACCTATCATAGTTAACCACGTGGACGGTTCATCTTGCCATTATAGCTGAAGCATATGTATGGATTATTTGAGGGTCCTAAACACAAGAAGTGCTTATCAGATCTGCTCTTATGTCATTCATCCATACATTCAATGAACGGCATCCCAAATACCATGGAGGAACTATTTTTTCAGCTGTTCATTTCAAAAATAGTAGACTCGGATGAACGGCATCCAACCACCATGGATGGATTGGTTTCTTATCAACCGAGAGCAGGTTGGGTTAAAGAACTGGCTTACAAACAGTCATTTTACTTGATTACCGGAACTCGGAGTTTTAGTCTTCCGAAGTGACGATCGTAGGTATGGCAGGCTGAGCCGCGATTAAGTCTTCGATCCCGAACACGGATTTTTTTTTTTTCGGAGAATAAATTCAAAACAAATGACCATTTTTTTTCTTTTTCTTTTTCTTTTTTCTCTCTCACCCAAATCACTGATGGCCTCTAACTGGTCCCTTGTCCACTGACGAGTACACCCAGCTTCGAGCTCATGATGAGCCATCAATTTAGTTGGAGTGAAGCAAGTCGGTCTTACCAGATGAGTGAATCCCTTGTGGGCTTGTTCTCGAGCAGTCTCACTCACATTACATTGGCTTTGCGAGCCCTATTTCTTCATTATGTCATGAATATAAATATAGTGAGAGACAAGGACTTGGCATGCCTAACTTTGGCTTATTCATTAATTTCAAAGTCAATTGCATGATTCACTTTTCAATGAAACTAGTGTTGAGCCAGAGTTGGAGAACAATCACAATAAAGCATTCCTTCATGGATCAACAACCATTTGAATTATGGGTTTGGTAGCAATAGAATATCTACGTATCTTTGATTTTTATGAAGTTCAAACTACTAGTAGGATCCTTTTGGGTGTATTTAATTGGAAAAATATAAGCTACACTCCAGACAGACTTGTTCTCTAGCTGAAATTTATAGATGTAAGCCTTATTTGATTAATCTGACTCCATAGATGTGTTCAACAACTATTCTTTATTTGATTTATGTTTTTCATTTATTTATAACTCGAAAAAACTGCACTCAGCATGAAGACTTGGTCATGTCGGCTCAGTCTGCCATCCCTTCGTGCTGGCAGCATAAGCCTCCATGGCTAGGACTCCTGCCCAGGGCCTATGCTGAGTGTCTGCTTGATTAGAGGGGAGACACCCATGAGAATCGAACCTTGACCACCTGTCTAGCGGCCAAGGTCCCACCCCACTACACCAATCCCCCTTGGGGCTTCTCTAGTTCATTTATTAGGAAATGCACTTTGTTAGAATTTAAAACAAGACTTTTTTTATGGTGAAATTTTAACATATTGTAAATGGTTGGATTCTGAAGCTCTTAAAAATCTGTTTTTGCAATTGGTGGTCTAAAACATGTTTTTTGATTAAACCATATTCGTAGGGCTTGATTCACACAAAAAAAAAATGAGAAATTTTAAAGAAATGGGATGTAGAGAGTACGGTGCACTCGAGATTAGCCAACATTTCCCTTAATTAATTAATTCAGCTTTTTCGGATTCCACGGAGTGGGCCTCATGTTGTTTGATTTATAGCATCTGAATTCAACAATGCTCCAAAACTTACCAACCTTGAGGACTTGGATTTGTTGGTGTAGTGGTGGTAGCAATGGTTGACAAGATATTTAACCTTCCCTTCAAAGCAAAAGTGGACGGCTAGGCCTGCCTACTCCTTGCTTGCGCTTATTTTGTCTGATGTATTTCACATGGTTGCCGTGAATGGCCGGCGACAGACTTGGGATGGATTTGACCTATCTTCGCTGGCTGCCCTGCTCTTTTTGTAAAAGCTGAGGTCAATACCTCATCACCCTAGACTTTCTCTTTTTCTTTATCTTCGCTTTAATAGAATCAAGTTTGCCTCTTAAAAAAAAGTCTCTCTCTCTCTCTCTCTCTCTCTCTCTCTCTCTCTCTCTCTCTCTCTCTCTCTCTCTCTCTCTCTCTCTCTATATATATATATATATATATATATATATATATATATATATATATATATATATATATATATATATATATATATAATGCAAATCTAGCACTGGATTTGCAAAACTATGCTACCAAACTGAAAAATCAATTAATTGAAAGAAAATAACAGTAACAAGAAATCAACATGAAATAAGGAAAAAAAGAGAAGGGTTTCTGAAGAATCACATCAAAACTGCCTACAAAATCCCTATAATGAATATTTATGGAAAACATAATAAACCCTAATCTTAAATTGGATTTAAGATAGATCTATTACATAATAATATCAAAATCTAAATAAAGACTCAAATAAAACCTAAACTAAAAACTAAATCCAAATGAATCCCTTGGACGCCGATTGCTAGTTGCACACAAACTCTCTCTCTCTAGAATTTTCAATATGGGACTTGGTGGGGGTACAAATCCGTGGGCCGGACATACTAGGCTACACTTACAAGTATTTTCATTGTAATCAGAATTAAATCGAATCGGCAGCAAAACTAGACCTCAAGGTCAAATCGAGAGTTTTATTAAAAAATCGTCTGATTCAACTCCAAATCATCTGAATTGCCCGATTCCAGCTGAATCAGGGTTGAATCGGCCCTTTTTTGTATTATTAATTTATTTATTTTTTTGAGTTTTAAAAAAAAATGGTCCAATTCAGCCTGATTTGATTTGAACCTCAATCAGCCGGATCCTGGACCTTTTTGAAAATCAATTCAGTTCAGAAACTGATTTTGACAACATTGGATATTTTGCCAGTGAGACCTGCTGTGCCCAATGGACCCAGACACATCTATTGGACAGACTACATCTGAGTCTAGATTGCTGGGTCTAAGGCCAGCTTGAGCTGGTTGGAAGCAGGCCAGCTTTGGATTGATTAGATGGTAGGCCTTCCTATCGATTATGAGGTTCCCCGGCCAACCCAGATCCGATAAAAACGACATTTCATGTGGAATTCCCATTTCCTAACCCAAATCTGATGAGATTTATGTCAACCAGTCTGTAAACTTGATTTGCAAAAGGACCCCAAAAATGAAGTGTTCATAGGTGGAGTGTCTCTTGATTGCCAGGCGACTTAAAATTGTTATTACAAAGATGTGATGAAACTTTTACCTACAATTTGGTTCCTAATCCATCAAGTGTTCCTCATTCAAAGACTTGTTGAGAAAGCAAAAAACTAATCTAAACTAACCCATAAAGTCTTGAACAAGAACAAAGAGAACGGGCAATTAGCTCTATGCTTCCAGCCAACCTCAAGAATCAACAAATATTTTCATGATACAGTTTCCCATCTTCTTCATACACATGCTTGATTCGTGATACATGTTGGATTCTGAAGTAATCTCGGCCGGCATAGGGGTGTATTCTGTCCATGAATTCCAATGGCATCTCTGATAGGGATAGATCTTGAAGAGAGGAGAGATGTTGAATGCCTTCAGGAATCCTTTTCAACGACATGCAGTGATAAATGCAAAGACTTTCAAGGCTTGGCATTCCTCCCTTTGCTATTATCACCTTTTCTAGCCCTTCCAACCATGAGAGAGAGAATGTTGAGCTTGGGAAAGCCCCCAACATCGCAACATAATAGTTCCCCATCATAGGCATCATGAAGAAAAAGGACTACTAGATTTGGCAGGAACTCTAGTCTTACGAATGGGTCCTCCCTCGGTCTACAAGTCAATCCTAACTTGGTGAGGTTACTTAGCAAGCCAAACCAAGTTGGTATCTTCTGCAACCGTCCACCAAGGTATAGGATCTTCAGGTGTGGTGGAGGAGATGATAATGCTTCCAACTCCAGCGACTCATCCTCGTTAATGGAAAGATTGGACAAGGAATTTAGTTTCTTCATCTTCTCTATGGAAGCAGATAACTCTGGCCCATCTTGCTTCTGAACTTTAAATATGAGCAATATTCTGAGGTTCACCAAGTTGCCAAGTTCTCTTACCAGATGCTGATTTGCGGATACTCCTGTCAGGACTTGCAGGTTTCTTAGAGCTACGCATCCATTTGATACTTGCACACACTTTATCTCACCAAAAGAGTAAGGGAACGTCTGTGGGATCGATTCCAGGTGCAGATGGCGCAAGTTTGCAACCTTCGATATCCCACACGGCATTCTTTCTATGTTGGTGAACCTAATATCTAAAGTTTGCAGGTTTCGGAGTTTTGAGAATGATCTTGGAAGCTCAGTAATGCAGGTAGGCCTCAAATTCAAGTACAGATCTGACAATTCATTCGGTAATTTGCATATTGGAGCACATGCAAATTACTTGACGCCAGAAATCATGGCAGTCCCACCGCAATCTCAGTCTCAGACTGCGGAGCATTGTTCTTGTCGTCAAGCAATGTTGGTTGGCCCACCAACCAGATAACCCTTGTGCTTGTTTGCTTCTTGCTAAATATGGGGCTCCTGCTCTTATCCCGGTTCGTCTGGAAACCCGGGGTTTGGCGCTCTCGCACTTGCGTAAATCGTGGTTGAGGGCTTTAGCCTGCTTTAGAGACTATTTTGAGGACTCCGAAAATTTTGGCCAATGGTTCCAGTGGGTGCTGGCGCCAAGCGGAGAGTTCCTCACCTCAAAAGTCTATAGATCGTTGCTTCCCCCTGGGGGCTGATTGGTTGCCCGAGAATGTGCTTTGGGCGAAGGGTCCTTCTCCTGGTTCTCGAGTCCTGGCTTAGTTAATTTTGCATGATAGGATCCAGACCCACAGTATTTAAAGAAATGGGGCATTCAGCTCCCGAGTTAATGTGTGCTTTGTCAAGCTGCAAAAGAATCTATGTTTCACTTATTCTGGTCTTGCCCAATATTTGTGGAACTCTTTAGCAGGACCTGGAGGCATTTGGAAGTGTTTGTTAAGGAGGAGTCCTTTGCGCTAGATCTGATCTTGGGCCCGGTTTGTATTAGGCGTAACACAAAGTGGAGGTTCATCTGGCGGACGCGGTTGCTTACTTCTTGGTGGTTTGTTTGGATGGCGCAAAACGATGCTCATTTTCGTCAAATTCCGGTTAACATTTAAAACCTGGTGCATAAATTCTTGGTAGATGTTTATGCGATCTTGCGTATGCATCTTAGTGATCTTCTGCTCCATCCTACTGATGCTACCTCTCTTTCGCCGCAATCTGGGCAAGCGGCTCCTGCGTGAGCCCGTTTTATGTCTGATGTTGTTTTTCCCTTCTGCTTTCTTTATTTGTTTTGGCTTTTGCTCTTGTTCAGTTCATGGGTTCAACATTTTGTTGATCTTCTCTCTCTCTCTCTCTCTCTCTCTATCTCTCTCTCTGAAGAGTTGACTGGTGTTTGATGCTATGACAAAGAAATATAAACCGGTGTGAATTTCATTCCTCGGCCTACAAGCATATCCATTGCTTAAGATTGAATAAATGGATGGCATTGAATGTGTTATGAAATCATTCTACTTTTGAAATCATAATTCCAACGGTGAACCTTTTTTTTTTTTTAGAACTAATATGCATTAGAAAATCTGAGAATGCATTCTGGATGACAACACTTAAGCTCATCGTCTCTTTGTTAAGAAATTTCCTCATACTTCGCATGTGGTGTTGGATTATTATAATGTTGTGGCCTTTGATTTGAACCTTCTATAGGCTGGAACAACAACAACGACAACTACGCCTTCATCCCAAAATAATTGGGGCCGGCGATATGAACCAAAAAAGAAAATCATTTTGGGCCTTTCACATGAATCCTTCTCTTCCAATCATTTCTATCCAATGCCATGTCCTCGGTGAGGTTAAAAGCATTCATATCCTTTTCTATCATCTCCATCCATGTCTTTTTAAGCCTACTCTGACCTCTTTTAACTAATATATTTTCTCATTTCTCCATCCTTCTAACTGGAGCATCATTAAGCCTTCGTCAAATATGTCCAAACCACCATAAATGATTCTCTCTCATCTTATTTTCAATGGGAGCAACGCCTACCTTCTTACATATCTCCTTGTTCTGAATCTTATCTTTTATTGTATTTCCACACATCCATCTAAGCATATGCATCTCAGCTGCACTCATTTTTTTGAATATGATGTCTCTTGGCAGCCCAACATTCCGTACCATATAGTAAAGTGGGCCTAATAATCGTCCTATAAAACTTTCCCTTCAACCACAATGGCATTCTACGATCGCACAACACTCCAGTTACACTTTTTCATTTCATCCACTCAACTGTTATCCTATGATTTACATCTCCATCAATTTCTCCATACTTTTGAATGATAGCTCCCAAATATTTGAAACAATCATCCACCAATATTTCTTGCTCACCAAGCTTCACTACACTCCCATCACTACTTCGTTGCTTACTAAACTGACATTTCATATATTCTGTCTTGCTCTTACTCAACTTAAAACATCTTGCTTCCAATGTCTGTCTCCATAATTCTAACTTAGCATTAACCCCAGCTCTAGACTCATCAATCAAAACAATATCATCAGCAAACAACATACACCACGACACATTTTCTTGAATTGATCTTGTAAGCTCATCCATCATTATAGCAAATAGGAAAGGGCTTAAAGCAAATCCTTGATGTAACCCAGCCGTAATAGGAAAATTGGTTGTCACCCCTCCACAAGTGCGGACATTTGTTACTACTCTTTCATACATATCTTTAATTATACTAATGTACTTGAGAGAAACACCTTTCTTCATCATTATCCACCAAAGAACGTCCCTAGGTACTCTATCGTATGCCTTCTCCAAATCAATAAAAATCATATGCAAATCTTTGTTCCTCTCTCTATTTCTCTCAATAAGTTGCCTAAGAAGATGTATAGCTTTCATAGTTGATATTCTAGGCATAAAACTAAATTGATTCTCCGATATCATGACAACCTTCATCAACCTAGACTCAATCACCCTCTCCCAAAGTTTCATAGTATGACTCGTGAGTTTTATACCATGATAGTTTGTGCAATCTTGTATATCACCCTTATTCTTATATAGAGGCACCAAAATACTCTATAGGCTGAAAATGACCTGGAAATGATCAAACAAGCTTTGGAGATTCACCTTACACGGAGAATTCAGAGAAGGTGGCTGCCGCGTTTTCAACTTTGAAATGGAGTCATGGGGCCCATGAAACGAGTGCCACTAAAACACGGCACCTTTTTCCCTCATGCAAATACTCCCTTAGGGTGTCGGGGTGTCAACGGGTCGGGTTTGGTTCGGACCCAGGTGGAACCAGACTTGCCTCCAATTTTTGGGTATGGTATCGGGTCTGAACCTGAGTCTAATTGGACCCACCATAAGAGAAACCATACTCGGACTCGATAAGAACTACATGAACCAGATCCAGTAAAATACTATTTTTTCATTCTTATATTGAAAATTGTAGGTCTTAATCGGAACTCGGGTCGGACTCGGGTCTGATATAAAATTTTACAAACTATGCTCGGATCCATGTACTAATCGGACCTTTGGGTCCGAACTCGGGTCTTAATTGGGTCTTCTTATTTATCACCATACCCGGACCCTATAGGATTTGCTAAGGGTCAGGTCAGGGTAAACTCGACCCATTGACACCCCTACTTAGGGGTCATTTGTTACACCCCCACTGAAGGGAAGGCACTTTCCCTTGAAAGGGACACTCCCTTGGGGGGAGGTATGAATCCATTTTTATAAGAAACTTACCTTTTTGCATTTATTATATGGGCCATGCCACATATTTCTCATGGGGTGCTTGTTTCGCCCTCCTTAGGAATGAGGCCCTCTTTCCTATCACAAAGGGTCTCTTTCATAGGAAAGGGCATGAAATGAAATCCCCCCTAAGGTCCCGTGTATTTTCTAAAAGGCCTGCAAGCAATGAAAGTTATTTCATATGGGGAGGAGGTGTGAAGGACTTTTCATACGAAAATAGAGAGATGGTGGGAAAAGCTGGAGTTTATTTGCACCCATAAAGAGCCTGCTGGGATGGGAGTTGAAGATTTGAGTTTCGATTTGTTTCAACTACTATAGTGGTGATTGTTGGAGAGAATGCCGGTGAAAAGGCACTTTGTGAATGAGGTAAAATTAAATTGTACTCCCCTTGTGTTTGCCTCGAACTAGAATTGGTAATTACCACCAGATATAGGAATCGATGGCTTCCACTTTTCGAAATCCATAAACTCCCTCCAACTCCCAGATCCCACACAGGGCCTACAAGTGGATGAATGCTTGCATCTTCTGAAAACAACTTCAGATAATCACAGTAGGCTCCTAATATCAAGAATAAAACGTCTCCAGCCAAGACACAAAAGCTGTGAATTACACAGATTGTATAACAATCATCTCTGGAACAATTCATTTACATACAGCTCCTCTGCATCTAATTAGGTCTGTGAAGAGGGAACTAATACCAGTTCCAATCCCTGATCTGATTTTATCAGTTACAGAAGTTGGGGATCAGCACAGCTCCACCTGGATTTGGATCAAACCAGTTGAATCAAATTGCCTCAGGAACTTCCATCTTAGATTTCAGTAAAGCAAGAAATAAAAGAACCACCTTCACTGCATAAGGCAAGGTCATCATAAAAAAGTACAATCTTGTTCGCATGTTACTTCTATTAACAGATCAGTGCATTGGGAGTTCCATATTTGAGCAAGGATGAACCTCTTGATAGGACAAGACCTGAACCAGTTTACTACCTTACTGGTCTGTTACAAGATATCAAATATGAGGAATCAAACAATGTGCAGCTTGCATCAAATAGTTTTGACAAACATGGTGAGCTGAATAGGTATACAACGGCAACCAGCTGTTCCTTGCTGAGAGGATTCTAAAATAACCAGAAGGAAAAAAAATGTAATAAAGAAATGTTTGCACACCAATGATGTGTAAGAGCACATACAATAAAAAAGCGCACAAGTGGCAATCAGAGAAACAGAGTGATCAAGTCCAAGCTTTTTCTGTCCAACTAATCATTTTTATTATTCTAGGGAGATCTGTTAGAGCTTCAGTAACATGATTTAAGAGACAGCTGCAGAAACATGATGGATGCCAAAAAAAGTTGGGCATCGATGTCACAGTACTGAACAGAAAAGGTTTACACAGCTCAACAACACTTACAAAACTTGGACAACTGTATGTCATGTAAGGTCATTGAAGATCCAAAACTTGGCTTCCAGTGGTCTGGCATGAAATCTTCCATGAGGACCGGAGAATCCAATAAAATGCCATCCAAAGATGGAATACGAATAACAGATGCACCTAGGAATACAATGCCTTTGCAGCTTCATTCTCCACAGATATGCTCCCTGTCCCTGGTCATTTTATCAGCTGATGATCATCTTGTTAAGAAATGGTGCTTGTTCTGGAAAGTATTCCATCAGTTCATCTTTTGTCACCCATACGTGATCCTCACACTTTTTGATATTAAACTTATTGGTTGCAATAACTTGTGATTTGAAAAAGAATCTCTGCAATAAAATAAAATAAAATAAAAGCATCAGAAACAACTTTAGGTAAATTTATATATATATATATATATATATATATATATATATATATATATATATATATTAGATTTTGAGACTCTATCCGGTGATTGTCTTTATGGAGCTAAAAATTCCTGACAATCACCTCCATTGAGAAAAAAGTTGGGAGATTTTGAGAGGGTAAAAAAAACTCCAACACCTTCGCACTTTGCCTTATATGGTCGCTGTTCTTCCCTAAGCTAAACAGGTCTATCAAGAAATCAATTTTCATTGTGAGGTAGAGGGTACTAGAGTATGCATCTATAGGAATTAGGAAACAGAACAACGTTTAAATACCCCAATTTCTGTAAGTGGCAGCATGACGCTGCTACCTTGAATTTTTAGGATTTCCAACCATTATGACTTGTCCGGCGAGGGAGCTCACTCATTCTCAAATTGATAAGCTCATGGCAACAAGAGCCGAAATAAAAATTGATCTTAAAACTAATCAAATCAGGACTAATAACCTACTTTAGTTGAGGTACTTTCATGCCAGAAAAGTCCCAAATTTTCCAAAAAGGAAACACTATCCTCAAGCTTTTGAAAGGTAAAATATCATGAAAAGGATTGGCTTCAATAAAGAAATGAGCAACTAGAGGCTTTTCTACCAATTGGAATCAGTCTCATCTTCAGAGAAAAAGGCAAAAGGTTAAATATCTTAAATGGCAAATGGAAAATAAGATAATAAGACGAAATTGCTCCAGCTTCAGTCTAATCAGTTACAAGTTGCACAAAGAGCATGAATGAGGATGACCAGTTTCAATAGTTCGGATCAAAACACTGCACCTCCCATCAGGGTGAGGCCGCCAAGACTAGCATACGAAGGTTTCTGGGTACCTGGCAACCTATGACCTATACAACTTATGCTGGTGACCAGGTTGCATGTATCAATGTTGAGAACACGAGATAGCATGCACACACACGAGTTCAAACAAGCAGGAACACACAGGTTTACATAGTTCAATCCTTTAGGATCTACGTTCACGCAGAAGAACTCTCTCTCTCTCTCCAACCAACCAAAGAGAATCGCCATATGTATTATATTAAGTGGGATAATTAGATACATTTCTTAAAGGAACATTTTGATAAGTCCCTCTACAATTAGAAACACTCTTAAGCTTCAACTCATCTTTCCCTTCTATTCTTTTGTTTACAATGGGAGGACTTTCTTCTAGTGTCCTCTTTGGAGAGAAATTAGTAGGGATGTCAATGGGTCAGGTTTGACCCGGACCCGACCTGTATCAAACCCTATAGAGTCAAGGTTTGGTGATAAATAAGAAGGTCCGATTAAAATCTGGGTCGGACCCGAAGGGGCCGATTAATATATGGAACCGGGTATGGTTTGTGAAATTTCATACCAAACCCAGGCTCGACCCGAGTTCTGACTAAGATCCGCAAGTTTTCAATGTAAAAAAAAATTATTATTTTATCGGTTATAGTCCGAGTCTGGTTCATGTAATCCTTATAGGGTCCGTGTATGGTTTCTCTTATGGTGGGTCCGATTGGACCCGGGTCCGGACCCAATACCATCATCTCAAAACAGGTTTGGGTCTGGTTCCACCTGGATCTGAACCAAACCCGACCCATTGACACCCCTAGAAATTAGTAACACTTTGAGGAGTTTAAAATATCTTGCTTCATGGTCACGACTCATTAACTTTCCTTCTATGTGCTAAGTTCTAACTTTGTTCATTGTTTGGAAACTTCTCATCTTGAGGCAATGAGGACCTAGAAGTCGGATCTAGAGCCAACATCTCCTTAGCACCTGAAGTAATTAAGCATAGTAACGGACAAAGGCTTCATAAGAATATCGACAATTTGATCCTTTGATGAGAGATATTGAAGAAATTTCTGAGCAATCTTTTCTCGCACAAAGTGCACATCAATTTCGATGTGCTTGCTCCTCCCATGAAAAGAAAAATTGGTAGCAAGGTAGCACTAACATTGTCACACCAAATCGTTGGTGGTGAATTACAATTGAACCCAAGTTCTCGTAAGAGATACAGAACCCACATAACTTTGACAGCTGCATTTGCCACTACTCTGTATTCGGCCTTTGTATTGGACCAAGACACCACGAGTACATTTGGTTGCTTGTGGGGTATTGTGCAAATGAGATTCACTTTCTAAATCTCATGAGGTCTCATGAGATTCGAGTTCTCACACAAATGATATTCACTTTCTAAAATGACTCTCATTTGCAAAGGCAAATGAGATTAACTTTCTCATGAGGGTACTTTTTACATTTGGTTGCTTTTGCAAAAAAAAGCAAATGAGATTCACTTTCTAAAGTGTATGAGGAAGTGAATCTCATGTGATCGAACCAAACCCACATGTTTCTTTGAGCTCCATGAAACCAAATTTGGTCCAATAAAAGTTGCATAACCTGAAGTAGAATTGCGGTGTCTCAGTCCAGTACATCAGAGTAGATAGAAATATACCTAGATTTTGATGGCCTTAGCAACATCCCATATTGAATTTTATGCTTCAAATAACGCAAAATACGCTTCATAGCAGCCCAGCACTTTGTGGAAAGACGATGCATGAACTGACAAACTCGATTAACTAGAACCACCAAATCAGGTCCAGTCACGATGACATATTGAAGAGCACCCACAATGCTCCTATAGAGGGTGGGGTTTTCAAATTTATTACAATTGGTCCTGGACAATTTAGGAAAAGTGGCCATGAGTGAAGAAATATGCTTCAACATATCGACAATATACTTTCTTTGGGATAAAAAAAGACCTTGAGAGAAATAGCATGCCTCAATGCCCAAAAAGTAGTGAAGTTGACCAAGGTCTTTTAAGGCAAACTGTTTGTCAATGGATTCTATAAGATCTTGAACTTTCCAAAATTCTTAGGAACTAATATATCATCTACATAAACAAGTATAAACACCTGCAAACCATCTTTACATAGCACAAAAAGAGACGGATCAGTTTTCGAACTAATAAACCCATGCTTAATCAAGGCACTACTCAATTCTTGGTACCCCCGTTTCAATCCATAAAAAGCTTTACTGAGCTTGCACACATAATTCAAGAACTTTGTGCTTTCAAAGCCAGATGGTTGAACCATATATACATCTTCTTTAAGGGTACCATTCAAAAAGGATTTATTAACATCCAACTGTCTCACAGGCCATCCTTCACTAAGAGCAAGAGATAAAACAGTATGAATGGTTCCTTACTTGACAACAAGGCTAAAGGTTTCAAAGAAATCTAAACTTTCTTCTTGATGAAAACCTTTGGCAACTAATCGGGCTTTGTAACGTTCAAGAGAACCATTATATTTTCTTTTTATTTTGTACACTCATTTACATCCCACAAGGTTTTGACTTGGACTAGGTGGAACAAGACTCCAAGTATGATATCTTATAATGGCAGCATATTCTTCGTTCATAGCACTTTACCATTTTGGATCTTCGGATGCTTGCCTAAAGGAGGTAGGCTCTTGATCCTTAGTAAGCTCAACAAGAAAGGGTACAAGAAAAGCATATTTGGAGGCAAAGAACACTCGAGGCTTGAGATTACCATTATGAGCTTGGGTGATCATGTGATGAGTTCTCTAAGGAATGGTTTGGACATGAGGAACAGGACCTAGGTCAACAACCAAGTTTATACCAGAGGACTCGGATGAGCTGGAGGAGTCAAATCTAGAATTGGTTTCACTACTAGGAGATGTAGGTTCAGGAAGAACAAGACCAGACACTTCCTCTTGAACAGGTTGGGATGGCTCACTAGTATTGGTGGACACTGGCAGAGGTAAAGGTACAACAGTTGGAGAAGAGATAGGTTTACCACCAACTTCAGCAGTCTCCTTCATGGGAAATTCTATGTCACACGGACTCTTCTAACAAGGCACCGCACTCGCACCCGCACCCAGGCGGTGCCTGGGTGCGACACTTGGACACAGCTTCCTTTGTGTTAGGTTAAGTCAACCACATTGAGGTTCATTTCTACCCAAAGTAGATTCAGTTAACCCTAATCAAGTCCAATTTTATCTATATTATATATATACATAAATGCATACAAAATTACAAATACACATAGTGTTAAGTTAAAACTGTTAAAAATTTTATATATATATATATCCCTCATCCCCGCACCCAAGTTTTTTTTAAGTGCCGCATCACCGCATCTGCATTTGCACCTGTACCCGCACCTATGTGACATAGGGGAAACTTAGTTTCATCAAAGGTAACATCTCTTGACACAACAGACTTCTTGTTTACAGGGTCAGAACAAATGTACCCATGATGACTATCATTGTATCCCAGAAACACATGTAACTTTGACCTAAAGTCAACTTTATGGATCCGATAGGGTCTAAGGTTTGGAAAACAAGCACAACCAAAGGTTCTTAGGAAGTTATAGTAAGGTTGTTTCCTGAAGAGTAGTTCAAGAGGACATTTGTTTTTCAGGTTTGGTGAGGAAAAACGATTTATAAGGTAGATTGCAGTAGAAAAGACATGTCCAAAACCGTTGAGGAACCCCGGAGTGAGCCATGAGTATCAAACCAGTGTCAATAATGTGCCTACATTTGAGCTTAGGTACACTGTTTTGCTCTTGTGTGTGAAGACAAGAGTAACAATGACCAATACCATACTCCTTCAAGTAGGGATCAAGAGCCTTGTATTCTCCTCCTCGTCTCTATGCAAATACTTAATTTTCTTTCCAATAAGATTTTCAACCAACACTTTAAACTTTCAAAATATACTTGAAACATCCGACTTATGATGATAAAAAACAGCCAAGAATATTTGAAAAAGGCATCAACAAAAACTATGTAATATTTTGAGCCATTAGCTCCCATCAATGGGGTCAGACCCCAGACATCAGAAAAGATGATCTCAAGAGGATTAAGCATACTATAAGAGGCACGAGAAAATGGCTGTTTATGTTGTTTTCCAACTTGGCAAGCAGAACACATGCAGTTAATCATCATAATAAGGTAATTGGAAATGTTGGATAATGTTTTGTACAACGTTCAAACTAGCACGACCAAATCTATAGTGCCAAGTAAAAAAATTAACTTTGTCACCAATAAAAGTTGTCTATTCACTATGACCAACACTAATAGAATAAAGACCATTCTTTGTTGTCCCTCGTAAAACTTCCTTTCTGGTCCTAATGTCCAACATGATGCAATGAGTAGGATGGAACTCAATGGCTACTTTGTTGTCTTTAGTGAATCTTTGCACATAAAGCAATCTTTTAGTCATAGCAAGAACATGTAAGATATCATTTAACACAAACTTAGAATTTCCTGAATGAAAAACAAAACTGCCAACAAGAGAAATTTTTTAACCTGAGCCATTACCAATCTTGACTATGTCAATGTAAAACCCACAAATTTTCAATATTTTACGAGAAATAACATTGAATTAAGGCTAAAAATATTATTTGAGATTAAAATGAGAATTAATTTATAATTCAAACATTTATTAGGATTCAGAATAAATTTTCAGTCTAGAATTTATTCTGAATCAGGGTTTTGATTTTTAATCAGGTTTGGATTTGAATTCGAATTTAATAAATATGTCTCAAATATTATAACTAGATTTGAGTTTGATTCAAATCTAAATTAAGACTTAATCAAATGTTATTTCAAATTTGAAAAATATAATAAACTGTATTTTTGTTAAAATTGAAACTACAATTTTAAATTTAGTTCAGAATAATACATGTGATTCTTCAGGGTATTTCTAATAAATAAATAATAAATTTTATGAGAAATTAGTATAAAAATATAAATTAGCCTAAGAGAAATTATAAGAAATATCGTATGAAAACTTAAAGTTGATTCGAGTTGATTTTTATGAAATTTGTATTCAAAATCGAATTTATGAAAAAAAAAATAATTGGTAAAATTCACCGAAATAAAGTTGAATACGATTTTAGACAAATTTAGGATAACTCGATATGTATGTAATGTAAATTCAATAAATTTGAATTTAGTTTCATGGGTTTGAAATCTAATCTATAAAAAATAAAAATAAAAAATAAAACACTCAAAACGATACTGGGTCCTGCCGACCCTGATAAAGATCGCTTTTGAAGTTCGTTTCTGAGAAAACATCAGTTTTAGAAAATAAATTAAACAGTCTAAATAATGATAATTTGCGTTGAGTATAGAGTATGGAGGACTTAGAAAAAAAATCTAAGTGTAAGAAACACCCTCGCACGCCCAAGGGTCTCATTGACCCTATTGAGTTTCAATTTTTCAGAAATTATTTCTGAAAAATTCGAATTAACTTCTTAAAGAATATTTAAAATAAATAATTTAAATATATAAAAATTCAAAATTTTATGGATGAAATCTATTTACATTTAAGCCTAATTCATAGTCATTTAATGTCATTTCATCTAATTTCACATTTGAAATTGTAAATAATTGAATTTTAATTTAATTAGGCATGAAATTAGAATTAATCATAAATAAAAAAATTTATATGGATTTGAACCTTAAATTAGGTAGTAAATTTAACTAATGATATTTAAATCAAACCCAATTAAGTTAGATATAATCCATAACATTTAGATCAATTTAGGGATAGATTAGATTAGATATAACTTAGGATATTTTGAATCATATATCATTGGATTGGACTCATAGGGTCAGACGCTCCAAAAAATGTCATTATTATTTCGACAGAAATTTTGACTTATAAGTGGCTTATCTATTAAATCAAAGTCGACCTTAACGTTCCTCATTTTAAGGGCATCAAAATCAACTATTTACATGCCCAAATTGATGTTGATTTGAGTATTTTATCATCGACTGAAGTTCATAACTAATTGTAGGTAAAAAATTAACGTTCTTCAACGTCAACTAAATTTTTTTACTGATCCGTGTGCGTATGATTAAATCTAAGACCACCACAATGATCTATGTTTCGAAGACTATCGAATAGACTATTTAAACGTCAAATTCTGATAAGTATTTGGGTCTGTAGGCCTCCCAAAAGGTTACCATGTCACTAGAGCCCAGTCAGAGTAAAAAGTCTCTACTTTTCTTCTATAGCTTAGTTAATTTTGAAATTGAATAAGATAAGACTTATAATTTATTTAGTTGTTTTATTAATAAAATATAATAATAGATATTAACCACTTAGATTGGAGATGGGAGTCTTGTCTAAGCCCATCTATAAATAGAGGCCTTCATAAGGAGGATTAACAATGTTAGTTCTCTCTCTCCTATTCTCATTAGAATTCTCTATCTTCTTCTTTATTTTCTTTCTTTCTTTCTTTTTGGAGCTTTTCCAGTAGCTATTGAAGCTCCTCTAAGGTTTGAAAACGGGAGACGAAGGTCGATCTACGTTTGAGAACCCGATTAAGCTAGGGAGTTCTATACTCTACACGTAAAACGAAATTTGTGGGTATGAATTTCTTCGCTTTTTTATACGTACAGACCCTAAATCATGTCTCCCACATGTGAGTTTGGGTTAGGACTGTCTATGCATGTCATAGAAAGGGGTTTTTGAAAGAAAACCCCTCTAAAAATCATTTTCTCTCAAAACTGATTCCTCAGAAAATAAAACCGTAAAAGCTATAAAATATGCATGTTACCCAGTTATTTTTCTATATATTTCGATTTGGATTAGTAGATTATGTTTATACTAATGTGCTATAAAAATTGAAACGATTTCTATGGTCGTTTTCATAGAAAAATACATGTTTTGTATTATTGGGTTTCTCAAAAAAAAATTGGTAATTACGTATTTTCGGCCTAATACCCGATCAATAAACCGCTTGTATTTCTCTCATCCAGAAGAGTTTTAACGAGTGGTTTGTTGCATTGGAAAGCTAACAAAATTTTTCATCTACTGTGAAATTTTGAGTTATGTTCATGGACTGAGCACGGAACTGTGACAGTTGGAACAGAAAAGTACATGTCTGCACCAAAACGTCCGTAACTTCCTCATACGAATGAATTTTTTCAAACGGTTTAAGCCATCGAAAAGCTGACAAAATTTTCTACAAACTGTGAAAAGTTCAGCTCTGACCACCGACTGAAAATTTTCTGCAGCTTCTGTAACAGTCATATAGAGTTAGACTTTTCACAAATTTGTGAAAAGGTTTTTTTTGTTATTTGTTAGATCTTATTTGTTCCAGCATGTTTAATAAGTTAATATTAGGTTTTATTGATAAAATATAGGTTTTATAAGTTCTGAAAATTTGTTATATAACTTATATGCATGAATACATGTTCTTGTATGTGAAAAAATTTGTTTTAAAAAAGGTTTTGGCAAAAACGTTTTTAGGGTTTTGATATTTTTTATAAAAAGAATTGATTTGAGCATGTAGGATGGATTATTTCATATTTAGCATGATTAAACATGTTATTACATAAAGAATCCATGTTTTCATGATTGTTTAGGGTTTATTGTAATTCTTGCATAGATGAAATCATATTTGAGTTATTTCTTGAAGATTTTGTGATTCTTAGATGATGTATGTTATTGTTTTTGCAAGATTAGCATGGATTTGATCAAATATGCATTACATGATGATGTAACAATGTTTAGAGTATCAAAAATCATTATTGTATGGATTTTTACCTTAAATCTTGTTTTTACTTGATGGATCTTGCATGAGTTTGAATCTTGGCTTTCCTGTTCTCATTTTTTATCCTGACCTGTTATAGAAATAAATCGATATCTTCATGAAAACGAAGCCAATAAATTAAAATAAAAATATTTGAGTGTTCTACACATCCAGGGCTTGAATTTAAAATCTTGTTTCACTTTGTTTAGACCAGTATTGAGGTCAAAACGTCAATTGCATCAAAGTACAGATTTTTTGTCCTGTCTACAGGACTCTTCCGACCCACGTTTTTTATGGTTGTAAAGACCCAACCAATACTGATCAAAATAAATTGGAAAAAATCTAGGTGAAAGCTAACATGTATAAGATGATCTTGTAAAAGGGTTTTATGAAAAGATTTCTCTATAGGCTTAGAGAAATTCTCCAAATCGAGATAAATTTTTGTAGATGACAGGATTTGTCTTGTATTTTTCCTGAACATGGTTTAGTCCCGGAATTTTTCTGCTTTTATTATAATAAATTTTTTTAGTTTTGTTTCTTAGACCGTTTTCCTGAGACATAGGAGCATTCACAATAAAATTGGGAAAGTGTAATTCAGTTTCTGTCATTTTTAGTGAGTTTTTCAAAAATGGGTTAACAGAGATCCGAGTTTGTACAATATAACATGTGTGGATGCTTAATTGTATTTGATGTTGTGCATGCAAAGTTATGAAAGTTTATCGTATTGTTTATATATATGTGCACATGTTTGCAAAGTAAGAAATACGAGCATGTTATCGAATGCAATATTCTAAATTCGTATCCATTGGTCCTGAAGTGCCTGAATCATCTTTCATGGATTCTGATATGGTGTTGCATGTAAGGCATTTAATGTAAATAAGTGAAACATGTAACACTAAAGTAAGGGCTTGCAAGGAGAGGGAAAGTAGTATAAATGGCGTCGTGGAAATATATCTTTGAGCACGGAAGGTTGCACTTCCCCAACCACAAAGATAGGAGAAACCCTTTGCAATAGACTGCAACGTAAGGAGAAGAAACTCATGAGTGGAAGTCTGATGCATCATGATGGTGGTGTTGGAAGCTTCTCTCGCACTTGTCGTCCCTCACCTGATACTGGTGAAAGGTACCCGGCCAGGCCAAAGCCACCTATGTATGAAAATATCGCATGTGCCACGGTCCTTATCCAGGTATATGCATGTATTTGTACCCACGGGGCTAAGAAGAGAAACCTAAGTATGTGTGCATTAGAAAGGCATGGCACGTATCATATAAGAAAGAAAAGATAATTAACGCATACGAAAGGCTTATGCATTGGTAAGCTATTGCATTTTTAATTGTTCATGCATTTTAAATTGTTTAAGTTGAATGAATGAAGAATGAATGTTAACTTTTGCAATTGTATGCTTACTTGAGATATTTGCAATACTTGTTGAACTTTGTCATAATTGATTTGTTAAATGCATAAAAATCTGAAGCAATTCTTACTTATAAATTCTAGATTACATGTTTAGTATAGCCCTACCGTACTGAGATAAGTTTTGTCTGACCCTATGAATTTTTAATGTTTTTCAGGAAGTGAACTCACGTGCGATGATGGGAGGTTGCGACGAGGACCGAGTCATACCTTTCCCAAACCTCCGAAGTTCTAGAATAAGAGCATTTTAATTGCTCAAAAAAACTGATATTTGATTTGATAATTAGACTTTTATTATTAATGTTGGACATATATGAACATTTATTTCATACATGAATGTCTAATTTCTAAGTTCAAATACACGTGTGAATGTGAATGTAAACAAGAAGTAGTGCGCTAAGTTTTAGTCCCATTTGATTATTCCGCTGTAATTTTATAAAAGCATTTTAAAAAAATCCACGATTTTCGGGATTTAAAAATTGAGGTGTTACAATCAATGCCCTGACAATCTAAATGAAGAGAAAGTTAATTCAAGTCGTGAGCGATATGATAGAAAATACCAGAGTTAGGATACCAAGCATCATCACCACTAACTACGTTGGGAGAAACATGATAGGCATGAGGAGATGTTGGATCCAGATTCGACTCATAGGTCCTCATTGCCTTAAGATGGGATGTTTCCAAATAATGAACAAAGTCAGCTCAAAAAAGAAAAGTTAATGAATCTTGGCCATGAAGCAAGACAATTCCAAACTCTTGAACATGTTACTAAGTTCTCTCCAAAGAGGACTCTAGAAGAGAGTCCTCCCATTGTAAACAAAAGAACAGAAAGAAAAGATAAGCTCAAGATTAGGAAGGTTTCAAATTGTAGGCTATGTAGTCAAAAGCCCCGACTAGGCACCGACTAGTCCGCCTAGTCGGTCAAGCGTAAGTAAAATGCCTAGGCTTTGTAATTCCTAGGTGGGTACCTTAAAAGGTACCAATTTTGCCGACCAGGCACCGACTAAGGCGCCTAGTCGGTGACTAAGATACCTCCGCCTAGGCATGAGGTTAGTTTAGCATTTATTATTCTTATATATATTGCTATTTTTTGTATATATATAATTATATATATGTGTATGTATTTGTGTGATTTGTTCTGTGAAAACATGCTTAGTTATTATTATATATATATATATGTGTGTGTGTGTGTGAGAGAGAGAGAGAGAGAGAGTGTGCGCGACTTTGATTTTGGGATTTCTTCTAGGAAACATTAAAAGCATGCACAATTAATTTTAATTGATTATGTTTTTTATATATGTGTGTGTTTGTTTCTGATGAATTTTTCTACAAAATCCTGAAAGCATGTTTAGTACTATGAATTATGTAATATGTTATTTATATATGTATGTGTTATTGTGCTTGAGTGAAATGTTGAAAGCATATTTTATTGATTATATTGAATATGTTATGAATAATTAAATATATATATATATACATATATTTGTGTGTGTGCAGAATTATATATATATATATATGTTGTTAAAAAGGAAAAAGAGAATATCTGTTTAGTTTGGGTAGTAGTACATAATTAATGGGAAATAGATGGAGTACTTTTGTAATTTTTTTATTAACTAATTCCTTTAAGAAGGGATTAGGGCTTAACGCTTAATAAGAATTATGATCTCTCTCTCTCTCTCTCTCTCTCTCTCTCTCTCTCTCTCTCTCTCTGCCAGGAACACAGCTGACGCCAACATGGTATCAGAGCCACCCATCCTGGGTGACTAGCATCGACGTCGACGACATTGCTGCAGCCTCCACATCGTCGCCGCTCAAAGACGTCTCTGCAGCAGCCTTCGCAGTCGCCTCTGTCTGCAGGTGTCAACGTTGCTGCGGCAGTCGACTGCCGTTGCGTGACGCTGACGAAGCTGCGGGTGTTGCGTCTATGACACGGGGCATTGCTTCTAAGGTCGTTTCTGCCACTGTTATCGATGGGGTCGTTGTTGCGTCTGTTGTGACTGAACCTTCGCGTGGAAGACAGATTTGAGTTTCAGATATGTGTCGAGATCACTATCAAGGCCTGAATGCAACAGGTCTACAGGTGATGCATCCAGGTCTGTATATGGCTGAAGTTGTAATTGTTGGAGAAGGTCTGCAGCCTCCAGCATGATGCAGTCGTGAAGCTCGTGGAGTGTGGATCGTGGAGAAGACCAGATCAAGTGGGGATCTGGTGCAGAAAAGTCGTGGAATCTGTGTTGTGTGTCAGACGCTGATCTGGAATCAGATCTAACATCAGATCTGGTGGTGGAACTATCGTGGTGGGGGCCTGGCAAATATCAGATCCGACGAGTCTCGAAAGTGATCTAATGTTTTTTTTGTCGCAAATTAGATCTGGTCTGATCAGATCTAGGTCAGGTCTGGTGGTTGTTTAAGAACTAAGTCAAGAGTCAAGATGTCTAAAGATGGGGATCAAAAAGGGGAGCTGAGTGGTGAATATAAAGCCTTTGTGAATCCCTTCTCGTATGGGTCCTCAGTCAAGCTAGATAACTCGAACTATGCGAGGTGGTCCCGGACTTTTATGATGTCCGTTTCTGGTCATCGAAAAAAACATATTTTTTTAGAACCAGAACCACCCGATAAATCTGGGAAATACAGTACATGGGATGAAGATAACAACATCGTTATGTCGTGGATGATGAACAGTGTATTGCCTCATATCGCTGATGGTCTTCTTTACTACACCATTGCTAAAGAGATGTGGGACAACCTTCGAGATACGTACTCTCACGAGACTAATGTAAGCCACATCTTACAAGTCGAGCAGGAGATTTATCAACTACAACAAGGAGATCAGACACTGGCCCAATATTACGCTTCTGTCAAATATGCATTTGAAAGACTGAATGCACACAGGCCCCTATGTTGTACCACGCAGAAGTCCCATCAGGAGCAAACCATGGTTGCAAGATTTCTGACAGGACTATCATCTGAATTTGCAGTTGCCAAGGTTCAGATGTTGACAGGATCGGATGTCCCAACTCTTGTTGAAGCCTACAACCGCCTGAGTAGATTGGCTATCACTCTTCCGCAAACTCATTCTGATTCACAAACATCGACGCATGTAGTCACCCTTGGTCGGGGAAGAGGAAATTTCCTAAATTCGCGTAGCAGAGGTCGAGGCAGAGGTACAGGAGGTTGAGGTAGATTTCAGTGTACCTATTGTGGCAAATTGGGACATTTGGAGAACAGGTGTTGGCATAAAAATGGTAGACCCCCTTCTTCTTCCCAGACACAAAATGTGTCCAGGGCTCAAATTGCGAAGCTTGACATGGAGATTCCGACTGGCTCCTCCAATGACTCGGTCACTCTTAGTCGTGCAGATTATGAAGAATTGATGTCTCACCGTCCTAGTTCGAACACAGTTACTCTCATTGTTGATGTTGCCTACTCAGTAGGTAAAGGATTGAATCACCAAGGTAGTAGATGGATTATTGATTCAGGTGCCTCTAGACACCTATATGGGTCCTCGTAAAAATTTTCTAAGATAGACCCCATGTGTGATCATCACAAGGTTGTCCTTGCCGATGGGAGTTCATCTCCCATTGTGGGACAAGGAAATGTTTCAATCTCTCCGTCACTTCAACTGACAGATGTGCTTCATGCTCCTTCTTTTCCTCAAAATTTATTGTCAGTTAGTCGTATTGCAAAAGAGCACAATTGTAGAGTGATTTTTTATCCTTTGTGTTGTATGTTCCAGGATTTGCTGACGGAGAAAAGGATTGATGGAGGCTATGAAGAAGGAGGTGTCTACTATCTTCATCAACCACTGGGAGTCGCGCATACCGTGTCTGAGTCGTCCACCAGTTCTTATCAATGGCACATTCGTCTTGGTCATGTGTCGCTGCCAAAACTTCGTAGAATTCTTCCATAAATTTCGCCTTCTGCCTCGTTCCAGTGTGAATCCTGTCAGTTAAGTAAACACCACAGGAGTTCGTTTCCTTTAAGTCAGAATTCATCTAGTCAAAGATTATTTGAGTTTCTTCACGTGGATGTGTGGGGACCTAGTAGAGTTCCCAGTAGGTCCCAGTGTCGTTATTATTTAGTCATTGTCGATGATTTTTCCAGATTATCATGGGTATTTTTAATAAAAGACAGATCGAAAGTTCCTTCTATTCTTATGTCTCTCATTATTGAAATAAACACTCAGTTTGATTCTCTTGTCAAGATCATCCGCACTGACAATGCTCTCGAGTTTAAAACCAATGAGTTACTACTGTTTTATAAGAATCGTGGCATTCGACCTCAAGCGACTTGTGCTCATACCTCCCAACAAAATGGGGTAGCTGAAAGGAAGCATAGAGTATAGACACCTTCTAGATGTTGCTCGCAGTCTTATGTTACAATCATGTATGCCTCCTTCATATTTGAGAGATGTCATTCTTACAGCTTGCTACCTTATCAATCGCATGTCGTCATCCCCATTGGGAGAACAAATTCCTGTGAAAATCCTATATCCCAATACACCTCTTTTCTCGATCTCTCTCAAGGTGTTTGGATGTGTTTGTTTTGTTCATAAACTAGGGCCTTATCGAGACAAACTATTGGCTCAATCCATAAAGTGTATTTTTGTGGGTTATCCAAAAAATCAAAAAAGGTATCGATGTTATGATCCCGTCGCTCGTAGAGAGTATGTCAGTGCAGATGTATCTTTCTTTGAGTCCATTCCTTTTTTTTCAAGTACTGCCACCAGATTACTATGTAATCAGGGTGATGCTATGCCATTACCTATACCCCCTCTTCCTTTGGAGTCAATTCATGCAAGCTTTCCTACCTCTCACACTCATTCACGGTATCATGACCCCCCTCTGGTATATGCTCGTAGATCTCATCTGGAATCAGAACCTACACTACCTTCTTCCTCAAAAGTGAGTCCTTCAGCCACGACTGAAGCTTCTATTGTGGATGATAATTTGCCAATTGCTATCAGGAAAGGTAAAAGGCAATGCACTTTGCATCCCATTTCTAAGTTTGTTACAGATGCGAGACTTAGGAATCACATGAAGAAGTTCATCATAGCTCTATCTGTTGAATTTCTACCACTGAATCACAATCAGGCAATCTTAGACTCCAAGTGGAAGGTTGCTATGCAAGATGAGATGGATGCCTTAGTTTCACGGAATACTTGGGAATCGGTTACTCCTCCTGTTGACGCAGATATTGTTGGGTGTAAGTGGGTCTACACCATTAAGTACAATTCGGATGGCACAATTGAACGATACAAAGCCAGATTGGTGGCAAAAGGGTACACACAGACGTATGGGGTAGACTTCTTTGAAACCTTTTCTCCTGTGGCACGCCTTGGCACTATTCGGCTGGTCATATCAGTGGTTGTCCATAATGGATGGAGCCTATGCCAGTTGGATGTGAAGAATGTCTTTTGTATGGTGATTTGTCTGAGACTGTGTATATGCAACAACCTCCGGGTTTTGAGGTTCAAGGGGAGTGTTACCAGGTGTGCAAGTTAAAGAAAGCGATATATGGTCTAAAGCAAAGTCCACGTGTATGGTTTCAGAAGCTGTTTGAGAGTGTGTCTGCATTTGGTTTTAACAGGTCGGCATCAGATCACTCATTATTTGTTAAAAAAACTCCCACGAGGGTTGTGGTTGTGGTTGTGGTTGTGGTTATGGTTGTATACGTGGATGATATTATACTCACAGGAAGCAATAACAAGGATATCTTAGATACCAAAGCTCATCTACAGAAGCACTTTGTTACTAAAGATCTTGGTCCTCTTAGATACTTCTTGGGTATAGAGGTGGCTCGAAACCGTGAAGGGTTAGTCCTATCATAAAGGAAGTATGTACTTGATTTGTTACGGGAAACAGGAATGTTAGGAGCCAAACCTGCCAACATTTCAATGGATCCTAAACTTCACAAGTTTGAAGAAGCAAAACCCGTTGACAGTAGAAGTTTCAGGTCTCTGGTTGGTAAAATCTTGTATGTTACAGTGACAAAACCAGATATTTCCCTAGCCGTGAGTAAGATCAGCCAGTTCATGGATAAACCAACCCAAGTGCATTGGCAGGCTGCAATGATGATTCTCAGGTACTTGAAGTCTTCTCCAAGTAAAGGACTACTATACAAATCAAGTTCTTCTCTTGATATTGTTGCCTATTCAGATGCTGACTATGCAGGAGACATTAGTGATAGAAAGTCCACTACGGGGTTTTGTGTGTTTATAGGCAAAAACTTAATAAGCTGGAGAAGCAAAAAACAGACCGTAGTAGCTCGATCGAGTGTTGAGTCCGAATATAGAGCCATGGCTCAAACTGCAGCCAAAATGATATGGGTTAGATCAGTTCTCAGAGATCTACATGTACAAACCTCAACACCAATGGTGATGAGATGTGATAACAGAGCAGCCACCTATATTGCAAATAATCCAGTATTTCACAAGAGAATGAAACACATTGAAGTTGATTGTCACTACATAAGAGATCTAGTACAGACAGGACAAATCTCTACATGTCATGTTGCTTCAGAGGATCAAGTTGTTGATGTGTTTACTAAACCTCTTGCTAATGTGGGCTTCCTTAGATGTTGTGACAAGCTGAGCATGATAGATAGATATGCTCCAGCTTGAGGGGGAGTGTTAAAAAAGAAAAAGAGAATATCTGTTTAGTTTGGGTAGTAGTACATAATTAATGGGAAATAGATGGAGTACTTTTGTAAGTTTTTTATTAACTAATTCCTTTAAGAAGGGATTAGGGCTTAATGCTTAATAAGAATTACGATTACTCTCTCTCTCTCTCTCTCTCTCTCTCTCTCTCTCTCTCTCTCTCTCTGCCGACGCCAACATATATATATATATATATTCTAGTCATGTATATTAATATATTTTGTGAAAATATGTATAATTTTGTATTTGTGTAATGAAAACATCTTATTAGTAAAAGAACTAAACATATTTTATGTATATTTTGTATACTTTTTTATATTTTAATTGAGGTACCGACTAGTCCCGCCTAGTCCTCAACTAGTCTTTTTAGGGGTCTACCGACTAAGCGCTGCGCCGCTTAGCGCTTTTGACTACATAGATTGTACGACTTGTCAAAATGTTCCTTTAAGAAATGTATTAATCATCCCATTTAATATAATACATATGGTTGACTCTCTTTGGTTGGTTATAGAGAGAGTGTGTCTTGGCCTTCTTGGTGGATATAGATCCTAAAGGATCGAATCACGTAAACCTTTGTGTGTTCTTGCTCGTTTGAACTCGTTTGTGTGTGTGTGTGTGTCTAGGTAACCGCAACACGCCAAAACAAGCGGAGTACCTGTGTTGACAGGCGTTGATACGAGGGTGGGTACCGCGCCTGGGTCGGGTTGGGTCAAACTAGGACCCAACCTGGACCCCAACTCTCTCTCTCTCTCTCTCTCTTTTCATTTTTTTATTTTTTTTTTATGTCGGTGAAAGGCAATGGAGAAAGAAGAAAAAGGAGGAGGAGAAAGAAGAAAAAGGAAGAGGAGAAGAAGAAGAAGAAAAAGAAGTAAGAGGAGAAGGTAGAAGAAGACAAAAGAAATAGAGAGAGAGAGAGAGAGAGCATACCCGAAACCACCTTCTTCTTCCAATCTGCCAGAGAGAGAGAGAGACGGTGGGGTTGGGTCTTCACTTGGCCCCTCCGTCGTCTTCGTCTTCTCGGCCTCCTTCGTGGATATATATATATATATATATATATATATATATATATATATATATATATATATATATATATATATATATATATAGAGAGAGAGAGAGAGAGACTGTGGGAAAGGCCCTAAACCTTAATATAAAAAAGGCTGGGTTCATAGATCTACATAAGATCCAGAGCCAAATCATTTTATATTTATATTGAGAGAGAGACTGTGGGAAAGGACCCTTTTATATTGAACCTTAATATAAAAGGAGCTGGGTCCATGGATTTACATATGATCCAGACTCAGTTCCTTTTATATTAAGGTTCAAACATTCAAGGACCTTCAAAACATTGAATATATATAGTTGACCCAAACTCTCTCTCTCTCTCTCTCTCTCTCTCTCTCTCTCTCTCTCTCTCTCTCTCTCTCTCTCTCTCTCTCTCTCTATATATATATATATATATATATATATATATATATATATATATATATATATATAGCCGTGTTGTACCCCTTCTTACCCATACCTGTACCCACACCCGCACCCAGGTGACAGGTGTGTGTGCATGCTACATCGTGTCCGCAATACTGATATGGTATCAGAACCAGCTTCCTTATAGCAGGATCACCTTCCTTGTTCATCCCTCATGGCGTCATCAAGCAGTCTTAGCAGCGAAAATAGCCCAGCTTCTTTTTTGGTATTGCCGGCCCCGAATTATTTTCAATATTTTCTCAGCACTAAACTTACTGCTGATAACTATGCTTTGTGGACATCACAATTTAAGCCTCTATTGATCTCGTATGATTTAGACAGGAACATTGATGGGTCTAAACCCAAACCCAATCAGTTTATTGTGAAAGATGGCAAAAATATTGTTAATCTTGAATATGTTTCATGGCGTAGACATGACCACCTCCTGTTAACTTGGATCATATCCTCCTTCACCAAACCCATTCACACACAAGTTGTGGGTCTTGAGACATCCATTGAGATATGGAAATCTCTTAAAGATGCCTATGCTGCACACTCTCGTGCAAGGGTGATGCAGCTCAAAGAGCAATTACAAAACATGGTTTAGAAATCTGGAGACTGGGACCAGGTTACAATGAATAGCAGTACTCCCTACCAAAACAATGCAAGTCTTATCTAAGATTGGACCTTGGCTGACATGAATTCAGGTAAATGGAACTCAAGGTGACATTAAGAGGTCTTGAAAGTTGGAACGGTGAGCACAATGCAGAAGAGGAACCATGACTACTCAAAAATGAGCAGGAACCTTGGGATAAACAATGCAACAAAAGCCATGATGTCTTCAGTAATGAGACTATAAAACAAATAATGGAAACAATTACCTTAAAAGCCGGAAACCCAGGTTCAGCTTCTGTTGGTTCTATACTCATATGTGCAAAAGGAGCATTGCCAACAAAGTATGTATGTGAAAGATCTCCAAGTACAGATTTTAATGCAGATTCTGCACACTGTAAAGAAATTGATCAGGAGATAAATTTCTTCAAGCAAAAGAAAAGGCACCAAGAATTGACTACCTTGCGTAATGTTTCCTCATTTTCATAGACCTTTTCTGGAAAATGCCAGACTGATTTGTTAGGTGAAGTTCCATATGCATTGCCATATAAGAGGAGATACAACCTTCTGTCAAGTGCCCTCTGTAATGACCTGCAAATACGGCAAAAAGGTATTTCTTATTCTGTCATCACCAATTTCCAGTAAACATGATCTTAAACAGAGTTCTGTGGAGAGTTTACATAAAACTTAACATAACCCTGGCATATGGGGACATGCAAATACCCATGTCACAGGGACAAGTGTTTTTGCATGCATCCAGATGGCAAGGCATGAAATGTCAACATGACCTGACATGAGCCATATACACTCAATGTGTTTTTTTGGCTTTCAATTGCTAGAATTTGTGTTTTTTTTATTTTTAATTGTTTCTGTAATGATCTTTCAGTCTCAACATAAAATTTACACGTGCTAGAAAATTTTGAATCTTAACTAGTGATATATTGTGTCCAGTTGAGTGTCTGTATCTGTGTGACAAAGGATTTAACAGTTCACGGATTTCAAGAAGGTGATTAATTACGTGCACATACATCACATCTATAGGGAAGGTAACATTGTGCTAGACGGTTTATTGCATGAGTTGGGTGTCCAACCCTACATTAAGACAATAAGTAGTACCAAGCATTACAAGTTATCTAGACCTATGAACACTACTGTTTGTAACTCTTCGATTTATTTATTTTTTTAAAGTATACAAATATCCTACAAACCCAAATAAAAAAACAAATTTCCTTTTCTTTTTGGAAAAAAAAAGAAATATTTACCAAGGTAAGTCAGTAAAATACATCATTTGACCAGGAGCTGCCAATAGAGAAGAAAATTATATAGTTAATCAGGGGTCTCCTCAGCATATAGCTACATAGTACCCAACGAGGTAAACATACTTATCCATATTAGCAAAACCAGAAAATGATAATTGAAGCAGGCACTATGTGATTACACGTGAACCCATGTGTCCCATTGGACAGCTTTTCTTGTATTTCTGTTCTATAATTTCATTTTTTTAACACATGCATGCATTCGTAATGCTCAGATAAATACGACGTCACATATTTAGGCCTCAGACAGGATAGTTCTTACATGGCTTCAAAAAGGACTTCAGCAGTTAGTAAGGGCAAAGTAAGACAACAGCATAATTTCACTAGTTTGAACTTCAAAACAGTGTGGAGTATGAATATTTTACATTGCAGATGCATTTGAACACTTCAGGCGTTATGTAGTTGAAAGAGGAAGACACTGGTAGCTCAGGCCTCTACTTTTAGTAGAAAAACTTTCTTAAGTGCACTTACATAAAAAAAAATCATATTTCTCTTACTTTTGATCATTGGTTTTGTCAGCTTCAGTTATTCGTGGAGCTGGTACATAATCTATTTGATAGTCACCCTTCCCCCTGATGAAAAAGCAATAGAACATGATCAATTAGCAAAGTTTGATGTGTGAAACACATTTACAGCCTAATTGTACAACCAATAATGACCAATACCTCAACTAGCATGTGAGCATGTGTGTTTATGAACAAGAAACCACTGAATTTTGATGGCAAGAAAAGATAACTTGTGATGGAAATGGAATTCTTTGCATTCACAAACAATGGCAAGCATATTATTCTTGTCTAGATCTTAGAAGAAACAATAAAGTCCATGTATCTGAACACCTACCAATTTTCAAATTAACTCTACTATAGGTAATGTCTTGATTTCATATGCCCGAGTGAACAAAACTAAATTAAATATTTCCGTAATTGCATGAGTAAAGACCATTTTTATTATTTTTTCCATTGAGGACCAATCTGTATAAAATGCAATCACTAAATTCTTGGAATATGCCTGACCTGACAACCATAATTTTCCAGTAATACCACTATCAGCAGTCTTCTATACAATGACAATTAAACAGTCTGGACATAAAATCAATTAGCAATAAAGTGATATTACCAATGACTTACATAGGAACTGCATGAGAATATAGAAAGCAAACAAAGAGGCAAAAGAATCCCACAATCTTTCTCATAATATAGACGCGAGAAATTTTCCTGATGTTTGAAAACATATAGAAATAGAACCAGAGATAGAATGGGCGCATTGAAAGGAAACGTTATAGGCATGTCATGCTAGCAAACTCTCATCCACACAGTCTATTCAAGCAGAAAAAAACACCCACGATGATAATTTTCTTGACCGCCATAATGATATTAGAATATTTTTTAAGCAGCAACATAGTAGGGAAAAAACCGACTCATTACAGCCATCAGGAAGGCACAGGGGATCCGGTCCATCTGGTAGGGGTTGCTTGTGAATGTCACCAAGTTGACCGGACATCGCAAGTTAGAAACCCATGGGTGGCGTCCCTTGCCACAAGGTCGAAGCTGGGAGCACTCCCCGGATCTCAAGGGTTTTACCAGCCAATGTGCGGTCGGTGATGGGGGGTGGGGTGAAGGCACAGGAATGCAAAAGTAATTGATCAACCTGCCTAAACAACAAAGCTTGCTCCCATATCTTATGCCATTATTTTGTTAGTCAAGTTTATATCGATGCTTTACAACAATTCAATCCTCAAACTAACTAATTAATCTGAGTTCTACCAATCCGAACGTGCTTCCCAGATGTTGAATCAATCGACATTCTTTCAGAAAAAATTGGGCATTTAGAAGTACCACCCTTCAAAAAAAATCTTAAAACCGCAATAACATCAGGACCAACCAAGCATTGCCACAACACTTTCCAATCAAACAAACATTTGATCCAATGAGATCAAGAGAAAACTTTCTCAAACACGATCCGACTACAAAAGGAGAACTACTCTCTGTTACACCCAATTACGAATCAAAGCAATCGAAATGAGAAAAACACAAGTTGCGGATTGGAATTATGAGCTCACCTCGCATCCGATTTCCCTAATACCTCATCGGGATATTGCCGCCGGTATTGCTGCCGCCACCGAAATCTAAAACACAATCCCAACAACAAATCATTCTATAAATCGAGAAAACCCCGCAAACACGTCTCGCCAAGAAAAATGCTGAATTTCATCGAGGAAAAAGATTATTGCATTCAAAAACCCCAGAACTTTCATACCACGAAAATCATTCCGAAAGGTTCATCAAGACTACACTAAAAGAATTCGAGAAAAACTCAGATAATTAAGAAGAAGAAGAAAATGCGATCGCAGAGAAATATAGTTGGGGGGAAAGAAACGAGAGGAGACTGACGAAAATTCCTGGAAGGCGTAGACGGCGGGGTGGATCTTGGGGATGACGACGGGCAATCTCTCGAAGAGGACGGCGGCGACGATCTTCTCGGAAGCCGACGTACAAAACCCTAACCCTCTCGACCTCAGAAGACGGAGCCCCGAGATCGACCTATGCATCTCTCTCTCTCTCTCTCTCTCTCTCTCTGTGGAGAAGCTCGCTGTGAAATCTGTAAACCCTGCATAAACCTTCGCGTTTCTATACGAACCGGGTAGAGTGTATCGGACAGGTACTCAAGGTAGCACGCTGCAAACCGTATTGGGATTCGATGCTGAATTCGTTTGTGTTGTATCGGGTTTAAGTGTAAGTAGCGACAAATCCCGCGAGATTTATGAAAATTTCGTGAGAAATTATCCTACAGTTAAAAACGGTAATTTCTCGCGATATTTTCAATTTCTCACGAGTTTTTTGTCAAAGACATAAATATGGTGTTTTAAATGTGACATTTATGTTTTTTCTCGGCTATTTATCGTGGAAAAACAGTGTGGTTTTTTTAATATTTGTTATTTATATTTTCTTGTTAAATTTTATTTTCTTATATTTTTAATCTATTTTTTATTGCCAAGATTTTTGCCCAAAAAATGTGAGATTTAAAAAAAAATGAATTTCTCGTGAGTTTTGTTGGCTACCGGTGTTTTGCCGTTTTTAACTTCTTTTTTTTTGAAAGGCAAGATGAGGTTAGGCGGACCCTTACTAGAACAACAGTTGTCCCATGTGGGGGCAGGATTCGATCCTGAGCCTTCAGCTTGACACAGGATCCTGCTTAGGGATGGCAGTGGACCGGGGCGAGGGCGGGGGACAAGGTCTCCACCCCCGTCCCATTTCAAAATTTGAACCTTCATCCTCGCCTCCATCCCCGCACGGGGATGGATTTTAACCTCCACACCTGCTTCCATCCTCGTTTCATGTCTTCCATCCCCAGTCTAAACGGGGGTGAGGCAGGGCGGGGCCTCGTTTCCCCTTGGTCTATAGTCATTCATTAAAGGATTGGGGACGGGTCGGGATGGAGAAAGGCGAGGATTGACGGGGACGGGACGGGACGGGATGGGACGGGGCGGGGGGAAAGTGTAAGTCCATCCCCACCTCCATCCCGGCACGGGGATAGATTTTAACCTTCAGCCCCGCCTCCATCCCTGTTTCATGCCCTTCATCCCCGGTCCAAACGGGGCGAGGCGGGGCGGAGCCCCGGTATCCCCCGGTCCACTGCCATCCCTAATCCTGCTTACCACCTAGGAGCGGTTTTTAACTTTTGTCACTATGATTGGAGCTCAATATGACCCCGTATGATGGTGAAAAGATCATGTGCAATATGATTGCACAAATATTTGTGCATTAAGCACCTAATCACCCTCCATCTTCATGACATGACCTGTCAGCTGTGAGGCACAACCCATGAAGTGGGATTGGGTGGTTAATGCACAATTTTTGTGCAATCATATTGCACCTGATCCGGTATGATGTGGGCCTATAGTTGAGTCTGTGATAGGGAAGAATAATAAAGCAATGTTGTTAAAGTCAGTTCATTAGGTGAATAGGTTTCTTAAACAAATTCTTTAAAATCTAATTGTTTTTTAATTGACAACTTTTTTTTTTTTGGATAATCCAAGGAAAAAACCCATCACCGTAAAACCCTTAAGGTCCTCCCTGCCCACCGAGGAGCAATTGACAACTTTTTACAATCAGATAACATAGCATGTATCATTAAAAAAACTATATATTAAATAACTTTTTAACCCTTTAAAAAATATTAAGAAAAGTGAATTGAATCATCCCCTTTTGAATTGTCTTTGGACCGATTTAATCAAACCATTTTTTTTTATGATGAATCTCACACCAAAGCAGGTAATCTCTAGGTGGGGATGTTGAAACTTGACACACCCAAACATAGTGACAAAAGTTTAAAAAACGGCAAAATCTCGGCAGGCAAAAAACTTGAGAGATTTTGAAAATTTTCATAAATCTTGTGTTATTTGGGCAAAATCTTGAGAATATAAAATATAATAAAAATAAATTTTATAAGAAAATATAAATAAAACACATTTAAAAATAAAAATCTTGGAGGTTTTCACGATAAATATCTTTTAAAAATGTAAATATCGCAATATTTGTCACGGTTTGAAAATCTAGCAAGAAATTGTCATTTTAAACTTTCAGGCAATTTCTTGCGATATATTGGCGAGATTTTTATAAATCGCGCTACATTGATCACAGAACACCCAAAGCCTTTAATGTGCTCACAAGTCAAAAGCACATGCATTCTCAATGAGAGTCGAACTTGGGATAAAGAGGTCAGCACCTTTTCTCCAAATTGTGAACTAGACAGATTTTAACAATATTCATAAAGAGCTCGTTCAAACTAGTAAAATAAGTATAGTAGGCCTAACATCAACAACAGCAAGTATTTGGTTTGGGTTGAATGGGCTCATATAGGCTCGTTAACCACAACAAACATATTTTATATGCTTTATATCATCAGCTCAAGTTTGACTCAATAGATCGGGACAAGCCGCAGCTCGAGCGCGGCTCAGCTGGCCACTAGCATGAGCTGAGCTTAAACACCTCAACCTGGTCTCATTATGCTTGATTATCAACCAAACCTATGATATTGGGTTCAGATCTGGATCTAGTTATGAATGTTGGCATTCTTCTTAGTATCCAATTTTGGTCAGCAAGCCTTGTATGTTTTCTGGGTCCAAAACTTGTAGCATAAGTGATTGGTTCGTCCTAACAGTAGCAAGGTGTGGATAATCTTGGTTTTCACTTTTAAATTATTTTTTTTCTAACCCTACAAATATGATCAACATGGTTTATTGAGTAAGATTTGCCTTTTGGATCATTCAATTATGACATATGAGAAAGTTTTTATTGTCATCCTAACATTGTCAAGCTCTAAATTTTCATAATTTAAAGACTCATAAAATCATATTTTTCATTAGAAAAACACGACCTAACAGTCAACCCCTGGTCAAGCTGGTGGGTTTTCTCGACTCGAGTTTAGTTGAGTCAAGATCCGCTTTTGTATCAGGTGGGGATCATCGAGGTCAGTAATAGGCAATGAAACATAAGGATGTAAATGGGTTGGATTCGTGTTGGATGTGGTCTTTACTCAATCTGACTTAATTAGGTCCTAGCTGGTCAAATTCAGAGTTAGATTTGAGTTTGGGCACTAAAGAATCCCGATCAGACTAGCATAAAATAGCAAATTAGCCACATTTTAAATATAGTTGGATTTGTATACATGTTGGACTCAGACTTGGATTGAAACCCAAAGGAAAATAAAACTCCGCAGTAACCCATACATGATCTGGGCCCAACTCGGTACTGAGCCTGTTTGGAATCTCGGCGCTGGGATGCGCGTTTATGCATTTGGTGGTTCCGAGGTAAAATCTTGGTCAAACTACCTTGGTGGTCCTGTTTGGAATCTCGGCGCTGGGAAGGGCGCCGAGATTCCAAACAGGCTTAGTACAGAGTTGGACCCTTCCGATGAGCCAATCACTAAGATTGATTGCATCACATGTAACTCTTAAAATCAATGAGCCAATATGCATTCATTGACACAAGACAAAGGAAACACAATAAAACAAATAACATAGTGAAGCAAATTAAAATAAATAAATGAAAGAAAAAAAAAAGAAGAAGAAAAGGAATTGTTTGCTTGGAGCAAGTTGCTCCAAAATTCAGAGTGGAATGCCCCAAAAAGATACCAGTTCTGCATCCTCACGTCTCCAGGAGAAAAGAAGATTCCAGTCCTTGTCAATTTAAAGATATGCCTCAACCAAATCCAAACCCCACAGATTTGTTTAATCAAAGCAATGATTCTTGAAGAGGGCCAAGTGCTTCTCAATTATTGCAAGTTTAAGCAAAGCTACTGATGCCAATTTCTAACTGCTAGGCCTGGCTCTTGACTTGGACCTTGTTTCATTGATTCAGGCCTTTCCTCAAGTGTTTTTTTTTTTTTTGAGAAAAAAAATGTGTTATTAATAGTAAATTGATAATATAGTCATAGGTTGAGGAGGACTCGACCAATAAAGCTTGAAAAGAAGATGAATCAGCTTGAAACAGAGATCATAATCAGTTCACATCTTCGGATCCCCATTGGATCCGAACCAGGTGGAACATGTCTACTTTCCTCAACTGTTACACTTTCTATTTTTGTGAGTTATGACTAAGAATCCACTAAGATCGAGTTTTAATTGGCTTATCTCTATAATGGTAAACTATGAGAGAGTGGATTAGCACCATAATGTTGCTTCATTCTTGTTTTTTTTATGAGGAACCAAGAAACCCACACCCCCTTTCCCCCGAGTTGCATTTTTCAACGTGCTTTCACCTCATAGAGATGGCCAACCAACACTCTCTTTGAAGAATATTTGCAGTATTCGAATCGCTCAATTCTCCTACAACCTGCAGAAATATGAATCAACTGACCATACCCCCTTCGAGTTGGCAACGGAAAGACAGCCCCAGACGTCGCCTACCATACCTTAATCGCTTCTCAAGCGGCATAAAATTGTGATGCACCCTTGGACCTTTAGGGAGACACCTTGCCTCGCCATAATGGCAGGAGGAGGTGCCCGCAGGGGGATTCGAACTTGAGATAGGAGGATATCTCCCTATCCACGAGTCCGAGACCATGTGGGTAAACCCTTGAAGCCTTGTCGCCAGTTTGATTCCAAAGGAACAGAGTACTATATTTCACAAGACACTTGCTCAGCTTGTACACCCTACTAAGACTCGATGAAGGCATGCCACCAACTACATATACCATGTCCCTTCTACAAAATCACATAAACTTGGTGACTTCATCTTGGACTATTAACCCTAATTTGAACAAATCGGTACAAGTCCCATGAGAGAAGATCCATATTGAATTTGACTGACTTCCCTCCACATTCATGGTAGAGATGAGTTGGACAGGTCATGTCATGCCTCTATGGACCTAAAGAAGTTGTTGATATCCATCATTTAGTCAACAATCAAGTTGCCAACTTGAGCTAAAGTTTCAAAACCTCAAATTAAAAAGGTTAGGATGGCCCAGCAATACATATCAGAATAAGTTTCAGGAATTCCTAAGGTGTTTGGCTTAGTGTGAGGGGGCCTTAGCAACTAGACAGGGTACTATTTCCACGGGAGTCAACCCCTTGCATATAAGGAGGAGCAAGGGCATTATTGCCTTTGCTCATGCCGAACCAAGGTGACTCCTTGGGGGTGAGGGGTGTGCCACGGGTTTACATTGACTTAGCCAGTGTGACTAGGTCTATGATTCTGGAGGTGGTTTCTCCATTTTAAAAAAAAAACAGAAGTTTCATGAACTCTTTTCTACTGTACCAAGCAATCAACGCTCGTTTGAAAGGATTTGAACATGTACTTTTTTTTTTGAAAGACAAGCTGGGTTAAGCAGACTATACCATTGGGTTTTGTGTTGGGTTAAACCACCACGTTTGTGGTGGTTACCCACGATGTGGGTAACGCTTCCTCACATAAATTGCTTCTTCCGTTAAACCTGCATTAATCCAGAGGGAACAATTACTCAACCGTTCCCATTTTGAGCTTATAAAAGGGTATCCATGAGCGACCCTTTAGAAGAGCGCAAATATACAGAAACTTTAAGAGGGAAGAGGTCAAATCACCGGTAGCATTTGGAGGCCTGCGCTTGTGGTGGCTGCAGACCGGCTGAGTTGAAGGAAACCCCTCTCTGGCAAGCACAACAGCTCGTCAATGGCCACCTCAAGTACGTTGTGTGTTTCATGTTTTGCAGGGCTGCATAATGGCTGGTGACGGAGACGCCGGCGCACCAGACCGGCGGTGGAAAACCCCCATCTGACCCAACATTGGGTTATAGGCCCACACCCCGCTTCCACTGCGGGGTGTGCTCTGGGTCGTCCAGCAAAGCATGTCACTATGAGGTGAAGATGTTGCTGGTCGCCGCCACCGGCGACTGTCTTCATTGGGCGACAGACAGACAGATAAAAAAAAAAAGACTTACCAATGTCGATGGGAGGTTTTTTTTTTTAGTCTTTCCACCGCCGGGGTTGCCGTTGAAGCCATCAAAACCGTCACCGGCGACTATTGAGTCGCCGAATTTCTGAAAAGGCTTATGCGTTTTTGGCCGGCGGATGGCTGCTTTCGCCGGAGGAGAGACACCATCAGCAGCGGCATTGGTCGCCGACTGACAGGTGGCATAGGTCGCCGGGGTTGATAGCTGGCAGGCGGCGGCGGCCATCGCCCTCTGCAAAGCGATGAGTGAAACTACGAAATAGGGTTTTGAAAACCCTATTTCGTGTTTCACGGTTTAATATCAGGATCCATTTTTTGGATACAGGTTGTGTCAGGTCAGACCCGGATCCGGTATGTACCGGGTCCGACCCGGATCAAGGAGCCTCCGGGTCAGACCCGGATATGGTAGCAACTGGGTTAGACCCTGATCCGGCTATTACCGGGTCTGACCCGGATCCGGTCTGTACCGGGTCCGATATGGATCTGATTTGTACTGGGTTCGACCCGGATTCAGTCTGTATCGGGTCCGACCCAGATCCGTTTTGTACTGGGTCTGACCCGGATCCTGTTACAGTCGGGTTTCGACCCGAATCCAATAGGGTCCAGGCACTATTTGGCCTGAACCGGATCAGGGACTGATTCAACCCCCTTCCGGGACCGGTTCAGAGCCATTTTTGACCGGTTCCTTTCAGTTTCTCACCGGTTCTGAGATGTTAAGACCCTATTTTCTTAAATATAAGAAAATACAGGGATTTTGACATGTGGTTATAGGGTTTTCATGAACTTTTGTTCATACTTGACTCGGTTCATAAGGTTCAGAACCGGTTCGGACCCTTGGATGACCGGTTCGGGGTCGTTTCAGACCCGTTCAGAGTGCTTTAAGACCGGTTCGTGATACATATGACAGGTTCATTCAGTTTTCGAATCATTTCAAAGGTCATATGACCAGTTCATTCCGTTTACAGACCATTTTAAGATATTATTTTGCATATTGGCATTAAGGATAGTTAGATGACTCAGTGTTTTCATATCACCAAAGTGACTAAATACACATAAGTCATCAATGAATTTTATACAATCATACAGTTTAAGCCGATATGCACATTGTACTTAGATTTATGAAACGATAAACGATCCAAAGGTAGTTTTATCGTGTTTGAAATTTAAGTAGGGTAGAATTAGGTAAATGTGTCGAGATACATCACACATGAGTATCCAAAGATACCTTGTATTGATGGTCTATCTTGATAAGAACCTTAGTTTTACCGAATATGATTGGTAGGCGAAGTGGTTTCGCGTGTCGGAGCTCTTACCAAAGAAGGATTTTGATGGCCCCCTTCACTCATCTGGAAAGAAGCATATCAAGGGCCTTTATTCTTTTATTTTTTTCATTAAAGTTTAGTCTCATATGAATGCTTCTTGATACGTGTCTTTTGTCATGCAGATTCTAGTTCTGTGATTTTAGATGACTCTAGCTCTATACCTTTTATAGATGAATCTAACTTTAGTGATTGAAAATAAACTGTTCTTTTTGCATTAGGGCATATAAATTGCTCCTTCCGTTAAACATGCATTAATCCAGAGGGAACGGTTACTCAATCGTTCTCATTTTGAGCTTATAAAAGGGTATCCATGAGTGATCCTTTAGAAAAGCGCAAATATACAGAAACTTTGAGGGAAGAGGTCGACTCACTGGTAGCATTCGGAGGCATGCGCTTGTGGTGGCTGCAGACCGGCTGAGTTGAAGGAAACCCCTCTCTGGCAAGCACAACAGCTCATCAATGGTCGCCTCAGATACGCTGTGTGTTTCATTTTTTGCAGGGGCTGCATAATGGCTGGTGACGGAGATGCCGGCGCACCAGACCGGCGGTGGAAAACCCCCATCCTACCCAACATTTTGAACCTGCAACATCCCAACACAAGGTGACGTGCACTAATAGGATTTTTTGCCAGTTACCCGCCTGAATTCTCGAGTATGAGCATAAAAATGCAGATCTAAATAATATTTGAGTCGATCCGAGCAATATGCAGACTTGAGTTTGGGTTTTGATTTTATCAGATATTCTACCCAATCCGAGTGTTTTATATGTATTTTAAAGCACAAGTAAACTTCTGAAATTATACGGATTTGAGTTTGAGATTTCATTTTGATGACTTGAGGGGAGTTACAGGTTAGGCACTCAAACGGTAGACAGCCCTATCATCAAGTATGGAATTGATAAGCATTAAGCACAACTAATTTACCAAGACGAGAGGATCACTTGATGCAACTATAAAGTGAACAAGCTGTAAATTTCAAAGTACATGCTTGCCTCTAATAATAACTTCATTCAAAAAGCACAAGGTTATGAGTTATGAGTGCTTATAGTGCACCTACTGTGCAATTACATGGCACAAAATTTGTGCATTAAACACCTGATCGCCTTCCATCAGGCTTTGAGCCTCACCTAAAAAGATGAAGCCAATGAAGACTTAACCTCGATTATGCTTATTTGAACATGAGGCTGAAAATCTACTTTTCCGAGTCTGAATCGAGTGCAATACCAATGCCCTCCATCAGGTCTTGGGGCCCACACTTGACCATAGTGATTAGTGACCAACTTTTTTTCGGCAAAATCTAGTTTTTCAAAAGCTCATGAAAAATTGAAAAACTTTCATAAATCTCGCATTTTTTTGGCAAAATCTCAACAATAAAAAAATAAATTTAAAAACTATTTTTATAAGAAAATATTAGTAACAATTATTTTAAAAAATACACATTTTTTCATGATAAATAGCTTTTTAAATCATAAATATTGCGTTTAAATTACGGTATTTATGTTTTTTCATAAATCTTGAACTATTTTGAAGCGCACCTGACAGTCCTAATCCTCAATATAGAGGGGTGATCAGGTACTTAATGCACAGATTTTTATGCAATCATATTGCACCTTATCTTTTCTTAACAATGCACGAATGCTGGCTAGGGGGGAGGACATGCCAGGTGTCCCTGGTGACACGACACATGTAACGTCGATACAGTCATTGATGCATATGGATATTACTTTAATTTGTTTTAATAATTTTTAATAATAACAATAAAAAGTAAATTTACATATTATAATATTTAAAAAAAATACTTTTTATCTATTAAAAATTAAGAAGTCGTATGTGTATCTTTTGTGATATGGCATGGAAATGGAACTGTTACTAATCGAACCATGACGAGCATAGGCTCAGGGGGCGGGAGTCTTAGCCTTGGAGTTTTATGCTGCCGGTGCGACCACGGCAGCCTGAGTCAGCGCGATCAAGTCTTAGAGATGAATGCGGTTTATTGGGGTTATAAATCTAAAAAAACGAGCTTAGGGGCGTTTTAATCTATTAAAACTTAAGATGAAAATTCCTTGCGTGGCCATTTTCCAAAAAAAAAAAGTGAAAGGTTGGCCGAATCCATCAGTAGGAGTGCTGGTAGCTTTTCCAAACTACCCAACACTTTTTTTTTTCCTTTTATATGATCACTACACGCAAAAGCTTCTCTCTCTCTGTCTCTGGCGTAAAGGAAGATCCAAGTCTGGTTTTGCGTGAAGATTGGAGACTGAATCTTCTATGTACGGTCATCAAAACCTGCTACCATCCTCACCCGGAAGATCAGAGAGTTCCATGGTTACTGAGAAAGCCTTCCTCTACTCTACTGATTAAACCTGGGGAATCCCGGAGATTTTCTGGAAGGAATCCTGGATTGCGTCAATGAGATCACTGCGATCCTAGCGTCCTCCCGCATGACAGATAGCACGTACCGCGTCGAGACCACAACACGTCTTGCGCAATGGAAGATCGACAACCTATCGGCTTGCACATATAGAAAATCCGACCCCTTCAGGATCGGCAGGTGGTGCTGGTGAGTAAAGAATGATCGGGGTGCATTAAAATAAGTTTTGATTTGTTTAAAAATTAGTTTTTTAGGCCTCCCCAACTTCTAATTTGCTTTGTAGGTACAGAATTCAGGCCCCTTTAGGGTTGGCATGTGGTGCTGGTGAGTGAAGATTGATGCGTTGCACTAGAAACAAAGTTTCTCTCTGTTTTCAGTAGTTTTTAGGCCTCCCCAAGTTCTTAATTTGCTTTGTAGGTACAGAATTCAGGCCCCTTTAGGGTTGGTAGGTGGTGCTGTTTAGTGAAGAATCATATGTTGCAGTAAACAAGTTTTTGCTCTGTTTTCAATAGTTTTTAGGCCTCCCCAAGTTCTTATTTTTTCTTTATATCTACAGAAATTCAGGCCCCTCTAGGGTTGGTAGGTGGTGCTGGTGAGTGAAGTACGATGTGATGCACCAAACAATTTTTGTTTGGTTTTCAGTAGTTTTTAGGACTCCCCACATTCTTAATTTTCTTTGTATGTAGAGTAAAATTCAGAACTCCTTTAAGGTAGATAGAAGGTAGACGGTGCTTGTTATTAACGTAAGATGGGGTGCAGCAGACAGATTTGCTTGGTTTCAAGTAGTTTTGAGTCTTTATATCTATTGCTTGATCGTCCACTTTGCTATTTCTTTGGTCTACCTGTTTGGTTTTAATTCGTGTGATTTGTTGATGGAATTTAAAGTTAGAGAAATTACTCTTGTTTTTATGGTGATAAGAATTAATGAAATTTAGAAAATAAATGCAGGTTCATATCGGTTGAGAGGAGCAGGGCATTGCATATAAGACTATTTCCAGATCTTGGGAAGTTACCTAGGGAACCAGCTCCAATCGCATCGTTTATCATTCGGCTCCTCTGTACTAACGGGAATCGTAATGCTCTTGTTTATCCTGGTATCTTTTCTTAACTTGTTTTAAAAACCATGTAGGGTGATGATCCTTTTTAACAAACTTTAAATGAGTTTTTGAAATTTATGATGTGTTTATTGTTGATTCATTAGTGGCAAGCATGAGATTTGAATCCCATAGTCCCTTGGCTATGATGTTGCAACTGTACAGATTGGGCTATCCGCTTAATTATAAAAAAAAATTGATGAAAGATTGGAAGGTACATGATTTGCAAAAGTTTCTTTACTTTTCAATCGGATGAGTCTAATATAGTTGCAACAAGGCCATTTATCTTAAGGATGGAAAATGATGCATATGAGCAAAGCGATAGGTGATTCTTGCTGTAACAAGCTCCTGAAATCACTTTAATGACACCCAATTTATCTTATGTTTTTTATTTTTATTTTCTAAGAAATCAGTGACAAGTTGCTAAAGAGCAGGGAAGATTTTGTCTGGCCGCTCGATATTTCATCACTCAGCGAGAAATTCATAATTGACGTAGAGTTTCTGGATTTGAAGATCATGCCTCCTGATGTATGAAATCCAATCCCCTGCTTTTTGCATAGCGCTCTCATTTATCTTTTCTAGTTCTAATGCAATTTCAAGGCCTTTGTACATAGACATAGCTGTTCTGCATCATCAAGATCATGGTAACCCACTTAAAGTGGGTAGCAGAAAGATCCATAAGCACAAAATATGATGAAAAATATCTTCATAATGTACAGCACATCTCTATGATCACAAGCAGGAGTTGATTCTTGTTCCCTACTTGTGGTCTCGCTCTTTCAAAAATTTGTGGTCTCACAATCACCCCCCATTCTTTCAAAAGGAAACAAACAAGGAAACAGGGTTATTCTGAATACTTAAATACTTTATGCCATCATTTGGATGTGTCCGTCTCCCAATTTATTGTGTGTGCAATTTCTTTTGCATTCTTAAAAATGAAAAGAAAGACAAGATCTGTGTTGAACAACCACAAGTGTGCACTTCTCCATTTCCATATGATTGAAAAGTATTGTCATTATACTCATTAAAAAAAAAAGTATTATCGTTATATATTTTATCTAAAGGAAAAGGGAAAAGAAATCGCTTATCCTTTTTCCAATTGCTAAGACCAATTAAAAAAAATGAATTAATGTGAAAAGCAGCCAGTTCATGTGTTACTGCATTCAAATTTCCGTATGTGTGGTACTCGGTGCGCTTTGTGGTGCTGATTCTTCTGAGCTGCGTATTCCAGGGTGGTGAGCCGTGCTCAATCTGGTCTTCCAAAGAAACCATTCAAAACAAGTCAAGCCTTGCAGCCTTATCCAGCCTGGGTCGGATGTCATCTGAAAACATACACACAGATGTCACAATTGACGCTTCTAATGGCAGTATTGGTGCACATCGTGCCATTCTTGCCAGCAGATCACCAGTTTTCCGCAGCATGTTTGCTCACAACCTTAAAGAAAAGGAACTATCAACCATTAAGATCAGTGACATGACTATCGATGTTTGCCAAGCCTTTCTTAGTTACATATATGGATCCATCCAAATTGAAGACTTCATGGCCCATAGGTCTGCTCTGCTTCGAGTTGCAGACAAGTATGATGTCTCTGATCTGAAAGAGCTGTGTGAGGAGAGCCTTATTGAGGACATTGACACAAAAAATGTCCTTAACAGGCTCCAAGATGCTTATATGTATCAATTGCCAAGTCTCAAAAGAAGCTGCATTACTTACCTCATAAACTTTGGCAAAATATTCGATATTCGTGATGATTTCAACATTTTCCTCCAAAGTGCTGATAGAGAACTGATCAGTGAGATATTTCAGGAGGTTCTAAACACATGGAAGGGCTTCTAATCAGGGAAGTATGAAGAATGTGGTTTGTGACAATATTCGTTGCGTGTTGTCAATTGGTTATACTTTGTACAGAATTTGTTTAAGGCCTAAAGCTATTCTTTCTGTCAAACCAAGGTCTGCATTTTTTCAGTATGTCTGATGTTTCTGTCTCATGTATATTGTTTATCCGAATGAATTATGTATGGATAAATATGTATACAAGATCCAGTTTGAAATCAATATCCATAATTTTCTAATTTGTATTCATGCTAGTTCCATGCTGTATGTGAGTAAGAAACAAAAAGAAGAAAAAATAAAACTAAAATGATGTCAATTGAATCTGTAGAACTTTGTTATATTAGACAATTGAGAATAGTCAAAGACTAAAGGCTTGCAAATCAGTTTTAGTAACTGTAACTATCAGTTATGCTACCAAACATGCTGCCTCCGGGCAACCTTAGTGGATTTCTTTCTAGGTGTAAGGCCTGTTATGAGTAGGCTGCCACTAACTATAAATGCCAGAAGTTGTGGTCTACAAGATCTGGACAAGATTAGAGCCTATATTCTGTTGACTAAATTTTAGTATTTCCTTAAGGGGCATCTGATTCCGCGGGACGCCTGCTCTGTGGGGCCCATTCATGCCTGCACACCCACCCAAACGTGGGACGCATGGATGGGTGGAACACTGCATCTCGTGTGTCCTGTGTGGATTCATTTTGCTGTCCCACTCTGTTCCTTCCTCCCCCCTAGAACAGGGAAGGACAGGACAGTGTGGAAACCTTTGAAAAAAAATGCCCTTATCCAGGGCTGTCTGCAGACAGGACAAGACACCATGTCCTTGTCCTCCCCCGTCCGTGAATCAAAACCCCCCTTAAGGGACTGATTCGAACATTGCCAAATATATTCGATTTTGCGAATCAGTCTGGACATTTTGTACCTTGCAACAAAGTTCTTGAGGTTAGCATCCATCTCACTAAAGAGGGTCTAGGGATCTCTTAATTGTGCCCCAGGACAATCACATGACAGCACTTCATGGGCTCCACAGGCTCTCTTCAAAATGCGGCCATGTGATTGGGTGTGGGACATATGGGATCACTTAACAGATCCATGGATCCCAGTTTCCATGGAAACGGTTGAGGGCAGCAAAATGATGTTTCTGTCCTTCCGGAAGGGCCTTTTTGCAAAATATAAATAAGGCAGGAACTATTCAAAATTGTTGTTCTACCCTTACTTAAAATACTTTTGGTTTTAACCCCAAGGGGTCTGGTGTAGTGGAAAGGGGCTTTGACCACTAGCCAGGTGGTCAGGGTTCTATTCCCATGGTCATCAGCCCTTTGCATATAAGATGTGGGCAAAGGCATTATGTCCCTTGCTCGTGCCGAAGCAAGGTGATTCCTTGGGGCAAGGGGTGTACCATGGGTTTTTGGTTTCGTTTGATTGATCAGGGGTATAATGGTTATTTCAAATGATTGCTTAATAATGGCCAACATGACAATAGTAACCTGCTAACACCTAGGGATGGCAGTGGACCGGGGGAAAGCGGGGCCCCGCCTCGCCCCATTTGGACCGGGGATGAAGGGTATGAAACAGGGATGGAGGCGGGACAAAGGTTAAAATCCATCCCCGTTCGGCGATGGAGGCGGGGATGGACATACCCTTTTCCCCGCCCCGCCCCATCCCCACCATGATCCCCGCCCCATCCCTGCCACTTTTCCCCACCTCATCCCTGCCCCGCCCCGCCCCGCCTCATCCCCGTTTGAACCGGGGATGGAGGACATGAAACAGGGATGAAGGCGGGGGTGGAGGTTAAAATCCATCCCCGCCGAGGATGGAGGCGGGGATGGAGGTTCTAATCTTGATGCGGGGCGGGGGTGGAGACCTTGTCCCCCGCCCCGCCCCACCCCACTGCCATCCCTACTCACACCCTTTTGATAGATAAAGTTTTTGAGCTAATGGTAGAAAAGGTGGGGACCCCTTTGCAAGATATCCTATCCCAATTTGACATGTTATTTATGAATATGGATCTTTTAAGTAAAAACTGAATGTGCATTGGAATCATATTCGAATATGGTCAATAGAATTATTTTCAGATTCAGGTCGGATTTGGGCCATCGTTTTCAATAGGATCTGGAATTGATCCAAATGAAAATCTGACCTGATTGCATTTTTTACATCTAAATAGTGTGTTTTTGTTTTATTTTTTTATCCAATATTATCACATGTATTTCAGATTCAGATTCAGCCTTACCTCCTCGGATCTGGATCTGAATTCAGATCTATTGTTTGGATTTCATATTCTGATTCAGATATGATAAGATTCACCTCAATCCATTTTTACCTTCCTCTCAAAAAAAGAAGACTCAGCTTGAATCCAACCCGTTTGCACTCCTACTTGCTATTTTAGTTATTCACACTTTTCTTTATATTTTTATTTATGGCAAATAAAATTTCAATTAATGGTGAGATTTTGCCTTGCCAAAGAAAATCCCAATAATTATATTTGTGACATTGTTTGTGATGACACCAGAACAGATCCAACAAAGATCTCATTGTGCAAAATACGGTTCATGCACATCCATTCTCCTGTCATAAAAGGAAAAATATAACCTGGTTTTCTCGATCCATGGGAGTACCCTAGGTTCTTGAAAACTTGAATAGATTGTGGGCTCACTACAAGAAAAGGAAGCTTTACTAGTGCAAAGATTGTATCAGTGAAAACTTTTACTGGCACAAAACGACCGCCAGTAAAAGCATCGTCGTTGATTCGTCAGACATTGACCAGTGAAGTGATTTTTACTGACGTAAACTTGCGCCAGTGTACATATTTTCTTTGGCACAAAATTTTGCCACACATTTGTTTATAATTGATGAAAATTTGCGCCAATGAAATGTTCTTCAATGGCACATGTTTGCACCATCAAAACCCCTTTCTAAGTTGAAAAAGGAGGCCTTTTACTGGCACACTTATGCACCGCTGAAAGATCTTCACTAGCATAATAATGCCAGAAAAAGTGTTGGTCACTGACGCAATAGAAGCGCCAATGTATTTTAGTTGTTTGTACAAAAGCACTAGCATTTAACCATAATTAGTGATAGCACGTCTACTGAAAATCAAGACAAAATTGACATAGTATCCGTGTTGAAATCTAAGAACAACAAAATCACAAACAAATTTCATAACTAAAAAACTCTTTCCGTTCATTAATGTAAAGATTTACAATTCAATTATGAAATAATATTCAGTTCTCGTGGAACTCACTAAATATCACATCTGATTGAGAGGGAATGCATTTGTATCAACCCTACACGCTATTCCGCGAGGAATGAGTTGGGTACTGTGCTTAGGATAAGCAGTGCCTATCACCCTGACAGACAGCCCTCAAGTTCAAGTGTTTGCTCGTCGTTTAGGCCGGTGAGTGGCATTTCTGCTCATTGCAGCCACCTCCAGGGTTCTTCACACCTGGATAGTACCAGGACCCTTGTGCCTCTAACTGCCCACCCGAAGACCTACTATGACCCACAACTCCAAATGAGCCTTGCCGTCTAAAAAACCTTACCATAATAGTGTAGTGAATGTAATGAAAAGAGGCAGAAGCACCAATAGAGCCAAAGGCACTCTTAAAGAGTGACCACAAGAGTCAAGAGCACAAGCACTAAAAGTGCACACACAAAACACTCAAAAGTGAAAATGACTTAAAGTCATAAGTTGGATATTATTGAAGAAAGAAAGAGAAGGGTGAAAACCCATACATGCAAGAGGAGAATACCTCCTCTATTTATAGAGGAGGGAGTCTCAAAGAAGGGACCACAAGGGGGCTCCCTTGTAGTCGTTGGGAGCCCCAACGGTCATAAATCTGACTGTTGGGCCCCTTGTGGTCTTACAAAAAGGAAAAAATAAAAAGTAAAAATAGTAAAAAGGAAAAAGAAAAAAAGTAAAAAGTAAAAAAGAAAAAGTACATGGGTGGTTTTACAAGAATACCCATATCGGGTATTTCACTAAAACAGAAACAATATATATATACATATATGTATATATATACTTATATATATATATATACGGATGTATATATATATATATATATACACATATTTTAACAGTGAAGTGTAGATCGTGGGAAAAAGGTCTGTCATCCTCCTCATTATAGTCCTCTTATAGAAGCCATAGCATTTCGTCGGAATACATCCTGTCTTTTGACCGTCCAACAATTGTTACAACTTTATACATTCAATGTTCTTACTTGTGAAACTCAATAAAATATTACACATCCAAACGATAAACATTAAGCCCAACACTTCTATTACAAATCCATTAAGCCCTCAAGACTGCAACTTGAAGAAACTGTTGACAGACACCTAGCAGCTGTTGATAAGGCCCAACATAGAGTGCCCATCGCATAGCCAATCCTTCAAAGTGCCTACACCCACAAGTTCCAATAGATTGTCATAAATCCAAGAAAAGAAGACAACATAATAGTATGCAATATACTGTTATAGAGCAAGAGTTGGAAAGTAAAGAAAAAAGAAAAAAATCCTGTCAAGGGTTAAGCCATCGAATATTACAAGAAGCCCACATATCAAAATGAAGAAAAATCAACATAACAAACCAAGTATCCAATGTATTACGTTTAGAACAACACCCCAATTACAAATTTTACATCTAGAACAAATTTCAAAAGTGCAGTTAACAACTGTACCAATCAGATATGTTAAGTAGTGAGCTCACTAATACAAAATAAAACAATCCAAAGTATTGTCTATTCTATTTAATAATCTAGCTACCTGTTATAACCATGCATGCTTAGCAATAGGTGCATAAGCATATCATTGCCTGGGATGAACATATTGAAGAAAGTCTCCATAACTCAATCCCAAATAATAAAATATTACATGACCAAAGAGCTAACTCATAAATAATCCATACCTTAGCTCCAAATTATATAACTCCAAAACATGAAGAGAAAATAGTGGTCAAGTCAATCCACCAATACAAATTTTCTAATTTTAAGATAACAGATTTCTTTCATGCATGATTAGTGACGCAGTGCAGCTCATAATAATATTGTGACACTCGGCAACTCCCATCAACATATGATTCAATACCTACAGTACACCCACACTGACATTCAACTTAATATTTTAATTACAAATGCATCATTAAAAAATGATACAATAAATTGTAAAGAAAATATTGTTAAGATCTCACCTATGAGATGTAAAAAATTTGTTTGGTTGATCCTTATAATTTTCATCAATTGTTGAATTTGAGATTCCAGCTAATTTACTTTCTCAATTCATGGCCTCCCACTCATGCATCCTTCCAATTTGAGCTTCCATCACATTCACTCTTTCATGCAGCTCAATGATCTATTCTTTATATTCAACATTTTATTGCATCAATTGGATTCGAGTAGGACCTTGACCAAAGAAATCAGATGCCCTAACACCTACACTGCACTAGGGTAATGTGCAGTGGTACCGCACGTTACCAGGTGCAATGTGCGATGCACCAGGGCAATGTGCAGTGGCATTGCACATTACCAGGTGCAATACGCAGTGCACATTGCTGGGGGTAATGTGCAGCGGCACTGCACATTGTCGTGGGCAATGTGGAGTCCAGATCGGGTACAATCACATGGTATAAAATTTGTGCATTAAGCACCTGATTGCCGTTCATCAGGCCTTGGGGCCCACAACCGACAGGCCTGTTCCCAAGATGGAGGTCGATCAGGTGCTTAATGCACAAATATTTGTGAATCATATTGCACCTGATCTTTTCACGGCAATGTGCAGCAGAACTGGCCATTATGCGGCTGCAAAAGAATTTTTTTTATACAATATATACATATGTATTTTTATATTATTTTCTTGGGACATATATGTACACATATTCATATATAGACATGTGCTCACATTTGCTCTAGACCCAAGGGGTTTGGCGTAGTGGGATGGGCAGTTAGGGCCTAGTCAGTTTGATGGGCTGTCTAGGTTCAAACCCCAAGGGTGTCACCTCCTACCTCCTGTGTAAGCCGAAGCTTGGGTGACTCCTTGGGGTCGAGGGGTAAGCCCTCGGAGTTTTACGCTGGCAGGGCAGTGATCGTACGCATGGCAGGCTGAGCCAGCGCGACTAGGTCTCTGCGCCTTGAGTAGTTTCTCTGAGTAAAGTCTCAAAAAAAAAAAAGTGGTCACATTTGGACATATCTAGTTGGGTATGTGCATGGGTTATGGGTATCACCTATGTACATTGGGTTTTTTATCAGGTTTGTACCAAGCCTTCGCCTCGCTTGGTTCAAACCTAGATTTTCTACCAAGGTTTGACTTGGTTTAAGCTAAAGATCAGGCTTTGGTGCTATCGCCAAGAAGATTGCTTTAGATATTCAGAAAAAAATTGAAATTAATTTTTTTGTAAAATTTGGGGTGTACACACATGAAAATGTCTAGATCCTATTAAGATACAAATGCAGATCCAGATCCGTTGAGCATCCCTGTAACCAAGCCCAGTACTTCCAAACAAAACTCTTTCTCATACATATCCAATATCTAGAAATTAAAACGGAGAACCCCAAGAACTTCGCCATAAAAATCTGTCTTGATTTGGACGTATCTATTGCCATATTAATTGGTTGCAATCAATAATTAAATGAGTATGAGGTTTATAAAGCAATGAATCTTTTCGTATTTCAATTTTATCTTCTGAAGCAATCAATAATTGATGGCATGCATAAGATAACGAGTCTCATAAGAACGAACACGGATCCCATCATTAAAATATGATGGGTTCCATCATACATTCAATCCTAGCCATTCAATCAATAGCTAAATGGTTCTGCTGGATGGCTAGGATTGAATGTATGATGGAACTCATCATATTTCAAAGGATGGGATCGGTGTTCCATAAGAACACCCAAAAAAAGAAACAGAATCAATCTTTTTTTCTTATTGGTCTTTGGGTTTCCATAATAAAAATAAATTCTACTTGCCCATGAATTCCTAAAGCAAATTTGTTGGAGGAGATCTTCCCAATATCCGTCGGTATCTTGGACAGTTGGCTTCAGAAAGATATATATATAAAAAGAATCCCCACCTTGCTTTCTGGGCAAATTCAACTAAAAGTTCAGAAAAAAAAGCTACAGGGCACAGCACCATAGGGAATTGTACAAGATCAGATATGAGCTTTAGGCTTCCTTTCTGTCTTCTTCTTCTTCATCTCTTTTCATTCATTGCACCCTCTTATGCAGTAAAAAAGGTTAGTCTCTTTCTCTCAATTTTTTTTCATATTTTACACAGAGAAACCGTCGACCGGGGCAGGGAAACTTGGTTGCCTTCCCAGGGTGTAAAACGCCGTGACTAGTACCCTCGACCCCAGGACCTATGCTTTCTTCAGCTTTGGCAAAGGGTTATAATATTTCTGAGGGGATCGAACCATGACTGCCCGTCTGACAGCCGACGGCCGTTCAAACTAGGCTAACCCTTTTGCCTTCTAAATTTGATGCATGGTGGTAGAGGCATTGAATTGTGTATTTCTGATGATGATGGCAGTCGTACGTCGTCTACTTGGGGTCCCATTCTCATACATCTCCAGATGAAATCAATCATGAGCTCGTCAGGGATTCACATTATCATTTTCTCAGCTCGTTCCTAGGAAGGTAAAAGTGTGTTGCTATTTTCATTTACGTAACCATGCAACATAATTTGTATTCAATATTTTGACACCGTCTCTATAGCAAGGACAAGGCCAGAGACAGCGTATTTTACTCCTACACAAACCATATCAATGGTTTTGCTGCACATCTAGACGAGGAGGAGGCTGCAAACATAGCAAGTAATCTCTCTCTCTCTCTCTCTCTCTCTCTCTCTCTCTCTCTCTCTGTATATATATATATATATATGTATGTATATATATATAGGTACTCTTCCAATCTCAGTCCTGTATTTTAAGATTCTTTGGTGTTGTGGTCATGGCAGAGCACCCTAGTGTTCTATCTGTGTTTCCAAACAGGGGTCATTTCCTTCACACAACTCGAACATGGGAATTCATGGGCCTGGAGAAAGATGGCAACACTCTATTGCACTCAGCCTGGGATAAGACCAATTACGGTGAAGGTGTCATCATTGCAAACCTTGACACTGGTACGTATGATGTATCTCCCAATTTATCACTGTCATATATAGGAAACAATCTGTAGTATGCTACAGTCTGGTATGGCTAATAGTGAAGTAAATATTAGATTCCTTTCAGATATTTGTAACATGGACCATAGCCCCCTATGTCCATATGTTCCATCAACATCTTTATTTTTTTTTCCTATGGTGACATGATCACAGTCGTTGGTGCATTATTTCTTTCCATTTTCATGGAGTTAGGTCTCAATATTTGTGTTCCTGAAGTAATAATTTTCGTTAAATTTTGTATAGTTCTGCTCAGAGTGACCAGAAACTCGACTTACATGTGGAATCTTTTTTCTTGGAAAACCGTTTCCAAAACTGAAAACCTTGCATTTCCAAAACTCGTGGAAAACCTTTCTATATGCATGGGAAACCATTTTCCATCCAGTGAAAACCGTTTCACATTGCAGGGGAAACCTCTTTACTTTTTATGGGAATCTCATTTCACTTATTGGGGGGGAATACATTTCTTTCAATTTTTTCTTAAATAAGAAATTTCTTTTTTAATAAAAAGTAAAGAAATATGTGTTGCTTACAATTTTAATTAATAACTTATTTAAAAAACTAATATATATATATATATATTCAAAATTGAGAATTTCAAAATTTAATAGAACTGCATTATCTTTTCTTATTTCTTGATTCAATCCAAACTTTAATTTTGTTTAAATACTTTATTTATGGTATTTAATATTTTATTAAATGTATGCTAACTGTGCACTTATTTATATAAAACATAATCAACTTTATTAAAAAAATTACTAATTATTTGTCATAATATTAGTAAAAAAAAAGTCAATGGTCATTCTGAACACTCAGAAGGTGTCCTACCTTAGATCTGTGCCAAAGAAAAACATGTCATTCAACCAAACCCGATCCTTTTTTTACCACTAACACTTTGATATCTTTGAACATGTCCATCATATCAGACCTCTGATTACTGTTGCATTTTGTTGTCTTAAATAGGAGTTTGGCCCGAATCTGAGAGCTTTCGTGACAAAGGGTTTGGGCCTGTCCCTGCGAAGTGGAAAGGAGTGTGCCAAAATAACACTGATCCAAATGGTGTTCGATGTAACAGGTTTGCTTCATACTTGTTAAATTTTAAAAAGAAGTGGGTGCTGTAAATGGCTTCCTGCGTAATGTGCTTCTAAGAACACACTATCTTTACTCTTAATGCACAGGTGCAAGGGTCGAGCCACATGGTGAGTAGGGTGGGCACGTGCTCACCCTTACCCAGAAAAGATGCTCAAATTGTAATGTGCATTGCCCAACCTGACCCGGACTGCAGGTGGGCATTGCCCTAGTTAGGGTGGGCACCACTCATGCGTGACTCAAATGGGTTAGGGCATAGCTGGCAAACTTGTTCATGTCAAACCATTGATTGGGTGATTTAGTCTGAGGAGACATCCTAGCAATTTCTGATATAAAGTAAACCGAAAATTGCCAAAAACAGTGAAAGCTTGGCATAAACTAGTGAAACTCATTCGAGTGGTGAGTTTTTGAAGAATCGTCCAAGGTTTACATATTTTTTATTATTTAAACTTTTTGTTTTTAAAATATACAAAAAAAAATCAAAGTCATCAGTGTTGACTCGTTGAGTCTTGCTGAGTCATGAGTAGGACACAAACTATTTTTGACTGAGTCACCCGGTGGGACAACTATGGGTCAGGGACCAGCGTGACCCTGAGTCAAGTGTGATTGAGTACATGCCCACCCCTCTCTCTATTCCTTTGGTTATACAATTAGGTTTTTTTCTTTTCAGTTAGAGGGGTCTCTCTTTCATTATACTCTCCTTAGTTGGGAAAAACACCTTATAAGTTCTGCCCCAAACACTGGATCTGGATCTGTTTCCGTCTTTGTGGGATCTAGGGGTCGCTTAACTAACCACTTATAAACCTTGAACCAATTACATGACAGTATTTCAGCAATAGGATGCGGACTCCGTCTGGTAGGAGCTGCTAGTGCACGTCACCTTGTTGGCATTGCAGGTTCAAAACCCAATGATATAGTTGTATAACTGGTAGGGGTATGCCTAACCCCCTATCATAAAAATAGGATGCAGACCCCACTGAAAATGCAGTCATGTGATTGGCTGTCACATAAAGGGATTAGTTAAGCTATCCCTTGATCTCAAGTGCTTAATTTCGATTTACCTATTTATCTATCCAATGCAATGCCCAAGCTATCCCCATGTATTTTGTTCAAGACCCAATTTGAGATCCAGTTTAGCCCGCTGTTTTTCTTATACTCCAACGCATGCCATATATGTAAACTCTCTCTCTCTCTCTCTCTCTCTAGCATCATTCAGTGCCATCCAAACAAACCACCAAGTAGTAAGCAACCATGTCTTCCAAATCAAGCGCAAAAGACTCTTTTTTGACAAATTCTGGTCATCTTTAATCATCTTGTCCATAAAATCCTGGTTGATGTATATGCAATATTACATATGCATCTTACAGACCTCTCCTCTCATCTGAACGACGTTCACTCAGCGGTGGTTTCTTCTAATCCTGCTGATCCTGGTTGAGTAGGCTTTGTTGTTTTGTTGCTAGCTGTCTGTAGTTTCTTTTTCTTCAGCTTTGTTTTTTCTATATTTTAGTTTTGTTTCTACTTTCTTCGGTTCATGGGTTCAACATTTTGTTGATCTTCATGAGTATTAATGTTGATCTTCTTTCGGCTCTCTCTCTCTCTCTCAAATTTCATCTCATAAATTGATGGACTAATCTCTCCACACTCATGTATAATTCAATCGTGTTGACATGATATTTGTACTTGTTGGGCTTTAGGAAGTTGATCGGTGCCCGTTACTTCGACAAAGGCTACATTGACTATGTTCATCACCCTGACACACAAGGCTTCATCTCCCCTCGCGACCATGACGGCCATGGATCCCACACTCTGTCTACTGCAGCGGGCAGCTTTGTGCACAATGCAAGTGTATTCGGATATGCTAGTGGCTATGCTAAGGGTGGCTCCCCCAAGGCTCACGTCGCAGCCTACAAGGTCTGTTGGACTCCGGTTGATGGTGGTGAATGCTTCGATGTCGACATACTCGCTGCCTTTGATGCAGCAATAGGAGATGGAGTTGATGTGATCTCAGTATCATTAGGAGGCCCTGCAGGTGGCTATTTTGAGGACGGGATCTCTATCGGGTCGTTCCATGCCGTTAGCAAGGGAATCGTGGTAGTCGCATCGGCCGGCAACAGTGGGCCGGAGCCTGGCTCAGTGTCCAATGTAGCTCCATGGATAGTCACCGTTGCAGCAAGCACGCTGGATAGAGAGTTTCTTTCTGATGTGTCTCTTGGCAATAACATAACTCTCAAGGTTAGTGTTAAGTACTTACTTTTTATTCTAGTTACACTTTCAAAAGTACTTGTATGCTCTTGACGAACACGATGTTCTCTAGTAGTATTAAGGCAGCTTAACGTTCATTATTTGCATATGGTAGAGAACAAAATGTAGAGTTGCAGGAAATTTTATTACCAAATATTTGTAGAAACATTACTTTATGGTCATTCGCTAGTAGAATGAATGCGGCCAAGATCACCATAATCACCACCATGTCGACTAGCTAGTATTAGAATATGAACTCATAAGGTGCTAACAGGACCATGCCGTGGTGTCCAAACCATATTGGTGGCTTCTCCTTGAATAATAAAAAAAATCACTAAACTATTAACTTCTTCATATCTGATTTTACAAAGATTGTGATTCATAAACTTGTGCTTGCTTTATGTAACTCTAAAATATTATTCAGACACATTTGTGTAGGAAATTTTGAGTTGCTAATAAACTGTTTTTTCTTGGCTAGGGACAAAGTATTTCCCCAGATTCCCTTCCAAAGGGTCTTTATCCATTGGCTGCAGGGCAAGATCTCAGATTTTCTAATGCTACTTCTGCGTAAGTAATTTGAAGATTAGCCTAACTTGATCAACTCAGCTGCATTTGCAGTGTTTTGAAGTAATAACTCCTTTTCTTTTTATTTGGATCTACCAGTTTATACTGTATTGAGGATAGTCTTGATCCAAAGAAAACAAAGGGAAAGATTGTAGCTTGCCTCCGGGGAGGAGGAAATGCAAGGGTTGCCAAGGGATATGCAGTGTTGAAGGCTGGAGGTGTTGGTATGATCCTGTGCAATGATCCTAAAAGTGGGAATGAACTCCTCGCTGATGCTCACGTGCTTCCTGCTTCTCATCTCACTGCAACAGATGGCCAAAAGGTCTTTGAATACATTAATTCCACAAAGTATGTTTCTCTTCCATGCTTTTTACTCTTTAATTTGCAATGGAATTATCTGCTAAACATTTAGTAGATATATTGGATTTCATGAACTTGGTTTGGTTTCACATGACCAAGTAAACCAAACATTTCGCTTATCAGATTTTTATGTTTGCATGGTCGTTAAAATGAATATTTTGAACTTGACTCAATTAAGCTCATCAAAGGCGTCTTTGAAATTCAATTGTTATGATGCTCAGCTTGGTTCGTTGATGAGGGATTGACATGAGCGCACACACACACATGCAGGAATGCGTGCACACACATACACAAAGACAAGAATCAATGCTATACATCCATGTCCACAGTACATATCATAGGACAGGTAGTACAGCCGTTTCATAACTGCACCATGAGAACTAAACATCTGTCCAAAACTTACTACTAACCGAACAGTTTATCTTTGAATATATGCAGGTATCCTGTGGCATATATAGCGAAACCAATCACTAAGTTGGACGCAAAACCTTCACCAGTCATGGCTGCCTTCTCATCGCAAGGCCCTAACACAATCAATCCAGAGATTCTCAAGGTCCGCATTGTTGACATTCCCATTGGCAATTTTCTGGATGAGTTTGGATTATAACATATAATTCAGTATGTGTTTCATTCAATTTTACATGACAGCCCGACATTACTGCACCTGGAGTGAATATCGTTGCAGCTTACAGTGAGGCTACATCACCTACAAGCCTTACATTTGACAATCGCCGAGTAAAGTTTAACGTCGACTCTGGTACATCGATGTCGTGCCCCCATGTATCCGGTATCGTCGGCTTACTAAGGAAGGCTCACCCTGACTGGAGTCCAGCTGCTATTAAGTCTGCACTCATGACCACTGGTAGGAACCACTTCTTTCTGCTGCACATTCAAGTTGGCTTCTTGATTTTCAGGACTAAGATTCTGTATCATTTTTGTATCAACCTTTTTTTTTTCTATTGGCTAGGCCTATTACAGAGCACACATTGGTAGGCCTCCCGTTGGTAAAATCCTTGTGATCTTCCCAGCCCACGGGAGACAATACCGAGCCTTGACCTTATGGGAAAGGACAACCCAGTGGATTTTGAGCTGTGGTCATCCCTTGTCAGGTGACAAACCATGTTCGCCCCTAGCCAAGAAAACAGAGCCCTTGTGGGCTCTGTATATCAACCTTTAAATATACAAAAAAAGAATAAGTTGGGATCTTTTATTTTGCTCCATTATGCAGTGCGGATTGCTTCTTTTAGTAGATTTCATTTGATGATAACTAATAATTGTTTTATTTGTTTCTGTTTATTTTTTAAGCGAGACGGCGCGACAACATCAAGGAGCCAATCCGCAACGCATCTCTAGTGAAAGCAACACCATTTAGCTATGGATCAGGTCATGTTCGACCGAACCGAGCTGTAGACCCAGGCTTGGTTTATGACATGGGTATCAGTGACTATAGTAACTTCTTTTGCACCCTTGGTTACAACAAAACAGTTGCCTCCCTTTTCATTAATCCGACCTATGTCTGCCCCTCTCATGCACTTAAAATTGGAGACCTCAATTATCCATCAATTGCTTTCATTAATCTTACTGGATCGGATACTGTCTCTAGAACCGTCAAGAATGTTGGTACTCCAGGAACCTACAAGGTTCGGATCCAATCGCCGCCGGGAGTTTTGATATCGGTGAAGCCAGAGAGCTTGAAGTTTAAGAAGGTTGGTGAAGAGCAGAAATTTACAGTGACTGCTGAAGTTAATAGAGGTGCTAAGGGTGGTTATGTGTTTGGGAGGTTGATTTGGTCCGATGGTGAACACTATGTTAGAAGTGCACTTGTGGTCAAGGTTGGGAATAGCAGAGGGTGAAGTACAGTCTAGTCCAAGTGATGGAGCTGAGGATCATTGTCATTCAAGCTGATTTTTCTTCAAAAGTAGAAAATTAAAACATTGCCTTTTTTTACATTTCGTTAGACAATGATAAATTTTTATCACTTAGCTACATCATAAAGTCAAGTCGTAATTGGCATGCAATATTCTCTCTGTTCCACCAAATTCGCGTTTTCTTGAGTTTTATCTGTTATATCTATGTGTATTTGCATTTCATTGTTCTTTTGTATTATTTTCCAACCATCCTTTGAATTTCCATAGTTACACTCACGTTTGGAAGTTGGAAAGTGCTAAGAAAAACGCAAGTGGAGAAACAACAGAAATTTTCAAAAAAAAAAAATCTATTTTGCTCGCATTTTGACAGAATTTTTTTTTCAAGGGAGCCCTCACCCTAAACAAAACACTAATATTTTTTTAAAATTTTGCAAGGAGAAACTCAACTCGTAATCTAGAAGAAAAATCCCAACCCAAGGGAGAAAAATTACGAAAAAAAAAATCACTAATAAATCAGATGTTCACACCAAAGTACAAGTCACACACACACATATATATATATATATGTGTGTGTGTGTGTGTAAAATATTTGCTACCAATGAAGGTAAGGAATTAATGAGCTAGAAATCATAGGTGAAAGTTGTATCGACTCAATCTAACCGATGTGATGTGTTTAACGTAGTTTGTTTGCTAAGCATCATGCCTTGGATTGTGCTTTTCTGATGTAAAAATGTGATCTTGAGTTATGAAATGTTGGCATAGCCTGGGCTGTTGATTTTTGAACCTTTTAAAAACCTAATTACTTGTCATAATCACATCATTCAAAAAAAGTTTCTTACTAAACAAAGACAAAAAAATTGAAATTTTTTGAAGAAAAAATGATTTCTACTCTTTAGTTTCTTCTTTTCAATGGTATTCAATATATATATTGGGGGGGTCTTTCTACACACTTCTGTTATAATTTCAGTGACTGTTGACCTTCTTTTCATAGTCTCCAATGCAAGATACGAAAATTAGTTTTTAACCACTAACTACTCTTCACATAGAACTTTTGGTCAAAATGTCTTGCTTAGAGCTTTTAGGCGTAAAGTTGATATTCACATATCAACTCTACATGGACCCTTCAAATACTAACATTTCACACGCTGCACGGCATTTACTACACATTAAATAAATTAACATGCTCATACTATAATTATGTAAATATCACTCTATACAAAATAAATTGATCAAAATTTCACAAACTCATAACAAGAAGATAAAATTATTCTTTGACTAAGACACAACCACACACTATAATTTAACAATTAGCTCTTTTCATGTGAGTTTTTATTCCTGATTCAAAACTTGTTAAGTTGCAAGATTTTGGTTTGATAAATTAGTAAGAAGACCGTTGACTTGGTGAAATAAATAAGTGCATTTATCCAGAGCAGATCAGGTCATGCTCAACATGAGCGTTTTTGCTCATGCCAATATCGTGTATTTGTATTTTGAAAAGCTAAAAAGTCAACAAAACAATGTGGCATTCATCCAAAATGCAGACAGACGGCCACGATGTTAGCATGAGCAAAAACGCTCATTTTCAGCATTCCACATTTATCTGTTAAATCAAACTGTGATTGAGAGGGTCACTTTTAGCTCAGTCCATATCCAAATACAAGGTGTACGTGTCCTATATAAATGCAAAACTCTATCTGTGTAACGCCCTAAAATCTTTGACCCAAATTTTTTTAAATAAAATTTAAAAAATTTTGTTTTTGACATTCAATTAACGGATATACGAAATTCAAGGTTCTAGACCTTGGGGTTGGTTGATTCCAGGAGAGTCACAGGTTGAAAAACAACATATCACAGCTCAATAAGTTGATGAAGTTGGATGTCAAACTAGAAGCCATTTTGAAGTTTTTAAATTGATGGAACAAACGTTGGCCAAAAACTGTGTTTGTTCGCGATAAAGTTCCCAAGATACAACTAGACTTCGACCAAAGAGTGTCATTGTTTTGCAAAATCAGATCTATCCCACACATGAACTTTGTGAACCAAAACTAGAACAAAAGAATAGAAAGAGAGAAAGGCTTGATAACCATAAATCTAATGATCTAAAAAACAGAAAAGAGGAGTTTTTATAGATTTTAGGAGGGCCAACATGTTTTTTGATGATAAATAAAAATAAAAGGTTATAAATCTAATGTTTAGAGAATTAGACAAAGATGACGTTAAATGGTCACCTACCTTTAACCAACGGTCAAGGACCTTCAACAGTCACAAAGTCTCCTAAACACCATTTAAAAAACCTTTTAAAAGCTTTCAAATGGCCAAACTAAACAACAAATAAAAAGTCAAAGTCAGCTTGTTCAAAAGGACAAGGTAGGCTAAGTGTGATCAAAATGGACCTGGGCGCCTCAAATGTGCCTTGCACCGCTGCAAGCTTGCAAAGTGAAAAGTAGGGATGGCAGTGGACCGGGGGAAAGCGGGGCCCCGCCTCGCCCCGTTTGGACCGGGGATGAAGGGTATGAAACGGGGATGGAGGCAGGGACGAAGGTTAAAATCTATCCCCGTTCAGGGATGGACGTACCCTTTTCCCCGCCCTGCCCCATCCCCACCACGATCCCCGCCTCATCCCCGTTTGAACCGGGGATGGAGGACATGAAACGGGGATGAAGGCGGGGGTGGAGGTAAAAATCCATCCCCACCGGGAATGGAGGCAGGGATGGAGCTTCTAATCTTGAGGCGGGGCGGGGGTGGAGACCTTGTCCCCCACCCCGCCCCGCCCCGCCCCACTGCCATCCCTAGTGAAAAGTGCATCATCAAAGCACAAGGTGCACATGCATGTTAGCAAGCCATCCTTAGACACAAGAGTTTCCAAAGTATAAGATATAGAGAAAAAGTCTGTATTTAAAACACCCGAAAATCCATTTCTTAGATATTGGTCTAAACTTGAGAAGCTGATGAAGAGTATTTCTGCAAGACCTCCCCACAGCCCAGGATGGTGGGACCATCGATCCTGCGCTTCCTTTTAACAGGCTGGATATGAAATCTTGCTGTTGGTGCTGGTTTAGCAAGGATCATTGCAGTCAGCAACCGATTGTTAATCACAATTAGGAAGAGTGGAATGTCTACAAATCTAAAAAAATGGTCGAGCAAGATCGTAGGAGGAAAAGTTTGCAGGAAGGGATGAAGCCAGTCTCTGGCGACTGGAAGTGTTCTAAGTGCCGTTATATAAACTTTTCCGGCCAGCCGTCACCACCGCCCTTTAGCCGCTCGTGTCAAGGATGGTGTTTAAACCTGGAAGCCTCAGTGGGCTCATCAATTGAGGGACATGCAAACACATTTTCCTCCATGACAGAGCATCATATTGATTTGGAGTCAATCATGCTTCCCAATGCAATAATGGGGGAGGCTTTACAAGATTCGGTTAGGGTTAGGGAGCAGAGAAAGCTTTTTAATATATCTTGGAAAATGAGAGGAGGGACCTCATGCATATTTGCTCAATTTATAGAATGGTAACTTCCCTGAGGCAGCTGCCAGGCCTAGATGACCATTCAATCTCCACCATGCAGACCAGTAATAACGTGTCAGAAAAAATAGTGTATGTCATAAAGAAGCTCCAATTTTAATTCCTTACGTGCGGGCGAACCCATGATGCATTGGAGATGTGGATTTGGTTACCCAGACCCAACCAGCTGAAGGCCAGGTTATGGACAATGATGCCCAAATTCATATGCCGGATCTTGATCCTCGGTCGAAACCCAATCTGTTTGATGCGGGAAAAACACTAAGAGAGATTTTGAAGGCAATCAAACTGAAGCTGGCTGCATCATCTGGTGGAGGGTGGTGCCGTGGGTCATCACTGGTGGAGGTGGGAGGCACAGGCTGGTGCCTGACTGGGTGCAGAGGAGGAGGAGGACGTTAGGACCTCTTTCATCCAACAAAACAGAGGGGAGAGGTAATGTTTATAATTAAAATCTTAGGGGGTTGGGGGGTTTAAAATAGAATTCGTGGGGCGATGGTTGGGGTATCGACTGGGTGGTTTAGTTTCGGGTTGGATCAAATTGGATCCAACCTTGATCCAAACCTCCATCTCTTTATTAAAAAGGGGTGATTTAAGGGGTTGTTCAAAAGATTGGGTTGGGTCCAATTGGATCCAACTCACTCCTATATATATAATTGCATGGAGTGTGGTTTGGATTCAAATGGATCCAAAATCTTTATTCTCTTATGTGAGATCCATCTTGGGTCTTGTTTGGATTTCATATCTAAACATAAGCATTCACATATAAGGTTTTGGCATGTTTTGAGAATTGATCTATCTTTCTGAATCAAATTCTTAATTTATGATGTTTATTGATATGGGTCTATATTTGGATCCGAGAAAATGAAATTGAAGCATTCACTGATGCACAAGGAGATGGCCAAGGCACATTGATTTTAAGGGATTGTTGGGGTTGGACTTATAAATTCTTAGAAAAAGAGGACACTTTGAAAATCGTGAATCACATCTGGGAGATATTTTGAAGAAAAAAAAAATGATTTCTGAAGAAATCCTGATGTTTTGATAAAATCGATTTTGAAGAAAGTTCAAATAATTCTGAGAAAGTTGATTTCCCTGAATTTGAACTCTGAAATTGAAAAATATTGAAACTTGAAAAATTGTGAATCTAGACTTAGACAAATATTTGAAAAGGAAAACTATTCTGAGAAAATTGATTTCTGAAGAAAGCTCGGATAATTTTGATATATCAAGTAAATTGTGAAGTTTGCAATGTGAAGTTTGCAATGTAGAATTTTTGTGGCTTGGGTAGCCATGACAAGCAGGGGTTTTGGCTAATGAGTTGGAGGCTACTGCAACTCTCTCGGACTGTCACAAGTCTATACTAAAGATCAGGTCAGAGGCAATGGAATTGGTTGTCGTCTTATTGTCATTCCAGGATTCCTTTCTTTGTTTGAGGGCATGATTCAGGGTAGTCTTTTGTCTCTGCTACAGGGTGACTCCTCCTCACTTGAAACTCTTCTATATTATTTACTCTCGCCTATAAAAAAAATAAGTAGCATTACTAAAACATAATGAAGTATGTTCGCTTCCTAAGTTTGATACTTGATCTTCTGTTAAACTTATACAGGAAATATGCGAAAACTTGTTGAATCAATTTAAAAATCAATGAACTTAACCATCTTGGACATGGGCGGTGGGCATAGGCGGAGGGGGGGGGGGGGGGTCAGAATTGGGTTGTAGCCCAGTCCTACCTCGCTGCCCAGTTAAAAAAAAAAATTTAAAGCCCAGTCCTAGCCCAGCCCTGATTCCATATGAAATTGATTTTTAGCCATTTTTGTAGCCCAGCCCTGACTGCAGCAAATAGTTTGATTTGTCCATATGAAATAGTTTTTTATTAATAATTGTATCCAGTAACGAGACCCATTTCTGACCCGGCACATATGAAACATATATAGGCTTGACAAGGCCAGCTCGGTTACTGAATTGGGCCTAAAGGGTCTGACCCGAGCCTGATTATGACCTTGTCGGGCTCAGGGCTGAATATGAGTTTGGCCTGTCAAGCTCTTTATCGGGCTGTAATTGGGGTCAGTTATGTGACGTGGCCATCTCGATATCCACCCCTAGCTTGGGGTACAGTTAACTGCACTTGTTACTGGCAGTTGAATCATGAATGAGATAGCCGTATGGTTAGGTCACACTATTTGTTTTACTCGGAGAAACCGCTCCAGGCACAGAGACCTAACTGTGTTGGCTCAGCCTGCCATACTATGGTTGCTGTCCATGTTAGCGTAACTGAGAAGGCTTACCCCTCAACCCCAGGAAGTCACCAAGCTTCGGCTTAACCGGGGGTGACCCCTATGGGATTTGAACCCAGACTGTCCATCAAACAGTCTGGCCCTATCCCACTGCGAAAACCCCTTGGATCTGGTTAGGACACAATTAGTAAGTCATGATTTCAACCCATTCTCACCGAATACCAACCCGGGCTCCATCTCTTTGGTAGCAGCAATTTGTGCAAGCCACCATATGATGAGAAATTGCAAGCTCCAACCCCACTAATGTGGGTGGTTGAATAATTGCCTGATTTTATAGCTAACAGTAGGGCATGTCTAATGGAAAATGAAGGGGGGCTTAATCCCCCAGTTTCATCATTAAAAAAAAAATTATTAGACCTGATTCAACTTCTTCATGTCTAGTTCTGATTTTTTATATTTACACAGAAACCACCTCCACGATCAGAGACCTAACCGTGTTGGCTCTGCCAGCCTTCTTAGGGTCGCTGTCCTGGCAGCGTAAAACTCCATGGACTACCCATTTCCCTCAGGGAGTCGCCACACTTCGGCTTACACAAAGAGTGACGCCCACGGGATTTGAACCTAGACAACCTGCCTAGCAGTCTAGGTCACATCCCACTACGCCAACCCCTCTTGGCATCTAGTTCAGATTTAGATATGAATTTAAACCTTATGTTTAAATTGCGCATTTAAATTCCATCCATATGCACACCTATTTGCTAAATTACATGAAGTCCAAGGGACCATCACAATTGATTTTTTCACGATAGAAACCACCACAAAAGAGAGGGTACAAAGATTTGATGTTCGATGACTGGTTTGACTTTTAGTGGCACCAAAACCTGGTCCAATTTGATCCGGGTAGTTGATTTTACAAAAATTGGAACACCCCCAGATCCAGTCTAACATTGTTTCTGCTGCAAACGAACTTCAGTAGCATAAATTTGCTAGATATGTATTGCCCATGTGCATTCGAAACTTTTTGTAACTCCATGTCAATGTTACTATTCAGAAATTTATGCATCAAACGATAAGATGACACTTGAAAATGATTAACAATTTCATGAAACTGATCTGAGAAAATGAAGTCTCAGTAATCATGCTAATTTAATAATGTTATATTAATGAACAATGATGATGACAACCATCCAGTGGAAATCAGTGGAATCATGGTATCAACCTGAAAATAGAAACCCAGCTGCCTGTTCTACATTGCCATTAGCAAAAGTGAGGGCTTGTATTACTGCTTCACGATTGAAACCCAGATCCATAAGCTGAGTGACTTTGGCTTCGTACTCAGCCCCCTGCGTCAATGTGGAGATAAAAAACAGTAATCATATGTTCTAAGGAAATTTCACCAGCAGATGCAAATGTAACAGACCGCAAGTTATTCGAGAAGATCCATGCTCAAATTAAGTGATTAAAAGGGCAAAATCCCAAAGTAACAACTGATGTGTTAGCAGAAAACCAACTGTATGGTGTAACGATCAAAAGTGAAAATACAATAGAAAAGAGAAAATGGTTTTATTGGTTACATCCCGAAGTCTGAAATTATATTCTAGCCCCTGAAAAATGAACCTCAGAGACCAAAATAATTCACAGGACTGAAGCATTTCAAAGATTTCATGTGTGAATTTGTTGCCAAAAGCATGAATTCTTGCTAGTCTTAAGGTTCATCCCTTCAATTTTTGTGAAACCATGATATGGACGTTACAATGATTAAAAAAATGGAAAAGAGGAAATCCAATCATCTCTTTCAGGGCATTATATCCAAAAGAGAACAAAAGAGCCATCTAGTCCAGTTTTTCCAGAACTTACTGAGCATGAGATGAGAGGAGGGAGGAAGCAATCCATAGAACAAAATTATGAACTCTAAGTACTCAAATCTTATAAAGACTGGAAATGTAATAAAGGACATCAGTAGAGCATGTTACCTGGGTACTAACGTTTCTTCGGGTTCCTGTCAACAGAGTAGAAAATGTAATAAGTAATAAATGATGCAATGAGTTGGCAAGCAGATAGTCATTATGAAAACCTCGCTCTCTCTCTCTCAACCATGCATTACATTCATCTTGATGTCGTTCTTGAATTCTTATAAAGTAAATGAATTTTGCATCAAACTTTATATATAGAGAAGGGGGGAGTATGGTCCAGCCCCTGTCCTCTTCACAATGTGCATGTTAGATATGTTTTTTGACAAATCTGAACATATGGATGTGATCTCCATGGTTGAAAACATATAAATAGTCTTGGATCAAACTTTTTTAATGTGTAGATAGGACTTTACAAGGATCCAAAAATCAGCAGTACTGAAATTTGTGAAAATTTCTGTTATAAAATCTAACCTCTACATCAAAAAACTTTGGTCCAAAAGTCTAATCATATGTTTTCAATCATGATAACATCTATACCATTAGATTTGCCAAAAAGCATATCTAACACACAGATTTTGAAGGGGATAACAGGGGTAGACCATCCCCCTTCTCATATATATATATATATATATATATATTGGTGTCATCGAAGGCATGGAGCTAATCACCTTGTTTTCATATTTTTTAGATTTCTTTTTTAGTAGATCGGACCTCATGAATATGATCAACAAAGTTTGTGCAATAGAAAATGAGTTTTGAATCCTATGATTATGACATGTAAGCAGGAATTTTAGGGGCTTCAAAAATCAATCGCTCACAATGCACTACAATTTCATGACTCCAAAAATCATATTTTTGATCCAAGGTTTGATATGCAGCAAACAAACCATGACGAACACATCTATGCGGCTAGATTGTGTTGATAAAGGTTGAACCTACGATTTCCAGCTCAATAGTACAGCGCCTTCAATAGCAGCAGATATTAAGCCTATATATAATTTATTTATTTATACACACTACAGTACCCCCTTGGTCCTCCGATGTTGCGTGGCTCTTCAGGTAATTGAAGTAAAGAGAAAAATGTCTAAATGAAACCACAATGAGTTTGTTTCAATCTTTGACCCTATGTCACACGGACTCTTCTAACAGGGCACCGCACACGCGTCGCACCCGCACCTAGGCAGGTGCGACAGTTGGACACAGCTTCCTTTGTGTTAGGTGAAGTCCACCACACTGAGGTCCATTTCTCTCTAAAAGTAGATTCAGTTAACCCTAATCAAGTCCATTTTTATCTATATTATATATAAAAATACATAAATGCACACAGATACATGTAGTGTTAACTTAAATCTGTTAAAAAATATTTATATATATATACCCTCCCTGCACCCCTGCACCCAAGTTTTTTAAAGTGCCGCATCGTCGCACCCGCACCCGTATCCGCACCCGCATCCGCACCCGCATCCGCACCCGCACCTATGTGACATAGCTTTGACCAAATCAACTCAGTCCAAAGCCGAATGTTTATATTCAAACATCGAGCAATCAGACACCCTGGACTATGGTGAGTCGAGGTCAACTCAACAAATTTTTAGGGATGGAACAATCTTATTGGCATAAAAAATCCAATAGCACTTGGTTCAAAGAGGGACACCAGAACATGACCTTCATTCATGTTGCTAGTAAAGCATACATAGTCCATAGAAAGTTAATGAAATTTCTTTGACGAGAGGATGAATCCAAAACCAAGAATCAAGAGGTAGAAAAAAACTCAAGAAGCTGCTTCTTTAAAGCCTTGTTTTCTGGCATTCCTGACCATGAGACAAAGCTTGCAGGTATCTCGAGATGGTGGTTAGCGGGGAGGAAAACCATATGCTGCTTCAGCTGATAGAAGATGTTGAAATGGAGAATGTTGTCTTCCAAGTAGATGGTGACAAAGCCCCAAGTCCAAATGCTTTCCTGCATGCTTTTACCAGAACTACTGTGACATGGCGTTTAGAGACGTATAACGAGCTGTGAAAGCTTACTTTTTAAAAAGGTTTCCTTCTCTTGAAACGTATAAATATGACTAATCTGGTTCTTATTCATAAGAGGTTGAATTTGCTCTTTAAGGATTTCTGACCGATTTTGGACCTACCGGTTTTTGCAACTTTCTCTAGAAAAATCTTTTTTCTAAGGTGATGGGCAGTTGAATGCAGCCGATAGTACAACACAGCATCTCTTATTTATTTTCAGAGGTTATGTGTGTTTGTGTATGTGTGCATGCAAACAGGCACCTGATGGGATTAATAAATGAAGTTGAAATTAGGTTTCATAGGATAGGACAGTGGCATGTTAGAAACTAACCAGAAGCATTACTCCTCGATGGTGTGGTTGGGTTGTGATCACTTTTTGGTGTTCCACTTGATGTTCCCTGCAAAAGATTCAAGGAGCAGATAACACAAAAAAAATGACCCATGGGCTATCTTTATTAGAGCAGGCATCTAAATTTTATGAAAATAGGAATCACATATTACAAAAAGAAAAGAAAAAGAAAAATTAAACAGTTATCATCTTTATATTACTTACAGGAACTGAAGATGTGCTTAAAGGCTGCTGTTTTAAGTATCTTTCTTCATCAAGAAAATGAGATGGAATGTCTTTCTCTAAAACAATAAAAAAAATGCTCTTAAGTAGGCAATAAATGTCTGAACATAAGAGATTTTCAACCCAGAGAATGGAATTTAGTTAATCATAATTAGATGGTGTTAACCTACTAAAACTGTCTCTGGAATAGGCATGCACACACACACACACACAAAAATCAGAGAACTACATGAATTTAGATATAGACCTTGCAGAAAAGGGACTGAAACCTCTCCTCCCCCAACTCTTAAGACATTCTCATTCAAATCAATTGTGCACTGCATGATAGTAATTATTAAATTTTTAAAGCAAATATATCAGTGTTAACGGAAGTAGAAATAAATTTAGAAGGTTTGACACTTGTTATATCAGATGCTATGAATGATGCCAAGCAACTTACCTGGTGCTTCCGGAGCATATCAAGCCCAAAGAGAAACTCCATGTTAGGAGCATCTAGCACCATGAATGAGCAAGGATAAAACACATGTCCAATCTGTCAAGTTCAAGCATATTCAGTACACAATGAAGCACCTAATACAGCACCTCTACAGGAGCAGAGTTGACATTCAATTAAAAATGACAGGCAGTCAGCACTTGATAGAATGTCTTTTCCTATACATACTGCTTCACATCTTGACCTAGTGCCCTCTTATTATAACTCCAGGACATATACAATGCAAGCTTCATAAACACTAACAGAATGCTTTTTCCTATATATACCGATTCAGATTTTGGCTTAGTGCCCTCTTTCAATAAAACCCATAGACATACAATGCAAGCTTCATAATCTGTTGGAAAAGGCATACAATCAATCATAGTAAATTCAGTGGTTACCTTAATTGGCGCCACATGTATTCGACCAAGTATCTCTGTCTGACCAACCCCATGAGCAATGCCCTTATAACGCTGATCTAAAAGCCTCAATAGCCTGCAAGAAAGTTATCACAGACAAAGCAGAAGAGTATTTTTATTGGTGACATCAACTAACAAAGAAAAGTTAGCCAAGGCATCTTACTGAAAAATGTTACTTTCCACCAGATAACAAGAAAACAGTTTGGCAAAAAGATCAGAATTTCATTACCATAAAGGTATCAAATTGCGCCTACTTTCGGAGTTGTGAGACATAAACATCATAAGTTATTAACTATATCAAAACAAATCCACTAAGAAATAGATAGTAATGAAGTTAATAGAATATGATGTTACCTTGAGCAATCCAAGAAACAGAATATGCGAGAAAATACATAACAAAGGGTATATTCTGTCAAAGTTTCCAATGTTATATTCAATGAAAGAAAACAAGGCATGCTAACACATGAACTGTGACACTGGAGATAAGTATTGGGGTGAAGGGGGTTAACTGCAGACCCTCTACTGTGTTTTTGTGAGCATTTTACTGTAGACTTTTTTGCTAAGCCCCAAGTTTGCAGTGTGAGTTATATCATGTAGATTAAACTTCAGAAGTATCCTTAATCCCTAACCTTTCCATCTTGCCTAACACTTTTCATAATCGAGCTTATATATATTTTTTGAAGTTCTTAAACCAGGCTCATTGATTAAATGGACTTGATGCATACACTTTTCTTAATATGCAAATTCACTATGTTAACCTTATGAAAAAATTAAAAACACAGTATCCTACTACACAGGTAACTGAACACAGAAATTCCATTTAGCAAGGAAAGAAAATTTAACATGTGCTGCATGCAATTTTAGTCACAGTACATACCCACAACGCTCTGCACAACTTTTAGATATTATTGTCGATTGGGCTCCGCTGTCCACAAATGCCTATAAAAGAGAGCAATAAGCTTGAAGTATTAAAAGAAGGCATGAATATGCATGTGAAAGAAACAGATACACATAAATAAAATTAGCATAACAAGAATCAATTACACTGATGCAAATAATGATAGAGTTATTAAATTACAAAGAACTCCCATCAGAAGCAGAGCCCATATAAATCACTCAAACATTGCTTCCAACTTATACATCTCTATCAAGAATAAAATAAATGTACACAAGATAATGCTTTGTCTAATCAAGAAAAAATGAAGTACTTTCCCTACTCAATACCTTCAGTGGCACACCATTGACTTCCATATCCACATACAACATAACCTGAAGGGATAAAAGTTTAAAAACCAAGTATTTAGAGAAAAATTGGATATAGAAATTTGTTAAGATTGTTCTTAGACTACATACCACCCGTGCAAAAGCCTCCGGATTATGCTCAAGTGCAGCCTCCCAATTCTCGTCAATTCCTCTCTGCATGCGAAAAGGCAGGCAAGTCCAAATTAGTAAATCAAGTTATTACCAGCAGTTCAGATGAATTCTGCATATACACTGATAAACAGCTACAAACTTTAACATTGCAAAAATAGTGTTATGGATCATGAGATGCATGAACTTTGATAACCATAATTTAGTACCTGGAAGAAAAAACCAGTAGATTTGAACAGATAGAACATGTAATTGCAGCTACAGGCACATGTATGTATGTATGTATGTATCTATGTATGAGAAATAAGGATTAGAAAAACATTGCATTTAAACATGTTAAGAATATAAGTATATATATTTAGTTATATATACGTGTTTATATGTGTATGTACATATATATACCAGAGTTGCCAGTCGAGGAAGCGGGAGTGGGAAGCGGAAGCGGAAGCGGGAAGCGAGGCACTTTCAAAATTTTAGAAAGTGGGAAGCGTGGGACGACGTAGAAGCAAACCAGGAATCGTCTCGGAACCGACTTAGGAAGCAAACCGGAAGAGACCTAGGAAGTGAGGGGGGAGCAAAAAAAAAGGAAAATAAATAATAAATAAATAAAAATACAAAAAAACTGAAAAAAGGGGGAAGCGTGCTTCCCATTTTTTTGGTGCGCTTCTCAACACATTTCGGAAGTGCAACGTTTCGCGCTTCCGAAATGCGCTTCCCCACTCCCAAGGGCTATATACACAATAATATATATGTATGTATATATATATATATATATTATATGTTTGTAATAGGCAATACCCATTAGAGGTATTTTGGTTTTTCCCCCTTGTGTAATAGGTTGTGCCCATTAGGGGCACATTTGTCTTTTACATTTATTTTATTTAAATTTTTCTTTTTTGTATTTTCAGCTTTTGATTGCAAGCATTTAGGACAAAGGGCATAGAGTCATTGGGAGCTCCCCAACGGCTCTATTTCTAGCCGTTAGGGTGCTCCCAAATGGCTCTTTGAGCCCTCAAACCTCTATATGAAGAGGTTCTTTCCCTTTGTAATGCAATGCTTTCATTTTGTTCTCTAATAAAGATTTATATTTTTACTTGTGTTCTTGCCCCTTAGTGGGTTGATTGTATGTGTTTGTGTATTGACCCATAAGTGATCCTTGTTCTTGTGCTCTTGTAAGCCCATAGGAGGCATTATATTGTATGTTTTTCTCCTTTTTCGTTACATGGTATCACAGCCTTTTGTTAAAATGTATTCTTCAATCATTGTAATCATATATATATTTTATATATATATAAAGGATGATACATATACATATATGGTACATATGTATATGTATCTACCTAATTATATATATAAAATATATATTTCTCTATTATTAGCCATAGGGGTAGTTTAATCATTTCGCTTAATTTTACGCATATTCTATCTAACGAATATGACAGTAATCTTTTTATTTTTTTATTTTTCTCGTACTTCTCAAAGTACATTGGGGGGACCTCTCTTAGAGACGTTGGGCCCCTCCAACGGTCACAATTGTGACTGTTGGAGGGGCTCCAACGTCTATGAGAGGAGTCCCTCCTTACCTCTCTTTTGTGTTATAAATAGAGGACTTCATATTATTCTTGTGGGAGCTTTAGCTCCATTGTAAAAGGGTTTTTACCCTATTTTTCATAATAAAAAAAAATTAGCCTTTTGGCTTAACCCCTTTGTGGGTTTATGGGTTTAGCACTTTATGTGCTTTTGGTTGCCCCTTAGTGGGTTTGTGTATTTGCACCTTAAGTGTGTATTTATGGGTTCATTATCGAACTCTTTGTTTTCTAACATGGTATCAGAGCTAGGTCATGATCGGGTTGTCTTTTGATGCATCGGAAAGCGTGACGCTCAAGAAACTTCAAAAAATGGTGAAGTATTCATTTCTTTTTTTTCTTTCTTGAAGCTATTCGGTATGCATCTCTTTTTCTTAAAGTATTATGCATTATAAAACTATTTTCTTGCATGTATTTTGCACATTTTAGTGTTTGTGGTACTTGAGAACCCTTTCTTTTCGCATCACATTTCACTTGTTCGCATGTTTTTAAATTTTTCTTTTTAAAATTGGTAAACTTGTTTGTTTTCTAAGATATATGATTGCTCAAAAATGGGTCTTATATCATGTTTTTTTAAAAATTTAATGTCAATCCTACTTAAATACGTGTATGGCTTTAGGAGTTTTCTATTTTTATGTTGACTTCAAGTATTAAAAGCTTGAAGTTCATTTTTTCCATGCCTTTGTGCACTTGTGAGAGTTCTCCTTGTGCCCTTGTGCACACTTCTTGTTTTTAGAATTGTGTTTATACACATATTTGTTTTATATAGAGATTTTTACATGAATGAACACACATGGTTGTAATAAAAAACTTTTATATGTGTAGGAAGCTCTTAAAGAAAGTTTGGTTGAGATTGAAGATTTTAGTATATGAAGGATTGTGATAATTCACATACTTCTCTACGCATTCATCAATTACCCATCACATATAATAGTAATTTATGTTTTTCAAAATTGTCTTCAATAATGTAAGATTGATGATTTTTACATAGTTGTTTCATGATTGACTTATAAGTCAACTTCTAAAATTATATATGTTTTCTTGCTAAATGAGTATTATTGGCTTTTGCTTAATACTCTTGACTCTCATATGAAACCTAATTTTTTTTAGATCCTCTCTTGTTTGTGTGTCTAAGTGCACTTTATGCGAAAATTTGATATATGAATTTGGTAATTCTTGAATGTAAATTTCTCACATTTGAATTAAGTCTTTCATTTTTTTGTATGAACCCTAAGTGGTTCTTGTTAATGATAACTATTTGTGAGAATTCCGCGATCTTTGTGAAAAGAAGGATTGTAAAGGTCCTTCAATGTTTTTGGTTTATTTAAAGAATCTTTAAAAGCTTTTGTGGTAAGTGTTAAAATTCCATATTGTATTTATTGCATAATAAGATCTTTTGGTATAAAAGATTTCATTAGTTTGGATTTTCTTTTAATGGTGCAAGTTTATAAACTTGTTTGTTTGTATTTTTCACATGAGATTTCCAAACCTCTTGATTATATATTACTTCTATTAAAAGATGCCTACGTTAGCCGTAATATGTCCTCATTTTCTTACATTGAATTGAAAATATAATTGCATAATTAAAGCTTGAGAGACTCAAGCATTGCCCTCTTTCAATAGATACATGCCTTTGTGCATGTTTGCTTATTTTTACTCCTTTGTGCGTATTTGTTCAAGTATTGTTTGAGTGCCTTTGTGCACATCTTTTGTGAGAGTATTAGTGCTTGTTTGAATACTCTTTAAAAGAAGCTTTTATATTTTAGTGTCTTTCTCAAGGCTTGTGTACGTATTGTCCTTTAGTGGACTTGGGTATTGACTCTTTTATTTGTCCATTGTAGGACATTGTAAGTGCTTATAGCATTTTTTTTTCGCATATCTCATTACAATCAAGGAATATTAAAGCTTGGTTTTAGTCTTGATTATCCCAAAATGGTTTTTTCATATAGAATTGCGTATTCAAAAGAATGTTGTTTTTTAAAGCGTATTTTTTGCCTTTTATGGCACTCTTATGTTGTTCATCACAAGTTATATAATGCATCAATCCTTTTTGGCCTTGTTATTGTTATATCAGAGATGTTTGTTGAGGTGAGTTATGTGCACCTGTGTTATGTCATTTTAGACTATCAACTTGTAGTTTGACTCTAAATGACTTTTTTGTGATCTCTGATTATGAGTGTGTCACTCATTTGTTTTTTGACCATTGATCTTATGGATGCTTTTAATTATGTATACCTATGATAGATGTCTAAGGTTTGAAACCATAGTGTCTTAAGGTATATTGAAAAATTGATGTTCTTTAATTGTATTTCCATTACAAGCTTTCTTACCTCAAGTTTATTCTCCTTTTATGCCCTTTATCTAAGTGTCATCTTATGTAGACAAGAAATGTTGTTCACACCACATTGTTAGCTTTGATCTCTTGATCTAGTAGCTGAACACACTTGTTTTGAGTGTCATTATATGTAAACATGGTTTGTTGTTTCACACCATTGAGTGTGATGTTAACCCATGGTTGACTTTTGTGTCCTTGTTCTAGTCGTTGATACACACATTTCAAGTGTCATTTTATATAGACAAGAGATGTTTAGTCACACATTCGTGTGTGTTTTAGCCCATGGTTGTCTTTGTGCTCTTGTTCTAGTAGCTGAACATACTTGATTTAGAGTGTCATTATATGTAGACAAGAGTTGTTTATTCACATTTTTACGTGTGGTTTTTAGTCCATGTTGGCATTTGTACTCTTGTTCTAGTCACCGATACACTCATTTCAAGTATTATTATATGTAGACAAGAGATGTTTATGCACACCTTTGTGTGTCTTTGGCCCTTTTGGTAGGCATTATATTTATGTTCTTATTTTAGTTGCTTATACACTTGATTTGTGGGTTTGGGAGATCTAATAAGGTGATTGCTTGTAGCGGATGAACTATTGTTGATATTTACAAAATTTCATATTTATGGGAATTTGAAATTTGGCTTTGATATGAGATTTTCTAATTCATGTTCATTTAATAGCACAATTGCTATGTGCACATGTTTTTTTAATCAAAGAATATATTTTGATTGTTTTGTCTCATAAGTGAACCTAAAACTTTTGAACTCTTGTGTTTTATACACTCTCTTTTACCATATGCTCTTGAGCATTTCCTTTGTGAAATCCCCTTCAAGAGAATTGCTCAATTCAATAACACTTGTTTTTCTCATCTTGTAAGTTCAGGTAATATACTTGCTTAAAGTATGATTGAAGCATGTTCATTAATGACTCTTTCAGTGTTTATCCATTTCATTACATGATATTGTATGCATATGCTCACAATGGCTTTTTAATCAATCACTCAATTAAGATTCATATATTTTCTATTGCCTCTTTGAAGGCTCTTTATGTTGTCCCTTCATGGACTATTTTGATATTCCTCATTGTGGTTTCTTGTTTGTTCATTATTGGACCATGTGAATGCATTAAGCATTCTTATTATACATTTCCGCGTACACTCTAAAATTTTCTCAGTTTTACTTATTTTCAAGGATATGTCTTTAAAAGTTGGTCTTCTAAAAACATTTTTGCATGCATAAGTAATTATCTTGTCCTGACGGATCTTGTGCTTTAAATAAAATAATTATGCCTTTATTATGCATAGAATATCTTTTTGCACAATTATGATATGGTTTTGATTGATTCATCTTATTTGAAATATTCCACTTGATTAAAGTGCAAAGATATCTTTTACTTGGACGTTTTCTTGGTTTGTTCCACAAGATCTTGAAGATAAGATGGAAATAAGTACCTTGGATAGATCATGGAAGGTGCTCACCATTAAAGGCAATTGGAGGAAGACATTTGCAAATTCCAATGGCATCCTTAATGAAGACTCTTGAAGCCTTGAGATTCTTCATCTTGTATTCTTCAATATTTTCGTTCCCCCACGCAAAGTTTGAGGGGGGTGTTAAAATGTATTCTTCAATCATTGTAATCATATATATATATATATATATATATTATATATATATAAAGGATGATACATATACATATATGGTACATATGTATATGTATCTACCTAATTATATATATAATATATATTTCTCTATTATTAGCCATAAGGGTAGTTTAGTCATTTCACTTAATTTTACGCATATTCTATCTAACGAATATGATTTTTATTTTTTTATTCTCGTGCTTCTCAAAGTACATTGGGGACCCTCTCTCTTAGAGAAATTGGGCCCCTCCAACGGTCACAATTGTGATCGTTGGAGAGGCTCCAACGTCTATGAGAGGAGCCCCTCCTTACCTCTCTTTTGTGTTATAAATAGGGGACTTACTCTTGTATTTCATATTATTCTTGTGGGAGCTTTAGCTCCATTGTAAAAGGGTTTTTACCCTATTTCTCATAATAAAGAAATATTCTTTTAGCCTTTTGGCTTAACCCCTTTGTGGGTTTAGCACTTTATGTGCTTTTGGTTGCCCCTTAGTGGGTTTGTGTATTTGCACCTTAAGTGTGCATTTATGGGTTCACTATCGAACCCTTTGTTTTCTAACACCTTTGTGCTCTCTTATTATAACTTGTATTTGAAGATTTCATGGTGGGCCGTAAAGATAGGAGTGTTGGTTCATTGCTTCGGGAAGTGTGCCATCAACCTTATTCAACTTTTTCTTCTTTTCTTGTCTTCTCCCTCTTGTATTCTCGGTTTCTTTCTTTTTTTCTCTTTGCTTATATGGCTGACAAGAAGGTTGTGACTGGTTCTCATCAAATTTGATGGGACCAACTACAACATGTAGGCCACTACGGTAAAAAGAATCCTAGTGGAAAAAGAGTTATGACACTTGGTTTATGGTTCTACTGCAGAACCTCAACTCATTCTTACCAAAGTTGTTGCGGTAGAAGATAGTAGGACTAAAGAGGAGGCTCTTAAAGGAAGAGAGAGAGAGAGAGAGATCTTGAACTACAAAAATACCTATAAAGCATGGGAAGTAGGTTGTGCTAAAGTGCTCTCTTTTTCATGGGAAGCATGTGTGAGGAACCATGTGAAAACATTTTAGAGTTTGAAAGAGTGGATGAGGCTTCGACTTTTATCAAACAAACATGTACCCAAAGAGATGAAGCTCATAAATGGAAAATACATAAGATCCATAATTGTAAACAAAGTGACAAAAGTGTGCAGGAATACTATGGATCTTTAAAAAGTCTTCGGGACCAAATGGCTAAATTTGAGCCTATTTGGGACACACCCAATGATGCTCGACTGAAGTAAAAAAACAAATCTTAGAAGAGCAAATCTTGAATTTATGCAATACCTTAGACCCAAATTCAAACAAGGGTCACCATTATTCATCATGAGAAACATGAGCATCTACCACTACATGAAGTCTTGTCCGAATTATGTACGGAAGATACTAGATTGAAGACCATGTACAAGCCCAAGGAATCCAAGGATAATGTGTTGGTTGTCTCATGACCTGCAGCCAACACTAACACGTGTTAAGATATTGTACTTGGTATATATATTATATATATGGTTATATCATATATATATATATAATGTATATATACATTACATATATACGCATGTTAAATTGTAATTCATAAGACAATGTATTAGCTATAAGGGTATTTTAGTCATTTCCATATTTTACGCATATTCATGTTTTTTAATATGATTGTAATTCCTCCTTTTTATTTTTTCTTATTTTTGTAATTTTTTTTATTTCTTATTTTTGTTCTTTTATGTAATATTTTTGTACACAGTCAGTGGTTGACTGTATACAGGGTACAACAGTCAGCCACTGACTGTTGTATACTGTTTAAAAAGATAGACGTTGCGCTGATTCCCAAAGTCTTTAATAAGAGTCGTTGGCCCAATGGCTCTTTAAGTGTGCTTATAAATATGGGCTATGTGAGCCCATTGAACGCAAGTATTAGAGTAAGGAGTTGGCTCCTTAACCTTATAAACACTGTGCATTTATTGCATTTCTTTTGTGGTGAAAAGCTTATAAACATTGTGCATTTATTGCACTTCTTTTGTTGCGTAAAGCTTATAAACACTATGCATTTATTTTGTGTCTTAGTATTTGAAGTATCAAGTTATTTGAAAACTTGATTGTTTGCAAGGATTCTTCACATGGTATAAGAGCAAGGTTGGAGAAAGAAAGATCGTGTGGATTCTCACTTTTTGGGGTGCCTCGAAAAGCATGCCTTTAATTTTTCGGTGATTGGAGTGGATCCGCTTGTTCATCCAATATTTTAGAAGACTCTTCTATCAAGAAAGGTCTAAAAATCCTTTATGGTACGTATTTTTTTTCATCATCTCTCCTCTCTAATGGGTGAAAAAGACTCATTTTTCTCTTGACTTCAAACTCAATCAAACTCAATGGGTCCAACTATCACGTTTGGGCCGGAAACATGGAGGCTCATATCAAAGGGAAAGGGCTTTAGGGCTATGTTCAAGGCTCGATTCCCGAACTAGAGTCAAAGATAACCTTGATGAAGAAAGGAGAAATAAAAATCCTTGAAGGCGAAGAAAGAGCCAAGGCTCTTGAAGACTACACCAAAAAGCATGAAAAATGGGAGATGAGGAATTTTAAAATCCTCTCATGGATTTTCTCATCCGTAAAAACAAGAATTAACGCCAATATTATCAATTTTAAGAGGGTTTCTCAAGCGTGGGAGTACCTTGAGAAGATGTACACCTCTAGGGACTTGTCCCATAAATATTACCTCCAAAAGAGGGCGCTAACTCTTCATCAAAGAGAGATGACTATAAAGGAGTATTTTGCTGAACTCTCTTCTATTTGGGATGAGCTTGCTATGCTCGAACCCAAGTGGAGTGGAGAAGCCATAGAGCTTCGTCATAAACAATTAGAAGAAGATAGATTTTTTAATTTTTTGAATGGGCTTAGGCCTGAATTCGAACAAATCCGGTCTTCTCTTTTATCCGCCTTCACGTCCCCCTCTCTTGAAGATGTAATTACTAAACTAAGTGGGGAAGAGATTCGTATGGGTATAAGCAAGAACAACTCAAGTGTTCTAGCTACACCTTCCAATAATGAAGAAAATGGAACACTTAATGACGTCTCAAGACCGAGGAGCAACTTAAGGACCTATAAGCCTCTTCACTTCAAGAATCAAAACTCAATAGGTCAATGAGGGAAGAAGGATTATAGCAAGCTTTTATGCCATTTTTGTAAGGAACCAAGGCATATCAAGCCTATTTGCCCAAAGTGGAAAAAGTTACTTGCCATGACTACTACATCCCACCCTCAAAAGGAAGAGTGTTCGCCATCTTCAAATGGAGCTCTCTCATTGCAACAAATCGTGGATGCACTTCAACCTCTTCTAAAATGGGCCATTTTTGGAGCCGCCATGTCAACCTCCTCTCCTCCCGATAAGACTTCTTAGCTTTTAGATTCGGATGCTTCTTTTCACATGACCCCAAGTTTTAGTTCTTTTTCCGAATACTCAAAAAATCCCTCTCCATCTTTTGTTTCAACCGCGGATGGAACATCTTTTAAAGTAAAAGGAATAGGAAATTTTGAAAAGCAAGGGTTCTTTATTCCAAAAATTAGATTTATACCCAAATTAAACTTAAATTTGATTTTCGTTTCTCAACTCTCGGATCATAAGCGTGATATAAAGTTTTCATCTAACAAATGTTGGATACAGGATCGCCGGTCCAGGAGATTGATTGAGGAAGGCTCTAGGAAGGGCGATCTATACTATGTCGAATTTCTTCAAATTTCAAAGAACCCGTTTTGTAATGTTGTCCAACAAAAGAATATTAATGTGCGGCACAAGAGACTTGGACATCCAAATATTGCAAAAAATTCTCATTTATCTTTTTTTAAAAGTCTATGCAAAAGTGATTTCACTTGTAACGACTGTATTCTTAAGAAAATGAAAAAATTGCCTTTTTGTTAAAGATATATGTTTACAAAAAGACCTTTTGAAATTATCCATTCGGATGTATGGGGACCGGCACCCGTTCTATCAAAATGAGGCTTTGCATATTATGTCATTTTTGTTGACGACTACACGAGATATTGTCTCAGCTGGAACACGGAATCTAAATTTTTTTAGAATTGACTCAACTGGAGAATACCTTTCAAGTGAATTCAAAAATTATCTTGAAAGTCATGGTATTCTTCACCAAAGATCTTGTCCGAAAACCCCTCACCAAAATGGATTAGACGAAAGAAAGCATAAACATATAATAGAGGCAACTCGAACATTACTTGTTTCTCAAAACATCCCAGAAGGTTTTTGGTCTGAAGCGGCTTTAGCATTTGTCTATCTGATAAATCAGCTACCTTCTAAAAACTTGAACAATATCTCGCCTTTTGAAAATTTGTATATCAAAGAACCCGACTATAGTCAGTTGAGAATTTTCGGTTGTAAATGTTTCGTTCTTACTGACAAGAACGATAAGCTTTCACCAAAAGCCATTGCCTACGCTTTTCTTGGATATTTCGAAACCCAAAAAGGGTTTCGTTGTTATGATATTAAGAATGACAAGCTATATGTTTCCAGAAATGTGAGTTTTCTGGAAAATGTTAATGGTTTTGAAAGGAGTGAACCCTTTGAAGAAAACATGGATTACTCTTTTTTATTTGAAATGTTAGCACATGATGATGATAATGATAATAGTGATGATGATTTCATTCATAATGACGTCAATGATAAAGAAGATGGCACTTCCCATCCACCTATCTCTCAACATAGAAATGAAGGACCATTGAAAATTTCACCTATCTCCTAAAGCATAGAAACAGTTTTAGGAGTGCAATTGAAAAATTCAGTGAACCTAGTGGGTCCAATTCAATAAATGATGAAAACCTATGAAGAACTGAGAGAAGTAGAAAGATGCCTTCTAGGTTTATTTCATATGATTCGTTTACTCTTAAACATAGAGCATGCCTTAGCGCCATTCATTCTTATATATAACCCAGAAACTTCGAAGAAGCCAAAAAGAATGTTGAATGGCTGAAAGCAATGGAATGTGAGCTTTCAGCTCTCAATAGGGCAAAGACTTGGAGTTTCAAGATCTTCCTAAGGGTAAGAAAGCAATAGGGTGTAGATGAGTATTTAAGATAAAAACTAAGAGCGATGGATCTCTTGAGATATATTAGTTGCAAAGGGATATAGTCAAGAATACGGGATTGACTATGAAAAAACTTTTGCCCCTATGGCCCGAATGGTCACTGTCTGATGTCTCATTACCTTTGACGCAATCAACAAATGAAACATTGATCAAATGGATGTTAAAAACGTCTTCCTTAATGGTGATTTGAATGAAGAGGTATATATGGATGCTCCACCAGGAATTGAGATTCTCAAAGGGAAAGTGTTTCGTCTTCGAAAAGCACTTTATGGTTTAAAACAAGCCCTCAAGGCTTGGTATGATAGATTTAACTTCGTAATGTTACAAAATGGTTTTTCTTTATGTTTCACTGACACTGCCTTATTTGTTAGAAAAACCAATGCAGGGATTGTCATTATGCGCTTATATGTGGATGATATGCTTATAACCGAAAGTGATTCTAAAGGTGTTAAAAGCATAAAATCAATTTTGAAGGATAGGTTTGAAATGTTTGATTTGTGATTTCTAACTTATTTTTTGGGTATTGAAGTAGCATACTCTCATAGATGGTATTTTTTATCTCAAACTAAGCTTGCCTCTGAGATTATTGACAAGTCAGGTATTACGGATGATAAGGTTTGTGAAACTCCTGCTATAGTAGGAGCCAAAATAAAGATTGATGATGGTATTCCTCTCTCCGATCTCACCCCTTACAGACAGCTTGTGGGATCTTTGATGTATCTGAGTATTACTAGACCAGATATCTCTCATGCAGTTTATACTGCAAGTCAGTTTCAACATGCACCAACATCAGATCACATGAATGCAATCTTGAGGATTGTGAGATACATAAATGGCACACTAAACAAGGGAGTATTCTTATCCTCTTCTTCTGAATTAAAATTAATTGCTTATACTGACTCTGACTAGGGAGGTGACCCAAATAACCGTCACTCCACCATTGGTTTTTTCCCTTTGTAATGCAATGTTTCCTCAAGCATTTTGCTCTCTAATAAAGATTTATATTTTTACTTGTGTTTTTGCCCCTTAGTGGGTCGATTGTATGTGTTTGTGTATTGACCTATAAGTGGTCCTTGTTCTTGTGCTCTTGTAAGCCCATAAGAAGCATTCTATTGTATCTTTTTTTTTTCATTACAAAACATAGAAAAATAAAAAACTAAATACCATGATAATATATGGGTTACTTTAAACCCTTTATATTCACATTAGCGGAATTCAACTGGTTGAAATGACTGAAGTAACCTAAAGTGATGGCATTTTAAAAATAGTGTTACTTAGGAAAAGAAAGTCGCATTTCAGTGGAAGAAAATCAGAAACAAATTGGTGATTACTTATTTTTTATGATTCAAATTCATCAACATATCATTCTGTGATTTGTTGGTGACCACAAAAGTTCACAATTACTCTTTTCACAATTCGTATATATTATCCATTGAACTTTTTTTTCATATTTCTTTTATGTTTTAAAGAACTCTAAAATTTCATCAGGGCATTTGGTAATCAAACTCTGGATAGCTAACGACCACAACTTTAAGCTTGTGATCTCATCCTTTGTATTCTTGTCTTGTGAAACCATCTTCAATTAATACCGAGATTCAGATTTAGTACATAGCAGTGTTATTAAAAATGCGCCTCAAGGCGCAAAAAGTGTGCCTCGCCTCGAGGCGAGGGGCTTTTTGCCTTGAGGCGCACATATAAAACGCAAAAGGCTCGAGGCGTGCGCCTCATACGCCTTGAGGCGCACGCCTCAGGGCGAGGCGCGCCTCAAGCCAAGGCATATACGCTTCAAATTTTTTGGTCAAATGAGGGTCAAAGTCCCCATTTGACCAGAAATTAGGGGTTTTCACACAGTTTTAAAAAGGTATTTTCACGCTCCTCCTTCGCCTGCTCGATCTCCAGCTCGCGCTTCCCTCTCTTGTCCTGCTCAAGCTTCCCTCTCCTCACCTACCCACGTCGCCACCACTGCCACCACTGAGCCGGCTCCCTCTCCCTCTCTCGAAGGTCAGGTGTGCTCTTTCCCCCCTCTCTCTCAATCGTTGATGCTCTTCCCCCCCCCCCTTTCAACGAGTGTCTGCGAAAATCAGCAACTCTGCAACTGTTGTGCTGTTAGCGTGCTATCACAGGCATGTCTAGTGCAGTGTCCCATCTCCTTTAGATGAGCGTGGATGCTTTTAGCAGGTCCAGCCCACGCGTGAGTTCTTGCAGACCATTCGTTGCAACATTTGATGAATTTTGCAGCCCACACGTGACCTCTACTTTCGATGGTAGAGGTCAACCTGATGCCATTCATCCATGCGATGAACATCCCATATAGTGTCTGTTGAAAAACCTTAGCTGGTTTCTTGTTTCCTGATTTGTTTTTATATTGTTGAAATGAGTGTCGTTTGCATTTCATTTATAATGAATGGTTTTTATTAGCATGTGCAAACAGTAAATTGTTGTATTGTTCTACTTTCTGTTCCCTTGCTGTATTTGTATTAGCATTTTATTTTCATTGGATGTTCCCTTGTTGAAAAAAACAAAAATTTGTTCATTGGATGCTCTCTTGTTGCATTAAATTATATTGTGCTATGTCTTTATCCTCTTTCCTCCTTATACAGAATAATCTAAATGGTCTATAAGATTTAGAATATTTGTTTGGACATTAATATCAACGTTTGGATGTTATTTATTGTTTGAATGAAAATCATTCTAAGGTGTTGTCAAATGACCTGAATTTTCTTCATAGATCACAATATTAATGACATGATATACTTTTAATATTGATTTTCACTTATCAGATTTTAATAATGATTTCTGCATAGATGCAATGTTCTCAATAGATGTTTTTTTAGCTCTGTTTTTTTTTTCTGCAAATGCGGCAAGAGATCATTTTAATTGAAGAGAATTTTGGTTTCTAATGTTTACATTTTCTAATTATGACATGGTATTGTTAATGCTAAGATGCATTTAGTTGTTAATGTTAATTTTTTATTTAATGAATGTCCATGTTTTATTTTTTAGATACTTACATAGATTGTTGCATTAATGTTACTTTTACATGTTAATCTCATATTTTTTCAGTATTTATTTACATGCTAATCTCATATTTTTTCAGTATTTATTTGAGATTTATTATTTCTTGTTGGTTGTTGCTTCATCAATAAAGAATTTTTTATTTATTTATAACTTTAGATATTTTTTATAGTTTTTTTTAAGTTTAAATTTTTTTTTTTTGAGGCTTACGCTTTACGCCTCGCCTCAGATTTTGGTGGAGCGCCTCGCTACGCCTCAACGCTTTTCACAACACTCGTACATAGTATTACTTCTGAATCCATATCCAATTCCGAACAGCCTAACCTTCTCACAATCATCAGTATACCAAAATTTGTAAACTTGGGCCAACCGGCCCCAACTTGTCAACATTCTTCTTTAACAACCACATGGTGGGTTAACCCCATATAGTAGTGCAACAAGAAATATCAACACGAATAGTTTTAAAACAATAGCCTTATTAGTAATAAACCTCTAAATAACCCAGCTGTATAGGGATCTTTATCCCCCACCTGTAAACAATTGTGCTGGCCATCTATCTCCACCTCGAGTACTGGGCACCCAGCTGTCTGGTGCTATCGCTATATACACTCCATTGAATAATCCCAATAAAAGCTATATCCAGTAAGCTATTTGAGCTAGTCAGATATGCATTCAGTAATAGCTTTGTCCATCCAAATGTGAATCTGACCATGAATCTATTTTGGCAACATCCAATTAGGCCGCATTCAAGAAAGCATACGCCCTAACTGATCTGACATGTTTACATCACTATATTCTTTATTAAAATGGAAATTAGGCTCTATTTACATTTTCCTTATGCCTCAATGAAAAAGTCACCATTAATCACGTAAATAACAATCCTCAGGGTTGCAAGGAAAACCAATTCATTTGTGCAACGCCACGACATTCTGTAAAACACTTGGCAGACAAACTTCTACTCAGCACCCAATACACTCATACCATTTTCAATCACATATTCAGATGAAGTAGTTTTAACAGAAAAGGTTCAAAATGCTGCATTGACCAGGACAGAACTCATCACACATAAATTTGAAAGGCTTCTAACAAGTCCAACTAATTATAGATGCAAGAAAAGGCTCAGGGTCCATTTATTTACAGTGGTTCTGCTGTTTCTTGGTTCTCTAGCTACACAAGGTAGGTTGCGGATATCTCCAATATCAGAAGAGTAGAAGACTTGAAATAAAGAAGTCAAGCTAAACTGTACACCAAGATTATTGAAATATATAGCAGTTAAAGCTAAATGTAATCAGAATATCATGTTCAGTTCATCATGTACAGGACAACTTCCTCTAAATGCACCACATGCAAACTGGTCCTTGATATGAACAACTTCCATGTAGATATCCTCAAAGAAATACAGAGACGGATATAGGAAGAACTACAAACTTCCCATCATTAAATAGCATTGATTTAATCAACTGAAATTCTCAACAAATGAAAACCTGCTGGATTAGAGCTTCAATTTTTTTCTGTGATTCAACATCAAATGGGTCAGCATACAGTAATGCCTGCAGAAACAACCATATTATAACAAAAATAACTGTCAGCATATTGAAGTAGACAACAAGTGATATAGTTTTGCCACAAAAATATTAGATGAAGTTACCATACGACAATTGTCCATTTAGTTGATATAAAAGATGTAATATAAGATTTGATCTTGACATCATAATTATGTAGGAATTAACAATGGTACAGTGGTACTTCAGGAAACAGTTGTACCATTCAACCACAAAAGTACATCTCCAGTGCAAACTCCTGTCACAAGTGACTCTTATTTAACACCTACATTCCTGTGTCTACGTGTCAAATTTCTGCTACCTAGACACAGATATGGGTGTTAGACTGTTAGTGTTGACCACAGCAGAGTGTCAGACATGCTAAAGCTTTAGAAGTACACACATACATACATATAGAGAGAGAGAGAAAGAGACCAAAACTAAATCACTAGCACTTTCTCGACAGTTATTCATTTTATGATTACATAAAAGGTATGAATATATGCTTTCAAAAGTAAAACACCAAAAAGCACCAACGAAATTAACCACAATATGTATGGCTCAATAACCACAAATAGAAAACAAAAACCAAAAAGTAAAACATGTGGTCAGGATGACTGTAGTGGTAGGACAAGGGACCGATATAAGTGTCTCAAAATATTCCGCACTGGTTTTTTTTCAAGGAATACTGGGAACTCATGAACTAAAAAATACTGTATCCAATAATATTCACGGAGAACTGGTGTCTGTTCTGGTGTCACCAAGATGTCAGATATAGATATAGCTATCTGATAAAGAGTGCCCGAGTCATGTAATATCAAAACAACATTGCCCCAGACATGCAATGACACTTCCTCTACACAAAACATGTGTCAAACATAGTGAACATTCTCTCCATAACTTCATTCAGGTTTATTTCATGATCTTCAATCCTTATTTGATTGATTTTATTCTTATTGTTGTTTTTTTTGTTCAAATTGTTATTGGCATGACTTTATTTGCAAATATCTTCTTTGTAATATATATTATGCTAGATATTTATGGTTGGTGTTACCGCCCAAATTTCAAAAGATAGTGCAGATCCGAGCTCCGGGATCCACACACCTTTCTCCGCAGGCTTAGACGGTCGTCCAGGCCTAGGTGGGACCCATTAGGGTGATGTGACGCTGAGGTGTCATCTTCACATGTGAAAAAGTCAATGGACACATGTTTGTACCAGAAGAAAAAAGAGCATGACACTTGTCTATGCCTGAAGCAGGGAGAGTCGGTCGACGGGGGCCACATGAGAGGGCATTAATTAAGAAGTCCAAGGTGGAACGTCCCCACCTCTCTAGAGGATTATTCCACCTTCTAGGAAGGTGATTAAGGATAGTCTAATAAGGTCTTTTGAAATTGGTTTTAATTAGGACTTTTAATTATAATAAGAGTTATGACAGAAGTAAGACCCTAGAATCTCTCTCTAGTCTAGTTCTTATTTTACAATAGGACTCTATGCTTTATATGATTAAGTAGGGACTCTATCACAGACCACTCATCTATAAATATAGGTTTGGGGTTCTCCTTTAATGCAATGGAATAATATTGAAGTTTTCTCCTAACCTCTCTATCTCTAGACGTCCATCTTTCTCTCTCTAGACGTCTCTCTCTTCCCTTCTTCTCTCTCTCTCTCTCTTTTCGTTCCTCTGTGCCAAGCCTCCATAGGATGGTCCTTCATCTCTTCCAAGTGCCCAAACCCTTCTTGTAGTAGAGTGCCTCCTTAAGTGTGGAAGCTAATGTTGAAGCCCTGTCAATCATGGTTTTACTGATGAGTTATCCTCTCATCTTTATCTCAGGTATTGGCATACTCTTTGGACCCCTATCATGCCTTAGGACTAGTCTCTAACCTTCCTTAAAGTCTAGACAAAGACCGCATCAAAAGGATCAGTGTAGTCCCATTCTGCGGGTTGTTTTGTCTTTTCTAAGTTTCTGCACATACTCTGAATGTGTAAACTCATTTAGGACCTCCCTAGCCCTGATCTTAGCCTTAGATATGACCCTACCCACATTTGAAATCCGAAATACCAAAATTTCACTATGTCGTTTTGGCAAAACGTGTAATTTTGCCCGTCTGACCTCATCAGCCTTCCCAACGACTCAGTCTGACCCTATGTCACATGGGTACGAGTGTGAGCGCGGGTACGGAGGGTATGACACAGCAATTTCAAAAAATGTGAGTTCGAAGACACAACTATATATATCTATTAAATATCACATAAATACAAAATAAATTAAATATAATCTAAATATATATGTTATATCTAAAATATATATTACATAATGAAAATATAAAATTATAAATTATAAATTGAATACAAACTTGTATGTACAAAGGGTAAAATGGCATGTCGGGGACACGCATGTCGACATGGGTACAGCGGGCAAAATGGAGTGTTTATGTTGTAATGAAACACTAGTGCAAATAACAATGTCACAAAGTGACTACAAAGAATGTGCAAGCACGTAAACAAGAAGTCACTAATGTGCAAAATACAATAAGCCACGAAGCGCTAGGCACCAAACACACAATGTGAGAGAGAGAGAACTAAAAATATAATCAACAATATATTGAAAATGCTTAAATAAGCATTAAAGAGACGAAAGGGAAAAGTCCCCAATTTATACACTTTACGGGGACCAAGAGGGGCTCCCAAAAGAGTCATTGGGAGCTCCCCAACGGTCATTTTTAGGACCGTTGGGGAGGGTCCCAACGACTCTTTAAGAGAGGACCCTTTTACCCCTTAATCAAATAAAAAAAAAGAAATACAAAAATGTCCCTAGTGGACATGTCTATTTACATGAGAACAAAAAGACCAAATTGCCTCTAGTGGGCATTACAAACATTATATATATATAAACACACATATATATATATGGTAACCATATATTTTAACACCCTCCCTCAAACAGACGGTGAGATCATCAAAAGTTTGCTTAGAAGAAGGGAGAACTGAAAGGTGGCAAAGCTTTTGTAAAAAAGGTGATACTCTAAAGTGACATATGGTAGTTGAATAGTGCCCTGCAAAAAAATCATCTCGAACATGATGACAATTCATCTCGATATGCTTTTTTCGTTCATGAAAGGTATGATTGCTGGCAATCTAGATTGCGCTTTTGTTATTGCAACATAGCTTCGAAGGAATAGAGATGATGACTCCCATATCTTTAAGTGGACTTCTTAACCAGATAAGTTCAGTTGTAGTTTTGGTTATCACCATAACTCAGCTTCCGTGGAAGACAACGATACTTTTGTTATTTCTTATATCTCTAAGAAATTAAGGATTCTCCAAGAAAACACAATAACATGTAGTAGAAATACGATCATTGGGGTTACAACCTCAATCAGAGTCAATATAAGCAATTAAATTTGGAGATGAAGAAGATAAGAATAGTCTTTTTGTTATTATTTGCTTAAGATATCTGATAATTCGCATGACAACAGCCATGTGAATAGTATTAGGAGCATCTTGAAATTGACTTGCATTGTGAATGGCATGAGCAATGTTTGACCAAGTAATACACAAATACGTTAGTGATCCAATTAAGTAATGATAAGGAGTGGAATCTTCTAAAGGAGTTCTATCATTGACTCTCATTTTAGCATTTATGACTTCTAGAGTCTTCACCTTCTTTTCGTCAGTTAATCCAGACTTGTTAATAATATCTTGTGCAAGCTTCATTTGAGAAATAACATATCCTCTAGGAAAATATGCAACTTTAATTCCTAAAAAATACCTTAGAAATCCAAGGTCAGACATATCAAAATTATTTTTAAGAATATTTTCAATAAATTCAATGCCCCTTTTATCATTCTCAGTGATGATCATATCATCAACATACAACAACAAAATAGTTACGTGGTCCCTTGCATGCTTAACAAAAAGAACAGTATCAATATAACAAAAAGTAAATCAACTATCAAGAACAACTTTGCTAAAGCGGTCATACCAAGCTTTTGGAGATTGTTTAATACCATAAAGAGATTTGTTAAGCTTAAGGGTTTTCCTTTTTTCTATCTCAAGTCCTGACTGGGGATCCATATAGACTTCTTTACAAAGCTCCAAATTTAAAAAAGCACTTTTGACATCTAATTGGTAGATAGGTCATTGTTTAAAAGATGTTAAGGTTATTAAAGTTCTTACACTAGTCATCCTAGCAATCGGAGCAAAAGTTTTCTCATAATCAATTTCATATTCTTGTGCATACCCCTTAGCAACTAACCTAGTTTTATATCTTTCTAATGACTCATCACTTTTAGTTTTTACTTTATAAACCAATCTACACCCAATGCCCTTTTTTCCAAGGAGAGACTTACAATTTTTCAAGTGTTAGCATTGTTGAGTGCTTTTAATTCTAGTTTCATAGCATCTACCCAATGTGGATGTTGCTTAGCTTCTTTAAAGTTGTAAGGATCATGATGGGAATGGATCATCATTAGACAAGTTCTATAATTTGGAGAGAAGAAATCATATGAAACACAAATTTTTGAGGTCTACTATTTCTAGAGGATCGTCTAAGTAGGGATTCTTCTACTTGGTCATCTAAAGAAAGATTTTGTGAATAAATGTCAAAAGCATTTTGATGCTTGCTTCCCTCACTTCGAGTATATACATAGAAATCATTAAGATTCTTAGTAGGAGAATCATCATTTTGATGAGAACTGTTATCATAAATAAATTTATTATCACAAATAGTATCATTAGACTCATTTCTAAGTAAAACGTCAAATATAAAAGGATAATCACATCTTCCTTGGGTTTTTTATATTCAAAGCCATTTTGGTCCTCAAGAAAAGTCACATTTCTTGAAATATAAAGTTTGTTATTTTTAGCATCATAACACATATAACCCTTTAAAGCACATTCAAGAGCTTTTGGTGAAAGTTTATTTTGTCCTTTAAAAAGAACAAAGCATTTGCAACCAAAATTCTTAATATTTCGAAATCAAGAGACATTTTAAATCATTTTTAAAAAGAAAAAATATTTTTTAAAGATGAGGATGGCATCCTATTTATAAGATATATTGCGGAAAGAGTGGCTTCAGCTCAAAAATCTTTGGAACATTTTTAGAAGTAAGAAGAGTTCTTATGGTTTCAATAAGATGCCTAGGTTTTCTTTCGGCAAGGGCATTTTGTTAAAGAGTTTTGGGACAAGATCTATGATGAATAATGTCATTTTGTTTAAGGTAATTTTGGAATTCATTTGACATATATTCTCCTCCGAAATCGGATATAAAGATAGATATTTTATTTTGAATTTGATTTTGAATAAGGGTACGAAATTCTTTAAAAATAGAAAAAAAAACATTGAATTTTTATTTAAGAAAGTGAACCCAAGTATATCTAGTGAAATCATCAATAAAGACAACATAATATGAATATCTTTCTTTAGACAAGACGGGAGCCAATCCCCATACATCAGAATGAACTAACTCAAAAGGTCTTTTCAAAATGAAGTTGCTATGTTGAAAAGGAAGAGCATGCATTCTTCCAAGAATACAATCATTGCATGTAAATTCTTTATCACAAAATTTCTCAAAAAAACTAAAATATATGCAACTTAGAGAGATTAGGATGACCAAGTTTTTTGTGTCAAGTGGCAACATCCTTAGTTTGAACATGATTGCAAAAAAATTTAGATGGTAATGACAAAAAATCCATATAGTATAAGTTTATTCTTCTATGGCCTTACCTAATCCGCTTCCCGAACCGAAGATCCTGTACATAGCAATTTGAAGATGAAAAAAAGATGATGCATTTGGTGTCATATGAAAGGAAGCACCTGAATCAAAAATTCAATAAGACATACCGAGAGTTGATGACACAGCGGCACCGGAAGTAGAAAGTGTGGAAGAGTTGTTTTTCATAAATTGTTGAAGTGTGTCCGTAAATTGAACAATGGAGTCCTTGATATCTCCACCAATTTTTGGTTATTTATTTGCATTGCTTGAGTTGTCTCCAACGGAAGCTACTTTTTTCTTAAGCTTAGGACAATCGGGTCTTAGGTGACCCAGTTCATTACAAAAATGACACGATTTTTCTTTCTCCACCATTATAGTTATTTTTCTAAAAGTGAGAAGCTTTATATGTCCTTATATTATTCCCCGGTTTGGACATCGCATGAACTTCAAATAACATCATTTCTTAAAGTCAAGCGAGTTTCTTCTTGGCATAGATCGGCAAGAACTTCACTAAGAGGAGTTAAGGCCCTATGAAGTAAGGATCCTTTTAGTTGCTCAAATTTGGGTTGAAGCCCAAGAATGAATTGAAAAAATCTCTCTTTCCATTTGTTCTTGCTACATGGCAATAACACTTTCTTCTCATTGAGGTTCAAGGAGAGCAAGTTCATCCCATAGAGGGATAAAGTACTATAATAATCTCTAATACTCATATCCCCTTGCTTGGTTGGTTTCTCTCACTTAAGAAATGTCTAGCAAGGTCTCTTTGAGTATACATATCTTTCGTGAAGACCCATATTTCATTTGCCTTCTTAAATTTGACGAGATTAGCACAAATTTTGAGATTCACATTATTCATGAACCATGCCAATATTTTGGCATGCTCACTTTCCCAATCTTCAACTTTAGATTGGTATTTTTGAATGGCCTTGGCTTTTTTTTCATCATTCAAGGTTTTTTCTTCATTTTCTTCCTTATTGGTGAGCTTTAATTAAGGTTCTGAAACCATATCACGTACATATCCCCAAAGTTTCTTACCTTTGAGGTTGTTTTCCATAGCGGTCGCCCACATTCTATAAGTGTTCCCATTTAATTTGAATGGAAGACCAATCCTTGCATCTTTATCGGCCAATATGGAAGAAAGGAAGAAGACAAGACAAGAAGAAGTGTGCAACACACAAGCACACAAATAACAATACAAGATTGAGTCCCAAGAATGCTCAAACACCTAGGAGCTTTGATACTGTAACGCCCCGAAATTTAAACCCAAATTTTTGAGGATTTTTTTTTTTAAGCGGAAACAACAAATGATTCCAGGGTTAAGTATTTCAGAACGATACAGGAAGGTAAAAGCAAACCACACCATTTATTTTTATTTCAATAATAATAGAATCCAAACAGAGTTTATCACATCATCAGTCTTAAAACAAAAATTTCAATCAAAAAACAATTAGGACCGCCAGGGAACAAATAAATCCAGTCGTGGTCAGCGCCTCATACAGCATATACATCAAACAGTGGTTTCAGCCATTCTACTGCATTTTACAGGATTATTAAGTATTAAACATGTTGTATTATGCAGAACCAACAAAACAAAAGAACAACTACTGGACATATACAAGACTCAAACATGGGCAGCACCTGGTTTTATCATAAGTAATTCAAACTAAAAACACAGGCTTTAAACATGCATTTACATTGATTAATCATATGAAAACAAATGTCCAGACCCTTATGGTATTCAAGCATGGTCATACGTGTACAGAGTGTGTGCCAGTCTACCCGAATGCATCATTTCTGTTACCGAAATTTTTCCAGAACATAGTACACCAACCCTCATGATCCCCATTCCTCTAACGTAGACAGCTCAGAGAGGCTGCATATTACAGGTCATATACTGATGTAAAAACCTAAAACTTCCTACCTGTTAATCCAGTTACACATAACCAAAAGAACTTGTAACAATTTAATAGAATACAAATGAACATTCAAAATTATCATACCAAGGGCGTGGCTAACCTCTTTATGTATATTTCCTTTTGTGAAAGGAAAAAACAAAACTTAATTTCTCTTACCCAACTACAAACTGAATCATACTAGGGGAATAATTTACAACTTTTCCCTATTATAACCCATTCTGCCCCATTTCGACAGGTTACACATATGCAGACCATAATTTAGTTCAAAGAATAATCATGTAACAAGGATTTCCAGAATTTTTCTTTTTACTTTTCAGCATAATCGAAATTACATCATACAAATAAAAAAAAACTATTTGCATAACACTGAATACAGGTTTCATAACAATGTAAAGATCTGGGAAGATAAACCCCAGATTCCCAGTTTAGATTTGGGCTTTTATTTTTTTTTTATATATATATATATATATATTTTTTTTTCAACAATCGAGATCCCCCAATTTAGTTGATTTGGGGTTAATCGGACCACCCTTCATACTTGACCCCAAACTCCCAAGAAACAATCAGGGAGATCTACTCACGGACATTGCATTTGTAGAAATCCCCAACTGTCCCCACGCCACTCGTGATTTGGGGATGTTCTTTTCCCCATTCACTCACACCCCGAGCACGCGAGCTACCTACACAGAAAAAAAACAGTAACCTACCATTATCCGGCGAGGTTGTTGCGGCATCCACGAGAGGGGTCGGTCGGCATGGACAGCACCACCACCGGCGAGGTCGGCTCTTCACTGCAAGGCCTCGAGCTGCAGCCCGAGATCGGAGGGTGATTCGAAGTTTAGAGAGGTAGAAGAGAGTGAGAGAGAGAATGGGACAGCGAGAGGGAGAGAAGGAAGGGTTAGGAGTCCTCCCTTTGTAGGTGGGTGGCCTCCCGAAAAGGAAGGGAGGCATACCCTCCCGGCGGCTGCGGGGTGTTTTCCCCCAACTCCCCATCTCTTTGCGTGTTAGGGTTCAGCTGAACCCTAACACCCGATATATCGGGGGAGGGGTTCTCCCCCCTCTCATGTTATGTTTATCGGGCGGCCCTCCTATCGCCCCCCCCCCCTCTTTATCCCTCCCTGTAATAAAAGTTTATTACAGGGAGTGGATCGGGTCCGGGTCCGACCCCCGACCCGCGATGCTGGACCCAATTTGATTTGGGTCCGGGTCGCATGAACATTAGTGGACCCAAGGGTTGGATCCACTTGGGTCCGAACCGTGGATTTGAAAAATCTAAATTCTTAGATATTTATTTCTATAATATTACTAAAATACTCTAATATGCGCATTTTTCTTTTGGATCCAATAACGGATCCTAGGCCCAAATCCACATAATTCTTAAGTTTTAGTATAAAATTTGTGGTTGTTACAGATACCATGTATTGAAACACTAGTGCAAATAACAATGTCACAAAGTTACTACAAAAATGAGAAGCCACTAATGGACAAAATACAATAAGCCACAAAGGGCTAGGCACCAACCACACAATGTGAAAGAGAGAACTAAAAATATAATCACCAATATATTGAAAATTCTTAAGGAAGCATTAAAGAGACGAAAGGGTAAAGTCCCCTATTTATACACTTTATGGGGACTAAAGGGGCTCCCTAAAGTCACGGTCATTTTTATGACCGTTGAGGAGGGTCCCAACGACTCTTTAAGGGAGGACCCTTTTACCCTTAATCAAATATAAATAAATAAATAAATATACAAAAATACAAAAAAATGTCCTTAGTGGACATGTCTATTTACATGAGAACAAAAAGACCAAATTGCCCCTAGTGGGCATTACAAAAGACAAATAATATATATATATATATTGCAAAAACATAATATATATATATATAAACACACACATATATATATGATAACATCATAACAGTATATTTTAACATGTGTGACATAGGTCTTACCTCTCTAACCCCTAGCACCTATATCAAACCCTAACACGTATCCTTAGGTCCCTCTAGAAGCCCTGGTCCAGGTCCTTTTAGATCTAGACCGGAGTCCCTTCCCGATTCACGTGTCGGGCCCAGTTTTGACCTACCGAATTTATCCGTTTGACCATGTTTTTCCTATACTTCCCAAACCACTGAGATGTACCGTGACATAGATCCTAAGGTTGCAAGTAGCGGCTGCAACAGTTGGCGATAACTAAAAAGTAGTAATCTTTTATCCCAAGGAAATAGTTGACTGATTTTTCATGCATAAAGCTGCCAGAGATTAATACATGGTGATAACTAAAAAGTAGGAACCTTTTATCCCAAGGAAATAGCTGAGTGATTTTCTCATGCATAAACTGTGCTGTTCAGAAACATATATCTGTTGCACTGGCTACTTATTTACTACAACAGAATTTTTTTTCTTGCCAACTTAGAAAAATAAATCCATCTTCCAACTGGAAGGAAGCACCAAGTCGCAAAGAAAATCCAACTTTGCTGTAAAATTCCTATGCAGTTCAGAAATGTAGCAAATAGTTCATGAAATCTCTGAGATATTGCCATATATGACAATTTTAAATGGAAAAAAGAATACCAGTTCCTCCTCCTGTTGTTGTCGTAATTGCAATCTCTGCCTATGGCGTTCCCTCAACAGGTTTTGTAAGCCATCCACATCATCTCCAAGAATCATTTTGCCTAATGCTGGATCATTCTGAAAGAAAAATAAAGGAGCAACATGAACAGATACCTGATATGATATACAGAATCCACATTTACTGCAACGTGAAAATAGTCTCTAGTAATGTAGGAATAAAAGGATCCTTAATTTAATTACATGACCAATATAAACCTTCATGTGCTTATTAGGCAATTGGACCACAAGCACTAAAATAACTTATGATGAGAGAAAAAAACAAAATGCAGCAATATGTCCACAAAAAAAGAGCATTGGATACTCTTATTTTGAGGAAAACAACTCCTGACATACAGGTGTAATAGGAAAGTGATCGGCAATCAGGCAAGCAAGAACATTTTAGTTGCTTCTTCAAAACAGGACGCAATTCTTGCTGTCTATAATATGGATGTGAACTGGCATAAATTTGCGTAATGGTATTTCATTAGGTAATAATAAAGGCCCAAAAGGAATAACAGTGCAAGTGCGACAAACTTATATCCCTATGGTTGCAAGGGAAGCAAGTGGTTTATGCCAATAAAACATTTTATTCGAACTTAGAAATCACAAAATACAGTCTTATTACCATACCAAGAAGAAGAAGAAGAATCCTTAAAACATGTACCAACTCTAGTTACATCCCCATTGACAATATTTGGACATTCAGGATGGAGACAGATGTTAGCTACTAGCATAAACAATAGAAAGATTGTTCTTGACATGGTTTTCTCTCCAACTTCTTGAACAATTTTTACTTTCAAATAGACAAGCACATGCAATGAGAAAGCTGTTTGAGATTCAGGTGTGTACAAAGCCATAAAATTTATAGATAAACATGCTGAACTCTATGATATTGATATGTCACACTTCAACAGTTTAGCAACAAATATTTTAGAAAAAGGGATAACATACCAAAGAAATAAAAGTAGGATATGATTAAATAACAATTAATCAATGACAATGTTGAAAGCAAGTGATAGACAAAACTCGAACAGTAGCATATGAGAACCCATTGCAGAAAGTAAACAAGATATCCATATAAAAAGTGAAAGCAGACAGAAAAAAATCATATAACAAGAAGCTATCTACAGAAGAGGTTATTTGGTCAGCATGCTATCAGACATCAATGAACAATAAAAAAAATGAATTATATCTAGTGCAAACTTTAAAAAAAAATCCTAACTTCCTGAATATTGCATTCCCTTCCCCAATAAAATATTCTTTTCCAATAGAACTTAACAATCTAAAACTCCTCTAACAGTGCGCAAGTCAGCTCAGCATACTAGAATGTCAATGAGATAGAATATATATTTCTCTTTCATAGTGTCTATTAGATCCTGTCAGGTTAGGTCAATCAAACTGTCTCTTCCTCAATTCCTGTCTTTTTCTCATTTCCAGGAATACAAAAAGTTATTAACATATTCATGAGGAGTCAACAGAAAGTAGAGACAACAGCAAACAGAGGAAAGCTTGAATTTTGAAATTTTAGAGAACAAAATTTTCATTTGCAAGTGCTAGAGACCCTAGGGAATAAAAAAGTTGACAACTGAAAGTGTTGGTTCAGTTTTGGCTTCTTGATTTAAAATGAATGTGTTACTAATTTAGTGTTAAGACTATAACTCTAGTTTGTTTGTTTTACATTTACACGGAGAAACCACCCTCAGGATCAGAGACCTAGCCCTGGCTTTGACTGTCGTACTTACGGTCACTGTCCTGGCAGTGTAAAACTCTGTGGGCTTACCCCTTGCCCCCAGGGAGTTGCCACACTTCAGCTTGTGCAAAGGGTGATACCCATGATATTTGAACCTAGACCACCAGCCTAGCGGCCTAGGTCCCATAATCTATAACCCTAGTCATTACATATTTGTGATGGGTCTAACAAGTATACAATTCTAATGGGCACATAAACTTCTAGGTCTACCCCAAATTTCCATAAAAAAAAACATCATAACGATCTTGAACAAACCACAACACAGCACTTGCATATGATAGCAGGTCAAAAAATGCTTATTGTTTTTAATAATGGGAAGCATGGTTCCCCAAATGGAATGAAACCACACGTGACAATGGCCACCAAAGATAATGCATAAAATGCCACCAATTGAGAACAGCGAACTTTCATACGAACAGTGCTCATCCCACTTAAAACAAATGTTTTCATATCTCACATACAGTTTAATAGCTTGACAAGCGCACACATTTGAAAACTGCAGTATGTATTTTATGATTTTAAGCTCTGAAAATTGATTAACGATAACAACAGCTACACAAATTGAGACATGAAGATCTAGTCTACCTGCAGCAATTGATCCATCAAACGAGCATCATGCCGAGCATGCTGCTGGAAAGCTCTTGGATTCACTGCTGATCCATCTGGGTTAAAGCTTAGATCATTTGCAGAAGCACTGAAATAATCCAGTGGAGAATGACTTGACATCTCAACAAACTCATAAGAAAGTTAACAATTAGATGATTCAATAGTTATATCTGTTCTATATTGTAAAATAAAGCTTATAAACAATGTAAAAGATTCTCCTGAAACTCAAAAATGTAGAAAGCATGCTATCCTCACAGAAAATTATTATTCAATGTTTATAGGACAAATCAGAAGGAAAGGCAACAATTGAACATATTCCAAGAAAAGGAACATGCAGCACTACAATGTAACATTTAGTGTTATAAGTGTAATGAAGTATGTGGAATTACAAAAACAAAGTGCAAAAGCACATATAAGTCTAAGAATGGTCGATTACAAAGAAGATAGACAAGCACACAAGTGCATAAACAAAAGCCCACTAAGGAACACTACCAAAAGCTAACAAAAGGAAATATTATTGAAAAGAATGGAAAAGGAATGAATGAAATAGGGGGGATCACTCCCCTATTTATATACAAACACAAGAGAGAGGGGGGGGGGGGGGGGGGGGGGGGTCCATTGGTAGCTCCCCTTCATAGAGTCGTTGGGGCCCCCAACGACTCTATGGAGTGGGGCCCCAATGATAAGAAAAAGACAAAATAAAAAAAAGGAAAAAGAAAAAGAAGAAAATAATTGTTTCTAATAAACAACTATTATTACATATAAAAAGACAAAAATGCCTCTATCGGGCAAACTATTACAATATATATATTAACACTCTCCTTCAAACTTTACGGAGAAATGACTGAAAGTTTGCTAAGAAGAAAGAAAAATTGAGCAGCAGGAAGAGCTTTGGTGAAGAAATCGGCTAACTGGCACTCCGATGTGGCATACAACAACGTAATAGTTTCTCTCAGATATTCATCACGAACATGGTGACAATTCATCTCAATATGTTTAGTGTACTCATGGAATGTGTGATTGCTTGCAATCTAAATTTCATTTTTATTGTTACAGAATATCTTTAATGGTGTTGAGATGATGATTCTCATATCACTGAGAAGACTTTTAAGCCACACAAGCTCCATTTTCGTCATAGTCATTACACGGTATTCGGTTTCAGCTGGGGATAATGATATTTTTTGTTGTTTCTTACACCTTCAAGAGATCAACGAATCTCCTAAAAAATACAAAAACCAGTAGTTGAAATACTATCATTTGGGTTACCACCCCAGTCAGCATTAGCATAAACAGTTAAATCTAAAGATGATGAAGAGGATAAGAAAAGCACTTTTGAAATGGTGTTTTTAATGTATTGCACAATCATCATAACTATCACCATGTGCACTGTAGTAGGGGCATGTTGGAACTGACTTGTTGCATGAATAGCATGAGTGATATCAGGTTGGGTGATAGAGAGGTAAGTGAGAGATCCAATTAATTGACGATATGGAGTAGGATCTTCAAGCAATACACCATCTTAGAGTCTTAATTTAGCATTTATGACTTCTGGTGTCTCCACCTTCTTATCATTTGAAACTCTTGACCTAGCACATATGTCACCAACTAATTTCATTTGAGAGAGAATATATCCTCTCGGAGAGTAGTTAACCTCAATTCCTAAAAAGTATCTTTAAAAACCCAAGTTAGAAATATCAAAAGTTTTCTTTCAAATTGATTTAATTTCAATAACACCTTATTTGCCATTTTCTGTGATGGTCATATCATCAACATATAGAAGAAGAATCACAATTGTAGTACCTGTTTTTTTTAGAAAGAGAGCAGTGTCAATATAATAAGAGATAAATCCTAAATTAATCAAAACATTATTAAATTTATCATACCAAGCCTTAGGAGCTTGTTTAAGACCATACAAGACCTTTTTAAGTTTTAAAAAAAATCATTTAAATTAACCCGTAGAGGAGGTTCCATATAAACTTTCTCATCAAGTTCTTCATTTAAAAAGGCATTTTTAGCATCTAATTGAAAAATAGGTCATTTCTTAATAGAGGCAATGGCAATGAGAGCTCCAACACTAGTCATTCTTGCTATGGGAGCAAAGGTTTCCTCATAATCTATTTCATATTCTTGAGCATACTCTTTGGCAACTAACCTTGATTTATATTTCTCTAATGATCTGTCACTTTTGGTTTTGACTTTAAACACACATCTACATCCTATAGGTTTCTTGCCTAATAAAGGATCAACTATTTTTCATGTATTGGTTTTTTCTAAGAGCATTAAGTTCAAATTTCATTGCTTCATTATAATGAGGGTATTGTTTGTCATCATTATAATGAGATGGTTCATAATAAGAGCGAAGAGTTATTAAACATGCTCTAAAGTTTTGCAAAAATGAGTCATATGATACAAATCTACTTAGAGCACTAGAGATTTGATTTGATCTCCTAAGTTGAGATTCTTCTAAAGAAATATTTTGAGAGAACTTGTCAAGGGCACATAAGTGATTACCCTCACCCCATCAAGTATACACATGCATATCATTCGATACATTTTCATTCAAACTTTCGTGTTGATTACCAACCTCATCAACAATCAGATGCTCAATACTAGAGTTATTGTTAAAAGAATCAAACACCCCAATAGAGTTAGACTCATCATGTCTTGGTAATAGATCAAATGAAAATTTGTAATCAATTTCTTATTCAGGTTCTTTGTTATCAAACCCATTTTCATTTTCAAGAAAGGTGACATCTTTTGAAACATAGAGTTTGTTATTTATTAAATCAAAACATTTGTATCCTTTTTATTTTCTTCATAGCCCAAGAAAACACATTCAATGGTTTTTTGGGATAGTTTATCATTTTTATTAGTAAGCACATAACACTTACAACCAAAGATCCTTAGTCTTTTAAAATCGGGGGTTATTTTAAAAAGTTTTTCAAATGGAGAAATATTTTGTAACCAAGACGAAGGAGTTCTATTTATTAAGTATGTTGAGGTTTGAACGGCTTCAGCCCAAAAAAAATTGGAATATCCCATGAAATTAAAAGAGTTCTAGTGGTTTATATTATATGTCTATGTTTTCTTTCTGCTAATCCATTTTGTTGCGGAGTGCTAGAACAAAATCTTTGATGACAAATTTTATTTTGTTTCAAGTAGCTTTAAAAATTATTTGACATGTACTCTCCTCCCGAATCTCATCTAAGAATAGATAGGTTGTTGAGAAATTGATTTTTAACCATTATATGAAATTTCTTAAAGAAAGAAAACACATCGGATTTATGATTTAGAAAATAAATCCATGTGTATCTAGTAAAATCATCAACAAAAATAACATAATAAGAGTAACGTCATTTTGATATGACGGGTGAAGGACCCCATACATCCAAATGCACTAATTCAAAAGACCGACTAGAAATAAAAGTTCTTTGAGGAAAGGGAATGGCTTTCATTTTTTCGAAAATGCAATCTTTACAAAATACATCTTTTTCATTACATATATTTTCCAAAAAAGGTAAGAGAGACATCTTTAAAAAACTAGGATGCCCAAGTCTCTTATGCCAAGTATCAATACTTTTGTCATGTACAAAATTACATAATTACTTGGGTGGAAGGAACAAAAAATTCATAAAGTAAATATCGTTTATCCTATGGCCTTGCCTAATCAGCTTCTCTGATTGGAGATCCTGCACAGTGCAATCTTTAGGTGAGAGAAATTTTGCAACCATAATCAAAATTTTGATAAACGAAAAAAAGATTTAAATTTAATTTTGGAACCACCTTATTTTTGGAACAGGAAATTTTTGAGAATTTTTTGAGTCAAGTGTTCAAATACTATCTATTTTTAAAGAAGTTTCATCGGCCGTTGAAACATAAGATAAAGTAGAACTAGTGCAAACTCTGGAAAGAGCATTCTTATGAGGTGTCATATGAAAGGAAACACCCGAATCAAAAATCTACATACCTAGAGGAGATGAAGAAGACGTAATAGCGGCACCTGAAGTAGAGGATGATTTCAAAAGTTGTTGAAGTGCCTCCGATATTTGGTTAAGTGTATCTTAAATATCTCCTCTATTTTTGCTTGTTTCTTCTTTCTTAGATGTGATTTCTCCAACATAAACAATTTTACCTTTAAGCTTTAGACATATCGGTCTAATGTGTTCCAGTTCTTTATAATGGTGGCAAATAGCACCCTTCCTATATCCACTATTATAGATGGACCCATTACTATAGTTATTTTGTTTTACAAAGTGGGGAGGCTTATAGGCCTTTACATTGGAAACTCGACCTAGTAACGGCCAAAACATTATCATTTTTATTGGTCATGCCAAGACGAGTTTCTTCTTGACATACCTTGGCAAGAGCATCTTCAAGAAACATAGCTTTGGCTTTATGAAGAAGAGAAGACCTCACTTGTTCAAATTTCGGTCTTAAACCATAAGGAATCGAAAAAAGTGTTTCTTCTCAATTTGCTCTCTTCTAATCTCAACATTTTTTGGAGCCACGTATTTGGGCTCAAGAAGTGTTAATTCATCTCAAAGAGGAGACAAAATGCTAAAATAATCCTGGGCACACATGTCTCCTTAGTGAATATAATCTTGTCTTGACAAAAATATTGTCTGGCAAGATCCTTTTGGGTATACATACCCTTAAGAAAGAACCAAACTTCATTGGCTCTTCTAAATTTAGCAATGTTGCCACATATTTTTATGTCAACATTATTCATAACCAATACCAAAATTTTGACATGGTTATTTTCCCAATCCTCTACCTTTATTTGATGTTCATTAATGGCTTTAACACGATTATCTCCAAAAAGAGCTTTCTCAACACCTTCTTCAACCTTGGTGAGCTTTAACGATGGTTCAAGAGAAGTTCTCATCACAAAGCCCCAAAGTTTTTTTCATCTAAGATTATTTTTCATAGCCGACACCCACATCAAGTAGTTGGATCTAATGAGTGTAAAGGAGAGTTTCAATCTTGATTCATGCTCGATGATGAAAAAGAGATAAAGACGAAGAATCTTCAATCACCACAAGTAATACTTCCAAGATCAAGAGAACACAATAGGCTCGGATACCATTTAATGAAGTATGCAGAATTATAGAAACAAAGTGCAAAAGCACACACAAGTCCAAGAATGGACGATTACAAAGAAGATAGACAAGCATACAAGTGCATAAACAAAAGTTCACTAAGGGACAATACCAAAAGCTAATAAAAATAAATATTATTGAAAAGAATGGAAAATGAATAAATAAAATAGGGGGATCACTTCCCTATTTATATACAACACAAGAGGAGGGAGTCCATTGGGAGCTCCGCTTCATTGAGTCATTGGGGAGCTCCCAACAGTCATATTTATGTCTGTTGGGGACCCAACAACTCTGTGGAGTGGGGCCCCAATGATAAGAAAAAGACAAAAGAAAAAAAAGAAAATAGTTGTTTTTAATAAACAACTATTATTACATTAAAAAGACAAAAATGCCCTTATCGGGCAAACTAATACAATACATGTATACATACATATATATTTTTTTAACAAAAAGAAACTACAAAATTACATGAGAAAAGCAGTCGCAAGTAAACCAAATTTAACTGCAATGAAGCATGCTTGATGTAAAGGCATTAAAACATTAATATATTTGCACCAAACACTATATTTTATATATATTTCCGAGCCTCTCCATAGAACAAGCCACATGTATGTTTTCACGCATGCATGTGTGCTTGAAAGAAACTATCCTGACAAACTTTTTGAATCACTAAGCAAGCAACCCCTGACCCCAGTAATGATGACTTATCCAGCCACCCTCCGTCACACATTGAACGAGAAAATACAACAGCATACATGTTAACTTGAGTCAGAAAACATGGAATTAAATTTATCACCAGCTCCTTACATAATATTCCAATATAACCAAGGACAGGAAATAACAAGACAAGGTCCAACTTCCCCAACCTCCCACTAGTTATGATACTAACTGCCAACAATACAAGAAAATTGAGTAACTCAACAGAACGCTTGTTATCTCACAAATAAATAACATCTAACCTGATAAGAAAATTTTACCAAAATATGGAAGGATTTCCAAAAAGACATAACAAAAATAAAACTACAAAGAGAAACAATGGAGTGCAAACATTGAAATGATCTGCAGCGGAACATGGAAACTATAAGCATACCGAGATGCACTTGAAACCATCATTATCAAATCTCCCTCTCTAACCCCAGCAGAGCTTAAACGCTCTGTATTCCTGATTTCTTTCCCATTAAAAAGCAACTGCTGGTTCTGAATAGACACATGTGTCTGCATAAAGAAGCGAGAAGAAATAAATAAATAAATAAACATAATTCAACCATGTTGGTGCAGGAATATTGAAAGCACCCTACTTCCCAGACCACACTGCCCCCCATCTTACAGATTTATCAAGATTTTCACACGCCATAACTCACCTCCACCTCTAGAAGTGCTTTGACATTTTCAACCTATTAGCAACAATAAAAATAAAGCAGTCAGATAAAGAAATTCAGAACCATGTATAAGCAGGACGGTTGAACTGGGAACTAGGTGGTTAAACATTACTACTAGAAAGAAAGTGGTGAAATGTTCAGAACTTCAGATTCATTTATGCATATGCCAAAATCAGGATACAAACTGAGAAGACGGTTTCCAGGAATCAAAAGTAGCCAAAATCAATAATTCTAAAATTAGGCCAAGCAACTAATCCTCAGTAAGTACATGACATGCAGGTAATGAATAAATCATAGTTGCTGCAATTAAAAAAACAAAAATTAAGAAAAATAAGAGAAAGCAATAATTAACAGAACTTGCATGACAAAGACAAAAAATTATTATCATTCCTAATAAAAAGAAATCAATTTTAGACCAATCCAATGGAGCATGAACATCACATGAATGTAAAACATAAAACCGGTAAAATAGGTAATCCTCATCAATGGCATGAGAAATATGCCAAATTACAAGATTATGGAACAGAAATATTACAAATGTGATAAAGAAATTAAAAGGCATAGGACACCAAAAATAGTTGCAATAAGGGGTGTCTTTCATGTTTAACAAACTCAGTGAAGTCAACCCAAGACATGAAAAAGGTGTTTACGGTTAACCAACAAGAATCTTTCTCTCACCTTCATCTTTCTTTTCTACCCAAATAGATTTTTTAGCTTCGTTCTCATCTTCTTTTATATAAATGGGGTTGGCGGTGATCAGCCATGGATACTTTTTTTTTGCTCACTTAGTCCTCATTTTCTAAAGGTCTTCTTTTATCCATTTCTCTCTTCTCTTTTTTATTAATTGCTAGGTAATGATTATTTTTCGAAAATAAATTAGGCACCAAAACAAAAGATTTGAACTTGCACAGGTGACTAGCATTTGTGAGCTGGCACACATGATATTTAGTGAGATATGTTCATCTATTACACAAAGTGGGTTCAGTTCATCTATTTTCCCCAATATTTGCTTATGAAGTAAAGTGTTCCCATCTTTAATAACATAAAAATGAAAAACATGAGGCTACTAGCCACCAAGTCAAGCTTGGCAAAACTGAGACCAAGTTCCAAATTGCCAACGGTGGTTTCTTCAATGTTAAAGTTTAAGAATATGATCTGCCAGTTGTTGATGATTGTAGCCCACTAAATTATTCCAAACTGAAAGTATTCATCAATAATGTCCTATTTCAATCAAAATGTGTTAAACAGTGTAATAAATGTGATCTTAGACAATCAGCCACCCAAAGAAAACACAGTGATCTTGAAAGCACACGACTAGTCTTGGAAAACCAAGAACATATACAAGTTGTAAAGAATCGTACTATATGTACATTACAATACAACACACCATGATATATATATATATATATGTATATATATATATATATAATACCAGAACTTTTTAAGAGGTCTGGCTAGTTACGGCCAAACTTTTTTCACTTATAGGGATTGTTTTTTACCCCAAAACATACTCTAAGTCATTTTTCTCTTGTTGAGTGTGAGATATAAAGTTTTCAAGGGTTGGTACTTCGGGGCCAGTGTTATTAAAAACGTGCCTCAAGGCGCAAAAAGCGTGCCTCACCTCAAGGTGAGGGCCTTTGTGCCTTGAGGCGCAGGTATAAAGCGCAATACCCCTGAGGCGTGCGCCTCATAGGCCTTGAGGCACACGCCTTGAGGCGAGGCGCGCCTCGGACTGAGGCGCACACGCCTCGATTTATTTGGCTTCCAAGCCCTTATCTCACACCGTTTTCAAGGGGAAGGCTTAAAGGCTTCCATATTAGTGATATCTCCATGTATCTCCATAGCAATAAGGGCGAAACATGTTGCATTTCACAATCGTTGCGGGCCAACATACTTCCAAGATCGTTAACCTCTGTAACGGTTTGAACGCTGGAACGTTGGAGTCGATTCTCAATGATATATGGAGCACGACCCATGGTCTGGCCCAGCATTGCCAAGTGGGTATTCAAAAGTCCAAAATTGGTTCATTGGATAAGGCTCTCATGGACGAAATATGGAGGAACTGCAATTACGCGGTGCGTCCAGCAATAGGTAGGGCAGAGGGAATTATAATGGCCTGGCACGAGGATTTGATTGGTCTGTGGTGAATTTGGGAGATTTCTCAATTTTCATTCTTTTCCTGAATGGTGATCCCTTATCGTTCATCTTAACAGCAGTCTATGAACAGTGCATAAGTGCCCGTAAAGAACTTTTTTGGAGGGAGATTGAAGAGGTTGCTCGAGTATTCACCCCCACAAACTTTGAACTGTTGGTGTGGAGGGTGACTTCAACTCACTCTTGATAGTTGACGATTCTAATGGTGTGCAGCAATACACAAGGAATATGCGGAGGTTTGCTAAATTTTTTAGATTTCAAGTCTTTCTGATATGCCTTTCCAGCATTAAAAAAAAAATTATAGGCTTAATAATCTGATACGTGTGTTTGACAAAAAAGAATAATTATGTAGAAATCCCTACTTTGCATGTTTTCGGTTTTGATGAATTTTTGTATTAAGGATATTGACAGAAATTTATTTATGTTAAGTTCTATAAAAGGATATAGATGTATTAAGCCTAATGACAGTTTTGAATTTTTTTATTAAGCACATTGACAGAAAGTGATCTATGTGTTAAGTTCCAGGGCAGTTTTGATTCTTTTTAGAAAAGAATAATTCGTTTGTTTTTTGTCCACAAGGATGCTTACTGATATTCTATGTTGCAGTTCATGCGCAGAATAATTCGTTTGTTTTTCTCATATTTTTTTCAGTATTTATTTGAGATTTTTTTTACTGTTGGTTGTTGCTTCATGAATAAAGATTTTATTTATTTATTTATAATTTTAGATATTTTTTATAGTTTTTTTAAGTTTTAAAAAAAAACTTTGAGGCTTACGCCTCGCCTCAGATTTTGGTGGAGCGCCTCGCTACGCCTCAACGCTTTTCACAACACTGCTCGGGGCTTTTAGGGTTATTTACTCTAGACTCAGATTTGGCATGAATCAGGGTGGATTCATGATCATTGAGGCAAACAAAGGTGATATATGTTGTTCTCATCAATTCTTTTATGGTTTGAGGTAACAAGTCCTTTTTTGCATGTATCTACAAGATTTGTAGTAGTTATGGGTCTATGACATCAAATGATCCAACCTTGAGGACCATTGCCATGAAGGTGAATAAACGAAAACATCAATTAGCCAAGACAAACAACAATATTGCCTCGTGCACATTGAGAGACCTATTGGAGTTCTTAAAACAGCATGCTCAAATTACTCATTGTTTTTTCATATTGTATTTAGTGTTTTGGGGCTTTTCTATTAGTTTTATCACATGAAAGAGGGAAGAGACCAAAGAGACAAAAATGATCCGCATGAAGATACTAACAACCAAGTGAAACAAGAAAATGATTATTCAAGTGTTGCTTTGATGAGGGCACTTCACAGTGGGTTATACAATTTCAGATATCATGTTTCGGGCCAAGGCAATTACACATGACGATATAGCTCTTCTCATATTCCACCTAATAATCATGCTAAGATTGTTGCCAACTTATCAGTAATCTATAGAAGGGCACATCAACTGCCTAAGGTCATCCTCGATTTTGAAGATAATATGTTAGATGAAGACGACTGAAATGACTCATCATCACTGCCACTAACTTTGGAAATTGGATAAAGTTCTCAAACTTATCAAGAAGCAAGACAGAATTAAGAATGAAATGTTTAAAATTTATATTCCAGAATTTTGAAGTTGCTTTGTCTTAAGATGTTTAAAGTTAGAGTTTAGACTTTAGAAAACTATAATAATAAGATATTAAGAGAAATATTTTATACTTTGATACATCACAAACTATGATCTTTTATATCAATCTCGCATCAGCTTGAATGTTAGAATTAAGACTGTGTTATAGTTAGGTTATTTATAAATTATGTTTATTAAATCCGGTATGTTGTATAATTGCTGCATTATTTAGCTTAATTCATAATCACTGTTATGTGTTTCTTTTCAAAAATTTTAACTTTATGTTACACAACTTCTTTTCAAATTTTTTAACTTTATGTTACACAACTTTTGTGATTTTTACGATACAGTACTATTTTCTCACAATTATGTTACAAGATGCAATTCGCTTTTTCAAATAGTTTGGTTATTTATAATTTTTTTAAGAGAATTTTATTTGATAAAGGATAGCTACAAGGTTGAAGGGGACTCAACCAACATAGAAAGAAGATCCGAGGACATGCCGTTAAACAGGGGAGAAATAAAAGAAACATTTTCAGGGCCCCATTTGAAGCTGGCCGCAAAAAAATACATCCAAAAGAATGTCCTGCAACACAATGGAGAAGCTGGATCTAGAATCAGTTAAGGTTCTCGTGTTGCGCTCGTTCCACAAATCCCACCAAGCGGAAACGAGCCAGCTGTACCAAATAAAGTTCCAGCGGTGACGACTGTTGATCACTGGAGAACAAAGAAGTAGGTCACGAGCATTTAAAACAGAGTTTCGATGAGTCGGATAGGGCATTGCGCTCTATAATCCAGCATCCACAACTTGTGCCCCATAGATCTAGTTAAATACCCATATACAAACACCCCTTAAACGCACCCAAGTCACATGCACCACTTTCGAATTGGCAAAAAGTAACCCCAATTCAGACGCCCATGGGGCCACGAGTTCAACGAGCTCCCAAATTACTACCATTGTGTTTCTCCCAACTCGCGGAGAGAGAGAGAGAGAGATGAGGAGGGAAAAACAATTCCTCAGCCCAACTGAAATTCTTCACATTCAACGTATTGAATTCATATTTTCGCACCCAATTCTAAACTCGTTGTTCCAAATTTCCAATGACAACGATCACACTCAACCCATCAAAAGATTCAAAAGCAAACACCAAAAAAGAACCCCTCACGCCTACAAATCAACGAAAACAACCTTAAAATCAAAACCATACAAACAATCCAGAAAAACGAAACCCTAAAAGAAGAAAAATATCAAAATTTAACGCGATTCATAAGAGAACATATAACGGATAGAGGGAAAAGGAGGAAGGCATTACCGACTCGTCGGAATCGACGTCGAGGGCGACGAATTGCTCGTCGGCGGTCATCACGGTGATCTTCATCGTCGACTTCGATGTTTCCGACGGCCGTAATCGATCAATGGGGGATCTCTCTCCTCCACGAAGGCTTGCGCGCGATCGTTCGCGTGATAAGAAGCTCTGATTAAAAAGGACGAATCGCTTCCTTGAGAAGGAATAAAATTCCAACCTCCATTTTTTATTTCAATTATTAAATTCAATGGAAATTCTCACGTATTTTCGCGAAAATGAGTAGTAAGGTTTCAAACGGATCGAAATCGGTCCGGATCTTTATAGATCCGAATACATATCCAAATCTATATCAGATCTGAAGATAGAAGGTTGAATCCAAACCGAAAATACATGTGGTAATATTGGATCTGGAAAAAATAAATTTGAACAAGGAGGAGCTATTTACATGTGAAAAAAGTGCAATTTGGGTCTGATTTTGATTCAGATCCAACTTAGTTTTTGTATCCGAATATAAAGTAATCCGATTGAATATATCCTAATCCGATGAGAATGCAATTTGGATGTTTGATCCGTATCCAGAAATAATATGTTTATCTCGAATCAAACATCCAACCATATCTGATCTGTTTGTAGAGCTACCGAGGAGCATGACCCATAAGTTGGTCTGGGCATTATTATGCATAATGCAGCCTGGATCACGGTCCTAGAAAAGTAGGTTCAAACATTCAGATTATTTTGAAAACCTAACTTCATCCAATTCCAAAGAGTAGATTCTCGACCCTTTCAATGAAGACAACGGCAGCCTCAAAACTGGTCATGAGTCTGAAGTCCGAACCCATGTTGAAATTGGATCCGATCCAAACCACAAACACCACACTACCGCCCCAATACCATGTTGTACAGGTGCAATACAAACTGGTTGGATTCGGGCTGGATCTTTTCATAACTGAATCAGAATCTGAATTGTAAGTAGGATATGTTAATCTGAAAGAAGATACGGGGAGGTAAGGTTGAATCTGAATCCGGAATACATGTGATAATACTGTATCTGGAATAAATAAAACAAAAACAAGCTAGTTACATGTAAAACTATATATATAATAAAGTCAGATTTTGGATCTGATCAATTCAATATCTAACTTTAAATGTTGATCTGAATCCGACCCAAACCCAAAATTAATCCAATTAAATAACTCTGAATCTGATGGGAATGTACATTAAAATCATGCTTAAAGGATCCATATCAAAAAAATTGTCAGACTCGGATTGGACATTCGACTATATCCTATCAATTAAGTGAAATTTTAGAAAACGCACCTAAATCATTAACAAAAATCATTGGAATGCTGTAACAGTTCCAATGAAAGTGGGTTGCTTGGTTGTTAGGGTTTGGCTGTTCTTTGCATACTTGGCTACCGCCCAAAAGGGGTTTGGCATGTTGGAATGGGACCCAAGTCACTAGGCAGGTGGCCTAGGTTCAAATCTCATGAGTGTCACCCCTTGCGCAAGCCGAAGCATGGTGATTCCCTAGGGTCAAGGGTTAAGCCCAAGGAGTTTTACACAGCAGGACAACCACCATAAGTATATCAGGCTGAGCTGACATGGATAGGTCTATGGTCCTTGGGTGCTTTCTCCTTGTAAATATATATGAAGGATAAAATAAATACCTCTTTGAAGCGGAAGCGTAAAAGCGATCGTTGATGTTCGTCTTGCTCAACGAATGTGTGCCATCACTTGGAGAGAATGGCGAATCCACGAATTCAAGTGCCTCACGACGCACTGTCACCACGAAGATGGCATCGCCGTCTTTTTCTTTTTCATTTTCAAAATGTGCACTCATTGTGCACACGATCTCTCTCTGTGTGTTTTCATTGTGCACGCTTCTCTATCTCCATCTTCACCTCACACAAATGAGGAATCAACAAGAGAAGATGGGGAGGTAGGCGGTTTCCAAACCACCCCCTCCTCAAATGGTGGGCTGGGTTCGGATCTCGCCCATCATGGGTAGACCCGGTACCCAACCCAACATTCTCCCACTCGCACATGATGAGAAGATATCTTAAAAGAATGAGCATCATATGTGTTCAAATAGTAAATAGCATCGGGTATTCATACTGGCAAATGGATCGTGCGACCCGTGAGCTTAGGGAATGGAGGCATATTATGTATCGGTTAGTGTAACATAATACCTTATACCTACAAAAATAAGATGACACAAGGTATACCTGCACAAGTCAAGTAAGAAGCTTTGTCCTAGATCAAATACATTTTTCACATTCTAGCATACTAAATCCCTCTGCACATATTTATAGTGTCAAGCTATGTCAGACAAGGCCTTCTATTATGTCACATGTTTAATCATAAACCCAAAATTCCCAGGATGTGGTAACATAGGCTAGCTTTTAACATATGCATAATCTGAAAATGTCAAATGATATTCCTTTCCAATACTCATTCTTTGAATCAAGATAAGTTGTTTTTCCAGACATGTCCTTTTAGATCGGATCAGACATGGCCTTAAGCAACATTCTAAAGTAGCAACACTCATCTTTCTTCTTAAAATAAGGTCAAAAGTCAATAAGGACACCAAAGTGTATATATATATATATATTAATGACTCACACAATGAAGAAACAGGGATCATTCTTCATTTCCTTTTGTGGTCGACTTATAGTTATGGTGCGATATACGTGGTATGACTAACGTATTACGGCAAGACTATCTCACTTTAGTGAGTGTATGCATACATCATAAATTTTTTGTCGTACAGATCTATACTAGTTCAGTTTCTCTCCGAGAAACTAACTTGAGTCCTTCAGGATGCACATTCGCATGCAATGTCTATCCAAGTCCTTAGATCTGGTCAACCAGGTTACCCTCGACAATTAGATAGCAAGGTCGGTCTCTCCATATAGTTAAATATACACGAGACCTCATCCTAACCCAGTTAGGGCGATGTATCTAATATACGTATATATGGCGGATATCATAACTCATTGTACTCTCACTCTTTTGAGTTATTAACACATGATATCCTAAAAAACCGACATGCTTATTAATTTAGCAACCCTAGATTTTGTTACATCTCATCTCGCTCACAAGCAGCGTCTGAGGCGATAAATCTGTGTGAGAAGATTTATCTCGAACCTGATAGCATATTTATATAGATGTGCAATATGCTATACAATAATCATAGAAAAAAATATAAATAGCATTAGTATATCGAATCTTACAATTACCCATAGATTTTACATGCTTAACATAATAATCCCTATTAATCGGCTTAGTAAAGGGATCTGCCACTATATATTGTGTATTAACATATGTCAAGGCAACCTTGCCTTTAGATACAATGTCGTGCATATACTTGCATCTTGTGTCCATATGTTTGGTTCTACTGCAAAACTTGGGATCTTTGGTAGACGCAATTGTCGCTTGATTATCACAGAATAAAGTCGCTCGCAGTTTTGCATCAGAAGTGACGCCCAAATATTTGATGAATCTCCTTAACCAAACACATTCTTGCACTGCCAACAAGTCTGCAACAAATTCAACTTCATTTGTGGACAAGGATACACACGTTTGCTTCTTACTACACCAAGATATAGCACCATTGTTAATCAAGAACACATAGTCAGACGTAGACTTACGCTCATCAGGGTCACCGCCCCAATCTGCATCCGTATAGCTTACTACACGTATGTTACCACCATGGTAGCAAAGAACTAAATCCAATGTGCCTTTTAAGATATCGCATAATCCTCTTGGCAGTCTTCCAATGTACTTGTCTTGGATTAGTTTGATATCTACTCACCAACCCTACTGCATAACATATGTCGGGTCGGGTGCACATCATTAGGTACATTCTTCTTTTCAAGCTGGTTCGAAGACATCACCAGTTATTCAACCTACCATTTAGTTTTGACCTTACAAGTTGTCACCACAAGCAGACGTGTATTGCCAATTGCCTTTCTTTTGTAGGAGTTTCTAACTGCCAACTGTTGTCAGAACCAAGTGCAGCAAGGCAACTATGCCTACCAACCTGCCCACATACCAGTCCAAACTAGTTGGGTTTGGATCTCTATGATGTGGTTTGGTTTTGCAGTAGCCCATCGCCAAGTATGACACGTCATGGCTGAAGGCAATATGACTCTCAGCCGATTAGGCTCAACAGGGCGCAAGGTGCTCTGATGCACACTGAGGTCGTTGGCCCTCCACTAAATGCACCAGTGGCTAGGAGTTTGATGAGCTTCAGACTACTACCACCACCAGGTAGATCATCACTGCAGCATATGCATGCAGGATGCAGCATTCTCGACCCTACCCACTGGTGTCAGTCCAAGTCTGTTGATCCCATGTTGGATCTTAACGTCTACTGGAGTCAGGTATGAGCATAACCTCACCACCAGGAAACATACGTAAACTCGTTTGCTTACGTCATTTGTAATGTAGCAACAAATTTGGAAACATAGTTGCATAATATGGTATACGCTGGTCCGATTAATTACTTTGATCTATAGCAATTTGTATTCATTTGAGTTCGGATCTACCTAATTAACTATTCTAGGCATTAGGTTGTATCATTTCAATGACCCTTGTGAACCTCGTACTGTTAGACTGAGTTCATGTAGAAGAAAAAAGTTTATGAATTCATTCCTCTACAATATTCTGGAATTAACCATATAACAATGGTAATGGTGATTGCAGGATGTCAAGTGTGGGTGTGCAAGAAATGTCACAATGGTGGGTGCAGACCGTTTAGGGTGTGGATGCAGGTCGATTTGTTCGACCTATGCCTTCCAAGGTCAGCGAACAATCTTCTTGCGATATAGTAGCCAAACTCTTACGGATATTAAATAAAGAATTAAAAACAGAAGTTACCGAAATATGTAAACTGGATGATACCAATCCCCGATCGGATGACCGTATCAAATACATTTTTTTTTCTGCATCTACAGGTAGAAAAAGGAAATCAAATAGGATCTAGATGAAAGGTGGCTTTACATATACACATTTAAAAGTATCTGGAGATTTATGCTTCAGGACATATCACAAAAAAATATATGATTGATTTACTCTTAAGACATATGTTGTTTGTTTATGATGGATGTATACATAACTAATCAGATGATCCCTTATATAAATTCACACTCAAATGATAAATCAACTATAAAAAAACAACAACAATATGTCAAATTTTTAAGCTTGTGTGCACGTGCAGTACGATGACAACGTCGTCATGTCCACATCAGTATTAGGTATACCTATATATTTTTGTTCAACAAAATAATGAAAACACCATTAAATGCAATGGGATAGAAACAAGATGAGTCTTAGGTATTGATAGATATTTGAGTAATCGAACACATACAAGTACCCCATGGCACTATGCACATGTATAAAGAGACGGTACCCCTACCTCTTTTAAATATAACAATCTAAGTTTGAGAGTGCTCTACTTCTCACGTGGTTCGCACGCCCACTTGCACCACTTGCGTCGTTTAGCCCAGAGGTAACCAGAGATACTTGTTTCACGCCCCCTAATGGAATAGCAGTGTCTGGAGAGACGAAAGAAATGAAAAGGGAAAGGGTCCGATGGAGAGGGAAGGGTTGGTTCCTCCACCCATTTTTTTAAAAGTCTTTCTATATTTTCATTAAGTTTTCTTGAACCCCCCTGCCATTATTCCCTGTAACTCCCTTTTTCAAAATCATTTTTATTGCTTAGGGTTTCCTTCTAAAGAAGGAAAAACGTTAATGCATCTTTCTCTATTTTGGTTTTCCCTTATCCTTTTATGAGGTGGCCAATTTAGAGAAAGAGAGAAAAAAACAAACATTTTCATTTGTTTGTGCTCTTTAACAACTTGAATTTATGAGGAGTTATAAAAAATTTGATTGAAAACCAAAAGTGTTTTTTGCAAAAACACCAGTGCACAAGGGAATTTGAACCTGAGTCCTCCTCCTTAAGGGGCAACGAACCCCACCAGTGTGCTATGTTCAATTTCGTTGCATATTCTTTCAACGTGGATTTTTTTAATCTCTTGTAACCGTTTGGTAGATTTTTCAAAATTGGCGTTTACCGTTTATTTTCGCATGCCCTTTACTTGTGCTATGGCATTTCGAACTTGGATTGTTTCCCTGTTCGACGTTGCGCTGTGTCGCTACTTTGTCTCTTGTTGACTCTTTGGTTGACATTAATTCCTTTAAGTATATATGGCATTTTAGTAGGTCTCTTTTCGAAGGCCACCTCGATTTCCAAAATATCTGACCTACAACCCTTGCGATATTCCGATATTTCTTGTTTGGAATCATCCTTTCTCTCGTATTTATTTTATTGAAATTGCCCAAATTTTCAGGATTTTAGAGTAACCATTAATATGGCAATATTTTCCAACATCAATAAAAATATCACATTTTTTCCAACTTTCAAAATATTGCCACACTATGATGGGACGACAGAAAATTGGGATGAGACGCTTGTTGTTAGCTCATGTGTGGCTCGTAAAGAGCTCATTAGAACTTATAAAATAGGCTCGGCAAACTCGAGCATCAACAACCAATGCTCATCTCAGCTCATCTGGTATAAGTTTGTTTATTAGTAATAAATATATTTTACATATATTATGCATTATATAATGAAGATGGTTGAAGCGAAAGCAATTAGAGTAAAGTCCAACTTGAATTGCTTATAATTTTAAAATAATTATTTATTTTGTAAACGATCAAGTTTGTGCTTGACTTTACAGGTGTAAAACCCCCTTTCGACGAAACCATCGAAGGGGATATTGTTGAAAAAAAATAAAAAAGGAAAAGATTGTTCCTCGTTTGGGGGAACCGCCTTCACTATAAAAGATCGAGGGATGAGGATAACCCTCACTGGCCGATGGTGAGGTAAGGGCTTTTGCCCTCTTGTTTTTCTTTTTCTCATTTTTTTTTTGATAAAGATGAGAGACGACAACCATGGCTGCTTATGAGTTATTATAATAAAAAAAGGATTAAGTCGAACCAGTGTAGGTTGAATCAGTTCAAGTTTAACCGGTTCAGGTCAGGTTAAATTGGTTCAATATCAAACCGGGTCAGACTGAATCGGTCTGGGTTTGAACCAAACTGAGTCGAGTTTGACTGGGCCTCAAGTCTCGATTCAGATCTAGTATAATCTAGATCAGACTGAGTAAGGATCTCGTTAATCTAGACCAATCCAAATAAGAACTAGATCCAGCAAGAACTTGGTCTAGATCAAGATTAACTATTCTAGATCTATAACATAACTGGATCTGGTTCACATTAGTATTGGATCCACATCATAATTGGATCTATACGCAGTCCCACAATTATAGATCCAGATCAGTAATGGATATGGATAGAATGTGTATACATATGAATATAATAAATAATTATCAAAATGACCAAAATGCCCTTGTGAGTATCCACTATCTATTTTGGTAAAATGAGCATAACTTCACACTCCGAACTCAGAATAGAGCGAGGTTTGATGCGTTGGACTCATATCATAAAGGCAAATCTACTTGTCCTCTAATCTTGATCAAATTAGGGGCATAAAAATTAAGGTTTGACAAGTCAATTTAGAAGAGGTATTTTGATAATTTTGTTAAAATATAAGAGATGATGTGTATTAATATGAATATGTTTGTGTAACGACCAGATCTTACTGTTAGAGCATTTTGAATCTCGATTGTGACTAAAGCACATTATCCATATTCGAGGTAAGTGATATTATGAGAAAAAATTATATGTGAATAAATATTTTTTTATGTTGTATATTATTATAATATTGTTAATTAGTGTGATAGCTTTTGAGTGTGATATTGATGTGCATAAAATGATCATGCATGATATTATAAGATAATTGCATACACATGTTAGTTGTAGTATGTCATGCATATTAGAAAGAAATTATTTTGTGATAGCATATCAGTGTAATAAGTTGTTAATAACATGCATAATGATAAGATTGGAGTTTCTTTATATTATTCATGATGTGAATGTATATATTGAAAATAACATGCACAACCTCTTAAATCATGAAAGTAGTGACCTGTGGTAAGGGTTACCTGGTTGAGGGCTAGAGTGAAACTAGACCCTACATCATTGTGTGCTTATTATAAGATAAGTGTGAGTCCTAATGTCATCCTGAGATTAAAGAATGAGATTTGTTGTTATCATTTCATGATATCAGTCGTGAGAGAATGACTAAAATGAGTTTGAGAATATGGTTCAATGAGTTGAACTTAGCTTATGGCTTAGGGTTACACTCACACAGTGTTCAGAGACTCTAAACGACCATAGATGGTTGAGAACCATCATGAATAAGATATAACATAAACCATACCAAGATTGAGATTAAGTCTGACCTCCCTGCTAGCTACCAGTGGAGTACCTTTTTTGTTTCACTAGAGTGCCTGGTGGTTCGGGGACCATTGAGAGTATATGATTTATTGTTTGGTCAACATATAGAATTAGGGTGTTCTACGCGGGTTGTTACGCCCATAGTCGACTATGATCAATATAGCCGACCTAAGATTAGTTTGGTGTGATATAGTGTTTAAATGAGTGATGGATGGATAATTAAAACATACAAACTTGTGTGGTGTGTCAAAAACTAAACTCAGACTATGGGCTTAGAGCCCACTATAATTGTAAGTTAAGTTCCTTATTTTCTTATAATTATTTCTTATTGGGTTGTAGATTCATCCACTATATAATTATAATTATAGGTTTCAAGCACACTAGTACAAGCATAACGTGATTGACTTCTTGAGCATAATATTTGGTAGTTCTCATTTTCTTGTCATTGAACATTCGTATAATTGTTATTTTATTTTGTTATGAATGATGAACATTATGAAAGAAAGTAAGTTATTGAAAAATAATGAAACAAAAAAAAACTAGCCATGTTTTATGTGTGTGAACTATGTATGTTTTCTTTTTAGAAAGTAATACCAACCAAACTCAGACTTTCGACGTCTCAGGTCGGGGTGTTACAAAGTGATATAAGAGTCAATTTCATACAAAAATGTTCATCATTCATAGCAAGTTCAATGACATAGGATATGATATAAGTCTCTACTCGATAAAGACACATTAGTGATTAGGTTATTTTATGATTAGGAATGGCTAGCGAGTGCAATAATCACGAAGACTCTAGAATGTGAGAGCCTTCTAAACCATATGTCGTACAGAGGAAATAGTTCATTGTTGTAATGACGATGAATACTAGAGTCATGCTGATAATGACTCGTATAGTTAGAGAGTTGACACTAGGACCCCCTGCTGATTTACATCATAGCCAAAAAAAGAGATACGTACTGACATGCCTCGATACTACCTACGGGTGATAGCCACAGTTCTACGTACGAGAGAGTCATCAGTATCACCGTCATAGAGCTCAGTCAGTGCACAGGCAAATGATGAGAGATTTGATGGTAGCTCGAGGAAGAATCACAAGGAGAGCATCTTCTAACACAAACTTTGCATTTTGAGAAGGGTCTCGAATGACCAATGTACTGGGATGACATATGTCCCGAGCCAGATATGTGCCTGCTATGAGTGCAGCCAATCGAGGAGTTTTGCATCCAGGTGGAGAGTTTCTTGCTGAAGAAATCAGGAGAGTGACAATTCAGGATGCAGATGCAGCATGGCGGATTGTAGAAACAAACAGAAGTGGCACAAGATTAGCACGGAGATGCACAACATAAGGAAGTTTGTGGAAATGAGGCGAGAATGAAGATTTCACTGTTGACCTGCCTCACCTACCTACACTTTTGCTTCACCCCCATACAATATGGGTACCCTTCTTGTGTTTGAGGATCCTACTGTTGATCCCGCTTCACCTATTTATACTCTTGTTTTGCTCCAATATGACTTGAATACTCTTTCTATTACTCACCGTCAACAAACGTAGAAGAGTTCAGGGAGAGAACCAAGCTTCGGGTGAATTGAAGAATGATAGAATGTTGCATCTATAAATACTTAGCTTTATTTAGTATAGTTTGAATATTATTAGTTTTGCCTTTTTTCTTCTTGCTTGCCCAAAAATATTTCATTTTAGTGTACTCACATGATTAATGAAAGAAAGAAGATATTTTTGAATAATGAGTAATTGGTGGCATGTGGTAGAATTTTGTATGTATCTAAATGACTCAAATACTGATAAGTGTGAGTGAAGTTTTTAAGAGATAAAAAAATGTTTGACTACTGCTCCAGTGTTGGTCTTACCTTCTAGATCTAGAGGTTTTACTATTTATAGTGATGCTTCTGATAAGGGATTAGGTTGTGTTCTGATACAACATGGTAATGTGGTAGCTTATGCATCTTGCTCACTCAAAACATATGAAGTCAACTATCTGACGCATGACTTGGAGCTAGTAACAATTATATTTGCCCTTAAGATATGAAGACACTACTTGTACGATGAACAATTTAAAGTTTTTACTAACCATCAAAGCCTCAAATACTTGTTTTTGCAAAAAAGATTTAAACTTGAGGCAGAGGAGATGCCAGGAATATTTAAAATATTATAATTTCCAGCTTAAATATCACCCGAAAAAAATGAATGTAGTCGCTAACGCTCTTAGCAGAAAGTACAAAGCATTAGCCAGACTCGCATATTGTGATTTTTTTCTTTGATCATGTATTAGAAAGCAGAAGCTCGATTATTATTTATGCAAACCATATTGAGGTTAGTATTGTTTGAGCAAATTAAGGAAACACAACTCTTAAATCTAGAGTTGACCCAAGTGAAAAAGAAAATTTCGAAAAGTAAGGTGTGAGACTTCAAAGTTGATGACCAAGGACTTCTCAAATTTCATCATAAAGTGTGCATTCTTAAGGATGGTCAACTCAGACATCAGTTGTTGAGCAAGACACACCACTCTAAATATGACATCCACCATGACAATACCAAAATATATTGAGATCTTAAATATACGTTTTGGTGAAGCGAAATAAAGAGAGACAAGTGTCTCATATGGCATCATGTGAAGATTGAGCACCAACGACCCAATGGACTACTATAACCACTCTGTATACCTGAATAAAAATGAATATACGCTACTATAGACTTCGTCTCAGGATTTTCAAAGACCAAGAATTAGATGAATTCAGTATGAGTGATTGTAGACAGACTAACTAAGTCTGTTCACTTCTTGGTTGATAATAAAATTCATTCTTATTGTCAATTTACCCAATTGTTCATCAAGGAGTTTGTCAGACTTCATGGAGTACTTTATTCAATTATTTTTTATACAAACTCTAAGTTCATGTCGCGATTTTGACAGAGTTTTCAAGAAGAAATGATAATGCAGTTAAAAATGAGTACAACATTTTACCCTCAGTCAGAGAAAACCATTCAGACCCTGGAAGACATGTTGCGAGCATGCACTTTAGAGTATGGTGACTCATGAAATGACATCTTACCTCTGATGGAGTTTGCCTACAACAATAGTTTTTAGATAAGCATTATCATTACTCTATCTAAGGCATGGTATGATCGATGATGCTAAACACCCTTGTGTTAGGATGAAGTCGGAGAAAGAAGATTGTTAGAGTCTGATTTGGTGTACTGGATGACAGACAAAGTAAGATTTATTTGAGAGCATCTACTGGCATTGCAAAGTCGACATAAAAGTTATGCATACCAAAAACGTTGTGAGTTAAAATTTGAGCAAGGTGATCATGTGTTTTTAAAGACTCATTTTAAGAGAGTAATGCACTTTGGTCAAAGAAAAAATTTGATTTCAAGATATATTGGACCTTTTGAGATACTCATGAGAGTTTGCCAGATAACATACCAATTGACTTTGCCAACTTTCTTGTCTTGAATTCACAACATATTTCACGTCTTTATGTTTTGAAACTATGTGTTTGATTCCTCCCATATACTGAATACAATTGAGTCAATGTTGGAAATAAAAGATGATTTAAACATGAGTGAGAAGAGCATAGAAATCTTGGATGCAAAAGAACAAAAGCTGAAAAACAAATAAATATCTCTGGTATTAGTCAGATGGGGTCATCACAAAAAAATAAGGCTACTTGAGAGCGTAAATCAAATATCTGTAAATAATTTTCATAATTATTTACAGGTAAGATTCAAGATGAATATTTTTTTTAAATGGAGTTAGATTGTAAAAACCCCTTCGACGAAACCGTTAAAAGGGATAAGGTCAGAAAAACAAATTTTGAAAAGGGGAAAGACGGTTCCCCGTTTGGGGGAACTGCCTCCCCCATAAAAGTTTGGGGGATGAGGATAAATCTCACCCCCCATGATTTTCAAGAGGGGGGAGGGGGGGGGGTATCCTACCCCCACCGTGAGGGCTATAAATAGCCCTCATAGTGCTTCTCTTTCCCCCCATATTCGAGCAAGAGAGAGAGAGAGAGAGAGAGAGAGAGAGAGAGAGAGAGAGAGAGAGAGAGAGAGAGAGAGAGAGAGTGGAAAAGAGTCAGGTAGATAAACCAGAAAGAAAGAAAAAAAAATTAGACTTACTAAAATTTGATCGGCAACAAGGTAAGGGCCTTCGCCCTCTTCTTATTTCTTTTTCTGTTCAAGACGAGGGTCGACAACAATGGCTGTCAGCAAGTTACTATAATGAAAAAAGGGGATTATATCGAATCAGTTCAGACCAAATCAAATTAGTTCAAGTTGAACCGATTCAACTCAAATTAGTTCAGGACCGAACCGTTTTGGACCAAACTGGGTCAGATCGAATCAGTTCAGACTGACTCAGTCAGACCAAACTTTTCTCGGTATGAACCAGACTGAGTCGAGCCTGACTAGGTCTTGGGTTTTAATTCGGATCCAGTATGATCTGGATCAGACTAAGTCTGGATCCAATTAACCTGGATCAATCCAAATAAGAACTAGATTAAGAGAGATTTGGTTCAGGATCCAGATTGACTATTCTGGATTCATAACAGAACTAGATTTGGTTCAGATGAGTATTGGATCCAAATCAGATCTTAATAAGTTCTAAATCCAGACCAGAAGTGGATTTAGACTCAGACTCACAGTTCTAGATCTAGATTAGTAATGGATTTGGATCGAGTGCGTATAATTACGAATATAAGAAATTATTATCGAAATAACCAAAATGCCCCTGTGAGTATCCAAGATCTATTTCGGTAAAATAGATATAACTCTGCACTTCGAACTCATAATTGAGTGAGGTTTGGTACGTTGGACTCGTATCGTAGAGGAGAATCTACTTGTCCTCTGGTCTTGGTCAAATAAGAGGCAAAAAATTTGAGATATGATGAGTCAATTCAGAAGAGGTATTTTGATAATTTTGTTAAAATATAAGAGGTGACATGTATTAATATGAATATGTTTGTGTAATGACCAGATCCTACTATTAGAGCATCTTGATACTCAATTGCTACTATAAGACAATATTTGTATTCGAGGTAAGGAATATCATAAGAAAAATTTAGATGTGAATAAGTTTTTTTACGTTGCATGTTATTATAATATTGTTAATTAGTATGATAGCTTTTGAGTGTGATCTTGATGTGCATAAAATTATAATGCATGATATTATGAGATGAATGCATACACATGTTAGTTATGGTATGTCATGCATATTAGAAAGAAATTATTTTATGGTAGCATATATGTGTAATAAGTTACTAACAACATGCATCATGACGAGATTGTGATTAGATTTGAGTTTCTTTATAGTATTAATGTTGTGAATAAATATATTGAGATTAGCATGCATAACCCCTTAAATCTCGAAAGTGGTGACATGTGGTAAGGGCTACTGATGATTTAACGATGTGGAGACCCTACATCATTGCATGCTTAAAATGAGATAAGTGTGAGTCATAATGTCATCCTAAAATTAAAGAATGAGATCTGTTGTTATCATTTCACGATATCAATCGTGAGAGAATGAGTTAAATATGAGTTTGAGAATGTGGTTTAATAAGTTGAACTTAGCTTATGACTTAGGGTTACACTCATACAGTGTTTAAAGACTCCAAATGACCATCGATGGTTGAGAACCATCATGTCTTGGATGTAGCATAAACTATATTGAGATTAAGATTAAGCCTGACCTCTCGGCTAGCTACCGATGAAGTCTCCTTTTTTGTTTCACTAGAGTGCCTGGTGGTCCATGGACCACCAAGAGTATATGATTCATTGTATGGTCAACATGTGGAATTAGTGTGTTATACGCGGGTTGTTACGCTCATAGCCGACTATGACCGATATAGCCAACCTAAGATTAGTTTAGTGTGATAGAGTGTTTAAAAGAGTGATGGAGGAATAATTACAACCTACAAACTTGTGTGGTGTGTAGAAAACTAAAATTCAGACTATGAGCTTAGAGTCTAATACAATTATAAGTTAAGGTGTTTATTTTTTTATAATTAATTCTTACTGAGTTATAGATTCACCTACTGTATAATTACAATTATAGGTTTCAGGCACACTAGTACAGTCTGAACGTGATGAACTTCTTCTTCAACAGAGCATTTAGTAGTTATTTTCTTGTCATTGAACATTCCTGTATTTGTTATTTTCTTTTGTTATGAATAATGAACATTGTTGAAGAAAATGAGTTATTGAAAACTAATGAAAATAAATTTTTAGTTATGTTTTCTGTGTATAAACTCTGTATGCTTTCTCTCTGAAAAGTAATACCAATCAAACTCATACTTTCAAGGATGTTAAAATAGGTTTAGAGCCAAATTCTATGTTTTTTAACTTTTAAAGATTATATATTTTTTAAATGAGTTTGCTCGTGTAGCGTGGGCTTTTCATGAGCTCAAGTTCGGCTTGACTTGACACAAGAAACGAGGAAACGAGCCAAGCTAGGACACCCTTTGTTCAATTCGATATTACAGAAAATCCTATATTGTCCCTCCCACTTATCTGGATAAGTGGATGTATCCAAAGTCCAAATACCACCTAGAGGCCAGTGCAAAGCTGCTTGTCATTTCCCATTTTATGGGTTTATCCTCGCTTTCTCTCTCCCTTTGAGGGGGCGTCATGATCTCCGCTTGTCTGAATACTCTGCACTTTCCACTGAAACAGCGAATTGGGTGCTCGAGTTTCCGCAAGAGATGGAGGCACAGTATGGTCATGGAAACGTCCAGCCCCACCATCAAAGGTGGTGTCCTCAGAATCGACGGCAGGGATACGCTAACGGATGTCCCGGAGAACGTAGTCATCACCCCCGCCGAGAAGGCGTCCGCCTTCCTTGGTGCCGTCTCCTCCAAGAGCAGCAGTCGACACGTCTTCAAACTCGGCCTCCTTCGGTACAAATCTCTCTCTCTCTCTCTAGGTGAATTCAACCAACCATCTTTCTTCTCTCTAATATTTTTAACTGAACTGCCATATTTATTCGACCAACATTCATGTTTCTTTAGTATCTTATAATATTTGAAGAGCAGAACCTGATGATGCACATCTTTGAACAAACTTAGTGCAACACATTATTTTGCATTTGAGAAATAAGTCACTTATGACAAATGAGTCACTGCAACATGAGAACTAACAAATAACCAACAATTTTTTTTGCAAATCCAATCATGTAGATGTGTTCGGCATGGTGAATTTGCTAAGAATCAACTGTTGGATCGTGTATTTTCAACTAAAAATACAAGTTTTGGATGCTAAAATATTCATGACTATTACGAGCTGTTGCCTTAAAAAATTTTGTTTATGCATCATAATCGGATGATTCAAGAGCTGGTCATTATATAACCAAACATGTAGGTCACGTCTGTATGGTTAGATTTAAGAGAAAAGAACAAAAAGTCCATGAAAATCATGGTTCACAAATGGTAATTTTCATATTCTAGTGACTGATTAATATAGACACACCAACATAATTTTTTTGGGCATGTTTGATTATATAATGTCACTCGATTCAGTTATTTCCAAGTGGGTATATGCTTGCTACTGTCTGCTATACGTACAAGCTTGTTGGAAAATCATAGGTGCGAGTAGTATCCACTCAATCTGGCCTCATAGACGTTTTCAGCATGGTTTGCTTGCAAGGGCACACACCTTGGATCATCTTTTTTCCAATGTAAAAAAGGACAGATGGTACACTGTGGGCTGTTGATTTTTGAAGTCTTTGGAATTCCAGCCTACATGTTGCAAAAACATGATCGAAAACATGTTTTTTATTAAAGAAACTAGATAGATCACATCTATAAGGTTAGATCTACAAAAAACATGAAAAAGTTGTGTTTCAAGTAGTTTGTATGTGCAAACGACTGTAGCAATTTTACATCCGTTCCAAGTCAAGATCCTGTCAATTGTAGATGGGAACAGTCGATTGTACTTTGGCAGTCAAGTACATTGCAATTCTGCAAAGGGTAAACTAAGTTCCTCAATAGAATTTATTTGCCTTCAATGTGGTGCAGGAATTTCAGACTTCTCTGTTTATTCAGATTTAAGATATGGTGGATGATCCCACGAATAGGGAGATCTGGGAGTGATATTCCCATGGAAACACAGCTGTTACTCCTGGAAACAAGTGGAGAGCCTTCTGCTAGCAAGAGTGCTGACATTGTTTCCAATGGATCTGTGTCTTATGTTCTCTTTTTGCCGACTCTAGATGGACAATTCAGAAGCAGTTTGCAAGGGGGTTCATCAGATGAGCTTGAATTTTGTATAGAAAGTGGTAATTGTGGAAAGAGTGACTTTCTTATTTTGTTTTTCCTTACAAGTAAACGAGAGATTGATTTGGTTCCATTATCGTGTTTCTTTTAACTGTACTCTTTGTTGTCTCTGCACCTTCATCTTTTCTCCATCATTTTATCAAACTTTGGAGCATAAATGCATCAGATGGGATTGTGGTATTTTATCAGGTGATCCTGCTGTTGAGACATCCCAATCTATTGAAGCAGTTTTTGTAAATTCAGGAAACAGTCCCTTTGATTTGATGAAGGAATCAATCAAGTAAGTTACTATGGTTGCCGAAGTTTGATAACTTAATATTTGTCATAAATTGGTCTTTTACCATCATATGCTTACTTATTTAACATAACCTAGGATACTAGAGAAGCACAAGGGCACCTTTGCACATCTTGAGAGAAAAAAGGCAAGTGATGGTTTAAGTAATTGTCGTGTTGTTGAGGCAAATTTTATTTGATGAGATACTGAAATGGAATCCCTTTGTGGTGTTTGCTTTGATTTTTTTGTGCAATAACATTTTGAAGATGTGGTTAGTTAATGTGATTATCATGCATCAGCTCCATTGACTTCCTCTGCAGATACCTAGCAACTTGGACTGCTTTGGTTGGTGCACCTGGGATGCTTTTTACACTGGGGTGAATCCACTTGGAATTATGGAAGGTCTTAAGAGGTACTATGAGATCTTTTCTGGTTCTCATATATGTAGGAGTTTCATTTCATTTCATATCTGATGTTTACAAATCATTGTATTTAAAGATTAAACATTCTCTTATCTAATCTGACACTGGATGAACCATGTAGTAGGGTGAACTCCTGTATAATGAAAAAAAGTGAAACTGATACAGGACAATCCGAGGAACCTGTTTGAAGGGTCTTATGTTTATTTAGGATAGGTATTAATAGGGATGACATTAGGAGTTCTTGGGTTGATTTGAGTATTTGATAAGAACAAGCCTTTTAGAATCCTCGTTTAGCTAGGCCCTTCAGTCTATAAGAAGGGGTCCAGGATTATAGCATGGGTAATGACAATAGCTGCATCCTGGATCGGACCCATTTGCATCCCTACCACTACAGCAACAACAGTTTTCATGTAAAAATTTTAGATGGAAACGTAATGTGTGTACTTCAGTTCGTTAACAAGCCTGGCTGATCTGCTGGAGGACCACTCATTTGGAATGATTTTCTCATTTTGG